>NC_058371.1:101553146-104014396 GCF_018350175.1 Felis catus | reverse complement strand
TTCTAAACATAAGAGTTTAGCTACTACTTGGCTGAGCTATGACTCTGACAGGACTTTCTGGTCATCATGGGTAAAACAGCTAAACTGTACAGAACGCAAAAATTCTTTCATAAATAGGATAGATTATTTCACAGACCAGAAAATTTTCTCTCATGGAGCCAAGAAAGTGTCTTCCCCCCAGAATGTAAAGCTGCCTCCCTTCTGCTCAGCAGCACTGAATCTTACGAACATGAGTAGCTTTTCATGAAATCAGTGCTGAAGTTACGAATTAGTCCATATGCGTTAGAAGAAACAAAAGAGAACAACACTTCCAGTTACTGTTGGTCTGTTTTGATGATCAAAAATAGTATATTAAAAGACTACCTTATAAGGTGAAGCCTTGAATGGCCACCTAAAAGTTCAGCATGCTTTCTGATTGGCGTGAACATCCTTTTTTCTTCAGTTCTTGGCACTGAAAATCGAAGTGAGTCTACAGCACGTGGCAGAGTACTGTAAAATGCTTGAAGCCTGAGGATTCCACAGTAGTCAAGATCACTGCCATTATGATGTCACGGTTCTAAGGCTCAGGTCATAACTGACAAACTGACATACTTGTTTCCCTGATTTGGCCTCTACCTTTTGATTTTTTATTTTGAGCTAACTGTGGATTCATATCCAGCTGTAAGAAATAATACAGAGAGATTGCATCAGTTTTTTACTCATTGCCCCCTAATGGTAATATCTCTCTAAACTATAGTACAGTATCATAACTAGGATATTAACATTGATACAATCAAGATACAGAACACTTCCATCACCATAAGGGTCCTTCGTGTCACCTTTTTACGGCCACACAGACTTCCTTCCATGCCCACCACCTCTTTAATCCCTGGCAATCACAAATCCATTCTCCATTTCTGTAACTGTGCCAGTCCAAGAATGTTATAAAAATGGGATTATATAGTGTGTAACATTTTTAGATTTGCTTCCTTCCATTCAACGTAATTGGAGATTCATCCAGATGGCTGGAGGCATAGTTCATTTCTTTGTGTCTCTTAGTAGTATGCCATGATATGGATGTATCACAGTTTGCTTAGCCAATTGGTGAAGGAGTTCTGGATCGTTTCCAGGTTTTGTCTATCACTAATTCAGCTGCTTCACTAGGACAATGGGGTACTCAAGGGCACAGCTAAGGTGTGTGGGGCACAGGGTAAGCATCCCATGTCACGACTGGTATTACAACTGGTCGCTGGAGTCAGAGCTATAGCAAACCTCCACCTGCCATGAGACCCCTCCCCAGCTGCTGGGGGCTGCTCAGGTCTCCGGGTTCTTTGAACCCTGTATCCCCTCCCCCTGCCCTCTCTAATGATGCTAATGATGCTAAACATCTTTTCATGTGTGTATTTGCCATCTGGACATCTTGAGTGCCATAAGAACCTGTAGTTCTAAATTTCAAAAACATTTTATGAAAGATGGTGTTCCCTTTCCACTAGAAAACTGACCATTTTACAGGTGAGGAGGCTGCTGCACAGACAGGTTAGATACTTTAAATCCAGGCAGCCATGATGTAACATGAGGCATTCAAATCCAGCTGACTCAGGAGGTCACACAGTTTCCTGTAAGCTCCTCCTCCCCCAATCTCTTCTCACAGGGACAGTCTCTTTCCTTTGACAACTGTGGAAGACTGCAATTTGATCCTACTGACAAAGTTTATGGTTTCCCTTACAGGGTCTTATAACAGGTATTTGAATACATGTCTTTTATTCCCCACTAGACTCTATGGACCCCAAGGGAAAAGTCTATATCTGATTTATCATTTACTTCTCATGAGCATTGGTACACTGGAGCAATGCAAACATTTTATTGAATGAGTGAATGAAATAGTTTTCTGGCACTGACGGAGGGGGAGAAAGCATGACCTAAAATAGTCTGTCTCTCATTTACTTCATTCATTCAACAGCTAGTGTTTGTGTACTAGGGGAAAGGCACTTGATAGGTCTGGGCAATAGGGACCAAGGCCCAACTTTCACAAAACCTGGATTTAAATGAGGGAGCAGGGGAGTAGAAATTAAACAGAGTCCCAACAATAACTGTGTAACACCAGACTCTGGAAAGTACCACAGAGAAAAAGAGTGAAATGAGAAATTAAAAGAGGGACTCAACCCACCTGATTTCAATTCTGGAGAGGGCAAGCAAGAGCTCTTTGGAATGGAGCTTTAAAGAACAATTTGGAATTACTCAGTGAGAGGACAGGGAAGGGGAAGGAAGGGGGAAGGGAAGAGGAGACAAGAGAAGTATGTTGGAGGGTAAGGTTCATTTTTTCAGCTGAAGGGACAGAATGCAAATATATGCATTTCAGAGACACAAAAGAGTTTGCTAGATTGGAGACACAGGCAGAAGGTACAGGAGAGTGAGACATGCCTGCAGAGGTAGCTCGAGGCCAGAGCACAGGTCCTTGTGGTCCTTTTAGACTGTGGTAAGGCCTCTTATCTTAAAACCAAACTAGCAGAGAACTGGCACGTAGATAGTGGCATCCAGACTTCTCACCACTTTTACAGGCAACAAGTGCTAGTCTGGGCATGCTTGGCTGTATTTAGACCCATGGAGGCTCATTGGGCAACACTTTCTGGCCTTTCCTCGAGCATCTGTCAAAATCTATTTAAGGTAAGAAACGTAGGCAGACTTACCTCTGCACCTTCCCCAACTCCCAGATTGCGTCCCATTTCCTGCTTCTCCCCTTCAGAGATTTTAGAGATTTAAAGACCAGGAAAACTCCTCTCCTCCTAGAATCCAGTCCCTGTTTATCAATTCTGATATGCATTAGACTCGCTTGAGGGAGCTTTTCAGGCACTTCCCCCCCAGAGGTTCTGACACATCAGCTCTGGGAAACCTGTATTTTTAAAAACTTTTTGAGTGATTCTTTTATGTAACCAGGATTGTGACAGTATTTTAGGAACTCACTGAGACAGATGTAGTGTTCTGATAGCATCTCCCCCTTGTAGTGGTGCAAAGGCGAGAAAAGTTTTTCTTAGAACGATCGAGGGAGTTTTCCTTAGTCACGTAATAGTTACCTGTACATGGAATAGCTAAAGCTTAATTTCTTCCAAAATACCATTGTTACTTATTTTAATGTGACGAATGAGCTCTAAACAGAATAACATTGATAGGGTCTGTTTTTATTTATTTCCTCGAACACTTAACTTTTCATCTTAAATATCAAATAGAAGACATAGTATAAGGTGACCCTGTGCCAATAATTACATTTTTAAGCACTTTGCAAAGACAGGACTATTTTCTTAATTTACTTTCTTTCTTTTAAAATTTTATCTTATTTTAATTTCAATTCCAGTAAAATTAATATACAGTGTTATACTAGTTTGAATTGTACAATATAGTGCTTCAACAATTCTCTACGTTACTCAGTGCTTATCATGAGAAGTATACCCTTAATCTCCTTCATCCATTTCACCCATCCCCCTACCCCTCTGGTAACCATCAGTTTGTTTTCTATAGTTAAGAGTCTGTGTTTGGTTTGTCTTTTTTTCTTTATTCATTTGTTTTGTTCCTTAAACTCCATGTATAAGTGAAATCATATGGTATTTGTCTTTCTCTGTCTCTCTCTGACTTATTTCACTAAGCATTATTCCCTCTAGTCCATCCATGTATTCTGCCATTACCAAAGCCCGGGAGAGACACCAGGTGTTAATATGGATTGAATAACTACAAACTGCCAAGTTCTTTGCCAGGCAGTTTACGGACATCATCTCATTTCCTTGCAGCAGATTTATGAGATAAAAATCATTATTTCCATTTTTTATGGATAAAGAAACTGAAGCTCAATAAAGTTCAGTAACTGAGAACCACATACCTAATAATTCAGAGTCAAGTTTGTCTAATTTCAAAGTCATATAGTTTTTCCATGCCTAGACAATGTTTCCCTTCTGGAGGAGGAAAGAAAATATATTTTAAGCCACATCTGATGTAGGTTGGCTCTCAAATTACTTAATTGACACATATGTGTTTTCATCAACTGCCTACATTTGCATATTTATGGTGTCCCTAACCCATTCAATCTCTCCTCCCTGAAATGGCTAGTTGTGAACTCTTAACCACTGCCCGTAGCATCTATTAACTCTCAGACAGGAAGTGTGCATCAGTTTCAAGGTGGATAGGAGATTCCTGTTACTTGAAGGAGAGAGACCTTGGGCCTTAGACAGACTGGGAGTAGGATCAGGACTGTGAAAGTGCTAATGGTTCTCCTCCAGATGTCTAGTGGTTCTATGATAGATCTATCATATGATAGATACCAAAGCTGTGAATTGTGGCTAAATCTTTCCAGTGCCTCCTCAGCTCGATCCCCATCCTGGGTCAGTATCCCTATAGGTAATTTCTCCCCTGACTCTGGCACTCTGGACTTTCTACTACCACGAATTGACTTTTACCTCTATAAAGAAAGGGAAAAGAGGGATGCCCAGACCTTGGCAGAAAGCGCTCATGCCACTACCCTTTGCTGCCCTCTACTGACCATATCTGGAAATTACATGTAACCGTTCAGGCCCCTGGCCCAAAGCAGACACTACAGTGAGTGAAAACAAGCACACAAAATTTGAGGGTGCACCAAAACAGTAAATAAGATATGATATTTTAAAGAAATATTTTTAAAAGCCAAATTTCAAACAATACATGATGAAGAAAATATCTAAATGTACCTAAAATGGTACCCTAAAATAGCTCATATGTACAGAGACCCTGTCATTCATCATTTCATTCAAGAAAGAAGTCAAATACTACAGTGGAAAATCATGCTACTAATATTGACCAACCTTTTTCATCATTCACACATACGGGAAAAAAAATCCCAGAAAATTTAGATTAAACCAACAACAAAAATGAGAAGGTCCAAGTGGAACAGATTTAACAACTCCTGAAGAAAACAGGTAAGAGAACAGAGGGAAAAAAAAAAAAAAAACCCAAACAAACAAACAAACCAATAAACAACAACAACCACAACAAAAAAAACTATCATCTTCAGAGTCAAGAAGCCAAAGAATAGGTGGCTATAAGACAAGAACAAATAAAGAGGAAGAGTTCTTGGAAATTAAAGGTATCATTGACCAAATTAAATTTAATAGAAAGTCTTGAAGATGGAGTTTAAGGAAGCCATTTGACCTTGACACTTGGAACATTCATCTTTCAGTTTTAATAACATAAGATTACCCTTTCTTTGTCAATAAGTAGAGCTATTCAGTTCTTCAGTAAGAAGCAATTTAATAACTGGAATAATGTAAATGCTGTTTTAATTTGTAGAATCAACATATAAACAAAACTTGGACGACAACAATACAACAATACAAGAGAATCTAATATTACCACTGATAATATAAAAAAAATGGAAGTCTGACTATTGAGGCAGCAGAGAGACGTGGAAGAAAATGTCACAGATCTTTCTCACTTCAATATAGCAAAAAGATCAAGATATACTGCCTAAAATTGATGGAACAAAATACAGAGTTGAAGCATACTCTTTAAGATTATACATGATCACCAGAAAAACCAAAACAGTATCAACTGGGAAAACTGAGAAGTGGATGGATAAAAGAAATAAGTTTCTCATCTTTCAGTAGATACTATCTCAAGTTGATAAACAAGAAATGAAAGTATCAACATATGTTTCAGAGGAATGGCGATAACCACCCGCTGAACAAAAACTACTTAAAAATAGAGGGGTGGAAATGGGGAGTGGAGGAACGAGTTCAGGTAGAGAATTTACTTTTCATGGTACCACTGTCTACTGCTTGGTTTTTAAAATTCGCATATGCATTAATTTTACACTCTGAAAGTTAAAAGAAAACAACAACTTTCTGCAGCTGCAGCTCTTGGCACCATTTCCTTCCCAGCTGCAGTCTCTCTCTTTAAACCGACGGTCAGATCCTACTGAGACAGGAAGGAGTAAAAGCAGAAAAGTTTCTGCTCTGAAATTTAAGTGTTCTGGAATATTGTTTGCGCTTGTGTTCTATCTTTGCAATGGCCCAACTCTTTGGAATACTAACTTTTGACTAATCTGTGATATCTAGACTCTCCTTAAAGTTTTGCTAAACTTTGTTATCCTTCTGTTCTTGACAAAGAGTAATCCTGACTCGTTGGCTGTTACTGTGATCTTGGTATTTTATTTTCTTAGAATCTTGATTCTGGTCAACTGCTGCCTAGCTGGGTCCTACTCAACCTGCTTAGGTAGGAATGAAAAGTTTCCTTAGTGGTTATCCTCTGAGACTCAGCAGGCATCAGCAGAGTTGTAAAACTTGTGTTTTGAATCCAGTCCTTCTCTCCACCCTCTGTCCCTTCATGGCCCCGAACTAAGGTATGGGGGGTCTGTTCCTTACTCCAGAGGTCTCATTTGGGGACTCAGCCTTCATCATTTTCCTTGCTTCCTCGCTCTCCCCATGTCCCATCACCAGTTTCTAAGATGATAGGCTGTGGCCCAAGTTTCCCTCATCCCCACCAACCCCCAACCCCCAACCCCCATTCACTTAGAAGGAACCAGGTTGAACAGGTATAACACACCCAATTGGTGCTTGCCACTCAGTAGATGATCGTTACCCACAAATTTCCTTTCCCAGTCCTGGAAGCTGTGACTCTGTTTTTGCAGAGTTGTATTGGCTATTATGATTAAGTACACATGGGGTGCCTGGGTGCCTCAGTTGGTTAAGCATCTGACTCTTGATTTTGGCTCAGGTCGTGATCTCATGGCTTCACGGATTCAAGCCCCACATCGGACTCCGTGCTGGCAGCATGGAGCTTGCTTGGGATTCTATTTCTCTCCCTCTCTCTGCCCCTTCCCGACTCGTGCTGTCTCTGCATCTCTCAAAATAAATAAAGAAACTTAAAAAAAAAAAAAAGAATTTTTATGATTAAGTACACAGTTATCCAAGAACTGTATTTTTGACATTAAATATTTTGGACAGCACAGACTCACTCTTTAAGACCACTAACTCCTAGACTTGGTCAGTGAGACTGCCATCCATAAAGAAATTCCCATCTGTATGTAGGTATCCACTGGGTATGTCCATATCTAGATAGTTTTTAAAGAGGCTTGAGATCTTTCCCTTGCATGGAAGTGGAGCACAAGTGGTCGTGCTTATACTCAGAGGCCTTTTTTAGCACAGATAAAATGTCAAAACAATAAAGATTTTGATCTGATGTAAGTTCCTTTGTGCAAACAAGCTTGCATAGCAAAATGGTGCAGATACACGCAGATGAAAATGGACTTTATACAAATAAATGAAATTATATTATGTTTCTCTAGTATAAAAATAGATCAAATAGTAAGAGCAAAAAATAGGTGAAATGGTAACATAAACGGACTTGTGTAATCAGAGGGTCAACTCCTGACATTTTCCTCTCCAGTCCTTTTCTAATAGTTTTGTTGCTAAGGCTACAATGTTTTTGCCAGATTGGAATAGGACTGTCAACTCTAATGAAGATTAAGTAGCTTTCCCAACTAGATTTTTTTTAATAAGCATCAGTTAATACTGCTAGTTTTAAAAGCCATATTCATGAAGAATGGAAAGATCTTTAAAGATCTGTTCTTAGAGCATATAACTAATAAAGTTTGAACTTTAGTAGCATTTCTTTCTATTCCAGTTATGTCAACACAAATTTTTATCAGTTACATTGGACAAAATAACTTATAATTTCACATATTTAATAAAAAAGGAATAAGAAATTATTTGCAACTTTAGCCCAAAATTAATTCCCTAAAGAGTAAGTGAGGTCACTTAATAATTCTTTTGATTGGCTGGAAAACTGTTTCACAACTGCTTGCAAATTCACACTTGATTTATTCTTTGAACTATATAAAGTTATAGGATTAAGCCCTCTATCTTTTGGTTCCTACCATTCATTGGTCAGTCATCTGAGGAAAGTGTAAATACAAATACACCCAATGAAACATGGAGTTTTACAAATGAAAACCAATTTGTTCTGGACACTTAATGGCTAAAGGGATGTAAAAGGTTAAGAGCTGGGGCACCTGGGTGGTTCAGGTGGTTACCTCAGCTCAGGACATGACCTCAGTTCGTAAGTTCGAGCCCCACATCAGGCTCTGTGCTGAGAACGCGGAGCCTGCTTGGGATTGTGTCTCCTCTCTCTGTGTCTCCTTTCTCTCTGCTCTTCCTGCACTTGTGCACTCTCAAAAATAAATAAACTTAAAAAATAAATAAATGAAAGGTAAGAGCCATTCGGAAAAGGGTGAAGGAACTCCTTTTGATGTGCTTGCTGAGGGGTCAGCTGAGCTTCCTTGGTCATGGACAGAAGAGACCACCTAAACTTTTAAAGGTAGTGGTTTGCTTGCTCATTAAACCCACAATTCTACTTGTGCACTAAATCGTGAAAATTAAATGAAAGAATTCATGTAAAGTGCCTAACAAGTAACAAATGCTGTGCTTTCTTCCTCTGATGTCTTTATATTTTTGTAGCCAGAAATCCCAATGGTAATTTCCAATAAGAAAAGCTGAATAGTCTAGTTTTTTAGAGTCAAAAGAAATTCACCTTGAGTATTGCAGCATTAGTGACATCTGGTGGAAAATGGGAGTTACAATATAGGATTATTATAGCTATTCTGATCTTTGCTGTATAATATCAGTTTCATCAGGTTTTCACACACCCTTCTCTCCAACTCCATGGGAGTATACTTCCCTGCCCTATTGAAGTTTGGCTTTGCCATAAGACTTGCCCACATAGTGGAATGTGGGAAAAAATGTCAGCGTTAAAGTTCTGAAGCTAAGCTTGAAGAATCCTGGATAGCCATTGCTCCTTCACTAGTTGAGTAAGATGTGTGACCTGCAGATTTGACTGAGAATAAGATAAGCACCCCAGATGACCCAGACTTACAGGGGAAAACGTGCTTATCATTATTCTATGGTTGTTTGCCAAGCAGCAAAAGTCAACTAATACTGGAGATTGTTACCTCTATCGTCCCAGCTGGGGACACTGGGAGAAGGATCCTGAAGACCTGGTGTGGTTCAGTCCCTTCTGAGGCTCTATTTCAGACCCTGATAGGCTCAACTAGAGCATGCTGTTTTTCATTCCTCTATGGTAAGCAAAACTGAATCAGAGTCCAGGCCAGGCCCACCCAGGCACCCCTCCTTCCTTTTTAAAGCTGAATTTTATTTCATTACACGTATACATCACATTTTGTTTACCCATTCATCTGATGGACATTTGGGTTCCTTCCACTGCTTGGTTACTGTGAATAGCACTGTTATGAAAATGAGCATCCAGGATTGTTTCATTCATCTTGGCCACTTGGCACATTAACAGGTCCACACCATAATTTTTGAATGAATGGATGCTATGTGTATTTACTTAATAGTGGAAGTTAATACATGTAAAGAGTTAGACTAAGCACTCACACCAATATAAAAATAAAAATATTTTAAGACAAATTTAAAACGTACACATTTATTTCATCATCATTTAAAGCTTGATTTTATAAACCATAAAAAAAAAACTTTTTAAGAGTTCTGTATCATAGGAATTTGAAGTAGAAATATTCATACCTTTGTAGGTTCAGGTTATATAAATTAAAATCAAATAATTGGAAATGTTTTCAATATGGAAACTATACAAATGAAATAAATGGCAAAAGGACCTAATAGGAGCAATATTTCATTACTTACAGATTCTTATTGGGTAATTTCAGAATCTAAACAAAGACTTTGAATATTCAGACTTATTTTGCTACATTTTATATTTAAACATCTCCCTACCTATATTCTGAGTCAAGGTACTTGACCAAAAAAGGTCTGATTTAAGAAGGCATTTAGCTTTATAACAAAAGTTTGCCATCTATGGTTACCACTCTCAAAGGAATTGACATAACAATGCTGATGTAATCTCCTAGTCCCCTTTTGAATAGTGTGCAATAATGTAGGTCAACCCTGTATAAAGTCATACAGGTACCAAAAAATGGAACAATTATGCACAGTTCAGTGAAAGCGTAATGTTAAGTTTTCCCCATCTAAAAGTTAACCAATGAAACAAAACGTATCAACTATAGTTGACTCGGTTCCCGGAAAACCACATCTGAGAATTACAAGTACATCACAGTCCTTATCCTCAGTCATTGACAGGAATTTTGTAGGCCACTGTGCTATTTACTTTGTGGATCGTAGTAGTAAATGAACGAAGACGGACTTCCTCAGAATTGGTAATAAACTGTGGTCCCGATTCTTCCCATTTTTCAGGTACAACCAAGTCTTTGTCTGTATAAATCAGTAGATCAAATGAACCTAAATTGGGGACAAGATCATTAAAGTACCATTATTTTTCCAAAAGTAAAACTACTCTCCCTGTCCCTCTCACATTTGAACCACCTATAGTGTCAGAAAAGCTAGTTTAGTCACATCTCTAATCAGTTAATTGTTAGCTAACTGCTTTTCCTCAATGGAAATTTTAGTACAGAAAGTATTGTACTCCTTTTACTTTATCTTATGAAAAAAATTGATTTTTTTTTTCCTTTAATTAGAAAACCATTGAAAATATTTGCAGAAAGAATTAATCACAAGATAGCATGAATATAAGCCATAGAAAAGATAATAACATCTTGGTTTTGTGACTGATGTATTCCAGTGCCCAGAACAGTGTCTGGCAGATAGCAGGTATGCAGGATATATTTGATGAATGAAAGAGTAACTAAGTTAGGAAAAAAAGACACAATTATAGCTAAAAGTCTTCATTATATACATAGACATGTGTAGAAAATAAAAATAATGAACGGAATTACATGAAAATATTTTAGAGTGAGTAGTGTAGACTACTTTCATTCCTTTACCGCACTTCTAAATAAGATGCATATAGCATTACTTTTGCTTTATAACATTTTTCTCATTTGTATTACAGGACACTGATAATTAAGAAAAAATTTAATAAAAGGATGTGAAATTTGTATAATACTTACAAGAAACTTCCAACAGTGGCAGAAATGTCACTGTAGCTGTGATCTGTCTGATCACTGAACGGATTTCATCTTGGATAGCTTTCTGAGACTTTTCTCTGGGTGCACTAACAAAGAAACCAAATCAATTTAAGTTTTAACAAGTTATTTAAAACATTGGTAAGATTATTTAACTGATTAAATATTTCCCAAATCAAATAAGTAATGCATTCAAAAGTTTTTTTTTTTTTAATGTTTAAATATACAGGAGTATAATATGTATCCTTAGAATCTATAACCTAGTAGGCACAGTATTATCTCTGTTATTTCATTTATCCTCCCAATCGTTTTTTAGGGCTGATCTTAGTATCAAGTTATTCAGTAGCAGATGATTATAAAACCTGTCAAGTGCTTCAAATTAGAAAAACTTCAGTACTTCCTAAAATAAAGATAACAAGTAGTATCTAAAATATTTAATCAGTATAATCATTTTGGCATTTTTAGTATTGCCTAAATGTCTAATTCCCTACTGCCTCAAAAAAGACGTTAATCAGGCATCAAATTATTTGTATAAATTAAAACTTTTCTAAAATAGACCAAAGGTTTCAGAAACAATCTATATTTCATTATGAGAAACAGTTCTCAGTTTATAGATAAGCATGCTTAAGACAATGCTAGAAATTAGCCTATAATGATGGGCATTTCCCATTTGGGGGATCCGCAAACTTCAGTTTATGAAGTGTTGCAGGAAGTTTGTGGCATTAAATGAAGTACAGTAGAGCTGCATCTTTTATTTATTTATTTTTTGTTTATTCATTTATTTTGAGAGACAGCGTGAATGGGGCAGGGACAGAGAGAGAGAGAGAGAGAGAGAGAGAGAGAGAGAGAGAGAGAGAGAATCGCAAGCAGGCTTCACACTGTCAGCGCAAAGCCAGACATGGGGTTTGATCTCACAAACCATGAGATCATGACCTGAGCTGAAATCAAGAGTCAGATGCTTAACTGACTGAGCCACCCAGGCACCCCAGTAAAGCTGCATGTTATGCTGGGAGAAAAGTCTAGGATAATACTTCCTGGTCTTAAAAGTACCTTTAAACAATTCATTAAATGGCCCACCTAGTCCATCATGTGTAGCTTCTCATATAGCATCATAAACACTAAAGTCTGTTAATTCATGGATTCAGACTAAAGGCAATTATGTCCATGATATGCACAATTTTTTTGTGAGCACAGTTTATGAGCCCTATTCTTTTCCACAGGGGATTAGGTCAAATCAAGCATACTTAGAAACAAATTACCTTATATAAAACTAAGTTCAATATAATTAGAACTCCTTTAGTAAGGAAAAGAAATTTTGCAAAAAATATATAAAAGTGGAAGTAATTTAATTCATACTTACCTGTCATCTTTTGCAGTCTTGTCACACTCAATATCAAATTGCCACCTTTCAAGGACCTCACCACTCTCAATATTTGAGATGACTACCACCAGTTTCTGAACTGAACACTTGTATAACCAATCTGGAATACATAACAAGGCATCTTTTTTTGATCCACTGCATCACAAAGCAGTTCTCTTCTCAGGTCTCACTTCCTATTGTCTGCAAATTCCTACCCCTAGTATTTTGGAACTCCTCCAACCTGTACAGGAAACTTGCCCCACAATAACCTAGCTCCTGTTTTTGAATTCTCCGTATTTGTACCAGATACAGTACTGAGTGCTGAGAACAGAGTAGTGAACATGCAGTACTTCCATCCTAATCTAAGGTAAAATGTAGGAGTGGAGGATTAATCTAATCATTGCGCCAATAAATGTAAGATTATAATTGTGATGAATGCTATGAAGGTGCGGTATTTGATGCAGAGAGTGAATACAGGAAAATTTGGTTAATTCAGGGAGTTCTCATTTGAGTTTAGTTCTAAGAATAAATACTATTAAATATGCAAAAATATACAGAAAAGAGTATAGGTCTTAAATATTAAAAAGGGAAGAGCATCTGACTAGAGGACTTAAAAAAAGCCAATACAACTGCAGTTATGGGGAGAACGAAGGCAAGTTTAGCAGGACACATAGGGGTCAAACCATTCAAGGCCACGTGGGCCAAATTAAAGAAGTTATATCTCAAGAACAAGGGAAGTCATTACTGTGTTTGAAGGAGGGTGTGATGTAATTAAATTTATATTTCAAAACTATCCTTCTGGCGGTGAAGTGGAAAGTAGACTGGAGGTAAAGAGGGGATCTAGGGTCACTAAAATTAATTAGTAATTCAAGTAAGAAGTAATGAAGGCTTATAGAAGGATAAACTGGTAGAGATGGATCAGTAGATACATTCAAGAGATTTCATGGTTAAAGTTGTTAAGATTTATTGAATACTTGAGAGTAAGGAAGAGGAAAGACTCAGGGATACCTCCTAAATTTCTGGTTTTTATCACTAGTTGGATTACTGATACATTCACTGAGATAACCCCAAGATCAAGAGTCCCATGCTCCACTGACTAAGCCAGCCAGGAGCCCCATTTTTCATATGCTGAGTTTGAAATATCACTGGGATAGTCACATGAAGATATCAAGGGACTCATTTAATATATGAGCACAGAGTTAGGAGAGTTGGGCTAGATGTACGTTTGTGAGTCAACTACACAAAGATTAGTGAAGCTATCTATGTATGTCAGAGATCTAGAGAGGTTATAATGAGAAGAAGGCCTCAGAATGAGCCCTGAATTAATCTTAGATATTGGGGCAGTATACTCAGGAATCAGCAGTTTGTTGTTGTTTTTTAAGAGACAAAACAATTTAGTAGTACCGAGGGCACGTGGGCCACCTAGGTCTCTGTTGCATACTCTTTTAAAAAACAACCCTTTACAAATTTGAAAATATTCTTTGTAGGCTGTACAAAAATAGGCCACTTGCTAGATATGGCCTGGCACCATTGCTGACCCCTTGGCATGTATCAACAACTTTTTATCAATTTAGTTCTGAAAAGGAGACTGGTTAGTAAGTTAAAGATGTGGAGTAGGTGGAATTATTTTCTTTTAAAACTAAAGACTGACTAAACCAATGGAAGTAACTCAAAACAAAGGAGTCAAAAATATCAGAGAAGAAATAGGGTAAAGTCCTTAAGAAGGCAAGAGGGATGGGATTCAAATAGAACAATTTGCCTCTAAGAACAATTCCTCCATGTTAATTAAAATAAATGGGAAAAGTTAAATAGAAAGGTCTACCTACATCTGAGGTGAAATGTCATGAGTGTAATCTTAAAGGAGAAAACCCAAAACCATTAGCTTAGGCCAGGCTTGCTTCTCTATCAAATTAAGATGACATAGATTCATACTTACTTAGAGGTTTCAGGCTAAATAATCTGAGGGCAGCCCTAATACAGGATTACAGATGATTTAGTTCTAAAGGCAATAAAAATATAATTAATGCTATTTTTAAAAAATTTTTAATGTTTGTTTATATTTGAGAAACAGAAACACTGTGCAAGCAGGGGAGGGGCAGAGAGATGAAGACAGAATCTGAAGCAGGCTCCAGGCTCTGAGCTGTCATCACAGAGCCCAGTGCAGGCTTGAACTTACAAGCCATGATACCATGATCTTAGCAGAAGTCGGACACTTAACCGACTGAGCCACCCAGGCTCCCCACAATTAATGTAATTTTAAAAGTAAAGCTACTTGAAAAAACATAGATGGCTTATGAATTAAAAAGAAAAAAAATAGGTGACTAACTGCAGTGTTTTTTGGAACTATTATTTTGGGAGGTCAAATGGGGAGGTAGGGAGAAACATCTTACAACACAGAAAAATTAGAAATGAGAATCCTAAGTGGAGAAAAACAAGATAAAAAAAAAAAAAAGGAATAGATGGAGAATAAGTATTGTGATCCAATACAGTAACTTCTTGAGCTAAGGAAAAACAATGAGTGTTCAGATAGAAAAGGCTTACTGACCTACAGGAAGGATTTGTTTTTTTTAATGTTTGTTTATTTTTGAAAGAGAGAAAGACAAGAGTCAGAGGATCTGTAGTGGGTTCTGTGCTGACAGCAGAGCCCATTGCAGGGCTCAAACTCAGGAGCCCTGAGAGCATGAACTGAGCCCAAGTTGGATGCTCAACCAACTGAGTCCCCCAGGCGTCCCAGGATTTAAAAACAAAAACAAAAACAAAAACAAAAACAAAAACAAATGGAATAGGTAAAAATAAGAAACTTCTACTGGGTGTCCTATTACTTAGTAGTTGTACTTTTTTAAGTTTAATTCCCAGGTTGGATCTAATTTTATTTTCCTTTATTCTAACATAACGATGGCTTTAAACTCCAGGCAGCTACAGAAAATATATCATGTTAAAAATACAGTGGATTTCTCTCAGACAATGAACACCATCATAAGTACATTAAATTCTAATTTGTTCCATCTGGCCACATGAACTGCAAAAATCATTTCTAAGGGACTTGATGGAGATTGTTTTGTGAAGCTGTATCAGATACCTAACATCAAAATATTCAACTCACTCAAAATGTAGGGTAAAAGTGGAATTTCTTTCAATTTATATATTTTTTGCTTTCTTCCAATTGAGAGTCATTATATTTGAGATTGTAGTGTTTTACACTTCTATATACAGAGTGAAAAAACGACCACCAAGATGCCCGGAAGGAAGGGTCATAGAAGGCCTGCAAAACTCAAAATTGTTTCCAACAGTTAAATACCTTTTAGTTGTTCCACCACATTATTTAGGTATTTTATGAGCTCAGGATCAGTTGTTACAAGCAAGGTGAGTCCATATTTCTGCACTCTAGTAAAGGTTTCAGATGGATATATGCCACGCTGATATAAAATGCTGTTGATACCAAATGCTGAAAACAAAAGGAATGTTAAAAGTTATTATCACTTTGTAATTCTGTAAAATAAAACATATTTAGCTGTGGCTATGGTTTCATTAATGGTATAAAACTGTAAATGCCTAGACACGTGTTTATGGGTGTGTCGCTGAAATTAGAATAGGTAAAAAGTGGAATTATAAATCCTTAAAATCTTGCTTCTAAGTAAAAGAACGCGATACCTGCACTTATGTGGCAATAAAAGAAAAACGCCAAACTATATTAATCTACTACCGTCAAATTTCAGCTCACTGTAATCCAAGTCCAAATTCGGGCTAGAGGATGTCAAGATCGGCTTTTGCGTCTGAGTTAGCAACTGATTTACTGGCCCAATGCTCCAGGCAACCCTCTCCTTTCTTTTTCCTCCTTTTCCCCTCACAAATCCTGCCAGATTCTATCAGAAGGTACAAGTGGCCTGGTCCAGAACAGCGAGCCTCCTAAGGTCTAGTTCATCACCCCAACACCAGAATCAAAGCGTGAAGATCGGGTTCTTAAAAACATACACGGTCTCCACCCCGGTCGTGTTCTGTCTCAAGTCGCTGAGACCTGGGTGGTGGTGGGGTGGGAGGGGCAGGTGAGGAAGTGCGTATGATCAGCAGTTTAAAGCAATTCGGCAGGTGATGGGGCTACGACAAGAGACAGGCCTCGGTTCAGCAGTACTAGGCCTCCAGCTCCATTAGCAACGCATCCGGAAACGGTGCCTGCATGCGCCTCCTCCTAGATTCTCCAGCCGGGCAGGAGGCTGGGGCAGAGAGGGCTTGAATTCCGGGCCTCTCGGCACCCCAGCAACCTCGCCCCCGCGCTTACCCCGCCTCCGTGGCCGAGCCGTGGGCCTACCGGGCGGCCTGGCCTCAGTTCTCCCGCCCTCCGGCCTGCGCGAGGAAGACTTACAGAAGAACTCAGCCACGATTTCGGCGCTGCCGCGCAGGGTGATGCCTTGCTCCCGGGAGAGCTGCAGCGCCATTGCCAGGCCTACAACGAAGGACCGCGCTTCCACCCGGCAGACAGCTACAGCAGGGACTTCCACAACACTTCCCCGCCACTCGTTTCAAAAGTAACGACGCAGCATGCCGTCGGGTCCTTTGCGCAGGCGTGACAAACCTCTAGGTCCCGCCCCACGGGGCGGGGTCGGGCCTGTCTGCGCTCGCCTGAGCTATTTCCTCGCGCAGGCGCAGTAGGTAGGCGTGGTCACGCATTTCCGGGTAGTCCGGGTCTGGAGCGTCCGGGTCTGGCTCTTCTAGTTGTGGGAATCTAGACTGCGTCCAGGAAGGAGGCGGGCGATATGGTTTTAGTTGCCACTCCTTGGGCCTGCCAGGGAGCACAATTTCTGAGTTTCATAGATATTTTCAAAGCGATATGAACCGTTCGCCAGCTGCACCTTAAGTGGCCCCAGTGATCCCTAGTGGGCGCTTGAAACTTTTGCTAGACGCTTTGGCAGTTCGTAAAGAAACCGTGTGCGCGGTAGCCAAGCCACAGCCTTGGAGAGCCCCATTACTGTATGAGAGAGCGGCTTTTCCCGAGAAATTAGGTTAGGGTTAAAGGGATGAGCCGCAACCTTTTTTGTCCTGTGTCTATGTCTGTCCTGGGCTCAGCCTGCTTCCACCCGGCCTCACTGTAAGGCGGTCAGGAGCGGCTGGAGGCTGCATCTGGCCGTCTAGCTTGTGCTCCGTCCATCCCGCGCACTTTGCACCCACAGGCAAGGTGGTGAGGAGTAAGTTCATTGCACCAAAAAGGCCCATCTACACTGAAGAACTTTCAGGGGAATTTTGACTCACAAATTCAATGACTTTACATTAGGATGAGAAATATTTCAGAGAGTGCACAATTAATGTTCGTGTCAATTGTGAAACAATTTTCGCAAAAATTTTATCCGCCTTGAAGCAGCTAGCAAAATTATTTGTAAAATGAAGTCTCAAAAACTTTGTTCCAGACATACTTTGCTATTTAATTATATGAGAAGTGCCTGAGTGTGTTGCTTTTCTATTGTTCTGTAACGAATTACTACAAATTAATGGTTTAAAATATCACCCATTTGGTATCGTAGTCGTGTAGGTCCGGAGTTGGTATGGTATAGCCGAGTGCTCTGCTTAAGGGTCTCACACTGTTGAAGTAAAGGCGTCTGCAAGTGGAATCTCATTGAAGATCTGGGTTTCTCTTCCAAGCCCCTGGCTGTTAGCAGAATTAATGTCCTTGTGTTTCTTAGTCTGAGGTTCTCCTTGTTTTGCTAGTTGTTGGCCAGAGGCTTTTGCCAAATAGCTCTTCTATAAGCTTTCTCATACAGTCTCTGACTTCATGGAGATCCCTTTTAAGGATTCATCTATGTGTTTAAATCACCAACTTTTCACTCTTTCCACCAGGAACTTAGAGTCAGAATTCTGGCATAAGACTGGTAGAGCATGATGCCCACCTTACTACGAATAAAAATTGTCTGTCTTTCTAAGGAATTTTATATTAATACTCAGCACTTCAGGTAAGACTTCCTTCAGTTTCATAGTAATATAGTTTTTAAATTATCTGAAGATGCAAATAATTGTTGGTATAATTTTGGAGATTCCAGAATTCAAATGGCTAGAAAAATGTATGTTTTCCATGTATAGAAGTATTTATTAAATACGTTTTTTGTGCTCTATGAAGAGATGTAAGAAATAATTAACCTTTGAAGGTAAAGTCTGTGGGGCACTGGGTGGCTCAGTTCTTTGAATGTCCTACTTTGCCTCAAGTCATGATCTCATGGCTCATGGGTACAAGCCCCATGACAGGCTCTGCACTGACTGCCTGGAGCCTGTTTCCCTGGCTCATGCTGTCTCTCTCTCTGCAAAAAAAAAAAAAAAAAAAAAAAAAAAAAAAAAAAAAAAAAGCCAGGTCTGTACTTTTTGAGGACTTTGTAATCTAGTTTTGCTTAAAAATGCATAGTTGAAAAAATAAAGGCAGCACCCGCATGGCAGTTGTGGCGGTTGGGCGGTTGGTCCGACTCTTGATTTCAGCTCAGGTCATGATCTCACAGTCACAAGATTCTTTCTCTCTTCTCCCTTAACTTCTGCTCCTCCCCACCACCTCTCTCTCTCTCCCCTGTCTCTAAATAAATGAAAGAAAGAAGGGAAGGGGAGGGAGGGGAAGGGAAGGGACGGGACAGATTGAAGTCTCATAAATTTGGCCTTATCAGCCTTCTGCCTAACTCAGCAGCCCCTTTTCAGATTATTTTCCCAATCTGCCTCTTCTGTTAGTCACTTTTCCACCTCAGGGCTTTTCATAATGTGCTTTTCTCTGCCTAGAAATTTCTATCTGTTCAGATTTCTAATTATATTTATATTATTTTTTTATTTAAATGTAACTGTATTCTAGAAATTTTCTTTGACCTCTCTATAAGGTCCTGCTCTATATTAGCATCTCATTAGCACTATTTCAGAGCATTGCTTTCAGTGTTACAATGAAAACAATAGAATTGTAATAATTATGTAACGATTTGTGTTGCATCTTCCCTTTTACCATGGAGGATCCATGTTGACATTTTATGGGTACTTCATCAATATTTGTTGATTGAATGATCATTTTAATATTTCCCTAGGAAAATTTCATGGAAGAGCCCAAGACATTTTCAAATTGGAGAACCGATTGGATGAATGAGGTGAGGCCACATTTTGGGAGATTTGAATATCCACATGAGTTGATTAAATTAGAGGTACCAGGGATATGTAGTTTCTTAGAATTGACATAATTAAAGGGGCATTTCTCAGGTGTAAATTTCAGTAGTGGTTGTAGAATGGATTATGTACAGGACAGTCTAGAGTGGTGGCCCTCATACTTGAGAATGTGAAAGAATCACTTTTTGCTATATGTACGTTCCTGTCTTTTATTCCCCCTTCTCCAAATCTAATGCAGTCCAATACCATAACCACTAGCCACAGATGGCTCTTAGGCACTTGAAGTGTGCTTGTCCAAATTGAGATATGCTATAAGTATAAAAATACCTGATTTCAAAGACTTAGTATAAAAGAAAAAGAATGTAAAATATTATGTTTTTCAATTGATTATATATTGAAATGATATTTTTACATGCATTGGATTAATTTCACTTGTTTCATTTTAGCTTTTTAATCTGACTACAAGAACATTTAAAATTACATGTGTGACTCATGTTAGATTTCTGTTGGACAGTCTACTGTATGGGCTCTAGGAGATGACATATGTTAATCAGCATCCCAAATGATCCTTATGTTACTTTTTGAAAAACAGTAGACCACAATGGATATTTTAGTAATGCAGGCCTAGGAAGTTGAGACCCTGGACTAGATGGATGTGTAAGAGTTTGAATAAGAAGATCTATATCAGAGCAAGGTATTTGGAGGCAAGAATTGGGAGTATAGATAAATCCAACAGGATAGTGTTGGTCAAATCTATGGAGATGTTAAGAAGAGCTGCCCAAACTCTGAGCCTATTGCATTTATTTAACACAATAACACTTAAGATTCTAGAAGCTTTGGAGAGATTTATTTCCTATTAATTTTTTTAAATTTTTTAAAAAAATTATTTATTTTGGGGATGCCTGGGTGGTTCTGTCAGTTAGGTGTCCAACTTTGGCACAGGTCATGACCCCATGGCTTTGGATTCTCTGTCTCCCTCTCTCTCTGCTCTTCCCCTGCTCACATTCTGTCTCTGTCTCTCAAAAATGAATAAATGATAAAAATAGTTTTATAAAAAAGTTTATTTATTTTGAGAGAGACAGACAGCATAAGTGGGGGAGGGGAAGAGAGAGAGGGAGACAGAGAATCCAAAGCAGGCTCCACACTCAGTGTGAGCCAGATGTGGGGCTGGAACTCCAAAAACCGTGAGATCGTGACCTGAGCAGAAACTAAGAGTCAGACACTTACCCCACTGAGCCACCCAAGAGTCCCCCTATTAATTTTTGAGTGTTTTGTTTGATATTGACCTATTTTATTTAAACCATCTTATCTTTACAGAATGTTTTTTAAAAACTTGCTTTTGGGAGGTGCCTGGGTGGCTCAGTTGGTTAAGTGTCTGACTCTTGATTTCAGCTCAGGTCATGATGTCACAGTTCATGAGATCCAGCCTTATGTAGGGCTCAGTGCTGACAGCAAGGAGACTACTTGTGATTCTCTCTCCCCCTCTCACTCTGCCTTTCCCCCACTCTCTGTCTAGTGCCCCCTCTCTTTCTCTGGCACACACATGTTCCCTCTCTTTCTCTAAAAATAAATAAACTTAAAAAAAAAAAACCCTTATTTTCAGTTACTTGAGTTTAGTTTTATTTACAATTCAATGAAGTCTTTCTGATGTTTAGAGGAAAGCTATTTGGACAGTGAGAAGTATAAACATAACTTAAGATTTATTTCTGAAGAAAATTCAAGCAGAGAGCATAACCAAACACATGTTAATAAAAGAGATACCTATGAAAAAGTGTGTCATAAACAGGCCTATAGTCCATATTAGGCTGCTAAAACCAGAAATAAACATTTCTAAAGCTGGAATCAAATGGAACCTTAAACTGAAAGTAATTTAATGATTTAAACAATCTACTAGTTGAGGAAACTGAGGTCCTGAGTGGCTACATGGTTAGTCTAAGATTCAATATCTAGTTAGAAGATTTAGTGGTAGAATCTAGGGTTCTTAGTCTTTTTTAAAAATTTTATCAGTTTGAAGACATGCTAATTAATACTCTTGTTTTTAAAGGTTATTTTTACAAAAATCAACTGATTTTAGATTAAAGGTTTTTATTCAATAAGCTGTACACATAACTTGTCAAGAAAATGGCAATTACAATCCGTAATGAATTTTATGTCAATACACATAGTTTCAGCTGCCAGAAGATGGCACTGTTTGCATATGAAATAATACCTTTTAAAAATTCAGTGTAAATATGCTTCAATTTGTGCTTCTGTTCAAAGTAAAATAAAAGAAAAATGTACTCAGTGGCTTCTAAGGTATTTGTATATGTGGAATACATCAGAATGAAGTGTTAAATCATAATATATTATAGAATTCATATCTTTCTTTTAAACATTTAATGTATCAGTAATAAATAGTAACCAGTAATAGTAATAAATCACTATTCATATTTACATTTAATTTGTGTATTTTTATACATGGAAAAGAAAACATTTTAAATAGTTGAATCATTATTCTTACAGACTTATGAGCGTTTTCCTTCAAATCACTAGGTGTTATTTTATTCTCGAGGCCAATATCTTGACATAGAACAGTTTATTCTAAATCTTATAAAACAGTGAGGGATACTTATCTTTATGATAATTTTTTTTTAATTTTTTTCAACGTTTTTTATTTATTTTTGGACAGAGAGAGACAGAGCATGAACGGGGGAGGGACAGAGAGAGAGGGAGACACAGAATCGGAAACAGGCTCCAGGCTCCGAGCCATCAGCCCAGAGCCCCATGCGGGGCTCGAACTCCCAGACCGCGAGATCGTGACCTGGCTGAAGTCGGACGCTTAACCGACTGCGCCACCCAGGCGCCCCGATAATTTTAATAAGAAATTTATTTAATAAATTTTGGGGAAAACTGGGGCACCTGGGTGTCTCAGTTGGTTAAGCAGAGGACTTTGGCCCAGGTCGGTGAGTTTGAGCTCTGCATCAGACTCTGTGCTGACAGCTCAGAGCCTGGAGCCTTCTTGGGATTCTGTGTCTCTCTGTCTCTGCCCTTCCCCCACTTGCGCTCTGTCTCTCTCTCTCTCTCAAAAATAAATAAACATTAAAAAAAATCTTTAAATTTTGAGAAAAAATTATTGTGTACATAGGTAATAATTATTAATTATGTCAGTTTGGAGAACTGGCTTTTTTTTTAAAAAAAGGATATTGTCATAAAGACCCATTTTTGTCACATACTTTCCTCTTAAGGACTTTCTTTGATTGTTGGCTCATATATTCAAAAAGATAGCACAACAATTTGAATTATGACATTTTATTAAGCAATGGCTTAATAAAGTGAACATATATATCTCTATACTGGTGTAATTTATAATTTTTAATGATCCAGTTGTACATATAGAATATTATAATCTTATCTTTAGTAAAAGTTAGGAAAAAATATTACTGAAACATATTAATAATTCCATAAGTTCTTGTAATGAAAATTATGAGCAGTTTTTACCAGAAAGTATTACCATGTTTTGTTATGATTTTGTTTTGGTATTTTATTATAATTCTTTAATGATAATGGCATATAGTCACTTGGAAGTCTTTTCATGGCTCAATCATGATTAGGTAACAAAAGGTGTAATTTGAAAGGTAGGTGATAATCTTACTCATATTTAATCCCCAGAGACTGTTTGATAGAATATGTGTGTGTAATATATATATGAAGAATGGGTTCTGCAATTGGTTAGATTTGATAGCACAGTGTATTTTAAAATATAATTGAAATTCAAAACAACTTAGAACAATATCAGATATAAAACTACCAACACAAAGCCTCTGTGAAGAATTAAAAAGCCATGGTTGCTATTAAATTAATAAAAATAGATTTAATTTCTTAAATGATTTTATAATTATATATTAAATTTGATTTAACATTTTATGCCTATTGTACATTTTTAGTTTGTTGTTTCTGAATATTCTGTATGTAGGGTTATTTGTATTGTTGTCTAATATGTAAATAAAGATGAATTAGTTGTGCTAAATCTATCAACTGATAATTAGACCATGATGTTACTTAAGTAAATGGAAGATATTTTTTTGAAGAGTGCTATAGACAAAATAAAATAAATAAACAATAAGTTTGGATCTTTCTTAAATATTTATGAAGTATTTATGGGAAGAAAAAGCTTTGTGAAAACATGAAAAAATCACCTTACTTTAAATTTGGTTATATTTTTCTATTTAGATAAACTGGCTTTTTAAATTGGAACAGTTCTCTTATAACCTGACTTGTATCTTGTGTTTATAGCTCATTCAAAGAATATAGTAGTCAAGCCATATTTATCAGGTTACAGATCAGTCATGCACATTAATTCTATTATTTCTGCTGGGATTTCCCACCTATAAATTGAATATGACAGTGTTTTTTATTCTTGAGTAAGGTACATAATCTATTTAACATCAACTGACAACAAAAAAGCTTCCTGAATTCTAGAGTTGCAGGTTTAGTGTTGGAGACCAAGTAGATTAAAAATCAAATGGTGTATTTTTATTATTGCTTAGTCTCAGTATAGTTGTAAATAAAGGTGCTAACTTTTCACACTGAAATAGATGGCAATTATCTTTTTTAGTGTAGTCTTTTGGATGATCCAGAATGTACCTTTTTAAGCTTGTGTTACATTGATATCAAAATAAAAGGAAACTTGAAGTTTCATTTAATTTGTGTATCTCCAAGAGTATTCTTGCAGTCCTAGTATGAGAAACAACAGACTAGCATTTAGATATTTTAAAATGTATTCACAGAATTTTGTTATTCTTAAGTGAGGTGTGGTTATGAGTTTGTATAATTAAAGAATTATTAATAAGATATGTTCCTTTTTATTTCTGGAATTTTACATTAAGAGTTTTATTAAATTTGAGTTATCTTTAGTTTCCATTAGGTTAATAAGAAATTATAATATTTAACTCATAAAAGCAGCCAAATATACTGTTGTAATATGGTTGAACATCTTTAGGACTTACGAAGTTATGTGTTTCTATACCTAGGATGGTTGCCACTTTAGGAAAAAGATCAGGAGTGTGGGAAGGGCAGGAAGTTACCTAATGCCTCAAGTATATCTGAACTTGAAGCAAGGTTATTTGAAGGACTCTGGAAATGTGCATGTACCCTCCTCTTTCTCCAAGATCTTGTTGTTTATGGTGTATGGCATCAGTAACCGAAAAAGTGATGAATACTCATCAATATAAGTTTATTTATCTCTAAATTATAAACATTTTCTAAGCTATATTTATATTTTATGTATATAAGCATAATAAATATTTATATATATATTTAAAACATACACAGATGTTAGAAATTAAGAAAGATGAGATAAAGAAATGTTTCTTTTAAACATGATTTTTGTAGGGTTTCTGGGTGGCTGAGTTGGTTAAGTGTCTGAATCTTGATTTTAGCTCAGGTCATGATCTCACAGTCATGAGATTGAGCCCCATGTTGGGCTTTTTGTTGAGCATGGAGACTGCTGAAGATTCAATCTCTCTCCCCCACTTAAACACGTGCACTCTCTCTCTCTTAAAAAAATAAAATTATTCTTGTTATGTCACTAGAACATAAATTATTTTACTTTCACTAAATGTATTAATGACTTAAAATTTATGTGGTTAATACGCCTCATTATTTTTTTAAAATTTAGTTTAATTTTTTGTAAAGAATGATTTAAAAGTCTGATACTTAGGGGCACCTGGGTGGCTCAGTTGGTTGAGCATCTGACTTCAGCTCAGCTCATTATCTCATGGCTCGTGAATTCGAGCCCTACATCAGGCTCTCTGTGCTGACAGCACAGAGCCTGGAGCCTGCTTTGGATTCTATCTCCCTCTCTCTCTGTTCCTCCCTTGCTTGCTCTCTGTCTCTCTCTCAAAAATAAACAAACATTGGGGCGCCTGGGTGGCGCAGTCGGTTAAGCGTCCAACTTCAGCCAGGTCACGATCTCGCGGTCCGTGAGTTTGAGCCCCGCGTCGGGCTCTGGGCTGATGGCTCAGAGCCTGGAGCCTGTTTCGGATTCTGTGTCTCCCTCTCTCTCTGCCCCTCCCCCGTTCATGCTCTGTCTCTCTCTGTCCCAAAAATAAATAAACGTTGAAAAAAAAATTAAAAAAAAAATAGACAAACATTAAAAACAATTAAAAAATAAATAATAGTCTGATACTTAGTTCAGCTTATTTTAATACTTGGGGTTTTGTTTGTTTGTTTGTTTGTTTTTGAGCTTGTTGTTTTTGGCTTTTTGACCATCAGAGCTAAAAAAGAATATATCACAAAAACATGAAGACGCAAATGGAAGAAGTTCATTGTTGACTTACTATTTATTTTAATTTGTCTGTATTTTTATAATTTTAATAAATGGGTCTAAACAAAGGTTTAAAGCAGTTTTGACCCATTTCTTAAAAATATGAAAACTCATTTTCCTATTAGTTTGGAACTAATTGAACTAATTGTTTCTATCTTTTAATAGCCTTCGGAACTAATTTGTAGTTTAGAAAAATTATAGATTAGAAAAATTGGTTTCCAAGTTTTTCAATTGTATAGATATTTTTTAAAAAAATTGATACAAACATGCTCTCTCAGCAGTGTGACTGTCTTTTGAAAAACATTTGCTTATTCATGTAAAAAAGTCACTCTTTCTTCGAAAGAACATCCTGAGTGTTGATTTTTCTGAAATTGTTGTTAGCACAGTACTGAGTACTACCCGCATAGGGAGGGCAATTAAATTTGAACTGGTTGGCCTTCATTTCCTCAAGATATACCCGTAGTGAGTGATCTGTGACTTTCTGATATGTAGACCGTGTGAAGGTAGTGGTGCCAATCCGTTTGCTACATTTTACCACAGCTCATTTTCTTAGATTAAAAAAGTCAATGTAAATAGAAGTTCTAACAGTTCTTCCTGTCCCCCAACGGATTGTTTTGTGCACACTTTCCACTGGAAATCATCAGTTAAAAGTATGTATGCAGGGGGATGCCTGGGTGGCTCTGTGAGTTAGGTGTCCAACTCTTAGTTTTGGCTCAGGTCATGATCTCACGGTTCATGAATTGAGCTGGTGGGCAGAGCCTTCTTGGGATTCTCTGTCTCCCTCTCTCTCTTTCTCTCCTGCACTTGTGCTCCTCTCTCTCTCTCTTTCAAAATAAGTAAACATTAAAAAAAAAAAGAAAAAAAAAAGTATGTGTGCATAAACCCTATTGGTTGAAGGATAAGGCACCCTGAATTGGGGATGATGGTGTTCCTGGCTTGCCCTCTCTCCCAGGTAGATATGGAATAAATGTAGCTTGGATGGCTGACTTGCTTGTGTGGTGTGTGGAAATTTGAACTATCATTTTCCATGCTGGCTTCTGCCACACCAATCCTGTGAGGAAAATACATTATTTTCATTGGGAAGGGGTGCCCCAAACTTTTGAACACCATTCATTTTCCACGTAAACCTGCTGAAGGCACAGAATAAAAGCGCTCTAAGGAGTTTCAACAAATTCTTATATGGTAAAAGTCCCCTTGGATCACATGAAAAAACTTTACTACTGGTAGCATAGAGGTGGAGAGTCATGGAATTGTCTGAGGAAGCAGCAGTCTCCAACCAATCTACCATAAGCAGAGTTCACAGACAGGTGTGCAAGAAAAGGACGTCATCATCCTCTCATGTTCTAGAGAAACATTTTAGAGGCAGAATATCTGGACAATTTAAGAAGGATTATATAAGGACTTTTTTCCTCATCTGTAAACTGGAAGTAGCAATAATACTTGTTCCATAAAGTTTTTGGAAGATTACATGAGATAATATAACCAAAAATTTGGTTTATGGTTAATATATTGTTCTTGTTAAATTAGTGTTAATGATTATTATTATAATTATTTAGATAGCTTTCCCCCACTTTCCCAAGCACCTTTCTTGAGTCTGGTACATGTTTGGTTTAGGATAACTAAAGAAGCCCTTAGTTAATGCAGCTTAAGGAAAAGGTGAGGACAGACAGACACTCTGTTGACATTAGGGCAAGCAAGAGATAATTCTAATAGCTAACATTCATTGAGCACTTATTTTCTGTCAGGCACTGTAGCAGGATGTGAGTTCTGAAAGTGTAAAAGACTGGGCTATATTTTAGATAATCTACCTTGAGGTAATCTATAGTGGGTCCTTATGTCCTGACCCTCCCTCCATTCCTGATGTGAAACTCCTAGGATTCATCTAACAGTGGAATACAATGTAACTGAATGGCTGGAAACCTAATGGATACTCAACGTAAGAGGGAAGACTGTCAGTTTAAGATAAAGGTTGAAGCAAGGAGAAGAGGCCAAAAATGGAGGAAGAGAGACAAGAGGTAGGGCCCAGGGTAGAGCACTGGCTCTTCTGATTAAGAGTAGGCAGCCAAAATGGGTACCCTGACTAGGATTACAACAATAGAAGTAGTTTCATGTTTTGTGCACTTTATAAATGCTCTGGCCAAGGGACAGAATGGTAATTGAAATCCAGCTCAGCTTACCAACTCTGGATAGTCCTGACAAAAGGAAACAAGAAAGAATATCCAGTACTGTAAGAATGCAAAGAGATGACAAATCTGAGAGGCATTTTGAAAATGTGATCAGATGTGTTCGGTTGATCTCTGAAGAATAAAGTCTGGAATCTTAGAGGTCATAGAGGAAGTGTATACATGGAGATGATAACCAAGTTTGTGCAGTTGGATTAGTTTTCCTTCAAGTGAGTTTACGTCAGGAAGAGAAAAGACTCTGGGAAGGATCTGGGAGTAATGACTAATAAAATGATATGTGGAGAAAGAAGAGACAATGAAAGAAACTCGGAAGTGGAGAAGTAGGAGGCAAATCATGAGAGGAATCAATGCTGTAAAAACCTGGGACACCTATTTGAGTTAGTTGGGAAAAAAATACCATTTTAGTAGTCTAGTACACAAACCACAAATAATGACTGGGAAAACATCAGATTTTATACTTAGAAGATCTTTGTTGAACTAAGAGGAAGTAATTTGGGTCACATGGTAGGGGACAGAAGTCTTTCACCAGGAGTTTGGAAGGGATAAGGAGACAGCAGCAAAAGGTCTGTTGGTAAGAAAATTGGAGAGTGGGGAAATAATATGAGTGATTGCTGGGTGTGGGGAATTTTATTTTTAGGAATAAAATAAAGAGGAAGGGAGAGCCAGAGAAATATAAAAATTGAAGTTGAAAGTTGGAAAGGTGTAACTAATAGAGCCAGACATTGGAGACCACAGAAAGCGGTAGCATCAAGGGCCCAAATGGAGAATAAGCCTTAAAAGAGACATTTCCCTCTTTCAAAATCAAAATATTCAAGAAAAGAGAGTCAGAGTATAGGTAAATTCTTATTTTTCATGGAACATTAAGTGAAGTGAGAACTAGCCTTCAGTTTCTCAACAGATGAGGAGGCAAGATAGGGAAGTGGGGAAGAGCAAAGAGAAGCAGACAAGAAAAAAGGGTTGGAAAGATTTTTGGAGCAGCCATTATGGGGAGTTGAAAGAGAAATCAACCAAGGAGAAATAACAGTACAGAGCCTTGTTCCTTGATGGATGCTTTACTGAGTACTACTTACCTCATGATGTAGAGTTGTATGGAGACAACGGGGAAAAACAGTCTTTTCCAGGCAAATCTAGTTGCAGAGCCAATACACTAAAATAGCTACAAATAAGGAGGTATAAGATAAATCAAGTGAATGTATGCAGTAAATAGAAAATGAATTCAAAGATAACTATGGGAATATTTCTTGAAGGACATAGAACTTGAAGAGTACTTGGAACTTCATCAGACAAAGACAGGTGATGGTAAGGCAAGGTTAAACGCAGAACATTAAGTCTGATGTGGGTCATGAAGAAAACATAGGACAATAACGTTTTTGGATATAGACATCTAGGTAGACATTGGATGTAGACATTACAGACACAGTACTTAATAGACCAAAAGTGTGTAAGCCCCAAACTAGCCCACTTTACCCAGGACGCAGTCTTCATGTACTTAAATCACATCTGGGTTCTAGGGAGTCTTGTGTGGCAGGCTGACAAGTTGAGGCTTTCCCCAGGAGACATGAGAAAGCCACTGGAAGTTTTTGAAGTTTTACATTTTGGGGAAAATATAATTAAAGTCGTGTTTTAGTAACATGATGGTAGCTGATGTGAAATACACATTGGAAAGCTATAGTAACAGTCTAGGCAAGAACTCAAGACTGTTTTCTTCACTGTTTAAATTGCAGTGAGTACTCTAATTTTCATGAGAATCCCTGGGTTTGCCTCATTTTCTTAGATTCATCAGTTTCCCCTGTCTTTTCCCCTATTTTTGGTGACTTTGATTTCTGGTTCTTTAATTCCCCCAAACTTTCAGTCTTCTTCTTAGTTCCTACTCTTTCCTTTTGGCCTTGTTTAGTTTGTCTCCCACTGCTCTTTTTGGGTGAGCCCTGCTAAGTTCTGACTTGATTCAAAGAGTAGGCCTGCACATTTCAGCTTTACCATGGAGGATTCCAATAAACTGATGTTATTCAGTTCCTGAGTCATTCCTGAGTCATTCAGTTCCTAATTTTACTGCCATATTCCATAGTATTTGCTAAGGTTTAATGGTTACTAATGTTTTATGTCATTTTATTATATAAATTCCGTAAAGTATTTCTGCCTTTTTTTCCCCTTGGTATTATAACTGACAGATGAGCATGTTAAATTTAGTGTGGTTGTATTTGTGAGTAGAAGGTAAGGATAGTAGTAGCTCTAGTAACTCTGCAGATTTCTTATCATTTTAGTAAGTTTCACTCAATTTTATTCAAATTGAAACTCTTTAAAGTCAGAATATCATATATATTAACTTGATCTTGATGCTGTCCTTAAAATACTGAATACTGCTGTTGGTTCCTATCTGGATACATTGTTTTTCTACTTAATAAATTACCAGTTTCTGCTTCTCTTCTAGTGACTTCGTATCTAAAACATGGCGAGCATTTAAGTATATGAGGTGAAAATATATAAAAGGTGGAAAATGAATGGAAAGAAGTCTTGAGCCTGAAATATGGATGTATCTACACACACACAGTGTGTTGCCTATGCCGTTTGAATCCCTAATAATCTTCCTTTAAAGGCAGAATTATAGTAATTTTTAAGTATCTCAAAATTATTTTCAAGTTACTTAAGGCTTTAGGAAAGTATAAATTTTGAGTGATTAATGCTTGATGCAAATTATGCTGAAGGCAATAAGAAAGCATCAAGTACATAAGATTGACTTTTCAATTAAGGGATATTTTGGAAATGATTTAGCCCTGCACTTCTGCTTGGACACTTCTACGTGAAAACTTTTTTATTCAGTGAAAGAGGACAATCAAACTTAGTTTTATCTTGAGAGCTCAGGAATGGTTAAAAAGTGGATAGAAAATGTCTTCATTGTGGAAAATGAATCCCCATTTTGAAATTCAACTGAAATAAGCGTTTTTTAAAATTTTGTATGGAAAATTTATCTAATTTCAGGATTAACTTGATTATTTGACTTATTTTGTAAACAAAGTATAATGTTTCTTAAAGCCTATAAAAACCACTTTTTCCAACCACGAAAGATTGAGTGAAAACAAAGGGAGTGTACAAAAATGGGAGGGGGTCACAGATCTGTATCCGCATGGAGGAAGAGGGCAGTACTTTTGGGGAGTGCAATTTACATGAGCATCTGGGTCTTTTGTAATGTTTTGGATGGATGACCTGAGTCTGATATATTGGTGAATAGCATTAACAAAGGTCTGGTTGTCAAAGACTAGAAAGAAAAATGCAATTAGCCACAGCAATGAGGTGATGTCTGTGTTTGGGGGAAAAACCGACACCTAACTGGCAATAGAAAACACCGAAATGATAGCATCAGTAAAAGGCCAGATTTTGTGTGAGTGTGCGTGTGTGTGTGCTATATTGTATAATGATCTTAACTCAGTAGGATATGACCAAAATGACATTTTTTGGTAATGTTTGGTTTCTGTGGTGAAAGTGAATGTGTACCTGTTACTAAAGAAACAGCACGGTAGACTCAATGAATTTTTAACTCATAACACACTAATTTCACCAACCTGATACTCACAATATTGTTTGTTTCTGTTTAAAGAAAATTAGAAATAAATAAAAGTGCACTGGAGTCCAAAAGAAGTTTGCTCTTTTTTGGGTCTAATTTTTTTTCTTTATAAACCATGCCATCCATAGTAGAGAAGCATATCTAATCTCCCAATTAGGTCAGGCCCCAGGATAATCAATCTCTTTAACAGCAGATGCCTTGTTTTAGCAAATGAATGCTTGGTTTCAAAAGCAGTTTTGTGTTGAGAGAGGAGTGCAGTTGGCATGGGTGATTAGAACTCTTTTAAACCCTATAAAAAGCTTCTGTAGATTGTTTTATGCCCACACTTTGTGAACTGAAGTAAATGCTGTATATATCCATCTTAAAATGAACATGGTGGGGACTTTATACAGCCTGTGAGAACATCTACATGCATATAAATGGCATTATTTGAAGTCCAACATTTTTATGTCCATTTGGATTAAACTGTGATTTTGATAACATCTAAAACAAGTGAATGTTTTTAGTAAGTGCTCTTCATATTAATTAAATATGCTCCTTAATGACGATAATTTAATTATTAAGTTAGCATTTTTTTAAGCTGAAAATACAATGGCAAGTTAACATGATTCTTATTTTATTGTTTACATTAGTCTGTAAATGCCTTTCTTCATGTCTGATGCCTTTTCGGTTCATATACATATCATGTGTAAATGAGCAATGTGCAAGACAACTTTGAAATCAAGAAGAAATCATTTAAATTTTTTTTTTAATGTTTATTTATTTTTGAGACAGAGAGAGACAGAGCATAAACAGGGGAGGGGCAGAGAGAGAGGGAGACACAGAATCTGAAACAGGCTTCAGGCTCTGAGCTGTCAGCACAGAGCCCGACGCGGGGCTCGAACTCACGGACCGTGAGATCATGACCTGAGCTGAAGTCAGATGCTTAACCGACCAAGCCACCCAGGCACCCCAAGAAGAAATCATTTAAAATTAAAGTTTATAAACTTTGTATTCAGTTAAAACTATGAATTGAGTTTATTTTGCTCAAAACAACTCATTTAATCTAAGATATATTGAAATACAATGATACTTTTTACTATGGTATAACCAAAAAATCTCTTCAGTAAATTATTTCAGATAATTGTTCTTCAAAATCTGATTACTGGAACTCATCAGTAATGCCTGAACATGATACATAAAATAATTCAGAAGGCCACTTGAGTATTTCCTTTTTTAGGAGTGCAGTCCTTGGGTTGAAAGATTTGCCAGGTAGTTAAGAAAAAAGGATTCACCTGCACATTTTTGGATGTTATCATTTCGGCTTTAGTGTATAATGGTCAGTTCTACCAGTTTTTCTCCTTCTTAGAAATTGTTTCAATCATGCTTAATCTGTGGAAAGTTAATATTTTCCATAGTGAAGGTGGATAAGACATCTGAGGAAAAATTAAAAGCAGATGGTCTTTAATTTAAGAAACATTTGATACTAATTACTTCCTACCTTTCACATGACTTAAATGTCGGTGAATGTATAGGGTTACATTACTTTTTTAAGTAAGATTTTAAAGCTAAATTTGGTAGATAAGGTAGAGATCCAGTGAGACAAGATTTTTAAAATAGAAGCATTCTTTTTTTTAATATATGCATTCTTAATAATACCAAATACCAGAATAGTACTGTGACAATTCACTTGTGCTTATTCTAACTTGTAATAGCATTTAAATATGATTAGAATGGCTTCTGTATACTAAGATCCCTAAAGTTTTTTTTTTTTTAATGTTTATATATTTTTGAGACAGAGCATGAGTGGGGGTGGGCCAGAGGAAGAGGGAGACACAGAATCTGAAACAGGCTCCAGGCTCTGAGCTGTCAGCACAGAACTTGATGCAGGGCTCGAACCCACGAACTATAAGATCATGACCTGAGCCGAAGTTGGATGCTCAGCTGACTGAGCCACCCAGGCGCCCCTAATTGGAAAGTAGTTTAATGTCCAGATATGTTACTCAGCTACATTTTAGTTTTAAAACTTAATTTTATTATTGTAGCATTTAAGGCAGTTTACATTTGATTTAGTGGAATTAACACTTAACTTTATATGATAGCTTTCTTACTCAACCCCCCGTGATTTTCAGAATCCAGAGATTTCCAAGCTGAAATTTTTTATCATAGAACTCTTATAGCTAAGGTTACACATGGATTATTTCTTCCTTAGACATACACACACATTCACATGCACACACAAACACTATAATATGAAAAACGTGTCTGAAAGAAAAGATACTAAAATGTTAACACTGTCTTTGGGTGATGGATAAATTCTTTTTTTTATGGAATTGGCTTACATTTTTAATGATTTTTTTTTATAATTAGGAAGAAATGTAGCTATTTTCAGTTTCAAACAACATATACTTTACAATCCCAGCATAGGTAATGTGTAGTTTGACAATGATTTTTCCCTGTCCTCTGAAATCTCTGCAAAGGCAAATACCTGCAAGGACAAATCCTCTGTCCTTTCCTTGGCACTACTAATTTGGCCATGCTGTTGAAGTAAACCACTCACTGAAAGTTACAGTTTCATCCTAAACTGTGAGAAGTATGTTGTGTTTAAAGCATCCCAAGAATGATCCCAAATAACGAATAGTAACCATGTATTTATCCAGGATCTCAGCACAACTTTGTAGTCTCAAAAATTATTGAAGACTCTCAAAGGCCTTTTCTTCATATTACATCTATGGTTATTACATTCGATGTTAAATCTGAGAAATTAATTCATTTAAAAATAACGATGAATCACCATTATATATTAACATAAGTAATATAGTTTTTCCAATACAAAACAAGATCTGTTGAGGACAGCACAATTTTCTATTAAAAAAATTTTTTTTAATGTTTATTTTTGAGAGAGAGAGAGAGAGAGGCAGAGAGCAGGAGACACAGAATCAGAAGCAGACTCCATGCTGTGAGCTGTCAGCACGGGGCCCAATGCAGGGCTCAGACCCACGAACTGCGAGATCATGACCTGAGCTGAAGTCAGATGCTTAACTGACTGAACCACCCAGGTGCCCCACAATTTTCCATTTTTGTAAACGCCTTTTGTGTATGGCATAGCAGAAGACTGATGGATTCTTTTATTTGCTTCTGCATTCAATTTGTTACAATGTGCTATTTTGGTTGAAGTATATGAAGAAAACTCAGCTTCCTACAAATGTATAGTTAGGAAAGAGAGGAACATTTTAATAACCTTTGCAGGTAATTGTTGATATTCTTCTTTAATATTACACCAAATCTCAACAAGTAGTAGTCTGTTGAACATCACATGCAATGTGAAATCTGAAACTCCATCAACAAACTTTTAATATCTGTTTCTCAAGAAAGTTTCTAAAAGGAGTCTAACTTTGCTTTTAAAAAATAAATTATAATATTGCAATACTAAGAACACAATCTTCAGCACATTCTGAGGGTAATGGTATAATTTGCACCAAAGTTGTTTTCTGACAAGTACTGCTCAAATTTCTGAACCTGATTTCTTAATTTTTAGGTGAATCAACTTTCAGTACTTTTACTGCATGGATGAGGTGTTACAGCCTTTGCTTTTCAAATTTTGTGAGATAACTTTATGAATTAAACAGATAGGAACTGCATGGGAATATCAGTGTTTGATCAATGGTTGTTGTCATGGCACTCTATGTTCCTAGATTTCTGTCCTCACAGTAAGTATAAAAGAAAGTAATTTCCAGGGCACTTAGACAGCTGAGTCAGTCAAGCGTCTGACTTCGGCTCAGGTCATGATCTCACGGCTCGTGGATTCCAGCCCTGCATTGGGCTCTGTGCTTACAACTCAGAGCTCAGATCCTGTTTCAGATTCTGTATCCCTCTCTGTCTGCCCCTCCCCTACTCTCTCTCTCAAAAATGAACAAACATAAAAAAAAAGTAATTTCCAAGCAAAGACTTTGCTTTAGCCCTAAGAACCAAAATATTGATTTCCAAATGAAAATATCTGTTTCAGTGGTAAATTTTTATGCAGAAATCAAAGCCAAAATACACGTTTCCTTTTATGGCACTCATATAATATGTCACATATTATTAAAAAATAATTTTGAATGTTCCCACACATTGCTTTTCATGATGTGTCTTTTCCTTGTAAACATTGGTGCAAAATGTCTCAACAATGAATGAATTATAAAAATTCTTTAATATTGCTTTTCTTTCAAAATGGAGGTCTAGTTGTTTCCACTAGGAAATGTATATATGTTTTCATGTTCTTTTTTTTTTTTTAATGATGAGAACAATGATGTCACTCTTTGCTTGCAAGCCCAATAGCAGTACCAGAGGATTCCTGCACATGTGGGTATCAAATATATTCAAGATCCTAGGAAGCCATCTTTTATCTTTCTTACTCTCCCCAAGTAGATAAGGTCCCCCTATTGTGCACACTCATTTCTACAGCCTTGGATTTCCATACATTGCACTCATTGCAGTTGGTAATTATTTGTTTATACAGTCAAGTAGATTAATAGCCATTTCTTTTACTACACTGTAAGATCTAAGAAGGAAGAGTTTGACGCTTTTTTATTTTATGCCCAGGACCTTGCACAGTGTTGGGCACCTGTTAAGAATTCTGTAACAGTTGCTGATTACATGACTAAATGAATGCCATTGAACATTTGATGCACTTTAGATTCTCCAGAATATTTTCCTGCACCTTTTATATTTTGAGATTCTCCATCCTTCTTAATTGGATTTTGTGACAAATCTTAGTTGTTTCTTTCTCATCTCTTTGACTCTTCCTTTCTTGTCTTCTTTCATGGCTTTTTCCCCCTTATGCATATATTTTATTATTTTATTAATTTTTAAAGTTTTTATTTAAATTCCAGTCAGTTAACATACAGTGAATTGTTAGTTTCAGGTGCACAATATAGTGATTTCATACTTCCATACATCACCCAGTGCTCCTCACAGCAAGTGCATTCCTTAATCCCCAACACCTATTTCACCCATCCCCCCACCCACCTCCCCTCTGGTAACCATCAGTTTGTTCTCTAGAGTTAAGAGTCTGTTTCTTGGTTTCCATGGCCTTTTGTTCTAATTTCTAGTTCCTTAAGGCCAGCAGGAAGTTCTGTCTTGTCTTTTACTATTTTTCTCTTTTTACATACTTTCTCTCAATTAGCCATAACCTCTGTGATTTCCATAGCTGAATTTCCAATCCCAGTCTCTCCTTTAGACTATGGTTCTGCATTTTCCAGGTATTCTCTGTACATTTCCAATCAGATGGCTATCTTTATGAAGCCCATAGGTCTATGGCATCTTCTAAACTGACCCCTTGTGCTTGCTCTTTGTATCATGGAAGCACTGCTCTTCCAACTTTTGTTCTGCCTCCCTCCTTGCTGTCACTGAGTCTTATCAGGTCTCTCACTCAGGATGCAGGTTTTCATCCCAATTACCATCACTCTAGCTCACACCTTGACTGTTTTATGTCTGCTCTGTTGTGATGGCCTTTCCACTCCTTCCACAATCTAGTTTTCTTGTCTTCAATACATCATGCACACTAGTACAGAAGTAGTCTTTCTAAATCACACAGTTCTTAAAAACTTTCAGTCTAACGGGGCACCTGAGTGGCTCAGTGGGTTAAGTGTCTGACTTCGACTCAGGTCATGATCTCACGGTTTGTGAGTTTGAGCCCCACATCGGGCTCCCTGCTGTCAGCATAGAGCCCACGTCAGATCTTCTGTCCCCCTCTCTCTTCCATTTCTAATTCTTTCTCTCTCAAAATAAGTAAACTTACACACACACACACACACACACACACACACACACACACACACACAGCCTTTTAGTCTGACACTGTAAGTAGTCATAATTATCATCAAAGAACTCTCCATAACTTCTTCTGTTTTGCTTACCTTCATCATTTACTTGCTGTGTAGACAACAGAACCCTCTGGGATTCATTTGCATCTGCTGCTAGAGACCCTTTGACTGGAGTGGACCATGTGAAAAGATGCAGTTTTTCTCTCTAGAAAGGACTTCCTCCACTCCCCACATTCTGCAACTATATGGTGCTCATCCCAAGAACAGTGACTATATACTTGAGGGTCCCAGAGCTGGTGACACACATCTCAGAAGCAGAGAAGGCCCAGCAAGCAGCCACATGTTAAGGCCATGCCACACATCTGCCTTTGGATCTTAAAATGCAAGCTTGAATTGTGTCTTGACTCAAAGACACAATAAAAGCTGCAAATATTATTACATCCAACGATGCCTAAAAATATCTAATCCCTGCCTCAGCCACACCTGCAAGTTCAGCCAGCACTGTCAAAAGAATCTCAAGTTACCTGCCTGACTCCATGTCTCACCCAGGATCCAAAGCTCACTTAGCTCAATACACTAAATCCCAGCCCTGATCAAAACACTGATTTCCGGTGTAATTTTGCCCCCTCCCTCATCCATCTCTTACCTAATTCTCAAGGTTTCCTGCCCATTTACCAAGGTGTTGGGGTTTACTGGATCAATAAGTACTACTCCTTTGTCCTTACCCTAAGTCTGGAACCAATCCAGAGACAGATGCAGGATTTTGAAAGAAGAAAATAATCACTTAATATATCACTTTTATTAAAGAGAAAGCTGAATTTTAGAATCAGAGTATTCCAGCATAGGCATTTGAAATTGACTCTTAGGCTCTGGATTCCATATGTTCATTGAGAAGTATTTCTACCTTTCTTAACCCCAAAATGTAATTTATTCTTCTCATAGTATAAGCCTTCCCTAATTGTTATTTATTCATTCATAAATTGTTATTTATTCATTAAACTACTTCTACCTGGGTAAAATAACAACTTGGATTTCTTATAATCTATGCCAAACAGGTATATGCACCTCTAATTTAGACAGGCACAAACTCCTTCTTATGGCAGAAAACTGTCTATCACAGAAAGTTGACCCCAATGTATACTTTCCAAGGTCAGGTCGCCTCTGAGAGAGGAGTGGTCTATATTGAACCAATAAATTCTTTCTCCTAAAATTTTCGATCAGGTAAGTCACTCTTCATCTGGTTGGAACAACAGTCAGGTTCCTACAATGGATAAATTTCCACATGCAACCTAAACCCAGATAAATGGAGCTCTCCTCCCGATAGATATATTCTCTATCAATATGTGAGAGGTAATTTCAGCAACCTTCCCCCAATCTTAACTCTGGGATAATCAGCATAAAGGTACTAATTCAGTAGATTGAGCAGACCTCAGAGGAAGGTACCAGGAACACATCTAGTCTCATCCCTGACAAGAAATGACAGTTGATGATATTCTATATATATAACCTACCAATCAGTGGAAAAGTTCAAATTTATGTAACAGAAGGTTTAGTTAGAAAGGTCAAAGCAAATTTCCTGCCACTTGACTCTCATTTGTTTTCTCCAGTTTGAATTCCAGAAAAAGAAATGGGAACAACCAGTTAGCATTCTTCATGCCACTAAAGAATCTTCCTTCCAAATTATGTGGAAGGTAGGTGTAACTTGGAGAAAATGTTCTTATTTTATGAAGCATTGACGTATCTATCTTATATTTTTCATTTTCTTTAGAGATAATTTAAGAATTGTTTAAGAATGTTTGAAAATCATGACAAAAAGAAGAACCATTGGTTATACTTGGAAAGAAATATTACAATTTAAAATATAATGTGGTCCATAACAAGATGTATTAATTTGCATTTTTAAATAACTGATTGTGGCATTTGAAGTGATTGTAATATAATAGGTAAAGAGAAAATTATATTATTGTAAATATAATTCAGTCTATTAGGAGCAAGAAATTAATATCATAAAATTCCAAAATTAATTGGTTATATCAGATATATACAATTCCTTTTCCCCATTTTTAAAAATCTAATAGATTGTTACTCTAATAGTTTAATTTATTGGAATTTCATTTTACTTCCTTTTGTCAGTTTATTATAACTCTCTGCTATTTATTTTTGGGGTTATTTCAGAGTATATATTATACATCTGTAACCTCTCACAGTCTACCTCTAAGTGATACTCTAATATTTCACATATAGAATAAGAACTTTGGATATTGTGTCCTTCCATTACTTCCCTGTGTGTCTTTGTGCTATTGCTGTCATACATTTTACTTGTACATATGTTATTAAGCCCCTAATACATTGTTGTCATTTTTTACTTTGAGTAGTTGACTGTATTTTTAAAGTATTAAGTAATAATTTAAAAAACTTGAAATGAGAGTGACCTGGGAAAAATCCTGAAAGGGGAATAAAGCTTGATATTATTCAATGTACAGTGTGATTAGTACAGTGATGTGGGATTGTGTCACAAAATGAGATCTCAGATATAGGCAGGAACCAAATTGTTATGGACCTGTGGGTTTTGGTTAAAAAATTTGACCTTTTATTCTGTTTCTGATGATAAATAAAGGATTTCTGTTTTTAAAAGATCATTTGGGGTACCTGGATGTGGCTCAGTCAGTTAAGGGTCTGATTCTTGACTTCGACTCTGGTCATGATCCCAGGGTTGTGGGATCGAGCCTCAGTCTCCACGCTCAGCGAGGAGCTGATTCATTCTCTCTCTCTCTCTCTCTCTCTCTCTCTCTCTCTCTCTCTCTCCCTCTCTCTCTCCCTCTCCTCTCTCTCTCCACCTCTCTCCCTCTCCCTCTCTCCCTCTGTTCCCCCTGCCCCCCACTTGCACACATGTGCACCTCTATAAAAAAATAAAAAATAATAAGAAAAGATCATTTAGGCTGCTGCATAAAAGAGATTATAGAAAGCAAAAGCAGAAGCTCATGGACTATTGAGGTAGTTCATAAGATGGTGTTATTACACTAGGGTGGAGATGAAGTGAAGTAGATGAACTTGGGGTATGAACTTTTGGAGACAGAACTCAAATTTTGATATTAGACTGAAGTTAGAATTCTGCATCTTGTCATATGACTTTGGAAACTTTTTAAAAAAAGTTTTCTTATATTTATTCTCACCTGCAGAATGGGGATTATAGGAAGTTTAAAACAACGCATAAAATGTAAGATTTATACCACGATGTCTGGCATGTAGTAGGTACTCAGTATGTAGTAGCTGTCATTCGTATCATGTCGTCGTAGTCCATAACTGATTTTCCTGTGTCCCATGCTCTCTTCACACAAACATATCTCCACGGGGCCACTGGAACTATATTTTTATAAGTTACAGAAGATAGCAATCCTTTGCTTAAGATGCCCCTGCAGTCCTTCTGATTACTATAAACTTTGTGGCACACACCAACGACATTATTTGTCTTTGCATCCTCATTTCTCACACCATTCTTCCCCCAGTTACTCTTGGCTCCAGAGCAGTGCTTCTCAAATTTTCATGTGGCTACAGCTTTCCAGGGCATCTTGTTAAAATGCAGACCCTGATTCTGGAGATCTGGGTGAGGCTTGAGGTTCAGCATTTCTAATAAGCTCCCAGGGATGCTTTTCTGCTGGTCTCTGGACCACACTTTGAGAATCATAGCAGTAGAGTACATAACGTTCCTGCAAGCTTATTTTGGGTTTCTGTAATTTTGGCTTTTCTCATCAGTCTGGTCTTACTGTCTCCAGAGTGACCTTTCCTTATTTCTCAGCTTCATGAAATCATTCTCATCTTTCAAGGACGATGTAGCTCAAAGGTCACTTCCTCTATGAAATTTTCTTCAAACACCCATTACATTCACCACTACAGCTTCCCAACTGTTTGCTTTCCCCCTTCTCCATAGTATTTTGTAAATAGCTTTTATCACAGCACGTATTATTTTGCACTGCAGCTGATACTAGATTGTCATCTTCGTTGTTGGACAGAGCTCTTTGAGGACAAACGCTGTGACTCTGTTTCTCAATAAGTTGCACAGCTCCTTGAACAAAGGGCACCTGCTCACTAGCTATTTCTGGAATAAATTAAACTGTGATGTGTACTTCTGAAAAGTGGTGAATCGCTCTGTATAGCAAATATTATTCCAAGTAAATAAAAAAGTTGTTGTTGTTTTAGCTCAAACTACTGATCTTGCATTTCTTTATGTAAAATAATCCTACCCTTCTTAGATTTTCTTCCCTGTTGTAGCTGGTCATCCAAAGCAATTATATATCCACAATTTGTATCTATTAATTCTTAACAGAGCAATCTATCTTTTCCAGGTTGGAAAGCCTCAGATTTTTTCTTAGCTAATGTCAAGCTAAAAATTTATAAATATTATATGCACTTTGACTAATAATTTCATGATTTCTTTTAACTGTGCTACCAGAGGGTAACATTTTTGCCTGAAGCTGGTAAGGAATGAGAAAAAGAATGGGAATATAACTCCCTTTTTAACATTTAAATAAAGTAAAGAAAGAGTAGGAATGCTATTTATCTTTCAATATTGATAACCAAATCCCCCCCAAAAGTTCATTTCAAACTTTAACAAAAATTCTATTTACCTTATGGAAAAATTTAGAAATCACAGTGGATGAAAAGTGTCTTCTGGGCATGCAGGGCAGTGTAATTACTTCCATTTCTCAAGAATTCTTTAGCCTTTATGAAATTTTCTCAGAGAGAAATCAGGTTTGTCTTCTGCTCCCTGACACACCCTCACCCCACCAGTTCCCAACCAGGGAAAAATCTCTTTGAAGTCAATTAGATCTCCTTGCTTACATAGTAACATAAAATGGGAACAATTCCTAAAATGGCAAAGCTACAGATAATGTAGAGCTCTCAGCAGATTGGACAGAGGAATTGTGTTTTCCATATGCCCAGCCCTTGGTGTTGCTGATTTCAGTTAAGTAGACTTTCAAATTTTAATTTACATAACATTAACACTTTTCCCTGAGAATCGACAGTTTTATGGAGACATTTCCTTGTCTGTTCTCATGAAATTAAAAAAAAAAAAATCCACAGGGCATTCATTAACACTTCTAAAAGTGACAGGCTGTGTCTTTATGCCATTTTCATTTGCACTGCTTCTGATCTTGCCATCACTAATTAAAAAAGGGAATTTAGGGTAATGTAAACAATGCTTTTTGGCCATACTAACAGCTATTTCTTGTCTGATAAAGGAGAAAAGTCTATAAGGCCTCTTGGATAAAGGATAAGGATATTTTCTTTATGACTTGGTTCTCAAGAGGCCTTGTAGTCTATGATGTTTGAGATCACACCCTTGGGAAACTTTCTTTTAAGTGTAGCTTCTATTACCTGTCATTCTGTGGTTGCCTCAGACCAGGAGGATATCCTTAAATCAATCACTTCGGAGGGAAGGTAGGATTTAAATTGGGTCTTGAAATAGGATTATAATGTTATTATTTATATATTTATTTACTTATTTATTTATTTTTGAGAGAGAAGGTACAAGGTAAGTGAGGGCGAGAGAGAGAGAGAGAAGCAGGGCTCACCCAAAGTGGGGCTTGAGCTCACCCCATGCAGGGCTCAAGCTCAGGAACTGTGAGACCATGACCTGAGCTGGAGTCAGATGCTTATAACCAACTGAACCTCCCACCGCCTCTGCATATAATTTTAATATAAGAAGGGGAGGTGGTTGGTTATGCTTGCTTAAGAAAGAATTGTCAGCTGAAACCTCAAAGGTATGGAGAAGTCAGTAATATTTTAGGAGCAGCTCAATGATCAGCTTTGTTAGATAGTGATAGATAATTGAAAAAAGAAGCTTGAGACCAGGTTGTTGAGAAACTTCAATTTGGAGCAAGTTGTTTGGACTTTATTCAGTATGTATTGAGGCTAATAAAGAGTTCTTTTAAATGGCAGGGTAATAGCCATATTAAATTTGGATGGGCATAGGTATGACATATCCTGGGACAGCAGTGAGGCAAGGAGGAAAATGCAGTAGAAACAGCTTTGGCAAGCTGACTCCTATGTATTATCTGGTCCATGGAAGCATACAAGTTCCATCAGTAAATGGACAATTGTATGGATTTTGTGTATTCTATATGGAGAATTAGTGTGGTTTGGAGAGGTGAGGTTCAAAGCCCATGGCCAAGAAAGAATTCTTGAGACGTCTTCAGTGCAAAAAGGTTTCATTAAAGCATAGGGGACATGACCTGTGGGCAGAAAGAGCGCGCACTGGGGTTGTGACTGGTGACTGATTATGTACTTTCAGGTTGGGAGTGGGTTAGGGATAGTGTAAGTCTCTAAGGAATTTGGAAACAAGGGGAAACTTGAGGGGCTAGCTGTTGTTAAGATAAGGTCATTTATTACTGTAGTAAAACCTTAGTCATGAGTCCCTTCAGATGTTTATTAGTGGGCAATATGTTTGTAGGATGATTGCTAACATGTACCTTGAGGAGGTAGAGATAAAGGAAATTTCCAAAGGGATTTTCATATGCTAAAGAAGACTCACAGGATCCTGGGGGGTCTGGTTAGGATTGCCTTTTGGGGCATCTGGGTGGCTCAGTGGGTTGAGCATCTGACTTCAGCTCAGGCTCAGGTCATGATCTCACAGTCTGTGAGTTCGAGCCCCACCTCAGGCTTGCTGCTCTCAGAGCATAGCCCACTTGGGATCTTCTGTCCCCCCTCTCTCTGTCCCTTCCTCACTCATGCTTCTTTTCAAAAATAAATTTAAAAAAATTGCCCTTTGCCCTTAGCAAAGTGCCAACATGGAGGCAGCTGAGCTCTCAAAGGAAAATCAGTCTGCCTGCCTCAAGGACTTGTCAAGGGGCTGCCAGTTGTAAGGAAATTTAATTTTTTTTTCTTCTGCCTTTGTTTCCTACATCAGAGTAGCAATAAAGAATATTAAATAGCAATTTTGGAAGTCAGGACAATCAGAGTGCATGCCTCCACATCTTCCCATATCCTCTGCCAGAGGCAGACAAGTTCAGAGTGTAGTAATCAGGTAAAGAAGAGGGCTTATCATAATTGAGGCAAAGGACTAAGGAACCCTTGTGACTTGCTGAAGTTCAAAATAGCATCCCAATTCTACAGTTTGTGTGTGGGGTGGTATGAAATAGGGTAAACGTGGGGCTGGAATTCTAGGCCAGTTAATCTGACAGAAAGTAGAGAGGGAGATAGAGCCAGACACTCAGTCTAATGGATTAGGCCAACAGGATCTGGCTACCTGATCACCACAGGCTTATTACTCATTTATTCATTGGACCCTAGGTTTGGTTGGTGAAGGAGGTTATAGGTCAAGGAAATCCAGCTGTCAGTGCTAGATCATTAGATCTGGAGAGGTCAATCTGATAGTGGTATTGAGGTTTCAAACTGCTATGGAGCAGTCTAGTTAGACTGGTTAGGAAAAAAAAAAAGAGAGGAGACACATATTGTAAATGTCAGGAATAAGAGAAGTGGCATCAGTATAGATTATACAGATATTTAAAAGGATAATAGGGAAGAAGACATATAAATGGCCAACAGGTAATGAAAAGGTGCTCAACATCATTAATAATGAGGGAAATGTGAACCAAAACCACAGTGACCTCACACTTGTTACAATGGTTGTTATCAAAAAGACAGGAAATAACAAATGCTAGCAAGGATGTGGAAAAAAGGGAACCCTCATGCATTGTTGGTGGGAATGTAAATTGGGGAAGCCATTTTGGAGAATAGTGTGGAAGTTCCTCAAAATATTGAAAATAGAACTACCATATGATCCAGCAGTTCTAATCTCTGGGTATATATCCAAAAGAGATGAAAACACCAACTTGAAAAGATATATGCACCCTGTGTTCATTGTAGCATTATGGAATATGTGGAAACTTCCTAAGTGTCTATGGAAGGATGAATAAATAAGATGTAGTGTATATGTATCTATATGTATGTGCGTGTGTGTGTGTATATATATATATATATATATATATATATACATACATACATATATAGCATTATGTAGTACTATACATTATGTAGTAATGGAATATTACTCAACCATACAAAATAATGAAATCTTGTAATTTGCAACAACATAGATGGGCCATGAAGGCATTATGCTAAGTGAAATAAGACTGGCAGAGAAAGACATACACTGTATGATTTAATTTATATGAGGAATCTAAAAAGCAAAACAAAAAAACCCCTAAACTAAATCCATAAATATAGAGAAAAGATTGGTGGTTGCCAGATGTTGGGGGGGGGTGGAATAGTTGGAAGTGGTTAAAAGGTATAAACTAGTTATAAGATATATAAGCCCTGGGGATGTAATGTATAGCATGGTGACTGTAGTTAATAATACTATACTGTTTATTTGAAAGTTGCTGAGAGTAAATCTTAAAAGTTCTCATCACAAGAGAAAAATTGTACCTAGGTATGGTGATAAACGTTAATTAAGCTTATTGTGGTGGTCATTTCACAATATATGCATATATCAAATCATGTTGTAAACCTAAAACTAATACAGTGTTATATGTCATTTTTATCTCAATAAAGAAAGATAATAGAGGAATATTATGTATAATTTCATGTTAATAATTAAGATAACTTAATTGATGTAGAAAAATTTCTTGAAAGACATAAACTATCAAAGAAAATTTTAAAAAATCAATTACAGCAATATAAAGAAGTGATACTATGTCATGACCAAGATAAACCCAGGAATGCAAGGTTAGTTTAACATTTGAAAATCTCTCAATGTAATAACCAAAGATAAGCTCAATATATGCAGAAAAACATTTGACAAAATCCAATGTCCAATCTTTTAGAAAGCTAGGAATAAAAGAGAACTTCCTTAACCTGCTAAAGAATTATTAAAAAACTTATAATTAAAATTATATTCCATGATGAAAGACTGGGTATTTTATTCTCTAAGATCAGGAAAAAGTGAAGGTTGTCTGCTTTCACCACTTATATTCAATATTGTAGGTTCTAGACAGCACAATAAAGGGAGAAAAAAACCCTCCTCAAATCCAGAGGCCTACAGAATGAGAAGAAAGAGGTAAAATTGTCTTTATTTACAAATGGCAAGATTGTCTCCATAGAAAATCCAATTGAATCTACAAAAACTTATTCAAACTAGTAAGTGGATTTTGCAAGCTTATACGACACAAAATCAATACACAAAAAATCAATTGTAAAATGGCCTCTACCAGTACAGTTTTGCTAAATTGAATTGTTTTAGGATTAGTTGAAAGTCAGGTACCTCCCTATTTGTATATATCACTTTTTCATGGATACCAAGCTGTTAACATCCATATAGAGACTAAAATCTACTTTGTTTTCTGTCTTGAGTTTATTGCTTGTCCTCTAAAACAGCAGTGATTGAAGTTATACCTAGGAGGGACTCTTCAGTTCTTCAACTTTGTTCCATTTATTCTATTCTTCTTTTATTATACTTAATTCTTGCCTTCCAGGCTATTTTATTGGCAAATATATTACCTCACAAAAATCAAAGACCTCGTCTGATGTGGAGTTTCATAATTTCCTTCAATCTTTTGTCTTAACTTGCTTACTTCACTCAAATATTCTAAATAGCAATATTCCAGGATTTTTTATGTCAGATATTTAGATGTAGAATAGAATTCTAAGAAGTAAATAAAAATTTTATCTGCATTGCATAATTGTTACCTCTAGACCAATTCCCAGGGTCTGATTTGACACAGGTGGGCCTTAAAAAGTTGGCTGATTTCCAAGACATCTCCTACACAAACATTGACAAAGCAACTGGTTTCAGTGTCATTTATGGTCCATACGAGTGATTATGCTTAACTGACATTAAGAATGTTCTTTTTCTGTATTTCCATCCAAATGGTCCATAAATATGTGACACCCTATCCATGCATTTGAGTGAGAATAGCACTGATTTATTTGTCTGTGTTTTTTTAGGATGAGAGAGGAGGGTTTTTTGAGGTTTTTTTGATGGAAACATTTCATATTGTGAAATGATAAAACATGGTGGAAAACAATGAGTCAAAGATATGAGTAGTTTAGAAGTGTATTTTTCTGAAAGAATAGAAATAAGAAAAGCAACATTTATACCAAGTAATTCATAAATCTACCTATTCTGAACTTTTTAATTTATTTATTTCAGAGAGAGAGAGAGAGAATGTGAGCAGAAGAGAGGGGCAGAGGGAGAGAGAGAGATAGTCTCTAGCAGGCTCTACACAGTCAGTGTAGAGCCCAATGTGGGGCTTGACCCTGGGATCATGAGCTGAAATCAAGAGTCAGAGGCTCAACTGACTGAGCCACCCGGGAGCCCCAATATACCTATTCTAAAATAGTTTTTCACATTCTTCGACACTGAGAAGAAACTAATGACAACTGTTATTATATAGTAAAATGTTATGTAGTGAAGCAAAGGTGTCCCAAGTACTGCAGCTTTCTGATATCACCTACGTTTATTTTTTTTTATATCCAAATGTAATAGATGAATTCCCATTTTAAGTATTGTGAGAGGCATACTGCCTTGCTCAGTATCTCTTCTGATTCTTGGTTTGGGTGGGATAATTTCTAGTCTGCTCTAAATTACTGCTCTTGTATATTTCTCAATTCCTATCATTTTCTTTAGATTCTGTCCTTTTTCTACTCTGCCTCTCTCTTAAGTGTAGGACTCAACGTTGGTTTTTAGTTTCCTCAAGCTATAGTACAACAAGAGTATATATGTAAGTGGCTTAGGTTTGATGGTTAATATAGGAGGATTAAAGACAGAATTAAAAAAGCAAATTAAATCAGGCCAGTAGTTTTTTTTTTAAGTTTATTTATTTATTTTGAGAGAGCGAGTGTGCACACACAAGGAGGGGAGACAGAGAGATAGAGATAGAGAGAAAGACAGAGAGAGTATTGGGGAGAGGGGCAGAAAGAGAGGAAAAGAGAGAGAATCCAAGTAGACTCTGCACTGTCAGTGCGGAGCTCTACATGGGGCTGGAACTCACAAACCAGGAGATCATGACCTGAGCTGAAACCAAGAGTCAGAAGCTCAACCAAGTGAGCCACCCAGGCACCCCCAGGACAGTAGTTCTTAAAAGTCCTCTGGCCATGTTGACTACTAGAAATTTCTCCTTGGCCATCTTTCTTCTTTGTTGTCAGTTTTCTGAATTCCTCTTTTCTCCCTCTGTCAGATCCTTCTGTCATCTCTAGTAATTCAAGTAACTGGCCTCCGTATCTCTATCATCTCTTTCCTACCAATGGAAAAGTGCACAATTTTTTTCTAAATAAACAAAATCAAGATTTTTTTCCCCCACATTAACTGTTTAGTACAAGAAAATACAGAACTCTTCTAGTAAGTAAAACAAGTAATAGAAATGTTTCATTATTTTTTTCATAGATTGAGATGTTGAACAATTTGTGGAGCACACCACACACTGACTTGCTGGCTTGGTATCCAGTTGATTGGATGGATGTATGGTTGTCCTTGTTGACAACAGTGTCGTTCTAATTGATTTGGGTCCATGCCCGGCAGTTATTATATACTTTGAATATCATCTCAGGCTAAATTATTTTCTTATTTGAACTAAAGGTACACATTAATGTAATTTTATTTTTAGTGTTTTATAGTTATTATATGTGGTTTTTCAGTTGACCCATTTTAGGTTGATTTTCTTTCATGCTTTTAACTAAAGTTTGATAAGACTTATGTTTCTTAAAGAAATAATAAACATATGCATGAAGAAAAATGCCTAGTAAAATGTATTGTTTGCTCTTTCCTTTTTTCCTAATCTTCCTTATTCAAAATCTAGTTGCAAATGATGTGATTTTTCCCAGTGGCAAATGGATCAGAGTCTAGCATTTAAAAACATTTTACATTGAAATTCTCAAAACCTTTTGCCATTTCTGTGTTTCCTACTTTATGAGATATTTGGTAAGTTAAAAAAAATCTCAAAGCTGACCTGAGTAATTTTGAAATCTGAAAAACTAAAATTTCAGTGTACATATTTAGGCATACTATTTGTTTAGATTCATCTTGTAGCTGATTTTCTCTGATTTAGGTATAAACTTGCAAAAGTCAGCACCATAATGCCTTAATCATATGTATCATACTAGTCTGACTGCTAGGGTGTTTACTTCAAGAGTATTGCTTGACTCAGTGTTTGTAGTCTCAAAAATTTTGAATCTAATTTCCAGGAATCAGTCCATAACTTGAAATAAGAAGACAATATTTTCTCAAAACAAGCAAACAAACAACCCCAACAAAAACACCATCTCTCCTAGATTTATTTATAACCTCTGAGAAGCAAGGATTTTTTTTTTTTTTGTTTTAATCTTGGGGCTATGGGAATAGGATGAGTTCAGTTCTATGAAAATTTAATAGCTCCTAAGGTGTCAGTAAGTAGATGGTTTTGCTGTAGCTGGTAAAGATGCCAGTCAGTGCTGGCTCCTTTGTGGGTGCTGACATCACTACTACAGTAAAAAGAAGCAGCAGGAAGGCCACTGTTTACTTTTTTAAAGTTCTAAATTAACCCTTTGAAGTGAAGTGAACACTTTTCAAATGTCAGATTTACAATTTAAGATGAACAGTGCAGAAATTCCAAGAGTCTACAAGTAATTAGAGCTGAGTGGTAAGCACAGCATAATATATAGAGTTGTCCAGTCACTATGTTGTCACCTGAAACTAATGCAACAGTGTGTCAACTCTGCTTCCGTGGAGTGGGGGGTCAGGGGGTGCTTAGATCTGAAAACCAAATTTCTTTAGTATATCTTAGTTCTTAAGATGCATCATATTTCAAAGATTCTACCACTTACATTTCATTTTACATTTTAACATTTCTGGAAATAGGTTGTGTCTTGTGGTTCTGATATAGTTGTCATTGTTTGTTCACACGCATAAAAACCGGAAGAATAGGGGGACTTGGGTGGTTCAGTCAGTTGAGCATCGGACTCTTGATTTTGGCTCCGGTCATGATCTTATGGTTTGTCAGATCAAGCCCCGCATGGGTTTCCGCACTGGCAGTGTGGAGCCTGCTTGGGATTCTCTTTTGCTCTCTTTCTCTTGATCTGCCCCACCCCTGCTCACACGTGTGTACGCTCTCTCTCTCTCTCTCTCTCAAAATAATAAACATTAAAAAAAAAAAAAGAAGACCTACGAATGAAAGTCAGCAACTTGGAATAAAATTGCAGAGACAGTACTGTATCATCAATACTCTTGATGGCATAGATGATAATACTATGTGGGAAACATGGTCACCCATGAGTCTAGTTGAAAATATTTGGAAATGTTGGACTTAGGACATGAGTAAGCTTTAGGAATACCCTAACCAACTTGTTTTGTTTATATTTGTTTTTGTTTTTGTTTTTTTTTTAATTTTTTTTTTCAACGTTTATTTATTTTTGGGACAGAGAGAGACAGAGCATGAGCGGGGAGGGGCAGAGAGAGAGGGAGACACAGAATGGGAAACAGGCTCCAGGCTCCGAGCCATCAGCCCAGAGCCTGATGCGGGGCTCGAACTCACGGACCGCGAGATCGTGACCTGGCTGAAGCCGGACGCTTAACCGACTGTGCCACCCAGGCGCTCCTATATTTGTTTATATAGACTCAAGAATGACACAAGATAAAAACCTAAGGAAAAAAAAAACTTAACTAAACTTACTAAGGTTAGTAAGTATTGAAAAGCCCTTTCAAGGGGTGCCTGGGTGGCTCAGTTGGTTGAGCGTCCAGCTTTGGCCTGGTTCATGATCTGGCGGTTCATGGGTTCGAGCCCCGCATCGGGCTCTGTGCTGACAGTTCAGAGCCTGGAACCTGCTTTGGATTCTATGTCTCCCTCTCTCTGTGCCCCTCCCCGCTCACACTCTGTCTCTCTCAAAAATAAATAAACATTTAAAAAAATTTTTAAAAAAGCCCTTTCAATAAGTATGTAGTTCAAGTTCTGAGTTACAGAAAACATTCTTTTATAACTTGTATAGCAGTATTTTTTTCCTTTCTTTGTGACACATCTTTACAATCATGGTATTATGATTGTGAAGTGAACATACATTATGAAATGTTAGAATTTTTGAGTTGCTAATTTTAAAGAAGTTTTTATTGTTGCTGTGTCTTTTAAAGGGGTGATGTGAATCATATCAAAGGAAGCATTGAAGCATTTCTCAGAGAGATTGAAAAATAAAATTTTAAAGGATTTAAATTTCCTTTCATTCTCATAATTAACATTCTTTTGGAGAACTGTTTCCAAATACATTCTTTAAAAGTGAACTTCAAAGTCTAACGTTGGGCCATAAGTAAACTACTCTGTCTTGTTTATTATAGACAATCATCTTTGAGGGTTTTGAAGTTTAGTTTGGAAGAGGATTTAGCACTCTACAAGTTTATATTTAAGATTGCAATATTGACTGATTATCTTTTAAAAAATGTCATAGGCATAATAAATTGCTTGCAACACTCAATATTTTTCAGAGTGTTTGCCATTACTGTACTTGATGATTGTTATTAAAAAAAATCTCTCTGATCCCCCTTTCTGAAGAGGAAACCAAAATTACTTCTCAATCACTTCACTGTCTAGATATAATCTGTGATTTAATATTGCTAAACCAAGACAGCAACACCTCATTTTCCCAGCATTGCCCAAACAAGATATGTTTCATGTCAGTAAATTTCCCAAATAACTGAAGCATATACATTTAAATGGCAAACCAATTTTTTTTTTACTATTTCTGATAGAAATATTTCTACAGCACACCTTTCTGTTATTCTTATATACAGAATACTGAAAATCTCTAAAATTTTGTGTTATGCAACAATCTCTAGAGAGAAACTACTTTAGTTGTTGATAGGTCTTTTAGCATAAGTAAAAAATGGAAAAAGAGGAATCAGTTGGGAGAGGTGGACTACACTCAAAACTAAATGGACTTTTGCCTTTGGTAGAACATATGAACCCATATTGCCACCATCAGTCACAGCAGAGGGCCTGCTCCGCCTGGCCCCGGGCTCCCTCTTGGTTGGGAGCAGGGTGTGGGGGGGGGGGGGAGGGGGACAGCGGTATCACCTGCTCAGGTGCCGTGCTCTCTCAGATGTGCCCTTTTTTTTTCCTCCAGAGGGGCGGGTGCCTGAGCTTGCTGCCCTATTTGATTGACAGTTCCAACGTATTCTCATCAATAACTGAATTTTAAGCATCACCTCACTCTATGTTAGGAAACCCTACATTCTTCTTTCTATTCACTTAGCCATCAAATTTTGAGACCTTGGCATTGTCTGTGATTTTCTCCATTTCCTGTCTTCAGCTAGGTCAGTTGTTCCTCTGCTTTTCCCTTTACATCTCTACTCTTAATCCCCTCTTTTTAAACTTTAATTTGTATTTCTTGTTCTATTACTGCTTTTGCCTAGAATATTCCAGTTTGTCATATGCTTGATCTTTAGGCCTCCAGTCTCTTCAATTTCCAGTGTATTAGGTACAGAACTGACTAATCTTCTCAAAGTGAAGTTCCTGTTCAAAAATCTTCAGTGGTTGCCTATTTTTGTTTTTTTGTTTTAAAATTTTTTTCTTATTTTTTTCTCTTTTTTACTAAATAATGAAATACAATTACCAGTGGAGGCTGAATTCTGTTTGGTCACATGGATAAAAGGATTTGTAATTATTTTAACATTAAACACCTAAATCCTTTCTGACCAATCATCTATATGGCAAGCTGCTCTAAAATCCCCTTAGGCATTAGGATTGGATGTATCAAATACATCAATTTTAATTTCCATGATAAATTATTGGAAAATTTTCTCTACACACTCTTCTGAAACCATTCAGGAGATTCGTTGACCTTTTGAAACTTATCTACAAATACTGAAGACATACTTGTACATTTTTTGAGCAACTTGAGATATCTCTGAATTTTTTTTATAAATTCCGTAATCCTTTTTTAAAAACATATTTAAGAAATTAAACATAGTTGAGATGTATTTCACTTATAACATTGTGTAAGTTTAAGGTATATAGGGTGTTGATTTAATACACTTATATATTGCAAAATGGTTATCACCATAGTATTGGCTAACACCTCTGTCCTGTGACATAATTACTATTTCTTTTTTGTAGTGGGAACACTTAAGATCTACTCTTTCATCAACTTTAAAGTATATAATTAACTATAATAATATAAATATAAATATATATAAATAATACAAAGTATTATTAGCTATAATCATCATGTTCTGCATTAGAGTCCCAGAACTTGTTAATCTTGTAAGAAAAGTTTACAGCCTTTAACTAAAACCTTTGTGTTTCCCCCAAACCCCAGCTACTGATAACCACAATTTTGGGTATTTCTTAGTGTGTATTCACTTCTATATTTAATTTTTTGTCACAATTTTAACTGAGATGCTACTATGTGCCAATGTACCAGGTGTTATAGATGTGATGGTACACAAAAATGGATATGATTTTTCCCCTTATCTAGCCTATGGACTAGCCTTTCTTACCACTTTGGGTTGAAATTTATGTTTTCACTGTATATTCTATTTTTAGAACTTGTAGATCATTTCCTTTGCTGGAGAAAAAAAATCTATTGTCTGTTAGCCAATTGCTCTCTTCCTCAAGAAGTAGGGTTCTTCTTTTCCTGCCTTTTCTTTTCTCATTGCCTAAAACATGATGGAGACCTTATATTGTCCTAAGTATTTTTCACGAGTCTCAGCTTATTTTGAATATAGCACTTTTGACACTGATTTAAAACATACTATGTATATAGCTGTGCATGTTTTTTAACTTTATGGTATATCATATGTGTTTTTCCATTTAATTAAATATATCTTGAAAACATAATATTTAATATCTGTTTAATAGTCCATCTTATTTAACCATCCCCTATTTTGAGCTATTTGGTTTGAGTCCAATTTTTTTTTCCTGTTCTGCAATTTTAAATAATGCTTCTATGAACATCCTGGTACATAATTCTTTGCCTGTGCTTCTGATTATTTCCTTATGTTGTACTCTTGCCTCCAAATACTGTCCATTTCTTGTGCCCAGGGACTAAGTAGACTGGCTGTTTTTCCAATCTATGTCCCGTGGATATATTTTTCACTCCGTGATCTTTAGAACTTTTTTGATGACTGACCAGATGGAGTGTTGCCCATCTGTGCCTCAAGATCTTCCACAAACCCCCTTAACTTATACTGTTGCAGCAGCCTAAGACCCGTGTAAAGACAGGAGAAGGAAGATAAGGGCCTACACACCTTGCGGGGTGATGATGATGGTAGGAAAGATAAACTCTAGTCGTTTTTCCTGGGGCTGTGCCTGTAGTGTGAGTGTGTGTGTGTGTGTGTGTGTGTGTGTGTGTGTGGTGGGAAGAGAGCAACTGTTGCTGCTTGATATAGACTGAATTGTGTCCCCCTTTCACCCCAGTTCATATGTTGAAGTCATAACCCCTGATATGATGCTATTTGAAGATAGGGCATTTGGGAAGTAATTAGGTTTAGATGAGTTCATGAGGGTGAAGCCTTCATGATGGGATTGGTACCCATATAAGAAGAAACACCTGAGAGCTTGCCTCCCCTCTCTCTACTGTGTGAGGACAGTGAGAAGTCAGCATCTGCAAGCCAGGAAGAGATCTCTCACCAGGAACCCAATCGGCCCACATCTTGATTTTGGACTTCAGAGCCTTTAGAAACGTGAGAAAATAAATTTCTGTTGTTTAACTCACCCAGTGTATGGTATTTTGTTATGGTAGCCCAACCCAATGTACTGTTGCAGTCAATTTGTTTATGATTCCCTTTGAGTTGGGAAAATGGTGATACACAGATGTTTTAGACTGCTACTGAAGATTAGCCTTAAAAAGCCTGAAACCCCAAACCAAAAAGCTTAGTCAACTACAGTGAAATATTTTGCCTCATTTCTATTAGTACTTCTTTAGTCTTGCTACTTTTTTCTTACTCTTCTTTTCCTTTGTGTAGTGTTACGGATGTTTAAACTACGTAAACTGTACACGCTATTTCATCTTCAGTCTTTCGTATGGATTTAACCTGTAGTTCAAATCAAGAAAGAATTGACTGATCATCATTTCAAAGAGAGTCTTTTTAAATATCCAGTCATTATATAGGCTATTTTCAATTCTTGCTAACTGAAAAAATAATTGAATATGGAACATTCTTTTTAGCTCCTCCTTTTGGTTATCAATTCCTGTTAAGTTATAATATTATAATTTTTCATTTTTATGCAATTTCTAGAATTTAATGTTTCAGTTTTGTTTGTGTGGTGATTGAGGAGGTTACTTACATATTGTCAGTGGCTTATAAAGGAGAATTACTTATGTAGAACCATGTTTCTGGCACCTTGTGGCATGGGGTTTTCTTTGTCCATGTTGACTGTTTTGCCTCATTAGGCATGCTGTTGTAAATGAATTGTTGGATGTAATTCATACCAAGAAATATTTGTCTTCTGTGGCCACTATGTGTTGTGGGGATGTGTGAGCTCAGAAATCTGTCGGGCTGTAAGTTTTCCTTTAGAATGTTTGAAGAGCCCTCAGGTGCTGTTGAAAGTGAAGGATAGGACTATTCTCAGGAAAACAAAGGTTTTTATTACATTTTCTCATGTAATGAGGATATCCAGAGAAAAGAAAAAAACAACAACAACAAAGCAATAAATTCACACATGTAGTGCCATATGCCAACAAGAGAAATGACTGACCAAACAGAAAAAAAGTCCCCAGTGGGTCTCCGCAAGCCTACGTTTATTTCCTCATGCTGCTTGTGGATCTTTCAGAGGGGAAATCAAACACCCCAACTCACACCAAACAAGTACATGTTCCTGGGGTTTGTGTGTGTCCCGCTATGAATCCAGAACATTTTCAAATAAACAGAGTAGGCTGTAAAAGTAGGAAATTAAATCGACTAGCCAAATATCCCTGGAGATTATGTTAATTATGTGTGTTAAATATTTATACTTATATTTATATATTTAGTGTGATTCAATAAAGATCTAAGAGTTGATACCAAAGCAGATGCTCCTAAATTGTTTGGCATTTTTATTACATGAAAATGTCTGATAGCCTTGAGATAAACTGTCATGCTACTAGGCCAGTCAACCGTGTCTCTGTTCCTCTGGCATGGCAGGCTGAAGGAATTGCCAGGGATGGAGGTGAAGAGTCCTGGCTCTCATATTTTCCAGAGCATGGAAGCAGTAGGATTTCTTAAGATGCCAGGTTAAACATTTTGGATATACCTTAAATGCCTGTGAAATAAGGAGCATATTCAGGATTCTACTGGCTGGTTTCTATTAACTGAGCTCCATAAAGATCTTTAGTTTTATTTGTCTCCCCTAACTCCTACACTGGGGTGAAGATGAATTTTTTTTTAATTCTTCAGTTCTATTGGAGAAGTAAGGTACCTTGGGCACTCAAGGAGAAGTCTGATGGGTGGCGTGCATACTTGTATCTGTACTAACTGCCTTTGGTAGCAATTACATTGAAATAAGTGTAGATGAGATGAAAATTCTAATCTAATTTAACTGAAGACTCACCAAATCTATCTTTTCACATCACAGTGTAAAGAAACAACTTGTGACTGCCATATCAAATGAAACTTGTTTTCCTGCCCACTTGATTGTTTTCTCTAAAAGAATCTTAATACTTTTTTTTATATGTTTTATTTATTTTTGACACTGTGTAAGCAGGGGAGGGTTGGTGGGGGAGGGAGGGCAGGGAACAAGGTCCTAAAGGGGGGTCTGTGCTGATATGCTGACATTGGCAACAAGCCAATGTGGGGCTGGAACTCAGAACCATGAAATCATGACCTGGGCCAAAGTCTGACATTCAACCAACTGAACCACTTAGGCACCCCTAAAAAAATCTTAATTCTTCATGAAATGTAGTAGGAGGTAGGTTATTTCTAGTTTCCGGCACTTTGGCTAAGATAGCAGAGTAGGTATATACATTTATGTAGTTACCTAAGGGGACTTCTCAGAACATGGGTTCAGACATTCTCAATAAAGTCTCAGGTTATCGAGCACCACCAGTTATCTTTCTGTATACATTTGACCTGCTTTGCTTAAGAAAGCACACGCTTTAAGCCCTGAATCTCATCAACGGTTTCTAGCAAGGTGCTGTTTTCTTCTAATATCCTTTGTAAATCTGGTTGTTCTTTTTATGTGTAATTCTGGAATGGTTTAGGTAGGAGAGGTTTTGGTCTTTCACTTGAGCACAGTAGCTTACTGTCTCTGAAGGTTGTGGGTCTCTGTCAGGCTAAATATGTATCTGAGTCATGGTGGTGGGAGGGATATTTTAAAGTCCTTTTCAGTGGGACTCACTTTATATTTGACACCTAATCTGAAATGTCTTCACTGGTGGCCAGGGCCATGACAATATCTGTGTAACGGCAGTAAATCTTCAGGAGACAACAATGATGGGCAATATCATTTCAATGCCTGGTGACCACATCATACAATGTCCCTGTTAACATTATGAAGAAGACACTGGAATATGCATAGCATCTAGCTGCCCTTGCTTAGGTAGAAAAAAGCTGGGATGAAGACTGATATAACAGTTTTAGAAAAGGAGTCTGGGGCCATGTATGGACAATAAAAGAAGTAGGTAGGGAGGCTCACATTTCAAGATTCAAGAGACTGTTTGGAATGACCAATAAGAGCAATAAGAGGCACTTACATATAGAAGCAACATTCTGGATTTTTTGTTCCAGGGTCAGGCAAAATTTGTTATCAGATAGGGGAGCCAGGTACCAGACAAGAACAAATCCCAGGGAGATAAGTGAAATCTGCATCAGAAAACTGAGTGGGCATCCACATATATTAAGAGAAGCAGGCTAAAAGTAGGCGAGGATGGCTCTGAGAAACTTGTCCGAGGGTGTGCTGCCTTACCAATGACTTTTGTTCATGGGAGATTCATCCACAGTGAGGGAAGCAGACCACTCTGATGTAACCACTTTTAACATTCATATTGATGCAGTTATTTTGACTGAGGAACATTTCATCAGGTAGTTTTGGTGAAGCCACATCAAAATGACTCTCAAAATACAAAAATTCCACCTTTTTATTAGCAAAAGTTATCCCTTTTATTTCTTCTATCCCTATCCATGCTTTACTTGCAAGAAAAATTTTACTTTCTCCTTTATTGTTTTATTTGCAAACTTTTTTTTAAAGTTTCTTTATTTATTTTGAGAGAGAGAGTATGAGCAGGGTAGGGGCAGAGAGAGAGAGAGGAAGAGAGAGAGAATCCCAAGCAGGCTCCATGCTGTCAGCACAGAACCTGATGCAGGGCTGGAACACACAAACCATGAGATCATGACCTGAGCTGAATCAAGAGTCAGATGCTTAACTGACTGAGCCACCCAGGTACCCCTTATTTGTAAACCTTTTATTATGTAAAACATTTATTATGTTTTACTTATCTTTCAAGTCTCCAACATGTTTTATACTAGAGAAGTAAGATGTGCTTCTGGAGGCAAATTTAAAAAATACAAAAATATGTATATTACTTTATAGTAAAGAAGTGAAGATTCTCTGATCCTCTCCATTCCCACCCCCTAGAGTTAACCACCATTAATAATTTACCCTGAACTTCTCAAGAATAGTCAGGTAAGATTTCTTGTACAGCAGTGGAAAAAAAAGGTTTGGTTGAGTCCTTAGGAGGTATTAGTCAAGTCTTTAGTAAGATGCTCAGCTGTAGCAGTATGCAAAAACAACTAAAATTCGATTGAAATTTTGGCTGAGGCACTGAGATAAAAGGTTTATGAAAATTAAAGATTAAGAGGAAGATTTTGAGAGGGGAGTATTTGGGTGCTGTAACTCTCCTAACCTACAGTGGGCAGGATGGAGGTGTTTGCCCTTTCATAATCAGTGGAGAAGGGCTTTGGAAAGTCCCTTTGAGTGTTGGTTGTCTGCTGGGCATGTCAGGCTAGGTCAGGTCTGACCCGTGCCTGAGCAAGCTAGTGGGTAAGGGGTCAAGTCTGATAAATCGGTTGAAGATGTCCTAGGTGACTTGGAGTTAGTATATACAATTGATTTTCAAGATGATATGAAAACTAATGATTCCATGATGAATAATGAATAATATCACATTCAGTATTTAGAAATTAAATACAGAAGCTACATTTTATTTTTTTAATGAAAAACAATTTTTTTTTTTTTTTGCTTTCCTGCCTCCTCCATGTATCTTATCTTTTGACTATTTCTCTGAGGTAATAGGGAAGCCTCTTAATAGGGAAAAGACCTATGTGGTTTTGAAAATTCACTTTAAAAAGGAATTTTTGATATGAGAGACTTAGCACTCTTAGTTTTATTTGAAAATGTAACATTTATGTTCAGAGTAAGGTGAAATAAAAATGTATACACACATCTTAAATAATTTTAAATAGAATGACGTTGTATAATATACATTTTTCTTTTCCATGAAATTTGAAATTTTAGTTGGAATAAAAAATATGTCAAAACTATAAGTCATTGAATTAAACATTTAAAATTGGTGAATTTTACTATATATAATTTATACTTTACAGAACCTGATTTAAAAAATACGTTTCCTGGGGGAAAAAATCTGTTAAAAAGTTATTAGACAGAGTAGAATAATTTGAGTTCCTGAAGCATAATTCAGAAGTGCCGTGCAAATGTGTGTTCATGATATTCATATATGAAAGCCTTGATAACCAAGTTACAAAATATAAAATATTCTCTTGCTTTTGGTCTATATTAATGATTTATGTTTGCTGTCTTTTATGTTTACTTTCCCACTCATTTGACATTGAATCCTAGCATATTACATTTAGAAACTGAGCAATCGTTTTCAAAAATATATGTTCTGTGCTTGCCAGATGGATTTGGAAACTCTCCCAGTAATGCTTTCATTGTCATAACCCACTTCACAATTCCATCATGAATGAGGTCATTAGGGAATGACATCATTTTCAATACCTCCCAGATTGCAAACCTTAAAAAAACACAATTACCCTTGTATTTATTTGTTTCTGTTAACATTATCATGTCCTGATTAAGCAAGACATAGTTCCTAAATCACACACACACATACGCACATGCACGCATGTGCGTGCAAACTCACCCACATGCACAAACACACAATGGAACTTAAAGTCATGTTACTGGAGGAATTTCTAAGGATGTATTTGGTCATGGGTGGTCATGAAGTGCTAAAAGTTCAGAAAATAAAGGGTATTTAAAGAAAGTAGACTGGCAGGAAGAGACCACCACATTCAGAAGGGAAGTAAGAAAGCTCTTTGGAGCTTCACTTCAGGACGCTATATAGAAAGTTGCTGCTCTCTTTAAATAGAGGAATTATGTAATAAGAGTCCCAAAATCCCCATTTATTTCTTCATATAGTCATACATTCATCAAATATTTGGGATACATGTAATGTGTAACAGGTAGAATAACCACTGGGCATACAGTGGTGAAGAAGTTAGGTGTGGACTCCACTCTTATGGAGCTAAAACTCTACTTGGAGAGATAATCAATCACTAACCAATTACAGAGATAATTTAAAATTTTCAAGTATGTTCAGGGTTATGAAAAAGAAGTACATGTTTCTGTCAAAGTTTACATCAGATGGTCATAAACTGATCCAGCGGTCATGAAAATCTTCTCTTGGCTTTGCTTTCTGAAATAACTAGGAATTAACTACTTGAGGAAGTGTGGTGTGTGGAGGAGAATGCTCTACAAAGAAGAACTTCATGTACATTGTCGAGACAGAAACGAACATCCTGTACTGTGAACAAGTTGATGGGACAGAACTCTGAAGCTGGGGAGGGAAAAGCAGCTCTCTCTCTCTCCAAAATGTTTCCTTTACCAGAAAAACATATTTGAATAAAAAGATTTCTTCCTTTAAAATCAAACATCTTTTGGCACTTGGGTGGCTCAGTCGGTTAGGCATCCGACTTTGGCTTAGGTCATAATCTCAACAGTTCGTGGGTTCGAGCCCCATGTCAGGCTCTGTGCTGACAGCTCAGATTCAGAGACTGCTTCAGATTCCGTGTCTCCCTTTCTCTCTGTCCCTGTCCTGCCTGCACGCACGTGTGCGCGCGTGTGTTCTCTCTCTCTAAAAAATAAATAAACATGAAAAATAGTAAAATAAAATAAAACATCTTTTAAAAGGATGAAATGAGGGGTGCCTGGGTGGCTCAGTCAGCTAAGCATCTGACTTCTATTCAGATCATGATCTCTCAGTTCATGGGTTTGAGCCCCACCATGGGCTCCATGCTGACAGTATGGAGCCTGCTTTCTCCCTCTCTCTACTCCTCCCCTACTTGTGCTTTCTCTCTCAAAATAAACTTAAAAAAAAAAAAGGTGAAATCAATTATATATTAAAGTGAATTACTTTTTAAAATAAACAATATCAAATATAATTAGAGTTTTAGACAATGGTTTGGGACTGAAGGGGATGAGGGCCATGACAGAACTATGTTGCTTATATACTCAAATCAGCAGATTGGCATTATGGTGGGGACCAGTTAAAGATTTGATCCCATACTCTGGTAATGTTAGATAATTTAATAGCATGCAACAGATAGTTCTAGAATGTCTGTTTTATCCCAGCCACTGGCTGGCCTCAGAGGTCTTGGCATGTCTTACTGCAGTGCCCATGTTGATAATGTCAGCAATAGTTGCAAAGACATGAATGAACAGCAATGACAAGATATGACCGCTGAACTCCTTTTTATTTCCTGCTGGGTGGCCCTAGTCTTCCAGATGTGTGCCAGAGATCATTGCAAATAGGAGTAATTACAGTCTCAGCTATGCTGACCTGCCCTGATGGAGATAACGAAAAAGGAGGTTTTATTACACAGAGAAATAACCTCCTCAACAGTGCCTACTAATGATAGAAACTTAAAACAAGACTCACTACCATTTTTGAAAACATAGGCTATTTAAGAGGCTCCATAAACAATTTGCTTTTCTGGGAAAGTGGCATGCGTGTATTTTTTTTTTTGTTTTTTTTTTTTAACTGTTTTTATCGAGGATGCTTGCATCAAAGAAAAAAAATCATTGGAATCATCTGAAGAAGTTGCTAAATATGCATTTGGTAGGTTGTATTACTGTATTACAATTGTACATGGTGCCTGCTTCTTATAAGTGGTTTATACCTCCCAGCTCATTGCCACGGGATTTGCCTGCTTCTTGTTGTGAGGAGTGTATATGTTCGCTCCTTTGCCGTATGATTTTGGATTTAACAGTGTAATTTTTTCTGGCCACTGGGATATGAACAGATATGACTACGTTACATCCAGTTAGAAGCTTTAAAGGAAATTCTTCTTATTTTTTTAATAATGTTTATTTATTTTTGATTGAGACAGACAGAATGTGAGTAGGGTAGGGGCAGACAGAGAGGGAGACACAGAATCCAACACAGCCTCCAGGCTCTGAGCTGTCAGCACAGAGCCCAATGCGGGGCTTGAACCCATGAACCATGAGATCATGACCTGAGGTGAAGTTGGATGCTTAACCAACTGAGCCACCCAGGTCACCCTAAAGGAAATTCTAAGAATTGGCTCAGCCTCTTGCTTTTCTTCTCAGCCCCCCAAATGGTATGCTGCACCACATAAGGGTTTCAATCTCAGCCTGTGTCTACGAATAAGATCCATACAGCTGAGCCAAACAGAGCCAATGTAGGTACATCTGTCTACTAGCTGCCTATATGAAACATTTACAAGAATGAAATGCTTATTTTTGAAGGCCTATGAGATTTTTACAGCTGTTAGACAGCAAAGTTGAAAAGTACAGAATTTGATACTTAGAGGTGGAGTGTTACCATAATGCAAACTTAAAATATGTGGCATTGATTTCAGGGCCCAGACAGCTAGCAGTTGGGAAACTTGCTGGAGGCTGAAAAATTGGTGACACATTTTATGCAGTAGCAAAACATTTGGTCAGACTGTTACCTGAGATAACTTGGAAGGCATACACTTACATAATAATGTACTTAAAGCTTTCTGTAAAGAGGATTTGAAATGTTACTAGTGTGAATTGGTTGTTAGAAGCTGCATTTGATAAAGTAATGCAAGGAGGAGAATGAGCTCAAGCATAAGTGACTTGTTTCACATAAAAGATGAAAGGAAACCAAAGAGCTGAGAAAGTCCAGGACCTAAGGGTTAGAAAATCAAACTGTTTCTCATCTCTGACTGGTTAAAAGATAAATTCTGTGAGCCACCAAGGCCAATTAAGATGCAGATTAGGACTCAGTTTAGGGACAAAGACCAAATTACTGGCTTGTGCACAAAACCTGATTGGATTAAGGTGTCCCTCAGTAAATCCTTTCAATTGGACAAAATGGCTCAAAAAAAAAAAAAAAAAAAAACAAAAAAACAAACCGAAGAGTGATCTCATGGAGCGTGATAAGCTCAAATACCTATATTTAAGTTTAGAGAGAGAAACAGATTTTATTTTTTTAAAGATGAGTGTGTCTATTAGTACATGGAATACAATAGAACAAACAAAATAAAGATATAGATATATAGATCTAGATAAAATGTTAAAAAAGTTTTAATGCCAAAATTATTGCCAGCCTGAGATGGCAGATGTGTGGGTTTTTTTATAGCTTAAAATGACATGTGGACTCCCAGCTCTCTCTGGGCAGGAAGTAGGCCAAAATCGCTGCTCAGCTCTAAGGAGGGCGTATTTTCCAAATTTCTATTCACATGTGGTCAGGAGGGTAAAGGAAAAGGAACGAAGAAGTTGGCATCAGCTGCCCTGGAAACAATTCTCTGAGGAGGTAATCTCAGGTTATAGACTCCTAATCAAAGACTTTCTTAAAATAGTTTTCCCTATCCCCAATGCCCTTTTGTTTGCCCAGTGGGATTTCAGAGCTTTTATGGACCAGCGAGGGCTGTGTGTTCTCCACTTTTCCATCCTTCAAATGGGAATGCTTATGTGTTTATCTTGCCTCTCTTCCACCATTGTATGCTGAGTGCATGTGGAGAAGATAATTTGTCTACTTAGTTCATATGTGTCCAAATCAAGAGGAGCTATTTCGACTTGCTGTAAATAGAATCATGAATTTCAACAGGGTGCCGGAGTGGCTCAGTCAGTCAAGTGTCCCACTCTTGATATCAGCTCAAGTCGTCATCTCAGCGTCGTGGGATCAAGCACCCCATCTGGCTCTGTGCTGACAGCATGGAGCCTGCTTGGGGTTCTCTCTCTCCCTCTCTCTCTGCCGTTCCCCCACTCACTCTCACTCTCTCTCAAAATAAATAAACTTAAAAAAAAAAAGAATCATGAACTTCAGGACAGATATTTTGATTTGCTGAAGCTTTTAGGATGTCTTCCTTATAGGTGTGAGTGAATTTTGTATGCCGAAGTGTAGAAAGTGAGTATCTTGACCAAGAAGGTGAACTGAGATAGATCATATTCACAATTACTCCCTCCTTCCAAGAAAGAGGATTATATATCATTGTCATTACTGTGTGACTTGCTTGCTCTTGTGGGAGGAGTATACATCCTTCCCCCATGTTCTTTGGTGTTGGCCATGTCGCTTACTTTGTCCAATGTAATATGATGTTTGCCACATAGAAACTGAAGCTTTAAGTGCAACTGTGTTGCTTAAGTTAGGCAGGCTTTTTGTTTCTCTCTTCTGCAAGTATATATGAAATTGTTTCATAAAGTGCTGCTTCTTTAGAGTGGCTGCAGGAATAGGGACACACATGGAGCAGAGACAAACAGAACCAACAGTTAACCCTAGTCACTGACATGTAAAATGAGCAAGAAATAAATGTTTATTTAGGAAGCCACTGAGATTTTGGAATATTTGTTATGTGGCAAAACTGGCTAGGGTAATATAGCACTTAAAAAATTAAGAGATTTTTCAATATGGATTTATTTAGTTCCATGAATTTGATCTTGATTTATAAATCTAAACTATTTTTAAGAGAAGAATATCAACGAAGGCTTTCATCCTGTGGGCTTTTCAGAATAAGCCCAGAAATAAACCCATGCTTGTATGTTCAATTAATCTATGATAAAGCAGGCACAAATATACAATGGGGGAAAAGACAGTCTTTTCAATAAATGGTGTTGGGAAAACTGGAAAGTGACATGTCAGAAGAGAGAAACTGGACCAATTTCTTACATGCCACACAACAGTAAACTCAAAATGGAGTAAAGACCTAAATGTGAGACTTGAAACCAGAAAACCCCTAAAAGAAAACATAGGCAGTAATCCCTTGAATATCAGCCTTAGAAACAGATTTATGGTTATGTCTCCTGAGGCAAGGGAAATACAAGCAAAAATAAACTACTGGGTCTACACCAAAATAAAAAGCTTTTGCACAGCTAAGAAAACCATCAACAAAACAAAAAAGCAAACTACTGAATGGAAGAAGATATTTGAAGACATACAGATGGCCCACAGAAACATGAAAAGAAGCTCAGCATCACTTATCCGGGAAATGCAAATCAAAACTACAGTGAGATATCACCCTACACCTATCAGAATGGCTAAAAGCAGAAAGATAAGAAATGACAAATATTGGTGAGGATGTGGAGGAAAGGGAACCCTCATGCATTGTTGATGGGAGTGCAAATTGGTGCAGTCACTGTGGAAAACAGTATGGAGGTTCCTCAAAAAACTAAAAATAGGGGCTCCTGGGTGGCTCAGTCAGTTAAGCATCTGACTTCGGCTCAGGTCATGATCTTGTGGCTTGTGGTTCAAGCCCCATGTTGGGCTCTGTGCTGACAGCTCAGAGCCTGGAGCCTCCTTCAGATTCTGTGTCTCCCTCTTGCTCTCTCTCAAAAATAAATAAACACTAAAAAAAATAGAAAAAAACCCTAAAAATAGAAATACCCTATAATTCAATAATTCTACCACTTGGTATTTACCCAAAGAAAAGGAAAACACTATTTAAAAAGATATATACATGCCTATGTTTATTGCAGCATTATCTGTGATAGCCAAGACATGAAAATGACCTAAGTATCTACCAGTAGGTGAATGCTTAAGGAAAATTTGATATATATCTATAAAAAAATGAAATGTTATTATTTGTGACAATATTGATGGAGCTGGAGGATATTATGCTAAGTGAAAAAATTCAAGATAGAGAAAGACAAATACCATATAATTTCACTTATATGTGGAATCTAAAAAATAAAACCAAAAAAACTGACAAATACAGAAAACTGGTGGTCGCTAGAGGAGAGATAAGTGGGAGTAGGTGAAATAGATGAAAGGGATTAAGAGGTACAAACAGGTATAAAATAAGCCATGGAGATGAAAAGTACAGCCTAGGAAATATAGTAAAAAATATTGTAATGGAAACATATGGTTATTATTCTTACCATAGTGAACATTGGGCAATATATAGATTTGTTGAATCACCATGTTGTACACCTGAAACTAATATAGCATTGTCTGTCAACTCTACTTCTAAAATAAAAATAAATAAACAAGAAAAAAAAGTAAAGGATTTTTCAATATTGATTTGTTTAGCCCCATGAATTTGATCTCAACTTATAAATCTGAAGTATTTTTAAGAGAAAACTATTGATATAGACTTTCACTGCTGTTTTATAAAAGCTTGCATATACTCTTATGTTTTTTCTTTTTTTTACCATAAAGTTTAATAATGACAGGCTATACACAGAGCATTGTTTCTAAGGGCAAAACACAGTCTTATGGTCGGAATGGCTATCCTCAGTCTTTGGTTGACATTAAGTGTCAGACTGCCTAAGGCTGTTTAACATCTCTAGGAGCCAGTTCTCACTGAGTTGTAGTAAAGGGTGAAAGGACTCCATCTGACAGAATGTTGTTGGTAAAACTCACTTAGAATCTCTGTTATTGCCACTATTATCTCTGTGGCTTCCTTCAAAATCTCTGGGCTATCTACTCAGGAGATATACCAGAATAAAAGGGGGTGAAGAAATGAATGTGAGATATAGCAATAGAGTGAGTACTCACTGAATAATAAATAAAATATTTATTTGGAGTTAGCCAAGAGATCACCTGATCATCTATAATTTCAATCTTTTGCCTTATGTTTCCAAAAGACAAGTGCCATTTATATTCATTTTCTTTCACATTTCTAAAGTGTATTTTGTGATCTCCATCAAGTTGCAACTTTTAGAAAACTTGTCAAATAATCTTGAAAATTCTCGAGTTGAGGTTAACTCTTCATTTCTTTTCACAATCAAGCATAATATTTACTAAAACAAATATACAATTCATAATGTGGATCTTTCTTAAAAATAAGACCTTATTTTATTCAGAGAAATGACATTATCATTCTAATACATTATAGTATCATTATTATAGTACAGTTCTAAAATAATGTTAGAGGTACAGCATTACTTTGAATATTCAAGATAACTTGAAGTTGTTAGAAAAAGTTGATAAATTAGGGAAAACAGATACCATCTTTTCAGTGATTTATAGAAGAAAATATTTCCATGGTCACAAAAATCGATTCCTAAAAGGGAATATCTATAGATTTCAAGGGCTCAGTAAAAAGATATCTATATTTAGAGACAGTATTTAGTGAAATTTTTACTCTTCTGTCTTGGATGAAGATCTTTGTAATATTTGACCATATCCAAACTTATCAGAGGTAAAATGCTGAAGATTCTAAAACTAAGAAAGCTATTACTTATCTTTTGTCATTCTAAGAGAAATATCTAGGGTTTAAAATATTATTTTCTAGGAATTTGGGGTCTTGGCTTTTTAGAAATACAGATGTGGGAAATTAGTGTGATGATAATTTGGTTATGAAATCAATAGGGCATGACCTCAAAAAAGATTTTTAGGAATCTTCCATAACTTTGATTTATTTGGTATGGAGGCTAAAAATATTTTTTCTTTTTCTTTTCTTCCTTTGTTTTTTTTTTTGTTTTTTTTTTTTTTTTTTGTTTTTGGAAACTTAGGAAAGAATTATGCTTACCTTTGACATTTATTTCATTCAATATAAAGTATGTGGATTATATAATACGCTTAATTTAAAAACAAAGTTTAAATTTTCCAAAGACTTCAATTTCTACTACGAAAATCTTCCATGAAGCTGTTTTACTATTTGTTTCTTATAGGAAAAGATATTTCTGGAATTGGATTTACTATACTGAGGCTTTCTCAAATATGGTTGTTTCTTACCACTGGTACATCTTATACTAAACTTAGCTACAAAAAAGCACATGTCACTGTGATCCCAATTATATGCTATCAATGAATGGTGTTGTGTAAGGGCTCACATTTTGAGGAACATTTCTAAAGATTTCCTGAGGCCTCTGAAGAGATCTGAAGATCTACAACCACCAAAAATGGGCTGATATATTTTGGAGATTACAGCACGGTAGTGAACAGCTTTGGGTATTGAAAGATGGAGTTCGACTACCAGCTCTGTCATTTACCAGCTTAGTGGCCGCAGGTAAGTTTCTTCTTTTCTTTAAATCACAATTTCTTCATCTGAAAAAGAACTGTAAAAATATCTAGCTTACAGTTTTGTTGGAAAGCTTAAATAAGGTATTGAATGCAAAAGTACCTATTGTGTCTAGCACATTGGTTGAAACTCAATAAATAGTGGGAATAATTTGTTTTCTCATTTATGTCCCAAGACCCCATTTGCTTGTTCAGTGCTTGTGGTTCACTGTTCAAAATCTTGGAAGAATAATGTATAAACAGTTAACTTTTGATAGCTAATTAGCATGCTGCCCATTAACATGTGTTCTGTAGCATAAAATATTAATCTGATAAACTATATGTGTGTGTCTTCTTTAACTACAGGATGGGCTTCCTTATGTTTGTTTGGCTGCCAGAGATTTTTGCTCTTGTATCTACTAACTTTAATCAGTGAGAGAGGTGCTGGGCAGGAGCAGGTGCTAGGAATTGAGGTTAGTGAATGAAGTCAGGCTGGGAAGAATTAGGGTGGTATAGAGGTTGGTGGTAGCTTCAGAGGGGAGGAGCAGAGCCCACCCATCAGGGGGCAGGGACACAAAGAATAAGGCTTATCTGGGGGAAAAAGGATTGGGGCCATCACAGTAGTGAGTAGGAAAAGAAGGCGAGGTCAGCTGCCAGTGGGAGGTGGACAGCAAAACAAAAGATGTTCCTGTTAGAACAGAGAAAACTCACCCTGGTCAAATATCTCTGGTTCTGAAGTTAATCATTTTTACTGGAGTGCCAGAAAAATTCCCTCTTATCTTTGTATTTGAAATACCACACACAGATTATAGAGCCAAGTATTTTATTCCCTTTTTACAGATGGGTAGATACATTAAGTGATAAAAAATTAATAGATTATTATATTTTTGTAGCATAGTGAAGTAGAATCCAATACCAAAATTAAATGCTCTTATTATCCTCTTATTTTTTTGGCTATAGATTTTTAACTAGATCTCCCACCATGACCCTTGCTGCCTTCCCAGTTCAGTAATGCTAGAACTATAATGTATCTGTAGACATGTGCTTGCCTCCCAAAGGGAGGTCTAGACAATAATAACTGTGTTCAAGTATGTAGAGAATTTTTATAAAGAGAAAAACGACCAGCTTTTACCCCCATTTTTCACCGAAACCAACCTAACAGGAATAATACATTAAAAAAAAAAAAGATTTAGGCTAGAAATCACATACAAGTGCACATGTGTGTGTGTGCCCCCTCCCCCCCCCCCCCCCGCCACACCCTTGGTACTAGCTAAAGTTTTGACAGGATAGTAAAAAAAAAAGTTTTTCCTGGAAATTTTAAAGATTTGGTAGATAATTATGGGAACAGCCATTACCTAAAATCAAATTAATAATACCATTGAAAAATATGAAGACATTTGGATACTTTATGTTGTTTTAGTTTATGCTGTCAACACAATCCACAAAAATATTTGAAGGCCACCTACTCCTAGCATTGTTATACATTGATATATTTTGTTAGAGCATCTGTTTGTTGACTTAGACAGTGTTACAGATAGCTAAGATGATTTGACAGAAAAGAATGTTTTACCTCTGGTTAATTATAAAATATATCTCAGATGTTCCTGTAATACATAAAATACCTAAATGTGCTTTCTGATGATTGAAAGATTTCCTTACCAAGATGATGGTGTAGAGAATGTGACTAAGAACACAGACCCCATGTCAAATAGCCTTGGTTCGTACTCAGTTCTATCACTTATTAGATAGGTGACCTCAGGTCATTTGATTTTTCCCACTTCAGTTTTCCCATGTATCCATTGGGAATGATAGTAATATTGATGCTACCTTCTAAGAACAGCATGTGTTGCAAGTAACAGAAGGTAAAACACATGAAATTACTTGGCATAGAGTAAGAACTCTATGTGGCTGTTTTCATTATGACTGTTAACTGATTTCCTAACCTTGGGAAAGACTCTTGATTTTTATGAGCAGCAGTTTCACATGTGTAAGGGGCAGATAAACCCCTACTTTGTAAATTTGTCAGTAGGAGTACATCAGCTTCTAGCACATGATTCAGTATTAATAAAAATGTTTCTCTTATTATCATCTTAATAAAAAGTATTCATTTTCATCTAAGAAAATGAAACTAATTGTCTTTCAGCAGCAATTTGTCTAAATTTGGAGACTTTACCAAGGGTGAGTAATATATGCATAAGTCCACCCAACCCTTCGACCTGTCTAGGTGCCAACACTGTCACTCTGTAGGATGTGGGGGCTGTTATGAACCACTTCTTTTTGGACAATTAGCGGGGAGGTTATGGTCCCAGGAGTAATTCAAATGGGGCCCTGCAAAGTTACATAGCACAGGCTGACTTCCTTTTCTGGATGGTCCACAGATGGCTTCTGTGGCTGATCCCTTCTGTGGACAAGGAGCTGTGCATGCCAGGAATGGTCTAGGGCATTGGCTTGGTTCCCACACGGCTGGCCTCTTGGCTGGCCATCTCAGATACTCTACTGGCACCCTACAAGGCATCTCCCCTCTCCCTGCAGCTTCCTTCCCCGGGCCCCTAAGCCCTCAAAGGCAAGGCCCCATCTCTTCTATCCATCTCTCCAGATTGAGGTACCAGGACGTCTACTTTTCCCTCTATTTTCTCTCTGGTCTTTTTTTTTTTTTTTTTTAAGTTTATTTACTTTGAGAGAGAGAAAGAGAGGGCTTGAGCAGGGGAGGGCAGAGAGGGAGAGAGGGAGAGAGGGGAGGGAGAGGGAGAGAATTGACCAGGAGAGGAGTAGAGAGAGGGAGAGAGGGAATCCCAAGCAGTCTCCACGCCGGCAGGAGCGCAGATCCCCATGTGGGGCTTAAACTCGCAAACCCTGAGATCATGACCTGCTCCAAATCAAGAGTCTGACACTTAACCTATTGATCCACCCAGGCGCCCCTGGTCTCTACTTTGGTATACAATCCATACACTCCTCACCTCAGGGACTTCCCTTATAAAATGTAAAAGCCCAATTTGGAAATCTTTTTCTTCTTAAAAGACCCGATGTTCCTGGAGGCCATGGGGATGTTGCTGCCTGTTAGGCAGATGTCAGAAGGTGCAGGGAGGAAAGAAAACCCCAAGATGAAGGGGAATTTTCTAAGAATTTCTCTCACCACTCACATAAGATTAAAATGGTGTTTCCTGGTCCTCTAAGTATGCAGGAGTGTGGACCTTTGCGTCTACTTGACCACAAACACTGTTCTTCAGAAATTCCATCAGCTGTGCATTTTAGGAAGCTGTATGTCTTAGATTGCTGTAGCAAAGTACCACAGATTGGGTAGTTTAAACAACAGAATTTATTCTCTCACAATTCTGTAGGCCAGAAGTCTGAAATCAAGGTTCTGGTGGGATTAATATCCTTATGGAGGTTTAGAAACCATTTTTTTTTAATTTAACAAGTTATTTTATTTATTTTAGTGAGATTAAAATTGATTTGGGCACACATTTTAACATTACTTTGCAGCAAAATATTAACCTACTATCTGCAAGCTTTATGCCATCAAGGGATGTCCTATTATTAATCTTCAGTGCCGTTTCTGTTGACGTGAAAGGCTCCCTTTACGGTCTACATGTCACAGTGCTTGTAGAGATATACTATTCTATTTGATCCATTAGGACTTTCAGTGCTGCAAAAATCATGGTTGACTTTAGATATTCCTGTGAGCTATGAGTATGTTACCTGATTTGATCTCTGTAATAACCCTAGCAGGCAGGCACTGTTATTTCTACAATTCTATAGAGGAAGAAACAGAAGCTGGCATGAGTCACATAGCAAGAAAGGCCAAGATTGAGACTATCAGGAAGGTCTCCCTGTAGAAAGCAAGCATTCTGTGTTAAACCACTTGAAGTATGCTGTCTCACTTGATGAAGGACTTTCAACTAGTTATTACATGAGGAGGTAATTAAGAAAGGTCTCAATAGCTATATATATTCACATAAAATGGTTCATATTTTATATGGAAAGGTCAGCCCCTCATATCCTCATTCTTATATATTTGGCTATGTGCTTTTCCAAACACATGAACGATTACAAACAGCAAGTTTAGAGGAGTTGGGGCAAAAGTACTGTCAGAAGCAAGCACACAGTTACAAACAAGGTCATGTGATATGTAGCAGTGAGGGGGGAAAACAGAGACTCTACCAAAAAAGTAAAGGAGATAAAAACAAAGCATGATAAAATGAAACAGAGCATGTCTATAAGGGAAGGGATCCCATCTGTCCTGTGCACCACTGAACACCCAGTATGCAGAATAGCATCTGATATCTGGTAGGTGTCTGATACATCTTTGTTGACTAAAGGAATAAATAAATTCATGTTTGCAACACTGCGAAAGGGTGAGGAAGTGGTATGAAGAAAATTATTTCTCAAAGCATGTTCCTTGCAACCGTAGTTGCAAAGATACTTCTAGGAAAGAATAAAGATCATGTGGTCTAGTTAGTTATGTATGCACTTCATATTATCTTCCGATCTTTTTTTCGGCCATACAAATAGCTCTGGTTTCTGCCATGCAAATTGCTCAGTTAAGAAAACTGCTTAACTTTGTTTAATCCCATATTGTCCCAAAAAACCTTTCTCATGTAGCACCTGAAAATGTGCTTGTTACTTGTGTTCTGAGGAAATGGGAGGGTATGCTTTGTGAACACTAGCGTAAGGCCAATGGTTATACAAGTTTGTTATTCCTGAGGGCGCTACCATTTTAGAATTAGTACAAAAATGTATTTCTGCACTATGTACTTTATTTTAGAAGACAAACTGTTATAAATTTTAAGAAGATATGTGATAATACAAAAATATGTTTTGATACTTAAAATGTTAATATTTTAGAAATCTAGAAAAATACCTCAACTGGCCTTCTTTCTGCTCCCTGACCCAGGAGGTTGATTTGTATAGACAATATCAACAAGATTCTTTGACTTCTAGTTGCCAGTGAGGGGTCTGGTGGGAGATCCTCAAGAAGGATGTATAAGGTCAGGGTGTCTGCTCCCCTGCTTCCCTCTCTGCCCAGTCACTTTGGGATGGCTGCCTCTTCTGACCCAATAATTTTACTACTGGGTGCTTCCCTACACAATATGCTTTTTCTCGGTTCCAGTAAAATTCCCTCCTTTTGTACTTTCTGATCTACACAGCCTCACTGTTTCTAACCTGAGATATTGTACTCTTCTGTGGTTTCCCTATGGCCAGCTCACTCTTTTGTTAATAGGTCTTTCATTTAAACCCTCCTTGGGGGCGCCTGGGTGGCGCAGTCGGTTAAGCGTCCGACTTCAGCCAGGCCACGATCTCGCGGTCCGTGAGTTCGAGCCCCGCGGAGGGCCCTGGGCTGATGGCTCAGAGCCTGGAGCCTGTTTCCGATTCTGTGTCTCCCTCTCTCTCTGCCCCTCCCTCGTTCATGCTCTGTCTCTCTCTGTCCCAAAAATAAATAAAAACGTTGAAAAAAAAATTTTAAATCCTCCTTGAATTATCCTAATTGTGTATCATTGGCCTCCTGTATATTGTTTATCTTCTACTTGAGCAATGGGCTATTTGAAGTATATCTATATAACTAGACAATATAGTTTCTAATCATCTTGACATAATTTTTGAAAATTGGATTAATATTATTTTATTTTAAAATATCTAAAGGAAACCTTTAAAATAAAAGTTTTGTCAGATAGTTCAGAGTCAACCCTGACAGTAGAGCTTACTGGTTAGATACAGAAACTCTAGAATGAAATTGCCTGGGTTTTAATTTTATTTCTGTCTCTATTAACTGTGTGATCTTGAGCAAATCATTTTTACATCTCAGGTTTTCAGTTTCTTTATCAGTAAAGGAGAGACAATAATAATGGGTGGCCTAAGGATTGTTATGAAGATTTTAAAAGTTCGTATTTATAAAATATTTAAAATAATGATAGGCCCATGTTAAGTGCTAAGCATTTGCATAATAAACATTATGATTTTATTGAGTGCCTGTTGTGTTCTAGGCAGTTTGTCAGATACTTTTTCACACTTTATCCCATTTAATCCTCACAGCCATCTTGTGAAGTAGATGTTATAATATAATTCATTTAATAGAAGAAATTAAAGTCAGAGTAGTTATGTAATTTGCCCCTGTCCACCTGGTAAGCAATGAAGTTGAGATTTGAAGACAGATTGGAATATCGTTATTGAGTTAAATCACACACACACACACACACACACACACACACACACACACACTATATATATACATAGACACACAGACATATCTTTACATACTATATATACAGTATTGAATACTCAGTATTTACATTTATAGAAAACTTGTGCCTGGCACATCATAGATACTCAATATATGATTGTTCCTTCATCTCACTCCTGATTTCAAATTTTCTGCTTCTTTTTACTTTACCACACTTCCTTCCATCTTATAGGTAAAGGAGTGAAATGAACTTTCCACAAGTCTTGTGAGTATTAACTAAAGAGAATGCAATTTATCCCTATTGTTGAACCTCCCTTCCCCTTCCAAGATAATAAAAACATTAACAGCACACTTGTAAAGATACAAAATTTGGATTTTCCTGAATGTACTAAGCTGTTAACTTGGAAAGCCATGGAAACCTGTGATTGCTGTAGTGGATGCATCCCAGATAAAAAGATCAAAGGTTATCACGGGACTAGCCAGATGTCACCATAAAGAACTCTGCCTGTTTTCAAAGTAACTGATGGATGATGTGAGAACTTCCATTGGAATGCCTTTGAATGTTCTACACAATGTCATAAATATTAGAAATTTTATCAGTGGGTCAAATGGGTTTGAGGCAATAAAACCTTGTTAAATCACCATTCACTTATAAAACATTATCTCATTTTATACAAACGTAATTAGGAATTCAGTAAGAAGGGGCCTTTTCTAGACATCATTGTAAAATTTATCCATACCACTGCTATGGCAATCTTCCACATTGAATTTGAAAATATCTTCTGAGTTAAAGATCTTTTTTCATTCTAAAGTATTACCCTCTTGTGTTATTTCCCAAAGGGTTTAACTGTCTTGCAAATGTCATATAACTAGTAAGTGGCAGAGAATGGATCTAATATAATAATATATATTATATATATATATATACACACACACACATTTATATATATATACACACACACATATATATGTAGAATATATATAATACATAATGTAATTTATATATGTATAGTATATATATACATATATATGTATGTGTGTGTATATATATATATATATATATATATATATATATATATATATATGTTCTATAAGAGTTACTAGCTCACAGATCTAGAGTAAGCATTTATTAGACGTAAGTTTTAAGTTTCATTATTTATTAGCCACTTCTGCCCTTCCCCTATCTATCTATCTGTCTATATATTAGTCAAGATTTATCTTTAGTCTAAAGGCTCATAAATGATTTGACAAGGTAGCCTCTTGTGTCTCCCAGCTTTATTCCCTCCCCTCACATTTGTGATATTAAAAGGTCTTTTCTGATTAATAAACAGGAAGAAAAAAGAAAAGTTTTGTTTTCTAGCTTCTAAGTTATCTCATTGGAAGATGTCTTCAGCATCTACATTTTATTGTATTTTCAGTTTCTTCACTAAATGTGTTTATTCTAACTTCAAGGTTAGTAATTATAGTAGTGAAACCCTCTTACTCTTTGACTTCTGACTTTGTTTTAATTGGGCTTACTTTTAAACAAAAATCAACATGTATATCTTTTTCATTCCATACAGTAATTATGGACACTTTTTAATCTTTAACGGAATCACTATGTTATATGGCTATTTGCTAATAAACCTTTTTTTCCCCCCTGGGAATAGGGGCTGATTCAACTATATTTCCAAAAGAGACCAATGATTGATTCAGCTTCTGGCCCCATTGGATACTTGAACAGCGGATGAGAAAATTTCTATTCTCTTCTGGATTCTAGCCAGAAACAGGATCTCTGTCTGACCTCCAGGCTGGGGCCTTCCTGGTCACCTTGGTTAAAATCTAACTGTAAGTGCTGACAGAATTATATAACAGTTGCTAAAGCTATGTGAACTTATGGACTAACAAGTCATTTGTCATATATTGGAGATACGTGGGAGCCTCAGCACCAAGGGGAAAGGCAGGAGCCCTTCGTCCTGTGAACCATGACCCAGACACTGGTTGGGTTTCTTACAGTCACGAATATTGAATAAGTCTCTGTAGAAGCCTGAGCCTTCTGCTCAGTTCCAGGTGGACAGTTTTTTGTTTTTGTTTTTTAATGTTTATTATCCTTGAGAGACAGAGAGAGAAGACAGAGTGCAAACAGGGGAGGGGCAGAGAGAGAGATACACACACACAGAATCCAGAGCAGGCTCCAGGCTCTGAGCTGTCAGCACAGAGCCCAATGCGGGGCTTGAACTCATAGATCACAAGATCACGACCTGAGCTGAAGTTGGACACTTAACCGACTGAGCCACACAGGGGCCCCTCCAGGTGGGCGGACTTATCCCTTTGAGGGATAAAAGCATTTGGTAATTTCTCAGTGATAACCTTAGCATTTTATGGTGGGGAAAGTGCCAAGACTCTTTAGATTTACCATACACTATTGTTGCAAAATGTTGTATATTCTTTTTCTTTCAGGATAATTTTTCTCTTTCTCAGAGACCCCATTTAGTTCATTTCTGGAAAGTCAGAAAGTACTTCTGAGGAATGATTTTATTAGAAAGGCAAACCATTTGATCATACCTCTAAAGATCATGGCAGAAAAGGGGATATTACTTTCAGAGCGAAGGACATTATATAAATGAACTCATCCACATTAGATAGGACATTTTAAAAAAAAATTTTTTTTTCAATGTTTATTTATTTTTGGGACAGAGAGAGACAGAGCATGAACGGGAGAGGGGCAGAGAGAGAGGGAGACACAGAATCGGAAACAGGCTCCAGGCTCTGAGCCATCAGCCCAGAGCCCTCCGCGGGGCTCGAACTCACGGACCGCGAGATCGTGACCTGGCTGAAGTCGGACGCTTAACCGACTGCGCCACCCAGGCGCCCCAGATAGGACATTTTTTAAATTAATTAATTAATTTATTTTTAAAGGTTTATTTATTCATTTTGACAGAGAGAGTGAGTGAGCATGCGTGTATGAGCGGGGGAAGGGCAGAGGGAGGGAGAGAGTCCCAAGCAGACTCCTCACTGTCAGTGCAGAGCCTGACTCAGGGCTCAATCTCACAAACTGAGATTATGACCTGAACACAGACCAAGAGTCTGTCGCTTAACTGACTGAGCCCACTCAAGAGCCCCTAGATAGAACATTTTATTTCATTATTTTTCAAATATCAGATTGCTATTCCTGACAAGTTTCTATGTCAAATGTGTAAGTAATTAGCCAAATATTAGAGCCTCAGAGAGTCAAAGAAATTATGTGGATCAAAAGAATTAAGACTGGGAACATATTAGGATTTAAAAAAAAATTTTTTTAACGTTTATTTGTTTTTGAGACAGAGAGAGACAGAGCATGAACAGGGGAGGGGCAGAGAGAGAGGGAAACATAGAATCTGAAACGGGCTCCAGGCTCTGAGCTGTCAGCACAGAGCCCGACATGGGGCTTGAACCCATGGACCACGAGATCGTGACCTGAGCCGAAGTCAGATGCTCAACTGACTGAGCCACCCAGGTGCCCCAAGACTGGGAACATATTAGAATTTTAATGGTGATGACACAACAGCAGTTGCTGATTCGAGCTTCAATTACTGGATGCTACTGCTCTTCATGTAAGCAGCATAGGTTGGTTTGAAGTGGGCTCAAGACCCAGGTCATTTGGGTTTGAATTCCAGCAGTGCCATCTGAGAGCTGTGTGTCTTGGATAAGTTACTTAGCCTTGCCGTGACTCAGTTTCCCATATTTAAAAAGGGGTAGCGGGGTGCCTGGGTGGCTCAGTTGGTTGAGCTTCTGAGTTCGGCCCTGGTCATGATCTCGCAGTTGACGAGTTCAAGCCCCGTGTCGGGCTCTGTGCTGACAGCTCAGAGCTTGGAGCCTGCTTCTGTTCTGTGTCTCCCTCTCTCTCTGCCCCTCCCCTGCCCATGGTCTGTCTCTCTCTGTCTCAAAAATAAAGACAAACATTAAAAAGGGGTAGCAATAGTACCAACTTCAGAAGAAATATTATAAAGGTTAAATTAGTTATCAGTAAGTACTTAGCACTAATCTTACACAAAATAAATGTGTAAATGTTTGTTAGGTTGTACCATATTATCAATCTATTTACAATGTTTATAGGTTTACTGTGTTCAGAGATACTGTACTACAGGATGGTCCTGGCCTACAAGGGATGTTTAGTCAGAAAAAAAAAAAAAATGATGCCATTCAGTATAGAAAAGTGGAAGCTGGATATATGATCTTAAAGATAGTGATGTAAAAGTTTAAAGTTTAATTTTAACTAGAAAATTTGAAGTGGTTACTTTTTTAAAAAATGGTTATTTATTTTGAGAGCTAGAGCTAGAGAGAGAGAGGGAGAGAGAGAGAGAGAGCGCGTGAGCATGCAAAAAGGGGAGGGGCAGAGAGAGAGGGAGAGAGAATTCCATGGCAGGCTCCATCTCATGAACTGTGAGGTCATGACCTGAACCGAAATCAAGAGCCAGACAGACACTCAATGGACTGTGTCACCCAGGCATCCCTAAAGAGGTTACTTTTTATTGTTAACTAAGGACATAAACTGCCCATATATAATAATTCACAGGACATAACAGAGAATTAGATACAATGGTAGAAACCAAGTAATACTTACTTTTAAAAATAAATTAAAATTTACTCATGTAGATATCAAGCTACTATATTTTATCTTACAGTAAACCCAGCCCTTGGAGTACAGACATGACCCTTGAGTCTCACATATCTCCATTTGCTGAATTACTCATGTAAAATTCTTGCTATAGTTCATGTTATGGGGGACTTGTTAAAAACTAAAAATAAAAAGCTACATTTACACTGTCTACAAGGAATAAAATGTAAACAATTTATTCATAAGTCACATTTAAATAATCTATGTTTGTACAAAAATGTCTTAAGAATTATATCCTACCGGGGCGCCTGGGTGGCGCAGTGGGTAGAGCTTCTGACTTTGGCTCAGGTCATGATCTCCCTGTCCATGAGTTTGAGCCCTGCATCAGGCTCTGCGCTGACAGCTCGGAGCCTGGAGTCTGCTTCAGATTTTGTGTCTCCCTCTCTCTCTGACCCCTTACCACCCCCCCCCCACGCCCCCGTTCATGCTCTCTCTCTGTCTCAAAAATAAACATAAATTTTTTTTTTAAAGAATTATATCCTACCAAGCTTCAGTATAAGCAATTGCATATTCACTTAACTAACAGCAATAAAACGAAAAGGGGAAAATTTCAAGATGGTTTAAAAAGACAAAGTAAATTTAAAATGGAAGCAAATTACTCTCAGGAATCACACTTTAATGTTCTACATTAGTAAAGTATTACCCGAATCATACTTCTATCAAGCTTTCATTCGAGTAGTAGTGTAATCACTCAACAGAAATGAAGCTAAAAGAGAAAGTGCAAATTTTCTTTAGAAAAGTTTTGTTAGAAAGGAATTTTGCTGTAGTTCAGGATCTTCAGAAGTAGGCTCAGTAGAGGGCTGGATGCTTCCAGGATGTGGGAGAGAGGAAATATTTCAGTGCTTAGTGTAGAGACATTTTTTATGTTAATGGAAGATGTGTTAAGCCAGGGGCATCTCTCAATGATGAGTATTCTTCTGGATGTTCATACTTACTTGGCATGAACTGTCCCCTGGAATTGTCCTTCAACATCTGAATGGAGGATGAAATAGAGGAAGAAAGGCTGAACTTGAATCAGGTGTCATCTTTAGTATCCTTTCTACTGGATTCCATTTTTGAAAATGCACGATCCTATGGTGTTAACAAAAGAAGGCATAGTAAATTTTTAAGTCTGCTGGTCCAGAGAGAGTCTTCTAAGTTCAACAGGATAAATTATAGATCTCTCTTGTAGAGAAATTATTGGAAACATATAGTGACTTGATGCAGGGAACATTCCATGATTTTGATCACATGGTGATGACATTTGGTCCACAGAGGATACATTTAGATACTTTATCCCTCAGCCATCACAGATTAATGCTCCCACTTTCTTGGTGATCTGAGAATCCATATGACTTGGTGGTCCTCTCAGACCTTTGACGTATGTGCCACTTTAAACATTGGGCATAAGAAGCCCCTTTTCATCTAAAAGATTAAATTTAAGCTCTGCTTTATTGAATTTTCTCCCCTTGTCATATGCATTTTCTTTTCTTAATTCGTTGAGTTTTCTCTTGGCCAATAAAGTTTTGACCGATTATTATGAGCTTTATCCCTCATGGGAAATCATTTGGCTTTAATAAGAACAAATACTTCTTTTTGCTTTTTCTGTAAGAATTTTTGCTTGTTTTCTGAAGGTGTGCAGCTGTTCACAATTATGGTTGATTGTTTCATCTGTTTTGGACAGTTTCTCTTCTGTCATTAAATGGTAAATTCCCTATTAAATGAATATTCCAGTGTATTTTATTTCATTTTTTCAATGAAGGTCAGAAATGACTAAGTTTTTGTTGAAGATTTCAAATATCACTTTCAAACTGTGTATTTCCTGTCTTCAATGAAATCAGTTTTAACTTTTAAAATTCTCAGTTTGGAAAATTTTATTTTGATATGTTAATTCTTTATGTATAATAGAAACATGTTTGAGGAGGTGAAAGTGTAGAAGAAAATAATTTCAGTAAATGTTGATTTTTCAAAGAAAAACTTAGAGGTTTTAGAGATTTGAAAAATTAGCTTTATTTTTAGCATGAAGACCTTTCATGTAAGTATAGCTGAAGATACTTTCTCAAACACAAACAAGGCTTAGATAATTTTTGCTGAAGTATAGCTGAAGTAAGTATAGCTGAAGATACTTTCTCAAACACAAACAAGGCTTAGATAATTTTTGCAATGTCTGCTGGTATAAAATATTGACTGTGGTTATTAAAATATTTTTAACATCACAGTGAGAGTTAAATATGTGACTTTATCTTCCTGTCTTTGACACCTGTAGGAAATGAATGAATTTCCTTTTTGGTATTTGTAATATGAAATATACCTGCCATTGCACTGAGGTCACAAAGTCACTGACTTAAGTCCCTAGTTTCTCCTTCCTAGTTTGCTAAGTGGTTGTTAGGGTATCAATCTCAAATGACTTAAGTTTATATGCCTTTGTGAAATAGCTCTGTGAATGTGTGTATTTGGGGAAAGGCTTTAATAGCTTTTTATTGATCTTACTGTCAGTTGATCTGCTTGTTCTGACAAATAGTGGCAGTATTATTATTTATTGCTAAATCTGCCATGAGAACCCAAATAGTACTGCTTATCAGAGCTTGGAATTGCCGTAAGATTAACTTGTTTCTCTTCAAATATGATGAAAGATGGCAACAATAAAACACTCTTGTAAAATGACCCTTTTTCTACTGTATTTCATTATGGGAAAGAAAAATTTTAAAGGCATTTTTCAAAATCCTATAACATATTTCACCTAAATAAATCCCTCCATTCCAAGATATGTATATACAGCATATGTATTTATGTAAAAACAGCATTTTTGTTTATGTCTGTGTATACAATGTCCTTACCTCTTTTCATTATAGGATAGAATGCAAATCTAGGAAATCCTCTCAAAGGAGATTATCTTTTAACATATTTGAGTCAATTTTAAGAAAATAAACCACAAAACTTGATTAAATTACCAACTTTATTTGATTTTGTTTATTTTTAATGAATTCTTTTGTGATTTTTGGCTGGCTAAAATTCAGGCTACATACTGTACCTTTTGGAACATACCCATCAACAAATTGCAAACTTCTGTAACTTCTACCATTTTGGAATTATCTTCTTTTGTTAAACTTTTTACAAAATCATCCCCCCAAATCAAGACAATATCATCTAACATGGACTCCATATAACTTTTCACTTATATTTGTTAGTGCAAATAGATCTGGGAACAAATAGATTCCCAGTGTAAACTTAAGTATTTTTATTAAAAACTTGTGTTTCTGTTAGTTTGAGGTCTTGTCTGTTTACTCACCACTATTTTCCCAGACTCTGGAGTAAAATATATGAGTAGAAGAAGAAGAAATACTAGATTTTCATAAAAGCATAGGAAAGGGTGGGCGTTGAGTTGTCACTGTCATTGTCAGCATCGACATAAGCATCTATTGTTGAGCCATATTTTATACTTACTATATGCCTTTATGTATAAGATGGTCCGTATAAAAAACATATGGGATATGAAAACAAAGACACTTAGAATGTATCTATCTTATTGATGAGGAGCTTAACAGATGGCATAATTAGGCCAGGACTTCTGAGCTGTGATTCAGCACACTTTTCATTTTACTGCCTCTCAATAGACACCTTCTCTAGTCATTGATCATATGAAGCATAACAGGTACAATTTTTCCAGGGAGAGGTGTTGTTGACCTTCTGTTTATGGTATATTCCAATATGTAATCATCCCCATTGATCAATAATTCACTTTATAATTTAATCAGATTATTGGACTGAAATTTAAGTCCATTTCCCACAAGGGGGCTCATGCATGACAGTGAGTTATCTTTTCTACATAATAACTCTCTATATACTTAAAACATTTAAAAATAATTTCTTAGCCTTTTCATCTCTTTTCCAAGCTTCTGTAATATTTTTTGTAGGACATTCATCACTTTCTTGTAATAATTTTTATTTCATTCAATTAGCTATCTTTTGCTTCTCAGTTCTACTCTACATTCAGTTTTTGTATCTCCAATCTACTTAATATACTTCTTTCAAACTCCATTTGGTACTATTCCATATTCCATAGCATGCAGAAATACATCCTTAGCCTAGTGTTCAAAACCTTCAATGATCTAATTCAACCTACTATTGCAACCTTATTTTTCTCGATTCTACTGATAACTTTTGTATAGTTGAGCTTCAGCCTGAACTAGGATGGACTTGGAGAGTTGTGTTTTATCATAATAGTCAGAGTCTCAAATGATATGGTGAATATTGTTTTGATTCCATAGACTCCCTGAAAAGAGTCTCAGATACCTCTGGATAGTCTTTGTAGCATACGTCAACAAAACATTAACATATTGAGTAAGAGCTTAAGCCCTTTCCCACTGTCTATGTGTGCAGACAAATTTTCTTTCCTTCCTAACTTTAGGATCCTGGGAAAGTTATTAAACTTATGCTTCAGTGTGCTCTTCTCTAAAATGGAATTAATAATAATATCTATTTCTTAGAGATGTTTTGAGGATTAAATAAATCGATGCTGGTTTGCAATTACAATAGTGCCTACCACAGGAAATAGTTACTTTTGTGATGAGGAAAATGCTTTTTTCTCTATTCCTGGTTTTCAATGTCTTTTTTTAAAGTTTATTTATTTATTTTGAAAGAGAGAGAGAGAGAGAACACACGGGGGAGAGGCAGAGAGAGAGAGAGAGAGAGAGAGAGAGAGAGAGAGAGAATACCAAGTAGGCTCCTGTACTCCACTCTGAGCCTGATGTGGGGCTCAATACCATGACCATGAGATTATGACCTGAGAGGAAATCAAGAGTCAGATGCTTAACCTACTGAGTCACCCAGGTGCCCTTTCAATGTCTTTTCTTATCCAAATTAATATGTATTTGTTTTAAAGAGAGAAAAGTATGGAATATCTTTTAGTTTGATCAAGTCTTTTGGCAGTGTTAATCCTTTGATATTAATTTAAATATAGCTAAAGTATCCATAGGAATTTCAATGGATACCTGAGAAAAATAAGAGCAAGTTCTAAACGTGTTTTTAGCCTATAAAGTTAGCCTATAAAGTTGTATTCGTTCCACTGATAGGCATCAACCATCTCTTTCCTTCAGCAACCTGCCAGCTTAATACTTCCCTTCTCACTAGGCTAAGAGGCTGAAAACAAGTCTAGAATGAATGAATTCATTCATTTATCACAACCTATTGTGTATATGCCAGGCATTCTGCTGAGCTCTGGTATGCAATCTTATAATCTAGTGGAAAAGGACGTACATTAAACCAGTCAACAATAAAACAGTATGATTAAAAAATGTGAGAAGATTTTGAAATACTCTTTCCATTGCTTTTTATGTTTTGGATATTACTGTTGTTAACTGAGATGTAATTGACATATAACATTATGTTAGTGACAGGTGTACAACATAATGATTTAACATATGTATATATTGTGAAATGGTCACCACAATAAGTCTTGTTGACATCCATCACCTTATATAGTTACAATTTTTTTCTTGGGATGACAGCCTTTAAGATCTACTCTTTTAGCAACTTTCAAATATATACTATAGTATTATTAACTCCAGTCACTACACTGTGTATTATATTCTAGAACTTATTTATTTTAATTTTATAATTAGAAATTTCTCTGCATCTATAAACTCTGGTTTTTGTTTTTTAAATTTCACATATAAAAGATGTCATCTGTTATTTGTCTTTCTTTGTCTGACTTATTTCTCTTAGGATAATACCCTCAAATTCTGTCCACATTGTTGCAGATGGCAGGATTTCCTTCTTTTTATGGCTGTGTAACATTCCATCACACACATAAACACACACACACACACACCCATGCACATTTACATACACTACATCCTCTTTTGGATATTTTCAGTAAGAAATCATTGTGAGGAAAGGGGAAGCCATGGAAAGAGCACGAGTTGATCTGGGTTCTGGTTTGAATAAAATATTAATATTTCAGTTTTAGTTTTCTTAACTGCAAAAGTAGGCAATTATCTAAAATCCCAGAACTATTATTCTCTTTGTTATTCTAAGAGTGAGTATATTTTTACATCAATTGTTACATGTTTGAATGATGGAATTATTCTATTGCAGCATTTATTTCATTATATTTCTTTCTTTTGACCTATCAACCCATGAGACTACTAGTATATTTTTAATGTTTATTTATTTTGAGAGAGAGAGACAGAGTATGAGCAGGAGAGGGACAGAGAGAGAGGGAGACACAGAATCTAAAGCAGGCTCCAGGCTCTGAGCTGTCAGCACAGAGCCCCACGTGGGGCTCGAACTCAAGAACTGCGAGATCATGACCTGAGTCCAAGTGGGATGCCTAGCAACTGAGCCACCCAGGTGGCCCAAGAGACTATTAGTATTTTGATGGCAGGTTCCTGAGCCCTCTTCATCATGTGTTCCCAGTATACTCGGTGCATGTTCTATTTAATATTGAATGTACTTTTAAGCTGTATTTGCTGTGGCAAATATTCCAAAACAACTTTTCATTTTATTTCTTGGTATGTTCCATTGAAACACAGAGATGAAACTATTTTTTGGGGTACAATGGCAACAATAATCAGTGTTTTTACAAGGTTAAATTTTAAGGAATAAGGGTTACTACACACTGGTTGGACTTTTCACACTCAGGACAATGGTCACAAGTTTTTAATTTTACTTGCGTCCAGCAGATGGCACCAGTGCCTCAAAGAAAAGTCTCGGCTGAGGAAAAACAATGGTATCAGATTATGCACGCATTTAAAACTAAGCAGATGTCATAAAAATCCAAGAGACTGTTACACAAATATTCAGACCTATACAGTGAAATACGAAATGAAATAGTTGAGGAAGTGTTTATCTTTTGAAAAAGTTTCTCCAAGTTTTCAGCTTGTAATTCGTGGCAGTTACTCTTGGAGAAAAAAGACTAGATAGAAGGAAACAAATGGAAACTGGTGATTATTTCTGCAGAAAAGGCCCCACCAAGGTCACGGAGTTTTCTAAGATGCTTTTGGCTATATCTTGTTTGCAAAATTTATGAAAATAATCACAAAAGCAATGAAGAGTATTTAATTTCTCCTTTTCGTGAGTTGTCCCTTATTTTGGTTACACTTCAGCAGCTCACCAATTGTTTACAACTATGAAAGGGAGGGGCACACTAGGTACTGGTGAAAACTAGAGAAGGAAAGCAAAGACACACCGGTACTTCCAAAATTTAACCCAAGAAAATTAATGTTCAAAGTCTTCTTGGCATTGAAAGCTTTGATTCCTATTAAAACATCCTCCTTCCTGAATATTGCTATGTTCCTTTTCCCAATGGGATGATCCACAGTTTTCCTTTTCTTTAACCTCTGAAATGAACAAATGTTTACTCACAATTTCTTGAAATGTTATGTAATTTTGTTGTAATTTTATTTTTTAAATCCCCTACTGCCTTTCTTTTTTACTATGTGAAACTAGACTAAGATACTAATTTTATATATCTTTTAACTATAACAGACTCATCATTTCTGATATTCAATTGTCCAAATTGAATGGGTTTTATTAGGTGGATTAAAATCAACTCTTATAAAATAAAACATGATTCCCTAATATACTATGAGTATGTGATAGCATATTATATTAACATATTACAATAACTATTCTTTATTCAATTAGGTCAAATTAATGATTAGGGGAAGCACAGAAACATTCATTTGCTTCTATATTGATCTTTAATATAGCATGCTTTCAATGAAATAGAAAGTAAAAAATATGAGTGGATATGATACAAATTTGTTAGTTTTAAAATTCAACAATTTAAGAATGGTGTTCAAAGAAAGAAATATATTTCTCTGTTCTCAAAAGTGTAGTTCAGGGTGACTTCCCTAACATTTCTGAGAGATCACTCTTTTCCTCCCTCACCTTGACTCTGTGACTGACTCAGTGACTCAGACATTTCCCACTTCTGTCTGGTGTCATCATCTTGAGTAAATAAAGAACAGAGAGAAGGAAGATCAAGAATGAGGACCTCAGTGTAGGACAAAGAACCATACAACCATATACTGAAAATTTAGTCAAAATAGATGAGTCGATATAGTCATCAGTGTGCAACATGTGGTTACAGACGTTAGTTGTCTTTAGTTATTTCATAGTCATCAGGAAAAGAATTTACTGGTGACAGGTGTTTTAAAGCAACTCATTCTCTATTTTGATGTTGTGTTGTCTCTCAGACTCATCCATATAGGCATATATGCTTTATATTTTACTTGGAATCTTAGTCTTCTCTGTGAATTTTTTTCGGCTTTGATTTCTTATGAAAATAGACATACAATCATGAGTTCAGTGTTTTAAAGAATCAGGATGGAGCTCATAGAAAATGAACTTTTCTGTACTCTGCCTTACACTATTCTCTGTGTGTTCAATGGTAGTGTGGAAATTTTGAGAATTCAGTGGGTCTGCTACATGTAAGTAGTTACCTAGAGGTGGAGTGGTTACAGAAAGAAGTGGGATGCTTAGGAGGGGCTAGAAGTCGCATTGGGAAATGTGGGTAGAATCTGTACAAATTTTGTGGGCTAGATAGAATTCTGGTGGTTGGAATGTTTTTTCAAACTGTTTTCAAAGTTAATATATATTGTTTCTGGGAGTAAATTCTACCCTGTTACGTATCTTACCATCTTAAAAATGTCTTAAAAATTATTTTTCTTCCTTCCACTGTCACTGATCTATTAAGACGTGACAGCAAGGTTTTTATGATGTTGCTAAAAATGTGGTAACAATGCAAACTCAAATTGTTTTTCAACTTCTATTTTTAAAAGAAAGCCAGTTATTTCAAGACAGAGCACCTACCGTAAAATAATATTTAAAAAAAGAAGCCCTTACCATCTGGGGTATGATACATTTGCACGACAATCTTGGGCAGTAAATAAAAATCTGGTCCATTTAAAAGTATCTTTGCTCAGGCGCATCCTATCAAACGGGGCTGTTTTATAGTCTACCTTGTATTTCACTGCTTGCGAACTCTGTAAGCAAACAGAATTTGTTCACAGGGTGAAACACATATTTATGGTCCTGAATAAACTGTTCAGATTCAAAAACTATTTGTGTGACAGTGCTAGACACAGGGATTCTGCAGCCCAATGGGATGTTTGTAGACCACATTTGCATATCAATGCGCAGACCCCTTTTAGGAATACTGCTGCTTCATGACAATGCTGTTGTCTGAGGTCTGGGGGAAAGAAAACCCATAAAAGTTTGGACTCACTTTTCAATGCCCTCGATTCTTTTCTTGTGCTTTGGAAAACTGTGAAACAGGGTCACCAAGTTCCATTCTCCATAGTTTTATTATGTTTTCAATGAAGCGATTGAACCTGCACAGAACCCAGACAGACAGACATCACAAGGCCACTTTGTGGAAAGGCAGCTTCTTTAGAACCTTGAAGCTAAAGCTTGTCTTCCGTGTTTATGGATTTGGGGCCAGTGCTCTGTTCCTTCAGTTTAAAGAACCAAAGGGAACCAAAACCCTGAAGCAAAATACTTAGAACCCTTTTGCCTGGAGAAAAAATATTAAATAAAGGTGTTTTTTTTTTGTTTGTTTGTTTGTTTGTTTTTAAGCTACTGAGAATCCAACCTAAGAACATACAGTTGTTTGAAAGCCAGGCCATGGATGTGAAGGGGATTTTATAAGGTGACGTCATTTTCTACCTGGCTGACATCTTAATGGCTGTCAGTCCTAATCTTTGAAATGGAATCAAACAGAGCCCGTTCATAGTTTTGCTGAAGTTTCATTTGGAGAAAGAATTTCTTATTTTTTATTTTTGTCTGACAGTCCTTTGGTCTTCCTGAAGGAAATTTTAGCAGAAAGTCTTACCTTATATATTTATACTCTAGTCGAGTTAGTGTATTGCAAAGCTCTAAAGAAGCGACGATAAAAAGAAAGACATGTTTTTGTACTACTGCTTTTACCCACTAATTCATATTTGAAAACATTTTGTGAGTGTGAATGCTAGGATAGCAGATGTCAGGCTGAGCAGGATTTCTTCTTTACAGTTTGACTTGTGATATATTTAACACACAACTACACTGTATTGTGTAGTCTAAAATATCCTTTTTTCAAACCCACACCACTTTAACTATGATGCATGTAGTTTTGCCCTGTGATTTTGTCATTAATTCGCTTTTTCTATGTAATACGGAATATTTTTCCTGAATATTCTTTTGTAGTTGTCTCAAGAATGATTTATACTTCATAAAATTGTTTTGAACATAGGTAGTGCTGTGTTACCAATATTTCAATTGCTTTGTCCAGAGCTCTGAACAATTTCCTGAGTCACCTCCTATTACCTATCTTACTACTTCTTCTCAGCTTCAAAGGAAGAAAACCAAAAATCTATTTGATAAAAGAATTTTCACCTGCTATAACTATGTAGGTAACTCCAAAAATGATCATTTTGACCCAGATTTCTGTTTCAGTAGCTACACTGTCCGTTTGATATTTCCATTGGTTGTACATATCACAGACTTGGTAGGTCTAAAACTAAATGCTATAGATTGTTTTCCTGTGGTGTTTTTATCATCCTATGTCCAAAATCCTTTGACACTCTTCTCTTCAAAAGAGTGTGTTCTGAACTTAATAATTGCCTCTGATGAATAGAATGTGTCAGAAGTGCCATGTGTAACTTCTAAGGCTAGGTCATAAATGACTTGGCTGCTTCCACTTTGCTCCCTCTTAGGTCACTCATGCAGGGAAAAGCAAGCATATTGTAAGGACAGTCTCCACAGTCCATGTGGAGGGCAACTGAGGGCTTTTAGTCACAGCCAGCAACAATGTGCCAGCCGTGTGTGTGTGTGTGTGTGTGTGTGTGTGGATCTTGGAAGTGGATTGCTTGTGTGTAGCTTGGAAGGAGATCTTCCGGCTTTTAGATGGTAGTCAGCCTTTAGATGGTAGTCCTCGCTGACATCTGTCTGACGCAAGCACATGAGAGACCCTGAGCCAGCACCACCAAGCTAAATTGTTGCAGAATTCCCAGCTTACAAAAACGATCTCAGATTGTAAATATTGTTATTGCATGTCACAGAGTGTTGGGGTCATTGTTTGTGCAGCAATTGTTAGCTATTCTGCCACTCTTCTGACATTCACTTCTTCTCTTATATCTGAAGAATGTTTTAAGTCTCATGGTTTCTTACTTTGATGTGATTTTGGTGTCTGTCCCTTCTTTGAAATTTGATTGTCATGTTACCCCCATTTAGTTCAGACTATCACTTCCCAGATGGCTGCAGTGTTAACCTTTTAACCAGTCTCCCTGATTCCCTTTTTTCAGTCTCTGTAGTGGACCTATAAATTATTTTTCTCTGAAACACATGGATGCCATACATTTCTTCTGCTCAAAAAACCTAGAATTTTTCCATTTGCTTTCCAGATAAAACCTTGTTTTTGTTACCGTGGTATATTAGATTCTTGTTCAGAAGTATTCACACCTCCTCCCTTGACTTGGCTCTCATCTCACCCTAGACTTGTTTTGACCTCATGCTGGGCAGAGAGTACTTGCGACCCCTTGATGTTCGACTTGGACATGTGACTTACTTTGGCAATAGAATCATGGCAGACACAATGCAAATAGAAGCATGGAACACACTTAGGTTACTGGGTTTGCCTAATTGCGTTTCTGCCACTCCCATGAGAGGCACATCGTCCACTAGACTGCTGATCCAGGGAAGATGAGAAATGTGGAGCATATGTGAGCCCAGCACAGAGCAGAGCCCCACCCTGCCAGATCTGCAGCTTGAAGCAGAGCTACCTACCTGTGCCCACTCCAGATCAGCCAATACTCACCCAACCCAGTGAGAGTAAGTAATTGTTTCAAGCCACTGAGGTTTTGCAGTGGTTTATTATGCAAGAAGCTCTATTACCCTAACTCCATCTCATCTTTTCAAACGTATCATTTGTTTCTGTTAATACCCCCTGTCTGTTTCATTTCCTAAACATACTTGCCCATTCCTGTTGACACAGCTTTTCCATTTTTTCGCATATCCTTTAAGGTCTTTTAAATGATGATATTTGTTAATTTACTAATAACTTATTAAGCTGTAGTATTATCACTTTTATGACAGCCTGATAGAAGCAATATTATTTTCATTTTAAAGGTGAGACAGCTGTGGCTTAAAAAGGTTTCAAAACTTGTCCAAATTCACATGGTAAATAAATCAAGAATGGGATTTAAATTCAGGCCTTTGTGATTCAAATATCAATACTCATCGCTAAGATTCTATTTCTTATTTTAGACACAAAGCCTTTCTTTTGACAACTCTGGTCCATAAATTATGCTAACAGTTTTCAATTCCAAATGCACTTAATTTTTCCAGCACTAATCATTTTATTTTTATAATCATTTTGAATGGTTTTTCCTTTAGCATTTTGTAGTTAACATCACACATTACGGTCTTTTACTCTATTCAATTCTCAAAATGTCTTTTTGAGGAAAGAATGATTATTTTCTCCATGAGGAAAATGAGAATCAGAGGTTGAATAAGTTGTTCCTGGTCATTCAGCTATATATGGTAGAATTGAAAGAGAGCGATTATGGCTAAGAGTCCCCCACCAAATTCAAATGTTGAAGCCCTAATCCTCAATGTGATGGTATTTGGAGATGGGGCCTTCCATGAGGTAATAGTTAAAGTTAAATGGGTTCATAAGGGGGGGGCCCTAAACCCACAGGACTGGTGTCCTTATAAGAAGAGGAGGAGGGGCGCCTGGGTGGCGCAGTCGGTTAAGCGTCCGACTTCAGCCAGGTCACGATCTCGCGGTCAGTGAGTTCGAGCCCCGCGTCAGGCTCTGGGCTGATGGCTCGGAGCCTGGAGCCTGTTTCCGATTCTGTGTCTCCCTCTCTCTCTGCCCCTCCCCCGCTCATGCTCTGTCTCTCTCTGTCCCAAAATAAATAAAAACGTTGAAAAAATTTTTAAAAAAAAGAAGAGGAGGAGACACCTGAGCTCGCTCACTCTCTTTGTGCACACAGAAGAAAGGCCATATGAAAACACAACGGAAAGAGAGCTGTCTACAAGCCAACAAGAGAGGTCTCATTAGAAACCAACCTTGATGTCACTCTGATCTTGCACTGCTAGCCTCGGGAACTGTAAGCAAATAAATTTCTGTTGTTCGAGCCATCCAGTCTGCGGTATTTTGTTTTGGCAGCCCTAACAGCTTAATATAAGATCTATACATTTACTCTACATTATTTTAATCATTAGCTCTCTGAAAACAGTGAAATAGTTTTGTATTCTCTACCATTTTTATTTGTATAGTATATCCTTAAATATTTCCTAGGCTCAGAGCAGATTTAAAAGTGGAAGGGGCCTAAGATGTCAACCTGTCCTCTCATGTAAAGCTGAACAGCTTAGATCCAATGCATTCCTAAGACTTGGCCAGAATGGCCCTGCAGTTAGTGAAGAGCAGAGAATGGAATCTAGGACCCATCTCCAGCCCGAGATGCAATGTTTTGATTACTTCACCAGTAGATAGGGAAATTGAATGCATTATCATCTCACTGCTATTATCATCTTTAATTTTTATTAATATTGTATGATGGAACCCAAATTCTACAGAAACTGAGCAATTGAAATTAAATCCTAATTAGCGTAAGAAAAACTGATACCACATGATACACCAAAAAGGACATAGAAATCCAGGATTCTCACGGAATGTGACAAAGCAAACATATTTAGCAAACATATTCTTTTGTTTCTTATTGATTTGTTAAGTGAAAAATTTTAAAGTGTTATATTTGCGTGTTTGAGAGTGAAAAACAAAAGCATGTTTATTTGGTTAATCTAATTGCACGTAATGTCCTTGTTTTTATTTTCCAGAAGAGAAACCCAAACACAGCAGCCCAAGGATATGTCAGAGGCATATACTTATGTTTTCCCATCTATCATATCAGGCTGTCCAGGTGGTTTGCTGCTCTGTGGTAGGTACAAAATGTGTAAATGACTGGCGTTGGAACAGAAATCATCAAAACCCCTGTAAAAATGATGAGAGGATCTTTTGCTATTATCAAGAGCTATTTTAAATACTAAATCAAAAGGATGCCAACTAGTGGCCTTGTTGATAGTCTCAGTAGAGAAGGAAATGATTAAATTAACATGAAGCTTCAAATCCATTCCCACTTGGTAGAGAGGTCTGAAATTGATCATCACAGTGGCATGTGAAGACTTGCACAGGTGCAGTTGGGGTGCCTTTGTTTAATGGATAAACAACATTCACAAGTTGATAGTGCAGTCTCTTATTTTTACTCAGTTATGCATCCAAAATTTAGATCAATAAGTTAAATCACAACATTTCAGCCTTTCTTTCTAATTCAAAGATGAGGGTTGAATCACGTTCATATGCAAAACCACTAGAAAGGTGGCTTGGTGCAATAGAAGGGGCTGGAAGGAGACACAGGTCATTGGGATCCAACCTCTTGCATTCCCTTGATGCATTCTGTGCCCCTAAAGGGTTCCTTAGCCGTATGGAATCTATTTTCCTTGTCTGTACAATGTGCACAATGAAGCCCTTGCTTACTACAGAGCTGTGTGGTGAAAATCGGGTCTAAGAATACCATTTACATTTGTATGATCTTTTGTAGCTCATGAAATCCTTCCTGTCTGCTTTTTTTTCCTCATAATTTATTTTTCCCATTTCAGTGATAGAGAGGCACAGAGGTTTTATGTGCTTAAGGTAAGGAATTAAGAATAGAGACTCTTTGTCCTTGTCATTTAATAGTGCTCTCTGGCTAAATGTGCAAATGAGCACTAGGTATGTAAAGAAGAAATATTAGGCCATGACAGCTCTAATTTTCATAAATTAAAAAAAATTTAATGTTTTATTTTATTTTTGAGAGAGACAGACACAGAGCATGAATGGGGGAGAGGCAGAGAGAGAGGGAGACACAGAATCTGAAGCAGGCTCCAGACTCCCAGCTGTCAGCACAGAGCCTGACGTGGGACTCCAGCTCACAGACCGCGAGATCATGACCTGAGCTGAAGTCAGACACCTTATCGACTGAGCCACCCAGGTGCCCTGACAGCTCTGATTTTTAAAATAGTCTGTTGACAATCTAAATAATAACATTAGGCTTAATTTTAAGAACATATAATATAACTTCTTTTCTTTTTTTTACTTACCCCAGTTTTGATTGAGTAGGTTACTGAATTTACATGTTTCATTTTCCACATGCATAAGATGGGCATACAAATATGTAACAAATGAAATGTTGTGATAATTAAAGGAAAGGTATGAAATGATGTAAATGCTTAGAACTTAGCATATGTTAAGGATTCAACAAACACAATCATCTTTATTGTTGAAATTGGATAAAGAAAAATTACATGTGTATGGGATGGATTTTAGCCCTGGGAAACCACTTGTTACTGAATAACTCCTTTCTGGTAGTTACATGAAATTGTCTTTACATTCCTGTGACTGCTTTGCTGTGAAGACAGCCGTGAGTAGGGGATGGTGGTAACTTGCTGGACTGTGTCCAGAGGTGAGGGTCCTGATTGCCATTTTGTCACTGATTTTTTTAACCTGCTCACTTTCTTATCATAGCCTTGATTTCTTTGTATACCAAATAAAAACACATAATTTTGTGCTTGCCTTAAGATTTATGCACTGATTCATTCACTTGCAAAACAAAGGGGCAATGTGCTAGAAGTTAAAGAGACAAAGATTAAAAAGAGATAATCCTTGACATCACAGATTTTAAAATCTAGTAAAGGAAGTTAAATCTGTAAAGTGAAAATTATAGGAAAGTGTCCTATATATTCAAGAATTGAGATATGTGCAAATGTAGCAGTGAAATAGAAGTAGGAGTAGGGATGACTTTTTTTCAGTAAGATGGTATGGAGATATCTTTAGAGTTGGTTTCTGAGAACGGAAACATTTTGAATTGAGTCTTAAAGGACAGGGATGGAAGGAAAGATTTATAGACAAAAGGGCCAGTATGTAAAACTTTACAGAAACTTATAAGTCAAGATGTGTAATTTTAGGATTCTGCACAGATGTGTTTATAATGATTTCCTAAAAATTCACCAAACCAAATTCAGAAATTAAAAATAAATTAGGGAGATCAGAACGAAGAAACAGAGGACTTGAGATAAAGTTCAGAGTGATTACTTAATTGTTTTTATTTTTTTGTTTTTTGAATTCTCTATTGAAGAAAATATCCATTGGATTTCTGATATTTTTCCTAAGATACACTTAAAACTATGATCATAATAACCAATGACTTAATAAAAAAGACCTGTTGGGTGATATGGATGTTTAAAAATTAGCAAAATACACTTTGTCATATAGCAATTTGCAGCCTGACTGGGGAGAGAAGATATTTGCATTTAAATACACAAACCACACATGCACACATGTACACACACACATGAATTTACTGAATACCAAATAATCATTAATAAGAACAAGTGCTTTTTAGGGTTTGCAAGAGGCATAATCAGCAAAATCTTCCTGATGGAGATGGGCTGTATGCTGGGTATTTGAAGAATAGGGTTCATTTCAGTTTCAGTAAAAAGGAGGAGAGAACAGAGGAGAGCCCATTCCACAGGGATGGAAAGTGCAATGTATAAAGTATTTTGATTTGGTCAGAAAATATGTTTGTACAAGAGTAGTGGGAGAGTTGAAGTCATGTTATGTATCAGTGATCTATAAATGCTTCACTAGTAATTCAGACATTTTCTTGTAAATAGTGGGAAATCATGATAGGTGAGTATATGAACTCATCAATGGTAGGTTCTTTTTAAAAATCAATTCTTGGGTGCTCCTATATGTGTATAAGGAACACTCTATTATGGGGCACCTAGGTGGCTCAGTCGGTAAAGCGTCAGACTTTAGCTCAGGTCATGATCTTGATCTCATGGTCCATGAGTTCGAGCCCTGTATTGGGCTCTGTGCTGACAGCTCAGAGCCTGGAGCCTGCTTTGGATTCTGTGTGTCCCTTTCTCTCTGCATCTCCTCTGCCTGCGCTCTGTTTTTCTCTCTCTCAAAAATGAATAAACATTAAAAAAATTTTTTTTAAAAAGAAACACTATATCATAATAAATCTTTCAAGAACCTATTCACTGTTAACTCTAGCAAAAGTGTTATATATTTAAATACTACTGGTGACTGATTCACAAAGATTTAATAGTATAATCAGGTTTTTATACTTTTTAAGGCACCAGATCAATGATGTCAGTGTTTATTACATGTTCTGCACTTAAATCGTGGTGAAAACTTCCTGGCATAATTGGTTGATGAGGTGGACAAAATTAAATAGTATATAAGCAACATTATATATCATCAATGTATATCATTAATTCATTGTATGTCCCCATCATTTCAACTAGGTGCTGAGGATTCAGAGATGAATCAGGCTTGACCTCAAAGACACAGGTATTTGGATATAAAATAAAAACAAGATACAAGATAGATATAATGGGTTCATGGATGAAGGAATGAGGGAATGGCTGTTCTACCATGTTGTGTCGTTCATGACTTCACTATGGTTGGGATAATGACGGAGTCATCTGCTGTTACTTGTCCTTATGCCCAGACACACTGGACAAAGTACACATCCCTCTACCTCCCACCCCTAGCCCATCATTTTGAGGTGGCTGTTGATACTGGCTGGCCTCCAAACTTATCTATTTGCAATAGGTAGGGAGTGCTTCATTCTGTCATCTCAGCATAGTAAAATCTTAACCATTTTTCAATATGCTATATATTTGTGCACACTACTGAGGATCTTTGCCATGAAATCTCTCCACCTCAAGGTAATGTCCCCTAAAGGAAAGGGTGACAATAGCTGTAGAAAAATTTAGAGGACTCCAAAGAGTAGAGAGAGAAGTTGGAAAAGGACTTACCCACTTCCTACTGGGAATCCTAGGAGGCAGCTCAGTGTGTCTAAGCAGAGAGGGCTGGGATGGCCCGAGTCTACCATGCCATGTCAGGGGTATGAAAGAGGCCTAGGAGTAGGAATGAGGACGATAATAAGTGCAGGACTGCTGAGGGAGAGCATGCGGGAATTTTTGATATCCCAGCAAATGCCAATGAGCTATGATGCCATTGACCAAAAACTACAAAACTAAGCTTGTAACAATTAAAAAAATTTTTTTCATGTTTAATTTTTGAGAGGGAGAAAGAGGGAGAGGGACAGAGTATGAACAGGGGAGGCGAGAGAGGGAGGGAGACACAGAATCTGAATCAGGCTCCAGGTTCTGAGCTGTAAGCGCAGAGCCCAACGTGGGGCTTGAACTCTTGAACCGCGAGGTCATGACCTGAGCCAAAGTTGGACACTCAACCAACCTACTGAGCTACCCAGGCTCCTCAAGCTCGTAACAATTTTTTAAATGTGTTCCTGAATATGTAGTTACAATGAAAACATTGTAACTGCTATAGAGATCATGGGATCAAATGTCTTTTCCCTCTGTCTCCTCTATTAAGAAATGATCTCTGTCCTCTGTGTATCTACTCCTTGTTTAAATCATTCCCATGACACTTTTTAGGGGAGATTATGATTGAGTAACTAATGTACTTGTTCTGTTTTCTTTATGAGATTGAAATCTTGTTGATTCATGTCACATTTATCTTGTTATATTCCAATCCCTTGTAGGGGCTAACACAGGGTCTTGCGCTTCTCACGTAGTAGGTACTTTGTATATAATATGTTATGAAATTAACTGAATTGTGAAGAAAATACCATTTAATTTGTATTCCAAAAAAGGCCCTTTCATACACTGCATTGTAGGACAAAGTAGCATCGTATAGTTTTTTCTCACACATGTGGATGAGTTCTCACATAAACAAGACGTTTAACCAAAGGAACAGAAATACTAGCAAAATTCTGTCAGTTATATAATGATAGTTTTGCAGATAATTTATCCTGAGTTCTGTGAAGCAAATGATACAGTCTTGTGGCTCCAAATAGTTATTCATTATGTCTTCAGAATGGAACTTTTAGGGCACCTGGGTGATTCAGTCAGTTCAACATCTGACTTGGGCTCAGGCCATGATCTCTGTTTTTTAGTTTGAGCCCCACATGGGGCTGTCTGCTGTCAGTGCAGAGCCTGCTTTGGATCCTCTGGTCCCCACCCTCTGTCTCTGCCTCTCCCATACCTGTGCTCTGTCTCTCTCAAAAGATAGAAAAAAATAAATTAACAACAACAAAAAAACGTAAAAGAATGCCACTTTCTTTATCCGTCTTTATAGAAGTACTAATGGTGAGGCATCATTTTAGAGAATATGTAACTTTCCTGGAAGATTCAGATTTCCACTTACAAAAAAATTGTGTATGAAAAAACCCTGGCTGTGATTCCTAAATAAACATCAAGAAAATGAACAGAGAAACTTTAGTATGAAACCTGTAACTCAGAGAATATTCTTCTTATCCTGATCCTGGCTTCACTATGGGTTGTTGGACTAGTATTTGTCTTTCTTCTGTGATTTTTTATTTTATGCCATTCTCATAAAAATTGATATTGTCTGATTTATTAATTTCTGGTGTGAGACTCAAAAAAAAACCACTGAACTATATTTAAGTTTTATTTTTCTATTTTTTTTTTTTTTTTTTTAGAGAGAGAGAGAGGTGAGAGAGCATGAGTTGGGGAGAGGGGCAGAAGGAGAGGAAGAGAGAGAATCTTAAGCAGGCTCCACACCTCACGCAAAGCTCAATGGGGCTCCATCCCATAACCGTAAGATCATGACCTGAGCCGAAATCAAGAGTCGGACGCTTAAATGACTGAGCCACCCAGGCGCCCCTATTTAAGCTTTCATTATATTGGTTACCAACATCTCCATGAATCTATATGAGACTGTCCCACAAGTCAACTTACCTCATATGGAAAAGATGAGATGGTGATTTATGTGTATAGCAAAATGTTAAAATAGTGTCTTTTTTTGTAATTAAGGTAACTATAACTAGGAGGATATGATTATGAAATAAATACTGGGAGTCTACTTGAGAAAATAGAAAACACTCACTCTATTAAAAATAATTTTTATATGTCTCAATTGGTGAAACATTCATGATAAGCATGAAATCCAAATTGCATTTTTACAATGAATTTGTTACTTTGAGAAGAAGTATCTTTGTTTCTAACTAAGGTATATGACATACCTAAACTTTTATGTTCTAGGACTGAAAGTATTACAGTTTAACATTTTAATATACATTTATACATTTTACATAAATATAGACATTTATAGAAATACAAATGTATCTCATATTTCTACCTATACATATGTCTATATATTTATATTTCTTCTCTAAAGTATTTGTATTTTCAACCCACCTCACACTTTAGAGGTAGTGATAGTTAACTCATTCAAAAACAAAAACAAGCAAATAGAACAACAGCACAACCCCCTCTAGTCTAAGAATGCGTGGGCCATTTATATACATATCTTTGAAGGCTCTCTGAACATGAATTCCACAGCATTACGGTAAGCAAGACAAATACTTTGGATGCCAGCAAATGTCTTTGCAGTGGTCTTACAAATTTATATCCCCATGAATACAAATATACTGGGAGTAGAATATATTTTTAATTTCATTTAGGATGATGGCTATATTTCTCATAGCTAATGGTAAGATATCATCACTATTAGGATTTGAAGTCCACAAAAGAGAATATATAGTTCTTCAGTGACCAAATGTGATTTTCATAAATCGAATTTAGTAGTTGATATGATTAATCCTGCAAGTAAAAGGAGCCAGAAAAGAAGAAAGCAAGAACACCTTACTTCTTTTGAACTACATTTCACTCCACAAATACTGATATCAAACAAAGAGTAGAGAGTCATGTGAAAAAATTGTAAAGAGTAATTCAACACAGGAACTTGCATAGAATTATTTCCCATGAACTAATCACAGTCTTCATTAATGTAAATGAAATCTATTTTAGCTTCAAGGAATGTCATTGATTTTTTAAGGAATCTAAAAGAATAAAGAATGAATGTATAAGAATAGTAAAATGATGGTAATGTGTAATAATTATACACCTACCTAATTGCACAATATAGTACAAAGTGTAATCAGTACTGTGAAGAGCAATCTAGTAATCATTAAAAATTCTTAGGTGTTCCCCTCCTAGTCCAGTGATACAAAGCAAGTGTTGTGCATTTTATACTCATATCAGTCATCACTTCAAAATTGATTTTTGTCTTTAGTGAATACAAAAAATGGCTGTTTTTGATTTCAAATAATCTTTAAATATGAAAATGCTTTGGTATTATGTTACATATGATGTACTTAAATGACAAGCCTGATACTTTTTGTTTTCTTATGTACAAACTGTAATGTCCTGAGAGTAAAATCCTTCATTAGCTGATAGGTCTATTTTTGGTGATATATCCTAGAGATATGCTAATTCCAGAAAAAGGATAAGGAGACAAGAATCTTAATCACTAAATCACAAAATTTGTTCTAGAGTTGAATGACCTCCAGATGCTATCTTATCCTTGTAAACTAATGTAAACATGCTTCAGCAATAGATTTTTCTTCCCTTTAATGAAGTCACTTTTACCTGTTAGTGGTCTACAAATAGCAAACTAAATAAAATAATGTCTCTGTTTTGTACCCTGATAGCACTAAAAATGAACAGCAGCCTCTTTGCTAAGCTCGTCTAGTATATCTCCAACTTTGTAGGCATATTTCATTTAAATGATTCCTTGTCTTCCATGAACATGCACATTCAGTGTTGGGCTTTGTCAGCACTTCTCACACTTTCACGTGCATATGAATCACTTGAGGATCTTAGTAAAACACAGTTTCTGACTCAGTAGTGCTGGGGTAAGGCCCGAGGGTCCATATTTCTGATAAACCTCAGGTGAGCCAATGCTGCTGGCCCACTGAGCTGCACTGTGTTTGCCAGGCAGGGTCTGTGTGATGTATTGTCACTGTTTCTCTTGAATTAAATGAAAGTTTGAGGGAAGAAACCTAACCTATCTTTATCTTTCCCTACAAGGGCCAAGCACAGCACTAGGCATCTAGTGGGTTCTCAATAAATCTATGTTGCTTACCAGAAGATACATCAAGAGTAAAGACTCATTGTTCTCTGGTGACCTAAGTTTTGTTTTCTTTCAGAATGTGTAAACAAGGGACCCCCTTTTCAACTTATAATTTGATCTGGATTCAACTCAGAGTAGCAAGTTGAAATTATAAGTCTGCATTAGAAGTCACAGAACTGGTGTGACAACTTTACAATTGGTTCGTTTCACTTCTCCCCTGCTTTCCTTGTCTACCTGGAATATATTCTAGGACTGGTGCCCTCTTCAACTCATGGAAATAAAAGCACTGCATGGCTCCAAATACCAAAGTCATAAGCCTCTTTAAGGGAAAGTAAGGGGGAAACAGGAGGCTGAAGATAATTCCTTGAAAGTTTCTTTAATTCAAAAGCTTCAATATTCATCCACAGTTATACATGCATTGCTTTGACCTTCTTCTAAGATGTGAAATTGTTTGTTCTTGAGGCAATTTATCTATAGTACTTCTAAGTTGAAATTGCTCCCAAGCATTTTTGGGTACTGAAGAAGTCACAGGTGTGTGCCTATTTTGTTTTGCTCCTAGATCACTAGGCATCCATTTTCAAGACTGTATGATGAAACCATCTTGTGGGACACCTGGGCAACTTGACTTCCCTGTGTGACGGGTAGGTAACTCTGCTTAAACATGTAAACAGTGTTTTACATACTCTGTGCTTAGGAATCATCGTTGGTTTGATTTTTTTTTCCTTCTAGCATTCCATATAAGCAATGGCTTAGTTAAATGAGAGGAATCATTGAAAATATATTAACATCAAGTCTAAATATAAAGAGATTAAATGACATTCCCAAGGTCAACACACTGTTCATTGACAAATATGCACCGGGTCTTAGCTCTAAAACCCCAAGTTACTTTACCAAGTTAGTTCATTCGTTCTTTCTACTCATCGTATTTTCCAGGAAGTAGTGAAGAGCAATAAAACTCTTGAAAATGACAAATGTATTTTACTGTCAGACCTAGAAAAACAAGGGCTATACTGTTAAAAACATTACAACTTATAGCAGACTTTAAAATTGACTTCTAGCTATGTTTAGAACCCTAAGGAGATAATGGCAAGTCATTCTTCTTTGGAAATATGTCATCATTAAGGGATAGAAAACAGTTCTCCATTCTAAAGAATAGCTCTCTGTAGGATTTGTTGAGCTTTCTATAGCTAAAGTTACTAAACAAAATAAATGACATCTCAGAACATTCTGTTGTCTTTGGTTTCAAATAACATATTTTATTATGTTTTTTTTTTTTTCTTCCACTCTTGGCTACCATAAATGGCAGGAAGAAAACCTTTCTTTAAAAAAAATAGTGCTTGTAAATCAAATGCTTGTGGGTGTTGGGGTATGTGTAAATTCAGTATACAAGATATCCTTCTTGGCTTTAGGTACTTTCCCAATGCTTGTCTTTATAAAACATGAATGATTTTAAAATTTGAAGTTTCTGAGAGGGTTAATGTCATGAGCCAGAAAGAATGAAATCACAAAGGCTGAAACACATTCCTGTTAATGGGCCTCTTTCTGAGAAACTTGCTTGCCATATCAGCTTTCTTTTTTCAACCTTTCTATCCTGGCAATACTAATACTAAGTGTTCTTTTCTTGATTGCTTTAAATGGAGAAAACAAAACAAAGAAAGCTTGATGAACTTGTTTTTTAAGAAAGCTTTTTACAGAAGTCAAAGTTTGAAAAACAGTATGAACTAGAGAGAAGACAAAGTTGACTTTAATGTGTTATGTATTAATTTGTAAAAATATAGTAGTGTATTTAGCGGCATAATGTTAGAAGAGTACATCTCTGGATGGTGGATTATTGATGTATTTATTTTATATTCCTTTTATCCATTTTCTTCAACCAGCATTCATTACCTTTGTTATACAAAACAAAGTTTGTAAAAGATTAAACGTATAAATATTTAAAAAGTATCCATAATTATATTAGCAAACAGTGGATGTAAGTCTTGAGAGATACAAAGGGAGGTCCTGAGAGGTAGCTGGAGTAGAAAATTGCCACTAAACCAACTTTGGCATAATCTCAGCAGTTTGCAGGGTAGCTGTCTCCCCTCCGGTTCACTTCCCTGCCCCAGCTCCTCACTAAATCTATCAGGGCAGTGATGCTGGTCAGCAGCCTTGAGCTTTAGCATGGTGGATCCTTCCCATTATTTCTCAGTTCTCACCACCCTTCTCCCTTCCAGTTTCGCCAGGCTTGCTCATTTCCTCAACCTCACCTCACAGTTACTTCCGTATCATACAAACTGACTTCTCTGCTGCCAGGCTCTTATTCCATCAACTAGATTGTTTCTAGTTGTTTCATCAACTAGATTAATGTTTTCCAGATATTTCATTACCATGCCACATGTCTGTTAAAGAAACCCACAAAGGCTCTATTTCTTGTTTTCTCTTGTTTTCATGCTGTGTAGTTATGCTATAATTGGCCATCAAACTATTTCTCCGAGCCCACATTCTACTGTTCACTGCGTCTCAATTCTAGTCAAGCAATTCTCATCTCTCTCCCTCCCACATAAATCAGGCACAATTCCATATTTCAACCCTTATTTGTTTGTTTGGCTGTATAGAAGTAACGTTCTCTTTTTAATCTACTCAAGTACTAATGACCCTTTGATCTGGTCCAATTCCTATTTTCTCCACAAAGCCTGATGGACAAATCAAACCCAGAGAGTTCTCGCTTACTGATTCTCACCTGTTCATGTAATATGAAGATTAAAAAACAATTCTATTCAAAGCAAGAACTGACTACAACCACTTTCATATACTAGACAAGTTATCATATTTATGTAAAGGGAGATAATTCTTTTTAAAGAGAGATTTCTTGACAGGCTCTTTGTTAATAGACTTCTCTACAGCATGAATTTTAAAAGGGGTGCCAAATTGTTCTTCAGAATTAAAAGGTAGAAATGTGGATTATCTGAGATTGTGGGTAAGGGAGAGTAGAAAGTTTGGAAACGCTGGAGAAGAAGAGATGACAGAGGAGTTTGAGAAAATGTAGCTAAGTCTATAGCTCCAGGGAAGCATGGACAGTAAGAAGTCACCCATGCCCGGGACTGGCTGTAAATATAAACATTTAATTTTAATGTCTGTCCTGTGCTGTAAACCCCACCTTCCATTCTCTCAAATATTGGGTAAAATTCTGTCTTTGGCATTCTGTCAATGACATTCTGGAAGAGTGAAAGAATCAGAGCTGTGGCTGGTGGTAGGCAAAGTTGTGCAGTCCAAGGGCAGCAGCTACAGAGGTGAGATGCCACGTATAAATCATTAAAGACTAGAATCTGAAAACTGAAGCAAGAGGAAACTAGGAGAAATACCTCACCAAGAATTCTCAGCTATTGGAGTGGTCACTGGGTTTTCATAATGTATGAGAAAAAGCCAAGTTATTGTATTTAAATATTAAGGGAAGGGATGCCACAGGGTTGGGGATACTCAGATACGACTATCTATGGGGTCAAGTAATTTTAAGCCAACTTTAATTCATCTCTTAAGTCTGTGAGAGTTTCATATCTGTAAACATTAACTCCTCCATCAGATTATAAGCTAATTGAGGGAGCAAATTAATTTCATATTTTAAATCTCTACAATTGCTGCCTTAGGGCAGGTGCTCAGTAAATACTTGTTGGGTGGCAGTAAATTAAGTTGAATAAAGAGAATTGTCTTTCATAATTACAAGAAAGCTTATCAGATATTATTGCTGGTGTAAGAACACATGTAGAGTCAACCATTTTTAAAGCATATATATTATATTTTAAAGACTTTCAGAAATTTATGTTGAAATTTATATGGAAAGACAGAGGAAACTGTTATCAGAATTCATATAAAATACACTCATCAGAAAATGTTTCTCCCCTGTAATGAATAGAGAATAATCATAAGAATTTGCATTTCTAGCTGTTAGCATTATGGTTCAGAGTTTGAATAAATCATGAACTAAGGCTCTTCTAATGTTGTCTTTCTCTGAATGTTATACAACCAGTTAAGTTATGTAAGGCAGGGGGAAAGGCTGTTTTATTTAACTTATAGTCTATCTTTGCTTTGAACATAATAAATTAAGTCATTCTATATGTAAGTAATAGATGGTCATTTAAGATATTTGAAGGCTTATAATTCTTACCATTAAGAAGTTAGCCTGTCATTTTAAAACCATGGTTTAAGGTAGTAATATGATATGTATGATTTTATTTAGTTATTGAAACTTATATAGTATAACTTTTATCTAGCCAAAAGACAGTCTCAATGAATATCTATCTGCTGGTGAGATCACTTTCAAACTTTGAGAAAGGGAAACCAGAACTGAATGGTCAGAAAGACTTTGTTCTTGGAGTATGATGGGAGAAATGTCCCGTATTTTAGTTTACTTCCTGTTTTCTGCCATGGCCTCTACACTTGGTTTAATTGGAAAAATGGGGACTTTTTGTAAAAAACTAATTTGGCGAATGAACCAGAAGTCAGGTGTGGTGGAGGTAATGGACCTTAGAGAGTTGTGCGTATGGATGTCGAAGGGAGGAGAGGAGGAGCGGGTAGGCAGAAGGTAGGAACTTGATTCAAAAAGTGGTATTTCTCAGGAATTCCATTTGAATGTGATGTCCATGATATTTTGGGCACATTTCCTGGAACCACTAAGCTATATAAAATGCTACAAAAATCATCCATTGATATATTTGTTATCTGAAAATAATCATGTGGTGTTAAGAAGCACAAATTGTCAAAATACGAAAATGTTACTTAGTAACTAACCACCGATAAATTAATGCCCAATCAAATAACCCTCCTTTCGTAACACCTGTATTGGTGTTAATCCACATCTTTGTCAATCAGTGCCTTGAAGATTATCAGACATTTATGTAATTCAACAATACAGTTCAGTTTGATTGAAAAGTGAAAGCACAAAAGAGCCAAACTTTCCAAAGTGATGTGGGAGAGCTGCTTGACCGTCATCGGAGGAGGGGAGCAACGTGGTTTGTACGTGATGGGCTTCCAACAGAAAATGATTTGAGAACCATAAGATTAAGAGGTGAACCTGGAAAACAAAAATAAGTGTCTTTTCATCTGTGATACGAAATTTAAATTTGGAGGGTAGAATGTATTATAATACAATTTTCACAGCAAAGATGTATTCTCACACAAATCAATGAACACTTGATTTATTGCTTATTTGTTCTAAAAATCAGTGCAAAATTGTAATTATAACATGAATTTTAAAGATACACATTAAACAAACTTATTTGCATTGCTCATAATTTCAGTTTTCAAGACTGAAGTCTAATTCACCTCTTGTCATGATGTAATATAAAAGTCTTTAAGTAGACTTACTTAAAATGATATTTTTTTGCATAACCAATTATCCTTGAATTCACCTGTGAACTTTTCTGTTTTAGTTTTTTTCCTAGAGCATTATTAAGATAAAAATTGAAGAAGGGATGAAAACAATTTATTTTTGATTACAGAGATGTCCTGCTACATATTCTTTATAAATCCTCTATCAAAATAGAAGGGAATGTATTATGCTTAATGTCTGAGTAGAGTCAAAGTATATGAGTTTCAAGCAATCATTTATGTATTTAGTTGTTGTCTGAGTGAGTACTTACTGAGGCTGTTCTTGGTTGCTGGCCTTACAACAGTGAACCAACACAATCCTACTCTTCTTTACGCTCTTGGGCAAACCCACTGGCCTCTCTAACATAGTTCATCAGAGAAGGTGAGAGGTCTCTAAGTTCCTATTCAACTCTAACTTTCTATTATTCCCTTTAACAAAACTCTATTGACAGAGTCTATAGTTTTGTCTATATTGACAAAAACTCTATTCTAAAATATGAAGATAATGAAAATATAGTATGGTTTCCCATACTCCCCACCTCTTTCCTTCTGCGTATCGGTAACCAGATTTTTTTTCCTCTTAGATACTGCTTTTTATTTAAAACCATTTTTTTTAACATTTATTCATTTTTTGAGAGACAGAGAGAGAGAGAGACAGAACGTGAGTGGGGGAGGAGCAGAGAGAGAGAGAGAGATACAGAATCCGAAGCAGGCTACAGGCTCTGAGCTGTCAGCTCAGAGCCCGACACGGGGTTTGAACTCAAGAACTGTGAGATCCTGACCTGAGCTGAAGTCGGATGCTCAACTGACTGAGCCACCCAGGAGCCCCAAGATCCTGCTTTTTAATACATGCTTCTGACATTTGGACAGTACATATACTATAAAAAATTTTATTGTTCCTGGAATATCATTATTTGGTATATTGCTCTTAATTAAACTTTTCATATAGTTAGAAGCAATGTGGGCCAATTACATGGGGACATAACAATACTTATGCCCCAACTGTCATATCAAGAAAGTGGCTATTTGAACAAGTCAAGCAAAGCAATTATCACGTTGTGTTTTGTGAAACCTGGTGCAGAGCCTTAAAGGGTAAAATATTTTAATATCTCTAAAGATGTAAGTCATCTCTTCACATTTTATGTATGTGTATTAAGAAATAGCCCATGACTTAGAAATGTCTTCTATATCCCATTATATTGAGAAGGTAAAACATGCTACCAGGGTGTGATAGGTAGGTTTTTCTTGATCCTCTCTGATCTAGAGAAAGTTATCTGATGTGCCCTGGGTGCCTTTCAACACATTAAAACAGCAAAAAACAAGATCAATAACCAAAACTATAATTGTGACTAATTAAAAGCCTTGTTTTTCTTTTTTTTTTTTTTAAGTTTATTTATTTTTGAGAACAGAGAGAGACAGAGCATGAACGGGGGAGGGGCAGAGAGAGAGGGAGACACAGGATCGGAAACAGGCTCCAGGCTCTGAGCCATCAGCCCAGAGCCCGACGCGGGGCTCGAACTCACGGAGTGCGAGATCGTGACCTGAGCTGAAGTCGGACGCTTAACCGACTGAGCCACCCAGGCGCCCCAAAAGCCTTGTTTTTCAAAGAAGAGTTTCGACATATACACGCTTAGTCAGGCAAAATGTCCTTCCTCTTTCCAAGGCCAGCTTTTCTTTGATTCTCTTAATTCCATTCCCTTCAGCCTCTTCAGTGCTCATTCCATTGAATACCCTCCCATTGTCTTTCATGTTCAGTAGCATCTGCTTCATCTTATATGTTTTATCTGTTCAATCACTTAAAATATTTTTTTAATGTTTATTTACTTTTGAGAAATAGGGAAGAGCATGAGCGGGGGAGGGGGGGCAGAGAGAGACACACAGAATCCACAGCAGGCTCCAGGCTCTGAGCTGTCAGCACAGGGCCCAACATGGGGCTCAAACTCACCAACCGTGAGATCATGACCTGAGCCGAAGCCAGACGCTCAACCGACTGAGCCACCCAGGCGCCCCGAATGTCTTTTATGTATTAATCACTGCAGAGTATATATATCAACGAAAATAAAAATAAGGACATATAATCATAATAATCATGAACATTTCTTGGGCTTTTCACACATTACTTTGCATTATTCTCACAACAACTCACATGCTTGGCATTGCTTGTATGCCCTGGCTGCAGAGACAGACATACAGAGAGGAACTTGTAGTAAAGTGTGGTGTTAACATTTGAAATTAGTTCTTGAGACTGCAGAGCAGTGTGGCCTATGCTCTTAGGGAGGTGTGGCTAGGTATAAAGAGGCAGACACAAAAACAGCCAAGTACAGTTCATAACATTTAAATAATGGAAATATTTAAAAGAAGTGATCATAGTCCCCAGGTGCTATAGATAAGATTTTATAGAAGAGGTGATGCTTGAATTGAGTTTTGAAGAAAGACTAGGACTTTATAAGGATAACAATTTTTATTATTCCTCCCACAAAACTTTGAAATCATATTTAACTTCTGAGTACACTGATTGCATTAATGGACCCAGTTAAATGGCCTCCCTGTATCCATACTCTCTGCTTTGGATCTTTGTAGTCCTTTTCCACTCCGATTGTCAGCTTCACCATGTGATTTTCCTGGTCCAATGAGACCAAATATGACTCAAACAGAGTCTTCAAAGCGTTCTGCACATTTATGCTCATGCTTTTGCTTCTTTGCCTTTCCCATGAGGACATACCTGCACCAGCCTGCTAGAGGATGATTCAGTGGAAAGGGCAGGGTCAGCCCTGTTGTCCCTAGTGTCCCAGATGGGTGAGAGAGCCTGGCTAAGATCATCAGATGTCTGAGTCAGCCTTCCTTTCCTTCACCAGCCTCGTTCATGTAGCTGACCCGTGTAGCCAAACCATGAACTTATAAGCAAAAAAAAAAAAAAAATGTTTTCTGTTTATTGTATGTCACTGAGGTTTTATAATTCTTGTTACAAAGGATTATGGTGGCAAGAGATGACAGATATAACTGCTGTCTGTAACTCATCTCCCAAAGTTAATAGTCCAGTGACATCCATTGTACTTCTGTGATATCACCTGCTGCATATTTCTGTCCTTTTCAATTATTACAACTATTCTAGATCAATTACTCTTTGCCGGTACACCAGACTACTATAATCTCCTACTATCTCATTTTCTTGCCTCCAAATTTTTCCCCTTTTCAACTTAACCTACACAAAAGTGATTAGACATTTTGCTTAAAACAGGTTCTGCTATTGCCAGTCGCCTCTTCAAAAACCTTCAGTGGTTTCCTCATTTCCCTAACAGCAAAATCCTCAGCTTTCAATCCCTCCACACCCATCATCTGGTCCCTCATCTTCTAGCTTACCCCTTCATTCTTCTTTTCCCTGATCATGCTGTGCTTCTTTTTGCTATCCAACATTTATCTGATTGCAATTCCCTCCATCAAGAATGCCCTGCACTCCATTTCCAGGCATCTAAACCTTACCATTCCTACATATCTTGAGATCTTCTATCTTTGCCCCAGGAAGCGTTTCCAGCTTTTCCTGATTTCCAATTCTGAGTCTTCCTCACATTTTAATCCCACTTTTGGGATTCTGAGTGTTCATTCTTTACCACTTATTTGTGTATGGGACTTTGTACATACTACAGTATTCATTTCCCATGATGACCATAACAAAGTACCACAGGCTGGGTGCCTTAAACCAACAGAAACTTATTCTTTCACCCTCCTGGAGGCTAGAAGTCAAAAATCAAGGTGTCAGCAAGGCCATGTTCCCTATTAAGTCTCTAAGGGAGGGTCTATTCTTGCCTCTCCCAGCTTCTAGGAGCTCCAGGTATTCTGTGGCTGTGGCAGTGTAGCTCCAGTCTCTGCCTCTGTCTTTGCATGGTGTTCTCCTGTCTCTGTGTTTCTGCTTTCATTTGGCCTTCTCCCTGTGTGTGTGTGTGTTTGTGTGTGTGTGTGTGTGTCCAAACTTCCTTCTATTTGGATGCCACTCATACCAGATTAGGGCTCACCCTAATGACTTCATCTTAGCTTGATTACATGTACAAAACCCCTATTTCCGAATAAAATCACATTCCTAGACATTGGGAGTTAGGATTTTAACATATCTTTGTGGTGGTGGCCGTTGGTGGAGGGACACAATTTAACTCCTATACCCAGTATACTTGAGGGCAAGCACTAAGTCCTTTTTCATCTTTATCCTTATACCACTCTGACTAGTGAAGCTCTCCCAGGAACAGGGTGCTTTTTTATTTTGTACTTGCTTTGTACATAACATTTGCTCATTGTGCTGGACTGAATCAAATTATTTACCTAAACATATTTGGAAAAATCATAAGAGATATTCCAAGGCTGCCAAGAAGGATTTATTAAGCATCAGTAATAAAACCTGATTATTAATCAACACATTTTAAAAATCTCAATTTGGCAGAGAGGAAAGTCCCCAACATGTCACCAGAGACTGGAAAACTCAATTTGGGGAGGTATGAGTGAGGGAAGAAAATAATTATCAGTTGAATATACTTTCAGATGGGTTAATAAACTGTCTAATTTGGAAAATCAGGTTGAAACTATTGTGTTGTCTTCAGCTTTTAAGTAGTAAACTTTTAAAGAGAACATTGAGGCCTATCATACCCAGAATATGCTCACATGGGGATCAAGGAGCTGAGGTTATAAAAACCAAAAGGCACAATAAAGAGTCGCCAATATGCCTGTGAAAAGCAAGGGATATGAGGACTCACTAATCTTTTCAGTCAAGCTATCTTCTCGGGAAGAACAACAGTAGTGGCACCGTCTTTGCAAGCACAAGCCAAGAAAATTGTGTCTAGGTGTCACAAGACAAATCAGAGTAAGTTTTCCATATGCTTGTTTTCCATATTCTGAACTGTCGCCACAGGAAGGCAAAGGACAACTCAAACTGCTGCCTCACAAGGGAGGCAATTGGTACAGAGATGGCCCCAAAGAGAGCAGGACTGAGCTTGATTAACATGTAAGGTCTTGACTTGCAGAATTAAATTTGCTGCTGGTCATCAGTTGGACGGGCTCTCCTTAACCAGCTTGTTAAAGGGAGTTTTGCTGGATGAAGACTGAGTAGGCACACAAATGATAGGTGAAACTAGAAATTGTAAAGAAAAAGTGATAGTTTCATAGGGTAAGCACAGATTTAGACCAGTATTTGGGTCTGGGATCTGCCGCTTATGAACGACAACCACAAGCATGAGCAAGTTCCGTTGTCTCTCTGAACCCCGCTTTTCTCATTTGTAGGTTGGAGGCAGCACTACTTTGTAGGAATTAGAATTCAGTGAAAATATGTATTTAAAATGCTTAACTCTTAGAAGCCATGCAATGAATACTAATTACTGTTACTATTATCATTCTATTGGAAACAAAAATTCAAAGCATTTATCTATCACTTATCATGGAACAATCCTGATACTTTTTTATAATTTAGGTTCATATTTAATTTTTAATTAAAAAATACTTGTTTTATTTTTGAGAGAGAGAGTGAGCAAGTGGGGGAGAGGCGGTGGGCGGGGGGAGGGGGGCGGACAGAGGATCTGAAGCGGACAGAGAGAGCCTGATGTGGGGCTTGTATTCATGAATGGTGAGATCATGATCTGAGCTGAAGTCAGACTCTCAACCAACTGAGCTACCCAGGCACCCCAAGCTCCATGTTTTAGAGTAAACAGGTGTGATGGTTGACAGTTACTGGTTTTATTTGTAAAGTAGAGGTGAATCTTTGACATGAAAATTGAATAGAAACTTGTCCTTAAAGTTAAAAAAAAAATAATTATATTGAAACTACAGAAGTAACTATTAGCAGAAGCTAGAGATACAATTTCAAATTATGCACAATCACAAATGATAAGACTAGCCATCCTTTAGGTGATGCTTATTATGTATCAGACTCAGCTTCTAAGACCTTTATATACAGCAACTCACTCAAATTCAGCCTGAGCTTAATTAATTTAGTATACAACTGGGGGAACTCTACCAAGCGTATCTGATGAACCAGAAAGACTGTTCTGGGTTCTGTGTCTGTTCAACCTGGAAGTTTGCTACTAGATACGGGGTTGTCAAACTTATTTTGTAAATGAACAGATGGTAAATCGTTTGGCCTGTGAAGGTTATATAGTCTAACTACATAACTTTGCCATTATGGCCTAAAAGCTACTTTTCATAAACAAATAGATATGGCTCTATTCCAATAAAACTTTATTTGGGGACATTGAAATTTGAATTTTATGTGATTTTCAAATGTTGCAAAATATTCTTTTGATTAATTGCTAACCATTTGAAAATATTTAAAAAATTCTAGTTTGCAAGTGGTAACAAAAAGGCAGCCAGCAGCTGGATTTGGTCTGGGAGACAGCGATTGACAAATCCTGTGTTAGACAAGCGAATAAGGATATATCAACTAAGCACTTATGGAAAGAGTGCATTAAATAACTGGAAGTAGCGCAACAGGTGTCATTTCCTTTACCTCTGTAATCATGGAGCTTATGGAATTACTTTCTGTATCTAGTTAGACAGCAGATCTACTCAAGTGAGTCTTTCATACGTGAAGAAGTAGGAGATTTGGAGCCACAATCACATGCCTGCAGAAATGTCAATTTGAGTACAAATATGTCCTCAAAATGCAACAGAACTTTCCTGGTACCTCAACATCCTTTCTATAGTAATTGCCCACTCAGTCCTGAGCAATTCAGTCCTCTGCCTGTTCTTCCAGGTTGTATCTAAATTCTGAAAGATTGTGTAACACTAAGGCAAAGCACCATGTGTGGTGCTTGGCCCTCATCAAGCCATGCTTGCATCTGTTAAAGTGTCATGGTCCATAGTCCAGTGACACTCTGTGGTCATTGTTAACCCTCCATGATGACACGATGAACATCCAGTTTCCTGTCTTGTCTGTAGTGATAGCTGTGTTTCTTTCTATATCCTCTTTATCTGTACTTTGAGGTTCAAACCTCAAGTTCACCAAATCTTCCTCACCTAAATTCCCCCCTACCCCCCTACCCCCAACTGGGGGCTCTTGAAGTGTTGAACTGCTCTACTGTACTACACTGGGATTGTGACAAACTCAGCATTTGTGTCCCCAGTACTGTCATCCATGCAGCCATCTCTGTACTAAAGCTTGCACACTGTAGTGGGATGGGGGTCCTGCAAACCTGCCACCTCTGGGGCTCATAATGAGAAGTGGGGTACAAATCCTCTTTACTTTTGGATCCCAAACCTATTGAAGGTTCTATTGCCCTGTGTTCCTCAGGGCCCACATCATCCTTCCATGTGATCATTCTCAAGTTCAGCTTCATTTCCAGTTCAGAGGGATTCTTTTTTTTAACCACTGGAATAGCAAAAATCTGTTATGATATCTCATGCATTCTTCTGAATATGTTCTTTTTGGCATTAGCTTTGTGCTTTGATTCCTTCAGCATCTGGCCTTTTGAGATTGAAAAGCTTTTTCTTTAAAACTGCTGTCCCACTATATATTTCCAAAGTCATTTTGAAACTCAAAAGCTAAAAATGGACTCTATTCCCTCTACCTCCTCACACAATCCTTTAGTGACCTCGTCTTGAGGGCACGGGGTATAGGTTGCCCTCTTTTATGTGTGAATGGAGGAAAAAGTACCGGGACCACAGATAAATCCTCAGCTAGTATATGGGATCGTTACCAGAGCACTGCTGTATCTGCCACTATGTTCTGATGAACCAGCTGTACACCCAGCATATGGTGAGATGAAGCCCACTCCAGAGTCCACAGGAACATTCCTTTGAAACATTTGCCTGAGAGCCCGGAATTTAAATTTAAATCCTTGAGTGAAAGAATATATTTGGAATGTGTTAGATTCCCTGCCACATCTCCAAAGGAGGCAGATAGCCAAAAATTCTCATGGCTTTTCTTCAAGTTTTGTCTTTGGAAGTCAACATAGCCTGTTAACTGTGCTTAAGTTATGTATTGCCAGCATTGATTTCTATTTTATCTTCTACATTAATTAATTGAGTCCTTGGTTTTGTGAGCAAAAGCAAAAGAATGTGGTTCCCATGAGTTTCATGCCTCAAATAATAAAATGTTGTCAAAATTAAGAACAGAAAAACAGAAAACATTGTCTATTGAGCATGAAATGTCAGAGACATATGATGGTTTTGTTTGATTCTTTGAAGGTTGAAAACTTGTTTTATGTTTAAGCCATGAAGGAAGAGCTGACATGTAGATCAAACAGAATTTTAATGCCAGCCTTCCTTGCAATCTGACTGTAAGGAGCACTATGAAAAGCACTATACTGAGTCTCATGTATTGTGATTTGACCAAAATTATGAAGCTTTAAGTTACCATGGGGAGGTCTCACATCTTTCTTCATGAGCTGCAGAATGTTTGAGGAGACAAAAAATTGTTAACCTACTAACTGTCGTCAGGTCAAATTTGATCATCCCATGTTATTGACAGTCTCAAATAAGAAGACTTCATAATTAAAAATTTTTCTACTGTTTTTGAAATGTGAAGAGTAATTTTTTTTATCCTTCAGAAATCTTTTTGGTTTCCGTATTCGCTTTTGTCAATCATTCTGAATGTGGGTGGTGGGTTTGTTTTGTATAAATTCTACTCATAACCTAAAAAGTAAATCAAAGCCGTCAGGTTCACAAACCTTTTCTATTATCTTAAATTAACAATTCCAGAAAGTCCTGCAATTCATGGGACTTGGTGAAAAGAGATTAGAGCTTTTCAAACATTTTTACAAAGTTGGCTTTAATTTTATGAAACTGCTTCTAATTTAGGAAAATTATTTATCTTCTCACAAACATCTAAGTGCTCTGTTCAATTAACGCGACTTTGGCCACCCATGACAAAGTTTATCCACTGGTTATCTCACTTGCAAAAATGATATTGATGGAATGTGTGATAAGCTCTGGTTCCTTCAAGTGATACTTAATCTCGAGCCAATCCTAAAATAGAAGCAAAAAAAAAAAAAAAAAAAAAAAAAGAAAAAACAAACCCTGTGATCCCTAACAACTGATTGATTGGGGATGACATTTCAAGCTTTGAGCTGGAGATGGCAGTGATTGGGTCTTGACCAGGAGCTTTAAATTTTCAGGTCCTCCTCTGAGCATGTTTGTTAAACACACAACTAAGCTGCCAGGTTAGCTGACATTAGCTCCCTACTGTCTACAATTTTGGACATCATACTGACTTGCCCATCTTTTGGCGAGGATGGGCACAGCCAGACCTGGTGTGTGAAACTGTTGACAGATGAGCAGTCCTGCATATACTGCAGAAGCCAGAACAAAAGAGCTAATCGTCTGTGGCAGTGAGGGTGAGGTAACTTGCCTTCCTTCCTAAGTAAACAGATGGAAAGAGTTTGCAGTTCATTACTTTCCAAGGTAACAATTTATTCCGTTTCTGTGTTTTACAGTAATAGACCCAAAAGTTCTTCTCTTGGGGAAATTTTATTTTTTCGTTAATTATTCTACCCAAACAACTAGAGAGCTGAGTCTTCTGGGGATAGATGCAGTGAAGTCAAAGTTAATTAGTTTTCTCACAGTGCACTGCTTTTGGGTAAAATATCACTGCAGGGGCACACCAACAGTCAGATTACTGGATCAAATGCTGTGTTCCTGGAAAGGCAGAATTCTATCGGAAAATCTGCATAGAAGTAATATTTCACCTTCCTTGAGAGTTAACAGCATTTGATACTCACCTTGGAGTTTTCCTTGGAGTAATTTCTTTCATCTCCACTTTATCTTTCCTTTAAAATGTCAGATGGTAAAGGAGAATGATGGAGTGGCCTGCAAGTCCCTAGTGGACTCAAGAACCATGCTCCAATTTAACTATAACATAAAACTCACAAATCAAATGCAGTTTATTTTTCTCTTATGATTGTGAAAGTTATACATTCTGCAGAATATCAAGGCTAAACAAAGAAATCTACCTTAATGATCTTTTGTCATTTCATAGGTGGATGTTCAAATCAGCTATCAGCATTGCATGAATACATCAGTGGCACAAAAATGAGCTTTTAAATTAAATGTTTGTTCCTTTCTTATCTGATTATGGGCTGATCACATGCAAGCATGCCAAATGAATGATTTACATTAGGAAAATATAAAGCTTCAGCATTGAGTATCGTTCCCAAGTGATCCTATTATTAACTTATTAAGCATGTGTCTTGTAATGGACTCAGGATTTCTGTCACACAAAAGAATAGCATCATCATGTACTAAAGAAATAGACAAAGTATGAACATCGAACTCTACTGAAGGCAAGTTACACATTGATACCTTCAAGTCAAGGTCTAAGAAAGATTGCCATGTAATTAAGGAAAAAATTCTGAAGATAATCACCTCAGGCATGTCTTTGTTAATTTAAAAAATAAATTAGCAATTAAAAACCGGGTAAGTAGCTAAAAACAGACACCTCCTTCAACAAGTTCACTTCTCTATTCAACTCATTTCTTCCTTAGGAAATAACGGATAATAAAGCCCCAGAAAACCAGGGTCCTTTTCAGTTTTTACAGCAACTTTTCCCCTTCTTGCCTCCATTTTATACAATGATTCCATACAGTAGTAAACACTTGAGCATCTAAAATCTTCACTGCAAGAAAATTACCTTCTTCAATGAGGTTTTCAAATTTCAAACCTGAGGACTTAGTATCTCTCTTGTCTGTATTTTTATCTGTGTAAAGAAAAAAAGAAAGCATTTTCCACAAAATTATGGCCTTCAGAATATCCGGTGACTTCTTAGAGTTTACTAGCTTAATTCATGGATGGATCACTGAAAGAGGAGATAAAGGAGAAAGAGTGTTCATAAAAGTGTCAAACAAGTGCCTTCTACTCATTTTCTTCACACAGCTGACAAGAGCAAAAGTGTAGTCATTAATTCTGTGCCACAATGATAGTTGCTTTCCTTATATTTGTCCTGAGTAAGGCCAGCTTATCCTGTTTCATCTAAAACATTTAAAAATGTTTATTTATTTTGAGAGAGAGAGAGAGAGAGCAAGCGAGCGCCTGAGCAGGGGAGGGGCAGAGAGAAGGGGAGAGAGAGAATCCCAAGAGGCTCCATGCTGTCAGTGCAGAGCCCCCCATGTGGAGCTCGAACTCACAAACCATGAGATCATGACGTGAAATGAAATCAAGAGTCAGGTGCTTAACTGACTGAGTCACCCAGACACTCCATCCTGCTTCATTTTTTAATATTGTAATTTGATACTGTAATTAGCCCATACCTTAATAAGGATTCCTGCCATCTGTGCTTTTGCAAAATCTGATACACAAAATATGAGACTGTTGACAGCCTGATAAACATTCTTATGATAATACTGGAGCAAACTGAGTTCCATTTCCGATTATGATATAAAATAGTAGAATTTGTATTTCTTTTAAGATGAGAATTAATTCACTACGATGAAATATCTGATCTGATGTGGCCATGTCAGACCCATTCTTTGAACTTTCAGGAATTATGGAAATAAGAAGCTTTTCCCTGAGAGACCAGTGGTACGATGGTATGCAATTGTGGAAATGATAGAATTGAACAATTCAGATTCAGCGCTAGTTTTCTGTGTTAGTAGTTTCCACAAAAGAACAAGTCTAATATTGAGATTTTAAAATCTGTGCCTATTTTTAAATCAAGTCTAAAGAGAGTAAATATCAAGAAAAAAATACAAGTTAGTGGTAACACTATGTATAAAGCGTCCAGGATCTCCTCCAGGCCAATGCTAGAGCAAGATGTATAATCATGTTTGAAGCCAATAAACAGCCTAAGGATGGGAAGGATGAAGATCCCTCTGCTCTGTAGGGCTTGCCACCTGTCTTTTCATAGCACTTTGTGATTGATTGCACTCACTTATTCAGAAAATATTTATTGAGAACCTACATCATGCCAAATATCAGGCTAGGCTGTCGGCATCCATTAATACCCTCATGGAGGTTAGCATTTCTCTCTCACTAGCTGTCATGAAAAAATTGCACAATTAAATGAAAGCACACAATTAAAAATCAATTAGATAGGTGCTATTATATTTACAACAACAGTTTAATGAGACACCTTGACAGAGTTTATAAAGTCTGGGAGGCAGGGAAGGATATTCTGAGTAAGCCATAGTTGAAGTAGGGCTATAAGTACATGCAGATGGTCTTACAGCAGAGGGGAGATTGGTCACATAAGGTCTTAAAAAAGCCTCTGCTTAGCTGTACTGGACTGTGAGAGCTGAGACTAGAGAGGCAGGCTAGATAACGCAGGGCTGTTTTATACGGAGAATTTTCCTCCTCATCTTTAAAGCAATGCAAAGCCATTGAAGTATTTTAAGAGGGTTAGGAGTCTGCAACAATCATATTTGCAAATTTAAAAGATCATTCTGAATATAGAGAGGTGAATAAATGTGAAAAGAATCACTCATTATAGTGGGCAAGGGGAAAGGAAGGAAAATAAAACACTCAGTTTTAATATTAAAATGGTCTGGTTTTAGGTAAGTGTAATAGAGAGACTTCACTTGTTTAGATCATCTGTCCTAATACTTAAATAACATAACAGGGAGAAAAGTATAAACTCCTGAAGACTAAAAGGACTATTATGTTAATGAATTAAAATTAAATCTAATTCATATTAGCTATATGAAATTGGGATTGATTAACTTGCTTGTTAAAATTATAAGTGTCTGTCTATAAAGGTAATATAATCTAGGAGTATGTTTGACTATCACACAATTTTTTTTTTTGAGATTTTATTTTGAAGTAATATCTATACCCAGCATGGGCTCAAACTTACAACCCCAAGATCAAGAGTCTCATGCTCCACTGACTGAGCCAGCCAGGTGCCCCGACTTTCACACAATTTAAAAGAGATTAAAAATAAATTATTGTTTTCAAATGATGCCACCTTTAGTAAAACTGTAGGGTCCTCTTAACACATCACTGTCCTCTAAAATGAATTACAAGCAGAGTGCTGATTGTGATAATGTTAGTGGTTTCTCCTTCTGAACCAGGTACTGCCATTGGGTCTGTAACCACAAATATATATAAAGAATTGAAGTACATTTTCATAAGAGGGAAGATGACACCATAGTGTTTCTCAGGGAACGTATTTTATGGATCCACTCAACAAACATATATTGAGCAACGAGAGAGCTCTCTTTTAGGAATAAAGGATACAGCAAGTAACAAAACAGATTAATAGCCTGTCCTCATGAAATTTATACTCTAATAAGACCAGGAACAAATATGTAGATCAAAATATATAGTACAATGTGTAAAATGTTAGTAGTAATAATTGTTGTACAGATAAATAAAGCAAGAAAATAGGATTGGGAATTGAAGGAGAGTGTGTTTGCAATTTGAAACATGGTGGTTAGGAAAAACCTCACTAAGAAGGCATTTCAGTAAAGATTCAAGGGAATCAAGGGAGCTAGTGATGAGGATATCCAGGGAAAGAACATTCCAGGCTAAGATAATGTCAAATGCAGAGTCTGAAGTGGCAACATGCCATGCACAGTTACAAAACAGTAAGGAAGCTGATTTGACTTTCGTGCAGTGGGTGAAGGGTGAGTGGTAGCATGAAACACTAAAGTTATTGAGTTGCATGATGTTGTAGGGCATCATAGACCATTGAAAGGACTTTGGATTTTACTCTGAACACAGAAGTGAGATCTAACCTAACAGACCTGCTCTGGCCATTGTGCTGAGAATAGATTGAAGAAGAACAAAGGTCAAAGTCAAAAGATCAGTTGGAAAACGATCTAAGTAATCCAGATGAGAAGTTATGGCAACTTGGACCTGAGGGCTCCTTGAAAGGCTCTGGTTGGACTCTAAATATATTTTTGAAGGTAGAGCCAACAGGATTTGCTAATGAATTAGATGTAATAAGGAAGAGGAAGAGGAATCAAGAATTCTAGGATTTTGGGGGTGCCTGGGTGGCTCAATTGGTTAAGCATTCGACTTCAGCTCAGGTCATGATCTCATGGTTCATGGGTTCAAGCCCTGAGTCAGGCTTTGTGCTGACAGCTCAGAGCCTGGTGCATGCTTCCAATTCTGTGTCTCCCTCTCTCTCTGCCCCTCCTTCGCGCATGCTCTCTCTCTCTCTCTCAAAAATACATAAACATTAAAAAAAATTTTTTTAATTAAAAAAAAAAAAAAAAAGAGGGCGCCTGGGTGGCGCAGTCGGTTAAGCGTCTGACTTCAGCCAGATCACGATCTCGCGGTCCGTGAGTTCGAGCCCCGCATCAGGCTCTGGGCTGATGGCTCAGAGCCTGGAGCCTGTTTCCCATTCTGTGTCTCCCTCTCTCTCTGCCCCTCCCCCGTTCATGCTCTGTCTCTCTCTGTCCCAAAAATAAATAAACGTTGAAAAAAAAATTAAAAAAAAAAAAAGAATTCTAGGATTTTGTCCCGACGACTTGGAAGGAAGTGGTTGTTGTTAACTGAGATAAGAAATACGGGTCATTTCTGTTGTTGTTCTGTTAATGGTGGTGGGGAAGACCCGGACTCAGTTTTGAACATGCTAAATTTGAGATGTCCATTATAGTTACCCAAGCTTATAATATGAATATAAATGTCAGGGTAAAGGTTCAAGCTAGAGACATGACTTTGGAAGAGAATATAGTATATAAAACCATGAGACTGGGTATAATTATCAGGTATAGATAAATTCAAGGACTGAGAAGAGTTTAAAGGAAATTATATGTTTTTATTTATTTATTTATTTATTAAATATATTTTATTGTCAAATTGGTTTCCACGTCACACCCAGTGCTCATCCCAATAGATGCCCTCCTCAATGTCCATCACCCATTTTCCCCTCTCAAGGACATTTTAATATTAGGAGGTCAGGGAACAGAAGAGGAGCAAGTAGACTGAGAAAGAGGAAATCCATGGCTTGCATTGTTTCTACTACTGTCTGCATCATCCATAAATATGAGAAGCTGTGAAACAGCTTCTTGAAGTCATTACTGAGGGGCTGGCCAGGAGCTGACATCTTATCAGGGAAAGGAACTGTTCTTCAGGATACAACGGAGGCACTCTGCTCACCATCACTCCCAGTGACTCACTTAGGAAAAATGTATGCTTCTATCTCTACTACTTTAGGCTCCATGGTCTAGAAATTTTGTTTCCTAAGAGGACATACTTCTACCAGAAGACAAAATAAAAGTTGCAATAAACTTAAGCTATGGCTGATGCCCTCTGAGTTTGGATTCTTTGTGTTGGGAGAATAGCAGGTCAAAGAAGGACTCATCATGACATCAGACAGTAGAAGAACCAGGAGAGTATGATGTTGTAATTCAACTGAATGTAGTGGTTGAATCAGGAGGAAGTTATCAACTGCCAAATGCCTACTTGTTAAATCAAGGAAATGTAGCCTGAAAAGTTGACCTTGTACTTGATAAAATGGAAGTCACTGGGGGTCTTGGTAAAAGTCATGTCAGTAGAATGGTAGATGGAAAATTCAATTTAATTTAATTTTATTGGGTTCAGGAAAAGGTGAAAGAAAGAATCATACAGACATACAGAATAGAGACAACTATTTAGAGGACTTTGCTCCAGAGGAGAAATAAGTAGGTTGCTAGAGGAAATAATGGGTCTGTGGTTGGAGGGAGAGATGGAATCAAAATGGTAAAAGCATACTAAGGAGAGATCATGTAGAGACAGAATAAATGGTGAGGAGGGATTTAGCTGAAGCAGTTTTCTTAGATAAACAAGAAGGAATGGGATTTAGTGTTCCAATGAGAAGATTGGCCTGAGGAGCACAAATAGTTCACCTGTAGTCATGGGAGAGAAGGCAGAGCATACATGCACAAATGAAGGGAGGGACAGACATAAAGGAAGGGCTTTACAGAGTTCTGCTATAAATTCTCAGTAAAATAGGAGGCAGGAGTATCAGCTGAGAGTGGGTTGCAGTTGATGGGAGTTTGAAGGAAGCTAGCACTGTAGGCCATTTTTTTCCTACTTTTTCATATTTCATTTTCAATTCATCATAGAATTCTGTGCCCAACACATTGAGAATCCAACCACTTTTCATCACCTACACTACCACCTCACCGGTTCAAATCAAACCAGTCCTCTTCTGGATTATTGTAGTCATATCCTAATCGGTGTCTTGCTTTCTCACCCTTGGTCTCTCTATGATCCATTGAGAAAAACAGCCAGAAAGAACCTTTAAAAACATGTCAGATGACATCACTCCTCTGCTCAAAGCCTCAGTGGCTTCCCATCATACTCAGAACAGAAGCCCAAACCTTACAATGAATTTACAAGGACTTATGTGGTTTTAGCCCCTGCTTCCTCTGGGACATAATCTCTAATCACTCTACCCCTTGCTCACTGGACACTTTGGTGTTCCTAGAACATGCCTGATGTATTCCTTCCTTTGGGATCTGCACCGCCAGATCCTCTGCCTGGAAAGCACTCCCATGGATATTTGCATGACTAGGCACCTGACCTACCTACCAAAATTTTCATATAATGTCCTTCCAGTAAGCACATGTTCCTTTTCCTCCTTCCCCCCCCCATAGTATTTGAATATTTCTAATATTAAAAAAAAAAATTTAAGTTTATTTGTTTATTTTGAGAGAAACAGACACAGTGTGAGCAGGAGAGAGAGAGAGAGAGAGAGAGAGAGAGAGAGAGAGAGAGAGAGAGAGAATCCCAAGCAGCTCTGCACTATCAGTGCAGAGCCCAATGCAGGAATCTAATGCATGAAACTCTGAGATTATAACTTGAGCCAAAACCGAGAGTTGGACGCTTAACCAACTGAGCCTCCCAGGAACCCCTCTAATATTTTGTATAATTTCCTTATTTTTAAATTGTCTTCCCCTGCTAGAATATAAACTCCATAAGGGCACGGGTTTTTGTGTTGATTCTGGCTGTACCATAGTTCTTAGAACAGTACCTGGAATTTAGGGAGCACTCAGTAAATATTTTTTGAATGAATGGCAGAGAGAGAGTAAATGGATTAAAGAAATACAAGAGGATTAATTGGCAGCATTAAGGGCCCACTTGAGACTAGCAATGACACATTTAACTTCCAACACGGGATGTGCTGTTAGGAGTAATTGATAAGATGCTTGGGGTTGTTGAAAGGGTAAGGAAGGGTTGAGTTAATTCTGGAGGTCGTGTAGCAGTAACAATAAACAATCATGTATAAGTTAATTGCCTTATAAGGTGTGTGGGTATGGTTAGCTTCTGGGTTTTTCTTTTGCTGTATATAGGTTTGGGGCTAGCACTAAATTGCTTCTGAAGAAAGCTTATTGATTTGAAGCTGTGACAAATTATTGGCCTTTCTGGAGCTTCTTTTTGTGCTCATCTGCCTCTGAGTGAAATAAGCTGTTGGCAAATATTTTGCCAAAGTAGAGAGTTTTAAAGACTCTAACATTGGAATAATCTGAAAACAAAACAAAATAAATTGTTTATTTCTCTTAAAAACAACCTTTGTACGTGTGTGTGTGTGTGTGTGTGTGTGTGTGTGTGTGTGTTATTTATGCCCTAATATTAAAAATACCACAGAGCCCATGGAATGGCTCCCTTAATAGCATATAGAGTTTCTGTACAGGCTCACTTCCTGGACTTCAAGCTGCCTGGATGACTCTGTGGTGTCACTATCGTCCTCACTTTATTATATTCAAGAAAAAAGTGATGAATTTGGTTTAGACCATATATAGAATGAAGATATGGTAGGGGTGCCTGAATGTCTCAGTTGGTTAAGTATCCTACTCTTGGTTTTCAGATCAGTTCATGATCTCACGGTTTCATGAAGTCAAGTCCCACAACAGGCTCTGTGCTGGAAGCATGGAGCCTTCTTGGCATTCTCTCTCTCCCTCTCTCTCTCTGCCCCTCCCCCACTCATGCTGTCTCTGTCTCCCTCTCCAAATAAATAAGCTTAAAAAAAGAATAAAGATATGACAGTGCTTTCATGTATAAATGTTAATACATTTTCTTTCTTTGAGGAAAAAAGATGCATTTATTTCTCTTCTTCAACTATCCTCTCTCTCCTTCGCTTTCTCTCTCTTTCTCTCTCTGTCACACACACACACACACACACACACACACACACACAGGCACACACACAGTCATAACCAGAAAATTTGCATTTTTTCAAATGATTAGAAAATGTAGCTTAAGCAATTTGGAAATCTTAACTTTCTTCAAGTTTGTATAACAGGGGTAGGGTGTGTGTGTATAATTCCCTTGCAGCCAACCAGCAGAAGTAGAAGCCCGGGGGCAATCTGCTGGAGAGACCCATTTGCTAAATATTGGCTCACCCTTTTAATATCAGCTTTTCCCTTTAAGTTAAAGCATTACTTACAATAAAGTGATCTACTCTAAAAGTGAAAAATATCATAGCAGAAAGTCAAATAACCCATTAGTTCCTCCAACTTTAGGCACCAGATGATGTAACCAACAATATTTAACTTTACATTTTTGAAAAAAGAAAAAAAAAATCCTTGAAATAATGTAGTTTTAAGAATGAAGGTCTGGGGTGCCTGGGTGGCGCAGTCGGTTAAGCGTCCGACTTCAGCCAGGTCACGATGTCGCGGTCCGTGAGTTTGAGCCCCGCGTCAGGCTCTGGGCTGATGGCTCGGAGCCTGGAGCCTGTTTCCCATTCTGTGTCTCCCTCTCTCTCTGCCCCTCCCCCGTTCATACTCTGTCTCTCTCTGTCCCAAAAATAAATAAAAAACGTTGAAAAAAAATTTAAAAAAAAAATAAAAAGAATGAAGGGCTAAATTAAAAAAAATTAAATAGAATTACTTTGGGGGATGTTATTTTGTGGAAGACAGCATGATGTCATTTTTAATCACAGAAAAAATCCTTTCTCCTGCTGTTCATTTTAGTGAAGAGAAAATTAATTTATAATCCCTTTGATGGTCTTTGTTTTCATTAATTTAATTTCCATTACATGTTGAGATCAGAGATGCTGAAAGAGATGTCAGTGACATCATCCTTCAGTTGTAAAACCAGCCTGGTGGGGACTTTTTTTTTTTTTTTAATTTAAAGAGGATCGTGTAGCAATTTTCCTGCACTAACTAGTCAACTGCAGAAAATACAACAGAACTTGCATACTGAAGAAAAATAAAGGAAAATCTTAAGGAAAAGTTTATATTTATATTAGAAAAAAATAGCTTTAGCTGTGACATTGCCTTTTTACAGGAATGGAAGTTGAATAGTCATCCTCAGGTAGTGATTCTCGGTGTGCAGCTGTATGAGAATCACCTGCACTTTTGGGTCATATGGATGCTCTTGTGCCTTTTCAGTGGAGGTGAGGATTCAGGGATGGGATGCCGCCAGGGATCTGCATTTTCACAAAGATTTCAGATAATTCTCATTCAAGTGCTCTATGGTTTGAGAAACACTGTTCTAAATGGTAAACATTTATTTTTTCTGTTCAGCCCAGCCAAGCCCAGGTGTCCTCACTTTCCAGCCTGAGACTCATCAGAGTTTTTTTGTTTTCAAAGAAACATGAGGAGAAGAGACACACAAATAAGCAATCTTTCTTTTCTGTAAGGAGAATTAAAGGCTCAAATGACAAATGGTTGCTTCATGGAACATCTTACTGTGAACGACTTTTGTTCATTTTATAAATGTGTCATGTCCTCATATATAAATTGTATAAATTGATACTGGAAGGTCAGGAGAGAGTATGAGAACAGAGGGCACTGGGGTCCTTGGGGGCTGCAATGTTAGGAAAGGAGGAAGAAGGACACAGAAAGAGAAGGCTGGAAGCTGAAGAAATTTTCAAAGGCTTTACAAGTATGCATAAATTGTATATTCAATATTCACTTAGGCAAGAGATAAATAAAAGGTCTGCAGTGAAGGATTTCTGGTCTCTTAGCTGCTACAAACAGAATTTTCACGTTTTATGATTTGTTTGCTCATTGTGGTTGGTATTGTGTAACTTTGTATGACTTTATATAAAGTCTTTTCCGTATAATGGAATTTTTGTCTCAGATAATTCATTAATTCAGACTTCTTTGGATATACAACATACAAATAAACAAGAATCTGCCTACAGATTTCCTTTCTCCCTTCTCTCCCTCCCTCTATCCTTCTCCTCTCTCTCCTCCTCCCTCCCTCCTCTTCCCTCCCTCCTCTTCCTTCCTTTCTTTCTCCTCTTCTCCTTCTCCTTCTGCCCCTCCCCTCTTCATCCCTTTCCTTCTCCTTCTCCTCTTCTTCCTCCTCCTCCTTCTTCCTCTTCCTCCCTCCCTCTCATACACACACACACACACACACACACACACACACACACACATGCATTTGAGACATGTTTAATTAGGCAGTTTACTTGTTTCTGGCTTGGTAGTGAAAGTTGGGCATTATCTTGTGCCCTGTTGTAATTGGTGAAAGACTGATTTCAGCATTTCCATAGAGGGAAAGAATTAGATTGTATAAAGGCGTCAGGAATAATAATATTGCAAAAGGAGGCATGAAATCAGAATGAGTGATTAAGAACAGGCAGAGGAAGAATTTTGTCTTTTTTTAAACACATGCAAAAAAAAAAAAAGAAAACATAACAGAGGTAGGAAATCAAAATGAATATTGGATAGAGTGTCTAAACTTTGTTATAAAGGTGAGTTGGTTAAAAGATGGAGGGATGTGTTCAATATCCTCTTTCTCTGGTTTCATTTAGTATCCCATCCACCCTGAGCTCTTGGAGATTTCAACGTCAACAAATGGCTTTATGATTTCAATTTGAGAAGTGCTGGCAGGGATTGATTTGGCATATAAATCTTGCCAAAGTGTTCTGAGATACTCTCTTTTGACAGAACAATTGATGCAGGAACCTGATCAGGTGTAATTGAAATCAGACTCCATTGTAATAGATGAGGTAGAAACATCTTTCTATAAATAAAACAAGTTCCCTCAATATGTGAATCTGCAGAGCCTGTGAGACTGCTTCTAGCCTCTTATTTTGGCTGAAGGTTTTTAATTTCTTACAGAGTAGAGGATAGTGTGTACCTCCTTAAGAATCAAAGGTAGAATAACATTATCTATAAATATTGCTTGCCATTGTAGGGGGGATTGTGTTGCGTATTTAAAATACATTAAAGGGGTGCCTGGGTGGCTCAGTCGATTGAACATCTGACTTTGGCTCTGGTCATGATCTCTTGATTCATGAGTTTGAGCTCCACATTGGGCTCTGTGCTGACAGCTCAGAGCCTGGAGCCTGCTTCAGATTCTGTGTCTCCCTCTCTCTCTGCCCCTCCTCTGTTGGTGTTCTGTCTGTCTGTCTCTCTTTCAAAAATAAACATTAAAAAATAAGATAAAATACATTAAATATTCAATGAATAAATAAGTTTATCTTTCCCAGAATTTTGGATTTAGAGTATCTCTTCTAAATCTTAAAATTTATTTATTACCTAATGATTTTAGGATTGGTTCTGTTCATCTTGAGAGAAATATCTTAAGGGCTGTAGTTTGGGGATTTTATCAACTAAAGCTAGAATCTTCTAAACACATATATGAAATAAAGAGATGCAGCAAAAATTGTTGGATGATATCCTTATACAAAAGCAAACATGTATAACTTGTTTTGATCAATATATATTTGTAGTAGTCATATAAGAGACCTGAAAATAACTAGAAAAATAGCACCTAACCAAGGTTCATTTGAAAGTTGAAGCTAAAATTATGTCTTATGATATGCAAGTTACCTATTAGTGAAAACTACATTTTGTTTGCCTGGTTTATTTAATTTTTTTGGTACAATTTTTTCATATCCATCTCTATTCATGGAACTGTTTCTATTCTCTTTCTTGCTTGCTTCCTTTTAAAGATTTAGCAGAAAGAAGGTTTGATTAACATAGTTATAGAAAAGACAAAACAAAATTTCCAAATCAAAATAGCTAAAAGGAATCAAACAGAAAGCTCCCATTTAATATCTGAAAACTATTTATCTTAATACTACTTATTTCATGATATACGGTATTGTATAATAACAATAATTTACTTTTGTGATGTTTGGAAATAACCAGGCCTTACATTGAGTCACATGAAATTGACTTTTATTTAGGTCAAAACAGTCAAATGTCAATAATTTCAAGATATTAGATCTATATATGTACCAGAGCTTCATTTTTTGTTCTTACATCTATCTCCATTGGGTAGTGGTCTTAGAGTATTTGGAAATCTTTGATTTCTTTGGCTCATTATATAGTTTCTTATGCAGAGTGTTTTATAAATTTAGGTTAATGCACAGTGCAGACCATTTCTCCATTCTTTGGTTATACTTGTACTTAATAGGTATTTGCATTAAATAATCAATTGTTGTGATTTCAGTATGATTTTTTCCCTGAATTTCCTCTAAAGAATCATTGATTGGAAGGAAGACAAGGAAAAGATCTGAAATTTAAACAAATCTCAGAAAACAAGAGGAAAATATTTATTTGATAATGTAGTAAAATATGAATTTATGGATTTTACAAGTTTCCCCAAACAAGAATCTATTTCTATTGCATGCTAGATTATGTTTCTTTAAAAATAGCAATTTTTCTGTCTTAAACAACACTTAGGATCAATCACAGACATTACTGAATGGAAGGCAGATGTAGAGGTCACCATTTAAGCAAGTTTTACTTGACCTGTTCCAAACTAATCTGTGTCTATCCTATTTCTAATAATCTCCAGGGATGGATATTTCAGAACCTCTCGCAGTAAAATGTTTCAATGCTTAAGAACTACGAGTATTGAATCTTTTCTCTAGTTATTTATTTTATTTTCACATGATTATAAAAGTAGTAAATGTTCATTTGATATATTGAAAGTTATAGAAATTAATAAACAGTGAACACCCTCCCCCACTCCCATAATCTTCTGTATACCTAAATAATTTCTCTTGATATCATATTCTTTAGTTCTATATATGTTAGAAAAAGGAAATATCTAGGCATATTTCCCATTATTATTATTACTATTATTATTATTATTATCATTATTATTTTACAGTTCCCTTCTTCATCCCAGGTTTTAATTGCTTATCTTCTGGTATTAAAGTACCTTTTTGTACCCTTTCTAAATTCTTCATATCCCTGTTATGTTGTGAGATCCCAACTGGATAAAACATTTCATTGGCTGTTGTTGTTAATATTTATTCCATATATTTTCCTTAGGACCTTTGTTATTCCCTGGTAGTTCATTAAAATTTTGAAGGCTACATTCATTCTTTTTAAGCCATTGGAATATCAATTAATGCCTTTTATTAGGCTTTGAAACATACTGGAAATAATTTGACAGCATAATAAAGGGGAGAGTGAACCTAAATATATCTCTATTTGAAATTCCATAGCTTGCTGAAGTGTAATTACTAAGTGAATGCCTTATAATAATCCTCTTGAAGACTGAAATCATGGTTACTTTCAGGGGACTGGGGGAGGAAAAATAGATGGTTTATTGTTCTAAAACCTAGGTAGGTGGATTAATTCACAGTAAGAATATTTTGAAAAAAATATATATATGTGTAAGAAGTTCAAGAATACTTCGGAAAATTACCATGAGGGAATCATTCATATATTGATTCACTTAGTAAATACTAACTGAATAATTATCACGGTGCTAACAGCACAGATATAAAAATGAATGCCATATTTTCTACCCTGGGGGAACTCATACTGTAAATAGAGAAGACTGGAATATGAACCAGTAATTGCAGTGCAATATGAGTAGATGAAAGCATAGAATGTGATGGAAGAACATCTTGGGATATTTAGGAAGACTTCACAAGATGAGTTGTTATTTGCATTCCCTCCTGTGCTTGGGACATAAGATGCATACAAGTGCAGAGAGTAAGAGGAGATAAGGAATTATTATTATTATTATTATTATTATTATTATTTTTGGTGAAGAAATCTCATTTATAAAGAAAAATCATGTCTGAGTAATGTTGCTCATGACACCATTTTGAAGATCGTATGGCCAAAATTCGATTATGATTTTTTTCTGAATTTCATTCATCTAAATTATTTCTAAGTCTCTTTGTCTTTATTACCATTTTGAAACAAAGAATTGTTAAGCAGCCTTAGATTAATACTCATCAAATGAATGTACTACAATGGAAAGCCAAAGAAATTAGTACTGTCTACTGACCCTATACTGAATTTTCCATTTTGTTTCCTATTCCATAAAATGAGTAAGGTGGAATTTATAATCTTGGCTTATTTCTCCCGACAGAAACATGCTAAATGTTTTACTAGACGTATAGTAAGACATTGCTTCAAATTTCAAGATAGTACAAAAATATCCTACTATTCTGTTTTCTTGATGTTACAAACTGAATATTGAGAGAAACAGTGCTTTTGAGAGATGAACTAGAAATGTTTTGGTAAATGGTACCGGGAGCAATGAAATATGATCCTCACAATCCTTAATACAGAAAATGTTTAGCCTTAGAAAGAGAGAGCTGGATATGGATACTCTCAAAGAAAAGCAACTTCAGTACAGCAGAGCTATGTTCAAGTGTAGACAAGAAACATACAATCAATCTACTATGCAGGAGCTGTGGAGAGCTATGCTCCATTCCCACTTTCTTCTTAGCAGTTATTCCAGATCCTAATTAAAAGTGTTTTTTATTATTATTTAAATGTTCCACAGGGAAAGGCTTGTCACCTTTTAAAAATACTTCTGCAGAACAAAGTACTTCAATGTCATGACATAAGGATACAGGCAGGGAAAGACAAATGAGCTTTGGCAATGTTTTCCCATGTGGATAAGTCCAGAAGGAGAAGCTAATAAATCAGGAAGGGTCATTGCCTTGAAAAGAAACATTGTCCATTCCTGAATATTTGGACTTAAAGAGATGGGATGCATTCTCAGGGTTCATTCTACCTTTCATCATTTCTGCACCAAGAGGGGTGGGGGAACTAAACACTAAACTGAGGCAAACACTAAAGCAAACTAGTTTTAAATAATTTCAAATCAGAAAAAGATTTGCTTTTATAACAATATACAAATACAACAGAGACTCAGCATTTTGAAATTGTGAGACTATAGAAATGGCTAAAATTTGGGCCAATGGTCAGTGAAAACTGAAGAAAATATAAGTGCAATGTGTGTTAGAAGCAGCAATTTGGTTTAAATTTTGAAATTTTCTATTTAAAAAAATGTCTTCAAGAGGCTTAGTCATAATTTTATATAATAAACCCTCGAAGTAAAAATGATTCTAATATTTTATATAAACAAGCACCCTTTCCAGAGATAGCTCATTTTAAATCTTGTTGTTGAGGGAATTATAATGCTTATTCTCAAATTTAATTACAGTGTTATTTTGGAACTCAAATAATAGCTGATATAAAATATGTAATATGTTATGTATATTCTTTTGCATATATTTTCTACTTTCTTAAAATTTTAACTATTGATTTTTAAAAAATGTAAATATGTCATCTAGATTCTGCTTTATCAACAGTTGCTCTTCCGAAAGATATCTTATAGTTACTAATATTCCTATTTATTTTTCTTCATCTCTGGAATTAGAAATTAGAAAATAGTTTTTAAGTGCCATTATCTTTGGTCAACTATGTGTCTTTTTATAGAATAATAGTAAAAATGTACTGTATTTCACAGATAAAGATGGTGCTTAACTTGCTTATCATTTTTTTTCTTTCTTTTGCTCAAATGAAAGATAAAACTCAATATTATAGTCCAACTCCATGTAAAAATTGTTTGCCTTGACTCTGTTAACCTATTTTTCATTATAGAACTAATAGATGTTTTGGTTATTTTAAAGGGCATTCCTATTTTCCTTGCTTTTTGAATTCATTTATCATTCTTTTTAGGACTAGCCGGAGTTAGTTACTCCAGTTATTTACGGTAGGTACTAATAAGGTCATGGGTTCAGGCCACATCTGGGCCTGTGAAAGTAAGGGCATGCAAACCTGGCCATCTGCTTTATAAATGCTTCACGTTAATCCCTATGGCAACAAGCCTAAGGAGTAGGCACAGTGCAACAAAACACATCCCGCTACTGGAAAAAGTCAAGAATATTCTCTACAATAAGAGACAAACAGCGGGTGAACAGTGGATCAGAATGAAATGACAGACAAGGAGGGGATCAACGCTTTCTTTCTTATCATATGTTATAGCCCATTGACCAGATGATCAAAGGGCCTGGGTGCTACTAATATAAAAACAAATGCCAACTTCTAAAAATCCTTATTTTATTGTGAAATATAACATATATAAAGAATAAAAAGATCAATATGTGAATAAGTAAATTATTATAATGTGATCTCCCATGCATTTCCCTCCCTTTTCACGAAAGTCAAGAAATAGAACACTGTGAGCCACTCCCGAAGCTGTGGAATTATTGGTTCTTACCTCTGCTCGGGAGGTAACTACTATCCCTATGTGATCGTTGTTTCCTTGCTATTTTTCTTCATTGTTTTTCACGTATCCTTGTTTGCCTAAATAATGTGGTTTAGCTTTACTAGATTTTTAAGCTTTATATAAATATAACCATACTGTTACGTTTCTTTTGCCCAGTTTTATGTTTATGAGAGTCATACTTGTTGTGTAGCTGTATTCTGTTTGTTTACTTTCATTTTTATGTGAATATGCTTCATTTTCTACCCATTCCATTATGGATGGGGCTATTAGGAACAACATCACTGTAAACTTTCTTGTACATGTTTTGTGAAATTTGTGTGTACTAGATTACAAAGGAGGAGAGTTTTATTGCCATGGAGTATGCTCATATAGCTAGCAGGTGGCCTCTTCAGGTTTATTACCAGGTTCATTAGATTCCCTGGCTACCCAATTCTATCCTACCCTTAAAACTAATACATGAGTCTATATAAAGACAGACTATAAATACTACCCTGCAACCTGTGTATGTTTTAAAAAATTTAATGTTTATTAATTTTGGAGAGAGAGAGAGAGAGAGAGAGAGAGAGAGAGAGAGAGAAAGTAAGTGAGCAGGGGTGATACAGAGAGAGAGAGAGGGAGACACAGAATCTGAAGCAAGCTCCAGGTTCTGAACTGTCAGCACAGAGCCTGACGTGGGGCTCGAACTCACTAACCCTGAGATCATGACCTGAGCTGCAGTTGGTCGCTTAACCCACTGAGCCACCCAGGTGCCCCTAACCTGTGTATTTTTTATTTGATGATAGTTAAACATTTCTTAGTGATAAAAATTAATGTACGATATATATCCATGTAGGGATCCAATAGATTTTATTTGCTGAATCATCTGCTGCATATACTGGTTGCTTTAAAATTATTTAAACTATTTATGTATTTAACTATTATGTAACTATTTGTGTATCATTAATAGTTAAATATAAATGCAGAAAAATGTTAAAACATTTTTTGAACTAATTCTTAGATGTAAAATTGATAGAATAAAGATGAAATAAGATTTGTAAAGTTTTTGGAAAAATTAGCACAATTTACTCCATAATAATTTATAAAATTGACTATTTTCTTTAAAAGGTCACCAATTTTGGGGCACCTGGGTGGCTCAGTCGGTTAAGCATCTGACTTCAGCTCAGGTCATGATCTCAATTCTGAGTTCAAGCCTCGCATCAGGCTCTGTGCTGACAGGTTGGAGCCTGGAGCCAGTGTCTCCCTCTCTCTCTGCCCCTTTCCCCACTTTGCTTTGTCTCTCTCTTTCTGAAAAATAAACATTAAAAATTAAAAAAAAATTAAAAAATTTAAAAAATAAATAAAAGGTCAATTTTATTTAGTATTTCATATAAATATTTCATACTTGCCAATTTTATGATAGAAATAGTATCTTATTAAGCATTTCTTTATTAATAATTAATGTATATTATCTATTACTTACATTATTTCTTTTTAAATATATTCTTTTTAAAAAATTATTTCTTTAAATTCAAGTTAGTTAACATACAGTGTAGTATTGGTTTCAGGAGTAGAACCCAGTAATTCATCACTTACATAGAACACCCAGTGCTCATCCCAACAAGTGCCCTCCTTAAAGCCCATCACCCATTTAGCCCATCCCCCACCTACCCCCCTCCAGCAACCCTCAGTTTGTTCTCTGTATTTAAGAGTTTCTTATGGTTTTCCTCCCTCTCTCTTTTTATCTTATTTTTCCTTCCCTTCTCTGTTCATCTGCTGTGTTTCTTAAATTCCATGTAAATATACTCTTATGCTTCCTTTATATTGAGAAGATGTACATCTTCTTTAATTGAGGTTTTGTAAAAACTTTTAACATGGCATATAAATATTTTGTCTGATAAATATGTTGAAAATGTGTTTTCTAAGTTTCTCATTTATATTTAAATGTTTTAAATTTTTTGTTTTTCATTATCTGGTATTAAATTTTTACTTAGTGAAGTCATTCTTTTTCCTTCATTATCTTCGCTTTTAATGTAGAATCTCTAAGATTATATGATCATTTGCTCATATATCTTTCTATCACTTTTTTAAAATGTTTATTTACATTGGCGAGAAAGAGAGGCAGAGAGAGAGAGAGAAAGAGCACAAGCAGGGGAGGAGCAGAGAGAGAGGGAGAGAGACAATCCCAAGCAGGCTCCATGCTGTCAGTGCAGAGCCCAATGCGGGGCTTGATCTCAGAGACGGTGAGAACATGACCTAAGCTGAAATCAAGAGTCAGAGGCTTAACCGACCGAGCCACCCAGGTGCTGCCGCTATCACTTTTGTAATCTCTTATTATCAGACTTCCACATTATAAGTGCTTGTAGGACACCACTCTTACATGGTACCATATTTATCGCTCTCAATTATTACTACCTCTGGAATTTATAGTAATGTATACAGTAAGTATTTGGAGTATTTATCTTGTTTCCAAGTGGTTAAATAGTTATCCAAAAACTAATAATTAAATATTGAATTATTTTCACCATTGATACATTATGATCTTTGTATCATATACTAACTTTGTTTCTGGACTGATTTAGGAATGTATATTACCATCTGGTTGGACAAGTTTCCTTAACTTTATTCTTTTCAACACTTATCTTTTTATTAGCCATTATTTAAAATGAATTTTAGGATCATATTGTCAAGCTCAGGAATATTATCTCATGGACTATCGATTAGTAATGCATTAAATTTTCAGGTAAAATTTTTGAGAATTTATAGATTTATAATGTTGTGTTTTCCCAACCAAGAATGTTGTTAGTATTTTTATTTATTTAGTTCTCACATGTCTTAACACTGGATATTTTCTAATCAATATCAATTAGTTTTGGAAAACATGCCCAAGTGATTATGTATACTGAGAATAAAAATGAAGTTAACTATGTACTGTCTTTTATTTTGACTTGGTGTAAGCAAAATGAAGAGAAGAGAAATATCAAACAAATATACTAAATATACTTTGTTTTTTCCACCTGTGTGTGTTTTCAGGAAAATTCTGTTACCTAAAAAAGAAAAAAAGAAAAGCTTTTATAGACAATTCTTAAAATACTGTGTGGCAAAACCCCAATAGAACAAAACATTAAGAAACACATTCACCTTACCAAATAGTTGATGAATAAGTGATTAGTCTAATTGCAAATACTGTAATAAAGGAAGGTAGACAGATGTATGGGACTTGCTCTAATTTCCTAAAGATTAAAGATTAGAAACCACTAAAGAGACGAGATCAGCCAACGCTTCATTATACCCAGCTGGTCTGCCTTCGTGTGTAACTTTGAACTAGAGTAATGAGTGGTATACAAATATGTTCAAGCACACCAGGAAACAGCAAGACTCAGCAGAAGCACAGATACCAGAAAGAGACCCGCTGAGATTTCAGATATTGGAATGATCAAGTCATACTGTAGAACAACTATGTAAATATATCTAAAGGTAGGAAAGCCAGAGAATAGGAAACATTCACTCTGAGTATTAAAAATAATAGAAATACTAAGGGGAAAAAAAATGAACAACTCCAATTAAAGGGGCACCAAGAGGAGTGTAAAGGTCTGAACTTAGTTTTGGACCTGTAAACATTGAGTTGTCTATTATACGTCGAGGTGCAGAGGTCAAGTAGCCTGCAGCTCTGTGAATGTGGAGTTCAGGAGAGAAGTCCAGGCTGGAGATACGCATTTTGGAGTTGGCATGATGGTATATTTCTTTCCATATACAATTAGAGACTCAGTGCACAATGGTGGAAAAGGCAGAGATTTGTTTCATTTTAGAGTAATGATGTTTTCCAGACAAAAAACTTAGAAAGAAACATATAAGTGTTAGGAGTATAAGGAAGGAATGTAATTATAATCTGGGGATTTAGAAGAATTGTTGGTGTCTTGTGTTCTCCAACACATTCACATCTCCATATGTAGTTTGAAGACATGATGCTTGGAGCTGTAGTTATCTTGAGAAAAAAATAAAACCCAGTTTTCTAAATTGCTGACGCTTTTCCAAAGTGTAAATAAAATAGAAGAACTAGCTTTACCCTCTTTAGGCAAAAACTTGTTCAAATCTCTTAGATACTGTAACAGCTGTTAAAACAACTATAAGAGACTAGAGTAAGAATAGAAAAGTCAGAGTAGGATCAAGAGGCCTTCCGAGTCTTGATTGGTACCAGGGTCTTGCTCCTTTTACTAATACTCTATGAATTCTTGGGCAAGTTGCTTAATCTTTATGAGTTTTAATTTCTTCATCTCTAAAATGAAGGCATTAGGCTAGATAAAAGATTCTAGTATTTCTTATTAAATTACTTCAGTTGGAATGCTATAAGTACATGTAGCAACACAATTTGTTCACATTTTAAACAGTGACAGGCCACTGCCCATCCAGAAATCATAAATAAGCTTTTGCAAAAATTTTGAAGGTATAATTAAAAATCCGGTGGGTAGGGGCGCCTGGGTGGCATAGTCGGTTAAGTGCCCGACTTCAGCCAGGTCACGATCTCGCGGTCCGGGAGTTCGAGCCCCGCGTCAGGCTCTGGGCTGATGGCTCAGAGCCTGGAGCCTGTTTCCGATTCTGTGTCTCCCTCTCTCTCTGCCCCCCCCCCCCCGTTCATGCTCTGTCTCTCTCTGTCCCAAAAATAAATAAACGTTGAAAAAAAAAATTAAAAAAAAATCCAGTGGGTAATCATTCAAAAGACACCATTATCTCTAGAAGCCAAATGTATTTATTAAATGTAAGTTTTCCAAAATAAATCCCCTTTTCTTTAAAAATAAGCTCTAGACTCTAGATCAGGAGAATAACATGCAAACCACATATACCTGTTTCGACAAGTTATTTGACAAAGCCTTTCAGGGCAAGTCTTGCCCATAAAGGATGAGAAGCAAAAATGTTCCATAAGTGGTAATATGATTTCACATAAGTTATTTGCTGATTGAGTAAAGAAACCCCAGGAATTCTGGCCATACATTTTGCCTTGATATTTCATTATCATCTCTTGAGCCAACTCAATAAGAAAGAAATGTTTGATGTATACCATATATGTGACTTTATGGTGGGTTCTGGGTGCACAAGAATGAACATGTGTAAGTTCCTGTTATGAGGAGCACATGGTTCATAGTCTAGCTTTTTAACCTAGTACTTTTAGGCCACAAAGTGCTTTGGCTCATGGAGCCAGGATCTACTTATTCCACTGGATCCCTCCCCCTGCATTCTTTTTATGTGGTCACCTTCTATGTTCCTATATTGAGAAAACAAATGTTTATCCAAGTCAGCAGCAAATAGATAAATTATTTAAAAATTAATTACTACAAAAAGCAAAGTGGGAATTCTGATTTGGGGTATGATGGATTAAGTATATCCTACCTTGTATATCTCATCAGATATAGCTCTAAAACCTGGACAGAATGCATGGAATGAAATTCATTAGAAGTCTTTGAAAAATAAGTAGTGGCTGGCAGACAGGGGAGGAAGACCGGAATTGAACATACATCAGATTGGCAATGAATTTCCCATTTTCCTCCGGTATACCCTGGCTTGAATGTAAGGCAGTCCCCAAACCAGAAGAGGGCAGCAAGGTGCAGACAGAGTTCTAGGAGAAACTCTCTTATTCTGTCTGGGGAGTGGAATAAAGGTCTCCAAATATTCAGATAGTAGGGAGAAATCCCTCCTTTTTTTCTCTTTTCTCAGTTCTCTTCTTCTCTAGCTTCCAGAAAAACTCACAGTGGCTACGGGATGAGCAGCTACAATAAGTGGCAATAGGAGCCTGGAGTTGTTGAAAACTTGAAGGCATTGGGGCGCCTGGGTGGCGCAGTCGGTTAAGCGTCCGACTTCAGCCAGGTCACGATCTCACGGTCTGTGAGTTCGAGCCCCGCATCAGGCTCTGGGCTGATGGCCCGGAGCCCGGAGCCCGCTTCCGATTCTGTGTCTCCCTCTCTCTCTGCCCCTCCCCCATTCATGCTCTGTCTCTCTCTGTCCCAAAAATAAATAAAAAACGTTGAAAAAAAAAAAAAAAAGAAAACTTGAAGGCAGGAAGATCTTCCTCTCTGGAAGAGCTGTGATCCCAAGAAGGCAGAGTAAGCCTCTATTGCTTTTCTTCTTTCAGTCATACTGTCTATTGTTCCGGGATGTGCACACAGTCACGGAAAGAGTGCAGCACAGTGGAGTAACTAAATCCTCAGCTTTCTGGTCAAAAACCAAAAAGGGAAGGGACTCAGAAAAGGGACATCATAAAGTCATTACAAACTCCTGGGTTCACTCCTGAGCTCTAAATTTGTATATCTGATTCTAAACACAAAAGATACTGAGAACTAACAGATGGACCACCCGTGACCACCTATGTACCCAACTAAGTGATTCACGTATGGGACAGATATGGGCAACGCTGCAAAGATTTGAAAAATGAAACTGACATTGAGCTTAAGCTTCATATCATTAGAATCACAGAAGAAGAAAAAAAATTATGGTGTTAAAAATATATTTGAAGAAATGATGGTTGAAAACCAGTAAAATTTGACCAAAGACATAAATCTACAGATTCTAGGAGTTCAACAATTATTAAACATGATAAAAACAAGAAAATATAAACCTAGACACATCATTAATCAGACTGCTAAAAACCAAAAACAAAGAAAAAATCTTGACAGCATCCAGGAGAAATGACCCATTACATTTAGGGAACAATGACAGATGATTTTTAGAAACTACAGAACCCAGGAAGAAGTGGAACAACAATTTTAAAGTGCTTCAGGAAAAGAGCTGTTAATCCAGGATTCTGTATTCAGTAAAATTATCCTTCAAGAATGGAAGTGAAATAAAAACATTTTCAGATGAAGGAAAACTAAGAGGAGTTGTTGCTAGCAAAACCATTATAAAACAATTGCTAAAAAAAAAAATCCTTCAGAGAGGAGGAACATCACACCACAAGGAAAGTTGTAACATCTGAAGGGAGAACAACAGAAATGGTAAATATCTGTGTAAAAACTCCTGGGTTCTTGGGGGCACCTGGTGGTTCAGTCAGCTAAGTGCCCAACTTCAGCTCAGGTCATGATCTCATGGTTCGTCAGTTCAAGCCCTGTCATGGGGTGGCCACTGTCAGCACAGAGCCTGCTTCGGATCCTCTGTCTCCTTCTCTCTCTGTCACATCCCCTGCTTATGCTCTCTGTATCTCTTAAAATAAGTAAATAAACTAAAAAAAAAAGCACAACCCCTGGGTTCTTTAAAACATATTTTATAGTGAAAATGAGAAATTGTAACAACTTGGATGAATCTCAAAGGCATTATGTTGAGTGAAAGCCAGTTTCAAAAGCTTACCTATTATGTAATAACAGTTATGTGATAATTTTAAAAAGACAAAAGTGACCCCCTTTGTCATGTTTTAACCTCCCAATCTAGACACAACCTCCACATCCATCGTATCTCGTTTTATCTTAATCATAACATCATAACCATTATCACAAAATAAACTATTTGCTCATATATTTGTTTTCTTGTTTATTATCTGTATCTCCCCTTACCTCTTCTGCTTGTTGGTTTAATTTACCTACTATAAGATAGACACTCATTTGCTAAATGAATGCACTTATGTTTAATGGCTGAATTAACTGATATTTTAGTAGAGCTGATGCTAATACTTTTGTGTCAAGTGGATTAGAATGTGGTGTCTTAGTAGCTAATATCTTATGAATGCTTGCTAGAATTTCAGATGTGGTTCTAACACTTTCCATGTATTCCTTCATATAATCATGAAATTCCATGAGTAAATTACTATTCTTACTCTTAGTTTCTAGATGAGGAAAAGAATCTTAAAAAAATAATTTGCCCAAAGTCACACACATATTAAGCAATGGACCCATGAAATAAAGTGAGGAAATCTAACTTAGAACACTTACCATGTTGATATCTCCTCTGTTTCTGCCTAGAGGCAAGGTCACCAACTGAGATGCTGTGCCAGTACTCTAGGCATGCCATGATAAGGACTCGACCTTAGAAAGAAAAGAAAGGAACACATCATAGGTCAGTGTTAATGACAGACTGGACATGGAGCATAGGGAATGTAGGTTAAAAGCCACTGACTTGGAGAGCAATGACAGCACTCTTACTATTTCTGTAAATAGTAAAGAAAACAGGCTTCAGAGGCAAGATATACACCTGAAAATGACTAGTAGACAATTCAATGGCAATAAAATTGTAGATTTAGGAATCATTAATACACAGTATTATGTTTCCTGATTGAAATGTTTCTATGCTTCACATTTTATAAGTGTGTAATTGGGATACATTTAAAAAAATTTAACGTTTATTTATTTTTGAGAGAGAGAGAGAGAGAGAGAGAGAACAAGTGGGGGAAGGGCAGAGAGAGAGAGGGAGACACAGAATCTGAAGCAGGCTCCAGGCTCTGAGCTGTCAGCACAGAGCCCGACGCGGGGCTCGAAGTCACAAACTGTGAGATCATGACCTGGGTTGAAGTCGGACCTTTAACCCACTGAGCCACCCAGGCGCCCCTGGAGTACATTTTATTATTGAGGTTATGTGTATCTTTTCTGATGTTGTATCTTACAATGGAAGATCTTTGGAAATACATATTGTGAGATAGTGTGGAGAGAGAAAAAGAAAAGTTAAGGATCGAATCTTAAAGTCTAGGGTGTAAGAGGAGAAGACTTCAGAATCATAGGAGACCATGGAGGAGAGTAAGATCCCAGTCTTCTCTGGTGCCACCTCAGTGAGCTAACCAATTTCCTCCTTTATTATTATTATTATTATTATTATTTTTAAATATTATGTAAATCCAAGTTAGTTAACATATAATGTAATAATGGTTTTGGAAGTAGAATTTAGTGATTCATCACTTACATATAACACCCAGTGCTCATCCCAACAAGTAACTCTCTTTAATGCCCCTCACCCATTTAGCCCATCCCCCTATCCACTTTCCCTCCAGCAATCCTCAGTTTGTTCTCTGCCTTTAAGATTCTCTTATCTAACCAATTTCTAGCGAACTACACTCATCACCCAATCCAGAGGGACTAACACCACAGGTAAACTAGGTCAAGTCTGGTTTGTTTTTTTTTCCTCTATCAGTAAATGTCTAAAGTAAATTTTGATGCAAAAGTTTGTGAAATAGCTACAATGTTCTCTCTCCTTCTACCCTTGAGACCCAGACAAGTTCTCTGCTTCCTCTTATGTATGACAGCATAGGATAGGAGGAGATTTGGTAGCACTCCTTAAAAGGGACCTTACTCCCAAATCAACCCCCAATACATCCAGTTTTCCTGGAAATCATTAAGATTTCTACTTTGATGAGTTTTGCCTCTCTGTGTCAGATTAATCTCTTGCTGGGCATCAAAAATTTTAGTAGAGTTCATTTTAGCCTTACTTCCAGATTACCTTTCTCTTTTAGGTGATAGCCCTAAATTCACTTAGGTCCAGGGCTTAACTATCTTTTTCTGTTATTATGGCCTGTTTGCAAAATAATAATAAAATTTCTCATGCATTTTTCATGCCCACAGAGCCAAGATCAAAAGCAGTGAGCTTCAAAAGTTTGGGGATTCTTTGAACCATGTGAAACAGGGATCTTTGTACAAAACTGAGGGCAAAAAAGATTCCAAAATGAAGGTCAGATTAAGGGTGAGGGAAGGATGTAGAAAGATTTAGTTTATCTTGAGACTAAATTAATTAGTAGGAAGAAATTAATATTTAAGGGAAAATACTAAATGTATTAAGAGAAAAGACATTAACTTGAAGAAAATTCTCCCACGTTTAAAGGATTTCAGAAGACTAATTGACTGTAACAATGGCTAAAAACAGTTCTAAACTGCAAAAAATTATTTTTAAAAGTTTCATAATATTTGTTTTCTGGATAATGGGGTAATTAAAATGTCAACCCAAAATGGGCACATTTCAATTATGGCCGTACATGATGTAATTAAAAATGCCTCACAGCAAAATAAACTTGTTATTATTATAATGGGGGGAGGGGAATTTTTATTAGGTTAAGAAACATATTGTCAGATTCGATTGAGGTGATGCAATAATGTCACCTTAGTTCTTGTAAATCAGATAAGGAGACCAGAAAGTGACTTTTAAAAACATTTGAAATGTTTCAGCCTAAAGGAAAATAGATAAAGGCATATTCTATTGCTTTAGCAATCTCAGAATGGTAATTGCCCTCCCCATAGGTGAGTGAGTAGGAACATTTGGTGGGCCACAGGAGTTTAATGCTTATAAAATGGCCTTTTCTTCAGTTTAATAGCACGTGTGTAGTGTTGGTTACCTCATTTTCACTCTCATTAAGCAGAAAGTACAGTGATGTTAGAATATTCAAAACTAGTCTTGAGATTTTTCTGTCCTCTGCATTGGTAGATTTATAGATAATATCTATTTAAGTTTTTAATTAGCGTTTACATATGAAAAGAGGTATTAAGTAAAAATATATATATCTTGATTCAAGCTGGACTTTCATTTCTGATATGATGTGCGAAATCTAACCTTTATTTCCATCATGTTTTTAATGCATATGTGAAACTCGTAGTGGAAAAGAATTACGTGGTGAATTCTTTCATAAAACAGATAAGAACCTGCCTGGTAAATATTGCTTCAATGTACTTAGTTGCTTAGGTGAAAACCTAGGAGCCATCCTTCATTTTTTATATCTGACATCCAATCCATTATCAAATCTTGTTCACTCTGTTTAAAAACTTTAACCCTCAACCGACCTCTGCTGACTGCTTCCTCTCCTGCTGGGATAAGCTAACATTTTGTCTAGCTCTGGACCTTTCGTTAGCCTTCTACCTCCATTTTTGCCCCTACATTCTGTTTTCCACTCAGCAGTCATAACCATCCTGTAAAATTAAAGCAGATAAGGTCATTCTCCTGTTTACAAATCTGCCATTGCTTCTCACCACACGTAGAATAAAATCTAGAATTCTCCCTGTGGCCCACAAGGCCTCTGTGCTCAGGACGTTGGCTTTTTCGCGGACTTCATCCTTGACTCTCTACCCACACTAGCCAGCTCTTTCCAGGCCGCAGTGTCTTTTGCCTGCAACATCTCCCCAGGCCTTTCCATGCTTGCCACTTTATTTCATTCTGAGCATCCGCTGCTTCCTGGAACATGCCAGGCAGTCTTCCAACTTCAGGCCTTTATAATGGCTCTTCCTGCGTTAACAGCTCTCTTTCTCCAGGTACTTCCATGCTTCACAGCATTTCCCCTGAGGGCTATCAGGACATCCTATTTTAATATTGCCAATTTTCCCCCAGTCTCAGCCCTCCAGATCTTCTGTGCCACCTCCTACATTTTTATATAATAGTATGTGTCACTTTTTAAAATACTACATAATTTAATTATTTACATCTCTATTTTTGCTTCTTTGTTTTTATTTTAAAGAGAGAGTGCATGTGCAAGTAGGAAAGATGGGAAGGGAGAGAGAGAGAGAGAGAGAGAGAGAGAGAGAGAGAGAGAGAGAATCTTAAGTAACATGATGCAGGATTCAGTTCTATGACCCTGGGATCATGACTTGAGCTGAAATCAAGAGTTAGATGCTCAACCAACTGAGACACCCAGGTGCCCCCATTATTTCTTTAATAATCCTCTCTCTCCCTCTAATTTTTTTCACAGTTTCTGGGCCTTCTGAATTCTTTTTTAATGTCTTCTACATTTTTTTCTCATATTTCTGCTTAATTTTGTCCCAAACTCCTGAACTTTAATGTAGCCAGTAAATATATTGAAAAATAGCCCTTCATTTGAAATCTTAACTCTCATCATGTGAGGACTGAGGAGGGACTATAAGTGTTCTCAGTATTTTTTCAATGTGTTTTCAGATGAGTCTCCTCACTTCCACAGATTTATTATTGCTGGTCTCTTACAAGTTAGAGTTTTTAATGTCCAGCCCCTTTAATGTACCACTTCACTAGAATAATGATGATAATAAAATTGGTAATAATAACTGGCATTTAGTGAACATTTACTCTGTGACTGACCTGATTATAAGAATTTTGCATCTGGTTAGGTAGGTTGAATATCTGACTCTTGATTTCAGCTCAGGTCATGATCTCATGTTCCTGAGTTCAGGTCCCTTGTTGGGCTCTGCGCTGACAGTACAGAGCCTGCTTGGGATTCTTTGTCTCCCTTTCTCTCAAAATAAATAAATAAACTTAAACAAAAAACCTATGGCAAAGAAGGCAAAGAAGGCAAAAGAGGCAAAGAAGGTTCTTCCCCAGAACCTTCAGAAGGATTGCGACCCTGCCAATACACTGATTTCAGACTTCTAGCCTTCAGAAATAGGAGATAATACATTTCTATTGTTTTAAGCCACTGGGTTTGTGGTACTTTGTTACAACAGCTCTGGGAAACCAACACATATTCCCAGATTCAGGAAAAAAAGTGAGGTGGGTGTTTGTAATTATTACCCTTACAGATAAGGCAACTGGGGCAAAGAGATGTTAAAGGACTTGCCCCAATTCACACAGCTAATAGCAGGTTGCGCTGGGATGTAAACCTTTGCCGTCATGTGCATGCACTAAGTTTGAATTCCTGGTAAATAGTCCATGGTTATCTCTTGTATTTTTCCACAGAACTGTGCTGTATATTTGAGTTTACTGCTTCAGGTAAGTAGTTTTTCAAGAAAAAAAAAAAAACAAAAACAAAACATTGCATGTGTTTATCTTTGGAGCCCTGTAGGAATCCTTTGAACATTTTATTGGCATATGTTTTAAATAGTTCTACTGCAAAGGAACTTCCTTTGTTTATTTCTTACTCATGACTTCTGTCCATCTCTTTAAGCCTGCTTCTGACCTTTATCTTTTCTTCAAGCTGTAACAAAACAAGAGGTATTTCAAATTAGCCCTGAATTTCTAATTTGGCTGAGCTATACTAGAGATAATGGCCTGATAAAGAATAAGCAAAAGCGATTGTATTTAATCTGGGGATTGTTTAATTAAGAGTTCTTTTTGGAAACGGCCCCAAAAGATGGCAAACTGATTTGAGAGGCTAGGAGGAAGAGTGAGAAAGATCCAAAATTAATTTTAACTGTCTCCTTTCCTATTTTCAGAGAATATTTAGTCGCTAAATTCTTGCTGAAGTGTGTCAACATTAAGTGATGATTCAGAATACACAGCCACCATAATGTATATAGAATTATGATGCCTCTGATCTGAGAAGTAGAGGTATATAAGTGGTAAAATTGTATCCAATGTGTTTGAAATTTATAAAGTTGTTTCAAGTCATTTAATATTTTAAAAAGTAATTTTCTTTAATTCTTCTGTTGAGTTAAAGATTAAAGTTCATATTTTACAATAAATATTACTCTGTTTTTGTTCACTGATATCTCTTGTAGTAGTTTTATCAAGTTTATGAATTAATACTTTCAGAAATGCTATATAATTCTTCTTTCTTTGCAAGGTATTTTTTGACCTCTAAGACCACTTTTTTTTTTGCCTTTCCTGAAAACACAAAACATATTACTAAGACACAGATGGGAAATTATTGCATGATTCTTAGCTAGATCCTCAAAGAATCTCCTACTTTCCATCTCCATTTATTTACATTTTGCAGAGGAAACATGAAACAAGTATAATATTCATCTGATCATTTCATACTGATGCATGAGGCAAACTTTCAGAAAGGTCAGCTGGGAAAAAAAAAGGAATTAAAAAATAGTTTAACAAAAATGTGCTGAAGAAGTAGGGAAATATTAGAATGTCAGTGAAAGGGATATGATCATGAAGTGTCACAAACTATTAATTTTGAAACATAATATTTAGGCACTTTCTGTTTTGTTATTGGTGTGAGAAAATCCATTCCATTGGAGATATAAAATTTAACAGCCTTTTGGACACTTTGAAAATCAGATCCAAGTGTTTGTGTGAATACGTGTCTGTGTGTTTTGGGAGAAGTTGTGAAGAATAGTTTCAATCACATGATCTCCATTTTAATTTTATCCACATGACCTGGGATCCTACAGGGACCCCTTAAGAAGAGAGAAGTAGGTTAGTGCAGGGGTCAGAGCGAGATCAAAGGACAACAGGCCATCTTTAAAAGAAAATAAAACAGGAAAATAACAATCTGGAACCAAGTGTTCAAGTGCTTTGATAGTGACACCTACTTCAATGAAAGCCTTCTGTGAATCTGTGATCCACGTTTTATAAAAACCTACAAATATACTTGCATATTAAAAACAATCAGTTACCCATCAGGATGTGCAACAATACAAAAAATTGCTCTAGTACTTTAAAAAAGAGTCATGATGAGATCTGTTTTCCAGAGACTTAGCTTATTTGGAAGAAATATTACCTCAAGTGCAACTTATACTTTTGGAGACAAAGATGAACTATAACATTGTTCCTGGAGCTTACATTTTATTTTATTTTTTTTATTAAAAATTTATTTAATGTTTATTTATTTTTCAGAGACTGAGAGAGACAGAGCATGAGCGGGGAAGGGCAGAGAGAGAGGGAGACACAGAATCTGAAGCAGGTTCCAGGCTCTGAGCTGTCAGCATAGAGCCCTATATGGGGCTCAAACCTATGGACTGCTAGGTCATGACCTGAGCCAGAGTCAGATGCTTAACCAACTGAGCCACCTAGGCGCCCCTGGAGCTTACACTTTAGAGGGGAAGCTGATATTATGCCACCAATCAAATCAATGAATGTATAATTTAAAACATTATAAGTTCCAAGAAAATAAAAGGAGTCAATTCTGGAAAAGTATGTAACAGACAAGCGTGACCTAACACGGAAAAGTAAAGGAAATGACCCTTCCTTGAGATCAGAGGATGGAGTGAGGGTTAACCAGGTAAAGATGAGGAGCAAAAGAATAATTCTATATTGAGGGATCAGTACATGTAAGATCCCTGTGGAGGAAGAAAACCTTGAAAGAAGAGTATGACTGGTGAAGAGAGAATAGGGTGGAAGAGGAGGGAAAAAGCTGGAGAGGTTGGCAAGAACGAGATCACAAAATACAATAGTGCCCTGTTTGCTGTATTCAGGATTTCAGTCATCATTTTAAGACAATGGGGTGGTGGGGGGGGGGGGGGAGATTATAATGGGGCTGTGTAGGGGAAGAAGGATTGCAGGGGGTTAATATCAGATTTACATTTTGAAAAAGTTATCTTACCGTGGAGAACAGGTTGGGCAGGGACTTGAATACATTTTGGAAAACCAGTTATTGCAGCAATCCAAGATGAAGATAACTTTGATTAGATGAGAGGCAGTATAGATGGAGAGAAATTAATGGAATTTAGAAATGATGTGTGAGTTGCCTGAGCTTGGTTAATCCCTTTGATGTGGGAGGTGATGGAATGGGAGGTGTCAAATATCCTTGATTGGAGGTTAGGTTATTTTTTATTTTTTATTTTTAAATCAACAAAATTAAAAAAAAATTAACATTTATTTGAGAGAGAGACAGAGCATGAGTGGGGGAGGGGCAGAGAGAGAGGGAGACACAGAATCCGAAGCAGGCTCCAGGCTCTGAGCTGTCAGCACAGAGCCCAATGCGGGGCCTGAACCCACAAACCATGAGATCATGAGCTGAGCCGAAGTTAGGTGCTTAAGGTGCTCCAAATTAACAAAAATTTTTAAAAAGATTTATTTTTGAGAGAGGGAGAGACAGAGTGCAAGCATGGAAGGAACAGAGAGAGAAGGCGACACAGAATCTGAAGGAGGCTCCAGGCTCCCAGCTGTCATCACAGAGCTAGATGCGGGGCTCGAACCCACAAACCACAAGAAGATGACCTGTGCTGTAACATCATGACCTGAGCCGAAGTCGGAAGCTCAACCAACTGAGCCACCAGGCACTCGTAGGTTAGGTTTTAAGGGATTAGATTGGTGATGTTGCCACTTACTGATAGTGAATACTGTAAGAATGTCAGGTCTGTGTGGGTAGGACCATGCATATCCTATGGTATACTAACTTTGCAGAACCTGTTTTTAAAAATGTTTATTTATTTTGAGAGAAAGAGAGAGAGACAGAGAGAGAGCAAGCATGCATGTGTGCATGCATTGTGCATGCACGAGGCAGGAAGGGACAGAAAAAGGAGAGAGAGAATCCCAAGAAGGCTCCTCACTGTCAGCACACAGCCCGATGCGGGATTTGATCCCACGGACCCATGAGATCATGACCTGAGCTGAAATCAAGGTTTAGACTCTTAATCCACTCAGCCACCCAAGCACCCTAACGTCGTGGAACCTTGGAGAAATTCACATGGCATGTTCCATAGGTAGTTGCAGATAAAAGCCTGGAGCTTAGAGATAGTCAATTGTTAGGTATTAATTTAGAAACTATGGAAATGGGTGCAATTAGGCTAGAGAGACACTATAGGGTGAGAAGAGAAGGCAACTAAAAAGAAACCAAAATAGCAGCATTTAATGGCTGGATTAAGGAGGATGAGATCTCAAAGGTGAAATAGAGGGAAGTGTTAAATATGGGAATATAGGAAGAAAACAATATGGTTCAGGGAGGACAAGGAAAAGAGACTGAAAGAAGTGAGCAATCAGGACTATTAATAACTGAGGAATCAAAAAGATCAGGACCAAATTAGGCATTGCAGGACAGCCCAGCTGGCTCAGTAGGTGGAGCATGGGACTCTAGATCTCAGGGTCATGAGTTCAAGCCCCATGTTGAATGTAGACATTACATACATACATACATACATACTTACTTAAAAAAAACAAAACAGGGGCACCTAGGTGGCTCAGTTGGGTGAGCGTCTGGCTCTTAACTTTGGCTCAGGTCATGGTCTCACTGTTTGTGGCATTGAGCCCTGTGTGCCGCTGAGGGCAGATAGCACAGAGCCTGCTCGGGATTCTCTCTCTCCTTCTCTCTCTGCCCCTCCTCCACTTGCTCTCTCTCTCTCTCTCTCTCAAAAAGAAATGAATAACCTAAAACAAATAAATAAAAAAAAACATTTACAAGAAATAAAATTAGTCATTACATTTTGTGACAGAATCATTGGCAATCTTAGGAACAATTTTTTGTTGGCATATTTTTTTAATCTCTATTAAGTAAATATATAGGAGTGGTATTGCTGGTCATATGTTTGACTTCCTAAGAAATTGCAAGACTATTTTCCAACGCATCTGCGTGAAGCATTTCACCAAAAACATATGTGAGAGTTCCAGGTGCCCCACATCCTTCCCAGCACTTAGTACTGTCAGACATTTTTACATTTCAACAGCTCTTTTGAGGCAAAGTTGACAAACCATAAATACACATATTTTAAAGTCAGCTTTAAAAATATGTACCTCTGTGAATATTTAAATCATACAATTTAACATGTTGACATAGGTATACCTTGGTAGAATCGTTACCACAATCAAGATAGTATACATGAACATCACCCCAAAATTCCCTCTGTGCCGTGCCTCCCTGCTACTATGTCCCCACTCTATCACCCAGGAAACCATTGCTTTCTGTCACTATATGTTAGTTTGCCTTCTCTAGAATGCTGTATAAAGCAACCGTACTTAAGTGGTAGGTCTTGTTCTCCTTTTTTATAGTACTGTTAATAAGAATCCATCCTGAGGTTGTAACAGTTTACAAAGCCTGTCTAAAAATTGTATATGAATTGAACTTTGAAGATTTTCATTCTTCCTTAATTTACTAATTTTAACATAAAGTATTTTTATGTAGCATGGATATGTGACATGTGTATATATTTTAGAAAGATGCCTCTTGTTATACATATTGGTGTATTATTTTTGTAAATTATAAAGCACATTGTAACAAGTATCTTTACAATGAAAATTCATGCACATCCAAAATGGGAGGTGTAGAGACTTTCACATTTTACCATCATTAAGTTGTATTTAAGACTCTTGAAATATACTACTAAATCCACTCCAGAGAGGTTGACCTCATTTACAGTTTTAGCTATGGGAGTGCCAAATTATGTATACCCTCATCAACCCTGGTTACCTATCATTAAAAAGAAAAAAAATTGTCCACTGGTCAGCAAAAATGCTATTGATGATGAGACATTTTTATATTACAGTTTGAAGTGAAAAAAACACATTTCAAAATAGCATATACGTTATGATTTTATAACATGTTTTTATGAGTATATATGTAAGTATATACATATATATTATGAAAATATGTGTATTCAAATATATGTGTCTGTGTGTGATGAACTTTTACATTTGTAGATTTTTGTATGCTTAACTTTTTATGTTCCAATTTTGTCATAACCATGGATTGTTTTAGTAATAATTGGAAATCAGTTCTTAACTTTGTTTTAATTAAAAATCTAACTTTTGCCAAACTGTATTATTTAAACTCAGAATGTAAAATGTTTTGTATTTGTCTTCTGTCTATGCAGGTCAGGGCAGACATTTTGCTTCTTTAATAGATGGGGAGAGTAGGTATGGGAAAGGAATAACTGTGACGACAAGAAAAGTATAATAGAAAGAAGGGACAGGAAGATTGACTTCAGGAAGACTATTTCACAAATTAGCTGTAGGAATGAGTCACCAGAGACTCGGCTTTTATAACAGCCATCATCTTCCTATTTCCATGCAAACAAAATATTTCATGTGGACTCAAAATAATTTTTTAATTCCTGTTTTCTTTTCATAGAAAAGTTTCATAGTTGTTTTTGTTTTTTTTTAAACTTTTTATGTCAGATTTAATAGGAATAATTTCCTTTGTTAATGACTTCAAAAATATTACTTTACACTTAGAAAGTTTGATCTTATTCTTTTCTTGAATTCAAAGTAATGATGGGAAATCTAGGTGTCTAGGTGCAAAATCTTTATTATTTTTTTCAAATGTTTTTAATGTTTATTTATTTTTTATTTTATTTTATTTTTTTTTTTAATTTTTTTTTCAACGTTTATTTATTTTTGGGACAGAGAGAGACAGAGCATGAACAGGGGAGGGGCAGAGAGAGAGAAGGAGACACAGAATCGGAAACAGGCTCCAGGCTCTGAGCCATCAGCCCAGAGCCTGACGCAGGGCTCGAACTCACGGACCGTGAGATCGTGACCTGGCTGAAGTCGGATGCTTAACCGACTGCGCCACCCAGGCGCCCCAATTTATTTATTTTTTTTTTTTTTGAGAGAGAGACATACAGAGCAAGAGCAGGGAAAGGCAGAGAGAAGAGGGAGACACAGAATCTGAAACAGGCTCCAGGCTCTGAGCTGTCAGCACAGAGCCCAACCCGGGGCTCAAACCCATGAACTGTGAGATCATGACCTGAGTTGAAGTCTGATGTCTAACCGACTGAGCCACCCAGGTGCCCTGGTGCAAAATCTTTATACATGAAAATGTCTCATTCTTTAGAAAATTTGAGATCTTCTTTGTAGTAATCTACATAATTAATTTAAGGAGAAAGCTCATCTCTGTTATTAAATGTTAAAACTGTTTTTGGATGATTTGCTGTTAGTCAAAAAGGAATCTTTAAACTTTTTATTCTACTTGATATATAATGTTAATAAATCAGATAAGACAAATATAATTCCTTTTCCATTATTTATTGTTATGTCAATCACTTGATCAAATTATTTTGTGTGGAAGAAGATAAAAATGGAATTATATTGTCTAAAACTCATATTATTCTGTCATGGGTATGGTCAACATGAAAGGAGCTAGAGATTTTATTTTTCAAGTTTCAAGTTTCTTCAATAATAATAACATCCTCAAAATAAAGACAAATGACTCTTTTTCAAAAAAAAATTCAGATAGCATGCCTTTTTTCTTTACAAACTTTCACATGTGCTTCTGTATCTCAAACAGTGATTACATTTTCTAGGATTAAGTTTTGAACATGTAAGACTCTACAGGCAAATTTTCTTTGTACATCACCATGCCTAAAATGCCTAGCCCATAACAGGACATAATAGGCACTAAATACGTATTTATTTAGTAAGTGAATCATTGCTTTGTAGAGGAATAATTAAAATACAAAGGATTTTACATTATCTGACTGTTTTTCAACTAGGATTGCAAATTTTGTGACGCAAAGATTATAGATACAAATAGTAATAAAAATTGTGTTTCTTAAATTCTCTAATTTGGCCTCTTTCTGAAGATTAAATTTTTTGGGTCTTCATTTATGAACTACCCACTGCTCAAATAAGTTGAAGGAAGACACACTGTCGGTGAGTAGGGATTCTACATAGTCTTGGCTGTTCTCATTTTTGTTAAGCATTCCTTAATTTCTAACTTTGACTCTATAAAGTTTAGAGAGATAGAAAGATATAGTATGAATATAACATATGATATATAATATGCATATGCAAATACCCCTCCCCCCAAACACACACACACACACACACACACACACACATACACACACACACACAATTTCTTAGAAGCATGATAGGGAACTGTTATTCTATCCAAAAAAGACAAGAAGTATTGACTGACAACATGGAATTATTACACTAGCTATGAAGGAATGTAATATATTTATTCTCTTACTTGTAGTGGTCACCAAGTCTAATTATTATAAGTGCAAGTTGGTATGCCTTAAATCTTTAGTTTTTCATAGAACAAATTCAGCTCCTCAGCATAAATGAATGTGGGATCTCCCTTAAGCCACAACCAAAGCCATGGAGTGAAAGCTGTTTTTCCTCTCTATTTTGCTTCTATACTTCATACTTCTATATATTTCTTGTTTTGGAGGTATTCTAGAGCCTCCAGGGTAGTGAGCATTCTGTCACATTTATTAAGGACAGCAGATTTTTCATAGTCCTTCCAAAGTCATTTATGGCCATCATGCTGTATGATTCCAACATCCGTATAAAATGATGATCACTTACTATGTGACTTCCTTTGTCTCTTTAACTTCAGTAAACACATTTTCTCTCTTCTGCTAGCACTATCATGTTGGTTCAACTTGGATTTATTACCCATGTGATCACTGCATGTCTGCAATCTTTAACCTGTAGCTTTAATCTGTTAACTTTAACTGTAATCTTTGCCCATTTTTCTGAACAAAATCTGCTATTCTTTCAATTTCTCTGCCCTTTATTCTAACTCAGTCTACTCTACAACCTTAAGAAGACTTATCGCTTCTTGACACTCCATTTTCTTTATCAATCCTTTCCTGGTTTCCCTTTTCTCTTTTCTGAGCCTAACTCCATTACAAGTCATTTATACTATGGTCTCATTGGGACATTTAATGTTCATGCACCTCTGCCATCCTTCTATAACAAATGGCCAAAACATAGGCAAAATAGGGGCACCTGGGTGGCTCAGTCGGTTAAGCATCTGACTTTCAGGTCAGGTCATGGTCTCATGGTTTGTTGGTTCAAGTCCCGTGTCAAGCTGTGAGCTGACAGCTCGAAGCCTAGACCCTGCTTCGGATTCTGTGTGTGTGTGTGTGTCTCTCTCTGCCTCTCCCCTGCTCATGCTGTGTTTCTCTTTTTCTCAAAAATAATAAGTGTTAAAAAATCTTTTAAAAATAGGCAAAATATTTAGACCTATCCTGGTTCACAAAATTTTTGATAGAAGTTCCTCTAATATTAATTATAAGTTCTTTGACATCAACGTCAGTTGGTGCTTTGTAAAATTTTATTTATTTGTAAAATTTTACTTATTTCAAACTTTCCCTCTTTCCTCAAGGCCTACAGTTTCAAACCCTGCTTATTCTTGGTAGATACTCTTGTTTCCCACCAACTCAGTAAGTTTTGGGAATTTTGTTCATCTCTCCCTCCCTGCTTCGTTCCACTGCCCACAAAACTCCCTCACACTTATTTATACGTGACATCATTTTTTATGTTCTTTCATTCAGTGTGAGAGGGATTAGTGTCCCTTCTTCAATTTTGCTCTTAATCTGAATGCCTCTTAAATTATCAGGGACTTTGCTTCATCTGCTTTTACTCCTGTATTTCTTTTTCACCAAAATCTGTTTTGTATATCTTCCTTCAAATTATCCATTTTGAACTCATCTCCTTATTCCTTCTTCCTTGGTTGCCTCTTTGATTTCTTCTTCAGCTGAACTTCTGGTCCATTTTTATTCATCTAGGTTGTTACAGATTTCTACTCTTGGTTCATATGACTTCGGTGAACACCTGGTCTTGACATCAATGTGACTTTGTGTTTTGGCTTATTCTCCCATTCTCCACTCCCTAATGCAAGAGTGTTTCTTATTCATTCATCATCCACTTTTTAAATAACTCTTTATTAATCATTTGTTATGCCAAACACCATGCTAGGCACTACAAATACAGTGATGAACTATACAGACATGGTTCTTGCCTTTAAGGATACTAACAATGTATAAGCATTCCTTGTCTATTGCTTTTCTGGGCTTCAGAGATATTTCAAACTTGCTTTATCTGGGCAGTTCTTGATACTTCCCCATAGACCTTAGATGGCTTGTGTGGTAGTCAGAATTCAAAGCTGACCTCCATGACACATGCCCTGTATATCTCAAGCCACTTAAGTGTGGAGATATCTGTGAATACAGTGGTTAGTTTGTGCTATACGAGGCGGTTGATTTCAGAGAGGGAGATTATCCTCAGGTTTCATCTAATCAGGGGAGCCCTTAAAAGAGATGACATTCTCTTTTAATCTATCTAGTGTAAAAGATTTGATGCTCCAGATAGATTCTGTGCTCCACTGCTAACTTCAGTGGTGGAGGGGGCCATGAAGCAAGAAACTGTGAGGGCCTCAAGGAGTGGATAGCATACTCTGGCTGAAAACTAGAAAGGAAATAGGGACCTCAATCCTGCAACTCTAAGCAACTGGACTCTGCCACAACTAAGTGGCAGAAAGAGGAAAGAGGAGCCCAAGCTCCAGATGAGAATGTAGCCCAATTGACACTTAATCTTAGCCTACAGGACTTGAGCAGGGAACCCAGTCTTGCTATGACCAGACTTCCGATGTACATGATTGTGACATAGTAAATGGGTGTTGCTTTAAGCCGTCAAGTTTATGATGTTTTGTCACGCAAGATTAGGAAACTAATACATCTAGGCCATGCTAACCCTCAGCAAACTGTAGTAAAATTAATTCTAGGTATTTTGGCAGTTCCTTGATTGAACTCAGTAGTCTGAAAACAAGAACTATACTGACAAAAGTACTGGGAATATTCCAATACATAATGTAGGCTTTTGGAAAATACTCTTTAAGAAAGCCAGCAAGAAGACAGTTATGATTTCAAGGATGTGATCATCTATGGGGATTCACTTCACAAGAGATGGAAAATTCTATTCATATCAACCCTGACAATTCCAACTATTAAAATAAGAAGAATATCTAAAATAAGCATGTTAAATTTCTAAGAAGTTCATATTTTTTAAAGAATGTTTACAATGAATGGACAAATGACAAAATAATAGAATACTATGAAATGGAATATTCATTTGTATAAGAAAGAACAGGAAAGCTCAGTAAGCTAAGCACCAGCATAATTTTAGGTTTATAAAAATTTTAAAACTAAGAAATAAACTTTTGGTCCACTGTTAGTCTTTTTGATATTTATGTTTGCACTCAAAAGTACTTCTCTAGCTCTTGCATGCTCAGTGCAGATGTAAACCATAAGAATTTACCCTTCATTTCATTATCATACGCAGATCTGTAAGTCATCCAACTCTCTACATGATATGTTCTTTCTACTTTGAGTTTAGAATAAAAAGCCAATCTAGATCTCTCCTATGGTAGGCCAGAGTGTTTTCAGTCATCACAAAACATTGTGCTTTGGCTTTCTTTGAACAGATCCAAGTTTTAGGCTTTACTGATTTCTCACAACGCCCAGGGCTTTGGCCTGCAATGGCACTGATACCACTTTACGCTGTGGTTCCTTTGGCACCCGTGAAAAACTTGTTTATTTTAACATAAATGAATTTGGGGGGTCATTTTTTTTTACCCTGGAAATGCATATTTATTACATAATATTTTATATCTGGAAAAAAATACTTTCACAAAGTCTCATGGCTTTATGGTGACAGAGCCAGAATTCTGTTTGGGGATGCATGGCTGCCTTTTCTTTTCTTTCTTTCTTTTTTTTAAATAGTTTATAAATATCTTTTTAAAATTTTTATTATTTATTATTTATTTATTTGTTTGTTTGTTTTTTAAATTTATATCCAAGTTAGTGAGCATATAGTGTAATAATGATTTTCAAGAGTAGAATCCAGTGATTCATCTCCTATGTATAACACCCAGTGCTCATCCCAACAAGTGTCCTCCTTAATGCCTCTTACCCATTTAGCTCATCCCCCCCCACTCACAACTTCTCCAGAAACCCTCAGTTTGTTCTCTGTATTTAAAGATCTCCTATGTTTTGTCCCCCTCCATGTTTTTATATTATTTTTGTTTCCCTTCCCTTCTATTCATCTGTTTTATATCTTAAATTCCACATATGAGTGAAGTCATATGATATTTGTCTTTCTCTAACTGACTAATTTCACTTAGCATAATACCGTCTAGTTTCATCCAAGTAGTTGCAAATGGCAAGATTTCATTCTTTTTGATTGCCAAGTAATACTCCATTGTATATATATATATATACCACATTTTCTTTATCCATTCATCCATTGGTGGACATTTGGGCTCTTTCCATACTTTAGCTATTGTTGATAGGGCTGCTATAAACATTGGGGTGCATGTGCCCCTTCTAAACAGCATAGTTGTATCCTTTGGATAAATACCTAGTAGTGCAATTGCTAGGTCATAGGGCAGTTCTATTTTTAATTCTTTGAGGAACCTCCAAGATGTTTTCCAGAGTGGCTGCACCACTTTGCATTCTAACCAACAGTGCAAAATTGTTCCTCTTTCTCCACATCCTCGCCAACATCTGTTGTTGCCTGAGTTGTTAATTTTAGCCATTCTGACAGGTGGGAGGTGGTATCTCATTGTGGTTTTAATTTGTATTTCCCTGATGATGAGTGATGTTGAGAATTTTTCATGTGTCTGCTAGCCATCTGGATGTCTTCTTTGGAGAAGTGTCTATTCATGTCTTTTGGCCATTTCTTCACTAGATAATTTGCTTTTTGGGTGTTGAGCTTGATAAGTTCTTTATAGGTTTTGGGTACTAACCCTTTATATGATAGGTAATTTGCAATTTTTTTGGTAATTCTTGGTCCTTTTTTTAAATATCAGCTTTTCTGAATGTCCATTCATTCCTATACCGCTGGCCCTAAATAGGGATTCTGGAGTTTCTTTCCCTTTCCACCTTTCCTTTTTTCGTCAACAAAAATAAAAATTTTATTGAAACTGATAATCTAGTAATGTAAAGAGTTCTGTATCTCTGGAAAAAACTGGAATTTGGAGACTAAAGATCATTCCTGCCTTGGTGAAAGAAATGTTCCTTAGGATCAGAAGAAACTTCATGAATGGCCTATGTATCAGCCAAACCTCAAATGATGTTCAGTGTTAGAGTAGGAAAGTAGGAGGAGATCATATGACCAGATAAGAGCACAAATAAAAACATGGGAATGGAAATATGCATAGTATCCCCAGAAAATATGAAATAAATATGGGGTGAGTGTAGGTTTTGAACATTATAGGTATTTGGAATTACCTTGGGAAGGAAGTCTGTAGCAATGGATGGATAACCTCAAATACAAGCCATAGATTTGGGTTTTTTTTTTTAAGTTAGCTTTAAACATGGCAGAATTGGATGTTGAGTATAATTGAGATGACCTTATTTTCTAATCATTTTTATCTTTTACAATAAAGGGAAATACTAATAAACTAGTTGATGTTTCCTTGTGTTAGACTTGGGAAAATTAAAAGAATATGGCATAAATTAAGAAATATCAGATAAAATCAGAAAAAAATGATGGCAATTCTGTATAGTGAATGATGTCCTATTTCAATGATTTCATGTTGTCCTTGCCATACATTCATCATTGGACCACAGAGAAGTTTATTTGTGTGAGCCAGAATGATATTTCTTTGCATTTCTTTTAATTTTGACTTGTTCTGTCTTTACTATCTTCTATTTTTAAGGCACTAGTACAACATCCACCTCAGGGACTTCTTAAGACAAATTAGAGCTGATGCAGAGTTTGTGATTTCGACTCCAGAAGGGGAATATTTAAAAACTCTCTCAGTTGTCCTCATGTCAGTTACTGATTTGTTATAAGGGGTACAACTCAGGAACAGACAAATGGAAAAGATGCACAGAGCAAGACATGGGCAGGGTGGGGCATCCAGAGCTTCTATGCCCTCTTCACCACCTTCCCAGCATCTCAGGAGGCTCACCAGCGCTTTTAAATGTGTGTCCCCTTCAAAGGTAAACAAAGTTTGAAATAAACTCACACACATTCATGAAAAGCCAGGCTTCATATAGACCACTCTTGGCTATTATACCAGGAGTAGAATTTCTTTGCCAGTATGAGTAGGAAAGGTTGGAGGGCAGGAAGGCTGCTATGGACCAGCCTGGAGACTATAAACAGCTGTGTGGTGGCGGTGGGAAGTGGGTAAGCTCAGGAACTGCTTTGAACTTGCCCTCTTTTTTCAACTTTATTATGGCAGTTGAGCTTCTGAGGAATACAAATCAAGCAAGAGACAAAACCATAGCTTGGTTGGAAGAAGTAGAGAGATGAATCAGGAAACTGGATCCAGCAAGGTTAAAGGAAATAAAGACAGATAAAATCTTCAGTAATGGTAATAAAGAGGTACCTTGTCACTGAGTTGGATCCAGCTCTGATATGCTCCCAGAAAATTAAGACTTGCCAATACATGCCCCTCAAAGTACTCATTATGAGATTCTGGATGTCTCAAGATATGAATGGAGAAAAACCCCTATTTCAATTTTTATTTCAAAATTAGATATCTATTTAGTGCCTAGGAGCTTGCCGTGCATGGCACAAGTAATTTCAGGTGGTATAAAATATATTGATAGATTAGATTAGTATATAGGAGACTCAGAACAAGACATAACTGTTCCAAATGCCAACTTGATTTTTACTAAATTGCCTCAGTTTCTCTAATATTATCCAACTTTGGAAGCTTAAGAAATAGTAGTTACTAAGCCCAATAGATTGAACTCATCACAAAATGTATTCCCGAGCTCTGCCGTGAAGAGCCCTTTCGGGTATTGCCCCAGAAATGTGAACAACAAGGGAGGCAGTGTGGATTCATGGTTCACCATAAAACTCCAGAGTCTAATTTCCTTGGTTTGGATCCTGCCTATGATAATTAATAGCTGTGTGAATTTCAGCAAGTCCCATAACCTGTCATTCTCCGTTTTCTCATTTGTATAGATCAGTTAATAATAGTAGGTATCTCATGGGGTTCATCTGTACATCAAGTGAGATATTGCAAGTAAAGTGCAGAGGAAGGAGCCCGGACCATGGAAAATGATCAGTTAAGGTTGTTCATGTCATTATTAAGGACCTGTGGGACGCACTTTTCTATTTATCACATGTGACACCTCCACACATCTTGAAAGCTGTGGTGCCATCCCTGGGCATTATTATGTCATCTAATTGAATAGAGCCTCTTGATTTCATTAATATCCCCAGTCCCTTTTATGTGCTAAAGTTTCTACCTAAAATGGATATTATCCTGCTTTATAAACCCCCCTGTGGGAAATAATTCATATCCATAAAGGAGAGGCAAAATTATGTTTCGCTCTTGGACCAATGAGAAAAATACCCCCACTTCCAACTACATTTGTCTACAGACTGCCTGTAGTGCTAGTGCCAGAGGATTAGAAATAGCAAACACTGCTTGGACAACAGTGATACTAGTTTAATTTACTAGCTAAGCATCTGACTTAAATTTTTTTGAATGTTTATTTGTTTTTTGAGCGTTAGAGAGTGCAAGCAGGGGGCAGGGCAGAGAGAAAGGGAGACAGAATCTGAAGCAGGCTTCAGGTTGTCAGTGCAGAGCCCATTGTGGGGCTTGAACTCACAAACTGCAAGACAATGACCTGAGCTGAAAGCAAGAGTTGGACGCCTAACCGACTAAGCCACCCAGGCACCCCAGGAACTGATTTTTAATCACACCCTGGTGCAAATGCTTTATGCCCCTTAATCCTGCCTGAAATTTTATTTTAGATATTCAGTATTCATATGTCTTGAGTTCAAAGGCATTCTCTTCCTGATGAGTAAAAATAACTGACTGGACATAGTTCTCTATACATATCAAGTGATGGATGAAAAAAAACTAAGATTTAATGAGTTTATGTATTAACTTGGAATTTAACATTACAAACTTATGTACATTCATTGTACTAGGTGCTTTACATGCTGTATCTCATTTAATCTGCAAAGAAACTATTTGATGTTTAATAATGAACCAATTTTCCAGAATAGAGGATACTGTCTTAATCCCATGGGTTACAGGCCTAATTTAAACTGAGATATCTGGTGGCTATTATAAAGTTGGGTTGGTTCTAAACTCCTTTGATTTCAAATGCATTCTAAAATCTTTTAAATGTTAGATATTTAAATGTAGTCTAGACATAGCTTATGTCTAGGCTAGATTCACTCAAGGCCTTTCAGCCAAGCTAATTTTATTTTCTAATACTTCCAAGATATTTTGGCCTAACTGGTTATAGGATTCTTACTACAAAAATTAAATTACTGATCTGTTTATGAGTGCACATCCTAGGAGCTAAGGGGTATTTATCGAATCCTGCATATTATGCACAAAAGTGAGTTAAGCCTAAGAGTAATTATGCTCCAAGAAGGGGAGAATATTTATGAAGTTTATAACCTTATTGCCAAATGTTAAGTATTATTAGGTTCTGTTTACATGTTTATGCAGATTTGAGCTAAATTCATCAGTTCCTCCCAGATATCCTGGTATTTTGTGCAGCATATGGCCTAAGACTGAAATACCAAATTAGAACATGCACCTTATACTTTTTCAGCCTACCATGTTTCATTGTCTCCAAAGTCAACATGCTAATAAAAAAAGTTATTTATGAACATTTAGATGTCTAGCAAAATATGTGTGGTAAATGAAAATAATTTCTCAGTTTTATATGATGACAAGAATGATATATGTTTGTTGTAAGGAAGTCAAATAATGTAGACAAGTATCATGAAGAAAGTAAAAATCACCACAAAGTACTCTGTTTGGAGACAAATGCTATTAATATAATGATGAAATTTCCAGTTTAATTTTTCTGTCTTTCTCCATCTCTCTGTGTTTCTGCAGTTCTGTAGATCTGTCTGATTCTGCATATGTATGTGAATTGTTCTGTAAGTAGCTTTTTGTTTTGCATCAAAATATGGAATATTTCCCTCAATAAAGATAATCGTCATAATGTTTAATGGCCACACAGTATTGAATTACATGAAAATACCACAGTCCCCTATATGGATGGGCATTTATATTGTTCTTAACTTTTTTCTTTTAAAATAACACTGTGATTTAAAAAAAAAATCTCATAGTGTCTGTGGCAGACCCAATGATGGGCTTCCAAATATCTCTCCTTTCTAGTACGGAGAACCTGTGCATATGCTACCTTACATAGTCAAAGGGACTTTGTAGATGTGATTAAGTTAAGGATTTTATGATAAGATATTACCCTGGGTTATCCAGCTGGGCCCAATGCAATCATGGTGCTTATAAGGAGGTAAAAGATTCAATGTCAGAGAAGGAGACTGAGGATGGGAGAGAGAGATTTGAAGATGACATGTTGTTGACTTTGAAGATGGAGGGAAGGAGCCATGAGCAAAAGCAATCCAGGCAACCTTTAAAAGCTGAAAAAAGCAAAGAAATACAGAAAGAATATAGCACTGCTGACACCTTGATTTTAGTCCCACAAACCCATTTAGGACTTTTGACCTTTAGAACTGTAAGGTAATAATTTGTGTATCTTTAAGCCACTAAGTTTGTAGTAATTTGTCATAGCAACAGTAGGAAACTAATACAGTGTATCTCTCTGGACTCTGTTGAATTAGGATAAATGCTCAGAAGTAAGATTACAAGTTCAAACCTATTTTAAATTTGTGATATATCGACAATATTCCTCTAAAGCTTTCCAACTCCACATTCTGTGGCTTTTCTCTTCCCATTCTTCACTTTTCCCAACCTGATCTATGATATTTTTTATCTGTACCATTGAAAATTACTTTTTAAAGTGTTTTTTAAATGTTTATTTATTTATTTTGAGATAGATAAGGAGAGAGAGAGAGAGAGTGCAAAAGAGAGCTGGGGGAGGGGCAGAGATAGAGGAGAGAGAAAATCCCAAGCAGACTCCTGGCTGTTAGAGTGGAGCCCAAACTGGGGCTCCAGTTCACTAACCTTAAGATCATGACCTAAGCTGAAATCAACATTCAGATACTTAGGACTGAGACACCCAGGTGCCTCTAAAGTATTTTTTGATTAATCCTTGTTAATCAAAGTTAATGATTACCAAAGTTTGATAAGCATCAGTGCTTATTTAAAAAAAATTAATGTTTATTTATTTTTGACAGAGAGAGACAGAGCATGAATGGGGGAGGGGCAGAGAGAGGGAGACACAGAATCTGAAACAGGCTCCAGGCTCTGAGCTGTCAGCACAGAGCCCGATAGGGGGCTCCATCCCACGGACCCCGAGATCATGACCTGAGCTGAAGTCGGATGCTCAACCGACTGAGCCACCCAGCACCCCAAGCATCAGTGCTTATTAAAGTGCATGAGGAGCAATAAGAATCTTTTTTTAAAGTATTTATTTATTTTGAGAGAGAGTGAGAGAGAGAACACATGAGTGGGGGAAGGGAAGAGAGAGAGAGAGAAAGAGAGAGAATCCCAAGCAGGCTCCAGGTGCTGTCAGTGCAGAGCCTGATGCAGGGCTTAACCTCATAAACCGTGAGCCAAAATCAAGAGTCCGACGCTTAACCAACTAAGCGACCAAAGCACCCAGGAATCTTTTTAAAAGGCAGATTCTGGTTCAGTGGACCTGGGGTGTGAGCTTAGATTCTGCATTTCTAATAAATTCTCATGTGATGCCCATGCTGCTAGTTCTTGGAGTTCACATAGAGAAGCGGGGTGTAGACTTTAATATTTCTTTATTTATGGGATGTATTATTGAACAATATTTAAGATCACAGATTTAGGAGTCAGACAAATCAAGTCCCTTCTCTGTTACTCTTTAGTTATGTAAGTTTGGATACAGGACTTTCTGAGCTTCAATTTTCTTATCTACAAAACTGGGATAAAATGGTGTGCAAATTTTACACATTTTTGTGATAATCCAATAACATGTTGCATCTCATTTCTTTAGCTCAAAGCTTGAAAATCATCAATTACTATCATTGTTATTATTATTAGCTATATCAATTGAATTGATTATATACTTCCTTTAATTTTCACTTGGAATATTTACTTTCTCTTATTGCTATACTCTTGTATATTTCAGACATCAACCCTTCATTTTTTGCCATTTGTTTTGTAATATTTATCCTAAATTTTTAAATATGTATTTTAACTTCATGACATATTTCACAATTATGTGATCAAATTGGTCAGGGTTGTTCTTTATTATTCCTAGTTTTTAGTCTTATTTAAAAAGCATTCCCCACACCAAGATTATTTTATAAATACACGTTTACTCTCTGTATTGAAAGGAATATTTTTCCTATTTTTTTCTTTAGACTTCAAGTTCTTTACCCACCTGGAATTATTTTTGTAAGAGATCAATGTAGCGATTCAATTTATTTTTCCCCTCAAAGATTAGCCAGTTATCTCAACATCATTAATCCATCTATTTTTTCTACTGCTTAAAATTTTACCATTTTTATAAACCAAATTTTATACATAGCTGGTTCCCTTTTTTGACTATTTATTTTATTTCACTGTTTGGTCCATTTATCTCTGAATCAATACTGGACATTACTCTAGCTTAAATTATATTTTAATTCTCAGTAGTCCTAAATTTACTCTTAAAACATTTATTTTAGAATTCTCCTAATTCTAAATGTGCAGTATTTAATATACATTTCAGGGAAAAATTTGTTGAGATAGTTATAGCCTCTTTTTGTATAAATCAAGTAATATTAAGATGTCTTTATTCTACTCTTACCATATTTACTTTTCTTTTTTATAGCGCCAATGTTAGTTTACCCGTATGTTATCTTAAAATAAGCCTGTGGATAGACCTTCTGAGGCTGGTCACAAATTGAAAAATTAATACATAAATAATGTTATATTAACATATAGATTTGGGGTAAATTATATAGTTAAATTGGAAGTAATTAGGAGCCCCTATAGAAAATCATGTACTTTGATCTTGAACTATATGCAGTTGAAAATTTATGTAGCTTGGTGGCTGCTATCAAAGTATGAGATTCTTTCGGCAATTTTGTGTATTCCATATAGTCCCTGCTCCCTTTACATCAGAGGGATTATAGCATCAGTGTCCCCCTTTTTGGTGGTAACCTCTGCTATCTTTGATTGGTACTGGGCTTTGTGTATTTTCTGTGATTAACATCAGAGTTATTAACTCAGAAATCAAGTTCTCTGCATCTTTGACGCCAGTGAATGAAGGAGCTTCGTTCATAGCTCATAGATTATTGGGAGAAAAAGAGTAGTCAGTATTAACCATAAACTACTTAAGATGCTACAGAGATATTTGCTTCCCCAAATTAAATGTAACCTGAGCATACTAATTAATTGGATATGAACTATGACCGCTTGTGGTGGGATTTTTGGCATTGTTTTATTACAGTTATGCTCGGTACTCTCTGGCTAAAGATTAGTTTAAAGGGACTTGTCACTATCTAAAGACCAATGTGGCAGGAAACTGGTCTGTTGGCAATTTCCATGCATTGTGAAAATCCAGGTAACGGAACTGTTTCATTGCTAATCTGCAGGGTTTTGGCTTTTGGCTTTTACAAAAAAGCCTCCTTCTGTTTGTTTAAGGTACAATATTATTTGTACAGTTCAAATAGAACCTTTTTCTTGATGTCTTTGTAATTATTATTTTTTTTACTTCATTTGCAAGATAAAAAAAGCTCCTTTCATGTGCCCTAGCAAACCAGAGATTGTGAAGGGAAACGGCATTCTTGAATTTCTTTTTCTCTGACTTTTTTTAAAAATAGAATGGTCTGTTTTGTGGAACAGCAGGTTTTTGTGCCGTTTCAGATGGTGTTGCATGTGGCAGAATAGGCCCCATTCACGTTTTCTGTGGGACAATTTGCAAAGGCACCGTGCTGTGGGAACCTTTTTTAAGAGGAGGGTCTGTAAGGGCGGGCAAAGGGCGACACAACACCTGTAGCAGGACACAATCTGTGCAGGGCTCAGAGCTGATTTCACACTTTGTTTTATTCCCCCTAAGTATTCAGCATATGTTCCTTTCTGGGAAAAATAAAGGGCTCCCTCAGATGGTACATATCAAGTGAGCTCAAGGAGGTTAATAGATTAACTCCAATCAATCTAAGCATTCCCTCGTGAGACCCTAATGCTGGTTATTCACTACCCTTGTTACGATGATGTTCATTTTATTAGAGCTTATAGCTCAATAGTCAGAGCGTGCGATCTTTTTACTGTGAAAATCTTTCTGCATGCCTTCTTTTCTCAGGAAGAAAGCACCAGTAAAGTGGTAAGCATTCCCTTTACAAGACTTGCAGTGAATCTGGAATAACAGAAATAGGTTTCCCATTTTAAATAGCCAGAGTGAATGTCTAATCTTTTCCTGGGCCTGGTGGTACATTCTGTGGGCTGAAATTTTCAATGCGATGGTTTCTAAGCCCCAAGTCCCTGCCATGTTCCTTTCAGTTTCCTTTTCCTCCCTTCTATTTCTAAATGAGAGCAGTTGGGCCTGCCCAGACACACGTACAGTAGTGATGCTCTGTGATTCAAGTCAAAGAATGTTTAGTCTGGATCCCACAAAGGCCCACGATTCCCAGCACAGAAACACATACAGCAAAGCAGGGAGAGAGCAAACATGGCATCAAAGAAAACTCGTGAATATAGACACCACTATAAAAACTAACTCTGTGTTAGCCCAAGAAAGAAAGAAATGACAAGGGTTTTGAATGCTAAAATATAGAGGGTTGTATGAAAGGGAGGGAAACATCCACAAAAAGTAGACGGACTGAATAAAAGTATTTATCTTTAAACCACACAAGTCATGGTAATTAAATTAGGTCAGGCTGGTTACAACACTACAAAAAGCAGGCTGTAACTAATTTCAAAAGGAACAGAAAAGACCTGGAAAAAAAAAAGTAGATTGACAGCTTCTTATTTTTTTGTTTTCATCCAATCAAGGCAACCCAACATCAAAAAGTGGGAAGAGAAATCCTGATTTGCAGGAAATTTGTCTCATCACAGAATATAAACTTAGCAGATATATTCAGGGTAGGCTTAGAACTTTGGGAAATTATTCGTACTAAGAGAAAAGCAAGCAGTATCCATGTATGAAGTTCACCATTTGAAAAAAACTTGATAAAAATCCTGGTCCCTAAGTAGTTCAAAGCCTATTGCAAATGATACATCTTCCCTATTCTTTGTAATTACATAGAGACTTTTTCAGCCCCAGTATCTTCTGCATTCAATTGTTTAAGACAACTTTCAAAGTATTATATCGAGAGGAAACTTGTGAGACTTTTCTTTCAAATTGTCTCTTTAAAAGACTACCTAGTGATGCCTACTAAAATGACTTTTAAAAGTAGCTTCAAATATTTACTTTGAATGTAAATGTGCCAAGTGGTGAAGGACATTTGGCACATAAATTGGAGGATGGGAGAAAATAACCCAGGGAGACTGTTATTCGAAGACCATTCTGTATTTTTATTTATTTTTTATTTTTAAAAATCTTTATTTATTTTTGAGAGAGAGAGAGAGAGTTGAGGAAGGGCAGAGGGAGAGAGAGAGAGGAAGACGCAGAATCCAAAGCAGGCTCCAGGCTCTGAGCTGTTAACACAGAGCCCAACACGGAGCTCTAAGTCATGGACCGTAAGATCATGACTTGAGCTGAAGTTGGATGCTTAACTGACTGAGCCATCCAGGCACCCCAACCATTCTGAATTTTTAAAGAAAAGTTTAAAATGTGTCATTTTTGTCCTTCCTTTCTTGAAAAAAAAAGCACAGGATCTGAGAAGTTTCTGTTAGCTTAATTTAAATAGGAAAATCACTGAATACCAAGCAATTAATAATGCAAAGAAACCATAATAGCGTTGCCTGTGAAAATCTCAAATATATCTTTCATCCTTGCCATCTGATAATTAATGTCATTTCGCCTTATGTATCACTGGGAAGATGTGAATTAGGAACATTCAGTACTATTCAAGTGTAGATTTGGGCTGAACATTAGGAGTAATTGTGCTTTTTCATATACTTAAGGTAGTCATTTCCCTTTTTTGAATCTTGGACAAAAGCCTGTCCAGCTGCTTTGCTACATAGACCTATTTTCTTATTCCTATAATGTTCTGCTCCCCAGAAACTTAGATTTAGGCAGTGGATGCTGGTATAGACAAACACACATGATATCGTATCTATATTTAAACAATCATAGTTTTACCTTTCAGATGGTTTGGGAGCACATTTAGCACTTTTGCATCCTCTAGAGGTCTTTCCTGAAGTGTGGTTTGGTGATTTCACTGGGGTAAACTGGTGACAATTGCTATTCGTGACCTTGAATTGCAGGGTGAGAAGAAGGAACACTGATATCCATGAAGCAGAAATGCCATTGTTACTATCAGAAAGGACTGTGGTAGAATAGTGAGGTAGGAAGGCCTGCATAGGAAACAAGTCACCACATTTTTTTAAATGTTTTATTTATTTTTGAGAGAGAGGAAGAGAGAGACAGAGCGTGAGTGGGGAGGGTCAGAGAGAGAGGAGGACACAGAATCTGAAGCAGGCTCTAGACTGCTGTTAGCATAGAGCCAGATACGGGGTTCGAACTCATGGACTGCAAGATTATGACCTGAGCTGAAGTCGAATACTTAACTGACTGAGCCACCCAGGCATCCCAGGAAACAAGTTATTTAGATTTTATGATGGCTACTGATAGCACCATCATCAGATTAGCTTAACTCTTGTTTAATCTCATTCCTGCATCAAGGGGAAGCAGTGGGAAGAATGCAGAGGAGACTTACAATGTATTAATTCTCCCATATTGTGCCAGTGATGTGTACCCCAGTTCTCCATGACAGTAGGCTTCTCCTGAGATGGTGAAAATTCTTACTGGTGTCCCTCTGGAGTAGTCTTTCCAGTATCCAGAGATCTTAGCAAGGTCTATTGTGTCTGTTAGGATGCTGGCAGAGATGTCTGTAGTCCTCTTAGCAGGAGGCAGTTGCTGATTTCCCATCTGCTTTGCACAGCATCACATTTATCTCAAACAACCATTAGGATTTTTACTATGTGCCTACTTGCTAAGTTTTGTTTTGTAGGAAAAGCAACATAATAGGGGAAACACATCAAGGCAGAAAGGGGTGGATTTGTAGAAGGAAGAGGGAGGGCAAGTCAGGGAGAAAGATGGGGAAATTGAAAGAGATGGAATGTTTTGGAAAATGCACAGAACAAAGGAGTTAATGTGACCCATGACCTCTTGTGAAGGTCTGCATCTGCCGTAATGAGGTTCTGTTTTTGGGTATTCAGCCTTGTAAATGGGAGCACCCGAGAGCCCAGAATGGGGGTGGGTGGACCAAAGTTGAAGCCGAACAATCTCCCTTCTCCGACTCCCTGACCTCGGGCTGCCGGGAAACCACTCAGCACATCCACAGTTCCGAACGCTGAAACAGGGGACAGTTTCATTGCACAAACCAGGGCACAATGAAAAGCTTCTTCTTTTTAAAGGTAACAGATTGAATTAAGTTCGTCCTTTAACCTTAGACTTGATGTATAAATCTTGACAGTATGAATACAGGTAGAATAGTCTTCTAGGAACTGAATGAGCATATGGAAGATTAAGAACCAAGTGACAAAAAGAACAGTTCCTTATAGTGAAAACTACAGTGTGGCCCCTTTGGCACCATCTGCAGCAGTTTCTTTGAAGTTGTTTTTTTAGCCACCATATTCCATATTTCAGTGGATCTCAGGGTTAATTTAGCATAATAGCCTAGGATAAGGACTCTGGGCACACACAGACTGGGTTGGAATTACTAGCTTGGTGTCACTGGGCACTTGGCTCGGTCTACTGGAACCTCAGTTTCCATGTTCGATACATAGTAGGTACTCAATAAATCTTCGCTGCTATAATAATATGATTCTGAAGAAATTGTAATTTAAAACATAGTATTCAGCACTTTTTGGTTTTCAGCTATAACTCTCCACATTGTGTCATAGTATTAATCTTAGATTGGGAGGTGTTCGTGACAAGGATTATTTCATTTATCCCTTTGTGTCTAACTCTTAACATAGTACCTGATGCTTAGACAAGGGTCAATGGATGGCACGAATGTCTGAATGGATGAATGAGGGAAATAAAAGTCATTTTATACTTAGAGATTTATTTTTCAGTTGAGTGATGGCTCTGCTTTTAAAAGATTCAGCAGAGTTTTAAAGGAATGGCAGTTTTTAGACACACTTTCAAAAAATAAAATTGGCTCAAAACCTTTCAAAAACCTCAGATGAACTTTTCAACACATCAGCAACTGTGATCTCCTTTAATCTAAAACACTCTGCATTTTTAACTACATTAACTTCCAAAGTTTCCTGGAATGCTGATCTGCTGTGTGATCATGTAGCTGTTACCAGGTGTTTTGAATTGAATCCCTAGTTTTCCATCATGAGATGGCATAAGATATTTTTGTTACGTAGATAATTCTCAAAGAATAGGGAACTTGTGCAAATGTCATAATAGGCTCCTCCAAATTTTTTTGGCCAAAAATATGTATTTTGCTTCCTCATAGTAGGTGCTATTACTGCTATCATGTTGCCCTAAACAGTAATTCTATATTTAAGTATATTTAAATATTGAAGCCAGTGGTTCCCAACTTATGATCAGATTCTATTCTAATAAATTCTGTTTTATGTTGATTTCTTGGGACATGGAACTGATATTTCCAAAGAAACTTTGTTTTGTAATGGGTATTGAGTCTCTCTACCTCGTGGAAAAAAAAAACCCTTTGGTTACTAATAAGATGGGATTGACAGGGATATTAGGTTTGGGAAATATGGACAGAGGGACCAAACTACTTCTGTTGTCATGGCTCTGTGAGCACTAGACATCTGATCTTAGACAAAATAATGATCTATATAATTACGCTTAATAAATGGTCTCAATTTCAACATGAATTTTAAGTATTGCATACATACATAAAAATACATAAAATCTAAGTATACACCTTGATGAATTTTTATAAGTTGAGTACATAGGTGCAACTGGTAAGCAGATAAAGAAACAATATTAATAGCTCTCCAGAAGTTTCTCCTATTCTCTTTCAGTAATTAGTCCCCTTAGTTCTCCCTTAGTTTGTAAACTTTAAAGAAATGGAATCATAAAATATGTACTCTGTTTTAGCTGGAGTCTTTAGCTCAATGTAATATTTGTGTGTCCATTTTGTTATGTGTAGTTGTAGTTGGTTTAGTTTCAGTATTACATCTAAATTTTAGCATCAACCTGTCAATTTCCATAAAATAGATGAAATTTGGTTGGGATTACATCAAATCTATATTTCAGTTGACATATAATTGACACATTTAAGTTATTAAGACTTTCAACCCACATACATCATATACCCTTCCTTTTATTTTGGTCATCTTTTATATCTTTGATTTTTTAAAATATTTGTTATAACATTCTGGTGCATATTTCATTAGATGTATGTTTTCTGATGTTATTCTAAATTATATCCTTTAATATAATTCATTTTATATTTTTTTATTTTAGGTATATAAATATAATTCATTTTAGTTTGTTGATGTCATATCCAGAAATATTATTGGGGCACCTGAGTGGCTTAGTCGGTTGAGTGCCCGACTTTGGCTCAGGTTATCATGTCGCAGTTCCAGAGTTCGAGCTCCCCATCGGGCTGCTTCAGATCTGCTTCAGATCTGCTGTCCCCTCTCTCTCTGCCCCTCCCCTGCTCACTCTCTCTGTCTGTCTCAAAATAAATACACTTAAAAAAAAAGAGAGAGAGAGAGAAATATCAAACTTAACATGTAAAAATGTATAATAATTACAGGTTTATGTCTCCCTTTTCATCCATATAACGATTATCTTCTTTTCTTGCCTTCTTTTTTAAATATTTATTTATTTTTATTTTTAAGAGAGAAGACATGAGTGGGGGGGTGCAGAAAGAGGGAGACAGGATTTGAAGCTGGCTCCGGCTCCTCATTGACAGCAGAGAGCCTGATGTAGGGCTAGAACTTAAGAGCATAAGATCATGACCTGAGCCAAAGTCAGTCATTTAACCACCTGAGCCACCCAGGAGCCCCACTTTTCTTGCCTTCTTGAACTAGTTAAGACCTCACTTGAATGTTGAACATAAATTGTTATAACTGGGATGCCTGGGTGGCTCAATTGTTTGAGTGTCCAACTTTTGATTTTGGCTTAGGTCATGATCCCAGGGTCGTGCGGTTGAGCCCTGCGTTGGGCTCCATGCTGAGCATGAAGCCTGCTTAAGATTCTCTCCCTCTTTCTCTCTCTCTCTCTCTTTCTCTGTCCCTCTCACACACTTTTTCTCTAAAATAAATAAATAAATAAATAAATAAATAAATAAATAAATAAACAAATACATAAAACTGATTTCACATGATTGGTCCTAATTTTTCTGTTGGGAGAAAACTTTCAGTAATTCACCATTAAGTTTTACATGTGGTCTATCAGATGATGGAACCTCCCTTGTATTCCTCTGTTGAGAAGAGTTATAGAGTAATAATTACTGAAAATTATAACTTTTTAACTGTACTTTATAAAATTTCTATGTGAAAAATTTAGTCAGTAGTTGCTAATGAGGATGCTCAGAGAGGCTTTCCCCTCCCATTGTAAGGTCCAGCAAATTCCTATATTTTCAGAATGTCACTTCTTCCTCTACCACACTGGTTTATTTCCTTAACATAAACCTATAATGGCAGCAGTTTTTGTTCCCATGCACATCAATTTATTACTAAGAATTGGGGTGGATGAAGGGATTTTATTAAAAGGATTTTATTAAAAGAGACAGGCAAAAGTGCAGATACTATAGGTATGAAAATTCTTGTAGCCACTGTTTTCATCGGAGCCAGTGGAGCAGGGGCCCTTAGAGGTAAGGTTAGTTTCAAAGAAGGAACTGGTTTATTTGAGAGTATCAATAAAGTATGGTGTTTAAAAGCTTGGGCTCCAGAGTCTACTTCTTTAGTTTAAATCCCAGCTCTGCCATTTACAGACTATATTATCTCGATAATTTAATTTTCAGTTCATTTTAGACTTCTCCTTGGTAAGTGGGCTAACATACAATTCCTAGTTTATGAGGTTGTAGTAAAGGAGTTTGTATGTAAAGTCCTAATGACAGTGTTTGGCACATAAGCACAACTCAAGCAAGTATGTACTATCATCATGGTCTTATCATCAAATCAACAGTATTATCACCACATGCTTTCCAGACAACAGCTGGCCAATTCTCCACTGATGTGAACTGGAGAGGGTGGTATAAATTGAATATTATGTGAGATACAAACTTCGGTGAAAAGCAGCATTCAATGTTGTACAGCTGTAACAGGGACTTTTATTTAACATTTATTCATATTTGTGCTCTCTAATTACAAGATAACTTCATCCATGATACTCTCATTTCAAATAATGTTCCTTTTTGTGGCTATTTGCTATCTCATAGCCATATACTGTATGAATTTAATCATCATGAACAAAATAAATCTATTTAATCACCACCATTTCGATCTCTTTGCATTTGCTTGTTATGTAGAAGAGGTCGCTAACTTTAAACCAAAGTTTCATGCCTTTCTCCTATTGTACAGATGTGTTTCTGAGAAGTGTCTGTCCAGTTTGGAGCCACCATTCCCAGCTCTTCTCACTTTGAGTCTAGGTGGGAGCACGTAACTACTTTTCCTCTGTGGAATGCAATGGAGGTGATGTGTGGATAAGAAGCATATGTGTGTCTTCTCTACATTTCTTTCCCCATAAATATAAAAATCTGTCAGTTTCAGTTGCTCATGATATGGTTCAGTTTCCTGAGGAATTGAAGCTGAGAGGAATATATATATCATGCATATATAGTATATATGTATCTATATATTCTTAATTTTTGTTAACATTTATTAATTTCTTGAGAGAGAAACAGAGTGCAAGTGGGGGAGGGGCAGAGAGCAAGGGAGACACAGAATCTGAAGCAGGCTCCAGGCTCTGGGCTGTCAGCCCAGAACCTGACACAGGGCTGAAACCCATGGACTGCAAGATCATGATTTGAGCTGAAGTTGGATGCTTAACCGACTCAGCCAGACAGGCGCCCCATATGCTATGTATGTATTTAAGATGATATATAAGAGGTATAGGGAAGACACATTTGAGTACCCTTTGATTTCTCCATTTGTCTGAGCTTTTGTTAATCAAATAACCCTTTAAATAATGAGTCTCTAGTCATAATCTTTACAGTTATATTTTACAACTAATTTTTTAAGTTTATTTATTTATTTTGAGAAAGAGAGTGTGTGAGTGAAGGAGAGACAGAGAAGAGGGAGAGAGAAAATCTCAAGCAGGCACCACCCTCTTAGTGCAGAGCCCAACAAACTGTGAGATCATGACCTAAGCCGAAATCAAGAGTCATTGGCTTAACCGACCGAGCCACCCAGTAGCCCCTATTTTACAACTGATTTTAAAGATGAAAGCTGACTTCAAACTTTTGGGGAACAATGGAAAAGACCATCCACCATTTCTTTTGTTGATTTGTTGACAGCATTTTATTTGTTTAATCAATTTTATTTTGTTTAATCAATTTTATTTTGAAGATGCCTAAAGAGCAATGAGACTGTAAGGGGCATGTGCACATAACCAAAGATTATTTAAATGCCTTCTCAGGACTTGGGTCCTTATCTAGAAGATACCTGGTTTCATTGAGTCCAGTTATTGCTTTTTTTTTTTTAATTTTTTTTTCAACGTTTATTTATTTTTGGGACAGAGAGAGACAGAGCATGAACGGCGGAGGGGCAGAGAGAGAGGGAGACAAAGAATCGGAAACAGGCTCCAGGCTCCGAGCCATCAGCCCAGAGCCTGACGCGGGGCTCGAACTCACGGACCGCGAGATCGTGACCTGGCTGAAGTCGGACGCTCAACCGACTGCGCCACCCAGGCGCCCCAGAGTCCAGTTATCGCTTTGAGACGGTAAGTAGGTGGTGCAAAGGACCTAGACAGTAAGGGATTTGAGGTTTCTGGGAGAAATACAGAAGAGGGAGGAAGAGCTGCTATACGGACATTGTGTGGAGGACAGTAAAAAAGGAAAAACTGTGGAGCCTGGCCGTGATGGAAATTTGAAACAGATGTACCATATATAGAAGTTTAAAGTTGTTTGTAGTGAGGGAAGCAACGTAGACCTCTTTAGCTTGCTTGAAAAAATACTGTTTGTTCTACACTGCTGGCTAATGCTTTCATTCATTTAAAAGAAAAGACTCCTATTTTTGATTTTCTATGCTTCTAAAACAGAAATAACATGTAAGGACCCAAAAGCATTTGGATTATGGGGATCTATTTTATTTCCTTTCTTTTTCCCCTAAAATTTAAATTCAGGAAATATGCCTAATCATGTAACATTGAAAATTGCGTTTCTAGGGTAAGTAAAAAATGAAAAGTTCTGGGATAAAGTTCCTCCTTCAGATTGCCATACATCTGTCTGTCTTTCCCCTTCTCTTTTTATTTCTAGAATTATTGCAATTTTAAAATATAGATTATGATTATGTTAAATACTTTCACTTGCATGACTTTATTGGTTAATGTTTTAGCTACCTGAAGAATGTAGGCATTGATATTTTTTCCTAGGGTCAAAGCCATTATTTACTTCTTCATTAACATAACTGAAGACAAAACAGGGATCGAAATCAACCTCTAGCAGTCAAAGGACAATTGGACAACTGGCGATGAATCCTTTCCTTTCTAACCCAACAAGTAAGACGCTTCTTTGTATCAGCTCCCCAAGCTGTATGGGAGATGCTTCTGATCACATTGGTTAGCATGGATTTATGTAAAATTTGAATATTGCTTACAATGGAAATTGAACTGATCCACTATGAGAAAAGTAGATTTTTAATGGGTAGAATTTCATTCTATTCTATTCAAAATTATTCTATTCTACTCAATTCTACTCAAAATAATATAAATTGACAAATTACACATTTGGAAACCTTGCCTAGAAATTGAAAATACTTAGGAAACAATTTTTATAGGAGCTATAACTAAACATAATTTTAGGTTCTTAAATTGCAGATAACAACTATGAAATGCTTCAAATTACCTTTCTCTGACACCAGATATATATTTTTCTTTATTGCTAGAATAAAGCTCTGGCTGTCCTTTGTGGCTGTCTCAATCATTTTCATCCTATTGTGTTGTGGGGTATTTGTGTCATGCATTTACATTTTAAAAGTTGTAGTCTATGCAGTGTGACTTTCAAACAATCGACGAACCTATTCCCATGTCAACCCCTCTGCTTAATCAGCAGTCACTTTATTCCCACTCTTTTCAAAGGCACTTGAACTGCCTGAAAAGCTAAAGGACAATTCAAGTGAGTGTGCTGGGCTGGTCCCCTCCAGTGTTCATCCATTCAAATTCGTGCATGTAATCTTCTGGTGAAGAAGGGTGGTTCAGTGACACCATGGCAGCTCTGTGGAGCAGATGTCCCACAAATAAAGGGAAGAAAGTTTCCTTCTAGAAGGAGTAGTTAATTTTTCTTATTCTGGGTATGTGAGTGTGTGGTGGTTATGAGGTGAAGGATAAAGACTAAAATTAGGAGGAGAAGATACTCTACAGAGGCAGTGTATGATCCTACAATCTCTACTTGTTTGGCAAATGTATTCTGAACGGTTTCACCAAGTAGCATGCTTCCCCTATCTATTTCTTGTTAGATTCTAAAGATCATCTCCACCTTGCTGATTTAAATATATACACTCAATATCATCCAGAATCCTTGGTGCTCAGGGGCTTAGGCATAAAACAATTAAGGCATTATTGATGAAAGGATGAGTTTTTATTTGCTTGTGGGTTTTACTGTAGACCTTTGGATGCCAGTAAGCTTAAGTCCCTTGAACTTTTGAAAGAGTTTTAATTTTTACTTTGGGAAGCCAGATTTGGCCAAGAGTAAATATAATGAGGAACCATTTTCAATATGAATAAAACATTTAATTTGAGAAATTTCCTTGACCATGTGTCAGGATTTTACTTTTTTAATTTGACTTGCTGGGAGGTATAACATGGAGCTGAAACTTGAGAAATGTATGTGCTTTTGCAACAGATGATTTTGGGACAACTTCAATTCCCAACTTCAGATTGTTTTATAGTAGACTTAAGTACAAGTTGGCTGTGTTCAAAATGTGAATGTTGACACATTAGAGAAGAAAATGTTGATGACAAAGGTAATAAAAGGATGACCGTACTTATCTTGATGTATTCCCAACCATTGACCATGAGACCAAGATCCAGCTGTCCATTGTCATTGTCCACAATTTTAGAGTCAGACACATTTGAGCTTGGTTTGGATCATTAGCTGTGTGACCAGGAGAAATTATTTTACACCCTTGGAGCTTCAACTTCCATTATTAAATAAAAGTACCATTTTTCTCCCCAGAGGGCTGTTTTGATTTATGCATGGTAGCTATGAATATTTTTCATCCAAGGTCTTTATCTAAATTCATTATAGTAAATATTTGTGAATAAGAATAAATCATTTATATTTCAAATATGTTTTATTTTGATTAATTAGATATATTTTTTCATATTTAGCATATGTATCCTTTCCAGAAAATGACAATAAGAATTTCATCATTTTGCCTCCAATAACAGATTTAGGATTTCTACACTGTGATTATTAATTTTAGCAAATAATTTTGTCTGCTGAATTTAGGCAGAATTTCAAACCTACTGTTTTTTGGCTTTTGTGGTTTAGGATGCATTTGTGCTTTATATCAGACGCAGACTATTCGGGCATAATTTGGCTTTATTTCTGGTATCTTCTTATTATTTCCTCCGGGGCTTAAGAAATGGCTGCAATTAAATAAGGTTTAGGATTAAGCATCAGAGGAGCCCAGAAAAGACTGAGGGAAAAGAGGTGCTGGATAGGGCCTCTGGATGAGATTTATTTTTATTATTTTTTTTTAATATGAAATTTATTGACAAATTGGTTTCCATACAACACCCAGTGCTCATCCCAAAAGGTGCCCTCCTCAATACCCATCACCCACCCTCTCCTCCCTCCCACCCCCCATCAACCCTCAGTTTGTTCTCAGTTTTTAAGAGTCTCTTATGCTTTGGCTCTCTCCCACTCTAACCTGTTTGTTTTTTTCCTTCCCCTCCCCCATGGGTTCCTGTTAATTTCTCAGGGTCCACATAAGAGTGAAACCATATGGTATCTGTCTTTCTCTGTATGACTTATTTCACTTAGCATCACACTCTCCAGTTCCATCCACGTTGCTACAAAAGGCCATATTTCATTTTTTCTCATTGCCACGTAGTACTCCATTGTGTATATAAACCACAATTTCTTTATCCATTCATCAGTTGATGGACATTTAGGCTCTTTCCATAATTTGGCTATTGTTGAGAGTGCTGCTATGAACATTGGGGTACAAGTGGCCCTATGCATCAGTACTCCTGTATCCCTTGGATAAATTCCTAGCAGTGCTATTGCTGGGTCATAGGGTAGGTCTATTTTTAATTTTCTGAGGAACCTCCACACTGCTTTCCAGAGCGGCTGCACCAATTTGCATTCCCACCAACAGTGCAAGAGGGTTCCCGTTTCTCCACATCCTCTCCAGCATCTAGAGTCTCCTGATTTGTTCATTTTGGCCACTCTGACTGGCGTGAGGTGATACCTGAGTGTGGTTTTGATTTGTATTTCCCTGATAAGGAGCGACGCTGAACATCTTTTCATGTGCCTGTTGGCCATCCGGATGTCTTCTTTAGAGAAGTGTCTATTCATGTTTTCTGCCCATTTCTTCACTGGGTTATTTGTTTTTCGGGTGTGGAGTTTGGTGAGCTCTTTATAGATTTTGGATACTAGCCCTTTGTCCGATATGTCATTTGCGAATATCTTTTCCCATTCCGTTGGTTGCCTTTTAGTTTTGTTGGTTGTTTCCTTTGCTGTGCAGAAGCTTTTTATCTTCATAAGGTCCCAGTAATTCACTTTTGCTTTTAATTCCCTTGCCTTTGGGGATGTGTCGAGTAAGAGATTGCTACGGCTGAGGTCAGAGAGGTCTTTTCCTGCTTTCCCCTCTAAGGTTTTGATGGTTTCCTGTCTTACATTTAGGTCCTTTATCCATTTTGAGTTTATTTTTGTGAATGGTGTGAGAAAGTGGTCTAGTTTCAACCTTCTGCATGTTGCTGTCCAGTTCTCCCAGCACCATTTGTTAAAGAGGCTGTCTTTTTTCCATTGGATGTTCTTTCCTGCTTTGTCAAAGATGAGTTGGCCATACGTTTGTGGGTCTAGTTCTGGGGTTTCTATTCTATTCCATTGGTCTATGTGTCTGTTTTTGTGCCAATACCATGCTGTCTTGATGATGACAGCTTTGTACTAGAGGCTAAAGTCTGGGATTGTGATGCCTCCTGCTTTGGTCTTCTTCTTCAAAATTCCTTTGGCTATTCGGGGCCTTTTGTGGTTCCATATGAATTTTAGGATTGCTTGTTCTAGTTTCGAGAAGAATGCTGGTGCAATTTTGATTGGGATTGCATTGAATGTGTAGATAGCTTTGGGTAGTATTGACATTTTGACAATATTTATTTTTACAATCTATGAGCAGGGAATGTCTTTCCATTTCTTTAAATCTTCTTCAATTTCCTTCATAAGCTTTCTATAGTTTTCAGCATACAGATCCTTTACATCTTTGGTTAGATTTATTCCTAGGTATTTTATGCTTCTTGGTGCAATTGTGAATGGGATCAGTTTCTTTATTTGTCTTTCTGTTGCTTCATTGTTAGTGTATAAGAATGCAACTGATTTCTGTACATTGATTTTGTATCCTGCAACTTTGCTGAATTCCTGTATCAGTTCTAGTAGACTTTTGGTGGAGTCTATCGGATTTTCCATGTATAATATCATGTCATCTGCAAAAAGCGAAAGCTTGACTTCATCTTTGCCAATTTTGATGCCTTTGGTTTCCTTTTGTTGTCTGATTGCTGATGCTAGAACTTCCAGCACTATGTTAAACAGCAGCGGTGAGAGCGGGCATCCTTGTCGTATTCCTGATCTCAGGGAAAAAGCTCTCAGTTTTTCCCCATTGAGGATGATGTTAGCTGTGGGCTTTTCATAAATGGCTTTTATGATCTTTAAGTATGTTCCTTCTATCCCGACTTTCTCAAGGGCTTTTATTAAGAAAGGGTGCTGGATTTTGTCAAAGGCCTTTTCTGCATCGATTGACAGGATCATATGGTTCTTCTCTTTTTTTTTGTTAATGTGATGTATCACGTTGATTGATTTGCGAATGTTGAACCAGCCCTGCATCCCAGGAATGAATCCCACTTGATCATGGTGAATAATTCTTTTTATATGCCGTTGAATTCGATTTGCTAGTATCTTATTGAGAATTTTTGCATCCATATTCATCAGGGATATTGGCCTGTAGTTCTCTTTTTTTACTGGGTCTCTGTCTGGTGTAGGAATCAAAGTAATACTGGCTTCATAGAATGAGTCTGGAAGTTTTCCTTCCCTTTCTATTTCTTGGAATAGCTTGAGAAGGATAGGTATTATCTCTGCTTTAAACGTCTGGTAGAACTCCCCTGGGAAGCCATCTGGTCCTGGACTCTTATTTGTTGGGAGATTTTTGATAACCGATTCAATTTCTTCGCTGGTTATGGGTCTGTTCAAGCTTTCTATTTCCTCCTGGTTGAGTTTTGGAAGAGTGTGGGTGTTCAGGAATTTGTCCATTTCTTCCAGGTTGTCCAGTTTGTTGGCATATAATTTTTCATAGTATTCCCTGATAATTGTTTGTATCTCTGAGGGATTGGTTGTAATAATTCCATTTTCATTCATGATTTTATCTATTTGGGTCATTTCCCTTTTCTTTTTGAGAAGCCTGGCTAGAGGTTTGTCAATTTTGTTTATTTTTTCAAAAAACCAACTCTTGGTTTCGTTGATCTGCTCTACAGTTTTTTTAGATTCTATATTGTTTATTTCTGCTCTGATCTTTATTATTTCTCTTCTTCTGCTGGGTTTAGGCTGCCTTTGCTGTTCTGCTTCTAGTTCCTTTAGGTGTGCTGTTAGATTTTGTATTTGGGATTTTTCTTGTTTCTTGAGATAGGCCTGGATTGCAATGTATTTTCCTCTCAGGACTGCCTTTGCTGCGTCCCAAAGCGTTTGGATTGTTGTATTTTCATTTTCGTTTGTTTCCATATATTTTTTAATTTCTTCTCTAATTGCCTGGTTGACCCACTCATTCGTTAGTAGGGTGTTCTTTAACCTCCATGCCTTTGGAGGTTTTCCAGACTTTTTTCTGTGGTTGATTTCAAGCTTCATAGCATTGTGGTCTGAAAGTATGCATGGTATAATTTCAATTCTTGTAAACTTACGAAGGGCTGTTTTGTGACCCAGTATATGATCTATCTTGGAGAATGTTCCATGTGCACTCGAGAAGAAAGTATATTCTGTTGCTTTGGGATGCAGAGTTCTAAATATATCTGTCAAGTCCATCTGATCCAATGTCTCATTCAGGGCCCTTGTTTCTTTATTGACCGTGTGTCTAGATGATCTGTCCATTTCTGTAAGTGGGGTGTTAAAGTCCCCTGCAATTACCACATTCTTATCAATAAGGTTGCTTATGTTTATGAGTAATTGTTTTATATATTTGGGGGCTCCGGTATTCGGCACATAGACATTTATAATTGTTAGCTCTTCCTGATGGATAGACCCTGTAACTATTATATAATGTCCTTCTTCATCTCTTGTTACAGCCTTTAATTTAAAGTCTAGTTTGTCTGATATAAGTATGGCTACTCCAGCTTTCTTTTGGCTTCCAGTCGCATGATAAATAGTTCTCCATCCCCTCACTCTCAATCTAAAGGTGTCCTCAGGTCTAAAATGAGTCTCTTGTAGACAGCAAATAGATGGGTCTTGTTTTTTTATCCATTCTGATACCCTATGTCTTTTGGTTGGCGCATTTAATCCATTTACATTCAGTGTTATTATAGAAAGATATGGGTTTAGAGTCATTGTGATGTCTGTATGTTTTATGCTTGTAGTGATGTCTCTGGGACTTTGTCTCACAGGGTCCCCCTTAGGATCGCTTGTAGGACTGGTTTAGTGGTGACAAATTCCTTCAGTTTTTGTTTGTTTGGGAAGACCTTTATCTCTCCTTCTATTCTAAATGACAGACTTGCTGGATAAAGGATTCTCGGCTGCATATTTTTTCTGTCTAGCACCCTGAAAATCTCGTGCCAATTCTTTCTGGCCTGCCAAGTTTCAAAAGAGAGATCAGTCACGAGTCTTATAGGTCTCCCTTTATATGTGAGGGCACGTTTACCCCTTGCTGCTTTCAGAATTTTCTCTTTATCTTTGTATTTTGCCAGTTTCACTATGATATGTCGTGCAGAAGATCGATTCAAGTTACGTCTGAAGGGAGTTCTCTGTGCCTCTTGGATTTCAATGCCTTTTTCCTTCCCCAGTTCAGGGAAGTTCTCAGCTATTATTTCTTCAAGTACCCCTTCAGCACCTTTCCCTCTCTCTTCCTCCTCTGGGATACCAATTATGCGTATATTATTTCTTTTTAGTGTATCACTTAGTTCTCTAATTTTCCCCTCATACTCCTGGATTTTTTTTATCTCTCTTTTTCTCAGCTTCCTCTTTTTCCATAACTTTATCTTCTAGTTCACCTATTCTCTCCTCTGCCTCTTCAAGCCGAGCTGTCGTCGTTTCCATTTTGTTTTGCATTTCGTTTAAAGCGTTTTTCAGCTCCTCGTGACTGTTCCTTAGTCCCTTGATCTCTGTAGCAAGAGATTCTCTGCTGTCCTGTATACTGTTTTCAAGCCCAGCGATTAATTTTATGACTATTATTCTAAATTCACTTTCTGTTATATTATTTAAATCCTTTTTGATCAGTTCAATAGCTGTTGTTATTTCCTGGAGATTCTTCTGAGGGGAATTCTTCCGCTTGGTCATTTTGGATAGTCCCTGGCGTGGTGAGGACCTGCAGGGCACTTCCCCTGTGTTGTGGTGTATAACTGGAATTGGTGGGCGGGGCCGCAGTCAGACCTGATGTCTGTCCCCAGCCCACCACTGGGGCCACAGTCAGACTGGTGTGTGCCTTCTCTTCCCCTCTCCTAGGGGCGGGATTCACTGTGGGGTGGTGTGGCCCATCTGGGCTACTTGCACACTGCCAGGCTTGTGATGCTGGGGATCTGGCGTATTAGCTGGGGTGGGTAGGCAAGGTGCACGGGGGCAGGAGGGGCAGGCTTAGATCGCTTGTCCTTAGGTGATCCTCTTCAGGAGGGGCCCTGTGGCAGCGGGAGGGAGTCAGATCCGCTGCCGGAGGTTTGGCTCCGCAGAAGCACAGAGTTGGGTGTTTGCGCGGAGCGAGCAAGTTCCCTGGCAGGAACTGGTTCTCTTTGGGATTTTGGCTGGGGGATGGGCGGGAGAGATGGCGCTGGCGAGCGCCTTTGTTCCCCACCAAACTGAGCTCTGTTGTCAGGGGGCTCAGCAGCTCTCCCTCCCTTTGTCCTCCAGCCTTCCCGCTTTCCGAGCAGAGCTGTTAACTTATGACCTCCCAGACGCTAAGTCGCGCTTGCTGTGGGAACACAGTCCGTCAGGCCCCTCCGCTTTTGCAAGCCAGACTCGGGGTCTCTGCTTGGCCGGCGAGCCGCCCCTCTGCCCCGGCTCCCTCCCGCCAGTCCGTGGAGCGCGCACCGCCTCGCCGCCCTTCCTACCCTCTTCCGTGGGCCTCTCGTCTGCGTTTGGCTCCAGTGACTCCGTTCTGCTAATCCTCTGGCGGTTTTCTGGGTTATTTAGGCAGGTGTAGGTGGAATCTAAGTGATCAGCAGGACGCGCGGTGAGCCCAGTGTCCTCCTAAGCCGCCATCTTGCCGCTTCTCTCTCTGGATGAGATTTATACAGGAAACAGATTTCAGTGAAATACATGAAATCATTGCAAGTTTTTTAAGTTTAAGAACGGATTGCTTCCTATGTATTAGGCACTGTTTTAGGTTCTCTATGGCAACTATAGCATGGGGAAGTGAACATTACAAAAAGGGATGTTGTTAATAAGATAAGGAACATATATTAATATGCTTGTAAACGTTCCTTTTAATAATTTTTAGGTTCACATCATTCTGACTCACTCCTTTTGGCAAGACTCTTTTGACCCCAGAGACTCTTTGCTCCCAAATTCAACCATGATATTTTCAGGCTTTTATGTTATTACTACCCTGTATGCTCACGGTTGACAGCTTCAGTAGGTCCTCAATATCACCATGTTGTGGGCCCCCAGGCAGTCTCTGAGTTTTGGAGCTGATGGTCTTACCTCTTCCCTGTTGTTTTCTGCTGCTCTAGTGTTAGGTTCCTCTCATCCCACCTTTGAACTTTAGTGAGGCCACGGTGGTCCAGAGAGCTTGAGGGATGGATTGCCATCTACGTTGAGTTGAGGGTCAGAGTTAGTCTTTGCATATTTTACTGATAATGCAAAGCACTATTTTCATGATGCCGACATTTTTCACTCAAATTAAATCTAAACAGTTTTGTCACCATGTCCATATGACCAAAAGAGCTACATGTAGTTCACCAAAATGGCCTACCTCATTCTCTCCCAACACAAAGGTTATTTACTGGTGGATGTTAGGATTTCTGTATAGCTTTTTTTTTTTTTAAGATATTTTTTCCCCTTCTTCATGCTGATGGTATGCTAGAGATATTTTACCAAAAATTCAAATGCTCAAATACTGAAAGTGATATTTAGGGTCTCCGTTTTCCAAGTGATATAGTTTGCATTTGTTAGTATTACTTTCCAGTTTTTCCTAATGTGATACAGGTTGTAAAAATGACTTCCATTTGATTTCTTAGTTAACAGCAGAATCTGTTTTCCTAAACAGTAGCATGGGGATTCTTGATAAACCACCTTCTAGAGGTATTGAAAGGAATTGAGTAATGTGCTGAAATCTGGATTTATTCACAAACACGTTACAGGCTGAGTCATGGTGATACATGCCAGTTCAAGTCATTGTTTCTTTTCCCTGAATCAGTGTTGAGCCACATCCATCTGTATATGTAATGCTAATTTGGTAACAGCTTCTTTATACTAAGCCAGAACTCATTTTACCTGGTGGTTTTATTTGAAATGTATGAGCTTTATTAAATAACATTCAAATAAGTAATAGAAATTTAACTCAAAGAATATGGAAAGAAAAGCCATACAGGCACTTTCAAAACCAACTGGAATCTGGCATCTGACAATGATTAACAAGTTGAACAGATTAGACTAAATCTAAATCTCTGTAAATAGCATTGAAAGACAGAAAATATTTTTATTAAAAACAACTTTAACAATTTAACAGGTCTATGAGATTTGAAAAAAAAAAGTTGATTTGTTTATATATCATCAATCAATATTAGGATAGGCTGAAAGAGTTTGAACACATCATAGAAAACAGGAAATGAAATTAGTCAACTATCCTAAAACTTCATCTGATTGAAACCAGACTTCTTTTGGTATTTGAAACACCAAATTATGGTTGAAAAATACCCATTTTGAATGGGTATTTGACCTCATCTTGATATACTACTAATAAATAAAGCAATAATATTTTATTTTGACTGCTATTGGGTTGATCTATGAAATAGTTGTAAAATTATATCTATCTCTAAAAAATCAAGCAGCCATTTAAATCTGTTTAAATACTTAAAAAAATTTTTGTTAAATCTTTATTGTTTATTTTTGAGAGAGAGAGAGAGAGACAGAGAGAGTATGAGCAGGGGAGGGGCAGAGAGAGGGAGACACAGAATCCGAAGCAGGCTCCAGGCTCCGAGCTGGTAGCACAGAGCCCGATGCGGGGCTTGAACCCATGAACTGCGAGATCATGACCTGAGACAAAGTCGGATGCTCAACCGACTGAGCCACCCAGGTGCCCCTACTGTTTAAATACTTTTGATTAAAATATTGGATATAGTGTGATCTACTCAGATTGAGTGCTTACACCCACAGAGTATGGTGAACTCCTTATTTGCTTACTTCATTTTACCTCATGAAGACAAGCCTGAATCTGTGATTGCCTTTTTAAAGAAAACAATCTTTTCCAAGAAACCATTTGAGTATTTACAAAAAGGTAGAGATATTACTATAACTTGTTATATACATAAAGAGGAATTTATGTATTTTACCTTAGGGTAATTTATAATTTTTTAATGTATGCCAATTTTATATTATCTAAAACATAATAGAGTTTTGTTATGTAAATCATAAAAGGCCACAAATATAATCCTGATGGATAGTCACTCTGGCTGCCATTAAAAGAGAAACAAACATTTTAGCATAGTACACTGTTCTGTGTACATGCAGAAGGAAAACTAAACTTTGAGGAGATCCCTTTTTGTAGATAATTGCTTCTCAGACAAGCCTGTCTTCTGAAAGATAAAACAATTCTTTAATCTTTTGTCCCCTTGTCCCCTAAATACATCCAGAAGATCGATTCAAAATTAGTGGTGAGGTAGAATGCAAGGGGAGGTTGTTAATATGTGTTTGTTGCCCATTCCCAGAATAAAACACGTTTTATTTCTTTTCATGGAATTTGATCTAAAAAGTTTTGTTTAGACCTAGTCCTAGAGATAGGACAAATAAGTAAAAAATAAATAAAGTGAAATAAAATAAAATAAAATAAAATAAAATAAAATAAAATAAAATAATAAACTTGGCCTTCAAAACATGAAGTTCTTCCTCTAAGCAAATCTCCCTTATTAGAGATCTGGCTCAAATTATATGTCATAGAAATATCCTGGGTAAGTAACACAGTATCTGGTTGAGATAAAAGTCCTCTTTGAATATTGTTTGTAACTTGAAGACTTTGCTCATTCATTGGATAGATTCCATTAAACACAGCCGGGAGCAATATATAGTGTGGATTGTATGAATCTGCTGTAATAGACATGCAAATACATATTTTTCACATATAGTATACAAACATCTCAGCAGGGCAATTGAGTAAATGGAGCCAAAACATCAGAAAACTGACAAATGTGCAATGGATTACTAAGGCTTGATTCCACACTCCAAATATAATGAACATTTAATTCATTTGATGTATTTTTCTAATTGGAGACACATTGGTAGAAGGGCATTTGAGTTCACAAACACTCAATTATTTGCATGTTAACCACATTTCACAAACTTCTACCTTGTGAACTGTGGCTTATGTACTGGAACTTGCCGACTCTTACTAATGCAAGTTTTCATTCCTTTTTTTTTCTTTGTTGTGGTTTTTCCTTTCAAATTATGCTCCACTGAAGCCAGATTTTATGTTTCATCCTCATGTGGCAATTTACATGTAATTGTAATTATCACAATTTTAAAACTAAAATTTTAATTAATTTTGTCAAAGAGTGCCAGGTTAACATTAAACTTCCAATGGTGTTCCCTGAATATCACATTTTATTACCTTCTATAGAATTCTACTAGCTAAAATATAGTAAAATAAGAGGGGGGGGGAAGGACTTGATTTGTGTAGATTTATGGTTTACAAAGACCATGTATTCATTCATTTAACCAGTAGGTGTTAGTTTAACACACAAAGTGCCATATATTTTGCTTAGACTCAAGAAATAAAATGGAGAGGAGAAAGTACTGGTTTCCTGCCCTCATGAAACTTTCAGTCCAGCTTCATAAAATCCTTATACACTCCAGTGAAATGGATACCCTTGAAGTCTATCACCTTCCCCAAAGGAACTGCTACCCTGAACTCTGTGTTATAATTTACCTGATGCAATTATATCCTTAAACAATATATTTTCAGTTGTGCCTATTTTTTCTTTATGTAAATGGAATCATCCTACCAGTATTCTTCTGTGGCTTGCTTTTTTCATTCATAATTGTTTTTTAAATTTTACACGTTGGTTTGCATGGCTATAGCTGTCTATTTCCACTGCTGCATACTGTGAACATGCAACACGTTATCAATCAAGTCTATTGCTGGTAGATATTTGTGAGATCCAATTACTCCACATCTTCACTAACTCTTGGAATTGTTTGACTTACAATTTTTGCCAAAATGGTGGATTAAAGAGATACATCATTGTATTTTTTTAAGTTTATTTATTTATTTTAAGAGAGAAGGGAGCATAAACAGGGGAGGGTCAGAGAGAGAGGGACAGAAAGAATTCCAAGCAGGCTCCACACTGTCAGTGCAGAGCCTGATGCGGGGCTTGAACCTATGAACTGTGAGATCTCAGAAGTTTAACCGACTGAGTCACCCAGGTGTGAATTTTTCACAAGTTTATCTGTCATTTGTGTTTTAAAGCTTGACATCTGTCCTATTTTAATGTATTTTTAATAATTATCTCATTGATTCATACGTACTCTGTAATATGTCTTATATTTTCTGGATACTAACCTTTTGTAAGTAATATGTGTTTTCTAAATATTTTCTTCCAATTGTGGCTTGCCTTTCCACTATCTTTATTGAAACATAAGTTTCTATAAGCTCTTATTAATCAAAATTTCTTAAAATTAGTGGTCTACTTTATCAGTTTTTTATACATGATTCTTATATTGTGCCATGTTTCAGAAATTTTCTTTACCTAAAGTTATAATAATATTCTCCTATGTTTTTTTTTTTTTCTAAAAGTTATAGATCCTCCATCTGTCTACAAAGAGTTTTTGTGTGAGTTGCTTTGTAGGGATCAGATTTACCTGTATGGAACTGATTGTTCCAATTTATTGAATAGTTTTTTTTCCCTAGTGATTTGTAATGCCAGTACCCTCAGTGCCATCATATACCAATTTTCCTTTTTTTAAAATTCTTAATGTTTATTTATTTTTGAGACAGAAAGGTGGGGGAGGGGCAGAGAGAGAAGGAGACACAGAATCCAAAGCAAGCTCCAGGCTCTGAGCTGTCAGCTGAGAGAGGGACGTGGGGCTGGAACTCATGAACTGTGAGATCATGACCTGGGCCAAAGTCGGGCGTTTAACTGACTGAGCCACCCAGGCACCCCACCCGATCTCTCCTTTCACTCTTTTGGATAGAACCACTCATGCGATGTTGAATCAACCATTGATAGTGGCATCTTTGTCATGTTCGTGATATCAAAAGGAAAGCTTTCAATAGTTCACCATGCACTTTTACTGCAGTTCATTTTTATACAACTAACATATTTGGAAGTTCTCTTTTATTTCTAGTTTGCTAATTTTTTTCCTTTTTACCAAGCTCTGTTTCAATGCCTATTGTATACACTCTCATAGATTTTACAATGTTTACCCTATCTTGCAATTCTGAGATAAGTTTAATCATGGTTTTATTCATTTTATATACCACAGGATTCATCTTGCCAGTGATTAGTTTGGAATTTTTGTTATCTGTTGGTGGATGAGATTGTCCTGCAGTGGTTTTTTTATTTTGACCCTGTCAAACTATGCTTCCTTCCCTGAGCCTTAGGAAAGGAGTTATGCATGTTTTTGCTTCTATCTCTTGGAAGACGTTATATGAGATCGACGTGCTTTTCATTTTTTAATTTAGAGTGACATGTAGGCTTACCAGTGAAGTCATTTTAGACTGACATTTGTTGCATTTACAGTATTTTTTTTCTGATCTATCTTCAGGTTCACCACTTCTGTCTTGTGCATATGTGTCCAAATGTAACTGATGAGTTTTTAATTATAGTAATTATGTTATTAATTTTATAATTATTTTATTTTAAAATAATTTTTACAGTTTCTTGTTCTCTGTAAATATTTTCATTTGTCATTTCTTTCATTAAATATTATAAGCATATTTATTTTAATATTTACTAATTTATTTGATAACTATAATATCTGATGTACTTGCAGATATGTTTCTATTGTTTGCTTATTTTTTCTGGTGTCTCTCATATTGTCTTATTTCTTTGTGAGCTTTGTTTTCTTTGGCTGCTTGCTTGTCATTGCCTGTAGAAAATTATTTGGGAGGTCCATCAAGGTCAAAGATAGAGGTGACCTTCTCCAGAGAGGGTTTGTTTTTGCTCCTTCCAGTTTCTTGGGGATGCAAAGAGTTGGGGCAAAGAGTAGGGGTGCCAGGGTGGCTCAGTCAGCTAAGCATCTAACTTTGACTTTGGTCATGATTTTCTCGTTCATGAGTTCAAGCCCTGCATCAGGCTCTGTGCTGACAGCTCAGAGCCAGGAGCCTGCTTCACATTCTGTGTCTCCCTTTCTCTCTGCCCCTCCCCTGCTTTCACTCTCTCTCTCCCTCTCTCTCAAAATAAATTAATAAACATTAAAAAAATTTAAAAAAAAGAGTTGGGGCAAATTTAAATCATTTGTACAGCTTCAGGTTATGTAATCCAACCAGAATTAATACCCTTACTGGAGAAATTCACGTAAAAGCAATGTGTGGTCACAACTGTGCAGGAGCTTTGCCTTTTTTCTTTTTCTTTTTTTGTTGAAAAAATAAAAATCACCCTGTATTCAGCTCCAAGACAGCCCTGTATGCATTTCATAGTGTTAGGGACACAAGGAGAGTTTAAATGATATGTGTTGCCCCTTGGAGTCCCAAATTAATTTGGGAAAAGTTTATGTAACATTCCTCTAGCATGATGTTAGGTATCCAAAAGTACTTAATTGATGCTAGAAAACATCATTATGCAGATAATACTCAATAAACACTTACTAAGCCTTCAATTTTTCATAGTGCTTTCAGGGTCTACAAAAAGAATGCTTTGTTTTTTTAACATTTCCTAATCGATTGATTATTTATTATGAACCCTAAATAAGTTTGTATGATGCACAAGACAAGATGTTAAATGTTTGGATTTAAAGATGTGTAAAACCAAACCCTTAAGAAATTTTCTATTTGGGGAAGAAGAACATGTTGAAATAAGTGCAGCAGTGAGTCTAAGCTGACAAAGCACATGGGTTGTGATTTCCTTTCTTCCACCCTCATTCATCTGACTGCCTGGATGCCAGACACCAATATTTTTAAATCATTGCAGAAGAAACATTCAAAAAGGCAACCAAATGGGTCTTTACATACACAAATGTAATGAAAAATCCTTCTTTAATATTAGAGATGTGGTTCTGCAGAACGAACATTGCTTCAGGGTAAGAAGGAACGTGTTTCTTATGTGGGAAGATCTGGCTCTGCAGGGTAGTTCTTTGATGAGATAATGTGAAGGGCAAGGGAGGATCAGGAAGGGCTGATTTGATGTTTGTATCTTACATCATTCCTTCTTATTACTTTTTCATTTTCGAGGGAGAGAGAGAGTGCATGTACATGTAAGCTTGGGAGGGGGCAGAGAGGGAGAGAGAGAGAGAGAGAGAGAGAGAGAGAGAGAATCTCAAGCAGGCTCTCTGCTCAGCGTGGAGCCAACAAAGTCACATCCCACAACCCTGGGATCATGACTGGAGCCAAAGTCAGGAGTTGGACACTCAACTAACTGAGCCATCCAGGAGTCCCTTGTTTCTTATTTTTAAGTTAATTAAATTCCATGATTAACATAAAAATCTGTGAATGTATTTTATTTTATTTTATTTTTTTTAAATTTTTTTTTCAACGTTTATTTATTTTTGGGACAGAGAGAGACAGAGCATGAACGGGCGAGGGGCAGAGAGAGAGGGAGACACAGAATTGGAAACAGGCTCCAGGCTCTGAGCCATCAGCCCAGAGCCCGACGCGGGGCTCGAACTCACGGAGCGTGAAATCGTGACCTGGTTGAAGTCGAACGCTTAACTGACTGCGCCACCCAGGCGCCCCTGTGAATGTATTTTAAACGTCACAGAAAATGTTAATTTCTATGTGACTTTCGACATGACCAATCAATCCTAACACTCTTTATGCAAGTATACCCTATATTAAGTTCATGGTTTAGCTTTACACAATTGTTGTCACAGACTATGAGTTTGGAGTTCTCTATAGTCCAGCAAGAGAGAGGATGCAGAATTGAATACAAGAGAGGCTAATGTGTGGGAGAAAACAAGAGCCCCGAACAGGGGTTTCGTCTCCATATTTATTGAGCGCTCAAGATCTTACACATGTGGGGAATGTGAAGAAAACAAGCTCTTACACACGTGGTGAATGTGAAGAAAACAATCAGATAGTAATCATTAACTTGTGTGATTAAAAAACAAAGGGTCTGGGAGGCAAGTAGTATTTGTGATCAAGGTACATTGGCACCAGATGGAAAGTAATTTCCTGCAGGTGATATAACAAATTTCTCATAATCCTATTACACTATTTCACTAACTAACCTTGTGCACTTTTGCCCCATGGTGACTGCTTTCCTCCCTAAGCTTTTTTCTAACCCATTTATGTAAATGTAAGGAATTCTTGAACCTATTTCCCCACAAACTGTGTGTGTGTGTGTGTGTGTGTGTGTGTGTGTGTGTGATATTTTATTTAGAAATGTGTGTGTGTTTACTGGCTGAGGCATTATGTTCTACAATTAAGAGATCAGGCTCAGACTACTGGTGTAACTTCAGGCAGTTCACATAACCTCTCTAGGACTCATTTGTTGATTGGGGATAATAACATGTCCAATGAAAACAACGTTATGCTTTGGAAAGGTTAATGCTATTTTTAATTTGCCAACCCTGGAAGTAACCAAGATGTCCTTCAGTAGGTGAGTAGATAAAAAAATTATGATATATCTAGATAATGGGATATTATTTAAAGCTAAAAAGAAATGAGCTGTCCAAGTATAAAAAGATATGGAAGAAATTTAAGTGCATATTTCTAAATGAAAGAAACCAACTAGAAAAAGATACATATATGATTTCAACTAGATGACATTCTGGAAAAGGCAAAACTATGAAGACAGTGAAAAGGTCAGTGGTTAAAAGGGATTAGGGAGGCAAGTTGGATGAAAAGGCAGAGCACAGAGGACTTTTAAGGCAGTGAATCTACTCCGTGTGATATTGCTATAGTGGATACATGTCATTATACAAGTGTTCAAACCCATAGAACGTATAACATCAAGAGTGAACCCTAAGATAAACTACAGACTTTGGGTGATTATGATGTGTCAGTGTAGGTTCATCAGTTGTGACAAATGTGCCCCTCTGGTAGAGGGATGTTGACAAAGGTGGAGGTTTTATGCATGTGTAAGAGCAGGTGGTATAAAGGAAATCTCTGTACCTTCTCAGTTTTGCTGTGAGCCCACAGGGTACTCTAAAAAAAAGTCTATTTAAAATAATATTAATAAAATAGATAAATCTCTTTCAAGAGAAAGAAAAAATGGAAAACCCCAATATTAGGAAAGACAACAGGGAATATTTATAGATACAGTCAAGATTTAAACATAATACTATGATAATGTTGCAAGCAATTTTGTATCAAAAATTTGAAAATTTAGATAAAATAGTTATCTCCCAGAAAAATATAAATGACAAAAACTAATTCAAGAATAAATCAAAAAGGTAAATAGAAAAAGTAGAAAATCTTATTTTTAATTACCTCTCACACACATACTGGAAAATTCATAAATTATGAAAGAATAGCTCAATTGATTTTTATAAAATGAATACACCCATGAAAGCACTACTTGGTGATAGAAGAGTATAACAATCTTGAAGCTCCCCGCCCCTCCACCACCCACCCCACCTTTATGCTCCCTTTTCATCACCAAAATCCTCCAAGAGTAACTGCTATCCTGGATTTTTATAGCATAGATATGTTTGGCCTGTTTTTGAACTTTATATACATGAACTTATGCAATGAGTTCTCATCTTTGGCTGGCTTTTATTGCTCAATATTACATCTCTGGGATTCATCTCTGTTATTTACCTGTAATTGTGGTTTGTTCATGCTCTTTGCTCTACTATGTTCCATTATATGAGTATAATATGATTTATTTATTCAACTGTTTATGGAGATTTTGATGACTTTCCAGATTCTTTTAAGTGCTTCTATGAACACAAACATTTTTTTTTGTTTTTTTTTAGAAAAAATTTGTGCAATTTTGTACTTATCCAACCATAAATGAAAGTTGTGTGTATCTTTAGTTTGGGTAGATATTGACAGGCTTTATTTGTACCAATGTTTGCCACCCAAAATGGATGAGAAATTTTTTACTCTTCATTTGTGTTTATTTTATTAATCCTACAATATAAGCTGAATGAAAGCTGATACCTTTTATCCCATTCATTTCATTATATTTCCAGTTGATTTTTAGTCAAAGAATAAATTTTATATTGACATTTAAGCAATTTATTTCCTTTAAAATCACATTATAGTGAAATTAATTCTTTTTTTTTTGGAACACCATTTTCTTTTCCACAGTTCTATTATTTTTTTTAATATGTGTATGATTCCTTCTGCCAAAAAGTTTCCTCCCTCCCTTGTTTACTCTTTGTTAGGGAAAGCTTTTTCCAAGAGATTTTATAACCAAGCAGTGGCCATGATAGCACAGTCTGGAAGAAAGTAGGTCTTGGCTGGTCATCTTTGCTGCTCTCAAGAAAATCACCCAACAGACCAGAGTGAACTTTAACTCAATTCTGCAACTACTTTGAGAGCTTGTCCATCCATCTGTGTTTTTTTTTTACATTCACTTAAATACTTATTGAGCAACTACTGTGTACTAGAATTGTGCTATGCGAGAAAAATCATACCACCTCTGTATGGGTTTCCACTTGTTGATACATACACGCATTTTATAAATGACCACAGAAATAAATGTCAAACTACAAATGGGATAGGTTTGATAGAGTAGAGGTAAATCATTTTATAAAAGGATAAAAGAGAAACAATTTCCTAGTCAAGAAAGTATAAAATATTTGCAGAGAGTTTGCAAGGGAACTGAAATTTTAAAAATTAAGCATGTGGAGAGGAAAGAGGAAAGCATTGCAGTCATAGGGAAAAACAAGTACAAAACCCTCTGAAGAGGAACATGGCGAGTCCCTGTAATGTAAGAAAGCCAAGATAATTGGCCTGCAGAAAGCTAAGGGACCAAAGGAGTAAATTAATCTTAGAGAGGGAAGTAAGTATTTGTGTTTTGTTTTAAAGTATGTTTTATGTATAATGAGAATATATAAAATACTTTGAAAATATGTGTTGTTGGGCAGAACATTTTGAGGTGGTGCATGATCAGGTCTGCATTTACAAAAAGACATTTTGACTGAAAGGTTGAGAGTCATTGGAGGCTGGCAGGGTTGTTGATGGGTTGAAGGGGATGAAGAATGAAGAGAAGGCAAATGTATCATCTGGATTTCTAACACTGACAGCTGTTTGGATGTTGATGCTATTCACTGGGATGACAAATGGGCAGAGGAAGATATCGAGGTCTAGTGTCATCAGGTGAAGATAGGAAGGAGGCGATAACATGATTTAGACAGTAACAGGAAAGGAATGGTTGATTAACAAGTAATCAACCGGATCCAAGTATAGATTTATATACCTTAATGACTTTATTTAAAGAGTGGCATTTAGGCACATCCTTCATCCTATTAAGAAGTGTAATTTAGTTAAGAGGTAGAAAAGTCAGACAGAGCCAAAACTTACATTATTCCTGCAAAGGCTGGGTACCAGTGCGTGGCTTAGGAAAAATGACTAAAGGCACTTTTTAAATCATTATTGCAGGAACTGAATTTGCCTTGTTCTAACTGCAGACTTTCTGGTCTGATAAGGCAGGGCCCACTCAGTTAAGGTACTATCAGCCGGAAAGGACACAAAAGTGCATGCTCCATACAGGTATGCAGATTCTAAATTCTTCAATTAGATATGTCTCTCTGCCTCCTTAAAAAGGACCAAGTGAGGATCTGGAGAGAAGAGCAGAAGCAGTCATTCTCAAAACTCCTATCTTACTTAATATGCCCCAGGAAACACAGGGTAGGATATTTTCCTTACAAATAATAATTGGCAATGATGTCACTACCTGAACAGTGTAGAGAGTGTTCAAGTTGGACCAGGTTACTCAGGGCCATAAATGTCAGGCTGCAGTATTAGTGTTTTACTTAGAGGAGTCAAAAAGCTGCAGAGTTTTGACTGGAAAAGTGTCAGGTAAAAATTGCACTCTAGAAGGCCCTGAAGTGACTGGCATAACCAAGAGGATTTGAAAATGTTGACCACAGAAGCTTCCAGCTTTGCTAATGTTATTATGAGGTGATAAGGGCCTGGATGTTGGTGAATATTGGTGTGACACATTTAGATTTATTTTGTTTTACTTTTATAAGACTTTCAAAATTTAACTGCAGGAGTGACCACAGTTTTCTAGACTTTATTTGGCCTGCTAGAGAGACTTGCACTCTAAGCAAAATGTAAAAAACAACTTTGTGGAAATGGATCATTTTTAAAGGAGTATTTATTAAAGGTCACATATAGCCATTTGCAAAGATAAGCACCCTCCTTTTCCTTTTCTGCTTTTTATTTTTCTTTTTGAGGGGCTAGGCTGTTGGCTAACATCTACAGATGTTAGAATTTAGTCATAAGATCTTTAAAAATCGGCATGCTTTCAAAATTATTCCATCTTGAGAATTTGAAGCCAAACTTAAGTCCCTAGAGAGTCTTATCTCTAAAAGCGAAATGGGGTTGTCAGAAAGAATGATATTCTAAACTATGAATTCATGAGTTTTAAAATATGAAGTAAATAAAATCTTAGCTACTGTGAGGATAAAAGAAAATCAACCTTAAATTACACTGAAAAAGTTAAACAGGTTAATGGACTGCATATATGCAGTGGAAAAAGCCTGAGACACCAAAAGCTTCTAAGACTGTAGCATATTCTTGATCATTTCTTATAAAAGCTCAGCACCTCTCCAGTGATGAAAGATTTGTTTTTTCACTTCTGGCAATTTAGTAATTATTAACTTCTCCATAATTAATGAATAGAAGTTGAATCACATGTGGGAAACTAATTTTTATTTTAATGAGGCTTTTCATGTTTTCAAAAATAATCGTCTAATTTTTTCTCCAAGGGTTAACAATTAATCGGTAATTTCAACATTGCTGTCTTCATATCTCCTGAGATGATTGAATGTGAATAACTTCTTATAAACAGAATTCTCTGGGGTGCCATCTCTCATCCTTTGCAGCTCCCTGGAATGACATGTCCCAGGAGAACTGTGAATTTGGAAAGGGCAAGAATTAAGCCCGGACTTGTTCAGTGGGGAAGTGTCTGGGTGTTTACCATTGGAGGTGACTTCACTACCCGCCTTGCCCTTCTGTTGAAGGGCCAGTCTGAGTCTGCTGATTTCATCCAGTTAGAGCCTTACCATTTTAAGGCTATCGCTGAAACTGAGAAAAAAAGTCCATCTCGTCTTGTGTTCTTCACATGCAATAAAATAAGTAGCTAACAAAACAAATCAAAATGTTGTGGCTTATATTCAGAGTACCTTCTCTATTTTTACTAGAAAACCTGAGATTTCTGGGTTTCTTCTGAATTCAATTGTACTATGATCTTAATTCCAAGCACTCGAATTCTAAAACACGAGTACTAACTAGTGACTGCAGAGTTGCACTTCACTAACACTTTAAAAAAAATCACTGGTGGTAAAGCCTTCCCCTGTGCTTACTTGTTAACAGGTAGGCTTGAGGGGCAGTGGATTGGTGCTACCCTTGCCAAAGTTAGTCAGTAGTGGAGGTCACAGCTGGTTCACTGTTGATCCCATTTTCCCTCTTCAGCTGTTTTCAAAGCTTCGAACTGTTTCAATGTAATAGAAAGAGCATATAAGTTGAAGAACAACTTGTGTTTTAGCTGTTTCCAGGAGTTATACTTCATTTTTGAAACAGGGTACAACAATTTGAAGGGCATTATCGCTTTGCCAATTTAATCTGCATTTGGCTAGAACAGCTTCAAGTCCTTGGGAGAGGGTCCAATTGTTATGCAAATTTAGATGGCTGCCTTTTTATAGTTGAGGCAAAGATGTGCAAAAGGAAATAGCAGCTGTTTAGATGAAATAAGATTTTAACTGGATTTGAACCCTGTTGAAGGCCAGACAAATTTAGGCAAAAGCCTAAATGAACACTCTTTCCATAATGTTCGGACTTACAAATACATTGATGTCTTCTTGCAGGATGTAAAGCTCTAACAAAGCTCACATTGCAGTTCCAAATTTGGATCGTTGACAATAATTCAAAATAAGTAAACAAGAATCCTTATTTAAGTTATAAAATATAGGAGAAGGAAACCGAAATGGTTTATTAAGTACCACAACAAAGGCAAAGATAATTGTTATAAAGACAATACCATGAATCTTGTTAAAAAGCTTATTTCTGTTTTTATGTTTCTTTCATTTGAGATTTTTAAAGATGTTTACATCCAAAGAAAAAGCCGAGATAGTCTCCATATTCTCTTTCCAAAGCTTCTTTGGAGAGTTAACAATAGCTTGTGTGCTAGTTTTCACTTCTGTAGCAAAGATGAGAGAGAAAAGTAAATGATAAAAAGTGGATATTCCAAATTGCTCTGTAACAGGGAGAAACTTAGCATGTCTGACTCTATGTTGCTTCCATTTCCCCAGCTGCTGCGATCTACAGCTTAGAAACTTCTGCTTAGCTTTGCACGTGGACGTGTTACAAATAAGATTTGCAAAAACCACTCTACCCCAAACCTACCTCATTGGAGGAGATAAGGAAGTATGTGTAGAGATGACTGTGCCATCGTTAAGATTTACAGGAAGGACAGGATCAGATTCCTGTATGTAAAGGTCAACTGACCAAGGACAAAACATTTCACAACTTTCCTCCAACTCTTGTGGGCACCTGAATGCCTGCAGATATCAGTCACCTTTTGACTCCAACTCTGCAGCTTGCCTCTTTCCCTGCATAAAAGAAGCTTGAATTTCAAGCTGAGGGGAAGTAGTTCTTTAAGACAATAATCTGCAGTCTCCTAGGTTTGTGGGTTTTTTGACTGAAGTCCCTTTCCTTAACCTGACCTTTTGCCCCTCGACTTATGGGCCGGTCATGTGGTGAGCAGAACAAACTTGGACTTGGTTATAGCTCCACTGAGAAGAATGGAAAACCTTCCCAAAATTTCGCCTGAGGTCACACTTTACCTGCATTCAGAAAAATGGGGAATTTTAGAATTGGAGATTTAAATCCAATTTAACATTTCTTGAGGTAGAATATAGCTCCAACAATAGTTTGAACTATTTAGATGTGATCTTTGTGAAGTTGTGTTTTTGGTAGTTGTGATAATAGCAAGTATTATGTGAAAGTCAAAGTGGAGGCAGAAAATGACGGTGGTTAGGCCTAATCTAATTACACGGTTTGAAAAGGTGTGCAGTGTCCCTGACAGGCACACGCATCTCATTAGTAATTGTGGTTAGTTAAGAATGAAATAAAAGTGTTTTTTTCTTTTACCTTGTTTTCTCTTTTTCTTTCCCTTGTCTTCCTTTGCTTTTCTTTGGAGGCAATGAACATGACTGAGGGCCTAGTTGGTGATAAGGCCCAACTTAGTTGGCAAGGCCAACAAAGTGACGGTGGAGCCCAAAAATGCGGAGTTTAGGAGGTGGTGGATGGTGTGGTTAAGAGATCTGTTGCATATAGGAGGAATGAGCAAGTAAGCAAATGTATTAAGGGTATCGGGAGCCAAATTTCTCACTGTTGGAGAAAGGATCTCAAATATGTAAAGGAGGAACGGTAGAAAGGTGTTGAATTGGAAATAGAGTTGTTGACGTGAACTCAGAGAAAAACTCCCCAGGTGAATAGATACAGAAATAGATATCAATGCATGTGTGTACCTATGTGTACATACATTTATTTTCTAAATATATCCACTCAGAAGGCCTAGAATCAATGATACCTCAGTAGTAATGAGAACATGGGGTGCCAGACCTCTGTTTCTCAGAACATATTGTACTAAGATAAACCAGAACTCTGCATAATTGACTGAGGCTGAGACAGAGACAGTACAAGTTGAGCCAAAAATCATATGGGACCAGAAAGTAAAATAGTTCTTTAAAAAAACCAAAAAACTAATGGGGACACTTGAAAGAGACACAGGAACTACCTTGTAGGGGCTCCCACTTGCCAAATATGGAGCAATTTGAACACCAAAATAAATAATAATATCAACAGTTTATCAAACATTGGAAAAAATAGGAACCTATGAAACTACACTGATAAAAAAAAATAAAAAAAAAAATACTCAGGGGGAAAAGTGAAACTCATCCTTATAGTAGACTTCCAACTAATAAAGGTATTGTTGGGAAATAAAGGGAATCTTTCTTTGTCAAATAGCTTAGTGGTGTTTGGTTCAGGTAGGAGTCATCAATGGAAATGAAAGCTGTGGAGTAAAGGTTTGGTGAGGAACAGGGTGTTGATAAAGTCTCAGAATATCTTCCTATAAAGTATTTATCAATTACTATGGAAAACTAATGACTTTATGGTGAAAAAATCTGGCATGAACTTGATTCCATGCTTCCTGCTATGATGTCTTGAGATCAGAGCATTATTTCTGTGGGGCTCCTCTGAAAGATACATGATCTAAGTCTGGATGTGAGGAAAATCAGATGGAAACAGGTAAAGCACATTTTCCAGGTAGGAGGGTTTACACTCTTTAAAACTCTCAAAGTCATGAAAGACAGGGAAAGATAAAGGTACTCTTTCCAATTCAATAAGAGACTAAAGAGACACGACAACTAATCAATGTGACATCCTGGATTAGATCCTGGGCCACCAAGTAAAAAAAGATGTATTTGGGGAATAACTAGGCAAATTTGAATGGTTGATATATATATATATATATATATATATATGAACTGATATATATATATATATATATATGAACTGATATATATATGTATATCAACCATTCAAATTGTAATATATATATATTTATATATATATGTAATTTATATATATATATATATATATATATAATTGAGAGTATCATATGATGAGATATTAACTAATTTTGGGTAACTGAGGTGAAAGAAATACAAAAGTTCTGTGTACTCCTCTTACAACTTTTCTGTAAGTTTTAAATTCAAAATAAGTTACTAGAAATTCATCAACCTAAAATGGAACAGTAATATCAGTAATAATATTATTATTTAGCAGTCTGAGTGAAAAAGATATTTTGAGTTGTGTGAGATAAGGCTGTGGAGAGAATGAGTGAAGGCCTCAGAGACCGAAGAAAACTGAAGTGAGCTCTGACAGGGTTTTGATAAAAAGCAGAGCAAGGGAGGATGAAGAAGGTCATTCTAGGTCAGAGAAATAGTAAGAACAAAGGATTTGGGATGGAAACGAATATGGTGTGCTTGACAACCAACAAACAATTGTTGGCTGGGCTGGAGGACTTTTCTCAAGAAATAGTGGAAGATGGGTTGAAAATGTGAAAGGAGTCCCGAGTACGGATGGATCGCTAATATGAGGCAGAGCACATTAGGGTTTGATCTCAGTTTCAAAGGAATTTACAGACCCAAAGTACAAGCAAAGCTAAATAGAAAATGATTATTTTGTTTTTTTAATTTTTTAATGAATTTTTTAAAGTGATTTTATGTGAGAAAATAAATCAAGAATTCGAACTTTATCATTGGTTTAATGTTACTCTAATATGACTTAATTGTTTGGGGAAACTTTATTCATTCACTCAACAAATATGCACTACCTACTTCCTTGAACACATCAGAACCCACTCTCACCTAAGATCTATGCACTGCTCTTCTCTCTACAAGAAGCCTTCTTCCTGTAGACTATCCCTTTATTTTATTTATTTTAACTTTAAAGGAATAGGCTTGAGTTTGAATTTTAGAATCATATTAATAAAGTTCACCTTTTTTCCTAACAGCAAGTTTTTTCCCAGGGTTAGTTAAAAATGATCCTCAGAAAATGACAAAGGACTTCTCTAGGGTTTTATTGAAAGAAGTGTTTATTACATCTCCCTCTTTAACCCACCACCACCTCTAGGAAAGCAGAAGCTTCCCATGGGTGGTGGGTGAAATCTGGTAAGACAGATCTCAGTGATTGAGCAACAGGAGGGCATTTATTCTTGGGAAGTTCATTCATAAAAATTGTAATTACCTATACAATTTTCCATTTTTATTGACTTACAATTTTATATAAAATTATCTAAAGAATGTGGAGACTGGGGTGCCTGGGTGGCTCAGTTGATTAAACGTCCGACTCTTGATTTCAGCTCAGGTCATGATCTCATCCTGAAATGGAGCTCCATGTTGGGCTCTGCACTGAGTGTGGAGCCTGCTTAAGATTCTCTCTATCCCTCATTCTCTCCTCTGTCTTTCTCAGAAAACAAAACAAAACAAAAAAAGAGAATGTGGACACTAAGATTGGAAGTAATGGCTCAAACTTGAGTTTTTAGTCTTGTTACAAATAGCGAAGAATTGTTTGGGTAGATTAAGCAACTTCTCCTTCTCTCATTATTTGTGAAGCTATTGTCATCCCCTACTACATTACTATATATACCTCTTTCTGACTGATGATTGTTCTTTTTATCTGGTCTGTCTCACATATCTTATATCATTACCACTATACATACTGATAAAGGTTTATAATCAATTGTCATTTATGAGCACATAAATCCCTTTCATTACTCTTCCATAGATATTCTCAACTCATTTGTTTATTCAAAAGTTTAGAATCAATTTCTCAAGTACCAGTTTAAAAGAAAAGGAGAGGGGTGCCTGAGTGTTCAGTTGGTTAAACATCTGGCTCTTGGTTTCAGCTCAGGTCATGATCTCATAGTTCACGGGTTCGAACCCTGCATCCAGCTCTATGCTGATAGCGCAGAGCCTGCTTGGTAGTGTCTGTCTCCACCCGCAACCCCCCCCCCCCAACGCAACCCCAACCCCTGACCTGCTTGCTCTCTTTCTCAATAAATAAATAAATAAACTTTAAAAAAATAAAAGAAAAAGGAGAGATTTTCATGGGAATTGCATTTTGTTATAAGTTAACTTAGAGCAAAACAAAATTTGCACTTTTTAGGTCATTTTTGCCTTGCAGAATTAAATACATTTCAAAGAAATGCACTTGCATGAAATCTGGAAGGTGGATAAGGTACAGGATCTTCTTTCTGTGATGGTAATGGTTGATGGACAGGCTCTGGCAGACACAAATTATTTAAAAGCCAGACTGCACATGTCACTCTCTGGTAGAACGGGCAGCTGTGATAGCAACACCAGTTTCCAGATGTTTCCTGAGAATTCCTTGAGAACAGCAGCAACAGTTTTCTGATATTTGGATAGCAGTTGCATGGCATGGCCTTGCAATCTGCTGGTAGTCTTATGACTTCCACTCTTCCATTAATTTCAGTAAAAATTTAAGTAGCCAGTTCCTTTTCTGTATGAAACACCTAAGCTGATTTCTCTTTCCTGCATTGAAATTTATTTCCATAAACAGATTTCCAAAGTTTGGAATCTGAGATTTTCTCAACAGGTTGGCCTTGAAGGCAAAAATGACCTCATTGCCAATGAAAAATCAGATACAGTGGTTAATTGAATAAATAGAAAACCTGCCTATGACATGATCGCTTAAGGTTGCCTGGAAGAAAGGGACTATTTAAAAGGTGCATTATGTAGCTGCTGTCATAAACCATTGTGATGGAACTAAAGGGCACCTATCTCCACAGTGGGTCAGTGGCTAATTCCAGAAGTAATAAAAATCTTAAAGGAAGAGAATAAAACATTCTGAATTTTAAGTTGTGATCTCACAGCACGCTCTGAGGACAGGAGACCTTCTATATTTCTTCTCTTGTAGACCCAGAGTTTACAGGGCTAAAAAACAACATCGAGTCTGATCTTACAGTTTGAATTCACAACTTTGCTGGACTTCTATGTGAAATTTAGGATACTGATCAGGTAAGAGTGTGACTTTAAGAATGAGATGGGGAGAGTCGGTGGATTTGTATGAATCTGGGTTCTGAGAATCACCAAGTCTCAATGAGCTATTTTGCGATCCATAGTCCCTTCTCACAGATGAAGCCTGTGCTATCTGGCTTGAAGATCCTGTAAAGGTTTTAGCTGAGGCAGTTACCTACAAAGGAGTTCTAATTCTCTTCATGTCCACTTCATCATTGCCATCAGATCCACATTACAGTCAGATTCTAGCATTTCCCGGAAGAACTACTACAGAAAGCAAAACATTTTAAGATCTTGGTAATTGACTTTGGTAGAAACTGGGGCAATATGTATGAGAATCAATTCAAAGAGTGCTGACAAGGAAGGAAGAAACTCGTTATTGTGAATTGAATTTGTCTATATGGGTAAATACTAGGGATGTGGATTCAGTGTGCACAATGTGCTTGAGCATCTGAGATTAGCACTGAAAATCTGCTCGATTGGTAAAGAGAAATCTCAGTGGTGGCCTTCATTAAGTTAAAATGGGATGCCAGACTTCCCTGGCATAATGATGACTGTGGTAGACATTAATTTTTGTTGACAAATATTTCAAATCCTCTACTGAGAACATCACAAAAGTGCACTTGTTAGTTAGTAGGGGGTGTGTAACTAGTTGTGTTCATTAAACTGTGAGAGAACATGACACACATCATTTGCAGGCTATTACATTTAATTGCTGAATCCACACTTCCAGAGCATTTCTTCCCTCTGCTACAGTGCTAAGCGATGTTCAAGATGGTGACTGTTTCATCGGCTTGGTTCACTGAGTCACTCCAGTAGTAGAATCCCCTTACTGACTTGCTATGGGCAAGTGGAGTGAGTAAAACAAACTTTTTATATATAAATAAAACCACTGATACTTGAGGATTGTTACTGCATTGCTGGGGAACATGAAAAAAGACGTGACCACTGATTGACCTGTGAGCTGGACCCAGACACTTGGAGGCTCCTTACCCCTCCTTTCCCTCTCTCAGAGGCTGTTCCAAGGAGAGCCTTGAGATGGTGATGTGATGTTGAAAGCACCTGCAGAGTATATGTGACTGAGCCCAGTTAGGGCCTCTTTATAAACTTTTAAGATTTGGAGGGTGAGTGTGGGGATCCATTCATCTTGCTGCCCGCCAAGATAAATGTGGTATATAAGTTCTCTTTTCTTTAATTAAAACTGCCACCTTCCTACCTTATGTGGCTGTCTCTTTCTTCAGTCTCTCCCTGCCTCATAGGGAATGGGGATTAAAAAGTGCACATGTTGTATGGAAGTGTAGAACTGCTATATGGTACACCTGAAACTAATATTACATGGTATGTTAACTAACTGGAGTTTAAACAAAAACTTAAAAGAAATGAAACACTAAATGTAGGGAACACAGACCTAAGTCACATTAATAAAGGGTTATAGTTCTCATCTAATTCCCCGACTTGAGTTTGTTCTCAGACTCAAAGTCCCTTAAAGAGTAGAGAGGACGGATTCCCTAAGAAAAGACACTGCAATAATGTGACAAGTTTGTATTCCAAGATTCTTTTCAAGTTCCCTCTTCCCCTAATTGCAGTCATTCTCAAAGAAAACTGTGGCCATTTATATAGGCTTTATATACTAGGGAAAAGAGCTATACTGAGAATGCAAGGATGCTGTTAAAACTTGGCTCTGAGCTTATTCAAATCCCTGGGAAAATAAAATGCCACTGTGGTTCAGCAGAGTAGGAATTTAAGGGGTCATATAATTACTACTAAATTGGCCACAATTTATTTAACAGGGAATCTATCGGAGAGAATGTATAGTTACAGTAGCAGAGTCATAGAGTGGTATCTGTTGGCTCACATGTCCAAGGGGTAAGGACTATAATATAGAAAGGACTAAATGTCTGAATCCACCCCAACCCACTAAAATTATAAATCAAAGCAACATGGCACTTCTAAGGGAATGGCCACGGGAAGTGGTCCCTGAAACAGCCATAGACATGCGTTTCTATCAAATCTCAGTTTAACATGCTTGTTTGGCCTCTGAAGAGACACATGTGCCATGTAAAATCCCTTAGAGCTCTGTGGTCTGCAACTTGTCAATAACCTCTCCAATGTCCAGACCTAGGAACACCCACCTTTACGAAAGAGGCAAACGCTTGCCAGTGTCTTTCAATTTGAAGACAAAATACGCCCTATTTGCAAATGCTACTTCAGCTCGTTTACAGGGTAACTCATAAAACTGCTCATTTTGGGTGAAGCCCAGAGGCAGCTCTGCAGTTGGCACATGCTGGAGTATAAGCAGCTTTGCGGTGTCGGTCACTCAGTGATGCCTGAGAGTATGCAACAGATCATGGTGCTGAATGGAGTCTCGGGCAAGCCCCAGACTTGGGGCTGACCACTGTGCAATTCTAGGGGAGTGAAAGAACCTCACTTCCTTTTCGTCAAACATGTGTTGAAAATGGCTCTTCGCTTGCTGCTAGGCTCTTACAGAGACTAAAGAGCTGATCACAGGATCCCAAGTGACCATAAGACCTGAGATGTCCATTACAAACTGGGTGTTATATGACCCATCAAGAAATAGTGTGAAAGGTGCGGCTGCTGTACGTAATCAAGCAAAAACAGATCCTACAGGTATGAAAAGGCTGTACATGTAAATAACTCAGATCTCCATGGCACTCACTTCTGTTGCATCACCACTTTTACCCCTAACCACGACTAAGATCTCAGGGTGAGTTTCTTATAATAATCCAGCAACCAAGGGAGAGAAAAATTGGTCCTGTTTGCAGATGGTTCTAAAGTAGGCTGCTATTTGGCCTAGGGATAAAACCTAGGAAAGGAAAACCTCCTAAAAGGCAGGTATTTGAACAGTATATCTGGTTTTTGTTCACTTTATAATTTTTTAAGTTTATTTATTTATATTGGGAGAGAGAGAAAGAGAGAGAGAGAGAGCACACATGTGAGTGTGCTCCAGTAGGAGAGGGGCAGAGAGAGAGGAAGGGAGAGAAAGAATCCTGACCAGGCTTTCTACTGTCAGCACAGATCCCAATGTGGGGCATGAACCACAAACCGTGAGTCATGACTTGAGCAGAAACCAAGAGTTGGATGCTTTACCAACTGAGCCACCCAGGCACCCCAAGGTCTTTGGTCACTTTAGAAGTATGCATCTGCATGTATTCATTGGTGGTGACTATCAGTTTGAAACTGGAAGTAACTTGGAAGGAACAAGAGGATCGGTGATAAGGAGTCTGCAAAATAAGTAATGTGTAGACAAGTTGGAATGGACAGAGTGTGAGACTATGTGTGTCCCAGGTGAATGTTCTCCTTGAGTACCTACTGCAGGAATGGGTATCAATAGTAGGACTACAGGGTGACCCATTCTGTGGATGTGACTCAGTCTCTTTCCCCAGCTTCTCCAGTGTTTGCACAATGGGCTCATGGACAAGGTGGCTATGGTAGCAGGGTGGAGGTTATACATAGGTTTAATAACATGGACTTCCCTTTCACCATACTGGCTACTGTCCTATATGAGTACCCAGTCTGTCAGCTATGACGAACACTGAGCCTCTGAAGATGCACAATCCTTTGCCTGGACCAGCTAGATTTCTGGTAATATTTTAGTAATATTCTTCCCCTTCTTACATGGAAGGGGTAGAGAATTGCTTCACTGGAATAGATGCTTACTTTTTAATATAGACTTCCCTTTATTATGTTTCTCCCAGCACCAAATTCTGTGCGTTTGTTGAGTTCCTATTCTTTGTCATGATATTTTACATATCACTGTGACTAATGAGGGAGCTCATTTTACAGAAAAAGAAGCAATGTCCATTAGATGTATTGGTCTCATGATACCCCTTATCACCGAGAAGAACATGACATACTCGGAGAGGCTGGGTTTCTATCATACAAAATGTGATATGTCCTCTGAATCAGTAGCTGATATATTCTGTCATAACTGGAAGACATGATTTCATGGAGCAAGGACAATTTGAAACAGTCTATTGAGCTTTCTTCCTAGAAGCAGTACATGAATAACTACAATCTCCAGATATGTTGTTCTCTTGGATTTTTGTGTCCCTCTCTTTCCCAGTGCAATTTTTTTTTAAGTAGGCTTCACACCCAGCACAGAGTCCAACACAGGGCTTGAACTCACAACCCGAGATCAAGACCTGAGAGTCGGATGCTCAACTGACTGAGCCACCTAGGCACCCCTCCTGCTGCAATTCTAATGTCCTAGGAAGTCCCTACGTCATCACTTGGAACTGTTCACTTTCATTTCTAGCTGTGTGACTTTATAGAAAATGTTGGCTGCAGATAGGTGGATGCAGAAAGACACGTACTCTTGGGGGATGTTAGAGATGGTGTTACATTGAGTGCATGCAGAAATAAAGCACTCATGGGAAATGCTAGAGATGATATTACATGGCATGAAAACTTCAAAAAGCATATATACCCCTATAAAATGTGGAAAGATATTGTAGAGGTTACTTCCTTGAAGCTTGCTAGGTACTGAGCTCTGAGTATCTTAGCTAAAGGTATCCCTTAGGGGATGAGTGACAAAGTTCTCTCTGTTTTAAAGCCCGACCTCTGGTAAGTTGAAATCCCTTTACAATATAGAAAATTTTAGATTATTAATTTTGTTTTTCCTACAATTGAAACTGCAGTGTCTCTATATTTTCATGAATGTTTCCATGGAAAGATAAAAAAACTATTAACCACACATGGTTGTACACACACACAGCGCATATCAGGGGGAAAAAGCAATGGTCAATTTTTAATTCCAATTTTAGATAATCTAGACCCTAGTTCTGGGTTTTCTTTAAAAAAAAAATTTAAATGCTAGGAGATCTTCTTAACCTCTTTGAACCATCAATAAAATGGGACAAAAAGTACATGAGATGTTTCACAAGGTTGTTATGGGGCTTAAATAAGAGAATGCATTTGAATTTTGTGCTTTGTAAAAAGTAAATGCTGTAGAAATGTTTCTTTCTAATTTTTTCCCTGATTCCCACATCAAAAATTTCTCAAGGGGATGATTGTGGCTTATTCATTTTTGAATCCCCCAAACATCAAACATCTTGCACTGTACATAATAGTTACTTAGTCATTCTTGAACCAAAGTTGAAATGAGAACTGAATATCGGTGCACAATATAGGATTTTGGTGAAGTGGGAACAGCCCTCCATTCACTGTGTTATTGTGTTTTACGGTAGCTACGTAATGCAATGAGGCTTAGTGATTCCAAGGAAGTAACTCTTTACACCGAAACCCCAAAGGACCCATTCAGTCCAGTGCTGTTGAATACATGTTCTCCCTTTCCCTTTGCATTTCTATCTGGCATATCTTACCTGTCAATATCAGCCTGGAATCCCCAATATCTCTGCTGCCTCCCCAACACTAGATGTTTACCCAATTCCCAAACTATGTCACAAATACAAGAAACCTTCAGTAGGATCAATGTTCCCACAAACCTTCTCTTCAGTATGTGTCTAGATACTACCAGACACAAAAAAAGATACTTGCAGGTTAGAATGTGAATTATTTATAACACTATTTCACTTAAAAACAGGGAGTGAGGGGGCGCCTGGCTGGCTCAGTCAGTGGAGCGTGCCACTCTTGATCTTGGGGTTGTAAATTTGGGCCCCACACTGGGTATAGAGATTACTTAAAAATAAAAAATTAACAACAACAAGGAGTGAGGCTCACAGGTAAAAAGAAGAAGACATCTTGCTCTCTGATTTTGTTTTGCTCACTTCCTCCAAAAGCATCATATTTTAATCCACTTAATTACAAAGTATGCAACTCACTTCAGCAAAATGGTTTTAATAATTAAAACCATGAACCCAGATGCTATAGGTTTTTTAAAAATCCAATTTCAGGAATTCCAGATAGCGAGGTAATTTGTTTATTTGTTTCATTAGTTAAATTTTTTGCAAGTTTCTGACTTGTTGTCCTTCTTTGCAAAATGAGTTAATTTCTGTATTTCTACAGTAGGGTTGAATTTCATAGTCATAAACTATGAATCTATAAAGATTCTTTCTCACTAGTGGTTTATCAGAAAACTGTCATTAAGATATTAGGAGAACACCTAGGAAACATTTATTCTACATTTAGATAGAAGGTGAACCAGCCATTGCTTTGGTGAATTCAGAGTATATTTCTAAGTTATCTTGTTCGGTCTATTTTATTAAAGATATCCTGACTATAGAAAAGTCATATGTATTTGGTTCTGCAAATACATCTAGCTTGAGTGCAGAAGCATGAGGATGTGTATGTGTGTGCATGTTTGTGTAGTGGGGAAATTGGAGATGAAAATCAAAGTCCTGCTGCATGATTGTTGATGTCACAGAATGTCATGAAAAAGTCGTCTATTTGTCATCCTGCTGTCAGTATGCATTCTGTCTACACAGGTCTGTTCTTTGCTTTCTGAGCTTGTGTTAGCCCATTTCAACTTTTCTCATTTAGTCCTTTCTAGTGATCTTTAGATATTTTCCACCAGGGGAACCTGTGATTTGTCAGTTATTGGATTTCTTGGTGTCATCTGCATAGGATATTCTCATTTCATTTCATAAGAGGTTGTTTAGATATATCAAGAACAGTCTCCCTTCTTCTTAACCTATCCATGCCTGTATCTGTTATTTGCATAAAAGAATGGCTCAAACATTTTTCAAAAATTAAAAAGTACACTTGGTTTCTCTTAAAGTCTCCTTATTTTAGGGATGAGGGATAAGTCAGTTTCAATAAGGACCAAACAAGACCTACTAAAGATAGATCGGAACCATCAGAAAATTTCTTAAATAAACTTACCATCAACTCTGAGATAATTCTGAATCCCAAGTTTTACTCAGAGAAAAATTATAATGTGGAGTTGGCTTTGTGTTTTGGAGGGAAAAGGAATGCAATGAGATTTCCTTTGACCTATTTATAGACCCGAAGTCCATGAAATTTATGAAAGAATTATACATAGAAAATGAATCTTTTGATAGCATTTAGTTATATGCATAATAAATTTTAGTAGCATCAATAATCTGTATCATTTGTCTCACTTAAAAGTATTAATAAAATACTTTTATAGATAGAGGTAAATTTTATAAATAAAAATAAAAATTATTTTATAAAAGTAATATAAAAAGTAATATATATAATATATTATTTTATAAAAAATAATATAAAAGTGTCCTGTTTTTATTCCTTTTCAAACAATAGTGATCATAGTTTCTGAGCTATAGTGTAGGCTGAAACAAAATATTTGAAATCTGGGGATTTTCAATTTTTTACTCCACTTATCAGTTTAGTCTTGTTGTACTACTATATAGGATTGTTGAAATAAGTAGGTAAAATTCACAAGAATATTCACATCCAAAGCCATATTTTCAACTTACTGTATTTCTCTTAAAAAGATTGTTACATTTTTCAATCTTAATAAAAAGAACTCAGTCAAAAAGCATTTTGTATCTTTATTTCAGTCAGTGATATCCAGGTGTACATTAAAGATCTAATATTAATTTAAAACAAGTTGTTATATATATATAAATGGATATAATGCATCAGGAAATGATAAATGAACACTGACTCTGAAAATTCTGTTACAAATTTCTTCTACTACATTCTAGATTTTCATATAAATGAAATATTTGTTCCTAGTAATAAAAGACATAAATTAAATAATGACTCCAAAATTCACATTCTATAAAACTCTTGACATTAAAAATTCAAAAAACTCAGAAGAAATATTTTTTATTCCATTTATAAGGAACCATTCTTATTGATGATCATATCTTTTTCTAGAAAATAAAAGTTCAAAATAGTTTTACTTAATTTTTAAAAATTTTATCTGACTTTACAGAAGATTGGCTTTGGAAAATGAATCTTTGATTCATCTGCAATATATGTTAGAATTCTTTAAAAAGCTCAGCAATTATAATAAATGGATTTTCTTATTGACTTAAACACTCCCACTTTTGAATGATTAGGTTACTTGATGTGATGGTTAATTTTATGTATTAACTTGATGGCACCATGGGACGCCCAGATAACACATTATTTCTAGGTGTGTCCCTAAGACTGGTTCTGGATATGACCAGAGTTTGAATAAGCCGTCTCAGTAAAGTGGATGGCACTCATTACTTCAGTCTGTTGTGAACTGGAATAGAACAAAATGTGGAGGAAAGAGGAATTCACCCTTTTTCTCTCTGCGTGGGGTGGGACATTGGTCTTCTCCTGCCCTTGCACCAGAACTTATACCATCCACATCCCATGTTCTCGAGCCTTTGGAAACAGACTGGAACTACACTACCAGCTTTTCTGGGTCTCTTGCTTGCAGACAGCAGGTCATGGGACTTCTTGGCCTTTATAATTTGTAAGCCAATTCTTTATAATAAGTCTCCGTATATAAAATATATGTATATATATCCTATCAACTGTGCTTTTCTGGAAAACCCTAACACACTTGATCCTTTAGTTCTTTTATATGACTGAAGATTGTGGGCACGTACCTGAACTCAGTGATTTAAAGCCATGAATGTACGTGAAAGCATCTTTTAGGATAGGGAAGGAAGCATTCTTTTCAATCTTCTTTAAACTGAATGGTGGAAGGTAAAGTAAAACAGATTAGTAAAACACTCTCTGGGTCTGGAGTAGTGTCTTCTTGCCTACCGGTAGCAGTGGGTTTATAGCAGGTGGTTAATGGACAACAACAAGAAGCAGGGGACATGCCAAAGATAGTAAGTAGGTCAACATATAAGAGCCCAAATGAAAAATATTCCTTGTACAGACTCAGGAGGCATTGCAAATTTTAACAATTAAGGTGCTCTGACACCTCAGTTAGAAATAAACAATCTTGGGGCGCCTGGGTGGCGCAGTCGGTTAAGCGTCCGACTTCAGCCAGGTCACGATCTCACGGTCCATGAGTTCGAGCCCCGCGTCAGGCTCTGGGCTGATGGCTCAGAGCCTGGAGCCTGTTTCCGATTCTGTGTCTCCCTCTTTCTCTGCCCCTCCCCCGTTCATGCTCTGTCTCTCTCTGTCCCAAAAAATAGATAAAAAAATGTTGAAAAAATTTTAAAAGAAATAAGCAATCTTGGTGACTATACAGATAATTTATGTCATTATTTATTTATTTATTATGTTGTTTATGCATGTAATTTGTGTCTGTAAGAAGAACATTGGATCTCCACATTCATATACAACTTTTTATTTAAAAACAGTAGAGAACACTATTAATAAAAATTTATAACACAAGTGGAAAATTCTAATCATAAGGAAGATTAAGGCAGGAGGTGAGACCACTCTGTCTATTCTGCTTCAAATGCTCATAAAGGCCTCAGAGGTTCCAGGGAGCACCTGCTTTGTTAAAAACAACATGAACATAAGATTTTGAGATGGCCTGGGAAAAAGGTAACCATCAGTGGGAGAGTCTCCTGCACTCATTTTCCACACTCAGAACAACTTCCTCAAAATAAAGTAGAAAGGAAGAGAGAAGAGGCACCTTAAGGTATTCCAAACAAACCCAAACCAAACTGAACCAAACAACTAAGCGATGGATTTAACGATGGGAAATTACCATCCCATACAGGGATTTACCTGTGGATTTACCAATGAGAAGCATTTCAGGACCACTTACTGTTTTCAGATTGGATCATTGGCTTTAGCCCTGGTATTAACTCTATGTGTGTACATAGGATGCTGCCACTGTCGTCACTCTGAGGGCACGGGTGGAAGCACCAGTCATATGCCTCTTGGGGACTCTTCAAGTCTACAAAGAAAATTTAGGTCGCTGTGGGATTTTTTTCTTAGTTGCCAATAGACTTCTGATAGACTGAATCAAATTAACTTTTTTTTTAAAGTAAACTCTACCCCCAACATGGGGCTTGAACACATGACCCTGAGATTAAGAGTCACATGCTCTACTGAGACAGCCAGGTGCCCCTCAAATTAATTTCTTAATTCAGAAGACTATCAAGACAAACCATGTCTTCTCTCTCACAGTTAGTCACCCTTCCCCAAAGTCAAGTAAACAAATTAAAAATGATAGCAATAATAAAATTAGTTCTGCTTAGCTTTAAAGGATCAGACCTCACATGTCAGGAATAATTCTCATCAACTTTTCATTGCCCTGGGCCCCTTCATGGTCTAGATGGACAGGTCTCCATTTGACAGTACTGTGCTGTTAAGCACACTTGAGATGACCAATTCTCTTTATCCTCATTCTCTTGTGGGCTCTAGACTAGTGTTTTACTCAAAGGACCTCTGTCACTGTACCTTGAGATCACCTAGTTTATAAAGAAAGAAGAAAAAAAATGTAAAGTAGTTTTGAGCACAAGTTCAAGTACATATATAAGCTGTTAAGTTTTTACAGTACATATGCATAATGGCTTTGAGTCAGCTCCACTTACTAGGTATGCAACACAGAACAAGTTAATGTCACTAAGCCTCACTAACTTCATCTTTAAAATGGGGACACTTATGCACCGATACCTTAAATTTAAATGAAATAACACATATAAAATCTTCTCATTGATCCTGGCAGTTAACGAAAATAGAGTAGATGACAACCTCCTCTTCATCCTCCTCATAGTAGAATAGCATTCAATAAAAAGTTATATTTGTTTGTTAATGAATATATCATAATTTGGAATTTAGTTGTGTAGGAACGTGTTGTGGTGAGTTGTGTTATTGTTCTCAGTTATTTGAAGCTCCTCTGAAAGAAAGGATTATATTTCCCTGACCCATTGACATCAGACTTGGCTGTGTGACTTGCTTTGGCCAATAAAAATGAAGAGAAGTAATATGTGTCACTTCTGAGCATGAACTTTGAGTCAATGTGCAGTTTGCCATTTCTTCTTTCTCCTGCGCCATTATAATCAGCAAAATGTAGGGAGAGCCTCCTTCCTTAGCCTGGTTTCTCATATGAAGATGAGGAGTGAAAAATGCAGTTTATCTGTGATAAATTCCACAAGCAAAAAATAAATCCGTTTTGTAAGCAACTGAGATTTTGAGAGAGTTTGCCACTGCAATATAACCTGTTTTTTAAAAGATTTCAGTTGTGCAAATTAATATCAATATTCCCCATCCCTGACTCCCCTTCTCAATGGAATTATTTTACTTAGGGCCCAATGACTCAGCCATTCCCAAAACAAACACAGAAAAAGCTTCTCAGTTTGGTATCTATCTTTTCCAGTGGAAGGAACAGTTCTTTCCAGAGAATGAAATTTAGGTTTGGCACTAGACTGAAAGCATTTTGTGGGCTCCTGGTGCTTTGCTTTCAAGTGAATTGCAATTGTGGGTACTGATCCTTCACAACTCCGCATAGCAGGCAATTACTACTAGTGTTTCTCAAATGGTCTCTTTCCAAAAACAACTTATGAATATAAAAATCAAAAGCTAAAGTTTCATTGTTCTTTACTTGGAATAAATCCCAGACAACTGCACTGAGTTTATTCATAATACATGAAAAGAAAAGGCTTAAGAAAATCTCAGTGGGAGTGGGAAGAGAAGGTAGGAAATTGACATAATAATGAAAATGAAACTTTACATAATCATAAGGCAAAGAAGAGGCAAGGTCAAGGCTTTTTTAATTAGAAATTTTATACCTTTGAAAATTAGATTTGTTTACTTATAGTATTACATGTGTTTGACCATTAAATGTCTATTTGAGTTACAAAATGTTAATTTCAAGGATGTCAGCTATCAACTATTTTTATGGTGAGCCTTTTTTAGTTTTTAGTTCAGGGGCTGGATATGTAGTAGAACCTTAAGTGAGATTGGCTTGATGAAAGTTATGGGTAGTTGTAGACATGATCTTGGCATTTGAGTGAAAAGTGATCACATTTTTAAACATATCAAAGAAGTTACTATTTCATTTTAGAGAGGTCGCAATGATGATTTTTAGTATCAAAAATAATCACTTCCTGTCATAGTTGGCTTAGGCTGTCATTACAAAATACCATAGACTGGGTGGCTTAAACAACAAATTTATTTTCTCTCAGCTCTGGAGGCTAGAAGTCCAAGATCAGAGTGCTGGCATGGTGGGCTCTGGTGAGGAATCTTTTCCTGACTTGTAGAACATCACCTTCTTTTGGTGTCCTCACATGTGAAGAGAGAACTCTGTTGCCTCTTCCTCTTCTAAGAACACTAGCTGTATTGGATGGGTTCTGCCTTTATGACCTTATTTAACCTTTTCACCTTCTTAAATGCACTATCTCCAATACGCTTGCATAGGGACCTAGGGCTTCAACATATAAAATTTGCAGGAAAACAATTCAGTTCATAGCACTTCCTAATTTACTATTTTTCATCAGGCTGGTTATTCACATTAAATTCAGGAGTAATCCAAAGGTACCAGCATAAAACCTTGAAAATTCGAGATCTTTAAATCTTTTAGGGACTTCTTTTATAAAGTAATATAAAACAATAAATTTCCAATTTTATTTATTAAAAATCATGGATTGGATCATTTATTGAGAAACCATTATATGTGGGTCACTGTTCCAGATAACAGAGATGCATCTGTGAACAATACAGACTCAAACTGGTATTTTCGTGGAAGATATATTTTGAAGAATATCATAAGTGAATGAGTGCACTCTATGAGTAGACCCTGGCATTCCCCCTTATAATATTTATACTTGAACTAAGGTACAGCATGATGAAACTACTGCCTTAAGTGTAACAGATTTAAGTGTATATACTAGAAGTCATATATGTGAAAGTTCAATTATTTTTAATAACTGAATTCAATCTTCCCTTGATGATGGTAGGAGGTAATCTTACCCTTTTAAGGTATTGCAGTGCCTTCTAGCTTGTAAAGTTAGTCCCTGAGTCAAATTCTGCATTCTCCCCTTTCCCCTTTACCTGTCCTTCTCTCAAGGCCTGAACTCAGTATAGGCTGGGCTTATTTATTTATTTTTTCTCTGGCTGGTAAAAGATATTTGTCCCTGACTGGCTCCCGTGTCAACCTGCTGTCATGGTGTCTCTGTTGAAGAGTCCATGTCTGGTATAACTCATGCTTTTCCTTCTGGATTAATATAATTCACAGTGATTTTCCCTGGGGAGATTGACAATATCACCCAGCTGGTTACAATCCCCTGTGGGTCATTGCTGGTATTATTTGACCTTCTAAGCTTCAGGTATAGTCCCCACCTGACCTTGTTCTGTGTTGAGTCTTTTGAGAAAGGATCCCCTTGTATCTTGGGATTTCAGCCCAGCGGGAGAAGGGTGTGTGTGTGTGTGTGTGTGTGTGTGTGTGTGTGGCACATGCACATGTTCATGGACAGGCAGAAGGCTATGCATGCTTTTCAATTCCATTAGACATTTTCTGTCCAGCTCTGAGGATGTTCTCCTTTCTGTTGGATGGGAAGTATCTCAAAATATAAATTCTTTCTTACTGTGTGGCTTATGGTAAAAACCCTATGTTCCTTGGTTGGCAGTCTGTGTTTGTGACTATTCAAATCACCTTTATCATCATCATCATCATCATCATCATCTTTGATTATTTTAATTTAGAAGATTATTTTCTTTTTCTACAGAACATGGATTATCAAAATTATCATTTCTGAAGACAGTATTAAGGGTAAGCTTTAAAAATCAAAATCTGAACTACACTGCCTTTGCTTTTGGTTGGCCTCTGCCCTCTTCCTGAAGTTAAAATGCTTTATACAGTGGGTGGAGAACTTCAGGGCAGCAAGAATCACAAGGAATAAACAATCACCAGATAACATTTCAAAACATTGTTTTCCCTCATGAGAACTTCAAAAGACGGGAGAAAATAAAGCCAATCCTTACCCACACTATGATTAGGGAAAATCATTCAGTTGTTTTAGAAACAACAACTGACTACATTTTTTTAAAAGTTGGTGATTCAGTTACTAGTGTCCTGGGATAAAGTTAGCATATTTTTATGTACATACTATTTTAAATAAATAACATACTTTTGGCCAGTAACCAATGAATGAGCATTCTGCTTTCAGAAAGATTGAAACAAATTGCAGTCTGGACAACATCTGTAGACTTTGAAAGATATAAACATCAACAGTATTGAAAAGATGTAAGTCATACCCTAAGCTAGTTACCCCAAAGCACAAAGACTCAGTGGTACTACCTTTCACATTATATGCAGATGGATCAATCAACAAATTATGATGGAAATCATAAAAAGATCACAATAATTATTTCAAATACTTGAAAAACCTCAGTATCCATCAGGGGTCAAGAAAGACACTCAAATAAAGTCTGGCAATTTAAGGATTTGATGATGGTGAATTTCCAAGAAGATTCCGTCTTCACTCTGTTTCTTTCAGGTATCCTTTCGGTATTTATGATAGCCTATGTGGTATCTCTTAACTTTCTAATTTGATCTTTCCCACTAGATTATGAGTGCTCATGAGAGCAGAGGCCATGCATATCTTGCTCATTACTTTATCCTACTTTGTAGCCAGAGCCCAGTATATGTATCTGGAATTAGTGAGTGTTCCATAAACATTTATTAAATATTTTGACACTAAAATGGTCCCATTTAGCTCCTTCTCTGTAAGAAAGGTCAGTTTGGAATAGTTTTGAATGATCCAGAGACCTGAATTTAGAGATAAAGACAAATGAGAATGTGCATCAAGATTGGGGCTTTTTAAATAAATTCTCCCCTCTTCTGAAGGACCTCTGGAAGTTTTCCAGTTATGTATACAGAACATTCGCTGGGGAAAATCTATTTAGAATGCAGATACAATAATTATTTAGCCAATCAGATCACAGTAAAATAACATTCTTACAGGGCAACATGGAGGATATTTATCCCATCTTCAAAATACAGGCAGTCATAGACATAAGCATATATACTAAACTGATCACTCATTATTTTCCACATCCTTCATATTAAAACTTTTTTTGTATCTTTGCTAACTCTCTGGCAAGCAATCTTTAGTTTGAGTCTGAAAGTAGATTGGCTATTTGTTTATTTTTTCTTTCTTCTTGTAGCCAATGCTTTGGGTGTCAGTGCTTTCATGGTCAGGCAATATCTTAAAATATTAATGAGCAACTTAAATTATATACAAGCCTGCAAATAGATGAACAACCTTCAGAGAATTTTATTTAGCAAATATATGGAAAGACAATAAAACATCTGAGATTAAAATTTGCAAATGTGATACAATCTCATTTAGTCCTTTGCTATTAAGGGTGGAATGAGAAAGATAAGGGCGAGTAATTCACTTGATGTCTGTTTGTTTTCTTTGTCATTCTGATTTTCACGGTCTTCTAAATTATTTTCCTCTCTCTCCCTCTCCCTCATGCCATGCCAGCTTAGTGTCTCCCAAGTTTGTGAGGCAATGGATCATAAAGTAAAAGGGCTGAATATCAAAAATGGAAAAACTGGTGTCCTGATGTAGAATACCATTCTCACCACAAATAACAGTTTCAGAATGCTAGCCTAAGTTTGTGGAGCAAGGGAACCCAAAGTTTTAGTGGAATATCAGTCAGGCATTAGTTTGATGCCAAATGATGGATTTTATTTTGGCTCTTAAACAATATTTATTTAACTCAAAACTCACCATTGTGTAAATTAGTAGGTGCAGCAAGTAGTATGTGATTTGGGTACAGTACTTTTATCCCTTCCTATTTTGGGGTCATAAAAGAAGAAAGGAGGACGGAAAAATAATGCTTTTTTGCTTGCAAATGGAGGGATTGGGATGGGGTAGAGAAAAATAAATAAATAAATAAAGCCGGTTTTCTTTTAGATTTATTTAAACACTAAGTAGAACCCATGTAGTACTGACCTACAGAATAAAGATCCATGAATGACATTAATTTACTCTTTATTAAACACTGGAAGACTGTACAAATGTATTTTTGAAACTGGTTCTTTTTCTCCTGGAGTTTCCTTACTAGGAAACTAGTTAAGAAAACAATCCTAGCAGACATGTAAAAGATATGATGCTGAGCAAGAATTAGAATAAGTCTACCTCACACTGCAGCAAAAAGCTACATTTTGCCCATTAGCTGTTGTCAAAACAATGCTGAACAACAAATGATATCAGTGACATGCAAAAATATGCGCTTACTGCTCACATGTCTGCAAAGTGGGTGCGGCTAATTCTAAGCCAGGCCTGCTGGGTTTGATTTGGTGGGTTTCATGTGTGCCCCACTTTCTCATTAATGTGGGATCAGTGGGTTACACAAAGCAGGTTATTCTCAAGACAACAGCAAAAGTGTAACAGGGCAAGCCTGAGCACCCAATCCCATTTTAATCCTCTTGCCAAGATAGACCTGTTTGGGGAAGCATCGCCTGCCCACCATAAGACCCTAGCAAGTACATGACAAGAAATTCTTATTACAGAGAAATGAAAAACTAGGGCTACTAATTCAATCTGCCACATAAAATGTATACATCAATGCTAATCTAGAGTGAATGAGGTTTTCAGTTTGACATGCAATGAATTCTATTTAGGGCAGCAATTCATTTCAGTATTAGCAAATGCCATTATAAAATAAGAGCCATAAATATGATTATTTTGTATCAAGTATTAAAGATGTTGAGGGGAGCCTAGGTGGCTCAGTTGGTTGAGCATCCAACTCTTGATTTCAGTTCAGGCTGTGATCCTAGGGTTGTGGAATCGGGCCCCACGTTGTGCTCCAAGCTGAGCCTGGAGCTGGCTTAAGATTCTGTCTCTCTCTCTGTCTGCCTCTCCCCTTGGGCTTGCTCTCTGTCTCTCTCTCTCTCAGAAGTAAATAAATAAACAAATACAAATTTAAAAATAAATAAAAATAAAAATAAAGACATTGCAAACTCTTTCTGGAAAAACTGAGGAAACTGAGTCCAGAGAGTGGTTACATGACTTACCTGAAATAAAACATACACTGGGTACTCAAGATCTATCTTGAAGAATTCAGCACTTCTAATTCTTAATCTTCTAATCTTGAATCTTCTAATCTTCTAATCTTCTAATCTTGACAAATGATCACGGGGGGAACTTGATACGAGTGTATACATTTTGTGGTCCCATTCACTGTAATTGCAACTCTCAGTAGATCTATGGTTGTTCTGGGGAAGCTTTCTCTCCCTCCCTCTCTGTCTCTTTTTAAAGCTTATTATTATTATTTTTTTACTGTCCATTTTATGCTGTCATTTTTTTCTCAACACCTGTTCACTCATACTCTTCATATCGATTCATATGCATGAACACAAGGCTAAGAACGTGTTTGTCCATTTGTAATCTTCTGCTTTACATATGTTGCTCTTTTTTCATTAGAATGTAAGATTCATGAGTACAGGGTCCTTTTTTGTCTTTTTCACTCTGTATTGCCAGACTGTTAATGAGAGACTAGTCCATGTTGAAGCTCAATAAAAATTTGTTGAATTAATAAATAAGTGAATTTTTCTTTTTTTTTTAATTTTTAAATTTTTGTTCATTTTTGAGAGACAGAGAGAGACAGAGCATGAGTGGGGAAGGGGCAGAGAGAGAGGGAGACACAGAATCCGAAGCAGGCTGCAGGCTCCGAGCTGTCAGCACAGAGCCCAATGCGGGGCTTGAACTCATGAACTATGAGAGCGTGACCTGAGCTAAAGTTGGACACTCAACTGACTGAGCCACCCAGGAACCCCAATAAGTAAATTTTTCACTGAGTTTTCTATCTGCTATTAGTTTTATGAGATCTTGGTAATTTTATTCTATTGTATCCTGTTCTATTTATTAACATTATTTTGTTTTAAGCCAAAAATCTTAGGCTAATGTAATGAAAAGATACAGAATTTAGAAAAGAGACTTATATTCTAATATTACCCAGTCACTTACTGGCCAGATTGAGATCAAAGGTAAATATACTCTCCAAGCCTCAATTTTCTTATCTAAAAATAAAACAATTGTATATCTACTTCACAGGATTATTTTGAGAATTAGAAAAGGTCATGTATATAAAAGTGCTTTAGAAAATATAAAATAAGATATTAATATAAGTTACTATTATTATTAATATTATCCCTACATGGTCTTTCAAAAGCCATGTAAAGTTTTTGATGAGTTTTAATGTACTCTGGGACAACTAGGAATTGTTAGAGGACTTCACTGAAGGAGCATACTTATTTGGAGATTTCAGGAAGGAGGAGTTTGAATTATTTAATAATTTTTAGAGCAGAGAGATATTCATTCATTTCCTTTTCAACAAATGTATACTCACTGCTTTATACACAACAAAATGGTAAGTGAGACAGTCACAGGCCACTATTTTACCCAACTCCAGGAGGCACCACACTGTCACAAGATTTTTTCCCCCATAGGCAAAACCATTTAGTTGGGGTGGAAGATAATTATCAAATAGTACAAAACTAAGAAAGATGATGAAATCATGTCTTGTGAAAAGTAGAGAGGATAGGTCTGATATTAATTGCAGCCATGTTGTGGAAGAGGAGAATAATGTTTGTATCAGAAGGTCTAAGAAAGCCTACAAATTTACACACAAAAAGGAAAAGAATCAAATGTACCACATCAATAGACAATAAGAAATTCAAGCACCTGCCTCTTTCTATTTAGTAGTGCTTTGAACTGAAGTGGATAGGTGCACTTTCTGGTGACAGTTGCAAGGCAGAAGCTCATGTAAAAGGAATCAAGGCAAAGACATGGAACTTGCAGAAGGTGAAGGCCGGAATGCGCAAGTGATTCATAAGGAACAGATGTGAGCAAGAAGGGACAGAGGGCATCTGCTGCGGGCAGATGAGGTGATTTCAGAAGTAGATTATAACAGAATTGAGTTTGTTGGGTGTGGAATGTGTGTCAGGTCCTGTACTAGAGGTAAACGCCAATCATAGCTTGTTCTGACTCCAAAGAACATGCTCTTTTTACAATATAGATAAGTTTGGTGGGGTTTTTATAAAGCTTTCAGTGGCTGGAGATACGAACAATAATTTTGTCTGGGTGTCTGGGTGGCTCAATCGGTTAAGCATCTGACTTTGGCTCAGGTCATGATCTCACGGTTTGAGAGTGAGAGCCCCACATCGGGCTTTCTACTGCCAGCTCTGAGCCTGCTTCAGATCCTCTGTCCTCTTCTCCTTCTGCCCCTCCCCCACTCACACCATCTCTCTTTCTCTCAAACATAAATAAAATAAACATTAAAAACATTAAACAAATCATTTTGTCTTGGATATACTTCACTCGAGTCAGCTTCTGTGCTGTAAGGATAGGTAAACATTAAAAGATATTTGTGTGATTTTATGCTTCATAAACATTTCCATGTTGGAAAATGGCTGCCAGTCTATCTTGCTAGCACAGTGATGCCTTACTTATGGTGTCTCAAGCTCTGCAGAGGCCACATGAAAGAGGAGCAGTGAGCAGATGGGGTGTTTGGTTCTCCTTCTGACTTCAATATGAGTAGCTCTGCTTTTCATAAGCTGACTAATTTTTGTTCTACAGAACTTTTCTAGTAAAAGTAATGTTTCAAAGGCTGAAATTGGCATGAGCCCCAAGTTCTACCCGTCTTCCAAAGATGATAATGTCCCTAAATATGACAGCATTATTTGAAACATTTGAAAGCAAACCATTACTTTAAGGATTGAGGTTCAAATTATGTCATATATATACAGTCAACAAACGCTGGTCTACCTACAAAAATCAGAGCAAAAATTTGTCATTTCACTTCCCATTCCCCTTGAAAGCAGATGTATAAGTAAAATTTATGCAAGTTCATTTCATTCCAAAAGTTTCTTGCTTTGTCCTTTAGCTTGCCCTTCAAATTATGCACGTAAACCATCACCAACAATTTTAAATGGAAATTGTACCTCCTCCTAAGAATAGTGTCTCTTAGCACAGCATGCTATGGTTTAGCAGTTTTTACCGACAGCACCTCTTCCAGCATTTTAATCAAACATTTACTCAGATCTTCCTGACACAGGAATAATATTACTTTATATGAGAAACAAGATTTTGATGTAGGCTTTCCTTCTCTGTGGTTACAAATAAAGGTGATACTGAAAAATTCAAACATTTATGACCTTGGAATGCTCACTGTATCAAAAAGCCTCAAAAAAGATTAGTGACACTAACTGCTAAAGGGAGAAAGTCTTCAACATGAACATTCTTTCAGATAAAGATGAGTAAAATAATTTTAAAAGTTCAGAACAAAGTCAGTTCCCCTGTTACATTTAACTAATTACCCACATCCAGACCCTGGCTGTCTTGGCTAATTTGAATTTTCTGGAATGCTGCGGATGTAGGTGTGACATGCTTTATGGAGTTAAGTTATTTCTTAATTCCTTTCTACTCACTCTTTCAGTATCTAATTCACTCACTCACTCACTCATTCTACAAACACAATATTGATTGAGTAACCTCTTTGTGCTAGGTCCACAGGAAACATATCAGTGGAAAAAATAAGCAAAAAACTCCTGCACTTATGGAGGTTGAGTAACTCTCCAGTGGGGAGCCAGGTTCTAGAGCCAGACTTTCTGGAAGGAGCTCAGCTCAGCCTGTGTGACCTGGGCAAGTTATTGAAACTTCAGGGCTCATTTTTATCTCTTAAAAAGGGAAAACATTAGTTTCTACTTCACAGGGGCACATGAAGATTGAATAATTTAGTACATGTAAAACTTTGAAAACAGTCCCTTGTTCATATTAGGAGCTCAATAAATTAGCTATTATTATTATTATTATTATTATATTACTAAATGAGTAAATATAAGCTATTATTTTATATGGAGAAAATACTGTGAAGAAAACCCAAGCAGGATAAGGAGCTGGCAAGTGACCAGAGTTGGCATGGGTTACTTTCTCTGAAGAAGTGACATTTTACCTGAGCTCTACAAAGAAATTGGTGATTATGCTAAATTGAAAGCCAGAATCCTCTGTGTGATGAACAGATTTCTACACTGTTTTCCCACCTCCTCGGCCTTTTCTGGAATGCTGTGATTGGTGGATGCTATAGAGTGATGAAACAGAATGAAACAGGGAGAGGCTAAAAAAACAAAATTAAAAATTCAAATTAAAAATTTTCTCCTTTCGACAATAAAAACAATAGCTAATCAAGGTTTTTAAACAATAGTCTGGTATGTGAATACCAAAAAAGAAATTATAGGGCATTAGTCATATTCTAATCTCTATGATCAATACATGGATTGCCTTTATTAATTGGTTTCAAGTTCTATCCCTAAAAAGTCATGATCTTTAGAAGTCCAGCAAATACTCAGAACTTTCCTCTTTGAGAAGATATGTCCACTGGTTATAAGATTTTGTGGAAATCAAGAACTGACCCATTTCAGGTTGAAGTTAAATGATACTGGATAATATTACTAATTCTATGAAACTTTTTTTTTTTAGATCCATAATCACTCATTTTCTGTAGGGTTTTCTATCCTATGCCATAGAGGAAAATGACTAAGCCCCCATTTTGCAGAGATGGAAACAAAGAAACACAGAAGAGACCCAGGCATAGATCCAGGGCCTCCTTTAAAATGTGAGAAGCAACGAGAATATCGAGAAGAGAGACTATTACAATTTGCCAGTTAAATAAACTGATTTTATTTATCTTGGAACTTGACCTAAATTAAATTTGCCTAAACCCCAGATATGTTTTTATGTTTACTTTCATTATTAATTTTTAGTGCTTGGCTATGAAGAAAAGAGTTGTTCTGTTTATAGTTACCAAGGAGCATAATTTTTGATTCAATTATAATTTCTCATATTTTTAAAGTATATGCAGTTAGATGAACTTCTCATTAAAGTAGAATTTGTTTTACTATAATCTGGCTCCAACATTGCCTTTTCAGCCTTAGCTTTTCACATACTACCTATCCTTATCCTTATCCAGCCCAGCACTTTAGGCAAACTGAGATACTAATCATTCCCAAAAATGTCTGCTGACATTTTATTTCTCCTACTCTTTCAAGCCAATCGTTTTTCTTGTTTTTATTGAAATATATTTGACATCTAGCATTGTGTAAGTTTAAGGTGCACAACATGTTGATGCTTATTTTTGTAATATAATTGCCTTTGTAGCATTTTAGCTACAAACACTCCTTTCTTTATCAGTTGTTAATCACCTCTTTGAGGCAAAACATCATGTGTTTTAATTAGATGAAGCTATAACAGAGAGCTCAAGATAGTGTAAAGAAGGAGAATGTACCCATAAAAACACTTGTAAGCAAGTGGAGGAACAAGTAAAATAAGGAGGTTAGAAAAGAAATGTAGAACAGTAGGCAGTGTGGTGTAGTTTCTAAAATGGTCTGAGAGTGCAGGAAAGTCAGGTGTGGAACAAACATGTATTTGGGGACTGAAACTAACTGCTGCATGAAGCTGTCAATGGTTAGCAGAGTTATGATTATAAAAATATTTTTAGCCTTTGTTTTTATAGACATATAAACCTGTTAACAAACAATGGCCAGTAGAAAAATAAAGTTTCAGAACCAAGTTTCCACCAGTCGTGGAAACACCCCTTAGCTCATAATTTCCATGACTACATAGGTCTCTGTATTTGGTCAATCTCAGTAATGACCGTCTGGAGCACACATACACAAGTCCAGATTCTACCTCCAAGACTAGTGACAACATGTTGGAAAAAAAAACTGAAACAGCTTAAGAAGATTCCTTTTGTTTGTATCAATATCTGATGAGAGAGAACATGTATATCTTATCATGTTACTGGGCAAGTTCAGTTTTCCCCTCTATTTTATGTTAGGTGGGTAAGTCAAGATCCTAGAAAAAAAATTTTTTTTTCAACTGATACTGGTTAACTGTGTCCACTAACTTTTACTTCTTTATGACTAGTCCAAAATAAACAGTACTTCAGTAACTCTTATTCTTTTTTAATTTTTGTTCTAAAAATTTCAAAACACTATTGTTCCAAATAAATTTTAACTCAAAAGTACAGTGGAAGTTGAAACAATCAGGTCTCAGTAGTCTGTAGGAAATTTAAAGAGGTGTAAAAATGGGAATTATTTTTAAAAATGATACACATATATTTAAAATTTATTAGTATATAAGTCTACTCACTAATTAGATGATGTAGGACCAGGTGGAACAGATTGGATTTTCCTTCTTTCCAAAAACAAACCTTGAAAGTTGAGCAAGAAAGTTGTACAGCATTTTTATTTTTTTGATTTGAGTATAGTTGACCCACAATGTTACATTAGTTTTACGTGTACAACATAGTGATTTGACATGTGTATACAGTATGCTGTGTTCACAAATATAGCTATCACCTGTCCCATTATATCACTATTATACTATCATTGCCTGTATTCATTATGCTCTGATTTTATTCCTGTGACTTACTCATTCCATAATTGGCAACTCGTATCTCCCTCTTGCTTTCTTCCATTTTGCCTAACCCCTCAAACCCTCTTCTCTAGCAACCATCAGTTTGTTCTCTATATTTATAGTTCTGATTCTGTTTTTTGTTTATGCATTTTTTAGATTCCATTTGAGTGGAATCCTATGGTATTTGTATTATATTCTCAGTCTGACTTCTTTCACTTTGGATAATATCCTCTAGGTCCATTGTGTTACCTTAAATGGAATGATTTCATCCTTTTTTATGGCTGTGTAAGTTGTGCAACAGTTTTATTCAGAATCCTTTCACAGTTTTATTATTTTTCCCATCCTTTTATAGATGTATTACTCATATTTAATTCAATTCGATTGGATTTTTCTTTATTTTTTAGAAACTCAGGTTTATTGTTTTTCAAAAAATTTTCAACTTAATTTTCATAGAAACTCCATATTCATTCAGTTACTACCTTACATAATATTTCGTTAAATTTAATAATTGTAATAAAAATACACAAACAAAATTGAAAACAATCCTTGGTGAGTATACAACTCAGCTGGTGGTAGCTAATGGACACAGGTATATTGCAAAGCTCATTATTAGTTATAAGGAGTTAATGTCTTGTGGGCAACAACAAGATAATTCACTGGGACATGGAGAACCTCAGTTTCTCTGGCAACTCAGTCAAATAGAGGTTGGCTAAAGTAGTTTTCAGTGCAATGAAACTAACTCATTGTAACATACTCAAAATGAGTAGTTTGTAGTGACAAGCATAAAAGTGGAAAGTGTATCTTCACTTTGATCATGAGTTACTTTTGAATGTTTTCAATAATTTTTGGCAAAGTAGTAAAGTAATGTTAACTAATCATTAAACTTTTTAAATTATTTTTGGGGCACCTGGGTGGCTCAGTTAATTAAACGTCCAACTCGATTTCAGCTCAGGTCATGATCTCATGGTTCGTGAGTTCAAGTCCTGCATAGGGCTCTACCCTGACATTGTGGAGCCTGCTTGGGGTTCTCTCTCTGCCCCTACCCCACTGGCTCGCTCTCTTTCAAAATAAATAAATAAACTTAAAAAAAATTAAAAATCCTTTAAATTAGTTTTATAAAACTAATGAAAGTTTTGTTTTGTTTTTTGCTTTGTTTGTCCTAGAACAGCAGAATGATTCAGAGTGGAAGCTGTGGATTCAGATGTTTTGGGGCATATTTCAGCTGTACCATTTACTGCGACCTTGGGAAAGTTAAACTCTCTATGCATGATGCGTCAGCTGCCAAATGGAGATAATAATGGCAGTGAACTATGAGGATTACATAAGATAATACACACATAGTGCTTAGCATTCTACATAGTCCATAGTAGGAATTCAGTAAATGTTAGCAATTATTCTCATTCTCCATCTTTTTGTTATTACTTTCATTTGTGTCTAAAACACTAAATATATGACTGATTATTTCCAAAATACCTGCACAAAAAATCTTGAGATGGGAACTAAGAGAAGGAATCAACTAGAAGGATTTGGAAGGAGGCCAAAATGTAGGGTGAGGAAATGTGACAAGTTCTGCTTCTTAGAAATTGAAGTATTTCTAAACAAAAAAATCATATTTTTGATGGTCCTGATTCAAAGACCACAAAATACATCGATCCAAATTCTAACCAGTGACTACGTTGTGTAAGAACATATACCTGTTGGGCAATGAGTTTTGAAAAAATATTTAATGAAAAATTCCAGATGGACTATCAGTGTTCAGATGAGTTTTCTACGATTTTTATAAATTTATAACTTGTTGTAAGTACTATAAACTAATTGGAGGGTACCAGGGTGGCTCAGTCAGTTAAGTGTCCAACTCTTGATTTCAGCTCAGGTCATGATCTCATAGTTCATAAGATCAAGTCCTGTGTCAGGCTCTGCACTGACAATGTGGAGACTGCTTGGGATTCTCTCCATGTTCTCCCCTGTCTCTCTCTCCCTTTCTCTCTCTGTCTCAAAAATAAATAAATAGACATTAAAAAAATCAAATAAATTAATTGGGAAGTATTTAATGTGGTAAGAACTATTCTATCTGAATTTACAGGGAGGCCAGAATTAATTTTTTATTGTAGCTTTTTAACCCAAATTAATTGGGTTTTATTTTCCATAAGAAAAAGAGGTGCTTCTTTTAACAACAGTAAAAATGACAAGTCAATAATATTGGTACTGATGTCTTCCTGAATTTACATATGCAATATCTAGAAGGATGACACCATTACCAAAAAAAATTACCAAAAAGATGATTATTATTTATATACTGTAAAATTGAGAGGATGATAAAAACATTTAGAAATATATGTATTATATCTATGCACATACATATATACATTTAAATATTTATTTTCTCAGATATTCTTTCCTCATACCCTCTCCTTCCATCCTGCATTGAATCAAATTTCTGTCTTATGGACATCTGGGAATCCCTTCTCTTGCTATCTTCTCTTTCTCTTCTCATTCTCCATAATTTCCTTTGTCCTTCCCAACTTTCTGTATGTGGTTCCTATCTTTTTTACCTTAATGATGTCAGGTCCTTGTGACTCTGAAAGTTGTTCCTGGCTCTGTCTTTGAGGAGCTGTTCAGATCTGTCACTTAAAGCCTTAAGTCCTTCCCATTCTGGAAACATTAACTTATAAAACAAACAGACCATCTTCTGATGTTGACTACTTCTTATGGTATAACTTTAAGATATTGCTAGATTGATAGTATCTTTCCCAAAGACAGCTTTCTCCTTAACACTCCACTTCTTAAACCTGGATGGAGGGAACAAAACAAGTTTGTTGAGTGAAAAGAAAATCTCCTTCTATCACAGTGAGTAATCAAAATTCAGTTGTGTTCCAAACTCTGCAATTGAGGTAGGTCTGTAAAATTCTGGTTGTTAAGAAAAAAAGCTGAAAATATTTCATTCAAATGATAATGTCTAACTTTTCAGAACCCCAAAGAAGTCATGGTAAGTCCTTATTTTGTGAAATTCTCACCATGTCAGTTTGGCTCTTTTAGATTTTATCAGTTATTAAAATTTTTAATAGTAATAACAGTCATTTTTGTGAAAAATGATACAAGAAGAGAATGCACAAAGAAAAATATAGAATAACTGAAATGGCAGGCTTGGTTGCAGATGCTGAGTCGTGAGAAATCTTAAAATCTTAAAGTCATATATCTTTAACCTGAACTTGGAGAGGAAGATTTCATGTACCATTGCATATGTCTTCCTAGGATTTTATAAATAAGGAGCACAAGATTACCTGGAGACCAATCTTAATAGATTAGAGCAGAGATAGGCAAGCCAAAAAGCTTAGTGATTAGATATCCACTATCATCCATGTAAACATAAAAGACTTGAAAAGACTTACTTGAAAAGACTCTTTAACTTTTGAAAATTTTACTTTTTTTTTTTTTTTTTTTTTTTTTTTACTTTTGGGCTCATATTTCCATCTTACTTTTCCTTATCTTTTTAAAAAAAATTTTAACATTTATTTATTTTTGAGAGCAGAGCCAGACAGGGCATAGTGTGGGGGGGGGGTGCAAAGAGAGAGGGGGGGGACACAGAATCCAATGCAATCAAATGCAGGCTCCAGGCTCTGAGCTGTCAGCACAGAGCCTGATGCGGGGCTTGAAACCACAAACCAGGAGATCGTGACCTGAGCTGAAGTCAGATGCCTAACTGATTGAGCCACCCAGGTGCCCCACTTCTCAGCTTAAATACATGTTACATTGAAGTCCGGATTAAAAAAAATTCCTTTGAAGTGGGTGATAGGCATTGAGGAGGGCACTTGTTGGGATGAGCACTGTTGTATGGAAACCAATTTAACAATAAATTATATTAATAAAAAATAAAAAGTAAATTAAAAAAATTCCTTTGATCATAAGGTCCTTAGTGTTACATTTTTTCTAGATTGAATTATACTTATTAGTAGTAAACAGTGGATCAAAACAAAATGGATTTATTATACATTTTTATAAATAGTTACTAAATATCAAAACTGGAATTTTGAAATACTAGAAATGCATCCGTTGTTTAAATACTTTATTTTGGAAATTTTCAAATCAACAAGGTGTTAAAAGAAGAGTACCATAAATGTCTTCACATCCTTCATCTAGATTTGCCATCTCTTAAATGTTTTGACATGTTTACCTAAGGATGGATTAAGTATATATAAGATAAATGACATTACATTCTCTAAGGTTATGCCAGCCCCAGGTTTAAAATAAAATTGCATAAATAAATTGTAGATCATGCACCTTCTTTTTTTTTTTTTTTTTGAGAATTATAATCTACTGAAAGGTCTCCCACCTCCTCAGGTATGTACTGGAGGTGTCTCAGATGTGCATATAAATAAGTTCTATTGGCTATTACTTGACATCTACTATTATCTTCTCTTTACACAGTGCTCCATGGAGAAACATACTATATATGTAAAGGTGTGATGTGGAAACTCCCCATAGTCCCAGGTATGCCCATAGGCCCCTAGCCTTCTCAATAGCTTCAAGAACTTTGACCCACCATCTTTTTAGCAGAACACCACTGCCCTCAGTAAGCAATGCACTTTCTTTCTTAGGGTATTACTGCTGTTTTTGTGTTTTCTAATGTTCTTGATACCTTGAACCAAGTACATTTATAAATGCTTCCCTGTTTTTTCTTTCATATTATGCCAATCACATAGATATCAAACAGTGCTGCTTTTTCCAATGCCTTTCTTTTTTTCCTTCCTTCCTTCCTTCCTTCCTTCCTTCCTTCCTTCCTTCCTCCTTTTTTTCTTTTCTTTTCTTTTCTTTTCTTTCTTCTTTCTTTTTTTACATGAAACAGTTATTTTTATTTTAGTTTACACCTTATCCGTATCACCAAAAAAAATTCAAACATGAATTCCTGGGGAACTTGGCTATGGACAGATTCCTTGTGACCATGTAATAGTCAGTAAAGTCCATCTGTTCTCTGTGATATCCAAATCCATGCTATTGGGCTTTATTTGTCTGCCTTTCTGCATTCTTTCTTTGGAAATGTGCTCTCCAGCAGGCTCTTGAGTCTGTCATGCATGCTGACCCCTAACGAACCTACCATAGCTCAGTACCAGTCATGGATACCACTGGAACCTAAGCTCTTCCTCTTCTACATTCATCCACATACATAAACAGTACCTTTATTTAGCCAGAAGTTGAATCCCAGGTTAACAGATCTACAAATATGTGTAACATTGCAATTCAAAAATAGAAGGAGGATAACTTAGGAATAAAGTTAACAAAGAAAGATACTTGTTGATGGCCAAAGTGACTGTAACTTTAAAAATAGAAAAAGGATACGATTTGGTTGTTGGTGAACTCCAAGAACAAAGGTTTTTTGTGCCTCTTGTTAGTACAAGTAATGAGTAGGAAAAAGGAAGACAAGAGGTTAACATTTGGATGAGTCTGGGAATTTATTTTCTTCATTTTGAAACCAATAAAGCAAAGTAAAGACTTAGTTTATTTCAGTTTGCAGTTGTGGTAGTTAGGGGCTTTCTAGATGTATATATGAATGTTTTTAAAGCTTGAGCAATTATTCTGCTCTGATTGGACTGCATGAATGAACACACTAATTGTAAGAAGTGACCAATCTTTTCCTCTCAATCTTTGTGGTTTCTAATGGCATAATGATGTCTGGTGCATCCATTTAAAATTTCTTTTGCTGGATTTAAAACAGAAACATATTTTAAAATTTTATTGAGTGATTTCACATTCTTGTCTAATTGTGTTTGCATTTTAGAAAAGCAAAAATAACCAAGGGCTGTTTAAAAACAAACTAATTAAAACAACCTTTCTTTAAAGGCTTGTCAACATAACTTTTACCTTATGAAGATTAAACGTTTAAATTGGGGGAATGTTTTTTTCCCTTTTCCTCCCAAACTATCTTTATTTTTGACCCTGAGGCTCTGGGAGTTTTAAAAATGAAACTCTGCCCAATTTGAGCATTATATGTTGTAATAATTTCTTAAGCATTTTTACTATTTTTCATTTTTTTCAATATATATTAAGAGAAAAATAGTAACTTAACTTGCACAATAAGCTTACTGGTAAGGGATTCTGTGAACGCACCCCTTGTTGTTAGAGAGGGAAGAGTTCTAAAAGAAGAGCTGTTTCTAATGTCAGTATTTCTAAATTAAAAAAAAAAAAACTAAAATCAGTGAATCTGTCCAATTTCAGCCAAAATTCATTGCAGTCCAACTTGCATTAGCCAATTGAAACCGGGTAGGAGGCCTAGTTTGGTAGGCACTGTGAAGTGTCCAATCTTTCCTTATTTCTCTTTTCATTCTATATTTTTTGGGAAAAGAAAGCAACACTCCACAAAATCCCACCTTTTCATCCCTCTGTTATTGTTAACACACCATGTTCACCTCATTGGCTTCCCACCTCATTATTTCTGTCTTGTCTTCATATAGTGATTTCCTTTTCTCTTCTCTCCTCTCTAATGTGATATTCCTATTATTCTCCATCCCTCTAAATAGATTGAAAAATGACCCCCAAGTGAGAGCCAGGAGCAGAAATAATGGCCAAATATTCTCTCAATCTTTATAATTAGCACTTTACCAAAGTTTCAGGTTTCTCATCTAGCTGTTTCTTCTTGTAGCTAAAGGAGTTTAATTGTTAAAAAGAAAACGTGCGCTCAATAAAATTTTTGAAAGATGAAATTGAGTTTAATTGTAAACAATGCCTAAATATTTTGTGTTTCAGGGTTTTCAAGGATCTCTAGAGCAGGAATTAATTTAGATATGCTTTACCCGTCAGCTGTACTTAAATGAGTTTTGAGTTTGCAGCATGTAAAGGAGTTTCACTTGACAGCTATTTCACGCGTCATGCATTTGTATGATACATATTCTTGTTTTATATATATTTTATTTGTAATCTCTGAAAAACAGATGCCAAGTTGGTACTAAGCACTCAATAAATCCTTGGCAGGTAAGCCTGGCTCCTGGGCCCTGGAAGGTCTGCCAGGATTTGAGATTCAAGAGAGAGTGAGGGATAAGGAGGGTTGGGGGGTCTATGATAAGCAAGGATGGCAGGGAAGTAAGATACTTCTGCCTGAGAACACTGACTTTAAATGTGCCTTATATTTTGGCTTTAGAATCTCATTAAATTTGATGTTATTTCAGCCTGTACTTTAAGAAAATATGTGCTGCTCATTCTAGAATTATCTAAATTACTTTAATGATCTTATTATCTTCTTGGCAATACCCAGTATGTGAACATTCTGACACTTATTTGCAAATATGTTACAAATTTTAATTCCCACTAAGCCTACTCTAAATTAAGATTTCAAATAATGTAAGAGTATAGTCACCATTTCACGTTCCCTGTGTGCAATGGTTTAGGACTCTTTAATACAAATTCTTTTTAACTGAGGTTTCTTCAATTGGCCTCAGTCAAAAAATAAGTTTGTATTCAGAAGGCACAAGGAAAATAATTCCAATCCAGATTTGAATGTGTGTGTAGGTACTATCTATTTTCCTTTAGTGCAATTAAATCAATTATTTTTCTTCTTATACATCTAAAGGTGAAAAGAACATTTTGCATAAAAAAACAAAACAGAATGAAAACAACAACCCCATAAGGCATTCTTCTGAAGCAAGTTTGACCATTTGGAAACATTTATTCTTTATTTTTTAAACAAACTGGTAAGGCAGAAATGGCCTTACCAGGCAGAAAATACTGGTCTGGAACACACTTTCAAGTCTCTTCTAAAAAATACAGTTGTGGTTAAATTCATGGGTGGTTTGTTTTGCTTCTGTTGCCAAGTGTTTGGAACCAGTGGTCTAAGGCACCGGGAGCAGGGGCAATTCTCCTGGGGCTCTTAAAAGCACGTGACCTTCTAAACTCAAGTGCTGAGTTTTAGAGTCACATGAAAAGCTGTCTGATCAGCCAGACGTGTTCACTACCATCCTGTGCCTAGCCAAACAAGATGGCCAGATTAGGAAATGTTTATGAAGAGATTTATGCTTAATGGATCATTTAATTTATTTTTAGTGACTTAAATGGAAACTTTGAGAATATTTTCTCAGAACAATTTAACAGTTACTTTTGGTTGGTGGGGGTGGGTTGGTCAGCTTTCACTTCTTATAGTTACTTTTTTAATCCTAAATCATCCCTGCAAGATATTATCATCTTTATTCTTGTGGATGAAAAGAAGAGACCAGGAAACAGTGAGCAACCTGTCCATTGTCATACAGCTAGTAACTATTCATGCCCAGGTTTGCGTTCAGCCAAAGTGGATGTTTTTCTATTAAATCACACACAGCCCGTCTTCCAAATTTGTTACCTATGAAGAATTCCTTTACAGACATTTAGAAATAAAAAGATCACTTTTGGAGGCAGGACTTGATCAATAAACTTTAGTCTTTTTTCTGCTAACTCCATAAGGTGTGAAATTATCGAAGTGTTTCATCACTAGCTTATCAAATATTCGAATGTTTTCATTGTGTTTGATTTGCAACTTACGAAGGAGTCTTGTGAATTTAGTTCTACATGTGATTGAATATAGGAAAGGGTGTTTGAAATTATAGCATCTTTTATATGCTATAATTAATCTAGGATCATTCTTCAAAAAGCAACTCAATAAAAATATAAATAGCTTTTAGCATTTTTTTCCCTCAAATTGCTCATAATTCCACTGTTAGCCAGAGAATGCTTTTGGAGGAACTGTTTGGAGTAATAATAGAACTGAAAGTGAACGCAGTGAAGATGTCAAACATTGTTAATCCAGTATTCCATTATAAATATGCTAATGTAACCTATCTGGCAGGAGATGGAATTTTTAACATGCAGCACACTGATGCATAATGAGTTTATACTATATAGTTATTCCACAGAGTCCAGCATATCCTCCAGTTTTTGGCAAACTTGAGTGTGATTAGCAACTCTCTTCATCTCTTTCCATCCTTAGAGGTACCATACTTGGATATGAATTGTTTACCAATCTCAGTGGATCAGAGTCCTGGGTGTTAATTAAGAAAGAATGAAGGGTCACAGGTTAGAGACCTGTGGAAAGTGCTAATTGCCCATGTGTGTCTGGCCTGTGTAACATCTGATTAGGCCTGTCACATTCAACAAAGCTGCAGAGAGCTGGTGGAGCTTGCCATATATTGTAAATGCTGGGAACGCCTAGGGAAAATGACCTCTGCTTATTTCAGCATGGTTTCTCACTTGGTCTCTTTGATCAGAAGAAAAAAATTTATTGTTGGTTTCTATAATTGGCGCTCAAATCCTCCTTTTCATATTTGTAAGTGAACTAGCTGTTCCTGCTAATAATTAAATGGAAGTGCAAGAGTGGAAGTTAGTATCCCTGAAATAAATCTAGAGTCAGGATATGGTCATCTATGTAAAAAATTTGGAGATTATGCTTAGCTCTGTATAGTTTTGCCTTATTTTATCTAACACACACTAAACAAATAAATAAAATACTTGGCTGGATTTTGAAATATTCTGAACAAGGTTTTTTCTGAACGTCACTTAAAATAGCTGGATTTGTGAAAAGACAGAGAGAGAAAGAGAGAGAGAGAGAGAGAGAGAGAGAAACCAAGGACGACCTTGGTTTCCTTTTAGATAGGGGGAAAATACCTTATGCTACTCACATTTAATCTTTGCTTCTGTGTGAGGTTAAGCAACCACCACAAGCTGCTTCTCCCTGACTCACAGAGGCAAAGGAACATCTGATGGAGTATCTGAGGACAAAACAACACAGCCTTAGGCGGATGGCAAGGATTCATGTTGCACAGCCTTGATAGCCTTTTTGGGAGCTGTCCACCATAATCCAGACCCTCTGGAAGATACCTCATTCATGTCACCTCAACCTGTAACTCTGGGGACTGAACAAAGGTTTATTTTTACTACTCATTTTGCTCAATAAAAAGTTCACATAAAATTAAATAATATAGCGCAGGACTTATTTTTATATCTGTTTCTTAAAACTGTCTTGTGGCAAAGACCCTTTCAAGGTAGGTTCCAAAGAAAGGGCCTGCAGATTGCCCTTGCTCAGTTCTGTTTTCATTCTAACCTTGGAGTATTAAGGGATTTGGGAAGTTACGATAAGATCCCCTGTCCTAACATGCTTCACTTTTATACAAACAAAATTTAAAACCCAAGTAAGGTGTCCATTATACTGAGGCAAATCAATGGCACTACTAAACTTTGTTGCTTAAAAGCCATGATGGTTTAGTGGTTAAATGCTGAACACACATATAAACAAACAAGACAAGAATTTCCTTAATAACAATTTTGGTAAGAAATTTAAGGAATAAATCCTAAAGTGGAAAATATTTCTATTTTCCCACTTGTCCTAAATTCTTATTTCCATTTTGTTTCCCCAATAGCTAATCTCTCACAGAGATTAAATTTGGGGGCATATTCATACACAGCTTTTTTTCACTTTCTTCCAATTCAGTGAACTAAATCACTCTCATGCCCTCTGCTCAACCACAGATTTGAATGGTACTTACTTGGAACTCATAGGGAAAAGCTATCCTACATTATCGAAATGTATCTGAAACATATAAATTATGCCACATACCAGAGGTACCTGGATGGCTCAGTCGGTTAAACTCACAACTCTTGATTTCAGCTCAGGTCATGATCTTATGGTTCATGAGTCCGAGTTCCATGTTGGGCTCCTGCTGGCGGTACAGAGCCTGCTTGGGATTCTCTGTCTCTCCCTCTCCTTCTGCCCCTTCCCCACTAGTGCTCTCTCTGTCTCTCAAATAAATAAACTTTAAATAAATAAATAAACAAACAAATAAATAAATAAAACCATATACCAAAGACATAATTCTGTCTTTAATGAGTCTATTAAAAAGTGAATTGTCCTTTCCAGCCAAGTAAAGACAATGTTTGATGTTACAAAAAAAAAAAAAAAAAAAAAAAAGGGCAACTTCTCTTGGAAGTCTCAAAAAAATTTTTTTTTCTTGGTTGTTTTATGAGATAAACACTGTAAAATTCTACCAAAAATGTATCTTTTTAATCAAGTGATTTTATACACTGAGCTGGTTTAAATGTTCACTTATACTTACTTTTGTAATGTCTTCTGCATTTTGAATATGATACAACCTCTTTTCTTTAGAACTATAAACATACCAACATAATGTCTTAACGTTTACACTCACATGCAGTGAAATAGATTATAAAACTATTTATTTCTTAATAAAACAAAAGTGAGTCTAAAGAAATTTTTGCTTAGTTGATTCTTTATACAGTATTTACATTGCTTTTTGTGTCTGATAGCTGTTTGACATTGTATACGGTAACACAAAAGCAGATCCAGGGTTTTATTTTAACTTAAAACATTGGATACAATGTGGTAAGCACCACACTAACCCATAGGTTTGAGAAGCTAAAGACAATGCATTTATTCTACTCTCTTTTAAAATTATTTTTATAACATTGCACAATGGCAACTTAACATTTATCACTGTTCCTGGGAGAAGAGTTAGGACTTTTAGAATTTTTACATGCTTTACACAAAACAAACACATCTAATATATTAGTAAATTAAAATTCTTAAAAGTCATGGATAATTACTAGTGCTGAAACAATTTTGTTTAATTACATCTGATAAGAAAGTTTTCACTTATATGCATTATTTTTTTAAATGATTCCACAAAACCTTAAGATCAATAAAGAAATTCCTGTGGCTTGATAGTCTCAGACAGGCCATGTGAGATGGGAATGTACATAATTATGGTCTTTCTGAGATTCTGATCTTGTTTTTAGACTGCATTTACTCTTTTTTTTTTTTTTTTTTTGTAAACAGCAGATAATTTGAAATGATGGGCATGTTTGGTAAGAAAAAAATCAAAGCTACTGAGGGAGAAAAGGTATATTTCATAAGGTTACTAAATTCACAAAGGTTTAAAAGTTATTGATGAATATATTGTATATTTTAGAATAAGCCAGCATTGAGTGAGGATGGAATTTATTTTACTTCAGATCATCATCATTATTATAAGCTATCACTAAGGTTTAAGCACAAAAATGATTGAAATTCTGGAACATAACAAGGAACTTACACAAGGTCCAGTAACTCAACTATTACTGGGTAAGCTGAATAAAGAAAGTTTAATATTTCTAATGACACTGAATTTTTTAAAGAAAAGAGGTCTGTTGACTTTAGGAATTGATGGTTTCAATTTAGAAAAGACTATTTGGGGATTTGTTCACCAAAAGTTTATTTATCCACTTTATTTTCTTAAAGTCCCTCCTACTGGAAAGCATTTAAGGGTTAGTCTTCTTGAAAGAGTTATATGGACTATGTGTGTCCTCTCACTGTTTCAATTAAGGGCCCTCAGCTGGTTTTCCCATTGAGAAGTGAAAAATAAAGAATTAATTTGTTCTGTTTTGCAAAGGCCAGGCATTTTGTATATCCACATGGAAAGAAGGGAACACAAGCTGCAGTGGTTAATTTATGCAGAGTTCACTTGTTTAACAATCTGAAAAAGAAGGTTTAATCTTTTTGAAGAAGCTTTTGTGATACCGTGTTAATAGTTAGATACCATTAAATATACTTGTGTCGCACTGGAATGAACAGTATAAGAAAGTGTAAGGAATGAATAGGCTCATATTCTTCACTGATTCATATTTTCTAAAAAAAATCAGCACACAAAAAATAAATGTGGTTTTCATGGCTTATATGTTTCATGTTTATAAACTTTCAGGCTATGAAAATGATGCAAGGGAAATATAGGTAATAGTCTATTACCTTTGATAGGAAAGCTGCACCTTTTTAGTACTTTACATTTGAATAAATGTAAAAAAAATAAATTATGTGAGCCAAATGAAAGGTAAACAACCTACTGCATAATTATAAAGTAGACATCATTTAGTGTGCTCTTACTCTGTGTTAGAAAAATGATAGATTTACCTGCACTTTAACAAAGTTAATAATAATCCTATGAAGAGTGGATTGTTTTCATCATTTTATTGAAGAAATTGAGACTCTGAGAGATTAAATGACCTCTCTAAGGTCATACTACTAATGCATTGCCTTGCTGGGATCCATGGCACCACAGTTCTTTTCTTGTGTATCAGGCTGTGTCCTTTGTATAGTTAGGAACCCATAATAATCATGTCTTAGCCAAGGTTCTTATGGGAAATAGACAATGCACTCAAAGTTTAAAAGAAATTGAAGAGGATATTATTGGAAATGCATGTAAGATATCTATAAAACCTAGGACAAGGCTGAATTTGCAGCCCCTTGGAAGAGCTCCAGAGAACGCTTTCTCTTATCTCCACTTCTCTTCTTCATAAATCCTATGCTTTCCACAGTTATACCAGTTCCTAGTCAGCCTCCTCCAAGCCTGCTTAGTTGCTGCCAGTAAGAAGGTCTCTGCAGGACTCTGACTGACCTGGCTTATACATTGGAGCCAGTTCAAGATTTCAGGGCTAGGCTTTCAAAGGATTATCCCGTTCCATGCCCAGTCAGGTCTGATGGTAGGAAGAAGGAATAAGCACTCTGTCTTCTGGGCACAGATGCACATTCTAGGATAGCCCAGAACTTATTATATCATCTAGTATAAGTAGATAATATAATAGTATTATTGTAGTAGTCTAGTATGTGCATTCTAGTATAACCCAGAACTTCTATTCCCCTGGGATTTAGGAGTTTTATTTGTACTATACTATACCATAGTTCTAAGGAGCATGACAAATTAAATTTTGAAAGTTCATGCAAAGCATTGCAGAGTTGATGACTCAACAGGTGTTTTACATTTAGTGATTGGTAAAATATTTTGGGTTTCTAGATTCTAAATGAATACCTTTTAAAAGGTAACAAAGCCTTTTATGGACCTTTATGGGGAAGAAAATAGATGTTATATTCTCTATTGCTGGTCAACCAGCGTTCTATAATAATAATATTTTAGAAGAAACATGAGAGGTTATTAGGATAATTTTCTCTTGCCTGGAAAATGGTAAACATATCTATACAGATGAAAACCTCCCTATAGATTATTTTTGTTTTCATTAACTTTAGGCATTTTTGGGTTTTTTTTTGTTCATTTGGCTGGATTAAGAGAAAAAACTAATTCATGATATTACAATAAACCTAATTGAAAAGCCCTAAAGATATTCTTGCATAATAAAGAAATATTTCGAAATGTTCATCTACTCTTAAGTATATTCATTAAAAAAAATTTTTTTAGTGTTTATTTATTTTTGAGACAGAGAGAGACAGAGCGCGAGCAGGGAAGGGGCAGAGAGACACACACACACACACACACACACACACACACACACACACACAGAATCCAAAGCAGGCTCCAGGCTTTGAGCTGTCAGCACAGAGCCTGACGTGGGGCTTGAAGTCACAAACTAGTGACATCAAGACCTGAGCTGAAGTTGGACGCTTAACTGACTGAGCCACCCAGGCGCCCCTCTTAAATATATTCTTAATGAAATTTTAAAATTACAGTTTGTTAAGCTCACCATATTGTAGCAAGATATTTATTTGTTTTCAAGATTTGTGTTGATAGTTCTTGGTTGTAAAGGACATCAAAGCATCAGTAGTACATCCATAAATCCGAAGTAGTAAAACTAGTGTCAGCAGAAACACAGGTTTATCTCATCAATGGTATGTATTCTTGTGCCAGAGTCCTTTATTTCTAGTATAAAAATATACTAGATGCTATATACTAGACGCTATATACTAGACGCTAGAAGTGGGACGCTTAACTTGTGATGCTTTTATGTTATTTATTCATTAATTTATTGAATAGTTTGAATTAAAATTACATTTTAGTAGCTGTAGCTATTGCTTGATCTTGTTACTAAAACAAATGAATTTCTATAGACTTCATTATGATACAGAATAATTTAATTTTCTTATTTGACCCTTTTTGGTAATACACTACTTATAAAATCAAGACATATATTGTGCCTCAAATTTGAGATTATAAATGAAGCTATCTTATTCTATCTTTGGCTTTGGAAGATTTCAAGACACTGTGGAACTATTTATCTCCAAACCACATCATCTTATGTCAAAACACTGATTAGATCATCCTAGATTTTATGGTGCATGTCTTTATAGTTCACATAGATTTCTTGTCAATCATCTCTTACTCAAAAGCCAAAAAGTCACTCTATGGTGGACTGAAATTGAATATTTTATTTTAAACCAATTTTATGTAGTATAAGTTAGGATATGTATGGATTCTTTGACACCCTGGAATGTAAAAAAGAAAAGATGAATTCACAGTAATATTATCAGAGTAGTCATATCTTCAGCTACTGCTGCTTCTTAAGAAATGCAAGGTGTTTATTATGTAAAAAGTACATAAATGGGCATGTGGGTGGCTCAGTCAGTTCAGCACGGGACTCTTAATTTCAGCTCAGGTCATGATCTCAGGTTTCGTGAGTTCCAGCCCTGCATTGGGATCTGCTTTGAAAGAGCAGAGCCTGCTTGAGATTCGGTCTCTCCCTCTCTCTCTGCCCCTCCCCTGCTCACACACACACTCTCTCTCTCAAAATAAATAAACAGTTAAAAAGTACATAAATATATATGTGAAGCACACTCACATGCATATCTGTATATGCATACACACTCACTAGTTCACGCATGCATTGTCTCATCTCCCCATCAACCTAATGTTGTTATAACATACATTTTGATTGGATAAATATTTTTATGCTATTATGAATGTGTCATAGTAATCATGACTAGTGCTTACAATTATGTTTTTGTACAAAGTTTTGACTTTCCCTGGTGTAATTTGTCTTATATACTCATCACTAATTCATTCCCAGACTTTCTGCCATAGTGTAATCCTCTGCTCAATAACTTCAAACACATCAGATATCTCACCAAATTCAGCTAAATGGGGCTCTTTTTTTGAGCCTTCTGTCCTTTGCTTTCATTTACTAGCTGTGGTTGTGAGATCCCCCTTTCTCCTCAGAGTATTCATGCCATGCTTTTGGCCTACATTGGTTCTCTTGTTTGCAGTTTCTCACGGTTTATCCTTCCTTGGTTTACTCCCATTTTAGTGGCGTATACCTCCAGTAACATCTTAAGAAATGGATCTGGCCGTGAATCCCATTGTTTTGAGATCTTGTATATCTGGCATGTGCTTCTACTCTCACTGACCTCTACTCTTTACTGAACATAGTAATTATTTTCATTCAGAATATTTTTTACTGCTTAATATCTATTGCTGTTATGAGAAGTCTCTGATTTCTAATCACTTCCTTATGACCTGAACTTATTCTCTCTGGAAGCTTTTAAGATACTCTTATTTTTAGTATTATATCATTTTACAATAGTGGGTTTTGATATGCTTTTTCCCTCAGCTATAGTCAGTTTTTGTTTTTGTTGTTGCTGATGATGTTTTTTGTCCTCAATGGGCCCTTTAGACCTGGAAATCTATATCTTTCTTTTCTTAATAATTTCATTTCCACTATTTTCTCCATTTTATTTTATTTTTTTAAAATTTTTTTAGTGTTTATTTTTGAGACAGAGAGAGACAGAGCACGAGCGGGGAAGGGGCAGAACGAGAGGGAGACACAGAATCCGAAGCAGACTCCAGGCTCTGAGCTGTCAGCACAGAGCTCAACAAGGAGCTCAAACTCATGAACCTGTGAGATCAAGACCTGAGCTGAAGTGGGACGCTTAACTGACTGAAACCCAGGTGCCCCTCTCCATTCTTTTTTTGAAATTCCTATCATTCATATATTCATTCTGAGATGGTTTCTCTAAATTTCTTAGCTTCTCTCTCTCTCTCTCAAAGATTTATAATTTCCTTAAATATATCTTCTAAGTATTCCATTTTTTGTTTTGTGGTATCACCTTTATAATATCCAAGAACTATTTTTTTGTTGTTTAGTTGTTCATTTTAATAAGATAGGGTTTTACTTGTTATATATATTAATTAATTTTATTTATAATGAATTAGAACTTTTTGAGTACATAAGTGCCAAGCATCGTTTTAAACATTGGGAAAACAGCAAAGAACAAAGCGAATAAACTTCTCTGTTTTCTTGAAACTTACATTCCGGAAGGGAAGATAGGCAATAAATGAGGTTAACCATTAAAACATATAATATGTTAGATAATAACAAGTCCTTATATGGGAACCCAGCTAGAAAGGGGCTTATAAATTGTAGGGAAAGGGAATGACATTGCAAATGGAGTGGCAGGAGAAGGTAATGTGGAGAAGATGACTTAGAGTTAAGAACTGAAGAAAGTGGGGTAAAAAGTCATTTAAATATTTGGAGAGAAAGATTTTAGATTCTAAGGAAAATGAGTGCTTGCATTGAGCAAAACCAAGACATCAGAGTAAAGGCAATATGTGAGAGAAACTTTGGCAGAAGGTGAAATTTGAGAGAGGTGGCCTGACAGACCACTCACATAGACCTGCGGGACTTTTTCATTTTATTCTATGTATGAGGAGAAGGAATTTAAGCATTTTGAACAAGGGGTTTACATAATTTGATTTGTTTTTAAGGAATCATTTATGTAGCTATGTAGAGAAGAGATGAATTTTTTGAAGGATAATAATATGGTTGAAATTTTTAGATTGCTTATTATTAGCCATACTCTGTTCAAAGTGCTTTACGCACATTATGTTGTTAAGTCCTGATAACAATTCCATGTGGTAAGTACTATTATTTTCCTCATTTTACAGGTGAGGAAATTGAGACACAGTGACATTAAGTGATTTGCCTAGGTCATACAATAGGGAACTAGCTGATCTAGGATGTAAATCCTTGCAATGCATTTTCAAAATTTGAACTCTTAGCTCAAAACTGCACTTTATGGGTGACAGAGCATGTGCAGGGCCAGTAGTTTGCAATAGTCCATGTGAGTGGGGTTGGTAGTTTGGACAAAGGGGGTAGAGATAGAGTTGTTGAGAATCTGCCTAATGCGAGAAGGGTTTTGAAGGTAGAGTTGTCAGGATTTGCAGATAGATCTGTGCAAAAAGGAAGAATGGAGGTTGAGGAAGACTCCAAATATTTTAACAATTAGGTAAATGAGGCTCCATTCGTTGGGAAATGGAGTATAGTGAGGGTAAGTTTGGAGGGAGTAAATCAGTTTTGAACCTGTTGCATTTAAAGATGTCTGCTAAGTATTCCAATGGAAATACCACATGGCAGCTGGATATTGCTGAATTATGGAACTTAAAATAGATTAGGAATGGGATAAAAATTTGGAAGACATCAACAGGTTTGGTATTTAAAGGCCCTGAAGTGAATAAATTCAACTAAGGCAGACAGAGAGAGAGAGAAGAAGTTTGAGGATTGAGCTCTGTGTCATGGCAACATATAAAAGTCAGAATATTCAGAAAAGGAGACTAATGAGAGAGCCACCAGTGAAATAGGAGGAAAACCATGAGAATACAGGCACCCAGGGGCCAATAAATATATGCTTCATGAAGGAAGGATGGATCGACAAAAAGAAATGCTTCTGAGGAATTGGAAGAGATAAGGACTGAAAAATTCTTAGTTGGATTTGAAAACATAGAGCCCAAATGTCCATCGACTGATGAATGAATAAAGAAGATGTGGTATATATACACAATGGAATATTACTCAGTGATCAAAAAGAATGAAATCTTGCCATTTGCAGCAATGTAGATGGAACTAGAGCATATTATGCTAAGTGAAATAAGTCAGTCAGAGAAAGACAAATACCATATGATTTCATTCATATGTGGAATTTAAGAAGTAGAACAGCTGAACGTAGGGGAAAGGAAGGAAAAATAAGACCAAAACAGAGAAGGAGGCAAACCATTCTTTTTAAAAATTTTTTTTTAACGTTTGTTTATTTTTGAGAGACAGAAAGAGAGAGAGAGAGAGAGAGAGAGAGAGAGAGAGAGAGAGCACAAGCAAGGGAGGGACAGAGAGAGAGGAAAACACAGAATCTGAAACAGGCTCCAGGCTCTGAGCTGTCAGCACAGAGCCCTATGGGGGGCTCGAACTCACAGACCGCGAGATCATGACCTGAGCTGAAGTTGGACACTTAAACAACCAAGCCTCACAGGCACCCCAAGAGATTCTTAATAAAGAGAACAAACTGAGTGTTGCTGGAGGGGGTGGGTGGGGGAATGGGCTAAATGGGTGGTGGGCATTAAGGAGAGCACTTGTTAGGATGAACACTGGGTGTTATATGTAAGTGATGAATCACTAAATTCTACTCTTGAAACCGTTATTACAATATATGTTAACTAGCTTGGATTTAAATAAAATAAAAATAAAAATAAATATAGAGGTCATGAATAACAAACAAAAGAGCATTTTTAGTAAAATGATAGAGTAGATTTAAAGAGAATAGGAAGAGAATAATAGATGAAACAGACAACTCTTTTGATGAGGTTTGCTCTAAAGAAGAGAAAAATACTGGAGGAGGATGCTGGGTCAGTAGAGGCTGTTGATGGGAATGGTCCAGTAAGTGGATAAAATTGATGATGGAAAAAGCAAAGGTCATGAGTAAGAAAGAGGATATGGGACCCAGTCCACAGAAGGAAGAATTGACCTTAAGAACAGCAATGATCCATTCATTGTCATCAGATTCGGGAATGGGAAAATCTGAATGCCCTCTTTTGTTTGCATATATTTAGTCAATAAAAAATGCAATGTAATCAGCTAAGATTGATGAGCAGGGAGGACATTTTGTCTGTTGAAGGAGAGATGAGAAGGGGTAGACTAATTTCAGAGAGTGGGAAAAAGAATGGACCATTAAAACTGATAAGTTGGGGCACCTGGGTGGCTCAGTCGGTTGGGCATCCGACTTCAGCTCAGGTCATGTTTTCACAGTCTGTGGGTTTGAGCCCCACGACAGGCTCTGTTCTGACAGCTCAGAGCCTAGAGCCTCTTTCAGATTCTGTGTCTCCCTCTCTCTCTGACCCTCCCCCGTTCATGCTCTCTCTCTGTCTCAAAAATAAATAAACGTCAAAAAAATTTAAAAAAATACTGATAAGCTTTCTGGGCAACAATGAGGTATGAGACCACAAAATTGAAGGGAGGTAAGTTACCAAGGTTGTGTATTTTTCTGCAGCAGTATGCATTTGTTCTCATGTAGACAGAAAAGACTGAAATTTGGATTTGACCAGGTAACTTTGACAGAGGATGAAGGGCAAGAAAATTGAGGGTGGAGAGTGGTTATACTGAAGGAAGAGGGAATTTAAGTAAAGAAAATTTAAGGAAGCTAGGGATGGGATGAAGAATATGACAGTAAGAAATTGATCATTTAATAGACTAGAGGTTCTAAAAGGGTCCCAAAATGGTTGTAAACAAGGTATAGAGCAATGAGCCCGAAAAATAGAGATGGTGGGCTTGCACTAAGCACATGATGCTCAGTCCATAGTTTTGAGTGAAATCAGAATGGACATTATTAAGCTAACTGTACTTATATTCCCACTGCTTTTTGAGTCATGCCTAGACCATTTACTCAGTTGAATTAGTACGAGACAATTTTTTTTTTCAGCGAATTGCAGGTATTTTATTTTTTTTAAACTTTTGTTTTAATGTTTATTTTTGAGAGAGAGAAAGAGAGAGAGAGAGAGAGAGAGCAGGGAAGGTCAGAGAGAGGGGAGACAGAGGATCTGAAACAGGCTCTGTGCTGACAACAGAGAGCCCAAAGTGGGGCTCCAACTCACAAACTGTGAGGTCATGACCTGAGCTGAAATCAAGAGTAGGACGCTTAACCAACTGAGCCACCTGGGCACCCCAAGAATTGCAACTATTTTAGAGGTGGCCAGAAAATAACTCATGGAAAGAGTATTTCTTCTGACTCATAAAAAGTCGATAACAATTAACAGAACCTTTTATTAGAATTTTGGAAATAGATACATATTCTATATTCTTTATTCTACATAATTCTATTTTCCAAACAAGTGTGTTATTATTATTATTATTATTATTTATTTTTACTTTGGGCCCAATGAAAGGCTTGAACTCATGACTCCAAGATCAAGAGTCACATGCTCTACCACCAGGTATCACTGACTATTGGTAATAATGTATGGAAAATAAAATTTCAATTACATGTATGATTATATGGTATGCATATTATACCTCAAAAAAGCTGTACCAAAATGAAGTGGACATGCCCACATAAGTTGTGGAAGTTAACTCAAAATGGAATCCTTCTTTGTTAAACTATATACCAAGTGTCTCTTTTTCCATTTATATTAATGGATCATGTCAGGCACAATGGCCATCTGGAAATTTTTGTAAAATATCTTTCCGTTAAAAATAATTAAAATGCAACTTTTCAAAAACCAGTTTTTCCTGCCCAAATTTGGTTACTTTCAAACACTTACATTGTCATAAGCATATTTATCAAGTTACCTTCTAGCCGCCTCCGTATTCTTAATCCACTTTTATTAGTAAATACAGAGGATCTTCCAGTAGCCAACATCCAGGAGCCAACATGCTCCAGTAACAACATTACCAGGGATTCCCATGACAAGTAAATTAAGTATATGGCCTTAGCTAGTAAAGTTTATTTTACATTCACTCAGCTAAATAAATCTTTTGAAGTCATAAATCTAAGGATGTCATCTCTCCAACTTAAAGTCTTCTATCAACCTTCTGCTATAGGTAGAAAAATATTTGACATCTTTCCCATGATTTGTAAATCCCTACATAATCTAGGCCTGACCTCTAAGACCTTATTTCCCTGATACCTATCTGCCTTCCCTTCCACATGATCTAGTCACACTAGTTTTGTTGTTCCTGGAAGACTTATTTTTACCATTGCAACCAAGCTCATTCTTAATGTGGGGCTTTGCAATTCATCTAGAATGCTCTTCTTACCTGCAGGACTTCTTGTGGTAGGCAACTTTTAATATCCCTCTACCATGGACACCTGTGTCCTGTAATCCCTTCCTTTGTGCATGGACTAAACCTATAGACTTATTTCTATAGAGATAAGAATAGAACATGGTAAAATTAATGAGAAGTCACCTTTGAGACTAGACTATAGGTGGTGGCTTCTCTTTATTTCTCACTTTTGTGCCCTGGATGGCCATGGGTTGATTTACTCAATCCTTTGCTCAAGGAAAGCCAGCTGTTATGTAATGAGTAGGCCCTTGAGAAGCCCACATGGCAAGAAACTGATGTCTCCAGTAGCCAGTAAGGACCTACGGCCTGCCAGCAGCCTGTGAGGAAGCCGTGAAAGCAGATCCTCCACCAGTTGAACCTGGAGTCGTGTGCCGCCCCAGCTGGCTGACATCTTTGCTAGAGACTCTAGCCAGTGGGCTCAGCTAAGCCACACCTGGATTCCTGACCTACAGAAACCATGAGATAATAAACATCTGTTGCTTTAAGTCAGAAAGTCTTGAGGTAATTCCTCATGTGGTCATAGACAATTAATATACTTCTTCTTTTCACTCAGGCCTCATAATTAATATCTGTTCCTCTAAGATGGGGTCAGCAAACTTTTTCTGTAAAGGAACATATAGTAAATATTTTAAGCTTTGTGGATGATGCAATCTCTGTCTTAACTACCGAAATCTGCCATTATATCAGGAAATCAGCCAAAGATAATATGTAAATGAATGGTCATGACTATGTTCCAAACTTGTTCTATGTGGAAAAACAGGTGGTAGATAGAGGTTTGCCCACCCCTACTCTTAGAGACCATTCCAAGCCCCTTGATTTAATGTCATTTATATCATACTAAAGTCACTATCATTTTAGCTTCTTGACTTAGGCTTTTATCATCCTTCTCATTAGAATAGGAGCTGCTTGAGGGCATACTGCACTCTGGGGCTCAGAACAATGGCCAGCATGTTTGACAGTAAATACTGAGTGGGGCCATGGATTGATTTGGATGAAGTTGGAGGGGGACTTCCCAAATGAAGAAGTGCCCAGGAAGCCTAAGATAAGTGAAATAAGTCAGTCAGAGAAAGACAAATACGGTATGATTTCATTAATATGTGCAATTTAAGAAACAAAATAGATGAACATATGGGAGAGGGGGAAAAGAGAGGAAGAAACACACCATCAGAGACTTTTAAGGATAGAGAGCAAACTGAGGGTTGAAGGAGGGAGTTGGGGGGGGATGGGTTAAGTGGGTGTTGAGTACTAAAGAGGGCACTTGTGTTGAGCACTGGGTGTTGTATTTAAGTGACATTCTGCTCCTGAAACCAATATGCGCTGTATGTTAACTAGCTAGAATTTAAATAACTGGAAAGAAAAAAAAAAGCCTAAGAGATACAGCACAATCAAATATACATGCGTGTTCTGTCAAAAAGGGCATTATTCTCTACTCCTTCAAAGGGCCAAACTGTGGGGTGCCTGAGTGGCTCAGTTGGTTAAGCATCTGACTTCAGCTCAGATCATGATCTTGTGGTCCATGGGTTCAAGCCCCATGTTGGACTCGGTGCTGACAGCTGCAGCCTGGATCCTGCCTCAGATTCTGTGTCTCTCTCTTTCTCTGCCCCTCTCCCACTTGCACTCTGTCTCTCAAAAGTAAATAAACATTAAAAAAAAAGGCAGAACTATGAAAAGTCACACTCTATGACAACCTCTGTATAAAACTTTGCCTGACACCCAAGAATATTATTAATTTTTATCTCCTTTTTTCTACTTGGTACATGTACAGGTACTTATTTATTTACAAGTAATTATTTATTACATTTTTTAATCCTAGCTCCCCAAATAGAATGTAAATCACTTCAAGGCTAGGACCATATTCTTTTCATCTGTATACACCAGAACCTGTCATTGTCACTGCTCAGTAAATGCTTGTCTGATACAGTTTGTACACAATATATATCAGTGCTAGAGATGTGGATCGAGGGAGGGGAAGAAAGAAGAAATCAATTAGAGGAAGAGTTTTTGTTTACTCTTATGAGTTCCATAGAAAGCACAATCTTCTAAATATGAAAGATGTTTGACAATTAGCTGGTCTGCCTCTGCCGTGTCTTCTATCAGGAAATATAACTCTTTTCATAGGATTTGTCTAGATAATTGCCTTTACTTTGCTGGTAGAAGCGAGCATTAAGCAACTTTATTGAATGTTTGCTTTCTATAGAGGTGCCAAGTCCAATCTTCCTTCTTCATTTTGCCACATAACTACTGTATTTTATTATAGCACAGGGTACATAAATTTCCATCTTTCTTCTGAAACAATGTTGTGAATCATTCTCTGTAACGTTTTGTAACATTACAAAATATTAGAATAGACAGCAAGATGAAGGAACAGCTGCGTTTGGATAGAACCCTGTATTTTACAAATGGGTAATAATGCATCATATATTCTTTCCAAGGTTATGGTTGCACAAAATGCTTATTGAAATTATTCACAAGCATGAGTCAGTAAGATAAGAATGAGTTGAATTTGGCTTTTTAGCTATGTGGTAATGTATTGGATTATGCCTTATGCGGATGGTACACATACTTTTATCCAGATAATCATATGTCTGGCTCTACGATAATGTATGTTTGCTCTTTCAGCTTCGCAAATTACAACATGGCATTTGGGGGCAGAGTATGGTTTGGATGCCAATGGAACTGGCAGTCGATCTTAATCCTTACTGTTTTTGATTGTATATAATTTATTTTAATTGCAGAGAAGCACAGATTTCAAATTTAACTTTAGTATAGCTTTCAGCACAACATAATAGAGAGAAATCACACTACAATTTGGTCTTTATTGTTATATTTTAGTCTGTGATACGACATTTGATCATTAATATTCCAGGTTATAAATAAATTGAAAAAGAGTAAAAAACTGAGGTGCCTTATAATGGGCTTTAAAATAAATTTTATCATTTTAAGTTTTGTGTTTTCTACATTCATTGTAGAAATAACTTTTGAAAAATAAGAAAAGCATGTAAACTATGAAATCATCCATAATTATAATGTTTGCAGATTGCCACAATTTATATTTTGATATTTAAGTTTCTAATATTTTAAATATATTTCTCTATAAAAAAGTCAACAATAAAAATCAAAGTCAGACTGACAATAATGTTTTAGATATGAAGATATATTATTTTCTGAGAAAGATAAACATGAATATGAATAGAAACATACAGGGGCGCCTGGGTGGCGCAGTCGGTTAAGCGTCCGACTTCAGCCAGGTCACAATCTCGCGGTCTGTGAGTTTGAGCCCCGCGTCGGGCTCTGGGCTGATGGCTCAGAGCCTGGAGCCTGTTTCCGATTCTGTGTCTCCCTCTCTCTCTGCCCCTCCCCCGTTCATGCTCTGTCTCTCTCTGTCCCAAAAATAAATAAACGTTGAAAAAATTAAAAAAAAAAAAAACATACATTTACTCTTATTTGGCATTCTGTGTTCTCTTGCCAGAATGTAAGCTCCATGGAGGCAGGAATTTGTGTGTGTATTTTTTTTAACCCTCCTATCTCCATTGCCTAAAAGAGTGCCCAGCACATATTTATTCAGTGAGTTAATTAATAATTAACATTTTTATGTTATAATAGTTTATAAAATTCTAATTTCAATATGTTTTAAAGATTTTTTCAAGTTTATTTATTGCAAGACAGAGAGAGAGAGAGAGAGAGAGAGAGCAAGCATGAGCAAGGTGGGGGCAGAGAGAGAGGGAGAGAGAAAATCCCAAGCAGGCCCCTTGTTGTCAGTGCAGAGCCCAACTTAGGGCTTGATCTCACAAACTGACAGATCATGACCTGAGCTGAACCTGAGCTGAGCTCTGATGCTTAACTGACTGAGCCACCCAGGTGCCCCCCCAAATTCAATATATGTTCAGTACAATTTTTATGACAGATTGTATCATATTCACTTTTAACTAATCTTCATTTTATGTACATTTGTCTCTGATTTTTTTACCTTTGTGAAAGTAACATTTTTAATATTGTGACAGTTGCACATTTTATTAATTAATTAATTAATTAATTAATCTTTTTAGAAAGAAAGGAAGAATGTGAGTGGGGCAGAAGGGCAGAGGGAAAGAGAGAGATACTCTTAAGCAGGCTCCACCTTCAGCACAGAGTCCTACTTGGGGCTTGAACCCACGACCTTGGGATCATGACTGTAGATGAAATCAAGAGTTGGATGCTTAACTGACTGAGCCACTCAAGGCGCCCAAGTTCTATATTTTTTATTTTTCTAACTTCATTGAATAGACCAGAACTTCCAGAGTAATATTGAGCCATAATGATTGATTGCAGTTGGGATTCTCATGCGAATCCTGAATTAAATGGCATGTGTCTGACGTTTTATAATTAAATTGAGTTCTGGCTTTTGGCTTTAGATAGAAGTTCTTAACCATTTTGAAGAAATATACATCTATTTATACTTTGCTAAGATTTTAAAAACTAAAGATGTGGCATGAAATTTTATGAAAAATCTTCAAATGGTGTTTTTGCTTTTTAGTATCCCTTGGAACTTTTTCTCAATAGCCAGATATGATATTCCAGATAAAGGAAAATACTGTACTTGTGCCTTTAGGATGGGATGGGGGACAGGAAGCTTTCTATTCTAGTCCTCTGATTTGATCGCTGTCTCTTCGAGAACCTGCCCTAGGTACTGTGAAGTTGATCCAAGTAGTCCTGGAGTTTTAAAAATCATATACCTAAGTTTTTGTCTCTTTTATTTCTCTACAACAATGCCTGTCATAGGGTAGGTGTTCAATAAAGATACGTTAAATGAACAAATCGGTGAATCTTTTCTGTAGAACTGGTTTACTAAAGTTGTCTAGTTTGCGGAAGTTATCTTGCTGAGAAATAATTATTTCCAGCCAATGATTCATTTTCACATATTTTCAAATATATTGTTATCCAATTTCATGAGCTATTGTTCTCTTTTAATTAAAAAAAAACTCTCCTGAATATGTGACACATCCTCTTTATCATTTCTAATTATATATATTTTTGCTGTCTTTCTTTAACAGGATCTCAAAGTTTGCTTTGTCTTGCCTTCAATCCAGATTTCATCTTCAATTTAACTAATTTTAGCCTTTATCTTTGTTGATTCTCAGTTCCTACTTTCTTTTGGTTTATATTGTTCTTTTTATAAGATCTTTAGGTACGTAGTAGATTTCCCCCCCCCCCCCCAATAATAAAGGAATTTCATTTTCATTGTATTTAGATAGGTTATACTTTTTTCTTTAGATCTGAGTGCTGAGGAATGTTCTTTAATTCCCATATCCATTTAACAATGCTCCCCATTTCTGCCTCCCTCTTCCCCCTCCAGCTCCTGGAAGTCACCAATCTGCATTCTGCCTCTAAGGATTTACCTTCTAGGTATTTCATGAAAATGGCATCATTAAATATGTGATCAATTGTGTCTGGTTTCTTTCACTTGCCATAATGTGCTCTCTGCACTACCATTTGCAACAACCCATCCAGGAAGCCAAAGGACAGATCCTGCAGCAATTGGCCCCAAATGACCAGGACTTCATCAATAACTGACAGTTCCCTAATTTTTGTCCCTGTTTCCAAATATGAAAGAATATGAAGAAAGCCAAATATGTTCCCATAACCAGTTGTATAGGATGCCCCACTTCTAGTTAGCCTGCATGCAGTTTCCCCATGCTAACATACTCCAATCAGGGAATATCTAAAGCCTTTCCTTTTTTCACTGTATGTTCTACCTCTCTGCCGGCTTTCAAGTCTATGCCAAACACAAGCAATGGTGGCTGCCTCCCTTGGCATGGCAAGCTCTGAATTAATAGCCTTGCTTGTTCTCCTCAAATTTTTGAAGACCCTAAGTGGCTAAGTCCCAGGGTTAAAACTCCAGGGGACTCATTCATTGGAGGATCCCCACACTTTTGTGACTTTTGCCTGCAGGATTTCAACCACATCCTCACAATAAATATTGTGGAAAAGAAACCATCTTGAAATACACCAGAGCATTCTTCTCTTCTCAACAAGGTCTGGCTAAAAACAAAAACAAACAAAAAACAAAAAACCTAGTTGGCCAGGGCCTACCCTGTTGGGGTTTTATCAGAATGTAACTGACCTGGGGAGTGGGGAATATGAAACTATTCCACGTGGGAGAAAGGAAATACCCTACTCTAGCCACTGTAGTCATCCTGTCCCACTTAAGGAAAAAGAGAAAGGGACTGAGAAACACTTGTGAAGTTCACAGTCAATAGACATAGACTCACTAAAAGACTGTGATGTAATCATAGGACTAGAATGCTTCCTGTCCCTCACCCCTTCCTAAAAGCACATTTACAGCAGTTCCTTTTATCTGGCATATTGTATCTGGCTATTGAGAAAAAATTACAAGGGATACTAAGAAGCAAAACAAACAAACAAACAAAACAATTTGAAGTTTCTCATAGACTACAAGTTTCTCATAGACTACATAAAGTTAGGTGGTGTTTTTTGATTTCACTCTGACAATCCCTGTCAATAGACACATTTAGACCATGTATATTTTTAGTTATTATTGATATAATTGGATTTAAGACATGGCAAGGATGTTAAAATTATTAGACTGGGAATTTATTTTATTTATTTTTTTTTAATTTTTTTTTTAACGTTTATTTATTTTTGAGACAGAGAGAGACACAGCATGAACGGGGGAGGGGCAGAGAGAGAGGGAAACACAGAATCGGAAACAGGCTCCAGGCTCTGAGCCATCAGCCCAGAGCCCGATGCGGAGCTCGAACTCGCGGACCGCGAGATCGTGACCTGAGCCGAAGTCGGTTGCTTAACCGACTGAGCCACCCAGGCGCCCCTGGACTGGGAATGTAAAACAACTATGATTTATTAGCATATTGGGATTAATATGTAAAGAGCTGTGATGGACAGATGAAGTAGACAGCCGGTCAGAACAGAGGATCAATGTAACCAGAGACTGGAAATTTTAAGAAAACCAAGGCTTTGCCTTTCATATCATAGCCTAGGCCTATCATTTTCAAACTACAGAGAATCAAATTTGTTTAAAACCCTGAAAAAAGCCAGAGGATAAAAACACCTTACCATAGAGGAATAAAGATGGAATAACATATGAATTCTTAGAAATCATGGAGGCAAGAAGAGAGTGGAGTGAAATATATAATGTGTTGAGAGAAATAAAACACAGCAACCTAGAATTCTTGTATTTGCAAAGTTATCCTTCAAAAGTGAAGGAGAAATAAGGACTGTCTCAGATAAACACAACTTGAGGGGATTTGTTGCCAATAGACTTATCTTGCAAGAAATGTTCAAAGAAGTTCTTTAAAGAGAAGGCAAATAAGGTAGGTCAGAAACTTGGGTTTATATAAAGAAATTAAGAGAATCAGGGCAGGAAATAAGTGAAGGTAAAATAAAGGTTTTTTTTTTCTTATTCTTAATTGATCTAACAGGTAAATTTTCTTCAAAATAATAGCAACAACACATTCAATTTATGTTTGCTTATGTATTTATAGATGCTTATATAGAGATGAAATGAGTGGCAGCAATGATACAAGGGATGAGAGGGATAAATTAGGATTATTTTGTTATAAGGTATCTCATACTATCTGTGACATGGAGCAGAATGGTATTGAAAGAGGCCTTGGGACTAGTTGTATAAAAGTATATCACAGGGGCGCCTGGGTGGCTCAGTTGGTTAAGCGTCTGACTTCGGCTCAGGTCATGATCTCACAGTTTGTGAGTTCGAGCCCCAAGTCGGGCTCTGTGCTGACAGCTTGGAGCCTGCAGCCTGCTTCAGATTCTGTGTCTCCTTCTCTCTCTGCCCCTCCCCCACTTGTACTCTGTCTCTATCAAAAATAAATAAAATATTTTTTAAAAAGTGTATCACAAACCCCTAAAACAGCAGAAAATTAAGTATAATTGATATGCTAAGGAGTGAAAATGGAATCTTATAAAATGCTCAGTTAAAACCACAAAAGGCAGAAAAAGAATGGAAGCCAAAAATAAGAATAAAGAACAAGGACAACAAATTGGAAACAGTAACAAATGTGGCAGATATTATTCCAACTGTATCAGTAATAACTTTGAACATTCATGGTCCAAATGTATCCACTGAAAGAGATCATCAGAGCACAACAAGAAACCCACTTTAAATATAAAGACACATATAGATTAAAAATAAAGAGATGGAGAAAAATATTATCACGCTAACACTGACCAAAAGAAAGCAAGGGATAACTATTAATCTCAGACACAGCAGACTTCAAAGCAAGGAAAGTTATCAGGGATAAAGAAGAAGATTACATAATGATAAGTAAGGAGATAATTCTTCAAGAAAACATGCCATGTGTATGCACCTAACAACAAAGCATCAAACTACGTGAAACAAAAACTGATAGAACCATAAGGAGAAATAGATGAATTCACTATCATAGTTGAAGATTTCAACCCGCCTCTATAAGAAATGGGCAGATCCAGCAGGCAGAAAACCATAAGGACATAGTTTAAATAAACAACACCATCAATCAACTGTATACAATGAAAATTTACATACTACTTTACCCAACAACAGCAGATTACACATTCTTCTGAAGCTCACATGGAATATTCATCAAGACAGACCACATTGTGGGCCATAAAATACGCTTTAACAAATTTGAAAGAAAAGAAATCATACAATATCTGCTCTCAGACCACAATGGAATTAAACCAGAAATCAATAACATAAAGGTAACTGGAAAATACCAAAATATATGAATATTAATCCATGTGCTTCTAAATAATACATGGGTCAAAGAAGAAATCTCAAGATAAATTTAAAAATATTTCCAACTATATGAAACGATAATAACAAAATTTGTAGGATGCAGAAAAAAACATTTCTTAGAGGGCAATTTATAATATTTAACGTACATTTTAAAAAAGAAGAAAGACTTATAACCAATAACCTAAGTTTTGAACTTAGGAAATTATTTAAAAAATAGAGTAAATTAAATCCAAAGTAACCAGAAGAAAAGAGATAACAATAGAGCACAAATAAAGGAAATTGAAAGGAGGAAATCTATAGATAAAATCAATGAAATCAAAGCTGGTTCTTTGAAAAGATCAATAAAATTGATAAGCTTCTACTCAGGATATCTAAGAAGAAGATAGGAGACAAATTACTAGTATCTGAAATCACAGAGGGAATATCACTCAAAGTCCCATGGACATTAAAAGAGTAATAAAGAAATAGTATGAACAACTCAAGGCCCATGAATTTGATAAGCTAGATAAATTGGACTAATTCCTTGAAAGACATCGTCTGCCAAAACTTACCCAAGAAGAAATTGAGAATCTGAATAGACTTATACCTATTAAAGATATTGAATCAATTATTAGTAGTCTTTCAAAAGAGAAAGCGCCAGGCCCAGATGAGTTCACTGGTAAATTCTTTCAAACATTTAAGGATGAAATTATATCAAATCTTCATGATGTTTTTTGAACCATAGAAATACAGGGATCACATCCTAACTCTTTCTTATGAGACCAGCATTACCTTAATATCAAAATCAGACAAAGACATCACATGAAAAGAAAACTACTGGCCAGTATCTCTCATGAACATAGACACAAAAATTCTTAACAAAATCAAATTCAACAATGTATAAAAAGAATTATACACCATAACCAAGTAGGATTTATCACAGGCATGTAAGAGCAATTCAATACTCAAAAATAAATTAATGTAATCTATCGCATCAACAGACTAAAAAAGAAAGTCCACATGGTCATATCAATAGGTGCAGAAAAAGTATTTGACAAAATCCAGCATTCTTTCATGGTAAACTCTCAGTAACCTAAAAATAGAGGGGAACTTCCCAAATTTGACAAAGCCTATCTACCAAAACCCTACAGTTAACATCTAAAAAGAAATACAAGTAAAAAGAAACTTAAAAGAAATTGGCTATTTATCCGTCAAAAAAGACATGGAGGAATTTCAAATGCATATTACTAAGTGAGAGAAACCCATCTTAAAAGTCAACATACTGTGTAATTCCAACTATATGACATTCTAGAAAACATAAAATTATGGAAACAGTAAATAGATGCAGTGGTTGTCAGAGATGGGTGGGGGAGAGATAAATAAGTGAAACACAGAAGATTTTTAGGGCAATGAACATACTCTGTATGACACTATAATGGCTGCATGTCATTACACATTTGTCCAAACCCATAGAATGTACAATCAAGAGTGAGTCCTAATATAAACTATGGATTTTGAATAATTGTATATGTCAGTGTAGGTTAATCAATTAGAATAAATGTACCACTCAGGTGGGTGAAGTTGATAATAGGGAAGGCTATGCTATCTCAGGGGTTGTATTTTTTTGCTATGAGCCTAAAACTGCCCTAAAATATAAATATAAAAACTGCTCTATAAATATAAAATGTAATATAAATATATAAAATAGATTTACACTTGATATCTAAGTCTAATTCAGTTCTTACACGGATACTTTTTTTCATTTTATCTACTGAATTATTTATTTAGGAAATTATTATTTTTACCCTGGGGTATCTCTAGTGCTTTACTAGAACATTGGTAAGTGTTCTATTTATTATTATTTTTGTAATCAAAATGTCATCTGTCTCCTTCAGCAGCTGTTTTACTAGCTGTGCATTATTATTTTATTGCTTTCTTAATTTTCTACTCAGCTCCCTTGGGCTCCTTTAAGTGGTCTTTTTGACCTTTGATAGATCACTGAGGCACAGGTCCTCTTGGCCTCTGGCAGGCCAGGGTGAGATGATCCCTCATGCAGAACTGAAAGCTACCTTCTTTAAGTAGCCAGAAATCTCCTTTCAGGATTTTCCACTCTCTGTCTTGACCTGGGGTTACTGATACCAGACTTAGGTGTCTCCATTCTAAGAGATCCAAAATAAAATGCAGAGATGCTCCAAAACTATGACTCAGGATAGATTGGTTGAAAGCTCAGGAAAGGGGAATGATTTTCCATGAACGATACTGCTGGAATTATTTTGTCAAATATGCATAAATCACAGATTGCACCCTTCCCTCCCTCTTTCAGTCTATCATACATACACTTTCAAATGTTTCATCTGTAATAAACACAATACCCAGGGCACACCTGGATGGGGAGGACCCCAAAGTTGATTAGCAGGTCAGCTCTTTTCCTTTTTCTTCTGCTCATCACCTTCATCAGGTTACTTTAAACCTTACAAAAGAGATGCTTATAAAGGCAAGAAGAAAGGAGTGGTGAGAGATAATGGTTCTTCTCAGGTTAAAGAAAAAAAAAAACGTTCCCTAGAAGTCCCCTTTTATCTCATTGGTCAGAACAGGGTCACATGACCACCTTTGGCCACAAGGAAGCCCCAGAATAGAGTGGCTTACATTTTTAACATTTTATAATGGGAGGGAGGCAGCTTCTGCACTAAAAAAGGAGAGAAGGGAAGTTGCTGTTGTAGTAGGCAATGTACAAGTAGGCTTGCTGTAGTCCCAGAATGCTATTGGAGGTTAGGTCTTGAGTGGGGGAAAAAACATGTATGTTGCTACTGCAGAAATCTACTTTCCTGAATTGGATGATAGCTGCCTCCTTTGGCTTGATGCTGTGTCCATGTATGTGGAGCAGTGTTCAGGACACAGACCGTCATTTTCCCAGTATCTCTTGTCCTGCTGCTCTGACTTGGGGCTTCATTTGTATTTTGTGTGTGGAAATCCCTCCTGAGATCTAGCATACCTTTTATCAACAGTCCTAGTTTCTAGCACAGTTGCAGATTTACATCTGCTTTTGAGATTGCATAAGAATTTTATGGGGAAACTAAGGAAGGTATGGGAGGTGATGACTACTAAATCAGTCCATCTTAACCTCAATTCTGTATATTACTTTGAGAATATATTTTTCAGTGTACCAAAAGAAAGCATAACTGACAGTCAAAATCCTAACTGCTCTGAAATTAATAAACAATGTAATAACAGGCTTGACTTTTTGCAATAATATTTTCCTTTCTAAAAATTTTTGCTGATTTTTCAGACTTGTGTTAAGAAAATTTCTTTAATGTTAAGTGTTTAGTATTTGCTACACTAGATCATGTGGCATAAGGTGACTGTGTATGATTGGATTCTTGAAGGACATTTCCAGAGGGAACAGGAAGGCAAGTCAGGATAGTAAAGCCCAGACAAAGGAACTCTGTATGCACAAAAGTAGTGAACTGTATGAAAACAATACTAGGTGTTGAGCAAATGAGCACAATTTTACATGGTTAGAAAGAAGTTAGGAGTGCTTTGATTGTTTGACCAAGCCACAAAGAACCTTCTATTACGAATGAGGCATTTATCTTGTGATGAAGTATTTGGGGGAAGGATGGGAGTAAATAGAAAAAAAGTACATATACAATTATTTTCCTAATACTTAGGAAATAAAGTGTCCTTTATAGACAGATACAATAATTTTTTTTTAATTTTTTAACATTTATTTATTTTTGAGACAGATAGACACATAGCATGAGCAGGGGAGGGTCAGAGAGAGAGGGAGACACAGAATCCAAAACAGGCTCCAGGCTCTGAGCTGTCAGCCCAGAGCCCGATGTGGGGCTCGAACTCATGCACCGTGAGATCATGACCGGAGCCGAAATTGGACGCCCAACCGACTGAGCCACCCAGGCGCCCCCAGATACAATAATTTAAATAAGCCCCAGGTGTCTTATTCCCAAACATAAAACATTCTGATGTCTCGGGGCGCCTGGGTGGCTCAGTCGGTTAAATGTCCGATTTCGGCTCATGTCATGATCTCACCGTTCGTGGTTCTGAGCCCTAGGTGGGGGTTCTGTGCTGACAGTGCGGAGCCGGGAGCCAGCTTCGGATTCTATGTCTCCCTCTCTCTCTGCCCCTCCCCTGCTCGCTGTCTGTCTCCCAAAAATAAATATTAACAAAATAATTAAAAAAACAAAATTAAAAAAAAAACATTCTGACGTCTCATGGTATCTTGCCACTCAAAATGTGGTCCATGAGCCAGAGGCGTCTGTATCACAAGGGAGCTAGTTAAAAATGCAGAGCCTTAGGTCATACCCCAGATTCACTGAATCAGAATCTCATTCTACCAAGATCTCAGGTACATTGGCATTTGAGGAGCATTCACAGTGTTTGAAGTTGAGGATGGAGTGAAGTGAGAAGTTGAAAATTGATCATCTTTTTTCATGACACTATGAGTTTTTACGTTCCATATTACTTTCAGGCTCAGCCTTATTTACTAATAGAATTGCACACATCAAAAGACTTCCATGTTCTTATTTCCACCAATGACTTTCACCTGGGGCCTGAATTAAATGTTAGAAGCATGTCTTTGGATTAAGTGTGAGAAGAGGTTAAAATATTAACGTGTCCCTTGAAATAATTAATGCCTTCTCCTATATATACATAAGGTAAGGTTTGCGCTAGTTGTGTGTGTGTGTGTGTGTGTGTGTGTGTGTGTGTGTGTGTATTTAAACAATCATGAAGCAGGGCCCAAGGATATTGGAATCAGAAGTTTGCATCTGGGGAAGGGGGAAATCTGAACCATGAAGCATAACTGTGGGGACCATGCCCATGGGAGCACGGAACAGCCCTGGAAAATTGAGAGATGGGGATTCCAAACAAGAAAGTTAGGAAAGACAGCTTGGAAGCAAATTACTTAGGGTCAGTCCCAACAACCCTACCTACCTGCATAATGTATATAACTTACTCAAATAACACATTTGATTCCCTCGGCAACTCTTTCCTGAGACAAATAGAACTCCCAGTCGTTCAGCCTGAATTCCTAAAGGGTTAAGCAAAGCATTAGCCTCCAGGAAAAAAAATGTCATCAAAATGGAATATCTGGAATGTTTTTTATTTAACTTTGGTTCTATACCAGAATGAAGCTTTAAGATTACTCTTATAAATACACAAACTGAAAACAATATGTCCCAATGACACCTTGGACTATACTTATTCCTTTTCTATTTTGTAATGAACTATTTTAAGATGTTAGAAAGAAAAGCTTTATTCTTACATTTCAACTGGGAGGGATTCTGCAGCATCTACATTACAGTTTTGCTCCATGTAAATGATTTTTAACGTCTATACCTTTTTATCACTAAAAGAAATGACAATTTTATTTAAATACTTCACTTATCTGGGATAGGAAATGAACCCTTCTGAGTGCTTGCTATCTGACAACGTTGGCACGAAGATCCTTAAGATAAATACTTTAGGTGGAATAGGAATTATTTCAGAGCAATTGTTACATGAAAATCATTCTAAAGAAAATATTCTCTGAAACTTTGGAACAAACCTCCAACCCATTTCCCCTTCTGCACTCACACACACAAGCAGAATCAGAAAAGGTGAGCTCAAACTTGAATTCATTCCTGCCTCTCTCTGAAGATTTAAGGAGGTTACTTAATTGACTTTTTGTTCCCCTGTCAACTGAGTGTTGGAACCTGAAAATAATTGCCTGGTATAAAAATCTATTATGTGACTTGAAAAGCAGAGAACTCCATCATTAAAAGTAAATATTTGGCTAGTCATGCAAATGTTAATTTTTTTTTTTTGGTACCAAAAAATGATGCTTTGCTAAGCTCATTCAAAATTATGTTTACATGTTTTGTCACATCAAGAGATGAATACTCAGAACAAGAGGACATGAGAATAATTCTTCATCTAATTTCTATTGTTCTTAATATGTATAGGTGGGTATGCTTACATTTTTTTGACCTTGTTCAGTTGATAGGAGTATATATTCTGTATATATAAAATTATTTATTTATATTTATATACTATAGAGAGAGGTATAGGAATATAGATATATATAAAAAGATATATAATGTATATGCATATGTACATACATTATATGCATGTGTATGTACATATGCATATACATTTAAGATTCTTTTCTATTTCTAATGAAGTTGAAATCTTTTTCATATATTTATTTACCATCCGTAGTATTATTTTTTAAATATCTACTCATTTCCATTTTCCATACACCTATTAGTAAAATAATGGCACATTGTACTCATTAGCGTATTCTCTTTATATATTATGAGTGTTACTTTTTTTTTCATACTCTCTTCAACTTCAGAAAGTAAGGTTACAGTTTTCGTTTTGTTTTATTTTTCTTTGTTTTAGTTTTAAATTATAAAAGTTTTAAATTCTTATATACCTCAAATCTTTAATTGCCCTAAATTAAAAATTGTTTCTTAAGCAATTTACTTTGAAGTGGTTGTTCAAAGTCAAATGAGTTGAAATATGATAGCAGATAGAGATCAGGAGACTCTTTGGAGGTCCTAAACTCTCCTGCTGTGTGCTCAGGAGACAGAGACATTTAAAATAAATAAATAAACAAACAACATGCTTTGTTTCCAGAGCACAGTCACTGTTCATTTTGAAATCTGAAAATAAACATCTTATCATTCCCATGCATTATTCAAACAGAAAGATAAGTGTCTGCATACATAATCAAATGGTCTGCACTGGATAAAATCTGGACTCATTTGATCAACTAGTGTAGAGCCATCTTTATAGCTTTTCACACATTTTATCTAATTGTAGATAAATTTACATATAATCACAGTTGCTGCATGAAATAGGAGAAATCTATTTTAATCATTTAATATTTCATTTTAAAAGCCATGTTTTACAGCTTTAAAATAACTATAGCCCTTTAATTAGAAATTGCCATTATTGCGCATGAATATTCAAGTGGTGTGCTATTCAAAATGTCTATTCCATTATGTCACACATATTCCATACTATTGTCTTCTCTCTATATCTCCTCGACAGACAAAAACTCTGTCTTAAAATATCTTGTGATTTAATGTTAAATTTTGACGTTAATGTTAAGACTTTTAAGATGATTTGTTTAATAGAGAAAAATTTTGAAAATCAAATAATATACATTTCAGGTAAGTTTTTTTTTTTTTTAATTTGAAAGTTGAGCTTGGTTGAGTCAGAGGTGACAGTCAAAAATATTATTGGTATATTGTGATTACTATAAAACTTATCTGAAACTAGGTTTCAGACTTTCTAATTGATCAAAAAAGTATTTGTTTCCTGAATTTTTATTTAACTGTAGGATTCCTCAGTGACATAGAGGCACACATGATATCAGAATTCTGTGTCCGATTGTTGTGCTTATTTTGTACGCGGCTGCCTCCTGATACGAGCTCATAAAGTTTTCAAGCTTGGGCCAGAATGCCTTTTTTTTCCAGTTCTTAGAGGGGCTGCACATGGATATGATGAATGCTCAACCAATGTTTGATGATTGCATGAATAGCTATATAAATTGATGTGGAGGGGCTCTTGGGTGGCTCAGTCGGTTACGTGTCCCACTTCGGCTCAAGTCATTATCTCATGGCTGATAGGTTCGAGCCCCGCGTGGGACTTTGTGCTGACAGCTCAGACCTCAGAGCCTAGAGCCTGCTTCGGATTCTGTGTTTCCCTCTCTCTCTGCCCCTCCCCCTTCCAAAGTAAATAAATGTTTAAAATTTTTTAAAAATAAATTGAAGTGGATATTTTTGAAATGCCTAAGCATAAATGTTGATTGGATGTTTCTATTTTTGTCAAATTTGATGACAGTATTAAAATTTGTGTAAGAGTTTATTCTAGGGTACCTCAGAAAGCAGTATACGTGGTTGCACACTCTTCCCCATGATGTGGACCGTAGCGATTGCAGGAGGAAGCGTTGTATTTCAGTCAAGGACATTTATCCATATAATGTTCTTAATCAGTTGAAGCTTTAGATGGGGAAACCCCCAAATTATAGTTAAAACTAGCATTTGTGAGTGCAATCTAGAAGCTTGGAATGAGAACTCAAGAGGCATGCCGGGTGGATTTCAGCTTTATTTCTTATATACAAGGATTCTCAAAATCCCTACACTGATGTTTATAACTCCAAGCTGACATGAAACTTCTGGCGCTTTAAGAGACCATTATTACTTTACTCCAAAATGTTATAATTATTTCAGACTTAGTATAAATATTAGATCTTAAAATTGTTTAAAATTGTTTAACCCTGTTCTGTTAAAGTTTTGCAAAAGTTTTATAAAAATAAGGGGAACTGCAAATTTAAATATATGCACGTGTAAGGAAAATAATGAATATTCCTACTTATAAATGGTAACTCAGTTTCTACAAATGACATCTATAAGGATATCAATTTTCAGCAAACCAGAAGTGAAAAAGTAGAGGGTATGTTAAGTAACTTTTTGGCAGGAATGTTATGCCTATTTTTTCAAAGCCTTTTAATTATTTTAGATCTTCGGAGGAAATTTTGAAGTGATTTGTAATGTATATATTATACCACATCTTTTTTCCCAACAGATTTACTGTTTCCTCTTCATTTTCCCCCTAGTTTCATGGTTCTTCAGGAGCCACATGTACTCCTTCAAAGAAAGAAAAACAATTTTGCCCTCTTGGTGGAAATCTGCCTGAGGCTTTGGTATTCACAGCACAGCTTGGCTTACCTTTTACTGAGCTGGGAAAAAGTCGGGAATGTTTCATCATTTTACCACTAAAACACTCCTGGTTCAAAAGTCCCGGGATCAAGGAGAGCTCCATTTTTTCTTGCTCTTCAAACAAGCAAATAAAATAGGCAGACATTATATCACAATTTACTTCAGTTTGTAAAGAGAGTCACACTGTTTTGTGGTCCCTCACTGATGACTAATTGGGTTAAACTAGGTTGTCAATGACTTTGGGTTTTATAAATGGCAAACCGTAAAAAGCATTGCAAAAAATTACCTTCTGTTTTCAGGTCAATTTTTCTTCAATCCATGATCTGTGACTTTGGTGTAGATATAGAAGCAGCAGGTTTAGTATAGAGATGCTCTTAATATAGAAGGAGACACATGAGTGCCTCATTAGAATACTAATGTTTGAGAATCCTCACAGAGCTAGCAAAGTTAATGCCTGCCCTCAGGACTGAGCCTGCTGGGATGATGGCTCACTGACAAAAGACTCCATGTTGACAAAAGTGATAAAGTCAACAATATCAGATATTCACAAAAAGACTACACAAATCCAGCAAGCAACATGATTTCATTTCACTGCTCAGGAATTGTGCATATGTAGAGAGGTTAAGCTCTAAAGAAATTTGCCTTAGTTTGCTCACAGAACATATTTTGCTTTCTTCAGCACACCTTCAAATTAAGCACAGCATACAAATTAATACACACCTTGTACTCGGGGTGTAAAGGATATCATTTCCAAAAATATCACCTAACCATTTACATTTTATTGTGATCCTAAATTTTATAAAACTTAGCAGAAAATGCCACTAACTTGATTTCTTACAGATTCTCAGCCTGAGTTGTGGAGCCCATCCAAAGCCTTACATCCATGTGTCAGTCATGGCAACAGTCCCACCCCCTGCCCCCCCAAAGTGGTGTTTCATGAGACTTTCAAAGTTCAGGGCATTTTGTCTCTGGTATTGGCTGGTATCCACTTAAACTCTATATAAGTCTGAGGATAAAAGCAATTCTTTAGAAAGTTGAATGTGTAAATTGAGGTAACACAGTCTAATTCCAATAATTTGAACATTTTTTTTCTAGTCAGAATACATACAATATATACAAATTTACCTATCTTAAAGTGGTCATAGGAGTACAAGTGGTCATATTTGCTAGTGGACAAGGCCAATATTAAGACAGTGGACAATAACCAGTTTCCTTTCACACCACATTCCTCAAGTTAGCAGCTGTTAATGAGAGTGCGTTTAGGGAAAACAGTCTACAGAAAGAAGCTTGCTGTCTTATCTTCTTTTTACCTCATACAAAACTTCAGGTATGGGTAAGTTTTGGGAGAAGATAGGGGAGGCAGACATAAAGGAGGACACAAAAGCATTATATGTGATTGGGGAAGGTTATAATATCATTTATTCAAATCTACATAGTCCACTGTTTTTAATACATGGCCATTTCTGCGTGTGTGGGATGGTGGGAATTATTACGTAGGATATGGAGATCCAAGCCACTTTTCCTTCCATCAAGAAACTCAGGCTCATGTTGCTCAAGCAAACCCATCATCATGCACAGAATAAGTGCACCTGTAAAGGCAAACACTGAAAGCTTCATGTGTAGAGAGAAGGTCTAGAGAAGGCTACCTATAAGTAAAGGCATCTAAGCCAAGTTATACAGCTAGTTAGGAATTAGTTAGATTAAAAAAAATGAAGGTGGGGGTGGCATTGTAGGCAGTAGAAGCCACTTGGGAAAAGTACAAAAAACTGTATGAGGGAATCATGGAATATTTGATAAACTTCAAGTAATTCTCAGCCCAGTGTATGGGGTGGGAAGAGGCAAGAGCTGGAAATACGAGAGAACGTAAATGATGAGAGATTTTGTATTCCATGCTAAAGACTTCAGATTTTATCCCGAAGGTGACGGAGATCCTTTCATGATCACTTTTCAAATTTCAAGATTCCTTTGGAACAACGATGGAGGCGAGAATGGAGGCAGAGAGATATGTTAGGAGGCTATAGCCGCCTTATGCACAGAGGATGATCAGGACCTCGGTTGAAGTGGCATAGTGCTGGAGACCAAGACGAGAGACGTGAGTGATGAAGATTAAAGAGGTAGACTTGACAGGACTTGGTGTGTGATGGCCTGTGGGGATGGGTTGTAGCTCAGTGGCTGTTAATGAGCCCAAGAGGAGAAATAGATTTTCAAAATAACATTTTGAAATCTGCTGAGTTTAAGGTTGCAGTGGGACATCCAAAAAGAAATATGCAATGAGTAGATTTTTACAGAGTATAAACCTGATGAGAGAGGTCTGCACTGGTGATAAAGTTCTTTGCACAATTGCGTTGGTAGTTGAAGACATAAGAATGTATAATGCCACTTAAGGAAAGTCTGTAGAGTAGAAAACAAATAAAATGTATAACAGAATGACATCTCTGATACTATGACATCTTTAAAAAAAGACTGTGTTTGTGCTCCTTCCTTCCCCCCCTCTTTTTGATCATTTAAATAAGTAAACATACACACAAAACTAAATGACCATGTAACTCTAGTTATTGGTAGAAATATAAATGTATAATTATTGATAATATTAATTGTTAAAATACTTACTGAATTAATATTTACTGACTAGCCACCGGTGCTGCCCTAAACGTTTTACGTGCATGATCTAATATAATACTTCATATAGACTCGTGATAAGAAGTATTATAATCTCATTTTTCAGATAACAAAACCAGTTTAGAGAAGTTTAAAAAAACACCATAACTGGAGGTCACAGGAGTAAGAGGCACAGCATAGGGAATATAGTCAATGGTACTGTAACAGCATCATGGTGACTGATGGCAGCTCCACTTGTGGGGAGCATAGTATAATACACAGACTTGTCGGACCGTTATGCATAGTATGCCTGGAACTAATGTAACATTCTGTGTCAACTATACTCAAATAAAAAGAATTAAGAAATTTAAAAAATTGTTCATGTTCATACAGGTAGCAGATGATGAAGCTGAGATACAGAATCTTAGTATGCCCTATTTATTTATTTATTTATTTATTTATTTATTTTTATTTTTTTTAACGTTTATTTATTTTTGAGACAGAGAGAGACAGAGCATGAACGGGGGAGGGGCAGAGAGAGAGGGAGACACAGAATCGGAAGCAGGCTCCAGGCTCTGAGCCATCAGCCCAGAGCCTGACGCGGGGCTCGAACTCACGGACCTTGAGATCATGACCTGAGCTGAAGTCGGACGCTTAACTGACTGAGCCGCCCAGGTGCCCCTAGAATGCCCTATTTAAACATTATTGGGGCGCCTGGATGGTTCAGTTAGTTAAGCGTCCAACTTCAGCTCAGGTCATGATCTCACGGTTCATGAGTTTGAGCCCCGCATGGGGCTCTGTGCTGACGGCTCAGAGCCTGGAGCCTGCTTTGGATTCTGTGTCTCCCTCTCTCTCTGTTCTTCCCCCGGTCACACTCTGAATCTTCCTCTCTTTCTCAAAAATAAATACAGATTAAAAAAATTTAAACATTATTGCTCACCCCTTGGACAAAATTGTGAAATATGTGAAGTAGTATTTATCATCTTGCACTATTAGCTGCAGCTTCGGCAACCAACCCACTTTTCTGAAATCTGCACCACGTGCCTTGATAAATATTTTAGTTTTAAAGATAGTTTCACTTGCTGAACTCTCTCTGTTCCCATTTTGTTTCAGTAAATACTCTCTGTTATCATCTTAAGTGGTTTACAGAGGTGAAATTAGTGTGTGTACTAATACATAAAAGGACAAAGTCTTCTTAGATCATACCTAAACATAGAGGCAAATTAAAAAAGAGGTGTTAGACCATTTATGAGTCCTTTAAAGAAAAACAAAATACTGTTGAGGCTTGAACAACATGGGTTTGAGCTTCAAGGGTTCATTTACATGTGGATACTTTTCGATAGACACAGTACAGTATGGTAAATGTATTTTCTCTTCCTTATGCTTTTCTTTATAACATTTCCTTTTCTCTAGATTATTTTAAGAATATAGTATATAAGGGGCGCCTGGGTGGCTCAGTCGGTTAAGGGTCTGACTTCAGTTCAGGTCATGATCTCACGGTCCGTGAGTTCAAGCCCCACGTCGGGCTCTGGGCTGATGGCTCAGAGCCTGGAGCCTGCTTCCGATTCTGTGTCTCCCTCTCTCTCTGCCCCTCCCCCGTTCATGCTCTGTCTCTCTCTGTCTCAAAAATAAAAATAAAACGTTAAAAAAAAAGAATATAGTATATAAATCATATAACATACAAAATACGTGTCAATTGACAGTTTATCTTATTGGTAAGGATTCTGATCAACCATAAGCTATTAACAATTGAGTTTTGAGGGAGTCAAAAGTTCTATTTGAATTTTCAACTGCACAGGAGGTGGAAGAAAGCTTGTCAGTGCCGCTCACCTCCATGTTGTTCAAGAGCCAACTGTATAATGGAATTGAGAATAGTGTGTTACTATGGGGAGTGAGATTTGGGCGTATAAAGTTCACATTCTTAAGTAATATTTCTGTGGCTCATCTAAACCAGAAGTGTAATTTTTAAAAAAAATTTTTAATGTTTATTTATTATTGAGAGACAGAGACAGCACAAGCATGGGAGGGGCAGAGAGAGAAGGAGAAACAGAATCTGAATCAGGCTCCAGGCTCTGAGCTGTCAGCACAGAGCCCCACGTGGGGCCCGAACCTATAGATGGAAAGATCATGACCTGAGTGGAAGTCAGACACTCAATGACTGAGCCACCCAGGCACCTCCAGGAGCATAATTTTTTAAAGTACTCCCCACTGTGTGCAAGCTCTCTCTTTCAAAATAAATAAACTTAAAAATTTTTATTTTAAATATTATAGGGAAATCACTTAGGCTTGCAAAAATGACAAAAAAAATTCCCTCATCTTCTACTTAGATGTTTTTTCTCAATAACGGGACAACCTATCAACGAAATTATTTTTTCCAATATAGCATGAGATCATTTTTTTACCATTATTGTCAACATTATAATAAAACAGAAATTATGCATCCCTCATTTTATATGTTCTTCCCACAATGAAGTACAGATTGTGAGCTCAATAATGGCAGAGACTCTGTTCATTATTTTCCATTCAAATTCCTAGTGTCTATCAAATTCCTGACCCATTTTTGACTTTCGACAACTATTTGTCAAATGAATGAATTATATAGATTGCCACATTTTTAGAAAATAGTTGAAATTTCTGGTGTCTCATATTCATTCTGCTTCTGCTGCAAATTATATGTGCTCTTTGATTTATATACTAGTGTACTTCACCAAAGTAAATATACTTGCCAAAAGATATTGTGGACAGCAAGCCTCTATTGCGGTAGAACAGTATTTCTTGAGATGAATACAGTGTTTTGTAAGGAATGCTGTGGTCACTGCACTTACCTAGTTTATTCTATCAAACTGAAACATATCTGCAGAGTATCTTGACAGTTTTGGTCTCATTTATCAGTGTGCACTATAGATTTTGCTATAGTATCCTGTTGACTATTTTGCAATAATGCAACTCTTCAGCAACTGTATTCTAGTACCATTTTATATTGAAAAGGTCAGGGGTTTTCTAGGCCTCAGAAATTCATGTTTTCAGCAATTTCATCTATGTACAACATGGTATAAGAACATTCTACATTGAAGATTTAGAAAAATTGTGACTATGGCTGTTGGAAGACACAACTGGAAATCCTTCTTTAAATGACTTTTGTCATTTTGTCATTTTGTCATTCCTTTGTGAGGAATTGAAACCAGTTCAAAGGCATGAAGAACATAGTAATTTTTTTTTAATTTAAAAGTCCACTTTTGAAGTAAAGAAATCAGACATTTTTTTTAGGACTAGTATATAGTTTTTCATAGATATTGGACCCTCATTTTAAAAGGCTATAAGCATTTTTTTTTTACTTACCAGTCATGTAACTTGGTTTTTTCAAGGAACAATAATAGCATTTTGTCACCATAATATTTCCAGAAAAATTAATCTAATGTTGTTCAGAAGTCATTTCATTCATTTAAAGCCATGCTGGGTTATATCTCAGTTCCTGACTAAACTACTGATTATCAAACTGCTGAATGAATTGCTGTAGAAACGAAAAAGATTTTAGAAAGGGATAAATTACTATCTAAAAATTGTACTCGTAATATGTTTTATAAGATGATGGTATTGCTTGTGATTTAAATATGCAAATGATATAGAAATGTAACATTTAAAATATCATCCGAAACTCTACAACTGAAAATACCATTGTTAACAATATATGAATACTAATTATGATGTCTCTCTTAACATAGTAATAGACTGAGATTAAAACTTAGATCTGTTTTACACCAATCGCCATTTTTCTTCCATTATTTCACAATGCCTTCACAAGGTTGAAGAAGTATATGGACTCTTACATAGCAATGTTTTGGGAGTGCAAAAATCATCATGACCAGGGAGATAGTGACTAAGAACCTGGATAATACTCCTTGTAACTGTTGAGAGACCATTCTTGTGTTTCTGCACATGTTGAGAGAGGCACTGACAACATTTTGCTCTAGACTATCTGTTAAATCATGTTTGTATAGCGAACAGCCTGGGAAGACAGTGTTTTCTTCAGCAGCAAAGATTTGTTGGTTGAACAGTGTAATAAGCATAATATATCCCTCTAGGGATATATTTCCCTCTAAGGCAAAGTTTGGGCAGATTTTCTTGCAGCAATTATAAAAAATGGGACCTCCTGAGCTTGGGGTACCTCAGTTGTGACACAAACCCAGTGCATGCACAGCGTGTAACTGGGCCACCCAACTCTGTCACGGAACTAACAGGGCAGGAGATATGACCAGACAGCTAAGATGTTAGCTCTAAGTTCAATTTTTTTTCTTGGTGTGTGCACATCTTGATCACTGTTCTTTCTGACTCAGAAGATAAACTTTCTCTGCTAGTTTGCTAAAACCTTAGTACTTCTATGTATTTGTATGTGTGTCTGTGTGTGTGCGTTTATAAGAGGTGCCCTTTCCTTAAAAAGTTGTTATAATATTGACGTGAGGGCCATATGGCCTTCCAGTTTTTGGATGACATTGAGAAGTGCAATGCAATTTGCAAACAAAATGGCATACATCCTGGAGCAATTAAACTAATTCTTTTTTAATGACTAAGAATGCTATGTCCAAATTCCAAACCATTGCTTCAAAATTGATCATTAACCAGTACACCCAGTTAAATAATGTATAACAAAGGAAGAAGGTAAGAAGTGAATTTTTATATTGTAGGCTAAGAAAACAAATTTTATCAGGTCCTCATTTATATTAATACAATGTTTTCTCCCCTGGTAAAGTCAATGAATGGGAATACTTTTTAAAAATATTGAACTCTATTATGTGTGTTTTTAAAAATGAGATAGCTAAGCATGCAGTGACATGGAAAGACTTCCAGGATACGGCAGGTTAAAAAAACAGATCAGAGAATAATTACATAAATTGCCTACTGTGCAAGAAAGATTAAAATGTATGTATATTAAATATTCTGTTTTTGGTGCTTTTTTAACTTTAGAGATTTTTGTTTGCATATGCAATTCCAAAATCTAGCCAGAATATGTCTAATTTGTCTCTTGATTTTTGCCTAGAAAATGATAAGCCCCTTTATTCCGCATATGGAGGTCTTGTTTTCAGGTTAGGAATATTTCCTTCTGTCTTTGATTTTTCACTTAATCAACAGAGTGTAGTGGGCAATGGGAAAGCAGGGAATGAATAACACAAATCTGTTTTAGAGTTTTACTGTAATCATTGCTAACATTTATTGAGGGTTCTCTATGTGCCAGGTTGTTAGAATTAAACCTCGTTATATCCTCACACCAAGTATTCTAAGTATCCACATTTTACAGATCAGCAAGTTGAGGCACAGAGATGTTCAGTAACTTGTTCCAGGTGTCTTAACTTGGCAAACACACAGCCATGGTTTGAACCTAGGAGCTTTGACTTCAGTGCACATTACAATTAAGTATTTACCTGAATGAGAACTTCCTTGTAGCTGCCCTATGTGATCTTGTGCCTTTCTCAGGAACACTGCATGTGGGGCCTCTATTTCCTATTTCCCAAATTTTTCGTTCTTTCTCTCCATTGCTTTTTTAGGGGAGGATGGACAGTATCTTTTTCTCTTTAAGTTTAGAGGGTACAAATTAATTTATCATTCACATTGTCGATTCACCTCTTTCTCAGGAAAAAAAAAAGAAATTTCTGAGAAAAAGTGTCAATTCTGCTGTTATTGCCTCTAGAGTGGATATACAATATACTGTTGTTCTTGTTCTTATTGAAGATTTTTCTTATCTCATCTCTCTCTCTCTTTTTATTGCTTTTAATCTCATAATTGGGCTCCATTATTATACAGCAAGCTATGGTTAGTTATACATTGTATATCTAGGGGTCAACTGATTATACTCCTGCTAGAATAACTAGGAATCTTTCTCTGAATGTCAGAAAGCAACAAGGTCTGAACAAAAAGTCTTTTGGGTGGGGGAGGGCGTATTGTAAGATCAACAAAGCACATACACACGTTTACATAAGAACTCTTACCACTTGTAACCATGTTCAAATGCTATAACCTCTCTTTATATTAGATATTTCCTTGTGTTTCAGTTTTCCAGAAGCAGATACATGAGATCAATATAACCGGAAATATATTTTAAGTTATTCCTTAAATTTCTGTCAGCATTATTGAATGTAGTCAAATTAACGTATGATGGACAAACTGGCTCTATTGCATTCTATAATTATTGCTGTCAGGATACTTCCAGCTAGAGATGGAATTGTTTTTGCATTTATCATTCTCTGTTCTTGCTTATGTATTTGTCAGTGCAGCTGTGATTCATTTATTTTATAATACTGCAGCTAATCGTGTATGGGCTATTTGATCAAAAACAACATTTTAACAAGACCAAAATAGCCAAGGCAAGGAAAAAGTGTAGTTATATAACAATGTTAGAACTTTTTTTGGAAGCAGCATTGAAAAAGATTATTCATTTGTATAGTTCTGAAAGCCAAATAATAATTATGTGGCATTGTTCTCTTGTCCATATTGTCCAAATCTGGGTTGGTAAGCCAGGAAGAGAAAAGTGAATTATCCCTCATTATCTTGTTTGATTTGGCCCTTTAAATGGTCAATATTGCTAAATTACCCTTTGGGTGGAAAGAAATTAGATTGTATCATATGCCACTAAAGGTCTATTTTCATGGTTGGATGTTTTTGAATTCATGAGGCTCGGAATGCCATGCTAAAGTAAAGATAATTATGAATGCAATTATTAGTCATTTATGCCATTAACATAACATACAAATGGATCATTTGCTCAGAATTTGTAAGGCACTTACAAACACTGGGATAAAAAAACACCCAAAACTCCTGGATCTAAAGTAAACTTGATTTGAGACAGTAAGAATTAAGGTATATACTCCTGACAATTTTTGTTCCAAATATATTTTAATTAAGATAATTGCTATTTCTTATGCTTTTGTGAAGGACCATCAAATCTGGGTCTAAGAAACTTTGAATAATGATCCTATAGTTTAAGCCCAGTTCTGTATGAGTGAAAAGTGCAATGAAGTCAGCATTGATGGGCACTTGGATAAATTTGGGGGGGGGTTAAAGAAATCTTCCTTGTAGCTACTTCTATTATGTTCTAACAAAAGTGGTTTGATTTGATAAAATGAACACTCTGCTGGGATAGTCCTTGTTTTGATCCTACCAAGCAGGTTTTCCCAGTCTCATCCTCTGTAACAACACACTCCAACATTTACTTTGGGGAAGTATTCCTCCCTTGTTCCTGTGGTCCTAATGGGGCTCCCAAGGACAGTACCCTTCCTGCTGGGCCTGAGATTGCGGTTCAGTTTAGCCAAAAGACAGAGAAGTGATCGGTCATGAAATTGATCATCTATCCCCAGCTGGGCCAATCATATTGCTGAGTCATTTTGCACATAGTAATTGAAGCCAGATGAAGCATGTGACCCAAACCGAGATGAAGGACAGTTGAAGTCCTCCGGAATACATTTCTGAGTTAGAGATGGTGAAATAGTGTTACCTATAGCTGAATCAATAAGGAGCAAAAATGGCTTAAAGTCAGTGGAGTTATATGTCTTAGAGAAACAAGTAATGGTCATGGAGGCGGGGCTGGGCATGGCATGCAGTGAGAGGAGAATAAGATCATTTTTTTCTGACTCTATCATTCCCTGGAGTTCTTGAGGCTAACTGCATCCTTAGACATCTTAACTTCAAAAACCAGTACATTCCTTTTATTTAAGTGCTTTTGAATTGTATTAATGTTACAATTAATTGAATAACATCACAAATTACTGAAAGCAGCCTGACTAATAAAAAAATTGATTTGCTATAGAACAGGAAATAGAATATTTATTTTGACATCTGAGATTTCCTATATTACTGAAGTAATTTGTAGTGATTTAGTGTTCAATTTCCTAGGCAATATGGAGATACCATATAGCGAAATACATAACTAGCAGGGGGAGAAAAGGAAGTAATGGTAGCAAGGCATTCTAAGTAGTAAAGTTATATATAAACATATGAACAATTGTATTAATATGTTAGTATATTAGTACATTTAAAAATGTCAAAATGCTTCAGAGAGTGGGCTGCATTATGTTGAAGATAAAGCAAGTAGTAAGTTCACCAATGAAAGGTAAACAATATTGATGTTCAACAGTAGCATATCTGTCAAAATGAAAGTCACTAACATTTATTGAATGTTTCTCAGGTGTTTTCACATATGTAATATTGTTTTAGCCTCACATCAATGCTGTGAGGAATTTAGTATCCTCACTTTATAGGAAATAGGTTTCTGTGAGAACAAGTAATTTTGCCCACCATCATGTAGCTAGTGGTTCTTAAACCATACCACCAGCCTCTGATAAGAAATAATCATCCAGGGGCGCCTGGGTGGCTCAGTCGTTTAAGCGGCCGACTTCGGCTCAGGTCATGATCTCGCGGTCTGTGAGTTCAAGCCCCGCGTCGGGCTCTGTGCTGACAGCTCAGAGCCTGGAGCCTGTTTCAGATTCTGTGTCTCCCTCTTGCTGACCTTCCCCTGTTCATGCTTTGTCTCTCTCTGTCTCAAAAATAAATAAAAACGTTAAAAAAAATTAAAAAAAAAAGAAATAATCATCCAATTGTTGAGTTTGTGGGTGCTTAATTTGGAGAAATTTTGGACATGGTGCAACATATGCAATTTATTGAAAAAATAAAGTGAATTTCATTTGAAAACACAGTACACAGCATATATAAAGATTGATCTGAATTTTGGGTAAGAAAAGAACCTGAGTATTTGTTTTAGGAAAAATATTGATTTTTGAATACACAAACATAAAAATTTCAGGTGATCAAAAATATCAAGTACAAAAATTGATACTTTTTTAAAGCTAGGACAAATGCTTAGTATAATTAAAATACAAAGAGTTCATATAAATCAGAAAAAATAATTCAATAGCAAAAGGAGCAAAGACATGAAAAGGTAATTCAAAAAAGTATGTTAAACATATATAAAACCAGGTTACCTAATTAGTTACTATAAATGCATATTAAAATAATGAGATGCCAGTTTTTAATATACCAAAATGAAAAATATTTTTAAAATGAAATATTCCACCAAATTACTCATAAACAGTACCTATGGAGCAACAGCTTTCCAACACTGTTAATGGGAGTATAAACTAGAACCACACTTGTATAGGGTAGTTTATACAGTATGTATCAACAACCTTAAAAATGTGCCACATCCTTTCACACGGTAAATTTGGGGGGACAAGTTTATTAATAAATTAATCAATGATTAAAAGTATCCCAAGACTTATATCAAACAAATGCTCTTCACCATGGTAGCTGTCATGAAAAAAAAATGACATAAATTCACCATCTATCTATAAGTGAATAATGGAATGGTATTTAACCTTTAACTACTTCATAATAATTAAGTGGTACATTCACTAATAAGGTGTAAAAAATATCAATGTTCAACAAATGTACATCTGTAAAAGTGAAAATTGCTGTTCTATGACAATAGAATAGTTAATGTCATGGGAAATAGTAATCATTTATCTGCATGTATGAAAATGAAAGGTAACAAACTCTAACTTGTGGTCTTATAAATCCTGTTCTTTGGGGCCATACTGTGACAGGCTGAACTAACCAACAAAACAAAGAGAAATCAATTATTGTCAGAATCAGTTTGTAAAATCAGTCTAGGAGACCAGGTGATTCATATACCAATAAAACTTCATAATATTTGGAAATGTTTATATTCATTGACAAATGTAAAGATAAGAATATTGATTAAAGGTGAAATAGACAACTATTAACTAAGCATATTTCTGAGTTGAAGGTAACCAGATATAATATTGTGATTTATAACAAGAAATACATTATTCATCTTCATCTCACTTCTGACACAGAAGTCCTAAATCCCTTAGAATTTCCTATATGACAAGAGTTATAGAAGTGTCTTTTGCTATTCATAATGAGTCCCTTTTCATAACAAACCTTTTTATTAATCCAAATCTGAGTTTATGTTAATGAGGAGACTTTCAGAAAGCCCCAACCAAGGATTGGAGGGTTAGAACTTTCAGCCCCACCTCCAACCCCACCCCAACTCTGGGGAGAGGTGCAGGGGCTGAGGATTTTTAGTTCAATCCACAATCGCCAATGATTTAATCAATCATGCCTGTATAAGAACACAAAGGGCAGGTTTGGAGAGGTTCCAGGTTGGTGAACACATCCAACCCTTAGGATGTTGGTAAGCTCCAGTGCTATGAGGACAGAAGTTCCAGCATTCAAGACCCTTCTTAGCCTCACCCTATACACCTTTTCATCTGGCTGTTCATCTATATCCTTTATAATAAATTGGTAAACATAAGTAAATGTTTCTCTGAGTTGTGTGAGCCACTCTAGCAAATTAATCAAACCCAAATAACACAAATAACACAACTTGACTTGCAACTGACATCTGAAGTGGTTGTAGTGTTGTGGGACTGAGCCCTTACCTGTGGGATCTGATGCTTTCTCTACATAGGGAGTGTTAGAATTGAGTTAATTGCTTAGCGGTCTTATAAAACACACAATAGACCGGGTAACCTTCTAAGTCCAATGTAGTTTGAGCACATGGAGCATTTTCTGTGATGCCAATAATAGAATTTTTAGTCTGAGTGACATTCCCAGTTGTCATCATAAACAATGAGCATTCTAGTAGCTTCCTTAGATTTAGTTTTTTGTTTGTTTGTTTTTGGGGTTTTTTTCTCTCGTAGCCAGTCCCTAAGACTGTGATTGCCCCAGGCACAAAAGACAGAAAATCTCTGAGGATTAAAAATGGACAGTGTTATGGACAGAATTATGTGTTCCCTCAATTCATATGTTGAATCCCTAAACCCCTGTACCTCAGAATGTGACTATATTTAGAGAGAGGGCCTTTAAAGAGGTGATTAAGACCAAATGAAACCATTAGAGTGAGTCCTGATCCAATCTGACTGGTGTCCTTATAAGAAGAGGAAGTTTGGACACACAGAGAGATACCAGAGATGTGCGTACACAGAAGACCTCGTGAGGGTACAGGAAGAAGGTGGCCATCTGCAAGTCAAAGAGCAAGGCCTCAGGAGACACTATATCTGCTGTCACCCTGACCTTGGACCTCTAACCTCTAAAACTGAGAAAATAAATTTCTGTTGTGTAAGTCATCCAGTCTGTGGTAGTTTGTTACGACAGCCACAGCTGACCGATACAGTTAGAGAGGCCAGCCACCCCCTTATTTAGCCCCTCACACACTTTCATCTGCTTTCACATGTTTGGCTACCTCCTGAGAATATATGCTTGGATATGAAGTTAAGTTCAGGAATGGTTTGCATTTTCTTCTTTCTACTTATTTTCATTACGGATGAATTTTTCTGTAATTCAAATGTATTTTTGTTTAAATTCTAAAAAACTATTTTTAAAACAAATAAAAAATAACCTCTCTATTTAAAAAGTTTCAGTTCAGCTAATGTTTCCTCATGTCACACAAAAGTGCCTTTAACAAATCATAAAATTCAATTTAACCATATATGTAATAAAATGTCATAATAATGAGAAATTGAGTGAAGCACTGATATGACTTATCTGATTGACAGTATTCCATATGCTTTTAAATATCCATATATTTGACTTTTTAAAACAGAATAGTTGTGATTTGGATATAAACTCTGTTGCTGCATTGCTTATGTTTTTGCTGGTTTTTTCTCGTATCCCAAATCTGGAAATAATGATGACTTATACCCTTTCAAAAACATCTCTGCTATTAGCTTTTTAATAAAATTTCTTCCCTGTGTATAAACATTGGGGAACCAAATGTTGAGGGACTAATGAGAGGGCTCAAAACAGGTTTGAAAGTGAGAATGGTTCCAGTGGAAATACAGCTGCAGAGGAACATGGATCATTAGAAGAACCAACAATGACAGGGGTGATAAAGAAATACAATATGGGAAAGAAGGATCAAATTCAGGATACAGAAGAAATAAACTTGGTTTGGAGGAAACAAACCAAGATTTATGTGGCTTTTGATCAAATGTCAAAGTACAGGATACAGACAATAAGTAAGTGAACCCACAAGCAACCGAAATATTTTAGTTTATTCCCAGCTGACATTCCCAATGACATTTCCTCACTTATCATTGGAAAGAAAAACCATTGAAAAATGAAAGTGACTTTATAAATCACTTTGCCCTTCTGCAGTCAGCATCTAACCTTGCTATGCTTGTGTGGTAAAAAATAATGCTTTAAGGCACAACGCTCTCGGAACTGTGGAAAGACTGGAAAAAGCATTTTTGAGAAAATCTTTCATCCTAAATGGATTTGAAATATTGTACTAGCTGGCTACATACTGAAATAGTTATTCCACGTAGATGTGCACTTGGATTATACATCTATGCCTTTAGGTGTACTAGATTACTTTAGGAAAAGTAGTAAAATAATAATAATAATAATAATAATAATAACAATAATGGCTCCTGCAATTTGGGGGGGTGGATTTTTGATGCACGCTGTACTTTAAAGAAAATTATAATAGGGGCGCCTGGGTGGCGCAGTCGGTTAAGCGTCCGACTTCAGCCAGGTCACGATCTCGCGGTCCGTGAGTTGGAGCCCCGCGTCAGGCTCTGGGCTGATGGCTCAGAGCCTGGAGCCTGTTTCTGATTCTGTGTCTCCCTCTCTCTCTGCCCCTCCCCCGTTCATGCTCTGTCTCTCTCTGTCCCAAAAATAAATAAACGTTGAAAAAAAAATTTAAAGAAAATTATAATAGAAAATAAAACATATTATATTATAATAACAGCTCAATAGTATATAAGGTTACAGATAAGGAAATTAGTGGTCAAATCCTTTAGTTACTTTGCTCCTTGTCTCAGATCTAACAGGTGGTAAAGAAAGAATTTGAACCCAAGTTTGTTTGACCTGGAGCAACGGCACTTGTCTTCTACCTCCAAAGTCTCTGATCTCAATACTGTGCTACCATCCTCTCTTGATGATTAAATGCCCGCTATTGTGGCTCCTTTCTGTTCCCTGAATATACCGATCTTATTTCCATCTCAAGATCTTTGCATTTACTGTTCCTTCTGCTCAGAAAGTTCCTACCCAGAAAATTCTTCTTAAGACTTTCTCCTTTTGTTTGTTGATCTCAATTCAGCTAACACCTCCTCAGAAGGATTCCCTAACCACCTCATTTAAAGGAGTCCAACGACTGTCACATTTAATCGTTGTATTTTCTTTATGACGTTTATCACCACTAACTGATTTTTTAAATTTTATTTGTGAATATGGTCATCTGTCCCCATCTTCCTCATCATATCCTTATGTCCTAGAATAGAGCTTAATACATAATTAGGTACTCAATAGATATGTGAGTAATGAAGGAATGAATCTCATTTAATTCGTATGAGAGATATTTAAAGAAAGTATGATTATCCTTAACTTTTTAAAAATTTTGAATCTTACTGAAATTCACAAAGGTAAAGGGTCTTTCCACTGATCATTAAATTAATGTGTGACAGAAATTTAGAACCAGATTAATCTTGTTCCAAAACCCAGTAAGTACACTGCCTCAAGAGAAATGACGGTTTCCAGAGTCACCAGCCTGTGTGGCTAATGTGTCTCCTTCAAGAATATCTTTAGTATAGAAGAAATAGCCTTGAAAATATAGTGGATCTCTAATTACTGGAAGGTTGTATTGGTTCAGAGACACAATAAAAGGAAGGGATAGAAAATCATTAGTTATCTTTTAGATTGAAAGTTTTCGCATCATAAAGGTAAACATGAATGAAGTTCAAGGGGGAAAATCACTAATGCTTAATTTTCGAAAAGTTACAGGAAGAACTATACATGAAATTTCAGAAGTTATCTTCCAGGACTAAACTATTAATTGGTACTTTTTCCCTGGTTATTTACAGGCCCATTTTCATTTTGAAGCTATGAAGGGAGTACTTTCAATAATTTTATTTAAGGGGCGCCTGGGTGGCTCAACCAGTTAAGCATCTGATTTCAGCTCAGGTCATGATACCACAGTTTCGTGAGTTTGAGCCCTGTGTCGGGCTCTGTGCTGACAGCTCAGAACCTGGGGCCTACTTCTGATTCTGTTTCCCTCTCTCTGTGCCCCTCTCCTGCTCACACTCTGTGTCCCTCTCTCTCAAAAATAAGGAAACATTTAAAAAAAATTAAAAAAAAAAGAATTTTATTTAAGCTAGAACAAAATTAAAAGATAATGTTAGCAAAAATAAAAAAACTGATTTATTAATCTATCTATATGTATTTTTTGTCCATAACTATATCTGTCTATATATGAAACAGGTATGAATTTTCATGAAGGAGAACCATCAGGAAATAAAGTAAAAAAAAAAAAATTCCAAGAACCATTTCCATTGGAAAGTAATTGTCAGAATCAAAAACCAAAAGTTGTTTGAATTCCAAGAACTGAAAAAGAAACAAGATTTTTTGCAGATTGGTGTATTGCTTCCAGAAGGAAAGATGTAGGTTGTTAAAAATTACTGTTGGGTTCATTTTCTGACAGCTTGGCTGTCCCCCCCAGATGGGAATATATTCATTCATTCCTACCTGTGTTAGTTGAGCTTTCCATCTGTCTCCACCTCAGTCCACAATAGGATTATTTTACCTGTGTACAGGACAGCTTAAATTTATGTTGTGAAATTCTGTGCCTGTGTCCAGGAGTTCACACAGTAACATGGTAAATGTACAAAAAATGTAAAGGTCTTTGTTCGTTTGACTTCCTTAGGGCAGAAGTTCAGATTTGAAAGGGGAGTTTAAGAGATGTTTATCTAAGATCATCATATATGGTATTTAGAATAGTCTTTCCTTTTCTTGTTCTTCAATAATTATAATTTTCTGGATTATTTTTCCTAAGGTTATGTAACAGTGGTTATGCTGAAACATATGAGAAGATAATATACAAAATAAATCACAGGAAATGATTTCTGGATATTTTCATTAATTTTATTGAAGAGTATTCTACTCTATAGTTTCTGATAACCTCACGAAAGCTGTAATTAATAAAACCATATGATATGTAATAATAGTAGCAAAGTCATATAGCTGTGTCTCAGGCACTATTTTAAATGCTTTATATGAATTCCCACAAAATAATACATTTATTATGTCTTCTTTTGTGATGAGGAAACTGAGCCGGAGAGATGTGAGGAAAATTGCATCAAATCATCCAGTCAGTGAGCATCAGATCTGGGATTCTAACCCAAACTGCCTAGCTCCAGAGGCCAAGCTCTAGAGACACTAAATTGTATTGATACTTTGTCAAATGTATTTATCACTTAACGGGGCGCCTGTGTGGCTCAGTCGGTTAAGCATCTGACTGCAGCTCAGGTCATGATTTATCTCATAGCCCGTGAGTTCAACCCCGTGTCGGGGTTCTGGAGTCTGCTTCAGATTCTGTGTCTCCCTCTCTCTGCCCCTCTCCTGCTCATGTTCTGTCTCTCTCTCTTAGAAATGAGTAAACATTAAAAACAAATTTAAAAATAAATAAATAAATCTTTATCTCTGAAATCCAGTCTTTAATTTTCAACTGCTAAATTTTTAAACAAAAACCTTTTTTTTTTTTCTTAAATTCAGTGCATCATTTTCTCCCTGAGCCAACTGTGTTCCCATTTGCCATGAAGTTGTTCAGGGAGCATGAAATCTAAACTCAGAGAGCTCCTGTTGGGCCGTTTACCTGCTATGTGAACTTCCCTAGGACGTGTAATCTCTGTATTCCTTGGTTCTCTCTTTTGCGAATAGATGAAATGATACTGAATGACGGGTGAGGGAGGGGAAAGGACATTCCCTCCTGGACTCCAGCTTGGGCATCCAGCCCCATACCCAAGACTGAGGTCTCATCCACTGTCCTCAGCTTTGATGCAAAGCAGATGCTTCCTTCTCAGCCTCACATCAGGGTTTCTCTGGCTCAGCTAACCTTGACTCCCTTTCCTCTGGGCTCTAAGAAACTCGGCAGTCCACCTCAGGGCCTCCATCCCGCACGCATCTGTTGCCCCTTCACACAACTGCCTCTCATCCTTCCATACTGGAAAGACGTTGGGAATTTTTCCCAAGTCCTTTCCAGGAGAAGGGAGGTACACAGGACCTTCCTGCTTTTATATGTGAAACCCATGAGATGTTTCCTGAAGCTAGAGGGCAGTGGAACACCAGGCCCTTTTGAAGGACTCCCCAGCATTTAATATGTCCTGTCTTATTTACCCCTCCGTCTCCAACTTTCTAGTGTCCCTGAGAAAGGGGTACTATCTCACACTGGCCAGAATCCTTCCAAGTATTTGTTTGAAAATAGAAAATCAAGTGTTTGAATCCCCCTCTATCCCTCCCAGTTTTGGTGTAACAACCATCAGCTGAGATGGTGGGGATTCTTTATGCGGATCTGCATGGGGAAGGCCCACAGAGAACAGAAAGGACAGGCAGGAAAGTATGATTAGTTCGTATATCAAAGTATCATACTGCTACAAATTGTAACAGGATGAGTTTAGCCAATAGTAACAAAACTGTTCTCGGCTCAGTAAACAGTTATTATCTCCAACTAAAAGCTTAACAATTCTAATAAAAGCCCTGTGGGAACTTTCTTTTTTTCTTTTCCAGCCTTTATTACTTTCACTAGTTTTTCCCCCTCATCCTCTTTTCAACCTTGCCTTCGCTTAAGGCATATTGACCTTTCCTTGCCTAAGTGAGATATGGTAGGAGTTGAAGTCAATGTTCTGAGGCACAAATGGGCTCAGGAAAAAGAACAGTTATCTTCTATGGACAAATAAGCCTACAAAGCTGATATATTACCTACTATATATCTTTCTCTCCAGCCCCATGCATATTAGTTTAGCAAATGTTCTGAGAAAATTTGCAAAAAAGAAACCTGTTTAAGTTGACCAGTTGTTAGGAGTGCCTGGGTTGCTCGGTGGGTTGGGTGTTTAACTCTTGATTTTTTGTCTCAGGTCATGATCTCATGGTTCGTGAGATGAATCCCTGTGTCAGGCTCTGTGCTGACAGTATATGGAGACTGCTTGGGATTCTCTCTCCCTCTCTCTCTGCCCCTCCTCTGAGCTCTCTCTCTCTCTCTCTCTCTCTCTCTCTCTCTCTCTCTCTCTCTCAAAATAAGTAAATAATCATTAAAAAAAGTAAATTGACCAGTTGTTTTACAAACATCCAGTGCCAACATGCATTTTAAGTAACATATGTTGGAAAATGTTCCTTTGGATAAGTTTCTAGATTGGAGAGAGAGAAGTTAGAAATTCTTCTAATTTCTTAAAATGATATACTTTACATTTCAAAGTAATTTTAGGGGTCCCTGGCAATGGGTAGTCAAACTCCGGATGCTTCCATCCTAACTACATGGTCAGTGTAAGATCTTATAGAGGTACCTTATCTGTATCAGTGTGAAACTTAGAAACCAATATTTCAAAGCTCTATGTGCATTTTTTTCTTATCTCTATGGGAAAATATATGGATATTTGGATAACATATAAAAGGAGACAAGTTTGTGCAAAAAAAAACCCTTAAATAATGAATAAACTTCAAAGTCTATTTGGGTTTTATTAATTTTTTTTTTGTCTCAGGAGGATTACAGTTTAGCTAATGTTTCTCTCTCTTTCAGTTCATATCAAATCAATCTGCCCTTTTGACAAGAGACTCAACATTCTGTCTTTCCACAGTTAACACATAATATTTTTCTTGAAGAACTAGGGAGACTTACATTTGAAAAAAAAAACACAGTGAGGCTGTTCTTTGCTTCATTAACAACTTGACCCCTTTCCTACCTATAGTTTAAAGTATCTTTAGAATTGGGACATCAGAAGACAAACTAAAATTAAAAAAAACCCAAAAACCAAAGAAAAACAGAAAACATTTTGCTTGGTGCTAGGAAATTCAATGAGATGAGGGATTGTGTGTGTGTGTGTGTGTGTGTGTGTGTGTGTGTGTGTGTTTAACTTACAAATTACCTACTGTTCAACCATGTGCCCTTGTTAAATTCAGACCAAAGTTTGGGTAGTTTTTATTCCATTATTCTTCATCATACTCAGATTAAAATATAACTAGATAGGAGTGCAAGGGTGAGTGGTCTCTGAAGTGAAAAAAAAAAAGACAAAAAAACACAACACTAAAGTTTAAAACCATTTTAAATGTTAGAATTGATATTGGATGTGATGTTGCTCTTAAATGTGTTTCCAAGGTTTTAGAAAGTAGAGTCCACCTTACAGTATATCGAATGCTATAAATGTGGCAAGATGATTTGCAAATTGACATTGAAATGAAAGCAAGGACGATCAAACCAGAAAAATAATGAGACTCAGCACCAAACACAACATTGTGTCTGATATTCCATGAGTGGTGGCTTTATGAAGGTATTGCTAGTTGTTAGTAGGTGGGAGGGTGTGGGTTCGCCTTGGTGGAGGTAAACATGGCATGACAGGTGTTGGATTTAGGCCTTTCCTTGCATTACTTAAACACACAGGGAACCAAGAGTGTGAGGCAAAAAACACGAGGCCAAGGGTTTGACTTTATACTCTTGGATCTCCTAGCAGATATCTGGCCAGATCCTAGAATATTGGGAAAATAAATTGGAGGTCTATGGACTTTTTATAGCCTTACTGACATGTAATTGACATATAATATTTTGTAAGTTTAAGGTATACAAAATGATGATACACAAATATATTGTTAAAAGATGACTTCTATAAGGTTGGTTAACACAACCATTATTTCACATATTTATAATTTGGTGTGCACGTATGGTGAGAACATTTAAGGTCTACTCTCTTAACAACTTTCAGGTCTATAAAACAGTATTACTATAGTCACCATGTTATACATTACATCCTCGGGACTATTCATCTTAACAATAGGAAGTTTGTACCCTTAACCAGCATCTTCCCATTCCCCTTACCTCTGAGGATTCTTTTGATAAACACTGCTCAGATGATCCTGTTTTTCTTAGCAAAAATTGATAAAGTCTTAACATGTATACTGGTTACGTTCTTAAAAGTTTTCTTTTTTATTTATTTTTGAAGGAGGGAGAGAGAGACAGAGCATGAGCAGGGGAGGAGCAGAGAGAGAGAGGAAGACACAGAATCCAAAGCAGGCTCCAGGCTCTGAGCTGTCAGCATAGAACCTGATGTGAGGCTCGAACCCACAGACTGTGAGATCATGACCTGAGCTGAAGTCAGACGCTTAACCAACTGAGCCACCCAGGTGCCCCTTAAAAGTTTTCATTTGATCTTTTTTTAATGGTTAAATTATCAAGTCCATTTTTATTAGTAGTATGCATGCATATATATGCATATATTAATATATATACATACACAAACATATATATAGATTTATTATAAATTCTCACTTTATTCTCTAAGTTTTTATTCTTTCTTAACAGCAGTTTTGTTCTATACTATTACTTTTAATATATTACCTTTTTAATTGAAAATTCCATTTTATTGACCTTAATCTGTATGTTAAAAGCTTCACATACTTGGAATATTACAGTAAAATTAGTAGTATTATTGCCACTTTAAAATAAAGAAATGAAGGTACAGAGAACTTAAGTAACTTGCCCAAGTTTGCACAATTAGTAATTGTTCTTCATGTACAGTCCTGACTGCGTTCAGAACTTGTGCTTCTAATCTCTATGAAATAATGCACAAAGCTCCTATTGGCCTGGTTTATGTTTATGTACTCCCTGCTTGTTCCTTTATTTTTAGCTTATATTTATTAGTTTTCACCAAATTTAAAAATTTTCCTTTTAGCTTGAATACACCAAATGCTTTTTTTTCTATCATATCATATCCATTTCTGTATTTTGAAAATGTTTTTTTCTGTTTGTCATAATATAGTAAACATTAAGGAGAAGAATGTGGAGTTTAGTGGCAGAACAGCTCAGGTCTAAGCAAAGGGGCCGTGCAAAAGAACACATTCTTTTGAAGAATTTTGCTAGATGTACCGCCAATAAGTTCTAGTTAAATTTCATTGGCCAGAACTTGGTTGCATGGCCATTCATGACCATCAGTGAGTCTGGGACATGCAGACTTTCCTTGGGGCACATCTCCTAAGATTTGGTTACTATGGGATAAAAGGAAATGACTCTTGGGTGGGCTGGTAGCTGTCTGCCACCTGAGGAAAACACAGAGATGTGGGTGGGAGAGGAGAGAGTCAGAGAGAGAAAGTGAAGCCTTCTGACATGGTTCTTCAGGTATTATTTAAATAAACAACCAGAGACTCAAACATCCTACCACCACACCTGATATGAGACTATGAATCTAGCAAAAACTTCTTATTCATCATTCATCAAATATTCGCCAGAACATGAACTCTATAAGAGCAGCTATTTTTATTTATTTATGCTCTACCCTAGCACTAAGGTCAAGTAGATATTTAGTAGGTACTTAAAAATAACTGTTAAATGAGTGAAATCTTTATTATACATCCACTAAACAGTTCTTAGTGCTGTGCTTAGGCTTGAGAATATATCAGTGAACTAGACAGAGAATGCGTTCTTATGAAGCTTGAAAACTAGTAGGCAAGATTGTAGATTCAAAACATAATTGTGTCGATGAGTGGTGATTATCAAGATAAGGAGAAAAGAAAATGTTATGGAAATTTCTAAATACGAAATTACTATCAAGTCAATTTATCTACCGTTTGGAAAGTGTTACTGGAGTGAAACAAATATTTCTGTACTAAGTCATAAAATACAAACAACATAAGCCTTTAGGATTCTAGACCCATGTAGGATTCCAGAGCCCAATATAAAATAGAAAGTGAAGAATGCCAGCGATTGTCATAGAGCAGGTATCAGATGGGTTTATAGACTCTGACTCAGTGCACTCCCAGGGCCAACTTCATGAGCTACACTGGACTACAAGGTCTGTCTATCAGTTGCCATGCCAACTAGCTGACCATATTTTCCTTTGCTTCCCTGACTGTGTCATTAAATTTCCCCTCTGCTGAGAACTTATATGTGTTAGGCTCCTAACCTGGAGTTCTTTTGTCTAAGTTGAAAAAAAAATAGAATCAATATTCTTGGTTAGTCAACATTACAAAAATTCCTGGTTTGGTATTTGTGGTATGTGATATTCAAGTAAGATCACACAGAGCATGGAGCAGAGCACAGATCCTGTTTGGGATTCTCTGTCTCTCTACCTCTACCTCTCTCCCCAGATGGTGCTCTCTCTCTCCCTCCCTCTTAAAAAAAAAGCCAGAAAAAAAAGCCATGTGTGACCCTAAGGCTCTGTGCTCTAAACATAAAAGTTATTTATCTGTTCTTTATGTGGTCTATAAATCAAATTGTTTTTCAAGACCTAGATGCAAGGATGAGTAACTAAACTGCTACATTTATTCATTCATTGTCTAGTTTGAAAGAAACCCATGGGTCCCCTGTGATTGCGTGAATTTTTCTGGCAACATTTATCTTTGACAGTGACATAATATTACTAAACTTAAAATTATGTGTGTGGTTATCTTTTTTTTTAATAGGCTCAGTGCCCAATGTGGGGCTCAAACTCACGACCCCGAGATCAAGAGTAACATGCTCTACTGACTAAGCCAGCTGGGTTCCCCATGTGTGTGGTTATTTTTATCAAGAGTTACTGAACTTGTACATTTGAGTAAGACTTTCAAATAACTCATCTGTGGCAACTCTTCAGAATCTATCTGAGATCCTTCTTTGATCATTGCCCTCAGAACCAGCATAATCTTAAAAACCTCCGGTCTAGAAAGACTTATTTGGATACAGGATAGTATAGACACATAAAGTAATTCTTGCCTCCTCTTCTGCAAACCTCATAATGAATCTATTGTTAAGATTTGTTCATCTTTACTTTTAAAAATGACCTAAATCCAAGGACTTCTCATCACCTTCCCCACTTCTACCTAGCCTGAGACACCATTATCTCTCCTCTTGACTATTTTGAAAGATTCCTAGGTAGTTTCTGTTTCCTTATTGTACCCCTACAGTGTGTTCTTTTTCTTCTTCTTCTTCTTTTTCTTAATGTTTATTTACTTATTTTGAGAGAGAAAAAGAGGCAGAGAGAGAGAGAGGTGAGAGAATCCCAAGTAGGATATGTACTGTCAGCAAAGAGCCCAATGCCGGGGGCAGGGGTGGAGATCCTGAGAACCATGAGATCACAACCTGAGCCGAAATCAAGACTCAGATGCTCAGCTGACTGAGCTATCCAGGCGCCCCCCCACCCTAGAGTGTATTCTTCTAAGATCAGTCAGGATGAACTTTTAAAATTATTAACCAGGTAACAGAACTCACAGTTGGTTGTCATCACACTAAGAATAAAACGGAAAACCATTTACGCCTCCTACAGTGCTCTGCACAGTCTGACTCTATCTCCATCTATATCCCCTGTCCTTGTCCTCTCACCTTTGCTCACACTGACCTTCTTGCTGGTTCAGAAGCATAGAGAGATTGTTCTTGATTTGGAATCTTTGCTTTTGTCATTTGATGCTCTTCTTACCTGACCCTCTCCTGTCTTACTCATCCACCTTAACAAGACTTCTGCTGAAAGATGTCATCCCCTCCAAGCTCTAGAGTCTCTAGGCCTAAAGTAATTAGGCTGCACAAAATAAGCACTTTCTCCACACCCTCACTTTTATCTTTAGTTGTTCATTACAGATTTAATTTCCACCTAAAATTATATTATTCATGTGTTGATTCTTCCATAATCAGTCTGCCACACTGGAATTTAAGGTTCACGAAGGCTTGGATTTGCCTAGCACATAGTTCTCAATGAATATTCATCTAATAAATTAATACTGAGCCAAAGCAGCATCAGTGAGATGCAGGGAATCACTAATCTACTTCTTTGCCATCATACCACATACTTGAAATTCTCACAATTTCTATTTACAACCCATGCTTGACTTGTTGATATTGCAGGCTGAGTTCTGCAGAAGCTATGCCACTGATGTCAAAGTAACAAATCACCATTGTCTTCTTCTCTGACTTTTGTTTGTGCCCTATTTATCTGGATGTGTTTGGAGTTTTCCAATGTGTTTTGCTATTTTGTTTCCAAGTTATAGAAAAAATACCATGTTTTGTCACTAGTCATTATTGTCTTTAAATTATGTTGCCTTGACCAGTTTCTCTTAATTTATTACCAGAAATGTCAGGTTCATGCTATTACTATTAATCATTTAGAAATTTTGACATAATCCTCATAGAAAATGTCTCCAAGTTTTAAATAATGTTTCGGAATGAAGCTTTTTGAGTCTACATATTACACATAAGCTATCACTGTCCCACTTTCTATTTTTCTGTGTTCTTTGGGTTATCATATGACTGTTTCATAATCAACGCATACATCTTCCTTACTTTTTGTACTTTCCAAAAAGTTTTTACTCGACATTATTTCATACCTATAAGCCACATTTAACATGGCAATCATTGTGATTTTATAACATCACAAGAAAGTAATATTAGTTATTCAGGATAAATTACAATCATTTATTTTATACCTACAGAAAGTCTTCAATTACTTTCAGTTGCTAGAGAAAAAGAGAATGACTGATTTTGAAAGCTTTCTTGCTGTTGGTGGAATCATGTTGCAACATGTCCTTAAAACAATCATTTTTCAACCACTTTCACAGAAAACATTATTCCACTATCATACTACCCCACCTTTGTATATTTTGTATATATATAACTTAAGTACTCCACAGATGAGCAATCATTACAAAATTAAATGCACACAACTTTATATATGTACTGTGTGTAATGGATATACAATCAAGAAGCATTATAGATGCTTAATCGCATTGGACCCAGGCCAGAATAAGCCTTCAGGTATTAAACAACTTTGAGTTCAGTCTCTGGAAATAATGCTTTGGATCAAATGTGCAAGGATATCAATGAGTTTTAGGCTCTTCTAAAGTCAACTATGACATTTAATTTGGGGGTTTCTATGCCTTATAACATTAACCTCATTTTAGATGGACTTCTTGAAAACTTTTATTTTTCTTTTCCTGTCTACACTTTGCTGTTCTGAGTAATGAATAGAGATGCATTCTGAATTAAATAGCTAAGCAACCTTTTGTGAGTAATGGGCATCATGGTATTTAGACCTACATTTGTCTATTTTTTTGTGGCTAGAAAAATAAGACAGTAGATCTGTAGCTAATTACTTCAGTAGTTATTGAATATTTGTTGTGGCAAGGCTTAGTGCTTGGCATTTCTAAAAAACTACAAAATTCATTCTATTCTAAGAAATAAAACGAATGATCAATATGATCCTACAATGGATACTTAATGCCAAGTTTTTCTTGGGGATGAACAATTGGAAATGTTTGAGTTTCCATTTAAAATCTAAGAATTAATCTCAAATAGGGGCTGTTGGTTGGCTTCTCACGTTTGTCAAATGCAATTTCTGTAAGTTATTTTGTGGATAAACTGAGCTTGATTTGAGTGTGGTTTCCTTACTTACAAATCTTCAGAAGTCCTTAAAACAAATTTACTTAAATTTGATCTGGATTTTAGTGATATAGTCTTTTGATATCAAGATCTATGTCCAGAATTTCTCATTTTAGATCAATAAGAGAAAATTTCCAATCCAGATCTCCCTATAATTTTTGAACATATATTCATGAAATTAAAGAAAAGTGAGTTAAATTTGAACAAAAGTTCAAGGTAAAGAAAGATTCAAGTTACATCAATTTTTTTTCTCTTTATAGTAAAGTCATTTATTTTTATCTTATTTATTTATTTTTTGAGATGGGGGAGGGGCAGAGAGAATCTTAAGCAGGCTCCATGCTCAGCACAGAGCCTGATGCGGGGCTCGATCACACGACCCTGGGATCAGGACCTGAGCCTAAAACAAGAGTCAGATGCTCAGTCTCAACTGACTGAGCCACTAGGTGCCCCTATAGTGAAGCCATTTAAATGAAAATAATGAATCATGGCAACTACAACAACTGTGTTCTTTCATGTAACAAAAAGTTTGCAACAGTTTTCTTTAAATATTGCAAGAGTGTAGGCTAAATGAAGAGAAACAAGATTGCTTTTAGAGAATTTATACTCTATTTAATATGATAAAACATATTCATAAAATACAGGATGGCCAAAGTCTGCCCAGGGTTTCACCAGAGAAGCTGAGTATGAGAGTCGAACCTTAGAAAAGTCACATTTGTATCTGCAAGGAGGAGAGAGAAGAGCATGACAAGTAAAGCGCCCAGAATGAATACTTGAGGATTCAAATACTTGCCCTGTGAAAGCTTGGCAATCACAAGGGTTATCCTCCTCTTTTCTTACTGATTACTCTGCCTCCTGATCTCATTCCTCTTTCCAGCATGCCCTCTCATGGCTTTTGTCAACACTACATTCTGTTCAAACACTACCAACCATTTTCTCATGACAAAAACATGCCGCAGGAGTGGGAGTGGAAAAAAAGATTAAGACCACTGAGAGCAGGAGAGTTGCAGAGAATTCATGGAAAGTTGGGGTTACATGGGACTCAGGATTTGGATAAACAGTATAAGGAAAAGTGAGGAGGAAATTCTTGCTCTGATGTGAGAAATGGATTGGAGTTTAGAATGAATCTGGTCTGCTTTTTTCTTCATTAGCACATTTATTTTGGGGAACATGGGTGGTTTACCATGGTCCATTGAAAAGACCCTGGGGGTGTTGAAAGTTATGACATGAATTCCTAGTCAGTAGGATATTTTTAAAGATTCTTTTGGTCAAGGTATTTACTAAGCAGTACTTTAGGTAAAAGTAATCTGACATAACTTACTTAAAGGAGCGATTCTGCAAGTTGATCAACAAACAAGAATGCTATGGTAATTCATAGTCTGCACTGACAAAAAGATGGTGTAACAGACTCTAGGCAAGTAATGTTCAAATAAACTTTCTACAAAGATGGAAACATTCTACACTCTCCAATTTGTAGCCACTAGCCACTTGTGGCTATTGAACTTCAAATGTAGCTAGTATGATGGAAGAACAGTATTTATAACTTCATTTAACTTTAATTTTAGACACATGTGGTGAGCGGCTACTATTTTGGACAGTATAGGTATAAGTCACTTAAGACTGAGGTTGTCCAGGGGCACCTGGGTGGCGCAGTCGGTTAAGCGTCCGACTTCGGCCAGGTCACGATCTCGCGGTCCGTGAGTTCGAGCCCTGTGTCAGGCTCTGGGCTGATGGCTCGGAGCCTGGAGCCTGTTTCCGATTCTGTGTCTCCCTCTCTCTCTGCCCCTCCCCCGTTCATGCTCTGTCTGTCTCTGTCCCAAAAATAAATAAAAAATGTTGAAAAAAAAATTAAAAAAAAAAAAGACTGAGGTTGTCCATTTTCTTTCCAAACATACGTCAGGACAAAGAATTTTCAAGTTTTTATCATCATAGTTTTTAAAAAGGCTTTATTTCCATGAAAATCTCATTTATTTCAAAAATCTTATTTTTAAATTTAGGGTTTTATTCTCTAAAGTGATGTTGTCCAATACAAAAGCCACTCACTACAAATAGCTATTTATATGTCAAATTAAATTAAATTTTAGTTATTACTTTCCTAGCCTTATTTCAAGTGACCAGAAGTCACCTGTGGTTGGTGGCTATCATACTGACCATGCCATTCTAGACACAAGTATAGTATCAGAAATAGAAATTAACTCTGAATGCCAAAGATCAAGCAAGAATCACTGGTCGGAGCTGTGATATTTAGACAGGTGGAGATATAAGAATAAGGAGAATCAAGGAAAATGCCAAGAGATTGAGCCTTGGAGACTAGAGAAATGATGGTAATGCTGACCGAGACTTAGAAGTAGGAGATGATGATTCCTTATGGTAGGAGAAAGAAATGTTCAATCTTGGATGCATTGAAATGGCAGGACTCTAGGTAGAATGATTCCAGTCTCTTTGTTTTTGAGCTATCACTTGAACTTTTAAGCTGAACAATATAGAGAATGATAGGGAGGGTGATTTGGTTGGGAGGGATTAGACATTTGAAAGCATGGAAAAAGGCAAGGCCAATTTTGGGTGTAGACTAAACATATCTTTGTGTTTCATAGTCATTGGGAAGAAGCAAGAGAAGAAAAACAGTGCTTACCAGAGGGAAAGGAAGAGGTAACCGTGGTGGGTTGGAGGAAGGACAGCTACACTGTTCACCAGGCATTCCACTGGCATTAATAAACAATTTTTCTAATAAACAATTTTTCAGAGCTCAAGAGCTCAATGTTCCACATGAAACCACATGGCCTTGGGGCCAAGATGTCTGGTAGGAGACTTTCTGAGAAAACCCCTCTGTGGGAACCAGAAGATGAAAGAGACCTGGATTTAAGTTAAACATCTCTTTAACAAATCATATCCTTTTAATTAAGCAATGCGTTATTTAATCTAGCAACTGGAGCAGTACTTTGCACACAGTGAATATATAGGAATTATACATCAGGAGGAAAACAGGAAAGAAGAAAAGAAGGAAGGGAGAGAAAGAGGAGGAGATTGCAAAATAAATTAATACTATTTTATTACATGTATGCAGCAAAAATACAAAATTTTCTCCAACATCTGACTATATTAGTGAATAGACACAAAATTATGAGGAGTATCTTATTTACATTTTAAAACATGGGCTAAAGAACTAAACTGAGTAAAAAAATAATACATACTTTTTCCCTTTCCAAAACTGTTTCATCTGTTGTGCAGGGAAGTATGAGTCTATATGCTATTAGACCCATTTTCCATGAGTCCCATACATCAAAGCATAATGTACACAATTCGTTACATTTAAGGTACTAGTAAAAATCCTCAAAATGGCCTTCAAAGGATTATACATGGAGGCAAAATGTACATTCATCTGGGCTTTATAACATAACAAATATATGAAAGAACTGTTCCCATCACTAATGTGAAGCAGGCACTGGCTAACCAAAACACATTTGCAGATGCCCCCTGAAAATATTTAAACATAATTAGGTATAAGTTGTTTATTGTAGATGAAAATAGGGAGGTTTAAAAGTGAGTGTTGGAAGGGAGGGATCAGGATAAATGTTGGCTTCATACAGATCAAATTGTGAGAAACAATAGGCAGAAAAAGCCTTAAATAATGAATGTTCAGGAAAATAAATGTTTCTTCTATCCCACTTGGGTTGTTCTATCTGCAGCCTTAATTTGCTTTGGGTGTATCTCTTGAGCCCGAGGATCTATTCATAGTGTTACATTTTTATTCTGGAATATTCTTGGAACATTTGTTTTTAAATCCATGCCCGAATAAGGTCCAGTTCTATTGATTTATAAACATAATGCAAATTCTACTATTCAGTAATTTGGGAAAAAAAAAACACCTAATAATCAAAATATATTGAGAGATTTTGTCTACTAATAGGTTTAAAATAAAGAACAAAACATGCCTGAGTTTTAAAAAATGAGCAAAGACAGGGCTAAGAGATACACGTTCAATACTCATCTTGCAGATTACAGAATTATATCCAGAATCATCTCAATATGTTGACTCATGCCTTGCCCTCTTCACCAGAAACCAGGAGGAAGAATGTGATTTATCATGTATTAACAATTCAACCCAAACCCCGGATTATAAATATTTAAACTCTTAAGCTTCTTTTAAAACATAGCAATGGTCGATTTTTTCTTGTTTAAAGGAAATCCATTTGAAAAGCAAAAATTGTTTACAAGAGTGATGGCATTAAAAAACTAATAAAATACTTAGGCACAGTTACTATGTATTCTCCATGCCATTTTAAAATAGTGCTATGTTCTTCATCTACATTAATAGTTATTATTCTTTACAGAATGAAAGACAAAGTCCTAAGCAGTGGAGTATATTTGGCAAGTAACCAGAAAATTTAACAGAAGTTCCAAACAGTGGGAAAACAACAACAACAACAAAAACACAAACACACAATTGTGAATGTAGTTTTTGTCAAAAGGATGGCATGAAAGAGATCAGCAAAGCAGAAAGGGTTCAGGAATGTTTAATCCCGAAGGGATAACATTTATCAAAGCAATTTGCAAGGATAATTTCGTCACTTCTGCTTCTGTGAACAAAGGGTAACAAATGAGTTTGCAGCATTTACTACCAAATTTGAAGCAGTTTTTCAGCAACAGGGAAGTGATGTCATTACTGCTATAAGATTTTTTTTTTCTTGTAGGCAAAAGGGCAAACCTGGCATTGATTTAAAATGTATTCCCAATAGGCATAGATTTTGAAAGGCATATAGTTTTATAAGAAACGAAATGCATGCCAGTTCTTTTAATAAAGAACAAACAAATCCTCTGCCTTTTATTTTTTATTCTACATGTAGCTGTATTATGTGGATATCAGAACTAAGAAAAATACATTTTATTAGCTTATAAATAAAAACATTTATCATTCGAAATGTGTTGAAGTATTTTAATACTCATCATATTTTCATTTTCATATTAAAAGTTCAGTGGAACCAGAAAAATTGTGAGACTAAGACTGGAATGTTTGATAGTTTTTTTTTCCCCCAGTGTCTGACATGTACTTACGAATGCTTGGTCTACAGTGGTTTTGAGAAGTCGCAGCCCCCACCTTTCCCACCACAAGACAGGTTGCTACAAAAATAACCGCCTCCATTCCACTTCTGTAAAACTGCTTACGCACCCCACCCTAGCCGGAAAGCCCCCAGCCGCTTCGCAACCCGGGCCCCAAGTTGTATCAGCCGAGTTGCATCAGCCGAAAGAAACTGCATTTCCCAAGTGTCCCCAGGACAAAATTACCCCCACCCCTAGCCACCACCGAAAAGAGAGCCTATCGCCAACCTGTATGCAAATGTAGCCCAAATGCTATAAAAGACCTGTAACCCCGCTTTTCGAGGCTCTCCCGCTTTCTAACACTGGGGAGCCCTGGTGCACCAGTAAAGACTCTCTGCCGACGTCGGAGTGCCGTGTGGTTCTTTGCGCCAACTCTCATTTCATAGGGCCTAGGAGCTTGGTTCCTAACAGTTTAAACAAGGTAGAAATCTGTTTCTCTCTCTTCCAAAAGTCTGGATACATAGTCCAGTACAGATGTGATAGCTCTCATAATCATCTGTGTTCTAACATGTTGCTTTGCCCGCCTTCCTCAACACCACCCTCTTTTCATGCCATGTGCAGCATGGCTTCTATAGCTCCTGCCTCCACTCCTGCATTCTGCCAGCATACAGTCGAAGGAGCGGTAGAGAGCGTGTCTCCTTCCTTTAAGGACAAGATATAAAAATTGGACACTTCACCTCCACTCAGGGTCCACTGGCAGAATTTTTGGGTCTCACTTAGCTGCAAGGAATTTTTGAAAGTATAGGCTTTATTCAGGATAGGTATACAGCTACTAGAATTGAGGGGTTTTGTTACCAGAGGAAGAAGGGGAAACATGTCATGGGGGATACCTTTCTCCCCCAAGACATCTTACTAATCTTTATAAACTAGAGCAATTAAGTTTTTGTCAATGCACTGCAATTTTTCTATAATTTAAAATTAATTAAGACTGAAAGATGTTTGTAAAAACCTTTTATAAGGAATTTATATTAGTCTGCTCAGACTGCCATAACAAAATACCATAGACTAGGTGGCTTGAACAATAGAAATTTATTTTCTCGTAGTTCTGGACACTAGAAAGCAAAGATCAAGGTGCCAGCAGGATGTCTGGTGTCTGGTGAGACATGTCCCCTCAGAGAGTGAGACCAGCCACCTTCTCTCTCCTCATGTGGCCTTTCCTTGGTGCATGCACAGAGGCACAGAGAGCAACCTCTCTGGTGTCTTCCTGTAAGGAGACTAGTCCTACTGAATCAGTGGCCCGTCCTTATGCCTTCATTTAACCTTATTTCCATAAAGGCCCTATCTCCAAATACAGTCATATTGGGGGGTTAGAGTTTTAACATAAATTTGGAGGATACATAAACATTTACTCCATAACAGAGTTTATTTTTAAAAGTCATATATTTTTTCCCAAACTGGTTAAATGGCTTAGTCATTTTATCTCTTTGCTTGATGAAATGAAGGAATTGAGCTAGACAATATCTAAAGTTGCTTTACGAACTGAAGATGTGTGATGGCATGAAGAATCTATATACTATTTATTTTGTTCTCATAATCATCTCATGTGTATTTTTAACACCAGAAATTTTATCCACTTTTCATGATTAATGTTAGTATTGCATATTACACAAAATAAATGTTTGGAAAAGTCCATTGGAATGATGTACTTTCAAAATACGGTTTGTCAACAATACTTCTGAGTACCTACAATTGTTTGCAGGGTGGGAGGAAAGAAACATGTGTAAATAACTTTTTTCTTATGACTTCTACGTGTTTGAAAACTTCTTGTTTGGGAGGGGAGAAAAGCAGACAACTCAAAAGAAGTTTTGCCAGGATCACGGAGTGCTGTCAAACATTCACCTAGTTGTTCACGTATGGTTTGATCCACATAACTGACTAAAGGCAACTTATAGAATGAATTGGTTTTTTCATGGTAATGGAATAAATTCCTTAATAAGCCTATAGCCCTGGCATGTGTTATAGCATAAAAAATAGCTCTAAACTATTTTGGGATTGACCTTCCCTTTGGTAGGATTATGAGGAGAAAAGAATTCAATATCATTAAGCTAACCTGAGGAAAAGTTGATAGCTCTTTGGCAGGTATGTTACACAGGAGAAAGATCTGTGGTTCTGGGATGGCAAGCCTTGGTTGTGAAGACTTGCTCCAACACTTAAATCTCTGGTCTGGCCGCAATCAAGTTCTGAACCTTGGTGAGTTATTAGCAAACACTGGGATAATCATGACCTCAGGATTAGTGGAGATCAATGTGTGAAAAGTAATGCACTTACAACCCTGATTCTGAGCAGCCACAGACACTGACTGCTGCTTCCCTTCTTTGTTTGTTGCTTGTTTGTTTTTCCCCCCTCACTGGTAAAGAAACATACACCCCCGAATTTTACCTACTATCAAAGTTGAATTTTTTACAACTGTGTGGAATGAAGGAAGAATTAATAAACGGTGAAGAATAAGACTATATTAACATGCCATGCTGTGGTTTAAGTTTGAAAGCATTGTAATGCTGAGGAATTTTTAAGCAAAAACAAAAGAATTCCAGGGCAACAGATGAAACATGAGGTGGCATTAGCAGCATTCCAAATGGACTTCTAGGGTGTAATTGTTTCTGCTTCCTCTGGGCTGAGTGATTTACCAATGCTACTTAGCATTTCTGTGTTTGGTTGGGGAGATCAAAGCTCTTTACCAGCTCTAATCCTCATAACATTTAGGGTAAATATCACCTCTTTAAAAGCCCAACAATTCATTTGGTGTATACAAAGGCCTAGTAAGAAGTAACTCTAACATTTTAGGATTAAAACCATTAGTTTCTATAGATTGTTGAGAAAACAGTTTTTTGAATGTCCAAGTGCAAAAGCAACATTTTAAAATATTCGACTCTTTTGCAAATAAGATTGCATCACCTCTATTTTTGCCTGTTGTGTCACAAAGGTATGGAGGGTTAAAGACATAGTTACATCACAAAGGTCTTTATTTTTGTTGCAAACATATTGAAATTACAATATCAATATATATAATAGTGGAAGAAGATAGAAAAGCAGAAATAGAAAAATTTCTGAGTTTTAGATAAAGTATTTTCTGGTAGCTTATCAAAATCAATCATAAAATTAAATATTTTTACATTATTTAAATAAATTGCCTAAACCTCACAAGGCCTATAAATGCATTTTATTGCTCCAACAGGTAATTAACCACTGTTTTGTTTGTTAAGTAAAACCTGGAAGTAGAAGTAAATGAGAGAAGATTATGAATGTTGCAAATAGCAATTTACTACCCACGTTCAACAGTTCTCTTACTTCCTATCAAAGAATCCTGGAGGGGGAAGACTATGAAATGTAAAGAAAAGAACAGCTAAGAAAGGTATGATATATGAGGCGAATAGGATAGAAGGTTATATGTGAAGATAATTTTTTTCCTCAAAATAAATCAACAGTGATTATGTTCTTATCTTCTAGCAACTCACAATGTAGCCGAGGGGAAAGGGCAAACATAACTAAAATATTATAAAACGAAATCACATGGAAAGAATACTCAATATCATTGCAGATCAAGAAAATGTGAATTAAAAGTCCAGTAACATACCACTTCATACCTACTAGAAAGGCTAAAAGTAAAACAAAACAAAACAAAACAAACCTGACAACATCCAATGTTAGCTGGGATGCACAACAAGTAGGACTCTCAGACAAAATTGGTGATGGTTATACAATGGCATTGCCTGTATATTCCAGACATACCTTTAAGGTGGCATTAAGTGCTAAGAGAACTGGTTTTATTAAGTTATCATTTACTTGAATTAAGACATATACTGATGAGGGAGAATAAGGAAGACTGAGGGCAGAGTACAAGCTAGCACTTCCCCCCCTTCCCCCCACCCCACCCCAGGTGGGATATATGTGATATTCCTCAGGCACTCTTGGCTGCCCAAAAACAAAGGAAAGAAAACAAATGGTTAACAATAGAGATCACAGTCATTCAGGGCATGAGTCTCCATCAGTATACAAATATCTTAGTAAATTATAAGAAAAAAGCAATCTTATCAATAACCTAATCTTCAGAAACCTGTAGACTCAGTTTCCTGGAGCCCCAACATCACCTTCTCCTCCTTAGTGATATGGGGAACAAAGGCAAGAAGAAAATGGCAAGTAAAATTAAATTTCCTTATAACCTGCAGCCCACTGGCAAATTCTTGAGGCAAATACATTTCCTTAGGAACTCCCTACTGTCTTAATGTTAACACTTTGCTAGAGAAAAAAACAACATTAGTTTGAAAATAGCTAGGCCTCCAGTAATCTGTGAGTCTTTAGTGTATGGACATCCCTTTAAGAAACTTCCTCTTGACTTTACCTCCTCCAGCCCCATAGTGTATAACCAGTCTCTCTTCACAACCCCAGCATAGCTTTCTGCCCACGGGTCCTGTCCCTTTGCTTTATTTCATAAAGTCACCTTTTTGCACCAAAGACGTCTTTAAGAATTCTTTCTTGGCCATCAGCTCCGAACCCACCATCAACCCACAAAAGTCATCATACACTACTGGTGTGTTTCTCTCTGGCCCAAAGTCCTGGTTTCCTATTTCCCTAATTTTATTAATGGAATAAAATCCTTAACTAAGACAACCTGATCTCATTCAAATATGTTTTATGGAATTTGGATGATGACATTTAAGTGTCTCTGATATACCTGGAAACTATTAAAATTTTCCACGAATCCAAATTGGGTACAATAACAACAACAACAACAACAACAACAACAACAACGTTTTATTAAAAGCTTTTGGAAGTAAAGTAAGTTCCATATACTTTCTGGTTAAGGTGAAAGAAATTTGTTAACTGTATATGTGGTAGTCACTCTGAGACCTGAGCATTCTGGATTCTCAGTATTCACCCTGAGGACACAAGAGGTTGGGGTAACTGATGTGGGAAACAAAGGCAGTAGGAAACGGTGGATAAAATTAAATTTCCTTATAACTTGCAGCCCATTGACAAATACTTGAGGCAGACAGAGTAGAACATTTTTCCAGGAACTCCCTACTGTAATGTTAATGTTTTGCTAGAGGGAAAAACAACATTAGCTTCACAGTAGCTCGGCCTCCAGTATCCTGTGAGTCTTCTTTTGCATATGAAAATCCCATCAGAAACCCCTGGACTTTACCTGCCCCAACTCTATAGTATATAACCAGTCTCTCCTCACTGTCCCAGGGTAGCTCTTCCTGCCCAAGCTTCCTGTCCCTGTGCTTTAATAAAATCACATTTTTTGCACTGAAGATGCCTTAAGAATCCTTTCTTCGTCCTCAGCTCTGAACCCCACCACCACTGCAAAATCTCATCAGTAGCTGTGGAAGAAGGCAGAACGTACTGGATGGAGGTGCATCAAATGCACAAAAATGTTTTCCACATGCACCTATGAGGGTCTGATTCTACTTGGACTGTTATTTGAATGATTAGATTCTCATCGAATCCAGTTATTTTTTTTTATTTTATTTATTTATTTTTTGCAGCTAATAGCATCTGTTACCAATTAGTTTCATACAACGGTTTGCTTGACTGAAATGGAAACATGAATTTTTTTGTTAATTTACTCTAAATTTAGAGACTGGATTTGCAATCTCCAGTCTATCCCTGTTAGAGCCAATCAGAGAAGAGCAATATGTATATCTAGTCTGCATTTTCCTGCTTAGTTATTAAAGTTACTCTTAGATTGCCTTGGAAGCCATATGCAGTCACCTTCACCCAGGATTTCAAATTTTGAAAGGTCAAGAACTTAATGACTGGCACAGCCAAAATCTTGTCTTTATTCCTTGTTAGCAATTTCCTTACCATCTCAAAGAACACGGCAATTATGCCACGCCATTGGAAAGATGCAATTTTGATTAGTCTCATCCCATTTTAAATGTTTCCTCTCATTGTTGCACTTATTATGCTAATCTAAAAGAGAACCTATCAATATAACTATTCATGCATTCAAAAAATGCCCATGTTAAGGTGTTAAAACTTTAATATTGTATTGCAATATCGTGAAATTCTCTAAAATTAGCAGAGGAGATCATTATTAAACTCATTACTTCTTCAGTTTTGGAAACAAAGAACTGGGTATGTTCTTCTAACTAGAACAGCTCTTATCGGCCTGCATGATATTCCTTTCATGAGATTATTTAAGATTGGACTATCAGAATAGTGCTGACATACTGATTCAGTTAGAAAAAGGATGAGTTTTGCCTCCGGGATACCAATAGTTTACTAACAAGATGCACTTTAGCCCAGCTTTAGCCCAGCTTTAGCCCAGTTATGTTATGAGTGCGTCTGATCTATAGCACCTGCTCTGAGGTGGGGGTGGCTGCAGATGTCCCTTCCCCTGTGTTTGCCCCCATCACTACCTCACCTCTGTAGGTTCCTTAGAACCTGCATCCTATGGCTTTCACACTGTTATTCTGCAATGTCAGTGGGCCCTTTCAACCACGTTCTCTGTTGCCTCCCATGCGGTAATCTGTGGTCTCCTCTGTGTTTCTTAAACTATCCCAGATGAGGGGCAATCATTCTTTGCACGAATGAGACCCCTTTACTATCTCTGCTATGGGACTCTTACCTATCCTTCCATTGAGGGCCATGTGTCCAAGGCAGGGGCGAGGAAAACAATATGCAAATGTTGTCCTTGCCACATGGCCCCCGGAAAAAGTTCACAACATGGTTGCTTGCTTTCTTCCAGGCCTGAAGGGGTGGTTCTCTCTGACGTGTCTCCTTCTATTAAAGGTGCCTTTGGGACACATGCATGGGTTAGTCAGATAAGCATCAGGCTCTGGTCATGATCTTGTAGTTTTGTGGGTTCAAGCCACAGTGCTCTGCACTGACAGCTTGGAGCCTGCTTGGGATTCTTTCTCTTTCTCCCTCTGTCTCTGCCCTGCCCATACTCATGCTGTCTCTGTCTCTCTTGAAATAAATACATGTAAAATAAATAAATAAATAAATACATAAATAAATAAATAAAAGTGCCTTTGATTAAATTTGGCCTGCCCAGAATAATCTCCCTTTTGATTAACAGAAAGTCACTAATTCATGACTGATTGCACATTTCATTCATATAGTCCCTCAAACTCAAGAGGAGAGGATTATATAGGGTGTGTGTGCCAAAGCCATCTTAGAATCCTGCCTACCTGCCTGAATAGTCCTGTAAAATGGCCTTTTAGTTTGTTTTCTTTCTAAATAAACAAAGATATTATTTGCAAATGAGGATTAATGTAACTATTTTCCCATTTTACGCAGAACAAATATTAAATTACATTTTTCTGGACTTTAATGTGAATATTGTATCTCCTTTATGTTCTATGATTTATATGCTCACACATATGCATACAAAGATGTAAATGTATTCATCTATTCATATTTTGTTAAGAGCTTTCACTAAGAATCGATGTTGAAGATAGTCATTTCTGTGTTAAAAGATTGTTTATTGTGGTATTTAAAAGCATTATCTCTGGAGTCAAACTTGCTTGTGTTTTAACACTGGCTCTGTTACTAGTTGGGAGCAAATCACTCTTCCTCTCCATGGCTCTGTTCACTTGCGAATGAGCAGTATCTTAGTACCTGTGCTAATGAGTTACTGTGAAAATTAAATACATTAACACATATGTATGCTTATGATGAGTGCCCAGGCCAAGTTTTATATTATTAGTAATTCCATACTAATATGCTAAATTATCTTTTTTTTTAATGTTTTTTATTTTTGAGAGACAGAGAGAAACAGAGCAGAGGCAGGAGAAGAGCAGAGAGAGAAGGAGACACAGAATCCAAAGCAGATTCCAGGCTCTGAGCTGTCAGCACAGAGCCTGATGTGAGGCTCAAATTCATGAGATCATGACCTGAGCCGAAGTTGGTTGCTTAACCTATGAGCCACCCAGGTGCCCCTGAATTATCTTAATAGATCTGTTAACAGAAATTCCCTTCTGTTACAATCATGAATTTTCCAAACAATTAATTGAAAAAAATTTCCTTTACATCCTATAATTCCAGGAAATATATTTTTTTAATTCAAATGGCTTGTTCAGTGATATAGATAAGTAAACTTTCATTATCTTGAATAGCTTGAACCAAACACTCAGGAATAAAATAATTTGATTTTTAATGTTCAAAATAATATAATTCCTTAAAAGACAAATTGTGAGGTAACTGGTTGGGGTAAAATTTTCTCTGAATAGATTATTTTTTTTTAATTTATTTATCCTGAGATAGAGAGAGAAAGAGAGAGAGAGAGAGAGTTCATGTGCGTGAGTGGGGAGGAACAGGGAGAGAGGGAGAAAAAGAATCTAGCCGGTGTGTGACTCAAACTCATGAACCATGAAATCATGACCTGAGCCAAGATCGAGAGTCAGATGCCTAACTGACTGAGCCACCAGGTGCCCTTCTGAATAGATGATTATATTCACTTTCTGGAGAAAATTTTCTTTGGATATACACTTTTAAACTATATTTAAATTCATTAGGTAAACAGGAAGAGCTACTTTGCAAAGAAAAATTTACTAAACGAGTACATCAGGAATCAATCTGCCTGCTTTATATTGAAATTGACAAATGTTTAGCTTCTAAGTGCTTATATATCTATGGGACTGCTAATAAAGCAGTGCTCAGAGAGGCATCTTTACATGATATTTATATCCATGACCTATGTAAATATATAAGAATTTGCCAAGGTGATATTGGAAAATATTCAACAACTGTTATGGCTCAGGCCTGACCAATTAGAATGGACATGGCTTACAAATCACTCGTGTGACCTCCCTGTTGTACACAGGCTCAACTTTTGTCATCATCTAACAAAATCAACAGATGAGAAGAGTTAATATTTTCTGAACATTTTCTATGTGCCAAGCACTCTTCTGATACCTTTATTTGTATTAATTGCTTTAACTTTCACCCAAGCCCTGGGATGTAGGCACTATTATTTTCCTCACTGTAGAGCTAAAGAAACAAGCACAGAGAGGTCAAGAAACTCACCCAAGGACACACAGCTCATAAGTGGTGGAACCAGGCTCCAATCTCACAACCAATATGCTCAACACCCTCTCCCTCAATGCTTGATCCCATTCCTGCCCTACCATCCTGACTTGGGATTTTCTAACTGGTAGAAATAAAGAGGAAGAAAAAAAATATCTTGTTGATCCTTAGTATGTAGAATATGTAGAACTTAGTTTTGGTCCAAAGTTCTTAATACTGAGCCTGAAACAAATATCTTAGTGATGGATTCCTAACAATGTCATCCTCATGATTTTAAAAAGCCATTTTTAATTTCTCTTTTTGAAATATATTTAATTCGTATGTTAAAAATTATACTGAACTTGTATTCTTTTAACTTAAAATTGTCATCTGTGTATATATCATCATCCATCGAGTGGCCCACAGATTCTGAAAATTTCAAAAACACCAATATAAATTAAGAATACATTCTCCTATTGTATGATTAATGAGTATTAATTTTTCCCAGTGGTTATAATGGAATGGACTGGAATTATGAACCAGTCACTTACAATGTGGTTTTAAGTGATATTCACTTACCAGATGTGAGATTTATTTACAGTTCATTTTAACAATTTATTATTTCTAATACTTCCTTACTTCTTTCAGAAAAAAATTAACATTAGGATATCTATTACTACAAACTTATGAATTTTATTCAAATCTAAGTAAGCATTGATTTCTTAAAAGAAAGATTTGTATTCTTAGGATTATAGAAGCCCAATTCTCTATTATACTGAGAAGATAAACAACTAAAATTCCAGAAACCAAATGGGGCAATTATGGCTCAGAATTCACGAACATTAAAATATGAACCCCATCATGTAGATGCTGCTTTTAGGTATCCATGTGTTCAAATCATTCCAAGTGATAATGACTCAGGAACTATAAATAAAAGTATGTATCACTGATGCTTTTTTGTCAGTTTTTCAATACTTGGGCCCAGTCATTATTTCTAGACAAGGTAGCACTGGATTTCAGATGCTGAGGGTAGGAAAACTGGAAATTCGAGAGCTGGCTGCCTCACAACCTGCATTGCTTCCTCATGCTGGGGTGGTAACACAAGGCAGGTGAGGGGTGCTACACTGATCACAAACACACTGGCACCCTGCTGGGGAAAATATATGTGCGGGAAGATCCATTTGAAAGTTATGCCATTTTTCTTTTAAAGTGTAGATTCCTGTGTGACAAATAATAAAGTCAAATAAAGATTTAACATTGCAGTCAAAGCAGTGAAATATTCTGAAAGTATCTTCTGACCCGTGATTCTTGTTCACCGAAATGGTTGTCGTGGAATTAGAGCCTTTGAGGCAGTGTGGTCATAAACAACACATACTCTTTCTGTCTCATCATTCTTGGGATATGGTCATAACACTTTGATACTTTTTCTAGAAAAATATTTTCTTTTCCTAATTCTGTCCCTTAGGCATGATTTCCACACCCTCACGTTTGCAGAAATGATTTCTTCTAAAAAAGAAATCTAATTAAACCATTTATCACCTTTTCTTTTTCCAAAGGGGTAGAGTAACAAATTAGCCTTAAAGTCTACTGTGCAGTTGATAGATGGGAAATAAAGATGTGAAGTCATTTATTTTAGCTGCAAACTTGGGAATAAAACACTTGTAGGGCAACAGGCCAAGGGCCTTTCAGAAATGATAGCTTACAGGGTGTGTGAGTCCTGGCATAGAAACGTCCACCCATCTGTCCAAATGGGACAGAATGCTTTGTCATTCACTCAATTCCAACCATTAACCAAGAACTGGGGAAATCTCATACTTTGTATTATAGCATAAAGCATAGTTTTGATAGGTTTAGGAAGATAAAGTTAATATTGCATGTAATATAAATTTCATATCAGAAAATGAAACTCGGGGCGCCTGGGTGGCTCAGTCGGTTAAGCGTCCGACTTTGGCTCAGGTCAGGATCTGGCGGTGAGTTCGAGCCCCGCATCAGACTCTGTGCTGACTGCTCAGAGCCTGGAGCCTGTTTCGGATTCTGTGTCTCCCTCTCTGTCTGACCCTCCCCCGTTCATGCTCTGTCTCTCTCTGTCTCAAAAATAAATAAACGTTAAAAAAAAAATTAAAAAAAGAAAATGAAACTCATTGGCCTAAAAGTATAGTGACAGTAAGCTAAGAAAAAATATCTATAATACAAAACAATGTAAATTAATTACTATTAATTTCAGTTGATAGTTACAAAATCAAAAACAGTGCTATGGATTGTAATGCATCTGATGGGTTCTATGGTCATTTTACGAATAAAGGTAAATTCTTGGGATGGCTGATTAAAGAACACAGAAATATAGCTGGCTCCATAATTTGTTCTTCTTCTAGAATATAATCCTTATTATTCAAAGCACATACACAGAAAGGCTTATTCTTTTGCCAAGCACATAACTTTTATATAATTGTTCAATCAACATTGAAATTCAGAAAACCCCCTTTTCTTTTTATTTTGGAGTTTAGTTTAGAAATTGTCTTTTTTTAATGGAGAAAAAAATCTTTTTCCTTCTTTGGAAAAAAAATATATGAAAAATATACTGAATGCAAGCCTGATTGTCTTTCCCAGAGACAGATAAACCAAAAATACTTGAAAAGTCAAATAAAATTATAATACATGTTTAAAAGCATGATTATTTGCCAAGGGAGTGGTTGAAAATTATGCTACGATTTCAGAAGAGGAAACCATTACTGAAGGTGACCATGGTTAAAAGAAGTCAGACAAGGGAAGAAAATGACCTAGGCTTTAAAGGAAGAATACGAGTCATATGCATAGGGTAGGCAGAGGAGACTAGATCTGATGAGCAATGTGGTGCAAAGAATCATTGTTTCAGTTGTGGTCATCCAGTGGCTTAGCACAAGAGAAGTTTATTCCTGCTCATGCAATAGTGGGAAGCTGGTATTTTGGGAGGTTTTGTACTCTGTGACTATTCAGAGAATAGGAGACCTTTCATTTTATGGTTCTGGTGTCCTTCAGGATTCCATCATCTTTTAAATGTGGTAGAAGGGAAAAAACACCTACAAAAAAAGAATACGCTCTTCTTAAAAGCCTTGCTATGGACCTGACACACACAACTTCTCTACTCATACTGCGCAAATGAAATCCAGTCACTTAGCCACCTCTTAGTGCCCGGGAAATGTAATTTTTGGCTGGGCACCCACTTTTTAGCAGCAGAAAAGTAGTGCACATGTGTGCATATAAGCAACTAAGTGTTGGTGTTCTGTTGGTCTTTGTTTTTGGTTCTCTTTTCATTTCACTCTAAATGGTCTTTCCTGAGGAATTTCATCCACAAACAGAAATGATTTTTATATTTTCTCTTTAGCTTAGAATTTTCTGGAGATCAAGATCCTGTTTGTTAAACCTCTCTTTCCACTTGGGTATCTTTAAGATATCTAAAATACAATTTGTGGAAATGTAAATCATCAATTTTCTTTTCAAAGTTTATTCATATGCCATAGTTTCCATCATGAAGAATGGCTATGCTGTCATATTAGGTGTTCAAGGCCAAAACCTGAAACATATATTTGACTCCTCTCACTCACTCACCCATTTTTTTTTTTTACCATTGGTCACATCCTTCCCCCTCATCACTACTCCTTCCTTTCCATTCTTCCCCACCCTCCCTTGCCCTGGGATTTCTGCAAGAATATCCTGACTGGCCTCCTTGATGTCATTCTAGATGCTTTTCAATTTATCCATCATCATTTTTGTCAGGGTGCTATATTCAAAAGGCATGTATGTTCTTATTCATCTCCTGTTAAATCTCATAGGATAAAATCTAAACATATAGCTTAGCATGCCAAGTTCAGCCCCTGCTTTTTTTTTTTTTTTAGCCTCTTATCCCATTATTTTCCAATGTGTTCACCTAGCTGAGCAATTACAAACTTTTCATGTTTCCATATATTCTTTCCTCCTTATGTAAAAGAAATTCTTCTTTCTCCTGCCTTCTGTTGCTTCTTCCACCTGTCAGTGTGTACTTCCCTCCTAACCAGCTCAAAAATTACTTCTTCTGAGAGAGTCATGTGTACTCCATGTCCAGATAGGATGTGGCACCTCCTGAATTTTCTAGTTCTAGAACTCCCATCACTGTGTCACAATGACTTACTTGTCTGTCTTCGGTGGTTCTGAACGCATTATAATTTCCAGAGAATTTTTAAGAAGTACTAATGAGCAGCCTTCATTTCACACCAGAGAAACAATCTCGAGAGGTAGAATGTTTTAAAAGCTTTGCCAGTGATTCTAATGGGCAGCCAAGTTTGAAAACGGCTGCTGAAAGGAACTAATTGTAGGGCACTGCTATAGTGTATTAGCTATTGAAGGAATTAAGAGAAAGAAAGAGAAAAAAAGCAGGGGGAGGAATGAAGAAAGGGAGGAAGAACACTTCTTAGAATTGTATTATGGAAGAAATGAAGAATAATGGAAATAAGTATTTGCTAGATACCTACTTAGTGCCAGGTATTGCATTGCATGATTTAAATATACATGGATTTTAGTTGAGCTAAATAGTTTGAAGTTTGTCTCGGTTTCTCTTAAATGTTTCTTGGAAGCCCTTAAATATTACATGGGAGTAGTGATTATAATGTTACCAACACTAATCCGTGATGGTGTGCTAAATGAACTCAAATAGTGTGAAAAGAGTGAGATCAGTAAAAAGTTAATAGCTTAATATTAGTATTAATTGAATCCAAATTATATCATAGTTTACTTTTGATCAGTAAATGAGTCTATTTTTCCCCACTGTACATTTTGCCAAAACCTTTTTTTTTTAATTTTTTTTCAACGTTTATTTATATTTTTTGGGACAGAGAGAGACAGAGCATGAACGGGGGAGGGGCAGAGAGAGAGGGAGACACAGAATCGGAAACAGGCTCCAGGCTCTGAGCCATCAGCCCAGAGCCCGACGCAGGGCTCGAACTCACGGACCGCGAGATGGTGACCCGACTGAAGTCGGAGGCTTAACCGACTGCGCCACCCAGGCACCCCCCAAAACCTTTTTTAACATGAATTTCCATGTGTGACTTTATGTCACTTCAGTAATTTGCAGTAGTATACACATCTATGTTTGTCTCTAAGTTTGTTAGTAACTTTGCCAATTACACAGATGGGGTGATGTCATTATTGACCGTGTGAGCCTATGAGTCCTGCAGGTGGAGTAGGTTGAGTGGTAGGAAAGCAAGAAGAAACAATATGAAAGAAAATACTTGAAAGGGACAATAAAGAAGTAAAAGCAAAAGAAAATAATTGTTTTTAATTTTTGAATCTCAAATTTTAGTAAAGTCTATTCTAATTTCAATAAAGTCTATGATATTTAAATATTTATAAAAAATTCCAGAAACATGACTGACATTTAATATTCATTGAGTTGCTGGTTCAAATCTTAAATTTTTTTAATGTTTATTTATTTTTGAGAGAGAGAGAGAGCATGAACAGGGGAGGGGCAGAGAGAGAGAGACGCACACAAGAATCCGAAGCAGGCTCCAGGCTCCAAGCAGTCAGCACAGAGCCCGACGCAGGGCTCAAACCCATGACTGTGAGATCATGACCTGAGCCAAAGTCGGACGCTCAACCCACTGAGCCACCCAGGCACCCCAAGTCTTTTCTACTGTTTCAGGTTGATTGAAGGTCAAAAAGATCAATATTCATATGTTCAAATACAAAACTAGAAGCCCTATGTCCAGCAAATTATGAAAACCTAAGTAGGTAAAAAAGAAAGCAGACTAGGTTGATACTGAGGGGAGAGGGTTATTGAACCTTAGCTGTGGCTTAGTGTTCATTTCCGACTCTGTAATTGATAACAATAATAAAAAATAAAACACTCTGCTTTATTGTTGAGCCACTAGAGTAGCCAATGCTGAAAGCTATCCTGCCCTAGAACTCTCCAGATAACAAATAAGACAGTCATGACTTTCCTATTTGTTTAGTTCACACCAAGCTGTGTTTTTTGACACTTGCTACCCAATTGTGTCTTGCATATCCTGAACTGATACCACAAGCTCTTTTTTGTTAGAAACCTTATGGTGGCATTAATGTTCTCAATAGTTATACCTAATTGTAAAACAGCACCACTTTGCACATAATGAAGTAAATCCTTTGTCATTCAAATATCCATGATTATTTATATGCCTAGAATGTAATCAAGACACAGCAATTTTATTAAAAAGTAAATTAATCTGGAAGCTATCTTATGTTATATATTTCCCTATGTCATTTTTCAAAGTACAGGTAGAGATATTCTTGCTTTTCTTATGGTTGATTCAGTAAATGAAATAAAAATCTCAAACAAAAGAGAGATGAAATGTCAGGTTGTGCTGGAAATACAGGATTATGCTAAATAAATAAGAAATATGACATGTTTAATATCCAAACTATTTGTTTACCAAGGACAGACAAATATATATATTCATGTGTGTATTACATTTCTCAACTCACAACCATATTATTTGCCTCAGTATGTGATTATCAGTGCTTGCTTGTAACAATATCCCAAAAATGGTACAGACGTTAAGTAATAAATAAATTTGTATGTTGGATGGATTTTGGAAAATCAGAGTTTCTGTTGACTTCTGGCTAAGCACATTTCTTTCTAATATTATTCCCAATGACTGTGTTCTTCAAAGTCACATTCCTCATTTCCTATGGCTTGCTGAACTCACACATTATGTAATTCACTCCGCTGTATATTTATACAACATACCTAGATATGGGAATATCCTTGAATTAATTTCCCCTGTTTCTCAAATGATATGACATTTGGGGAAAATGTATCTGCATCTGTCATCAGCACTCTCATTAAGCAAAAATTGTCAAAAATAAATATAAAATTTCAGTTTGTAGATACTTTAAGTTACATCTATCAGATAACCCAAAAATAAGAAAAGATGATGTTAGCATTTTTTTGTTGTTAACTAAGATATTTTTCATGTGAGATAGAAGAAAGATTAGTTATGTAAAAAAAAAAAAAGAGAGGCATAGAGATTTGACCATTTCTGCTCTCTCCAGCATCTACCTATTCCTTCTGCTCCACATTCTGCTGTACTTACGGGACTTGTACTGGTTAACTTGTCTACATTTTTTTGTCACGTAAATGTAATGAACTTGTATCACAACATACGAGATTAAACCCAAAATACATCAGATTCTTCCTTAGGCTAATACTAATGTTTCAACTTATTTATTTATTTATTTATTTTTTTGGCACTCATGAAAATAGCTATCTGAAGTCTAATTTTGGGGGAAAGTCAGAGATTGAAAGACAATTTGAGGACGTAGTATTAGGTCCCTCCCTCAAAGGTAACCTGAGGTTACTTCTGCTTTTCTTTTTATCTTGATGACTTTGTGACTTATCACTGTGCCTCAATAAATAGCATAATAAACTTTTATTTCATAAGTTGAATAGTTCTGACTGTAGGGTTTTCCCCTGCGTAGAAGGCTGCTTCTATAGATCTTTCCTTTGTTCAATGCTTTTCATTATCCACAGCTTAGAAAGTCCTGGAAAATCTCAAATAGCAACCCTTGCATCAGTCAGTTCTACTCCATTACTCTTCTTTATTTTCTTCATGGTAATAAGTACTACCTGTGTCATATCGTCTCCCATGGTAAGAATGTGAGCTCCATCGGAGCACGTTCATTGTCCATCTCTGTCACAGCTGAACCTGTGCATCTGTGATTTCAGGGCTTATGTTCCTTCAAGATTCGGTCAGTCCAGACCACCTGGGGCTGGCTCTAGCACAATGACAAAATCACGTAAAATAGAAAAAGGTATCTTCTTTTGGTGAACTTGGCACAAAGTAACCTCCTCTTAGTGACATGACCCCTACATACAAAGCTCAACAATTAGAATGAGCTGTTGTATGGACTCAAAACATGTGTGATTCCCATGGGCAGTCTCATATTAGAACACCCCACTGGTTGAGTAATCTGTACTATCTCATAAGTGGTGGTGCTGATCCTACCTCCGCTGTAGTACACACCATCACCAAGAGTTTGTGGATAGTAGCAGATTACATCCAAACTTAAGGAAGGGAGTCAGTTCTGGTGGCAAGACATAGGCTCCTCTAACTTCTCCCTTATCCTCCACCTATCCTCTGAAAATAACAAGGATAATGTCTTACAGTTATGGCAAAGGATTGTGTCTTACTCACGTCTGTTTCTCCATTGCCTATCATAAGATTCAAAATTGTTCAAGAAATTCCTGGCTTCACTGACTTTGTATGAACTTGAAAAATTTCATAATCTCATAATGTTTCAGGTACTTATTTGTAAAATAAGATAAAGTTTGTAAATAACTCCTAGGAATTTATTGAGGATTAAATGGGCTAACCCACACACACACAAAATTTTTTGAATCATTTTTGGTAAGTAGCAAGCTTAAAAAAATCAACTATTAGTAGTAGTAGTGAATACTAAAATTATGTGAATTTGTATGATAACCATCAGTTTCATGCTTTAATTCATTTTATTTTTGTAGTATTTGGTCTCTAGTGTTTCACCTGAACCCCAAAGGAGAGGAATGAAAAATAAGAAGTCTTCTTTGAGTGAATGAACTACATAGCTTTCAGTGTCATACTTGTCCAAAAGGTTGAATTATGGCATAATCAACAAACATGTTCCATGTTCTTTCAGTCTTTCATTTTCCCATTTTCAGTTTCTTCTCCCTCCCTCTTTCTCCTCTCTTGCTCTATTTATACAGATTTCAAGAAATAATGTAATATATGGGAACCTGGAATTCAAATGACCTAATGTAGCATTTTTGAGTCCATCAAAGTCAGTGTTTATTAACAACAATACATCAATATCCCTTGCCAATTAAAAATACAAAAACTGTAGACTGTGTGTGGTTACTTCTCTCCCACATCCCATAATTAAGCAGGAGACTTGTTTTTGCAGGATGGATATAATTTCTCATCAAAACCCACTGTTATCAAGTCTCAAATGTGGAAAATGTTTCAACTATTTTTTTCCTTAGATTATAATTATTTCTTTACTGCTGCTAAGGTAGAGAATGATTTTCCTTGAGTATATCTCCCATGCTTTTTGGTTCTGTTGTTTACCCATTGTTGCCGCATTTTCTTTTTCAGTTTCACCTTCCTGGGAAGCTCCCTTAGATTCATGGTACTGGATGCCACTCTTTCATTCAACAACTTTTAGGGAGCACAATCTATGTGTCTAACTCAGTTGGTGCAAGATCATCTCCATGGTCTCCCAATGTTTTTAATTATTACACAAATTTTTGTGTGTGCAGTCAGGCCGTGGAGGAAAGAAAATAACAACACCAGAGTCACAGAAATGCAGGACTAGAAAGAGATTTTAATAGTTAAGACTTCCACTTTCAGGCAACACCACGATTACTGCCAGAGAAATGAGACTCTTGTTTTCAAACTTTCAGCAAAGTGATTCCAAAGCTTCTTGTTAACCTACTGTGATATTTTATTCAGAAAAAGTAGATGAAATGAGGATTTTCCACAGTATGTTTGTAAGCTCCGCTTAAATTTAATAATATAGATATTTCTGAAGATCAGTACTTAAAACATTAAGAATTCTTCAAAAATGAGCGTATTTATAATGAAACAGTTTTTAAAACACACTACGATTGTAATTTCCAACTTCAGAAAAGGTACGTTCTCTAGTCTTCCAACCTTTCCTTTGCCTTGGGTTCTTCTCCAGAAGTGTCAGTGAAAATAGTTTTATTTTCCTTTGATCATTCTTAAGAGCGTTTTCACTTTTTTGGTGTTTCTTGAATTGTGGTGTATGCACAGCTGTCTCAGCATGAACTTGGATGTCTGTCAAAGTGTCTGTTCATGGGCCCTATACCTCACAGCTACTGAATCAGAAATATTGGTGCCGTTGGATTCTCCTTCTTAGGAAATTTAATTCTTCATTATGTTCTGATATGCATGATTCTTCAATTACTTGATTATGTGCCTAGTACACAGATCATTCATTAAATGGAATTATTTCCCCCCCAAATTGTAAGTTCTTTCTGAAGGCTAGGGCACAACTCTATTATTCTTTGTGTGCTAGGAATACCATAATTTAGGAGAGATTCAGGATATTGAATTTAAATTTCTTCACATCTTTATTACTCCTTTATATCACCTATTCCTTAATTCCACCTGGGTTCTTTTTTAACCCACTCCTAACTTAGTAGAATGTATTCGATGTAATGCCATACATATCCATGTTTTAAAATCTGACTGGATTTCACTTCCGTTCTCTCCTCTCTACTTGTCCTACTGATCCTATGGTACTTGTCTCATTTGCATTATCTCTTCCTTAGCTCTTCTCACTGCTTTTCTATTTCCTATGTCTTTATACCCAATGGTAGCTAATCAGATAAATGGTAAGAGAAATATCAAGTACTCGATAAAGTGGATGCTTCAATATGGTATTATCATCTATCGCTGGATTCTTTTCTCATATGTGAAATTGTGCCTCAATTACTAGCACTTGTCTCAACATGCTTCCATATAAAATAGTAATAGTAATATAGGCATACCTTAGAGATATTGCAGGTTTAGCTCCTAACCAATGCAATCAAGTGAATATTGCAATAAAGCAAATACAGTATTGTAATAAAGTGAGCCAAATAAATTTTTTGGTTTCCCAGTGCATATAGCAGTTATGTTGACACTATACTGTAGTTTATTAAGTATGCAATAGCACTATGTCTAAAAAAAAAAACAAAATCAAAAACAATGTAGATGCCTTAATTTAAAACTACTTTATTGCTAAAAAATGCTAACCATGATCTAAAAAAAATACTAAACATGATCTAAACTTTCAGTGAGTCATAATCACCTATCACAGCTCACCATAACAATTATAATAATAATGATAAAGTTTGAGAAGTGAGAATTACCAAAATGTGGCACAGAGACACAAAGGGAGCAAATGCTGCTAGAAAATTCGTGCCGCTGGACTTGCTTGATGCAGGGTTGCTGCAAACTTTCAATCTGTAAACAAAACAAAACAAAACAAAACACAATTACAGTAAAGTGCAATAAAACAACAATAGTGTCATTTTTACTCTCTTTAGTGTCAGGTAGTTAAAAGGAATCGTTTGTTCATGTATGCTAACATATTTTATAAAAAAAAAATTAAAGAAAGGTGTGTGTGTGTGTGTGTGTGTGTGTGTGTGTGTATGTGCATAGAGATACTAGCTATTTACCATATTTTGAATTTTGTGTCTTCTTTCACTTTAAAAAATTTTTTTTAATGTTTATTTATTTTTGAGAGAGAGAGAGAGAGAGAGAGAGAGAGAGAGAGAGAGAGACAGAGCATGAGTGGGGGAGGGGAAGAGAGAGAGAGAGACAGAATCCGAAGCAGGCTCCAGGCTCCAAACTGTCAGCACAGAGCCTGACTTGGGGCTCAAACCCATGAACTGGGAAATCATGAGTCAGTCGGACACTTAAGTTACTGAGCCACCCAGGCGCCCCTCTTCTTTCACCTTTTTAATCTAGATGATGCTAAACTTTTCATTTTATTCCATCACAGATTGAGGGGATTTTCCCCACCAATTTAGGCAGAAATCTCAGAGGAATAGGAAACTAAAATCCATTTAACAAAAGAATTGTGGGGAAAAGAGGAGAGGGAGGAAGGGGACATGGAGGTGAGGAAGAGATTATGCTCCTGATTATTCTGCACCAGTATAGATATTGATTTAATCCAAGCAGGATTATGTAATGGGAAATAAACATCAGTGATTCACAATTCCTTGCTACAGCCAGATGCAGGCCTATGGAAACCATAAGAATTTTTCTACCACATAAAATGTAGTTTCTATTTAGTCTCAAAATATTTTCCTATTTGTAGCACTTTAGATATTTAAGAAAAAAATAATCACTAATGCCAAATTCTAAGGAACAATATTACCTTTGGAGACCAAATTCTTTAAGTTGATGTATAATAGCCAGCACTTTTATTATTAATTAATAAAGGAGTTTGTTAGGTATAGTGAAAAAAATTAAATCATGAACATTGGATATCTTAAGAAGTTTTCTTTTTGAGAAAACTGATAACCAATGGTTTACAATGAACCTTTACTAGAGGAAGACATTGACTAATAGGACAGCATGGAGCACAAGAAAATGGAGTAAGAGAGAATTTCACGTTTAAATAATACTGAACATTGAATATGGTGGACAGGAATATGGTTCTCAGAGGAGTATATTCTGTTATGTGCCAGAACCCTTTGCTTAAATGTAATACCCATTAAGCAACTGGTTTGTCATGGGTACACAATACATGCTTTTTGAATGAGTGGTTAAGTGAGAATGATTTATTAAATAATTATGACATATCCATATTTTGCCATTTAAAACAATATGGAGAATATTTAGTCACAACAATATCTTCACATATATTTAAAACAGGTTATAAAATTGCAGAGTATAGTCACATTTTTCTGTAATGATAACATATTTTATTTTTTTAAAAATTTTTTTAACGTTTATTTATTTTTAAGACAGAGAGAGACAGAGCATGAACAGGGGAGGGGCAGAGAGAGAGGGAGACACAGAATCTGAAACAGGCTCCAGGCTCTGAGCTATCAGCACAGAGCCCGACGCGGGGCTCGAACTCAGGGACTTGAGATCATGACCTGAGCCGAAGTCGGACGCTTAACCGACCAAGCCACCCAGGCGCCCCATTGATAACATATTTTAAATTTAAGTTATATATAGAACTTTAAAAGCAATACACATTGAGAAATATATTTCCTTTAATTTTTCAATATTTTAAGCAATTCAGTAAAAATCCTTGGCGATAGCCTAGAACATTGCCTAGTTATGTACTAGGATAATTGCTAGATCAAAAGGTTTCTCTTTCTTTCTTTCTTTCTTTCTTTCTTTCTTTCTTTCTTTCTTTCTTTCTTTCTTTCTTTCCCTCTTTCTTTGTTTTGTTTTGTTTTATTTTGTTTCGGCTTAGGTTTCTCATACATATCCATAAGTTTACTTTATGAAAGATTAAACTGATTAAAATTCTAAGTGTATTGAAGCTCAGTGTTGCCAACATAGAACTGTATAAAGTCTTTCAGGTATAGATAAAAGCTGTTTAATGTACGAACAGGATGGTTTCTGTTTTGTCGCAAATATTAACACTTGTACTTCTGCCATTTGGTTGGTTTTAACCCATATATTTCACTCATGTTCTCAGTAAGTTTTAATGTCTTTGGTCTTAGCTGAATACTCAAGCCCCTTATCTTTTACATGTGGTATGAAACACTTTTGCACATACACAGTTCAATTGAAAATCACCAGACAACTCTTGACTCGTTCACACCACTCTCTCCATATATATTTTGATTTGGCATTTAGGAACTGATAATTTGGAGCATGTGTTCTCTTAGTCTCAACAAGATCATTTTCATAATTTTTTTTTAAATATGAGGCCAGTTTGAGTACTCATCTCAGAGGACCTCACTATTAACACTTCATTCTGTTTATAACCTCACCTTAAAAATATCTGCCCCCTCAACTAACTAATTGATTATTCTGGCAATATTTTCTTGTGTAGAAACAATGTTGCCTCTCTACTTCTCAAAGAGGAAAGGAACTAGCATTTATTAAGAATTTTTTTTTGGTAAAGAATGTAACACTTTACACCTGATTTCATTTAGCATTTTCAACAGTTATGTATATAGGTCTCATTAATTTATATTTATAGATGATAAGATTGAAGCTTAACTACTTTAACGAATGTTATCCCCCAAGTCCGAAAGTTCATGTTCTTTTTTGTTTAATTCTTTTCTTGTTAATACTGTTTTCTTTTCCCCATTCCTTTTTAGTTTCAGAAGTGATCAATATTCAGGAACTCCATTATGAATTTCAAGCTGAGGGTTTGGGGCATGCAGGATAGCAGCGTGATATTCCCAACAGTTCAGTTTGGCTGCAATGCAGGTTGCTTTGGAAAGAATGGAATACGTGGACATCAATTCATAGTGAAAGTGCATGATTCACATTCAGAAAGCAAATAGGCAAAACGTGATGAAAGATTAGATATGGGAGGTTAGGAAGAGTGAGGTATCAAGGATAATGACTGGGATTTTGGTTTATGGAATTAAATGGATACTAAATCAATGACTCAGATATGGAATATAGGACAAAGTCTATCATTAAGTAACTGACCATATGGAAAAGTCTGAAGCTCAGGGGAGAGGATGGGACTGGAAATGTACTTGTGTGGGAGGGTTAAATATAGAGAAGGTGATTGAAGTTCTGGGATCTGATCAGATGACCCAAGGACCAGATATAAAGAGACACCTAAAAAGAATCTTGGACTGACTTTTAATTGAGTCAGGACATCCAACATTTAATTGAGTAGAGGAGACTAAGCAGCAAAGACACTGGAGAAAGAGATGAGAAAAACCAAAGGAGAAAAGTGTTTCAACTGGGAATAATACAGACTATATAGAAAGGTGAAAAAATGATGACAGAAAATGAATGTTGAATTTATTGCCATGTATGTCCCTGTTGACTTTGTTGAATAGCACACCGGGAGTGATAAAGATGAAAGTCCCACTGTATTGTCAAGACATGAGTGAGGGCTGAGAAAATATATAGTGTACAGAGAAAATGAATAGAAGAAACTTTATTGGGGACAGAAGAGAGAAAAGGCAGTATCTGGAAAGGTAGATATGTTCTTGACTATTTATATATTTACTTTAGATAAAGATATTTGAATAAGTTAATATTTATGTAACAATCCAGTTGGAAAGAAGCAAATTAATGTCGAGGAGAGAAAGGAAAATTGACAATCCAAGGACCCCAGCTGGGAAGACTTCAAGGTAAGGGGTGGCATTGACTTTAGCAAGAAGGAGAGATAATGTGATGCTTTGCTTTGAAGACCTTTTTTCACACATTTATATATTATAGCTGAGTTTATAGTCTTATTCCCTTACTGTGGCTATATTACTTTTAAATCTACAATAATATTAAGATTGGATACTTAATAAAATAGAAAAACTTACAGAAAATTTTTAGAACTTTCCATCCATTTTCTTTTCACTTGGGGATTTAGTTGTTATCTTAAAAGCAAAATAGTTCAGTAACCAGAAACCTTTCTTTTTCTTTATCTTCCTTTGCCAACCTCAGTGGATCTCAAATTTAGTTGTGCGCAAAAATTACTAAATAAGATTGTGTATGTGCTCTCACGTCCTCCACAACACTGGATATTATCATACTTGTTTTTTTTTCATTTTTTGTCAACTTAATGGACACTTCCTCATTTTCATATTAATTAATCTATGCTCTTCCTACTTCAACACAGAGAATTTAGAGTGGGGGAGGCCTTATAATGCTCATTTTATTACTAAAACGTTATTAACATGCCCATAATTTGCTCATGTTGGATTAGCATGATTTCGAATAAAAGTTCCATCCTTGGCCAAAGTAACACTATATTTGATCTCTTTAGCAAGTACCTACTCCAGAGAAACAAAATGTATAAAAAAAATGATCCCTTTCATTGGAAGAACTCACAAATTTGCTTTTAAAGTCTACATATTTTATCAAGACCTTTGATAAACTTGACTATCCATTAGTCAAGGTTCATTCCCTATTACCATTTTATATTCCTAAGCCTAGTGATAATCAACAATGTGTGTTCACTATATGAATGAATGAATGAATGAATGAATGGTTTCTGAATTGTTATATCTAAATTGACATGGGTTCTTCAAAAATGAACATATTAGTGTTATTGTACACTATTATTTTTATCGACCAGTGTGATAGTTACTCAAAATGCAATATCTCTAATCCTCCCAACATTCTGTAGAATAAGTATTATTAATCCCATTTTACAAATAAGAAATCAAGGCACAGAGATTTTAAGTAAATTATGCTTATTTGTACAGATAATAACAGGCAAACCTGGGAGTCAGTTTTATGCCTGATTCCAGAACACATGATCTTTCAGCCATGTCATGAATGGTGATATATGCTTGGGTTATAAAAACGTGTAATAATGAGTAGATTTATTTCCTATCATAAACTTCTACCCAGACAGATCTATAAGGCAGACATCCTAGAATTTTAGACATCTTAATTTATCTTCTAGACAGAAGTATTAGATTTTCTCTATGATGGTATACTCTAGAAGCATGAAAAATAGGTTTTCAATTAGGCTTTTTTTTTTTTTCTGGAAAGGCTAGAACTATATGTTTAGTCATTTAAATATTTGTGTTCGTTAATTTTGCCATAGTTTTTGTGATTGAGCTGGGAACTATATCCTATTTAAGTACAATATTAGTAAATTTGTTACTAATATTTGATCCCAAATATTTAACTCTTTAAAAATATCTAACTCTGGTTTTATGGTAAGGTGTTTTGGAAAGAGCTGACCCAGAGTTCTTGAACTGAGTCAGACTTTTTCAAAGTATACCAAAGAACCTCATCCTGATTTGGGGCTTCAGGGTAACTTGTCAATGAAAGCACTCACAGGCAACTTTCTGGCCATCTGATGGCCTTCCTATGACCTAGCCACAAGCACTCTATTAATCTACTTTATCACGGGGATTAGTGAAGCAAAGGCCACGTCCTTCCACCAAGCACATCTGGTCCTAACTGTTCTTATCTCTCCATGTCTGTTTCGTACAGTACATCTATTTTTCGTCAGCCATGAATGCCTATGCTTTTTGAAGAGGAATCATTTTCTATTTTCTACCTTTTTTACTTCCATAAAAAATTTAAAAATAAAAATGTTCCTATTCTATCCTTTTCTACCTTCTATCTACTTCTGAATACATAAAATGTTTGAATTTGCTCATAGAACACAATACAATATACCTACTGTTCCATCAAGTTTTACCGGTTTCCCACTTTTAACAAGAATAATCCTTATTTAAAGCTATGAATGATAGTCACCAGAGCCCAGAGTACCATTTTTATGTTTGCTTTAAACAACTGCATGAGTGGTTCTTCCTAGTGAGATCAATGAGGTTTTTCACAAAATGAGTCATACTAATGGCAATGTCTTTATCTCTGATTCAGCCACATTGAAAGGGAGGAAGAGGTGTGTTGTGCCTGGTTGATGGGGTGTCCCTCCATCTAAGCCAGCCTGGGACTGTGGTATAGGAAGCAAGGCAGTCTCATCAACAAACACCTTTCTCCCAGGGTCAAACTGGGGATTACACAGAAGGAAGAAGTTTCCTGTTCCTCCTCCCACTCTGTTTCTGAATAATGAAGGCTCTTATTGGGTAGAGATCTTTTGCATAACTATAGCAGCAAATAAACAGACAATTTGCCTAAAACAACCCTAACTACTTTTATTACAGATGTTTATTTACTTATTTTGAGAGGGAGAGAGAGAGAGAGCAGGGGAGAGGAAGAGAGAGAATCCCAACTAGGCTCCGCACTGTCAGCACAGAGCCCAACATGGGGCTCGATCTCATGAACCTTGAGATCATGACCTGAGCTGAGATCAAAAGTCTGATGCTTAACCAACAGAGCCACCCAGTTCCCCTCCCCTAACTACTTCTGAATGACACATTTATCTTTAAGCTTCAATTTTTAAAATTAAATATCTATTTTTAGTAGTTCTTACAATGATTAAGAGAGATTTAATAGAACATCATTTACTTATACTTAACTATCAATTAAAAAACTTAGGACGATGTTTTCTTTCTATATCTAGCAATAGTATAAAAAAGGGAGAATTCATCACGGAATGCATCTATGCTTCCATGGTTCAGATTTTCATGCTTTTATAAATAGTTAAAAGTAAGATTGACAACGGAAATGCTGGTGACTTCTTGGTCAAGCAATTCATGAGATTTTATGTGTGTGTGTGTGTGTGTGTGTGTGCCATAAATTCATATCCACTCTAAAAATCAGCGACAAAGTAGCTGCTTATTCTTTGTTTTAATATTAATAAATAATATTAATAAAATAGTTCCTGTGGCCAAAGGGATCTTTTATTCAAGCACATGCTTATCAACATACTCTATGGTAAGTTTCTGCTATTATAAGGCAGCCTCACAGCTGAAAATGGTTTGGGGTTTGTTGTCTGGTGCATTTTGATAAATGGAGATAAATGATTAAAATGGTTCAGTCTTTCTAAGCCCTAGCAGAATATGACAGCATATAAGTCTCTAAAGAGATTTATGTTTGCTCTTACAGCTGGCTGTCCATAGCTACACCGTTCCCTGGGGAGCCTTGCAGACCTAGGGAATGATGAGAGTGTTTTGCAGCTGTAAGAGATTTAGATCCCTTTAAAGAATTGCTTTAGCTACAACAAACCAGTATTTCAAAAGAAAGTGAGCAAGGCCATAGGCTGTTCGTGAGATTCCCAGCCTTAACCTGGGGAAGCTCACCTGTCAGAGGCAGCTCACGAAGACCATCCTAAATTCTTAGCTGACACTACAAAACATCTGAGATGTCATCATGTGTTGTAAACAAATCTGTGCATTTCCACGTGTTGTTCCTGGGGCCAAAAAACAGCAAAACATAATGAAATATTGTGAATAAAAGTGTGCTTTTGATAAAGTTCAGTTGTCTGAGGAAAATGTGATGTGGGAGAAAGTGGCTATGTCATGTGTCACAGAAGTAGAAGGCTGGAGAAAGAATAAGAGGGAGGAAACTTTGTCTGTTGGGTGCCTTTTATGTACTAATGTTGACTCCCTGTTTTACGCTCTGTTCTGTGGTGGGCCTAGCCCTCTGTGGTGACAGCAAGGGAAAGAAAACCAGCCAGAAAACAGGCTGCCTGGATTTGTCGCAGCCCTGCACAAAAGAAGAATCATCAGAAGAATGAGTGTCCACATGTTCCCAGCACTGATTCCTCCTCTCTGGGATTTCCTTCCAAGTGGAGAGGCAAATGTATGGATCAGGCAACTTGGCTCTAGCACTTCCCAGTTTAGGGTTTAATGTTGACACTGACTGGGTCAGCTAGGGAAGCACCACTGCAGATAACTGGAAGGATTCGTTTCTTCTACAGACTCAATTTAACCAATTTATACGTAATTAATATTCTTGCCTCATGATTACATTGTTCCCACCCCCCTCCACCCAAACATTCAACAAGCGTTTATTTGCCTACCACAGAGTACATATTCAGAAGGCAGCAGCTCCAAGAGGAGTTGGAAAAAAAAAAACAAAAAACAAAAAACAAAGTTCTGCGTGAAGCATTGAGACAGAGCAAGGAGTGACTCTGTCCTCAGCCCTAACCACCTCAGCTCTAACTACCAAATCCAGGACTCCAGGATAGCTAAAACTCTAAGTCCTTGAAAGGCATACCTTGCAGGAATGCAGAGATAGGATGCATACTGAAAGGAGGGACTTGACTACAAAGACTGGCTAAGGCAGGAACAAACCAGCTTGCACCAAGATGGACCCTACTGCTGAACTTTCACCAACTTTTCACCTCATTATAACACTAAAAATCATGCCCAGGAGTAGAGATTTAACATTTTTTTAGGCGTTACTGTTTATTTATTTTTAATTTAAATCCAGCCTTGTTAACATATAGGGTAATAATGATTTCAGGAATAGAATTTAGTGATTCATCATTTACATATAAGACCCAGTGCACATCCCAACAAGTGCCCTTCTTAATGCCCCTCACCCATTTAACCCATTCCCCCACCCATAAACCCTCCAGCAACCCTCAGTCAATTCTCTGTATTGAAGAGTCTCGTAGGGTTTGTCTCCCTCTCTGGTTTTATATTATTTTTGCTTATCTTCCCTTATGTTCATCTGTTTTGTATCTTAAATTGCACATATGAGTGAAATCATATGATATTTGTCTTTCTCTGACTTACTTATTTCACTTAGCATAATACACTCTTGTTCCATCCATATTGTTGCAAATGGAAAAATTTCATTTTTTTTGATCACCGAGTAATATTCCATTGTATATATATACCCACATCTTATATATCCATTCACCAGTCGATGGACATTTGGGCCCTTTCCATACTTTGGCTATTGTCAATAGTGATGCTATATATTGGGATGCATGTGGTCCTTTGAATGAGCATTCCTGTAACCTTTTGACAAATACCTAGTAGTGCAATTGCTGGGCTGCAGGGTAGTTCTATTTTTAATTTCTTGAGGAACCTCCATACTGTTTTCCATAGTAGCTTCACCAATTTGCATTCCCACCAGCAGTGGGATTCCTTTCTCCTCATCCTCGCCAACATCTGCTATTGCCTGAGTTGTTAATTTTAGCCATTCTGACAGGTGTGGGGGGTGATATCTCATTGTGGTTTTGATTTGTATTTCCCTGATGATGAGTGACATTGAGCATTTTTTCATGTGTCTGTTGGCCATCTGGATATCTTCTTTGGAGAAATGTCTATTCATGTCTTTTGCCCATGTCTTCACTGGATTATTTGTTTTTTGGGTGTTGATTTGATAAGTTCTTTGCAGATTTTGGATACTAACCCTTTATCTGATATCTCATTTGCAAATGTCTTCTCCCATTCCGTTGATTGCCTTTCAGTTTTGTTGACTGTTTCCTTCACTGTACAGAAGGGTTTTATCTTGATAAGGTCCTAATAGTTCACTTTTGCTTTTGTTTCCCTTGCCCCTGGAAACATGTCAAGTAAGAAGTTGCTGTGCTTGAGGTCAAAGATGTTGTTACCTGTTATCTCCTCTAGGGTTTTCGTGGCTTCCTATCTTACATTTAGATCTTTCATCCATTTTGAGTTCATTTTTGTGTAAGAAAGTTGTCCAGATTCATTCTTCTGCATGTTGCTGTCCAGTTTTCCCAACACCATTTGTGGAAGAGACTGTCTTTTTTTCCATTGATTATTCTTTCCTGCTTTGTCAAAGATTAGTTGGCCATACATTTGTGGCTCAATTTCTGGGTTCTCTATTCTGTTCCTTTGATCTGTATGCTTGTTTTTGTGCCAGTACCATACTGTCTTGATGATTACAACTTTGTAATACAGCTTGAAGTCCAGAATTGTGATGCCTCCAGCTTTGGTTTTCTTTTTCAGGATTGCTTTGGGTACTCTGCTGGGTATCTTGTAAGTACCATATGGATGGGTTTTTTTTTTCTTATGCATTCTGATACCCTATGTCTTTTGATTGGAACATTTAGTCCATTGACATTTAGAATGGGTATTGAAAGATATGAATTCAGTGCCATTGTGTTGCCTGTAGAGTTGGTGTTTCTGGTGATGTTCTCTGATCCTTTCTAGTCTTTGTTACTTTTGGTCTTTTTGTTTTGTTTTTTTTCTCCACTCAAAGAGTCTTCCTTAAAATTTCTTGCAAGGCTGGGTTAGTGGTCACAAATTCCTTTAGGTTTTTTTTTCTTGTATATTATGGATATGAATCCTTTGTCAGATATATGTACTGGAACTCCATTTTCCTAATATATCACTTGCCTTTCATTATTTAATGGAATCTGTGATGAGCAAAAGTCTTCAATTTTGATAAAAATATTTCATTTAAAAATTTTATTAGAGCTCTATGCATTATATTAAAGTGTTAAAATATTTGCCTATACCAAAGTCATGAAGATTTATTGTTTTCTTTTAGGAACATTATAGTTTTAGCTTCCACGTTTATTTCTCTGATCCATCGTTTTTGTTTGTTTATTTTTGTTTTCAAATAGTGCAAGGCAGGGATAAAATTCATTTGCCTCCCCTCTCCTCCCCCCGTATGGATATCCATTTACTCCAGCGCCATTTATTATGTATTTTTTAAATTTATAATTGAGGTACTGTATGTATTTTTCTTATTACCATATCATTATCCTAAGCTGTTGATTCTACTGCCTGAGGAATATGCAAGTTTGGAGAGAGTCCACTATATGTCACTTGCATTCCTACACATCTTGCAGGGTGTAACAAGACTGCAAAGCCCTGATCACTCCTTACCTGCATGATTTCAGGGTTCTGATTGCAAGTGACCTTGAAAGATGAGATAATGTTTTCCTCTGGAACAAAGAGCAGGCTTTCTTATTGCATCTTATCAAGTCAGTGGATTTCCCAAGCTTGGTGCTTCTCAGCTCTGATGCAAAGCTCTGTGTACACAGCATCCATCTGGGCCATAGCATGTCACTTCCATAGGACTTCTGGGTAAGGATATCTCATGCAACCCTGCTGATGCTCATGTTACTTGCTGTGCCATGAGTATTCAAATCTGCTGTTTCTGACCCAGGAATCTTAGGCCTTCTACCAGAATCTTTGAAACAGTAACAGACCAACTTACTGTCTTGTAAGAAGGATAAAATCATGGAGAGCTGAATATGTTATCTTAATCACCAAAGCACACTATTAAGTTGCCATATTGGTCACCATTTCTTAGATTAAAACACCCAGACCACAAGAGACCAAAGAACTTGCCCAATTTTATTTAATTCCACAGTCAAAACTCATTTTTAACGTTTAAACATTGTGAAATATAGCATAAATATAAAACATGCCTAAAATATACACAGAATTTAAGGACTACTTATATAATGAACACCCATGTAACCACAACTTAAGTCAAGAACTGGAACATTGCTGCCAGGCCAGAATCCCTGTGTGGGTCTCTTAAAACTTATATCCCTCTTTTTGTCTTCTGTGGGGGCTAGATAGCCCTTATCTTGATTTTCATGATAATTGTTGTGTTTTCTTTATGGTTAATACATATACTTCAATTAACAATATGGCTTGAGTTTGAACTATATATAAATGATATGTATAGTCTATGAATTATTTTGTATAATGCTTCTTAAAATCAACATTTCTAAGATTTATAATTGTTGCTTATAACTCCCCTTTGTCCATGTTCACTGTGGCATAGTGCACAATACTAATATACATGTTGTTTCTTTATCCTGCTGTTTCTGGGCATGTGAATTGTCTGTAATTTTGAGTTATTACCAAAAAAACTGTTTCTAAGAGAATTCTTATATCGTTTTTTTTGTGTGTGTGTGAGCTTATGCATTCATTTCTCTTCCATATGTAAATAGGAGTGGATTTTCTAGGGCATTGGGGAGGATATGTTTTTCTTTATTGGAAAATGCCATAGAGTCTCTAAAGTGATTCCACCATTTTATGCTCACAACAGCAGTGTATGAAAGTTCCAGATGCTCCACATGCTCATCATGGTTTGATACTGAGAATGTTTTTAATGTTAGCCATTATGTTTTTTACGTAGTGGTGTTTCACTCTGGGTTTAGTGTCCATTCCTCTCATGACAACTGAGATTGAGAATATGTTACATATGATTAGTGGACACTTGGATATCTTCCTTTGTGCAGTGTCTGTACAAGTTATTTGCCCAATCTTTAATTAGTTAGGTTTCATTTTTCCTATTGATTTGTAAGTATATCAAAGATATTTATTTGTTTTCTGTTAAAGGACCTGATCTATAAATTTATCTCGTAATTTCTTGCTCCCTTTCTGTTGGACAGAACTATCACATGGACACAGATAACTTGAAGATAATATGGGAAGAGTATTCTAACCTGGGTGGCAGTGTACTTAGCCAAAACTTAACTATAGAAGTGGGAGAAAACACAGATAATTGTGGAGGATAGTTAGCCACTTTTGCTTTACTAGGGCTGGCCTAAAAATTTGATTATTCATTTGCTCTATATATGACACACATGGAACTTTGCAGAACTAGGTATAGAAACATCCAAAGCATCAAAAATTATTATTATAATTCTGCTTGGTTCAAGGAGAGTGTTGAATGGAAATAAATGAGTTTCTTAAGATAATTCGTTCCATGCATCAGCTCTGCCTACAATACCAGACCAAGTTATACTTCTATAATTTACATGCACCTAAGCTCTGGCATAGTGTGATGGTGGTCGGGGGTATTTGGCATGACGCACACAAGTATTCTAAGGCCTAAAATTATATACCAAGGCCACATTAGTTAGAATCAACTACACAACCATAAAAACCATTTACATGGACATATAAACCATCACAAAATGACAGCATTAAAAATTCACACAGGAAGTTTCTGGGTGGCTCAGTCAGTTAAGCATCAGACTTCTGCTCAGGACATGATCTCACAGTTCATGGGTTTGAGCCCCACATCGGGCTCTGTGCTGACAGCTCAGAGCCTGGAGACTGCTTCAGCAAAAATAAATAAACATGAAAAAAAATTTTTTTAAAGCCACATGATCTGCTTCCATCTGTACATGCAACACTGCTAGCCAGATCCCACTCCTTGATTCCTTGACTAGTGCTCCTGAAGTTGGGAATTGACTCAAGTGAGACTCATTAGTTGGATCAATGGAAATCAGAAAGTCTGCCTTTTTCTGGTAGATGGTTGAAGAATGTGGCCTAGGTATGTAGCAACAATAGTTTCTGAACACTGAGTCCTGAATTAGAAAGATTTGACCAGCAGGCAGCGCTGGATGATCACAGGCCTCCTGTTGTAGTGGCAGTGCCTTTTCTACCCAACTTACAACAGGACGCAGAGCAGAGCAGAGTGCATGCTCTGTGCAGAACAGATTCCAAAGAGGAAAGAGGATACAGCTGACTCACAGATCACCACGCATTAACCGTTCCTGTAAGATATTCCTCTTTTCATGAGAATCAGTGAGTAAAGAAAACATCAGAACTGACTTTGCCTATTCACTTCCAAATACACTCTTTGCAGTAGATAATAAAGTAAAAATGATGTAGAATGCTGAGTATAAATTGCTGAACAGCAATGTATGAAATGAATGCAAACACAAATGAATCAAGGTGATAATTTTAATATTATATAAAGCAGAACTAAAGGCAAAGAGATGTACCTCTGACAGGGGAATTTCATTCTGCTAAAGTGTTCTGTTCAAAATAATATAGAGTTAAAACTGTTAATTACTAAATAGCACATATTGCAATCTGTAAAATAAAACAGATTTATTTTGTGATTTGTTTTTGATAAAAAAGATTTCAATATAAGGTCAGTTGCCAAGAATATGATAATATGAGATATCAGTTTGTATCAATGAATCAACTAAATATGTAAAATAGAGGACTTTAAATGATGTCAAAGGATGATGTAATAAATTCTCAACAAAGTATACACCATCTTTTCACTATCCACAGAATAGTTATAACTTTTTAAATTACATCATAAAAAATCCACATATTTTCAACTATAAATAGCATAAGCCACATTATTTAGTAAATTAATGGTGTGAAATTAGGAACTGACATAAATGTTTTCACAATAACAGTAATAACACTTTAGCCATTTGGAATTTTTACAAAGAAAAACATTCTACAAAAGAATACCTGGGTCAAAAATGATACAAGATGTAGGCTAAAGCCTACTTAGAAAATAATAGCAAGGGACACCTGGGTGGCTCAGTCTGTTAAGCGTCTGACTTTGGCTCAGGTCATGATCCTGTGGTTCGTGGGTTCAAGTCTTGTATCAGGCTCTGTGCTGACAGTTCAGAGCCTGGACCCTGCTTCAGATTCTGTGTCTCCCTTTTTCTCTGCCCCTCTTCAATTTGTTGAATGCTCTCATGATCACTCTCTCTCTGAAAAATAAATAAACATTAAAAATATTTTTAAGGGGCGCCTGGGTGGCTCAGTCGGTTGAGCGTCCGACTTCAGCTCAGGTCACGATCTCACGGTCCGTGAGTTCGAGCCCCACCTCAGGCTCTGGGCTGATGGCTCAGAGCCTGGAGCCTGCTTCCGATTCTATGTCTCCCTCTCTCTTTGCCCCTCCCCCGTTCATGCTCTGTCTCTCTCTGTCTCAAAAATAAATAAATGTTAAAAAAAATTAAAAATATTAAAAAAAAAGAAAACAATAGTGAGAACAGCAGAGAGAGAAACTGGGTGGGTGGATGGAGTGAACAGAGAAAAAAAATCAGTCGAAAGCATTTACATTTTGGTTCAAGAAATAACTGAAATAAATGCAGTTATAATTCAACTCACAAAATCAAAGAAAAGCACAAAACAAATTGTAGGGACCATAGGAAAATGAGTATAATGGAAATTAAGATAAGAAATGATAGAGACCCTGGGAATGTTATGCAATGCGGCTTTAAGGGAACATCATGAGCCCTTTTCCTATTATTACATTCTAAAAAACAAAATCACATATTAAAACATTGAGAATATTCTTGTTCCCAGGGTACCTCATTATTCTATTAGTAAAATGTCTTTATGATTAAGATTAATTGATATTCTGCCAGTGTGTATGTACATGTGTACGTGTGTATTGCAAAGTGTAGATTAACATAAAGAAAGAGTGCTTTTATTCTTAAAATGCATTATTCGGATAATCTGGACCACTAAGAACCATAATGCTTCAGTGTTTAATAGATGCTTAGGATCCATGCTGGGTTGAGAGGGGGATAAGTAATATTTCATTTAAAATCAAAGTAAGGTTAGCAGGAAATAGTTAAGAAAATGATTGTTTGTGTTTCTAGTCATTATTTGTGTTATTAGAAGAATATGAGAAAGGTACTATAATCTACATAAAATCATTCTAATTCTTAGTGCCTGGAAGTACAATTCATTCCATAATTACTTACTCAGGAGCCACCATGTGCAAAGTACTAGGGAGGCAATGATGGACAAAAACTGATGCAGTTCCTCATCTCATGGAACTTATAGCCTAGAGGATAAAGAAAGAAGATATTAATGAAATATTACATAAAGATGAAAATATTACTTGAATTAAGTGCTATTTGAAGACATAAGATCATGTAAGAAGATTTGACATAGGCAAGTAAATCGGGGAAGTATTTCCTAAGCAAGCGACAATTTAGTGATGATTTCAGATCTAATATTGACTTCATCAAAGCAGGTAAAGAGCATTCCAGGCAGAGGGATAAGCATATTCATAGGCACTGTAGCAGAGGGACTAGATTCTTCAAGAACTAGAAAGGTGGTAAGTATAGCTAATGTCCAGTGAGGGAGTTGGAGAGTAGCTCCTATGTAGTGAGAGAAGAGAGACCATACAAGGTCTGCCAGGAATTTAGATTTTTACAGAAGAGCCGTGGACATTCACTAAGGTATTATAAACAAAATGTGTGTGTGCGTGCATGCGTGCATGCCCACGTGCATGTAGTCATGGGTGATTTGATCGGATTTGTGTTTTGAAAATATTCTGGCTAGAGTAAGTGAATAAAGACTGATAGAGGTTGCTGGGAAGCAACCATGGATCTAGGGAACCCAAGGGGAGGTTATGGTAAGCATCCTGGGTGGCAGCTGATGATGATATGAATGGAGCTCTGGCAGCAGATTCTGAGAAATGTCTATTAGCATTGTCTAACCAATATTCTAATTTCATCTGGACCTGTTTATTCATGGTACTTTAAAAAATGGGAATTAATCACTCGTAGCAATTAACAATAAAAACAAGTTTAAAAAGAAAGTCAACAAGAGTTGCCAAATTTGAATTCTAAGTGGCCATCTCCAGAGATGCCTTTTAATAACATTGTTTTAGGGCAAACTTGGTGGTCGAATACATAGGACTCATGGTGTTCTTTAAATCATACCATGAAACATTTCTGTGCTAAATTCTATTATGCAAATTAATGAAGACAACTATATTTTTATATATGCATTCTTTCACATCTTGAAAATAACATTGTATAAATATTTAATGCTTCCAGCTTATTAAGTAATAATTATTGACTCATGTTTTAGTTTATTCATGGTGTGATAACACTTACTAATAGATAAGTGGAAATTGGAAAAGATTTATGACACATTTATAAAAAAATTAAACAAAATTTTTTCCATTGATTTTTTTTTCAAATGATCATACGAAAATGAATAATTTTGCAATCTTATCATCAATACATTTAGTCTGCCCTTATAGACTTTTAGATTCTGTCAGATTATGGTTTGAGACCCACTGTTTTTAGGAAAATCACCAAAAGCATTGCATGAAAGTATAGTGTCCACAACAATTAAGTGGATTTAATCAGGAATCAATGATGAGTCATACTTTTCCTGCCTTCAAATGGGGTAGGTGCTGTTCTTATCACTGATTTCAAGATAATCATAAAAAAAGTGTGTCGAGCCTATCTTTTTTCCGCAATGAAATATGAAAATTCTCCCTAACATATGTTGAATTTGAGGTTAATCTATTTGCAATATCTGCCATCCATGATTTGCTCTTGTCAGTTCTGGTGATCTGACTAGTGACATGTTTAATCAAAAAGATGAATTCTCTTGAACTGAGGAAAATCTTTTAAGGATAATGATTTAAGGTACATCATCTATGAAGACTACCTCCCTTATATATGTACTTACCTCAGCTACTTTTCAAAGCACAGTTTTTCTTTATCATTTATAAATCACTTCACTTATTGTATTATTCATGTTTGTAAGGTACAAATGCACTGATTTTAGCGAATCAAAACCCATCTGATTGTAGATACATTCAAAAGCATTTATGCTCATGTAGAGTTTGATCCAGGTTACAGATAACTGTAAATCAATTTCTAAATGGTGTCTAGTAAACCACGAAGGGCCAATATTTATAAAATAATGACCATTGCTCATTTTACTACCTCTTACCTTTTATTACTACTTATTACTTTTGTTAATTCTGTTTTTTAATTTACCTAATTCTTGTTTTTAATTTTTTAATGCTTATTCATTTATTTTGAGAGGGATAGAGGGAGAGAAGGAGAGAGAACTCAAATTGGGGAGGGGCAGCTACAGAAGGATAGAGAGAGTCCCAAGCAGGCTCCACACTCTCAGTGCAGAGTCTGACACAGGGCTTGATCTCACAAACTGTGAGATTATGACCTGAGCCAAAATCAAGAGTCAGACACTTAACCAACGGAATCACCCAGGCTCCCTGCCTAATTCTTTTAATATTACTTAGGCCTATGAAATTACTATTACTTGCTCATTTTCTAAGAATCGTGTGGATATTTTTACTTAATGGCTTTTATGAAGCATCTTGAGAATTTCAAACAGAAAGTGTTTAGTAGTTTGAGAAACTTTGTTGCTCATCCTCAAATTCTTCCTAACTAACTCTTTCACTGCTAAAGAGACCATAGTAGATCTCAAGAGTGGGAGGAGGATATTGAGGGGTATAAGAGAAATCTCACAAGATGTCAAACCTGGCAAAAGTAAAAGCTAAAACAACAATACTCTTAATTTATATACTAAAAAGCCTACTATTTGTACTAAAGGTCATGTGACTATTTTTCTAATTCTTTGAAAACTTTGGGATCTTAGAACCTGCAAATTTGAATATATTTAACTTTTCAAATGTTTACTAACTTCTACCAGCAACAGTTCAGTTTCTTTGCTTTACAGCCCACATTAACAGTGTTTCAATTTATTGTTTCCCTTTAAGGTTGGCTTTACATATACACACGCATAAATATAAATAAATAAACAAGCAAACAAATAAGTGTGAACGAATAAGTATTACCTTTTGTATTATTTAGGAATTATATCTGACTAAAAAAGTAAGAGCTTAAAACAGTGGCTTATGTAAATTAGGTTTTTCATTTTGTTTTTTTCTTTCTTTTTTTTTTTCTCATGTGAGAAACAGCCCAAAGAGATAATCCAGGCAGGTTTAATTGGTCTTCTCTATTTTTTTTGCCTTGCCATATATAGAACTCAGTTCCCATTCTCAAGTTGCCTTGTGAGTTATGAACTAGGTACAGCAGATCCAGCAATAATGTCTGCATCAGTGGCAGAAAGGAGGGGGAAGAGAAGCTGAAAGGGAGGCATTTTATAGGTACCCACTTTGCTGCTGCTAACAATAAATATTGTGAAATAAAATTGGGGTAAGTGGATTTTTTGTAGGCAACTAGTGCCTGCCATGTCTTTCTTTTCTGTATCTCTTGATATATTTTGTATTTTTCAAATAATTGTAGCCACAAAACTCTCTCACAGAACATTTATCATCACATAGAAGCCAATGATGTATAATAGCCCAAAGTGGAGCTTCTCTGGTGGAAGCAAACTGAAGGATGTGAGTGCCTCCAGTTCTCCCTGCATGATCACATTCATGCCTCTACGGGCCCTCTGAACAGACTGCAAACTACACATGGGATCTCCATGTCCTCTTGGGTATGCCGTGTTTTCTTATGTAACTGCCTAAGGAGACTTGGCCAATAGACAGTCCTGGAGGGAGATAGAGATTTGGTCAAGATGACCTTAGGATTTCTTTCGAACCTGAGTCATTGGATGGAGTCTGTAAAGCAACACACTCCAGTCCATGTGCTGAGTCAACTAGATGAAGTCGTGGCTGTGTACACAGTTTTTTAAATATTTTTTTTAACGTTTATTTATTTTTGAGAGAGAGAGAGACAGAGCATGAACAGGGGAGGGGCAGAGAGAGGGGGAGACACAGAATCTGAAACAGGCTCCAGGCTCCGAGCTGTCAGCACAGAGCCCGACGCGGGGCTTGAACTCACGGACCATGAGATCATGACCTGAGCCGAAGTCGGATGCTTAACCGACCGAGCCACCCAGGCGCCCTTGTTATCTCCTTAATACCTATGCATAATTTCAGTTGAAGATTCAAAACAGATGGGTAAAATAATACTCTGTGCAATTCTTACAGAAATGAGTAGTTGTAAAAAATAAATAAATCTCTAATAATCTTGGGAAATGTGGTATCTGGTTAGGGAGGGCCTGAAATAATGCTTACCCATTTATTTGGCCATTTATCATTTTCTAGGTATTAACTATATTATGTGCTTTTAAATACATTCCAAATAATTTCACAGCTATCCTAGGAAGTAAGCATCATTTGCTCTATTTTCCATCCAGAAATGTGAGTTGCAAATAAATTATTTGTCCAAATTCACATGGCTTATAAATTTTGAAGCTTGACTAAAAACTGTTTTCTTAACTACAAAGCAATATTTATATTTTTTTAAGTGATAGAAGCAAGGAAATACAAATCCAAACCATGATGAAATACCACCTCACACCAGCATGTTCGTCAGAATGGCTAACATTAACAACACAAGAAACAACAGGTGTTGGTGAGGATGTGGAGAAAGGGGAACCCTCTTGCACTGCTGGTGGGAATGCAAACTGGTGCAGACACTCTGGAGAATAGTATGAAGGGTCTTCAGAAAGTTAAAAATAGAACTACCCTATGATCTAGCAACTGCACTATTAGGTATTTACCCAAAAGATACAAAAATACAGATTCGAAGGAGTACATGCATTCCAATGTTCATAGCAGCATTATCAACAATAGCCAAACTGTGGGAAGAGCCCAAATGTCCATTGACTAATGAATGGATATAGAAGAAGTGGTATATATACAAGATGGAATATTACTCAGCCATCAGAAAGGATGAAATCTTGCCATTTGCAACGATGTGGATGGGGGTAGAGTGTATTATGCTAAATGAAATAAGTCAGCCAGAGAAAGCCAAAACCATATGATTTAACTCATATGGGAATTTAGGAAACAAAACAGATTAACATATGGTGGGGGGAGAGAGAGGGAAAGAAACCATAATAGACTTTTAACAATAGGGAACAAACTGAGGGCTGATGGAGGGAGATGAGTGGGGGATGGGCTAGATGGGTGATGGGCATTAAGGAGGGCACTTGCTGGAATGAGTACTGTGTGTTATATGGAAGTGATGAATCACTAAATTCTACTCCTGAAACCATTATCACAATATATGTTAACTAACTTGGATTTAAAAAAAAAAAAACAGTAATGGATGCTCAACTGACTGAGCCACCCAGATGCCCCAGTAGACTCTTAATGATAGAGAACAAACTATGGGTTGACAGAGGGAGGTGGGTGAGAGATGGGCTAGATGGGTGATGGATACTAAGGAGGACACTTGTGATGAGCACTGGGTGTTGTATGTAAGTGATGAGTCACTGAATTCTACTCCTGAAACCAATGTTGCACTGTATATCAACTAACTAGACTTTAAACAAAAATTTGAAAAGAAAAAAAATTGATGTAAGGAGAAATTGCAAGTAAGGGTGATAATAAAATAGGGGCACTGTTTTCTCATTCACAAAGGAGCAGATTAGATTACCATTTTATGAATATCCAGCCAACATTCTGCTTCCTCACAGCTTGGCTCTGCTTGGTGCCTGTAGAAATCTTCAAGTGAGCTTGATAATTCTACTAAACAATAAGAAAGGAAGATTGTTGCCACTTGAGTGGGCATGGACTCCTGAGAGAGTGAGAGAGAGAGAGAGAGAGAGAGAGAGAGAGAGTTCAATACTTTTAAATTCTGTCTTCACATTACACATCCATAATAAATTTCAGAAAGGTAGATAATCTTGCCTTTTTCTGCTCTTGAAATACCTTCTTTAAATCTGTTACTAATATTTATTGGTCCAGACAAAATGTCACTTTTCCTGAAATCTTTCCATGGAGGATTTCTAGATTTAGCAAATAAAGATAGAAAATCACCAGTTGAATTTGAATTTCAGATAAAGAACTAATTTTTATATAAATACGTCCCATTCAACATTACAAAACAATACTAAAAAGCAATTTATTGCTTACATGAAATTCATAACTAGTCATCCAGTATTTTATCTGGCAGCTCTTATGTAGGAGTAACATTTTGACCCAGCCGTCAGACCGGTCGTTGCGCCAGTGGGGTTGTAATCGCATCCTCTTGCTCGTCCCTGTGTTTGAATCCGACCCGTAACGGTGGGGAAAGAAAATGGCCCTGCTGTGCTACAACCGGGGCTGCGGTCAGCTCTTCGACCCCGAGACCAACTCCGACGATGCTTGCACATACCACCCAGGTGTTCCAGTCTTCCATGATGCCTTAAAGGGTTGGTCTTGCTGTAAGAGAAGAACAACTGATTTTTCTGATTTTTTAAGCATTGCAGGCTGTACAAAAGGTAGGCATAATAGTGAGAAACCACCTGAGCCAGTCAAACCTGAAGTCAAGACTACTGAGAAGAAAGAACTTTCTGAATTGAAGCCTAAGTTTCAGGAGCACATCATTCAAGCCCCTAAACCAGTAGAAGCAATAAAAAGGCCAAGCCCAGATGAACCAATGACAAACTTGGAATTAAAAATATCTGCCTCCCTAAAACAAGCACTTGATAAACTTAAACTGTCATCAGGGAATGAAGAAAATAAAAAAGAAGAGGACAGTGATGAAATTAAGATTGGGACCTCATGTAAAAATGGAGGGTGTTCAAAGACATATCAAGGTCTGCAGAGTCTAGATGAAGTCTGTGTATATCATTCTGGAGTACCTATTTTTCATGAAGGGATGAAATACTGGAGCTTTTGTAGAAGAAAAACTTCAGATTTCAATACATTCTTAGCCCAGGAGGGCTGTACAACAGGGAAACACGTGTGGACTAAGAAGGATGCTGGGAAAAAAGTCGTTCCATGTAGACATGACTGGCGTCAGACTGGAGGTGAAGTCACCATTTCAGTATATGCTAAAAATTCACTCCCAGAACTTAGCCAAGTAGTAGCAAATAGTACATTGTTAAATGTGCATATTGTATTTGAAGGAGAGAAGGAATTTCATCAAAATGTGAAATTATGGGGTGTGATTGATGTAACACGAAGTTATGTAACTATGACTGCAACAAAGATTGAGATCACCATGAGAAAAGCTGAGCCTATGCAGTGGGCAAGCCTTGAACTGCCTGCAACCAAAAAGCAGGAAGAACAAAAAGAAGATTCAACAGAATGAGTTGACGGGGGAAAAAATGATTGCCTGTTTCAGAATTCTTAGTATGTGGTAAAATGTTGGCTTGCTGCTGTAATCTTTGTTGTTGCTGTCGTTGTCGTCATTGTTGTTGAGTCTGGCATTTCAGGGTCAACGGTAGGTTCTTAAAAGCCAAAGTCAGGTTATCATTTTGTGCCTCCCATCTTTTTGAGTTACCTAAGGTTGATTATTCGTTTCTCCTCACTTGATAGAACTGTAGTTGTGTCCTGTACTTGAAAAGCTAAGAAAACAGCAGTTTCAGTATTTCTTGGTATGATATTATGTTTAGCAGACAAGTGTAAAGGAACATTTGTTTGGTTCACATCTGTTCCTATTATCCCATAATTAGTAAAGCCAAGATGGAATATCCGATTTTTAATTAGTTTTTTCCATGAGTTTGTGTTCCTATAATACTTGAAAATCTTTAAGGAAGACATGAAGCTCTGCATTGCCTTCTCGGGAAGGTTACTTGCTTTAGAAGGATTAATTCTGAGGTAGTGTAGTTTTACTAGTTAAAGAGGACATATATACATTGATTAACAAATTGGAATTTGTTTGCAACTAATTAAAACATCATATCAGTACCTTTATTACTTGCCAAGCGCTATGATATAAATGTATCAGAAACATTATAAATAAGAGTAGAGAGGTATCAATTTGGTTAAAATTTGCTGTTAAGACCAAGCAATAATGTTAACCATCTCTTTTCTGATTTTTTTATAAGGTCTTTGTATGGTGTTATGACTAAATTGTACTTGATTTGTAGCCTACACCCTCTTAAAATCTTTAATTAGTTACATGTAAAGAGAATATATCTATAATTTTCCACCTCTGATGGAAAACTGTATCTATAAAACTGTAGACTTAAAGGCTTATGGGAATACATTAGAGTATCAAAAAACTAAATATTTAAGCTTTGCTTTATGAAAAATACCTATTACATGTTAACTAAAGTAGCTTAATTCTTTTGGAGTTTTTTTAGGCTTTCATAAACAGCTTGACAATTCTAGGTGATACAATGTTGATTATATATTATACTTCATTAGATACAGGTATCACAGACTTAGATTGTTTATGCCAATTGAACCCATTAAAGGATAATTTACTTTTTGAGGCAGTGCAGAGTTCACCAAGTAAACTAAAATTAAGAAATGTTATGAAGGCCAGAACTTTGGCACAGTTTAAGCATTTTGGGTGTGAATTATGCTTATGTAGATTAAAATGATTATTTCCAAAAAAAAAAAAACATTTTGAAATGGAAACCACAAACAACGATACCCATAAAAATGAAAAGATACCATAAAAATGAAGCACTTTTGAATTCAAACAAATTAGAGTCCAAAGTTCGTGTTTACCACTTAAATAAGTGGCAAGTCAGTGCCCCTTCAATTGTTCTGTGCATGTAGAAAGGGTATAACACCTCTATTCACCCATGGGGAGAATTAGAATGATCTGAAGAAGGGGCTTATAAATTCTGGTGCCCATTGGGATACTCTGTGGGATAGGCAGACCCATGTGGATATTCTAGAGCATGGAATTAAAAAAAATATATTTTCCCATTTTAGAAAAATAATTTGAAAACTTTTATTCAAGTGCATTTCCTATCTGAATCAATTCCTTTATATTGACTTACTCTACATATGGGTTAACATTTTTGTGGGTGATTCTTATTTCCATGACTCAGTTCTAAACTCTGTACTGGCACGTGAGCTATTCTAGTGGAGCATAGAACATACCGAAAAGTACACTATGTGTCAAATAGTTTTTACAGAGAAAACAAATTCAAATAAATCTTAAGATAGCTTTAAAACATAAGACAAAAAAAGTATATATAGAGGAAACGATTCCATATTTTTTACATTCCCTTGGTGATAATGAACCATAGAAAAGTTCCTGGGGTGCCTGGGTGGCTCATTTGGTGAATGGCAGACTCTTGATTTTGGCTTGGGTCATGATCCCAGGGTTGTGGATCAAGCCCCATGTTGGGCTCCACACTCAGTGTGAAGTGCTTGCCTACTGAAGATTATCTCTCTCTGCCCCTGTCCTCTGCCCTCTGCTTGTGTTCTCTTTCTCTCTCTCTCTCTCTCTCTCTCACACACACACACACACAAAATAAATATAAATAAATAAATAAGTATTCCTAAAAATACCAGCTTAGCTCTCCATACCTTCAGCTAGCATCACCTTAAATTCTCAAAAATTAAGTTCTGTGATCAATTGAATTGTTTTTATAATTAATAAGACTGTGTATGCATAGGCAATGTCTGACATGTTTCTGTTTCAGCTGATGTTCTAGAATGTAACAGAAGCTCAATGTGATCAATCAATTTGATAGGATCATTTAAATCAATTTCACAGAAAGCTTGAAGCTTTTCTCACTCTCACCAAAGAGTTGAGGTTGAACAGGAATCAGGTGAGATTATTTAAATAGTATCTCAGCAAAAATACCTTTGAATGTGGTTACATAATAACCCTAAAAATAAATTAAAAGCATAAGCACTAGTCATAATTCCTTCCTCTATGGGCACTGTGATAAGACAGGCAACCCAAACACATTTTCATAGGACAGTGAAATGAATTTGTCTTCAGTTTTAATTAAAACAGGGACATCAGGGACGCCTGGGTGGCGTAGTCGGTTAAGCCTCCGACTTGAGCCAGGTCACGATCTCGCGGTCCGGGTCACGATCTCGGGGTCTGTGAGTTCGAGCCCCGCGTCAGGCTCTGGGCTGATGGCTCGGAGACTGGAGCCTGTTTCCGATTCTGTGTCTCCCTCTCTCTCTGCCCCTCCCCCATTCATGCTCTGTCTCTCTCTGTCCCAAAAATAAAAACTTTGAAAAAAAAACAGGGACATCAGCATGATGCTGACCATCATTAGTAGACAACAGTTTCAGCAGGAAAAAAAATTGGTATGACAGAGCATAAGCCTCTCTAGTAATCATTCATATAATATTATTTGGAATAAATCACTTGGATATGAAAGCAACTGTCCAAGCAGGTCATAGAAGTCCCAATTCTACAAACCACCTTTCTTGGGCAATTTGAAAGAAAATGCATACTATCACAAGACACCTCAGTGAATCTTTAGTCTGTATTTTTCATCACTCAGCACTGGTGAAATTAGAATTCATCAATTCTTGAAACATTTGTTGACCAATTAGTAGCAGTTAACAATGCCAGTTAATATAGTGTGTGTTTTTAAAATATGGCAGGTAGGGTTGTAAGCCCTTTACATATACTATTTCATTTAACCCTCCAAATAACATTGTCAGGTAGGATATGCAAGATTTATGAAAAGTCTGAGATTTTCCATACTCATAAGCTAACAAATTAGCTTACAACAGTTTCATGCATGTTAGCAGAAGACATGAGACTTCTTGTTTAGAAACAAAGGACAGTATTATTACTCATGGTGATAGTAATTGTCAAAGTATCTACATTTTCTTGGGTCAGTTATCCCAGCCCCTTTCCCTACAGAGAAAAGTAAAAAGAGCCAGGTTATATCTGCCCATACAATGGATTGAATTATAGGACAGAAACTCTGAGTTTAGGGAACCCAAAACATTTATAATAGACAGTAAGCATTATTATTTGGGAGGGAGACATTATCTCTCTTTTCTAAAGCTCTTATCTACACAAGCATCCATAACAAAGATAGTCAGTGACTGCTCAAAATACAAGCAGAAAAATGAGAGTTACTTGGCAATTGTCTCCCAACACATAATAATATTATTTTCATTTTACATATGAGGACACTGAAGCACAGTAAAATCAAATAAGGTCATATAGCTAGTAATCAATGGAGTCAGGATTAGAATTGATGTAGTTTGACTCTAAAACTCATGGTCTAAACAAAAAATATTTGATGAATTAGTTGTGAATGATTATATTTACTGAGAATTCAATAATCTTTGAGTAGTCCATTATTTTTCTACAAAATCTTTCTAGAAGTTGAAGTTCAGTTAGTGTTATTGTTTGCTTAGATTTTTCAGTTACATCTAGGACACATTTATACTCATTTTAAAGATTAGGGTCCAGGAGAAGGATAAAAGAAAAAAATAATTACAGATCAAATTACACTGTAATTTTAATTAAAAATACCTATATCTATATCTGTCTATATCATCTATATCTATATCTATAAAGGCAAAATTTCAAGCAATCTTTGCATAACAAATGTCCTCTGTGTTCTCAAAATAAGTTGTCCATTGAGGAGGTAATGAGAATATCACCTAAACTATTTAGAAACTACAATCTCTTTGTGGCTATTTCCATTCCTTTATCATTTAATCAGCCTTCTCAAGTAAACTGGCATAAATAATAACAGCATAAATAATAACATAAAGCATGTTTAGGTTCACAAAGAACCATTTAGGAAATTAAAGTAAGAGTCTTGTGGACTCTTAAAGTCTTAGTTATATCGAAAATCTAGGTCTATTCAAAACCTAACACATTAAATCAATTATCTTCCATTGACCATCCTTTAGTGGTCTATTGCAAATGATTTTATAATTCTTAATAGTTTATAAGAAGTGTGGACTGAAAGGTCTGGATGAACTCTAATTTCATGAGATGATAAGATGCATGCCATTCTTGACTTGCTATGATCTCTTACAAACTGATCGAGCTCTCCAGAATCAGCACTGTTGGGGGTGTTGGCAGGAATGACACACTTCTTATTCAGAGTAATTTTAAAGATACCTAGCTCATCCTAGGATCAGAATTGACTTGCTCTACGGTCAAAAATATTAAGTTGTGTATGATGACAAAACACCTTTTAGTACCTCCACCTGTCGACCAATTTCAAAACCTTCCTTTGTTTTACACTGCAGAGTGGTTACAGGAATACACTTCATGCATTCTGTCATGCTCATGGTGGACATAGATATTTCATTGGTCACATAAACAGCTGAGGAATACCACCTTTTTATTCTCCAATTTGTGATTTACTTAGATTTCTGAGGCTAAAAGCTTATAGAAGAAAATCTTCTAAACTTAGTAAAGCAAACAAATAAATGGGGGAGGGGGGAAGAGTAACAGGCACAGAGGTTATTTTCCTTAGTGGAATTCAGACATAATTGAGGCCAGAGGTACTGTGGAAAAGCTGAGATCATAGAATGGTACATGTTGAATAAGATCCTTTAATTAGCATGTTTTCTTCTCCAGAACCTCTGTTCTTTCTCACAGTCACATATTACATCTTACCAGGTTCTGGACTGACAATTTTATTTTTAAGTATTTATTTTCAGTGCCTGGGACTTTAAGCCTCCATTGTCTTCCATGCTTCCCAGGAAGTTCTGGACTTCCTGGGTGGTCCTGAAGACCAAATGAATTTGCGTTGGTTACAACCCCACACACCTGGCCTCTCCCTGGAACTGTGTAAGCCGCAGGGGTCTGAAGGCTGTGATAGCATACATGGTGTAGGTGGACAGGTGTGTGTGCAGGGGAGGATAGAAGAGACAAGGAGAGGGAAGAAGTAGACACCGTTCATGGCCAAGTAAACACAACAACATTGGTTGGCTAAAATTCCCATTGTCTTCATATTTCAGAAGATTTGGAACTTCTAAAAAATAATTCCCACTGAATTCTCACTTTCATGAAAAAATTAAACTGAAAGAGCGGGTGGACATTTTGTTAACAAGTTGGTTGTCATCATGAAGATTTCAAACTAAAAATTACTTTCAATTCCAAATCATCAATCAGAATTTCTCACCTTTTATCCTTAGAAGGAAGTAAATGTGTCATAGGCAGACAATTTTTATTTATGTGTTTGGCTGACATTTATATGCTAGGCACTGTTACCCAGAAGCAAGTAACAGACATTGCTCCTGCCCTCAGGAGGCTTCATATCTTACGAACTAAATGCAGAGAATACAACTTATTGGCAAAGACTAAAATACATAAACTTTTCCCCATGTATCCAGAGTCTCAGTCACCAAACCTCATTTAAGTTAGGGAAAGAAGAGAGAAGGGATGATCCACATGTGTGACTCATGAAGATTTATAATCTCACTCAAAAGGTTTTTTGAGTCAAATGTATGTGCCAGTTCATATCCCATTGTATAATAGTAATGATAAGTCATGTTTTTATTGCTAATAATATTTCTTTCTGTATAAGGAACCTGAGGCTCAGAGACATTACAGTGGCCAGTGCAGGTCACACTGGACTCATATACAAGAGCTGGGAATCAACGCCACACCCTTTCTTCCTTCTCTTATAAAATCCGTCTTGCTACAAGTAGCAGGAGACAAGAGACCCAGCATAGCTAGTCCGTTCTGATGTGAGTAAAAGAAATATCTGCAAGTCCTAGCTTTATATGTTCTGTCAAAGCAAAGGATTTCAGAGATTGTTGTAGACATTGGTATTTTGGTTTCTTGGATCTAGCAACAACACGGGAAAAAAGGGAGGGAGGAAATACATGGAGCATTTTGATTCATTTCATGGGGGTAGGGTCTTTTATAATAGAATCCCAAGATTGATGATGAACTGTGTGTTGAAATAAGGGAATTACTGCATTCCTGTTTTTCTAACTGTGAGGAATAGGATTAGAACAACATTTATGAAACTACAAATCATAGAAGTGCATTAAAGTGCATGTTTTTTCTTATAGAAGCTGGAATGATTGACTATTGGACCAAGCAGCAAATCTCAGCATGCCTCTTACATTTACTAATTACTGAAGTGTAGTTAGGACAACAAAGAAACCTGAAAATACTCAGGAGTACCATTAAATAAACAGAGACTGTTCCAAAGCCAGGTGCTGAGTTTTCTCTGCTTTTTAAGTTTCTTGTCATACTCTGTATTTCTTAAATGTTTTGTTTTAGAAAGCCTGTAGTCAGTCTTTCCTTTTCAAAAGGAGTGATATAAATTCTGATTTATCTTTTTTTTTCCTTACAGCCTTGCCACTAAAATGTAGTCAACAGACTGCAATGTTGACATTACTTGATAGTTGATTAAAAAATGCAGAATCTCAGGTTCCACCCAGACCTACTGAATCAGAGACTGCATTTTAATAAGATCCCCATGTGACTGAAAGCACAATATGGTTTGACCAAAACAAAGCTTTCAGGACATTAGAGCAATTATATGAAAAATTAGTTATATAAGGAAGCTAAGAGCAACTTACTCAAATCTGACTAATAGTGTAAACGAGTTGGTCTCTTACAGAGATTGTCAAGAGATCATTGATTCAATATCTATTTATAAAGCCTCCATTATGCACCAAGCACCGAGTAAAGAGGATGGATACCACAATGTATTATACTGGTTGACATGCCAACTTTTGTTTATTTTGCTAACTTATTTTTTTTCTTTAATTTCAAACATCTCAAGTCCCAACAGGGAGAAGACTGTTTACTTTTCAACTGGTAAGATCATACTTCCCATGAACTTATACATGTGCAAACATTGCATTAGCTGAAACTAATCTTAAGTGGATTCTTCGCTTATGGATGGGACTCGCCGACAAACTTTCATACAATTGCAAGAATAAAGTAAAAGACTTTCAGTCACGTCTAAAGTTGAAGTGGTTGTCCTTCCGGAGCATAACAATAGCCCTGTGAAGAGCGGTGTTATGGCTGCACCCACCCACCTCATCCCACCCGGCCCTAGTGGCATTTGTGTTCACTCCCAGGGTATGTAAACAGAGGCCTCTCTAGATTTCAGGTGATGCTGCCCTATGTGTGTCAATTCTTCCTCATCCATCCCCTATTTTGGTGTCCCGGCTCCAATATTTACATCTCTGTCTCTAAGTAGGTTTTCTTGTTATTGTCTGTTAAGACCCCTTCACTTTAACAATTTCACCCACAGCACTCAGTACCACTAAAAGCAATGCTGGGACTGGGTAACAGAGGGAAGAGCCTCCATCACTTTGTTAGGATCTTCAAGCACAATGTGTCCCCATTCACCACAATGAGAAACCAGAAGGGTTTCAGTTTTCATTTTCCAGGAGACAATGGAAAAGTTCGGGGAACTAGCTGCATCAGATGAAGACTTTTAATATTGCCATTGTTATTGTCCTTCTTGTCTGAATGGAAACATATGGGCTAGTGTAATTTAAGTGCATCCGGAATACCAGCTGTACTAAGGACTTTCAGATATAGATGTGGAGCAGTGGTTCTCAACCCTGGCTGCACATTAACATCACCTGGGGAGCTTTGAATATGCACTCGTGCTGCAGCCCCACCCCTATAGATTCTGACTTAATTGTTCAGTGATGGGGACCTGGCATTGGTCTCATGCAGACATGTGTGTATACCTCAATATATAAGAATATACATACATACGACTCTATGTATTTGTATTTATACAGCATGTATCATTATGTCATTACTTTTCATATAGAGAGAGCTGAATCTCTCTTTGTCTTATTAGTATATCTCTATATGAAAACATACAATCATATATACACACGTATACATACATATGTATGTATATATGTATATGTGTTTTAAACATACATATATAAAACATTCTATATAAAACATACATGCAGAGACAATGATAGCTATATATTTGGATCAGAACTCTCAACCATTTGTGCTTAAATTTTCATAAAAACTGGCATGTTTCATAAACACTGCATAAAATTTGGCACGTGATAATTTAACTCTTAGATTTCTGAAATTGCAAGATACAGTTACAAAGAGCTTCTCAGTCTGGGTGACCATAATGCTGAGCTACCATGCATGCTATTTAAAAACTCAGTAAAGGTGCCTGGGTGGCTCAGTTGGTTAAGTGTTCGACTTCGACTCCGGTCATGATCTCATGGTTCATGAGTTTGAGCCCCATGTGGGACTCTGCTGACAGGTCAGAGCCTAGAACCTGCTTTGGATTGTGTCTCCCTCTGTCTCTGCTTCTCCCCCACTCATGCTCTGTCTCTCTTTCTCTCATAAATAAATAAACATTAAAAAAATTGTTTTAAATAAAAATAAAAACTCAATAAAAAACCTAGCAATTTTCTACATAAAATAATGAGATGTGTTTATGTTTGCCATTCAGATTATTGACAATATTTTAGTTTCCAATTGGGCACTTGGCTTCAAGTCAGACACAAAAGTCTATTAAAATCAGTGCCATAGCAGTGATTTAATTGTTTCACCGGTTATAGGTAGATGGAATCAGCAAAAAGTGTTTACAACCGTGTAGCAGGAGAATCAATACCCCTTGTAAGATGACTTTTAACCTATAGATAAGTTTATCATTATTTCACTTATTTGTAATTAAATCTTCTGAAGTCTTCCTTATTTTGATTTTACTGTTGTAGCAACTCAGGCTGGGAGAAGCTGTCGTAAGCTGGCTGACTCAGGGTTTGATTCTGGATCCTCTGGCCCCGAGTTCAGTGTTCTTCATGTTACTCATAGTTGCTGCCAGCCTGTTGCAGCCGTGTCTCTAACCCGGGACGCAAAAGCAAAGCCATGGCCTCACATTTGGCACGATTTCTAAAGTCCTGTTTTTTTCAGCTCGTTCTGAGCTATCAGCCATGTTGTCCTTAACGTAGAAACCAAACATGGAGTCCCTTTCTTTGTCTTCTTCGGGGAATATTACATCTGATATTACTTAAACTGGCGAGTGATAAGGCTTACTGGACATGCTGAAAAACGACGTCAGGGATTTTGCTACGGAAACAAAATACATATTGGCAGAAATTTAGCATTTGGTGAAGAACAGCTTGAGTTCCTTCCATCTGCCACACTGATTTTCTTCACACTTAACCAAAATCATAAAGCAAACCCAGCTCAGAGCAGATGAAATATGGAAACAAGTGCGAAGAATACAGGTCAGAGGGGCCCAGTGACTCAAGATTAGCCACTGGCGTCTCACTTCTGGGATCCAGGACGTCATGAAAAGTTCCCTGTTGCAGTTCATAAACCCACCAAAGATTTAATGTCCCCTGTCAGCATTCAGAGCATTACCTTAAAGAGGCTGAACCATGACTGAGCCTAAAAATGAAATACACTGCCGCTATTTATGTTCTTCTGGTTTACATGCTGGGCACTAGGAGCAGATCTGTGTTCAAAGCCCTGTTGCACAGGCTTGTTTCCTTATGATAATACAATATTTTTTCCTGTCATAAATTCTAGGCTTCCCTGGAAAAACAATTCGCAGAAAAATATTCTATCCTGAAAGAAAATCATAAAGGGTATGTGGGGAATGTGGAATTTTAGACTTCAGATATTTTCAGAATCCAGATAGATATACCCTTTGTCCAAATTATGCAACGCTAATTTATATTTAATTATTTTAGAAATGCTTCCCTTTGAACAAATACATACCATTTTGTGTTCATGTCTATCTATATATCTTTCTATATTCTATATATATATGTATATGTATATATGTATATATATATATATATCTTTCTATCTCTATCTCTATCTCTATCTCTATCTTTTTTGAATTCAAAGAACAACTTGGCCTAAAATATTGTGAGTTTTCAATTACATATGCTTCTGTAAATTTTGTTGGTATACAAAACGGATCACTGTTTGGAAATGCATAAACTTATAGAAAAGTAATTTTGGGCAGTGTTAATTGTAGGTGAGTTGGATTAAAGGCACTTAAAAAAAGAAAAGTTGGTTAGAAGTCCATGGGCTTTTTGGAAACTCCTTATCACTCCTCAGTGTTACTATCTAGTGACCTCTAGCATTATAATACTTCTAGTGAGCAATAACCTTCAGGATATCTACTTGGTTTCATGCTCTGTATTGTCCTCAAGATTTCGTACCTCTCTGTAACAGTCACAAGTTATTTCGTATGCTGAGTGGATAGTACTCATTAGAAGACAGATCCTTGATATTGAAGGGGTATAAGTTATCAAGATTTATGAGTAGCAATAAAATGTAAGAGTCAGTGAGTTTAGGAAAACAAATACAGGCCAATGAAGCTTTGAGACTAAACAGGAAAATTAAGAAAGAGGAAACTGGAATGTTTATATTTCTGCAATCACAAAAGTGAGATAAGCCAAAAACATAAGTGAGAATGTAACCAAATAGAGTTAAAATCTGATTAACGATGACAGTACACATGTATGGTTTCTGGTTGTATAGCAAATAAGATACCCATTTTTATGCTAATGAAATCACCATGGAATTAAAACATGCAAGCAAAAGGAAGAATGATTGGAGTAACTGGAAAAAGTCATTGGTTACCTCCATTTGGGGGAAGGACCAGGAGGTGATGAGAAGGATTTGTGCCACAGCATGATTAGGTTAAATTGTCTCAGGTTTGTGTGGTAGTAAGAACATCTAGGTATGGCACTTACCAGCTGTTCTTCCTGTGACCTTGGTCAAAGTCAATATAAGTAGTAAAATCATGTAGCTTCATTTCCTCACTGTCTCACCTCTTTCAAAAATCTACATCACTGAAGAAACTGGGGAAAAGGTTGAATTACATTCTCCTGGCTTTTAGGCATTGGGGTAATAATAATGGCAGTCTGGTAAAGTTTGTGTTCTCCTTGATACTATGTACCGTATGGTGGCTTATTCAGAGGGAACAGTGGCTAGAGCAAAGGAGGCCAACACAATGAACGTAATTTGTTTATAGTACTTCATGTAAACCTGACAGTATGTTATGCATGGAATATTATTGTGACTTGGAAAAGCTCTAGATTGGAAGGGTGGTGTGGTATAGCAGATTTGTTTTGGTGCAGTTTCACCGAACAGATCATATGTTGCACCGCATTAATCTGTAACTTAAACCACACTCATTTTAGAACTTATATAGAATGGGGGCACCTGGGGGGCTCAGTCAGTTAAGTATCTGACTCTTGATTTTGGCTTGGGTCATGATCTTATGGTTTGTGAGTTCAGGCCCCTCACTGGGCTCTGTGCTGACAGTGGGGAGCCTGCTTGGGATTCTCTCTCTCCTTCTCTCTGCTCCTCCCCTACTCGAGTGCAAGCTCTCTCTCTCTCTCTCTCTCTCTCTCTCTCTCTCTCTCTCAAAAAAAAAAAAACTTAAAAAAAACATATAGAATAAATAGTTTATAATGCACATAATTGTTAGCTAGTTATAAATCCTGATTCTGTTCTTATTGTTGCAGGTCTGGGTTTGTATTGTCTATGTCTTATCAACCCAATAAGGAAGGGTCTGTTTGTAATAATTAAACTTGTCCATTGCTACAACTAAATGGACTCTTAACAAATCACTTTGAGTATAATATTCTCATAGCACAGATATCAGTAATGCCATCATTATACAATATTAGGAAAGACCAAGTTGTCTCATCCTTTATTGTCTTCATCAAAAGGACCCATCCTCCTTTTATCTTTTCTTAGACATTTTCTAGACTTTTTTCTAAGTGTCACCAGCTAATCAAAATGACTATTAAAAAAGAAGACATTTTTAAATGGGTACTTCTACCTCTCAGCATTTTTTGACATTAAAATTTTCATATAATTGTGGTAAAATGCACATACCATGAAATTTGTCATGTTACTAAGCATATAGCTCAGTAGTCTTAAACATATTCACATTGCTGTACAAACGATCTCCAGCGCTTTTGAATCTTGCAAAACTAAAACTCGAAACCTATTAAACAACTCCCATTTCCTCCTCCTCTCAACTCCTGGCAACCACCATTTTACTTTCTGTTTTCATGGATTTGACTATTCTAGATACCTCATGAAATTGGAATAATACAGTGTTTGTCTTTTTGTGACTGGCTTGCTTCACTTAGCAAAACGTCCATGAGATTCATGCATGTTGTGGCATATGTCAGAATTCCCTTTCTTTTTAAGGATGAGTAACATTTCACTGCATATAATGCTACATTCGGTTTATCCATTCGTCTATTAATGGACAGCTGTGTTGCTTCTATCTTTCGTCTATTGTGAATAATGCTGCTCTGAACAGAGGTGTGCAAATATCTCTTTGAGACCTTAAGCAACTTTTAAATACCTTAGTTCCCAAATTGTATAACAAGACAAGAAATTATTTCTACTTTAACTGAAGTCACTCATCATCATGGTAAGAATTTGGGGGTTAAGTTTGTTAATTGTTTTGGTTTTGGGGGCTTTGGGGGTTAAGTTTGTTAATTGTCTTAGTCATCATATGCCTTTTATTTGTATCAATACAGAGTTTGAAGAAGGTTGTCTGAAATAACACAGCAATCCCCATCTCCCTATCGCTTTCCATCTTCTATTCCTTCCCCCACCTGATGCAGAGATGCTGGTGTCCCAGGAAGTGGGGCAATGTGGGGGACGGGAGCAGAGATGGTGGGCAGAGGCGGCAGTCTGAGCAGTTGAGAGATTCGTCACACTGAAGAAAGAGTTGATTAAACAAACTATTGAAAATGATGAGAAACAGATTTTTCACTGTCTTGGAAGAGATTTGCAAATATGGAAAGAGGGAAAGCTAAAAATAACCTTAAGATATTGGTTTGGAAATGGAAATGTCAGAATAAATTTATGTGTGTGTATGTACCTACATTTATATGTATAAATGTATACCTACAAACATAGAAATAGTTATAGATATATGTGTATTCATTTGTATATGTACATATCTGTGTGTGTGTGTGTACATATGTGTATATGTGCATACATATATTATCTATCTCTGTCAGCCTGGAAGCAATGACAACAATGACAACGAATACATGGAACATCCAAATTTTGGTTTCTAAATACTATCTTTTACTAAAGGGAGTCAGGGATTTGGGCATAACCAACTGATTCTGGGGCTGGGTCAGGGAAAGTATCCAAATACCATGGAACAGTTTATGCCAGAAAGTAAGGAAATGCTTAGGGAAAGACGAGGACATATCAAAAGGTCAAGGACATATAGGCACCTTTACAGGGTGCCCCTGAACAATCTAGTTCAATTTGGTCTCAAAAGAGTATTGGACTGTAACTCACTCATGAATAAAATAGAAATCCTTGAAACCCCACAAATATAAAGAAACAAATAAGGGAGAATGGAAAGCTTTTTCTCACAATAAGATGCCAACTAATAACTGTAGAGAAAATGATAGAAATAGGTAATGACAATCTGGATAGCATGAAAGTGTGATTAGCATATCATTAGAGTCATCACTCAATAGATGCTAAGGGATGGTTACAGGTTTTCTGAGAGGTATATCGCAAGACTATTTCTCCACAAAATATTCGTCAGATAAAAACAGAGAGGTAGGGACTTATGTTAGAGTAACTTGATAGGTACTTGAGTAATTTATAGGCTCAAACTTGATGAAATGATCAGCACAAACTCACCAATTATAGGACAAAATCACAACAGTGATTCCTGACACGATGTGCTAAGAAAGACATAACATCATTTCTGTGGAATTCCTGTCAAGAATGCAATACCTAAAGCTGGTCATGAGGAAGATCAGATGACCAGGTTGAGGTCATCCTACAGAATGAAGCTTGCACTCTTGAAGAGCATCTAGCCCACGAGAGACAAAATAATATTTAAGAACTCTGCAGATTGAGGGACCCTGACGCAACATGACAACTAAAGGCAACTAATGTTCTTATACATATCCTGGAAGATATGGACAAAGAGGGATTATTGGGACCATTGATAAAATTTGAAATGCATCTGTAGATTGGATGGTAGTGTCATATCAGTGTTGTTCTCCTGATTGAGAGCATTGAATGGTGGTAATACTAGAAGGTTTTCCGTGTTCAAAGAAGGTAATCAAGATTTCCTGGATTTGAATTCTGGCTGCAGCCTTTCGTGCCACTATTAGGTTGGGCACATTAAATAACCCCTTTTCTTGAGCTTCAACTTTCTCATCTGAAGAGTTCAGACAGCAGGGTTACTGCAAAGATTAAATTAGATAATGCACGTAGCGCTCTTAGCATGGTGCACAGCCAAGTGTATCTGGCTGTCGTCATGTTCTTCTTCTCTCCTTCCTTTTTCTCAGGACATTTGTCTCTCTTTCCCTAGAGACTCTGTGGTCTTCTCAGGCCAAATGGCACTATTAGTTGTCTTCTATGCAGCATGTTACACAAGGTCTGGCACTTATCAGAGGCTCATCTATCTTATCAGAGTGGGTTGACCGGTCACTGATTGATGTCTTCCACCAGGGAAAGCTGATAGGCCATGATGCTTATGCAGAATAGGAAAGAAAAATTACACCAGACATTGTTTGAATTTTTGTTTTGAATCTTGGTCCATTTAGAATCATAAGGGAAATCACGGAAAAATAAGATTTTCTGAACACCGTCTACTGCCTGCTTTTCAGATCCCTGACAAAAAAAAATGTTACAAGGGCAGCCTGTCCTGAAAACATTTGGCACTTTTGCCTCTTGTGTGGCTGGAAACCATCAGTAAAAAAAAATCCTTTAAAAATCTCCCATGAATTTATGTAAAGATACATATTTTAGTTTAGAGGAAAGGCTGAGAAGGTTTAAAGTAATGTGTGGCTTTGGAAGATTTCTAGATCACCTGAATTCTATTCTTATAACAAATTACTTCAGTGTGAAAGGAGCTACCGGAAAATAAATCTCAGTTCGGTAAACCAGTGGCATAGTAACCTCCTTCATCTTGCGTTTGCACTCTGTTCCCAAGGAAGAGTCGCAAAACTAGCAAAACCACTCCAATATGATTTAGACCAGAGGACTTGTTCAAGCTTCCCTTTTTTGGTAAACATTATCTATCGCTTGTGATTCAAATGCTCTTCATTTAAATAAAACCGTAATAAGCAATTGGATGCTATCTAAAATTTTTGAATATGTAAAAATCAAGTTAACATCAAAACACTTAAATCCTAATATCAGAAAGACTACACACAAATAAATGAAATTGTGGAGCAGCAGAGTGGATGGCTTAGTGCTTCAATTGCTTTGGATCTTTGTGGGAAAGCTATTCTGAATAAAAGAAACACAAAGGGGTTTTCATATAAATTCTCAACTTGAAACAAACCACTTCACCACCCACTGGCCAAGAGCAGATTAGGGATGCTGACACACTGAGCATTCGATGGCATCTCTTTCTGCTATCATGCAGATATGTTAGTTCTAACTGTTTTTAAATGAGGGAAAGAAGTCTCAAAGACAGTCACGATTTAGATTACACTGGGAATAAAAACCATTTCTCTGCAAGTTTGCAGTTTTGAGGACTCTTGCTAAATTAACTTGGTTCTGCACATATTTAGCATAATCACATATTCTGTCTTTGGTGGAAGTTTTTTGGAAGGTAGAAGAGTATATTTTAATTTTTGCATTGTTATATTCTTCAAGGAGAGAAATCACCTTATGTCGATTAATAGATGTAGAATGTGTGTAGGACATCACTCAGTATCCGAGATGTTCTTTTAGGACTCTCTCTTTGGAGCCTGCGTGAGTTATGTAGGAAAGAAGAATGAACACTTGGCCGAGAGTTAACAGATGGTTATTAGTCCCAGATTGACCATTAATGCACTTTGTGGGACTTACCTAGTCCCTAGGCCTCCTTAGAGAGTCTCAATTTCCTTCTATAAAGAAGAGGAGGGAGTCTTGGTAGCCCCCCAGGATCCATTGCTGACTGAAGTTTTAATATTCAGTCTTCAAAGATTCATATGTGTCATTTATTGCTTTTCATTTTCAGGATACAGGATAGAGTTTGGTGTATTTCTTTGGTCTTTTATTATGGCATTTGCCATATTTTTCCATAGTAGTTTAATGTGGGTCCCCTCAGACAAACCAGGAGTAACTTGGGAATGAAGGCCATACTCTTTGTACTCTTGTATTCTTACAGACTGACAAGCATTCATGATAGAGTAAATGGAGCTCAGATTTTAAAGTTCAGAGAGACTTGGTGTTAAGTCCTGTCATTACTCTGTCATGGTCACAGCAGACACACCCCAAATTTTAATGACTAGACGATTTAGAGAAGTATGGGCAGGATCACGGGAACTAGAGGATTCTAAGGCAACTAGGGTCTACCACGAGCAGGAAACCATTACTGTCCTTTGACAAGGAAAGGAGAATCAAGTGAGTTGTACGCCCAGAACCCTGAGAGAACTTGGGGCCCTGGAAAAGGGGATCCCCAGTAGGACCTGGAATTGTAGAGAAGTGCAATAATGCCAGAACCATTGTGAAGCAGAGGAAAGCAGAGGGAGTAAGTAAATATCCCACACAGTTTCTCTTCTCATGCCTTGATCCCCTGATGCCAGCGAGCAAAGGAATCTGGACAGTGGGATTTGTAGAATTCAGATTCTCAGGGCCTGGACGAGGCAGAGAAAGATGGAGGATAGGATTGCATGGAAAATGGAGTATAATCGCCTCCTAGCTTTCAAGTCGTGGGGACATTTATAAATCATTGAACCTAAGTTTGTCATAAAACATTGATGCTACCATCTCTCAAGGCAATATACAAATTAAAAAAGAAAATTTATACAGAAGTGGCTACATTATGGAGATGCTTGATACATAAATATCGTTTCCATTTACTTGTTGAATCAATGGACAAAGAAATGGGTGATATGGGGCAGATTAACTTTTGCCTTTGTGGGTCTGACACAGTGGAGTTGTTAGCATACACATATACCATGGTGTGCTGGGCGATCATATCACCACAGTGTTCTCTGAATAGAGAATGCACTGATCTTCACTGATCTGGAGTGAAGCTATTATCAGCATGATCTGTGATAACACAAGTGTGCCTCGTTATACTGTGCAGTCAGTTGCACTGCTTATACACTGTGACTTGCCTAAGGACCACTTCCAGCGTGAGGGTTCTGCTTTGTTTTATGAAGCCTTCTTACTAATTGCTAAACACTTGAACATGGTAAGTAACCAAAGAAAAAAAAAGTGGCATGATCAGGTTGGGAATCACTGCCTAATTAAAAGGAATAGTTGTACAGAGAGAAGATGTTGGACAACATCAAGGAAATTCACTGGCCCCACTGATGGAAAGGATATGAAAATAAGATTTATAGGAGAATCAGCTCCATTTAAGAAGATTCATGCAAAGAGCATTTCTCAGCTATCTGACTAGCCGTAATTCCAGTAATGCCTCAAAATCTTTCATTTTTGAAGTTTTTATTAATTGAAAAATAAAAGTATAGCAACAACAAAGACATTTTAAATGAACAACTATAAAAACATTCTCCATACAATCAATTACAACTGTTTCCTAGGGAGACTTAGGGTTAGGGATTCATTTATTGTACTTAGTTACTGCAGGGAAAAAAAAAAACACATTTCTGATGTATCAATTTATTATGATTTATTTTCCATATCTTGAAACAATGACCACCTTTTAAAAATAATTCACTTATCTGAACCAGAGTTTCTCAACATTGGGATACTGATATTTTAGACAAGGTAATTCTTTATTGTAGGGGCTGTCCTGCACCTTGTGGAATAATTTACCAGCATTTCCAGTCTCTACCACTAGAGGCTAATAGCACCCCCTTCCCCCAGTGGTGACAACCAAAAAAAAAAAAAAAATGTCTCCGACATTGCCAAATGTCCCCCAGAAGCAAAAAGTTTCCTTTTTGAGAACCACTCATCTAGTCTGCCCTGTTGCTAAATGAGTTCAAGGTTCATTTAATCAAGGCACTGTCCATTAATTATAGGAAAGGAGCAGGGTATTTTACAAAGTTTTTATGTTAATGTGTGTATGACCATTAGTTTGGGAACTCACCAGAAGGGAAGTATGTTGTAAGTACTGGGGCCAGGGGTGTGTTAATACAGTTTTGTGCTCAGGACCCAGCAAGATGGGTTGAGGTGTGATCACTGCTTCTAAGTATAATTTTTATTTTGGTAACCTAACTTTCAATCTCTTTCCCAAATGGAGTAAGAAAATTTCTCTACATCATTGTGACATGGGCTGAATTTTTTTTATTTTATTTTATTTTTTTTTTATTTTTGGGACAGAGAGAGACAGAGCATGAACGGGGGAGGGGCAGAGAGAGAGGGAGACACAGAATTGGAAACAGGCTCCAGGCTCCGAGCCATCAGCCCAGAGCCCGACGCGGGGCTCGAACCCACGGACCGCGAGATCGTGACCTGGCTGAAGTCGGACGCTTAACCGACTGCGCCACCCAGGCGCCCCTGAATTGGTTTTTGTTATATTATTTTGATTATTCCACCTAGAATAAAAGAATAAAAGAGCGAAAGACATCATGTAGGAAGTTAACTGCTGCTACGTCTCTTACAGGATGACACCATAATTATGGAGTGTGACCATGATACATAATTATGTGTTGAGCATTTCAAACCCAGAGATTCTGGAGGCCTTGATCGCTCAGAGTTGAGTAGATTCAGAAGATTGCCGTATTCTAACCGAGTCTGGGTGAGACTTACAGATAAACCAAAAAGCCCATTTTAAAATTTGTAACACACAAATTTGTAAGATAATTAATAAACCTTCATGAGTACTGCCATAGCTGTCAGCATTATAACTTCCATTTTGGTTAACTCCTTCAGGGTCAGTAAGTAATGAACATGGGAAGAAGGCGAATGTTTCCTCTCATGGTCCTTTTGTGGAGCAAGGAATCAGAGCAAGGACAGTGAGAGGAGCAATTGATGGCATCCGTTTGAAACTATTTTGTGTTATACATTCAAAGACTGTCTGGTTCTGTCCAGTTTTCTGAATTCAGCACCTGCTCTCTCAAAAGTGCTGGATCAAAACTGACACACTCTGGGTTTGTGACTATCTTTTTTCTGCACACCGGGCACGACAGTAAACACATTGTATCTTCACATGGATAATATCTTTGTTTCAGACACAAACACTATAATTTGCTTCTGTAGGCCTGCTCTTCCAGCTTTGGGCCTGAATGACGCTCTGTCTTTTAAGATGCCTTCTTTAGATATCTTGTTTCACTACCTGTGGGGCTAGTTTATTAAAGTCATGGGGTTATGGACGGTTCCTCTCCCCTCAATATAACAGAATAAAGGTAAAGAGGTAATAGATAGCATGAGATAAAATATTAACCTTTTTGTTACTATTTCTAGACATTCATTTTTGAAAATAAGTCTAAGAAATATATGCATGATAGCTAGTAATAAGTGCATTAACTCACTTTAAGTTAAAAAATTGAATAACAGTATGATACAAAGTAATATATTAATACAGTTTTGTAACTTATAAGTGGTTTTCTTAATAGAACATTTTAGGGAATTGCTATTTTTTTAAATGAGCATTATAAAGATGAAATAAACAAGTCAGTTCTACAGTGCAATCTTGTAGTAATATACATTTATATGTATATTTATTTATATGTATACAGCTATACCTTAAACATATATGTTTAAGAAAATTTCCTATTTTCCCCATTTAAAAATATACAGAATCTTATCTATTTTACAGATTTGGAAATATTTCATCGGGGTCAATGTCATTTTGGAGTGCCATTAAACTCTATTTCTGATTACTTGCTTTTGTCTTTAATACCATTAAGAGCCTCATAATTTAACACAGCCCTAGACCACCACCTGCAGCTCATTATAAGCCCCTTAACGAGGCCTCATTTTATGGCAGAGCTTCCTTCTACAGAGGACTGGCTCAGTTAGATAAATTCTCTATCACTCTATATGTTTTTGGTTTTCGTCAAGGGTCAAAGGACTCATTTTGCAAACTCACTAAGTTCTTCTCTAATGTAGTAGTTCTAAGAACACACTTATATTTACCACATTTACTATTGGTCCGGAGCAAATCATTAATGGGATCAACATGAATTTGAATTTCTTATTGAAGAGAATTGCCCAATAAAGAAAAGAGATGTAGGCTTTTATAGCTCTTTTTGCATCTGTCTATAACTTCAAGCTCTTTGTTACTTTACCTGTTATGATGTTAAATTCTTCAACAAATACACTATAGATTTGAAACAGAAACATGAGAGGGAAATATAGACTAACCAAGGAGAAACAGGTGGGGTGACCTACTTTGCATTTTGCACGGATGAAAAGATTTAAAATTTATTTTTTCTTGTCTTGGGGATTTGTATTCCCCAAATTGAAAACAGTCTAAAATAGGAAAAGTGTGAGCTTATTAGCACAGTAATACTCTCTAAATTCTCACTCCCTGGTGAAGGTAGAAAAGCGCTAATTAATCAATTGCTCAATTAGGAAAGGCTCTGAAGTGCACATTTGTCCTGGGAAAATATAAGCAACTGATGATCTGCCATAAGAAATAAGCATTTTAAAGAAATTATGTTCAAAGTGGCATATTTGGGGTACAATCTTTCAGATAAAAAATGTACTCAGAGATTTACTGACTTGAAGTCTTTAGATCGAAGATGAACTTTCTTCAATTCGATATTATACATAGAAAAAAAGAGCATAAAGTTTATGCTTATATACTTATTCACTCATCCTTGTAATTATTTATTGTCTATGTACCTTCATAGAGTTTTGTGAGGAACTGATAATACACGGTAAATGCTTAGAGATTGCGATGCAAAGGAAAGGGACATATATCTAGACAAATAATGTTATCTAATAAATAGACAACTTCCATACTATAAGTATAACAATATGTCCACATATTTTCAACATGCAGGTACGTGTTAGGGATGGAGGATAGATACACCTTGATCACAGAGTTGAAGACGGGGAGATCGCACCAAGTGAGGCTGCACAGATAGGAAAAGCTAGATCATCACAAGACCTTATGGGTTATGTGTAGAAATTTCAACTTTATGATGAGAAACAGTAAACTGTTTTGAATTATGAATTAATATGATCAGCCTTGGTTTGTAGCATAAGTCTGAGATCACTATGGAGGAATAAGAAGAATAAGACCAAAGACAGAGATAGTAAGTATAAGGAAATCACAGTGCAAGCTCTAAGGAGAGAATCTGCAGTCTGAAGCTAGGAATACTGGGCCTCCCATTCACTATCTGTGATATCTCATGAATAAGTGAATCTCTTCTAATTGCAGTTTTCTAGTCTGTCAAAGGCTACAGTAAGAAATATTTATTCCACGGATATGAATTCAAACTCATTGGACTCATTTAATGCAATATTCTATCTCATGGTTCATATAGCTAGACCGAGGGGCACAGGGAACTGCCTGCGCCCTGTCTCCTTTCTTTGTTCTAACACCCTTCCTCTGGCTCACTGTCTTGCCTTCTCTGACATTTGGCCTTCTACTTGACTCCTGCCCCTCTTTCTAGCCACTTTGCAAAGGGCTGGTCAGACTACGTGCTGGCTTTTCATCTCAGCATCTCTTTCTTTTGACTCACCCTTTGTCTCCTGATTGATGGCCACCTCCCCCCCAGCCCACTCTGTCCTGAGAATCAGCCCAACTCTGCAGAGTCCCTGGGTCAATCAGTTTGTTGGGAGTACAGAAATAATGAGAACTAAATGAAAACTAAATTAATACATTAATGTTATTTTTCTTCGTCATATTACAAAGTTTAGAAGAAAAATAGCAAACAAAAGTTAGGGATTTTCCAGAGTTCATTAAGTGATGCTAACAAATGTGATGCAACCAACATCAATCAGTTGCCCAAATTAATTACACAAAACATCATGACCAAGTAACTATTTTCTCATAGGTTTAGCTTTTTGTGATACTCCTTACAGTTTTATTAGAATTAAGTAAACTACTTTAAAAACCTTACTTGCAATCTCCCTTTTTCCTTTTGATGTTAAGTCAATTGGTTACCAACCAGGCCGGTTATAATATAATGCATAAACAGGAAAATAATTGACTGCTTGTCATATGTCTAGTATTGAAAGTAAATATTTTATCCTCACTTCTGGTGTTTCCTTCCAAGGAGAAGGAGTTCAATCAACCCAACATTCCCGAATTTTCTCTACCTCTCTACTTACTGCATTCTGCACTGAAGCACAACTATATTGAAACTGGTAAAAATTTCCATTATGTGGGTTTCAAGACTAATGACCCAGCATCGAGTACATACGAATTACAAATGAAATGTGTCAAACAGAGATCAAAACCCAAGCACAAAAGCAAAGGGAAGTAAATAGACACTAGCTCAGCAGGAGAATGATGTTCTGCCAAATATCAATTCACACTCTGGAATTACTGTGAATGTCTTCAGTGATGTCACATGTGCTCCTGACATGAAGCAAGGAGTTCCTCTGCCTGGGCGAGGTGACAGGAAAGGATCATTGGCCACCGTGGGAAGTTCAGCTACATCTTTTGAGATCCTGATATATGCACAGCACAGTTCTGGCTAAGGATACAAAGAAGATTGGCTATTTTTCTATTTTTTTTATTTTTGTATTTATATTTATAAATATTTTTAAATTCTACCAAGAAGGAAAACCAATTTGAAGTCCTAACAAGTTTTTTCCTTTCATTTTTCTCCTCTTCTTTTGCATATGGAGTTGTAAATAGTATGAAATAACATCTACACATTCAGAGCTAAGATGATTTGTAGCTTAGTGCTGGCTGGCAGAGTAAATATGGATGAACTTATCCAGTAAGTAGAACTCCTCTGGTCTTATAAACAAAAGAAATAGATTTTTTAGTTAACATTACATTTTTTCCTAATAATTTTCCAATGTTTTCACTAGCTTTTTGTTATATATTTAAAATACTACTCTTCACTTTCTAATCCAAAATGAACTCAAATCTCTGATTTTCACAATAATACAATAAAAGCAACACATACACTAAAGATAAATTATGAGTTATAGAATATTTGTATAAAGAACTCAGGAAATTAAATGAAGTTGGTGTATGGAATTATTTGATGAATAAAAGGTCAGATTGAAAAAGTAAATATTGAGCAACAATTTTGGTCATTTGATCAAGTTGAACTACTACATGTGAGGCTGAAGAATTACTAAATGTAAATACAAACATTGAGGGCAGAGAATGAAAAGTGGATTGGCCACGGACAATGGATGGTAAATGGCTGATGACACAGATCACCTCTTCTTTAGGCTTCTAAGCACAAGGTTGGTCCCATAAAGTGATGGAGCTGAACTTGCATCTGGATACTAAGTAATGCCAGCTGTGAGGATTAGAGGGCTATAGGGACAAAACGCAGGGAAGATATTACAAATACCTTGAAAAATTTGTTGGCACAGCTTCCTGCAATCATCAGAATGCTTATATAGCAAGACTGCCTTAAAAACTGTAAGTGTTCCATCACAAAATCCAACACTTTGTTGATAAGATATAGTATAATGCAGTGATTTGCACACTTAGAGTCACTTGGGGAGCCTTAAAAAATACTAAAGTTCAGATCCCAAGAGATGATGATATCATTGGTTGGGGATGGGGCTCAGGCATTGGTATTTTTAAGCTCCCCTGGAGATTTGAATGTAAAGTCAATGTCGACAAACCTTGGATTACTGGTCACCGGCACAAGATCTGCATTCATGGTCCCCATGTTCAATATACTCCTGCTTAGCTTTTTTGTAGTCGTGTACCTTGGGAAAGTTACTTACATGTATTGGTCTGTATTTCTCTTCCTCTCTGCAGTATAGATAAAAGAGTACCTATCTAAGGACTGATCTAAAGTTCGTCAAGTTTGAATCTTATAAAATTTGACAACTCTCTTTAAAAAAAAGGAATACATAAAATTGTTAATGTAAACGTAGGTACAGAAGTGAATTTCAGTGATTCAAATATATGAAAGTTCATACAGTAGAAGGATAAGATTATTGGCATCTTGAGTCAGACAGGCTTGAATCTTAGTTCTGTCACTTACTAGCTTGTGAAACCATGCTAGAAATAACTTTGCATAGAAATAACTGAACACCACAGAAGCATATCCAACAGAGACCACTTCAACTTTTCCTCAGCCAGATCCCAAAAATGTATATCGGTGCAGAAGTTGAGGAGAAAAAAGCAATCTGAGTAAATTAATACATTCTTTCCTATTCTACATGTTTACATAGGTAAGTAAATTAATTGTTATATATTATACTTTATTATAAATGTAACTCCAAAAGTTTCTCTTTTATTATATTTAACTTATTTATTTAACTTATTTTCCTAAAGTTTTGTGTATCCAAATTGTCAGAGAAAAAAATAGTGTTGGAAAAAGGGAGTCAGCTTTTTTCAGGTTCATGCTACATTTGAACTTGTAGAACAGATCTATACCTGTCACAAGGATTCCACACACAGAAGGACAATTCTATGATTCTATAATCTGCACACACATTTACAATGATGTTTATGCCCTCCAATATACATCATTCAAGCATTTGATCCGTACACAGTGAAACTGGGCATAATGGAGGAAATCCTGCAGCTTAAGTAAGAGTAAAGCTGAATAAAATGGCTGATAAAACATTTGCCACCCCCCACCCAGGGCTCAAAGGGAAAAACTGCATCTTTCTCTGTATGTTTTCTAAAATACAGTATCATTTGAGTAGATGCCAACCCAGTGGGTAAACCCCAATTTCAACGCAAAAGCTTTGCATTGTTATTGTGTTTATGCTCCCATTTTTATATATGACTGTTATCAATGGAGGCAGTATTTTTCAGCAACATCGACAAAGCAAATAAATAAGATGGGGTATCTCCACTAATTTCCATAGAAACAAATTAATAACAAATAAATGTTAAATATTTTCCCTCACAAATTTATACACACATATTAGGATAATACAACCATAGTTTTTTAAAAACCCTTGATCCTTGGGAGAAAAAAATGTTTTTTTTTTCTCTTTGTTTTTGTAACTTATTCAGTGCCAAGTTTAGCAGTTCATCTAAACTGTGAAACCACACTTGAAGTCCAAAAATGTCATAAGCAATGGGATCAAATTAAGAACACGATGGGAAGCAGAATCTTTAGATGAAATCAAAAAGGTTAAGAGTCCATTTCATTGTTTAAACTTGAAATATGTACTGTTTAATTTTCATTTGAGACTTCCTGAATTGTTGGTGGGAAGATTATTTTTATCATCACTAAGTTTCAAGGAAAATTAATATAATTATTTCCATCTATAAATTTTAAAACAGGAAAATTTCTCTGTTAGAGTCAGGAAACTTCCAAAATCCAGAAGCATTGTAGTTCCACTTGATCAGTGAGGAATCAGGTACAAAGAAAAGTAAAGGATTGCTAAATAGTAGAATGCAGTTTATTTGAGGGAAAAAAAAGCTATGTAATTAAGTCTCAAACATAATTAAGCAGGCACTCTTGAGAACTTTTACATCTATTTCTTTTCCCACGTCTGTCCAATAGCACCCTGTAAACAACATTCACCAAAAGGAGGAAGACCTTTATATCATAGATTTCAGAGGCAAAGTAGAAAGAATCAGAAAAACTTTTAAAGGGGAAGCTTTCCATGATGTCACTGAAACTACATTATGATTTTCACGAAACTTTCCAAAAATTAAGATGAAGCTAAATAAAGCAGTAAGAACACATTAGTAAGTCTTCTTTCTCTTCACTTTTTTTTTAAGAACTGAGATTTCTAAGAAAATTTCATCGTGTAATTGTGTCTTTCTTGACACAATTTATCATCTGGATTTGTCATCTTTCCCTATCTCTGAGGTTTTTATTGTCTTTTTTTTTCCTTGTCAGTTGAATTGTTTTGCTTTGTTTTCCAAGATTTTACTTAAATTCAAGTTAGTTAACATATAGTGCAGTATTGGTTTCAGGAGTAGAATTTAGTGATTCATCACTTCTGTATAACACCCAGTGCTCAGGAGTGGCTCAGTCAGTTAAGCGTCCAACTTGGGCTCAGGTCATGATTTTGCGGTCAGTGAGTTTGAGCCCCACATGGGGCTCTGTGCTGACAGCTCAGAGCCTGGAGTCTGCTTTGGATTCTGTGTCTCCCTCTCTCTCTGCCCCTCCCCCATGTGTACTCTGTCTCTCTCTTTCAATAAATAAACAAACAAACAAACAAATAAATAAATAAATAAATATTTTTTGAAATGTTTAACACCCAGAGTTCAACATAAATGCTCTCCTTAATACCCATCACCCATTTAGCCCATTCCCCACGCACCTCCCTCCATCAACCCTCAGTTTGTTCTTTATTGTTAAGAGTCTCTTTAGGTCTTAATGTATTTTAAAGCATTTTAACTTTAAATCTCTCTCTGTCTCTCTCCATCTCTCTCTCTCATACACACAAACACACACACACACACACACACACACACACACACACACACAGCATGTAATGAAAGAAAGGGCAAGTAGAAATAAGATAGTAGCAATAAGATACAGTTGAAAACTCCTCTCATCATGTTCTGTGTTCTCACCACTTAATGTTCTTTAAAAAAAAAAAGCTATCTAAAAATTAAAACTAAATCCCACCAAACAGCATTTGCTTCTAAATTAAGCAATTTCTTTATATTTAGTGAAAATACAACCAAACTGAAGATGTAGCTTACACTAGCAAGAAAGGATGAGTTTGAGGCTCAGAGTGAGGCAGTAGGAACTCTGACAGGCAACCTGGGAGACACGGATGTAAACATCAATCACAATGTAATTTAGAACCCAGAAAGCGGATTGTATAAGGGTGAGAAGAGAACTTGAGGACTGATGGTGTGACACCTATTAGAAATGCCTGTGTGGATTCTATTGCATTTCAAATGCATTCTAGATCCAAAGTGCTGCACAGTGTGTGTCTGTCAGTCTTGGCTGTTCTTTCCTCTGGCTTCTCTTCCAGGTCTTACTCCCACTTCTAGCATCTTCTCCATCCCCTGGCCCCAGCAGAATTCCACCAGTCTCTCACAAAGCGTTTCTTAATTTTTCCCATTTGTTTATAATCATAGTCTCCTTTGAAACTTGATGGCGTTTTGCCCTTTACGTACATAGATATAATGCATGGTATAGATCTAATGACTCTCCAACCAGATACTGTCCTTGAGGGCAAGGTTGAAACATCACTATATTTTTTCTGCTAGACTCTTGCCTTGTATGTAGTATACATACCCAGCAATGGGGTAATGGGCTAAAAATAATTTGTAATTAATAATAATGAAATGGGGTAAATTTTGAAACAAAGAAAATTCTGTATAGTTAGAATTTTTTTCCCAAGAATAATTTTTAAAAAAAATTGTAACCTAAGTAGTAGCATGATTAAAGTTATATATTTCTTGAACATAAATTTGTATAAAATTTGGGGAGGTAGTTAAGAGAGAAGGAGAAAAGAGGAAAGGACAGAATAGTTAAAAATGATTAGAGTAGCACAGGCATTTTGATGAAAGCTTATAAAAATGGCAGTGAAAGGAGAATAAGGGTTAAGAAAATAATTACCCAGGGAAAATTAGCAGAAACTTTAGAATGTTTATAAGGAAGATTACCAGCCCTAAAATATCTGGAGGGTAAATCAGGATGCAACTTTTTTTTTTCTTTTGCGTAAACGGAGGAGGAGCAGATACGTGTGGGGGTAATAATCGACTCTGTTGAGTTTGCAGTGATACACTTACTCCCAAATGGAAATGCCCTGTAGGCAATTAGAAATGTGATACTGAAGTTCATGATAGCGGTCAAGATTAAAGAAATAGATGGGGAATTATACAAATAGAGGTGATAATTGAAACTATGAGACTTGATAAGTTTCATGTAAAGGAGAAGGCAGGGAATTACAAATCCTATCATTATAGTGTCTTATTAAAAATTCAAGAATTAACTTTAGCTACCCTCAAAGAGACACAGGAAATGAAAAAAATATCAATTTATTTTGTATAGGCTATGGATAAATGTTCCTTTTACTAATTTTGACCAAATTTCACACACATACACACATTCATAATAAATAAATAAATAAATAATATGTATATATACATACACATACATATAATTTTGATACAATATCCCTTTGACAACTACTACTATTATTACATACTATGATTATGAGTACGACTGACTCTTAAATTAGTGCTTACTGAGTGCCATACATTTTGTAATGTTTATATTAAAAGGGTTGAAATTGTTGTAATCCATTAAGGAATATTAAGTGTTGGGCCATATTACACTGGAGACAAATGTAATATAAGTAAAATGTAAAATGTAGTCAGCACATAAGAAATGTAATACAAAAAGCAAAATTAGTACATCTCTCAAGTGGCCCCATAGTCAATATATTATATACATATGTGAGTGTACATGTTTTGCGTATAGAACATGACCCGAGGATGTGTATACTCGATGTAATGTAGTATACAACTATATGAAAATATATGAAAAATAGCTTTCATACTATTTCAATTATTTTATGGGTGCGAATATACTCATTAATTGGACAAATATCTATTGCATGCATATTTATGAAAATCACATTCTAGTTTAGAGAGATGGACAAGAAATGAAATAATTGATATATGCATATAGCAAATTAAATTGTGACAAGGGTTAAGGAGAATTGCACCAGGAAAGGAGATGAGGGATTAGTGGCAGTGCTGCATGTTAAAATAGGGTAGTTGGGGAAGATCCCGCAAAGAATGCAGCACTTAGAGAAACACATGAGGGAGGTGAGGGAGTGAGTCATAGGAATCTCTAGAGCAAGAACATTTAGGCCATTTCAGAAACCACAACCTTCCTTGGAGTGAGAAGGAGCCACTAAGGGTTTTCGGAAGAGATGTGGCACCGCCCCCCCAAAATCCCACCAACAGCTGTGTCGGGAATTGTTAAATACAGTCACCACTGTACCAAACATGGGTGCAAATATTCCTTAAAAGCTGTGGAAGAAGAGGAAAAAGGAAGAGGAAGAAGGTAGGAGGTGGAGAGGGGAGAAGGAAAAGGAAAGAAAGAACATTTCTATGAAAAAAAATACTGCTGTCCAAGACTTGAAAAAAAACCTTCTCTTTGAACATACAAAGATCATTTAGAATGCTCTTTCTAAGCTTAGAAGTGTGTGATGGACAGAAACACAAAAGGTCTTTCAGTACAATTCCTAACGAGATCAGGATCTACACTGAGCGTGGCGGTTCTGTATGTCCAGGCAGAATGGGGCATATGTAGAATCTGTTCACCAACGCTAGTGTGTCAAACCACCTTTTTCCTGTGAAGAAACCCAACAAACTGGCATCATCATCGAGCATGCTCATACGTGAATGCGTACTACTGAATAAGCACAAGCAATATGCATCTGGGTCCCTTCAAAAGAAAACCATAGGCTTTATTTTAGAGGAAAGTTAAAGTAAACAACTGCCTTACAGCAACTGAACTAAGTAAAACCAGCATGGTGATTTGATCAAAGTAGAAAAACAACAGACCTGATTTTCCTCATATGGCAACATCGAATAGAGATAAAGTTAACAAATTCACTGTACTTGTTAAATCAGTTTTCCTCCCATGCCAGTTTTAATTTGAATGTTATTTGGATGGTATGTATTTCACTGATGCACTAGCATCAGTGAACAGATGTGTTCATTAGTAATAGTGTTCAGGCTCAGGTTAACAGACTGCAATGCATTTTTATTTATTTTTCAAAGTATTTTTTAAGTTTTTTCTTCATTTTGAGAAAGATAGAGGGAACAAGCAGGGGAGGGGAAAAAAGAGAGGGAGAGAGAGAGAATCCCAAGCAGGTCTGCGTTGGTCATGGAGCCAGGAATGTGATGCTTTTTGGGACATGCTTCACAAACGGTTGCTGTGCAGTTTCTGAAGTGGGGTGCAGGATGTGCATCTGGGCCCCAGCTCTGCCATGGCCACACACAGGGATGTCTCAAGTAGGACACGCGCTCCCCGAAGCACACGGAGGTGGGGGAAACAGGGTGTGTGTTTGCCTTTGCCTGGATGGTCTCTGGGATTCCAAGGGATCCTGTCAGCAGCTGTGGGAACTCTGGTCTGCACTGGAAAAGACCTAGCTTCAAAGGGTGGCTATTTTATGCAGTTTGTAGATACCCATTTAGTACCCATTTCTTTGTGTGTCATTTTTTAAACTAAAGTCAGAGAGTTTTGTATCCAAAAAAAAAAAAAAGGGAGGCTCAAGCTCACCAACTCCTGAGATCATGACCCGAGCCAAAACTAAGTGTTGGACACTTAACCGACTGAGCCATCCAGGCGCCCCTAGACTACAATGCATTTTTAAACCAGTGTGTAATTCACATAACAGAAAACTAATGATGCATTTTTTCCTATTTCACTTCAGTGATGTTTAAATTATTTATACATGTGAAAATCCATATATATATATATATATATATATACACATATATATATTATTTTTTTCTGTTTCATTTGAAAAACATTTAATGTCTCCCAAAGAAATAATACTATGATAGAAGCAGAAACTATTTCTTCAAGTACTTCTGTAAAGAATTTGAGAAGAATCATAAATTTCATGGTAAAAAATATAAAATATAGTGAGTCCCTATAAACCCTTAGTATTTCAGATAATTAAATTATAAACTCAGAGCCTTAGAACTCTTAAGACCTTAAAGTCTACCCACATTTCATATAGTCTTGTGGATAACATGCTATACATCTGCACACATATAGAAAGAGTGTGGGTTAGGCCATTAAATTGCCAAATCAATACTATTTCGAGACATATCACAAGGCAGGGATATTTCTTTTGTTCATACAATATACATGATTTATTGCATGCCTCTTGTATATCAGGCACTGTGTTGGGCTGATATTTCAAAGATAAATAAGTGATCTCAGGTCCTTCTAGACTAGCTTTTCTACAGCTTTAGTAAAGAATTATACACATTAAAGTACATAGGTATCAATTGTCTTCTTGGACATGGTAATAATAATTTTTTTCAGAAATCACCAAACATCCAATTAACATATTTTCTAGCAACGCAAGTAAGAAGACAAAGAATCATCCAAAGAATATGGCAATGCTGTATCTCTAAGAACTGAAGTTTACATTAAACTTTGATGTTTATTATGGTCTTGGTAATAAATATAACTTAAATTTTAACAAGTCGTGGATTTTTAAAAATGTAAACTCAAACTTCAGTCTAGAGTTTGAGGAACTTTTTCAAATGGGGGGAAATGAATATTTGGGAGAGCCCAGTATATGTGCTAACTCATTTATTGAACTGACTTGTTCACTCTCGGCCTCATCTTGGTATCCACAGGATGATGAACTTCCCATCTTCCCTTTCCCACCTTTCTAATTGCATATTGTGAACAAATCCTAGGTGAATTTTCTACAAATATCATTCTCTCATGTCCCTCCCAGGTTCGAAATCCTCCAATGTTTACTTACCATTGACAGGCTAAACTCCTCTAAAATATGGCTCTAACCAAACTTATAGCCTCATTTTACTTCTTTCCAAAACCTACTTACTGCTCCAATGAGCAGAGTTTTGAATTGTTCTCTAGACACAGAACATTCATTCTTGGTTCTGTCTTGTCTCAGGATGAGAGATCAGAGATATATTGTGCTAAAATTGCCCATGCATGGAGGAAGGAAATGCTTAAATGACCAGTATTTGCTTTTAATTTGTTGCTATAGAAATGAGAGGTGTTGCCTCTCGATATTTATGTCCTAAATCAGTGTTACGTGAAAATAATGATTCAATTAATAACAACAAAGTTTGATGAACGGGAACAAAACCATAACAATAAAGAAAATAATCGCCACAGTTAAAATAGAAATTTATCTTTTACACTGACAGTCATTGAACACAAGATTGTGAAATATAAACAAAGGGGGGATTGATTCATTATTGCTAGCCAGGAAGACATAAGTTATGATTTGGACACAGTATGGAGTTTATCTCTCCATTATGAGAAAGTCAACTTTTCTCCTTACTGAAAATGCTCACCTCTAACTCGTCCAGGCATTTAGAGCCTATCTGTCTGCTCCATGTCCATTCCTCACTGGGATCTCTACCTTATCCTGAAATTTGAGAGTACCTTGTTCCTGGACAAGGCTATCATTTTGTCTGCCATGGCCAACCTTTTCCTCGAGAATGAATGCCTCCACCCCCTCAGCTCTCTGCTGTGGGAATCAATGAGTGCACTGTGAATCCATATATAAATTTATTTTTATATCCATAATCCTGTTTTGCCTGTGACAGTCCTAGTTTATGCCTTTTGTCACACTGTGCTGTTAGTTTGGCATTTATTCAGGATTTAAAAATTTTATAACAAAGTTTATTAAAGCTGCATTAAAATAAGCCAGGATGGGTGGGTTTGATGGATTTCTACTGTACCCACCCAACTTCTACAAGAGTTGTTTAGCAGGGAACAGTGATCTCTTTAGCATTCTGTTCAATATGAAAGTTGATCTTAAATAAATCTCTCAATTTTCAACCCTTATCAAGTGCAACATAAGTGTAATTAACACCTCTCTTTTAAGGAGAGCATGTAGGGCATTTGCTGATAAAATGAACAGCACTCAGTCACAAACTAATTCCTGGGAGAAATTCAAACAATTACAAATAGAACTGCCATATGACCTAGCAATTCCACTTCTGGGTATGTATCCAAAAGAAATGAAATCCCTGTCTTGAAGAGATAGCTGCATCTCATGGTCACTGCAGCATTATTCATGATAGTCAAGGTATGGAAACAACTTAAGTGACCATCAATGGATGAATGAATAAAGAATATATGGTACACACACACACACACACACACACACACACACACACACAATGTAAAATTTTTTAGCCATGACACAGGAGGAAATCTGGCCTGTGACAATATGGATGGAACTTGAGGGTCCCTTGAGGGCATTATGCTAAGTGAAATAAATCAGATGGAGTAAGACAAAATACTGTATGATATCACTTAAATGTTGACTCTAAAATAACCAAACTCAAAGAAACAGAGAGTATAATATTGGTTTCCAGGGACCAATTGGTTTCCAGGGATGGAGAAAAATAGGGAGGGTACACATTTCCAGTTAGAAGTTCTGGGGATCTGGGGCGCCTGGGTGGCGCAGTCGGTTAAGCGTCCGACTTCAGCCAGGTCACGATCTCGCGGTCCGGGAGTTCGAGCCCCGCGTCAAGCTCTGGGCTGATGGCTCAGAGCCTGGAGCCTGTTTCTGATTCTGTGTCTCCCTCTCTCTCTGCCCCTCCCCCGTTCATGCTCTGTCTCTCTCTGTCCCAAAAATAAAAATAAAACGTTGCAAAAAAAAAAAAAAAAAAAAAAAAAAAGAAGTTCTGGGGATCTAATACACAGCATTGTAAATACAGTCAATAACACTGTATGGCGTACTTCAAAATTGTGAAGAGACTAGATCTTAAATGCTCTCACTACAAAAAGGAAATGATGATTATCTAATGTAATGGACGTGTTAGCTAAAGCTACAGTGGTTAATCATATTGTGAAGTGTAAGTGCATCAAACTAACACTGCTGGACACCTTAAATGTACACAATGCTATATATGCATAAATTATATCTCAATAAAACTGAAGAAAAATGCAAGTTGTAATTCAGAAAATTTATAAAGAGCTGCATATAAACATTACTGGAATAACGAATGACTTTTTTTTTTTAATTACAAAGCTGAGTTTGAGTTAATTATCATACACCAGCATGACAGTGTGCACCTTCTTTCCTTGCTTCCCATCATCACTGGGATCTGAGAAAAGTGTGAGATTCTGGAGAACTATTTGACAATCAACCTAAGTGTTTTTAATTTTTTTTTAATTTAATGTTTACTTATTTTGAGAGAGAGAGAGAGAGAGAGAGAGCGCGTGAACAGGGGAGGGGCAGAGAGAGAGGGAGACACAGAATCTGAAGAAGGCTCTAGGCTCCCAGCTGTCAGCACAGAGCCTGATGTGGGGCTTGAACTCACAAGCTATGAGATCATAAGCTGGGCCAAAGTCGGATGTTCAACGGACTGAGCCACCCAGGCACCCCTCAACCTAAGTGTTTTATAATGACATTCACCTTTTTTCTTCAGCAAATCCTCTAGAGTTTGCATTATTTCAAGTCAGTTAGAAATTTTTAACAAACTCCCTCTGCAAATGGAATGCCAAGAGTTCACCTTTCCAAGCTTTTGTAAAATTACTAAAAAAAAAAAAAAAAGCACCCTTGGAAACAAGAGCATATTAAGCATTGTCACTACGAAAGCAAAACATCAACTGAGTAAATGATAGGCTCACATGGTATATTAGATTTGATTTTAAAATTATATAATTGTGCTTTGGAGTATTTCAATTTAGGGGAAGAAGATTTTGATGGAGCTTTGGTTTTTAATTGGAAAATTTCTATTTTGGATAGAATGAAATAAAATTAAGAAGGTCTAAAATATTGCAGCAATTATGGTTTCAAATGAATCAGGAAAGAGACAATCAATTTAATGAGTTTTACCTTGTAAAATATCTCTCAAAGAAGTTCTTTTTTTTTTTAATTTTTTTTTTCAACGTTTATTTATTTTTGGGACAGAGAGAGACAGAGCATGAACGGGGGAGGGGCAGAGAGAGAGGGAGACACAGAATCGGAAACAGGCTCCAGGCTCTGAGCCATCAGCCCAGAGCCTGACGCGGGGCTCGAACTCACGGACCATGAGATCGTGATCTGGCTGAAGTCGGACGCTTAACTGACTGCGCCACCCAGGCGCCCCTCAAAGAAGTTCTTAATAGACAGCACACACATACGTATATGAATTAATATTAACCACCACTTAACAGAATTTTCCCTGATTGCAACTAAAACCTTTAGAGAGAATATATTTAGAGAGAGATAAACATCATAATTTATAGAAAAAAAAAAAAAGAAATTTGTTTCAATTTTAAATTATTAACCAAATGTACTACTTTGTTTTTTTTTGTTTATTTATTTATTTATTTATTTATTTATTTATTTATTCATTTATTTATTTATTTTTTATATATATGCAATTTATTGACTAATTGGTTTCCATACAACACCCAGTGCTCATCCCAAAAGGTGCCCTCCTCAATACCCATCACCCACCCTCTCCTCCCTCCCACCCCCCCATCAACCCTCAGTCTGTTCTCAGTTTTTAACAGTCTCTTATGCTTTGGCTCTCTCCCACTCTAACCTCTTTTTTTTTTTTCCTTCCCCTCCCCCATGGGTTCCTGTTAAGTTTCTCAGGATCCACATAAGAATGAAACCATATGGTATCTGTCTTTCTCTGTATGGCTTATTTCACTTAGCATCACACTCTCCAGTTCCATCCACGTTGCTACAAAAGGCCATATTTCATTTTTTCTCATTGCCACGTAGTACTCCATTGTGTATATAAACCACAATTTCTTTATCCATTCATCAGTTGATGGACATTTAGGCTCTTTCCATAATTTGGCTATTGTTGAGAGTGTTGCTATGAACATTGGGGTACAAGTGGCCCTATGCATCAGCACTCCTGTATCCCTTGGGTAAATTCCTAGCAGTGCTATTGCTGGGTCATAGGGTAGGTCTATTTTTAATTTTCTGAGGAACCTCCACACTGCTTTCCAGAGCGGCTGCACCAATTTGCATTCCCACCAACAGTGCAATAGGGTTCCCGTTTCTCCACATCCTCTCCAGCATCTATAGTCTCCTGATTTGTTCAACCAAATGTACTACTTTGAAAAATATTGACGGCATTTTTATAAAAATAAAAAAATAAAAATAAAACTATTGATAGAATTGTATTTCTGAGCAAAACACGAATGACACAGTATTAGGATAACATTTGCTAAGTTACTTTAAACATAAAAAAAATGTACCAATATAGATAGGTTTTATTTTATGAAGTGTACGTGAGTATGCTTTTTTTATAGAAATATTTTTAGAAATATTTTTATTTTTGAAAATTATTTTTAATAGAATTATTTGATAAGCAAAATGAACTTTCAGTAAAAATACATTTCAAACTTCCAAATTAGTAACTCCTTTTACTCATAAATGTATCCTGGTGTGAAAGATAAATTATACAGTTCCTAATCATGTGACCCAAATTGAGGAGTTTCGTTTTAGCAGAGTCATGGTAAATCTTAGTCCGATCAGATGAGCCACCACCACAATGTGGACTGAGGCAGGCCAACTGACATAAAGCATGATGCGTTCCAGCCTGTCTGTACTATGGACATAATCTGGCAATTTATCTAAACTCTGAGCTTTAGTTTTCTCATATATATAATAAGCTAATAATAGTGCCTGCCTCGTGTTGTAAAGATTACATTGATTCAAATATGTAAAGACTTAATGCCTGGTACATAGTAAGTACCTAATATAATAGTTCAGTGATGTTAAAATTAATTGCATGGATGCATGCAAATAAAGCCATAAATAGTTAAAGGCATTTAGCAGCTGCATAGCGTTTCAATACCCACTTATTTCTGATGTTTTAGTTGTCATTTAAAACCCCTAAAATAGCTATGAATCCTTGCCAGTGAGGAAAAACAAAATAAGGGAATAAAGGGATAGATATTTGTTTTTATAGTCAAAGTTACACAAATAACAGAAAAGGCCTTTCCAAATACACTAATAATGCCCAAACTAAACACACAGTTTCCATCCACCCATTCTTCACCCCTGAAGCCCTACATATGACTATAATTCAAGCAAATCTCCCAACTGTCACCCGCAAAATTAAACTTAATAGAAAGCATGGGGAGAATTCATTTGAGGTCTGAATATACAAACTTCAGAGCATCATGATATCCATAAGTGATTCATAGTAATGAAACATTCATTAATGTTGGCTGCCAGATAAACACTGAATATTGTTACTTTTTGGCAGGCTTTTTCAAACATGTTTTTGTGAGCAGTATGAAGGCTAAATATATTTTTAAAGCACTTTGTCAAATGAATACATTGGCTATTCTCAATTTTCAAGAAGTTGCCAATCAGATGATGGTATTAGTGTTTGCAACATGACAGAATTGACATTAGAACACTGAATTTAAAAAGCTGGATTTTTTAAAATGACATCTTCAATAGACAGCAAAGAGTTGATGCCTGTGTACCTGAAGTATAAAATGTGATTATTTTGTGTGTAGTGCCATGTTCACATGGTTCAGTTGTACCAAATGCAGAATCATTTTTGGATGTTTTTATTTGTCTAAAAACATGGAATATATAAAGGCTCGCCATGAAGAAAGGAAGCAGGTTTCTGCCTAAAACTCCTGTGAGTTCATTATCGCTGTGAGCAATCACTGATAATTCTTCGAATTTTAGAATTTAGTCATTTTACTTTAGGACAAAGGTAGCAACTTCCCTGTGAGAAGCAAGCGTAAGAGGTTAGACAGCTGAACAACAGGATAACTTCAAGGTTTAAAAGAGCCCCAAAGCAACAAGGAACAAACCAGAAGTTGGCCCATTATGGAGACTGCCAAATTCTAGATTTAGAAAGTCTGCTCTTTGTTGTTAATGTTTGTCCTCAGGGTTCCCACCACCACCACCTCCCCCACCAACCACCAGCTTTTTCTTATGTTTTTCATTTGTGATCACAAAACAAAACGTGACTACATGTTAAAGCATTAGACAAGGGCAATTTTAATAATTTTTAGAAGGGTACAATTAAATTTGGGTACCATATGAGGTATATATAATAAAAGACAGCACACAGAAATTTTTATGAACATTTAAAAATAAGCAAGTACAGATAAGCATATAGATATATCATTCAAACAGATTTACATTAAGAAAAGAAAATGAGGAAGAGTTGTTAGATTCCTCTGGGTTACTAGAAGCCACTTAAATCCAAGTCTTTCCAGGTATATTTCAAAAACCACAGAAATCATTAAGCAGAGTATATAAATCCTTTTTCTCACCCATGCATAGAAAACTCAGGAGATAAAACCTATTAAAAATGTCATATTACATATAAGTAGGCAGATAAACATCTAGATCCAGAAAAGCCATCTCTAGAACCCACCCACAGCAGATCAAAACCATCAGTGAAGATGGTGGGGAAAGAGGAGAGGATCATGAAGGATCCACCAGAGATAAAACCACATTTAAAAAGAAGTCCTCCCCTGAGAGGGTCAAAGAAGAAGGAAGCTGCCATGGTGTGAGAGCTTATGGAGACAGCCATGGGGCAAAAAGCTATAGGCAGTCTCTTAAGAGTTCACTAGCTTCCACCTAACAGCCAGTAAAAGAAGAGGGCCTCCGTCTTACATTCCCAAGGAAATGGATTCTGCCAATAACCTGAGGGAAGAAAAGAAGAAATGGAGGTGGGAAGGAAAAAGAGAGAGAATTTAAAAAAAAAAAAGAAGAAGAAGAAAAATTGGAAGGGGAAATTCTTTATCTTAGACATTAATATATGTTGAAGCAAAAAGAGAACTAGAAAATTGCCATTTTGCAACAAAGTTTGAGAAGATACTAAAATCACTGAGTGAAAAGTTATTGGGGAACTGGTTATCATATCCATATCCAACATATGATTCCATAGATTACATATTAATAAGAAAAGAAACGGGGCACCAAGTCGGTTAAGCATCTGACTTGGGCTCAGGCCATGATCTCACGGTTTGGGAGTTCAAGCCCTGTGTCAGGCTCTGTGCTGACAGCTCGGAGCCTGGAGCCTGCTTCAGGTTCTGTGTCTCCCTCTCTCTCTGCCCCTCCCCTGCTTGTGCTCTGTCTCTCTCTGTCTCTCAAAAATGAATAAATGTAAATTTAAAAAAAAAATAAGAAAAGAAACAAAAGAATCTCTACAATGTGGAGATTTTGCTATGCCACTTTAACAAAATGATCAAAATTACCACTAATAATTAAACAAACTGAAAAAGTGTATCTCTAGACATGATGCTCTGACGAAGAGATATTCCTGCTATCTAACCAGAAATGAATCATTAGGAAACTATTAGGACATTCTGCAAAACAACCAGCCTGAACTCTTCAAAACCTCTTGATGTCATGAAAGACCAAATAAAAAGAAAAAAACAAACAAAAACAAAAAACAAAAAACAAAAAAACCCAGAACTTATCTGGATTTAAGGAGACAAAAGGGACATATAAACATGGCAACTAAAAGCAGTGAGTGATTGTAGATTGGATCCCGGATTACTTAAAAAATAAACACTGTTAAAGACATTTTAGGGCCTCTTGGGGAAATTTGAATTTTAAGTATCTACTAGGCGATATCATTGTGTCATATTAATTATTTGAGTGTGATTTTTATAGGACAACGTCCTTGTTCTTAGGAGGTTCATGGTGCAGTAGTTAAAGTATTGTAGTATTTGCAACCTCCCGTCAAACAATTCAGCCAAAAGAGGTGTGTGTGTGTGTGTGTGTGTGTGTGTGTGTGTGTGTACATAATACATGGAGAAAGTGAATGTGAACAACTGGTGATTAGATGGAGGCTGAGGATCATTGTACTATTAATATAACTTTTTACTAGTTTTGACTCCTTTCAAAATAAAATTTGAATACAAATAAAGGAGCTATAGTGCCTACTTCAAGTTTTTAAAATAAACTCATTTTTTGTCTAGTCATGGTTATGAAAGTAATTCATCATATTTAATATTTTGGTGGAAATGTGGAAAATATTAAACAACGTATTTGTCTATAATCCTGCTGTCTCCAGAAAAACACTACTAATATTTTGCCATACTCCCTTTAAGTCATTTATTTCTATTCAGATATACATCCTATACATTGATTTTTCAGAACAGGGATCATAAATCTTACTTAGTTTTCTGCATTAATGGATAAGGAACATTTTGCAAATCATTTAATAGTTTCAAAAATCTATGATTTTAATGGTTATATAAAGATATATCATAATGATTAGATTATAATTTTACAAAATTTCTCGTCTTTGGATACAATTTATTCTCTTGGTTACCAGATTCCCAGACTCTCTGGTTTTCCCCATTCCTCACTCTCCAGTACTTTCTAATCTCCTTTGCTAGATGTTTCTCAAATCAGCATGTTTTAATCAATGTTTACTTATTTTTGAGAGAGAGAGAGAGAGAGCATGAACAAGGGATATGCAGGGAAGAGGGGTGAGGAGAAAATCGGAAGTGGGCTTCTCATTGACAGCAGAGAGCCTAATGCAGGGCTCAGACCCATGAACCTTGAGATCAGGACCTAAACTGAAGTCAGGCGGCTCAACCAGCTGAGCGACCCAGGCACCCCAAATATCAGCGCATTTTTAACATTGATGAGACCAAAGTCTCAGCTTAGTTTTCACTTTGGCTTCTCTGTTAATTCGCGTTCGCTGAGTGATCTCACTCAGGCTAATGGTGATAAACACCCTCTCTGTGCTGATACCGAAATGTGAATCTGTAGCCCAGACCTTTACTCTGAATACCAGTCATACCCAACTGTTTATCCCACCTGGATATATCAAATTAATGCTAAATTCAAATTTCTGATCTTCTCCCCCAAATTTTCTTCTCCTATAGTCTTGAACATCTCATTTAATGGCAATTACATTCTAATGTTCAGGCCGAAACTGTTAGAGTCATTTTGACTCCTCTCTGTCTCTACTTTGTACCTATGTCCAGTCTGTCAGCACATCCTGTGAACTCCTCTTTCTACATATGTCCAGGACCTGTCCCTTCTTACCAACTTCCTTGCTAATATGTTGGCCTGAATAATCATCAGTTCTGGCCTAGATCATGCATTTCCATCTGACTGATACTTCTTATGCCCTACTCTCTATTCAAAAAATAAAAGTAAGTTGTGAAATTATACCTCTATTTGAATCCCTCCAGTAGATTCAGTCTCACAGTAAAAACCAAAGCTATTTACAACGTCTAAAAAAGGGCCCTATTTTCTGTCCTCACTTCACCCTTTTTTTCCCTCCCTCATTGGCCATCCTGGTGTTCCTCAAATGTGTTTGCTGTAATCCCTACTCAAAACCTTCAGATTTGCTGACCTCCATGCCTGGAATGCTCTCCTCCCAGATGTGTGAACTTGGGGAGCTTCTTGCTCCCTCTAGTCTTGGATCAAACATCACCTTATTAGGCCACTCTATCTATCCTCTTTAAAGTTTTAACCCAGTAACCCACCAATCCTTATTCCCCTTTGTGACTTTATTTTCTTTATTTGATAATCTCATTTTTTCTCTAGTTTTAAATAGATCACAGAAAGTGAATTACACAGTCAAAGGTTATGGATATTTTAAAATATTTTATTTGTAGTGCCAAAACGATTTCTCAAAGACAGCTTCAATGCCAAGACTTTAAAAGACTGTTTCAATACTAAGACTATTCTAATTATTAAAACTAAATATTATCATTTTGAAAAAGTCTTTGCCAACAAGGCCAAAATAAATACTATGTCATTTCTCCTCCCTCCCTTCTTTCCTTCCTTCCTTCCTTCCTTCCTTCCTTCCTTCCTTCTTACTTCAATGTCATTTAATATTTTGATTATATAGTGAAACTTTCCCCAAGAACCAGGAAATTAGAAAAATTAACATTTCTCTCCATTTACTGGGAGAATAAAACCTGATCTCTACCTCACATTCTCCACAAAAATCAATTCCAGGTAGATTGAAGATCTACACGAAATGGTTAAACAATAAAGCTTCTTGAAGATAGTATTAGAGAATATCATCATGAACTTGGTGTACAGAAAGCTTTTCCAAACACAACATATAGAAATAAATATTCTGCATAACAAAGCATTGAATATGTTGCCGCAAAGCCCACTTCCATCATGATACTTTCCTGTTCAAAGACTTTCATGTACCTATTGTACTCAGGAGAGTTTAAACTCCTTGTCTAAACATCAATTTTTTTCTATTTGATCCATATTTTCCTGGATTTTGTTCAAGTTGCTTCATTCAGTATGAATGCTTTTCATCTCCGTTTGGCAAAATATGATGTATTTCGAATTGTAACACCAACTCCTTCATTAGGTTTCCTCAGATTCCCAGATAATAGTGGTCCTTCTCTTCTATGAACATTGAGAACACTATATCGTGGTTTTTCTTGTATTTACTATTTTATGCCTTATATTTGTGTCTTATGTCTGTGCCAACTAGAGGGCAAAAGCATTGAGTCTAGATACACTCTCTTTTCCATTTTATAGATCCCGAAGTGCTTACCATGGTAACATGGCGATTACACATAGTAAGTCCTCAATAAATGGTCACTATTTTAATTAGTTACATTAGATAATATAATAAGACATATATAAGTAATGATACATAATAGGGCATCCCTTTAATATGGACTTTCATTTTTTATTCTTGAAAAATGATTATATTAAAACCAACTGCATGTAGTTTAGGTTGTTCTAAGATTCTAGTTTTAACCTCAAGCAGGTGCTTTATATATCCTTGCTGAAGGATTAAAGAAAATTCTTCTCCTTGCCTTTGTCAACTTTTTGTTTTGTTTTGTTTTGTTTTGTTTTGTTTTGTTTCGATATGTGAAATTTATTGTCAAATTGGTTTCCATACAACACCCAGTGCTGATCCCAAAAGGTGCCCTCCTCAATACTCATCCCCCACCATCCCCTCCCTCCCACCCCCCATCAACCCTCAGTTTGTTCTCAGTTTTTAACAGTCTCTTATGCTTTGGCTCTCTTCCACTCTAACCTCTTTTTTTTTTCCTTCCCCTCCCCCATGGGTTTCTGTTAAGTTTCTCAGGATCCACATAAGAGTGAAACCATATGGTATCTGTCTTTCTCTGTATGGCTTATTTCACTTAGCATCACACTCTCCAGTTCCATCCACGTTGCTACAAAAGGCCATATTTCGTTCTTTCTCATTGCCATGTAGTACTCCATTGTGTATATAAACCACAATTTCTTTATCCATTCATCAGTTGATGAACATTTAGGCTCTTTCCATAATTTGGCTATTGTTGAGAGTGCTGCTATAAACATTGGGGTACAAGTGCCCCTATGCATCAGTAGTCCTGTATCCCTTGGGTAAATTCCTAGCAGTGCTATTGCTGGGTCATAGGGTAGGTCTATTTTTAATTTTCTGAGGAACCTCCACACTGCTTTCCAGAGTGGCTGCACCAATTTGCATTCCCACCAACAGTGCAAGAGGGTTCCCGTTTCTCTACATCCTCTCCAGCATCTATAGTCTCCTGAATTGTTCATTTTGGCCACTCTGACTGGCGTGAGGTGATATCTGAGTGTGGTTTTGATTTGTATTTCCCTGATAAGGAGTGACATTGAGTATCTTTTCATGTGCCTGTTGGCCATCCGGATGTCTTCTTTAGAGAAGTGTCTATTTATGTTTTCTGCCCATTTCTTCACTGGGTTATTTGTTTTTCGGGTGTGGAGTTTGGTGAGCTCTTTATAGACTTTGGATACTAGTTTTGTTGGTTGTTTCCTTTGCTGTGCAGAAGCTTTTTATCTTCATAAGGTCCCAGTAGTTCATTTTTGCTTTTAATTCCCTTGCCTTTGGGGATGTGTCGAATAAGAGATTGCTACGGCTGAGGTCAGAGAGGTCTTTTCCTGCTTTCTCCTCTAGGGTTTTGATGGTTTCCTGTCTCACACTCAGGTCCTTTATCCATTTTGAGTTTATTTTTGTGAATGGTGTGAGAAAGTGGTCTAGTTTCAACCTTCTGCATGTTGCTGTCCAGTTCTCCCAGCACCATTTGTTAAAGAGACTGTCTTTTTTCCATTCGATGTTCTTTCCTGCTTTGTCAAAGATTGGTTGGTCATACGTTTGTGGGTCTAGTTCTGGGGTTTCTATTCTATTCCATTGGTCTATGTGTCTGTTTTTGTGCCAATACCATGCTGTCTTGATGATTACAGCTTTGTACTAGAGGCTAAAGTCTGGGATTGTGATGCCTCCTGCTTTGGTCTTCTTCAAAATTACTTTGGCTATTCAGGGCCTTTTGTGGTTCCATATGAATTTTAGATTGCTTGTTCTAGTTTTGAGAAGAATGCTGGTGCAGTTTTGATTGGGATTGCATTGTATGTGTAGATTGCTTTGGGTAGTATTGACATTTTGACAATATTTATTTTTCCAATCCATGAGCAGGGAATGTCTTTCCATTTCTTTAGATCTTCTTCAATTTCCTTCATAAGCTTTCTATAGTTTTCAGCATACAGATCCTTTACATCTTTGGTTAGATTTATTCCTAGGTATTTTATGCTTCTTGGTGCAGTTGTGAATGGGATCAGTTTCTTTATTTGTCTTTCTGTTGCTTCATTGTTAGTGTATAAGAATGCAACTGATTTCTGTACATTGATTTTGTATCCTGCAACTTTGCTGAATTCCTGTATCAGTTCTAGCAGACTTTTGGTGGAGTCTATCGGATTTTCCACATATAATATCATGTCATCTGCAAAAAGTGAAAGCTTGACTTCATCTTTGCCAATTTTGATGCCTTTGATTTCCTTTTGTTGTCTGATTGCTGATGCTAGAACTTCCAGCACTATGTTAAACAACAGCGGTGAGAGTGGGCATCCCTGTCGTGTTCCTGATCTCAGGGAAAAAGCTCTCAGTTCTTCCCCGTTGAGGATGATGTTAGCTGTGGGCTTTTCATAAATGGCTTTTATGATGTTTAAGTATGTTCCTTCTATCCCGACTTTCTCAAGGGTTTTTATTAAGAAAGGGTGCTGGATTTTGTCAAAGGCCTTTTCTGCATCGATTGACAGGATCATATGGTTCTTATCTTTTCTTTTATTAATGTGACGTTGATTGATTTGTGAATGTTGAACCAGCCCTGCATCCCAGGAATGAATCCCACTTGATCATGGTGAATAATTCTTTTTATATGCTGTTGAATTCGATTTGCTAGTATCTTATTGAGAATTTTTGCATCCATATTCATCAGGGATATTGGCCTGTAGTTCTCTTTTTTACTGGGTCTCTGTCTGGTTTAGGAATCAAAGTAATGTTGGCTTCATAGAATGAGTCTGGAAGTTTTCCTTCCCTTTCTATTTCTTGGAATAGCTTGAGAAGGATAGGTATTATCTCTGCTTTAAACGTCTGGTAGAACTCCCCTGGGAAGCCATCTGGTCCTGGACTCTTATTTGTTGGGAGATTTTTGATAACCGATTCAATTTCTTCGCTGGTTATGGGTCTGTTCAAGCTTTCTATTTCCTCCTGATTGCGTTTTGGAAGAGTGTGGGTGTTCAGGAATTTGTCCATTTCTTCCAGGTTGTCCAATTTGTTGGCATATAATTTTTCATAGTATTCCCTGATAATTGTTTGTATCTCTGAGGGATTGGTTGCAATAGTTCCATTTTCATTCATGATTTTATCTGTTTGGGTCATCTCCCTTTTCTTTTTGAGAAGCCTGACTAGAGGTTTGTCAATTTTGTTTATTTTTTCAAAAAACCAACTCTTGGTTTCGTTGATCTGCTCTACCATTTTTTTAGATTCTATATTGTTTATTTCTGCTCTGATCCTTATTATTTCTCTTCTTCTGCTGGGTTTAGGCTGCCTTTGCTGTTCTGCTTCTATTTCCTTTAGGTGTGCTGTTAGATTTTGTATTTGGGATTTTTCTTGTTTCTTGAGATAGGCCTGGATTGCGATGTATTTTCCTCTCAGGACTGCCTTCGCTGCGTCCCAAAGCGTTTGGATTGTTGTATTTTCATTTTCGTTTGTTTCCATATATTTTTTAATTTCTTCTCTAATTGCCTGGTTGACCCATTCATTCTTTAGTAGGGTGTTCTTTAACCTCCATGCTTTTGGAGGTTTTCCAGACTTTTTTCTGTGGTTGATTTCAAGCTTCATAGCATTGTGGTCCGAAAGTATGCATGGTATAATTTCAATTCTTGTATACTTATGAAGGGCTGTTTTGTGACCCAGTATATGATCTATCTTGGAGAATGTTCCATGTGCACTCGAGAAGAAAGTATATTCTGTTGCTTTGGGATGCAGAGTTCTAAATATATCTGTCAAGTCCATCTGATCCAATGTATCATTCAGGGCCCTTGTTTCTTTATTGACCGTGTGTCTAGATGATCTATCCATTTCTGTAAGTGGAGTGTTAAAGTCCCCTGCAATTACCACATTCTTATCAATAAGGTTGCTTATGTTTGTAAGTAATTGTTTTATATATCTGGGGGCTCCGGTATTCGGCGCATAGACATTTATAATTGTTAGCTCTTCCTGGTGGATAGACCCTGTAATTATTATATAATGCCCTTCTTCATCTCTTGTTACAGCCTTTAATTTAAAGTCTAGTTTGTCTGATATAAGTATGGCTACTCCAGCTTTCTTTTGGCTTCCAGTAGCATAATAAATAGTTCTCCATCCCCTCACTCTCAATCTAAAGGTGTCCTCAGATCTAAAATGAGTCCTTTGTAGACAGCAAATAGATGGGTCTTGTTTTTTTATCCATTCTGATACCCTATGTCTTTTGGTTGGCACATTTAATCCATTTACATTCAGTGTTATTATAGAAAGATATGGGTTTAGAGTCATTGTGATATCTGTATGATTTATGCTTGTAGTGATGTCTCTGGTACTTTGTCTCACAGGATCCCCCTTAGGATCTCTTGTAGGGCTGGTTTAGTGGTGACGAATTCCTTCAGTTTTTGTTTTTTGGGGAAGACCTTTATCTCTCTTTCTATTCTAAATGACAGACTTGCTGGGTAAAGGATTCTCGGCTGCGTATTTTTTCTGATCATCACATTGAAGATCTCGTGCCAATCCTTTCTGGCCTGCCAAGTTTCAAAAGAGAGATCAGTCACGAGTCTTATAGGTCTCCCTTTATATGTGAGGGCACGTTTATCCCTTGCTGCTTTCAGAATTTTCTCTTTATCCTTGTATTTTGCCAGTTTCACTATGATATGTCGTGCAGAAGATCGATTCAAGTTACGTCTGAAGGGAGTTCTCTGTGCCTCTTGGATTTCAATGCCTTTTTCCTTCCCCAGTTCAGGGAAGTTCTCAGCTATTATTTCTTCAAATACACCTTCAGCACCTTTCCCTCTCTCTTCCTCCTCTGGGATACCAAGTATGCGTATATTATTTCTTTTTAGTGTATCGCTTAGTTCTCTAATTTTCCCCTCATACTCCTGGATTTTTTTATCTCTCTTTTTCTCAGCTTCTTCTTTTTCCATAACTTTATCTTCTAGTTCACCTATTCTCTCCTCTGCCTCTTCAATCCAAACCGTCGTCGTTTCCATTTTATTTTGCATCTCGTTTAAAGCATTTTTCAGCTCCTCCTGACTGTTCCTTAGTCCCTTGATCTCTGTAGCAAGAGATTCTCTGCTGTCCTCTATACTGTTTTCAAGCCCAGCGATTAATTTTATGACTATTATTCTAAATTCACTTTCTGTTATATTATTTAAATCCTTTTTGATCAGTTCATTAGCTGTTGTTATTTCCTGGAGATTCTTCTGAGGGGAATTCTTCCGTTTGGATAGTCCCTGGAGTGGTGCGGACCTGCACGGCACTTCCCCTGAGCTGTGGTGTATAACTAGAGTTGGTGGGCGGGGCCGCAGTCAGACCTGATGTCTGCCCCCAGCCCACCGCTGGGGCCACAGTCAGACTGGTGTGTGCCTTCTCTTCCCCTCTCCTAGGGGCGGGATTCACTGTGGGATGGCGTGGCCCATCTGGGCTACTTGCACACTGCCAGGCTTGTGGTGCTGGGGATCTGGCGTATTAGCTGGGGTGGGTAGGCAAGTTGCATGGGGGCAGGAGGGGCAGGCTTAGCTTGCTTCTCCTTAGGTGATCCACTTCAGGAGGGACCCTGTGGCAGCGGGAGGGAGTCAGATCCGCTGCCGGTGGGTTGGCTCCACAGAAGCACAGCATTGGGTGTTTGCGCGGAGCAAGCAAGTTCCCTGGCAGGAACTGGTTCCCTTTGGGATTTTGGCTGGGGGATGGGCGGGAGAGATGGCGCTGGCGACTGCCTTTGTTCCCCGCAAAACTGAGCTCTGTCTTCCCCGGGCTCAGCAACTCTCCCTCCCTTTGTCCTCCAGCGTTCCTGCTTTCTGAGCAGAGCTGTTCACTTATGACCTCCCAGATGCTAAGTCGCTCTTGCTGTCCGAACACACTCCGTCTGGCCCCTCTGCTTTTGCAAGCCAGACTCGGGAGCTCTGCTTGGCTGGCAGGCTGCCCCTCCTCCCCGGCTCCCTCCCGCTAGTCCTTGGGGCGTGCACCGCCTCACAGCCCTTCCTACCCTCTTCCGTGGGCCTCTCGTCTGTGCTTGGCTCCAGAGACTCCATTCTGCTAGTCTTCTGGTGGTTTTCTGGGTTAGTTAGGCAGGTGTAGGTGGAATCTAAGTGATCAGCAGGACGCGCGGTGAGCCTAGAGTCCTCTTACGCCACCATCTTCCTCGGACTCCTGCCTTTGTCAACTTTGTTGTCTTATATTTAACTGTGAATATAGTTTTGTCAGTGGCAATTTCCTAGTCCAATGTGTATCTGTGTTTTATATTTTCACATATGAAAATTGTCCTAAGATATATGTTTCATTTAAATACACTATATATTTTAATCTATGAAACAAAGCAGTGACTGTGTTAAACACTCCTAAAACTTTTATAACTTTAGGGAAAAAACACAAATGGCTTTCCATTTATAATCTAGCTTTTAGTTTTCTTTTCTCTGTTTACAATGAGGTCAGTGCCAAATTTTTTATAATTTTTTTAATATTTTTAACTTAAGGGACAAAAACCTTGTAAAATAAAATGTCCATGCCCACCTTCTTTTAAAAAGTAACAGTTCAACTTAATCCCCCCAAACTATGCACTTTTTCCAATGCATCCTCTTATAATACTCTTTTATCCATATTCAACAAATGAAAAACTTTTCAAAGGGGAGAAAGGAAAATATTTTAAAAGCCTTGAATAAATGAATTTATGGATTTCAAGGGTAATGACCTCTTAGTTTTTTTTCCAGATTTTTTTTTCATTGAAAGTTACCTTAGAATGCTATTGAGTTAAAAGAAATAGAATTACTATGTATAGTTTATTTAACTCTAGGAGGTAATTGGTTATTTCTTTGACATTATGCTTTCCAGATTAGAAAAAAATCACACAAATATTCTTTAGGATATTAAATATGTAAAAACTTTCATCTATACAATTATACTTAAGTTTCTGGCCCAAATATGTATTAACAAATATAAAAATGTGTTAAAGGATTCATAATGTGGGTGAAATCATGTAGTGAAATCCTCTTTTCTAAACCTACAGGGTATGACTTGGGATCTTTTGTTAAGTAATGAGAGTCTCTTATTGTTAATAAAATACATCTTCACAAGTGTAGTAATTTTTTAAAAAAGCATCTCTTGGTCTTTTTAAAAGATATTTGAATCTGAAAATAGTTTACTATACCAGTTTACTGAAAGTAAACTACATCCAACGTGCTAGAAATCAGTGATAAGAGCAAGATGTTTGTGACCAAAATGAATTGATTTCAATGATAACTGGAGGCCCTACGAAAAGAAAATGTATGTGTTGAAACGTATAGGTTTTCATTTTAATCATTCAGCAGCACCTGACTGAAGTGAATAAGGACAGGAAATAATAATTTACTGTCACTTCAAAGAAATATGATTTTAGTGCAAGGAAAGAAATATGGTTGACACATTAAGAGTAGTTATTATGAAAAACAATATTGGTCAAATTGCAGTTTGAACATAATTCAGCCAACTTCCTTCTTTCATCATAAGATTTGCATTCTTTAAAGTTGTAGCTTTACAGAATGATGAAGTCTTTTCATTATTCATCTCTGCCACTGTCTCAGAATTAAAAGGCTTGATGGTGACAAAAAGCCAATTAATCATATTTATGGTGACAACCATGACTGTTATAAAACAGACGTTCTTAGAAAGCATGCCCTTTTCTTTACATCAAAACCTGTTGAACGTGCTCTTCCATTCCCTGAGGCTTTGAAGGTAGATTATTGTTCTTTTCAGAGAGGAATAAAGTGTTAGTACAAATCTAATCATTGCCATGATGATGGTAGAAATGGACCAAGGTCAGAATTTTATATTCTGTTTCTTTTGCCAGTTACTCTTTTTGTTGCCTATGTCATCATCTGAAAAAGATGGATATAATTCATTGTGTAGTAACTCATTCAATCACATTCTAAAGTTCTGGATTGTTCCCTAAGTGCTTAGAACAAGAAATTCAAATGAAGACAAAATCTGGACAAAGGTTGAATTTATTCGTTAGGTAATGTTTGAAACTAATTATAGTCAAGAAGTGGGAACTTAATTATATCATCCTGATCACATTCATCAAAACCTTCAAAAATTCTCATGGCATGGTCCAACTGACAAAGTTCTTTAGAAATGTGTAGTTCAGTAGTCAAAGAGAATTGCCTTTTTATTTTATACAGTCAGATTAAGATAAAATAGGTCTTATCAGTTGTACGATTTTTATTTTTCAGTCAAGTATAATTTCTCCTTAATGAATTTAGAGTAAGTCTTTTAGAACTATAGTCACTGACTTTTAGAAATTAAAAGACCTTTAGAATTTAGTTAGTGCAGAGACTGGTCACTTTTTTTTTTTTCAACGTTTATTTATTTTTGGGACAGAGAGAGACAGAGCATGAACGGGGGAGGAGCAGAGAGAGAGGGAGACACAGAATCGGAAACAGGCTCCAGGCTCCGAGCCATCAGCCCAGAGCCTGATGCGGGGCTCGAACTCACGGACAGTGAGATCGTGACCTGGCTGAAGTCTGACGCTTAGCCGACTGCGCCACCCAGGCACCCCGAGACTGGTCACTTTTTATATGCCCAAATCCTTTTGTACTCTGAAGAAACCCATAGCTCAGGCCCCTACAAAATGGAAGTTCAGGGACTTAACAAAGAAAACTAGTTATACTAAAACACTAATATATTTTTTTAAAAATCAACTTTGGCATAGTAATATATTCGATTATTTGTTAATGCATTAAATAACAAGACCTAGCAACAGATCTAATGGCTGTGGTGAATTCAAAGTAGTAATAAGCAAAATTATATTTCAGTATATCCGCAACAACTATATTATGATATGACATTATCTGTAATTTCAAAGTTAGAAATAGTACTACTAACAATATATATTTGTTGCCTACAACCATAATTGAAGAAAATACTGAAGTTCAGATAGGTGTTAGTGAAAATAAAAATGTAATATTTTTCCTGCCCAAATTCACAGACTATCTCAAATCTATTCAGAGGCCTCTTGGAGGTCCTTGGACCTCAGGTGAAGAATTGTTACATTTATTGTTTTCATTTCATATATGGGTCCCTTTTCTGTACTATGTGATATCTAATGTATCACACTTTAATGTATACACTTTATTCAAAGGATTTTTGTTTCATAGGATGCTAAACTAGGAGAACTTTAATAAGTTGCTTGTAGGAAGTTACACAATTGAAATTCTTAAGACATATTTATACCAGAGCAAAAACATTTAAAATTATTTTAATTGATGTACAGACTTTTATATTATATGGAATTCTGTGCATTATGATAGATTAATGTTGTCTTCAAATAAGCTAATTATTAAAATAATTTCCAGGTAACATCTCCATTCCCAAACTACAGATGGTTTATCTGACATCTTTTGAAGCTACTCACATTCAACTCTACCTGCATCACTCATAGTAGATAAACACTTTTTATTGGAGTCAGAGACATATTGATGGCTAATAGTATACTTTTCATATTAACACCAATTTGCTACTTATCTTGGGAGGCTGGATGAGAGGTGGAATAACACCTATCCTCTACTTGATAAGAACATATTTTTCATTCCTCTGAACTTCCTGTATTGGAAATTCATTAATCAATATGAATAACATGAGAAATTTTGGCTCAAGTGGGACTAGCACCAAGATTTTAAAATACATTCTTTGAATCATAGTAAAAAATGTAATCATGGTCCAGACTTGGAAATCAGCACACTAGCTGATAGGCCAGTTACCAGATTATAAAATACAGCGTACTTAGAAGAAAGAATACCTTAGACATTTCTGTGATGGCCCAATTATGATTGACAGAGAGATCCAGTCCAAATTAATGCCTGATTAACCTTTCTACCACCTGAATAAACTTGTGAGACCTTTGAAGTTTAGAGTTATTATAATGCTTCATCAGGTTCAGTGAGACAAAAGTTATTGTCGGAGTTTCTCACTTAGACACTGTTGGCTGTCTATATACAGAAGTTCCAAATAATCTTCTTTGCTTATGGAACCTAGAGTTTGATCAAGAATTCGGGATCGTATTTTTGTAGGAGAAACTGGGCACCTCCATAGCTCTGGGCTGGAAGTTTTTTGGTTATCCTCATGTGGCCCTGTTCTAGCCAGAGCTATGAAGGGGATTCTGTTGAATATATTTCGGAAAAGGAAAATAAATTTGCATATTTATATTGAAGAAAAATAATTCTTCCTGACCTCGGAAGCCATTCTATGAAGATGAGGTGCTTGACATTGGTATAGATATCTTGTCACTATGAAGTAATGAAGTTGTAAGAAATCAAGACACCAGGGGTATCAGAGCTTAAATATGACCCTTGGTGATTTATTTATGTGATAAGTTTAATACTCTGAAATAGTCTTGTCTCCTTGCTTCTTGATGTGTGAGATAAATTTATATTATTAATATCAACTTTCAGAGTTAATATGGTTAATGTCATTGCAACTGGAAACATTCTAACTGAAACATTTCACTAAAACATTCATCACCTGCTACTCTTGGGCTCCCAAGAGTTATAGCATAAGAAGTTCTCTAGTTACAGGCACATTTTTTTTATTCCTAACTTGAGTTTCTGTCCCAGAATTCATGCTGCCTTTCCTACCTGGTTTTGGCCTCCTAGAGTAAAACATAAAGGCCCACTTTATTGCTCTTCATGGTGGATGATTCTTACTGCACTCCAATTCTTCAAGTATAAACAATGTAATTAACTCATTCATGGAATTATTAACTGAATACTCACTCAATGACAAGCCCTGAACTAGGCAAGGTGATGGAGCTAAAAATGAAGAAGATGCAACCTCCATCCTGAAGGACACTAGTCTTTCTCTGCACTCTAATGCAGACACAAATGAAGAGTCCATATAAACAAAATATCATAGAATGATACACCAAGTATTTCTAAGTAGTATGTGTATGGAAAACAAGAACTTCAGATTGAGTGAGGGGAGGGAATTCAGGAAAAGCCTTCTGGCCAATGTCAAACAAGGCAAAAACTCATAAAAGTGCATCATTAATATAGGTCAGGCATTGAGTATCTTCTTTATTTTCTGCCTCATCATTAAAATGTTTCAGAATCAAATGTGCTTTCAAACTGAGGGTATTAACAACAATACAAACCAGTCTTGCTCAAACTAAAGAAATTTAGGGACATCTAGAGGAAGAAACTGAAGGAGGACTAAAATCTGTTTACCTAAAAATGATCTCCACATTTCTTCCACTATGAATTCACTTCTTCATATTTTTGTGCTTATTCCTTACTCTTTCCTTAGCTTATTCCAGTGTGTTCTCTTAATATGTACGAGAAACTTCACTGAAGGGTGTGCAGTGGAATGTCAGACCAACACAGTGGCCTGCTTGCCAAGAGCTGTCATGGAATTCTATCTGCCTTTAGAAATGTTATCTTTAAGTCAATTACAGTATCCTTTTTATTTTGCAGATGATGAAAATAGAGCCAAAAAAATATTAAGTAACTTTTCCATACTCACATAATTGGTAAGAAGCAATTGATATCAAGCCCATTGGCTTTTCCACTATGTCATTCTATTATATAACTATTGTTTTCTGTAAATAAGACATCTGTGACTCCACTTGGGATATGGAGCAATAACCACTTGGGATATGGATAATTATTTCTTATTTAACCAACTTTAAGGCAATATTCATATAAAACTAACTCATGTTATAGACCTTAGCATCTTAGTAATTGAACAGCATCTTTCCTGAACAAACTGAAAAGCATCATCTACTTGGGGTTCTGCATTCAAAGAACTATTCCTTCCAGTCATTTCCCACAGTGCCTTCTCCACATTTTTCTTTTTTTCATTCCACTGGATCACTCCACTTTGTCTCTTTTGACAAAGAGATAAAGGCTATAAAAACTGACCCTGTCTCCAAAGCTTACCAGTCATAAGCTAATGGGCAAGTGACTTTTAAATCTTAGTTTCCTCACCTGCGAAATGCAAATTATGATTTTTCTTTAAAAGTAATCTCTTAAAAGGCTGTCATGAAGACTAAAGGAGATAGCACATGTAAAGTACTTAATACAGCATGGCTGCTTGGCACAAAAAATAAATTAAAAGGAGGTAGATGTTATCTTAATAATGGTTACTTCCAATTCAAGTCAGCAGAGTGGGGAGGTGGGAGCCCTTAAAATTGTTTTTTAAGTTCCTTTTGCCATGCTCTTTCTGAGTGGTACTCTGTGAAACTCCTCTATAAAAATATGTAGATTTGTCTGTATTTGCTGATCATAATTTAACACGATAAACAATAAAGATCAAACTTTTCTCATTAAGTTCTCACTTCTGGTAATATGCCTTGTTTTTCTTGTTTGTTTTGTTTTTTGTTTGTTTGTTTTTGTTTTTTACTCTTATAGACCACTGGCATAGACTTTGAGTTGTTTATTATTATACTCCCGCACCCATAATAGTTAATCAGTAAATTCTTAATGATGGATGAATCTAATTATTTACATGAGCTTACTGACTCCTTTTCTTTCTACTCTGGAATGTGCTCACTCTTTGGAACTTTGTAAAAAAGGAAAATACATACTTAAATGCAACAGGCAATATTAATTTGATAAATATTTGATTAATTTCCAAATTGTATATGAAGCCAAAATATACACTCTTCAAGATGTCTATCTTTCAAGGAGTTTGACATCTGGATATGCCTTCACTTCAAACTATTGCCTTGAATGGTAAGGTACCATATAATTAAATTAAAAGAATTTTATTAGGAAATTTTTTCTTACAAAGAACATAAAGCCACTCAAATTCAAGAAAAATATTCATTGAAAAGATCCAGAAGAATCTTATTTTGGGAATTCCTGGCCATAATGGGTCTTAGAAAGTCTTTAGACCTCAATATCTCCATCTCTGTCTCAGGAGGTGAAGATCTCTCTTTTCTACCTCTTTCTGTATTTTTACTCTATTCTTATTCTTGATTCCTACTTGTTTTTAGAAAATTATTAGTGTTTTATCTCTTACAGTTTTGGTTTGCAAATTAATTTGGATTAGTAAGCCACCCATTTGCTTTTAATCTTTATTTCTTAGTCCAATTATTTAAGAAAGAGTCTCTTAGTGTCTCATATTAGCCTGTAAATAATTATTCTAGAATTGGGTTTAATTCTTCTTTAATAAATGTAGCTAAAAAAAAAGGTAACACATAGTGCCAACTAGGCAACCAAGGCTGTGGACAGAAGAATGAATACTCAGAGAGGAAAATTGTGAGCAAAGAGGTGGTGTATCTGTGAGTGATCTAAGTGTTGAAATTCTTTATTATATGGATTTGATAACTAAAAAAAAGCTTCTAGGTACACAATGGAATCATGTTTGAGGTCCTTCTTATTGTATTTCTTTGTGGTCAGAGGGCTTTCTTTGGTCATAGCTGGAATTTACAACAAAACACAAGATTCTGCATCCTTTAGTGGCTCTGTGGATGCAATGACGCTGATGCTGTTTCAATCTAGCTATTTCACTTGGGGATGTTATACTTTTCAAATTGCTCAGAATGAGTGTTGCCTCCAAACAAGCTTGTGTAGAGAATTACAGACATTTGTGGAATCTGGTTGGTATAAGAGCATTAGATTGGAAGGTATGGATAAAGGAATAGGAGAGAGTTATGACCACTTCAGTAAGGGGAAATAATATTATGGTATAATGATTGTCTTCCCCAGCTTTTCAGTACTGGAAGACTGTTTATTTTAGAAATTTGTTTTGCTTTCTGAGTCATCTCATGTAAGTCCTGCACATGTAACTGTTCAAGATTACCATAAAGAATGATGGTTTATTTCTCTCATTCTAACAAAAGAGAGATGGAATGTGTGTATCTATTTTTAAACATCTATCTCATTTCTACAAATATTTTCTGATGTCCAAAGACCTCATTAAAAAAAAAACTTACCATAGATATATTTCTGAAAATAGGACTACACATCAGGGTGAGAATTCTTTCACTGAACTATAGGTACAAATTCCCATGATCCACAAACACTATTGAGTTTCTAATACCACGTCATCATGAAGAAACTCAGGAAAAGAGTGGTATAAATTTTATTTTTTATTTAAAAAATGGCAACATAGTAATGCAAACTCCCAAATGAGTTAAGAGAAAATTCTTTTTAAAAAATCGATTAATTTAACATATATTATTTGGAAGAAAAAAGGCAATATGTTTATCAATATGCACTACCAAGAACTCCCACTCAGAGTTCATGTAGGTAATAAGTTTAGATTCATTGCTGATTAGATTGGTGAATTTGGAAATGTTTGAGAAATGTTCATCAGACCTATCAGACATTCAAACAAACAAACAAAAAAGATCTTTCAGACATTCAGATATTTCAGTGTCAATGCAATGTTAATAACGAAAACTTTGTTTCTTTATATTGTAAGTTCACAAAATGCAGATGAAGAGGTTGAGGACTATATTTAGTGATGTTAATTACATCCTCATAAATGTTATTTAAAAAAAATAAAAACATGGTTAATACCAAACCGCAGGCATTCTTGCACTCACTTAAAGTGGGAGGTTTCATCAGTGGTAACCCTGTATGTCCAGTTGAGTAACCCAGGAAGACCAAGGAACCAATTTTTTTCCACCCATAATGGCTATTTTATAGAAAGTTAAAAAAATTTTTTTTAATGCCATACAACTATGCAGGCTAGAGGTTCCAGAAATTCTGTATTTTTAGTGATTATAAGCACAATTTATAAGACTGAAAATTACAGGATATTCTGTCTTTTAATGCTTTCTCTCTGGTTATTTGAAATAATTTTTAAACTTTTATTTATTATTGCGAGACAGAGATGAGCAGGGGAGGGGCAGAGAAAGGGGGAGACACAGATTCTGAAGCAGGCTTACACGTGGGGCTTGAACTCACAAATCGCGAGATCATGACCTCACCGGCAGTAGGAAGTTTAATTGACTGAGCCACCCAGGTGCCCCTCTCTCTGATTATTTTAGAAAGGGAAATCATTGACTGGGCACCTTCTATGAGAATCATTACATAAAATGGATAAAAGTACATTAAAATATTCCTTATCTCAGATCCTGACCAACAGAAATTCATAAATGAATTTATGAACTCCCTATTAAAGGCCATAGGGAGTTTTCCATAAGGATAAAGGAATTACTCGTTGTACCTTGGAAGTCTTGGTGTATGTGTTTGATCTGAGAGGTCTTGTTCTACATTGTGACCTAACTATATTGGATTTTTAGTAACTTTAGAAACATCTTCTTAGGTTCCTGAAGTTTCACATATTGTTTTGTGTACCTCATGGAAAGAAAAGATTCTTCTTGAGGAAGGCTTGATAGTTGAAGGATGCATGCTTGTTAAGTAGAAGACAAAAAAGAGAAAAGCAAATTATGAACAGAAATAACACTGAAAGATAAGTAACAAGATAGAACTTAGAGCAGAAAAACTGGGAAAAATTAAGTAGAAGGCCTCAGTTATAAACACTCCAATATAAGAATGGGAGCAAAAAAAATTTACATCCAAAGCTCAAATCCAGTAACTCAGATTGGGAACATAGAGTAACAGAAAAAAATGGAATTCACACAAGTCTTAAGAGAATAATGTAAGTCTAAGAGAGACACTGTAGTGCAAGCAGGTATAAAAACATAATTGGTTGTTTTCATTAGAAAAGCATTCTCAGCTGCTATCATGACATGATGCCATATTTGTTAATGAGACTAGCTTCCCAATTGTGTGGACTTGTCCCAGACCTCCAATATGTGTATTTTCATGGTTTATGAGAGTGCATAAACTTATGAGTAGGCAATGAGAAACTGTATCCCCATTTCCATGCTACCCATCCTGAGGGATCCTTGAACGACATCAACAATGCCTTCAGTCAAACTAGTATCTGTTGCACATTAATTATTTTCTTAAAAATTTTTTTAAGTTTATTTATTTTTGACAGAGACAGAGTGCGAGTACGAGCTGGGGAGGGGCAGAGAGAGAGAGGGAGACACAGAATCTGAAGCAGGCTCCAGGCTCCAAGCTGTCAACAGAGCCTGACACAGGGCTTGAACTCACGTACTGTGAGATGATGACCTGGGCCGAAGTCAGACGCCCAACCGACTGAGCCACCCAGGCGCACCTAAGGTGTGTGAAATAAAGGAAGAGTACAACGAACAAAGAAAGGGTAAAGAGGAACTTCTGATCAAATTTTCAGGTCTGGGGCCTCAATGAGAATGTATGAGTTGAGATGAAAACAAACAAATAACAAGAATGTAAATAGTAACTAGGTCGATGTGTATAAGTAAGAATATCCCAAGGCAGAAGTATGAGTATACCCAAAGTCCCTGCATAAGGCTTTTGGTAAAGCAGGTACTTTTGAGAACATGAAAGAATACCAGCTAGCTGTACTCAGAGAGCTTAAGTTAAGAGCAGAGTGGTGCAAGATGGTGTGCTCTTTTGTCAGCAGAGGCCAGTAACTGGTGAAGACTGACAGGACCGAAGACAAGGTGCTTCTAGCTCAGGAAAACCAAAGGATGTCTATGAGCAGGCTTTCCCTGGAGTTTCCTAGAAGGCTAAAACTGGGAAGACAAAAGTGGACCTCTTTTGTAACTCATGGGCATACCCATTTAGCAGGAGAGCCACTGTGCAACTGTTGTCCTCACACACTGCCCACCTGGAAAACCCATTCTAATTTTATTCCAGGGAGAACAGACTAGAATAATATAAGGAGGCCTTTGACTCTTCTGACACAATAATTTGGAGTGAATATGATAAAAGAAATTTGGATTTGGCAGGGTCAAAATGTGGCTATTTTACTTTGAGGTTAGACTACCATGAGCATTTCCCACAGCCCCTAACCAATATGCCATCAGCAATGGAAAAGACTGGACTGAATGAATGACAAGCCAAACCTAAAACCAAACACCAAAAGAGATACATTAGTGAGATTTGAGGAGGAAAATATGCTGGAAGGGACCACACAAAAATAAAAAATGAAAACAATGGGAATCATCACAGGAGACAGAAGACCTATGGCAGGGAGATTTTCTTTAGATAATCGAAAGGGTTTTCCCAATATGCTCAACCAATGTTTCCCAAGGTGTTGTCCCTGAATAAGCACCAAATGCATAGCCTAGAAACTTGTCAGTTATATAAACGCTCAGACTCCATCCCAGTCCTATTAAATCAGAAACCCTGGGGCTTGTGCCCAGCAATATAATGCATGCAAAAGCTGGAGACTCACTGTTCTAAGTCTAATGTCTTTACCCTTGAGGACCAATAACAGGTTGAAGTTGTAACATATTACCATCTGCTGTGGATTCCATGGTGTGTAGAATAATAATGTAAAGCTAAAATAAAAGACATTTATTTCTGGATTCCATGTGTGTAGTTGACCAGTTGTCAGGAAAAACATTAACTTATATATCATGCCTCTTTTCCATGATTAGTTCTGAGTTTCAAAATATATCTGTTTCTTTGGGGTATTTAGCACATATTTTATGTTAGATTTACAAGTATCACATGTGAGGCAAAGTAATAATATGTAATTGGTGAATGACTGTTCATCGGAAAATATTTTAATTTGATAATTTCATTTGGCACAGAAAGGATTCTACTTGAACTTAAAAGACAATGAGATAGCTATGAGGATAGTTGAATAACTGAATGAAATAATGAATGAATGAATAAATAATAATGTGTACTCCCATTATTAATATTTCAGAATTCATTTGCATAAAGCTCATCTGCCTATATCATTCTGATAAGTAATTAATCACGAACACACATGTTCTTTAGCTAAAAACTCGTACTTCAAAGGTGACCTGGTGACCTTTTCTAAGTAGTTTAGTGGCTTTATCCCAGGATAGTGAGAGGATCAGAACTTAAATCCAACAGGATATTATTGATATTAAAGTGAAGAAAAAAATAGAATAGTACATTCAAAAATCTAGGACATGATCTATTTTTCTACTTGAGTAAAATATAACTTTGAATGAAATTTGTATATGATAATTATTAATAAGCAAGACTTGCTACCTACTAGTAAGACAAATCCCATGCAAATCTCATCAAACTATAGTACCAACCAAAATCCTTCACTTATGGTTGCAGGTATTTCCGAATAAAATAGCCTGGGTTTCAATATCACAATTTCCCAGCTAGATCATCTTAAGAAATTACTTCTCAGTCTTTTTTCCTCCTTTATCTTCAAAATGGGTATAACATTACTACCTACCATGTGAAACTCGTGAACATTAAATGACATAATACATGTAAAATGCTTACACTAGTGCCCAACACTGTGTTCAATAAATGTTTGTTATTATTATTGTATTAATAACAATTTCAATATTTTATATTGAATATGAAACCCACAGAATGACAGTGCTAAAATTAGTCCTTGGCCACCAGTAAGGGACTTATCTAGCAGCACTACCTAAATACCTTTGACACATGATTCACAGCTCATTTTAAAACTTAACACATTGATATGGTACAAGGACTACCATGGATTTGCATGGTAATATTATATGAGATGGATTTAAGCAAGCCATTTGGGATAATCCAAGCAAATTACCAACAGCTGATAGAGGATTTCTGCACGTGTAGCTGTGTTTGCTCTGGTCTTCCTGCCTGCTGGTAGCAGCAAAACATCGTATTAACTTTATACTTCTGGTGTCCACCTGGCCCTCCACTCCTAGACCTTGAGTTCCAGTGATGTCACCCTTTGATCTTTCCACTTTTAATGCCCATCTGCTGCGTGACTTTCCCTTCCAGCCCGAAGCCCAAACCTGTGAGAAAGAACAACCCCTCACTAAACATGAAAAAGTGATTATTTCTATTAAATAATGTTTAAAAATAGACATGGTCTAATACTTTCAATAGATTTGGAGTTGATTCATTAAAACTTCAAAAATCTATTTGTTCTTTTGCCTATGGTTGACCCAACAGAAAAATGAAGCTTAATATCCCTCCATTTGTCACTGCCTACATTTTAAAAATAAAAATAAATTGAAAAAGCCACAATTAATCCCCAGTTCTCAATATTTTTTTCAACGAGGGGAAAAAGAGATGACTTGTGGATTTGGAATCAGAGCTGTTATGTAAAAATAGAGTTACAAGGAAAACTGAAAACATGTGAATGACCAGATAAAAGAGTAATGAGAAAAAAAATTGTTTAAGAGCCATGGTGCTTTCTGATGGCTCTAGCTCTCAATTCAGCCAAAGGGGAAAAGCAGTTTGTGGTGGTAAATATTGCAGAATAGCAGCATGCATGTGTAGCTACACACATCTGGCATGCAGGTGTCCAAGTGGAATTTGCCATCACTCCAAGAAACAGTCAGATGTTGTCTTTTTAAATGGAGAATGGTGTGAGGACTAGTGGAATTCGGTGTTAGATGTCAAGCGTACAACATATTCATTTAGCGCAGGATTGCGGTCAGAGTTGCTGTTTGACATCCTTTTGCGTTAATTTTACTCAATAAAAATGTTTCATGGACATGAGACAAAAACCAGTTCTAGCTCTCCCTTCAGAATCACATCTTTGGAGGAAACAAATGAAAACAAAAGGCTGTTTCTAGTTTACATCGCTGAAAACCTTATTTAACTTTAGTTACAGAGGGATCAATTGCTTTTTTGGTTTGATAGAAATAAAAAGATTATTGGGCACCTACGTGGCTCAGTCAGTTAAATATCTAACTCTTGATTTGGGCTCAGGTTGTGATCTCATGGTTTGTGATGTCAAGCCTCACATAGGGCTCTGCGCTGACAGAGGGGAGCCTGCTTGGGATTCTCCCTCTCCCTCTCTCTCTCTCCCCTGCTTGCTCTCTCTCTCAAAATAAATAATTAAACTTTCAAAGAACATTATCAGAAAAAGTATTGATCACAGAGTTATTTTTAAAGCAGACTCCCAAGGACTAATTTATTTTTGCTATCCTCCCTCCTCTCAAGTTTCATGGCACCTACCTTTAATTCCTTTTTCAGAGACATTACTGTTAAACATGCCTAGTCTTATAAATTTGGATCTCTCCTGGGAGAAAATATAGTAACCAAACAATTACAATGGCAAGGTTGTAATGGCAACCTACAATTAGTCATAGGAAGCTTGGCAGCTGTGTTTTACACCTTGAAAATAGCCCTTTAATTTTTTTTCTCCTCATGCATATAAGTCAGGGCTCTGCTTACATGATGCTTGTGGGGTCTAGGAGAGAGTCATTTGTTCTTGGTTTTCAAGACAATCAGTAATGGATATAACAATAGCCTCTGATAACTGAGAATTCTATTAAGAGGATGTTTTACAGATTATTGACATCTCTCAGCACAGCATGAATAGAAACTTGAGCAGTTGGATCTGAACTAGCAGAAGCTATTTGCTAAATATGCTGTAAGTTCCCTTGCCTTTCTCAGGCTCTTTTATTTACACCAGGCTGAAGGGACATCTCCATGGGTCTCCCTTGTGTGGTCTTACACTGTGATGGTGACACAGACCCTATGCTTTCTCTCTGAGGACTATCAGCCCTTTTAATATCAAACTACCTGTCTGTGGCTCTGCTAAGGGCTACATTGGTAACCTTTTTTTGTCCCTATAGACAGAAAGTGATTCATAACCACAGTGGTGTGTGTGTGTGTGTGTGTGTGTGCGTGCGTGTGTGTGTGTGTGTGTGCGCTTAAGGGATATTTAGAAATGTGTAAACCCTGATAAAAAGTTTTCTATCCTGTCAGTATTAATTATCCTCATTTCTATTCTGTTTCTTCTTTTTAAAATGACCTTATTGGGTAATTCCCCTAACTTAAAAAAAGTGACATGTGTCCAATTTTGAAATTCTGGAAATCACATATACACACGCAAAACTCAAATTACTACAATTAAGTTTTAATGTTAATTACTAATTACTAATGTTAGATTTAATTAATTACTCTTGCATTGTATTTAAAGAGATATGTAAACACATTTATATATTCTCGTATGTCAGGTCTACTGTCTCATTCACTCTGCTGCTTTGGTTCTAAGTCTGAGGGACTGAGAATCATCCTTCTGCTCCAATCCACACTGGTACCCCCAAAGGTATGAAAGGTTGTCTGTGCTTTTATTTGTCTGGACACATTTTGCAATTATAACCAATCCAGGATCATTTCTTAAAGTGATCATCTAGTTACTCTCCTTTATACTATTAAGGTGGTGAATTTCGATAATTAAAATTTAACCCTAAACCAATGTTGAATTTCTAGAATAAGCCCTACTTGGAAATGCTATATTATCTTTCTATGTATTGCTGAATTTGATTCACTAATATTTGCTAAGGATTTTTGCATCTGTATTCATGAGTTACATTGGTCTGTAATTCTTTTATTTGTAGTATCTTTACATGATTTAATATGTTAAGGCTTGAATATTGAGTTAAAAAATGTATGAAAAACATACAATTCTCCTCTATTTTCTGAAAGAGTATGCTCAAGATTGGTAGGGTTTCTTTCTCATATGTTTGATAGTATTCACCAGTGAAATCATTTAAATTTGAAGTTTTCTCTGAGAAAAATCTTAAATAAGAAATTTAATTTTTTATAATATATGGGGCTATTCATATTTTCTATTTCTTTCTGTATTGATTTTGTTAATTTGAATCTTTCATATGATTTTTTACAATTTAGGTATGTTGTAAAATTCATTCATAAAAGTTGTTCAAACTATTTCCTTACTTTTTAATGTCTAAAAAATGTCTTTATTTATTCTTGTTTTTAGTAATATTTTTATCTTGATATTTAGTAATTATATTATTTTTCAAAGAGCAAACTCTTGACTTATTGATTTTCTTTGATTGTCTATTTTCTATTCCATTGATAACTTCTTTCAATGCTCTTACTTTCTTTTTTCTACTTAACTTGGATTTAATTTGCTAGAGTTTTATTTTGGTGTTTTATTTGTTTTTACTTCTTAAGATGGAAATATATACAGTAGATTGCTCTTCTTTTTAACATAGCCATTCAAAATCATAGCTTTTTAAAAACACTGCTTTAGCTGTATCTCCTATTTTTCCAAATGCTTTTATTATCCTTTAGTTACCATTACTTCAAAATATGTTCCAGTTACTCATGTGATTTCTTTTTTGCCTTAATGGGTTCTTCTGAAGTGTGTTGCTTAATTTAAACATATTTTTGAGATTTTATAGATAATTTCTTGTTTTTAATTTCTAATTAGTTATATTGTAGGAAGAAGTCATATTCTGTATGTCTCCCATTCTTTGGAATGTACTAAGACATGTTTATAATCTAGAATGCTCTAGATTGGTGAATGGTCCTGTTTATTTGGAAATGCTACCGTAAATACCTATGTATAGTCTATAAGTATCAATTAGGTAAAATTCATTGATAGTGTTTTTCAGATCTTCTGTCTACATGCTATTATCTTTGTTGTATTCTATGCTTTAGAAGGAAATCACACCCATGGTCAAAGAGAAGGCATCACCCAGGGTGCGAGAACCAGGAGGCAAGAATCACAAGACTACTTTTGGAGTCTGTCTACCATAATCTAAATCTAAATATTTTTCTTGTAAATATTATATGCTTGGTTTTTGTGTTTTTTTTTTTTATCAAACCTGGAAATCTCTATCTTTTACTGAAAGTATTTGGTCCATTTACACTAATGTAATATTGTTATTGTTGTGCCTACCTTTTATTTTAAAATTCTGTTTGTTTTTTCCTTCCTTGTATTTCCTTTCCTTGAATCATTTAGGTGACTCACATAATTTTTTTGTATTTAGTTTTATGTGTCACACTGACCTTTAGATAGATCTCTTTATGTTATTTTTGTGTTGTTCTATGATTATAATATATATTTTTAACTCATGACAGACTGCCTTCAAAAATATACTATTTATAGTTAAAATATATTCTGTATTATATATAATCATATATTATGTATCATATATATTATGCATTATATATGATACACTTCAAATAATATATTGTTTTATATTATTTCATAACCATTGTAAGAACTTCATAACAGTTATTTACATTTTCCTTACCTATACTTTGTGCTTTTCTTGTCCTATGTTTGAATTCTATATATCCAAAATATTTCACAAATGCAGTTACTTTGTCACAACCACAGATTTCAAATGGCATATATGAAATGCAGCTTTGCATTCTGTGAGAACTAGTGTACCTTGAAGGATTTTTCTCAGATTTCTTGCCCTTCCCTCTTCTTTCTGCAGGCTGCTGTATTACACTTGTGTAATTACACTTGTGTATTACACTTGTGTACTTCAAGGAGCAATGTTTTATTTCCCCTGCCTGTTTCCAATATTCGGAAAACAAATTCTTTTTTTTTTAAGACAACATACACGAAACAAAATCTTTTTTTTTCAATACATGAAATTTATTGTCAGATTGGTTTCCATACAACACCCAGTGCTCATCCCAACAGGTGCCCTCCTCAATGCCCATCACCCACTTTCCCCTCCCCCCCCCCCACCCTCCATCAACCCTCCGTTCTCAGTATTTAAGAGTCTCTTATGGTTTGCCTCCTTCCCTCTCTGTAACTCTTTTTCCCCCTTCCCCTCCCTCATGGTCTTCTGTTGAGTTTCTCAGAATCCACATATAAGTGAAAACATATGGTATCTGTCTTTCTCTGCCTGACTTATTTCACTTAGCATAACACTCTCCACTTCCATTCACATTACTACAAATGACCAGATTCCATTCTTTCTCATTACAAAGTAGTATTCCGTTATATATATAAACCACATCTTCTTTATCCATTCATCAGCTGATGGACATTTAGACTCTTTCCATAATTTGGCTATTGTTGAAAGTACTGTTATAAACGATGGAAAACAAATTCTATTTGTTTGGCCCCTGGGAGGACATTGGTGGTGGAATCATGACTCCTTTGTAGCTGGAACTTCTAGGGATTTCAGCATCTCAGTTTAGCCCATATACATCCATTAGAAGTTCTGCTAGTTTCTCCTTACCCTACCTATGATGGATTTCCCTGATCTTATTGTTGCATGTCTGGAGATAGGAGCAGCTATTGGCCTCTCTTTTCTAGAAAGAGTTGATTACTTTCTGGAAATCAGCTCCATTAGCTTTCTTTGCATCTTCTTTGCTGATATTTTAGCAGAATCTCTTGGGACTTTCTATATCTTAACTGGAAAAGGAAGTCAAAAAACAGACTTTTTAAGAAACATAAAGACAGGACATTCTTTTTTCTTGATCTATATTCATCTTTATTGTAGTTTTCTATGGACAAGACCAAGGAAGCAAAAGCAACATATGTTAATGTTTCAAAAGTATTTTTTGGCCTAAAGATTAAGGATACAGGAAAATGCTCTCTTCTAATTAGTGAAGTCTTTTTTAGAGAATATAAATTTTAGAGTTATTTGCTTCAGTGGAGAGCAGAATAGCTGTACTTGTAAAGAAGACAATTATTAGCAAGTACAATATAGATTTTGAGAGTGTTTTATTGATTCAAAGCACTAAAAATGTGATGTTGTTGGCCATAGATTTTTTTCAGTTAATAAAGTCACAAATTATGCTTAATAAGAATATGTATGCTTTTTACTAAAAGTCTTAATAAAGTGTTGAAATCAGATATCAATTTAATAACTACATTGGCTAAGTTGAGAAATATTTATCTAAACATTTGACTTTTAAGTATTCACTTAATAACCAGAGAGAAAATAAGCATTCCCATTTCAAGAAAAGGAAATTAATTATTTCCTTCTGAGCTATGTTCACTTAAGTTGAATGACTTCATTTTTTTATACTTTAAGCCATGATAATTCCCATATGTGTTATTTTTGTAGATGATAAGCCATGGAGATCACTGTAGTTAAAAAATAAAATCTAGGTGTGCCTGGGTAGCTCAGTCGGTTAAGCATCTGACTTTGGCCCAGGTCATAATCTCATGGTTCATGAGTTTGAGCCCCGCGGTGGGCTCTGTGCTGACAGCTCAGAGCCTGGAGCCTGCTTTAGATTCTGTGTCTCCCTCTCTCTCTGCCCCTCCCCTGCTCACTCTCTGTCTCTCTCTCTCAAAAATAAATAAATGTTAAAAAAATAAAAAATAAAAATAAAAAAATCTATATAATATAGCAAATATTATTCAGACTCATTTTGTAATTATCAAAGACCACTGATGATTTAATGCATAGAGAAACTGTAATCTGAAAACTGTGCAGCCTCACATAAGCTCATTTTGCCTGGTTTTTAAGTTCTATTTTACTGTTGTGGTCATTTAGAATAAAATCAGATTCTAATTTTATACACTGAAGAGAACCTAATATTTGAAATAAAGCAAAATAAAGTTTGGGATATCAGTTCTTTTTTAGACTATTTTTGGCATCCATTTTTTTCTTTTACTTTTGGAGAAAGTTAAAAGAACATTTAATTTCTCATGTGATAGGGTTAAATATATATTCACCACTCCATTTCTAATGACTTCACATTGAACCACAATTATTCTAATATTAGAAATAAGTCAGATACAGGATGTCTGGGTGGCTCAGTCAGTTAAGCATCGACTCTTGATTTTGGCTCAGGTCATGATCTCATGCTTTGTAAATTCGAGCCCCTCATCCAGCTCTGTGGGGATAGCATGGAGTCTGCCTGGGATTCTGTCTCTCTCTGTCTGTCCCTCCCCTGTTGGAACTCTATCTCTCTCTCAAAAATACATAAAAATAAACTTAGAAAAAGAGAAATTAGTCAGACACAATGTTTAACAAAGGATGCTTGTATTTTTCTATTAATTCAAGGAGAAAAGTAAATGTAAAAATAATTTAGGACAAATCACTATTTTCTCCTGATATCTAGAGTCTCTTTCACACCAAAAAGTGGCTCTCAAAAATGCGTCAAGGAAAGTGTATCCACTACGATCATCATAACAGCATTGCAAAATATGAGATTCAGACCCCTGAGCAAACTCAGTAAATCAGTTCCATTAATTAATTTCATCCTGTTTATGTAAAAATTCACTTAGGAAATCTGACTTTCCCTTCCCTGAGACTGTTTCTTCTCTCTTTAAGTTTGCAATTTGGCCAAGCCTAAGGTAAAGGAAACACTTAAAAGTGTAATGTTATTTTTACTTCTTAAAAATCTCATATGTGAAGTTTTTTCAGTTATACTCAGAATGAAACCTGCTAATATTCTGTTTCACTTATAGCCCTTACAGCTTTCTTTTCCTGGCCCACCCTAGACATCATGAGTTTGAAAGACAAATACATGCCCCCTTGCCTTTATTCATGGACACATTCTCTCTTTCAAAACTAGCTTCTCTGATAGGCTTACCAATAAGAAGTTCCACCTGCTATACCTTTATGTAATTAATCTGAAGTGTTTGCCAGACCTTACAGTTTTTCCCTTTGCTGATAAGCCCATTACCACTTTTAGGAACCACAATAGATAGTAACCTCTTTTAACCCAGATAATTCTTTTCCTCTTTAAGGACTATGTTAGCTGATATTAATGTAGCTGTTTCTTTTAGTTAATATTTACATATTTTCTTTTAGTTACTTTTAGTTTCTTTTAGTTAATATTTACATATACGATATACATGTCATATATATCTAAGATTAGAAATTAATCAGATACAGGGCACCTGGGTGGCTAAGTTGGTTAAGCAAATATATATATATATATATATATATATATATATAAATATATATAAAGATTGAACAAAGAAATATGTATGTATATACATATACATATGTATGCATATACATATACATATACATATACATATACATATACATATACATGTATGTATGCATATACATACATATACATATACATATACATGTATATACATATACATATATACATATACATGTATATACATGTACATATATACATACACATATTTATATATACATATCAATCTTTCTCCTTTCAAAATATCTGTGTTTTCATCTTAAAAGGGTATCTTAGAAATGACATGTAGCTATATGTTTTTTCCAACATGCAGTTGACCTTTGAACAACACAGATTCAATCTGTGTAGGCCCACTTACAGATTTTTTTAAATAAATACAGTATAATACTGTAATGTAAATGTAAATAACTATAAATGGAGTTTCATACATTTCATATTCATACATTTCATATTATATACTGTAAATGTATTTTCTTTTCCTTATGATTTTGAATAACATTTTATTTTCTCTATCTTACTTTATTATAAGAATACAGCATATAATACCAATAACATACAGAATATAGGTAAACTGACTATGTTATCAGTAAGGCTTCCAGTCAACAGTGCAATATTAGTACTTAACAATTTGGGGGAGTCAAAAGTTATACATGGATTTTTGACTGCACAGGGAGTTGATGCCCTAAAACCTAATGTGTTTGATGGTCAACTCTATATCTGAATTGACCTGGCTGGTTTGCTCCATTTACATCTATTGTTACTAATATATTTAGAGTTACTTCTACCCTCTTTTGTGCTTTGTCTGTTCTATTTTCCTATGCACCTCATTTCTTTCTTCTTGCTTTCTTTCAGATAAAATTCTTCAATGCCTTTTCATCTGTACTCTTTCAAACACTATACTCAGCCTTGAAATTTTAACAAGACACATTTAATCTACTAAAGTCTTAATCAGTGTCTCTACCCTTTCTCTAAAAACTAAAAAGCATTTTAATTCCAGTCACCTTCCTTCAATTCACCTGTTGATGCTTTTTTAATATTTTAATTGTATCCTGTTTTGAGTGCATCCCCCTGTGAATGTTATTATTTTTGGTGTATACAGCAATTTTTATATTTATTTTACATTTGATTATTTTATCACCATTCTTTATAGGATTTCATATTTTTCTCTGGGCTTGTTTTCTGTATTATTGAAGTAAACATCAAGCATCTCTGCTTTTGTTCATGTGAAAATGTCTATGTTACCCTTAATCTTGAATGAATGTTTAGTTGGCTATAATTATGAATCCATATTTTGCAATCTAAGCAGAGATTAGATTTTTTTAATTATTTTTATTACTTTAAATTTATTTATTTATTTATTTATCTATTTATTTATTTTGCCAATTGACTTTTTCACTGAGGACGTAGTCACTGAAATGTTCCAAGTTCATGTGGCAGTCTAAGTTTCAATCCTCACCATTACTTGTCTCCCTTTCCTAAATATGGCCATTAAAACTAAAGCTTTAGGTTTGATGTCTCCATAGTATATCCTGGTTTCATGTTATCTTATCATTTTAGTTTCACCTCGCTTTTCAGTATTGGCTTCTGTGTATTGACTCTACATGTTGTAAGAACAGTTTTGCATTTTAAAAATGTTTGCTTTATCTATCTCCTTCAGAATGTCTAGTGATTTCAATGAGATGATTTTTCAAGCAATAAATGCTATATTGCTTGATCCAACAATTTTTTCAAAGTTTGCCTCTTTCTCATTTCCTCTGATTTTGAGCTTGTGTTCCATAACCCATCATAATGACCACTCCTTGCACACACCCTCAATTCTTTTGTTCCCTTTTCATTCCATCACACGGAAGTAGCAAAACCACAGACCTGGTTACACAACTCCCATCTGCTTCATAAGCATTACGTTTAATATAATTGTGCTGACTGGGGTGTGCTTTAAATTTATGACAGCAAACCTTAAGTAATTTACCAGTGCTGTACAATCCTCTACCTCTCTACAGTCAACTGTTTGTTCTATTCTCCAGGAAGACATATTCACACCTCTTTCTTTCTTTCTTTCTTTCTTTCTTTCTTTCTTTCTTTCTTTCTCTTTCTTTCTTTCTTTCTTTTTCTCTTTCTCTTTCTTTCTTTCTTTCTTTCTTTCTTTCTTTCTTTCTTTCTTTCTTTTGTTATCAACACAGCTCGAACTAGTGTCTTTACCTCTTCCTTCACTGAATAAAAAGATAGTAAAAAAAGAAAATAAAGAATGACCTCATTCTTCCTAGCACCATATCTTCTGATGTCCCTGCATCTTTTACTCTTCACACAGCCTCTCCTTCCATTGGAGAGGCCCAAGGATGTCTATGCTCCTGTCTTGTAATAATATGCTCACTTATACATTGGATCCCATCTCCTTCACATACTCAAAACCTGCTCCTTCAATCATCTCTCTTCCACAGCATTAATAGTTCCTATCCCCCTTCTCAACAGCATATAAACAAGCTGTGATCTTTCTCTGCTTAATGTCACTATGGCAACTCCCTGGCATAGCACTGTGAAATGAGGTACAGGGCCAGAGGGTATACTGAGACATGAACACATCTCACAGTTCCTGGCCTCAGACATCTGTGAGTAGTAGAGGAAAAACAAGGTCTGAAAATATTAAATAGTCTTTGTTATTTTCTTTTTTGTTTAATTTTGAAATAATTTTAGACTTGCAGAAAAAAATAATCTTTTCAACATATGGAGCTGAGTCAATCGGACATCCGCAAAACAAAAACACTTTTGAGAAAGGAAGTTAGTGCTTTGTTCATTGAATTATCTTGGTATCTTCATTAAAAATCAATTGATAGTAAATGTAAGAGTTTATTTTGGACTTTCAATTGTTTCACCAATCTGTGTGCCCATACCACATTGTCTTAATTACTATCACTTTATGGTAAGTTTAAAATTGGGTAGTATAAGTTCTCCAAGTTTTTTTTTCAAATTTATTTTGGATATTTTAGGTTCTTTGTATTTCCAGACATTGTAGGATCAGTATATCCATTGTTGGCAACAACAAAAATAAAAACATTTCACATTTTTGACAGGGTTTATGTTAAATATATACATAAAATCTGGTAGAATTGACATCTTCATAATTTTGAGTATTCCAGTTCATGAATATATATTATTTCTTTATCTACTTTGAGTATTCCAGTTCACAAATATATATTATTTATCTACTTAGATCTTCTTTAATTTATCTCAGCAACATTTTGTAGTTTTCAGTATAAAAATGTTACTTCCTTTGTTATATTTATCCCTAAGCTCTTATTGATACTACTAATAATAATTTAAGAAAAATTTAAGAAAAAATTATTTTTATTTTTAGGTTTTTCATTATTAGAATATTGAAATAAAATAAATTTTTGTATGTTGGTCATGTATCCTAAAACTTTGCTTGATCTATTTTTTTCTAGTAATTTTTCTGTGCATTCCTCAGGAGTTTTACTAATAGGATCCAGTCATCTGCAAACAAAGTTTATCTTTTCTCTTTCCAACCTGTATAACTTTAATTTCTTTTGTCTTTTTCCTTTCCTTTCTTCTTCTTCTTATTTTCTTCCTATCCTTTTTTGTTTTTTAATTGCACTTCTTGTGTTTGAATCCTGGCTTCACCACAAAGAAAGTCCAGGAAAGTTACCTTATCTCTTGGACTTTTCCATTTCACCATCTACGATGTGGGGTTAATTATTAGTAGTATATACCTTAAAGTGTTGTTTTTCAAATCAAATGTTTAAACATGCATAAAGGTTAGAATATCATGTGTGGAGTTGTGTACATTCTCAATAAATACTAGTTGCTATTATTTAACTGCAAACATGTATTAATTGTGTCTATAGTCAGTCAGAATTACCTTTCTGAGTTCTTTTCAATGTCTTTGGCTGGCCTCAGCTCTAAAATCTTCATTAAAGCCATACTCACCACTTCTCTGAGATTAGCATTCAGGCTTCAGCCAGTACCACAGTAGGTATATTTGAGACCATTTTTCTTTTTTTCAGTTATAACTCTTATATCCATTATATCAGAAAAAGTCAACAGAAAATGGCAAATATAATTTCTTAGTTTCTAGTGCCTAATGATTCAAAAAAAACCTTTTTAATGAATTAAAAAAGCACTTCTTAATGTATAAAGTCTATGAATAAACTTTGAGAGCAAAAAACTTGAAGTTTGCCTAGAACATTCAATAAACTTGGCTTCTTAGTCATATATGTAAAAGTAACACATAAACAATACAAATGTTGGGGTTTCTTGGGTGGCACAGTAGGTTAAGCATCTGACTCTTTTATCTCAGCTCAGCTCATGATCTCACAGTTTGTGAGTTTGAGCCCTGCATTGGGCTGTGCGCTGATGGCGTGGAGCTTGCTTGGGATTCCGTCTATCCTTCTCTCTGCCCCTGCTTCTGCCCCCCTTGAGCTTTTTCTCTCTCTCTCTTTCAAAAAAAATAAACTTAAAAAAACACAAATGTGTTACATAGAATATAGAAAATAACAGGCATTCCATCACAGTATCATGTCAATGTTCGCATATATTTACTTGGGAAAACTTAATTTAATTAGGAAGAAAAATTCCAAGGCTATACCAAAAATTTGGCTCAATTTTTTCTTATTTTTAGTTAATATATCATGTTGTTTACAAGTAATACAAGAACATAGCACTCATTGCAACATTGAAAAGCCATTAAAAGTGTTAATTTTATGCCCCAACAATGTTACAGTGAGTTTCAGTCAATTGTGTATATACAGTTTGTTTTGTAAGAATTAAATATTACCTAATGTCCACTCAACGAAAGAATAATTTCTAAGCTTATAACACAGGGTTTGGCCCATTGTTCTATTCTGAAGAAAAGTAACTTACCTGAAATGTAATACTAATTTTTTAACTTTGCTCACTTAAGATATTGATGAAATAAACTGGGAAACAATGTAAACTAAAGCCCACTGCAAAGGTTGACTAAGCTCATTAGCATATGAAAAATAAATTTCCCAGGCAAAATGACAGTGGCATATATATTTTTAAAAAAAGATTTTCTTTGTGAAATTTCTGGAAACAACAAAATGGTGGATCATATTGTGTTAAATGACAATCTATTCTGCATCATGCAGCTAGTCTATGGTTTGAACTACTTCACAAAATTAATAACTGAATCTTGGTTCTTGCTATGACTTTCTGAACATAAATTTGAATATAATTGTTGGAACTGAGTAATGGGAACTAATAATTATATAGCAAAATGAGCTCAGCTAAAGTAAACAAATATGCATGGTTACCAAAGAAATTCAGTCACTAAAGCAATGTAGCTTATGTATTTCCCACTCTTCCTGTTTCCATAAAGAGGAGACATTTTCTAATCTCTTTCTTGGAGGAAAATCATGTGAAAGGAATCTATTCAGCTTCTGCCTGCCTTCTTGTTCACTTTTCCCCAAGAGAGGAAGAATGATTTATCTGTTTGATAAGTTTGGAAGAAAGGGCTGAGCATGCTCAGTTAAACCCAATGCACGGCCCCCTCCTGCTTCTCTGATCTGCCTGCTTGCAGATGTGACCAACTCCCCTTAGGACTGTTGTGAATGCAAACTACATGACTGCACAAAACTGCCAACAGTATCTGGAGGCCTTCTGTAGCCAACATCTAGGGATAATAAGCAACAATTGTGTGACTCCCTGTGGCTGATCTTGGCCTGGCCTGGTAGGTGCAGCATTGACATAAGGAGGCACAGCTTCCAAATTAAAATCATTAATAAAGATAATTATAACCATAGCAGAACCTAGGCCTTCTGATTCTACCAATTTTCACTTCACTGTACGTCTGGTCTGTTGTCTTGAACACATTCAAACTCTAACTTCCGATGCTTCTTGCATGAAAACAAGTGGAACCAGGCAAGCTCCTAGTATTCTGTGCACATAAGATTATATGAACCCAAATCAGGGAAAATCCTACGTGGCATAAATCCATAATGTATAACTGTTCTGGCAGAACATAGAAATGTATATACAAGTACACTTGAAAGATGCCAGGTGCTATGCAAATGTAAGACGTTATTATTGTTGCTATTCATCCATTCTTTATAAAATTATATGGGTCATTTTTCATTCAAAATATCTGCCTAGCAACTGCTAGTTTGAGCTTGCACCTCAAGAGGATTTTATGCACTGGCCAAAATCACCAGCCCGGCCTGCGTTAGGTTTCTGTGATTGTGCCACGTGGACTCCGGGCCAGGTAGTCTTGAATCGGTTCCCTCACTTGGACTCTGCTCCCAGGTCCCTAATTTTCTGGCTCAGCTCAGGTTCAAAGATGTGTCAGACAGCAATATCTGGCAATTCTAGGGCAGGAAAGGCCCCAAACTAAACTGAATTGGGAAATCTCACAGGGTTTCTATGCCAGGACTTGCTGGAAAGGGAGCAATATTTAACAGAAGAAGAAGCAGGAATGCATCTTTCAGTCCTAGAGACAGATTTGGACTTCTCCCCCACCCCTGCCACACACACACACACACACACACACACACACACACACACCATACTTTCAACATTAAAGCATTGCTTAATAATGAATTCTCCCTCTGCATCATGAGCAACCTAACAACCTAACGAGAATAATTCAAGAAATAAAAGGGACTGAACACCAGTGCATATGAGACTATTCTAGCAATACATTAACAAAATATCTTTTTTTCTAATAAATAGATTATATGAAACAGTTAAGAGAGCCTGAGTTAAGATATATTTAAACTGCCAGCTTTACTTCATATCAAAGCTAAAACCTTTTAAGCTTTGTTTACATAACTCCTAGACTGTATGCTTCCTCGTCTACATCTCTTGATGCCTTTGGATTAAAACACTATCTGGCTACATGATACTGAGTAGTGCCATGTGGGAAGTAACCTACTGAACCCTCCTCTGGAACGGAGGACAGAGAGTAATGCAGGAGATGACTTTGAACCAGTTAGTAGTGGCACTGGCAGATACTGAGGAACCTGCCAGGGGAGTAAGTTCCAGCCCTCATGCAGCTGGGGTGGAGGATGGTGAAAGACATCCCTGTTTTCATTTATAACTTTATCAATGTTGTTTGTTTCTTGGATGCAGAGCCTCTATGCCCACATTTCTGTCCTGGAAGCAGATTGTGACAAAGCATGGTTGTGGCCCATAGTAGACTTGTATTGATAGATTGTCTGATTAGATTGCTCCAGTACAAAGCATGTACCATATTAAAATATCCCGTGCTGTCTCTGGTATCTAACAAGTGAGATGTCAGAAGCCTGGCCCCAAGCTTGAGTTGGCCCATCTGCTTCTGAAGCAGAGGTGGTGCCTTAAGACTGCTTGGTACATAGGGGACAAGAGAAAATGGCATCATTACCTGGATCACTGGTCATCAGACTTGAGACTATGAACTTTCTCTTTTCCTAAAATCACTGATGACTGATTATGCTCAAATGCTTTCATGCTCCTCACGATTCTACAAACCCACACAGTATATGCAAATGCCCCTTCATGTGGCCTCTGATCTACGTTTTTGTACCTTTCTATTACAACTCTCTTTCCTGCTGGAGTGAATTCTAATGTCAGTTCCTTCTGGCAGGTACCTGGTAACATCTTCACCTTTCTCCTGTGACCCATCTGACAGAGGACTTCCAAAATGTAAAAGCATCATTTTACTTGCATGAAGCTCCATGAGAGCAGGGATATTTGTTTTGTTCATTGATGTAACCTCAAGTACACAACATATTGTAGATGTTGTTGGCTCGTGTTGAATCATTCATTGCATGTATTTTTTTATTCTCACGACTTCATTTTTTTCAGTGCTCTAAAGGTTATGCAACCAAGTTTTGATTTATCTTTATTCACCTAGCTCATTCTCTGCTTCTCCCGGTAGTATACCTAATACAGTACCATATGGTGAAGGCCCATCAAAATTCAAGTTCACTCATACACCTTTGATCTGTTAAGAACTGCTACACTAGATGGCTCTACCAGTAACTATATATATATAGCCTATATATGTTGAGAGAGAGAGAGAGCAAGAGTGTGAGTGGGGTGAAGGCAGACGGAGAGGGAGAGAGAGAATCCCAAGCAGGTTCCACATTGTCAGCATAGAGCCCCATGTGGAGCTTCATCTCAGGACCATGAGATCATGACCTGAGCTGAAATCAAGAGTCAGATGCTTAACTGACTAAGCCATCCAGGCACCCCTAACAGAAATTATATTTAAAGGGATCAACCATTATACTTTTTTCTGCAAATATTTTTTAATGCCAAAGCAGTGTTTGAAACAAAATAAATGGACTTTCATAACTGGGAGAATGTTAGCAATTATCCAGGTCAAAACTTTGTAAGATCAAGAAATCAAGTATAGGGAGATTTAAAGAATTATTGAAGGTCATATCATTACTAGTAATCACTCAATAAATAATTTTTGCTTAATCAATTCTAGAAATAGAGAAGCACCTCATCTTCTTTTATATATCTACAGATTCCAAAACATTTGTGAAAACCTGTCCTAAATCGGTACAGGATCTCTTTTTAATTTAGTCTAGGAATGCCAAGAAATAAAATATTTATATTATATGTCTGTTATGTGCTATAAGAATTAAGAGTTGAGTTCAGAAAAATTAAGCAAAAACTCTCAGCTCCTGACATTCTAGCTCTGCCTTCCAAGGGCTTCGGGCTATTTCTCTTCCACCAGGGAGACAAATGGTTATTAAATCTCTGCAATTAAGTGTAACATGAGGATTTAAATGGACTCAAATTTTCAAAATTGTACCTTAATTTTTTAGCTTGGTAAGACTTTGCCTCAATCAAATAGCACCACATTTAGCTAGCAGCAGGAAGAGGAAAACGAAGTTGAGGGCAATTAAATATATATTCAAAAATACTTCCCGTGCACTAAATTTGATGTCAAGTTCTAAAAGAATACAAAGACGAATAAGTAAAACTCTCTGTTTCAGGAAGCTTAGAATTTATTAGCACAGATAGAGAACACCCACAATGGTGATACAAAGCAGAAAATTAAGAGGTATGTCTTGAGTGGCTCTAATTTTATAGGGAACTAAGAATGCCTGTGCATATGATACGTCTGGGCAGAACAGAAGCTGAAAGAGCAGAGAGAGGTGGCAGTGGCAGCCTAGTTCATTATGAGGACAAGACCCAGAGGTTACTCACATCACTTCTTCTCACATCCTGTTGGCAAGAACTTAGTCATATGACCACCCTAAGCTACAAGTGATACTGAAAAGTACTATCTTAGCTGGAAGTCCATGTGCCTAACTGAAATCAAGGAAAGGAGTGTTTTCAGTTGAATTTTAACTTTTTTTTCTGCATCTATTGAGATTATTATATACATTTTTAAAATGTGTTCTTGCAGTGAATTGTTATTAACAGGTATCCTCACTGGAGCAATTTTGCATACTTGAAATAAACCCAATGTGATAACAACATTATCTCTTACTTAAATTTCTGGATTTGGCGTTCTAATTATTTTAGAGTTTTGCGTCTATGCTGATGTTTCTGCTCAGCTAGATATGTACTTTTTTCACATTGACTGCAGTAGACTTTTATTTTTAACTTCTGAACTACTTCTGTTTGGCTTTAATATTCTCTAAACTGTCCAATTCCCCTATGATCTTCCACTTAGAAAATCTGCACCTATTCGAGGGAGAACATGCTTCCCTAAATTTGATCTGGGTTGACAGGTATGGAAACCCGATGTGGAGAGAGATATCACCGGAGCCCAGGGGACTCTACAGGACACATGATAGAATCTAAGAAAAAAACCTTTAAAGGTCACATTCCACAAAGGACTAGAAAAGAAATGAATGAGATAGCCCGTTAGGGACACTTGAGTTCTCAGGGCTGGCAAATCCCCCAGAGCTACTGCATGGCCTAACTTCTTATTGTTTCTGGCCTCTGAGAAATTCCCTCATTTACCATCACTCAACCAAGCTTCAAAGAGGTGTTGGGTTTTATTCAAAATACTACTCAAGTATATTATACATAGTTATCATATATGCTATACCAGGAAGGGGTTTACTTTATACCTATTCCACTCTACCGCCAGAAAATGAAGTCCCCATTAGTCTTTCTCTGTGAACTTGATTATTACTACCAAATCCATACACCTGAGCTTCCGACTGCGGTCTCATCAGTCATTGTTGACCACTCACCGTCACCTTAAAATTCTCCTCTCTTAACTTAAGTGACATCAGACTCTATGGCGTTTCTTCTACCTCAGTTACTACTCTTCCTCCATTTCTTTCTTTCTCTCCTCTTTCTCAACCTTATTTCTAAATTTTGGAATGTCCCGTACTTGGTTCCTGAGCCTCCTCTAGTTCCACATTTTTTCCCTAGAAGATCTTTTTCACTCTAATATTAAATGCCATTTAAATTTAAACCTCCTGAGCTCCAAGTCCATTTTAACTTGTCCATGTAACCCAGACCATTGGGTCGCAATTGAATGTATCCACAAAACATGCTTTCCCCCTAGGCTTTCTTTTGTCAATAAATTACTCCACCAACCCAACTGCAGGAGTAAAACATATATGACTAATTCATTTTCCTTTATTTTCCTTGTCTCTCATTTGTAATCTATAAGCATTTCCTGATACTTCTGCTGCTGAAACATATCTGAAAATGTCCATTTAGCTCTACCCACATTTATCTAAAGTATCTTAGTCTTCTTACTGGTCCTGTTGAAATGTCCTTCTGTACAGTCTCTCTGCTTCTTTTTTTTTTTTATAAATTTTTTTTTCAACATTTATTTATTTTTGGGACAGAGAGAGACAGAGCATGAACGGGGGAGGGGCAGAGAGAGAGGGAGACACAGAATCGGAAACAGGCTCCAGGCTCTGAGCCATCAGCCCAAAGCCTGACGCGGGGCTTGAACTCACGGACCATGAGATCGTGACCTGGCTGAAGTCGGACGCTTAACTGACTGCGCCACCCAGGCACCCCCCGTCTCTCTGCTTCTTTTCTTCTCCCTATGGTCTCTTTCCCACTGCTTAGCCAGAATGACTCTTCAAAAAGTTAATTCACAGTAAATCAATTGCTCAGCTTAAAAATCCTTCCAGGATTTTTGCTAGCACCTGTGGCAACATCCAGCATGGTAGCATAGTCAACAGGGCTCTGCAAGTGAGGAAGACAATCTTCGGAGCATCCTCCCTGCCTCACTTCAGCTGTGCAGAAATCCTCTTTGTTCCTTAATTCCAGCCAAGCTTTTGCCTGCCCTGGGCTTTTGTAATTGCTATTTTCTTCTTCCCTCCCTTCTGTTCCATGAATGACTGGTTCCTTTTCACTATTCAAGCATCAACCAAATACCAAGTCCTCAAAGTGTTTGCTCCTGGCCCTTTTAGCTAAGTAGCCCTCTGCAGTTAGGATCTATCAGGTTGGGATCCGTGGGTGGCTCAGTGGGTTAAGCGTCTGACTCTTGATTTCAGCTCAGGTCATGATCTCATAGTCTGTGAGTTTGAACCCTGCATCAGGCTCTGAACTGGTGGCACAGAACCTGCTTGGGATTCTCTCTCTCTCTCTCTCTGTCCTTCACCTGCTTGCATTTTCTCTCTCTCTCTTTCTCTCAAAATAAATAAATAAACAACAACAAAAGAGAATCTGTCAGATCACCCTGTTCATTTTATCCAAAGCACTTATAAAGTCTGTATCTTATTTATATATGTTTACTGATTATATACACCTAAAGGAATATAGGCATCTTGAGACCAAACTGTCACTGTCTTGTCATTATTCATGTATCCCCAAGCCTGGAGCCATGCCGGCCTTCTTATTTCCAATAGTTATCAAGTACAGGAATAAGCAAAGACACTGCAAGATGGTATTAAATGACTATGAATTGTTAGGACTGATGGTTTCAGATAATCAACATTTGTGGTTGCCAGCATGATGCATACTGTTCACTAATCTATTCTGAGTTTGTAAATAAATCTGTTTATTCAGATTTGCAGTTTACAGTATGATAATGAGGTTACAGACTTTAATAGTAAAAACTAAGAAACAACTTAAAAGCCTTAAAGTTAGTGATTGCTTAAATAATGTCTAGAATATCCATTTTGTATAATGTTTTGCAACCTTTAATGCCTTTCCGATGTCATCAGTGTTCTCAAACTAAATATATGCTGTCCAGGTATTATTCTGTACTTAGAAAAATAGCCTAATTTTAATTTGAAGACTGGGATGAAAACAAATTTATTTTGAAAGAAAAAAAAGATCATGTGGTGGCTGGACATTAATTTCTGTCATTTTCAGAAATATCTTTCTCAGTTTGAGTGTTTGGTGAACAAACAAACAAACAAACAAAACCCTATAATGTAATTTAGAAGGAAAAAGAAAATAAAAGAACTCCATAAAGAATATAAAAATGTCTAAGATTTTCGAGTTTTATTTTATTTTGTTTATTCTTGAACATTATATACTAGGTTCCACATTCCATCACTCCCTTTTTCTTTCATGTTTTCCACACACCCTAGTGTCTCTGTCACCTTTATGTTAATAAATTTGTGCAAGAAAATACAACTTTCCCTTGTTTTCTTCCATTAAATTTGAATGAACTACAGAGCAGGGTTTGTGTTTGCAGTGGTTATAAATTTATATTCTTGGCAGCCATGACCAAAAATCCAAAAGGAAAAACGGGGTGTGAAGGGTAGGAGTGGAAGCAGAAACACCTCCGAAGCAGTGTTACCTTTTCCCTTCCTTCCTTTTGCGCTGCCAGAAGTCAGGACTCGGGAGGGACAACAGGATGTCAAAGAAAGCTGGTCTTCTCCATTCACCGCAGAAGGGCCAGTGGGGATTCTGCTCAGGCGTGATGCCAGGAGTAGTGGAACTTTGCTCTCATTCTTTATATCCTTTCCTCTCCTAGTCACACATTCACCCACATATTTAGACAAGTAGGAAGTTATTTCAACAAACATAGTCTTATAGCAACTCCAAATGAAGTGCGAAAAAAAAAAAAAAAAAAAAAACCAGCAAAGGTCGATTCTGTTTTACCTTTATTTTTATAATACCATGAGTTGAATACTTTTTTAAGTATGAGGAACATTGCATTCTCAGGGAAATTAAGAATTAAAATTGACACCTTAGCAACATAATTGAGGCTCCATAGGTGAATTTCAAATTGATTTGGTACATATTGCCTTCTCTGGGCAGAAAAGGGATGATGAATGTTAAATAGGACTCCATCTGAGTTTAGGGAGTCCAAATGTTACTGCTTTCTAAAGCAATGACACTCACACCTTCTGAATTTTATGGTTAGCTATTTGTCTCCTAAATCAAAGTTGTGTGTTATCAGCTTGGCAAACTTGTGACAACATTGTCATTCCTGCTTTCAATGGAAGGTTGAAAAGGAAACCGCTCCTCATTTCTTTTCTCCTGTCTCTCACTGGGTTCTCGAAGCTTCCTGATTGGTTAGTCTGTGACCCAAACCACCTCATTAGAGAAACTGATCCAATTTGGGAAATAACAAGGGGTACTTCCCGACAACAAACAATTCTAAATACTTGATAGAAAGTTACGTCCATTTATGAGTCACTTTCCTAACTTATTCTGGACCTATTACTAGACAAAATAGAGGAACACCATCACTTACTGATTCACATACAGATTTAATTAGTGCACAACTGGGAGCCTGTTTCAAGTCATAAAAATGTTGGTAACTCATAGGAGGATATTTGTGAGCCAATTTAGAAGGTCTACAGTAAGTTTAGCAAATTTAATGAAACCAGTAACACCACAGACTAGTAAAGGCAGGCTCTTGGCAGTCCTCTGTGACATGCACAAATCACTTGTGTGTTTGGGAATAATTATACTGAAAGTGATTTTATAAATTAAATAGTAATCATGGAAAGAGTAGAATGATGCCAAACCTGCATGTCTCCCAGACTGCATTCTTCCCCATCCTCAAGGGGGGACACTTGTCCCCCACACTGATATTTGTTTTTCCCTTAGACTCCAAAAGTAATCGTGATTTTGGTTAGGAAGTTAAAGAAACTCTAGAAACTAGGTCAACACCACAGCAGCAATCACCCTTCCTTTATAGTCTGTCCCTGACAACAAGCCTTCTACCACGTTCCAAAGAAAAGCTCCTCATCTTATCCCTCTAGTATGTAACTAATTTCCTGGATTATTCACAGATCCAGAGCCCCTGTTGTGTGGCGTGCATAGTGTCCGTATCTCAGTCCCTTTACTACAGTGTTCTACCTTTGTTTGTCTGCACCACTTTTGGTACTGCCTAAAAGCATTGCCATCTTGTTCCTACCCAGAGACCTGACTCAGCCATTCCTAACGTTGCTCACCTCCTGCCTACCCAAGACTGAGTTTTGGTTACTCTTCCAAACCTGGTACATGTCAGAATTAAAATAGTTATTTGGCGTTGACTCTTGAAGATGGTTTGTTTCATACCCATTACGGTTATTGGTTGCATTCTCTGGATGCAGTGTTCTGCTCCTTTTTTTTAAAGTTTATTTCTTTATTTTGAGGGGGTGGAGGGGCAGAGAGAGGGAGAGAGAGAATCTCTAGTAGGACCTACACTGTCAACACAGAGTCCAATGAGGGGTTTGAACTCATGAACCATGAGATCATGACCTGAGCCGAAACCAATAGTCAGACCCGTAACCGATTCAGCCACCCAGGCACCCCAGTGTTCTGCTTTTTAAGAAGACTTTTCTCCAACTAACAAGCAGCTGGTAATTTCTTGTGTTAAGGGGTGGGCAGGTGCAGGGTGACAAATCCTAGGTCTTGGAGTCTGCCTTGTTAGTTAAAAGGTATAAGATCTGTCAAGGGACACTTGAGCTTCTCCTATGAAGATTAACAATAATGGAGCCATTTTGGAAAATACATCTTTAATACTCCTGGGGTAACCATTAGGAGGGTCCTGAGAGCAGGAATAGTTGCTCAGAAAAGAAGACATCCAAATCCTTGGCTGCTGGTATGTGCCTCCTCTTATCACAACTCCTGTGAGTAAATCTGCCTATTGACAGTTCTAAAAGCAAAGGCTATAGAAGAGCATGAAAGGAAAATTGTAAAGTAACAAAGTTTATATTTTAAGTGATTAAACAAAAACAAGTAATAAAAGAATAAAATTCAACTTAATTAAAATATTAAAGTATCGAAGAAGAATGAGAGTTTAAATACTAAGTAAGAAAGTTAGTGAAAATTACAATAAAGAAAATAAAAGGTAAAATTTAACAGGACAGAAATTTAAAGGCATTAACATTAGAGTGGATACCATCAAGAAGAGGAGAGATCATAGGTACTGGCCAGGATGTGATGAAAAGGGAACGCTTATATACCGTTGGTATGAATTTCAACTGGTCCAACCACTACAGAAAACAATATGGAGTTTCTTCAAAAACTTAAAAATAGATCTACCATATGATCCAGCAATTCCATTTCTGGGTATATACTCAAAGGAAATGAAAACAGAATTTCAAACCATGCTTATTACAGTCTTATTCATAATAGCCAAGGTATGGAAACAACCTAAAATGTCCATCAGTGGATGAATATATATACTGGAATATACATACTGGAATGTGCATAGTAGAATGTAATTCAACCGCAAGAAAGGAGAACATCCTGCCGTTTGTGACAACATGGATGGAAATTAAGCACACGATGTTAAGTGAGGTAAGTCAGACAGTGACAAGTATTGTATGATATCACTTATTATGGAAGCTGAAAAAGCAAAACTATTAAAAACAGAGTAAAATGGTGGTTACCAGGATCTGGGGAAAGGGGGGCTAAGACAGATGCTGTTTGGGAATACAAGCATACATTGAGTGATAAATAAGCCATAGAGAACGAATGCATAGCGAAACGAATATAGATAATGTGTTATAATCATCAAACTTGCTGAAAGAGCAGAACTTAAGTATTCCAGCCACTAGAAAGAAAGGATAATTATGTAACGTGTTAGAGGTGGTAAGTATCTTTACAATGGCAATCATATTACAATACATAAATGTATCAAATTAACATGTTGTACACCTTAAATTTATACAATATATGTCAGGTGTATTGAAAAAAAATCAAATTATATATATTGAAAAAATTTTCTGTATCTCCTTTTAACATATCAAATATGATTATGATTTAAAATATCAAAATGATTATGAGGAGCCAAAAATTAAATAAAGACATGAAAATGAGAGCAGCAAAAAATAAAAAGCTAAAACTGAGAAGTAACAATCTGTTACAACATTATAGAAAGAAAGTGGCTATGTGGGAATCAATGAGCAATGATACACAAATCTATTCTACAGCAAATTTAAATAGTGTTTCAAAGGTAATTCTGAATATTCTAAAAGTCTTAACCATTTACATTAGAAATTAACCTTCACAGGGGCGCCTGGGTGGCTCAGTCGGTTAAGTGGCCGGCTTCAGCTCAGGTCATAATCTCACGGTCCGTGAGTTCGAGCCCCGCGTCGGGCTCTGTGCTGACAGCTCAGAGCCTGGAGCCTGTTTCAGATTCTGTGTCTCCCTCTCTCTCTGCCCCTCCCCTGTTCATGCTCTGTCTCTCTCTGTCTCAAAAATAAATAAACGTTAAAAAAAATTTAAAAAAGAAATTAACCTTCACGTAAAATGTGAGTTCAATTCATATTATACATTGTTCAACTTTCTGTTAACTATTTTGATTGCTCAACATTTTCATCGTCTAATGACACTTAACATCTTAGAAATGTAAAAGGATAATTTCCTTGGAATTATAAATACTGAAACATCTTGAGAATATTGATCAAACATATTTACAGAAAAGTTGTGTCAATTCATGTTTACACCAGAAGCATATAGAATGCTCATCTCATTGCATCCTTGCTGACATCGGGTATTAGCACAAACTGATGATTTATTTTTATTTTTATTTTGTTAATGTTTATTCATTTTTGACACAGAGAGAGAGACAGAATGTGAGTGGGGGAGGGGCAGACAGCGAGGAAGACACAGAATCTGAAGCAGTCTCCAGGCTCTGAGCTGTCAGCACAGAGCCGACTCAAGGCTCGAACTCACGAACTCTGAGATCGTGACCTGAGCCAAAGTTGGACGCTTGACTGAGTCACCCAGGCGCCCATGATTATTTATTAATTTGATAGGTAAAGATAGACATTGTGTACATCAGACACTCGGAACAGATACCAATTTTCTGTGATTCTTCAAAACCTGGACAGTGCAGCATTACGAACCTAATAAGCACAATTTTTCAAGGTACTTCAATAATCTTTATATACCTAATTAATCAAATTTATAAATGAAATAATTCAGAATCTCTTCAGTATTTTAAACATTTTACAAGAGACAAATCTTATACATAGCAACACAGTGAGAGTAGGAAATGTGTATAGGCCCAAGTTATAGAAAAGTCTCACACCATGGTAAACACAACTATAAACATTTATATACACAGAACTTTTTTAAATATTAAAATTCCAGGGCACCTGGATGGCTCATTCGGTTAAGTATCTGACTTTGGCTCAGGTCATGATCTCACTGCTTAGCCTGGAGCCTGCTTCAGATTCTGTGTCTCCCTCTGTCTCTGCCCCTCCCCTGCTCACACTTAGTCTCTCTCAAATATAAATAAACATTAAAAAATTTAATATTAAAGTTCCAATTTATAAAAAAAATGATCTGAAATTAAAGAATCATAACACTAAAGTATTGCATTTTTTTCCTGTGCATTCAGATAATTTGCTAGGGAATCAGCCTGAAACTTTCAAGATTTGGTTTAAACTTTGTTAGTAAGTTTAAACCCAAAGGCATCTGGGTGGCTCAGTTGGTTAAGCGTCTGACTCTTGGTTTCAGCTCAGGTCATGATCTCACAGTTCGTCAGATGGAGTTTTGCTTCTCACTCTGTTGACAGTGTGGAGCCCGCTTGGGATTTTCTCTCTGCTAATTGCCCCTCCCCTACCCGCCCACGTGTGTATGTGCGCTCATGTGCACACTATCTTCCTCTTCCTCAAAATGAATAAATAAACATTAAAAATTGTGTTAGGCCAGGTTTAGATTAGCTTTTAATCTAGGGATTGGGTGACCCTTCTCCTGGGCCATTGCCTTTCTGGGGTCTCCATTGAACACTTGGGATATTCAGCAAAGTCTTTCTACTCTATTCAGAGCTCTCCAATCAGCATTATGCAAGCTCCCGAATGAGCTGCCTTGTAGGTAGGGGTCTTGTACTCTGGGTATGCAAAACTTAGTCAAACTAAGCCAAAATTTAGCCACTGATGTAAAGCAAACACCATGCTGATTTTCAGAATCCCTTCACTGAGTAGCTCCCTCCTCTCTGCTACCTTCACAGACTAAGAACTGGGTGATCAAAGGTCACCATGGCTGTTTCCCTTCTCTTGGGGATCTGAGTCTCATGCACTTATCATCCAATATCTGAAACAGGTACTTTTATTTTGTCCAATCCTAGACTGGTGGACAGCACGTGGGTAAGGCTGACACCATTTACTTTTTCATTCCCCCCACGTAGTACCGTAAATTGTTTTTTCCTCTGAAGTTTGTGCTAAAGGTGTGCTGGAAATTCTCACTCTGTTGGTTTTTTGTTTGTTTGTTTGTTTGTTTGTTTTAGTTTTTTAACCTCTTTTCATGTATTTTATACCTTTATTTTTGTGTTGGATTCTAGATAAAATCTCTTCACTTATATTACAGTTTATTAATGGTCTCTTCAACTGAATCTAATGTGCTGATAAACACTTAAGTTTTTATAATTTATTATATTTTTATTATGGAGAAATTAATTTCATACCTATTTAGTTACTTTTATAGTTTCATGATCTTGATATTTGTCATCTATTTTTTAATTAAACAGAGTGAACAAGTATAATCTCTGTGATAATTTTGCCTTAAAATCTTTATAGATCTCTTTCTGCATTTTTTGTTTCTGCTGGTTCTCTCTCATAGTATTTATGTTGCTTTTATGCTCAGGTACTTTTTTTTTCTCTGAGCTACTTATTATATTAGGAATATTATTTGTTTTGATTCTTTCATGCATTTAATAATATCTGTTTAGCACTTACTATGTTACAGGTAATTTATTGCAATACAGCAGTGAACAAAGCAGAGATAGATTGCTTTGCTAGGGACATTTATATTCCAGTGAGAAGAGAATCAATAAATAAGTAAATTATATACCTCCTGCCATACAAGCACACACAAACAGGTGCCTAAATTAGTTATCTAGATCACGGTGTGTGTTCATGGAAAAAAATAATTCAGGAATAAAGTAGAATTGAAACAATTGAATGGATAACAGGATGGTCAGGGAAGGCCTCACTGAAGGATGAACACAAAAATGACGTTGTGTATTTCTGGAGGGATAGCATTCTAGACGAGTGAGTAAGGGACAACAAACACAATAATCTTGAGGCTAGAGCATGCCTAGAGTGTTCAAGAAACAGGGAAGAACAGTATGGTTGAATTTGATGGCGTGTTTTAATTGCAATTGAGAGAAGCATCTAGGTCCATGGAGAGCATCTAGGAGTAAAGGGCCTCTGGTAGGGAGACAGGAAGGATGGGAAGCAGGAGTGTGTTTTTCAGGTCAACGGATACTGTGAATGAAGGAGCTCACTCCCAAAGAGAGGACCCTGGGAGATGGAGTAAAACTGACTCTAGAGATTCTGGATTCCAATTTCATTTAGATTTTGATCATGTGGCTCTTCATTATTTTACTATCTCATTCATGCTTTTAATAAGATTTTTTTAAAATTATTCAGCATTTCTCATTGTTTCAGTCTGTTTTCTGCAGGAAAACAACCTGCCAAACTTCCAGACCCACCTTCTTTAAAAATGTGTCATTGATTTTTAAGTAATTGATAAAATATTCCATTACTCTTTTACTTCATAAGAAATAAATATTTTTGGAGATGCTTGTTGTCTATGACCTGAACATTCCCTCTATTGCAATAGTCCTGCTGCCCTTACTTCAATAATCCTTTTGGATAAAGTCTTTCCTTATTTCAGAAAGTAATTAATTAATCAAATATTTTTAGAGCTACCTTTAATGATGGCAAGCCTAGGCCAGACAAACATTTCACTGTGATGTCTGTGAATTACTACCAGAGAAAATTCTAGAGATCTTATGTCTCCAGGTAACACTATTTACAAATGGAACTCCCATGCAAGGCAACGGGAGGCTGGATATGAGAGCAGCCCAGAGCGCAATCCAAAGCAGAGAGTACGGATTCAAGTTCTCACTCTATGATTCCTTTTGCTTCAAGTTGGGAAAGGTACTTCACCTCTAGAAATCTCACTTTCCTCATATGTAAAATAAGATTGTAAGAAATAAAGAAGGCATGTGAACAACTAAGCATCATGCCTGGTACACAGTAAGTGCTCAAGCAATGTTAGCCAGTGTATTAGGTTTCTATTGGTGTGAAATTACCACAAATTTAGTGGCTTAAAACCACACATATTTACTTAGTTCTGTAGTTAGAAGTCTAACATAAGTCTCACTGGGCTCTATCCAAGGTGTTGGCAAGGATGTGTTCCCTTCTGGAGGCTTTAAGGGAAAGTCTGTTTCCTTGCCTTTTCCAGCTTCTAGGGGCTAAGTGCATTCCTTCACTGGTGGTCCCCTCCTACCTTCTTCAATGCCACCAGTGGCAGTTGAGTCCCCCTCCCACTGCGATCTGTTTGGTTCTCTGCAGCTGGAACATATTCTCCACATTTAAGGATTCACATGATTACATTGGGCCTCTAATTCTAATCCAGGTTAAATTTCTCATCTGAAGGTCCTCACGTTAGCATCCCTGTCTCAATGAGCTTTTTGCCATGTAAGGTGACGTAGTCACAGGTCTCTGTGATCAAAATATTGACATTTTTGTGGGGCTATTATCCTACCTACTGCAGCCAAGATTATTATTGTTTATTCAGCACAATGGCTGAAAATTTGAACCGAATACAGCCTATCATTATGCTTAATGCCAGCATTGATCTGACAACTAAAGAAATAGCACCAAACAAACAAAAACTCCGAAATGAGATTATGGTCTTTGACAAGGAAAGAGAAAGAAAAAGTGAACTCATGTGGGTAGGGAGTGTCAACTAAATCTTTCTCATCTCCATCCCCCATATATTCTGGAGTAACCAAAGTTCTCAAGGATGCTGTCATTGCTCTTCCCTTCTCATTTGTTTCCTCAGTCTTGGACTTCAATTTTTTTAGTAATTCTTTCTACCTTTTATTGACAGATTACATTGGTTCCTTGGTATACAATTTGATGACTCAATATTTGTATACATCGAGAAACGATCACCAATAGTAAATGTCTATTGAGAGGATATCTTACAATAATTATTGGAAGTTGATTTCAATTAAGTGTATGCCAACAGGCTAATCAAAAATGAGGTATAGTTCTGGGGCCCCTGGGTGGCACAGTTGGTTAAGCGTCCGACTTCAGCCAGGTCACGATCTCGCGGTCCGTGAGTTCGAGCCCCGCGTCGGCTCTGGGCTGATGGCTCAGAGCCTGGAGCCTGTTTCTGATTCTGTGTCTCCCTCTCTCTCTGCCCCTCCCCTGTTCATGCTCTGTCTCTCTCTGTCCCAAAAATAAATAAATAAACATTGAAAAATGAGGTATAGTTCTGAGTCAAATCGTAAGGAGCTAATTTGTTCGATCTTCAGTTGATTGATTTTGTTTTTCTTTAAGTCCTCTTTTATTAACATTCACCTTTTGGTTGTATACTTTGATCATTTTATAGGTTGTCAGTGAAGTTTTAGCGACATGTGAAGAATTAATGAACATTGCAAATTTTCAGTGAGACACTGTGCTGAACAGGAGTTGAGTAACTTGGACCTGGAGAGACTTTGGCTAACGGCACCACTGGAGGGGCCTGGGAGGAACAGCTTATTCTCCTTGATTGTTTTCTCTAAACCATCTGTAGTTTTCAACCAAATCTATTTGGAAGTAAAATAAGCTGCAGCACATGGTGAGTCACACGGCATTTGTCACCATGTCACCTTGCAAGAGAAGTCATTTAGAGACAGCAAAGGGACCAACGTCCTTTACATACTGATGATGACACCTGGGTATATCCGGGTCAAGGCCAGGATGGTGGAGCACGAGATTATACTGCCTCCTCTTAGGAGTTGGAAACTGATAAATGTGTAATGCTAACAACCTCCGAAGCCTCACACTTTTAAATGTACTATTTTCAGAGCGAGAGCCTTGTCTTCTCTAGTACCTTCTCTTTGGAAGGAAACACACACACATGCAAGCAGGCACACATGCATAACCCCAAGCCATAAATAACTGTATAATGAAGCCTCATGCTCTGTGCTTAGGTTTTCTTTGGATAATAAGGTTGACAGAGTTTGTCCTTTAAGCACCCCATTTATATAATTATAAATAAATATACAGATGCATTTGTAAAATAAGTATGCTCTCCCTTCTAGTGCCCTTCTCCCTCTGAGAGTGACATTGAAACATGTTAAAAAACAGTCTGCAAATGAAATAAAGCTCATCCTTATGTTATGCTGAAAACTTAAATATATTAACCCCCATCTTTGCTGAGCAGCCTTATTTGTGCTACTACTTGGATCAACGGCCTACAGTATATTCAGGTTTAGGGATCTAGTCTGATGGTATGGTGTCCGTTAAAAAAAAATAAGTAAAAAGTTGGAGAGCAATATGGCAATATGGCAGCAGTAGTAGAAGCATAGATTTTTCATTCCCCCCAAATAACCCAATAAACGAAGAAACTAGGTTAACAAAAAGCAACAAACAAAAATCATTTTTAAGTATCTTCAGCCAGACCAAGTGACAAGGTATCCCACATACTGAAAGATATTTGGCTGGGCTGAACCAGTAACAGCAAATATATTTATATGGTATAAAGACAAAAATGGAAAACAGGAAAGAGACAAGGTGACATCAGAAGGCTCTGAGAGGCAGGGACCCCAGAAATTGATAACAAGATGACAATCTTGAAAAGAAAGAGGCAGAAAATATTCCCACACCAAAGACATGTCAGAAAAATGTGCCTACAACACAGATGAAAGATGTAATCCAGTATTTTAAATATAGGTAATGGAATATAGCCAAATGGCATAAACATCTGAAAAGCAATCTTCTATGCATTTAGTCATCATATTGTTAGTGGTAATATTAGTATTGGTCTGGGATTATTAGATGCAGTAGGATAAAGCAATAATGAAAAGATTAAGTAGAATGGATACATTTTATATCTTGATAAATTTGTAATGGTTAATTTCATATACATATTGCATATATTCCATTTTATAGGTGAAGAAATCAATATCAATTTAATTATTTTCTTTTTTTTTAATTTTTAATGTTTATTTGTTTTTGAGAGAGAGACAGATTATGAGCAGGGGAGGGACAGAGAGAGGGAGACACAGAATCCAAAGCAGGCTCCAGGCTCTGAGCTGTCAGTACAGAGCCCGACACGGAGCTTGAATCCACCAACTGTGAGATCATGAGCTAAGTCAAAGTCAGATGCTTAACTGACTGACCCCCAATTTAATTATTTTCTGTAGTGCACAGTGAAGTACGTACATTAGTGGTTTTATAAATACACTAAAATCATTTAACTTTAAAAAATATCAGTCAGAGCATAATGGAAAAAGTTACTGTATCTTGAGAAAACATATCTGTGCAAATTGCATGATCCTTCCCTTTAATGTTATCTTTTTTAGGCTAAAATGTGTCTCAGTTTTGGGTATAATCCTAAACTGGAGGGAAAAGTGAAATCAACACCTATATTTTCAAAATGTGAGATTGTACATATACTGGAATAAGATTGAACATCTGAAATATTACACCACAATCATGGATTTGCTCTATCTTTTGCTTCTAAGTGCTTATGGCTTTGAATCTTAAATTGTTTACTTTCAGGGCTCCGGTTAAGCATCTGATTTTGGCTCAGGTCGTGATCTCAGGTTTCTTGAGTTCGAGCCCCACATTGGGCTCTCAACTGACAGCTCAGAGCCTGGAGCCTGCTTTAGATGCTGTATCTTCCTCTCTCTCTCTCTCTCTCTGCTTCTCTGTCTCTCTCTCTCTTAAATAAACATTAAAGACAATTTTTTTAAATTTACTTTCTTACTTAGAATGGCCATTGGCTAAATATAAATTTTAGATACAGAAGCAATGTTGCAATCAGATTTTCAGTGTGATTTCTACGTCCACTTAACTTTTTTGGATATATTTTTTTTCTCACTTACTTGGCTGACTTTTAGTGTTTCAGGAATTCGTTTTCCTTATGATCTCAGGGGATTTTCTCACGTCAAAAGACAACATTCTAACTTTTCTCATATAAATAAAATAATATGAGATCTGGAATACAGAGAGAAACATAATGTTTTTCAGGGTACTGACATAATCTTTCTTCCAGGAAAAATTCCTTTCAGATGTGACCAAAATCGGAAACACATTCTCCTTTGTCAGATAACACTACCCTACTAGATGAATGAGAAATAACATTCAAGATAACTCAGGGATAAGAAATATAGCAAAAGGCAATCCCAAGGACCTGCATGAGCTCAGCTAGGTTGTTTCCTTCCTGATTGTATTTCCCAAAGGCATGGGCAATTCGAGTTATATGTACCCATAAAGATGGACCCCCACATTCTCCACGTGGGAGAACTGAGACCCAGAAAGGCTGAATGGCTTGTCCAAGCTTCTGGAACCAGAATAGAGGTCTCTGTGACTTTATTCCAGTGTTCCTTGACCTAAAACATTCTACTTTCCATATTTCCAACTCCTGCCTTTTTATATGTCTTATGTAAGGAAATAACATTAAAATTAAGTCGGGAGGATAGTGATTAGAATATCCACATTTATTTTCCAACTTGAAGTGACATTTCAGGGCATAGGCTATGCTGAAGTAAAGCAAAAATAAAGTAATCCTTAGAATAAAAAATAATACATTTATTTACGTTTTGGTGTGGGATAACTAGAATCTTGTGATTATAGGATTAACCATAAGATAAAACCCTTGCTTATGGGTTTAGACTAATTCACCTTCCCTGAGTAGCAGCAATACAAGTACAATTGTGCAATTGCTTACATATGGCTCAGAGTAGCTATTATTGCCATATATAACGTTATTTAAATATATACATACTTACCTATAAATATTCTATAAATCTCCAAATTTATGAAAAAGACCCTTATTTCTATTCCTATGGCATATACCCTACAACACTCTGGTCAGGACTCTGCATGGGATTAATAAACTCTTGTCACAAAACAGTATGCCAGTAAAACCCAACCCACAAAAATGTCCTTCTTGAAAGCCTGTAAAGAAATAGGTTAATACCTATGTGGAGATTTTTGAATAAAGATTTCTTGTGTGCTGAAAATACTTGCTTATCACCTCCGTCTCTATCCAAAATGTGTCTTGATTCAATGAAATTGGCCTTCCATCCAGATACCCTCGTGATGTTTCCTGAGTTCCTATACTGGATGTTGGACCAATTATTGTTTTCATTTGTGAAAGGTGTTGAAATTGGAGTAGTGTATTCTATGTTTCCAGAGAATTTGATACACAATCACAGTTTTTGATTTTAAGAATATATTACTTCCAAAACCTTGAAATTCTTTGTATATTAAGTATTTCCCCATGGGAAATTTGTGCAAGCTAGTATTTATATGTAATTAAGCCTGAGGTTTATACTAAAAAAAAATAATAAGTGGTAGAAATTATGGATTATGTAAGTAGAATATGTTTGAAAAATCAAAATTATTCCTTAGAGTAAATGGGAAAACCAGGAATGGAAAAATATGTGTTTATTCAGTATGTATATTTTTAGTGTCACTCAACAGTGACATTATAATCTAATTTTGCTCATAATTCCTACATCCCTTTAACATATTTGTATGCATTAAATATAAATCATAAAGATCAGTAAAATTGTATTAATACATTTTACACTTAATTTTATTTTCCAACCAAAAATGCAAATGGTGATGATAAAGATAGTTTTGCAATCATTCAGAATAATTTTGCACACAATAGCTGATCGAGAGATCAAATTATTAGATGTAATTTTAGAAATCCACATTACTCTAAATAAGCTTTGACTTCTTTTTTTTGAATAACACAATAACAACTTCGTGGGCAGAAAAGCAGAACACAGTGAAAATGATGTTAGCAAGACAGCTTGGCAGCAAATATCAATTCTCACTTGTTAAGTGCTTTGAGCATCATAGCCAATCACACCTGCCTAAAACCTAATGTTGAATGAACATGAACAGATTACAAAGGGATTAACATATTTTGGGTAAATATGGGTAAATATTTTAATTTTTGAGTAAATATATAAGCAATATTGGCTGCCTAGAAATGTGAGCTGGGCCATTACAAAAATGAAGTTAAGGGCTTCCACAATGACATCCCACATTTTTATCCTCGCAAAGCCAAATGTAACACCTAGTTTTCAATGCCCTCCTGAATTAATAGCTGTAGATGGTCATCTCTGATGCAAGAGAAGATCTTAGAACAGAAAAAAAAAAAAAACTTTATTAATTGCTGCAAGTAATAGGGATTATTGTTAAGAAATGGAGGTCACGTGATAGAATAGGTGTGAATGTGACAACCATTGCTTATCTATCTACACAGGAAGCATGTTACCAGTATCTCCTTTGCGCATAAAATTATTTAAGAGAATTCAGCCTAATGCATTATTTATAATTAACTATTAACAAAGTGTTGCTTAAGGCAAAATAATTTCTGAGGGGAAAAAACAGCCTTTAAGTATATTTCTGCCTAGAACTTGAAATAATCTGAAGGAAGAATATTAGATAAATAGTATTTTGCTCTTTAATAATGTATAGTCTATCCAAATCCAGTCATTTTCTTCCAGCTTTTTATTCTATGTTTTAGGGGGAAAATCTACTTTCACTTTGGTGTCTTGGGTAGGAGGAAGAGTCTTGTGAAATTTCATTCAGACCAAAAACAAGTATCTATTTCATCCATCGTATATTTCCCTTTCTGTTCTTTACCTTTTTTGTCCGGCATAATCTCCTGTACTTGCAATGAAACTTTTTTATACGTTTTCCATGATACAGGCACACATTTGGGACGTGTCCAGATATTCAGTCAAATTACATACAAAAGTAACTTTTGTATTTAAAGATGGCACTGTTGACACCATAACTTTCACACACTAAAGAAACCAGAGATTTGTTACATTTTTTTTTAATTTAAAACTCAGTTCTTGGGGCATCTGGGTGGCTCAGTCATTTAAGCGTCTGTTTTCAGCTCAGGATATGATCTCACGGTTCGTGGGTACAAATCCTGCATGGACCTCTGTGCTGACAGCTCCGAGTCTGGAACCTGCTTCAGATTCTGTGTCTCCCTCTCTCTGCCCTCCCCTGCTTGCGCTCTTTCCCTCTCTCTCTCTCTCTCAAAAATGAATAATCATTAAAAAATTTTAAAAAATCAGTTCTTACTCTAATAATTATTGCTCTTCAATCGTTTTATATTCACAATGTTTTAGCTCTCACTTCTCCATATTTTTACGAATCTATCATGGTAGCTGTGGTACTAAAATGTTTCTCAGATTAACTAATAATTCTCTCCACCAAACTACTCCCTGGTTGAGGACAAAATGCACATCTTATTTGACTTTGCCTATCCCAAGCAAAGAACTTGGCATATAGTAAACATGAGTAATAATTGTTGGGTTAACTAAGTATAACTACCTAAGATAACTTAATAGACTTCTACAAGTCTACATCAAAGAGCCCACCTGCAGTGATATTTCTGGTTACGGTAGAATCTGTGTGGACAATTGAGTTGACCACATCTGTGAGAAAGTGTAGAGCTTGGGAGGGGGGGTGGAATTACCATGTACTTTGGCCTCTGTTTTTTCACACAAATGAAATCTTCTAAAAATGTACATCAATGGTAATATTGAACAAAAAAATGAAAGAATCACAAAAGACTCATGCAAAAATTGTAGGCATATTGTAAATGTGTTCAAAAATTGTGGACATAGTTACACAGTAGCCAGTTTCAGACTAGTTGTTTGAAGACTATGTATCTTAGATAATTTTTCAGTGCTGGCTGGTGACATTCTTTCTGCCTCCCTTTCTCCCTCAACCAATTCAGTAATTCCATTCTAGCCCCAGATGCCTGATCCTTTTAAGGGGTTGGAGAATGAGAGGCAAAGAGCAAGCCCTAGGGCAATCACTTCAATTTGTCATCCCCTAGGCTCATCTGAGGGCCATTCCCATGGAAGGAGGGAGGATGAATTAAAATGTAGTGAAAGGGTTGTGTGTGTGTGTGTGTGTGTGTGTGTGTGTGTGTTTCCATTTGATTCAATAGAGAGTTCTAAACAGCCTTAGTCTGATACCAGCACATTCTGTCACATAATCAGAATTAAGTTCATTCTAATCCCTCTTCTTTTAGTATGACAGATAGTAGTTTCTTTACATTCAAAAAACTAAGTTTCCTATTCTATGAACTCCTGATAGTGTCCACAAGGGAGAATATTCATCATTTTATTTGCAACTATCTTCTAGAGATTCTCAGATCCCTTTAATTTCAGTTCAGCAACTTTCCTTATTCAATAAGGGAAAAAGATCCCAGGGAAATATTAGGCATAATCTTTCTGAAAACTGTCAAAAGAATTAACAAAACATTTAAGGTCCAAAACCTTATTAGTCACTGAGCAATACCCCATCCACTCCAGGGGTGTCCCTTGTGATTCCTTTCTAGTTGGGAAAGATGCAGAATCTGTGAGTGGCATGGCCCCAGCAGCCCCATCAAATTATGCCAGTCAGAGACCTCATGAATACTCACACGAACAATAAAGAAAGGGACATCTCTTTTCAGTCCCAGAAGATGGATCTCTAACTCGGTGCTTCCCACATGCTGATGTTTTCTTTCATTCTTCAGTTGTTAAACATAATAGCTTGTCATGGAACTTTCTAAATTAACTAATTCCATTTGAAATTCTCTTCATTTTAATGAGTTTTAACATACAGTAGAGACATTTTCAATTAAGCATGAGAAAAATCATACTTTACTACAAAACAGGCTTAAAGGTAGAGCAAATTTAATTTGAATATTATTTTCTCTCTCTGCCACGGATCTTAACTTTTCAACCTTGTCTTTTTGTGGGTAATTTAAGCCAGCAAGTTACTGAATTTTGAGCAACCCATTATTACATAGCTTGATGACAATCTCAATATAGTTTTTGAAAAATGTTTATTTATTTTGAGAGAGAGAGAGTGCACAAGTGGGGCAGAGGATGAGAGAGAGGGAGAGAGAATCCTAAGCAGGTTCCACACTATCAGCATAGAGGCCAGCATAGGACTCAAACTCATGAACTGTGAGATCGTGACCTGAGCTGAAATCAAGGGTCAGATGCTTAACTGAGCCACCCAGGCACCCCCATGGGTTTTATTTTTTTTCAGAATAGAGTCAGTACACACATAACCTCTTACTAACTACACGTATTCTCTTCACTAATGTGCATATGACCATTTACTTCCTAAGAAAAAGCTATATCCTTTCCACAAATGAAGCCCCATTCATATTTTTCATCATAAAGTCTTATGTACGGATGTTTTAAAAAACTGCTTGAACAGAAAATGCCTTTCTTACATTACCAGTCATGACAGAACATCTAGCCCTGGTTCTTCCCAAACAGTTTATCTCAAAGGGCACTAGTGGATGAAAAATGCTAGCAGATGGACAAGCTTTTTTGGATTGTGCTTTTCTCTTTTTAAGCAGGAGTACAGCGTGATCTGTTGCAGAAGACCAAAAGGAAGAAAAAAAAAAAAGCAACTAAGCACCTTTTCCTTCCCCAGATGGGCCACAAGCATCCTTCCAGCATGTGCTTTTGGTTGCTAGCTCAGCTTTTCTACCAGGGGTCAGCAGTAGGTCATAAACGGAGTGTTGGCAATTTGTGGTAGGTGCTTTACAGAGTCCCTCCCTGTCCACCGGACTTCAAACTCAAATAAAAATTTGGAATAGTAAAGCCAAAAGTAATGCGCAAAATGAAACAGCCAAAACATTTTTTAAGCCTCTGGTGTTAAAAAATTTATCGTGCAGATCAATTTTTACAATCTACTCCCTGATTTTATTTCCCTTTCTCTCTGTACACAAATTCATCATTTAGTTTATAAAGCATATTTTAAAGTGAGCCATCTTGTTTTGATCATGGTACATGAAAAGGTAGACCAAGGTTTATAACCTCACCAACGATATTGGTCTCCTGGTGCAACACCAGACTTTTATTTTACTAACACTTCACAGAAATCAGAACAATGCTAAGAATACCTGTAGATATGCAGTAAAGATATGTCTCTAATGCTACTTGTTGCTGATTAAATATAAATGCAGCAGTAGTGAGGATGTGAAAATATTGGAACTCTCATACATTGTTTACGGGAATGTAAATGGGTACAGTTTCTTTTGAAAACAGTTTGGTAGTTCCTCCAAATGTTAAGCAAAGAGTTTATGACCTAGTAATTCTATCCTTAGGTACAAGCATACCTTGCTCTGTTTCATGTTGCATTATTGCACTTCAAAGATACTGTGTTTCTTACAAATTGAAGGTTTATGGCAACCCTATGTCAAGCAAATCTAGTGGTGCCATTTTTCTTTTTTTTTTTCTTTTTTTTTTAACGTTTATTCATTTTTGAGACAGAGAGAGACAGAGCATGAATGGGGGAAGGTCAGAGAGACAGAAGGAGACACAGAATCTGAAACAGGCTCCAGGCTCTGAGCTGTCAGCACAGAGCCCGACGCGGGGCTCGAACTCACGGACCAAGAGATCATGACCTGAGCCGAAGTTGGACGCTTAACAACCAAGCCACCCAGGCGCCCCTAGTGGTGCCATTTTTCCAACAGCATTTGTTCACTTTGTGTCTCTGTCAAATTTTGGTGATGCTCAACAATACTTCAAACTTTTTAATTATTCTATTTGTTAGGCTGATCTGTGATCAGTGATTACAACTCATTCAAACTTCAGATCATGGTTAGCATTTTTCAGCAATAAAGTATTTTTAAAGTAAAAAGTAAGTAAGTAAATAAATAAATAAAGCATTTATTATGAGAAATGATCTGGGGGAATGATCTCTCAGGAACAAGGAAAAGTTATACACATAGATTAAATAAACGAATATATGGATTCTGCTAATGAATTGTTCTCATAAATAATTAAATTATTCATACAACTAGATGCCTTGGGAGGTAATATGATGCAACTCACATGATTTACTGTTAGTTGTAATATTGGTAAAAAGTAAAAGGACTAAGTGGTATACCCTGGATTTCAACTTGCTACCCACTGATTTTAGCTGCAATTTTAGATTATTCTTTGAAAAACTGCAACATGAAATGATGGAAGTATAGATAAAGTCCTAAAATTACTATGACAGCATATTCATCACCTACCTGTCTTACTGGATAGTTTGCAGAAGTGTCAGAGATTTTTATTTTAACCTACTAGTTTTTTTTTTTCCTGATTCATCAAGGAAAACCTAGCAAATCACTATTTCATTTTAATGTGGAAGTTATTTAACCATTTCATGTGAAACAACAAAATCATAATCAATATTAGCTAATACCTACTGATTACTGAGCATATGCCAGGCACTGTGCTAAGTACCCCATTTATATTATCTTATTCAAAGAACTATCGATCCTTTACAGTCTTATTATCTCCATTTCAGCGATGAGAAGATTAAGAAACTCATTCAAGATATAGAAAAAACTCTTAGAGGAGTGGAGGTTGCCTTCAGCTCTACTACAAAAATTTGTTTGAGTAAGGGCACTAGAAGTGTCTTACTCTTCCTTTAATTCACAGATGGAACAGCACTCTATCAGATCCCCAGGAAGATTAAGACTAGAAAGAGGAAAATGAGAGTTGGTAAGAAATAAGTGTTAGCTACATACAGAGCTAGCTTCTGTGCATTCACACTGTCACTTCTCTGACCAGGGACTTCCAAATTCTCTTGTCATGGTCCATGGCATAAAATACAATTTACATAGTGACCCTGTATACTAGTACACTTGTATGCACACATACACTTTCTATTAACTGAAGCAGGTTTCGTAAAGCAATACTTAGCCTTACTTAGATTATGCTTTCTGAGAATATTTCATTCTGTTGTATCCATTAAGAAATGTTTGTCAAGCCTAACTTTAATCAACTTCAGGATTTTAGGGCCATAACTTGAAAAACTGCTCATGTGAACTTCAGAGGGCTTTGTATCCATGCTTACTTTGAAAACGAAATTTGAGAATATTCTTTCCTTATAGTAATGATATTTTATCTTCCTGTCAGAAGTAAAACAATAGGGAGGGAAGTATATGGAGTCTTTAAAATATATTTGTAAGTATTTTTAATAGTAAAATAAGAGAGTTGTCTCTACTCTTTACACATGGTGTCCAAGATATTATGCCAGAGGTCATACAAACAAAGCAAACGCACCCCAATCTAACACAGAGATATGATGACATCATTCTCCAGTGTAAAGTTCTTCAATTCTGGGGCCCCTTGATGTCTCAGTCGGTTGGGTGGCTGCCTCTTGATTTTGGCTTAAGTCATGCCTTGGGGTCATGGGATTGAGGTCCACATCAGGCTCCACATGGAGCCTGCTTTAGGATTCTTTCTCTCTCTCTCTCTCTCTCTCTCTGCCCCTCTCCACTGCTGTGCATGCTCTCTCTCCAAAATAAATAAATAAATAAATAAATAAATAAATAAATAAATAAGAGTTCTTCATTTCCTTCCTATAGCCTTTAAAATAATATTTAAACTCTGTGTTATGGAAACAGAGGGCTCCATGCTCTACATAGTTTCTAACTACATGCCTACCTTTATTCCCCATCTTATTTTACCCACCATTCAAACCAAATAACTCCCAGCTCCCAGAAGAGATCCTGCATACCCTCTCATGCTATCTTTGCACATGCTCTTCCACTTCTGGGGAATGTCATCCTTCAAATCTCAGCTCAAATAAAGTTTCATTTAATATAATAGTTTGTCAGAATATATTACCTTTTTAACTATAAATTTCAGGGATGTAGAATGGTAGTAGACCATCTTTGACCTAGAATATTTTGGACCTGATCCTTTTGGATTACATATAAGTCCAAAATTTAAATATCAACGAGGTCTCTGTATTTATAATGATAAAGAGTCATGACTTTACACATGCATTTATTTAGTTTTTTACATTTCATTACTATATGAATTAGTGGGATGGAAAATATTCCAATTCAGTTTATATTTTTTAAGTGATTAGCTACTAACAAGTAGGTAAATAATAGCCACACAATTCATGATTTGCCAGAGAGACTCCTGTGTATGGATTCATTCATTATGAACTCCACCTTGACATACCGGTGAACTGTCTGAAACCCAAGAGATCATACAATCATCAAGGCCCAGGATCTATAGCAAATTGCTTCTCAATAATTACAAAGATGTGACTTTAGAAATAGGAGATTGTAAAAATAGTCCTTTCATAATAATGCTTTTGTTTACATGCTGTAATGAACTCTGCTGGTGGCCTGCCCGCATCCCATTACCATCTGGTTAAAAGCAGTCTCCATCACTGTGAGTGTTGGCTGTTAATTGCTCATAGCCACCCCTTCTTGGTAGAATTTCCCTTGGCTAAACAGAAGCCACCTCACCAAGAATGTTAGATTTCCCTGCATGTTGATGCAGCCTGCAGTCAGTTAATGACTTACTGACATGGGATTATAAAAGTTGGTTCCCTCTTTCCTTAAAGTGGAATAATCTCTGTAATGTAATTCATCCTTCCGTGCTCCAGAGACCATATCTTTGCTTTGCTACTTCCTCTGGCCTATCTTTTTATTTTTTAAGTTTCTATTTAAATTCCAGTTAGTTAGCCTATAATGGGGCCTCAATCTCAGGACCCCTAGCCAATCCTACTTTCCTTATTCCTTGTTTCCTGAATGTGTTTTTTCAATGAGTGACATACACCCAAATTCTTATCTTAGGCTCTGCTTCAGAGAAACTGAAATGAAGAAATGTGGTCCTTGTGTTTTGTTTCCCAGCAGTTACTGAATAATTAATAAGTGGGTATGTTTTCTAACATTCTTGAAGAAATATGTTTTCATTCTACTATAGTACATATACTAAAAGGTTTGTATTGTGATTTTCTTTAATAAGATTTCCCTTTATATACCAAATTGAACTCGATTCCTATGAAATGGTCTTTGGTCTACTATAAAGCTCGCCTGTAGCACAGGTTAATTGTCAGGGTAAAAGGAAACCAATTGCCCTGTCTAAAGGCCATGTAACATCTTATAATCATCAAATAAATCAGGTAGAGAAATGAATATGTTTTCACTAGATATGCCTTTGTCATCATGCTCATAATGGCAGAAGGTTCTAATGTATAATTACCCACCAACAGCCCAGCACCAAAAGGGGATGGATGTAAGGTATTCCTGTTTAAAAAGAAAAAAAAAACACAGAGATCTGTCTCTGTTTTCCAAGAGTTTATGTAGTTTTATCTCTTATAGAGTAAAACCTTAGTTTGGGAACATAGTTTGTTCTGGAAACATACTTATAATCCAAAGCACTTGTATATAAAAGAGAATTTTCCCATAATGGAAACTCAGATGACTCATTCTACAACCCCAAAATATCCATATAAAAATGATTACAATACTGTAATATAATACAAAATAATAAGGAAAATACAAAACATAAAAAAAAAATTAACCTGCACTTACCTTTTGAAAACCTTCATGGCTGGTATGAAGGAGATAAGAGAGAGGAGGGTTATTGTGTATGACCTTTCACTATCGCTAACGGAATCACTGCTTTCTGTTGGCTTAATGGAATCTTTTTCTGCATGGGAGCCATTGTATACACTCACACGGATGTTGACTACAGTACAGTATTATATAAACTCTTGTCATACACTGTATTTAATGTAACTGGCAATAGGGCAGCAGAGGAAAGGGTTTATACCTGCAGGTAGCCTGATCTAGAATGAAACAAAGCATTCCCAAGCTTCCTCTTGTATGAAAAAGCAAAGGACTGTCCATAAGTGCTATGAAGTGATAAGAAATGCACGAGTGCCTGTTGTGAACACCTTCCAACGTTCTGAAAAATCACTGATTTCTGCCAAACACCATGGCCTGAGACTGAACATCCGAGTATGGAGATGATCACCCACAATCCCATAGAGAAAGAGAGAGAGAAAAGAACCTTTGGTTCGGTTGTGATCATGTGACATTTGGCATCATGTACCACTTGCATTGCAAGACATTGTTCGTTTATCAAGTTAAAATCTATTAGGAATGTTTGCTCACCTTGAGGAATGCTTGCAGAACAACTTACTCGCAATCCAAGGTTTTACCATGTTTTGTTTTTTAAAATGCTTCTTTGAAAACAATATTAATAAGAATAAATGACCATTGCTACTTTCAAAACTTTATTTTTTTGGTAGTACCCTCTGTCCTTTGGCTAAAACACAAAATCAAAACACACTTTTTCCCTTTTCACACCTGCTGCAATCCCTCACAAGGTATAATATTTGCAGAGCACTCCCAGGAGTTTAGTGTGAACAGAATGCTAGTTTAAGCTGCTTACATTCTAGTGTCAAAATCAGCTCTTCAGCATAAACAACAATCCAAACTAGGCATATCCATCACACAACCAAATTACCATGTGTTCATGACCTCCTTAGTCTCCAAGTGCCTTCTACACTTAAAATGGCACAATATTGCTCACAAGACAACTATAAAATATAAGACTATTTTATTTTTTTTAATGTTTATTTTTGAGAGAGAGAGAGAGAGAGAGAGAGAGAGTGCATGAGCAAGTGGGGAGGGGCAGAGAGGAGAGAGAATCCCTCTCCTCCCCAAGAAGGCTCCATGCTGCCAGTGCAGAGCCCAACATGGTGCTGGAACCCATGAACCATGAGACCATGACCTGAGCCGAAATCAAGCGTTGGATGCTTAATCGACTGAGTCACCCGGGTGCCCCATGACTTTTTAAAATTAGCACAGATATCCAGGCAATTTATGGTAACATTTATCCACAAACTAACTGTAGATTTCACCTTCTGAATATTTATTTTATGAACTTGGATTAGGGAATCCCCATAGGCATGATACAATTCAAAAGGCAAAAAATTGTTTTCTGAAATACTGGTGCTTCTGCATGTGAACATTTATCCATATCCTGGTAAAGGTTAAAGTTGCACAGGTGTTTTCATTTGTCAAAACTCAGGAAAAAATGCACTTTAGATTTGTGAATTACAGTGTATGCAAGTTTACTTTTTAAAAAAGGGGGCTCTAAGAAAATACTGAATAATAGTTAATGGTAAGTATTTTGAAGAATTTAGGGAAAAGGTATACTTTGAAATAAATAAAGAAAGATGAACTAAGTAGAGAACAGAAGGGTGGCTAGAGTTATAGATATGTAATAAAGCAAATACAACAAAGTGTTAATTGCAAAATCTAAGCAGTTAGTATTAGGATCTTCATATGTAATTCTTTCAACTTTTTTGCATGCTTAAACATTTTTATAGTAACATCATAGGTGAATTTTATGTCTCAAGCAAATGGAAACTGTGATATGTTCCAGTACAATGAAAAAAATCTTTTTTCCCCCTGTATTTTAGAGAAAGAGAAAGAGTGCACGAGCTGGGGAAAGGAACAGGGGTGAAGGAGAGAGAGAGAGAGAAAGAATCGTAAGCAAGTTCCATGCTCAGCTTGGAGCACTTCACAGGGCTTGATCTTACAAGTCTGGGATCATGATCTGAGCCAGAATCAAGAGTTGGCCACTAAACTGACTAAGCCATCCAAGCACCCCCAAATCTTGTTTTAAAACAATACACTTTAGGGGTGCCTAGCTGGCTCAGTTGGTTAAGCGTTCAAGTTTTTACTTCAGCTAAGGTCATGATCTCATGATTCATGATTTCGAGCCCCACATTAGGCTCTGTGCTGACAGTGTGGAACCTGCTTGGGATTCTGTCTCCTTCTCTCTACCCCTCCCCTGCTTGCTCTCTATATTTCTCTCAAATAAAAATAAACTTAAAAAATTATTTAAAACAATACCTTTTACCTCTGAAAATTAAAGTTCAACACTGTCTTAGAATGTTTGAAAAATGAGTTTAACATTTTCTAATTAATATATTCAATTCATCTTTGAACCAGAATTATACCGAGTGACTTTTTAAAGCAAAAATTTTACTGTATGGTCCTGATGAGATATAACTTAAGAAGAAAATGAAATATAAAAGTGTTCTTACATTGCTTTTAGTAAGGATATTTTTAATAATAGGGTTGATATATTTAATCTAACCTTTCCATTTGTCTTTTGTTATAGGTAAAGAAAATGAGTAATTATATTTATGACATTGAAAACTCATACTTTTCCAATGTGATAGAAGATACATATTTAAAATCTTTGGGGTTAATTGAAATCTTATAATCCTGAAAGTGAAAGATATTATATTCATGATGCATTTTTATCAATTAAAAAAGTCCATTTATCTTTTAGATCTATCCACTGATTGATCCTGGAAATATTAAACAAAATAATAGCAGGAAGCACCCCTGGAGTTATAAGTTTGGTTTCTAAATGCCACCATTCACTAAAAGGTACCAGACTTCTTGGAGAAATGGGTGCTTTATAGTTGTGGATAGGTTAATATACAAAAGCAACCTAGAGCATCTTGTCATACTGGAGAGCAAGGAAGCTTTCATATCTCACAAGGATAACATCTAAGGGATCCAGGAAGTAGCTTGAAAAGGCAACCACTATCCAAATATAATATAATTTAAGCATCAGTAATTATGACTAAAATAAAGAGAAGCACACTTGATATGTTTACGTATATGAACTTATAGTGCTACTGAAACACATTTAGTCAATAGAATAGACAACAGCATGGTCCAGATATTAGAACTGGCACAAAAAGATTGTATTGCAACTTTTATAAATATAGTTTAAGGACTTAAACAAAAATATAACCATTATGAGTTAATGAATATGGGATCTCAGCAGAGATTAAAATCTAAAAACAAAATTTAGAACTTAAAAATATAATATCTAAAATGAAAATTTCACTAGACTGGGAAAAAACAAATTATCTACTGAAGCCAATTTTTTAAAAAGTCAATTCTTAAGGATCCTAGGAAACCAACTCATTACTTAGCAGACTCGTACATAAAATAGTAACTGATAAAAATAAAAAGGTAAATACAGAGGCACCTGGGGGTTCAGTCAGTTAAGTGTCTGACTCTTGATTTCAGCTCGGGTCATGATCTCAGAGTTCATGGAGTTTAACCTCACATCAGGCTCTGTGCTGGCAGTGTGGGCCCTGCTTGGGATTCTCTCTCTCCCCCTCTCCCTCTGCTCCTCCCCCACTTTCACTGTCTCTCTCTTTCTCTCTCATTCTCTCTCAAAATAAATAAATAGTCTTAACGTTCTAAATAAATAAATAAATAAATAAATACATTGTAAATAAAGAAAAAGAATGGAAAAGATTTATCATGCCTTTTCTCTGCAAATAGTACCTCAAGGTAACCAAAAAATAATAAGGCAAAGTTTCTCTTTATAAAAGTTTTCTACTTAGTACATTAAAAAATGATAGAATTAGACTATCTTGATTTATCAACCTCCAAGTAAAGAATGAATCTAGGAAATTATCATCTTTTCTGCTATTATCAGTCTGGATTCAGCCAGGAAACACAGCAAATCACGCATTATAGAAATAAGAAGTTTAATATAGAATTATTGCTTATATTAATGTAAACATAAGCAAGGAAAGCAAAGGTCTGCAGGGTTGCCTCCAGGGAATCAGAGAAACAATTATAAATTACATCAACTTAGGGGCATTTGGTTGGCTCAGTTGGTTAAGCGTCCGACTTCGGCTGGGGTCATGATCCCATGATTCATGAGTTCAAGCCCCACATCGGACTCTGTGCTGGACAGCTCAGAGCCTGGACCCTGCTTTGGATTCTTTGTCTTCCTTTCTGCCCCACCCCCACTTGCATTCTGTCCCTCTCTGTCTCTCAAAAATGAATAAACATTAAAAAAAGTAAAAAAAAAAAAAATTACATCAACTTAAACCACTGATGTAGCAGGGGAAGTGGGAGCTTATGAAAACATCCAAGAAACTGATGCATCTGTCCTGATCATGAAGTACAAGCTCATGAGAGCTCTGTGATGGCGCAATGTCTGGATGCTATGATTACTAAGATCATTATGGAAGCCTCCATGTCTGGCTGCCAAAATCACCAAGAATGACTTTTGCTTTACTTTCATCTTCCAAATCATGCAGGAGTTTTTCTCATTTGCAAATCTTACGAGGAATCATTAAGGGAATGGGGTTCTGGAAAATACAGTTTCCAGCTTTCAAAAGTGTAGTTATGCTGCCAAGTTGACAAGAGGCAATGCAATACAGATGCTAATATCACAAAAAGGAGAAACGGGAATCATCTTTGTTTAGGTGAAAAAACACATTGTTGTCTAAGAAATACTATTTTTAAAAAAACACTGAACAATCACTTAAACTTTCACTTTCTATAATAACTGTTAGGAATAAATGTAATAGAAGGTATCATAAAACTTTTGGCTTAAATTTATACATTACTGAGAGACACCTGCCTGGGTCAGTAGGTTAAGCATCCGACTTTTGATTTGGGCTCAGGTCATGATCTCGTGGTTGGTGAGGTCGAGCCCCATGTCATGAGTTCGAGCCCTGTGTGGGGTTCCACTCTGACGGTGTGGAACTTGCTTGGGATATTCTCTCCCTCTCTCTCTACCCCTACCCCAGTAGGACACTCACTCTCTCTCTCTCTCTCAAAATAAATAAACTTTGTAAAAATAATTTCTGAGAAAAACTAAATGAGACATAAATAAATGATGGTATATACCATGTTCATAGATTGGAAAGATTAATATTGTTTGGATTCCAATTCTAATAAAATTTCCATTTTTTAAATAAAATGACAAGCTGATATTAAAATTTATATAGAAGTGCAAAGTATCTAGTACATTCAAAGCATTCTTGAAAAAGGAAAACAAAGTTGGAGGGATTACACTACCTTATTTCAAGATTTACCATAAAGCTGCAATAATTAAGACAATGTAGTATTAACATAAGCCATATAAAGCAATGGGACAGAATAGAAGGCCCAGACATGTATCTATCCATCAGCAACCAATTCAGTAAAGGTAATTTAAAGGAGGAAAAAAAAAGTCTTTCCAGGAAACAGTGCTGGAACAACTGAATAAACATATTTAAAAAGTGAACATAGACCTCTACTTTAGCTTAGAACCAAAAATTAATTTCAGGTAGTTACAGATCTAAACATAACAGCTAAAATTATAACACTTCTAGAAGAGGAGAGCCTGGGTGACTCAATTGGTAGAGCGACTTTGGCTCAGGTCATCTCACAGCTCGTGAGTTCCAGCCTCGTGTCAGGCTCTGTGCTGAGAGCTCAGAGTCTGGAGCCTGCTTCAGAATCTATGACTCCCTCTCTCTCTGCCCCTCCACCACTCATGCTCTGTCTCTGCCTCTTAAAAAATAAATAAAGATCAAAAAATAAATTAAAAAAATAACACCTCTAGAAGAAAATATAGGAGTCAGCAAAGATTTTTTGCATGAGTCTCAGGAAGCAACAACCGAAAAAGCAAAACTTGATAAATTAATCTTCATCGAAGTGATGCTCACCAAAGTTACAGCTAAGAAAATGAAAAGTAGAGTCACAAACTGGGATAATTCTAGCAGCACACACATTTGACAAAATGTATATTAATAGAGCTATGTATAAATATACAGTTCTTATACCTACAACCTTAAAACACATTTATCAATTTGTAATATAAAAACAATGCCCATCAAAATATGCACCAATACTTGAACAGACACTTTATCAAAGAAGACACATAAATGTCCAATAAGCATTAAGTTGTTTATCCTCATTAGTTATCAAAGGCACACAATTAAAGGTATAGTAATTTAACACTTTACACCCACAAAAATGGCTACAGTTATAAAGACTGACAAAACTAACTATGGTTTGGTGGGTGGAACATGTAGAACAACTGGATGTTCAATATATTTCTGGTCAGAAGGTAAAATTACGAACCACTTGAGAAAAACGTTTGACAGAAAAATGAAAATACATATCCATAAAAATGACTTACACAAAATGGTCATAGAGGTTATGTTCATAAGGATTCCAATCCAAAAGCTACCCAATGTCATTAAAAGAATGAATAAATAGCATGATAGACATACAAAGAACATTGTTTAGCAAAAACAAAACAAATTAAAAACTGACTTAGACAGCAATATGCACGAATCCTTAAAAACACTACGTTAAATGAGGGAAGTTGGATATAAAATTGCACATATTTTGTGATCCCATTTATATGAAGTTCAAGGACAGACAAGATTCATCCATGGTGATAGAAATCAAAATGGAGGTTAAAAATTGACTGGCATGATGCATGAAAGAAGTTTCTGAGGGTGATGGAAGAATCAGGCAGGAAAATTTGCCTTATCTTTCAAAATATTATAAACCTATATTAAAGACTTTTATTGACATAGGAATAAACAAGTAAACCAATGGAAAAACTAGAGAGATATTGTCTTTAAAACCTTAATGTGTGTATATATGTAGGTTATAATATCTATAAACATTGGCTAAAATCTCAAAAAAGTTATGTCACCAGAATCCTTTTGTACCTAAAAGCAAGCTTTTGTGTTCTGACAATTAAGTGATCCCAAAGATGACCAAGGTTTCCCTTGTGAACATATTTTTAAAATTAATCTTAAAATTTTCCTCAGAAATGGTTATTCAATGTTTTTGTTGTTCTTGATCCAACTATTTCCAACTTTGTATCATATATACCACTTTTGGTAGGCATTCTTGTTTACCTTGACTTTCTTACCTTTCCACATTTTGTAAAAGCTTGCCTTTTCATCATTGTTTTTTTTTTTTTTTTTTTTTTTTTTTTTTTGGCTTTCCCAGTTGAGTATGATTGGTTAATTTTAAAGTCTATGGCTCTTTTGATCATTTTCTTAAATTGCTTCTGAAACATTCAGATAGTTTTTAGACTTCCTCTCTGTCATTTTATTTTTCAATTTTAATTTTTTCCTCCAACCATTGCCCACACTTTCTGTTAATTCTCATTTCTAAAACTGCATAATCACAAATTGAATTCCTTTGGATTGTTCTTGCATTAGTAGAATGTGTCAGTTGTACCCTAATTAAATAATTCCTATCTCACCCACAATTACCTCCTGCATCACTTCCTGGTTCCGACCTAGGATAAAACATACTATGTTCCCCTTTCTTTTATGTTATAAAATGCTGGCTCTAAAATCATTCCCAAATTATTCCATTAATAATAACATTTTGGATTATTGAATTCCATCATGATCATTACATACATATTTGCTTATTTTCCTGAAAACATTTTCAGTTTAAACTCATCGGCCTGAACACATGCTTCCTAGTACAAAACTGTTACAGCATTTGTATAATTTAAACTAGGAATATGTACACAGTGAATTTGTAGCAATTCTTGTACTTGTCATATTGTGTTCTTTTTTAAATTTTTTTTAATTTTTTAAATTTTATTTTTGAGAGAGCGAGAGAGAGAGAAACAGGGTGTGAGCAAGGGAAGGGCAGAGAGAGAGGGAGACACAGAATCCGAAGCAGGCTCCAGGCTCTGAGCTGTCAGCACAGAGCCCAACACAGGATTTGAAACCAGGAACCATGAGATCATGACCAGAGCCTAAGTTGGACACTTAAGCGACTGAGCCACCCAGGCACCCTGGCATATTTTGTTCTAATAGTATTTTTATTTCCCCTTACAGGCATGTTTTTCCCGTTTACCCACATTAATTATAGCATATTATATTTAGAAATATCACAAATTATAACACAGAATTATGGGATGTTGGAAGTAGAAGTATATTTATAACTTATTAGTTTTAATCCTCTGTTTGTAAATATAAAAAAACTAAATGCAAAGCTCTGCTAAAACTGTCTTTCCACTCTAATACTACAACACCTTCTCCCATTGACAACTGTACTCACTGTGATTTTCAAGTGTACAATTAAGTGATATTAAATGAATTCACAGAGTTTTGTAACTATCTGTTTTTAGAAGATTTTCATCATTCCAAAGCAGTACTTATTTATCAGCAGTCACTCCCTATTTCCTGCCTCTCCAGCATCTGGCAACCACCAATCTAACTGCTGTCTCTATTAAGTGACCCAGATATTTATATAAGTGGAATTATACAATGTGTGTATTTTTGTAACTGGCTTATTTCACTTAGCATGTTTTCAAGGCTTATTCATATGTGTCAGTACTTAATTCCTTTATACGGCCCAGTAATATTCCAATGTATGGATATATCACATTTTGTTTATCTGTTCTTCAGTTGATGGGTATTTGAGGTCTTTCCACTTTTTAGCTCTAATGAATAATGCTGCTGTGAACACTGTGTATAAGTTTTTGTGTGTAAATGTTTTCAATCCTCTTGGGAGAATATAGCTAGGAGTAGAATCGCTGTGTAATATAGTATCACAGTGCTTCCTCTCTTGGGGGATTGCCAAACTGTTCTCCACAGTGGCTGGACCATTTTATAACCCCACCAGATTACCCCAGTTTTAATAAAGGCCTCCTGTTTTCACACGGATGCATTGAATCAGATGTCTTTACAACCTTCAGTATTAAGTCAATTGGACAACTGAAGAAATATTAACTCCATTCTCACTTGCTATAAGCAGAGTCACTCTACCCCAGCCTTTGTACATCTGAGCCTGGTGTTCTTTTGTTTCCTCAAATTTCCCCCATAGTTTTCAGTTCTAAACTTTCCCTGCCACTGTTTTAATCTTTGGCACTGTAACCTTGGTGCAACGTTGATCTGCTTAGAGCCATTCCTGTAGGGGTTCTACTTGTCCCTAAATCCCTAAGTCACACCCAAGATGAAACATTCTTTCATGAATCACTGTGAGAGTTAAATGTTGAGGCTTGGGCCCCCTGCACTGTTCCACATGGCCTATGTATTGCCAGCCATAAATATAGACATTAAAGTGATTTATGGACCCAGCTTCAAATTCAAAGTGAAAATTACAAAAGAGAAGTGATGGAATAGATGGTGAAAATTATCAATCTCTTTTCCTTAAATTTAGTTTATACTATTTAAGTGATGACATAGAGTAACTATAAGAAAAGGGAGAATTACCTAACATTGAAAGGGAATCTCTACTCCAATAATTTAAGAGACTAATAATTTGAACACTTTTCACAGTATTTCTGTTCTGTTCTATAAAAAAAAAAAAAAACTGAAGTTCATGGCATCACATGACATATAGAAGACAAATACATCAAGCCTTTGGCCAGCTTTCTCACATACACAGCACCTAGAATTTTTCTGGTTTTCAGTGACTCAAGTAATAGGATTCTGCCATTTCCAGTTGGTAGTAATTTGACAGTTTGGTGTTCTGACAGGGTATAATTTTTTGTGTCTGATATTCAATTGGACTACGTATTTATTTCTTTAACTTTTTTTGTACTAAAAATCACATATTTTCATGCTGTTTTATTCCTCCCTTTTAGTTAATATATAGCCATAGTTTCATTTTTTTTCCTTTCCTCACATATTTCAAGACTTTCCCAGATGTTAGTTTTAAGATTTGAGAAGCGAAGAATAAAATGAGAAGAAAATAAATACTACTGACTCCCCGCAACATGGAAATGTAACTGAGTGGCTCCCCAAGGAAGGCATTAACTAGGTCCATGGCTGACCGTGGCCTGCACATGAGCCGGAGTGGTCCAGACCTGCCTCATAGAACCACCATGATGTTTAGAAGTTAGTTTCAAATCCAAAGAACTGTTTTTCTGGAGGTGATGTGGGGGATTAGATAAGTGGGGAAACTTTTAAGTATAATTTTGTCAAATACCCAAGGGGATCAGGAACAAAAATTATCTGTAATTATCCAAGTTGTGTGCATTCCATGTATGGTTTGCTCTTTTAGTTTCACTTTATTTGTCCCCATGCATAGACTACAGTGCTGCCCAGATATTTATAGATAGGGGGGAAGGGCTGGTATTTTTTAAATTGAAAACCACGTACCTATAACCTTTAGGGACTTGTCACCTTTTTGTTGCATTGAGGATTTACACATTGATCTCCTGCAGTGAGACTCTATTAGATTCCACAAATCTCATAGGTCTAATTCTGTGTTTCCCAGGTTTCTGCTGAGTGGTTTCATTGCCAGAATGGAGGTAATGGAAAATAAGAATAAAAACAAAACAAAAATCAAAATTATCCAGTTAGGAAATATTGTTTGGAAAGAACAAAGAGCATTAAATTAGTTTATCAGTCTCTCAAGATGATGATAGGTTCTATGATACTAGAGAAGAGTATTAGAAAACTGTAGTTTCTAGAATAAGTGAACATAATAATTGTGATTTCTTTATTTTTCAAACATAGTTTGAGATTAACCATTTATGTTTTATTTTGAATACCTTATGATGAGTATATTTAACACTTGAAATAAATTTAATTATTTAGTATATGAAGACAGGTCTGTAAAAGCTCAAATGTATATATACATATACATAGATGTAAATATGGGAAAAGTACACGTAATTAATTTAGCAAAAATCAAAGTGAAAGATGATTATTTAATTACCATCTGTTTTCGGGGCACCTGGGTGGCTCAATCAGTTGAGGGTCCAACTTCATCTCAGGTCATGATGTTGCAGTTCGTGAGTTCGAGCCCTCCGATGGGCTCTGTGCTGACAGCTCAGAGCCTGGAGCCTGTTTCAGATTCTGTGTCTCCCTCTCTCTGCCCCTTCCCTGCTCATGCTCTGTCTCTCTCTGTCTCTCAAAAATGAATAAATGTTTTATATATACATATATATAATGTAATTATATATATAATATAATATATATATTATAATATATATTACCAATATATATATTCTATACCTATATATATATATAACCATCTATTTTCTGAAAACATGCATATATTTCAGATATGAATGATTTTTTTTATCCATTAGGTACTAGGTGGTCTCTTCACAATCATTTGAGTATTTCTACTCATTTTTATTTTCATTTTTTAAAATGTTCATTTATTTGTTTTGAGAAAAAGAGAGCACACACGAGTGAGAAAGGGGCAGAGAGAGAGGGGGAAAAAGAGAATTCCAAACAGGCTCCATGCTCAGCCTGGGACTGGACTCACAGCCACAAGATCACGACCTGAGCTGATATCGAGTTAGACACTTACCCAACTGAGCCACCCAGGTACCCCTCAACTCATTTTTAAATACTCATTATAAAATGAGAAAAAAGCAATGCATGTCCAGTATAATATGAATATGCTTATGTCTAAACATGTTCTGATTATAAGAATGTTGGGCATTCAGTAAATGTCCGTATCTCTTCATTATAAAATGAGTAAGTCTTTGGGGCACCTGGGTGGCTCAGTTGGTTAAGCATCTGACTTTGGCTCAGGTCATGATCTCACGGTTCATGGATTTAAGCCCCACATGGGCCTCTGTGCTGACAGGTCAGAGTCTGGGGCCTGCTTTGGATTCTGTGTCTTCCTCTCTCTCTGCCCCACTCATGCTCTGTTTCTCTCTATCAAAAATGAATAAACGTTAAAATAAATAAAATTATAAAATGAGTAAGTCCAACCAATCTTAATTGAGTAAGAAACTTTAAATCATGTTACTCTACCATCAAGTATCATTTACACTATCGGCCTTTGAAATGAGAATGAGATATAATTCTGACAGTACAGGTGCTCCTGGGAATGAATCTCTCCAATAATAACGGAAGTCTTCCAACCAAGTTTGTCGAAAGAAGCACTATTTCAGTATTCAGTATCGATCAATGAATGTTGTTAATTTTAAAATCCCCTCCCCAACAAAAAAGCTAATGGAAACATTTTTACACGCCATATTCTAGGAAAGCATCAATTCTTATGTTCAATACTAAACCAATACCAAATAATACCAAAGCACATTCTCAGCACTTTTAAGGAACAGTCACAATATTAACTATGTTCAGAAAGATGTACAAAGCATATACTTCAGAACATCCACATTGCTAAAAGAAAAAAAATCCACTTTTGCCTTCTGTCTATATATCATAAGTGAGTGTTACTCATAAAGGATTTGAACTCCCTAAGCATATGTGTCCACTTCCACCATTAAAGTGAATTCAGGTGCTTGGCATGACTGTCTCCAGACGGGCTTTCTTTAAATAATTGATGGCTATGGTCTTATTGCCCCATCGAACTATATCTGGATACACTCATGTTGCTTTTACAAGAGTTTCATACAACTCCGTAGTCTGCAGAACACGTGGGACGCGTCCCATAGTTTCTTTTATTATTATAAACTATTTTCACTTTCTCCAATGACAAATTGCCCCAAATTAGATTTTTTACACCTATTATGACTGAACATGATGAGAAATTCATCTGTAGACCACAGCTGTGTATTGCAAGCATTATGAACCCTTGTGGCTAGAAGGTGATTGTTAGCTTGCAAGAATCCAGCAGAAAGAGAGTTGTTTATTTTGGTGGGAGACAGAAATCCTAGTTTTCAAATTTTTCAAAAAAATGTAAAAGATTACTTGTTGAGATTCAAAATAGCCATCTTCAACTCTGTCCAAAAGCAACATATTTCAATACAAGAGTGTTTGAAAACTTCTGCAGAGCCACTACATTCAAAAAGAAAAAGAAAATCTACTCTTTTATTATTATTTCAGTATCCATCGAATGCCAGAAACACGGCAAGCATTGCATCTGGCAGAAGCAATACTCAGCGAAGGCATCATTTACATGAAACAGAGAAAACAGATCCTTGTGAGAGTACAGGAATGTGATCCACGCACACCCTGATTCGTATTTCCTACACATACTTGCACACACGTTTGTAATTATTCTCACCTGGCACAGTTATATTGCCTGGTGATTTGCCACAGATGACAGCTGCCCTCCTTCAAAATCAAAATCTTTTTTTCAGAAATTAGTACGTTAGTACATGCCGTGGATAACAACTGCCCTGCTTCAAAGGAAGCTGATGGTCTGACTTTTGAAGAGTTGATGACAAGGAGCAAAAACATATTAAAAAATTAAATTCAATACTAACATCAAGTAGGAGCCTTATAGTAACAACTGGAAAACATTGAGAAATCAAGAGTTCCATAAAATTGCAACAAACGTATGCCTCTCCTTTTCTTGGGCCATGAATGCCTGCATTGGAAAGGATTCCATTTGAATACTCTTCACTAAAAAAAAGAACATGACTGGCTACTGTTGATAAGTACTGTCATTAAATATAGGGTAAAATCAGTGCTTAAATTTCATGAATTGCAGGCATCATTTTTTCACAGGTCAAGAAACCACAAGTATTCTCAATGTCTAAAGTATAATACAAGAAAAATAGACTAATATCCATGCAATAATCATAACAATGCAGCAAGTTTGTGTTCACCAAATAAACATTTATTATAGCAAGATTTTATTCTTTAATTTTAGGTATAGGCACCTGACAGTGACAGTTTGAGATTGTATTCCTATATGAAATACAAGATTTAGAGTAAAATATATTTGTTGAAATTCTAACATATTCATATAGTCAAAGATAGTTTCGGTTTTTGTTTTTGTTTGTTTTTGGTTTTGTTTTTGTTTGTAGAGAGAGAAACAGAAGGCACAAGCGAGGTAGAGGCAGGGGTAAAGGGAGAGGGGTGAGACAATCTTAAGCAGGCTCCGTGCCCAGGCCAGCGCCCAATGTGGCTCAGTCTCACAACCATGAGATCATGACCTGAGCCAAAATCAAGAAGCAGACACTTAACCAATTAAGCCACCTAGGCTCCTCAATAGTCAATGATACTTTTAATCAAGACAGAATGGGAGACAATAAATAATTAGCTTTGTCAACATAATTATATAAAGAATACTAATTCTCATAGTTTTCATGCTTGTCCTATTTTATTTGAACGCTAAGCAGCATTTGATAGTAAACATGTCATACTCATGTATTTGAATTTTATTTAAAAATTTTTAAACTCTTTAATTATTGAATTGTTTCATGGGATTTCTCAATCCAACTGCAATTTATTGAATCTATCTCTGACTGAAAATTCTTTTTTTTAGAAATTAGTACAGCAAAAATATTTAAAATCCAACTCAATACTATGTATTGCAAAACATGTAAAATAATTATTGAATAGTTGACCCTGTAATAGACCTCATAATGAATTAGTAAACTGTAAGGTTTCTTTCACTAAATAGTCACTTCAAAAGGAACATATTCAATAAAAATTGTAAGTTTAAACACCAGTTTAATAGTTCAGTCAAAATATAACAAGAAGAGGAAGCTGAAACTTCTAATTAAAAGAACAATTTTGTCAAGATAACTTTTTTAAGACCAGAATATGAAATTGCTTTTTAAATTTTTTTTAATGTTTATTTATTTTTGACACAGAGAGAGACAAAGCGTGAGAGGGGGAAGGGAAGAGAGAGAGGGAGACACAGAATCTGAAGCAGGCTCCAGGCTCTGAGCTGTCAGCACAGAGCCCGATGTGGGGCTCAAACCCACAAGCTGTGAGATCATGACTTGAGCCAAAGTTGGACGCTTAGCCAACTGAGCCACCCAGGAGCCCCTGAAATTGCTTTTTAGATTGTGATTCTCTCAGAATCATGAAGAATTAGACCAAAGAAATTGAAATAAATTCTCCAAGAATGTCAGATCTGCTTCAGATATTTTTAGAATAAGATAGGTATAAACAAACCAACAAAATACCACATTCTTTAAAGAAGGTTGCACAGGTTTTCTTTAGAATATTAATAAAAAGAGGGGCCCTGGGTGGCTCAGTCAATTAAGTGTCTGACTTCGGCTCAGGTCATGATCCCACAGTTCATGAGTTCGAGCCCTGCCTCGGGCTCCGTACTGAAGGCTCGGAGCCTGGAGCCAGCTTCAGATTCTGTGTCTCCCTCTCTCTCTGCCCCTCCCCCACTCACACTCTGTCTTTCTCTCTCTCAAAAGAAAAAATAATTAAACAAAAAAATTTTTTTTAAATATAAATAACAAGAGAGAAGAAACCATTTCCTACATATGCTCCAAGTAGTAAGTAGTACCAAATGCTCAATAACTATTCCTTGAACAACAGACAAGAAAAAGCACTATGTGTTAAAAGTAAGCATCTAAGATTTTTAAAAAATGCATTTCAATTAATCACCTTGAAACAAATTCTGTTGTGGTGGTTCTATACAAGGTGGTATGCACGATTAGACCTAAGTGACGAAAGCAAAACATTCTAGGCTAGAAAAATTTCAATTAAGGCAAACATTTTTCCCTCTTGAAGATATATCAATCAAATTATTAGAATATTTTTAAATCATACTAATGGAAAAGCCCTGGACAAGTTATTGAAATGTTATATCATAATTCATGTTCTTCTGCCAATTGGATATTTATTAACACTTCTGTAATGGTTATTAAAATACATTAAAACGTGTTTACACAAATGAAAATCGTTTGGGATCAATAGCTTTTTTAGTATGAAAAATTTATGAACGTGGACGTTAGCTGACATAAATCTCAGTTCCAAATGATCTCATAAAAATCAAGAATGTAACGTTGCGCACACTGCGATGTTGAGGTCTAAGCTGGCTAGGGAGTTTCTTCCTGCCTGTTGCTGAGCCTGTAAGTGAACTCGCTCATGGATGACACAGCTGTCCACATGTGCCTACTGTTTTGTCTCAAAACTTGTAGTGACAGGTGTGTCTTGTCACTCTCTGGGGTACATTACAGGCCTGCCTTGTTTATCATTCCAAGATGAGCTCCGATGTGTGTGCCCCTGACAGTGCAGAATATAATCAAATGCCCTTTGAACTGAGGAGCAGAATTTATTGCTGTTAACACATTTTATAGTTTATAGGGTCATTAACCCCCTGGCTCCTGGGATTTTTTTCAAGATTGGCTTTTGAATCTATAAATGCAGCTGATTTATACCACAGAATCGATACAAAATATGATACTTAGTGTTTCCTTTTATAAATTCCTTGCCTCGTATAAGGTATAACACACACACAAAAGGGTTAATATGATGTTTTTCTTTCCCTTGTCCACCTCAGCCAGAATTAATAGCAAACTTCTTTAACAGTATGTCTTCTATATTGGAGAAAAATATGTTTTAACATGAACCCGTTTTAAATAACCATGTTATAATTTTAAATGCATTCTATAAACTCCTATCAGCACATCCTAAGGTTATCTAGAAAAATAAAATAGCAAATGAATTAAATACACAAAACATTATTTTGAAATACTATGGAAATCTTAGCTTTCCATGTTTTATTTGTTAACTGTTTTCTTTTTCCTGAATCTGGAGAAACTTAAATTTAAAACAATTACTATTTGCCAAGAGTGTGTGTATTTTAACTTAAGATCTGGGATTTCAATTAATAATTGATTAGAAAAAAATTGAAACTATTCCTAAATTCTAACAAGAAAAAAAAGAATAAAAATAAGTCAAAGTGATTCAATAACTTTACTTGGAATTGAAATCAGTTAGAATTAAATTAAATGATATATATTTCTTAATCATAACAAAGGACTCATGCTAGACAGGAGTTAGTAGTTTACCTCAAATCTAGTCAGTTTACCTTAAATCTAGCAAAACCCTATTAGTTCCAGTACAATGAGAAGATGTTCGTTGAAATGGCTATTTAACATTAAAAAGCCATTTAAAGAATACCTTGAGCTTATACCATTGAATCATTGTTCTGAGAACATAGATGCAAAATATGATTAAGTATGTGCACCTGACAAATTTCTTAGTTGTAAACAACAGAAACCAACTCTGGATAACTGGAGTCAGATAGGATTATTGAAAAGATACCAGGTATCGCACAAATCTGAAGACATGTTGGCAAATAAAGCTAAGAGAACAGCAAGGAACGAAGGGAGGGCAGTTCACAGAAAACACCAGCACAGTTCAAGTGTTTCCCCTGGGCAGCCACCACCGTGTCCTCCCCACAGAGCCCCTCACTCGTTTTCTCGCAGGAGAGCAATCAGCTTCCACCTGAAAAATCTCCTATTAAAATTATTCTGTTGAAACCTAACAATAGCCCTTCCTAGTCACTGGATTTATGTTTAGCTTTGTATTAGTCCTAATTCTCCTCAGCTGCTGCTGAATTTAATTGGGTTGATCAAGTCTTCTCCTCAGACACCGAACTGTTTTCATTTTTATCCTGCTTTGTGGAGTGCTTTTGTGGTCAGGATCCCCTCTTCTTCAATACGCCCTCTAGCACAAACCCTTTCCTTTCCTTGCACACACTTTTCTGCTTAGGTGATTCCATCTACTTTCACAGCTTAGACTTTCTCTCTCACCCATAATTTAATTATGTCACTCCTTGCTTGCCATCATTCTCCATTACTTACAGAATAAAGACTTTAGTGTGACACACTATTAGTCAGATACTTCAAGCCCTATACAATCTGGACCTAAAAGTTCCCTTCTCATCTACAAGTCTTTCCTGTCCTCTCTTATGTTATAAATTCTGGTCTTTTTTCATTTGTTATCTCACTTACCCATTAAATTTCTACCCCGTTGAATAGCACAACATATCTTTTCTCCTTCAGTGAATTAAGCATAGAGAAGTGGATATGCAAGTCCCATGTTGTAGCCTAAATTTTATTTTCTCTGTCTAGAGCCATCGCCTCTGCAAGTCTGTTATATCTTATTTGTAGAATAGTACAATATATTAGCTTAACTTTATTTTTTTAAATGTTTATTTATGTATTTTGTGAAAGAGAGAAAGAGGAGGAGGGGCCGGTAGAGAGGAAGAGAGAGAGAATCCCAAGCAGGATCCTCATTGTCAGTGCAGAGCCTAACGCAGGGCTCAGTCTCATCAACCAAGAGATTATGACCTGAGCCGAAATCAAGAATTGGACGCTTACCTGACTGAGCCACCCAGGTGCCCCTTTTTACTTGACTTTAAATGAGATTTGTGGGATGCCTGGGTGGCTCAGTCGGTTAAGTGTTCCACTTTGGCTCAGGTCATGATCTCACAGCTCATGGGTGCGAGCCCCATGTTGGATTCTGTGCTGATGGCTTAGGGCCTGGAGCCTGCTTCAGATTCTGGGTCTCCCTCTCTCAGCTCCTCCCAGGCTCTAGCTCTGATTGTCTCTCTTGCAAAGATGAATAAACATTAAAAATAATAATAATAATAATAAACTTTAAATGTGACTTGTATGTAATATCTTTGAAGAAATTTTATTCTTGTGCAATTTCACTCATGAGATTTTACTTAATTGGATGTTGATTTTATTTAACCTGCTGAATAGCAAAAAAAAAAAAATTATATGGAGCCCTTTGATAATATTTTTCGGAGATTCACACAAGCCAACCACTGCTCTGTATATTCAGTGGACCAATGTGCATATTCAAGTTTTGCACGTGTTCTGCACCAGATTGAATTTTGTCCCCTCAGCAGTCATCTGAGACTTTGTCTATGAACCCGAAGTTATACCTGTGCTTTCTGCTCAAAGCAAACTGGAAAGCAGAGCAGCTGATATATGGGCCTCTGCCTTAAATTTGATCCCACTGATTAGGTTTTTTGGGATGATAGTGGGGTTCATGGGGTCCAGAGCCAACAGCCAAGAAAGAATTCTTGAAGATGTCTTTGGTGCAAAAATGTGATTTTATTGAAGTACGGGGACAGGAACCATGGGCAGAAATAGCTGCCCCAGGACCATGAGGAGACACTGGTTACATCCTATGGACTTGGGGGAGGTAAAGTCCAGGAGAAGTTTCCAATGAGATTTTCATATGCTAAAGAAGACCCACAGGATACTGGAGGCCTAGCTATGGTCAAGCTAATGTTGTTTTTCCCTCTAACAAAGCATTAACATTAAGAGTGGGGAGTTCCTGGAGAAACCTTTTACTCTGCCTGCCTCAAGTATTTGCCAATGGGCTGCAGGTTATCAGGAAATTTAGTTCTACCTACCATTTCCTTCTGCCTTTGTTTCCCACATCACCACTAGTGATGTCCCAAAGAGCAAAACCACCTGGAAACCTTGTCAATCTGCCTAGAATCATGGGATTTTCCTGGCTTTGCTGAGTGGATGTAGGCCTGGATGTACAATCAGGTCCATGTTACTGTGAACAACTGTTCCAACACTGACTCTGCAAAATACTCCTCCTTGAACTCTTTTGAGGCTATCTTCAACAATTCAACAATTGTACAATAGCCAGCTTTCCTCTACCCCTGAGGAGAAAAGTAGCCCATTCCAAATTTTAGGGTTGAATTTAGATGAAAAGATTTTATTGTGGGGTGCCTGGGTGACTCAGTCGGCTAAGCCTCCAACTCTTCTTAATTCAGGCTCAGGTCATGATCTCGCGGTTCATGGGTTCGAGACTCACGTTGGGTTCTGCGCTGACAATGCAGAGGCTGCTTGAGATCCTCTCTCTCTCTCTTTCTCTGCCCCTCCCCTGCTCTCTCTCTCTCTCTCTCTCTCTCTCAACAAAAATAAGTAAATAAAAACTTTTATTATAAATTTCATTGCTCTTATACCTCAAATACTCCGCAGTGAAATAACTGCTGGCAAATGAATTGAAGCAGATCTTTCATTTCAACACTTCTTACCTTTTGTAGAAACTTTTAAATATTTCCGTTGCCAAGGGCACTGACAAAAACTTTACCACCCCTTGCCTAAGGCAAATGTCTTGCCTATTAAAAAGAACTGTGTCAGATTTCAGCAAACTTATGAAGGCAAATCTATTGAAAAACAAAAGGAGTTTTGTCTTTTGCTGAGGGCTGAAGAATAGAAAAAAGTTTTCCGAGTTAATGGCTCAGGCTGAGAATCTCCAACTCCTCTAGGCTTTGCTTCCATGTGGTAGCAATTGTATTTTAATAATGAAACTGCCGGGGTGTTTATAGTATAAGCAGAGGAATCAGGAGTCACGGTGTCTCCCTTGGCTTGGAATCATCCACCAAAAGTCAGGCAACTCACTTGCAGTGAATGCCTTCGCTTAATTATCATCAAAATTGTGATCTGAGAACCATCCTAGTGAATTCTGAGGTGTAGTTCTGAGGTGTCCTGTAGTTTGATACTGTTTGTCTTTCTGCTGCTTTTGCATCTCATGTTCCAGAAATCTAGCCTTAGGCTCACAAAAGCACAGGTACTGCCAGAAGTAAATGCTTTGGCAAAGGTTTAATGGTTTCAGAAGTCAGATCTGGCAACCTTTTATTGGAATACTAGACCTGTCTGTTAGCAAGACTGCGGTACTTGAAATCACTTGTTGGTTAACTTGGAATCACTCTTCGACATAGGAAAGTTCTGGCCAAAGATTGAAGCTCCACTGATGTTACAAGTTCAATAGGTCAAAGATCTCTATTATTAAAAAGTATTATTACTATTTATGTACTCTATTTGAACACTTTTTTAATGTTTATTTATTTTTGAGAGAGAGAGAGAGAGAGCAGGGGAGGGGCAGAGAGAGAGGGAGAGGGAGAATCTTAAGAAGGCTCCACCCTGTCAGTGCAAAGCGCAATGTTGGGGCTCGAACTCACAAACCATGAGATCATGACCTGAGCTGAAATCAAGAGTCAGACACTTAACTGACTGAGCCACCCACGTGCCTCAATTCAACATTTTGCAAAATATTTACAGGCCCATTTTCTCTGATCTATTAGGAATTGTCTAATAGGAAATGCATTTCTACTACTTATCCAGACTCTTTTTAAAGGAAATGGCACCCCCAATCTGCTCATCTTCTGCACCCCGTTTATATGTAGCAGAAGTGTTCAGAAGTTGTCCAGTTCCCTTTGCTCTGTGTAACACAAGGTGTATACAGCTCAGAATCCTTTAATTAACAATAGGGTTGATCAGGGCTCTAGATCTCTCTTACTTGCATTTCTTCTTGTTGAACCAGGCACCTGTTTTGGCTTCTTCAGCAGGACACTCTCAGGGCTTTTCCTCCTCAGTATTCTTTAGTAGCCCCACCTGTACTGCCCGATCATGGGGCATTTTGCTCTCTTCTCCCTCTCTTATCATGGCTTTAATTACCATACAAATTCTGCTGACATACACACTTAGACCTCCACTCCAGACCATCTCTCTTAGACCTTGATTTTAAAATCTAACTGCCTACTTGTAACAATAACTTGAACAGTCCATACTTTTCTCAAACTTGACCAAAACAGAACTCACATGTTCTATCCCCTACCTCCGGTATGGCTGCTCTTGTCTTCTCTGCCTCAAGTACGTGGCATCACCATCCATCTTGGTGATCTGGCCAATCTCCCTTTCCTATGTCCTCCTCAGCAGCAATCCTGTCTGTTATCTGCAAGAGTATCTTGAATCCATGGTCCCTTCTACCATTCTCCCTTTCCACTGTAGATTCTTCCTACCTTGTATCTATCATAGCATTTTTTATCTTGTAAAAGTCTTTTGACAACCTACAATTGCTATGCTCATTTATTTATTTGCTAGCTTATTGTCTATCTCCACCATTAGAACATAAGCTCTATGTGAGCACTGCCTATGCCTTCTTTCTTCAAACACTTTATCTTTAAGCTCTAGCATTATCTAAATAGTAAGCACTTAATAAATATTGACTGATTGATTTTTTGAATGAATGAATGAATGAACACCAGCCTTGACTCTTGATTTTTCTTGTAGTGCTCCTCAATAGAAGTATTTTATATGGTCTACCATTTTTAGTTTAGAAGTACTTAGTGTAAAAGCCTTCTAACCAGTATTTGTTTTAAATTTATAGCTGATAAATAGTTTTATAACTTTGTATTTCAAATTTAATGAGCTTATATAGTTTAAATGGTCACAAACTTCTCCTATCATTAATACATTCCTATGAATAACAAATTTCACCTCTTCTCAATAAACTGTACTTCTTTTCTATATTTACTCTCACCAGAAAATGAGATTCTAGGATAGCCTTATTTTGGTCAGATGCCTGATTTGACTGAGGTCGTGGAGCAAATTTTAATTGAGTTAAATTTGGAGAGCCAAGTAAATGATTTGTAAAGCATACCTTCCATTCCAAATTCTAAAACTGTTTTCTAACACACTAAAGTCCCCTGTTTGTTCCCCTAACACAAAGAAATAATTATTGATAAAACACTGAACTTTCCTTCTCATTCATTTACATATACATGGGCTTATAATCATTAATATCTTCACACATGTATGTGACCAACAGATTACAATTATTCGTACCACAACTTTTGAGTGCCTAATATGTACAGGCTTTGTGTGAGGCAGCAAATATATATATGAATAAATTCTAAATAGTGAAGGATGTTGCATTCCAGGAATGTACAATCATGATTCAATGGGATAAATGTCATGTTATATGTATATATAAGTTACTACAGAACAGAAGTAGAGGAGAAGTAGGTTGAATTTCTGTTGTATTCTAGGCATTGTAAAATCATTTCACATATAAAATATTAATTAATTTTCACAACCATTCTGGAGCTTGTAGTATGGTAGAAATGGAGTTTGTAGAACTTGGTAGAAATCTTGGACTTTGGCTAAGATTACACAGTTAGAAATGGTGGCATGATTATTTCCAGCCCTCTTTATCTGATTTTAGACCCCTGTTCTCTCAACTACAGCAAGTTGCCTCATTCCCCCTAGGCAATAAGAAGATGGGAACAGAGAAGCATCAGAAAAAGACTGAGAGGATGATACGACATTTGGAATGAGAAAGTTTGCATAAGGCTCACAGGTCATTTAATCAGAACTGTCTTTTGCGGGGGAGAGAGAACTAACAGCAGGTAGAAAGCTTCAGGAACAAGGTGACCACGTTCAAAGACTGGCAGGCATTTCAGAGCAGTTGGAGCTTAAGGAGAAAACACAGATTGACAAGATTTGGTGATATAGAAGTTGAGAAAAAAACAAGTTGCAAATGGTCTTCAGTGTCAGGCCAAGGAGTCCTGATGTCATTATAAAATAAAGAGAAGATAACAAAGGGTCTGGTTCAATGATAACAGACCAGATACACATTTCTACAGGGAGTCTTCTGATGGCAGTGTGGAGAAGGCAAAGGGATCAAGGCTGGAGAGGTAGAAACTAATTTGCAGTGTTTCAGGCAAGAAATGATGATAACCTAAGTTAAATAGTGACAAAAGTATGTACAGCTAAGGATTGATGCTAAAAATTTTAAGGATATAAACATCATAGGCTTTGGATTTGAATGTATCAAATGGGTATGGGCTTAAAATTTACAAAAGTGCCTTTTTGTTCCTTTTTTAGTTACTTGATACATTTTGGCTTCTACTTTTTAAGCAGTAATTGGAAGGGAAGAATTACCTTTGAAAATGGCCTGAAAAATCATGCTTATTTGTTGCTATTTTAGTGTAAAATACAGATTTCAAGGCATTGCAGACAGAATATGAGCAAATTGAATTTAGTCTCTATCTTTAAATCAAAATGAACCAGAATGAGTATCACTGTATCATTAGAAAGAGGTACCTTCTGAACTGCCCTTTGTGTCCTGTCAGAGACTGTCCCCCTTTTTTAACTTTGGCGATTGGCTTTTGTTTCCTTCTCTAATTTGTATTATTTTTTAAACAATCCAGGACAACCCCCAGCTCTGATTCTTTCAAAGTCCAGAATGTCTGGGTCTTCATTCCACACTTTTCAGTTTGAAATGGCTCAGCTCTTTCTCATGTCTGCTGCAGGCGTGGCTGTGTCCTGCCCCTGTCTGCCCCCTCTGGCCTGTATTCCAGCTCGGGGTCACCAGACCCTTGCCACAGTTCCGCCTTCTGATGCTTTAAAGCCAAAACCTAAGCTCTGTGATCAGAGCCTCTAGATGTCGAGCTTCAGAAACTTGACTTGACTCAGTGGCTCTGGTCTGGGGATTGGGCCCCTCTCCCCAGGGTCCCCACCCTCAGTACAGTGAAAGGCCAAAGCCTTGATCTTGGCAAACCAACCCCATTATCCTTCTTGCCCAGGCTTAGGTGCACAGACCTCTGGGGAGGTCCACATCCTGTCTGGGAGAGTATCACCTCCCTAATCCTCTCTCACAGATCTTCCTTTGCTGAATTAAAGTTTGAAAGTAAATGGTTTTCAAGAAAAAAAAAAAAAAACAAAACAAAACACCACCTAACCAACTTCCATATGTGTGTACTATGAAGCACAGAGTATAAAAATTTATCACACATGTACAAAAATATGTACAGAAACACACAGTATACCTCCTATGGAAGGAATACATACTCCAACTTGTTACTTGTTTCACCCTCCTTTAAAACATGACTCCTTCACTTCCATCTGGAGTATTTTATGAAACAACTTCCTAGTCTGTGCAGAAGGTCAGATCAGGTTTCCCAAATCTGTGGACTGCTGAGAGAGCATTCCCAAAAAGTAAAGGCAACAAATCAAATTCAAAATGGAATTGAAGCTGACAGATAAAAACATAAAGTCCTATAGCATATGCAGGGTGGTGACAAATATTGAAATGAACAGCTAAGCTGTGAGCAAGTGCTCCATTATTTCTAACAACATTATTTGGATTTATGCTTGGCTTTCAAAACCCTTCAGCCCCCAAACATTTTGGACATGTAATCTCAGTAGGAAAGTTAAAATTTAGATATGACCATTATTAGCCTGAGGACACAGTCATTAGCCACAGTGGTATCAGTAATATTCACTTTACGGGCACCACTGGATTAATTCTGTAGACACAGCGTTTTGTCCCCATTATAATAGTATTTGGATGAAAATTTTAAGATTCATCCCTTTAGAAGATTATCATTAATCTGAGGGAATGCAGTATTCCAAATTATACACCACACAGTGTTTTGACTGCATGGTACAGAATTATCTTTTGCAATTTACTAAATGCCAAGAGAGGTCACCAATGTTTCCTATGTTTCTAACGTTGGAAATTTACTTTCCAGCCACTGTGGAAACAGAGTTGAACTTTCCATGGCAATATCTAGTCAAAATATCTATTACTTTTCATTTCTTTCTTACTTAAAAAAAAAGATACATCTACTTCAAAAGGAATGCTGATATCCCATGAGTAAAATAATGGACAGTGATGCAACATATATTATTTTTTCCTGTGTTGATTCTGATATATACCTTCCAAAGGATAGAAATTAAGTAAGTCTAATTATTTTTTTATCACTTTGCACCTCTAAAATGTCGCTGAACACACCTGTCATTTCCCCTTCCAGCTAAATGACATCATCAGCCCTTTGAACACATATGTGAGCTTATGCTGAAAAGCTTATGCTGACCTCAGAGAAATCGTGGAGTATTAAATATATATTGTGCTTCACATGCTTATAAAAGTCATATCCACTTCTAGGGACCACTGGTTTCAGTTTTCCTCCCATTTGATATTATCTCACATCTGTGGAAATATGAGTGAAAGATCACCTCACTTGGCAATAGAAAATTGTTGAACTCCTTATGGAATATTCAGTATGAAAACTGAACAATGGGTCTTAGGGGCAATTCCAACAGGAATAAGAGTTCCTGGGGGGATATGAGCTAAAGCAACCATTTTAGAGATCCTGCACATATTTCTCTTTGTGAAATGTGGTTGGCACCTCGTAATGAAAATGACACCATCTACATTTCTCTGTAAACATGTTTGAAATTCTATTTTTATAACAAATAACTGTGTCTTTAACTTGTGTCTTCTTTAAGCTCCAGAAAATAGTCACAGATCCTTGTGAATCTCTGAGGGAAAAGACTATTCCTTACACCCCCTCAGGTCCTCAGTGCAAATATATACAAAAATCAGGAAAAAATAAAAGGCCTTTCCTGTGCAACCACACTCACTGTCATTCCGATGTGCCCACAGTCTGCAGGGAAATGTACCAAAACACGAGGTGAATAACGTCTGGACAAGAGGTCTCTGTTCAGTTTCTCTGGGAAGGAGCAAAGTATCCTCTAGATTACTTTTAATCAATATCTTCCCCTGACCTGCAATCTGTACTTATCTTTATGATCAGAACAGTTCTAAGATTTAAATGTGTTCTATAGATTTTTCCCAGTAAGAAAGAAGTTCTGTTTACCCTAAACTTCTGTTACCTTAAAGCATGAATTCTAACATTTCCTCTGTACTTAGCATCAGTTTTTTTCTGTAGCATCAGTTTCTGCCTAAGAAGGGGAGAAAATCTATCTATCTATCTATCTATCTATCTATCTATCTATCTCTCATTCCCACAGAGAAAAAGCAGTAGGGTAATGCCCTCTGAAAAGTGGTCACAGCCCTCTGAGACTAGGGCAGGACAGTCTCGCCTCTCTTGAACACAGAGAAAGAAAAGGTGAAGAGTAACATACCTTTCTCAGAGCATCTTTTTCCACCAACCAACAATACAGCCCTTCCTCCCAGCCTCTTCTTCTGCTGTTAGAATATGGCTACTTTTGGGGCACCTGGGTGGCTCAGTTGGTTAGGCATCTGACTTTGGCTTGGGTCATGATCTTGTGGTTCATGAGTTCAAGCCCCATGTCTGGCTTTGTGCTGACAGCTCAGAGCCTGGAACCTGCTTCACAGCTTCTGTGTCTCCCTCTCTCTCTGCTCCTCCTTTGCTTGTACTCTGTCTCTCTCTCTTTAAAAAATAAAACATTTAAAAAAAGAGAATATGGCCCCTTTAAACAAAAATAGGCAAATACTCAAATTTTACTGTAGTATCAAGCAAGGTGACCTTCCTCAAAACATGTTTTGCCAATCACAGGTGCTGCCTGGGTTTAAACAATACACTTGAAAACAAATTAATCTTAAAAGTACCAGCATTCTAACTTAGTAACTTTTTTCATTTAAGAGTGTAGAATGGTAAGGAGTATTTCTAGTATGGTTATTGGAGATAAAACAGGCAAAGTTTTGGGAGTAGATCTGAAATCTTAGAGGAGATGTAACAAACTTCTGAGTCGAATACAATCTGTAGATATGCTTGATTTTTGCTACCATGCTGTATGCAGTAGAATTTAAGCCTATTTGCTGAGGCAGACTCAAAACACCTCTCAAAGGAGAATCTTGCATTTGTCTGCAGACATTTACTTAGCGTTTTTATATATTTCCAAATACATATATATACACATACATGCATATATATATGTATGTATATATATATACACATACATGCATATACATATGTATGTGTGTGCATATATATATATATATATATATATATATATATATATATATAAAATCCAGCAATGTCTGTGAAGACCTATGGGTGGGTGTTGAGCTGGCAATAAGAAAATAGTGCCCCCTCCCAGCCACCTGACGTTGAATACAACTTAATACAAAACACTACTCAATGTTTGTCAGAAGCACTGGGGTAGAATAAATACTCCAAATAATTATTTCAAGGATTCCTGTCCTGATTGTGTAAACTGTATGCCTGGTCAAGGCAACTCAGACAAAAGTTGGACTTTGTTCTCTTTTCTACAGAATCACCTTTTCTGAATGGCTCCCTAGAGTGTGAACACACACGTTGTTGCATCTACTGTATCAGTTCTCATAGTTTTGCCTCAGTAGAGCTAGTGGTTAAGACCAAGACGTATGGAACTGGACTACTTGGATGTGCCCTGGACCCTCACTGATTCAGTGACCTTAGGCAGATCTTTAAATTCTCTGCCTCTCTTTCCTAATCTGGGTCTTTCCAGACTATCTATGGACCCCAAGCTAAGAAAGCCTAATTTCCTCCACAGCTACAATGGGAGAAATTACATTAGTTAATACCCTGTTAGCTTAAAATAAAATAATCTGGTTTAGACCAATTTAAACAAAAAGGGAATTTTTGGGATTATCTCAGAGAATCTAAGTGAATGTTGAACTATCTAGTCTTGAGAAGAAAAGGGATTAGGCCTTCCTCAGTTGTCTCAGCAGCAGGAGAAGAAGCTCATGGGCCTGGCTATTAACACCAGCCAAACACAATGGCCCCAAGTGATGGGGTAGTTCGGTTCAAAATTCTTACTGGTAAGCAAAATAAATAAATTAAATAAATAAATAAATAAATAAATAAATAAATACCAAAAAAAAATGAGCAACGATTATTTGACAGGTAGTGTGCTAAGATCTTGAGGTGTATCTGTGAAACTGATATACATCCAGATTTACAGTTTAATTGGCACATGGCATGTAGGCAAGTGCCTGGTGCAGTACATATATTTGTTGAATGAATGAATGTGAAGGAATAAATAACAGACATTTATTACATACCATGTTGTGGATCAGGATGGATATATTATAGGGTGCTATGTAGGCACTTTGGAGATACCCTTATGATAAAACAGTTTTCTCTGAATCCCTTCATAGCCAAGCTTTTCAAAATGTTGTATTTCTTTATCTTTTGTTCACTCTTCAACTTTTGTACAGTTTCCATACACCACTTCATAAGAAAGGTCACTTGTTGAGATAATTTTGACCTTCATGTCATCAAATTTAAAATGTAATTTCCTGTCTGCATCTTACACAAATTCTCAGTTGTTTAAGATATAGTAGGCCACTCATTCCCTGTTCTTTTTTTAAAGTTTATTTATTTTGAGGCAGGGGGGAAGAGAGAGAGAGAGAGAGAGAGAGAAGGAGGGAGAATCCCAAGCAGGCTCCACCCTGCAGTGCAGAGCCCAATGTGGGGCTCCATCTCACAAACTCACAAACTGTGAGATCATGACCTAAGCCAAAATCAAGAGTCAAACGCTTAACAGACTGAACCACTCAGGCGCCCCTCATTCCCTATCCTTTTGTCTATATCACCACGGTGTCTTAGTTTTTTTTCCTGCTTCAGAGGACACATTATCTTAGATTCTTTTGCTAGTTCTTTCTCCTCCCCAAATGTTGGTTTTCCTCAAGGTTTACATTTGGACACTCTTCTTTTCCTCTGCTCTCCCTCCTCCTCCTCCTCCTCCTCCCCCTCCCCTCCTCCTCTTTCTCCTCCCCCTCCTCCTCCTTCTCCTCCCTCTCCTTCTTCTTCTTCTTCTTCTTCTTCTTCTTCTTCTTCTTTTCTCTTTCTCTTTCTCTCTCTCTGTCTTTCCCCCATATATATTCCCTTCATAGATGATCTCATTAAATCCTATGGTTTTAAAGACCAGTTCATTTCTAATTGCTAGCATCTTCTCATCCTGCTAAACCTTAAAATCTCAGCTTACATTGCAGCAGCATCACTGATTGTTACAGGCTGCACTGATCACCATCACTGAGAATTCCTTTTATTTGGCTTACTCACTTTGTTTTCACAACTCTGACACTAGTCTATAAACTTTCCAAAGCATGGGTCTTTTCTAATTTCATCACCGTCTCTTCAGCCCTTTTTACAGGCCTGACATTTAGTAGACCTTCAAGGAATATTTATTTAAGGAATGATTAGTATCTGAGCAAGGCTCAGGGACATTCAACAGAGATATCTACAAGAAGGAGCTAATATATGTGCCAGGAGGAAAATTTAGAATATCCAGGTGGACTGGGGACGGTGAAGTGAAGGAAGATTTCCATTATGGGCAGAAGACATGGTGCATGCAAACATTTGTAGACAGTGTTCATAAAATGAAGGATAAGTGGGTGGCATGGTAGTTGGTAGGTGTCCATTTTGAACTAGACATTACAATATTTCAGTGCTTTAGCTGTATTTTTGGTTTAAGACCTTTTAAAGGATGTGAATGTAATTGTTTATTACTTTTAATAATTACATGTTTGCTAAACCTTAATTTCTTTTTTTTTAAATTTTTTTTAACGTTTTATTTATTTTTGAGACAGAGAGAGACAGAGCATGAATGGGGGAGGGGCAGAGAGAGAGGGAGACACAGAATCAGAAGCAGGCTCCAGGCTCTGAGCCATCAGCCCAGAGCTTGACGCGGGGCTCGATCTCATGGACCGCGAGATCGTGACCTGAGCTGAAGTCGGACGCTTAACCGACTGAGCCACCCAGGCGCCCCATGCTAAACCTTAATTTCTAATTAAAAATTAATCAGCAGTGTTTTAGCCCACTTTAGTTTTTACATTCTTCTGTAAAGTATTCCATGATCTGTAAACAAACCCTTGAGAAACTTCTGTTTTAAGGAATCTATGATCACATTGTTAAAGGAAAAAATCTTTATGAATGTGAAAATTTGTAGCCTTCAGATTATTGTCGGACACAAGATGTCCAAGTATTGTTTGACATTTTGTTTAATAAAGCAGAAAGCTGTTCTGTGAAAAAATGGGACACCTCTATAGAAATATCTTTCACTCTCTACCTCCATAGTGGTTGCTGGCCCTGTTGTCAGAGTCCCTGGGTCCAGGGGAATAGGGAGAAACAAAAGAGGAAAGGTGAAAGGTGACAGAATAGAAATGAGATAAAGGGTTCTGAAAGCCACGTTAAGGACAAAGTCTTTGTGTTTTGTATCAACAGTTAGTAGCTACTGAATAATTTAAAGGTATTCAAAATACATTTAAAAAAAATTACCAGCTACGGTATTAGTGTGTTGGGGCTACTATATATAACAGAGTACTGTGGATTGGGTGATTTAAAAAATGGAGATGTATTTATTATGGTTCTGGAGGCTGGAAGTGAAAACCAAGGTGTTGGATGAGTTGGTTCCTTCTGAGGGCTGAGAAGGAAGGCTCTGTTCCAGTCTCTCTCCATGGTTTGTAGATGGCCAGCTTCTCCCTGTGTCTCTTCATATCAATTCCTTCTATGCTGTATATGTATCTAATTCCCTTTTTATAAAGATATTGGTCACATTAGATTAAGACCTATCCTAATGACCTCCTTTAAACTTGATTACCTCTGTAAAGACACTATTCTGAATAAGGTCACATTCTGAGGTGCTGGATATTAGGACTTCAACATACAAGTTTGAGGGGATACAATTTAGCCTATAGCAGCTACCATGAAGTGAATGGACTATGGAGCAGATTTGGGTTGGAGTCAGGAAGAATAGCTTCAAAGGCAATGAGTAAAACAAGTGAGAAATACTGTGAATGGATCTTGGATCTTGGTTCTTGAACATAGCAGCATAGAAATGTAAGTGGATTTGAGAGATGTTGAGGAATGCAAATTTGCAAAAAATTGGTGATTCTTTGAATAGATGGGTCAGGGAGAAGGAGGAATCAAGAATATTTCCATATGCTTCCAAAATAGATCACTGTGAATATTGATACTACTCACAATATGAAGAATTTAAGAATAGTTTGAAGATGATTTCTCTTTTGAATGTGACGATTTTAGGTGCCTGGAGACCATCCAAGTGTATAGGATCAGGAAAATTGGGTCAAAATCTGAGCTGAAAGCCATAGAGTTACATACTTAGCTTGTTTATTTCCTGTGTTTCTTCCCTATAATAAGCATATTTATTCCCTATCTTTCTTCTCTAAAATAAACATGTGGGCTATGATTGGTTTGATGAGTGTTGTTTTAGCTGCATACTACCAACTGTGATATTCAACAAATCCATACAGAGATCCTTCCTTCCAGAGGGCCTAAGGATGAGGGGAAGTTGGAAATATTAAATGGGTTTGTAATGGGATCTCAGAAAGAAGGAGAAACTTTAGGGAAGACTTGAAGACAGAAAAGCAATTCACCAAAGGTGTTTCTGGAAGAGTTCTAGACAAAGGGAAGAGCTAGAACAAAGTCTTAAGAGGAGTGCATGCCTGATGCATTCTAGGGCCAGCAAAGAGGCTGGAGTGGAGTGAGCAGCAGAGAGTAGCAAGATACTAGACTGAAAAGTTAGTGGAGGGGAAGACTAGCAGACAATCTCTAAGGCTTTTCTTCTAAATGAAATAAGAAGCCACTGCAGGGTGTTGACAAGCAGTGGCATGCGCCAGCTTGCCACATAAGGGATCGTGTCAGCTGCAGTGTTGAAAATAGACACAGTGGTACATGGGTAGATCTGTTAGAAGGTAATATGACAGCAGATGGCTTACACCATGGCAACTGCAGTGCAGGTAAGCTAGAACTAGTCTTATCTGAAATACATTTTTAAAAAATGTTTTAATGTCAATTTATTTTAGAAAGAGATACAGAGAGAGACAGAGCACAAGCAGGAGAGGGACAGAGAGAGAGAGGAAGACACAGAATCTGAACCAGGCTCCAGGCTCTGAGCTGTCAGCACAGAGCCCTACTAGGGACTCAAACTCACAAACTGTGAGATCATGACCTGAGCAGAAGTCAGATGCTTAACTGACTGAACCACCCAGGCAACCCATGAGATATAATTTTTAATGGTAGAGTCCTCAGGATTGCCTCACAGATTGGATGTAGATTTAAGAGAAAGAGGAGACAAGAATGACTCTAAGTCTTTTGGCCTAAGAAACTGAAACAGGGAAGCCTATGGGTGGAGCAAGTCTGGTGGGGGAAATTAGGTGCTCACTTTTAGCCGTGCTGTGTTTGAGATGTTTATTAATCATTCACGTGATTATGCATAGTGGGCAGTTGAATAACCAAGTATATGGCTTTCAGAATTAAGATCAGGAGAATTAAAATTAAAATCTATGAGGATCGCCTGAGTGGCTCAGTTGGTTAAGTGACTGACTGTTGGTTTAGGCTCAAGTCATGATCTCATGGTTCTAGAGATCAAGCCCAGCATGGGGCTCTGCACTGACAGCATTGCAGAGTCTGCTTGGGATTCTCCCTCTCTTTCTGCCCCTCTCCTACTCTCTCTTACATGCATGCTCTCTCTCTTTCTCTCTCAGAATAAATAAATATTTAGAAATATATAAAATCAAATCTGTGAAACCCACTTGTATTGTAGTCAGAGAATGTAATCTTTGTTTTATTGAGATTTGAGGTTTATTGGCACACTTGCTTTATAGTCTAGTATATGATCATTTTATAAATGTTCCATTCATGCTAGAGAAGAATGCATATTCTCTATTGGATGTTCACCTTGATATCTTCACCAATTTTTAATCTACTTGAGTTATCAATAAACTATTGATATTGATATATTGATATATTGATATTTATATTATTTATTTAATAAATTAAATGTGTGTGTTTGTGTGTGTGTGTGTGTGTGTGTGTGTGTAGGCTAATAGAAATTAGAATATTTAATCTTGGATGGTTAAGACTAATTATTAGAAACAGAAATGAACTGGGGTGCCTGGGTGGCGCAGTCGGTTAAGCATCCGACTTTAGCCAGGTCATGATCTCGCGGTCCGTGAGTTCTAGCCCCGCGTCAGGCTCTGGGCTGATGACTCAGAGCCTGGAGCCTGTTTCCGATTCTGTGTCTCCCTCTCTCTCTGCCCCTCCCCCATTCATGCTCTGTCTCTCTCTGTCCCAAAAATAAATAAACGTTTAAAAAAAAAAAAAAGAAACAGAAATGAACTATTGTGGTTTTTTAAAATATTTTTTAAATTTCTTTTTCAGAGAGAGAGAGAGAGACACAGCATGAGCAGGGAAGGGGCAGAGAGAGGGAGACACAGAATCTGAAGCAGGCTTCAGGCTCTGAGCTGTCAGCTCAGAGCTGGATGTAGGCTCCAACTCATGAACTTCAAGACCTGAGCTGAAGTTGGATGCTCAACCAACTGAACCATCCAGGCGCCCCTGTTTTTTTTTTTTTAATCCATATTTGCTTTACCTCTTTTCACTCCCTTATTTCCAGTTTTCCATTTTAGTTTGCTTTGAACATCTCTCTAATAAGAAGAATATATTAGATTTTTTTTTCTGTTCTGTTTCTACTCACTCCAATGACCTCTGTATTTTATTATAAGTTTAATATCTTCATAATAGTTTTGTTTGGCATTGGCTTTTTGTTAAATTATAGCCAACATTCAGAAAACTACACAAATCATACATACGAACTCAATGAATTTTCACAAATTGAACACCCCTGTGAAACTATCATCAACCTCAAGAAACAAAATCCTGTTGTAGCCAGGAGCACGGGGATGCAAGGGCACAGGACTCCCAAACAGATCAGGTCTGGCCATTCGCCATCAACAAAATCCAAAGGCAGAGAGACCAGGGGTGGTGAACAAGACGGAAATTTATTTCAGTGAGGCCAGCACCAGAAAGGCAGGGGACTAATGTCTCAAAGACATTCTCCATAATGCTGAAAATATTTTCAGGTGTATATAAAGAAAATGTAGGGCAAAGGTTGGTAGCTACATGCAGGTAGGCAGTGAAGGTCAAATCAGTTACAGTCTTGGGGCCAGTCACTGGGTTCTTGCTGGCTCAGGGCAGTCCTTATTGCTTGAGAGGGTAGTTTGGGTTCTCATTAGGGGATGCTTTGCCCACAGGGTCTTTTGCCTGAGTTAAAAGATAAGCTGGAAAGAAGACTTTAATCAATTAGAAAGTGTGAGGACAAAATGGAGGTAGTTGAAGTCCTCTTTCACTACCACTCCCAAAGTTCCCTCACAGCCCCTTCCAGTGACTCTTCTCCAACTAGCATAGCTAGCATCCTGACTTCTAGTGTGATAATTAGCTTAACCTGCACTTTTGATATTTATGTAAATAGTTGTCATACCATATATATTCTTTTTTTTTTTTTTGCCTGAGGGGGGTGGATATGTGGACAGAGATGTGATAAAACAAAACATAGCAAAATATTAATGATATAATCTCAGTAGTGAGTAATCTGGTGTTTACTGTAAAATTTTCTTAATTTTGCTGTATGTTTGAAAATTGCCATTATACAAAGTTAGAAAAATACTTTGTTATATTATCCTGACTTTCTAGAGAAAAGAAGTTAAAAGTGTAGGAATTTGCCAATTTTTATAGGGACTTTTTAGCTCAAGCTTCATCAGCAGACCAGCAGTTTGATGGCTTTGCAAATATTTCTCTACAACTGAGAATGGCTCACTGGGATATTCACAGCTTGCTGACTTATTTTTAACTATCATCCTACACTCTTTATTCTGATTTTGCATTAATTGAATCATCTTCTGATTTTGTTTTTAAATTTCCTCAAAGGAAAGGAAGAGAATATAGTAATTTAGACCCCATGTTTGGTAATTATCTTTCTCATCTGAATTGATTAATTATTTTTCTGTTAGGAATTTGGTTTCCTGAGCAGCTCAAGACAAACTGACCATCAAGATACAGGCTTCATGGTGTTCAGAGGGAGTCTCTGGGCCTAAGACAATCTCTTATGCAAAATAGCAACCACAAAGTCCCAGTTGCTTATCTTTATTAATATTGTGTACAAATAAAGGATGTTCCATTTCCATGAAATTGCTTTAAAACTACCTGGGATAAAAATAAATTTGTTTATATTTAATTTCTCTTTCAAACAGAAAGTATAATTCCCATATCAGCATATAGTGCCATTATAGGCATTTTGAGTACAGAAATAGCCTTGTGATAAACCGACTATTATGGTGCTATTTATTAAAGTCAAACCCGATTATCTCTCATCCCCTTCAGATGGTAATATATTACTTTAAAAAATATTACATTATTTAAAAAAATAATTTAACACCGTACCTCAATTAGGGAAAAAAAAAGAAATTTACGCCTTCAGAGATATTGGGTATGTGTTTCTTTGCACTTAGTAATTCCTTATCAATTAAAATATAGTTTGCAAAAGCAACGGAAACATGTTTTAGGGTACACTTAACCATCCCCAAAAACAAAACTTGAAAGTAAGTTGTTAATTTCAAGTATCTTCCATAAAATTCTGGAGGGAGCGATTGAGATTTTGCAGAGACGATGAGCATCCTTATGACTTTCTTTATTACAACTATTAAGATGCTCAACTGCAGTTAAACTGAATTAAATTGGCTTTCAATGGTCTTTTAATGGAAAAGCCACAGGGTGGCCATTCACTTCCATTGCAAAATTATGGGTTTTTTTTCCCTTTAGCAGAATTTAAGAATATAATGTATACCACATTATCTCCTGAGCACTGGAAAAATGAAAATGCACCTAAGTAACAGACAGAATACATTTAGTTTAAGAAAAACAAAAATTCCTATCATAAGAACCATTTTTGCTGCACTTTCTGTTTCAGCTCTGTATTCATGGCTTGTTAAGTGAATGAGTGCTAATCTCAAGTAAAAGCAAATTAAATATACAAATGAATCAAATAAGAGTTACGGAAACATTATAGGAAACGAATTGGCAAGAGATGAATAGGTGAAATTTCACAACTAAGTAGGAGATTGGGATCGCACAGTAGAGAAGAGCTCTGATCTCAGAGTCTGGACACTTGTTCTTCTTCAGTTTTGATAAGGCACCACCCTTGGACAAATTTGTTCGTCACTTGAGCCTCATAAACTAACCATAAAATAAAATGGAGAAAGTTCATTTATGAGGATTAAATATAAGCATATAAACAGAAAGACTGTATACATTGAATGATGCTGGTAAAATGACAATTCCTTTTCATGCTTAAATAATTTTCTGTCCCTCATCATACCTAAGGATGTTTATCCTACATATGTAAGAGAGAGTCTGACCTTGACAGTGTTCCAGCTTTGATTACTTAAGAAATGTGACTTGAGCAATGCTGCAAGTCCCCTTCTGCCCCAGAAATAGCTCTGAAATCAGCCTTCCATTGCCTGGAATTGTCACGATTAATATTATTATTTTGTATTTATATTTTTACATTATTTATTTGGGTTATGATTTTGTTCCTAAAAGACATGCATTTATTTTCTCTTCCTTTTTCCTTCCCTTTCTGAACAATTCAGTCCTAAAGCAATTAGAGGAGGCAGAACAAGTATGGGTTTCCTATAACTGCCTTAACAAATTACCATGCACATGGTGGCTTGAAAGAACACAAATTTATTACCTTACAATTCTGGAATTCAGAAGTCCAAAATGGGTCTCGCTGGGACTGCACTTCCTTCTGGAGGCTCTCAAGGAAAATCCATTTCTTTGCCATTTCTGGCTTCCAAGGGCTGCCTTTGCTCCTTGCCTCTCAGTCCCCTCCCATCTTCAGACCCAGTCACAAGGGCTGGGTCCTTCTTAGGCTGCCATCTCTATAGTTCTCCCCTTTCTGCCTCCCTTAAAGATCTTTGTGATCAGATTGGACCCACCTGGATAATGTAGAATTATTTCCCCATCTCAAGAACACTTGGTTAGCAATCTTAATTTCCCTTGTCATGTTCCCTAACATATTAAGCAGTTACAGAGATTAGGATGTGGACAACTTTAGGGAACCATTATTCTCCCTGCCACTGTAGGTCACTGTGTAAGCAGTGAGTGGTGGCTGCAATGGCTCAGAGTGGGGTGTGACTGCCTCAGTAGAGTCCACATGATGGTCCCATAGCCAAGAGGCATATGGAATGTTAGAACCTAAGCAGGGTGAGGGAGCCACCCCCATTGTAGGGCTGCCCATACTGGGTGTCAGGCCCCAAGTAGGGTGAGGAAGCATTCATATTTGGGAGCAGGCTGGCACAGAATTAGAACTCAAGCAGTTGTAAGGTGGGCAGTCATACCTGGGCACAACCTGCCCTGTGATGTTGGAGCCTATGTGGACAAGAAGGCTTTCAACATATGGGAGTTTCCAACATCAGGTAACATAACCCAAGCAAGGTGTCCACACTTGCAGGACATCTTAGAGCCTGAGCTGGTTGAGGAGGGCATCTCCATGTGGGGTGACCCAGTGCAGGATGTTAGAACCATAGAAGGAAATCTTCTTCATGAGAGGACGCCTGGACTAGGAAGTCAGAGCCATGCAGGTTGAGGAGGGCACATGGTAGGGCAGTTTGATGTGGATACTAGAGTGTGCAAGGTGCCCACATAGGTGGACAGAGCATATTGGTGTCAGAGCCCGAGCAGAATGAGGAAGAAGTCCACACAGAAGGGTAGCTTAGCTGTCTGAGAAGAATATCCCCACAGGGTGGGGGTCCACATGGGACACAAAGCCTGAGCTGTTCGAGAAAGGAATACACACATAAGACAACCCAACATTGGGTATCAAACTCCGACAAAGGTGAGGGAACTGTTCACGTAAGCTGATGCGGAGTGATGGAGCCCAAAAGAGATGAAAAAGGTCTTCGTGAAGGGGAGCATCCAGCACGGGGAGAAACAGTGTGGAAAGGGCATTCCATGGGTAAGGTGGGGGCAATATATATGAGAGATTGGGGACATACAAGGAGATTGGTTAACAGAAGCCAAGCTTCTTACTGTCAGAGAAGTGAGTTAAGTATACAAAAGGGAGAAAACTAACATGGACCATGTAGGATTAGGTATTGTGTGATCATATATATATATATATATATATATATATATATATATATATAATTGGTATTATCTTTCAATAAATAGATGATAGATAGATAGATAGATAGATGATAGAAAAGTAAATACAGATGTAAATATATGTATGTGGGAGCACAGATATATGCCTGTCCACTAATTGGGGCTGGGTACAGCAACACCCCAATAATAATAACAAGCACATCTAGTTCTCAGATATTGACTTCTAAATCCCACTCTCCAGTGAAAGAAACCAGAACTCTTAAGGGAAAATGACTAATCCAGGGCCTCAGCAGCACACTTCAACAAGATGAATCTAAAAAATCTTGTTCTTCCAGAAAGAAAATGCTCAAAGAATAATGGAACATGTCAGAAAGAAACAGCAGGCAGCATGAACAGGTGTCCAATGGCCAAATCAGGAAAAATGTAAGCTTCAAAATAAATAGTAGCAGGTTATAACTCATTGAATGACATAGAAATCTCAAGGCCTTACAGATAAAAATAACAACGAATAAATTGAAAGCTTTTTATGTAAAAGGATATTTACACATCTCACAATATCTCTTCCACAAAATGCATTTTGCAAAGATAGAGAAACCTAGTGATACAACACAGCTTTCCCAATCAGGATACTACATTTGAGTCAAAGGACACACATTTGGCGATCATTTTCTCAATTCTTCCAAGAATGGTACATGCTAAATTCATAAGAAATTCATAAGAAATAAATGAATTCATTACGTACAATGAGTATCTGAGAGCAGAGGTCAGCAAAATATAATCTGAAGGCCAAGTCCAGTCAGCTATCTTTTTTGTGTGTATATATCATGAGCTATGAATGAATTCTTATATTTCTAAATGTTTGAAAATAGTAAAAAGAGGAATAATTTGTGATACATAAGAATTACATGAAATTCACATCTTATTGTCCATAAAGTTTTATTGAAACCTTTGAGCCAGAGACCTTTGTTTGCACATTTTCTATGGCTTCTTTCAAGAGACAATGGTGCGAGTTATTTGCTATCTGGCCATTTACAGAAAAGTTTGCCAAGCCCAGCCTCAGAATACTTGGGCTTAATTCTCTCATAGAATGTTTGGTTGAGAAAAACTGAACCAAAGTGCACAGATTAGTAATGAAACAAATGAAATTATGTGTCACCTACTAGGATGCATGAATTAGTGGATGTTGCATTATGCCAGATGTTTTTTCTTCATGTATAGAGATTTTTTTCTCATTTTTAGTTATTAATATGGTGAATTATATTGACTGATTTCAAAATGAACTTTGAAATCAACTTTGCTACTATTACCTGGAATATACCCACTAGGTCATGATGTGTCATCCATTTTTTAAATATTGCTATAAAATATTTAATAATATTTTACTAAAGATGGTTGGGTCTATTTAATGAGGAATATTAGTCTTTAATTTTCTCGTATTTTTTTTCTGTTTTTGGTGTCAGGCTAATTTGAGACTTGGAATGCTTGGGATATGTCTCCACCTCTTCTGTGTTTGGGAATTTATATAGTATTGGTGTTACCTTTTCCTTTAATATTTGATAGAATTTGCTAAGGAAGTCTTCTGACTTTGGAGCCATCTGAACTCTAGGGATTATTCCAGCTCTTCTTTCTTGTGATTCTTTTCTCTGTCTCAGGTAGTTTCCTCCCATACATGTACATGTCATGACTGGGTCAAGGGCTTGAAAGGCCCATCTGCAGATTTTCAGAGTTTGCTCTGTGCAACTCCCTTCTTCCTGATATTCAGCCCTGCTAGCCTGACTTAGTCTCCCCAAATTCGACTCTGTTACCTCAGAGCACTGAGACTGCTGGGCTCTGTTTTGTTCCCCCCCCCACCTCTTCACTATGGCCTAGAAACTCTCTCCAGCCTATAAACTGAGGACAATTATAAGAGTTGTACCACTTTTTCTTCTTCTGTTGGGGATGACTATGTGAGCTGCTTATTATCCAAATTCTGAAAAATGTTGGTTCATATTATAGTCTACTTTCCTAGTTGATCTCAGATGCTAAGTAAGCTGGCTTCTTTTACATCCTCATAACCAAGAACACAGGTTATTTAATACTGTTTTATATTTATATATCATCTTCCAAATTATAGACAAGATTCTGTTTTTAATTTGGCAACAAACATTTTTTTAAGTTTATTTATTTTTGAGAGAGAGAGAGAGAGAGAGAGAGAGAGAGAGAGAGAGAAGAGAGCAGGGGAAGGGCAGAGAGACAGGGAGAGAGAGAATCCTAGGCAGAGTCTGTACCATTAGCATGGAGCCCCATGTGGGGCTAGAACCCAGGAACTGTGAGATCCTGACCTAAGCCAAAACCAAGAGTCAGACACTCAACCAACTGAGGCACCCAGGTGCCCCTGGCAACAAACATTTTAAAAGTACCTATTGAACAAATTTTTGAAGAAATACAAAATGCCCCACCTTTGACTCTTAGTTCAAGTTGGCATTCCAAATATCTTCTTTCTTAATCTTTAATGAAGGAGGAATAACTTTAAGTTTAAAAGTTTTTGAGATTGCATGTAAAAAGCAAAACTTCAAAATTATTTAAAATGGAAGCAATTCATTGAATTGTTTCATATTTTAATATGTGTGAAAGAAAATTACATTTTCAAATATATTCTAAAACAAAAATATAATTTTAATTTACCACTTATTTTAAAGTGTAGAGCTTGTATTAAGAGATTCCATGTTATAAGAGATTAAGCAGAGAGAAATAATTAGTAGGCTCATTTTATTCTTATAGAGATATAATTTCTAGATACTGATGTGATTTCTCTATTCCCTCTAAAAGAAGCAAAATCCAGTTCTGAAGAGATGTAGACAATTATATGACCATTTAGTTTACAATGAAATCCAGTGATAAAAAGTAACTTTTGTTTCTGAATGATGCTTTCTTCCTAATAGGAACATTTACAATAGATAGCTAAGTTCATTTATGTTGAAATGCCTACCATCATCTCACAAATTGTTTGTTATCAAATTTATTAGATTAACAATCCTGTTCTCATTATACAATACTCAAGGCACATCCACAATCTATTGAGAGCTGTTCTATTATAATTATATTTAGAAGTAATGGCAGGAACGGGGGCTCAGAGAACCTCATGAATTGCAGTTTCCAATTATGTAACTTTCCAACTGAATTTAATGTTATAATCAAAGAGTTCAGTAATTGATAACATCATGGAAACTTTTTCATTTAAAAATAAGAGCAATCTTACTCAAAGTGTCATATTTACTATCCATAGTAAAGAATGAAAAAAACTAACTACCTTAAAAAGGAGCCACCTTTCTAACTAAGCAATATTCAGTACTAAACATGAGCAATATTTGATAATAAGAAAATTTTTCTAAGAAATTCATAGTAAGAAAAATATACCTACAATGTGAATGAAGAAAGAAGGGAAAATATAGAAAGACAAAAATATATATATATTGGGGGTGCCTGCGTGGCTCAGTCAGTTAAGCATCCGACTTTGGCTCAGGTCATGATGTCACAGCTTGTGAGTTCGAGCCCCACGTCGGGCTCCGTGCTGACAGCTCAGAGCCTGGAGCCTGCTTGGGATTCTGTGTCCCTCTCTCGCTCTGCCCCTACCCTGCTTGTGCTCTCTGTCTCTCATAAATGAATAAATGTTAAAAAAATTTTTAAAAATTTTTTTTTTATTTTGACAAATGTTAACAAGCAGGAAATTTCACTAATAAACATATTAACTTGAAAATAAATGATAAAATACAATGGATACTTTAGACAAGGGAAGAAAACAAATAACACTTTACTATTAAATACAAAGCATAAATATGATGGTGCTGATGGATAATTTTCCAGGACATAAATGGTAAATATACATATAATTTTATGAAGTAAATCACATTTTCTTCCTCTATTAAAGCATTAAATGACATTATGAATCTCTCCTCTTCGAAATGTTAAAATTTCTAAGAACCTTTAGAGTTGTGGGTCATTTAGACCCAACCTTAGACACAGGCAAAAGAGGGTTTTGCCTTGGGCTATATACTTTAGAGAACACACATATCAGAAACAAAATGAAGGAACAAATACATTTGCTGAAGAATATATGGGCCGCTTCTCCCAGTGCTGACAGGATGTGACCTGGAACTCAAAACAGCCTCTCTCGTTTCTGAAACTGTTTGGACCCCCAAGAAATATTTCTCACATCTTAACCCATTTCGGAATGCCATGACAATCTGTGGGCTGTCCATTTGCCGGTATCAGAAATGGGCAATGCTTTTCTGGATTGGAAAAGATGTGGGTGATAGCAGTACTTAGGTAAATAGGAAAGAAAAACGGTAATTAATTAAAAACTTCTTCCTCTTAGATAGTATGATTCTTGAATAATGAATACTAATGTCAAGCATCCATGTTTTTCCTTCTTTTTGTGTTTTAATTTTTGGATCTGTGACTATACATGAATTAGTATAGTATTCACACCAATTGCAGATGGTGTCTGAAGAATAGTTTGCAATATTCCACAAATCATATTACTCTTAAATTTAAATACATGTGGAACTAGATGCAAAATACATGAAGCGTAAAATACATTCTTTCACTGGTAATTAGATGAATGTTAAATGCTAGAACTGTGAATACTGTTACTTTAATCAAAATATTTAATAAAATTTAAATAATTTTTCAAAACAAATTCATGTATGTTATATTTTAATGATTTTGTTTTTTATCATTTACATAATTTTGCTTTTTTTTTTTTTTTTTTGAGAGAGAGCACACATATGGAGGAGGCCAGCGGGAGACAGGAGAGATGGAGAGAGAGAATCTTAAGCAGGCTCCACACAAGGATCTCAAAGCAGGGCTCAATCTTATGGCTGTGAGATCATGACCTGAGCCAAAATCAAAAGTCAGACACTTGAGCACCTGGGTAGCTCAGTTGGTTAAGTATCCAACTCTTGATTTTGGCTCAGGTCCTGATCTCACAAACTGTGAGATCAAGTCCCACGTCGGGCTCTGTGCTTGGGATTCTCTCTCCTCCTCTCTCTCTGTCCCTCCCCCACTCATGCTCTCTCTCAAAATAAATAAATAAACTTAAAAAAGGAAGTCAGATACTTAACTGACTGAGCCACTCAGGTACCCCTAGATAATTTTACTTTTTAATAGTTTAAAAGAAAAATAGCTCTTAAAAGTAAAGTATATAAATGCTATAGTGCTGCACTGAAACTCAATAAATATCCAGAAAGTACACATATCATAACTCCATAAATTTTCATAACCTGTACACACCCAAGTAACCAGTACATATCAAGAAAGAGAACATTGTCTGCACCTAGAAGTCGCATAATGCTTTCTTCCTGTCAATCTTCTCCCCAAGATTAATCATTATTACATCATTACATTCTCTTCATCTTTCCACATAACATAATATCAATAATTGTGAGAGTAATATTCACTCATATTCACAGGTGCCACCAGGGCATCTTACAATTTTGCCTACCAGAATAGGCTATCCATTTTCAGATGCTATTTTATAGAAATAAAGTAAATTATTCAAGATTATATCCATAATGGATGATAAAGTTGAGACCAGACTGTAAGTATTCTAACACAAATCCAGTGATCTTTCTACTATACTAACGTAAGGTCACCCCACTCATTGTCTTCCATTTGTTTGTATATTAACACATTTTAAATATGGCAACTGGAACTAACAACTTTACGAGTATAAGGATTTCTTTAAAAAATAATTGTATAGACCTTCCATGTTAGAAAACTGATATTTTCATTTAATCAGACTATAGTCAATAATCATTATGCATATTGAGTAAAAAATACTGTTAAATAACTCTGTATCTTCAATGGCTCTGAGACCCAGAAAACTCAAGTCAGGCACTGCTGTAAATGGAATGTGTCCAGTAGAGAGTAGAATGGACTCACATCTCTTGTTTTAGTCTGAATTCATATTACTTTCAGTGTTTGTCCCACACTTTAACCACCAAGTGAATTAAAGGACTTCATATGCTATGCCCCATCCCCAAAATAGCTTTTCAGCAATCATGACAAATAATCTTTTTTTATTTAAAAATGTTATAGGACAATTATTTAGGAAATTCTCAATAAGAAGCCTAGACTGACAGGTATGCATATCCCAAAGTGTGACTTCAGCAAGGTCCTACTAAATGCCACATACAAAGTGCACGTCAGCTTTAAACATACATAAAATGAGTATCCTTTATTTTTTATTGGCACAATCTTTGCTCCACTTAAGAAAACATAAGCATCATATGGTAAACCCAGACTCGGGCTGAGGATACAAGGGCCGCATTTCTGCTTAATGTGGAGGGTAGAATCAGATCTCCCAAGTGGTACTTCCAGCCTCATTCTGAAAGAATCTACCCAAAGGAAGACTTGAGGCCGTGCCGAGACCGCTGGAACCAGCTCTTTCATCCCACAGAAGTTCTCAGTTGTTCTAGTTTGCCAAAATCAGAAGGTAATAATTGGGGCGGGAGACAGAGAGCCAGGCACAGAGAATTCATAACAAGTTCATTGTGCCAAGATGTAAAATGTGCCTAAATATCTCAGATGCTCCCTGAAGCGGCCTTGGAAAACACTATCCACTTGCCCTCATCTGGAAACCACAACTGCTTCTTATAGAATGTTCTGTGGCTGAAGCTGGCAGTGGTAAGTTTCCACAGAGCAAACTGAGTAAATAAATGCTGTATTTGCTTTTTAAAAAAGTTAACTACCCTTGCTGATTTCCAACTGCTCTTAGAAACACACCATTGTCAAGCTTTCCCTGGTTCAGGAATCATCATTCTTCTATTTTATGAAATCTATGGCATTAATCTGCTTCAAATTATTATAATCAACATATAAAACATCAGTCTAGGCATAAAATGGGTCTTTTTTGAAAATAAGTAAAACTTTATTGATACAGTGGGGCTCTTTTTCCCATTGATTTTCATTCTCTGCAGTAACCATAGACTTCTAGAGTTAAAAGGAGCCTTAGAGATCATTTAGGCCTCCTGTGGCCTTTTTTTCTGGGCAGCAAAAAGAGATCCAGAGATGTGAGATAACTTACTCAACTGTACAAAACTAGACAGTGGTAAATCCAGATCTAGGACTTGAGTCTCTTGATTCTTGTGTCAGTAAATCAGCATCAGAGTGTAGGCGCTGGGTCTCCCAAACAATGTCCAGCCCTCAGTTCAACTGAGGACTGCACATTGTACCCACGTGCATTTCTATACTGAATAACTAAAGGATATTTGAAGCTGTTAGTTTTCATCTGTGTCCAAGCATACCTCCCTGTAATCTAAACCTCAGGTCCCCTCTTTCACTCTCTCAGTAGATCCCAAAGCCAAGGTGACAAATTCTGTCTTACATAGTGTGACCACAGCCCTGCTGATCCTGATTCTGATGTGGTCAGCAACTCCAGCATCCAGGGGAGCCTTTTAAGGGTCTGCCAAGAACCCTCAAGACCTGTCAAAATTGTATCTCCTTTAGGGTGAGTTCTGAAAATGTTCCAGTTCTTCTCAACAATTTTCCCAACTCTTTAATTCCCCATAAGATAACAAATCTTCCTAAGAATTTCTCTTCAGTTGTAATTAGCATTAAAACTTGCCATTATTGCTTTAATCCCATTGTTTTTATGTTTACACAAATCCTTTTGCTTCTTCTCATTATTATCTTATCTGTTTTGTTTTGTTTTGTTTTGTTTTGTTTTGTTTTAGAGATTCCCACTAGGTTAACATAATGATCTTCGTCTTTTTCTGCTCTGAACTCCTGTCCCATTGATCCCAGTGAGGGTGCTTAACCGGAGACTTCTGGAGACCTAACAATGGCCAGAAATTATATTTAAAAAAAAATAGTATTTGCCTTGATCTAAAGATTCAATTACAGCTTTAATCAGATTCTTGAAAGACTGGCATCTAAAATTTTTTAATGTTTATTTATTTTTGAGAGAGAAAGAGAGAGAGAGAGAGGGAAAGAATCTGAAACAGATTCCAGGTTCTGAGCTTTTAGCACAGAGCCTGATGCGGGATTCAAATTCGTGAACTGTGAGATCACTACCTGAGCCAAAGTCAGATGCTTAAATGACTGAACCGCCCAGGTGCTCCTGAAAGACTGGCATCTAGAAAAAGGTTGAGATTGATAGTTTCATAAAATTAGACCCACACAACTCACTCATGTTTGCCTCTGTGACTCTTTGTCCCTCCTTCCACTGGTTACAGTCCCTCCCATTGCCTGGTGCCCACACAGCTCAAGCACTCATCAGCCTACAGCATAGAATACCCATGGCCCTTATTGTTCTGTGGCATATGTAAGCATCCACAAGAATTATTGCTAGTTTAGACTGAAACTGTATATTGATGATTCAGTATAGGATGATTATGACTCAAAAGGACTATGTCTAAACTTTGGTTGATAAGTATAGTCAGATCATGAATCATGGACTGAATGTATTCTGGGATGATCACTGTCTTGGTTGTTATGCATTATGCAAATAGTCAACATTAACTATTAGAGACCAGAAATAGCTCTGAAATATACATTCATGAGTGTATAACAATGCCCCAATTTAATCTTAAATTGGGGCAAGGGGTGCAGAGAGAGGGAGAAGAAAGGTGGGTGGGTCTCTGAAGAAAGACTGGGTGACAGGCATAGGAGTACACTACCAAACTTAGACAATGAAATAAATATTCTGCTTTTTTTTGATAAAGTATTCCCCAGTCGTGTGCTGTTCTTAGGAACTGGTGTGCTAGGCATATTTTATATAGTTCTAATTAACTTTCAAAGCAATTTTCAGAAGGTAACAAACTGAGGAAAGGTTGTATATAAACTGGAAGTTTGCTTATTTATTACTTTGGTGAATTTAAGACAGCTACTATGTTTCCCCAGTAGAAATTATTATCAGCACTGTATCATTGTAATATCACATGACACCCCAACCAAAGGGCTTTTTTAAAATTTACTTCATAGTGCAAAAAAAGAACAGCATGAATAACTTGTTAATATATCAGTGACTGATTAGTTACCAGTCATGAATATCAACCTCCGCTGTAACAAAATGTTTGTTTCAAATTTATTTCTTCCATACAAAACCAGTGTAATGAATCACATGCTTTACATGGACAAATGTCAGAAAATAAAGGTAGTTTCAACACATTAGAACAAGCTCTCCACATGCTGAATGTTGCCAGTAGGTGAGAGACTTTGAATATTTAATGAGGTTCTAGGTCACCTTCCAACAATAGGTTATGACTGAGGTTCTGGAAATTTCTAGCTCTCCATGATGCTGCACCAAAATAGCAGTTACAACGACTTTTTAATTATGTGCTGTCAAGTGCCAGACACTGGACCCTGCTATTAGAGGCAAAGGTAAGACCTCAGTAAGTTTTTAAGGGGAAGTCGGTATTCATTTTGTCATATTTAGGGTAGAAATTTAATTTTTGGTGTTTTTATCTCACTCTAGTCAGCAAAATTAATATGCAGTTGATTTATGAAGGATTAAAAAAAAACCCTTTAATTGGCATTGCATGATTTCGTTAAACAATAAACGGATTTGTATGCAGGCTAAATTTAGAGGGCATATTTTATATCGGTTCAACAGCTACAATTCCATGGTAGGCATAGAAAAGTCTATTTTGCTACTACAGACAGTGTGTACCCTGAGGTATTGGGTTACCGTGCAATGATGAATATTTCCAAGACTTTTCAGCTTTACTGAACATCTGCTTTTCACAACCACATTTTAAAGGGAAAAATCTAAGAGACAGAAAAACATACAAAATCCCCAGGACAGGAAAATTTCCTTCTCATCTCTTCCATAAACCAGCACCAGATTTCAAATTGGAACCACTGATCACGTGAGGATACTTTCAATGATGTTTCTTTTTGCCAGTCTCTTTTGTGAAGCCTAATTTGGGGGTGAAGGTGAGTGTGGTTTGGGGAACACCCTGCAACAATCAGAGTTTCCAAAACAGAACAGAGGGAGGCCAAAGGGATCAGACACACAAAACTCCTCTCCCAGTCTCTTGCTATATAAGGTTATTAAAGAGTTGGAATCACCCAGACATAAAAACCTCCAGACAAAACACTGGCTGTCTATGGAGTGGGAGATGCCACAGCCAGCCTGCCCTTCCATGGGTGAAAAAAAAGATGCATGTCTGCCTTACCTAAAGTCGAGGGATTTGCCCCTTCTTTTCACAGATTGTGAAACGCTTTCCTGAAAAGTAGGGTACTCTGTCTACCTCATGTTGAGAGTGAGAAAATGAAAGTTTGTCCAGTGATCCCTGTGGACATGAGCTGGTCACACATCTCCCCTTCACAATACAGGAAAAATAACCCTGCCTGAGTTATGAGGCATAGCTCACTGAAAATATGTTTCCTTTAGATTCAGATTTCTTGAGTCACCTATTCTTAAAGGTCTATCATATTTTATATGTCCGAGAGAGATCATTGAGCAGAATAGTCTTATTTTTCATTATTTGAGATAAATACAGTCGGCCAATATACAATCAGAGCAACATTCTATTATACGTTTGCTTCATTTTCTGTTAGGAACGCAATTATCTTTAAATACCAACATTTTAATAGTTATACAGTCCTATCAGTGTGGGGTAATGACCCAAAAAAACAAAACCATAGAGAATCATGGAATGGCAGAAATTTTTAAGCTAAAAATAGCTTGGTGATCTCTAATTTTAGGCCATGCATTTTATAGAAGAGGGAAAAGACGTTTGCCAAAGGTTGCAGGGTTTTCTCCTATGTCACCCCTTTTTATTGGAACATTCCCAGGAATACACAAACATGTTTTAGGGTCTTAGTATTAAAAATAGCAATCCCCTCTATTTCCCCTTAAGTATCAGCATAGTCCTCTCTTACCCTCACAGCAGAACCTCCGGAGAGAGTTGTCTGTAGAGTTCGTTAGGACTTTCTCATCTCAGAATCTCTCCTCCACTCACATCATCTCCTATCACACTGGAGCCTGCTCTTGTCATGTCTTCAATGGTCTTTATGCTGTGACCAGCTAGTTTTTGATCTTCTTCTGTGATTTATGTAAGAGCAAAATGGTTATGTATTAAGAATTATTTTGTAAATACCTTTTTCACTGATGTACCTAGCTTGTTATTTATATGATAAAAACAGTTTTTAAAAATTTATTAAGCATTTACTATTTTGAACAGTGTTACAGACATCCAAAATAATTTTCCCCAAGTAAATTTTCTTTCTATCTAAAAAAATAGGGACACCTACTGGAATATAAGGGAAATTATCAGTTATATCCAAAAGAACAAAATGATTTAATGTGTGTGTGTGTGTGTGTGTGTGTGTGTGTGTGTGTGTGTGTGTCTATTCAAGCAAATTAGAATACAAGACTAAAGGGAAGCACAAAGGAGGCCAGTAAGCTCAGGACATGTTTCTGAAATAGGTGAATTTTGATCCAGGATTAGAGGGAAGTAGTCAAAGGGAAGAAAGTAAAAACTCCTTCTAACTAAAATCTGACATTAAATTCCCAATACTGTGCTCTTCCATTTTCATTCCATTAACTCTCATAGTCTCCTCAAGATTCAGCTTCAACAGCTGACATATCATCTGTCCCTCCTTCCCCTTCCCTGTACCCACCCATTCTCTATTGGTTCCCTATATATTGCACTACAGTCACCTCAAAACATTGTCTGCCACCCCACTGGACTGTGAACTCTTCTTCCTCTTTTACCCATACTGACAACTGAGCAGCAACTGACATTTAGTAGCCATCCAACAAATGTCTGTTGTGTGACCCTTAATGCATATTAGTATTAGTATTAATATTACAGAGGAGGACAGAGAATCCCTGAGGTTGAAGAGTTCTTAACTATTAAGAAGTAGGATGATGATTTTATGTCAACCCCACAACAAACCCAAGATTTTAGGACCCAAAGCCCAAGCCTATTCTACTATCCAATGTTGGCTTCACAGCAAGTATTGCTGGAAATAGCAGATACCTTATTCCAGGTGTATATGACTTTATTCCAGGGTTAAAGGCAGGAATTCATAAATAACACATGAGAGACAGAAATCAGAGTGATTTGTTTGAAGCACAGATATCCTATTAAAAGACAATGGGAACTGTTGCCCCTCATGTTTAGCCATAAATGGTGTACTCTCTCACTCTTTGCTCTCTTTCTTGGTAACCTCATTGCCTCCTCCCCCCCCCCCCAACTCAATTGTGATCTGTATACTGGTGACTTCAAAACATATATCTCTAGTCTAGATTGTTCTCATGAGGCTCTGAACCACATATCCATCTGCCTACTACACATCTCTCTGGATGCCTCTATAGGCCACTTAACCTGATGGGGACGCTTAAGAGTCTCCGTATATTTTTAAAGAAGATTGCATTTTAAGAGTTTCCCTGGATCACTGTGTTCTTGAGGAAATAATAAAGATGAATGACCCAAGTTACAGAAGTCAGATTGGCTTGTACATAATGAGTGAGACACTTAATACATCATTGAAACCCCACCCTAATTTTCCTTGCTTAATTTTTAGGATGTCACTTGTTCAACTACGTGGTCTAATCCTATCCAGCTAGTTCCCTTCTCTGACTGTACTTAAACTGTCCCATTCCAGTGTTCCCATCATGTTGTCTACCTAGATTATATATCTGTTCACACTCACTCTGTCAGCCAGGGTCCAGCCAGGAAAATGAGAACCAAGTCACTAGGTATTACAATAAAGGGATTTAGCATAGAGATTGGTTTACACATGCTCTGAAGGCCTGGACAAGCACAAAGAAGACACTGAAGGAACCCTGACATATCTGCAGGAAACAGCTCTGCTGGGGCACAGAGAACAAAGTGATGGAGATGGGGAATATCAGAAGCCAGGAGCTTGCGGGAGAGGCCCAGGGGGTTGGAGCTGAGACCTCTGAGGAAGGGATCCCACTTGACTGCTCCTGGAACTCCAGGACCTGAGAGGAGAGGCCGTGTGGAGCTAGACTCAGAATCCTGAGGAGCAGGTACAGCAGAGTTTCTGCTGCTACCTCCACAGGGGTAGGATGTGATGGGTGCTCCAGTCCTGTAAGATACACGAAGTTGGGACTCATGAATATGCGGCCTGGGTTTCACACCCAGGTCTGTCAGAAACCAGCGCCTGATGTTCAAACCTTACACAGTACCACCCCACCCAATCCCTGCTTCTCTCTTTTGCGTTCTATTCTATACACTGCTGTCAAAATGCACAGCGCTAATCATGCCATACCCTTTCCAAAACCCTATCACCATTCCCTATCGACTGTTTTTTTTTAGCGTTTATTTATTTTTTGAGACAGAGAGAGACAGAGCATGAACGGGGACGGTCAGAGAGAGGGAGACACAGAGTCTGAAACAGGCTCCAGGCTCTGAGCTGTCAGCACAGAGCCCGATGCGGGGCTTGAACTCACAGACCGCGAGATCATGACCTGAGCCGAAGTCGGCCGCTCAACCGACTGAGCCACCCAGGCGCCCCCCTATTGACTGTTTTAAATACATACTCTTCTGTCTGGTGTTGAAGGCTTTCTATAATTTTCTCGTCTTTTTTTCACTGCTACTGTGGGTGCCCTTTATGTTCCCAGAGGGTCTCATCCTTGCTTAGAAATGCAGCAAGTTTTCTATATTCAACATCTGATATCTTCAAAGCTCAGCCACATCTTGTCCCTGAATTCATTTCCAAAAAAATAACATACATACATCAAAAATCACCTTGGCTTTCATTTCCAAGAGGTCAACACTACAGTGAATGAAGTCGCTGCTGCACACTTAAAACTTTGCATAGTTTAATTGAAAATAAGGGGCCTAATTTTATTCAATTAAAACTTAAGTGACAACTAAATGTGTAACTAAGGCTGAAAGAACTGAACTCTGTCAATGCAAAATTTTCACACCTTTTCTGATTTGCACATACATGGTAGACTAGTTAAGAGATAACTTCTAAATTTTCAGCAATTCAACAACTAAGATTCTGACTCAAGGCCACTTGCAGAAATAGTGGAATTAGAGTTCACTGCATGTGAGTTGTATCATTTCAGAAAATTCTAAAGCAACATTTTTTCCTTATTTACCCTTTGAGTTGCAAAACTAGCTCTCAACAGGAAAAGAAAATTCGCTACTTACATTGAAAGGTGTCTCGTTTATGTGTGAAAACACTAAGGTGAAAATGTCAAATATTTCACATTTCTTTGAGTCTTGTGAAATCTAAAAGGATGTGAGATTTTTTAAATTCAGATTATTCAGATTGGAGATATAGGAACACCTCCCTCCTATGTATATTTCCTGGTGCTGTCCTATCATTTTACTTTTTAAAAGGCAAATATTAAACATTTTGTTCTTCTTTTAAAGGCATACATTACTACTATTTCCCTTTATGTAGAAAAAGATAAGAATAATCCGGGAATTCTGAATTTGTGATTTAAAAAAGGCACACTTTGTATGACAATGAATTGCTCAGAGCACTTTAAAATCCAATTTCTTTGTACAAGTTCCAAATCAAGTTCTGAATAATGAGAATCTAAATACGAGTACTCTTTGTTTTTGCTAAGAATTTGCCTACATATCTAAATTATGTCAGTGTATAACTTATTCAACTTAAAGAGTAAGTTCATACATTTGTTTAGCCTACCTTGGGTGCCTACCTGCCTGCCACCTGCTCTGTATTAATGCATAATACCTTATGTCATTTCTGGAACTCTTCCAATATCTACAGGTCACAATGACAGTGCACCACTCCATTGGCTGAACGCTTGTTTGCAATGATGAGCTACACATGTTGGCTAATACTGCCAACAATTTAATGCTTCAGTTCCTCCAGTACCCTTGAGTAGATGGCATCTGGTCTGAATTTTGGCTCTCTTTGAGGATGCATGATAGGTAACTTTCATCTGGATAGCAGAGACACTTGACCAGCCAATTAAGTATTCTGAAATCCAGGAAGTTTATGTAGGTGAAGATAATTAGTCTTAAAAATAAACTCAGAATAAAAAGCCTCAGGAAGTGGAAACTAGCCAGGAACCCATCTAATAAAAATAAATTGAGTCGAATTTTAAATTTTTGGAGGTTTAAAAAAATCATTTACATAAAAGTTTCCTTGAGTTTGAGATTATATTTTAATAATGTCTGTAAAAGCAATGTGAACCTATCTATTGCAACTCCACTTTGAAGAAAATGGATACTTGATAGTTATTATTGAAAGAGAGAAAGCATTTCAAAATTTTACTTTTCCAACCTTATTCTTATTCCACATGTAATCATTTTAACCTATTTTTGAACTATTTGAATAAAGCTAAATTAAAAAAAACAGGAATGGAAATATATTTTCTTAGCTTTCTAAACAAGATTTTTGTGCATGAATTATAAGTCTGAGTAAATGTTTCAAGCTATACATTTTTATGTGTCTCACAGTGAGAATTTGTATAATGTAAAAAATAAATACTCCTAATGAGAACTATCAATGTTTTTCTTGAGTTGGACTTAGACATTTTGGTCACAGTATAGATGTTTGTTTTGTTTTATAACTTTACTCTGAGAGAACTTTTACTTTTAATGACAGAACTAATTTGGAAATATGCAACTTGTCTCAAAAATATGATGCCTACATCGACATCAGTATCACTTGCTTTGTAAGTGATAATTCTGAATTTTTTATGGAAAGAATGTTATAAAATAAGTTTCATAGTCAAAATCAAATGACATAAGACATTTCAGCAGAGTTAAAGGACTCTAGTATTACATAGCATAGTATAAAATGTCCACCATACAGAATAAACAATATAAACCCAGGAAGAGGAATATACTGAAAACTGGGACTATGAGAAGAAAAGAGCCACTGGGCTACTTTGTAATAAAAGATACAAAATTTTTACACCTGTAAATGATAACTATCATTAAGTGAAGAATTAATCTCTTATCTAAGGGAACACCATGACAGGAAAAAAAAAAAAAGAAAAGAAAAAGCAATAAGAGGAATGTGAAAAATAGAAACAGGAAGGCACAGGGTTTTTTTAATATAATTTATTGTTAATTTAGCTAACACACAGAATATACAGTGTGCTCTTGGATTCAGGAGTAGATTCCCATGATTCATCACTTACATACAATACCCAGTGCTCATCCCAACAAATGCCCTCCTGAAGGCCGATCACCCTCTTTCTCCTCCCCACTGTCCTCCTCCATTAACCCTCAATTTGTTCTTTGTATCTAGAGTCTCTTATGGTTTAGCTCCCTTTCTGTTTGTAACTTTTTTTTTCTTTCCCTTCCCCCATGGTCTTCTGCTAAGTTTCTCAACTTCCACATATGAGTGAGAACATATGATATCTGTCTTTCTCTGACTGACTTATTTCACTTAACATAATACCCTCCACTTCCATGAACGTGGTTGTAAATGGAAAGTTTCATTCTTTTTCACTGCCAAGCAGTATTCCATAGTATACATAAACCACATCTTCTTTATCCATTCATCAGTTGATGGACATTTGGGCTCTTTCCATAATTTGGCTATTGTTGATAGTGCTTCTATAAATATTGGAGTAAACGTGCCCCTATGAGGCAGCACTCCTGTATCCCTTGGATAAATTCCTAGCATTGCTATTGTTGGGTCATAGGGTAATTCTATTTTTAATTTTTTGAGAAACCTCCACACTGGTTTCCAGAGCAGCTGAACCAGTTTGCATTCTCACCAACAGTGCAAGAAGGTTTCTCTTTCTCCACATCCTCACCAACATGTGTTGTTTCCTAAGTTATTAATTTTAGCTACCCGGACTGGTGTGAGATCATATCTCAATGTGGTTTTGATTTGTATTTCCCTGATGATGAGTGATGTTGAGCATCTCTTCATGTGTCTGTTAGCCATCTGGATGTCTTCATGAAAAGGTGTCTGTTCATGTCTTCTGCCCATTTCTTCACTGGATTATTTGTTTCTCAGGTATTGAGGTTGGTAAGTTCTTTATAGATTTTGGATAATAACCCCTTATCTGATATGTCATTTGCAAATATCTCCTCCCATTCTGCCAGTTGCTTTTTGGTTTTGTTGATTGTTTCCTTTGCTGTGCAGAAGTTGTTTTTTTTTTTTTAATCTTTGAGATCTCCATAGTTCATTTTTGCTTTTATTTCCCTTTCCATCAAAGACATGTTGAGTAAGAAGTTGCTGTGGCTAAGGTCAGGGTGCTTGTTGACTTTTTTCTCCTGTAGGATTTTGATGGTTTCCTGTCTCACATTTAGGTCTTTCATTAATTTTGAGTTAATTTTTGTGTATCGTGTAAGAAAAGTGGTCTAATTTAATCCTTCTGCATGTTTCTGTCCAGTTCTCCCAGAGAGAGAACCCAAATATAGAAAATCATGAGTGAAAGAGCAGAGGTCACAACCAACACCAGAGAAATACAATTATCAGAGAATACTATGAAAAATTATCTGCTAACAAACTGGACAATCTGGAAGAAATGGGAAAATTCCTAGACACCCATACACTATCAAAACTTAAATGGGAAGAAATTGAAAATTTGAACAGACCCATATCCAATGAAGGCAATGAACCAATTATCAAAACTCTCCCAGCAAATAAGAGTCCTGGGTCAGATGGTTTCCCAGGGGAATTCTACCAGATTTTTAAAGTAGATTTAATAGTTATTCTTCTCAAGTGTTCCAAAAAATGGAAATTGTAAGAAAAGCTTCCAGACTCATTCTATGAAGCCAGCATTACCTTAATTCCCGAACCAGACAAAGACGCCACTAAAAAGAACTACAGACCAATATCCCTGATGAACATGGATGCAAACATTCTCAACAAGATACTAGCAAATTGAATTTAATGGTATATTAAAAGAATTATTCACCATGATCAAGTGGAATTCATTCCTGGACTGCAGGGCTGGTTCAATATTTGCAAATCAATCAATGTGACACATTAAATTAATAGAAGAAAGGATAAGAACCATATGATCCTGTTAATAGATGCAGAAAAAGCATTCAACAAAATACAGCATCCTTTCTTAATAAAAACCTCAAGAAAGTCGGGATAGGTGGAACATAATTTAACATCATAAAAGCCATATATGAAAGGCCCACAGCTAATATCATCCTCAATGGGGAAAAACTGAGAGGTTTCCCCCGAAGGTCAGGTACATAACAGGAATGTCCACTCTCACCACTGTTGTTTAACATAGTGTTGGAAGTCTTAGACTGAGCAATCAGACAACAAAATGAAATAAAAAGCATCCAAATTGGCAAAGAAGAAGTCAAACTTTCACTTTTCACAGATGACAGGATACTCTAAATTGAAAATCCAAAGACTCCACCCAAAAACTGCTAGAAATGATACATTAATTCAGCAAACTGACAGGATATAAAATCAATGTACAGAAATCAGTTGCATTTCTATATACCAATAATGAAGCAACAGAAAGAGATATCAAAGACTCATATCATAATTGCACCAAAAACCATAAAATTCCTAGCAATAAACCTAACCAAAGAGGTAAAAGATTTGTACACTGAGAACTATAGAATACTTATGAAAGAAATTGAAGAAGGCACAAAGAAATGGAAAAACATTCCATGCTCATGGATTGGAAGAACAAATATTGTTAAAATGTCAATACTACCCAGAGCATTCTACACATCCAATGCAATCCCAATAAAAATAGCACTGGCATTCTTCTCAAAGTTAGAATAAACAATCCTAAAATTTGTATGGAACCACAAAAGACCCCGAATGGCCAAAGTAATGTTGAAAAAGAAAACCAAAGCTGGAGGCATCACAATTCCAGACTTTAGCCTATATTACAAAGCTCTAATCATCAAGACAGTATGGTACTGGCACAAAAACAGACACTTAGACCAATGGAACAGAGTAGAGAACCCAGAAATGGACTCACAAATGTATGGTCGACTAATCTTTGACAAAGCAGGAAAGAGTATCCAATGGAAAAAAAGACAGTCTCTTTAGCAAATGGTGCATGAAAGCACAGTTTTAAATCACCAGCAGACAATATCCAATTGAATCTAAGACCTGTTTCTTCTCTTCTTTCAAAAGAAATAAATATTTGGAACAGAAAGGCAGACTCTGAAAAATATTTTCCTCCTGTTATTGACATATTTAAAGTTTTTACAGCCTGGCCTCATCAATGGGTAAAAGGAGTGCACCCGATTTCATTGGTGCTATGCTAGGTTGCAACAGGAAACCAGTTAAAATCTTGGCTCTTAGATTCAATAGCCATATTCTCATAATTATTCATAAATGTTAAACAGACATGTAAGGTAATAAATGGGGAGACAATTTGAAAAAGATTGATAATAATAACAATACCTAATAGAATGTTTATTAAGTTAGGCATAAGGGCATCACTTTAAGTACATTATTATATTTAATTCTATTGAATTAATACCAAATAGAGGAGTATTGTGACTATTTTTCAGACAAAGAAAATGGGGTATCAATAACTATTCAATTTGGTGTATGACATATTATGATTAGATGGCTTTGAAACTAACATTGGACTTAGAAAACTTTATTCTGACTGTAGAAATTTGGATTTAGACCTAATCACAGTATATAATATAGATCTTTTCAATAATTAATGAGGAGGACACACTTCCGCTGGTAACCTCATAGAGCAAGTTTTTTCTCTCTCATTTTGTCTGGAAAGCAGTTTCAAAACCATGGGGGTTTAAACATAAGATGCATCTGAGAAACCACCATCAAAAGCATGTTCTAGCTTTTCAATAATTTTATTAGCTAATATGCATTAGCAGAGCTTACTCTGTTCCAAGCACCTTTCCAAATATATATATATACATATATATGAAATATACATATAATATATAAATATATATATAATTGGAAATATATATAATATATAATATTGGAAATACATAAAAATATATATTGAAATATATATAATATATAAATATATACAATATATATTAATATAATAAATTTAATTTAATAAATGTATATATGTATATATTTAATATTTGCATATATTTAATATATGTATATATTTAATAAATATATATATATTTATTAAATGTTTATTTATTTTGAGAGACAGGGAGAGAAACAGTACAAGAGGGGCAGAGAGAGAGGGAGAGAGAGAATCCCAAGCAGGATCCACACTGTCAGCATGGAGCCTGGTATGACGTTTTATCTCATGAACTGTGAGATCATGACCTGATCTGAAATCAAGAGTTGGACATTCAACTACCTGAGCCATCCAGGTGCCCCTATATTAACTCTTCTACTATATGACCGCCTTAAGAAGTAAGTATTTATTATCTCCACTATACTGATGGGGAAACAGAGATAAAGCCACACACTTGTTCCTATGGCTGGTCAGTGGCAGAGCCAAGATTCAAATCTAGGCATTGAGGTTCCAGAGTCTGCCGTCTTAATCATCATATAAGGCTTTTTTTCCTACTAACATTAATTTCATCAAAATAATAATATTTCCGGATACCCTACTACTGAAAGAGATCTGTGTTTGACAATGTAGAACACATGTGCCTGCACACCACACACGCACACAATTAATGGAAATAACACTTATTTAAGCACCTACACTATGTTCTAGGCCCAATGATAGATTACATAGGTTTAAGTCAAATTTCTAAGTCATAGTGTAAAACTATCCTTTCTAAAAGTCAAATTATTTTAAAAGCCATCATAATCACAAGCTATCACACAATATCCTTTATTTACAGAAAGTTTATTTACAGAAAGTTCAGTGCCTTGATCAAAGTCAACATCTCAGTGTGAATCAGATGCCAGGTCTCTCCAACTCCAAAGCTGATGGTTTCTTCATTATACTTTGCAAGAAGTGTCAGAAATATTACTATTTAAAAATTATTCTAGGAAATAAAATAAAATCTTTAAATATAGATTCAAGGCAACAGTGAAAGTTATACAACATTACATTCTATGAAAGCACAATGGCTAACTCCCTGTACATCTTCAAAAAAAGCTAAATATATACATGTACACACATACGTATGTATATTTAATAGGGGAGAAATGTGCTGTTTCTCTAATCTTCTAGTTTATTTTCCTACAATTTTCCTTCATGTATCTTCTACTTCTTGTGATATCAAACATTATTTCCTAAATAACTTATGTACTTGAAATTATTTGGAATGCCCTTACATTCTTTGGAATATCCTTCCCATCATGAAGTACTATTCATCTATCAAGACAGTTTACATGTTATCTTCTTGGGTAGTGCTACACCAATATCTCTAAAATATTAGTTTGACAACTATTATATGGAGAGCATCATATTAGATCATATACATATTGTTTTATATATTTGTCTCTTAGTAGACAGATTGTTCCTTTATGCACAAACCATGCTCCTTTTTTATTTTAAAATATTTTTTATGTTGACACGTCTTTGGTTTATCTTCTTCTGGAATTAATAAATTTACATCATATTTGAATTATCATAAGTGTAATTTTAAGTTCTCTAATACTATTTTAACATATATTTTAGGGAATTTTGCTCATTTGCTTATTTTTCTGCCTTTGTTTTGTGTTTTGTTCATTCCTTTAAATAACAATTCCAGGTTTTCGTCTTTCCTTGCTGCAGATTTGTTTCTACATTTAGTTCCCTAGAACTATTTCTCTCATCCATTTGAATTTTAATCTAATTCATCATTCAACAGTATTTATTGATGAATATTATGGAAACAGCAGTACTGAATCAATGAGACTCGCTTTCATAAAGTTTATATTTTTATTCTGTGATTATGTGCATGGCTTTGTGTTCCATGTCTTCTGTTATCCTATTAGGTATGCTAAATGGTTTGTAGCATTTTTTCTGGTGCTTATTTTAAAATGTTTTCAGAGATATGAATTTGTTATGAAAGTTCAAAGAAATACTCTATTTCCTTCCTGTAGATCAATGTGCATAGCTCCTAGCTAGTTTATTGGTGTCTACCATCTTTTCAATTATCATGGCTCTTCTGCCCTGATCAAAATGTGCTCCTTCTCCTACTGCCTAATTGTTGACACTAGATAGAAACCAGTATCTGATAACAAATTCACTAGTCTAAACTCCTACAAGGACACCTCTTAGATCTGCTCCACATTTCAAACACACAAAGCATTACTTCCAGGCCCTCCTCTGTTTCATTACTCACCACCTCCCAAGCCCTACACAAACCTGTCCAGCAATTTCTTTGGATATAGGAAGAAAGATACAACTGTGGAACAGTAAGGTAGAATGAAGGAAGCAGCACTCTGGCTCTCTTGAGCAAACACCATCCACACATTAAAGGGATGATTTTCACTCTTCTGCTTGGCATAATCTTTGTATTTCTGAGCCACTCTACAGACATTGAGAGAACTATGGGTTTCCTGAAAATCCTTAAGTCAAATTCTTAGTTTTCTGGAAGGATGGTCTCCATATGGGATACACATTGCCCTGTGCGATCTACTTTGAATAAATATGTTAATGAACATTTTCAAATTCTAGGAATGGGTTTATTTTTACTTCTAGTATTTATTATGAGTGTTTTCATCATTATGTATGTCTTCATAATAAGTTTATTGAGAAGTTAAGAGAAACAGCATTAGAATCTGCAAGAGATACACCATTTTAAAACTGAAGTCTAACTATTTAATTTTAAAGCTGATACATTCAAATTCTCTGATTCTCATCGTAACAATTAGGCTTTGAAACCCAATAAGAAAGTGGATTAAATTATGGGAATACAATTTTGCTATATATGACATAGAGAAACAATGGACTAGAGAGGTGTAAGTGTCAAGAACTGTGAAGGGTCTGTGAAGAGTTTTACATTAGTTAGAAGGTAACCAATTAGCCTACCACCATTATATGCATGATGGCAGGAAACATGAGAATCTTGGGTCAGAGAAGAGGAAAGCTTATTACCCATAACATCAGTAGCCAGAGTCATTATCACTTTTGCACCAGTTTCCTGAGCTTCTGTTTCTACAAGGCAATGTAACCAGAGCCAGATGGATGTATCAATGGTATATTCAGTAAGTCATGGTACAAAAGAGGAACCCCAAGCTTGGAAATACTAGTAATTTATTACCGGCTAAAAGCAAGCCTGCCCAGACTTTTCTCCAGGAGATATTATCTTTATCATAGTAGATAGTAAATATGCCTTTCCTTTGCAATGAAAGGAAATACTATAACTTCTAAGACTGCATTCTATACACATCCTTGAAAAGATAATCCAGGAGAACTTGCTGTTCTGCAGAACTGATCCTTGGTAAATTTCCCAAAGTTGGCATTGGTTGTGCTTACAACATGTGCAGAAACACAAGAACCCATGGAGAATTGTCTCAACATTAGAGAAGAGGATAAAAATTAACATTTTAAAGCAATTATTATAGTCCAGGTGCAGCAATAGATACTTTATATGCATTATTTTATTAAATCTTCACATTCTATTAGGTATGCTTTATAATATTCATTTTACAAAATCTCAGTGACATTAAGTAATTTTCCTAAGTCACTGGTCTCCTAAATGATATAGCCAAGACTTGAGCCAAAATTTATGTATCTCACTCTACTACTGTAAAGTAGAATGTCTTCTACTTTAAGATTTAATTTCAGAATGTAGAGAAATTAAAGAAAACATATGCTATCACATTTTCAATAAAGAAGTGACCCAAATTAAAAGATTACTCATGGAAGGATATTTTTTAAGTTTATTTTAAAAAGTTTGCAAAAAAAAAAATTGCTTAGCTCATATTTCTATAGGCTTCTACTCCAGAGAGAGGATAAAGCTGAGTGACTTAGGCAGTCTCATTACTTGACTGACAAGGAGCAGCTGGAGGTTGCCTCTACTAGAAATTATCATGAGCTCAGTACCTTGGACATCTCCCCAAAGTGTTGTTTGTAGCTTAAGCCACTAAACATGTTGACATTGTTCTAGGGAATGAAAAATTCCATTCCTTTCCATTCTTGTACTGGAAAAACAGGGTATTACCCCATCACCTGAAATTATCTTTTCAATATCTGAAGTGATAACTTTGAAATGTCTCTTAAAAAACTCTATATTTGGGGTAAAGGATAAGTGTCCAGAGATATACTTCATTCACTCTATTTAAAATAACAGGTTCCCCTTTCTAATCAGCACTTTTTAACACATATCCATTATTTTTGTCTTCCATGGAATTTATCACTAACATATCAAATATTTTATTTGATAGCTTGTCTACCTTCCATAATTAAAACATAAGCTACATGAAGACAGGTATTTTCATCAGGTGTCTTTCATCAGGTGTCTAGGATATGCCTACAATATTCTCTATGCCTAGAATAAGCCTATCACCAAAACTCAGCACGTATAGTTTTAATGAGCAAATATAGATGGATGGTTCTTGTGAAGTTGTTTAGACATCATATAAATTATATTTTATTTAATCTACAATCATATTCCAAATAGTATCATTAGTAAATATGCCCCAAATGGAATTTTTCTGGTTAATTAATTCATATTTTATATATGTAATATGTTTATATTTGTGTTTTGTGAATTTCCACTAATTACAAGTTAACTGAAGCAATGAATACATAATTTTTAAAAAATCTGATGGTGTTAAAGTGGAAACAAAATAAATGATGTGGCTGTCAATTCTTTCATAAAGCAATGGCATTGGTTCTCTTCTCATTTGTTCTTGAATCAGGAACAGACTGTGAAATGTGAAAAAGACTTGATAGTCCCCAACTTGCAAAAATAAATGTGAAGAATAGAAGTAGAAACCCGCAGGCTGTTTTAATATTGATTATGTACAACCAGCTGCAATTCTTGCATCTCCTCTCGAGACTGACCTAGTTGTCCCAAGGTGTTGCTCTGCTGAGGAAAGAGGACCCATCTCTTAGATCGGGCTGTTACATAGTGGAAATAATCACCAACAGATGGTGATAATCTGTTACCAGTCTAATGGAGATCCCTGAAGATATGCTGGGAAATGAAGTTTTCGCTAAAGGACACTTGCTACTAAAGTACAAAGTGAATAAACAGAATATCCGGTACAGCTGGAAGGGAAGCTGCTTCTGATTAGAGAAAAGGAATACACAGCCAGTTTAAGTTCCAGTGGCAAAAATCACTCTACATCAATTTCTGTATCTACGCTTGACTTTTAGCCTTGTTGACTATTCAACCACTTACCCTGCTGTTTCCTGAGTATTGGATGTACTTAGTGACAGCTGTTGGGTCAAAGGTACCTAACGCATGTGGACACATACACCTTGGCCTGTCTGAGAGAATTCGTGCTCTGTACTTTTGGAGCAAGGGTCAAGACTGCTCAGGATTTATTTCTTTGCTCATCCTTATGGTAAGACATATAACCTGGATGTTATTAAGGTATGGGAGACTTTTAAAGAGGCTTTTTTATTTGTGAGGTTGGACTTGGCTACTGCCTGTTATGGACAATAGTAAATGGCACTTAATTAAAAACATCATGAACTAGAAATGCTGCATATAAACTTGCTACTCAAAGTGTAGTCCATAGGCAAGCATTATCAGCATCATCTGAGAACTCATAAAAATTCAGAATTTCAGCCCACTTCTGGCTAACAAATTTGAAATCTGCCTATTTTCAAGATCTGCAGTCACACCTATCCACATTGAAATTTGAGAAGCATTCCTCTGACTCTACAATATTTTCACATGGCATTACAAATTACAAAGAGAATTCTAAAATGTAAGGTTTGTATGGTGAAATGATTAATTGAAATATGCCACTATGATGGGATGATGTTGCTGTTCCACAGAATTGACCATTGGCAAATTTCCCAATCAATTTACATCAGAGTGATATTAATTCCAATGACCAAAATCCATATATTTAATCAGCATGTTGGCTCAAAGACTTCTATCTATCCATGTACTTTCTGTGAAGTCGAACCTCAGTGTATGAAAAATGAACTTGTTATTCTTGCGTCCCCCTCCCCATTTTTCTCCACCATGTCCTCTATCTTGGTGAATAGCTTTACAACTAATAGCACCTGAGCAAGAAAAGTTAACATGTATGGTTTCTTTCTTCTCCTTATCTTCCATATCTGATAATTTACTGTATCTCATTCATTGCACTTTCAAAATTTCTCTTGAATCTCCCTCTACTACAATTTTAGTTTAGGTCTCCATTGTTTCTCAGCTGACCTATTCCTATAAAATTCAACTAGTCAACCTCTCTTCCATCTTGCCTCCCTCTGGTGAAATTTCTAGAACTTAAGTCTGATTACATCATGTGATTCAGCCATTAAAAATAAAACCTTATCACTGCCCATTTCTTATAAGATTAGCCCCCTTAAAAATTTGCCGCAAACTACCTTTCTAAATTTATCTTTGGCCCCTGTAATCCTTGGACTCTTCACCCAACTTGTGGAACTGCCTGGCATTCCTTGCACATGAGAGGCCTTTTAGCAGTTTAGTACCTTGAAAAAGCTTTTCCATCTACTCAAATGATCTTCCTCCTTTCTGCATGACAAACTCTGGTTCATACTTCAAGACTCAACTCAAATGCCTTAATGAAGATAAAGAACAAAATAAGAGATTTTGCTCAACTAGATATTTGGTAGATAAATTGCCATCTACTATATTTCCTCACCTTTTGCAATATGACTTTGCAGATTCTTTCAACAAGAAGTAGAGTCTATGTTTCCAGTCCTTTAATCTGGGCTGAATTTCTGAACATATTTGTAGAATGCAGTGAAAGTGACAATGGGCTAGTTCTGAGCCTAGGCTTCAAGACACTTGGCATGCTTTGATCTCTGCTAAGAGCTGCCCTGGGAATAAGATCAGGCTACCCTGAAGGAGACCGAGACTAACTGTGTCACCTGTAGACTTTCAAAACGACCTAATATCAACTGACACCTAAACATGTGACAGAAACCAACCAAAATCACCAGAGCTGCCTGTCCAACCCACAGAGGAACCTACCTTCTGACCTACAGGTTCATGAGAAAAAAATAAATGTTTATTGTTTTAATCAACTGTGTTTTTATGGCGATGACTAACTGACACAGATACAAAAATTTAAAATAAACCTTTAGCAGTGTTCAGAGAACTTCGGCTACAGGCCAAATCTGATCCATAGCCTGTTTTAGTATATAGTATAGCCCTTGAACTAAGAATGCTTTTTTACATTTTAAAGGGTTGTTAAAGAAAAAAGAAGACAGAGACTATATGGGTCCTATAAAGCCCATAAAGCCTAAAAGAAATACTATCTAAACTTTATGGAATAAAGTTCACCAATCCCTGAACCATAGTAATGAGTAATTTGTGGGATTAGCAGAGGGATAGAAAAGTAGGCCAATTGACAGAATGGAGATCCCAGGATGAATCCAAAATTATATGGATTCCTGTTATCTGACAGAGTCAGTATTACAGATCTGTGAAGAAAAGATCATTTTTCAATAAATAGCCCCTAGATAATTGTTTAGCTCTCTGAAAAAAAGAAGGAAAGAAAAGGGAAAAAATAGGATCACTTAAAAATAATTTGAGAATAAACTATAAGGACTTAGAAGATAATATGGGAGAATATCCTTATAATCTTGAATAAAGAAAGATTTCTTAAATAAGACACAAAAGCATCAACAAAAAGATAGATAAAATTATTACAATAAGATGTAAATTTTCAAAGTAATTAATGTATATAAAGTAAATTAAAAAACTAACCACAGAGAGGGAGAAGACATTTGTAATACATGTAACTAATAAAGACTACTGCTCAGAATAAATAAAGAATTCCTACAAAGCAATAGGAAAAGACAAGCCCAATGGAAAACTACAGAAGAGGATTGAGTGCCACTTGACAAAAGATACATCCAAATGGCCAATAAATATATTAAAACTTACTCAACTTCATTAACAACTAAAGTAAAACTCAAATCACAGTAAGAAACTATTACAAACCCACCATATAAGCAAAAAAAAAAAAAAAAAAGCAGCAGACAAATCAGTCTTTTTTTTTTTTTTAATTTTTTTTTCAACCTTTATTTATTTTTGGAACAGAGAGAGACAGAGTATGAACGGGGGAGGGGCAGAGAGAGAGGGAGACACAGAATCAGAAACAGGCTCCAGGCTCCGAGCCATCAGCCCAGAGCCTGACGCGGGGCTCGAACTCACAGACCGCGAGATCGTGACCTGGCTGAAGTCGGACGCTTAACCGACTGCGCCACCCAGGCGCCCCACAAATCAGTCTTAAGATGGCTATGGGATTGCACATTCTCTTCTGATGGAATAGAAATTAGTCTAGCCACTTTGGAAAACTGGGATAATTTCATAAGACTGATGATACTTCTCTCCTATAACCTAGCAATTCTAGTCTGTTTATACACACTGGATCAGAGGTTCGGGTGTGGCCTCTGGGACCTCTAGCATCAACATCACCAGGGAACTTGTTAAAAATGCAAATGGTTCGGATGCTAAAATTTGAAAAACACTGTTCTAGACACTTACATCCCCAGATTCATGCTCAAAACTGGTCATAACATTATCATTCAAGGCTCGAACTAGAAACAATACAAATGTCATCAATAGTCAGGTTATAAACCATGGCATAATATCACTTACAAAGAATAAATGAACTTTAGCTTCATGCAAAACATGGATATATCTCACAAACACAAATTTGAGAAAAGATACAAAAAAAAACACTGCAGTATGATTCTATTAATATGAAGTTCAAAATTCGGCAAACTAAGCATGATGGGGGAACGTACGTATAGATAGTATTTTAAAAAGCAAAGGAATTATCATCATTAATCTCTGGGGGGAATATCCATAATAAGAGATACCAATGGCAATGGTAATGTTCTACTTCTTGTCATAGATAGTAACTATACGGGTGTTCATTTCACAACTATTACTAAAATGTAAACCCATTTTTCACATACCCTAAAAGATACATTCTGGGGGGTCTGGGTGACTCTGTTGATTAAATGTCCAACTTCGCCTCAGGTTGTGATCTCGTGGTTGGTGAGTTCAAGACCTGCGTCAGGCTCTGTGCTGACAGCTCAGAGCCTGGAGCCTGCTTTGGATTCTGTGTCTCCCTCTCTTTCTGCCCCTTCCCTGCTCATGCTCTTTCTCTCTCAAAAATAAATAAATATTAAAAAAAATTAAGAAACATGCTATATCACACAGGAAAACACATACGAAATATATTTATAAATAAGATTCTGAGGATGCTGCAAACTTCATTCCAGAAATAATTCATATAAAGTTCTCAATAACATGGTTATGTATATGAAGTGCTCTGTAAATGTTACCTGTTATCATTTTATATTAAAATAATTAATTGAATAGATTGTTCTATTGCATTGCATATAAATTCTGAAGTATTTTTCCTTCTGCCTCAAAATATTTTCAAATTGCCCTTTACATTAAAAAAATCACCTAGAACTCTGAGTGAAAAGAGGAGTAAAGGTATCCATGTTGAAAATATGGGATTTTGCTGAATAATTTGTTAGTTGTCCCTTTTGTGAACTTATTTTAAAAGTCACTAAGGAATAACCATGTTGTAGTTGCATGCCAGAGAAATGAGTCCAGTTTCCAGCCTAGCTCTTATATAGTAGTAGACGATAATTAATTTACAGGTGGTGTCCTATTATAAAGAGTAGAAGGTAAAGGAAAGTGAAATTTTGACAATGGATTAGAAGTTTCACCAAGTAAGGCCTGATACTGAAGGAGTAACACCAGCATCTGAAAATCTCCATCAGCTTATGTACCAGTAAGTATTCAGTCTCCTTAGTGGAGCAGATTCACTAGAACCTTTAAATGAAGTAATGGAAACTTTGATAGATTTTTCCAAACACTCTGCCATTTCCTTCAGCAACAATATTACTCTAAAGACTGGTGAGTCATAGGCTGACCCAAAGCTAACAAACAGAGGTTGTGTGTGAGTGTGTGGGAGTCTGGACACAGGGCCAGACATCAGAGAGGTCAAATCGCAAATTAACAAGTTTCTACCTTCAGCCAATTCTAGTGTTACCTACAGGCAACACGTGAATCATTAGGTAATCAGGCTCCCCTCTACGGTCTTTGAAAACAGTAGAAATACAGTGTTAAGTTCCACTATAGAAAAGATTACATAACATTTGGTATTAAAAAATAGCATAAAACCCACCAAGCAAAATATGACATAATGCACTCCCACATCGTCTCCCTACTCATGACTTTAATACCGTAAAAGTAATTTGCTCTGCATTCTCTATTTTCTAGAACAGGAAACACTAGAGCTCTGGATTGACACCTTTGCCCCAAATAGACACTGGGTATGTACATTGATGGAGAGATGGAAGGCTCAACTGTGAATTAATTTTTAAATATAATATATAGTTGCTATAGGTTCAATGTTTGTGCCTCCCCCCAGATTCATATGTTGAAGACTTAACCCACAATGTGATGGTACTTGGAGATGAGGCCTTTGGGAGGTAATTAAATTTAGATGAGGTCATGATGGGGGCCCCATAATGGAGTTAGTGTCCTTATAAGAAGAGACCAGAACTCTCCCTCTCTCTCTCTCTCTTTCAATTATACACAGAAATAGCAAGACAGTGAACATTTTGTAAGCCAAGAGAGCGCTCACCAGAAACTGATCACGATGGCATCTTTATCTCTGACTTCAGCCTTCAGAACTGTGAGAAATAAATGTTTGTGTTTTAATCTATCTAGTCTATGTCATTTTACTATGGTATCCTGAGCTAAGTTAATAGTATAAATTCAGAATATATGACCTTTCATGTGTATATACACATATATACACATATACATATATGTATAAATTAATCTGGTATCTAATTTCCAATTTAATACACTTCATAAGTGGCAAGCCAGTTTACTATTATTAGGTAGCTACTAAAGATCCTTTACCATGTTATTTCTTAGGAACACATTTCCTCTCCTTTTCTAACAAAAAAACATTATAGATAGCCAAGACAGAGACTATGTCCACAATGTGGAGACATTTTCTATCCATATATTTGCTCTGATATTGGTGATCTCTCAGTACCTGCATCTCTGACAAGGAAAGAGACACTAGTTTGTGTTTCTTCAGTGGTTAGTCTCAAGCCCTCCTCTTTCCATCTCTTTTCATCACTGTCTGATAACAATGAATTTGTTTAAAATATTGCAAAAGTGTAATATGCTATTGTGGCTTAGGAAGTGATTACAAAAAAAATTATTTATGTATTTATAAAATAGTTGAGACAAAACTTGGTTTCTTTGCTGACAATTTTTTTTACTTATTTTCCAACTTGAATTCTCTATATTACTCTTGTGTCTATGTCCAGTATGGGTTTTTTTTGATATTTTATTTTTAAGTAATCTCTACACTCAATGTGGGGCTCAAACTTACAACCCTGCAATCAAGAGTCACATGTTCCACTGACTGAGCCAGCCAGGTGCTTCCAGTGTGATTTTTAAACACATAACAACAATGGTGAACATTACATAAGACAAATGAAATGTGATTGTCCTTATTAATACCAATATTCTAATTAATAATATATTTTTCTAGAATAAGTAAATAATAATAATAATAATAATGACACCTTAGAATATACTTTATATGACATCGCAAAATATCAAATGATTTAATCCTAACAAAATTCATGTCTGTGTGTAACATTGTTATCATCCTGGGTTTTTTTTGCTAAAGCCAAGAAAAGCTAATATTTGCAACAAATTCTATTATCCATTTTATAATTTTGTGATGTAATGATGCTTTTAGTATCCACCTAACATTAACATATGCTAACAACAGAAAGTTTTGGCAAAGCTATTTGGAGATTTTTAGAAGTGGCCCAAGGAATTCAAAAGAAGAAACTATCAAGAACAGATAATTTGTTTCTTTTTAAAATTTTTTTAATATTTATTTATTTCTGAGACAGAGAGAGACAGAGCATGAGTGGGGAGGGGCAGAGAGAAAGGGGGACACAGAATCCGAAGCAGGCTCCAGGCTCTGAGCTGTCAGCACAGAGCCCAACACGGGGCTCGAACTCACAGACTGCGAGATCATGGCCTGAGCTGAAGCTGGACGCTCAACTGACTGAGCCACCCAGGTGCCCTGATAATTTGTTTCTTTATTCTCCCTTCCAAAGTTCAAAAGGAAGCTTGAAAAATATTCTTTTCAAACTAAGATGATATCATGAGAAGCAAACTAAGATGATATCTGTGCTTCAAAAAGTTAGAGAAAACTTTAACATTGACACTGTCTGTCTCTACCTATTCTTAATTTTTTTTTAAATTTCGAAAGCAATGCTAATAAGGAACATAACTTTTATTTGAGATAAATGTGACTTTGTCTGTAGGAAACATAGCAGAGAAAGAGAAATAAATGAGTTGTACATTCTCAGTATGTTCAAAACAACTGCACAAGACTAATTGATATAATTATTCTGGTATACAAGTAGTACTATAAAATATTAACCTCAAAGTATTTACCTACATCTACAATTTTAATAATATTAACTGCCAAGTATTTAACTATAATTACAATTTTTACAGTGTTCAATATTTAATGCTGTAAACATTCAATGTTATAGCATAGCATTCAATGGCAAAATTAATGGGTCATTATATTTTTACAGATACTCAACAGTGTATTATTTCATCTCCCTGCAGTTTTTAAGTATTCTCTTAACATGGGTATGGAAATAGTTGATTTAAAAAATGCTTTGGTTTGAGCTTCTGAGTTTATTTTCCATGTAATAACTATTGCTATGTAAAAACAAAACAAAACAAAAACAAAAGCAAAAAAAAAAAAACCTCCAAATTTACTGGTCCATGGATTGTGTGGGACAGCAATTTCAGCAATTTAGACAAGACACATTGAGTCTGGCTTTTGTCTCTCCCAGGATACCTAAGGCTTAGCTAGGAAGACTTGAAGGTTGGGGGTTACTTGATGGATAGAATCATGTGGAAGCGTCTTCATGCCCATGTTGGGTGGTTAATGCTGACTGTCAGCTGGGACTCAAGTTAGGCTGTCCAAAACACCTACACATGACCTCTTCATATGATCTTTCCATGTAGTTTGGTTTGGGCTACTTCACACAAGTGGCAATAGAGTTCCAACTCTATTCTCACTCTTGGTTTTGGCTCAGGTCATGATCTCATGGTTTGTGAGATGGAGCCTCTGTGCTCTAGCACAGAGCCTGCTTGGGATTCTCTCTCTCCCTCTCTTTCTGTCTGTACTCTCCTCAAAATAAATATTTTTTTAAAAAATTAAAAAATATTAATAACAAAAATGTCAATAACACCATGAATAGCATGTACCTTACTCTATCAACATGATTATTCTTGAATCTAGTCTAAGCACTTATTTTTTTTCTTTTTACAGAGACCATACTTTTTGGATTAGTGGTTTTTAAATGTTTTTGGAGGGGCACCCAGGTGGGACAGTCAGTTAAGCGCCTGACTCTTGACTTCAGCTCACGTCATGACCTCATCAGGCTCTGTGCTGACAGTATGGAGCCTGCTTGGGATTCTCTCTCTCCCTCTGCCTCTCCTTGCTCACTCTCTCCTCTCAAAATAAAAATAAAATAAACTTAAAAATTTAAATGTTTTTGCAAACAGAATACCTGTAAGTCTGCATAATTTTTACAGAAAATAAAACAGCAAGTTACTTAACTTTCTCTAAATGTCAGTTTTCTGAACTGTAAAATGTGTATAATAATTAGTAACTCAGTTTTATTGTGCAAAAGAAAGAGACTATTCCTAAGAGAGGGTTAGTATAAAACTGATAAGAAATAGGTTTCCAGAGGAGAAATGGGGCTACAAGTAATACATGGAAATTAAAGATAATGACTTCCTCTTACCTGGGGCAAACATCATGGGGAGTTGTAATGGAATTCATACTGGTAACAAGGAGGACACTTGGCAGTCAATTAGAAGATTCTGTAGTTCTGAAGTTCTGATGTTCCTGTAGAATAGCTTCTAAAACACTGTTCCTTCCATCAGCATGAGGCAGCATAACTGAGACATTGACTCAGCCTGAGACACTCTGCATCCTTTGCTTCACCTTAGCTGAGTCCTCTCAGTTTCTTGTCCTTCTAAGACCCATTGTTTTTCTCCTCTTACATTTCACCTCAGGTCTTCACTCTCAAGGTCATACCCTGGACTGTAATCAAACCACTTCTATTAAAAATCTTTTGGGGAGGGGTGCCTGGGTGGCTCAGTCGGTTAAGTGTCCCACTTTGGCTTGGGTCATGATCTCACCATTTGTGAGTTCTAGCTCCACATCAGACTGCACTGACAGTGCCACACCTGCTTGAGATTCTTTCTCTCCCTCTCTCTGCCCCTCCTCCATTCTCTCTCTCTCTCTCTCTCTCTCAAAATAAACATTAAAAAAATCTTTCAATCCAATTTCGCATTGTTTGCTCATAACCTGTATCGAGTTAACTCACTCAGATTACCCTATTATGACCATTCTTTAAGTCAGCCTAAACTCCAACCCATAGATCCTACCATTTTTTTTACACTGGGCATCAACTGCCTCATGATTTCACTCCATTTTTTTCCAGAACAGAGTCTATGGCTATTTGCTATAATCAGTCCATTGCAAACACTCACATATTTCTTGCCCATCTATCCCTACACAGGATTAGATTGCCAACATCCCAACTCTGAAAATAGTCAGTTCTCAACCTTTATGTGCCAAGTACTTCCAATTTTATTTCTCTAGCCCAAACATGTCTTCGAAATATAAGATCCATGTATCAAACTAAAAATCTGAATACATATAAAATATAACATGTGCCAACCCTCAGGTTTGACTTCTACTTGATTCCACATCTGTTCTCTCAGTCTTTCCCATTTTGGTAAGCAATCTCACAGCTGTCCAAGCCAGGTTTCTTGGTATCATGTTTGATTCTCTCTCTCTCTCTCTCTCTCTCTCTCTCTCTCTCTCTCTCTCTCTCTCCTTCACTCACATAAGAATCAGAGCCCTAGATAAGTATCTGTGTATATGTGATTTATTTAAAGAATATTATCAATAGAAATGGAATGAGAGAAACAGAACAAGACAGGGCAACAAACTAGCAAGGGTGTGCTCTCAGGTGGAATCTACTGGCACTCAAATCCCACAGGGAGCCCTGGAACATATCTTGCACTCCATATTTATGCTCCCTTCTTTAGTCAAGGGGCTGATTTACTTCAGCACAAATTACTTATTGGTTTGAGGGTTCCCCATGAAGGGATGTAAGGGGCACATAACCTCTCAGGCAAAGCAGCAACCTTATGGCAGAAGACAATTCTCTGGCAAAAGAGGCAACTGTGAGTTTTACCTCATGACTGTGTCTTCCACAGTCTACTTTGCACAACGCATATCTACTTGCTTCTATCCATTTGCAGAACTTCTCTAGGATTTGGGTTTATCATAAGTTCCAACTACAGTTCTTGCACTTGGCATGGAAATTTAACTGCCACTTATCATCTCATCCTCATCACTACCACTCAGTCTAGTTTCCCCTCCCTCCTGACTAGCCCTTCTGCTGATCTAGGTGGTTACTCTAGAAGGGAAATCTAGACCTTCACTGCTATTGAGTCTGAGGCCCAGGTCACTATGTCCTTATTAGTCTGTGGTCTCTCTACTTGTGTTTTTACAGTTAAAACCGCACAGTAAATGCAAAAGGCAAAAATACACTTCCATAGATACATAGGTTTGCAAGTCTCTCCCAGACTTCCTAATCTGCAATATTCCAATCTTGGTTCATCCAGACCATTGACCAACCAGCTAAGCCAACTGAAACCGCCTATGAGTTGGTATTTACGTCTATTATTCAAACGTTTGTCTCACAAAACGAAGTGGCTGAGTAGCAGCATTGCTCAAAACACTGCCAATTTAGGAGACTTCCCTTTACCCAGGTCTTTCCTTGACCAGTCTGTACAGCATTCCACTTTTCATTTGCCTCCATATGTTATATATTATACATTTTCATCATTGGTCAACCCTTCTCGTGCTTTTCCTTCCATCTTCAACCAGTCCTATGGACATGCCCTGAGCCACCCAAATGAGATGAGGTAGAGTTGTTGGTGCAGCATTATGGGTGAAATGGGGTGTAACGGGGGTCTCCACCACCCTGTGCAGCTTATGTGCATGTTTTGCACCCAAACCAGCACAATTTGGGTTTTTCTGCTTCCATTTTAAAACAGATTGCTGCCAAGCTCACCTGACTGTGAAAAATGTCCTCCATTCCTTGGACTCAGTGAATACTAATAATACACTTAAAATTTATTTCTACAAGGCATAGTGAGGAATAATTTCTTGTTATGCTAAAAACTACTAACCAAAAAAAATCCAAAATAATCTGATAATTTAGAATAATAATATCAGATAATATCAGAATAACTGATACTTCAGCTACTGATTCTTCACAAAGATAAAAAATTACATAGATTGTAGTGTCTGATCCAGTATGGAAGGAATTTAGAAGTTGCCACTCCAGCCTAACAACAAAGAAAAAGCTGGAAAAAATGAAAAATCAACCACTCTTTGTAGATCATCAGAAAATGAGATCACAGGACCAGTCATGCCCCCAAAATTGGAAAGACAGACTGGCACAATTTAACAGAACGGAAATCCATGAGTTGAAGCCTGTACAGGAAACAGTGCCAAGGTAGGGAAACCTGAACTGTAACTAATAAGTTTCTAGTGGCTCAGCATGAGCAAGTCTGAGAACTTGAGGGGGACCCAGTCATAGAAGGGCCCCGCATTTTATGAATTTTACCCTTCCATGGCTCTACCAAGTCTTCATATTGAGTATCAAAGGAAAACCTCTGTATGCTTCTGGCACATGTGATAGGGACGATTTAACCCAAATTCTTTAGCCAGGCAGGTTGAAAGAAAACAGCAAATATTATGAGGATGGTTTTTCATTCATTTAATGTGAATGTCCAATGTTATTATGGAATTCATAGAATTATCTCATCTCTCTTGCACCTACCAGTCAGGTTTTGTTGTTGTTGTAGTTTTACTTCTAAAACAACATAGATACCTAAACATGGCCATTCAGGCTTTACTTATCTTGGATTGGTTATTGGATTTCCAGCAGATCAAACTGGAGTAACTTCTCTCTACAGAAAGCCAAACCATCATTTTCCAACTACCATTTAATTAACATGGAATTTAGTTTGAAATGAGAAATAATGCTTTGTGACCTGCAAGAGTAAAACAGAAGAATACATATGTTTCTCATTCATGGATTGTCCATTCAGAGATAAACATATTAACACGTTACTCTTGGTGCTTGTGATGGCTATAATAGCAATATGTTTCTCATTTTCTCACATAACTCATTATACCACTCAGGCATCATGAATCACACTACTCCATCAACCCACATCACATCAAGGAGACTTCCAGCTGGAAATTGACATCCAAGAGTTTACATCAGTTTCTAAACTAGCCCTGGTATATGTATCAGAAAATAAACTATAAGTGAGAATAAAGAGAACAGAAAACAGTTTATTCCCTATTTTAAGGCAATTAAAAAAAAACCTTTAAATGCAATATTTTATTTTGTAAGACTTCTACATGTTAACCATTTTTGTTTGTAGTTATTCATAACTAAAATAACTAATGCATCTTAAGTGCTTGCATCTTAAATGCCAGGTTTTGGCACTTACATATCATCTTATTTATTCCTTAAAGAAATTCCTAAGGTAGTTTGAATGTCCTAAGTGACCTTCTTGTGGCCACATAGTCGAGTGGCAAATACTGAATGACATCCCTCAGACTTTGTAGCCTGAGCTGTAGGGCACTAGGCTATATTGCCCATTGTCTTTGTATATCATCTCAAAAACAATGAAAATAGACTTCTATTATTAAATGAGACCTTAAGCAAGTAGGAAAAAAGTGCTTATGTCTTCATTATTCATTTTTGTTTGAGATTCTTTAAAAAATAGGTATGAACTGGCAGGTAGCACAGGCCATATCCAACCCGTGGATATATTTGTTTGACCCAAAAAGTGCTGTAAAATCTTTAAACAGGTAGGTAATATTTTAAAATAAGAATACAAATATATATGAAATCTGGACTTCTAAATTTCCCTGAAAAATCATATCTAACCTTTAATCTGGGAAATTATCTCTTCTAAAACAAGAGGAAACATATTGGTGTTTTTCAACTACATCTAGGGATGAGAGGGAAAATATGCAGAATATTTAATAATCTGTTTACTCTTTTGAAGTTGGAGGATGCCTATGGTCTGCCACTCTGCATTCTTTCTGTCCAAACATGCAGAGCCAACATGCATTGATCAGAAGGCTGAATGTAAGTTTTAGAAGTGACCCTGTGAACTGAGATATCCAGATTCCAAATGATTAGTAACATTTGCTTTGAATTTAAAAAAAAAAAAACAACTTTATTCACCTAATGGTTGGGTCATTAAAAAGTACCTCTGAAAAATACTTTGCCTTCACTTTCTATGAATAAAAACTTCCATCAGGTGGCCATCTGTTACATCAGAAATCAATACATTCTGTCTAATTTGTCTCTGTTATTTCCAGGGTCAGTTTCCTTCACCTTCAATTATTAGTCTTACTGTGACATATAACAGAGTCAAGTGTTATAACCATTACCCAGAAAGTCTGTTTCTTAAGCAGTAATACAGGGCACATAATATCCTTAAATATGCCCCAGACTTCCCCAACTAAGCTATTTAAAGTTTCTGAAATATTTAAGATTCAGAATACTAGATTTCAACCTTCTCAAAAAAGTGTATCAAATCTTTGAGTGTATTTGTCATAACATCACTTTTATGGTAAATGGTAAAATATTTCAGGTACTTGGTAGAAGAACTAAAAATTTTAAGTTGAAATGTTTTAATGGGTTAAAAACTATGTCTTTCAACAACTCACTATACACACATATACATAAATATACTTGAGGAGTGAAGGTCAGGGAGATCACTCTTTGCAGGTTCAAAACCACAGAGATCATAGGGATGTCACCAAAATGACCTTAATTTCCTGTAACATCAAAGTGGGCAATTCTTAGGAAGACACACAAATGCCATGTACCTACCTAGCCCACATGCCCAAGTCCTGCACCTGACTATAGCAGCCACCTGGAGAGGCATACCTCATCCTTCTTATCTGCTCTACAAACCTCTATGAGTGCCTCTCATTGTCAGAAACTTATAGAACCTGATTGCAAGGCAGTCTGGGAAATGTAGTTTCAGGGCTATATATCCTTTTCAGTATGAGGAGGATCTTAAAAGATGATGTATCAACACAAAATATTTCATCTAGTGTCACTTTTTCTTTTTTTAAATTATTAAACAACAGAAATGTATTGCTTTAATATGTATTGCATATTAAACAACAGAAATTTAATACCGGAAGTCAAAAGTCTGAAATCAAGGTGTCTGAAATCGGTAGGTAGAGTTACTTCCTTCTGAGAACTGTGAGAGAGAATCTGTTGCATGATTCTCACCTAGCATCTCATGGTTTGCTGGAAATCTTTGGTGTTCTTTGACTTGTAAAAGCAGCACCTTAACCTCTGTCTTCACCCACACATGCATTCTCCATGTAAACATGTTTGTGTCCAAATTTCCCTATTATGAGGAAATCAATCTTATTGGACTAAGACCTACTCTAATGACCTAATTTTAACTTTATTGCCTTTGTAAAGACCTATCTCCAAATACAGTCGCAATTTGAGGTACAGGGTTAGAACTTTGACCTATGAAATCAGGAAGGATACGATTCAACCATAACAATCATCTACTATTATTTAACAAATTACTCTAAAACTTAATGCCTTGAATAAATTACATATCATCTCATATGGTCTCTGTGAGTCAGAAATTTGGGATCAATCTGGATGGATGGTTTGGTTTGAAATTTCTCTTTAGTTTGCAGTCAGATATCAGGCAGGGCTACAGTCATCTGAAGGCTTGATTGGGGCTGCAGGATCCACTTTCAGGATGAATTACCCACATGGCTACTGGCAGCAGACCTCAGTTCCTCTCTTCCTCTCTCCCCTGACCTGTCCACAGGGTTGCTTGGGTGTCCTGAAATACGGTGGCTTATTATCTCCAGAGCTAAGGATCCAAGAGACCAAAATGGAAGTTAAAATGCTCTTGTTGCTGGCATCCTTTCTTGGGATTACACTGACCTGAGTGTTCTAGTTTCAACTGGTCTCTACAGTTCTCACAAACATATTTTGGTCTGTATATTATTATCATCTCAGCGTTTCTATGGAATAATAAGGACCTGAAGCTTCCTAGTAGTCTAACATCTTGCTTCCAGTATCACTTCTGTAACTTCTCTAACCACAAAAATTTTCTATGAAAGTATTTATTAAATTTAATTTCATTTCCTTGGTAGTTTATGACTTAAAAACACTTATAGAGAAGTATATAAAGAAATTTCATAGTGGAATCAAAATACTGATGTTAAATGAACTCTCCTAAAATTAATATAAAAGGCAATATGAGCTCTAGCAGTGGTGGTAGGGCATAACTTGCCATTATGTATAGATGATTTCAACTTGGTGTTTTTTGCTGAACATTCTGTGTGATGGGTCTCAGCAATAAGGGCAAGAAAGTAGAGATAATTTTCATGTTTTACTTGATAAAAATACAATTACATCCAAATTATTACCTAGTTAAGTATGCTCCATGTTCAAGGAAATATCATGCACAACCAGTGCAAGGTCTCCCCACAATGGCATAAATGTTCAGCATTTATGTGTTCAGCATTTATGCTAAATAGTGAAACCTAGGCCAAGGATATTTCTTCATGACTTTCGGCTTTGGAGAGATTTGCATTTTAACCCAAGGAGCTATTGTTGATTTGTTTGTTCCTACAAACAGATGTTCTTATTTTTCAAAACCACTAATAGAATATGAAAATTAAAATGCTCAACTTTGCAACGTATTTTTAACTTGTCCTAGGCAAAATTTAAATCCATAGTCTGTTGAGTCAACATATTATTACCAAGGATAATTGGAATTAATAGACAAATGGATAATATAACACCATAGTTAATACTTCTACTTTATATCATAAAACATAAATATGAGGTTTTGGATTCTTAACTAATTCTTTGCCCTAAAAGAATTAATAAATAAAAAGAGAGGTAAAAAGGGAAGAAATGAGGAATTAAGACAGAGAATGGAGTAGAGAGGAGAAGGAGAGAGAAAGATCAACCTTGAGAAATATTGAAGGGTGAATGAATAAATAAATAAGGAAATAAGGAGGAAGAAAGGAAGAGAGTGAAGCAAAATGATGTAGGGATATCATGAAGACTTAGTTATATTGCCAATAACAAAAATTTCAGGAAGTTTAGATAAATGTCCTATACTATGTTGGGTTACACATAGCACAAGTCCGATAGATGGTAGATAGTAGTAGAATATTAAGCATTATTCTGGATGCTCATTTATTGTTTTTTGAGCATAGACTTAGTGCAAGGCATTGAAATATGTATGGATACATAATAGAGAAAATATAGAGAGAAAATATTTCCTATTTTGATTCATCTGTAATAATTTTGGGTGAAAAATGTGTCAATAAATTTGATAATAGACATTTTAAATATATCATCAGATATGATTATTGAAAAAATATTAATATTATAAAATAGATAGTTATTCATTTCTTTCTTTTACTTTATATTTTACCATCATAACTTGACAAAAAATGAATTAAATGTCATAATATTTAGATTAAAATGATGGAATACATTATCATGCACATGACATATGTAGGATATTGTACTTTTGTTAATGGGAACCATCTTCCAAATAAACCTTGCCCTGACACATTTGAATCACATTGTTTTTATTAATGCATCTTTAGAAAACATGTGCAATAAGCTGTATTTAAACATATTTTTTCCACATGGGGATTTAGAATAAAATACAAAGAATAGTAATTGTGCAGACAAAGCCAAATTCTTGACACTAAAGACTGCATGGGACCACGCAAGAAGAGTTTACAAACTCCATTCACCCAATGAAGAGCCAGAACTGGCTCTGTGTTCGAAGAGACAAGAAGGGCCTGTGCTGATGAAATAAACCACATTACTTAACACTGTTTAGTTTATACTGTAAATGTGGGTAGATAATGTAGGCTAGAAACATTATTCATCCATGGGGCATATGGTAATTATATCCACATTAAAGCACTTCTGCTAATCACACACACACACACACACATCTTTGCTGCTGATGGGGTACAGCTGACACCAAGGGATACCTCATGGATTTAGGTTCATCATCACATTTTTCTCTGTGTGTATCTCCTACCTAAGGGGCTGCTGCAGCTCTTCTCAAGTGACGCCTCCTCCCCCCTACTCACTACACAGAAGATTACAACATAAACACAGCACTTGAACAGAAGTTTATAGTTTCAGGAGAGGAAGCGAGTCTGGCAGTTTTGATCAACTATTGTTTTCCCTGAGCTTAGTCTGAAGCTGGCAAACTGCACAGTTAGCTGGATGGCCCATGACATAAAATCCTATAGCTCCACAGAATTAGTGGCCCAGACTCAAACAAAAGGGAGGCCTTGGGTGATGGGCTGCCTCACAAGGCTATCTTGAGTATCTGCTATGTGTTACATTCTATATTGTTTTAGTGCACTTAAAAAAATCTCCAAACAGTCCTATATGAATAATTATCTGTGCTTATAAATGAGAAAAGTGAGGTTCATAAAGGAAATGTAACTTACCTAGAATCAAGATTCAAACCCTGAACAATTCAGATCTTATGCTCTTTCCATTGACTCTGGGTCATAATTAGAGACCATAAGAATTGAAAGAAAAATTATGCCTTACAACACCCAACTACCACCAAAACATCTAATTAAGGGTAAAATAGTATTTTTAAAAACATCACAAGAGTACACTGTAAGCTGAAATTAAAAATACTTTTATTCGGGATCTGTGTTTGTAAAGTCCTAGATAAATTCATTGAACTCAGGCTGTTCAAACTTTATTTCCATTTAGGCCTCTGTTTGCTGATGCCTTAAGAGAATTCATGGCAACCTGATGGGTAGTGTGGCATTGACTCTCCCATGTTGCTGCCTTAGAGGAAGATGTCTTAATATGCCATTTATAAGACAAACAATCCGAATCTCATATGCTCTCACTGGTGTTTTAGGCTCTTCTGCCTAAGGAGTCAATGGAAGTCACATTTGGTGTGCTTATTTTGATGTTCGCCCAGATCCCTGTGGGGCTTAAATAGATTAAGTCCTTGTGATAGCCAGATTGTTAGTATTTAATGCTCCATTACTCACCCTTCTGTGGGGCCCCAGAAGGCAGATTGGCAGAGCAGTTCTCAGGCAGCAAGTGATGCAGACACAAGTCTAGTTGAGATGGTCTCTAGGACCAAATGTGTCAGAGTGACCCCTGAATAGGAAACATGTGCTTTCCAGGAAATATGATGGGAAAAGTCCATACGTTCAACATGTCTTAATGTTCTGTTTGGCTATTATGGGATCAAAGGCCAGATGATTTTCACAAACGCTGTGCCATGTGCCCCTTTTCAAGCCAAATGCTGACAATAAATATTTCTGGTGGTGTTAGGAGTCAATTCTCCATGAGTTTCCTGCATTTCTGCATGTCTTAGAAACAGGCACTAACTTCCTTTGTTTAGGAGTATCTTTTCAAGGGTGTTAGCTTAGCAAACAGCCTTGGAAGAGAGAAATCATGTTGCCTCCAGAGGAAAGGGCAGGTCTGATTACTATCCAGTATAATAAAATCAGTGTCTCCCTCTGGAGTTAAAGCAGGCAGACTTACCGTCCATTATAAAAGACTTGGTTATCTAAGCTCAAAGTTCCTTTTTTCATACTCAAATTGGTGCATATGCAGGTATTACCGGGTCTTCTTCACAATGTCCTATATGACGTGGGGGAATTTGTGAAACATGATGATACTCTTGCTATTGCTATGAGTAACAGACTGTCTTGTCTCTGACCCAGGAATCTCGGGTCTTCTGTCAGCAATTCTGAAACCAGTAGGCTAATTTGTTATCTTGTAAGTAGAGTAAAATTTCAGGCCATTCAAAGTTCTTAAAAGATAGTTTTCAATCCTTATTATTTGATAAAGGCATATATGTCATGTTTCAATGTGTGTGCATACATATTATCTATCTCTCTGTATTCATTATGTATAATAAATCCATATTGTTATGTATAAATGTGCTTCAAAAAACTGGTTTAATTATTTGTAATATGACAACTACATCTTCATCACTTGAAAAAAGTGCCTACATTTGCACGAGCTTATTGTAATGATACAACTCAGAATCACATTTAATCCCTTGAAAAATTTATTTACCTTCTATAGATACAAATATTCCCAATTTACCAATTTCATGGCAGTAACTAGTTCCTCAAAAAGAAAGAAACAATTGGCCTTTTCCTCAAAATTATATAGCAAATAAACGTCCCTTTAAATTGTACATTAGCAAAGACATAATAATTTAAAGTCTTACCCTTTTGGGCTTGTCTTAAAAATGATGACTGGTGTCAGTGAAGATAATAATAAGCATAATAATAGTAAACACAATCCCCCTTGACATCAGAAAACTTAAAACATCAGGAAATGTTTCGTGGGATAAAATCATGGATCATAGAGTGAAGACAATGAAAGAAAACATACTCTCAAGCCCTATCCAACATCTGAATCCCTCTCACTGAATATAAATTACCCAACCACTCCATCATTATCTCCAGAAAGAAAGAAGCAATCCCCTAGAGGCACCCCATTCCAATATTTGACAGACCAAATTCTTCTAAACTCTTTATCATATTTAAGAAATATTTGTGTCTCTGAATTTCATGTTCAGAGACTATGCTCCTGATTCTCATAGAACCAAATTTCTGGTATGGATTCCGATATCAGAGCTTACATTTGTCAGCTCAGTAATTTGTGAAATCGATTTAACACTTTAAACCTCAGCTTTCCTATCTGTAAAAGGTGTATAAAGTGGTCACTTCATCATCTGATGTGAGGGTAAAATGAACTTCAGCACATATAAAGTACCCAGGAGAGAGAGGTTACAGTGATTACTCACCATCATTTCATGGCCTGCTTGCAGGTGACAGCATTGTCATTTCTTAGTGATGATGGTAGGGTAATGATTTCATCCAATGTGTACCACTCAGCAATGTTTATCAGTCCATTCTTAGATTTAGTCACCCAAATTCACAATGAAAAAAGTCTTGGCTTTAATATTCAGTTGGATAATTTTTGGTTTGATTTTGGTTTGAAGATAGTATGAGGTTTCTGCATGGAACTTGGGAGTTTCTCTCTAATTTGAAACAAATTATTAAGTTAATGTTAAGACCCACTGCCTGTGAATATACCTTTTTGAATTTTATTAAGGCTCTTATTGGCTATTTATATAGCCTTTTAGGTTTTCAAGATGGAAAAAAAAAGAAAACACGTGATTACTGAAGTTAAGTTTGAATTGTTATTGAAATAAATATAAGTTTAGAGCTAAATACTTTGAACACTTAAAATCTCACCAATCCTTCATACTTGAATACACTTTATTTATTTGGAATACTAAAAAAAATGCTTATATTTGAATATGCAGTTGATCTCTAAAATTTTGGAATACATATCCTCAATAAATATACATTCCTTCACCAAAAACATGCATATCCTACTATACTATTAAATACCTTATAAAATATATACAACTATGAATCTTAAAGAGTTAAATTTGAAATGCAGTATCTGAGCTTTAATCTATTAACTATAATTAATGATAAGAGATGAAAAAAATCTGATTTCAAGTAGTCTCCTTGACAATTTCAAATTACTTTGACTATTATCTCAGAAGATCTAATTAGATAATCATTGTTCTTATCTTGTAATGTGGTCTGCAAAGAGATGATAGTAGGCACAGTTATCAGTATTACTAGCTCCTTCTTGGTTGCTTCTACTTGCATAATTGGTATTATTGGTAAACCATGATTTACTTAAAGAGATTTTTTTAAAGCATCTGTTTATTTTGTGAAGTACAGTGATCATAACAAGATGACAATCCATCAGTCTGTTTAACTGCAATGCCTGGTGAGCTGCTGAATGCACTGAGTGAATGAGAATATCATAATCAGTCTTTCCACATTGTGGAACTCTCACCTCATTTGCTTTGTGTGACATGTGACCTTCTAGTATATGGACTCAGTAAGGAGACGAGTGTCTATGTTTATATTGCAAAATAACGAGGCTTTTTCTTTTTTCTAGTTAAGAATCAACTATGAATAAAAATCATAATATATTCTTACAACTCCAGTGGTTCCAGTTTTTTACATTTGTGCCTGCTCTGGAGATCTGTATCACACTGTCTTATTCAGGCGTGGAACTTGGAAGTATTGCCATTGTGTAAGCTCCCATCTTTTATAAGGAGAAAAATGCCTGGTCAAATAGTTACATCATCTTTTGAGGGGAAGTCACTTATACTGAAGCTACATGTAAAAGATTGGGCGGTACACATCCTATAGCTGCAGAGCCAGTAAAGGGCATGCATATAGCATTGCATTTTACCAAACAGACAACTAGTTTGGACATTTCAAGCTAACAACATATAACCCTCCTAGGAATCGAAGTGAGTTATGGAGACTACCTACATTGCCAAAACGCACTGCAGATAAATTGGTACTCTCATCTTTTATCTGTGGACTGTGCTTGTTACAGTAGGTGACACAACACTGAGTGGTGAGAAGCCAGAAGAAAAATGAATGATTTCTGGGATGCCTCATGGTGTGGAATTTGTTCCAGAAACTCTGACTTTATGAAGTGCCCCTCTGAGTAGCAATTTGTAACACACATTAATTCAGTAGTAGCTGAGCAAAGCTGAACAAGATTTCCCATGGTGCTGAAGTTCCAGATTGTTTCTCAAAGGGTTACATCAATTATTGTCACCTTTTTGTCAGCTGTGAACCATGATTAATTGGAGAGATCCAAATTTCTGCATGTCTTATGTCACATACTTCTTTGCTTCTCCATCTGTTTTGTCCAACGTTTTGACCAACAAGTTCCACTTCTTGTATTTCATCAAAGCTAGAGTAAATGTCTCACTCTAGGTTGGAAAGAAACACTGAAGACAGTAGAGAAAATGACATTAAGTGAGTAGCAAAGACAATTGATTTAGTAAAGGGACAAGCTGCAACCATATAAAAGGGAGACCTAATTACATTCTATTCTCTTCAGCAATGTGTAAAATGCAAAGATCTATTAGCTCAAACTTATTTGCATGTAACATTGAGTCCAGTACCCATCAGAATCAGAAACATGTAGCTTTCTTTACCTCTAAAAAATTCTGACAGCTAATTGACCAAATAATATAAAAACATTAATGGAAATTAAAAACTGATACATGAAGGAGAAAAATAGAAGTTTTTCTCTAATGTGAAACCTTTTAGAATGCAACCTTTTTTTATTTTTATCTTTTAGAAACAAGAGAAATCCCATATTACCCAGCAGATGCTGCATGGGGAACAATTGTCTACTCCAGGATTTTTGAGACTTCCAGTCACTTAATACTCTTAATTAACTTCCATCAAACATTTTCACAAATAAAATCCCTTGTAAGTCACCTAAATTCTTGTTGGAAAATGGAAGGTTTATAAAAAATAAATAAATATATTATGCTTCAGCTGATAGTTTGCAGAACAAAACTAATGGGCCTGTTCAATCAGGGAACTTGGGATGCAGGTCGGTTTGAATTAAGAAAACAAAGAGCTTTATTGGTTTTACAGCTGCTTTTCCTTCTATGATGAGGCAGGGAAACTAATTTGTAGCCCAGTTCATCACTGAATACAGCCTTCAACCTGTCCAATCGGGAAGCCTAACCTGAGCACAAAGGAAGCTTCACAGCCTGTAGAGCATAGCCCAAGGTTTCTCCCATCTGCAGAAAAAAATTGGTGGTCTCACTTGACCAGGGAATTCAGTAAACATTTTGGCCTGGTTCGAGTCCCCAAATAATGAGCTGTACAGGCCATGGGTCCTATCCTGTTCCCTGCCTGGAAAAGGAATCTAATGAATGGCTCCGTGCACTACTGAATATAATAACCCAGTCCTGACCATCCAATAAACCTGATCAGAAAAATCCAGGCAACCGTGGAGACCACCCTATAGCCTCACTTAGGAAAAGCAAACCAGCCAGTAAACCCTGTAAAACTCTTGTCAAAAAAAATGGCACATACCTTACCCTCCTGCCCCCATCCCTATCCTCAGAGTTTGAACAGCGCCTTGCCCCAAAATAGAGCATAAAAACATAGACTGAGAGTAAAGGAATGGAAAACGACATTTCAAGCAAATCGTAATAACAATAATAACAAAAAAACAGCAGGGGTAGCTATACTGAAACAAAATAGACTTTAAAAATGATAAAAAGAGACAAAGATGGTCACTATATAATGATAAAATTGTCAGTACATCAATAAGATATAACAATTGTAAATATTTATGTGCCCAACATTGGAGCAGCTAAATATATATAGCAAAAACTAACAGAGTTAAAAAAAAACAGTAACACAATAGTTGGGGACATTAATACTCCATTCTCAAAAACGGATAGGTCATCCAGGCAGAGAATCCATAAGAAAAAAACAGATTTGAACAACATTATGAACCAAATGGACCTAACAAGTATATATAAAACATTCTATCCAACAAAAGTAGAATACACATTGTTCTAAGTACACATGCAACATTATCTAGGATAGACCATATGTTAAGACACAAAAAAAGTCTTAAAAAATTCAAAAAGATTGATATCATACTAAATATTTTTTTCTGGTCACAATGGCATAAACTAGAAATTAATAAAAAGAGGAAAACTGGAGAATCCCAAACACATGGAAGTTAAACAACACTCTCCTGAACAACCAATAGATCAAAGAAGAAATTCAAGGTGAAATGAAATATAAATAAATAAATAAACAAATACATACATACATACATACATAAATACATAAATAAATAAGAAATTGTAAAAGTTTGAGTAAGCAAAAATGGAAACACAACATACCAGAACTTGCAGGATGCCATAAAAACAGTTCTAAGAGGGAAGTTCATAGCAATTTAAGAAACAAGAAAGAGCCCAAATAAAACACCTGACTCTAAACCTTAATGAGCTAGAAAAAAAAAAAAGAACAAACTAAGCCCATAGTTACAAAAAAGAAAATAATAAATATTAGGGCATAAATAAATGAAATAAAGAATGAAAAAAACAATACAAAGGATTAACAAAACTAACAATTGGTTCTTTGAAAAGATAAACAAAAGTGAAAGACCCTTAGCTAGACTAATCAAGGAAAAAACAGCAAGGATGAAAATTAGCAGAATTATATGAGAAAGGAGACATTACAACGGATACCACAGAAATATAAAGTATCATAAGAGGCTATTATGAACAATTGTATGCAAAAAAATGGAACAACTTAAAAGAAACTGAAAAATTCTTAGAAACATACAACTTATCAAGACTTAATAAGGAAGCAATAAAAATTATGAATAGACCAATTACTAGTAAGGAGATTAAATCAGTAATAAAAAATCTCTCGACAAAGAAAAGCCCAGGACCAAATGTCTTCACGGATGAATTTTCCCAACATTTAAAAGTCTAACACCAATCTTTCTCATACTCTTCCAAAAAATCTCAGAGGAGGGAACACTCCCAAAATCATATTACATGGCTAATGTTATCCTGATACTAAAACCGGAACAAAACACTACTAGAAAAGAAAAGAAAACTATAGGCCAATATTCCGAGAGACGATAAAAAGTATTAAAAAGTTCAATAGAATACTAGCCAACTGAATTCAGCAGTACATTAAGGGGCTCGTACTTCATGATTAAGTTGTTTTGGGGGTGCAAGCATGGTTCAATATATATGAGTAAATCAGTGTAATACATCACATTAATAGAATTAAAGAAAATAATTATATAATCATCTCAATAGATGCAGAAAAAACATTTGATAAAATTCAACATCCATTCATGCTAAAAACTCTTAACAAATTAGGCACAGAAGGAACATGTCTCAGCATAATAAAAGCCATGTATGACAACCTCACAGATAATATAATACTCAAAGGTAAAAGTTTGAAATCTTTCCCTCTCAGATCAGGAATAAGACAAGGGTGCCCATTCTCACCACTCCTATTCAACATGGGACTGGAAGTCCCAGCTAGAACAATTAGGGAAAAAAATAAAAAAGAAAGAAAGAAAGGTATCAGAATTGGAAAGAAAGAGTAAAATTGTCTCTATTTTCATATGACATAATTTTATACAAAGAAAATCCTAAAGACTCAACCAAAAACTGTTAGATCTAATCAATAAATTCAGTGATGTTGCCGGATACAAAATTAACATGCAAAATCAGTACTGTCTCTATTCACTGACAACGAAATTTCTGAAAAAGAAGTGAAGAAGTTGATCCCCTTTACAAGAGCATCAAAAACAAAAGAATACTTAGAAATAAATTTAGTTATGTAGATGAACGTTGTCTACTCTGAAAACTGCAAGACATTGATGAAAGAAATTGACAAAGACATGAATAAATAGAAAGGTATGCCATGTTAATGGATTGGAAGAATTACTATTGTTAAAATGTCAATATTACCAAAAGTCATCTATATATTCAATAAAATCCCTATCAGGATTTCAATGGCATATTTTACAGAAGTAGAAAAAACCCTCCCAAAATTTGTATGGAACCACAAAAGAACCCAAATAACCAAAGAAATCCTGAGAAAAAAGAACAGAGCAAGACATATCATATTTTCTGATTTCAAGCTATACTATAAAGTTGAAGTCGTCAAAACAGTGTAGTACTGGCATAAAAACAGACACATTGAGAAAAGAATCAAGAGCCCAGGTGAGCATCTATGGTCAACTAATATTTTACAAGGGAGCTAAGAGTACTCAATGGAGGAAAAACAGTCTTCAATAAATGGTGTGGGGCTAATTGGAAAAGGATGTAAAAGAATGTAAAGAATGTAAAAGAATGTAAAAGAATGAAACTGGACCCTTATCTTGCACCACTCACAAAAATTCACTCAACATAGATTAAAGACTTAAATGTAAAACCTGAAATCATGAAACTCCTAGAAGAAAACATAGGAATAAAAAAAAAACTCCTTGACATAGGTCTTAGTAATGATTTTTTGGATACCTAAATCACAAGAAACAAAATAAAAAATAAACAAGTGGGACTGCAGCAAACTAAAAACTTTTTCACAGCAGAAGAAACCCTCAACAAAGTAAAAAGACAACCTATGGAATGGGAAAAAATATTTGCAAACTATATATCTAATAAGAGGTTAATACCCAAGATCTATAAGTAACTCATACAACTCAATAGCAGAAAAAGAAAAGGAGAATAAAGAAAAGATAGAAGAAAAGAAAACGAATTAATCCCATTAAAATGCAGGCAAAGGACATGAATAGATATTTCTCCAAATAAGATACAGAAAAGGCCAATAGGTTCATGAAAAGATGCTCAACGTCATCAGTAATATGGGAAATGCAAATTAAAGCCACATTGAGATATCACTTCACACCTGTTAGAATGGCCATCATGAAAAAGACAAGAGATAACAAATGCTGGCATGCATGGAGAAAAAGAAACCCTTGGGCACAGCTGGTGGGATTGTAAATTGGTACAGCCATATGGAAAACAGTAAGGATAATCCTCAAAAAGTTAAAAACAGAACTACCATATGATCCAGCCAATTCCTCTTCTGGGAATGCATCCAAAGAAAATGAAAACACTAACTGAAAAAGATATCTGCACCCCTATGTTCATAACAGCATTAATCACAATAGATAAGACACAGAAGCAACTTAAGTGCCCATCCACTTAAGTGGATGAATGAACAAAGAAGATGTGGTATATATCTTAGAATACAATATACAATATAAGAATAGAATAGAATAGAATAGAATAGAATAGAATAGAATAGAATAGAATATCATTCAGCCATAAAAAAAAATTTAGTAAATCCTATCATTTGTGAAACATGGATGGAACTTGAAGACATTATGCTAAATGAAATAAATCACACAGAGAAAGACAAATACTGTATGTTTTCACATACATGTGGACTCTAAAAGAAAAAAATTCAAACTAATAATAGAAAAAGATATCAGACTTGTGGTTATCTGGGGTGGTCCATGTGGGGTGGGGAAATTGGAGAAAGGTGATCTGTAGGTACAAATTTCCAGTTATAAGATAAATAACTACAACATGATGACTATACTTAACACTGCTGTATCATATATAGGAAAGTTAAGAGAGTAAATTCAAGGAGTTTTGACTACAAGGAGAAAAGGGTTTTTTTTTTCCTTTTTTCTTTAGTTCCTTTTCATTTATTTCTATGAGAAGATGATGCTAGCTGAACCTATTGTGGTAATCATTTCAAACCATCAAGCTGTATGTCTTAAACTTACACGGTGATATTTGTCAATTATTTCTAAATAAAACTGGGGAAAAAAAAGAAAAAAAATTGTTGTGTTTTGCAACCTTGTATCAATGTTGGATCTTGTGGAAAAATACATCCAGAGCACATGCACCACTCCACAGCCTGGGTGTGGATTAGTTACTTCATGTTGTGGGGAGTTTCCAGGTTTCACTGGGTGCTTGTGGTAGTTTCAGAATTGGTGGTACCCCCTTAAGATGCAACTGCTCAACAATAAAATTTATTTTTCTGGATTTTTGTGCATTTTGTTTGATCAAATTTGGCAGTTGTACTGAAATAGTAAAGAAATAGTGAAATTAGTCTTCAAACATGTTTCAGGATGGGGACTAAGGTAATCAAAATCACTATAGCTAATATGAAAGTTCAAACAGTTGATATTCAAGGGCAAATTTTATTTGCGACACAGTGAGATTTGTTAATGATTCTGGCTTACTTCCTGCAGTAGGTCTCTGAACAACTTGCCACTGACCATGGCCTATAGTAGGAAAAGGCTGAGGGCACTCTGGACAACATGTTAATAAAATAATTATAGTGAAAAATAATAAATCAAATTTAATAAAGCTCTATATCTTATCGTTAAGAAGGTTTCCTATTATTTTGAAATGTACTGTCTTTAAATGGAAGGGAGAAATGGTGTTTCTCCGCAGGGTAAAGGGCAGATTTTTCTGCAGGAAGATTAATCCAAAGCTATGGCTCAGGATCGGCAATCACTCACCTACAGTTTATATACTGTAGGAAAGATAAGTCTGAAGAACTGAATTTCCCAGAGTAAAATATATCTCTAAATGAATGTGATTTGAAACATCTCACAATTATCCTTCACAGTTTTTGATAAAGTTTCAAGTGGAAGGGGTGTCTCAAGAAGTTAAAGTCAGAAAGCAGACTTTCTTCAATTTGTTCAATAACTTTTATTGAATGTACATTATGCACTAGCCACTATTCTAATTATCTGAGACTAGTTTCATCTTATATATAAACATAAATCATTTTGCATAGTTTTAATATATACTAAATTTTCCAGGAACATAACTAGCATTTGCTATACGACTGCTTTGTTTTGTTTTGCTCTTGATTTGTTTGGAAGTTTCCCAAGAGTTGTTCATGATTTCTCAAAATCATGTTGAAGATGGCAATACTGCTCATGGCCTTTCATTCCCCCAGAGAGTACACATGGATCAGTCTGCATTTGAGCTGTTTTACTTCCATGATTCTATATGTACTCCTAATTGTCCCAGCATCATGTGGTGAAAAGACAACACTCTCTCTACTGATTCTCCTTTGCACCTTTATTGAAAGTCAATCACTATATTTGCGTGGGTCTATTTCTGGACTTTCTCTTTTGTTCTGTTGATTTATTTGTCTAATACTTATGTCAATACCGTATTTTATGATTACTTTGGCTTGAAATTAAGTACTGTAAGTCTCCATTTTCTTTTTCTTTTTCAAAACTGTTTTGGCTATTCTTGATTATTTGCATTTCTATATGAATTTTAGAATCACTTTATTGATTTATAAGAAAAGGCCTACTGAAATTTTTGTCTGGATTGTGTTGAATCTATAGATCACTTTGGGAGGAATTGTCATTTTAGTAATATTGAGTCTTCCAATCCATGAACAAAGCATATCTCTTCATTTACTTCAGTATTTTAAAATTTCTCTCAGCAATATTTTGTAGTTTTCAGATCTTACACATCTTTTATTAGATTTATCCCAAGGTATTTTGTATTTTTAATGCTATTTTCAATTTCATTTTTAATTTCAAGTTCTGATTATTCCTAGTATATGGAAGTAGAATCGATTTTTCTATTATGATATTGTATCCTACAAACTTGCTGAACACATATTAGTGAATTGCTTTTTGTAGATTCTATCAGGTTTCCTGTATAGATGATCCTGATGTCTATGAATAACACTGACTAGAACCTTCAACACAATGCCTAATAGAAGTGATAAGTGCAGACATCCTATCTTATTGCTGATCTCAGGGGAAAAGCATTAAGTCTTTCACCATGAAGTATGATGCTGGCTATTGATTTTTTCTTGTGGTCCATACCAGGTTGAGAAAAGCTCATTCTATTCCTAGTTTGCCAAGAATTTTATGATATTGTTGTTGAATTTTTGTTAAATTCATTTTCTGCATCTATTGAGATGATTGTTTCATTTTTATTTTTTACTTTGATAACATAGTGAATTAAATGGATTTTCAAATGCTAAACCAGCCTTGTATTCCTTGGCACCAATCCCATATATTAACTCTGAGTTCTGTGAGACATGAGAGAAAAAGTACCCACCACCTCAACGCATGCATCGGCCAAGCTGGAAAATCAAGCGTAAGATCAGAAAAAACCTGAAAGCTATAGGAGAGCTTACTTAAACAGAGAGACAGTTTCAGAGATATAGGAGAAGGGTTAGGGTGGCATAGGGCCTCGGGGTGGCTGATGGTGAATGGTGTGGGCTACATTAGGAACAAGATGATTCAGAGCATTACAGGGATGAAAATATGATAGAGTATTTAGACAGGTGGGAAACTTACACAATGAACATTGACTGAAAATGTGTGAGTTAGATGGATGCTCCGAGAGTCCAGGAACTAACAGAATCATATTCTGTATGAAATCAGTTGCTGCAACTGTAAATATCAGCAATATGTGACTGCTGCATGTTCTGAACAACAGTTCAGACACTGTGAACTCCTTATGTGCAGGTTTTTAGGATGAAACATGTCCCAGAGACTGTGGTTATCTGGTTGGCTTAAGCTACAGATGGCCACAGAGACTCAAACTTGGGATGGCATCTATTGAATCTGATATACTACATGGTATCTGCCCCATTTTATCAAGGCAATGCCTATACAAGTTCCAGCCAATCTTTGCTACCTTAGCTGCTGACATCTCATGCCTGAACCTTAACTCAGCATCTGAGGACCTGCTCCTGGCCAGCACAATTCCATGAAACCAATTGTTTTCTAATCTGTTCCTGGACACCTGTCACTGGGTTATGCCTTTCTGCAGAGTATTAATGCTACTAATGCTGCTTCCAACCTATACCACAATATGAGTGGCCTAAGCATTTATTGCTAGACCCTCAGAATGGTATAGTATACCTTTTGGAAAGTTCTCCATATCATCCTTCTCTCCACCTCTCCTATTACTGACCTCTATACTTTAGTGGTTTGTTCTAGCCCTTTCCATTCCCACTGAAGTCAACTGTGCTATATCTAGTTGTGTCCAAAGACAGAAATCACATAGCAAAATGTAAAGGTCATTTGAAATATTATATTTTGGAATACTCTGCCACTGTTCTCTCCCATTGCTGAGTTAACACTGTATAGCTATACGATCAATCATATTATACTTATGTTCATTTGCACTTAAAGATATAGTAATACTTGAAGAGTTAATATGCTAGACCAGAATAAAATGAACTAGTTTAACTTCCGTTTTGTTTATAGCCATGTCCTTGGCATATAGTGGTCAGTAGAAGAGAAGTATGATAAGGTCTCATGAGTATAGTCCATTTCACTTTCACAACTAAATGCCACCTGCAGATGGGAAGCAAGTGGAGCACCACACATCATAGCTCTATTGCAATAGGCAAAACCTCCAAGGCTAACAGACTCTTCTGGGTTCCTTGACTTCTACAAAGTACAGATTTATCCCCAAGCTGTCAGTCATGTCTGCAAATATCTTTTAGATTAGTTGGCACTAATTAAGTCACTATTGTTTAAAAACTATAAAAATTTTCAAGTGGGGCACCTGGGTGGCTCAGTCAGTTAAGTGTCTGATTCTTGACCTTGGCTCAGGTCATGATCTCATGATTCATGAGCTCCAGCCCTGCATAGGGCTCTTTGCTGACAGCACAGAGTCTGCTTGGGATTCTCTCTGTCTCTTTCTCTCTCTCTCTGCCCCTCCCCTGCACCCTCTCTCTCTCTCTCTCTCATCTCTCTCTCAAAAAAATAAACTTTAAAAAAGTTATCAAGTGAAATATCACAGAAGTTTGCGGTATGTGTATATTCAAGCTCATGATTCAGTAGGAAATCTTGGACAAGTATGTGCTGAAGGCTGCCTTCTGGAAATAGGGCTACAAACAGCCACAATCGCTCAACACGCTGGCAAGATTAGTTCTAGTAATGCTAGTTGCTCTAGAACTTAGTATGTTTTGTTTTCTATGGAATCTCAATATTAGAAGCCATTGACTCTTTGAGCATCTTTCTTTTTACTAATTAAATGCTAAGTGAAGTAAAAAAAATGACTTTAGTAATTGCAATTTTCTCAGTGAAAAACAGTGAAGGACTTCCCCATTTGAACTTTGCAAGGCAAATTCTCTTTAGCAAATTATCACAAGATGTAAAATCTCCTGTCATATAGCACATGGAAAGGATATTAAACATTTTTGTCAACCGCTTTATACTGGATCTTGTCAGTTTTAAAAGATAATCTTAAATCCTTGGTTCTCTGAAATAAAGTAAATACAATTCATTTTGAGGCCATTATAATTTTTTCATGGGTAAAACCCTAAGAAAATGATTAGAATTTCTCTAAACTCTCTTAGGATATTTCTGTATAAAGCTTTCCGTGTGCATGAATGTGCACATGTGCGCGCGCACACACACACACACACACACACACACACACATTGCACAACTAGAAGACATTACCTCCAGAATGTATCCAGCTGTGGATTCACCTTTGCAAATTTTAAGTCCTTAAAATAAAATAAATATATAAAGTATATATCCTTTTGGTCTGTTTCTCTGAAGAATGCTGACTATGGGGGACTACACTAGGGAGTGGATACTGAGAGACATGATACATCAGGTAACAATCATGCTACATCAAGTAACAATCAATTTATCCTTGGGTCCTGTGTTATTTTCTGTCTTCAGATAAGCAATCTCCAAGATGGGATTAGACAGACATTAGATTTATTAGAGAAAATGTCTGTGAAAGATAGAGTGGGAGATACACAGAGAAGGCATGGAGCACGTTCAGACTGTGATTCAGGTCACCCCTTCCTCTGTGAGAGAAGTAAGAAAGAGGATTCAGTAGGAGGAGGTTGAGACTCAAGGTAGTTCTAAGAAAGTTTCATCTAGGCCAATGGGGAGCTTTGAGCCAAAGTTGCACATCAGAGGTATCTTGAGGCTGTCTGGAATGGGCCTCCATTACTACTCCTGAAGTCAGCATGAGAAGTGTGGCCTCAGCATGAAAGTAGTGGAGGATCCAAAAAGGCAATACCTAGAGCCATCATTTAACTATGCTTCCCATAGTAGAAGCTCTGAGTAGTATATATTCATGACTATTGCAGCCTCCAGAGACCCATGTCCCTTCCATAGTCAAAATACATTTACTCTCTATCAAGACTCCAAAGTCTTATCCAGTCATTGCATTGGGCTTAGAGTCCAGAATTTCATCATATGTTTTTGTTATAGGTGTGATTGAGGATCCCCACATGCCACTCTTCTTTATTGAGACATCTGAACAAAAAGACAAGTTATTTGCTTCCATTAGCTCAATGTGTAATAGTGAGATAGGGTTGACTGCAATAAACACTTCCCTTCAAAGAGAGGAATGGAGTTCTTTTTCTGGAAAAAGTGGAATGGGAGTGTCTCTCTCACTGAATATAACTATTAAACCTGGGCAGATTGTGTGGAACAGCTATTTGAGAAATCTGAAATGTAAATGATAGCAAGTGGATTAGGGAAGATGATCAGAATTCAAGTATGAATAAATCAAATGGTGGTTATACCATTACACCCCAACTCAGTTTCCCTGAACAAATGAAGTAGACATTAGAGAGCAAATAGAAGCCCACTAGTTCTAGTACAAAAAGCAGGAAAAAGAAGCATGTAAGACTCAGAGAGAGTATGGAAATCTCGCCTTTTCTATTTTTTTCTTCTGTTCTCTCACACTCCATCCCCTAAGTAATTCCATGGTGATGAGACACAACCAGAAACAGGGAACTGCAGGAGCTAAAACATTGAGGGAATAAAAATGTGCTCCCTATTCAGTGGATGCTTCCATGACAAGAGGGGAGCCCCATCTTCACCACTTTTTCCTCTGTCCTGGGAACTGACTCTGGTTGCACATAAAGTTGCAGAAGTATACAGCAGAGCAGGGTAATACGGAGTTGGAGGACCAACATTAGGAGCTCTAGGGAACCAGAAAGACCAGAAAGATTATGGAGAGGGAAGAATTCAGAAAAGCAACCTCATAAATTATGAACTCTTGGGCCCACCCTTAAACTATGAATATGATCTGATTCTACTTCACATGTCAAAAATTTTAGGAGCTGAAATAATGATATGCTACTACTCAGGTCCAAGATTGACTAATATGTGAGTGGCACACATATTAGATAGATCCAAATAGCACTGCAAAAAGCACTGCAAATAATTCAAAAACTGGATTGGAACTGACATTGGAACTAAAGTCTACAGAGGGAAGACTGGGAATTGTGACCTGAACTCAACCAATTCAACTACTTGCTTTAAAAAAATATCAACATTCTCCACAGGATTTAAATAAGACCCAAACTCTCATAATACTAAAAATGTTCAGAATACAATGCAAAATTAGAAAACAAATAACCAGGAAAATCTCAACACATATGGGAAAAGAAAATGAACCGATGGTAATACCAACATGATCAGAGATGTTGGAATTATCTTACAGCAAGCAATTGTGAGAAGTCCTGTAAACAACAAGAAAATAGAGATGTTCAGCAAAGAAACAGAATCTTGTATTAATTGGGGTTCTCCAGAGAAACAGAATCTCTGGAGAGAGATTAATTTTTTACAAAAAATTTGTTACAAAAAATTAAACAACATTATTAACCAAAGAATTTAACTATAGACTGTATAGAACTTACTCCGCCCAATAATAGCATGCATCTTTTTCTTTATTATTTAAATCCAGGTTAGTTAACATATGGTGCAATAATGATTTCAGGAATAGAATTTAGTGATTCATCACTTACTTATGACACCCAGTGATTATTCCAACAAATGTCCTCCTTAATGCCCTTTGCCCATTTATCCCACCCCTCACCCAACACCCCCCAGCAACCCTCAGTTTGTTCTCCCTATTTAAGAGTCTCTTATGGTTTGTCCCCCTCTCTGTTTGTATATTATTTTTGCTTCCCTTCCCTTGTGTTCATCTGTTTTGTATCTTAAATTCCATATATGAGTGAAATCATATATTTGTCTTTCTCTCATGGACTTATTTTGCTTAGCATAATATACTCTAGTTCCATCCACTTGTTGCAAATGGCAAGATTTCATTCTTTTTGATTACTGAGTAATATTCCACTGTAAGTATATGTGTGTGTGTGTGTGTGTGTGTGTGTGTGTGTGTGTGTGTATTACATATTGGGCTAATGGACTACCCTTTATCCATTAGCCCAATATGTATGTATGTGTATGTATACAATATGTATGTATGTAGACATTTGGGCTCTTTCCATCCTTTGGCTATTATCCATAGTACTGCTATAAACATTGGGGCACATGTGCCCCTTTGAATCAGCACTCCTGTATCTTTTGGATAAATGCCTAGTAGTGCAATTGCTGGGTTATAGGGTAGTTCTATTAATTTTTTGAGGAACCTCCGTACGGTTTTCCAGAGTGGCTGCACCAGCTTGCATTCCCACCAGCAATGCAAAAGAGATCCTCTTTCTCCACATCCTCTCCAACATCTGTTGTTGCCTGAGTTGTTAATTTTAGCCATTCTGACAGGTGTCAGGTGTTATCTCATTGTGGCTTTGATTTGTATTTCCTGATGATGAGTAATGTTGAGCATTTTTTCATGTTTCTGTTAGCCCACTGGATGTCTCCTTTGGAAATGTGTCTATGTATGTCTTTTGCCCATTACTACATTGGATTATTTGTGTTTTTGGTGTTGAGTTTGATTAAGTTCTTTATAAATTTTGGACACTAATCCTTTATCTGATATGTCATTTGCAAATATCTTCTCCTATTCCATCAATTACCTTTTACACTTGCTGATTATTACCTTCACTGTGCAGAAGGTTTTTATTTTGATGAGGTCCCAATAGTTCATTTTTGCTTTGGTTTCCCTTCCCTCTGGAGACATGTCAAGAAAGAAGTTGATGTGGCCAAGGTCAAAGAGATTGTTACCTGTTTTCTCCTCTAGGATTTTGATGGCTTCCTGTCTTATGTATAAGTCTCTCATCCATTTTGAATTTATTTTTGTGTATGGTGTAAGAAAATGGTCCAGGTTCATTTTTCTGCATGTCGCTGTCCAGTTTTCCCAACATCATTTGTTGAAGAGACTGTCTTTTTTCCATTGGATATTCTTTACTGCTTTGTCAAAAATCAGTTGGCCATATGTTTGTGGGTCCATATCTGGGTTGTATATTCTGTTCCATTGATCTATATGTCTCTTCTTGTGCCAGTACCATACTGTCTTGATGATTACAGCTTTGTAATACAGCTTGAAGTCCGGAATTGTGATGCGTTCAGCTTTGATTTCCTTTTTCAACATTATTTGGCTATTCAGGGTTTTTTGTGGTTCCATACAAATTTTAGTATTGCTTGTTCTAGCTTTGTGAAGAACGCTGGTACTATTTTGTTAGAGATTGCATTAAATATGTAGATTACTTTGGATAGTATCAACATTTTAACAATATTTGTTCTTCCAATTCATGAGCATGGAATGTTTTTTTTCCATTTTTTTGTGTCTTCTTCAATTTCTTTCATAAGCTTTCTATATTTTCAGCATACAGATTTTTTACTTCTTTGGTTAGGTTTATTCCTAGGTATTTTATGTTTTTTGGTACAAATGTAAATGGGATTGATTCCTGGATTTCTCTTTCTGCTGCTTCATTATTGGTATATGGAAATGCAACCAATTTCTATATATTGATTTTATATCCTGTGACTTTGCTGAATTCATGGATCAGTTCTAGCAGTTTTTGGTGGAGTCTTTTGGTTTGTCCACATAGAGTATCATGTCATCTATGAAGAGTGAAAGTTTGATTCCCTCCTTGCCAATTTGGATGCCTTTTATTTCTTTGTGTTGTCTGATTGCTGAGACTAGGATTTCCAACACCACGCTGAATAACAGCGGTGAGGGTGGACATCTGTGTCATGTTCCTGACCTTAGGGGGAAAGCTCTAAGTTTTTCCCCCTTGAGGATGATATTAGCAGTGGGACTTCTGTATATGGCCTTTATGATCTTGAAGTATGATCCTCCTATCCCTATTTTCTTGAGAGTTTTATCAAGAAATGATGCTATATTTTGTCAAATGCCTTTTCTGCATCTATCAAAAGGATAATGTGATTCTCATCCTTTATTTTTTTCTATTCTTAAAACAATTTTTAATGGTTTTATTTATTTTTGAGACAGAGTGAGACACAGCATGAGCAGGGGAGGGGCAGAGAGAGAAGGAGACACAGAATCCAAAGCAGGGTCCAGACTCTGAGCTGTCAGCACAGAGCCCGACATGGGGCCTGAACTCACGGACTGTGAGATCATGACTTGAGCCAAAGTCGGACGCCCAACCAACTGAGCCACCCAGGTGCCCCATCATCCTTTTTTTATTAATGTGATGTATCACATTGATTGATTTGAAGATACTGAACCAGCCTGGCATCACAGGGATAAACCCCACTTGATTGTGGTGAATAATTCTTTTGACATACTGTTGGATCTAGTTTGCTAGTATCTTGTTGAGAATTTTTGCATCCATGTGAATCAGGGAAATTGGTCTGTAGTTCTCCTTTTTAGTGGGGGTCTTTGTCTGGTTTTAGAATCAAGGTAATGCTGGCCTCCCATAATGAGTTTGAAGGTTTTCCTTCCTTTTCTATTTTTCGTGCAGTGGTGCAGCAGCAGAAGTTAAGAGATTATGGCAAATCACAAACATAGCTGGCACCAGGTTTCACTTTACCCTGGCATCTTTGTCTCAATACCAGCAAACGTGGCTATTCTTCAGAGTCCACTGGGACCTTTACCTGTGAGGAGGCTGTATGGTTTCTACTAAATGCTCTCCAAACAGGGGAACCAACTATCATCGTGTGGCACATGGTCGCCCCAGACCATGCTGACTGCTCCTGGGGATTTGCCCTACTTCCTCACCACAGCACTGCTGGGCACTGGGTTCTGGAACTTCACACTCTGGCCTCTACTGTTTATAGAATCCTGGTGGTACTGAAACGCTCTCTTTTCTTCCTGTCAGTGGTTTTGGGGAACAGATTTCTTGTTCAGTCCCCTAAGAGTGTTATCACTCTTTCTCTCTCTCTCCAACTACTTTCAGGGGAGATTTTTCCTGCAGTCTCCTGATTAGTCACACTGTCGCCCTTTCTCTGTCCTTCCTCTGCAAAAACAGCTCCCTACCCTCCGTGGCTTTTGTCTCCTCCAGTTCACCCCTCTGCACCACGCACCTTCCCAGTTCTGTGGCCCAAGTTATGCAAATTGTTGTGTTAATCCTCAGATCAATTTCCTAGGTGTGCAAAATAGTTTGGTGCTTATCTAGCTGTGTTTCAGGGACGAGACAAACTGAGGGTGTCCATGCTGCTCTGCCATCTTGATTGCAATTTAATAGCTTACATCTTTTAAGTGCACATGGAAAATTCTTCAAGATATATAGTATCTTAGGTCATAAAATAAGTGTTACAAATTTTTGAAAATTGAAATCATGCAAAGCATTTTTCTGGCCAGAAAGGAATTAAACAAGAAATCAACAATAGAAAGGTAACAGGAAAGTCTTCAAGTACTTGGAAATTAATGAATATACTTCTAAATAATCCATGAGCCAAAAAGTAATTTTCAAGGGAAATTAGGAAATAGTTTGAACTGAGTAAATATATAACGTATCAAAATTTGTGGCATACAAAGGGAAATTGCAGCATTAAATCCTTCTTTAGGAAAAAAAAGTCTCAAATTAGTAATTTAAGCTCCTACCAGAAGCAACTAGAAAAAGAAGAGCAAAGTTATTCCAGAGTAAGCCAAAGGAAGAAAACAATAAGGTGAAGAGCAGAAATCAATAAAAGAGGATACAGGAAATCAATAGTGAAAATCAGTAAAACCAAAAGCTGGTTCTTTGAAAAGAATCAATATGATTGATAACCTTCTAAGCAAGACTGATTAAAAAAAAAAAAGAAAAAAAATAAGCTAATTATCAATATCAACAATGAAAAAGAAGATATCATTACCACCTCAAGATATTAAAACAACTATAAAAGAATGCTCTCAGCAACTATGCACATAAATTTGACAATTTAGATAATATTGCCCAGTTGACCAATTATTCAAAACCCACAAACTACCAAAACTCACCCAAGATGAAATAGATAACTTGAATAGTCTTAGAAGGAAATAAAATTGTCCCTATTTACAGATGACAAATAGAGGAGCAGTGAGAGGCACAAAGCAAGTTCAGGTCCATGAAAATTCTAAAATCCAGCTGTGGACACATGTTGTGAGAGCTTCCATTCAGAGCCCGGTACTTTCCTTGATTAGAGCCTAGGTCTGTTCTACAGGAGTGGTTCTCATCAAACCTTCTCCTCCTTGGTTCTCTCCTCAGGGAGGTCTTTCCTTTTCCATAGGAAATGGCCTATGTTTGAAATTTTTTGAATAGCTGAATAGTTTTTCCAGTCGGCTTCCTTCCCATAGAATGTTTGTGTCCAGATGCTTTTTTCATTTTGAACTAACTCAGTCCCTTTTAATCTAAGCTGATTCTCTTTGGGTATTCTATGAATCTAAACGAAACTTACTCCATGTCCCTAATGCCACATCAATAATTCTTTTTCAGACAGATGTTTCTCTTCTTTGCATGGAATGACAAAGTGCCATGGAACAACACCCTTAACATTCTTAGAAACAGTTTTTTGTCTGGTTGTACTGAGAGCCCACTGGGCACCACCTTCAATCTTTCTGAGGTCTTAAGAGTTTTGCAGACAACATCTCTGATATGACTTTCTCCCAAAGGCTATTTCTTTCTTTGAGAATCTGTTGGCTAAAGAAATAACCCTGGCTGGAGAGATTGGAAATGTAAAACCTTTCTATTTTCCTCTACACAGGAAGACTTGAATACACATTTTTTCTAAATTCCATTTGCAAACTGAACTATCCTTTCTAAGTTTGTCTCTTATCATATCTTATTACACACAAAGAAGTCAACTGCCGTTTCATCATTCTGTTGGAACTACAGGGACAGTCATGCAATTGTTTTATGATGAGAAAAAAAACCACAGATCACTGTTTTTCACACTTCCAATAGCAGTTTCCACAACGTTTTTATCAGCAGCCACTAAAATTTGTCTGCCATTCCTCCAGCTTCTGCCAGCAGCTTACCTGCCACTTATTCCAGCCATATATCCCTAGCCATATCCATATATGCCTAGTCTCAAAGCTTACGTCATACATTGTAGGTTTTTCTTAAAGTAGAAACCGTTTTCTATCTACTAATTTCTGTATGTGTTATCTGTTAGTTTACAACAACCCACCCTAAAACTTAAAAATTTAAGGGGTACCTGGGTGGCTCAGTTGGTTGAGCATCTGACTTCAGCTTGGGTCACGATCTTGTGGTTGGTGAGTTTGAGTCCCGCATCAGGCTCGCTGATGTCAATGTGAAGCCTGCTTTGGATCCTCTGTCCTTCCCCCATCTCTCTGCCCCTCCCCTGATCACGCTGTCTCTCTTTTGAAATAAATAAATAAATAAATAAATAAATAAACAAACAAACAAACAAATAAATAAATACAATAATAATGTATTATTTTTCATAGTTCAGGAGGTTCGGTAAGAGATTCTTCTACTGGTCTTGACTATGCTCATTCACGTGACTCAGTCAACTTAGGTTGACTAAGAACTGGCTTAGATAGAATGGCTAGGTCTCTCTCTTCATGTGTTCTCTCATCCTTAAAACATGCTGACCTTTCTTTACATGATAAGAGGTTGGCAACATTCCCAAGATGTGAGCCATAGCTTTTTGATCATGTTTGCATATGTCCCATCAGCCAAAGTATGACAGGCGAAGCCAAAGTCTGTGTAGGAAGAGCCAAGGGCACAGATGCCAAACGTCATGATTTACTGGACTTATTAATGTAACAATCAACCACAGGGACTTATGTGGAGAAAGAGCAATTAATACTTGATGTTTGGGTCTAGAAAATTCCTTCTGAAAACACACTGTAACAATTAACAACAAAAACATTAGGTCCTGTAAGCCTCATCATTTAGCAGACCCTTTTATATCAGAGGTTCCAAAGCACTCAATATTTCCATTCATAGAAGATATTTTAATTGATGAAACATCCCCTGTAAGATAATGACACCCTTGTCAGCAAGAGATAAGGGTATATTCTGACCAGTTCCATGAACATATCTAATTTACAAAGTATGAGACCCAAACAAATGATGAGGAAAGCAAAACCATTGCTTCTGGAGTCTCTAATGACAGTAATGCCAAAGAGAAGGTGAAAAACCAGTTTGTTTTTTCCAGATACACTAAGCTATTGTAAGATTCAGAGCTTGAGGAGGCTATCACATGCTAATTTGAAAGTTATGGAAAAGTCACATCTTTAAGATTTTATGTCCCTTAATATTTCTAGCTGTCCAGCCTTCCTTCATCAGCCACAGTAAGGCATTTGTCCTTCAAGATTCACTGTTGTTGTTTGTCTAATTTACAACAGTATTCATGTCTAACATACTGTTCAATTAAATACTTGAAGTATTAATTATATTGGTGGCATAAGTTTCCAAAAACATGTGGAGAAAGTCAAAAGAGTATAAGCATTTTGTCTTTTATCAATGTATTTCAGAGTCTTTATTTGCCATAATTCCCCTATAAACTCTATTGATTCTCTATAATAAGATAGCCTTAATTCTAGGATATTTCACTACTGTTCATTTGCTTAAGCAAATCTATTCCAACATTATCTCAGAATCTTTACATGAAAAGGGTCATTATATGAATAACAAGGCCTGTTTATACCATTTTTCAAAATATGACTTTGTTTTTCACCTCATAGTATATACTTTTACCTTAATTTTTACAAAGTACTAGCTGAACTTAGCAATAATAAATGAATCACTCATTTCTGTTTTTTTTTTAATCTCATAAAATTCTTCCCTTATCTTTCAATGTGTTTAAAGAGTAAAGATGGGGGCGCCTGGGTGGCGCAGTCGGTTAAGCGTCCGACTTCAGCCAGGTCACGATCTTGCGGTCCGTGAGTTCGAGCCCCGCGTCAGGCTCTGGGCTGATGGCTCAGAGCCTGGAGCCTGTTTCCGGTTCTGTGTCTCCCTCTCTCTCTGCCCCTCCCCCGTTCATGCTCTATCTCTCTCTGTCCCAAAAATAAATAAACGTTGAAAAAAAAAAATTTAAAAAAAAAAAAAGAGTAAAGATGTATTTACGTTCACTTGTGTATACTTGATTTAATTCATGAGTTTTGATGCATTTAAATTATTTTTAAGAGCCAGTTTTTGTTTTTGTTAGCAGAGTTTCATTTGAGCTATGTCATTTATTTATTTATTTTTAATTTTTTTTAACGTTTATTTATTTTTGAGACAGAGAGAGACAGAGCATGAACGGGGGAGGGCCAGAGAGAGGGAGACACAGAATCTGAAACAGGCTTCAGGCTCTGAGCTGTCAGCACAGAGCCTGACGCGGGGCTTGAACTCATGGACCGCAAGATCATGACCTGAGCCAAAGTCGGCCGCTCAACCGACTGAGCCACCCAGGCGCCCCGAGCTATGTCATTTAAAATATGAATAATATAATAAGGTTGTTGTTACCTATTTGAACATTTGGGTACTACTACTTTGTTAATAAAGAGGTAGGTAGCTCAAGTTTTATAAAATCAAAATTATTGTTTAGATTATTAGATAAGAGCAAGATGTGGTCTCAGCACAATAAAAAAAAAAAACACCTGATAATCTTGGCATTAATAAAAATAGCTTATTTATATGCTTGAGTCAAAAGGATGGGTAACTTTTATAATATGCTAAATTGATACAGTATACAAGAATTTTCAACAACATTCCCAAGTGAAATGCTTCTGTCATTGTGAATATGTCGATGATATACAATATAAATCTTATCTAATTTGACTTGTGACAGATTTTCTTCAAGATATGAGCTAGAATGTTGCAGAGTAATGGAAGTTTCTGACAGCATATACAAGATGATAAGGGAATTACCTGGAGGAACACTAGGGCAATATTATTTCTTGAACCCTAGTTATGTGCGAGGCATCCTTTGCAGAATTATATGCATTTTCTGATTTATTTCCCACAACAAAGCCAACGAGTAGATGCTATTAAATCCATTTCACTGTTAAGGAAATTAACATATATCAAATTCAGACTCAGAATTGGTATTGTGTAAGTGTGATGTGACTGATCTTCAGTAAGAGAGAAAGAGAAGTCAGGAGATGAGGGTTTAATCTCAGTGCTATAGAACATAAAAGTCTTAAGAAAGACATATGAATTCTTAAATTGCAATACCCTTACCTGAACTTTTAATTCCAATGTATCCGGTTTTAGAAGAGTATTATATTCCTGTCTATAGGACATACATTTTGAATTCCTCTTTAAATCCCCATGACTTTGTACCACCCTCTCAGGATCTGTATTAAGCCATAAGCTCCATGCCCTTTACTGAATTGGCATGATTAGGGGTATGAAATAGTTTTTATCGGTATAAAGCCAATTGGCTCAACTCACAAATTAGTCTAATAATACTCTAATCAAGTAAATTCATCTGTCCCAATTTCATATTTTATAGTCAGAGCAGAAAGGATACAACTTAATATCCTAAATATCATAATTTGAGTCCGGGAACAATACCAACTTGTCACTCTCAACTCTCCGAGCTCAGCTGAAGGTAAAACTGGAAACTACACTGAAGTAATGCAGCAGCTGAACAGCACAGGAAATGAATTCCACGTGGAAAGAGCAAGAAAGGCTCAAGGTGACACTCAGTGTGTTGCACTTGACACTGCTTTACTCTATTTCATGTTCTGAAGGATGCTGTGTACTGTAATACGCCAGGCAGAATTTGAGCTGCAAATGGTGATTTCACTAGTGTGGCAAATCTGATTATCCAAAATGTGAGGTCAGGAGAGGATTTCTTACATTTCAGTAATAAAACTAGACTTCAGGCAGTCAAAAGTAGTGACTGCTTATTTTCCACAAAATTTAATTTTTCACAAGTCCTCTTTACTATACGGAGTATTCCATACAGGATTCCTCAGTTTGCCAACTTAAAAATAAGTCTTAGAATCAACCAAATGTGGTATCACTCCCTATCTCCATACTTTTATGTTCCTACTTAGCATAGGAACTACATATTTTGCTTCGATTTCATAGATGTTAATTTCAGACCCCTTTTTCATCAAAGGCAATTTCAGCTTTCCAGATGCTGGCTAATACTTTAGAAAGAAAAAACTTGCAAGACTTGGAAGCCAATGCACTTCCATTTTTTTATGGGTTGCTTTGTCAAATATTAAAGGACAAACAGAGGATATACCGTTTCAACAACTAAATCCTGATAATGGTGGTGTATTTGTTCAGATTTCAACAGTTATACTTGCATCCGTGCTATCAAAGGCCCTGGAATATTTTTTAAGGAATACCTTTTGCCTAAAGCTGTGCATCAGTAGCTTCCTTGGGTCAGCGAGATCCATACAAAGGAGGGTCTTGGATTATGTCTACAATGTCAGGCTTTTATCAGATTTACACGTTGGCAATGATGAATTTCACATGTTGGTGTAAAGAGCCTATTTCTCCCTGAATACGGACTCCAATATCAGGCCAGCCTCCAGACGGAGGCTACATGAGATCCTGGGTAAGGGAGGGCAAATTCATCACCACAGACTGAAAAGCACACAGCTTCGTCGCACAGGATAAAAATGTGAAATCTTACCACAGGTTGTTTATTAGAAACACATCTAAAATTTACATATACTCACAGAACGGTTTTCAACAGAAGAATGGGGAGGCAGAGTATATCAGTCAAATACTATGCAAAAGATGTCAGACAAAATTAACTTTGAAGAAAAGGGCATTATTTGATATTCTCCAAGAAGGCAAAACTTAAAAAATGAAGTAATGGAATGTTTCAAGTGTCTCCTGTGAGCTAGGATTCTTTTCATTTTTATACGATTTTGTATAGGCAAATGGATTTGTGTGTTTGTGTGCTTTCCACGTGGAATTAATTCCTAATAAGTTTATAGTCTTTCTTGTTAGAAACAGTGATATTTCAGATGAACTCCTTTACATTAATTTAATCAAGTTTCAGTGGTCCCACGTCCTTTCTCAATTCTCAGCATATAAATTATCAACATTATTTAAAGTCTTAGTTTCCTCCTGCCATGTAATATGCCACAGTGGCATGAGCCCAAGGAATAAAATCTTATTCTCACTGCCTAAAGTTTTGCAGGATTGGAAGTTAAATACACCATCAAATATTTAAATATACTGTTTTGTAACAAATATAAACATTTGCATGGGGGAGGGGAAGGAAAAAAAGGTTAGAGAGGGAGGGAGCCAAAACATAACAGACTCTTAAAAACTGAGAACAAACTGAGGGTTGATGGGGTGTGGGAGGGAGGACAAGGTGGGTGATGGGTATTGAGGAGGGCACTTGTTGGGATGAGCACTGGGTGTTGTATGGAAACCAATTTGACAAGAAATTTCATATAAAAAAAACAAATATAATCATTTGTTTTACAGTACTGTGCTAAGCATTTTTTTAAGAGGAAGAAAATAAATATGGACATTGGATCAGTGGCACTATTTTAGTTTAAGATAGTTTTTGCACTTTGTACTATTTCATGAGCCTAGGAAACTTAGAATATTCTGACATGGCCCACACTGAGGGCTCCTGAGTTAGTTTTCTATTTTGTCACACAACAAATTAACAACCTGGGGAGATAACACAGTTTTGAGCCCAACGTAGTCAAAGGTATGAGAGTCAGCTCCAAAGAACTCATGCCTTAGCTGATTCTGAGAAATCAAAGTTATATGAATGCATCATCTCCACATCCACTTGTTGGACACTTGATGATGATGATGATGATGGTTTTTGATTCTTGGAGACCTCACAAGATTGGGGCAACACCAAGATGATAAAACACTGCTTTTGAGAAAAGGAATACCTAAAACAGCTGTAACTTTTATCATGCTTATATTATAAGCGAACTTCAGGATATTTTTGTGAACTTCAGGATATTTTTGTGAACTTCAGGATATTTTTGCTCAGAGATGATACTATAAATCAGATTTCTTTTGTTTTTAATGATGTTCCTTTTTACATGTTGTGTGTGTATGACCAACAGTGAGATGAGATGTAAGGAAATGGTTTTTTCTTATTGTCCTGAGACCAACTCGGCTTAACTTCAGACATATTTGCCAGATCTAGAAATGCTTAGAATTAAACCATAAAAGCATGAAGCCTCGGAGTAAGAGCAATTATGTTTTCTTCTTTCATAAAAAACAAATTTAAAATTTTCACTTGGATTTTACTATAGAACTGTGCTAGTTATAGTTTTATAGTAAAATACAATGCTCACACCAACTGTGACAGTGATTTATACAGATTCCTAAAAAAATGCTACTGAAGTTCTGCTACATTTACAATGCTACATTTGTATACACAATATGTATACAATATGAATGATACAATGATGAAATCTTACAGTTTCAAAAAGGCACATTTCCACCTACCCACCCATCTCCATATATTCACAACCACAAGATGAGCTTTAATAAGGAAAATTTAGGTTAGTGAAGGAAAAAATGAATATTTCCAGTACCTATCTTTTTCCTTCCTTCCTTTCCAGCTTTGACAGATATAGCAGTACATAAAATTTAACGCACAAATTAAGGTTGGAAGACCTGTAATCTACGTTCACACCCATTGAGTTGGCTGCAAAAGATCAGAAGAATTGAGCAAAGTAATCGCTGTAAAGCACTGAATAAAAGTGATCTTCTGCAGACTCACAGACACACACAATGTAAGAAATATGTTTCTTAAAAGCAGCATTTTAACTATCCTGTATATTAACCCCAATAATGAATCACTAATGAACACTTTTACACTGCAACTGTTGAGCATGATTAATCAATCAAGTTTCCCATATAGTCAAAAAAAAAAAAAAAAGAAAAAGAAAAAAAAAGAAAAAAGAAAAAAAGAAAAACAAAGAAATGAGAAGGAACATCCTATAAGCCAGTGATTGTGAAACAAGAAGGAATTCAGGGGCACCTGGGTGGCTCAGTTGGTAAAGCATCCGAATCCTGATTTCGGCTCAGGTCATGATCTCACAGTTTGAGAGTTCGAGCCCTGCACTGGGCTCCGTGCTATACTGGTGGAGATCCTGCTTAGGATTCTCTCTCTCTTCCCCACCCCCCGCCCCGCCCGCTACTCCCACATGCTCTCTCTCCCCCTCTCAAAATAAATAAATAAACTTAAAGAAAAAGTTTCAAAAAAATTTAAAAAGAAGGAATTCAAGATATGTAAATATTGTAAATGTTAATACACAAGTATAATGATTTTAAGAGGATGTCTGAACCCACCGATGTTATTGAATACCTCTTAAAATTATGTAGCCTTGACTTCATGGGCACCTGATAGCTTGGCCTGTTCCCAAGAAAGCACTTGAGCCATAATCTTTTACAGCAGAAAAGCAGAGAAAGACACTTCAAAGTGGGTACGTGTACTCCCATTTGCCAACAGGACTTTTCCTCTGTCACTATTTATGTTCTTAATTTCTCAATGAAACCTAAAAAAAAATCAATTCTCATCTTTTTGCTATTACTGAGTGATTTAAAAGTTGCACGACACGAATGCTAATATATTTGAAATGCTTATAAGTAGTAATATTTCGGTAAATGTAACAGCACACAAAGAGTTTTCTAAGAACTTCTTTTGATTTCAGTGCTTTGAAAAGACAAGACTGGGGACCAGTAGGTTTTTCTACATTATCTTCCAGAGTTTCCTTGACTACGAACCTTCAGCCTGATAAGGTCCAGCACCTCTTTCTCATCAGTTTATTCTGCAACATGGCAACAACATGGTTTTAAGGGTAATTTCCAATTAGAGCAGATCTGTAAACTGTGAGTCACTGAGATTATACAAAATTGGTATTTGGCTTCCTTTCAAGTTTCAGATTCATCACACAACGGTGTGATTACCATACAGAGGAGGTAGCATCAAAAGAAATGAGCAGAATGTGTTTAAATAATACACACTACCAAATTTTACAGCTGGCCTTTTATATTCAAATGATATTAAGCACACTGTTGTGTTCAATTGAAAACATTTTAGATCTAAAAATATACTGTTGAAACAAATGACATAGTGAGAAACAAGACCAAAATCTATTTTTATAAAATACAGTCTATAATTTTCAGATATAAAAATGCTACATATAACCATACTTAGATATCTTCTAAATTATAATCTGATTTATATTTTTAAACATTATCTCTGGTGAGTTTCAAATTTAGTATTTTTACAGAGTTTAAATCTCTATATTGAATCTTTATGCTTCTTTTTAAAACTGGAACTGAGCAAAAACATAATTCTAAAACAAGATTCCTGACTTCAAAGAACTGTGTCTTCAGATAACCTTTCTTCTTAAGTTGGAACCAATTTCCTTAAAGTTATACTTCCTCTCCTTTGAGCTCTAAGTAGAAAAATTCATGATTTGGACTTCATTTTGACTTTCTTCTGGTTTTTGGATTCCTTTATGCTATTCTGACATCACTAATGCATCTTATCATATCTTCCCCCAAAGCAAGTTGCTCATTGTATGTTGCTCTCAAGTATTTTATTGAAATATAACCCAACAGAAGAAATTACACTTCTTGCTTCAATTTCCCTTAATCAATGATAATTCCAATCATAACAATAGCTGGATTTGTATTTTTTATTCTGGATTCCTAATTACACAGAACAATTGAGGGTAATTCAAAAGTGTTTCAGAATCACCTACTGCCTGGATTCTGGAAAACGTCTTTTGTGAAACAGAATGTTAATGCTCTGAGGACTCTATTACAGCTGTGCCAACATGTTCTGTGCACTTTGATGGAATGAGAAGATAAAAGGCTAGGTTCACCATAACTAATATTGCAATGCCACTATGTGCTGACACTCCTGTCAGTCAACAAATATTGAGAGCCTATTTCGTTTTAATTTTTAGTTGTATGCATTTGTATATTGTTAATTTCTAAAGATGACTGGTATAAACTTAGGAGAATCAGCTTGATATATACTTAAGGTATATGGTCATTTTTATGAAGATCTTATGAAAGTACTATAGACCATGAATGTCTGCATCTAAGTGATTAGAGGAGATAATGTTTCGAAGAATTATCTAAAATGAGCAATATTTCAATAGATGCTTTAGTTCTTAAATACTTCCTTATTTTAAACTGACCTGTTGTAGAGAGCTATAAATAACATCAACTTTTGGTCTGTTTCACAAAATAGCAAGTTTTATCCTATATCATGCTTGATACTTTAAAAACCCTTGACCTTATCCTCATCTGTATGAAATATTTTGGTATATTAATTTCTTTCTGGATAAATCAGTAATAACCAGTATGTGCGTGCATGCACACACACAGATAACAATAAAATAAAAAGGCCTAATAAAGAGTATGTTAGTAAACTTCTTTACAGAGAGGTAGCCAACATGGAAAGCCATGAGTCCTTTTTCCATTTTATAAAACAGAGCATAAGTAGTATTTTGCAAGGCTACAAAGTTGTTTTTTTTCTATTTGTACCATTTTTTGGTAAAAGTAGGAATTTCTTTCTTTCCTTTTTTTTTTTTTTTTTGCATATGCACCTACGAACTCTAAAGGTAGGCAAATAAGAACTATGAGACCAGTGGATTACTTTTGTCTACTTCTGCTATGCTAATCAGGTGAGAGAAATCTGGGTTTCATATTAGGAGCCCTTCTGAACGGTTTAATTCCTTTACAGCTACCATTAGCTGTCAGCTTCGCCATGGATATTGTCCATGTGCACTTTGAGGTAGTCATTCCTTGTAAACTTCTTATGGCAAAACTGGCATTCTGCCAGGGGACGATTGGGATTGTGAGTCATCTTGTGTCGGATCAGCATTTTCTTCAGGCTAAAAGCCAAGTCACAAACCTAGAAAAGACCCAAAGACACCAATTGTATTATGCTGAAAAACCTGAAAATATGCCAACCTATCACGTACACAACACACATTATGCATGTTCCTACTGTTAAGTATGCACTGACAGGCATAAGAACAAAAATTCCTAGAAATAAATGGAATTTAACATCCCAACTAAAGGGTAAAGAAAAATAATTACAGTTCCCAAGAGCTGTTTGCATCTAGTGTGTGTCCTCTATACCCTAACCACCCTCCCTTCCTCTCTACTGCTATATTTAAACATGTCTAGATAAACAACTCCCTGGGAACAATATCTTTCTCCCCATGATGGAGTGTATTGACATTTTCATATTAAACCCCTTAAACAAAATGCCTAATGGCCCAGAGGGCATCTCCCTGTTTGACATAAATAGCACAAGACTTGTCTCTCCAGTGATCCCTTCCATTTAGCCCCATTTGAGAAGTGAAAGGTTAATGCTGCTTTAAGCATCCTAAGTGGAAGTTTACTACCCACAATTCTGATTCTTTATTTCTTATCATATACACTCATTTAACTAGGGAATCTAACATGTTAACTTCATATAAGCTCTGCCACATTGCCACCTGGCCCAACAAATATGAACAGTCCAATAATTAAAATATTAAATTAACACAGAAGATGTAAGGTCCTCCTGCCTCAGTACTTTCCCACTTCTCTTTATGTAGCTTCCTCTCACTCATTCTTCAGGGAAGCCTGTATGATCTGTGGGCCAGAAGTCCTCTGTTAAGTGCTTTCATGGTAGCCTTTGCTTTTCCTTTATAATACCTACTTTAAATATAATTAGTTACTAGATAATTCCTTTAAATGTCTGTTTCCTTGCAAGTCTAAGAAACATGATAGTAAGAGTTAGAATTCTGTAAATATTTGTTGACTTAAAGAAAGATAGATACATGTTTGATAGATAGGTAAAACCCCTAAGAGCCATATAAGTATGTCAAAAACTATCGAATAATTCTAGAAAAATCAAGCAAGGTGACTATGGAGATTATTTTCAAGTGAAACTCTAAACTTCTAAATTGTTTTTTTATAAAATTTGTTAAAATCGATTATCATAAATAGCACAGAATTAAAATGTATCCCTTATTTTCTATTTCTCTGGCTCCTTCTCTAAAACCCATGTAATGAACAATAGATACCAAATTTTTCATTGGCTTCCCACTGAAATTAGATTCAAAATAAATTTCTTAGCATGCTTGAAAGGCTCATCAATTTGCTCTCCAACTTCACTGGTACCCTTTCTTTCTCACTATGCTTCAGCTCCACCTGCCTTTTTACCTCCCCTAATACCCAGGCTCATTCTCACCTACAGGCCTTGATTTGTACTGTTCCTTGAGCCTGGAATGTTCTCTTCCCCATGGCTGACTCCTTCTCCTCTTTTAGGTTACTTAGGGTTACTTTTTCAGAGACTTCTTCCTTGAGTATTCCTTTATCTCTTTTTAAATTGTTTCCAGTCTTTATCATAAAATGCAATTAGATATTTATTTAGGTTTAGTTATTCAATGTCAATACCCCACAGGAATGTTGAGTTCTGTGAGCACAGGGGACCTGATATCTTGTTCACTATTTCATTTCAGTGTCTGGCCCAGGGACTAGGTTGAAGGGCTAACATCAGCTTTCATTATGTGCCAGGAAGCACTCTGTGCAACTTATAAAAAATTCACTCGTGTAATCCTCACCTCACCCTTTTAGGCAGATATTAATACTATAAATTCCATTCTATAGAAGGAAACTGACATTCACTTCAGTGTCTCAAGCAGGTTACCCAAGGTCATAGAACTAGGAAGTGGTTTCTGGGGTTTAAACCCAAACAGTCAGGGTTCAGAGTTTTTGTAACCCCAAGGACCAACTATTATTAAAAGCTCAAACTTCAAACAAAGATATGTAAGCTGATTGTACTTTTTCCACTTGTCTGGCTGATACAATTTTTAAGAAATAAAAACCTCTTTGGAAAAATAAAGGAGGTTCTCAGTTCAGCTCACCAGTGTATTGTGAGAGACACAAAATTCAAGTTCATTTACACAGTCACCATGGGAAAATTACAGCAGCAGCAAGCTAGAGAAATGGAAGGGAAGTAAAACAAGGTGCTAAAGTCATTGACAATGGCTCTCATATAGGGAGTCCTAGAAGCTCCATATAGGAGATGGGATGGGAACAACCCAACAGATTTTTGAACGAGGGTCAGGTAGAGGATTCAATGTCAGTAGAGAGCAGGTGATGTCACAGTTGTGAAAGTGACTACCTAGACATTAAAAGCTATGTTTTTATGAACTTAAATGTAGTCACTAAGAGACTTCAAACTGATGTTCTGTATAAATCAGCCAACTGTAAGGACATTCATGGTCATTTTAATATTAGGGGAAAGCAAGGAATAATTCAAATAGTGTAACAGGGATGCTTCCTCTTCTTCCTTTCCACCTGAGATTCTTATCCAATCCTTCAACCTACTCCAAATTAGTATTAATTCACAAGCAAAAGAATAGGAAAATATTTAATCTTTTTCTAGGCTAGAGGTAAACTGATTTTGTTTTAAAATGAAGTAAAACAACACATTTAATAGAACATACCTTGAGAGATAATACTAGAACACGATACAAACATCTTACAGTAACAAATATTTATCACATACAATGTGCCTGCCACTTCAGTTAGAAACAGAATGACAAAGAGTCTTGTCCTGTCCTGTGAAGTCCAGAGTCCTAAGGAGAAATATTTTCATGTCATGAACATAATTCTAGAAGAAGGAATAGGAGAGTACAATTAAGTCTTCCTGGATGTATGAGGGTTGTCATGTCATAAGGTGGGAAATGATATTCTGGGGAGAGGGAAGAGAAGGTGCACAGGCATAGAGCTGTAAAAAGCAAAGCTCATGTGAGGAAGTAAAAACAGTTCCCTAAGGCTGAAGAAACAGAATATTAGAGAAATAAATTGAAATCAATCAATCAATCAATCAATAAGAGAATCAACTTGAAAAAGAAGTTAGTGTTAAAGTCTGGACAACGCCCTACTTCAGTGCAGGTCACAATCTTGCAATTTGTGAGTTTGAGCCCCACATCAGTCTCTGTGCTGACGGCTAAGAGCCTGGAGCCTGCTTCGGATTCTGTGTCTCCCTCTCTCTCTCTGCGCCTCCCCCACTTGCGCGCTCTCTTTCTCTCTCTCTCTCAAAAGTAAATAAACATTAAAAAAAGTTGGAGGCTAGAGCCAAACCCTGGTAATCATAATAAGAAACTGGAAGTATATTCTGCAAGTGGTGGGGATTTATTAAAGGATTCTAAATAGAGACTAACACCCAAATATCATTTAGTCAGCAAGCTTGAGAGTATGAAACTGGGGGCAGCAAGGCCAATGTTATTATTACACTTCAAGCCAGAAATGATTTGGATACGAACTAAAGACAGCAATCATTGATTCCTTTATTCATTCTTTCAAAAACCTTCATTAAGTGCCTCTTATATGCCAGGCATAGTTCTTGGCCTGAAGATCCAGCAGTGAACAACAAAGAAGAAGAAGAAGAAGAAAAAAAAAAAAACAAAACAACACCTCTGTTGTCATTAAGCTTAAAATACATGATAAATAATTAAACAAGCAAATATGTAATATATCAAGTGGATATAAGTGCCGTGAAGGAGAAGAAGAATATGGGGTGAAGGTTAAGAAAGTAATAGAAATAAGAGAGTACAGAACTGAAATAAGTACAGGAGAAGGCCATAAAGTTCTCTGAGAAGGGTGTCCCAGATCAGGGAAGCAGCAAATACAAAGACATATTCATTGGAATATGCTTTGTTTGTCTGAAAAATGGCAATGAAGTGATGTGGTCAGAGTGAGGTGAAGGTGGTAGAGAGGTCAGTGCTTGGGGCAGGAGGGTTGGGGGTGCAGGTCTGTAAGGACTTTCAGATCATGGTAAACTTTGGTTTTCACTCTAAATGGGATAGACCGCCACTGGAAGGCTTGAGCAAATGAGTAAATATATAGTCTCTACATATATAATATATAAAACCTGACAAAGGTTCTAAAAAGGACACTCTGGGTGGTAAGCTTAAGACTCTGTCAGGAGCAAAGACAGGATAAATTAAGAAACTGTTTCATTATTCAAGGAGACTAAGCCGGTAGCTGGGCAGATGTGAAAAGTGTTCAGATTCTCCATTTATTTTAAATATAGAGCCAACTGAATTTGCTACTGGACTGGATATCAGGAGTGAGAAAAAGAGAGGAGTGAAGGTGGCAGTGGAGATTTAGAGGAAGAAAGATTTTCAGGAATTACTGTGTCTGAATGGCAGGTACATGAGCTTGAACCCTCGAATCCTGACTCGGCCAATTAGAAGTGGAAGGAAAGAGACAAGTCACACACTTCAGTGAGCCTCAGTTGTTTTATATAGGTGGAAATAACACCTAGATATTTCTGGGTTGTAGTGAAGATCAGAGAGAATATATATAAACTGGATCACTGTGTCTTCCCCACAATAGAAGCTTGACTAGTTGATGCTATTGGTCATGGCTTAAGGAAAAAAAAAAGTGTCTGGCATGAGAATCAGAGCTTTGGTTTTGGTTATTTGGAGATGGTGAAGCCCTCAGAAAGATGTATAGGTTTTTTTTAAGTTTATTTATTTATTTTGAGAGAGAGAAAGAGAGAGGAAGGAGGAAAGAGAGAGAGAGAGAGAGAGAGGATGCCAAGGAGACTCCACGCTGTCAGCATGGACCCAGATGTGGGGTTCGATCTTACAAACTGTGATATCATGACCTGAACAGAAATCAAGAGTCCAAAGCTTAACCAACTGAACCATTCAGGAGACCCAGAGAGATGTATAGTTAAAGGGAATATGTTGAGCAACTAAGCTGGCTGGGGAAATATTGATTTCAGTAAGGAATATAGGAGAGAAGTCTCTTAAAATTTTTTTAAATGTGTATTTATTTTTGAGAGAGAGAGAGAGAGAGAGTGAGTGAGAGTGAGAACAAGCTGGGGAGGAGCAGAGAGAGGGAGACACAGAATCCGAAGCAGGCTCCAGGCTCTGAGATGTCAGCACAGTGCCTGAGACAGGGCTTGAATGGACAAGCCATGAGATCATGACCTGAGCTGAAGTTGGACACTAAAATGAGTAAGTTACCCAGGTGCCCCAGGGGAAATGTCTTACAGGTGGCTCAAAATATCTGCCTAGAGTTCAAAAGGGAGATCGAGGCAGGAGAAAGAGAGATTTGGAAGTCATCACCATAGGGATAGTAGCAAAGATACTTACAGTTCAATAGCTATGGCATGCTCAGGGAGCTGTACACATGGAATGACTGTGCCTAAGGGGCTAGTGTTGATGAGTGAAGCGGTATTTGAGAAAAATTGTAAAGAACTGAGATCAACATGTATCAGTTTCTTCTTTACAATTTTGCTCAAATGCCATTCAAGTACCACTCAAATGTCATATGTCTGTGTGTGTGTGTGTGTGTGTGTGTGTGTGTGTGTAAATGCCAGGCAGCGGGTACAAGAGATGGGGAGGACGTTCCAGGCAGAGGAAGTAGTGCATGAAGCTACAAGGAACAAGAAACAGAAATGCAAAATGGCATCGCTGCTTCAGAAAACTTTAAGTGTCAGTACAAACAAAATGCAAAGTACTGACAGATAAGAAATTATTAACATATTAATGATAACAGTCGACAAAACCCAGAATAATTTTTTCCAGCAAGCGGCAAGGTGGATTTTACCCTACAGTTTGTGAGATACTGTCATAGAGAAGCACCTGATTTGGTTTATACTGAAACAATCACATTGAGAAATTACTGACCCCAGAGAAATAAAAAGGATTATAAGACAATACTATGAACTGTATGCCAACAAATCAGATAACTTAGATGAAATGGACAAGTTCCTAGAAACACATAAATAACGAAAACTGACTCAAAAAGAAATAGAGTAATTCCAGAGACCAATAATAAATAAAGAGATTGTATCAAATAAAAAACCTCCCAGGGCGCCTGGGTGGCTCAGTCAGTTAAGCGTCCGACTTCGGCTCAGGTCATGATCTCACAGTTCGTGAGTTCGAGCCCCGCATCGGGCTCTGTGCTGACAGCTCAGAGCCTGGAGCCTGCTTCAGATTCTGTGTCTCCTCCTCTCTCTGCCCCTCCCCTGCTCATGCTCTGTCTCTCTCTGTCTCTCAATAATAAATAAGCGTTAAAATTTTTTTTTAAATAATAAAAAAAAACCCTCCCAACAAAGGAAAGTCTGGAATCAGATAGTTTCATGGATAAATTGCACCAAACATTTAAAGACTTAACACTAATCCTTTCAAATTCTCCCAAAAATAGAAGTGGACAGAACACTTTCTAATTCATTCTGTGATGCCAGCATTAACTTAATACTAAAGCTAGACAACGATATCACAAGAAAACTAAAAGCCAATATCCCTTTTGAATATAGATGCAAAAATCCTCAAACGAATGAAAAACAAAAATTCCAACAAGCCAAATTCAAAAGTATATTAAAAGGATTGCCAACAAAAAGAAAGAAAGAAAGAAAGAAAGAAAGAAAGAAAGAAAGAAAGAGAAAGAAAGAAAGAAAGAAAGAAAGAAAGAAAGAAAGAAAGAAAGAAAGAAAGAAAGAAAAGAATAAAGAAAAAAAAGGCAGGGCATGGATGGCTCAGTCGGCTAAGCATCTGATTTCAGCTCAGTTCATGATCTCATGATTTGTGAGCTCAACACCAGCATGGAGCCTGCTTGGGATTCTCTCATTCCCTCTCTCTCTCTGTCCCTACTCTGCTCGTGAGCTCTCTCTCTTTTTTGTCTCTCAAAAACAAAAAAAACAAAAAGCAAAAAACAAAAAAAAACCCAAAAAGCAAAAAAACAAAAACATCACAAGTCATGACCAAATGGGATTTATTCAGACTGCAATGGTAGTTTCACATAAAATCAAACAATGTAATAAAACATGTTAATAAACAAAAGACTAAAAAATGATCATCTCAACTGATGAAGGAAAGCCACTGACAAAATCCAACAACCTGTATTGATAAAAATACTTAGAAACCTAGGATAGAAGGTTGCTTCCTCAACATAATAAAGGGCATTTATGAAAAACTCATAGCTAACATCATATGGAATGGTGAAAAACTGCAAAATAATGCAAAAGAATAGACCCCTACTTCACACCATATACAAAAAAATTAACTTAAAACAGATCAAAAACCTAACTGTAAGAGCTAAAACTATCACACTCTTAGAAAAAAAACATGACAGCAAATCTTCATGGCCCTGAAATTGGCAATTCTTATATCTGACAACAACACCATGCTGAGAAAAAGAAAAAAAAAAAAACATAAATTGGATTTCAACATTTAAAAGTTTCATGAATCAAAGGTATTATTACTAAGTGAAAAGATAACTTAGAAGATACTTGTATATCATATATCTGATAAGAGCCTAGTATCTAGAATATACAAAGAACTCTTATACTCAACAACAAAAAGACAAAATTTTAAAATGGGAAGAGGACTTGAACAGACATTTCTCCAGAGAAAATACAAATTCCAACAAACAAGCATATAGAAAGATGCTCAGTATTGTTAATCTTTTTGGAAATTTAAATCCAAACCACAATAAGATATCACTTCATATGCCCCATGGTGACTATAACTTTACAAAACATAAAATAACAAGCATTGACAAAGATGTGGAAAAAATTGGTATTCTTGTGCATTGCTGGTGGGAATATAAAAATGGTGCAGTTTCCATGAAAAACAGTATAGCAGTTCCCCCAAAAGTCAAATATAGAATCACCATATGACACAGTAATTCTACTCCTAGGTATATACCTAAAATAATTTGCTTTTAAGACAGAGAGATAGGGGCGCCTGGGTGGCTCAGTCGGTTAAGCATCTGACTTCGGCTCAGGTCATGATCTCGCGGTTCATGAGTTCAAGCCCTGCGTCAGGCTCTGTGCTAATGGCTCAGAGCCTGGAACCTGTTTCAGATTCTGTGTCTCCCTCTCTCTCTGACCCTCCCCCGTTCATGCTCTGTCTCTCTCTGTCTCAAAAATAAATAAACATTAAAAAAATTTAAAAAAAGACAGAGAGACAGAGAGAGAGAAACAGACAGAGAGATAGAGAGAAAATGCATATGAGTGAGTGGGGGAGGGGCAAAGGGAGAGGGGAAGAGAGACTCTTAAGCAGGCTCCACTCCCAGCACAGAGTCCAATGTAGGGCTTGATCTCAGAATGGTGAGTTCATGACCTGACCCGAAATCAAGAGTAAGATGCTCAACTGACTGAGACACCCAAGTGCCCCCAGCCCGGCAAAGAATTCAAAACAGGTACTTAAATACTTTTATGCACATGTTCCTCACAGAGCAATACACAATAGCCAAAAAGCAGAAACAACGTAATGTTCATCAGTGATGGAGAGATAAACTGTGGTATACACAATGGAATATCATTGGGCCATAAAAAGGAATGATGTACAGATACATCCTACAATGTAGATGAACCTTGAAAACATCACACTAAGTAAAAGAAGCCAGTCACAAAGGTCACAAATGGTATGATTCATTTACATGAAATATCCAGAATAGGTAAATCTATAGAAATGAAAGGAGATTGGTAGCTGTCAGGGTCTGGAGAGAGAGGGGATTAACTGCTGAATGGGTATGGAGTTTTATTTTGGGACATTAATGTTTTAGAAGGAGACAGAGGTGATGGTTGCACAACATTGTTAATGCACCCAATGACAATGAATTGTTCACTTTAAAATGGTTGATTTTACATTCTGTGAATTTCGTCTCAATTAAAAAAAAAAGACATTACCCTGGCAGGGTAAAGAACACACACATTGGAGATTGAATGTAATAAAACACAGGGAGGAGCCAGGCTATGCACTGCTAGTGGGAAAAGAAACTGAGAGGAAGTAATAGATTTGAGAGTTATTCAGGAAAGAGGAAGATTGGGAATGAGAGAGAAAGGATGACTGCTATTCAGAATGAGTGGGTTAAGAGGATAAGATTTTGGAACAAAGACAGCCAGTCCTTTACAAAGCAGGATGCATTTCAAGGAGGTCTGGGAGGCAGTAAACTTGGATCGATAGTCAATGGACTAGTTTGGGCCACAGATCATGATCAGAGAGTTTTGAAAATATGATAGAAGTAGATGGAATAGAAGGAAAAAAATCATGTTTGTAAAATTATAGGTTTTTAAAAAAATAACATCATGGTCCAGTTTAACTTAGAAAGTACTCAACAAAAATATCTAGCATAAATGAAAGTTGAATTGAATGTGATGGTAGGCAGATGTCTGTACACAGTCAATATTTAATTTCTATCTCCCATCAGTTATTTGTGCAGTTGTACAATTAAGTAATCTAAAGAGGTTGTGCCTATATGGAAATGTTTCCAATAAAAGCACTGACGAATTAAGCCAACTGAAATTATTAAGCAGGAGCTGTACCTCCAGTTCAGGATTGAGTTCTACATGTGCACATTTTTCTCTACAATACTTCTTGCCTTAAAGAAGTTCACTGTTCATAAAGGTACTTTTATGAGTAAGCCCACTGGGAGTACATTGTTGCCTTAACCTTACCACCAAAGTTTCATGGAAGGACAAGGAAAACATCTTGTGTTTGTGAGCTTCCTTTCATGTGGACTGCTTACCCTACACTTATCCGTTGGGATATGCCAATGGGACTAAGTACTCGAGTTTCCCTCCACATTTAAAGAGCATTCTGTACTGTGCAATTTTACACACTACAACTTTAATGTTTCTTCTTACATTGAGCTACATTAATACTCTTTTTGCTATTTTTGTATAAGAAATAAGCATCCAAGTGTTTTCCCTAAAGCCTGTGTCAATCTTCTATCAACTGTCAATCTTACACAGAATGGTGACACTGTTCATTGAAAAACCATTTTTTTCCTAGATTAATTAACATTCAGATTAATTTTATTGAGTGTGGTAGTATTTTTCCTTTCATAAATACTGTAAACAACTAAGTTGATAATTTTCAATTCAAATGTCATACACAGAAAATCTAAACAATTAGCAACATTATTTAAATAAAGGAGTTCATTCATGTTTTAGAAACTCATTGTTTGGCTGTAGCAAAATCAGTAATATCTATGGCCTGGTAAACCTCTGGTTTAACTGCCACTAACCTGTCAAAGATTTGGGCAGACATATGAAAGCTGCCTGGAATCATCATGAGTTTATACCTTGAAAGAACAACTCGATTGCATTAAAACTTTGGGTGCAGATGTGCCTTAAAGAAAATCGGTTAATCTGCTGCTAGTAAACTAGGATGAACAAAATTATGACAAAGTGGTTATACGGATTACATCAAAAGATGCAGGCAGCACAAGGCATTAACAGAAAGACCAGCACTGCAAAACAACACACACCCATCCATACACACCCAGGTGCACAGATGCCTTACTCGCACACATGCACACAACACACGCATCTGTCACCAGAGGACACTGACGGAAGAAAAGAGGAACCAAACTCACATCACACTGAAAAGGCTTTTCTCCGGTGTGCGTCCTCTTGTGCTCATCCAGGCCTCGCTTCTGGCTGAAGGCTTTGCTGCAGTCTGAGCACTTGTAAGGTTTCTCCTGCAGTCAGCGACAAGAGATCGCCATGAATTTAAGGGAACATAAAGCCCTCCTTATAAATGTGTATGTGGTGTGTGTGTGGGGGGGGTATTTTATCTAGTTTCGTCGGGTGCTGCAGCAAATCCATGGGGTTCCAGAAGTTATTTTCAGGGGAAACAGGACTACTCGACATCTGCTGGACAAACTGAACTACTAGCTCATGGCAGTTCACAGCCCCAACATTAGACTGCACCACTTTTCTTTGGGAAGCAAGGTTCTGAATGATTGCCATGATCTAACTACTCAAAGAAGTGAACTCTTAAGTTTTCTTTTGGTCTTTGGGGTCACAAAAATTTACTGAGATATTCGAGACCCTTGATCTAGATGGTGCAACTTGTTTACTATCTTGGAGGAATTCCTGGGAATGAAACCTTCAGAACAAAATTTTCATCAGATTTTGGGGTAAGTTTAAAAAGCTACAGCTCAACTGTGGTTTAAGTATTTTCATTTTTATTGCCCAATCTTTCTTCTTACGTAGGATGTTCTTTTGTAACATCTAAATTATGTTTTTAAATGAGGTATTTTTTGTTTGTCGTAGGCTCTTAAGGAAAAAAAAATGTCTTCACAGGAGAAGAAAAAGTGTTCACATTCCTCAGCCGACTTTGATACCAAGAATTTGTATCACCAGCCTTTTTGCTTAGAAAATAGATTAACATTGTTCCATTAAAACAGCCAGTCATTATCAAGCAGTGCATAAATAAAAAGATTTGAGGGAAAAAAGTAAGATTTCTTTAAAGTAAACTTGCAATGAGATTTTTTTCAAATACATCTTCAAAAATGTTATAAAGTTTTTAAAATTGAGATAGTGTGTGTGTGTGTGTGTGTGTGTGTGTGTGTGTGTGTGTTCATATTTAATTTCATGTTATGTAGACAAGCTCCATACACATTTTCTCCTTAGTATTTAAAAGAATATTATAAAAATTGTCAGGCCTAAAAAAATGGTATGTGAAGAATGAAACAGATATGTGTGTGTCCACTGGCTAGGTCTTACAAAATCAAACATTACTAGTGCAGGTGTCCCTCTCAACTCCCTCCCCCAACCCCTCCACTCCCTAACTGCAGCACCTGCCCACTTCCTCAGAGGTGACCACAGTGCTGTATGGTGAACTTATCAGTCCTTTGCTTTTCTCTCTGTTTTTACTGCACGTGTATGGAAGGATCTCTAAACAAGACTTAGCATTATTTTGCTTTTTAAACTTATTTAAATAGCATCACACTGTATATAAACTTTGTGAGTTCTTTTGAAAGTTACTTATTTTTGCTCAACATAATCTTTATGGGCTTCTAGTCCTCAATTTTATTTTGTGAACATATGTAGTTCCTACTCATTCATTTTTAGTATCATATAGTATTACATTCAATGGCTACACCACAATTTGCTTATATACATTATCTAGTGATGGGCAGTTCATTTTTTATCAATTTTTCACTCTTACTTTGCTCTGAATTTTTTTGTATGTGTATACTTGAATGCAGAGAAGTGTAATTCCCTGTGGTGTGTGTATCTAGAAGTGGGTTGCACCTTCAACTGTTTTAGGAATGTCCAAAGTCTACAAAGTGGATAAACCATTTTACACTCCAAAATGCAGTATAAATGTATCAAATCAATATGTTGTACCCTTTAAACTTATATAATGTGATAGGTCAATTATACCTTAGTTTAAAAGAAGGAGGCAAAAAATAATACAGTATTAGTGTTTGCTTGGTATATCCATTTTTTTACTTTCAAACAGTCTATATCCTTAGATATGAGGAATGTCTCCATAAATAGCATCCAACTGGATTTTTTTTCAAACCATACTTGTATCACTTTTGTTAAGATAACAAGTTTTGCTTCTTAATCTTCATTAATATGTATTATCATTTATTATTATAATTACCATTATAATATATAATTAATGTATCTATATATTAATATTTGTTATTAATCATGTATTTGAATATATTTCTTTGTTTTAAATATATCTGAATATATTTCTAACATTTTATTTTGTGCATTGAATTTATCTTGCTTGTTTTCAAAGTTCTTTTCCCCCTATAATTTCTTGTATGTTTTGGATTGATAATTTTCCCCCTGTATTATCATAGAAGTTATGAACACTATTTCTATCCTCTTAGTGGTTATCCTTAACAGTTCTACCATGTACATTGAACACAGCTTAAAGATTATCTATGTTTTCCCTTTTACTGAATAACAAGTCCTGTAGAATGCTCCTGTCTTAGAGATTATGTGTAATAGTGCTTTATTTGTATCTTTATTTTTAATGCCCAATATGGAATCATTATTACTTTACACAATCAGTATGGTTTAGTTTCACACATGCTTAAAAATTTCTTTACTTTTCATGCTTTCTTGCCTATCTGACCTTCACAGGATCTGATGATGGTAAATTCCATTTTTATTTGATTGAAAATGACTTTATTTCTTATTTGTTATTGAAAGTCAACAAATCCAACTATATGTATAACAGACCCTATTTCTCATGTCTCTTAACCTCCCTTTACCATTTCTATTGTTTTGTATTGTACTGTATGCAAGTTCTTTAGAATCAGTTGATCAATTATCTTCAGGTGTGAATAAATTGTTAATAGAATCATTTGATTTTTAATTTGTAATATATTTTAATTTTTTTAAAGTTTTTATTTGGTTCTTTTCAATTATGCTTAATTGTGGATAAAATCTTTTTTACTCATGTTCTTATGTGTATTTAAAAAATATTCTAGGCATTTATATAATTTACTTCATCTGATAAATCATTATCTTAAGCTTTTTGGATATCTAATTCTGCTATTTGTGGTTTCTCCTGTCTCCTGTTCATGGCTCTTGTTTCCTTGGGTGTTTCTGGAATTTGGGATCACGGGCTCATGTTTGGTGGTCTTTATCTGTTAAAATGCTGTGACCCCTAAGTTGAGGGTAAGTCCCTTCAGACAGCACTGTGTTTGCTTCTGCCAGGCATTCTGGGATGCTATCAATCAAAGACCATTTTAAGTTTATTTCTTGCCTTAGGGTTTTCTGGTCAGGGAAGTATTTTAAGTCTGAACTCTAAACACACTTGAGGCAAAGACTGTGGTTATAAACTCTAAGGAGAACTCTTTTCTCTAGCCAGCAATTACTGAGACAGTTAAATGTCCCAAGCACCTCTGTTTGCCAAAGGTAGATGATTTCCAGTCCCTGATTTCATTTTGAGTGTGGTTTTTCTAGGGTCTCAGCACTGTGGTGGGATGTGGTTCCATCTTGCCCCTATAATCTAAGCCCAGAACTTGCCTCCCTTTCCATCACCATTCAAAACCAAAGCTTGAATTTACAGATACTGACAAACACCTTGTAAGGTGCTAAATTCTCAATGTGACCATTCTGGCACTCAGCTTCAGTTTTGTTTGTTGGATTCTGGGGATTACTGTTACCTTTTCCTTTTTTAAGTTCAGATATTTGCTATTTGCTTTACTATATCCAGCATGGATAGAGTTTTGTATAAGGTCTCTGTGTTTTATTTTTTATTTTTTAAGTTTTATTTATTTATTTTGAGAGAGAGAGAGAGAGAGAGAGAGAGAGAGAGAGAGAGAGAGAGAGCATGTGTCTGCGTGAGCAGAGGAGGGGCAGAAAGAGGGAGAGAGAGGGAATCCCAAGCAGGCTCTTCACTGTCAGCGCAGAGCTCGATGCGGGGCTCAAACCCAGAAACTGTGAGATCATGACCTGGGCCAAAACCAAGAGCCAGACACTTAACCGACTGAACCACAAAGCCCCCCAACTTTCTTAAAGTTTTATTTATTTATTTATTTTGCGGGGGGGGGACTCTGTATTTTAAATGACTGTTCAAAGTTAACAGAAAAAAATGCATTTTCTTGGCAGTCCAAAAAATATGATTTTTTTTCATTTAGTCTAGATCAACACAATCTCTTTTCACATATTGCATAACCTTTGGTGCCTATTATTTCTTCAAATATTGACCAGTTTAAAAAAAACACACACACACACAACTTGAAAATGTAGTTGTTAAGTATTTAAATTAGAAATTTCTTAGGGTTGCTGGGACTTTTATTATATCTAAATGTTTTACTTACCTAATATTTTAAAAACATATAAGGAGATACCCATATGATGTATATGAGAAGAAAAACAGGGAAGCTTTTCGCTCTACAATTTATCTAGAAAACAAGATCTTATGAAGAAGTGAGAGGCACATCACTGCAGCGGCTGCAACGACAGGCGAGTGTCTGGCAGAGAACAACCCAAGACCAATTATCTGGATGACGTCCTAAGAGGGTAATAGGAGGTTTCCGGGAAGAAAAGCCGTGAAAAACAACGTCTCAGCATCATTGATTAAGAACATCCTTCTCACTCATTCCCAAATCTCCTCTCAGGAAGTACTTAACTGTCTAGGTGAGTACCCTGCAGTGCCCCACGGATACTGAGTAAGGTTCTGAGCCAGTGTATGGAGATCCTAGTGAAGCGCTCTTGTGATTATCATGAGAGTTTTCAAAAAACCCAAATGTGTGTTATGCATTGACTTGCAGTGAATAAATAATGTTTTACACACACACATATATCCACCCACTCATATACTGGCATTTTTCAATGGTTTATTAACACTATTGGTGATTATTTCAATACGCTTTATTTACAAATGTCACAGAAATTATATTACCTTCACTTATGTGTTTTCTCCCATAAAAGACGCTGAAAGTACAGTAACTATCACGTGTTTCTGTGCGTGTGTTGGCAGGAAAGCTGGGGCTGAAATTTATAATGTTAGAGAGGTTCCTCCAATTCAAACAATTTGAGAATTACAGTTGGAGGAGGGACCCATTTAATGAAGCAGTTCTGCATCTGCCTGGACTCCCTCTTTTCTACCAAGAACCGTTTGAAGCTAAGGATTCCCCGGGGTTTTGTCCTAAGATTATTAGCTCACAAAGGCTCTACAATTACACTTCAATGTCGGTCTAGAAAGAAAGGTTCTCCGAGTCCTTAGGCCACAGCAAAGTATAATAGTAAGAAGCCCTGTTTGCCCTTCATATGTCTGTCCATTTCTTCTATCCCTGTATCTTAAACAATATCCAATTTTCCTGAAGATGTTGCAGGGAGGGATATAATTCCTGACAGATTTGGTCAAAACGTCTTACAGGGCTCCTTGGAAAGACATTAATGCCCACCCTTGAAAAGATCCCACTCTACAGTGAATGGTTCCAAAGTGCGAGGAAATTCCTGCTCCAGTAAACAGCTTTTATACCAGAGGCATTGCCAGAAGGTCAGAGATCACTCACCTCAGATTTAAGAAAACCAAATGAACTGAAACAGAAAGAAAAAAGTGCATTTTCTTTTTCAGAAAAAAAAAATTCCTTTTCCCCCTTTCTTACTAATTTCTTCCCAACTAATCCTAATCAGTCACATGAAAGAAATACCACCCCTCACATGGTAACCATAGTTGGGCACAGAGAGTAAGCTGAGTGGTACAAAGATACCTATACCTGTTCCCCCTCTCTTTTTCTCTGAAAACTGTGAAGAAAATCATATAGCCTCTAGAGCTTTCCTAAGTATGCCTAGTCCTAAGTTCCCAGTCCAGAAGAATCCATGCTTGGAAGTAAGAGAACTTCAATTTCTAATTGCGGCTGCCTGCCCTTACCATAGCTTCTTTGAGGATGACAATAGTTAGGTAATTACATAGTGACTGACACAGCAAGAGACCATGTGACACAGAAAGCTTAGGGAATCGCTGAGTTATTGTCAGGTTAGGCAGCAGAGCTGGGGCTGAACTTTCTGCTACATCCCCAAGTATACACTGGAAAGCAACCTGCAGGCTGGTGTGGCTGAACGGTTCAGGCTAGTTTGGATGCCACTGGACTTCCAAAGGTCGCAACACTCCTCCCCCACAAAGAACTCATATACTATCACCACTTAACATTACTCACATCATAGCTCCACTACTTCTCTTCCTCTATCTTTTCCTCCATTTCAAAATCTTTAATATGGGCACAAAATTGGATTCAGTAAAGTATTACAGAAATTGTAGCACTGTTTCAGAGTGGAATATGTAGTATAAATTACACATTTGAAGTCATTAGCTGGGTTTAACTGAAGACAGAATGATTAAGCCCTTGATTAGTTCTGTTTCTCAATGATTACACAGTTTAACTGACAAATAGCTTGTCCTTTGTCATCGTAACTGGGGAATCGTTACTAAATGGAGGCAATCTATTTGTCAGTTAAACTGTGTAATCTGTCAAAAGTAGAATTAATCAGTAGTCTAATCAGTCCACCTTAATCAAACAGCATTTGGCAGAATTCATTCAGAAGGTAGGATTTATAGAGTTCTACACCCTGCACCTTGCTATGTAGCTAATAAAAAGTCCTAGTTTTGTGCTGTTAATGCCTATCTATCTATCTATCTATCTATCTATCTATCTATCTAAAACTTCAGAAGTTTTATTTTTTTCCAACAAGAACTGAGTTAAAAAATTTAAAAATCATTTTAGAAACAAAGTCACATTTAAAAAAAATCTTGGAGGTATCTCCAAATTTCTCTAAATAGAAATTTGTTGGAGGTTTCCTCTTAGTTTAGCCAAGGATTGCTTGCCAGGAGGTAAAGAGTCATGCCCTCCACTACACAGACTAGCAAAGACAAGGATGGATGGTGGGCAGATTACCTGCATGCCACAGGTACACATTCTGAATATTACCCATGGTTGTTTTTATGTCAGGCCCAATCAAAGAGAAATAGAAAATATAGCAAATGAGCTTTTTCCTTTGTAGTCAGAGGCCAAGGTATATGGTATAAGGAAGTCACAGAATGATGGTTCATAAATGTTCTCTCATGACAGTGGTAGCCTGACTCCAATAAAATTGAGAAATACAAATGAGTAAGCAATTATAAGAAAACAGGCAGACTAGTGAGGATGGTGAGGAGTATCAGAGCCTATAGTATTGTGAACATATATAAACACAGTTGCCTTATGACAGGGTTCAACCTATAAGCAAAAAACATCGGCTCCTTGGTTGTTACACAGTGTGTGAAGACACTTGATGGACAAATCTTTCCTCTACTTGTCTTGCTCAAAGCTGTAACAAGGCCAGAGTGTCCGTGCTGTTAATGAAATAACTTCCATGTGAGCAACTTGGACACCAAATACAATCTGAGAGAAGAAACTCACTGAAGAGGAATCAGATGTGGAAATAAGTCTCATTCTCTCTCCCTCTCTCTCTCTCTCTCTCTCTCTCACACACACACACACACACGAAGTGTGTTAGGATATAAAAGTTATCTTTTGTTCCAAATGAATTTCACTGGATTACTTTTTCTAGAGTAGATATTTCTAGCTATTAATATTTATCCTATTAAAGTTCAGAAAAATGACTTTTGTCAGATGATAATTTCCTATTTCTAAGTTTAAAAGAAAATCCTAAAAACCTCATGAAACAGAGATTTGATGTGAATTTCTTAAATATGAAATTTCTAAATAAAAAGAAATTGTGTACATTTCTAGTTTCCCATTTTCTCAGTTACTGCAGCAGTGGTTGACTTTCTACTCTGGCAGAGATGAAATGGGCAACTTGTGGCTAAATATAAAAGCATTATATAGTTTATGTTTATTTTTGAGAGAGCAAGAGAGATGGAGGCAGAGTGTGAGTGGAGGAGGGGCAGAGAGAGAGGGAGACACAGAATCTGAAGCAGGCTCCAGGCTCTGTGCTGACAGCTCAGACGCGGCGCTCGAACTCATGAACTGAGACGCGGGGCTCGAACTCATGAACTGAGAGATCATGACCTGAGCCGAAGTCGGATGCTTAACTGACTAAGCCACTCAGGTACCCCCAAATCATCTTATTTTTAAAGCATTTGGGACAAAGTCATTTAACCCTCAGACTTTTCCATCTGCAAAATGTCTCACTAATCTCCAAGGCAGAATGTGGAGCTTCTTGTGTAAGGAAAGATCACATACAAACAGCCTTGAACTCTTGCCAGGCTGCACCCTGATAAGACCCATTTGCCAGACCTTCCTGAGACAAGGCACAGGCGGCCTAAACCATCCACTGTGGTCTGGCGCAAGGTTTCTCAACCTCAGTATCATTGATGTTTAGGGCCAGATAATGCTTTGTTTTAGGAAGCTGTCCTGTGTACCCACTAGATGTCAGTAGCACATACCTCTCCCCTCCAAGTTTATTCCCAAATTGTAATAACTCAAAATATCTCCAGACATTGTCAAACATCCCCTGGGGGTCAAAATCACAGAATTACCATACAGTATTTTCCAAACTATCCGCTGTCAAAGACTGTGTTTTTCCCAGTGTGTTGCTGACCACTACTTTTGTGAAACAGGTTGAAGTTTGAAATTACTTAGATGCGCAGCAATGTCAAAAAGTGCAAAAGTCCTAAGTACTTTGTCACAATTTCTGTACCTATGTCATCACAGACCAGAAACAAAGTGGGCTGGTACTGGTCTTCAAGCCACACTTTGAATAGCACTGGTATAGAATAAAAATATCTTTGATTAAAAATGCCCATGATTTAGTTGTATCATCATTTAAGTGAACAAGTTATATAATACATCTTACATAAAGCATAACTACCAACAGAATTACATGTAAACCTTGAATTAAATATCCTTTTAATATTACATATAACAATTCCAAATTTTTATGGTTGGGGGTAGCAGAAAGGTTATAAATGGAAAAAAAATGCATATTTGTTGAAACTGGATGGGGTTACATGGAGATTTCATTACCCTATTCTCTTTGCTTCTGTGGGCTTAAATTTTTCCTTATAAAAAGTTAAAGGATTTTTTAAAAAATTGTTTTCATTTTATTCTGAAACTTAAAACATCATTCTCCTTCTGCTTCAAGGATCTTGGCCTTGTTTTAGGGAAACCGTTTCTGGTATCGCAAAGGTGGATCCCGTAAACATTAAGTCCTCTCAGAAGTCAGAAATGCCTGCTCAGAGACGACCTAGTGCTAACACTGACTGGTCCCACCGCCAGGCACACAAACTCAGCCTGGTGAGTAGATTCCCACACTCAGCCTCTTCCCCCCCCAGCCCAGCATGCTCAGGTTGTTCACTCAGATGTGTGTTCAGAGCAGGGGGTCTCTTGTGCTCTCGTATATAACAGGGTCGTTTGTCTGATTGGGTCAACATCATACGTCATGTGGCATTTCTCATGCTAGATCCTCTGAGAATAAATGAGAGCTCCAGGCCGAATCCTGCAGTGGCCCTGACACTGACCAGAGGTCAGGCTTGACGTGTGCCCTTCAGGGTGGCAGAAACTATGAAGCTCATGCTGATATTTCCAGATTTTTCCACTGTCCTAGGAGCCAGCTAATTCTCTCGGTAAGACTGGCTCTGTGACCAAAAGATGACTACCCAGTTCTATAAAACATCCGGTTGGCAACAGAGTTGCAGGTAGAATTTAGAGAAGGCTTTGGGAGTGTGGCCCCACGGGCTGCTGTTACACACAGCTGATGGGACAGATCTACGGCCCACAGTGCGGCGTGCCATATATCTAACAGCTCCTCTTAATGGCCCTGTTTCTGAACACGCATGTGCCACCAGCTGCACACAATCAAAATGCACCGAGTTTCCCTCTAACGAGCAGCCTTGCCTAGAAAACTTCTTTTACAGATGTTTATAGCTTTTGTGGCTTTTTATTCACCATCTTATTTTTATAGCTGGTGTGATCTTTCAACATATGACAAAACATACCCATGGCCTAGTAAACAATGCACCTAAAAATTATAACTCTTAGGGAAGCTTACAGAAAGCTAGGAGAATATTTAAAGCAGGTTTCTACATAACACATCCGTAATTGGTTTTGCATTGTGGCTAACGGAAAACACACTTTCTAAAAACTAGAAAAATGAATTGCACAATTCACATATAGAAAACTAAAAATAAGCACAGTAAACAGAATATAATTCTTTTATTAAACTGTTGTATACAAACTTTAAATAGAAACAAGAAGGCACTCCGTCCCTTTTTAATCCACTCTTGAAGCCCAAAGAATGATGTGTGTAAATGAAATGGCTAGAATAAAGTCTGGTCACTTGCAGAGAGGGGATAGAAGAGGTTTTCTCGTATAAAGCGAGCAAAGAATTATCCGAACCAGCTCAAAAACCTTGTTTCCCGGGGGCTACATAGGTGACTGGGACCGGGACTCATCTGGAATGGTGAGGCAAACTGACCTGACTACACTTTTCCCTTATATTCTCCCAGTCTCTAACCTATGGATTGCATTCCTGCCTGCACTGAATCACCAAGGGAATCTGTTTTTAAAAATGTCAATACCTGGGCTCCATTCTAAGAGAGCCTGATTTAGCTGGTCTGGGTGTGGCCAGGCACTGGCATTTTTTAAAGCTCGCAAGGTGCTTCTAATGTGCAACCCAGAAGTGAGAACTTCTAACCTGGTCCATCATCTTCTCGAGTAATAACTGTACTACTACTAATAAATATAACAACAGCAACAATAACTTTTTTTTTGAGAGAGAGAGAGTGAGAGAGAGAGAGTGAGTGGGGGACATGGGCAGAGGAAGAGAGAGAGACTCTCAAGCAGGCTCCATGTTCAGTGGGGAGCCCAAAGTAGGGCTGGATCCCACGACCCTGGGATCATGAGCTTTGCCAAAATCAAGAGTCACACACTCAACCAACTAAGCCACTCAGGTGCCACATAACTTCTATTTCTCCTCCTCTTCCTATGATTCTCTCCTACCAAGGCACTATTATGCGTGTTAACAGAATGTCTAGTTCATGTTGGCTGGTAAAGTGCTAGAAACTTTTAAGGATTTTTTTTTTCCATTTCATTGTTAATTTGGAATGGTTATTCTCTCTTGCAGGTGAAGCTGTATTAGTTTTAAAACATGACCAAGGTTACACCATAGGGTAGAGAGGACACAACTCAAAATACGGCACACTTACTTCACAGCCAGTGTCTGTAGTGACCTTGTGTTGTGGCTTCCTAACCACCCGAACCCCTTCCGCCTGGTCAAACACAGTGGAAGAGGAGACTACCTGGTCCAGCCAAGAGACAGACTGTTGATTAGGCTAAGATGCCTGCACACGGAATCACCTGGCAGCTTCAAAAAATGCTGATGCCTGTGACCCAACCCCCAGAGAGTGTGATTTCATTGCTCTGGGGTGAGGCCTGAGATTTGGCATTTTTAAAAGACTGTAGGTGATTCTAACATGGACACACATTTGAGAACCACTGGGCTAAGCCAATCATGGCAATTCCACTTCCTTTTCAGTGATGGGCTTAGATGTCACATGTCACATGACTGTGGTTATTAAGCAGAGTAAGGTCTGTGGGGAATTCTGAGAAAGGCTTTTCCTGACTGTCAAGGCCGACATGTACAGAGGTGATGCCTGGGTTGCTGCAGGCAGCATGTGAGGAGTTGTGGTAGCATGTGAGGAGTTGACCGAGCAAAGCAAGAGAGATGAGAGGAACCACTCAGAAGAGCCACTGAAGACCTTGTGGAGCCATTGCATTGACCAACCAGGAGACATCCCTACCTCTGAATTCTTGTTATGTGACTTAATGAATATCTTTATCATTTAAGGTCCTTTCAGGGGGGCTTCTGATTACTAAGGAATGGAAGTATTCTACTGTCTTTACCTTCCCAATCATCGCACCATATTCCACCGACCCTATGCTAGTGACAGAGAATACTTCTAGCAGATTGAAGCATAATGCTACAACAATAAGTCAAAAACTCAAAGTCAGTGGCTGGCTATTAAAAATGACGAGGTACATAACATCCCAGTCTAAGAGCCTCAGCTCTAAAAATGGAGTGAGTGTTCTTTTGGACAGCAGCATTTTTCTTATACATATGAAGAAAGTTAGAAAGGAGCTGAAAATAGGGGCGCCTGGGTGGTTCAGTCGGTTAAGCGTCTGACTTCGGCTCAGGTCATGATCTCATGGGTTCGAGTCCCACCTCAGGGTCTGTACTGACAGCTCAGAGCCTGCAGCCTGCTTCAGATTCTGTGTCTCCCTCTCTGTCTGCCCCTCCCCCACTCATGCTCTGTCTCTGACTCTCTCAAAAATAAACATTAAAAAAAGTTTTTTAAATAAAAGAAAGGAGCTGAAAATATATTTGCTGATAAGAATTCTGAGAACAATGTGAGAGTTGTGCATTGTAAAGAATGTTCTTTGTAATCTTTGAAAGAAAAGGAATGCTGGTTAAGTGAAAGTGCGTTATTATTTAAATTATCAAAAGGGAAACTACTTCTTTGCCTGCATAATGACAAATTGTTTAGATTTTTTTCCTCAAAAATCTTACAAAAGAAGACTAATCGTATAAAGAGGACATTTTTTCATAATAAGGAAAAAGTGATTCTCACCAACTTACAAGATTATAAATCAAACTTTGAAACAGAAATTCAAATTGTAACAAAAATATGAGGAAATATAAGGGGAAAAAGTAGAAGGGAGTAGAAGGAAAATAAATATGATAAAAAATATAAAGGATATATGGAAAAGATAAATGTATGTATACATATATACATAAAGATAGATATAGATACAGATATAGATAGTGTCAAAAATATTGAGTTTCACTTAACAATCAGAAATGAGGCCAATCATGGAAACAAACTGTTGGAGCTGTGAGAACACAGAACACTAATGTGACTGACTTATTCTTTTGTCACATACTGTCTTCAACATTTCTGTTTGTTGTATACTAAAAATTTGCTAATGAAAATCAAAGTAGGTCTTGTAAGTTTAAAGCAGCCTCAATTTTTGTGCATGTTCTAAGTTGTTTTATCTACCTAAGGAATATTTCTGCAAAAATTAGTCTCAAGACACGGTAATGCACCACCAAAAACAAACTTAGGAAGAAAAATATTAACTACTTCCTCTAAAAAGGTACTTTTCTATATGTGAATTAGTCAAGCTTACTTATCAGTTAATTTCAACGTTTCAAGTTCTATTTACAAGTGATCTGACAGCAGTCAAGATAATCCCCGTGATTAGACGATGGCGTAATTAAGGGTAAATTCATCAGCAAAAGTCTCCATTGTGTATTGAGCCAGACACCTTGCGGAAGACATGAGGTTTGAGACATGGTCCTTATCCTCAAGAAGAATCCAACGAATTTGAAAAAAAAGACAGGGTAGATGGAGTAGATGGAGTTGAGATTTACTTGTCCATCAACCTTCAGTTTGTGTGGCTACACAATATGAAATACAATATGCAGCAAATACCAATATCCCTGTCAATTTAGGGGTCATAATACAGTGGCACACATTACAAAGAATAATATGAAATGAGAGCACAATGCATTTAAGAAGCAGATTCAATCAATCCACAGAGAACTGATTTAATTCAACTTGCCTACTTCCAAAAATAACAAGCATGCTTTCTGACATATGTGATGGTGGCAAGTGTAATCCATCTTTGAATAAAACTATAAGGTTTATTCAGAGGTCTGTAGGAGAAAGGAATTATGTAAATGCAAAGCCTTAGAAAAGGGATATCTAATTCTGAAGAAATAACATACTTATCCCATTACATAACTTTGAAAATAATAAGCAGAAAGGTGCTATCACACATGCAACTAATTCGCCCATGGCCAACAGAGCATTCATTTTAGCCAAGTTCATGTCAACAAGTGAAACACAACCATCAAGGCACAGGCAGAAGTCAGAGGAAATCATATCATCAATATAAATTACATCTCTGACTCAACACACTCCACAGATGGCAACAAGCTAGTAGCATAGACCTGCCCCCTTCAAACCTCAAAAATGCTGAAAAAAACAGCCTGTCTATTTGCACAGGTGAGGATTCCACAGTTGTCCTGGAAGAGACCTTGCTAGATTTGAATGCGCTCAAGTCATACAATGTTTTCACAAAAAGTTAGCTTAAAAATTGAAGGAAAGAAGGAAAGAAAGAAAGAAAGGAAGGAAGGAAGGAAGGAAGGAAGGAAGGAAGGAAGGAAGGAAGGAAGGAAAAGAAAGAAAGAAAGAAAGAAAGAAAGAAAGAAAGAAAGAAAGAAAGAAAGAAAGAAAGAAAGAAAGAAAAGGAAGGAAGGAAGAAAGAGAGAGAGAGAGAAAGAAAGAAAGAAAGAAAGAAAGAAAGAAAGAAAGAAAGAGGAAGAAAGAAAGAAAGAAAGAAAGAAAGAAAGAAAGAAAGAAAGAAAGAAAGAAAGAAAGAAAGAAAGAAAGGGAAAAGAACACAACAGCATTATTGGAATAAGTGAGAAAAGTTTTGTTTTCCAAATTTGAATATCCATAAACATTTTTACCCCAAAAGCAACAGCAGAACATTATTTTTATTCATAAAGTTAGCATCTTCACTCTTTACCCTTTTCATCTGAACTGTTTTGTTCTGCAAGTAAATTTGAGCTCAATCTTCTTTTGCAAATGGGTGAGTTTTTGTGAAAACTTTTTGTAATCTCTGGTGGCACTACACAGCAGGCTGATAAATGCTTCCTACCATCTGCAAAATACCATTCCTCCACCCAAAATAAAATGACCTACTGTCATCAGCAGCAATCAGTAACAAATCAGATTTCGCCTTTTCTTTTTCTTTTTACATAATGGTGACTTCATTCACTAGCTTCTGATTGTTTGGGGTTCAGTATGTTCCTTGAGAAGAGACTTCTCATTAATTTATTTTAAGAACTATGACTAGTATGACCAACTGTCCCCATTTACCCGAGACTAGCCCAGTTTCAGGCCTTAAAGTCCCACATCCCAGGAATCTCCTCACTGTGGGCAAAGAGCAAGGTGATGCCAAGTTGGTGTCTATGTTAAACAGGCCACTTGAATTGGGGAATACCAGCCTGTTGTAATGTCCCATTTACACACCATCTAGGGAACTACAGGCATCATCCGTATAAAGTCACTCAGCTGTCACCTGATAGCACAATATGCTAAACACAAGGCCTGCCTATACTACTCCTTGCCCTCTCTCCCGCTCTCTCACTCTAGGTACAAACAGAGTCTTCTGCCTCCCTAGAAGGATGGACTCAGCTCCTCAGGACAAGCAGTGACTGTCACTGCTGAGAAGAGCAGCTTCCTGTCCCTGCTGGCATTAAGTTAAGATGCTGGAGGATGAAGGACGAAGGATGAAGAATGGCTGAGCGGTAAGAAGAGTAATACTTCAGGGTGAAGTGCCAAGGTTTTGCTTGGGCCAAGCAAAATGCTTTTTGACTCAAAAAGGTGATTATTGTTTGTTGTTTTGCTTAAAGGAAGAACATTTGCAGAGAGCTACTTATGAGCTATCAGAGCGACTCAGAAATCATTCAACTCATTCTCTCCAAATACATTAAGTAAAAGAAAAGACTTTGAATTGAGGGAATTTCCTTGTGGTTCCTATTTTCCAAGACACAGCAAGTCTAATAGAATTGCAGATCTCAATTCTGAACCATTTCTTTGCATACTGGGATGATCTTATTTAATGTTTTCCTTCTTCACATTTGTTCCTCGATTTACATGTACCATCCCTTCAGAGTATGCTAACACGTTGGAAAAGAATTGCTAGTGCAATCTCTTAGAGATTTGTTTTCTCTTTTTACACCTGCAGGGGCAATAGTTTTTCTCCTAGTAGCCAGATATTCTCCAAATCAAATCAATGTAAGTAATACATTTGGTGGAAGATTCAGCTAACAGAATTCTTACTCTGCACACCAAGGAACGAAGCCACAATGAGGCCCAAATGCTCAGAGAGAGTTCAGTGAGTGTACTTCTTTCCTATCAAATAAAGTACAGAACTAATCTCCAAGGACCGCTGTCCAGACAGGGGGGGGAAGAGCACACATTGGTCATCTCAAGACACAAAACCGAGGGTGTGGATGGGTGACAAGGCGGGTCTCTGGGGCTGTAAGCTCAGTATTGCATGAAAAGGAACAGACATTTGGCATGCGGCAGCCGTAGCACCCGCAACAGCTCTTAACAGGACAGATGTTGGAGAACTCACTCATGTCCTGCCAATGGGGAAATATAAACAGAATTTAATATTTTAAAAATTCAAAATTTAGCCATTGAGTCATATATTACTTGGTGATAAACTGTCCCGCATGTTAAAGACTATATTGTAGATGGAATGTCATTTTTTTGGCAACTGCTTGGTATACTGCTTACATGTCTAGAAACACATGTTAATTTTTGTTCCTTCACTTCTGTTGCCTCTACCAAGCCAAATATATATAATAGACTGAAAGCAGTCGTGTACATCACATTCTGGCAAAATGTTGATTTTAACTTATACTGGAAGAATGAACCAACTACATTCATTCACTGAATAGGAGTTGCTGAAATGGCAAGCCACATACATAAGGGAGGTGTATGTATATATTTACATACATGATATGTACACATATAGACACGGTGGATGTGATAATGACAAAGGCTTGAGTTTAACAGAATTAATTCAAATTAATTCAGTGTAACACATATTGAGACCAGTCCTAGGAAAGCCACCAGAACTGTCCCTACTGATGTGCTGAGGTTTGGCACTGGGATCCAGCCGGTATCTGGCACAAATGCTCTGGGATGTTTGAGACCTGGAACAAGCCCAGGCTTTAGGGCTTTAGGGCTTTAGGGCTTTAGGGCTTTAGGCCTGGGCAGCTAGGCAGTCAGGGAATCTCAAGGGTAGACCTAAAGCTGCTCAAGGAGATTTTCAAGTGTCTGTCACTTTTTACTAAAGCGGAAAGCACTTTACACTCTGAAAGCACCACTGAAGAACTCAGACCATCCGTTTTCTGCCATGATAAGAATTAGTCCTTGGATGAGTGGCTTCTGTCACTCACAGCTTTACCCTAGCCCAACCACTAACCCTGGAGTGAGGGGCTTCAGGTATGATTACTAGCCTCCTGCGTCTGTTGCCCATTTCTTCTTCCTCATGATTTCCAGAACACCAAATCTCAATTCAGTAATCTGCCCTAGGCATCTGTTACAATCTAGCAACAAAAAATCACAAGCAATCAGCACCATCATAATCACTGTAAAGCACAGCGTTACGAAGCAAAGAAAAACTTTAGAAAAACAAGGTATGTGTTTGATAGGTCTTTAAAGTACAAAAAAAAATTTAAAAATAAAGTACAAATAAATAACATTTCATGACTAAAATTCATTGAGAAACTGCTGTCAATTTTGGTTCCTATTATTTCTATCCTATTATTTCTATCTTGATCATATAATGATATAGGAAACTAAGTTGAAAAAAATACCAAATATATTTATATTGTATATGTGTATTTTTAAAGTTACAAAGTCTATATTTTTGTATATTTATAAAATTATAAACACTAGATATACATTTATATACTTATTTTACATATATTTGTTACAAATAAATTATAACTTATACAGTTATATATTCTGATTCTGACTCCATGCAATGATAACTTCAGAGAACACTTAGTTACACTAGTACTATTCAAATATTCCTAAAAATAAAAAGACCTGGGGTGCCTGGGTGTTTCAGTCAGTTAAGCATCTGACTCTTGGTTTTGGCTCAGGTCATGATCTCATGGGTTTGTGAGATCGAGTCCCACGCTGGGCTTTGTGCTGACAGTGCTTGGGAGACTGCTTGGGATTCTCTCTCTTTCCCTCTCTCTCTCTCTGCCCCTCTGCCATGAGCACTCTCTCTCAAAATAAAGAAACTTAAAAAAAGAGACCAATTGGTTTGTTCTTTAATTGAATTCTGTTTTTGTTTTGTAAGCACATGCTATCATATAACTTGCTATACTCATTTCTTTTGTAGAAACTCTTATCTTTCACTTTCTCAACAACAATACCCAGCCCACATGAGTATTCTGCCTTGTGTGGCATTTGACCGATGGCATTAAACTTTTAATATTCATACTTAAATACTCTCTGGAAAGAACTAAAGTCATAAGAAAGGATAATAGCTGCATTACAGATTTCCTACAATGAGTAGACAAACTATTAAATAGAGAATATATGCAACAAATATGATTTCACTGGAAAATACCCAAGTCTGTGACCCCCAAAAAGATAATTTACAATTGAGAACTGAAGTTGAGATGAGAACTGAAGGAAAATTGGATTTTATAAGCAGCAGGAATATAAGTTTAAATATTCTTCAGGGGCAGTGGGACAAAAGCCTCCCTAGCAGCTACGACTCTAGGACCCCAGAAGGAGGCAATCTTCTCTCCACTGAATCACGACTGATACAGGGCATAAGGATTTAGTCTTAAGCACTGAGTGAAGAGAGAGTCAGAGCCTTAATGTTTCTCAGGGAGAGCAGATTTTTGGGTCAGTCAAATTGTAATGATATTCATGTTCTTAGAACCACTAACTGCCTCATATATTATAGTGAAAAATAAAGAAACCAAAGAATAAAGCCTCTTTTATGGAGAAAAAAAAGGTATATCCATAACTATAATTTAAACTGAAACCAAAATAAATGACCTTGATCCTATAGGCCCTTTGCTTCCTTCATGAATTTAAGAATACATTTCACTCTAATATCTAGAGTTACTGAAATCAAAGCATTTAAAAAACATTCATGACCTCCTTAAGATGAAGGCAGTATGGCTAAGAGGCCCAATAGGTCCCTCAAAACCATTATTGACTCAATCTGACTACTGGGCTTGATATCAACTTTCTGTGTGGCCTACTAGGAGTCATTACTGGCCTAGATGCATCTTTCTGGAAAAATATTATACCTAAAATAGCCTAAAATATTATACCTAAAATAGATCTTCAAAGATTTGAAAGGTTCTTACATTGAAAATGCTGTTTTAATTTCCAATAATGCAGAGAAACTGCAAATGAGGAATTTACATAAAGTATGAGGACTAAATATCACCACATTGGAATTGCACTTATTAAAATGGATTACAAGGGACATGAAATAGCCCTCCTTGATGGTTTTCAAAATATTAATAATATTTTACCAAAAATAGCTTAAAAAGTGCAAGTGAAGGGAAAATGCCTGTAGAGGTCATACTGGTACTGTTGAATAATTTTTGATGAGGGGTGTCTTTGTGACAGCCATCTTGGGACATTCTCCAGCCAGACACTTTATAGCATGAATACTGGAGACCCTGAAATGTGGGACGGGGGAGTGCAGTGGATTTGAAAGGTACTATAGCAGCAACAAGTTGTTTTTGAACTGAATAAAAAATCAGCACCAGTTTTCTTAGAGTATTTGTAAAAGACTGGTTCATATAATATGGAAGGTAAACCTTTAAAACATCTCGATGACTATATAGTCATAATAAAGAATAAAGACTGTAGTGATAAAGATATCTAATTTCCAATCTCTGTGCTGCCCACTAGTCGTATGACTGGACAAGCTACTTAACCTCTCTAAACCTTACTTCTCTCATTTGTAACATGAGATTTTACCTCTATGTCATAAGATTTTGCTTATCATAATGCTTGGCCTATCATAATAATAATTCAATAAGGGTATTTTATATATTATATTCACTTGCTTTCTTCCATGTATTATCAAAATATGCACATAAATAATGTAATTCAAAATTGAAAAAGACACACAAATTATTAAAATATAATTGGGGTGATTTTATGAAGAAAGGGAATTATGTATGAGCCTCAATATAGCATTGTTCTTGAAATCCATTAATGGAACCTTCATATAAATAGATAGTCCTTTATTTCAAGATTCCTATGATACTTTAGTAATTAAAGTCCCTGAATAGAATGCAAGATGAATATAAAATCCTGTTTCAGAGAGCAAATAGTATGGAAAAATGTATTACTTTTCTAAGAATAATGTTCCCATTTCTTTTAAAAATTAATTGTATATTGCCTATCTTAAAAACAAAGAAAAATTCTCTTTATACATTTCACACAGCATGTACTTTTCTTTAAATCCTGAAGTATATTATTAAGGTCTAAAGATAATACAGTGGTAGCGAAGCAGCAATCATCATTTAGCTTAAATGCTAAATATTTATAGAGTTTTATTTTAGCTAAATCTGAAAACTGCTGAACATAGACTCTTTGTGGATACAGCACGTTCAGGTTCTGACACCACTCTGCCCCATCTCTTACAGGAACGGGTTCAACTGGATACAGCAACCCCAAGACAGTACATCAAGTTTCCACTGATACCATGGGAAATGAAAAGACAGTTGTGTCCTAAATTTTGTCCTCACAGTAGTAATAGTAATAGCTACAGCCTTAGCAATTGAGGTATAATTTCATTAGTCTTAACCCGAAAGACAGTTTTTGTAATATAAAAAAAAATGATATAAAAGATGTAAAAAATGTTAGTTTAGGGTATAGAATTGCTTGGAATGAACACTTGTCTTTACATCACACTTTTGCATTTCTAAGCAGAAAGCACCTAGGATCCTTGCTTATCTTCTTCCTTCATTCCCTCGCTGGGAAACAAAAGTCTGTGTTGACTCATTACTACCCACAGCATCAATCAATCATATCTTCTTGTCCCAGCACAGAAATCTCCATGTGGTCTTGTGGAACTTGCCTCGTCCCCCACCTTATGCTGCAGTTCTCTCCAACACACACTGCGGGCTCTACCCAACTCACAAAGCTTCTTGCCAACTCACAAAGCACAACTTCATAACTTGGCACACAGTGCTCAGTTGATTTGGCATGCCCTGCCCCCAATTCTGCTCTTTTCCCTAGAAAGCTCATACCTATGCTTTCTGACCCAATTCAAACTTCTTCAGTGAACTCTACCTGGTCTCCCTCAGGTAAAGTTAGCTGCTAGATTTTCCACGTTCCAATGTTCCTGTCACACACTGATCCTCTCTCTGAAACAGTATGAGTTTTATTAACGTAAGTTGTCTGTCTCCCCTCTGGGTATGCAGAAAACTCCTGATGGCTGAGAACAAGTCTTAGAAATTGTGTCCTTTCAACATCAATGAAGATCTATTTAGGAAGTCCATTTTTACAGAAAAGATATATAAATACCAGTAGGCTTATGTATGACATTATAAGACATAAAATTATATTGCTGAATGATTGAATGAACAAATGAAATAAGTTCTAAGGAAAAGAACAGAGAAAAGGAAAACTGTAATATACAACTGAAAAGAATGAATGAATATAGTATAAATAATGCCATCAGTAAAATATGTCCGTGGCAAAAGTGGCTGAGAAGCCTGGATAGAAAGTGATGCCTGGGACGCTTAGATGGTTCAGTTAGTGAAGCGTCCGACTTCAGTCCAACTTCAGCTCAGGTCATGATCTTGTGGTTCATGAGTTCCAGCCCTCCATTGGGCTCTGTGCTGACAGCTTAGAGCCTGGAGCTTGCTTCAGATTCTGTCTCCCTCTCTCTCTGCCCCCCCTCCCCTCTTTCTCTCTCTCTCAAAAATAAATATTTAAAAAAAACACAAAAAACAGAAAGTGACACCTGACCAGGGGCTTTAAGAAGACCTAAGATCTCCTCAGGGAAAAGTTAGAGTGGGGAGAAGATAAAAAGAGGCCAGAACACAAGGATTATTTTATTTGTACCATCAAGAAATACTGAAGCAGATGAATAAAAACACAGTGAATTTGGGAGAAAGACCCATGGTCCAGACTGGCCAAAGCCCAGGATGTATCTGTGTTCTCGAGAAGAGAAGGGCTGGACGGGGGGTGGCAAGTGGTATGACCAGTAGGACACAGGGCACCTCTGGCTACACTATCTGGGCGTCAGTGAGAGCCACCCTGGGGTTGCTTCTGTTTATTTTGTTTTCTTTAGTGACTGAGACACATGATAAAATCTGAGTCATAAGTATTACTGTGGCAGTCATACATGGGATAGAGTATACCAGTGTTTCTTTTTAAAAAATTAACGTTTATTTATTTTTGAGAGACAGAGTGCGAGCAGGAGGGAGGCAGAGAGAGAGGAAAACACAGAATCTGAAGCAGGCTCTAGGCTCTGAGCTGTCAGCACAGAGCCCCCACACGGGACTCGAACTAATGAACTGTGAGATCATGACCTCAGTCAAAGCTGGACGCCTAACTGACTGAGCCACTCAGGTGCCCCAAGACCAGTGTTTCTTAAATTGTTTTGTAGAATGCTAGTCCCAGGGAGATGTAGTAGAACATATACACACACGTCTCCACTCATTCACTCACTCACTCACTCACTCACTCACTCACTCACTCACTAACTCTGCTCAAATTACCATGGCAAACGCTAGGTCAAACAAACTATAAGAGATGTCTTTACTGCTGGACTTTTCAGAACCTGTAATATGCTTGTGGAGATCACACAATTCCGAGGAAGACTGCACATATGGTTTTTCTACGTAATACTACAAATTCCTCTCCTTTGGCTTTGATGCCACCTCTTTTCTCTGGGTTCTCCTTCAGCTTCTTTGACTGCTTTTCCTCAGTTTTCTTTTGGAGGATGTTCTGCTACTCAATCATTTTCTCTTCATTCCATGGAGACTTCATGAATGAGCTTTCTACTCCCTCAGACTAAACTCCCAAGTTTTTCCTGACACCTTCTCTGCCTGCACTCTTCTCCTATAGTGAGGCAGGTGCCCCTCCTATGTGGGTTCACAGCACCCTTGGGATACTTCTATCATGGTCCCTGCCATGCTCTGATTATCTCCTCCAGATGCTCCATTCAGAATCTTTAAAGACTAGAACTTTTCCTTAACTCTTCCTTGAATACACAGCACATAAGACAGACGCTAACTCAGCAAAAGTTAGCTGGCCAACTGAAACTAAACACATGCTTTCCTAAGTCTTAAAAAGTTGCAATTAGAAACACACCACATTGGTCAAAAAAAGTTTCTTTAATCAGGAGTTCTCTATATATGCAACAAATATTTAAAGTCATTGGTAAGCAAAGTTAAATAGAAACTGTCACAGAAACCTCTATGATAAATTCTTTTGTTTTTAATGTTGAGGGCTTTATGTGAGATGATCAAGAAAAGCCATATGTCATCCCCAGTATTCGCAACTTAGGACACAGGGATCCGATTTTATTCCCATCATTCAGGATAACAGTAATATCAATCAGTTAACCAAATACTTCATAAGTAATCCCTTCAAATGAAAATCTATCTGAATTTTACATTACTCATAAGCTCAAACCTTCTCCAATACCTCAGTTAAAATATCCCAGCTGTGGGAATAGTCCGACTGAAGGTTACGGGACAGATACAAAAAAGTCACTTGCATGATATCTGTCTCATGTACCCTATTGGGGCAGGAAAGAGTTGCTCATTTAAATGCTGAAAAGAGCTCTCCTGTCAGGTCTGGAAGGAGGATGGGAAATATGGCCTTTTGATTTTAGGCACAGATACCTTATTCCTTGCTGTAGAGCAGTGGGAAAAAGAAGGGAGACCAAATGGATACTAGGAAAAAGGCTCTAGGAAAGGATTTACTGTTTCTCCAGGGATGGTGAGCCTAGGAGTATTTTCCTGAAATGTTACCTTATCCCTACCCAAAGCTCCCAGGACAGAATAATCAAAACTTATTGGCAAGCTCAGTTGAGTCTGAGGTATCACTGAATCAGAGAACAAAGAAATCTCTAAGATTTAAGAACAAAGTAATTTGATAATTAGAGTGGGGCTGGTTCTGGCCACTAAGCATCTAGAAACAAAGTATTTAGCAGTGTCTGACAAAGCCAAAATTCTGAGACTACTGACCTTTCAATGTTGAGGGCGTCTCAACTGCCCGCATCATCTGTCCTCTACTTACTCTGTAAGCCTTCTTTCTATCATTATTATTTATTATTATACCCTCTGTATGCTCCAGGAGCCACCACATAAAATTACCTGAAACTCCCAGGCACCTTGTACTAGAGATTCAACCATGTATCCCTAGTACCTAGCACAACTCTGGCACAAGGTATGCATAAAAAAACATTTGCAGAAGAAATAAGTTCTCCTATATCCTGGAATCTAAGAGAGACAACGTTTACATCCATGGTCACAACCTCAATTCCTTGGAACAGTGATATATCTGTGTAAATTGATTTCCCATTATTAACAAAGTACTAAACTTTGCAAACAATCTACAACCTTTTCTACAAATGAGATGGGTTTTAATGCTTTCCCTAATAACATTAGATGAGAGCATAATTGTTCTCATTCATCTCCATCCCAATGCTGTCTCAAATGAGCAACAAGCAGCGGGAGATAAGGCTGAAGCTTGAAGAATTTTACATGGTCTATGCTGTAGCCCAAGGTGCATGGCCCACCTGAACTTCATCTGTCAGGACAGCTAAACAGAGCAGTATGGCTCCATCAGAGGACCACAGACTTCTAGCTTCCCTCTTTCTTCCCTCTGAGAACAAAGTCTTTAGAGACCGATAATAAGAAAGGCCCAAGGGGGCAGTGAGGTATATGTCAACATGGTACATTAAGCACAGAGCAACAGGGGGATAATCACCTATTGTTGCCTACAGAGAAAGAACTGCCTCCCATTCACTGTAACCTAGGGAAACACAGACATGCAGATGTTAACAGGAGACACCAACATTACAAAGAAGTACCACTGTGACACAGGAGAGCGTCATGACAAAGGCACTTCAGGACTTGGCTTGGGATCCAGCACTTCCCCACTCCATCACTTTGCGCCCTTGTTATTTTTTATGACTTAAAATAATGTCCTTATTGTTCACCTTTCCTAATAGACACGAGGCAGGGCCTGTAACACTATGGTTTCTGGCACATAGTGGGCACATAACAGATATCTGCTAAATGCACATGCTCTTGTCTTCTCATACCTTTTGAGTATGAGAAGGAATTGTTGATTAAGCAAGAATTACACTTATTATCATAACCAGACTCCAAACTCACTGAGGGTGAGGATAATGTCTGATCTGTTTATTGCTGTATTCTCAGTTTGTAGCACGCTGTACTCCTTAAACAAATGTTTGTTTCAAGAAATGAAGAATGAGTGAATTCATATACCTTATCTAGCTATATATTTGTTGGTAAATTTGAAATAGTTCACTTCTGATATAATTTTACTTCATTCATTCAAATCAGTGGTCTGATAACCACTAGGAGCCAGGCACACAGATGCTGAGAAAAAGGAGCTGTAATATTTCTGTCCACACGGAAGTCAAGGTCTAAATAAGAGAAAGATATAAACAAATTGTAACAGTAAGTTTGTTAAATTCAAAAAGAGAGGTTTGTGTATTTCAAACAGCTTCAATCCGAAAGTGTCCTAATCAGGAGGAAAGTCCTAACCAAGGAACATCCCAACTAACCTGTCTTTTCATGGTCATTACATTTGAGCAGAGACCACCCATAATTGTGTTTGCCAGACCACCATGCCCAAAGGCAAGAATTACACACCAGAGGCCCCCAAACAGGTAGCATTCCTGATCTAAATACTGCCAGAAAACCCAGTTTCAGACTCTTTGGTTGTCATTTAACTTTCTAAAAATTACTGAAAAGAAAATGTTATGATGGTGATGAGCCTGTTCACTTCAACCATCCCAATATCACACCAATTATAAAGCCTACTATTTAAAATTTTTTTGTTTATTTTTGAGAACAGAGAGACAGAGCATGAACGGGGGAGGGTCAGAGAGAGAGGGAGACACAGAATCCGAAGCAGGCTCCAGGCTCTGAGCTGTCAGCACAGAGCCCAACGCGGGGCTTGAACTCATGGACCATGAGATCATGACCTGAGCCAAAGTCAGACGCTTAACCAACTGAGCCACCCAGGCAACCCTACAGGCTACTATTTAAAAGAAAGCCCTTCGTTTAGCCAATTTATACAATTTTTAGTATTACATAAGCAGATGTGCCATTAGACTTTGAATTCATGAATTAAGTTGTATATAAGTATCATGAGAGCCTTTAAAGTTCACACATTTCTGGGTCTCTCAAATCCTTTTTAGAACAGCAAATGCCTTTATAAACAATTGTCTGTACTATTTGTTAAACTACATATGTATTATTTATTTATTTATTTATTTATTTATTTTTATATATTTTTATTTTTAATTTTTTTAAATTTACATTCAAATTAGCCTATAGTACAACAATGATTTCAGGAGTAGATTCCTTAGTGCCTCTTACCCATTCAGGCCATCCCCCTCCCACAACCCCTCTTGTAACCCTCAGTTTGTTCTCCATATTTATGAGTCTCTTCTGTTTTGTCCCCCTCCCTGTTTTTGTATTAGTTTTGTTTCCCTTCCCTTGTGTTCATCTGTTTTGTCTCTTAAAGTCCTCATATGAGTGAAGTCATATGATATTTGTCTTTCTCTGACTGACTAATCTCGCTTAGCATAATACCCTCCAGTTCCATCCACATAGTTGCAAGTGGCAAGATTTCATTCCTTTTGATTGCCGAGTAATACTCCATTGTGTATATATACCACATCTTCTTTATCCATTCATCCATCAATGGACATTTGGGCTCTTTCAATACTTTGGCTATTGTTGATAGGGCTGCTATAAACATGGGGGTACATGTGTCCCTTCGAAACAGCACACCTGTATCCCTTGGATAAATGCCTAGTAGTGCAATTGCTGGGTCGTAGGGTAGTCCTATTTTTAGTTTTTTGAGGAACCTCCATACTGTCTTCCAGAGTGGCTGCACCAGATTGCATTCTCAACATATGTATTTTTTAAAGTTTATTTATTTTGAGAGAGACAGAGACGGTGCAAGTGGGGGAGGGGAAGAGAGAAAGAGGAAGGGAGAGAATCCCAAGCAGGCTCCATGCCCAGCACAGAGGCTGACACAGGGCTCTAATTCACGAAACTCTGAGATCGTGACCCGAGCTGAAACCAAGAGTCTGTCACTTAACCTCTACTGAGCCACCCAGGTGCCCCTAAACTATATTTTTAAAATCATATTTTCCAGGGGGCACCTGGGTGGCTCAGTAGATTGAGCATCTGACTTCAGCTCAGGTCATGATCTCATGGTTGATCTCATCATGATCTCTGGAGCCTGCTTTGGATTCTGTGTCTACCTATCTCTCTGCCCCTCCCCTACTCACTCTTTTTCTCTCAAAAATGAATAAACGTTAAAAAATTTTTTTAATTATATTTTCCCAATTACAAAATATAGCTTCATTGCTAATGATATCACGATCCAATAGCTAATTCTGTTAAGGAACATACTGTAAGTGCTTACTTTAGTACTTTGTCCAGAAATGTCAACCACTTTAAAATGCATAAGTGTATCATAAAATTAAAATCATACGTATTCAGCATTGGACAATATTTACCACTTGTTCTATTTACCTACCACAGTGTAATAAGCCATCTCTAAACCTAGTGACCTAAAATAAGTAGTTATTTGTGGACTGGATCTGTGGATTCAATGTGTACTGACATAGTTGTGTGGGCTGGGTTTGTGGGCTGAATGGGGACTGACATGGTTTGTGGGCTGTTAACAGAGACATCAGTTCTCTCTCTCAGTCTCTCCTATAATTGCAGGAGATGGTTGCAGCCATGTGAAGGTTCAAATAGACTAGGTGTCCAAAATGGCTTACTCTTATGACTGGCAGTTCGTGTTGACTGTTGTGTGGAGTGCCTATCTCCAAATGATGTGTGATCTTCCCAGCATGGGTCCAAGAGACACAAACAAAAGCTACAAAGTTTCTTATGACCTAGCCTCTGAGCTTCTAGAATATTACCTCCGCTGTATTCTATTATTGATTGGTCAAGCAAGTCACTGTAGCCAGGCCAGATTCAAAGGAAGGGAGACTCTACTTGTGGATGTAAAGAGCAGCATGTGCATACAAGAAGGGAAAAAACTAATGGCAGCCATATTGAAAACATTACGACACCAATATTCTAACTAACACGTTAACATTTTAGATGAATGATTCTAGGTTTGTTCGTTTTGTTCCAAAATATCAAGTTAGGCATGGAAATACTCAATGATAATGTAAGTACTATTAAAAAAATTCTGCAGAAAAATCACACTTCATGCCTGGGACCAGTTCAATCCATCACATCAATGTAACTCTACCCTTATAACCCTAAATACAGTGAAAGAGAATTTAACTCCACAAAACACTTTTGTCCATTTTCCTATAGGATAATTTACCTATCCAATACATTTGTCAAAAGTATGAAATCCAATTTATTTTACGTTTTTGTCTCTTACTCTCAAATCCTAAGGAAATTCAGGGAACCAATCATCATGTTCTAGAATGCCTGAACCATAAGTCCTATTTTAAAATTAGGAACATCATTTGATATGCCAGAAAAGTATTCCTAACCAGAGAACTGAAAACTTTCTTTGCTAATAATTTTAAGAATGCTGACTAACTCATAAGCGTAGTTGCACAGAGGATTAAAAAAGGAGGCACTCGGCCAAATGGGTTGATGACCATCAAAAATAATTTTCACAGAAAAGAAAAAGAGAAAAAGAAAGGGAGAAAATGTTGCTGTCAGTCCCTGAAAGGGAAGTTATTTTTCAAATGGTCTGATTTTCCCTTTTACAAGGGGAAAATCTACCTTATTGTGATAGAATAAGAATGTTTAATTTCATGAAGGTGTATTTTCTGAGCCAAATAAAATATAATAGTCTCAAAGCCATTTATCTTAAATGATTTGCAAGGCATATAAAATTCCAAGAAATATGTGTAGAAACAATAAAAGATTTACTAATTCCAAAACCAAATTAAAGATGTTTTCAAATAGTGGCAATGAGCCATACCCTTTAGTCCCCATAAGCACAAAAGCTGGTGAGATTTCGAAAAATAAAAAATAAAAGCAAATTACAATGTTTTCTCTAAAGCCATAATAAAGTTTTTTTTTAATTTTTTTTTCAACGTTTATGTATTTTTTGGGACAGAGAGAGACAGAGCATGAACGGGGTAGGGGCAGAGAGAGAGGGAGACACAGAATCGGGAACAGGCTCCAGGCTCCAAGCCATCAGCCCAGAGCCTGACGCGGGGCTCGAACTCACGGACTGCGTGATTGTGACCTGGCTGAAGTCGGACGCTTAACCGACTGTGCCACCCAGGCGCCCCAGCCATAATAAAGTTTTAAAATGTTATTAAATTTATTTTTAATCTCTTTCTCTTTTCTAGATATAAAACTACTCTAGGGATGCCTGGGTGGCTCAGTCGGTTAACCATCTGACTTTTGGTTTCGGCTCAGGTCATGATTTCATGGTTGCGTGAGTTTGAGCCTGGCATCAGTCCCCTCACTGACAGCGCAGAGCCTGCTTGGGATTCTCTCTCTCCCTCTCTCTTTGGCCCTCCCCTGTTCACATGGCCTCGGTCTCTCTAAAATAAATAAATAAATAAATAAATAAATAAATAAATAAATAAATAAACAAACAAACTACTTTAAATCTCTAAATCTACTAGCTACTCTTCCTGTCTCCATGTGGAACATCACTATATTCTGAAGTGCCCCTTCTAAGCATCCCAGGTTCATCTGGGACTCCTCCCTATTCTTCATCACCTACAGGTAGGACGTGTCTAAACCGTTTCAATACCATTTCAAAGGTGTCTTTCACCTATGTTCCTACTTTCAAGTCCAATGGCCACCCAGTGTGAGCTCCCTGTCTAGCACAGCTGACTCCAGCATGCCTCCTGACTGGGTCTCCCTGCCTCCAGTACTGCCTCCTTTCATTCACCTTTGAGTGTATCTTCAGAGCAGCCTTTTCAATAGAGAGCTGATCATGTCACCCCTACTCAAAATAAAACACATCACACAAAACAACATGCTTCCAGGATTCCTACCAAATCAGTCCCGGCCTGTTGCCACTGCAGCCAGACTTCAACATGCATCCTCAGACTTAGTCATGGCAGACAGGCCACCTTACAGGATCCTTAGCTACTATCTCTCTCACTCTGCCCCTGAGGTTACATCTGCCTAGCATTTCCTCCTCCATAATTCTCAAAGCTCAACTGAAATACCACCCTCTCTCTCTCTGGCATTTCCTGGAATGAGTTTACCCACCCCCTTCCTGATTCAGCAGATTTGCTTCTGCATCTGTCTCTAGGTTTTTTGTGAATGCCTCATAATGTGTTCATGAGGACTGCAAGCCGACTCTTGCCCTTAAAAGACCCCTTTCTGTTCTCAACCAAGGCTACAAAAATCCTATACAATGTTCCTGTAGCTGGGGAAATTCTTCTTGCCTCTTCCTCCTCTTAGCATCCACTTCTCACTCCTCCTCTTCACCCGTAATGAATTAACTCTTCTTTTTCCTTCAACATCAAGCTTACACTGCATCCACATGATGCACCAGCTGGGTGCTCTGGTGATATTTTTATATAGTTTTCAAATTGCTACATTGGTATTCCATCCCCAAAGCCTCCAGATAAATTCAGCAGTGCCTGATGCCCAGGGACTCAGAGACATCCCACTCCAGTCTGGCCTTAGAGACCCAGGGTCTCACGGCATGGTGGCAAAAGAAAGTGCAAAGTGCATGAGTTTGCTAAACCCACCAAAAAACCTGAACTACCGGAGGATCTGGGATAGGAAGATTCATGAAGAAAATTAACAAAATATAAACAACATAAAAGACTTGCTGTTACTTTTAACCACTAGCAATTACTTGCATCTTCATATTTGTAAAAACTAATCTGGCTATTCCCACAAACAAGGCTATAGAGACAGCTGTGATCTTGAAAGTTATGTAAGCTAATTGGGTTTCTAAGTGGTGTTCAAAAGGCAGACTTTCTGGAATAACTTTCTGATTTGTCCAGGTGCTTTCTGTGTTGAACATCACAAATGATGAAGTAAGATGTGAAACTTTCAGTAGTAAATAATTATAAAAATAATTCCTTTTGAACCTAATGTTGACAAAATGGATATTTATGAGAATGTGCCCTATCTCAGTGAGTGTTTTGGCTCTATGTGTCTAAGACAATAAAAACCCAAAGTCCATAACTGCAGATGATTTTTGTTCCTAAGTGTACTGTACTAACTTGCACTTGAGACATTACACATAAAGATATCTACCTCAGATACAGTTTAGGGTGGTCAAGAAGACCTTTTAGAAAAAGGACTATAGCATAAGGAGGGGAGAGGTCTGCCAGTGTGCCTAGAGCATCTCTAAGCCTAAAACCCCTGGGAAAATGAATACTTCCTTTTGAGCTTGTTTCAATAAGCCTTGGTTTGAAGCCCTCCCACGCCCACACGAAAGAAGTCTTGCTCCCCACAAGAGGTGGTCTCCTCCAACACCCAAGCAGAGAAGAAAGTCCATGAACGGTAGGAGAGAAGGGAGATAAGGAGACATACTTGGACAAGTGATGAGAAATGACTCCCAATGCACTGCCCTGTGGGAGGCCTGCCAAGCCCTTGCCCCGAGGCAGACTGACCTCTCCATAGCCTGGGAAACAGAACTACTTTGTACAAACCTAACACAGTGGTCTATGCCACATGAGCCTGTAAATAGGGATGCTTCCCTAACTATATGGAGGTGTTAACTAGTCAGGGAGTGTAAGATTTTCTGCTTTTATCAGCTTCCAGGCAGATAATTAATCTAGAGATATTACTTACAAGAAGTTATCCCAACAAACCCAGACAGCTATGATAAATTATTGCTTTTAAAACGTGAAAAAACACAAAGAACATCACTCCCACCCTAACAAGAAAAATAAAAAGAGCTGGATAATCTACATCATTGTTTTGAACCCAAGGTCATGGGACATTTTGTGAGCTTAGGTCACCAGACAAGCAGGTGAACTAAATGCCACAGAAGTGGAAGATAAGAACTGCTTCCCCTTTGTCTCAGCACAGAGGAAGTGACAGCTGTCACCTAAGTGAGTAGGAAGAAAACAAGTACAATGTTAAAGCGTTCTTAAAGGCCCATTGTGTGTTCTGGGGATAGCTCAGATTAGAATCATGGGGACCCAAGTACCTTAGAAGTCCACACCAATCACAGCTTCTTTTCCATTGGCTCCACCATGTGCTCGTGAGAAAGATTAGGGGCAGGCCAGGACTTATCTGTGTTCTGGTCCTTGCATGATTACAAGGTGGTGATGGGCCACCGCCAGGGAATAAGCACACCACCACCATGGCCACAGTCCCTTCTGATGCAGGAAACAAATGCCTCTTCTCTGCTATGTTTTGTATCTTATCTCTGTCAGGAGGCAAAGACATCTGCTGCTGGGGCTGAGGCAGGAAACCCCGGTACACCCTGGTCTCAGGAAAGGGCTCTGTCTCTGGGGAAGAACGGAACCTTGCCCACACCCTGCACCCTGCACTGACTTAAAGGGGAGGTACTCTTGGACTTGCTTTTGCCCAAGGTCCGCAATGAGGTGCACAAGAGGTCTGCTGCTGTCGGAAGAGGAGCAGAAACCTCACTTATGCCCCAAACTCTCCACTGACACGAGGCCAAGTTCAGCCACCAGACCTTCAAGACCTGTGCTGTAAAAAATAATTTTCTGCAATGACAGAATTATTTTATAGCTCTGCTGTTCAATAGAGTAGCCACAAGCCACATGTCCTATTAATCACCTTTAATTTTAATTAAACTACAATTAATTGTAGTTACAATTAATTGCAATTACATTTTATTTTGTTTTTTATTTTAGAAACAGAGAGAGAGTGAGAGTGAGTGAGCATCAGTTGGGGAGGGGCAGAGGGAGAGAGAGAATCTTAAGCAGGCTCCACACTCAGTGCAGAGCCCGAAATGGGGCTCAATCCCACAACCCTGGAATCATGACCTGAGCCAAAATCAAGAGTTGGATGCTCCACTGACTGATCCACCCAGGTGTCTCTACAATTACATTTTAAATAGCCAATGTAGCTAGTGCCCAGGTCACTGCAGCTCTAGACCTGAACTAAGGCAGAAGCAGAAGTTGCCCACCACTCAGTAAGAGCAGGAATGCTGAGAAAGCTCTATCTCAGAAGCTCAGGTACATAGCACCTGCCTCATCCTAAAGCTAGAGCAAGAGAGGCAAGAGTCCTCTGCCCCACTCACGTCTCATGCTAGGTAACAAGCACCAGCGGATTACAACAAGTAGAGGTGCAAAGGCGGAGAGGAAGAGAGGGAGAGACAGGGAGAGAAGGTGACCTCTTCTGTGGCAAAGGCATACGGGGTCTGTCAGCAGAGTAGAATTACTGCAGAAAATGCCTGACCATCCAGACCATCCACTAAGAACATTGAAACAGCAGCCCACCATGGGAGGAGCTTAAAAGCTATGGTAACTATAGCAACAAGAGACCCAAAATTAGTTCAACTCTTGACTAGATTAGCTCAATCCCTCACATTAATGATCTGTCTGAAAAAGAGGTGTGCCTATTCCCAGGTATAAATAATATTTACATTGGTCTCTACTATTCTTTTACACACAGTAATAGGCACTGAATCAAAATTTTGTGTGACACACAAAAAGCAACCCCCCTAAACCCATTATCAACAGACAGAATAGGCAACACAACAAGATTGAAAGATGGTCCAGATGGTGAACTGATCAGATAATTTAAAATAACTATAATTAATATTTTAAGAATCCAGTGAAAAGGTGGACAACATGTACAAACAAATGGGCAACTTTAACAGAGACATGGAAATGACTTTTTAAAAGCCAAATGGAAATATTAGAAGTGAAAAACATGATATCAAAGATTAACTCCTTTGGGGCACCTCGGTTAAGCTTCTGACTTTGGCTCAGGTCATGATCTCATGGTTCGCGGGTTCGAGCCCTGCACTGGGCTCTGTGCTGACAGCTCAGAGCCTGGAGTCTGCTTAAGATTCTGTGTCTCCCTCTCTTTGCCCCTCTCCCGCTCATGCTCTGTCTCTCTCTGTCTCTCAAAAAGAAATAAACATTAAAAAGTAAACAAAAGATGAACTCCTTCAATAGGCAGACTGGGGACAACAGAGGAAAGATTCAGTGGAACTGAAAATATCTGAACGGAAAATAGAAACACAAAGACAAGAAGAAAAACACTGTGATCTGTGATCAAAAAGCAAAAAGCAAACCTAGCAAAACAAAAACAGAAGAGAACTACCAAGAGCTATGGGACAACATCAAACAATCTAACATATATACTTGACATCCCTTAAGAAAAAGAAAGAAAGGGACCAAAGAAATAATAATAATAAAAAAATAGCTGAGAATTTTTCCAAAATGTAACTATTAATAACAAATACAGATATAAGCAGGATGGATACATCTAGCACAACAGAGTGTAAGTGCTGAAAATCAAAAATAAGGAGAATATACAATATATTGGAGGAAATGGATAAAAAGAAATCAAAAAAGGAAATTAAGTCTTGGACTTAAGCTGTGGCCTCTCCGTAAGAGACCAATGAGTGTTTAGCCTTTTAGTAAAATGTGGATTGTAGCAAAGCTGTCTCCCACACTTGCAGCCCTTACTGGACCATATAAACAATACTCGAGTGAAAGGATTTTGTGTTCCTTCACGAAGGCATCCATGCAGTAACCACAGAATATAAATCTGAGGATGTAGGCATGGCATGGCATTTTGTGCAGACTTACCAAAACTTCTCAAAGACGTAGCTTGCTGAATAATATAGTTTTTGTTGTAGCGGAATTAAAATTATCTTTTGAAATAAGTCAAAAATGCCCGGAATTAGAGCTATCTGAATACCAAACGTAATGGGAGTACAAAACTGAAACTGAAACGTGTTATGGACCAAATGTAATGATATCATCTTTGCATTTGTTCCTATAAAACCCCAATAAGACTGGGAAAATAAAAACTTGCACAGCTTGCTCCTCTACAACTGTTTTTAAAAGTATTTTTTGGTTTTTGATATTAATTAGATTGACTCAGCAGATAATCTTAGCTTTTGGTAAGTTGTGCTAATATGCAGAGGATATCTGTATCTATTTAATGCTTAGGAAATACAATTTCAAAACTAAAGCTGCCTGTTATAAAACACAAATAATGCATGAAAAAGAATTTAAAGAAGAGTTTGAGGCAAAACCTGAAAGGCTCGTATCCATTTAGCCTGTTCTTTGGGGTATTCTACTATTTGTAGGGAATACTGTCTAAAATCCTGGGTGCTTCTGTTTGAGGCACTGTCGGGTGTTCCCTTAATCAAAGGGTCGGATTTGTTTTCTTTTTCTGCAGTTAGTGCTTGAGAACTGCTAAAAGGTACCACCTGCACCTGGACACCTTGAGGCAGTTTCAGGATCCTAGAGTCAAGGGTCAAATATTCAAATGAACATGAGGCTTTTAAATTTGGGGTCATTACTGCAGTTTGTTTAGTTTAAAAATATATGGAAAGTACACTAGTCAGTAGAACGAAAATATTTAAGCAAATGAAAGGCAAATGTGTGTAGTAGGTAAGGGGGTTGTCTCTGTAGCCAATCTGCGTTCCCATCTCAGCTCTGATACTTACTTGCTTGTGCCTCAGTTTCTCATTTTTTAAAAAGGAACCATAATAATACCTACCTTAAAAAGCCCTAAAATTTTTTTTAAATTTATTAACAAATTGTTATGAGCTCTTAATAAACAAATTGTTATGAGGCTTCTTAAATGAATTAATATGAAGGCCCAGACTAGTACCTGGCATGTGATTGGTGGTCTTTGTATTTATTATAATTATTTCTTTTTATTTATTTATTTTTTCAACATTTATTTATTTTTGGGACAGAGACAGACAGAGCATGAATGGGGGAGGGGTAGAGAGATCGGGAGACACAGAATCGGAAACAGGCTCTAGGCTCTGAGCCATCAGCCCAGAGCCTGACGCGGGGCTCGAACTCACGGACCGTGAGATCGTGATCTGACTGAAGTCGGACGCTTGACTGACTGCGCCACCCAGGCGCCCCTAATTATTTCTATTAGTGTCATTAATAAACTTTATATTAAAACAAAGTAAAAATGGATTAGTTGAATTGGAAATATCATACTTTCTTGAGAGAACCCAAAAGACTTTTTTTTTTCCTGCTGTGACTTAAACAGACTCTTTTGTGGTATAATCGTGTTTATTGTGGGTCATCATGTGGAATAATATAATATGTTCCCATAATGCCCAGAATTGGTTAACGTCACTAGTTTTGATGAGAGGGACCAGGATTCCTTTGCTGGTATACCGGCATCTTTAAAACACATTATTAACACTACTATAAAAACTGTACACATATAAGATAATTTCCTAAACTGAACTAAAAACAACTTAAATATCTTTAATAGTACTAATTGTAAAAAAAAAAAAAATATTTTGACTATGCACATTTAAGTCATATTATGAGCAGTCATATTTGCCTCATCCTTTATTGTTTACAAAGTAATTGTATATTCCATAAGTACTCCAATTACTAATATTCATATAATATAAATATGATGTTATAAACCAGAACAAGAAACCCGCTATGGATTTGCTTTAATGAGTAGAGAAACTGCCCGTGTCCTCCACCAGAAAGACAAGAAGAGTTATTTTCTTAATAGGACCTCAGAGGGTATCTTTTATGGCCTACAGAACTGGAATGGAAGGCTAGAATATTATTATACTGGAAAGGATTTTATTATTATGTGTTTTCTCTAAAGTTTTTATTTTATAGTTAAGGTAAAAAGTGAAATCCAGGAAAGGCCTAAATTAGAATTGCTCTTAGGGGATTAAGCATGTCCTTAAAAGCTGGAAAAATATGTCATTTATATGCAAACCATAAGCACTGTTAAAAGGCCAGACCAAAAAAGAACAGCATGAGAAATAATGCAGTGACAAGACAGGTACAGCAAAATCCAGAACTATTTAAAACATCAAATTTCCAAGTGGAAAGTTCATAGAAAGTATCTATCTGTGCCCTAAACAGAATAGTGAGCTAAGAAATGTAGCTGGATACAGGGTGAGCTGTTCATGGTCTTTAATATGGCAGGTGACTTAGATGCTTGAGTTTGGGGAAGCCATATGTAACAGAATGAACAGCCCAGAGAGAGGTGTTGACAAGCAAAAGAACACAGGGCACCCTTGGAAAAGATTGGAAGGCAGCACCAGGCACACCCTGTGAAGCAGTGAGTTGTCCTTTCCAGTTTTCAGCCCCTACCAATAACTCACATTATTTTCAACATCTTTCTTGCAAATGTACTTGCTCATATGTATTAATTAGTGGTCACAGACTTACAGACAAGCCTCTAATTCAAGAATGTTCCTGTTACTGGCAAATGCTCTGCAAGATAGCATCTTTTATACTTTTTAGTATTAAAATGTTGCTATCTATTTATTTGGCACTTTGCAAATTATAATTCCTATTCCTCCTAAACACATTCACAACTCAAAGAATGGGGAAACTTTTGGAGTTTGGGCTTTTGTTTCTTTCATTGTTTTTTCTTTTAAAAAAAGTGTATCCCCAAATGTCCATCATAAATATAAACATATAATTTCAGATACATCACTTTTATTTTTTTACGTAAAGTTAAATAACTTTTTTAAATTAAAAAAAATTTTTTTGAGAGAGAGAGAGACAGAGAGTGGGGGAAGGACAGAGGAAGAGGGAGACACAGAATCTGAAGCAGGCTCCAGGCTCTGAGCTGTCAGCACAGAGCCCGATGTGGGGCTCAAACTCACAAACTGTGAGATCATGACCTAAGCTGAAGTTGGAGGCTTAACTGACTGAGCCACCCACGCATCACTAAATATCTTCCTTTTTAAAAACAAGTATAGGGGGCACCTGGGTGGCTCTGTTGGTTGAGCATCAGACTTTGGCTCAGGTCATGATCTCGCAGTTTATGAGTTCGAGCCCCACGTCGGACTCTATGCTGACCACTCAGAGCCTGAAGCCTGCTTCGGATTCTGTCTTCCTCTCTCTCTGCCCCTTCCCTATTCATATTCTGTCTCTCAAAAATGAATAAATGTTAAAAAATTAAAAAAATAAAAACAAGTATAGTTTTTTATACTAAATATTAATGAGTTGAAATATAATCTTACCCTGGTATGGGTACGAATATGCATCTTCAGTCCATCATTTTTACTGAATCCTTTTTCACAGTAAGGGCATTGATAGGGCCGCTCACCTGCAAACAGAGGAAGTCTCCAGGTCAGAAAAAAGTAAGGTAGCAAAGCACTGTGCCATTTGGTAGGCCCTGCACTACCAGAAAGAGGCTCCACATGCAGCTGAGCCAACACACGGTGGGCAGTTCAGGGCAATGGACTGTGTCTTCCCCTTGTGCACGGAGGGACTGAGCCCAGAGCACTTCAGTATTTAAACATTTGCCAACATCAGGCTTGTGTCATGTTCCTTTTAATATGTGAGCCCGAGTTAAATCTCCTGATTTTATGCTGGGCTCAATCTCATGAACTGTGAGATCATAACTTGAGCCAAAATCCAGAGTCAGACAGTTAACCCACTGAGCCACCCAGGTGCCCTGATTCTTTGTTTAAAAAAATTTTTTTTAATGTTTATTTATTTTTGAGAGAGACAGAGCACGAGCAGGGGGAGGAGAGGGAGAGGAGGACACAGAATCTGACTCTGAGCTGTCAGCACAGAGTGCGACGTGGGGCTCAAACCCACAAACCACAAGATCATGACCTGAACCGAAGTCGGAGCTTAACCAACTGAGCCACCCAGGCGCCCCCTTGATTCTTTGGTTTTAAAAAGAGATTTCATATTCTATATCAGTTGGGGGTGATGAGTTTCAAAAGAATTTCACAAATTGGTAATATGTTAAGTAGAACCACTGGTAGTTCAATAACTGATCCATACTCGCTCAGATTACTGAGTACCTTCCATCTAGAGGTTATTATTTAGAAAACAGGCAAACCATTTTTAAAAAAACAAGTGAACATACACAACACATTAAAAGAAATTTTACTGTGAGATGACAAAATGTGACAAAATTTAGTCTCCAGGACAAATCTGAAGCTACCCTCTAGTCAAAGCCTAATTATTTAGAAAGAACAGTAACTGAGAATCACTATTTATTCTTTATTCTCTCATTTAACAATGCACTTACATGGCAGGATGCCAGACCCTGCAATCAAAGAAGGACACACTAAAATGTTTGCCTTCAGCATATGTAAAACTTCCATGTCTTCCCTTTCCCTCAGAGACAGGTCTTTCCTTTCATAAGCAGCATATGTTAGTCCTTTACTTGCTCATGTCCCATTTGAGTCTCACTCTGGTTCAATCTGGGTATCACTCGCATTATTCCAGCAAACTCCCCTGTGAGGTCAACAATGAACTCCCTGTTGCTCCAATGGTCACTTTTCATCACAGTCTTTCTGACCTTCCCATTGTGTCTGACACTGCTTCATGAGATGGCAGCGACAATGTTGAGTTGCAAGGCCCCTGTGACACATGGGGCCTTGCTCCGCCTAAGTACTGTGTGTTTTCAGCAGTAACATCACGTAGACGTGAATGTAGCAGAGCCCCCAGTGAAGCTTCATTTTCCCAGCCTCCCACCGGGAAGGAGCACCCAGGACTCTCCCTTTGAATTGGGCACTATAACATGATGGCAACCTCCCAAAATGGAAAAAAAAAAAAAAGGTAAATAAAAGTAACAATGGCTGTACAAACAGAAACAGTACTCTTTAAAGAACTATCCAGACTTGTCAACTTCTTTTGTGAGACAAAAATCAACCTTTGCACTAGGGAAGTGGACCCGGAATTTTTGACCTTATTATAATCATGACCCCTAGGAAGGTGTGGCTCTTCACTGTCAGAAGAATAAAGGCATAGAGTCCAATTTATTTGAAAAACTATGAAAATAGAATCTTATTTTAACACTAAACTTATAACATGTATTTATCTTAATTCAGATCTCTCTGTGGAGCCCCAGTCTTGAGAGAGTCATACATCAACCAGGTATCTTTATTTGGATACCCCACAAATAACTCCAATTTGGCATTCTGAATTCATGTCTTCAACTTCTAATCCTATGTGCTCTGCATCTCCTGCCCTGATTAGTGATACCACACTCATCCAGTTACCAAATAGGAAGCTTAGCCCTCCAACGTACTTCCTTTTATTCACTGTCCCCTATAGCCAGTACCTAAGTCATACTGATTGTACTTCTCTGATATTTCTGTAATGCTTCTCCTTGATGATGATTACAAAAATGAAAATGAATTAATAATAGTAGCAGTAGTAACAGCATCAGCAGTAGTGGAAGGAGTAGTAGCTACAACTGCCATTTATTGATTTCTTGACCATTTAACCTTTACCATGCATGCCCCTCCCCCCCTTGCAAAAAAAGAACTGAAGAATACAGAATAACACAGCAAAATGTTAATGCTGACAGTGGTAACTCCTGCATCATAGAATTCCAGATAATTTTTTTTTATTTCCTTCTTATAAAGCATGAAAAGCAAAGCAGTCTTTTAGATTTTTCAAAGTTTGTTTTACTTTAGTGATAGACAATGAAGAATGCTAAAATGTTTCTTATTTATTAACAAATCAACCAACAAATCAAATCTAGATTACAAATAAAGCATGATAAAAACAGCAAGTAGTTTACACTTTCAAAAAGTCATTTCAAAATTCTTCTCACAAGCCTAAAATAATTTAATATTCATGGTATTCTCTTTGTTTAGCTTTAGGTGTCTTCTCGCTCTCCAAATACCAACAGAATATCCAGCAAACAAAAATCAAAGACTTGTAGTCATCAGGTAAATTAAATGTTAATTAAGCCTAATGTAACATACCACATTACTATTTTCTTTCTTAAGAGCTAAAATTGATTAAGCAAAAAAAGAGAGAAAGAAATTCTAGAGAATGGAGCAAAACAAATCCATTCTTTACATTACCTAGAGTCATAATATAGAAATTTCCTCTATAGACATGAAAATGTTAACTTCTGTTAGAAGGATAGATTTTCTCCTTTTTTTAGAATCTGATTGTCCTGAATTTGAATAATACTTGTCCTCTTTCTATATAACTCTGGGGAGGTTATTCAACCTCACTGAACCTCTGAAAAATGGGATAAATTGTATCTATCTCATAGGGACAGTGACCATGTATTCAGGTTTGCCTAAGGCAATTTCAGTCTATGCTGCTTATCCCAGATTAATGATTAACACTACTCCCTTCACTTTCACCAGTGTCCCAATTAGGACAATAAAAATACATGGTTAACTATTACAGATTGAACTGTGCCTCCCCTCCAATTCATATGTTGAAGTTTTAACCCCCTTACCTCAAAATGTGTCCTTGCAAATGTTATTTGAGTAGCGTAGATCCCTAATCTAATATACAAGAAGATGGTCACGCAAAGACACACACAAGGAGTACTCCCTGTGAAGAGTCCAGTGATGTGGCCACAAGACAAAGAACTACCAGGAGCCAAGAGAAAGATCTCCAACAGGTCCTTTCTTAGTGCCAGAGGGAGCTGGCCCTAATGACACCTTGATCTTAGACTTCTAGCCTTCAGAACTGTGCAACAACAAATTGTTTAAACTACTCAGTTTGTGGTACTTTGTTACAACAGTCCTAGCAAACAAATACAGTCACTGGACTCATAAGGTTAGCAAATTTTTATAATTTTTTAAAAATTTTATTTATTTTTGAGAGACAGAATGAGCAAGGGAGGGGCAGAAACAGAAGGAGAGAGAGAGAATCCCAAACAGGCTCTGTGCTGACAGTACAGAGCCTGATGTGGAGTTCAACTCACAAAACCACAAGGTCATGACCTGAGCTGAAACGGAGACTCTGACACTTAACCAAATGAGCCACTCAGGCGCCCCATTAACATTTTTTTAATGTTTATTTATTTTTTAGAGAGAGAGAAAGCAGGGGAGGGCAGAAAGAGAAGGAGACACAAAATTCGAAGCAGGCTCCAGGCTCCGTGCTGTCAGCACAGAGCCCATTATAGGGCTTGAACTCATGAGCCATGAGATCATGACCTGAGCTGAAGTTGGACGCTTAACCAACTGAGCCAACCAGGTGCCTAATTTTGGCAATTACTATCTTTACTGATGTCTCTCTGTGCTGCACATGAGGCATATGTAAACTGCCCAGAAGAAGAGAAACTGGTACCTCCAGAGGACTGAATTTCTGCTCCGTTCCTACTCCAACCCTGAGATCCAGTGATAATGAGCGGATATGTTTGGGAAATTTGGGTAAGTCCAATTCCACTCATTCATTGTAATATCCCTGAACAGAACTCTAATCTTAAAGGATGTCACTGGGTAAATGGCTTTGATGAATAGAATTCATTTGAAATCTAGCCTGCGTGATTTGCAAATCAGCTTACACTCTATATTAAACTGCTACCCTCTCTATGCATTTGTTTGGAGCATCTTTAAGGCAATCAAGCCCTTAAGACTCTGAAGACAAAGCCATCTGTGGTCCCACACAATCTGCAGCTGAAGGTGACCTGTACAAGTGAACATGCTAGTAACTATTAAAGTCATTTGCCTAATTTTCATTTTTAAAGGAAGCTGTTATTCTTAGTTGTTTTTTTTTACATTATGCTTATGATACATTCCTTCATTATTTCAAATTATTGTGATGCATATGTCTCTAGGAAATATTTTTATCTACACATTAGATTATTCTGGAGTAAACAGGACCTAATCTTCAATTTGAGTTAACCCTGAGAATATAAATCTTTCTTTTTTATTTGAGAGAGAGAGAGAGAGAGAAAGAGGGAGAGAGAGAGAGAGAGAGAGAGAGAGAGAGAGAGAGCGCCTGTGTACGTGAGCTGGGGAGGAGGGCAGAGGGAAAAAGAAAGAGAGAGAGAGAATTTTTTTTAATATATATTTATTTTTGGGTGAGCTCAAGTGGGGGACAGGGACAGAGAGAAAGGGACAGAGGATCTGAAGTGGGCTCTGTGCTGACAGGCTGACTGCAGTGAGCCTGATGCGGGGCTTGAACTCATGAACTGCAGGATCATGACCTGAGCCAAAGTCGGAGGCTCAACCGACTGAGCCGTTACATATGCCATTACGTATCATAATGTGGCTAGTATTTTGTGTTAATTACGGTTAGAGTTTCTAAAGTTATTGACAAAAACTCTGCTCCTTGTAATAGCAGTTAACATTAACCAGATTTTTCTGGCTGGTAAATTCAAGCATTCTTTTAGTTATCAAAGCTCATCAGGAAAAAGTAGAGGGCAAGTCAGGAATGTGTGTTATGTCTCAAAGCAGGTCCCAAGTTAATGCAAATACTAACATAATATTAAGCTGCATACTGAGAACCACCTTCAACATTCAGAAGGGAAATACAATACTGGAAAATATCTATGAGATTTAGCTACCGACAGCCAAATTTAATGACCACAGCAGCACAAATGATATTGACATGTACATAAAGGCAAAATATTTTTCACTTAACTAAGGAAAATAGATAAATTCTTTGCATTTGCTTCTCTCTTTAAATTATATTCTGACACTATAGTCTTAAAATCCACCTGTGTTTTCTTCAAACATATCAAGGAACAAACAGAAGCATGGTGGCAATTGTAAACGGTTGATTTCAAGTTGATTTTCAAAATGCCACAAAGTGGATACTGAATGAAGCTAACTTAGTCATGCATTAAATATTTCTTGAGCGCATAACATCTTCTAGTTACTATCCTGGGTTTTGGAAATGCAATTGTAAATAGTCACAAAGTCACTGCCTTTTCAATTTTACTAGTGTACTGAAAAGACAAGAAAAAGTAAAGAAAAAACAAAATAGTTTCAGATATTGATAAATTATATGAAGAAAATAGGTTTCAAAAAACAGAGACAGGTTTTAAGAAGACCTCTGTGGGAATGGGGAGAAGGACTGAGCCAACTTTGTTACAAAAGGCAAAAGAAGTGAATGAATGCCAATGCCAATCCTTGATGCCAATTTCACATGATTGATGCACACTGTTTTTTTAACTCTTCATATTTGAATTAGAACTATTTAAGGGGGGCCTGGGTGGCTCGGTTGGTTGGGCACTGGGCTTCGGCTCAGGTCATGATTTTGCAAGTTTGAGCCCCATGTCGGGCTCTGTGCTGGCAGCTCAGAGCCTGGAGCTGCTTGGGATTCTGTGTCTGCCTCTCTCTCTGCCCCTCCCCCACTCGTGCTCTGTCTGTCTGTCTGTCTCCCTCTCTCTCTCTCTCTCTCTCTCTCCAAAGTAAATAAACATTAAAAAAAAACTTGAAAAAGAAGTATTTAAGCTTACTGAACTTGAAGTAAGTAAGTGCCTCCAAATTCTCATAGCTGGCCCACTTAAGATTGAAATAGCTTAAGTATTTGAAATGTGCAGGGAGGAGGATAGAGGATGTTCAGAAAAGAGCTGCAGAAAATTGGAGAGGGCCTTCTTTTTTTTTAATGTTTTATTTATTTTTGAGGTAGAGAGAGACAGAGCATGAGCAGGGGAGGGACAGAGAGAGAGGGAGACATAGAATCTGAAGCAGGCTCCAGGCTCTGAGCTGTCAGCACAGAGCCCGATGCAGGGCTCGAACTTACGGACCACAAGATCATGACCTGAGCCGAAGTCAGACGCTCAACTGACTGAGCCACCCAGGCACCCCGGAGAGGGCCTTCTTGATGCAGCTAGTGGTAACAAGAGGGGACAGCTGGATGCCACATGGAGCAAGCACCTTATCAGAGTCTAGCCTAGTCCTCAAACAAGTTACCTTGAGTCTTTGAAGAAGAAAATGCACAATGACCACAACCATCCTCTGGCAAAAATAGCTAAAAACAGGAAAAATCAGATTCTGGTTTAATATATGCCATTAGGATTATAATTTATTGACGTTACCGTTATTTCATGGAATGTAATTTTAATTAAAGACATCAGAACTCGAGACCTCACCAAAGGATTAACATATTAATATTAAAACAGAATCCTAAAATGTGTGAAGGTAGTGCAGGTTAGCATGTATCTTCATGACAAAAGGACCCTAAAGCCACAACATCACTGACCATCCATCTATTGTTCCACAACCAGCCTCAAAGTCCAACGTCTTAGAAACCTTGATATTCTCAAATTAGCCCCTGGATTTAAGAAATAAATTTGGCCACTCTATAAAAGGGATCTGCGATCAAATTTTATTTCAAGCTACTAAACACACTGCAACACATTTAGCAATAATGACCATGACCAACCTTGAAGATTAAAAAGTGTTAAAATGATAACTTTCATGTTCTGTATATTTTACCACAATTTAAAAACAGAAATGTGGGGCGCCTGGGTGGCGCAGTCGGTTAAGCGTCCGACTTCAGCCGGGTCACGATCTCGTGGTCCTGAGTTCGAGCCCCACGTCGGGCTCTGGGCTGATGGCTCAGAGCCTGGAGCCTGTTTCTGATTCTGTGTCTCCCTCTCTCTCTGCCCCTCCCCCGTTCATGCTCTGTCTCTCTCTGTCCCAAAAATAAAAACAGAAATGTAAAGCCAATGAGCCCTATGCTGTGGAAGATTTTAAGCAAGCAGAAAAGCTTAATATATAATGCATACATTTTAAGAGATTTTGATTAAAATAAAAGCAGATTATTTTCTGAAAATATTTTAATAATTTTAACTTTTATTTTGTCAATATAATTAAAACCTATGAGATTTCAGAGACCTCTCATAAGTTTCTAAAGAGATGAAAAGATGAATACACACAGATAACATAATTTAAGATAAAATAAAGTTAAACTCCCACTTTCAATGAATTCAAATGAAATAATGTTTAAATAACTGGATTAAATAACACAACGATTTGGGGGCCATAGTTTTACTTTTCACTTTGAGTTTTCCAACAAACAATCAATTTTGGAGAGGGCAAATTTCAACTGAAAAAACAAAACTTAAAATGTATGTTCATGAAAAATACTCTAAGATGATTCCATGTGGTTGAGCTTCAAAATATAAGTTCTATATGGGAATTCTTTAGAGCTTTAAATTTGTTTTCCACAAATATCATGAGACTATCCTGTTTTGCTTTTGTGGACTAAGGGCATTGTTATAAGACATCAAAGTGACTCATTCTAAATAAAAATTAAATAAAAAACTTAGTTGCACAAGCACCACCCAATCACTTTTCCAATTCCACCACTCCAACCCCTTCAATTTATGGAGCATCTAATAAACTAAAAGTACACCACAGAGAGAACTGAAATGTTACCCTGACAGATGGGAGTAACTGAAGTTCATTCTTGGCACTTTTCTATTAATTGAAATACTTCTTTTTTTTTTCCTGCAGCAGAAAGAGCCATGAAACCCCACTGACCTCACTGAACCCCACGTTGTTGCTCTTGGAATGCTCCTATTAATCAGATCCCAAAATCTCACTTGATCTGAAGAAGTTAAGCCCAAGGACACCCTCTCTGAAAGAAAGACATCAAAAATCTGAACTTGACATCTTCTCCTTGAGTAATTCAACTTTTATTTATTTTCTTTTTGGAATATTTATTCCCAACCAGAGAGAGCACTGTGGGTTTTTTTTTTTAATGTTTATTTATTTTTGAGAAAGAGAGAGAGAGAGCAAGCAGGGGAGGGGCAGAGAGAGAGAGGGAGACACAGAATCTTAAGCAGGCTCCAGGCTCCGAGCTGTCAGCACAGAGCCTGATGTGGGCTCAAACTCACAAACCGCAAGATCATGACCTGAGCCAAAGTCAGAGGCTTAACAAACGGAGCCATCCACGCACCTTGTATTTCAACTTTTAAAAGTTTGAATAGTTTACTATTAGAAGGAAATTTCTTCTAATTTACTAATTAGAAGGAATTAGTAACTTCTAATAGTTACTATTAGAAGGGCAATAAAATATAAAACTCAAAATTAATGAATGAGGAAACATTCATTAACTGAATGAATCAAAATTCAAACTTTTTGCCATCTGAATCAAAACAAACCAATTTTTTAATGCAATTTCTACGAATGGAGCTAAGAAAAAGCAAAAGATGCATTCTTTTCCTGAATATAGTTACAGTGTCCATCCCTCATTTCTAAAGAGATGCCAAATCAAATGAGGTGAGGTTCACAGAGGAACAGAAAAATAGGAGAGCCATGTGCTCACTAATTTTCTAATCTCAAATAAAGAGCCACAACTATTTATGGGTTGAAGGCAATATAAAAACTGTGTTTTACAGATGCAAACAAAACAGATCATGAGAGGCAGAATAAAAAAAAAGACAAGAGTTCATGAAGATGTAGCTAGGAAAAGAAAGTAAAAGACTCCCTAGTGAAGATGCTCTGACTTCAGCCAACCAGGCGTATACATGACATGATCACATGTGATTTGTCTGAAGGGAGCGCGACACCTTCACAAAGTCCTTCACGTGAGCACCGACAGAAGCAAAGGCAAATGTCGCACAAACAGAAGAAACATCTGAACAATCCAGACACGGGCAAAGTTTTAAAAACTCTGACCAAGAAAGAACAATTCCTACACGAGTTCTCCCCACTACTGTATGAAGGGACATTTTAAGGTAGGTAAGTAGACCAAGGGAAGGTAATTACTGATTTGGTTTTGTTCGTAGGGAGTCAGACTTCAGTGGGAAAACTAAGAATTTCACCCAGCAGTTTCCCATATTTAGGACTCTCCACCGGAAATGTTATTTAGCCCAGTATTTACGAGCATAGTTTGTGAACACAGGTCCTGGAGTGATGAAGTAGTCAAACCTCAAGAGCCTGAAAAGGCCCGAATAGCCAAAGTAATTTTGAAGAAGAAGACCAAAGCAGGAGGCATCACAATCCCAGACTTTAGCCTCTAGTACAAAGCTGTAATCATCAAGACAGCATGGTATTGGCACAAAAACAGACACATAGACCAATGGAATAGAATAGAAACCCCAGAACTAGACCCACAAACGTATGGCCAACTCATCCTTGACAAAGCAGGAAAGAACATCCAATGGAAAAAAGACAGTCTCTTTAACAAATGGTGCTGGGAGAACTGGACAGCAACATGCAGAAGGTTGAAACTAGACCACTTTCTCACACCATTCACAAAAATAAACTCAAAATGGATAAAGGACTTGAATGTGAGACAGGAAACCATCAAAACCTTAGAGGAGAAAGCAAGAAGACCTCTCTGACCTCAGCCATAGCAATCTCTTACTCGACACATCCCCAAAGGCAAGGGAATTAAAAGCAAAAGTGAATTACTGGGACCTTATGAAGATAAAAACCTTCTGCACAGCAAAGGAAACAACCAACAAAACTAAAAGGCAACCAATGGAATGGGAAAAGATATTTGCAAATGACATATCGGACAAAGGGCTAGTATCCAAAATCTATAAAGAGCTCACCAAACTCCACACCCAAAAAATAAATAACCCAGTGAAGAAATGGGCAGAAAACATGAATAGACACTTCTCTAAAGAAGACATCCGCATGGCCAACAGGCACATGAAAAGATGCTCAACGTCGCTCCTTATCAGGGAAATACAAATCAAAACCACACTCAGATATCACCTCACGCTAGTCAGAGTAGCCAAAATGAACAAATCAGGAGACTACAGATGCTGGAGAGGATGTGGAGAAATGGGAACCCTCCTGCACTGTTGGTGGGAATGCAAATTGGTGCAGCCGCTCTGGAAAGCAGTGTGGAGGTTCCTCAGAAAATTAAAAATAGACCTACCCTATGACCCAGCAATAGCACTGCTAGGAATTTATCCAAGGGATACAGGAGTACTGATGCATAGGGCACTTGTACCCCAATGTTTACAGCAGCACTCTCAACAATAGCCAAATTATGGAAAGAGCCTAAATGTCCATCAACTGATGAATGGATAAAGAAATTGTGGTTTATATACACAATGGAATACTACGTGGCAACGAGAAAAAAATAAATATGGCCTTTTGTAGCAACATGGATGGAACTGGAGAGTGTGATGCTAAGTGAAATAAGCCATACAGAGAAAGACAGATACCATATGGTTTCACTCTTATGTGGATCCTGAGTAACTTAACAGAAACCCATGGGGAAGGGGAAGGAAAAAAAAAAGAGGTTAGAGTGGGAGAGAGCCAAAGCATAAGAGACTGTTAAAAACTGAGAACAAACTGAGGGTTGATGGGGGGTGGGAGGGGGAGGGTGGGTGATGGGTATTGAGGAGGGCACCTTTTGGGATGAGCACTGGGTGGTGTATGGAAACCAATTTGACAATAAATTTCATATATTTAAAAAAAAAAACAAACAAACCTCAGGAGCCTGCACACAGAGGGTCTACCTACTAATAGTGCCAGTGAGCAAGAATCAAGAGTATATAACTCTGAGCAGCAAGAAACTGTGAAAATGATTCTCCTTACCCCCAAACCAGAAAAGGAATAAAACCTTCCCTAGCCCCAAGGCACACTTTGGAGCTGCAGGAAAACAACACACAGACAAGCTGCTCTCGGGGGAGAAAGTGGTAGCAATGGTAGAAGAAAGTGTATATCAGAGGAAACAAATCTCTTATAGTTTTCCTAAACTAAAGGAAAATGTTGGTGCCCCAAAGTGGATACAGGTCGCTATTCATATTATGTAGAAATGTACTAACAGATAAAGCTGTTGAGATACAGTTGATGAAAACTGTTGTCTGGGTCACTTCCATTATATCAAATAATACAATCAAAAGATCCAAGTATACCAAAAAAAATGAAGAGATGATAAAAAGAGAGGTACCAAACAATGGTACATTTTAAAAAGTTTACTTATTTATTTATTGAGAAAGAAAGAGACAGCATGAGCAGGGGAGGGGCAGAGAGAGAGGGACAGAGGATCCCAAGCAGGCTCTGTGCTGTCAGCACAGAGCCCAACATGGGGCTCAAACATATGAACTGTGAGATCATGACCTGAGCTGAAAGAGTCAGACACTTGGGGAGCCTGGGTGGCTCAGTCGGTTAGACGTCCGACTTTGGCTCAGGTCATGTTCTCGAGGTTTGTGGTTTGAGCCCAGCGTTGGTCTCTGTGCTGACAGCTGGGAGCCTGGAACCTGCTTTAGATTCTGTGTCTCCCCCTCTCACTGTCTCTCCCCCACTCACACTCTGTCTCTGTGTCTCTCAAAAAAAATTAAAAAAAAAAAAAGGCAGATGTTTGACTGGGCCACCCAGGTGCCTCAACAGTGGTATATTTCAAATCATCCCTATAATTGGAGTCATTGTGACTACATTACTAATCCAGTTGATGACTGTTCATGATGCCACATTCCAAGACCAGTGTTACGCCCTCATTCTTCCCTCTGTGCCTCATATCCACCCGATGACAAACCCTGACATAAGCACTATAGTTTTTGCGTTAGAAACTAGGGCCTTTGAAATGTTTGAAAAAATTTTTAAAAAAGATTATAATACTACCAATGAAAATGAAAATGAATATTTCTCCCTTTCTTTTAAGCTGTTATATATGCTTATCACTAACTCAAAAATCAAGTGGGAGGAGTGAAGTACAGAAAGAGTAAAAAATAGGGAAAAAATATTAACATTCGACTGATGTGGTCAGTATTCAGAAACGATCTGAAGTGTCAAAATAACGCAGAGAAAACAAAAATCATGTAGTTTAAGACTTTACCCAGGAATGACTTCTTAAGGAAAATGTAAGGCTCTGGAATTGTGATACTCAGAATATCATTTATTTGTATGCAGATTCTACACTCAGCTGTTCTGTTAACTCTTAGATTATCTGCAGGTAAGAGGACATTCAATTTGGCCTAATATTAGTAATTAACCACCTAGAAAATAAACATAGCAAAATAAGCTTCCTCTCAACATAGAAGGTAATCTAATTCTTGTAAAAATGTGGAAAACATGCCTTTAATGTTCATCTGTGTTTATAATTACTTTGCTAATCGCCTATTTTTATTTATTCATAATTATCATATTGCCTTAATACAGTTTATAATCATTTATAGCTACTTTTTTATAACTTTGAATATTCTAAAAAGAATAAATGAATTCCTTTAGAAAAAGAATGAGAAAACAGCGGCTAAAATCGAAGTACAATCAAATTATGATACACTGATCCTTTATTTCTAAGCTGATCACAGGTATTTACTAAAAAAATTAACTGTTTCCTAAGACAGTGATTTATTACTACATTCAAATGACAATGTGCAAGCAAGCCTAAACAGAAGGGCCAACACAGCCGGTATCTATTAACACAAAAAGTTGGTTGGAACTGTAGGCAAGTAATTAACCTTCTGGCCCAGAGCTTTAAAACCCCAAAAGCAGTTCCTAGAATTTCTTTCATAATTTATGAACAACTGATGGAATTCATGTCACAGTCCATGGATTCCCTTGCAGAATTGACCCCAGCTCTCACTGACCCTAAGAAGCTATAAACCAACAGGAGAATGTGCTCCACTATTTCGGCTGACCCGCAGAGTGCCATCCCTGTCTCTGTAGCTTAGGAAACGGGATGATAAATTACAGAGCTGCCTGCCAGGCACAGACCTAAACATTCACCTTCACTGATGGTGACGGCGACACACAGTACATGCACCCTCACTCACCCCAAGGCATCCCTGTTTGACAGCAAACCCTCCTCTATGTTGTACAGATGATCTATATTCTGCTGCTAAAGGTTATAAAAAGATGATGATGATGACACTGGGAACAGAGGGGCGGGCCGTATATCAAGGGAGGTGGCGTTAACTGGTTAAATTCAGGCAGGAATACCGAAGACAAAGCACACAGCAACCGTGGCGGCGGCAGCTCACACTACTGCATGCGCGCACTGGGCTAGGCGCGGTGCAAGGATCCTGACGTAGACCTTCACTTGTTCCTCAAAGCAATGCCATGAAGTGAGCACTATGCTTACCCTTGTTCTTTAGATGAGGAAACTAAGCTTTGAAGAGGTTAAGCAACTTACTGTAAAGCTCACACTGGGAGGAAATAAATAAAAATGGAGTGAGTGCTTGTCACCTGACTCCAGGATCCAGATTTAGGATATGATCGAGGTATTAAATAACAAGGAAGCAGAGACAGCTGACTTTATGGTGAGAAAGTTTCTCCATAACTGGAATTAAGTAACAAACTACAGACCCTCAAGCTTCTAAATTGAGACTATCATCCTCAACTGGTTGATATATCAACGATCACCAAACATTATGGAAGGAATGTATGTAATTCTATAGTTAGTTCAAGAGTAACAGTAAAAATTAGAATAAGAACTAAAAGTACCAGCAATGTGTACACTGAAAAAAGTTTAAGCCTTTAGCTCCAGAGGAACAACAGTAGCATAACCTTAGCAAATCACTGAATTTTGCAGGGCATGGGTGCAATTAAGAGGCTTAAACTAGAAAATTTATGAAATTCACTTCTATTCTAAAAGTGAAGACTATTATACTTTATGTTTTTATTATTTTTTAAATTTTTAAATTTTATTGAAATCCAAGTTAGTTAACATATAGTGTAATGATTTCAGGAATAGAATGTGGTGATTCATCACTTATACATAACACCCAATGTTCATCCCAAGAAGTGCCCTCCTTAATGCCCATCACCCATTTAGCCCATCCTCCCACTCAACACCTCCTTCAGCAACCCTCTTCTCTGTATTTAAGAGTCTCTTATGGTTTGCCTCCCTCTCTCTTTTCATCTTATTTTTCCTTCCTTCCTCTATGTTCATTTGTTTTGTTTCTTACATTCCACATATGAATGAAATCATATATTTATCTTTCTCTGACTGGCTTATTTCACTTAGCCTAATACACCCTAGTTCCATCCACGTTGCAAATGACAAGATTTCATTCTTTTTGATGGCTGAGTAATATTCCATTGTGTGTGTGTACATGTGTGTATGTGTATGTGTGTATACCACATCTTCTTTATCCATTCATCAGTCAATGGACATTTGGGCTCTTTCCATTATTTGGCTATTGTTGATAATGTTACTATAAATATTGGGGTGCATGTGTCCCTTCAAATCTGTATAAAAGCAACTGCCTTGTACACATCTGCCAGGTATGATCCTTTTCTAATCACCTAATTATGAAGGATGAATGGACTTTACAAGGTGGATACAAGGTTTGTAAAAATAACATTTTCAAAGTTAATGGGAAAAAAAAAACACAAAGTTTTGTCAGACTTCATCCATGCAGTACAGAATGGTGGTAATGGGTAGAGGAGAAGAGAGGGGAGGGAAAACAAGGTGAAGCAAGGACACGACTGGTTGGCTATTTAAGATAATAAAGGATAATGTCAATCAAAATGTGAATAAGGGGAGTTTTTAAATGTTTTTTTAAGCACTGTTGACTAAAATGAAAACAGTGACATAAACACTAAAACTCCTCCTGGAACTAACAGGTAGTAATCTAATAGCTAAGTTATCATTGTCTTACAGAATGACCCCATTAATCATGGACAAATAAAATAAGACCTGTTCTAAGGAAATTAATATGAAGGAAACTGCCTTTAATATTACACAAAGCAACACTGTCACTATACTGATAGGAAATGATGAAAGATACCAATTGGGAAACTGGAAGGAAGAAACACAAACAGGAGTCCTGTTTTCCTTCATAAAACTTAATGTGATTTGATGTTATAAAAAAGGAGAGTTGGTTTCCCCAAATATTGGTGGACAGTTTCAATATTACAAAAAAAAATGAAATTGACTCCTTCAACATAATGGGGAAAAAATAAAGACTATTAGCTCTATAAAAATCTTACTGTACATCCATTTCACTAAAAGGCCCAACTATCAATTAATAATCATTTCCTAGAGATAAAAAAGTAATCTGTTCAACTACATGGCATTCTGAAAAATGTCAAACTATGAATATGTCAAGTATTTTTCCAGAAAACAAAACTATGGAGACAGGAAAAAAGATCAGTGGTTGCCAGTCATCAAGGGTTGGGGGATAAAGAGGTAAAGCACAGAGGATTTTAAGGTAGTGCAAGTGCCTTAAAATAGGATATTTTATGCAATATGCTGTAGGACAGCATACTGATGAACTCATATCATTATACATGTGTCCAAACCCAAAGAATGCACAGCACCAAGAGTGAATCCTAATGTGAGCTACAGACTTTGGGTGATTATAATGTGTCAATGTAGGTTCATCAGTTGTTACACACATACCACTCTGGTTGTGGATGTTGATAACAGGAGAAGGTATATATGTGGCAGGGGAGGGAACAGATGGGGAAATCTCTATACCTTCCCTTCATTTCATTGTGAACCTAAAACTGCTCTAAAATAATAAAGGGAAAAAAAATCTGGGAAAATAAATTTAATCATCATTTTCTATGTTATTGCCTGTCATAAAGGTGACTCAGGAGAAAATGAACAGATGCATATGAATGCTAAATGCCCGTGCTCACGCACACGCACACACACACACACACACACACACACACACACACATACACACCCCTTCCATTTGACTCTAAAAGATAAAACTCTCAGGTGAGCCTGGGTGGTTCAGTCAGTTAGGCATCTGACTCTTAATTTCGGCTCAGGTCATGATCTCACAGTTGGTGAGCTGGAGCCCAGGGCAGGTCTCTGCACTGACAGTGCGGATGCAGAGTCTAGCCTATATGATATTCTCTCTCCTTCTCTCTCTGCCCCTCCCCCCGCAAGTGTGTGCTCTCTCAAAAATAAACATTTAAAAAATTATTATAAAGGATAAAACTTTCATACTATTAAAATAATATGTGACTTATAGAATTTCATTCCTCATCTTTTTTACTGGAGAACTTAATGAATTTGTGTAATTCTTGTGTAATTATAATAACTGGGTAGCAGCCATGTAGCTTTTGTAGTAAAAAAGAAGAGATAACACCAAAATAAAATAGAACTTAAAGTCATAAGATTTGGATCTTACTACCTTGACTGGATAGGTCATTTGCTTCTCTGAATCTTTGCCTCATCTAGAAAGTAAGAATGGTCTTAGAAACCCAGGACACTAGCCATGGAAGGATTAACTCAGATAATATTTGAAAGAGCTTCTCTCCTTCAATAAACTTGATTAAAAACCTGAGCCTGATCTGGCCCTAACCTTTAGTTCAGAATCTAGTCATGGAACAAATATGGAAGGTAAGGACAATATCATAATTGAAAAAAGACATTTATATATAGTAAATAATGGGGGTGCCAGGGTGGCTCAGTCAGTGAGCGTCCGACTTCACCTCAGGTCATGATCTCACAGTTTGTGGGTTCGAGTCCTGTGTCAGGCTTTGGGCTGACAGCTCAGAACCCACTTGGGATTCTCTCTCTCCCTCTCTCTTTGCCTTTACTCCACTTGCACTCTGGTCTCTCTCTTTCAAAAATAAACAAACATTTAAAAAAGCATATAGTAAACAATGAGAACCCCAAATCTCCACTAGATGAGAGGCTACAAAGAGCCACAGACTATAATATACTACACAATTGTTTGTCATGATTCCAGTTCCTGTAGAGTGAACCTTGTCAAACAAAATGGATAGGGCATTTGTCAGGACCAATTTCCTTTACCTTTTCTGATAAGAATTTTCAAAACTAGGCAATTCCAAGTTAAAAGGAGTCATAGTAAGTTTTTAGTGTTGGTTGGCCAAATATGGTTCTTTACTTCTTCATTTAAGCGCTGTAATTTTTTATATATTGGTGAGCTAAATCTTAAACTATGTTGTTAACTATTATTTGTTGTACAATTGTTTCCAACCAATTACATGATGAAGCCATGAGGTAAAGAATGGAAAGGAGAGCAAAGGGCCCAACTTTATATTGAGGTGGGACTGGCTAATAGATTAGGGAATTTAGCGATTAATTCTTTGATTCTAGCATTTCCTGAGGTGACTGCCACAATTTTTATGTTATTTTATGAAAAAGTGATTTTATAGTCAGTTAAATTTAGATTCAAATCCAGGATTTTTCAACATGAAGCCAACATGCTTTCCACTATCCCACAGGAACTGCAATCTATTTGTAGATTCCTTTATTCAAGAGGCATTCACTAAGTTCTTTCTCTATGCCAGGCAGTTCTTTGAATAGTAAACAAATAAGTTATCAGATATGAGCACAGCTCTAAGGGAACAGAGAATCTACAGATGGCTGAAGAAGTATGAGTATTTGGAAGCATGCGGTGTTGAGAGCAGTAGGAGATAGAGCATGCCAACCTATCTTGGAGGGTAGGGGATGGTCAGGTAATATATCACAGAGAAAGTTACATTTCATTGGAAAGCAAACGAAGCCCAATAAGGGAGCCCGGGATGTCAAATGGGAAAAGAACTGGTAGTTGATGAGTTCCATGAAATAAGGGGCAGTCACTTCGCACAAAGCAAGGGGAAACCACTACCATAACTGGGTAAGCCTCACCATCTCTTTAAGCCTTCTTTGGGAAAGAATACATATATTTTCCACTGCATTGTTTTTTAAAACTTCTAAAAGCCCTGTATGCCAATAGCAAATTTCATGGAATTCCTTTTTCAAGATGACTAGGCATGAAGTGATAAAACTCTGCTTTTTCAGAAGAATCTGAGTTTTCTCTGAGCAGCACTACTATAAGCAACAAAACAACAGAAAGTCTGTTTATATTTAAAGACTAGAAGTCTTCCTGTTGAAGGAACTAGGCTCTGAGGGAGATGTGAACAAGATGTAAGCTATGAAGCTGGATGTTCTGAACCGCCATCTGTATCCACTCAGTTGTTCTCATTGGAATAAGACACTCCCACTTTTAACTATGAAAATTTTGAAACATGAGGAAAATGGAAAAATGGTATAGTAGGCACTATAGCCCTCACTTAGGTTTTCATGTCACCATATTTGCTTTCTCATTTTTTCCTTTTTAAAACATACAGTTTTTACACTTTTTGCTGGCCCTTTTGAGAATAAGATGCAGAAACCTGTCACACCTTAATAATTTAGCATGAATCTAATAATAGTTGTTACCTGCATAGTCATAATGTTAATATACTTTAAATATTTTATTATATAAGAAGCTTAGTATATAAAAATTAGAAAACACAGAAAATCATGAAGAAAATTCAAACTGCCCATGTGTGCAACACAAAGAAATAACCACAGCTAATAATTTAGTATTTAACTCTAGTACCTTTATATAGAAATGTTTTATCCTTACAAAAATATATCATTTTGGTTTTGTAACTTATATTGCTTATTTTTTTCATGTTAACAAGTAATATAATATGTAATATTTTTTAATTCCTTACAGAATATTCCAATTTATAGATGTATCATAATTTATTTAACCAATCTCTTCAATGTTGGATATGAAGGCTCTATTTCCATTTATTTTGCTACTATCAACAGCTCTTTAAGGAACGGGACAATATTCTTTTTTTTAACAAAATTTACTGCCTATAATCTCTTTTTTAGACTTAGAAATCAAGCATACTTTGGGTGTATGCCCAACAAGGAAGATAATAATAATTTAAAAAGCCAAGGACAAGTTTTGATAAAGGTATATTAAATTTTGAAAGGTTATCTTGGAGCCCATTATGGTTTAATTTCAAGAAAGAAAGTAATGAAACACTAATAGTTCAGAATTCAAAACACCGCCAAAAAGAATTTTTCCAACCAAGTTCTCCATTAAACATTTATTAAAAAGAAAGGCCAGGTTAATCAGAAACAGAGGGACCTAAACACGTTTTTTCCCATTGAAAATGCATTTTTCCAAAGGTAATACATTAAGAAAATCCCATGATTATTTATGCCAGACAACATGATAGTAAATTAGCTCCTTATCAATAGTCAATCAAGATTATGTTTATAAGTTATTAAAGCTTCAGCATATTCAATGATTTAGGATCTTGAAAAACTTGACAGGAAAGGAAAAGCTACTGAACATAAAATTCTCATGATATCCTGTAAGAAGGAAACCTAAGAAAAGGAGAAAATTATACGAAATTATATCAATCACTTGCTTTTTCTGTACAATCAGGACATGGTGCTAAGTCTCTGGCATAATTTTAAGTCCACCTGCCTTCAGTGTGATTCTCTGCTCCTGTCTTTTGCTTCTCTCTTCTTTTCTTTTTGCTGTTCTCTGCTTCTGGTTTGTCCCCAAAACTTCACTTTCCCTAGATACTTCTAAGCAAGAAGACCTCCTCTCTTTAGGGCACCTATTATTCATAGCCATTATGTATACTGTTTGATATGTTCTTGGTTATGGTTTCATTTAATAGTATTTAAGAGGGTACTCTAGGGGCGCCTGGGTGGCTCAGTAGGTTGAGCGTCCAACTTTGGCTCAGGTCATGATCTCACAGCTCATGAGTTCGAGCCCCGCGTCGGGCTCTGTGCTGACAGCTCAGAGCCTGGAGCCTGCTTCTGCTTCTGTGTCTCCTTCTCTCTCTGCCCCTAACCCACTCGCATTCTGTCTCTGTCTCTGTCAAAAATAAATAAACATTAAAAAAATTAAAAATAAAAAGAGAGGGTACTCTAAGATAACAAATACTACTTTGATATTCTGTGTTTTAGCTTTAGCCAAATTATTTCCAGAATAAGAAATTATGTTCCACTGCTATTCTTTCCTCCACCTATGTATAATAATTGTACTATTGATTCTTTAGCCTATGTAAACTAACATTTCCTCATCCGCAAGACAGTTACTGAGATAGACACTGCACCAGGTGCTGGGAATACACTGATAAAGTCAAATACTATGGTTCTTGAATAGGAATCTTCAGCAATGTAATCTAGCTAAATAGTTTACCACATACAGTCTAACTACTGAAAACCATTAAGATTCATGTACAAGAGTCTGGCTATCAATATTAAGAGTATTTTTTTCAAGTCTTTTCAAGTACTTCTCTACTTAAGAGAGAAAATCCAGACAAGGTTCTTTCAAGAATATTTAATTGTTTAAAGATATTTGTAAATGATATATGCAGTAAGGGAATATACAGAACTCATACAACTAAGACCCAAAGAATAAATAATCCACTAAAAGAAATGTGCAGAGGACCTGAATAGACACTTTTCCAAAGAAGACATACAGATGGCCAACAGACACATGACTTCATGCTGAACATCATTAAGCATTAGGGAAATGTAAATCAAAAACACAAAGAGATAACATCTCACATCATTAAGAATGGCTAGTAACAAAAAAACTAGAAATAACAAATAGTGGTGAGAATGTGGACAAAGGGGGGCCCTAGTACACTGCTGGTGAAAATGTAAATTGAGGAAGCCACTCTTGAAAACCGTATGGAGGTTCCTCAAAAAATTAAAAATACAAGTACCATACAATCCAGTAATTCCACTTCTAGGTATTTACCCAAAGAAAATAAAAACACTAACTCAAAAAGATGTATGCCCCTCTACATTTATTGCAGCTTTATTTATAGGAGCCAAGACATGAAGGCAATATAAGTATCTATTGATAGATAAATGGGATAAAGAAAACATAGTATAAATACATGATGGAATATTACTGAGCCATAAAAAAGAATGACATCTTGCCATTCACAACAACATGGATGGATCTAGAGGGTATTATGCTAAGTGAAGTAAATTAGAAAAAGACAAATACCACATTATTTGACTTATTTGTGGGATCTGAAAAACAAAACAAATGAACAAACAAATAAACAAATACTAACAATAGCAACAAAAAGAGAAACAGGCTTACAAATATAGAGAACAAACTAGTGGTTGCCAGAGGAGAAAGCAGTGGGGGGGTGGGAGGGTGAAATAGGTAAAGAAGATTAAGGGGTACAAACTTTCAGTTATAAAATAAGTCATGGGGATGAAAAGTACAGCATAGGGAATATAGTCAATAATATTGTAATAACTTTGTATGGTGACAGATGGTAACTAGACTTATACTTATGGTGAGCTTTTTGTGATGTGTATAATTATCAAATCACTATGTTATATACATGAAACTAATATTATATGTCAACTCTACTTCATTTAAAAATATAAAAAAGAATATTTACTTGTTTATACAGCCTTCACTAGGGCATAACCCTCCTCCATGGGAGAAATTGCACAAAAAGTCATAAGAAATGAAGACAACTCTTTAGGAAGCAATCCATGACATAATGGATATTATGGTTGCCTCACCTTTTTTCAATAAAATCTTACAGCATTCAAACAATATTCCAAGGACTTTTTGAATTTAAAAAGGCCACATCTGAAGTCAGTTATAGGAAGGGAATTTAAGAGGAGGCCCTGAGCCTTCTATAAAACGTAAAACTGCTATTCCCTATCCCATCCGTTAGAATGGAATATAAAGTAAATCACAATTACATCACAACCAAACATTAGCTAAAGTATTTCTATTTCAGATATTTAACTTAGTTTGGGAAAGTAAACTTATTTAAAAAAATTTTTTTAATGTTTATTTATTTTTGACAGAGACAGATCATGAGCGGGGGGGGGGGGGGGGCAGAGAGAGAGGGAGACACAGAATCCGAAGCAGGCTCCAGGCTCTAAGCTGTCAGCACAGAGCCCAACGCAGGGCTCGAACTCACAGGCTGCAAGATCATGACCTGAGCCGAGTCGGATGCTTAACCAACTGAGCCACCCAGGTGCCCCGGGAAAGTAAACTTATTTAAAATTTTCCGAGAGTAACGAACTGGATTCTATAAAATTTTAAAGCAGAGAAAACAGCTAAGATTAGTTATTAATCGGGGATATAATATTACAATATTCCTTGTCTTAAAAGAATTGTATTTCTTTAAGCTGTTTTTATTACCAATTATAATCTACATACCTGTGTGGCTACGGATATGAACTCTCAGTGTACCACTGCTGGCAAATTTCTGGCCACAATATGGGCAGATTTTCTCCTTTTCTCCAGTATGGGTCTGAAGCGAAAGGAATAAAAAGAGTTAAGGATAAATATAAAGAATTAGGTAAAAATGATGAAATGCCTCTGACAATGGTAAATCCTTTTTTTCCAGGATTACGTTTCATTAAAATGATTTAATATCACAATGAGATTTTAAACAATTTATCATGGGTGTTCCCACTGCTTCAAAAAAAAAAAAAAAAAAAAAACCAAACTTTAGAATCATGCATTAGTGCTAATTTGAAAATAATTCTACAGTTTACTTTTTAAGCCTTCACGGAGCCCCCAAGTAAAAATGATTAAGTTATACAAAACCAGTATATGCTGGTAAAACCACATAATCAAAATGGGGTTACGGCTGCCCTTGACTGCTGCCAAGAAATACTTCCTTAGAAGCATTTTTCACATTCTTTGTGTGTATTTAGCTCTTGAGGACAAAATTAATCTCAATAAAGTAATCTGTTACTTGCATTATGCTTGTCTGACTGGATTCATTTTACTGCAAAGCAAAAAGAAATATAAATCTGGTTTGATCTTTAAATCAGCAGGTGTTAATTGAGCAGTTTGAAAGAACATCCTGGCTCTCAACATACCTTTAATCTTGGCATAAAAACAATCATACAAAGAAAGATGAATATGTATCATCAAAAGTGAATTTTGACAGAATGTTAGAGAGTTCAAAGAAAAGAGTGACCTCTCCAAAAAGAGGAGGCAGATGGAGCTTTTAAAACTTGTCTCACAATCTCATCAGGATACCAGCTATTCTACCAACATCAAAAAGATTGTTCCAATAATTGAGGGGTCAGAGCTATTTTCAAGTCCCATTATTTCTTAAACTTAGGAGAAGGGACAAAGAAGGGAGAAGGAGGAAATTACTTCGGATATCTGCACATTCTCAATGAAACTATTTTTTTTTTTAATTTCAATGATGACCTACAAATCAATAAAAGCAGACAGTGGATCACCTGGGTTACCACCATAAAACAGAGTTTCCAGGACTTGTGTTTGTATTAGTTTTTGTGCAAATTACTGGCACGTATTATTATTATTTGAATTGCCATGGGCTAATATAAAAAGAATAGGAAAGGTTTTTGAAAAATGGGGGCATCTTTGGGGTTCCTGAGTAGCTCAGTTGGTTAAATGTCCAACTTAGGCTTAGGTCATGATCTCACAGCTCATGAATTCAAGCCCCATATTGGGCTCTGTGCTGATAGCTCAGAGCCTAGAGCCTGCTTCGGATTCTGTGTTTCTGTCTCTCTCTGTCCCTCCCCTGCTCACACTCTTTCTCTCTCTCTCTTTCAAAAATAAACAAACATTGAAATTTTTTTTTAAAAAATGGGGGTGTCTGAGTGGCTCAGTCGGTTAAGGTGTCTGACTTCGGCTCAGGTCATGATCTCTCAGTTCATGGGTTCAAGCCCCACAGCAGGCTCTGTGCTGATACCTCAGAGCCTGGAGCCTGCTTCAGATTCTGTGTTTCTCTCTCTCTCTCTCTCTCTCTCTCTCTCTCTCTCTGTTTCTTCCCCGGTTGTGCTCTATCCCTCTCTCAAAAATAAATAAACATTAAAAATATATTTTTTAATGATGTGTTACCAGAAGGGACACACTGCCTGGGATAGAAAAAGGGGTAGGGCAGTTACCTCATCACCTGATAATCTCAAAAGAGCACCAAATGTAGCAAAACATTCTCATCTTCCATATTAAATTAATTGCTCACTTTAAAATAGTTTCATAGCCTTATTGATATGTAATTTGAAATTTTTCATATTTGAATTATAATCTATATTTGTATATCAACTATTGTATATGTAATTTTTAAAGAGCTATAAACTAAATACCTTAGTCAACATCAATGTCTTTTTAAATATTTTTCCACCGAAAATTATTTATATTATAATCAAGTTTGAGAAATACAGTCTAACCAACTGCCATACTAGCCAATGACACCAGCTACCACAGACATCTCCTTGATTCTCCATTTGGCAGGCACTTAACTTTCCATTTTCACTACAACTTCTTACACAAAACAGTTATACATTCTTCAGAGTAAGAGCTGTTACTCCCATGGTTCACATTATGGCTCTTTTAAAGGAAATGGTATAACATTTTAACATATAGCAGACCTATATTCTTCTCGTTCCCTGACAGAGGAGCAAAATACAACAATTTTTTCTTGATTAGTGTAAGGTTGTTTAGATATTGTATACATCTATTATTACAACATTGGATTATTCCAAGCAGGCAACTACCAATTTATTTATAGTATCTTATAAAATCCACGGAACTTCTCTTGCTGCTACATAAGTATTTCATTGTTCATTTATATAACCTAAGTTACTTGTCAGTGATATAAGTTTCAAACTAAACAACATTAAGTCAATATTAATGAAAAGAATTAAAATGTTCCTTTGGTTTAATTCAAAAATATATCTTATTAGGAACAGAATTTTGTTAAATCGTTTAATTTTTTTTTAATTTTTTTAAACATTTATTTATTATTGAGAAACAGAGAGAGACAGACCATGAGCATGGGAGGGGAAGAAAGAGGGGGAGACACAGAATCCAAAGCAGGCTCCAGGCTCTGAGCTGTCAGCACAGAGCCTGATGCGGGGCTCGAACCCATGAACTGTGAGATCATGACCTGAGCCGAAGTTGGACGCTTAACTGACTGAGCCACTCAGGTGCCCCTAATTTTTTTTTAATATTTGTTTTTGAGACAGCGAGAGACACAGCATGAGTGGGGGAAGGGCAAAGAGTGAGGGAGACACAATATCCAAAGCAGGCTCCAGGCTCTGAGCACAGACACTGATGTGGGGCTCAAACTCTCAGACCATGAGATCATGACCTGAGTCGAAGTAAGATGCTTAATCGACTGAGCCACCCAGGTGCCAGTGGTTAGCTGGTTTTAAAAGACATTTAAGGTACAATACTAAAATATGTTAAATACAGATAAAAAGGCATGGAAACAGGTCACTATGTGAACAATACTGGATGAATGTACCAGACAAAAATGAACAATGCTCTGCAAAATGTACTCTACGACAATCTGTGATCACAAACTGTATCTCTCTTGAAAACGATTTTTCCCACATTTATTAAAACACAATACAAATTTATTAAATTCATGCAAAAAAGTAATTCAAGCAAAGATAGTTAAAAGGTTATCTTATTCAGAAATTCAAAAAAGAGGACAATATCATTATTACTGAATATTAAAGAAACAGGAAAAGAAAGTTCCTCAAGTGAGTCCTTTTGAAACAGCTATATTGAGGATAGGTACCAAAATAAAAGTCACACTGAAGCATGAGTCACTTCCTCACATTCACTCAGAGTACACGCTAAATAGCAAAACCTATTACACTTCAGACTCATTTCTAATGTCAACATTAAAAACTGTAACTGTGTTTGGTACACTATGAATATTGCTATTTTTGAAAATATACTTAAAGTATACTTATAAAACAAATAAAAGTAACCTTGTGATTTGCTTAAGGTAATAATCATCATATAAAAAAGATAACCTCCAAATCACCATAAGAACATCATTTTATTTGAGTTAAGTAAATTCTTATCAAGTCCCTCTTCTGTACCAAGAACTTCCCTAGATCCCAGAGATGCAAGATGAAAAAGAACCATTCCAGTCCTGGAAGAGCTCAGTCTAATAACTTGTAAATAAATATCTGAATTAGCTTTGAAAAATAAAATTATGGCACTACTCATTTAAAAAAAAACCTATGTTCATCCAAAAATGTACAAAAATTGACAAGTTTCCACTCATCGAGTATTTTGTATGACCCATGTATCACCATAGCTCAGGGCAGTGCAGAATCCATACCTAAGTCTAGGTTCACCTTCATACAAATTGATAAAACTCTTTTGAAAAAGTAAATAGAACAGACAGTTTCTGAAGAGCTCATATAAATCATGCATCCCTTATGTGTCATTTTGAGTCATATATTGATTAATTAATATTAAATTGATTATCACATGATAATGAGCATACATGCCCATATAGCTGAAATATGTAATCCATTCAACTCAGGGAAGGCTTCTACTTACTTTCTTGTGACTTCTAAGCACTGAGGGTGTAACAAATGCCTTATTACATAGCTCACATCTGTATTTCTTGTGTCTTTCATGGACCACCTGGACATGAACATTTAAAGTATCCTTCCTTTTAAAGGTAGCATCACAGTGATGGCATTTGAAAGTCCTCTCACCTTAGAAACGAAACAGTCAAATAAGAGAAACATCAGATGAGCAGGGTGTTGTTAACTGCCCCTCAGAGGTACCAGATTTAGTGTTGTTTTCTTCAAAAACTTAGCTGTATTACTAACAATTTATCATAACCAGAAAAGGTAGTTTTTTATGAAATATTTTGATTCCATATATGCTAATTCACTGTGTGACCAGTAGGAAGTCCTTTAACTTTCTTAGGTTCTCAGTCTATTTAATTGGAAAATGTGAAGACTGAAATAGCGAATTTTCTAAAGGTACCATGAACTTTCTTTAAAGGTAGGTATTTCTAGAGCAGGGGCTCAGGTTTGAGGCAAGTAGGTTCTTGTGGTGACAAAAGGCTTCTGTCAAGCTAAAGAGATAAGGTGCCTTTGTCCCTCGCTCCCACCACAACCCTTGTGGCCTTTTTAGGGGACAGGGCACAGGTCAAACAGGGTCATGGGTAGCAAGCTGGGGCGGGATGCCCCTGAGGGCACACAGAAATGGGTCAGAGCCAGCCCCCTTCTAGGACAGGAGAGGGCTACAACACCCCTTCCTTTCTCAGCACTGTCCCAGGAACCTGGACTACAGTCTCCCTAACACGGGTCCTTGGTCTGCTGTGAAACACCTGGGAAAGGTTTCAACTCCCAGGTTCTCAGACAGTTTGGGGGGCTGCCTCTCAGAGAGCCAGTTGGAATGGAGCAACTCTCCTTTCCTAGAGCCCCTGGGTACCTGTGAGCGTTTTCACCGTCTTCTTATTCTGGAGCCTAGGCCGGCAGGGAAAGCAACTCCAGAAACTATGTTTAGGGGCATATGGTATTTTTTAAACTTTCATATAATATAATGCTCTCTATCCTTGTAGGTCTTCATAACAAACACGTCAAACTCTAGTGGCCTACTTTAAGTACATTTTCAGTGATCTATGTGCACAATTAGAAGACAGTTTTATCTCTCAGAAAGTTACAAAATTTGAATAGCACATAGTTATACAAATAAGACAGACTAGAAGTTGAATATATTTTCCCTTTGTAGAGAACAACTGTATTAGCACAGAGTCACATATTATGTTGAACTATGAGACAAAATATACAGGTAACTTACTACATCGAAATAAGAGATTACCTCAATTTGAACTAAACTCATATAAAATTTCCCTCCATTATAACTATCATAAATTTAGAAATGTGAAGATCCTATTATTTCTTCATACCAAATTTAAGGAAGGAGGGACAAAAAGAAGGAAAAGAGAAAAAAAAGAAAAAGACAAATTATCCTTTTCAAACAGAATTATAGCTCTTTATGTTAAAATCTCTGATAGTCTTGTTAAAATCTAATGCTTGGTACAGTCACATCCAAACCATGCATGAATTGTGTAGAGTCTTAAAGCTCTGTTTATGTTACCTTTGTGAGTTTTTGTTGCTGGGTGCTATTATTGTAACCTAGTTTGTCTTTATATATCTTCTATATTAAATTTATTTAAATACTTCATTTATAACCAGGGAGAGTAAAAGAAAGTATCAATTGACATAAGATTATAAATAATAGCAAATCAACTCAGGAATAAAAAGAAATTTTTAAAAAAATACCAAAAAACAAAACAAAACAAAGCAATCCTCCAAGATTTCTCCTTCAAAGCATATCTATTAAACTATCACATGAAACAAAATATTGATTCCAGAGTGCATGGGTGGCTCAGTCAGTTAAGCGTCTGACTTGGGCTGAAGTCATGATCTGGTGGTTCGTGAGTTTGAGCCACACATTGGCCTTTGTGCTGACAGCTCAGAGCCTGGCACCTGCTTCAGATTCTGTGTCTTCCTCTCTGTCTCTGCCCCTCCTCCTACTTGTGTTCTCTATCTCATCTACTCTCTCAAAAAATAATAAAAAAAAATTTTTAATGTAAAATTAAAAAATACATATATTGATTCCTATGCCAAAACCTCATCAAGCTATACCAAGGGAGCTCTTACCTTTCTTCTTTCACATTTTAATTCCAGATTTTTTTGTTATAAACTTACCAGAATTTTAAAAATTCTGATGAGATTTTATCTGATGTTATCAGATTTCTTTGCCTTAAAGAAATAAAGCTATGATTAAAGATAGGATTTTCCCTTGGGGCGCCTGGGTGGCGCAGTCGGTTAAACGTCCGACTTCAGCCAGGTCACGATCTCACGCTCCGTGAGTTCGAGCCCCGCGTCAGGCTCTGGGCTGATGGCTCCGAGCCTGGAGCCTGTTTCCGATTCTGTGTCTCCCTCTCTCTCTGCCCCTCCCCCGTTCATGCTCTGTCTCTCTCTGTCCCAAAAATAAACGTTAAAAAAAAAAAAAATTTAAAAAAAAAAAATTTAAAAAAAAAAATAAATAAAGATAGGATTTTCCCTATCTTAAAACCAAGAAGGTAGCTATCAAGCTGTTTTTTGGTTTTCAGTGCGTTAGAAAATAGCAATAATTTCCAAAATAATAATTACAAGTTATTCTTTACATTTTGAGCCAGAAGGCTGATATGTTTCTTTAAAAAAATTTTTTCAATGTTTATCTATTTTTGAGAGAGAGAGAGAGAGAGACAGCACGAGCAGGGGAGAGGCAGAGAGAGAAGGAGACACAGAATCTAAAGCAAGGACCCAGGCTCTGAGCTCTGAGCACAGAGCCCAACATGGGGCTCGAACTCACAAACCGTGAGATCATGACCTGAGCCAAAGTCGGATGCTTAACCAACTGAGCCACCCAGGTGCCCCTGCTGATATAAGTTTCTATGGTGACCTTCATGTTTTGAGTTAAACAGGTTTTAATTTTCATATTGTGCAAGATCACCTTTCATATTTTGTCCCATTTTGCCCACTTCTGGTTTTCTCCATCCTCACTGGTCTTATCTGATATTTAACTTTACCTGCAATAGCCTACTTACACAATTACAAAACTGATTTCCCAGTCTTGGCACAGCATCATAAAGCCTTTGATTAATGTGCTGATCAACATTATATTAAATACAGAATGTGCAAGCACAGTCTACACTTGCCACTTCAATCCCATGTCTCAGGTTTATGAGAACCGATCAGCTGAAATCGAAAGTAATAGATGCCTTATATTAAAAACTCCTTGCTGTTATTGAAAATTTTATTTACCCAAGGAAAAATTTCCTGAGCATAAGGATAAATGTGACCACAGAAGTGTTTTTTTTAATGTTTATTTATTTTTGAAAGAGAGAGACAGAGAGAGAGAGAGAGAGAGAGAGAGAGAGCGTGAGCAGGGGAAGGGCAGAGAGAAAGGGAGACACAAAATTCAAACCAGGCTCCAGGCTCTGAGCTGTCAGCACAGAGCCCAACATGGAGCTCAAACTCACAAGCCGGGAGATCATGACCTGAGCCGAAGTCAGAGGCTTAACTGACTGAACCACCCAGGCGCCCCCCACAGAAGTCTTAATAGTATGAATGAGGTTCCCTTGTTTCAATCCCTACTTTAAATCCATTCACCTCAGGGGCGCCTGGGTGGCTCAGTCAGTGAAGCATCTGACTCTTGAATTCGGCTCAGGTCATGATCTCACATTGTCTGAGATGAAGCCCCATGTCAGGCTCTGTGCAGGGAGCCTGCTTGGGATTCTCTCTCTCTCTACCCCTCACCCACTCGTATGCAGTCACTCTCTCCATCAAAACAAACAAACAAACAAACAAACATTTAAAAACTAAAACTAAACTAAACTAAAATAAAATCCATTCACTTCACAATGATTGTTTTTCTTAGTCAAATGACAGTGAAATGGAATGAAAATATGCTACATGACAAATTTTATTCCTTAAATGCATGGCTGTCCTTAGTAAGAAAATAAAAAGTGGTGTTAACAAATTCTCCAGAACTGTAACGTAAAATGCAGAATGGCACAAGACCACAACACTCTTTTCTGTAGGAAAAGATGTATTTTATCATAATCATTACTGCTCAGTATTTTAAAAAACTTTAATATCTTTGTTATTTTGAATTTTAGATACATCTACTCAATCAGAGAAAATGTCTTCCAAGATACTATCTTATCTCTAATGTTGTCATAACTGATTAATTGTGTTGCTTTCCTCAGACATATTAAAAATTTAATCAGCAGTAGTAACTTTGCTTCAGAAGATGTTCTACTGATTAAACAACTCAAAAGCAATAAATACAAATATTACTTATGTTATGCCATTTTTCTTTAATTTTAGATACAGTAACATAGCAAATGTCTAGTTACTTCAATATCTGAACACAGAACCCACTTTAAAACTCAACTTAGTTGGGGCGCCTGGGTGGCTTGGTCGGTTAAGCGTCCGACCAGCTCAGGTCATGATCTCACGGTCCGTGAGTTCGAGCCCCACGTCGGGCTCTGTGCTGACAGCTCAGAGCCTGGAGCCTGTTTCAGATTCTGTGACTCCCTCTTTCTCTGACCCTCCCCTATTCATGCTCTGTCTCTCTCTGTCTCAAAAATAAATAAACATTTAAAAAAAATTAAAAAAAAAACCTCAACTTAGCAATAACATTTTCTCTGAAATAAAGTGCTGTAATAAAGTGTCCTTCAGCGATGTGAGTATAAAAGGTTTAGTATTCTAAAAATAGCTCTGAGTGGAACTGCCTTACCAGTTTGCATGGTATGCATGTGTATAACTTAACCCCAAGGAAAAGCAGTGCTCCTGCTAAAAGAAGTAAGAAATCCGAGGCAGTGTAGAGAGAAGTAGGAAAAGCACGTGACTCTTGGAACCCATATGCGACCTCCAGATGCATTTGTCACCGTGTTTCTCTGAGTCTCATTTTTCTCTGCTCCCCAACAATCAACAGGTTACATTAGATTTGTATTTTGGTCCTTTCCAACTTTAAAAGAGTCCGTGAGCTAATAAAATCATGCCAGACATTCGCATGTTTTAAAGGGTCAGACACGTTTCCTTAATTTGAAAGGGAACAAGAATGTCTATTTCAGAACAAATTTCAAAGATACCTTGCCGAACATAAGAAACGATTTTATATACAAACTTTATATAGTGGGAAGAAATGACACAAATAAAATGTCTCATAAAATGATTTAATGTGGAAAAATAAAGCAAGGATAAAGGAAGGAGAGCTGAAAGGCAGAATTACCAGCCTTTTAAACTACACATGGGTCCACTTCTGTGATGCCTACATTCTCAAAAGTTGTAAGGGCAAAGTTTGAGAGAATTCATTTTGTCCTCAACTGCTTGTATTTGACTTACTGTTATGTATGAGAAGGTGTCTCTGCAAAGAAAATGGGGTCCGGAACAAAGCTTTACATTCCTCACACTGGAATGGTCTCTCTTCAGAATGGGTCTGCACATGAAAGAAACTGTGAGTTAGGAGGATCTAGAATCATCTAGTCATGACAATAACTGTGAGCCTATATCCATGGTATGAAAGAGGAAAGGGTAGGTAGACAATATCTTGTTTCTTCTGGTGACGTTCTTTCAACATAAAATTGTAAACACAAATTTGCTACATGCATGGTAAAAAAAACAACTGTATTTTTAAATTCTCACATTAATTATCAATTTGATAAATAATAAGGGAAATTGGGGCACCTGGGTGACTCAGTCAGTCAAAGTCTGACTCTTGGTTTTGGCTCAGATCATGACCCCAGAGTCATGGGATTGAGTCCTCATTTGGCTGTGCTCTGCACATGGAGCCTGCTTGGGATTCTCTCTCTCTCTCTCTCTCTCTCTCTCTCTCTCTCTCTCTCTCTCTCTTTCCCTCTCTCTCTCTCTCTTTCTCTCTTTCTCTCTCTCCCTCCCTCTGTCCCTCTCCCCTTGTTTGCAGGGAAATTTCATCCATCATTTATTTTGTGCCCAGTCTATGCTATGCACTTCATGCTGCTATGGGACAGTCCTACTTTACACACTGGGGATACAGTAGTAAAAACAAAAGATGAAGTCCCTGCTATCATGGAGCTCTTACACTAGCTGGGAGAGGACAATTAACAAATGATAAAATATGAAATACATATTATAGAGAGAAAGAAAGAAAGAAAGAAAGAAAGAAAGAAAGAAAGAAAGAGGACAGCAAAAGTTTCAAAGAATGGGGTAGCAATTTTGAACAGTGGTCAAAGAAATTACAGCCAAGAAGGCGACTTGAGAGAAGACCTAATAGAAGTGAGGGAGCAAGAGCGAGCCTCCCTCTGAGTGATCTGGGCAGAAAACACCATGGAGGCCAGTGTGGTTGGAGCAGGTGGAAAAGGCATGGAAAGGGAGATGGGGTCAGAAAAAATGGGGAAATAATGGGAAAGAGAAGCAAATCATGTTGGGCCTGGTTGGCCACTGCAGGAGTTTTGTCTTTTACTGAGAGAGAGAAAAAAATCTCAAATGAGTTTTGAGCAGATGAGTGGCATGATTCACCTGACATTTAATAGGATGCTAAGGTGGCTGTGTTGAGAAGGGGATATATAGGAGGACAAGGAAAAGCAGAGAAACCAGAGAAGAAAGGGCAATCAACCAAGCAGGAAATAATTAAGACCTATGTCATGGTGGTAGCCACCAATGTAAAGAGAAGCAGTAGGCTTCTGGATGTATTACAAAAGTTAACAGGTTTTGTGGAGAGACTTGGATTGGAAGCATGAGACACAGAAAAGAAGAATCAAATGTGCCTCCAAGATTGTGACCAAAGCAATGGTAGGATGAATCAGACATTTACTAATATGTGAGATGGCAAGCCAAGAAACAAGTTTGGGTTAAAGATAAGAGGTTCAGTTTGGGGTAAGTTCAAAGGACTATTAAAAGATGTCTAGTAGATAGTGGAATATTTCAAGTCTGGATTATAGTGTATAAAATTTGGGGATATCAGGTTATATAGTGTTAATATTTAAAGCCTCATGAATACAATGAGAGAATAAAAATTAAAAAAGAAAACATCATCTGTACTATATCAGATTGGCAAAGGTGAAGAAAATTGATATTATTCATTGTTGACTAAAAGGTAAGAACAAGCGCCCTCATGTCTTGTAACTGGAAATATCAATTTTCTGAGTGGCAATGTGGCACTGTTTACCAAAACGGCAAATGCACGTACTCTGACTAACCAACTGCCTTTCCAGAAATATATGACAAATTTTTACATAAACAAAAACTTTTTAAAAAGCCTCCTAAATGGCCACTGACATTTGGTCAACTAATTCTGTGTGGCTATTATATGTTTATTTTGATATGGAAACCCCCAGTAACATATTTTGATGTCAAAAGCACAATGCAAAACATTCTATGTAGAATATCATACATTGCAAATACACACACATGTAGAATGGGGGGTAGAAAATGTCCTACAAAATACTGAGGAGGGTTCTCATAGTAGAGAGTGGTATTTGACAGAGTTTTCGTTGTCTTCTTTATACCTTTCTTTGATATTTTAATTTTCTACAAAGAGTAAATAATATTGTTACAAAAAGAAACTCCTTTGTTTTTAGAGCATACATATTGGAACAAAGGGTTGCTTTACTCTTCCAAAAATATGGCATTCCACCCTAAGCAATTCTCTCTCTTTTTCTAAATCTAGGACAAAACAACATGTGTGTGGACAGGATTTAGTGACTTGATTATGAAATAATGGGACAGCATAATGCCTTATACCTATATTAATCAAACCAAAGCCACAACATCTAAATATGGCCTGAAGTCAAGAGCTATTTTAAGCAGTAAGCTGTTAGTGCATAGCCAGGTGAACAAATATTTCTGTCAAAAAGATATCGATACCACCAGCTGAGTTGTTACGGCATGACTTGTCAAAGTCTCAGCAGAGAACCCATGCATTCAAACTCATTTAAGTAAGGCGGCAGTGAAATGCTTGCCTGTTGTGAATAGACAACCTCTGTCTCCAAGACATAAAATACTTTACAAGTACTAAATAAAATCAAGCTTCTTAAACGGTGTCTTGTCCTTCAATTTTTCATCTCTAAAGGGTGTCAAACTTTTCACTGACTTATTAATTGTATTATCTTTCAGCTGTAGAATATTCCCCCACTTAAATGCCAAGTCACCGATGACACCAGTATCTGCTGATACAATAAATGAACTAGTCCATGAACTAGTATTACAAAATACACTTTTATGCACCAAGTATGATTATTGTTACAGATGGAGAAAATACGTTAAGAAAATGCATTGCACTATTTATAGCACCTAATGTCTCAAAAATGTTTCAGGTTTTTAACATAATTTTTATACAATAATCACCAAATTAGCACATTTCTAGCTACTCAAATGAAAAATTAATTTCATGAGAACAGAATAAAATTTTCATCGGGCCCATTCACAATTAAAAATTGTAACTGACTATCACCAATATATATTGCTTTGTAGTAATGGTATTATTGGAAATGGTATTTCTTCTTTGGGTCATGTGCAAAGCAACAAAATGATCATAAAATTCAGAGGAAATAACTAGAGATAAAATAAATTTGGAGAAAATATTCCTGAGATATATGTGTTGGAACTATTCTTTTTTCTAAAAAAAAAAAGGGTTTTGTTATTGAAGTCTCAAGTCTGCATATCATAAGCATATTACTATCCCACTGGGCCATATAATAAACCTAAAGCTGCATAAAATGTGTGTCATCTGGCTGTTTACAAGGTCTGTGGATTAAATTTTTACTGTCAGCTTTATAAGTGGATTCCTTAAAGGGCCTCCTCCTCACAAAAATGAATGGAAATAGATATCAAAGAAATTGGCTCAGCACAGGAAAAAGTAGCTCATTTCACACAGATAAGTTAAGATTATAAAATTGAGGTTATGTTCTTACAGAAGTATAGCCTTTTGTGGCTAAGCCCAACCTTTTCACTGCTTGAACGCCACAATTCCATTAGTACAAAGCCATAACCTCATGGCTACCCCATGGAGCCAACCACCGATGCCTTATGTTTATACCCTGATCAGGGCAAAGGGAATTTGTTCAAAGAGGGAATAATCATAGACTTGCAGAAGTCCTCCCTGGAGGGCAGCAATTCAGACTCACTCTCAGGGAGTTCTCCCCCCTACAGTACTGCTAAAACATGGTATCTCATATTTCTATCCAAGGATGCTTCTAACAAATACTGCTTCAAACATATGACCCTTCAGGCTAGCTGATGTGACCATTAATTTAAAAGTTCTGCCTCTACAATGTCCACCATTTATTACAGCTAGCCTATAGCCGTACAGAACAAATTTACTCTCCCTTCCACAACAAAGCCCTTTGAATATATGGAAACAGCAACCATGTCCCCTCACAAACTGTCAAGATAACAGACACTTGTAGTTTCACTCATGAAAATATGGCTTTCAGACACATCACAAGAATTGTAAAGCAGAATTTGCTGAATAAAAATAGGCATCCTAATTTTTGTAACCCGTATGGAACAACTCATAGCAACTATACTAGCTTCTCTACTGAATAACTTGTTTGCTGTGCAAGATGGCTAATAAATTGGTAATTCTGCATTGAACTTTATGGGCCATCTAAAAATAAACAAGTGCAGATACCTAAACTACAAACGGACAAATAAACAATAATGGACCAATTCTAATCCTATAAAAAATTACGCTCTCTAAAAATTAATACCAGTTGTTGAATAAGAAATAGTTTTCTTAAAATATAAGTCCCTAGAAATTAACAGATTATAGGATAATAACGATAATAGGATAAAAACTAATACGTAATAAGAAAATAATGGGATTCAAAATATTTGGCTAGACAAGACAGATAGATAGATAGATAGATAGATATACAGACAGAAAAATGTTTGCGTGTGTGTGTGTGTGTGTGTGTGTGTGTGTGCACGTGCTGTGTATGAGTTTAAGCCACCATCCAATTATCTAAGTGTCAACATCACCAGAGGACATATTCTCATGAAACATCATAAAAACTTTATTTTTCAACATAATACAGATGCAAACTAAACTCAAAAGATCAGAGTTTGGGGTCAGTTTCTAATTTTAAATATAAAACATCCAAGATGGGATATTAGGTTCAAAACCTATTTTCTGCTGAAAAGACTACACTTTATCATAGTTTAATTATAATATATAGTTCTCATTTGCAAATTTTTAGTTTTGATTGATTCAGGTTTACGGAATTTGCTGGTATAATACAAATTGTTCACTTGTTTTGTTTTTCAGATTCTGCATGTAAGTGAAATCATATGGTATTTGTCTTTCTGCCTGACTTCTTTCCCTTAGCATTATACCTTCTAGGTCCATCCATGTTGTTGCAAATGGAAAGATCTTATTCTTTTTTATAGCTCAATAATATTCCATTGTATGTATATACCTCATCTTCTTTACCTATTCATCTATCAGTGGACACTTGGATTGCTTCCTTACCTTGGGCTACTGTAAATAATCTGTAATAAACAGAAGGACACATACAACTTTTCAAATTAGTGCTTTTGTATTCTTCGGGTAAATAGTAGTAGAATTACTGAATCATATGATATTTCCATTTTTAATTTTTGAAAACCTCCATACTGTTTTCCACAGTGGTTGCACCACTTTACATTCCCACCAACAGTGCACAAGGGTTCCCTTTTCTCCACATCCTCACCAACACTTGTTATTTCTTACCTTTTTGATATTAGCCATTCTGATAGGTATAAAGTGGTATTTCATTGTGGTTTTGATTTGTGGTACAAATTGTTCTATGAGAAGAGTATCTATTTTTCAAAAATATAACTTTCTTTTTTCATTTAGTTTAGCTTCCAAATTTGTATTACCCATCCGCTAAGATTATTGACATCATTCAAAATTCATTACCCTCTGCATTGAAGGTTCATATAGGCATACTTCTTGCTGTCTGTATACTCTGCTCTAAAAGTCACAGAGTTTACTTTTCAAAGTTTTTGTCTTCTTTTGCTATAACAAGCTATCACCACATCTTCCAGCTATGGTTAACTTGTTTTGTTTTGTTTTGTTTTGTTTTTTTTATTTTGTTGGTAACTCCTCCTTCACTTAATCTTCTAATATGTCCTTTGGGCTGGGAAATAAGTCAATGGAACTTGGTAGGATTTCAGGCAGAGTAAAAGTGAAAATTATAAAGAAAGGATATCCATGCTATGACTAAATAACAGCTTTTAAAACATGAAATTTAGCAGTAGTAGAGAATTAATGTGTAATTATACAGGAAAATGAGCTATGTTTTTGTTTGCTGTTCTTTCTACCAAGGAGGGGAAGAATAAAACATTCTGCTCCAAATCATCCACAAAAACAAATGTATATACAAAGAGTTTCTGTGAAGAGGAGCTGTTTTTTAATATATGATATTGATCTCCAAGAAGATGAAAGGGAAGCAGTGTAAAGAAATCTGCTTGGTAACATTAATCTTCCCAAAACACCATGTAAAAGAATTATGTAAAAGAAAAACTAAAATGAGAAGTTAATATAACTTTTACAGGCATTGATAAATGTTTGCACAGTGTTGGAATAACAAAGTTTTCTAAGTAAGTCCTAAAACTCAGAAGCTGTGTATACTCAGAAGCCATAAAACTCATAATCCGTGTCATACTTCAAAACATAAAAAATTAAAACTTCTTTATTCAAAAGATGCAAGTTGATATATGGGGACAAACAGTAGAAAGACAGCTAGTGAAGGATTAGTATCTGTAATATCTACAGAGTTCCCAGAAACCAATGAGAAAACAGCCAAACAGTCCAATAGAAAAGTGGATAAAGAGTACATACAAGCATCTCTCAAAAGTAATGTAAATGGGACATAAGCGTATAAAAAGAACACAATTTCACTAACCATTGCTTAAATGCAATGAAATATCACTCTTCAAGTCTCAGACTGAAAAAAAAAAAGGCTGACGAAATCAAATGTTGATGATACAGACAAAAGGACACTTGAATCACTGCTAGGTGAAAGTAGAGCTTTTTCTGAAGGCAGTTGGGCAAGAGCAATCAAAACTTAAAGAAAACTTACTATTTGAGCCATAAATTTCATAATTAAGATCTATTTTAGACAATACTATTGGCATAATCATACAGTTTAATGTAAAAAGATGTTAACTGAAGTATTCTTCAAAACAGGAATGGTTACAAAAAATGAGCAGGTGTATATGAACACATGTGAAAAACTCTCCAAGTCATAAAGTTAGACCAAAGAAGTAAGTTCCAGAATGATATCTTATGTCATAAAACCATTTACATTTAAATATACTTATCTCCCAGATGGGCAGCTAAAACCTTGTGCTTTTCTCCAAGCTTCACCCAAAAGAACATCTTACAGAAAATCATCAGTGGGAAATGTGGAAGTTGCTGAAGATTTGATTAGGGAGATGAAGGAGATGGCTGGTATGCACTTCACCTGAAAAATTCCCATCTGACCTAACACGTGGGAATCTCTTCCCCAGCCAATGGTCACCTTTCCCAGTTCCTAAGCCCCATCTTTCCAATTCTTTCACCCAAACACAAACAACTCTCACCTTCTCATTTCTAATCTTCCATACTCCAACCCATAATAGTATGTCAAAGCATGTCAAAGGCATTATACTGAGAATAAAAATTGTATTTTACTCAGTGTAAAAAATATCCTCCAATTATTAGGATCACTAGCCTTTGAATATAGTAGAAGATGCGGTCATAATTAACAAATAATTTGTACAAATAATGTGTGCAGTCTTTAACATACTTGAGAAAGCCCTAAAAAGTATCCACTGGGGAGAGAACTAGAATTGTGGGGGATTGGAGAAGGTAGGTGCTGTCAAGGATTATAATCTAAGTTGCATAACTGATTACCCATGCATCCATGTATGATTTAAAGGTTTTATTTTCTTAAGATATCTACTACACAAAAAGAGCAGAAATTTTTTTTAATTTTTTAATGTTTATTCATTTTTGAAAGACAAAGAGAGAGCACAAGCAGCAGTGGGGTGGAGAGAGAGAGGGGAACACAGAATCTGAAGCAGGCTCCAGGCTCTGAGTTGCCAGCACAGAGCCGGACGCAGGGCTCAAACTCACGAACCGCGAGATTATGACCTGAGCCACCCAGGCGCCCCAAAAGGGCAAAAATTTTTAATCAAATTAAAAAACGGGCACTTGTGTGGCTCAGTCAGTTAAGCGTCTGACTCTTGATTTCAGGTCAGGTCATGATCTCACGGTTCATGGGATCAAGCCCTGCATTGGGATCTGTACTGGGAGCAGCACAGAGCTTGCGTGGAATTCTTTCTCTCTTGTCTGTGCACCCCACCTCCCCGCTTGCTCATGTACTCTCTCTCTCTCTCTCTCTGTCTCTCTCTCAAAATAAATAAACATTTAAAAAATGTCACCTTCCTCTCTTTAAATATTTCCTACTTTGTGGTTTTAAGAGAGTCAGGGATATGCACTTTATTGGGCAGGTCAAGGAAAGGAAGTTCAAATCCCTGGACTGGGTTGGGCTGGGCTGGTCAAGAGCAGAGCAGGGAACAAAGCTGATATCCCAGGGTGAGCTCAGGAAGTAAGCATGAGTCTGAAGCTTTAAGGCAGAGACAAGAGTCAGAGGCTAGAGGTTTGGGAGGCAAGGCCCTGTGGCCAAAGAAGCAGGGGTGAAGGAAGCTCTAAAGGGCAATCTTTAGCTGATGGCTCCTATGTTAACATCTGGGGATGGGGAGGGTAGAGGGAGTAGAATAAAGCTGGAAGGGAGGTTTTTCTATTAAAGTCTGAGCATAAAGGGGGAAATCACTGATTTGGTAATAAATGAACTCCAAGTCAATCATTTACTTCAGAGCCAGAGAAGGGTTCAGAATGACAACAGTTCAAATTAAGGGTTTAAAGAGTACTTAGGTAGCTCAGACTGGGTAAACTCAGTTAGTACAGAATGAATATAATAAAGATTTCTCAGTGTGTTACTAGACTGCTAATGCCCTCGTAAGTCAAGAAAGGAAGAATGTTCAGAAAAGCAACCCTGAAAATGTGGCAAAATGTACTGCAAATATACATTTTTTTAAAAACCACTTCTCATATTACAACTATGATTTAAGCACATTAAATCTTCTACGTTTGGGATAATCTCTTCATGGATTTTATTTATTCAGAAAACATGTGCCACATTCAAAGAACAATGTGTTCAATAAGTGCTGTGAGTACAGCATCTATCTTCAAACCTTAAACTGTAATATGGAAAATCAAGTGGTTTTGTTAGAGATTATATAGTGTCAGGGCACCTGGGAGGCTCAGTCGGTTGAGTAACTCTGCCTCAAGTCATGATCTTGCGGTTTGTGAGTTCCAGCCCCACACTGGGCTCACTGCTATGAGACCTGTCAGTACAGAGCCCGCTTCAGATCCTCTGTTTCCCTCTCAGTGCCCCTTCCCCTCTTGCTTAAAATAAATAAATATTACAAAAAGAAATTATATAGTGACATCTCATCATCAACTTCAGAAAAATAATTTAAATAGGATATGTGATTTGCCATTAGCTGAATAAGCTTCAGACAAACCTCTATCTCTTGTTTCCCTCTGTCAGGTTCAATTCCTGTATGCGTCTCATTGTGCTCATCTCATCATTGTCAATGTGCTTCTAGAACACAAAAATAGGTAATTTTGTACAATACAGCACCGTAAATGAACCACCCACTACTTCACCTACAGCACACCTGAAGAAGAGAAACCTGGTACAAAGTTGAAGGAGAAAGCAACTGTGATTAAATTATGGAGTGATTTGTTCAGTCTATAATGTGACACATTTCTTAGAGATTTTCAGAGATTTTTTTAATTATAATATATATAATATATAATAAAAAATCTCTGAAAATATATAATATATTATATATATTATATATAGCAATATACAGCAATATAATATATATAATAATATAATATATATATTATATATATGGTGTAAAACTTACACCATATATAGTTTTAGAATCTAATTCATTTTCTATTTAGGAAGAGATTTATTCTTTCCTTTAAAACAGCTTTAATAAAATTTTAAATGAGCAAAGTCTCGTCTGCAATATCTGTCAAACAGACCACGACCAAAAAAATACTTTTTATACTGAAACTCAACACACATACACATATGCACAAATACATATGTATTATTTCATTAAATGGCCCTTACCCTTATATTTTCAATCATATTTTTAATGGCTATTCTTGACCCAATAAATTGATTTTAAGATATAAAAACTGGCCACGGCCCAGAGTTTGGGAATCCCTGGATGAGATATTAGTATAGGCGGCCTCTTGGAATTATCCCAAGAGACAGTAGGACCAGAGTTGTTCATAGGCTCAAAAGTTCATCTCTGAAAGGATATAGAAAGGGTCAGTGTGGGGGCTAGAGTTCTTCATAGGCTTGAAAGTTCATCTCTGGAAAGATATGCAAAGGGTCAGGAAAAGGTCTTTTATTTGACTAGACATACCTCTGTCCCCAGAAGCTTGTTTACAACTTCATCAGGACAAAACCTCCCTGTATTCATTTCCATCATCAAGCACATAGTGTCAGCTTCCTGATCCAGGTGACTGAGTCCATCTAGACGTCCTGCCTACAGCAGGAGGAGGGAAGCCCTATATACCTTATCTTGGTTTTGCTCCACAATAAATTTGATAAGGAACAAAATGGAGGGTGAAGACTAACTGACTAGCTTCTGCCACCTCTAGTTCTGAAATGTCTTTCCAGTTGTTATTTAGAGATATAGTTAGATCCAGATAAACAATAATTAAGTAGATTCAAAAAATTCAACTAGTAATCACGCCAAATAATTGTCAGATTGGATTAGGGACAGGAATAACCAATTTTTACCTACTGAGACTATATAATTGGCAAAATGATAAAAACAACTAATTAAGTTTTAGAAATAGAAATCACCCCTTCACAGTTTGTCATTGCCATAATCACACTGAGAGATAATATTTCCTTTTCAAGCGAATCCAAACGATAAGAGAAGAACTGACCCCAAATGAATGAAGTCAGTATAATAAAAATGAATAAATTACATAACCAAAGAAACCAAAAAATAATTTATTTAAAATAATTATCCTTGGTCATGCTATAGGATGAAGATCAGTTTGACTCAAATGTTTTTTTTTTTCTAATTTCCTTGCATATCCTTATTTTTCAGTTTCTTAACTGGCTATTAATGAATAATGATGGAAGAAAAAGTTTATTGCTTTTTCACGTAACTCTTGGAGAATATTTCAGACTTTTTCACTTAACCATAACAAATGCTAGGATCTAACAGTAAGAAGCACATATAGCAGAAGGATTGAATGTGCTTTCCACTTTAGAAGTTACAGGCATCATTGTTTCTATCCTACCCAAGACATCATTATTACTTTAATATGATTTATGGCTGACTGTATAAGAGATGGTGCAAAGATCCTGTGCTAAATTCCCATATGGCATATAACATAAGCCAAACTGAAAAACTCGTAAATGTGGGTAGATCAGTTTCATCAAAGAATGGAGCAAGAGAGTTCCAGAGACTGAGCAGGAAACTAGCCAGATAATTTTTTATAGTCATGTAATTCCAAAGCAGCAGTAATGAATGTGATCCTGCCCCTGATCATTTAACGCTTGAGTAAAACCTAAAGGCAGTCAGCAAGAAATTAGGCAGAGATGATTTAGGACACTATCAATCAACTCTTTTTATTCTTTGTAAATCTAACTTTGTTTCCATTTAGGCTAAAGCTGAAAAGATATCATAACTTCTTAGATGATTTAAAAGAGAAACAATGAATCTTTGAAGTCTCAATAAATGCTGAAGTAACTATAGCTCCAATGGAATAGTCCAAGAGAAAAAAAAGTAACAAGTTATTTTAAAAGATATCATATATATACATATATTTATTTGCATATATATATGCATATACATATACATATGCATATATGTATATATGTGTGTGTGTGTGTCTGTATATATATATATTTAACAGCATGCTAAAATATATCAACGAATATCAATGAATAAGTAGTGTCACAACAAGCAGGGCAAGCACTCTGAGCCCCAAGCTTCAGCAGCAGTCCACCACAGTCAGGGAGCACACACAATCTATACAGAGAACACTTCTTGAGTGTCTGGACAGGAGGGGAATTCATGACTGGGGGGATCCCACTTCTGGGCCCACGAGTTATAGCAACACAGCTATCTCAAGAAGCAAGAAAAATCCCAAATAAACTAACTAATCTTACACCTAAAGGAGCTAGAAAAAGAACAAGCAAAGCCCAAAGTCAGTAGAAGGAAGAAAATAATAAATATTGGAGGAGAAAGAAATAAAATAAAGAATTAAAAAAGCAATAGAACAGATCAGTGAAACCAGGAGCTAGTTCTTTGAACAAATTAACAGAATTGATAAACTTTTAGCCAGACTCAAAAAAAAAAAAAAGAGACCCAAAGCAAAATAAAAACTGAAAACAAGGTAATGATTATAAAGCTTCTCACTGAACTCAGAAGAATAGATAAAAACTTTACAAAGGAAATAGAAAAATATAAGAAAGTACCAAACAGAAGCCATAGAACTTAAAAACATAATAACTGAACTGAAAAATACACGAGAGGGGCTCAACAGCAGATTAGATGAAGCAGAAGAACAGATCAGCAAGCTAGAAGATGTAAATAATGGAACTCACCCTGACAGAGCAGGAAAAAAAAAAAAAAAAGGAAAAAGAAAATGACAAAACATTTCAAAGAAATAATGACTGAAAATTTTGCTCATCTGGGAAAGGAAACAAACACGTAGGTCTAGGAAGTCCACTAAGTTCAAAAGATATCCACACCAACACACATTCTAATTAAAATGTCAAAAGTTAAAGAGAGAATCTTAAAAACAGCAACAGAAAAATAATGTGTTACATGTAAAGGAAATCCCATAAACCTATCAGCAAAATTTTCAGCAGAAACTTTCCAGGTGATAAAGGGAGTGGCATGAAGTATTCAAAGTGCTGAAGGGAGAAACCTTCCAACCAAGAATACTCTACTGGCAAAGTTTTCATTCAGAACAGAAGGAGAGACAAGTTTCCCAGATAAACAAAATTAAATAAGTTCATCACCACTAAACCAGTCCTAAAAGAAATATTAAAGGGACTTCTTTAAGCTGAAAAGAAAAGGCACTAATTAATAACAAGAAAACATATTAAAGTGAAAATCTCTCTGAAAAAGGTAAATATATAGTGAAAATAGTGGAGTAATCATTTATAAAGCTAGTATGAAGGGTCAAAAGTAGTTAAGATTAAATCATTAGGGGCGCCTGGGTGGCGCAGTCAGTTAAGCGTCCGACTTCAGCCAGGTCACAATCTCGCGGTCCGTGAGTTTGAGCCCCGCGTCGGGCTCTGGGCTGATGGCTCAGAGCCTGGAGCCTGTTTCCAATTCTGTGTCTCCCTCTCTCTCTGCCCCTCCCCCGTTCATGCTCTGTCTCTCTCTGCCCCAAAAATAAAATAAAACGTTGAAAAAAAAAAAAAAAATAAATAAATAAATAAATAAATAAATAAATAATTAAGGGATACAAAAAATAAAGGATGTGAAATGTGACATCAAAAACAAACTGTGGGAGAGGGGAATAAAAATGTAGTTTTGGAATGTGTTCAAATTTAAGTGGCTATCAATTTAAAATAAATTGTTATACACATAGGGTGATATATGTGAACTATTTCAAAGTAACCAAAAATAATATATCATAGCAAATACACAAAGGAAAAATGAAAAAGGAATCTAAACATAACACTAAAGAAGTTATCAAAACAGAAGATAAATGGGGCACCTGCATAGCCAGTTAAGCATCTGACTTTGGCTCAGGTCATGATCTTACAATTTGTAGGTTAGAGCCCAGCCTTGAGCTCTATGCTGACAGCTCAGAGTCTGGAGCCTGCATCAGATTCTGTACCTCCCTCTCTCTCTGCTCCTCCCTCTCTCATGCGTATTCTCTCTCTCTCTCTCTCTCTCTCTCTGTCTCTCTCTCTCTCTCAAAAATAAATAAATATTAAAACAAAAACAAAAACAGAAGGTAAGAGAGAAAAAGAAAATAACAAGAAAACTGTGAAAACATCCAGAGAAAAAGTAACAAAATGGGAATAAGTCCACAATTTTCAATGATTACTTTACATGTAAATGGACTAAATTCTATAATCAAAAGATATACAGTGGCTGAATGAATAAAAAAAAAGACTTAGCTATATGTTTCCTGTAAGAGTCTCACTTCAGAAGGACACACACAGATTAAAAGTGAAATGACAGAAAAATGTATCACATGTAAATGGAAATGAAAAGAAAGCTGGTATGGCTATACTCAATATCAGACAAAATAGACTTAAAATGACTGTAATTAAATGCAAGAAAAGGCATTACATAATCATAAGGGAATCAACCCAGCAGGAAGATATAACATTTATAAATACGTATGCACCCAAACAGAAGCACCAAAATACACAAACAAATATTAACAGGCCTAAAGGCAGAACTTTATAGCAATACAATAATAGTAGGGGATTTTTAACACCCTTACTTATATCAATGGATAAATAATCCAGACAGAAAGTCAATAAGGAAACATAGGTTTACACAACACATTATACCAGATGTACTTAATAGATAAATATAGAACTTTCCATCCAAAAGGAGTTGAGGGGCAACTGGGTGGCTCAGTCAGTTAAGTATCTGACTTCGGCTCAGTCATAATCTCACAATTCAGGGAGTTCGAGCCCTACATCAGGCTCTCTGTGGACAGCTCATAGCCCAGAGCCTGCTTCAGATCCTGTGTCTCCCTCTCTCTCTCTGCCTTCCCCTGCTCGTGCACTCTCTCTCTCTCTCTCTCTCTCTCAAAAATAAATAAACATTGAAAAAATTCAAAAGGAGATGAATACATATTCTTCTCAGGTGCACATGAAACATTCTCCATGATAGATCCCATGTTAGGCCATAAAGCAAGTCTTAATAAAAAGGCTAAAATCATATCGAGCATCTTTTCCAAGCACTAAGAAAAAAAAAGAAAAAAAAAGAACAAATAAAACCTAAAGTTAGAAGAAGGACGGAAATAATAAGAATAGCGTGGAAATCAGTGAAATAGAGACTAAAAAGACAATAGAAAAGATGAATGAAACTAAGAGCTGGTTCTTTGAAAAGATAAGCAAAACTGACAAACCTTTAGCTGGACTCACTCACTAATATATTTATTTTATAAATATAACATCAGAAAGAGGAAAAGATAAAACTGATATCACAAAAACACAAATCATCATACAAGACAACTACAAAAAAATTCTATGCCAAGAAATTGGACAATCTAGAACTAGATAAATTCCCAGAAATAATATTTCAAGACAGAATCATGAAGAAATAAAAAGTCTGAATAGACCAATTACAGTAAGAAGATGAATTAGTAGTCAACACCTCCCAACAAACAAAAGTCCAGGGCAATATAGCATCACTGATGAATTCTACCAAACATTCAAAGATTTAATACCTACCATGCTCAAACTCTTCCAAAAAACTGAAAAGGAGGGAATGCTTCCAAACCTATTTACAAAAACAATATTACCCTGATACCCAAACTAGACAAGGACACCACAAAAAAAAAAAGAAAGAAAAAGAAAAAAGAAAAGAAAAGAAAAAAAGAAAAGAAAGAGAAAAAAAAGTGAAGGAGAAGAAGATGAGGGGGAAGTGGGGGGAAGAAAAAAACTTACAGGCAAATATACCTTTTAAACACAGATGCAAAATTCCTCAATAAAATATTAGCACACTGAATTTAATAACACATTAAGAAGAGCATACACCATGATCAAGTGGGATTTATTCCACAGATGCAAGGATGGTTCAATATCCACAGACCAATCAACATGATGAACCACATTAACAAAATGAAAGATAAAAATCGTATAATCATCTCAAATAGATAAAAAAAAAAGCATTTGGCAAAATTTAACATCCACTTATTATAATTATAAAAACTCTCAACTAAGTGTGGAGGGAACATAGTTCCACATAATAAAGCCCGTATATAACAAGTCCATAGCTAATATCAAACTAAATGATAAAAAGTTGAAAGTTTTCCTTTAAAATCAGGTACAAGACCAGGATGCCCACTCTCCCCGCTTTTATGCAACATAATATTGGAAGGCCTAGCCAGAGTAATTAACAAGAAAAAGAAATAAAAGACATCCAAATTGAAAGAAAGAAGTAATTAAAACTGTCACTACTTGCAAATGACATGATACTATATATAGAAGACCCCAAAGACTTCACCAAAAGAACTGCTGGAACTAATAAATGAATTCAATTATGTTTCAAGATACAAAATTAATATGCAAAAATCCATTGCATTTTCACACACTAATAAGAAACTATCAGAAAGAGAAATCAAGAAAACAATCCTATTTATAAGTGCATCAAAAACAATGAAATGTCTAGGACTAAATTGAACCAAAGAAGTGGAAAACCTGTACCCGGAAAATGATAACACATTGATGAAACAAATGGAAGACACAAATAAATAGAAAGACATTCCATGTTCATGGATTAGAATAATTAATACTGTTAAAATGTCCATACTACCCAAAGCAATCTATAGATTTAATGCAATCCCTATCAAAATTCCAATAGCATTTTTCACAAAAGTAGAACAAATAATTGTAAAATTTGTACGGAATCACAGTAAATCTCAAATAGCTAAAGCAATCTGGATAAAGAAGAACAAAGAGGCATCACATTCCCAAATTTAAAACTACACTACAAAGCTATATAATCAAAACAGTATGTTACAGATAGAAAAATATAGACACACAGATCAATGGAACAGAATAGATAGCCCAGAAATAAACTCATGCAATTAATTTATGACAAAGGAGGCAAGAATACAGAATGGGAAAGAAGAGTCTCTTCAATGAATAGTGATGAGAGACGTGAACAGCCACATGCAAAAGAATGAACCTGGACCACTATCTTACACAATATACAAAAATAAATTTAAAATGTATTAAAAGACTTGAATGTAAGACCTGAAACCATAAAACTCCTAAAAGAAAACATATTAATCTCCCTAACATGAGTCTTAGCAATGCTTTGTAGATCTGGCTCCAAAGACAAGGACAACAAAAGCAAAAATAAACAAATGGGACTACATCAAACTAAAAAACATCTGAAGAGCAAAGGAAACTATCAACAAAATGAAAAGACAACCTAGTGAATGGGGGAAGATATTTGCAAATGATATATCTGATAAAAGGTTAACACCCAATATATATAAAGAACACATACAACCCAATAACAAAAAAACAATACCATTTTCTGAATTCAATTGAAACATTATTTATTATCTACACAAAGTAGATAAGATAAAACTAATACATTCTGAAACAAGAACTAGAATAAAGGTAGTATGTAGGAAATGTAAACAAAAATTAATACACAAAACTAAGAGATTATAATTGAAGAAAGTCCTAACAGAAAAGAGTAAGGGTAGGGCACCTGGCTGGCTCAGTCAGTAGAGCAGGTGACTCTTGATCTCAAGGTCATGAATTCAAACACCATGTTGGGTATAGAGTTTAAATAAAAACAAAATTAAATTAAAAATTAAAAAAAAAGAAAAGAGGAAGGGGAAGTTAGGTCATGCTGACTGAAGACAAATGTCAAGTTGTCTTAGGTATGCAGAGAAAAGAATAAACATCTGGAAAAGTTGAGGTCATGGGAGAGGGCAAGGTGCATTATAACTTATATAGGCATTGGAAATCTACTCATAATATTAGAGTACAAGAGTGATATGTCAGAGTTGCACTATGAGACAATTTATTTAGGAGGATGGAAAGGTGGGAAGTGATAAGTAATAAGAATCTAATTAGATGGGTATTAAAGCAATGAAAATGAGCAATAACTGGGATGTTGGGATGGTAAAGGAACAAATGACTGAAGGTGACTAGACAAGGTAGAGGGTAGATTCTTTAAGAATCAGCATTTTTGTTTTTGTTTTTTTTTAATCCTTTATTTATTTATTTATTTATTTATTTATTTATTTATTTATTTATTTTGAGAGAGAGAAAAAGAGAGAGAGAGAGAGGGAGAATGAGCAGGGAAGGGGCAGAGAGAGAGGGAGACACAGAATCCAAAGCAGGCTCCAGGCTCTGAGCTGTCAGCACAGAGCCCAACATGGGGCTTGAACCCACAAACCACGAGATCATGACCTGAGCCAAAGTCTCATGCTTAACCAACTGGGCCACCCAGGTGCCCCAAGAATCAGTGTTTTAAAAAGGGTCTAAGACTAAAGAAACAGACAGGAGTAAGCATATGCTTTTGTCATTAACAGAAAGAAGAAACTCCAAAAGAGAGGTTATCTGGGACATAAAGAATGAAAAAGTCATTCTGGGACATGCTAAATTCATTAGGTCAAAAAGATATTCAGTTATGTTTCAAATAAAAAAATTAATATAGTTTTGAAGACTGGGTTAAATAAATAAGTCATTTGGCATGTGTTGGTATAGAGTTGATAGCAGAAGTCATGGATGTAGCTGATGCAGAGAACACAGAAGAGGCCCACAGCCAATGCATCCAGCCAACCTCCTCAGGGAGGGGAGATGGAAGTGTTCAGAGAAATTGGTAGAACACCTAGCAAAGTATACACCAAACATGAACAGAATTTCAAAACAGGTAACGTGAACAAGAGTGTCAAACATTACAGAAAAAAAAGGGAGAGAATAAAGACTTTGCAGTTAGTACACCACTGGGAAACAGTGGATGGCCCTCTGGGTGTGAGAACAGTTTCAACAGACGATGGAAGACAGAAACCAGGCCACAAGGGGTTGTGGCCTGAGTGAGGGGGTAGAAAGTAAAAGCAAGATCTTCTGTAATTATTCCACATGCACAAGCACGTCCAGATATACACAAATCTCTTATAAAATAATTAGAAGTCAAATCAGCAAATAATAATAATAATAATAATAATAATAATAATAATAATGATATTTATACGCTTTTACCTTCTTGTGATTCTTGTAAACATTTCTGTGGGCAAATCCCTTTCCACAAAGCTTGCATTTGTAAGGTTTATCTTCACTGTGTATTACTTTGTGGGCGCCCACTTGATCAAGCCTCTTGAAAGATTTATTACAAATCTCACAATTATAGGGTCGCTTTTCTGTGAAAAATGAGTGGAGACAATCTCACATCTATATAAAGGTAAAGGATAAAAAGGGAAACAGCCTTACCTTATATTACTTCTAATGGACTAGTCAACTGAAACATGATTCAAACAACTGAAAAAAATCTACTTACCAATCCATTTCTGTTAGACATGTGACCCTATTCACAAAAGAAATATGAACTTGTTCTTTCAGAGACTTATTTTTGTAAACTAAATGTGTAAAGTAGCTTAGATGTAAGAATGAAGCTCAAATTCAAGGAAAAAAAAATCCTATTTCCAGATGAAAAATGTGCTGATAGTATGAGTTTAAACCAAGGTCACAACTTCAAACGCTAAGAGTGTTCTGACAGTGATAAAAGTAAATGACAGACCTGCCTCCTACTTGAACAAGTGGAACTCATATAGGCAAAGCTTCAATTCTCAACAGAAAGCTTCAATTCTCTACATACCTAGGTTGTTGTATAGAACCCATATTTACGCAACGTTAACGTAATGTTGACCACTAGATGCAAAAAATACTATTTGTTTCAAACAAAGCATATCTGAAGGCCACCAGTTTTTGATCTCCTATTTTCATTTGCCAAAATATATATAGCCATCACCAAACAAAGTGGATATGTAAAAACATTCTAACCTTAATGGCCTTAAATTATAGACGTTCCAAACTCTAGAAGGAGACTTCATAAAGCAAAATTTATTTTCAGAACTTACTCTTTTTAACCTGTATAACAGACCTATTACTCAAACTTGCTTAAAATGAAACTATAGCTTTAAAAACTTATATTCTCAAAATGTATTTATAAAATTCTCATTAACATTTATTAGTACCTTAGTGAGAATGTGAAAGTATCTAGAAAAGCAGAAACTGTAATTGTTGAATCCCTCCTAAAAGTCAGACCCCCTGCTAGCACAGTACATAATGATCTCATTTAACCTTCACAGCAATTCTGAAAGGTAGGGCCCTTTTCACAGATAAAGAACAGAATCTCAGGCTCCAGGAGGAGTAGACAATAAATTAAATGGTGATTCTGAAGAGCTTCGATATCACTTAGTCCAATCACCTTGGCTTTATAAATAAACTGAGGTCTAGAGAGGCTAAGTAACTTGTTCAAAATCACACGGCTAGTTACTGGCCAACCTAGAACTAAAAGCCAGGTCTCCTGATTACTATTCTCGGAGATCCTGAAAAGGACAAAGTGAATCTTTTGTAGTGATTTCAATATAAATGAACAAATATGTATTTTACCTGAGTGAGTGATCATATGACGTTTTAGCTGATTAGCTGAAATAAATTTCTTCATACATTCTTGACAATCAAATATCTCATGAATCTGCAAAAGGTTAAGTTGACAGGTCAACTGTCAAAGCCAAATAAATTATATAGAGCTCAAGTAAAGTATAAATATGTGGATAGCTGCTATTTCAATATCTATGTATATTGTAATTCAGCTCTGCTTTATTCACACTATCTTATATAAATTGAAAATGCAGTGAACCTGGTACCTAATAAAAACAAACAAAAGAAAATACAAGATTGCAGCACACTATTGAAATATGTGGTATAGCTGACCTATTTAGTGCATATTAAATTTCTACACTCTGTAAAAAGTTATACCTAACTGACACGAACTCTTTTTGTTATGCACAAATTTAGATTTGGAAATATAGAACCTGTATGTGATAATATTCCTTTTACAGTAGTGAAGCTATTTTAAATTTAAATGTATATAGTACAGAAAAAAACATGAATTACCATGAAAGACAAGAAGATATATGATTCCGAAAAACATTTAGCTCAAAGTAAAATTCTTACATGATAGGAAGACCACAATAAAAAGAAAAGATCAAAAACTATAATAAGTAGGGAACATGACTTTATCAAACAGCTGGCTAATAAGTATTACAACTGAATATTAACTTTAGCTCTTTCCCTCTGAGACACTAAACAGAGAAATTGTATAGGTGGTATGAAAAGTAGAAGCCCATTTTATTATCAGAAACAATGCACAAAGTTCTAAGAGGAATGTATTGCAAGAAGCCTCATATTAGAAATGTTGATCACCCCCAATGAACAAGAGCATCACACTGTTTTGCTGAAGATTCTAAAATAGTTCTGGTGAAGTTACATTTGCTTCAACCTCACTAAAGGTAAAGCCCACAATAGTAAACACCAGAGAAGCAAAGGCCCTTGTGCAGAAAGACAAGGTGCTGTGATTACCCCTGCAGAATAACGAGGGCCACTGCAGAGGGAAGTCAAGGCAGAGGGCCAAGAACTGAGTGAGTCATGAGTAGAAGACTGGGTTGTATCCTGGTAATTGGCTCCCTCGATCTAAGTGGCCATGGAAGAACTCAAAACAGAGAGACTGAAAAGAGGGGACAAGGCAGGGAAACAAAAGCTAGGGAAAATTACCAGGTCCCACGTCTGAGTCTGGGACTTCATTCGATGCCCAACCTCACGGCAGGTCTGAGGCTGCCAATCCACCTTCTGCCTTTGTCAGATCTGATTCTTGGTGAGTCAGAAAACTCAGTTGGGAAAAGCACAGAAAATGTAGATAAACAAGGCAGAAGCAGAATGATGTTATTCCCCTAGAGTCTGACTTATACCTCTGCTTATATGCAGTGTCATCTATTCTCAATTAGTGAATATATGGAGTCCAAAGCATTCTATGATTCCTCAGGCAAAAAATGTGGGACCCACACAAGTACTTAGAAAGCAAGTGCTACACAGTTAGAAGTAAAACTTTCAGCCTGAGCCATTTTAAAGACAGTCTGTTCAATCATCAAAGACCTTCACATGGTTTTGGTTAAGGAGCAATATTATGTGTATTGTTTATTTAAAGATAGTAAGAACAGATTTATATTCTTAAACTCTATGTTTCTGTAATATATGTCTTTTATAATAACAATATCTCCTAAAAAAGATTATGTGCTTTCTGAGCCATACATCAATGAAAATATATTTAGTGTATTTTCATTTTAATATAAAACTTATATTAATACATAATTTTTTTTAAATTATTCATCCATATATAAAGTGTTAAATGTTAAATAAAATATTGCAGAATAGTACCCATGTTTTTTCACTTCTTAACTCTCACGGCTCCTGAAACATGAAACACTTTTTAAAGGTTCAGTTGAATTAATTTTCCATAATTATAAAACAGAATATTCACTGTATATGAAAGCACTTTTGCATTGACTATATTATTTATAGTGGAAAATTCAGGCCACAGCTATCTTCAAAAATCCTAAAAAAGCTTAATAAAACGACCAAATTTGGTAATACTATTTATTTACACCTAATGATAAATAAAGCACAATTTTCAAAATGTTCAGCTTACTAGTTGATATGGAGCATATTAAATTACAATTTTGAAGTCCCTAAATAAACAATTTTCAAGAAGGGTTATAATATGTCTTATTGTAACATAAAATAGTATATAGTAATGTAAGATACTATTCCAGACTATTATGTAATTTGGCATATTCATACAGCACCCTCTACTGGCAAGGTTAAATACTGCAACCAAACTCTATTAGACATTCAACATACCCAACTATTAAGAACAGAGTCAGAAACGGAAGTCAACAAAAGCTGTCTATGGATTCAGAAAGGCTAAATTAGATGAGCCATGCTGTAATGAAGGAAGTGCTGCATTCAGCTAATAAGTTATTAACATTTTGCAGAGATAATTTGGGTGCTGTGTTCTACCATCACCAAGTAGTATTTGGCTCTACCAAGACATTCCTTGGGGAAAAAGTTCTTATATTATGAAGAAAATAAATGGAAAAGAGAACACTTTTCAGAAATAGGTCCCACAAGCAACTTTGTTGAAACACTCTGTTTAGTACAATCTTTAATCTGGTAAACTATCTTAAATTTCAACTTCTTAAGATGTAAATAGACCAGGGAAAGAAATCATAGAATTATACAAGTAAGAAGATATTTAGAAAATATCTACTAAATTGGATTTCATCTTTTTGCCTCAGACTAAGATTCTGCTTCGGAAGCCATAGGGATGAAGTGAGCAGTGCAAATACTAAAATTAGAATGTTACAGTGAAGATTAGCATGACCGGTGCATAAGAATTATATGTAAATTCTTGATGTGTTCTACATGTTTAAACAATCCTATTAGAAAACCATTTAGAAACAAACAAACAAAACAGCTCATGGCACTTGGAGAAAAAATTAAAAAGCATGGACCCATTCCAAGTCACATTTAATAAAAGAGAGAACAGAGGCCCAATGTTACATGGAGTGTTAGGGACAGAAGATGACACCCACTGTCCTCACTCTCAGTCCACTGCTTGTTCCGTTATTTCTCCCTGAGGATCAAAATCACCCAACATATAAAATACAATCTTGGACATCTTTGGAATCTAACTATCTTGTGTGTTTATAGATTAAACCCACAGCACATAGTTAGAACTATCAGATTGAATATCATGAATTTTAAAGCCATTCAGGTTACTTTGGAATATATCTATATACAATAAAGAGATAAATTCATTTTGTAAACCATAAGAAAAGTAAAATTTTATATTCACTAGTACTATATACTCTCTTCAATATTAAATCACTAAAAGAAAATATTATACGCTCCTAGATATTCTGAAAAGTGATGTGAAATTAAAAAATAATCATTTATCTGATAATATAAGAGTTCTTCTAGAATTTGTCACAATAAGAACAAAAATCTAAATTTTATTTTAGCTCTATTCTATTGTAAATTCTATTAAATAGTGCTAATGTTGTTAAGGTTAATAACCCTGGTATATTTTTCAGGTTAACCTTTCACATTAAATTTGTAAGTTAGTAATAAGTTTTATATTTATTACAAAATGCATTAAATTTATTTTCTTCTAATATAATCATTTGTTTCTGCTAACAACACTTTGACATACTTGCACATTATTTTTAGTTCTTCAAAATAAGGAGCTCTTGTCTTTGTTTTGTCGGACTTTACTATAAGATGCATGCATCTTAATAGCTAAATGCCATTGCAGGGCATATTGTAAATCCACAAAACTTATATGTTTCCATCAAATACATAGTATTTCCTGAGCAAACAGCAACTAAAAAAACTTGAAACTCAAAATATACTTTTACAAGAGCTCACTTTTCTGCATATCAGTCTCTGCATATCAGTCTTGCATTTTAGAATATGCTAGTGTATAAATTGATGACAAAGCTCTGTCTTTATAAAAAAATCAATTAAAAATTTTCATGGCAGGCTCTATAAATGACTAAAAGGTCTTACACTCTGATGAGCATTAATCTTCATCTTACTGACCTTTCTATGTTCCTGTAGGCTTGATGCTGAAGAACACTTTTTATTGCACACTGAACATATGAGCTTTTTCTTAGGATCGCCTAAAATGCAAATAAAATATCATCATGATTTAAATGAGAATATGAAGAGCATCAGATACAATGTTTCTAGGTGATATATAATTTCTAAACAAGTATTTCATCTTAACAAGATGTTATACAAGTTATTCTAAGTTATTCTAAGTTAACAACTTAGAATTCCAAAATGTTCAATGTTATAGTTATAGCCATTAAACTGGATTTAAACCCTTTCTTTTTAAATTTGAAAAATATTCAGCATGATATACCACTTTCTACATATATAAAATAGGCATTTCACCTTTCCATAAACTAATGTAGAATTAAAAGAGAAAAAGCACACTTACATGAAAAATTGTAATTTAATGAAATGTGTTTATAAAAGAAAAAAATGGTTTTATTAATTCATAAGTTGATTTTGCTACTTGCTTTAAATTTTAAGAGAATATTTCATTTAATCCTCTGTGTTTTTTAAGATGGAATTTATAGATTATTCTTTCCAGCACTAGATTCCTACAAAATCTGTGAGCATATACTTTCTCATATTAATGTCAAAAACCAGAATAAACCAAAATCAAGTACATCAAAACATTATATCAACATTTGTATTATTATACAAATCAAAACAAGACCAATTTTGTCTTCTTACACAGTGATTACAGTAGCTCATTTCATATTTCAAATTTCACAGTGGTTATAGAAATGAAGACTCAATAAAACATTTTTTTTCAAATATGATGTAATGTCATCTGCACTACCACAAATAATCACAGAGTGTTTCTTCAACTTTTAATTAATTTCAAATACACAAATTTGTATATCTGAAGTAATCAAATAATATGACGAACCACCATGTACCCACACCTGGCCCCAACAATGACAAATCCATGGCTATTCTTGCCTCAACCTCAACCTCAACCCCATCTACTTCCCCATTTCTCTATTATTTTGAAAAAACTCCAAGACATTAAAAAAAATTACAAGATGATTTTATTTTATTATAGGACTGTGATTATACACTTTTAGAAAAAGAAAGTATGAATTTGTTCTTATTATTTAAGTTACTTGTTTCATATAATGCACTATGTTTAGCATGCTGAATGTTACAGCCAAGAAAATTTTTCATAGTGATTGACAAAAAACATGGCTACTAAAGGAGAAAATTCTCCCCAGCAAAATGAGTATCTCTATACATATAGATTACATACACGGCAGGGGAGGGGGGCACAGAAGAGGAATATTCCTTCTTTTCTAGCTTGCACTAGCTGGCATTTCCCTCTTTCAATTCATAATCTTTTGTTGCTCTGTCTTATCCCTCATACCAGCTGTTCTTTAAGACTAGACCCTATCCTTTCCCTGAGGGAGAGAACAGAGATAGAACTGAGACATTCCCAACCACACCTCTTACTTTATCCTCATGTTCCTGCTACTGTCCCTACAGCTGGAATCACAGGCAATGCACCATACCCCCATCCCTACTCTCCAAACTTTTCCCTCCTCCTGTCGTCTTCTATTCTTCATCCTAGAATTGGAATCCAAGCTCTTTTGAGAAAAAAACTAATTTTTTTTTTGAGAGAGAGAGAGAGAGTGAGCATATGCAAGCAAGGGAGGGACAGAAGGAAGGACAGAGGAAGAGGAAGGGACAGAATGTCAAGCAGGCTCCATGCTCTGCGGGGCTCTATCTCACAACCATGAGATCATGACCTGAGCCGAAATCAAGAGCTATATGCCTAACCAACTATGACACCCTGGAGCCTGAAGAAAAAAAAAATATTTTAAAAATTTATAACAATTCACCCGAGAGTGCAGACAAATGTTATCTCCCATAAATACAAAATTTATTGGTTTTAGCATCCATAGACTCTAAACAAAAGAAAAAAATGGAAGTGGGTTAAGGAAGTCAGGTCCTTCATTCTCTGTTTCCTCTTGGGTAACTATGAAGGTCATTATCATTCTACCAGCTTCCCTAGGTTGAAGGACAACAGTATCTACAAAGCCATAACTAGACTTTATACTATTTTAGTTTTGCTATATTCAGGTAAGTCTGATTTTTTTTTTTTTTTACTTTCAGATTCAACTTTCAAAACCATTCAGGAACACATTATTTACAATAGTAGGAGATGTATGAAAAATTAACACAACCCTACTGAATACACAGTCACCCAAGTACCGCAAGTTTCAGTACAATGTGGGTTAAGGGCACTTTCAGGTATAGAAGGTTCTACAATCATATGTGTGAACACTGCTTTGCTTGCTGTTCTGATGTGGAATATTCTTTCTCCAAATGTCTATGTATCTCATAGAAGAAAAGGGAGAGACAAAAGAGGGGCTATGAATGAAAGACAGATTGTACACCAATCTCAACAAAAATTGTGTATAGTGACCTTTGGCTAATATTGTACATTCCATATTTTGTATGTTTCCACAACACAGAAAAATAAAAAAAAAAACTTCCTTTTATAAATTATTTCCTACAAAGTCAACATGAGTTTCCAGAATCAGTAATATTATAAAATCCAAGGCCAATTACAAGAAGCCTCACAGAAATTATGCTTATAGCACAGCCTGAAGACCACATGCCCAAATAAAAAGAATGCAAGTTTCCAGAGTTTCAGTATGCATCTGGTTTTTTACTTAGTTCAGCAAAGTTAACTTTAAAAATGACATGAAAGATTTGTTATAATACATTGCAGACAAAGATGGAGAAAATTAAGAACAGCATTTTAAACATAACAGCTTAAAAAAAAACTATGAAGACAGGTCTATCAAAAAGTTATGCTTGCCTTTTGTAAGCATAGTGAAGGCCCAAGTTTAATGAATTCAGGAAAATGCCATCCTCCCTAAATCAGCCATATATTCTTCAAAAGGAAAGAAAGAAATCAGAACAATGTAAAGTCCTATTGATAATCATCCTGAAGCTGTATTTTGCATGGCCATACTTTCTACCACCCAGAACTTTCAGAGACAGCTTACCCTAAATATGTAGTCCAAGCAATGATGCAAAATAGGAGGCAGTAGACACACTCATATTAGCTGCTATAACTTTAACATTAAAGGAGATACTTTTTGAACAATGAACAAACATAGGATACAGAAGCTGAGTACTGATTATCCTGTTCTCCTGAATGTGGGAATAAACAAGATGGGAGAAGAGAAATCCACTTTCCTCATGTCCAGAAAGACATCTTTCCACACATTTCCCAGAAGCCAAGCGCAAATGTAAACATGTGCGAAAAACATAGGCACAGAAGGATATGAGGAGTTCCATGAGCCTCAGCCTCTCTTAAGGAAAAGACACTGAGGAAGTGAAAAGTTAACTCTGACGATACAGCCATCTGTTCAACTCCGTGCAACAGATTCGATCCCTAAACCAAAATACATTTACCATGTGCTAAACAGATAAAATCTAAGTGACAGTCAAATTTTATATGGGTTTTATTGTTTAGCTGGCCATTAGAAGGAATTCAAATAATACCTGCTTTATTAATCCCGATACATTAAATTCCCATGTCAAAATGCAGTAATTTTCTCCAATATGGGAGAAATATAAATTTAAAAAATAGATTTTTACTACAAAACTTTAAGGCACAAGAGCATCATTTTTTAGTTTTAAAACATATCTACTAAAAGAGAAATTTCATATTTCACACTTAAATTGTTATTTAAAAACATTAACTTTTAATACACCTGACTACCAAGCTCAAGTAGATTCTAGCTTAGGTTTCCAGTTATGATTAATTCAGATATCCGAAAAATGAAAAATACTGCTGAAATCCACTTAAAAAAGAAATGGTGCTCAGAGAAAGAAAAAAGTCCACTGCAAGAGCTCCACATCTGTGTGAGCATAATGTCAAAGCAAGCTCTCTCCTCGAGAGCAAGAATTAAAAACAGATCACGGCAGCCTGGGGAGAGGAAGCCCCTTTAAAAATGACCCTCCAGTGATTTCTCACCAGCATGGACATTTTCCTGGTGTCTTCTGAGGGCATCCTTGCTCTTCAGCCTCTTTCCACAGCTGTCGGCCTTGCACACAAACCTGGCATCTCCCCGGCAAGTCTCCTGGTGCTGCTCAAAACTACAAAACAACCAGGAGAGGGGAACAGGGAGAAGAAATGGTGAAGACATATCTTATGAAGTCTAACAGCACAACAGGCTTTTGCAATGCATGCTCTCTAGTAGAGTTTCTGGGTCATTTCATGCATTACCTGGGCAGGTAAAAAGGAAAGCACTTATCTTGTAGCCATGTGATACTTAATCACTAAGAAGCATAAAAAGCATGCCTGCCAAAAATGACCCACGATTATGTAACAGCCATGTGATAACTCAGACACAAAACCTCGATGCTGAATTGAAGGAAGAATTGCAAACAGAGCACTGAAAACTTCGTGAAGAATCCTTCAGACTGCTTTTCGCTGTGCACTGAAGAACGCTGAGGGGGAAATAGAAAAAAACAAAAAGAAATAAAAACTGGATGTGTAAGACAAAAACTTATGAAAAATATCTCTACTTTAAATAAAATCCTGTTGGTGATCTCTGTTTTCATTTTGTTTTTTGTCCCTTTAATTTTTGGTAGTACCTAATTTAACTATAAGACCCGACTAAGCAAAAGTATCTTTGGTGTAAACTCAATAAAAGCTGACTAGAATGCAGTTTTAACATCTAGTCTCTAAAAAGTATATAGCCCTGGCTTGTTTTTTTTTCAAGAGCCTATAACAAAATTTCCAAATGTTTAATCTCTTGCTATTATAATTTTTTTAAGTTTTGAGCAGAAATTTTTCATTTCAAATTTCATAAGCAAAAGTAGATGCATATATTAAAATAGTAAACATGAAAGCTTTCTTGCTCATATACAAGGTGACATTCTTAAAATAAAAAATACACGTATCTAATTTCTCACTTTTAATAATTAATGATCCTGTAAAATATTTAAGTAAAAAGATAAATTTATATGCTGTTAATATAAAGAGTCAAAATAATAAAGGGTACCGAGCAATGTGTGGGATCATTTAATTCATCTTCATGTGACAGCCTATATCTATTCATCTTCAAATTATTCCTCCTAAGTTGCTAAGAAATAAACAGTGCTTCCCCAAGTGTCCCCGTATTCTTTATTCTCTAAACTCTCTTCATTTCTTAAAACTCTTCACTGATTCCAGAGGGAATATCAAATGCAGACAACTGAAACTTGATCTGTGACCTCAGAGCACTAAATTATGCATAAATGAATTTCTGAATAGTAAATCAATGAGCTTGATTTGATATTTAATGGCAAGTAAATAAATGGACAAAGACTTATTAGCATAAATAATGTTTACTTGTTGGAAGTTCATAATCAGAATGTTTCAAAAATCACCATATTATACTAAGAAAAGATAAGTTAATGACAATGACAATATAGAATGCTTACTTTCTTCCTCCCCACCCCCTGTCTCCATCACTGATACCCACACACACACACACCCACCCACACACACACACGTATAAAACAAATCAAATAGAATAGTTAAAAACGAAAGTGTTAGGTTATAATTTTAAAGATATTCTTTGCTGTACGCACTGTCTTTGCAAAGCCTGCTTAACTGGGAATTTCTTCCCACAGTTCTTGCACTTAAATTCTTTCTCCTCTGTAGGTTTCTGGTGCAATGTCTGAAGGTGCTCAGCAAGAATTTCCTCACTGGTAAAACTCGAGTCACACTGGGGACAAGCATAGTCCTCTTTACAGCCAAGGCAATCTGTACATTTACAAGGAAGCAAATTTATAAGACAAAAATTAAGAGCCAAGAACTGTTCAGTTTTATCCTCATTTTAAAATCAAAATTGTGTTTAATAGTATCAGAAGAATAAATTCTTATTATCTCTCTGAGTATTATTAATGTTGTCCATGAAAAATAATAGGAAGTGTTACTAGAAGTACCTTATCTTTTAATTCACTTCATTGGTGTTTCAGCAAATTAATACAAAATCAAAATCAATTTTTAATTTACCTATAATGTTAACTTTTCACATGAAAGAGTTATTGCAAATGTAGAATGAGAAAGCAAAACTTTTCCCTGAAACAGGTCATCTTGAGTTCACTGAGTTCACAAAGAGAAAAAATCCAACCAAGGCAAAACTATGTGGAATTACTAAGGGGAATCTCACGTACACGTGAAAGAGACTGAGGCCATAAAGACAGAACTCATTACAGCAGGTGTAGTGAGTGAGATTCCATGGTCCCTCTGGCTTGTCAGTCCCTAAGGACTGTCATGGATCCACCCAAATTTCTCAAAGTGCACTATTTACATCACATTTTCTTTTCTGATTATTAAATAAGATTAGATTTAGAAAATTCAGGGAATATGAAGAAAATAAAAATTACCAATAATCCCACAATGAACAGACAACCACTTAATATATTCTCAAGCCTGATTTGCCTTTTGTCCATTCATATTTTATAGTCTAAGAATAACTACATTTATGATCATACTTTGTATTCAATTTCATCTGTTGCTCTTTTTTTCCATTTAACATTTTCCCAAGTCAAATAAAAAAAAACATAATTATTTACTAAGCTCTCCATTGTTTGACATTGGATTGGATTATTTGTTTCTTTTTGCTGGTGGTTTGGTTACTCTGTTTGTGTTGTGGCCTTTTTGGGGGGAAGGGGTGCTTTTATTAAATAACAACTGATTTCTAAAATAAAAATAGCAATAATGTATGTACCTGATTCATATGTTTTCAAAATCTGTTTAAGTTTCCATTGATTATTTTTACAAAAGTAAAAACAATTTGTAATTTGATATTTGTTAACTAAGGAAAAATCAGGGTGATAATAAATAAGCAGGAGACCCATTTTTAAGCTAAAATAGTGGACACAGAAATAATATGCCCTGGAGGTGGGGGGAGGGACCTTAAAAAATAAATACAAAAAGTATAGCATAGGGAATGTAGTCAATAAATTTGTAATTCACATAAATAAATATTCCCCAAAAAGAAAATACAGAATAATACAAAAATAATACCTATTACCCAAAGTCTGAAATTTGAAACAGCAAAATACATATTTGAAAGATAGAACAGAAAGCCTGTCCTCATCTTTCCCTTAAATAATCCAACTGAAATAAAGAAACAGAAGCATAAGCTAGCAATGTTAGGAATGCTTATACTTTCTCAGCCAGTGACATATAGTTGGAGTAGAAAATTCATATGAAAGATATTACTACCATGGTGACTAAAGAAATCAGTGTCACTTCTTGAAGCAGATTTGCTAAAGAAAATGAAAAAAATACTCTATGGTAAATTTCAATCTATTACAAAACATGAATACCTTTAACATCATTCATATTTCCTTCAAATCCCATCAGGAGTATAACACAATAAAATAGAAACAAGCCCCAATAATAATTGATTATTCCCCAGCAGATGGCAAACAAGCGACATCTCCTGGATTACAGGATTGATCTAAGCAGATCAGACCTCCCGGAACACACATTTTTGGTTACCCAACTACAACAACCTAACAATCCTACAGGCTTCTATGCTCAGAACAGAAAGAGATTTCCATAAGCTCCAGATTCTCAAAGGATCTCAAACAAGAGGGAGGCCCAGGAAGAGTCCATTAGGGTCCAGCAGTACCCTCTGCACACCTCTGCACTTGCCTTTCCCCATGTGCAGATGAGAAAGTAAAGTCTCAAAGAGTTAGTGACTTGCCCGGTACAAGACTGATGAGTGGCAGACGCGGGGCTGGAGCACAAAACTCCTCATTCCTAGCCAACCCACTGTACCAGTGAGAGCAGTGAGAGTCAGGAGCTGGTGCTGACCTTGGCAGCTCTACAGGGCACATGGATCACCCACACCCAGCGTTCTCCTTCTGCTAGAAGAAAGATGTGCTTACAGCTGGCTACTCTCTGAGAGTAGTTTTCACAAAAGCTAACTTCATTTTGAGAACACCTTATTATAACACAACTATAAGTCAACTGCAGTTCAAACTATATTTCTTCTACAACTTCTATGGTCTCAGATCACCAATTAGAGGCAATACCTTTTCTGCCAGCTGTTGATTGTCCTTTAGAATTTTTAACTTCCCCTTCTTTGATCATTGTTATAATTTGCTGTTCTTCCTCATCAGCCTCCATGTCACTGTCCAGGTAGCCAATCAGAAGTTCTGTATCTGTTTCTATGTCTTCAATTGCCAAATAGAAAATGTTTTCTCCTTCCTGAGACAAAATTAAAAAATATGCTATTGTATTACAAATATATCTCAATAATTTAAAAAATGTTGAACCATTTGTTTGTTTCTAATAATAATTAAGAAATAATTTTAAGATACACTGAGTACCAGGTTCCCATTAAAAATTACTATTCTTTTTTTTTATATCTCCAACAGATCCAGATACTGAAAAAGGAAACTGACAGTATTCAGTCACCCAGAAAATAAAGTACAAATATATATTACAGATAGTGACATTTATATATATCAAATGAAAGCATACTTAAATTACTAAAAGTGAATTTCACATTGTTAATTTGCCTAATGTCATAACATTTTGGGGATGCCTGTAAATTCAGCAGAAAGAAGTCTGTTAAGTAATGGTGTCATTTCTGCACAGAGAGCAATGAGATATCAATGATCTAACTATGATTAATATTAAATCCAAAACTGGAAGAAAAAAAAAAACTTTCAAGTTATAACATAAGCCATAGGAACTGCAAACAAACCCTGAAAGAACTTCTAAAACCCTAGACCAGAAATAGAAAAAAAAAGACCAGGTGGGGCACCTGGGTGGCTCAGTCAGTTAAATGTCCAACTCTTGATTTCAACTCAGGTCATGATCTCATGATTCACGGATCCGAGCCCTGAGTCAGTCTCTGCGCTGACAGTGCAGAGCCTGTTTGGGATTCTCTCTCTCTCTCTCTCTCTCTCTCTCTGTCCCTGCCCCACTCATGCTCTCTCCCTCTCAAAATAAATAAATAAACTTAAAAAAAGAAAAGATAAAAAAAAGAAAAAACAACCAGGCACCTGGGAAGTTCAAAGTATTAACTGAATCATCATGTGTACCTAAATCCCACTAAAATGACAGAAGAGAGAAGAAAAGAAAACAAGTTCCACTAACAACACAAAAAAATTCTGCAGAAAATTCTAGGAGATTAGAAATCAGGTTTGAAATGATAGATAATTACTGCAGAAGAAATCTCAACCCATAACAGACACAAGAAAAATACTACAAAGAAGAACCTACTTCCCAAGGAAACCCCAGAGGAACTTCACACTTGGAATGAACTGGTACAAAAAACCCCTCTGGGCCTTCGGCCAATCACCAGGGAAGCCAGAACTGGGGCTGCTTAGCTCGCTGTCCCCAAGAGAAACACCCAGAATTGCTGTCTCTTACATAGCTGAGGATTTGTTCTGGGACGGCTCCTACTTTGGCTGCTGAGGATAAAGAGAAGCAAAACATAGTCTGAATTTATTGAACCTTGATGGTAGGCAAGGGGAGAAGAGGACAAGGACAGTGAGCTCCACCAAGGAGTGAAATTTAGTAAGGAAGAGAACATAGAACAAAGCCTTCTCTCTGGCAGTATCACCACAGCACTTGCGTTAAGCAGGAGGAGACAGAGGAGGAGGGGGAAGGGAGAAGGTGAGCTGGAGAAGGGAAACTAGAGGACGAGGAATGTGTAACATATGTATGTGTGTATGTGTATATTGTGTACACACAAGCAGAACCCCTGTGAAAAGCTGGGAAAAGATGCAGCAAACTATTATACAGTTATCATTTGGAGGCTGGGAGAAAGAGTAGTTTATATTCCACTGTTTCAGGTTTTGTTTTGTTTTGTTTTGTTTTTTACAACAAACAGAATCTTTGTAATCTTTAAAACGGTATATGTATGTATATATATATATATATATATATATATATGTATATGTACATACATATATTAGAAAATTCCATGGAAAAGACAAAAATGATGATTAAATTCATCGTTATTGGGCAAGAAAGGTTTGATTCAAAAGTTCAAAGCACTGAAGCAAATCTAACCATCAGCTACAGTTAATTAAAGGAAGTTTCTATATTTACAGCATCCTTGCAATTTTTGTAACTTCAAACCTCCAGAAACCTAAAGTGATTTCTAATTAAGAACACAATTAACTTCTATTCAATTGTTACACTTTGTGCAAGAAAATAAACAAACCAACCAGCAAAAACTATGCAGACATTCAGCAAAAGAGAGGCCTCTTTTTAAATGAACTCAGAAGTGGTAATTTCCAGGGTTTGGAAACCTCTTGTTAATAGTTACCAAAAGCAACAAAGGACTCACCTAATGAAGATGTCAGAACACAATCATAAATCTTAGTGCTTATCTGATCAATATCCAAGAAATTTAATTGAAGCATCTTTCGAGAATATTAATAATCAATTTTGTGATGGCCTTCATAGCACCAAGAAAAAATCATTTTTAATTTTAAAACATGATAACATTAACTTAAACTTTGGTCATAAGACACAGCATGCCATTCAGGGGCTCCATAAGAAAAGAAAATTTTAATATACCAGTTAAAACCTTGACTTAATAAAAAGCAATAGCATTATACCCACCAAGGACCAACTACATGTTTTGTCTATATGCCAAAAATATGGTAAAAGGAATGTCATGGTATTACTCCAATCTACTTATTTAATAGAAATACCTAGATAGCTTTATTATATAATTCTTACCAGTGCCTAGCCAATTTGCCACCACAATAGTTTTAAGAAGTATCCTCTTAAATTGTTCCTTGCCTACACTTCACTAAGTTAATCACAACTTTTCATTATATTATTCTCTTTCTTCAAAACTTCCCATTGGCAGACGCTGCCAGATTCCTAATCTCTGGAGTTCTCTTGAACTCCAATATTCCTTACCTATCGGCTCACCCCAGCCCCAATCGCCTGCCCTTTGGCAAGAAGGATTTAAAGGGTATTGACTCAAAGTCCTGGGATTCTAACCTTGTGCTCCAGCTTTGATGACTGTTTTAATATTTTGATCCTGAAATTTACTTCTTATTACAGCTCTTATTTCCCATCTTTGGGTTTGTGGCTTTTTCCCCTGAACACAGTTCCTTCTGTAAGAGAATCACTCCTTACATTTTAGGGGTTAGTGCCTTCCCTGACTCTGCCTGGGTTCTGGGGTCCTGCTTATGGTTCCTGTTATGGGCTCCAGGTGATTTTGCTGAAAACCTGTTAGCTGCAAGAAGGCTGTTCAACATGATGATCTGTTCAAAAGCAAATATTCCTCAGCTAGTGGTTTTCATTGTGTTGGGATACAACATAGAGTGAGTGGTTTTACAATTATTATTCAGCTCTTGAATTTTTGTTTTTTAGTCTTGTTTCGTTTTGCTTTATTTATTTGCATGTTATTTTCAGCTAATTCTTATTTTAAAGTTTATTTATCTATCTATCTATCTATCTATCTATCTATCTATCTACCTATCTAGAGATACAGTTGAGGAGGGGCAGAGAGAGAGGGAGACAGAGAATCCCAAGTGGTCTCTGCACAGGGCTTGAACTCACAAACTGTGAGAGCATGACCTGAGCCAAAATCAAAAGTCGAACTCTCAAAAGACTGAGCCACCCAGATGCCCCTCAGCTAATTATTTCTACCGTAAGCTGTTTATACCATCAAAATGTTGCAGCCTACATGTCCAATAATATAAATTGGAAAAAATTAAATGCCTAACAATTGGTTTTAAAATTTACCAAATGTAATTTCTATAAAATAACATGTCATATATGTATCAACATAGTTAGATAAATACATAGATAGATAGGTAGATAGATAATATGCCCCAAAAAGAAAAATATATCAACAAACATGTTAACAGAACTTGTTTCTAAGTAGAGGTAATTCTAAGTATTTTGCAGAATCTCTTCTGCTAGTCCATAGAATTAATAAGTGTTACTTTTGTAGTAAAATAAAATAATAAATAATAAACAAACCTGGTTCCTTGATACCAGAAAGCAGTGCTGCAGAGTGACTAAGGAGCACAGGCTTTTTTGGGCTGGCCAGGGTTCAAAGTCTCTTTTTATGATTAATTAATTAGCTGTATGACTGTGCAAAAAGCTTAATTTCTAGAATCACCAGTTTCTTCATTTGTAAAATGGAGAAAATAATTCCTATGTCATAGGTGAATTGTAAGGATAAAAGTGAAAATATTTGTAAAACCTAGTAAGGTGCCTGGCATAAATGATAAGCATTTATGAATGGTAGCAGCTATTATTATCATTACTATTATAACTATGCAAAACTTGAAAGCCAGTGGTTAAAATATTCACTTTTTTTCAAAATTTATTTCAACCCAACTGCCACATAACATTGCTTTGACATTGCTGTTTTTGATAAATTCCATTTGGCCAAACTGCCCTCAGCCAAAATATAATTAAATTCCACTGCCTGCCTACCAGAGCTCTGAACTGCTTTGGATTTCGGGTTGTCACACTCTGTTCACTTGTTAACGTACTAAACTATATCTGAACTATACCTAAAAGTGACAAGCCATCTGCTTTGTCTGTGACTTGGGTTTCCCAAGACATGGGGCTTTCAAAGCTCAAACTGAAAGAGTCGGGGGCAAGCTAGGACAGTTGGTCACCCTAACTACACTCATCATGCTCTCCAAATTCTAAACTCTAAATTCTAAACTCCCACAGTCTCCAGCCCCAGCTCAGGATTCTCAACATACAGAACCAGTCACATCCTCAAGTACAGCTCTAAAGGCTTATCAAATAGACTCCCATAATCTGAACCCACTTTGTCCTCTCATCCTCAACTGTCCTTCAAATGAACCTGCCTCCTGTTCTTCAGTCCAACTGGTATACTTGCTCTCAGAAAATACTGAATTTATTCCCGTGTTAGTACAATTGCAAAGATGCCACCTAGCCTCCTTGCTACAACTCCTCAGTGTCATCTGAGGCACACCTCATTTTCATCCTTCTCCATGAAACTCTCTAAACTACTGAATTAGGTTCCAGGAGTTTTCTCCATATATAATGCCTTAAGTTTATTGGGCACTTGCAATTTATTTCTGTTTTTTGTCATTTAATCCATATGACCAGTAAAATTCTAATACATGTTGATCTTATCTCTCCAAAGATAATTTCCTCAAGGCAGCAAACAAGAATTACCAGGTATCCCCCACAGTGTAAGCTTTACTCATAACACTTGCTCACCATTTTACAAATAATGAATAGTGAAAAAAAAAGAATAAAAAGAAATTAAAAGGCCGTGTCTACAAAAGAAAAGTACTTATTAGTAAAAAGTTTACTGATATTTTCCTTTATTTACTTTTTGTGGTAGGCTATTACCATAATCCAGATAGTGGTGATTTAGGAGGATACATGTGGACAATATAAGAAGAAGTCATGATTGTGACACTGGCAAAGGCACAATTCATTGTATTGAAAAGGTAGTAAATAGTGAAAATTTAGATTATCCAGCCAAGACAACTAATGACTAATCAACACGATAGGAAATCATCTTCAAAATGCTTGAGGTTACAAACTGAAACTATACCAATGTGGAGGAAAAAAAGTTTGGACTCCTATTCGATTATCAACAGAAGTAGGAGACAAGTGGTAAACATGAAGAAAAGAAAATGTAATGAAATAGGAAAAATTCCATATTTAATATCTTCTCAATTAATTCTTCTTTACAAAAACCCTGATTCAGTCTTAACCTGTGTATCAACATCATTTCTGTAGAGCTCAATATACAAAGCTGAAAAATGTAAAAAAATAATCATTTCCATAGTGAAATTCACAAAGCATATCTATTAATAGCGATCTAATAATAAAAATAAAAACATTTAAAATGAGACATAACTGGGCCACCTGAGTGGCTCCATTGATTAAGCATCTGACTCTTGATTTAGGCTCAGGTCATGATCTCATGGTTCAAGAGATTGAGCCCCACATCGGGCTCTGTGCTAACATGGAGCCTGCTTGGGAGTCTCTCTCTCCCTCTTTCTCTGCCCCTCCCCCACTCACATTCTCTCTCTCTCTCTCTCTCTCTCTCTCTCTCTCCCTCAAAATAAATAAACATTTAAAAAATACAAAAATACTTTATTAAAAATAAATAAAATGAGACATAACTATAATAGAACATTGCATTCCTATTTATTTACTCCCCTCTGAGGAGGGGGCTGCACCCCTGTGATGTGGCTCAGAGTGGCATCTGTGGGAGGCGTGTACTGTATCAGGTTTGACAAGGTGACTTGTACTGACCCATGAAATGTGACTGGAAGCGAAGTGAACCATGTCCAAGAGAAAGCTTTAAGAGTCGTCACATGTTTGGGCCACTGCTCTTTCCCTTCTGCCAGAAAAACGCATGTCTCTGGTCAGTGCTGTTACTTTAGACACCATGGTTCACCACGTGGAACCGAATGGTGGAAAGAGTCACAGTCTCCAGTAGCCCACACCTGCATGGACAATAACTAAATCCTTGTTGCTATAAACCACTAAGACTTTAAGGCTCGTAGGACAGTCTTCTTGGCAAAAGTTGACTGATACAATGATTTAAGCAAAATAATACTTTTAAAATTATTTTCTTGGTGAGTAAGAAGAAAACATCAAGGAGAATAGTGTGAAGCCGGAAAATGACAGGTATATTTAAAAGAGTGAATGGTGCAAAATAAGTTAATTTCATGTTTACAATGCATTAGTCAAGCCCTATTAAAAAAATGGAAGTTTCAAACAAATGTAAATAAAATAATTTCTTTTCTAATCACAGCTGATAATCAGCCACACATCAAGGAGATTGTTTGATATGATTCCTAGGAATGAGTACTGTATTAGACAAAAAACCAAGTCCATAAACAAAATACGATAATTACAGATCACTAACATATATGCTATCTTTCTCTGAGGGGCTCAAGCAAAGATAGTAATCTTTGAGGCATCTTCCAGAACAAATCTGACACCATGGAGAAACGAGTCAACAGAAAAGATGAGAAGAATAAAAAGAAAAATTTGTTACATAGAAAACACATGGTGTGATCCTAAGAAACAGTGGCTATTCACAAACAAACAAATATTAAAAAAAAAAACTATACCTCAGCTATTTTACTTAGATATAAGTTATAAGTCAATACTGACGGGCCAAGCAATCTTAGAGTAAGATTATGCTACGGAGAACAGAGCGGCTATTTTACATAGAAGCAATTAGAGGAAATACTGTGTTCTCACAGCGTATCTGCTCTATTTAACATCAGAAACTCTTTTAAGTGGCCTCCACTTAACTCATTCCCAGATTTACCTGACACTCTACATCAAGTCTGCTGAATGATGCCCAGAGAAGTCTTCTCAGCAGCCTACCCTCTGCTTTCCCTCATTCCTCTGTCCTCACCACTTAACTTGTGTGCTTCTGTCCCAACTGTCTGTTGTGCTTGCTCCCACACCTGTTTAATGTCACTTGTACAAGTCGTTTTAATTAGTAACTTACCTCAATATTACATAAGCCAAAGATATATGAGGAAGAAAATATTCAACCGTCTCAAAGAAAATCAGTTGTACATTTTGAAGACTCAAAGGTGAGTCTAAAAAAATTGTCAAATTACAGAAGGCAAAGCAATTACAAAATATGAGGGGAATCATAAATCTGGAAGGATTCTACACTCAGGCTGCTTTGCAGGAAAGAAACTTTACTCATATTACTTTAAAAATAGCAAAACTGAATACTATAAGGAGTGGTTATGAAAAAATATGGTAGCAAACTCTAGTGAGAATACCTATACTCAGTATCAAGAAGGCTGTGGTCATAAATCAAAAAAAAATAAAAATAAAAAATAAAGAATCAATGTATATTTATAAAACAAGTTAAAATGGTTGAAATACCAATTCTATGATCCCTACTAGAACAAACTTTTTCTATTACTTGACCAAGTACTGGTCCCTATCACATTGGAAAAAATAATTCCCACCAAATTATTATATTACCAGGTCTGAACAACAGGTTCCCCACACATGCCTCCCTAACTGTCTATGCTGTCCCCATCAAAGTATTTACCACCCTGATCTGCATTTATTTAGCTGCATCCCCCAAATGGGCTGGAAACTCCACGAGGAAAGGGATTATATCCTCAAATTATATATAAACTATCATTCCCAAAATATTCATTATTCTAAATGGCATGAGAATTAGCTAAACACAGGTCTCTCCTTCCCCTTGCCTCTTCCTTTCTCCAAAGATTGCTTGTTCCCTGAGGGCAGGCACTACGTCATATCCAACTATGTGTAAATCTCAATACCTGACTCAACACCTTGTTCACTGAAGGCTATCCACAAAGGACCCACTGAATTGAACTAAGTAAGAGAAAAATAATTGTCATTTCCTTTTGAATTAATAAGACTGTAAAAGCAAGAGAGTCACTCAGGAAAGTGGAATTTGCTACAAAAAGGGTTGGGGAATCAATTTCCCATTCCCAACAAATTCTTAAGAATTCAAAAGTTAGCCAACAATTGAGAGTGTTTCAACCAACTGGAAATAAGAGAACAGATTAGACAAGCAGATGTGCTTCCTGGAAAGAGAACCTCACTCAACATACCAAAAGTCAATTCAAAAACACATGAGAGAAACTGAATGTCCATTGAATGCATTTATTGCCATATATAATGTGCACGGCACTGCAGAACATCCACATTCACAAGAATACCCATACCGTTTTCTGCTCTGCAGACCTTTACATACTCTTGGTGGAAACAGAACAAACCCAGTTAAATTACAAAATGGAGCAACAAGGGCCAAGACAATTGTACAGACAGCAGCAGCTATGGAATTTTTAGAGACGGTTTCACAACAGCCTTTGAAATTCACTCCAAACCCTATAGGCTGAATAAGTTTTAGACAAGATAGTAGGATTGAGGGGTGCCTTGGTGGCTCAGTCGGCTGGACGTCTGACTTCAGCTCAGGTCATGATGTCAGTTTGTGGGTTCAAGCCCCGCATCAGGCTCTGTGCTGACAACTCAGAGCCTGGAGCCTGCTTCGGATTCTGTGTCTCCCTCTCTCTCTGCCCTTCCCCTGCTCACACTCTGTCTCGTCTCTCAGAAGTGAATAAACGTTACAATTAAAAAAAAAAAAAAAAGATAATAAGATTGAAAGGGAGTGGGCTTTTTAAAATAGGGAACACAACATCAGCAAACTGACAGTGCTGCAAAGGGTAGATTAGGTTATGGAAAGCAACAAACCGAGCTGTAACACTGGGTGTTACAGAAAAACTGTAGAAAAGTAGACCGACAAAGCCACTTTAATACGTGGAGTGACTGAGAAGTCAGGCACAGATGAAATGTGCCCTGTGAATTGCAGTGTTTGTAAGGCAACCACCTCAGACTAATGAGACAGAAAAAAAAAAAAAAAAAAAAAAAGACTGAAAAGTAGAAACATATAAGAAATTTTGTTCATTTGATCAATATGATGGTAAATTTTACATATCAACTTGACTGGACCACAGGGTGTCCAGATATCTGGTCAAACATTATTCTGGGTGTATCTGTGAGAGTGTTTTTAAATAAGATTAACATGTCAGTCCATAGGCTGACTATAAGAGCTTGCTCTCCACAATATGGGTGGGCCTCATCCAATCAGTTGAAGGCCAGAACAGAACAAGACTGACCCTCCACTGAGTAGAATTCCTCCTGCCTGACTTCCTCCATACTGGTACAACAGCTTTTTCCTGCCTTTGAACTTGAGATAAAACACATGCTGTGTCTCAAGCCTGAGGGCCTTCAAACTTCAACGATACCCTCAGTTCTTCAGGTTCTCAGGCCTTCAAACTCAGGCTAGAAGTAGAATATCAGGTCCCCCCGGTCCCCAGTTTGCTGGCTCACCCTGCAGATCTTGGGACTTGTCAGCCTCCATAATCATATGAGCCAATTCTTTTAACAAAGTCTCTTTACACACACGTACCTACACATATACATACACATCCTATCGATTCTGCTTCTCTGGAGAACACTGACTAATACAATCAAACTCGAAATGTAAGATGTTTGTTATACCACTACAATGGAATCTATCTGATAAAAAAACTAAAGTACATTTGAAATAACTTCTAGCCAAATAAAATATATTAACCTAGACAAAAAGGGAACATTGAATAACCTACAGATAATTTCAGAGCAGTAAGCTTTCAATATGAATAGTTTTAATTCTACTGGTTTTTTTTTTTTTCTCATTTTAACAAAGAAACACTTCTGATAGAGATAAGTAATTCATTTGAAAAAAAAAATTAAGCAAGTATGTGCCAAGAGCTATGCTAAGATGAAGTATAACATACTGAAATAAAACAGACACAGTACCCACCCTCAAAGAACTTAGAGACTAGGAGTAAGCCATTGATATCACCAAAAAAATGGAAAACAACTTGATGAATGCAAGGACAGTGAGGAACATGGTGCTAACGGAGTATATAATGGAGAGAGCTGATCTCATCTGAGGTTCAAGGATGGCCTCTTGGCAATGTGATGACTTAGCTTAGATCTACAGGACACAAACAGAGGAATCTAGCAAAGGGAAAAGGAAACATGCATGTGTAGAGCAAGTGGAAGGAACTCAAATATTCAACAGCTGGGTAAAAAAAAAAAGTATAAGCTGCAAAAAAAGGAATGAAAATGAGTGGCTAGGAGGTGGTTTCAGAGAAGACAAAGGAAGAGAGCACTTCAAGACGAAGGTATTTGTCAACAACACCTAATGCTGCTGAGCAGATCTAGCAGAAGGAGGTCCAAAAAGCCTGGAGTGTTTTAGTGATGCAGAGAGCACTGGTAGCCTGAAAGAGAACCACCAGATGCCAGGTCAGTGTGGGTTGAGGAGTGTGCCGGAGGTGAGAAAACCGGAGACCCAGCATAGAGACAATTCAAGTAAGGAGAGAGGGTCCCCGCTGCAAGGGGATGTAGAAACAAGAGGAAACGATTTTGAAAAGAGAAGTGTGAATGTTTAAAATCAATGACAAGAACCCTGTTGAGTGTGAGAGGGTGAGTATCGAGTGAAGAGAAGGGATACTCTACGTCAGAAGTGTTCATCAGAAGGAGGTACACAGGTGGAGGACTTGTTCTCAGGAGAGAGGAAGGGACACTTCTCTATGCTGGGAGAAAGGAAAGAGAATGAGTGGGCTTGTAAGTAGGTGTGCACGTTTGCTGTCAGAGCTGATGGATGTGCAAGTTTTATACATATCACCTTTGTTAACATTCACCAAAATAAGTGGTGAATATATATTCTTAGAATATCTTTTAATTTTCATGTATTTCCAAACATTAAAACAGGCTAGTTATATTCTCTTAACCACTGAACCTCTAAATAGAGTGTCCTCAATCCCCAGTGACCTCTATCTGTGATTTCTCCTGTAAGTCTCAGTTACATATTTCACTAGCTTTGGCAATAGGTCAGTTGTAACTATCACCCCAATTCATTTACTAAAAATGAATTTATTGGTAATATGGGTGAAATTAGTCAACAGGTACCAACTTTCAGTTATAAAATAAATAGGTCCTGAAAATATCTTATACAGCATGGTGACCAAAAAAATGTATTTGAAGCATATATTCAGAATTGCTCCTAAATGTACATGTATTCCTCTGTTTCTTCTAGATAAAAATTGACTCCGGTGCTCATCATCCCTCTGATTGGGAGAATATGGATATGGGATGGGAAGCTCTGCTCCACTATTCCAAGGCTCTATAAACTCGGGCTCAGCTTTTTCATCTGCAAAATGGGATAATACTACCATTTGGGGGAGGCGGACTGTTAAAATTAAGTAAGATAATGTTGATACAAAAATGTGACAAATTTTTAAAATGGCCCAAAGTGGCACAATTTGAAATCTCATTTCATAACTATGGATAATCAGTTTTCATTTGTCTTGTTTTGTTTTTAGTTTTAGTGACTGATTTTCTAGGGTTAAAATTATGATAGGGTTTCCTACGGGTTTTAGATGATCTCAACAGAGTTAAAAATCGTATGTGTTATTGAATAGCAAGGTGCAAAGTATTTCAAGGGATTATCATATATCACTTTTCTATACAATGTGGCATCGATCTTACCATGAATTGAAATACAGCAGAATATCAGATCACCTGGGTGGCTCAATTGGTTAAGTATCCGACTCTTGCCTTCGGCTCAGGTTATGATCTCATGGTTCATGGGATCAAGCCCTGTATTGGGCTCTGTGCTGACAGTATGAAGCCTGCTTGGGATTCTCTGTCTCCCTCTCTTTGCGCCTCCCCATCTTGTATGCTCAGGCTCTCTCTCTCTCTCTCTCTCTCTCTCTCTCTCTCTCTCTTTCTCTCTCTCTCTCTCTCTCAAAATAAATAAACATTAAAAAAATAAAGCAGAATATATTTACAGAAGTTTAATAAAAGCATATAAATGCCCAATAATATGCATTTAAAACTGATAAAGAAAAAAAAAATGAGAAAAGGGAAGAAAAGCTACTTACAAGCACACTACGCTCCAAAGTCTAGAAATGGGCGGATTGAATTAAGTCACAGAAGGAAAGCTCTCAAAAGCCTAGCTGGGTTTACATGCTATTGCCAGAAGAACAGTCAGGTTAACTCTTGGCAAGAATGACCATGCCCCTTCTTGTTCTTTTTTCCTGTATGGAAAACTAATAGAACGAATGAATGAACGAAAGAGAGGAAAAAAAGACTAATAGCATAGACAGATATGTAAACAACCATTAAGTGTGCACAGCAATATCTCAAAGGACTTAGTTCACCACAAGAAAAGAAACCAGGAAATATTGCTTTAATCTCTGCCCACTGAGGTGAATTAAATAAAATGTATATTAAATCCCAACTTAAGAAATAATAGATGCATTATTCAACTGATTATGCATTTAATTAACCATAACAAAAAGTGTGTATAGTTTTGACATAAGTCAGCCATGATAATGATATACTTAATTACTTTCCAGATTCTTGCTAAACAAACTCCAAGTAAAAGGGAAGGTCACAATTCAAATCTTAGAATTCCCCTCCCATTCAACTCTGTACCTACCTTCTTGATGCAATAAAGCAGCACAAACAGTAGCCTACAACTCAGTAACTAATCTTCCTTTTTCCTCTCCCCAAGATGTCTTTTTTGAATCATGTGAGATTTTCAAAGAGGACTAAGACACAATTAAGGATGATAGATTAGATTCTAAGAAACCTTTTTCCTAAGGTTTTGTGAGCCAGTTTTCTCAAATTCTCAGAATTTAATATACTTACCTGGATACAGTATAACTTTATTGCAGGTTACATTAATTGAAAGATATATAAATTATAACATAAATTTTATACTTTCTTTTGAATATTTTATTAATTCAGTGATATAATGTAGAACTTCACATTTTACTTTGTATTGCTAAGTAGTAGCTGAACCTTTTATGAGAATCCACGCATGCACTGAATGGAGCACATGTCTTTAAATAAAAATTTCCCTAGAAAACCCAACTTCCCTTCATAAAGAACTAAATGTGGCTAATTCTAGTGTTTTGTGTTATATGCATTAAATTAACTTCACTCTGCAGTTTACTGACTACTGTATTTAATATCAATCATTAAAAAATAATCTAAAACTCATCATAAAATGTATCTCCAATTTAAAAAAAACAAAAATAAAGCCATTTTACTCTTTATGTTTATACCCAAAAAAATCTTGCTTAAAAACAAGTAGTATATTTTTGTTGTCTATATATTAGATTTAACACTTAAATATATATGTATATATAATAATATAATATAATATATAATATAATATAATATAATATAATATAATATAATATAATATAATAATATATAATAACATACATATAAGAATATATAATATATATAATTATATATACATAATCTTAATTTCCTCCTCTGATATGGGGTATTCATGTTATTTGCTTCACTGTATCTAACACAAATGCCTCTTCTTTACATTATATTTTTTAGCAACTACAATATTTTAAACTTTCTTCTTCTTAGTTTCTACCACATCTCTTCTTAAACCTTGTAATTATAAAGCACAGTTCCAGTGTATTTAATACAGTGCTGATTAATTTTCAAATCCTAATCTTTGATTATTACGTTTGTTAAGTATAATTTCAAAGAACCAGCTCGCAGCAAATATCATCTTTCCCACGAACCCCTGTCACTTCCCTATTCCAGAGCCTAGGTTTCTGAGTGAGTCCAGAGTGGACTGCTTGCTGGGTTGTTAATCAACGGAGTATCTAAACTTAAGACTTTATCTGTAGTAATATCTGTAAAAAAAAAAAAAAATCTCTGACTTAACAACAAGGTGCTGTTGGCCACACAGTCATCTAAGAGATAAAATACTCACACAGTAGACTGAAATGTATGCACACATACCAGTACATACTCAGCGCTCACAGAGTAAAAATGTAACACCTTGCCAGACCAAATACTCACATACACATAAACAGCAGACCGGAGTTCAAGTGGAAGCATTTGCTTTCTGTTATTTCAAAGGAAACAGACATAAGCTTTCTTCCAAACTGACAAGGCACAACCAACTAGGTGTACATCAGGAAAGAAAGAACAGTGGAGGCCAGGTCACGGAGCGCTCACTGAGCCCCGACTAGATACACCCAGTCCACGTGGGCAGCGGGAAAACAAACATAACCAATACAGACTGTTCTTGACAATCTCAGTCCAGTGACAGAGACACATGTGTAAGTAGATCATTTCTCCAAGTGAGCCCACGGACATATTAGGCAGTTTGGATTTCTATTCTGGAGGTATTGGGAAAATTTTAAATTAAATAATTTGCTTTTAAATTTTAAAAATTCTAGATTAAATTAAATTAAATAGAATTTACTTTTAAATTAATAATAAATTTAAATTAAGTTTTAAATATAAGACTCAACACTTTTCCTCCCAGAAGAATAATTTCACAGAATTCCTATTTTAAGTTCTACTTCATAGTTACACTATCACCAATCCTATTAACAAAGGCCCCAAATCAATTAGGAAATAAGCATTCTTTGGCCCTCTAGCTTCCCTTGGTTAATGCCACAGAGGTGGACTTTGCTGGGTTACAAATTACGAAAGCACAGGAGCCTTTTAAATGATTTCTAGAGACAATACCTACGAACATCCAGCATTCCCCATTCTGAAAGATACCTGAAAGCAGGCAGAATGCCGATGTGCTAAGAGACAATCGGCCTGCACAAAACCTGCTTCTTTTAAAAAGCTGAAAAGTGTCTTAGCACAATCAAAATGATCTTAAACCTATCTCTAAAGGTTGTCCAAATCACTGTATCTGATAAAGGTCTCTGCACAGTACAACAGGACACCTTCCCCACAGGACATTTCTCACATTTACAAAGTCCTAGTTATCTTTCCAAAGGGAAGACAAGCCACACAGCTACAGCCAATACAGAGTCACAGCAAGCAGTACTCAAGTGGCCTGGGCAGACGCATGCTTCCCTGTGCATCCAGCAACCAGGACACTCAGAAGCAGGCAACCAGGCTGCCGCTGCATAGTTGAGAGCAGGCCCGCTAGTCATTCCACATAGCAGGTTGTTCCCTGAGTGGTGAATACTTACTAAAGAGTCTTCTAGTGGGAATGCAAATTGGTGCAGCCGCTCTGGAAAGCAGTGTGGAGGTTCCTCAGAAAATTAAAAATAGACCTACCCTATGACCCAGCAATAGCACTGCTAGGAATTTATCCAAGGGATACAGGAGTACTGATGCATAGGGGCACTTGTACCCCAATGTTCATAGCAGCACTCTCAACAATAGCCAAATTATGGAAAGAGCCTAAATGTCCATCAACTGATGAATGGATAAAGAAATTGTGGTTTATATACACAATGGAATACTACGTGGCAATGAGAAAAAATGAAATATGGCCTTTTGTAGCAACGTGGATGGAACTGGAGAGTGTGATGCTAAGTGAAATAAGCCATCCAGAGAAAGACAGATACCATATGGTTTCACTTTTATGTGGATCCTGAGTAACTTAACAGGAACCCATGGGGGAGGGGAAGGAAAAAAAAAAAAAAAGAGGTTAGAGTGGGAGAAAGCCAAAGCATAAGAGACTGTTAAAAACTGAGAACAAACTGAGGGTTGATGGGGGGTGGGAGGGAGGAGAGGGTGGGTGATGGGTATTGAGGAGGGCACCTTTTGGGATGAGCACTGGGTATTGTATGGAAACCAATTTGACAATAAATTTCATATATTAAAAAAAAAAAGAGTGCCACTAGAGTGGCACATTTTACCGACTGAGCCAGCCAGTCACACCTCCTTAAAAAAAATAAAATCTTAAAAAAAAAAAAAAAAAGAGTCTTCTACATGCTTGGAATTTATACTTGCTACCTCGAGAAGATGTTAGAAGAAATGAAGTAGATTTTGCTCTGTTTTCTATAGAAACAAAACGATAAAGACAAAAACTATAAACCTGGCAGAGCTGTGATCATGAAAATAGTTGCTAACTTATATTGGCACACATAGGGGCCAGGTGTTTGGCATATGTTACCCTTGTTTAATTTAATCTTCACAAAATCCAATGAGGTGGTATTGTTATCATTAATTCACAAAAAGGAAGAGTTCAAAGATTATTTTGACCACTATGGAGACAGTAACTAGCTCGTCTTTTTAACTACAATATCTCAAGCGTTCCGGACAGGCCCTGGCACACAGCAGATCCTCGAGAATCTGGTGAATGAATGCATTAAGTGAACTGCTCAGCCAGCAAGGGTCAGAGCCAGGAATCTACTGCTTAAATTGCCTTTCTTAATAATATCAAACTGGGCTGGGTCTGCATTCCTCTGAGTCTGTATCAAGTCCTTGTTTTGTCCACGAACTTTAACCTTTCCCTGTTGGGCTCTAAAGCAAATTTTCCTCATTGACCATTGCCAGAGCCAGCTTTAAAGATGGCCCCCAATGATGCCCCACCTCCTGGAATTCACTACCCTTGTATAGTCCCCTCCTCCACTATACCAGGGTTCGTCTGTGTCTATGTGACTAGTAGCATTCCACAGCAATAATGGTACAGTATGTCATTCCCAAACCTTGGTTATAAAAGATTGCTTGTCTCTTCCCCCTCCCCCCCCCGCCTCTCTCCTTCTCTCTCTCTCTCTCTCTCTCTCTCTCTCTCTCTCTCTCTCTCTCTCTCTCATTCTCGCATCACTCTCAGAGAAACAAACTGCCATGTCATAAGGAACCCCCGGGAATGTTTACATGGTAAAGAAGCCATGTGAGCGATCCTGGAAGTAGAATCCCCACCCCTAATCAAGTCTTTGGAGATTTCAAACAGCCCCAGATAATTAATGCTTGATCACAACTTCATGGCAGTCCTTGAGCTAGAACTCCAGGACCACCCAAGTTAAGTGGCTCCTAAATTCCTGATCCTCAGAACATGTATGAAGTAATGAATGTTCGTTGTTTCAAACTGTTAAATCTGAGGCAAATTTGTTACATAACAATAGATAACTAATGCAATCACAAACAGATACAGATAAGACAAGCTAGATGAAAATCGTTCTGAAAAATTATTCAAAAGAAATTCTCTAATAAAAGTGATTCACAGAATCCTCATAGTCAAAGGTGCCACAACGGTCTGTTTTGTTGCTGGATGAGACATGGACACTGGCAAGCGGGAGCAGTCTTCAATGGAGATAGTAGAAGAAATTACCTGTATGGTGTCTCGCTTCAAAAGCCCAGGAAGTCCCACCTACTCAAAATTTTCCCCTATACTCAACCTGCCATGCTCAGATCCTAGAATTCTACTATTATTAATATCAAGAGATTTAAATGTTAACTGTAACACACTTTTAACACATTAGCTAGCAGCTGGGGAGAAAGGAACCAAAGGAGAGAAGAGGCAAGGACAGATATTACCTAAGCATGACCTTTATGTAAAGGAAAAGAAGGTGTAATGCTTGAATTCAGGATAGCTTGGGAACTTAAAAAAGATAAAGGAATATATGATGTAAATAACTTTAAAATATCTATATTTTTAAACTGAACATAGGGAAGGGAGAAAAAAAGAAAAGCAAACCATAAGAGACTCTTAGCTATACAAAACAAACAGGGCTGCTGCAAGGTGTTAGGTGGGGGGATGGGCTAAATAAGTGATGGGTATTGGGGACGGCACTGGTTGTGATGAGCACTGGGTGTTATATGTAAGTGACTAATCACTAAATTCTATACCTGAAACCATTTTTACCATAAATGGAACTAGAATTTAAATAAAAACTTTATATAAATAAACAAACAATTTTGCAAATGTTCAGCAGTTTCAAAATATCTGGGTAGCAAGTTCAGAAACATGGAACGTTCTCAAAATCTGAATTTACTCCTTTATAAATTATCTCAACTCTAAGGCTTTAGAGCACAGAGGTTAAGAGGGTGGGAAGAGAAGACAGGTCACCTGGGTTCAATTCCTAGCCAGTACTTCTTGGCTGTGTGGTCTCAGGCAAGTTACTTAGAGTCTGTGTATCAGCATCCTCAGCTTACAAAGGTTGGTGACAATTATAGCACCTTCCTCATAGGGTCAGGGTAAGGATCAGGGTTATAATACACAGAAGCACTTACTGGCACATAGTAAGTGTTCAGTAAGTGTTAGCTGCCATCTTCATCATCATTACTAAGGATTAACATATATTTCAAGGTTATCGCTATGCATCACTTAAGGATATTTCTATAAATACTCATTTGACTTGTCAATAAATTATACTCTGACTTAGAATAATAAGTTGACAAACAATATAATAATTCCTCTGCTCCCTACAGGAATATGTGGCCACAGCAGAGCCAGAACTTAAAACTTCAGAGGACCAACTGCTTGTAATTGTACTTGTAATTGTACTTTATTTAAACTTTTACCTCATGAAAGGCAAATATGTACTTTGCTGTAAGATAATCCCTTAAAAGATTTGCATATTATTTGATATTTTTATGGTATTACTGAAGAAAATCATTAGACAGTCGTACCTTAATATTCTGTAACAGATTCTAGAAAATATTATAAAAATGCCACTTATATAAATCTGATAAGAAGAAACAGAAATAGAGAAGAAACTAAATTAGAGAAAACTAATTTGGTGTAGAAATGAAAAATCTTTTTGATATTTTTTTTTTTATTTTTTGGTTGCTTGGTTGCTATAATGGTACCTGCTATATGAATGCTACATCAACACTATTTGATAAGTGTCTGGATGACAATGGATAAAGTCTTACCCATGCTTTAAAAATATTCTAGTTGCTTCACTCTTAGGAAATCTACATTTGATCCCAGCTCTGCCATTTTGAAATATCATGTGTCACCAGAAGACTCCAGGATAAAGTAAGAGTGTCTGTCCATCCTCAAACAAGGCAGAGGAAGGACAGAAAAGAACATGTAATAGAATAGCTCTCCTGGTAATGGGACAACTAAACTGACATCAGAATTGGGACCAACCTGTGTTGACGTCACAAGTTTGGCTCAATACCTAGTGCTCTCTCAACTTATTTAGACCATCTCCACAATGTGACATTCCTTATGTCAAAGTCTCAACTTTAAATGCATAATCCTGTACTTAAATAGTTTTCTATGAAAAGATCAGAAAATGTTTAAAGCCTGCAAAACACTGAGTAGGTCAAATCTTTTTTTCAAATATTACATTTTTTCCTTTGGTGTAACAAAATTAATACTTAATAAGAATCACCCATTTTTTTTTATGGAGCCTAAGAATTCTTTTGGTTCATTTTAAGCCACATCTTTCACACTTTGAATTGTCTGGTTCAGTTGGAAATATTTTTCATAAGTCTGGACATACAGTTCAACTAATTATTCTAAAATGTGTGCATGTGGGAAGAATTTTTTGCTGAAGAGATCCTTCAATAATTCATATATTTAAATCATTTCCAAAGCAAATTTTCCAAAATCAAATAAATTGCAAAACTACAAGTAAACTAAGTCTCCAAAAAGGAGTTTCAATCCACTGCCAAAACAGACCTCAAATTCTTAATCCCTAGTCCAAAAAAATTGGACCAAGTATTGACGTTTTCCACCAAGCAAGCCACATAGCCACAAATGTTTCTCATTTACTCCACTCCTGGGACATACAGCTCAAATAAAAAATTTCCTGAATACCCCAAATTTCAGATACAATTTGGAATGTAAGTGATTCATAATGTTATGCAGGAAACATTATGATCTTCTCCTACCAACTCAATGTTTCTGGAATGCAACCCTCAGGAGATTATCCCAACGAATTAGAAGGCTGACATCACTGTCAGCCTTGTGACCCAAGCATTATGTCCTCTGCCCCCAGCTCAGATGTGATTTTGAACCCTGAACAATCTGCTACTCCAGCTACTGTTCAAGTGGAAAAGAGGTTCCATCAAGGGAGCTAACAAAGATCCATACTGTGCTCCATGGCAAGAAACATGGTAACAGTGCACTAAACCCCCATCTAAGTAAAGGCCAAAACAACATTAAAAGGAATTAAAGGCACTGTCATCACTTGTGCACCCAAAGATACTCACAGTGGCCTCTGAACAGATTCTAATTAAATTCAAGTATGAAACTTCACAGAGCCTCTAGTTAGTTTATGAATCCTATTCTAATCCCACCCCCACTTCACCTCCTCTTCAGCCAAATAATAATTTCTTAGAGTATTAAAGTTGCAACAATAATGTTTTGTGGATTCCTATTGTCTTTCAAGTAAAGAAAGATGGTTAATATAGAGAAAAAGCTCTACAATGAATGTACAGAATGAACATGAAAATTTTGTAAATCTAAGCAACCACGGTTACTAAGAAAGACAGATATGCAGGTGGCCACCATGTAATGAAATAAATAAATAGGGCATAGAGAGCAAATACTGACATAGTACTCCATTACCTAAAGGGGTCATTACAAGCAAAATGTACAGTTAGAGGAAATACTTAAACAAGGATTATCTGAAGGAGTCTGAGACAAAACTCAAAACTGAGCACACCCTGGAAATTCAGGCAAATGGAGAGAGCTACTGATGCTACAGAAATAACAGCCAATAAGAAGAAATTCTCAAACAAAAGGTGTCATCTAAGCAAAGGTTAAAATCATTATTTAAGCATAAGGAGGAAAGAATCTATTTTAAATAGAATAACCTCCTCGGGGCACCTGGGTGGCTCTTTTGGTTAAGCATCTGACTCTTGATTTTGGTTCAGGCCCTATCCCATGGTTTGTGACATTGAGCCCCCATGTCAGGCACCGTGCTGACAGTGTGGAGCCTGCTTGGGATTCTCTCTCTCCCTCTCTCTCTGCCCCTCCCCCACTCTCTCTCAAAATAAAGAAATAAATTTAAAATAAATAGATAGATAAATAAATACAATAATACTATCTAAAACACAATAATAAAGAAAACAAAACAATGGTTTTGCCTAAAGTAAATTTCATGGGCTTTTTGATATTGGTAACATTCACAAGGAAGCACTTAAACTGAGTCTGGAAATGAAAACTGTGAGGTAACCAAAGCTGCTATGAGATGACTGCCTCCAGAAACCACAAAAAATAAAACAAAATACTTGAAATAACTTAATGTCTACACATTTAGAGAGATCAGTTTAAATCTGTTGTTGGATCAAAAGTATGTCATGAATAATCTAAAAAGTGGCTTGAATATCTCTAACTGCTGGAGGATCTTATTTTTCATCCCACCCTAGCCTGTCGGTAAGAGGCATCTCTCATTGATCCATACAAAAAAAAAAAAAAGACAGTAATCACATTGGTTATATCTAATACTTGTGTGTACTGAAAAGATTTGGTTAGCTAAAAATACCAGGAAGTGGAATAGTCTAGATGACTATCTTTCTGGTTACTTTAAAACCTAATTCTATGTATTTTCCCTCTTGTGACCAATGGTATTACACTCAGAATTGAGTGAAATCAGATAACCCTCAGCAAATTATTAAACTTTCACAGTTCTTATGAATAAATACATGATGTATATGAAGCTTCTAGAACAGCACACATGGTAAATACTTAAAGAAATACTAGTTCCCTTATTATTTTCCCTTCTCTTACTTCTGCTAACCATTGTTTTGCTGCTTCTTCTGTAGCTTAGGACCCATGAGCTGGGTTTTCCCATGAAATGAGTCAATTCCCCAATAGAATGTAATGTTTTTTTGTTCTGTTAATCATCCAGTCAGTGAGTTTTAATTAGAGAACCCCTCTAAGAACTTATTGCCTTAACTTTTTCTCTTCTTGGCTGAGTTTCTACTGTGGAATCACCTAAGTTCAACTCATAGTTTGTATCAGAGCCCAACATTACATGCAGCACTATACTAGGATACAGGGATACAGACAGAATCAATAAAATACGGTTCCCACTTGGGATGGTTAATTTTGTTAACTGAGCCACAGGATTCCCAAATAGTTGTTTAAACATCATTCAGGGTGTTTCTGTGAGGATGTTTTGGCATGAAATTAACATTTAAATAAATGGACTTGAGTGAAACAAATTGCCCTCCACATGTGGGTAAGCCTGATCTAATCAGTTGAAGGCCTGAACTGAACTACAAGGTGATCCTCCCCCAAATAAGAGAATTCTCCTGCTTTATGACCTTCACACTGTAATATCTGCTCTTCCAGCCTAACGGCGTGTGAAGTGGGACACTGGTTCTTCTTGATTCTATGGCAGCCTGATGGTTCTCAAATTCAAATTCTATAGCAGCTTCCTTGTTCTATGGCCTCTAGACTCAAAGTGGGATTTTGAGCTCTGCAGATTTTGGATTTGCCAGCCTCCATAATCATATGAGCCAATACCTTATAATAAATCTCTCTCTGTGTCTCTGTCTCTGTCTCTCTACCCCCCACCGTCTCTCTCTCTCTAATATATATATATATAATATATATATATATTATATATATATATGTGTGTGTGTGTATACACACACACACACACACACACATATACATACACACACACACACACACACACACACACATATATACACATAGACATAGACATAGAGACCCTATTGGTTCTATTTCTCTGGAAAATTCTGAGTAATACACTATCCTCACTCAAGAAGCTCAAAGTCCAGTCATGGGGATATACCCAAGTAAATTTTCTCCATGAAGCTTTTCCCAAACAATAACACAGAATATCCTACTATGAGCCAAACAACCAACAAACTAAGGAAACTATCAATATCCACTGAATGAATTAAAAGTACTTGAAAACAAGATCTGCCAAGGACAATATCAGACCATGTAATTCGTTCCCTCAAGAATTCCCATAAAGTGAGTGATCTGGTGTCAATTTACAACTAGACTTGCCCTTTCCTGCATATGCTGACTAAATGAGATTTCTCTGCTTTATGAGATAGTTACTGTTATTTGAAGCAAGTCATTGGGAAATAAATCTAAAACAGGGAGTGCAGTTAGAAATTAGTTCATTCCCCTCACAGAGCATACATAGTACAAATAAGAAGGAAATAAGCTCACTTGAATGGCAGCCAAGTTCTTCTGCTCCTGAGATGGTGCCTCATGAACAAAGCGAAGCCAGTTGGAGTGTCGTGGATTGGTAGCATCCAAAATGTATAGAACTTCTCCCTTACTCCCACGAACCTGAAATATAAAAAGCTCCTGAGTTTGCACTTGAAGTCAGTATTAGTCATACTAAACATATCAAGGGTAGGATATGATATTATTTCATAAGTATATACCTTTCTTATTGACAGGTGTTGAATAGATGCTGGATTAACATCCATTCTTTCCCTTAAACACACATACAGATAGAGCCTAATATTTTATCTGGCAGATGTCTAGATGACTCACAACTGCAAGCAACTCTCAGAAACATCCTGTGTTGATAGCTCTTTTCTGGTTAAAATTATTTGTTTGTAGGTATATTTCAATATATGTGTTGCAACTGCAATTACTCAGGGGATAACCATAATTGCAACCCGTCCCCTTTTTTCCACTGAAGAGGGTGATACTGCTTGGTTCCCAGTTGAGGGGGTGGAGCTGGAGCGATCCTTTCAATTTGTCTCTCCACCTGTTTACTGAATCATTTCCATATGAGGAGGACTTGCTAATGTAACCAGTAGAATCTAACATCCATTGAGCCACATTTTCACATTTTTAACTAGTAGGTGAATAAATCAAGTTCCATTCTGCCTTTTTTTAAAAAATTATTTTAGAGAGAAAGAGAGCGCATGAGTGGGGGAGAAGGCCAGAGGGAGAAAGAGAGAGAATCTTAAGCAGGCTCCACATTCAGTACAGAGCCCAACGCGGGTCTCAATCCCATGGCCCTGGGATCATGCCCAAGTCAAAATCAAGAATTGGACTCTTAACCAACTGAGCCACCCAAGTGCCCCATTTTGTCTTTTCACAGACTGCTGATGGCTTGCTGAGGACAGTGGGCCCTCTGCTTTGTGTTTCATGCCATAAGCCCTTCTGGTCAGAACCACTCAACACTCAGTTGGAGGGAGGAAGGTAACTGCCAAAGAAGTGTGTAATCTATTGGACATTCTTGAACCCAAGTTGCTTTAAACCAAGCTTCTCCAAAGCCCCCGCATTGTAGATTATCAGGCACTGCTAAGTTTAATGATACATATATCAATCTCTATCCAACTCACTGTGTGTCTATATTCAATTGGAATCCAGGGGAGAAGAAAGAAGGAATGAGTGATTAGCACCTCAGATCCCTAACACCAAGTAACACAAATGTAAGAATGCAAATTCACCTTTGCAGACTTGGGGTGGGGATAAACATATTCTACATTTCCAAAATCTTATTTAATAAAAAAAAGCACAACAAGCCTAATAAGATATTTATTTTCATGGTATATTTGGACAATCATGCATAATTTATTGAGTTCTTACCATGTGCCCGGTACAGCTTAAGGCACTGGGAATCTTTTAGTGAACAGGATAGATGAGGCCTGGCATTGCAGCACTTCAGAACAAACAAGTATAGAATATAACCTCAGGTAAAGATAAGGCCTGTGAGGACAACTAAAGAAGAGTAGCAGGAAGCAGAGTGAGAGGAGATGGACAGTCTCAGATGACATGGTCAGGCATAGCCTCTCTGACAAGGTGATCTGAAAAGAGCTCTAAGGAAGGAAGGCACCAGGGGCACCTGGGTGGCTCAGTCCGTTAAGCATCTGACTCTTGATTTTGGCTTAGGTCATGAGCTCATGGTTCGAGCCCCGTGTCATGTTCTGCACTGACAGCACAGAGCTCACTTGGGATTCTCTCTCTCTCTGCCCTTCCCCAGCTCACGCACATGTGCACATGCTCACTTGCTCTCTGTCACTCTCTCTCTCAAAATAAATAAACTTAAAAAAAAAAAAAAGAGGAAGAAGAAGGAAGGCATGAGCCAGTGAAGAACTAAAGAGTGCTCCCAGACAGAAGGAACAGCAAATAAAAGGGAAATAGAAAGGCCCTGGGTTAAAGACAAATTAGGTTTGTTCAAAGAACAGCAAAAAGGCCATGGGACTAGAACAGAAGGAGCAACTGAGAAAATAATGGGTACTGAGATCAGACAGACTGCACTGGCCCAATCATATACTAACATGCGACCAGGAAGCCATCTATAGAGGTCAAGTTACCCCTAAAAACTATCATATATAAATATCTGCTACATGCACTGAAAAAAACAGTATTTCAAGATTTCAGCAAATATTGTTCAGAAAAAATACAGTTTACCTGTTTCTACTATCATATACATTCACTGCCATGCTTCTCAAACAATTCCTGTTTTCTTAAATGCCCAAGGATTCTCAATAATCATTTAAAAATCTTGCTAATGAAATGCCAGACCTCACTGAGAAGGAGGAATTTAATTTTCAATATTATAATTGGCTAAAAGAAGAAGTTAGGAGTATAAACACCTACTATTTATATCTCATGTTTAGGTGTGAAGCTATGGGAATCTGTAACTTCCCACTAAATAAATTCATGCTGAGAAGATCTCTTTTGGCAGGCACTTAAAAATTGTACTACGTTCCTACCCTCAACCCGGAACCCTCACTGCCCAACAGGTAACATCAGAAATGTCCAGAAGCACTGCTAGGATAGATAGAAAGGACCTTCTACACCTCTCCTCAAAGAGGACATCAACCCACCTTTCTTTAAACAGGGTAAATAATTTTAAATACTCGGGTATAAATTCTCCTTGCCAGGTTCCTCCCTAGCTACAGTAACAAAACTATATTGACAAACAGCTAAATTAAGCAGAACAAGTGGCAATGCCATTAGATGCTTGAAAAAAATATTTTTCTCAAGACCAAAATTAAAAACCTACATCTGTTAGGTAGAAGCTGGACAGGAGCAGTGGAAGGAACACCCAGAGGCAGAGTCCCAAATCCAAGAAGGGGAATGGTACAGACCTGAGCTGGAGGCAAGGATGGTGAAAAATAAGCAACATGTTAAATGCCCGGAGGCACAACAGTCTCACCTTGTGGCTTCCAAGACCTTGGGACTGGCAAATCAAGAGCCACAGGTGCAGAGCATAAGTTCTTCTCTTCACCTCCGCCGCTGGGTAACCCCTAGACTCATTATAATGCCTTTGCATTGCAGGTACAGCCTCCCCACCCCCATGGAGAAAGGCTGCTTTGTGGGTTGATATACAAATCTTGTAGGTTCAAACTCCTCCTCCCAACCTGTAAGGGGCGCCCAACCTGTAGGGGGCGTCTCCCAAATGAAAAGAAGCAGCCTCCATTAGAGACCATGCCACTGTACCTCACAGCTCCTCCCAGCCCACAGAGACCCAATAATATCCAATCCCAAAACAACCTAGGGGCCATTCTACCTCAGGGGAATCTGCCTGCTCACCCACTTTGATTTAAGAGTGTACTTTCCCTTTAATAAACTGCTTTGTGTTTGCTACTTTCCTTCTGACTGTCTTTTTGAGGGGCAGGGATCCCCATGTAAATCTTCTTGTGGAGAATCCAAGGACCAAGACCTCCATTCACACAACAGACTCTCCCACCAGTAACACAACTACTGTTGAAATCCACAAAATCCAGCTAAGTTTATTTAGGGAAACACCAATGGCTCTGTCTGTGACATATCTCAGTTTGAGAGGATATGACTACTTACAGAAACCAGTCAATGGCCCTTCTAAGTCATACATTTGTCACTTAGTATTAAGAACAATATATATTAGATGTGGTTGATATTTGGAATTCTTTCCCAAAGATGTGAAACATAACAAAGATTGCTCTGTAACTTATTATAGTAAGCACATTTTACCAGGGGCATTGTCTGTTCTTCATATATTTCAGTGTTTTTCCCAGGCCCTTTGGCTCCAAATACGTCCAATTATTCAGTATTACTGACTCATTTCCAGTCCGTTAGATATATGCACTCTCTGGTTGCCCATAACCTTCTCACACTACATTCCAGCTTAAGGGACAAGCACAATTTAATTTTATATTAAAATTTTGATGAAACATGATACTTTCAATAGATCCAAACTTATATATTGATTCACTATTACTTATATTCTCATAACAACACTATCACAGGCAGTGATGTTACTATGGTTGCTTACATATTCATAGTCGAAATCATTTTTTTTGTTCATTAACAGACCCACTTTCCATTTACTTTATTCTAGACACCCTTACCCAAATGACTTTTACGTTCCTATGCAATCTTTGCAGGCTACCTGTTTTCCCCAACTTTCAAGTGCCTGGTCATTTCCTCATTCCCCTATCCCTGTCTTCAACACTTCACTAAAGCTGTTAGATTATCTGCTCACATGACTTTTATCTTGCTCCCCTGACCACAGCATTCTCCTCATGAAATATCTAAAAGAGACATTCAAAGATAATCTAAGCCATCTTTCTTCTCTCCAGAGAAACCAAATAAAAACTCTCCAGACAGATGGCTACTATTAAAGTCTCCATTTATCTATTTTTAATTTGATACTGAACCCTGAAGTAATAAATTGAACATTTTTAAAGTCCAACAAATAAAGAAGATACTCCTCTTAAGTATCATGTTTCAGCATCTAACTAACCTTTGCAGCCAAAGTGTATTTTTTTCCATCAAAACTAGTCTTCCAAATACCATCATCTTTTATTTGAATTTTCATGAAAATGAAGTGTATGGGTTACTGTCCTACTGAGAACAGTCTTCCGCATGCCTGGGGGCCTGTAGTGAAGTAAATGTTCTCATCTTGCAGTAAAAACTATCTCAGCCCCAAACTCTGTTTAATTTGCACAGACTTCCTAAGCCAGTTACAGAAAAAAAAGTTAGAGAAGGTGGGGAAGGGGAAGAACCCCTCACGCAAAAATGAAAACATTCACACTTCAATACAGTTGTTTATGACTTTGCCACTTTATAGTAAATGAAGATTATCACTGTGTAGGAATTTGGCAGGTTCTAGCCTCTGCTAAATGCTACTGACGTCACTTTTGAAGTGATCTAGAGAACGTGCCACTTTAGATCTGTCCCTTTTTCCAGAGGAAAGATTAGTATTAAATAGAAGTCACAGCTGATGTCTTCCCACCCAGTAAAGAACAAAGGAAATTACAAAAAGGATTCAGCTCAGTGGGAGAAAACCCTAACTTGTAGGTAACAGAAAAAGTTGGCAGCAGGTAACCAATACAAATTCTCTTTCCTTAAATATAAGTATGTTCTGTGTTAAATTGGGTAGCAGGGCTTACTTAATATTCGGATAGTTAATTTTCACAGGGAAAAAAATCTACAATGTTACTCTATTTTTCTCTTTCAATTATTCTGAATGTCTGAGGAATTTTTCACTCAATACATAACAGGCCATCAGGGCAAGGCTAATCAGCCAGATTTGTCTCCAGAACATGGCAAAATATAACCAATAGAATCTTATCTAACATAAGGTAAAATTTAACGCAGTGAAGCACAGTCAGTTCCAAAAAATACAGCAGTAATGTCCTTAACAAGAAGTCACAGTATGCTGTAGGATTTATTTAGTAAAGAAAATACACTTCCCTGCCTGTCTTTCAACAAGGTTTTTCAAAGAATGTAGTTTCAAGCACTAAGATTTAAGGTATGGATATCTTTGGAGTATACAATGTCATCATATTTTTGGATCCAAAGGACAAGCAATTTTTTTTTCTGTGATTGTTTTTAACTGAAGTTAGGCCAAATGCCCTGCCTTCAGTGTCTAATAACCAGAAGTTTGCTCAAGTGATCAGTTCTGACAGCACACTGTGGTCAGATTTAAACCAAAGAGACATACTTTCAGAAATCAGCAAGGATTGTCACTAGGAAACGTGATTTATAGTTTCTAAGCAAAGGGTGTGGGTTTCTTTTCTGTTGATTTTCGAAAAGATTCTGTTTAAAATTCTTGTTTTGTGCTCACACACACACACACACACACACACACACCATTCTAGTATATCTGCTTGTATCTCCTCCTCCATATTATCGAATAATCTCGACCCGTAGATTCCCATCTTCAGATGGGAAAGCAGACAGAGAAAACACAGACTTTTACAAACCCCTGTCTCTTTAACTGAACAGCATTCATAATATTATGCCCAGGAAGTTAAATAACTTAAAAGGATTGATGTGAAAAGTTAAATCTGTTTTTCATTACAAATAATTAGTGCCCTAAATATGTCAAGCTGAAAGGAACCTCAGTAAAGTATTCCCAAGCGGGAGAAATGCTGAACTAGAAATCAAAAAGCGAGGTGTTACCCAAACTCTGACTGTACCACTTAGAGTGAATCATTCCCTGTCACGGAGCAGAGCCACGGTCTCCTGACCTTGGGGATAATAACCTCTGCCCTGGGACCTCACAGAAACTGTAAGAGCATAGAATGAAATAAGATGCAGGACAGTACATTATACCAATGATATCTGCAATCACCAAGTATTAATAAACTGAAGAAACCAAGGCTCACAGTGGCTAACAGACACCTTAAAGACAAACAATACTTTCAATGGCACAGCCAGAAACATGCTAACTTTTTCCAAGGAAGGGACATGAAGGATATGCTAAACTCCTCTACTCACATCAAACACACATTCAAAGAGCCTCTGCTTGGACACGTGCAGTAAGAGCAGGTGCCATTATAAGGTAGTAGCAAATCCAGATGCCATTTCCACAGAACTGACACTCTCCCTTCTGCCAAATTGAGACACGTTGCTCTATGACCACCTGCCATCAACTCCAGCTCTGTCCTCTTCTGTAGTTTTAATTTCTCTTACACACACAGGCCTTCAAGTTCCTGAAGGCAAGAGTCCCTTCTTCTCTTTGTTTTCTCTTCTACAAGACAAATCATTCTCTCCTTGTCTGATGTGATTTAGGCTCTTTTGCTATCCTGGTTGTTCTCTACAGATGCATACCCGTCTGTCAGATCTCTCTTAATGGAGGACAGAAGACAGCATACAAAGGACTATATGACGCAGGATCTGGGCAGCATGTCTAGTGATGCAACTTAAAATCAAAGAGGCTTTTTTGGCCCCACATCTTACACTTAACTGAAGTTGCCTTTATATAAAAGTAACCTATAGAAAGCAAGTTCTCGTGATACAGTCAGACACAAAGGCGAATTTAACTGAGGAACTCGGTCAAGTTTACATAGCTAAGTAAATGCTATCTATCTATGCTTAGGCAGCTGACCACTCAGAGATGGAAACCTTTTATTTGGTAATGGTGTCAATAAATATTTTATGCACTAAAAGCTCAGCTATTGTGTCTTTTTTTAAAACTGTCATGGCCTTTATTTCCTTTTAAGGTTCAAAAACATTTTATGAGAGGTAATATGAGACTTAATGTACAACTTTTAAAAGCACTCCTTTTTTGAGTCTTGCCTTTCAAAGTATTTTGAAAATTGGGCTATCTTTTTAAAAGAAGGAACAACTAACATAAACTGAAAGACAAAGTCAAAAGTGTATCCTGTTTTCCACAGGAAATTGATGAGATAGCCTTCACCGTGTAGCCATCATCCCTTTCTATGGTTTTACAAACATGTTCAGGTATTCAAATGTCAGTGACACTTTTGGACAGAAAAGTTTTTTATTGCATAAAAAGTAAAGTAAATTCTGCTGACATTAGCATATTATATTATTGCTTTAGAGGTTTTTTGTGAAGGATACACAGGGCTTAGTGTGTGCATCTATTTTGACTACTTAGCGGTTTACTTTTTGATTTCTCTATACGTGTTACTTCACTAATAAATTAGAAAACCATATTTTTTTTTAAATTTTTTTTCCAATGTTTTTATTTATTTTTTGGACAGAGAGAGACAGAGCATGAACGGGGGAGGGGCAGAGAGAGAGGGAGACACAGAATCGGAAACAGGCTCCAGGCTCCGAGCCATCAGCCCAGAGCCTGACGCGGGGCTCGAACTCACAGACCATGAGATCGTGACCTGGCTGAAGTCGGACGCTTAACCGACTGCGCCACCCAGGCGCCCCTAGAAAACCATATTAATAAAGTCAACATGTCTCCTGACAGTTTGGTAGCATCCATCAGATCCAGCAGAAATAATTCACAAAACTTTAAATCTAGTTAGCTCTGGGGCGCCTGGGTGGCTCAGTCGGTTAAGTGTCCGACTTCGGCTCAGGTCATGATCTCACAGTTCGTGGGTTCGAGCCCCACATCGGGCTCTGTGCTGACAGCTCAGAGCCTGGAGCTTGTTCCAGATTCTGTGTCTCTCTCTGCCCACCCCCCCCCACTTGCACTCTGTCTCCCTCTTTCTCAAAAATAAATAAACATTAACAAAAATTTAAATCTAGTTAGCTCTATGAGACTATAGTGTTGCCCAATTGTTTAATATAGATTTGAAACTTATACAAATGTAAAGCCTTGAAGCCAGCTTCTGGAGAACATTCCCTATGACATATTAAAAGGGTACCTGTGCCCTTCAGTTCGGGCAGTTCAGAGCCTGCTTGAGATTCTGTCTCTCTCCCTCTCTCTCTGCCCCTCACCCACTCTCTCTCTCTCTCAAAATAAATAAACTTTTTCAAAAAGAGTATATGAAATGTGCCAAATAATAATAAGCAAATTTGAGTAGCAAAATTCTAATTCTCAGACATGAAATTATTGGAAAGAGCTGGTTGTATAAAAAACGATAATCTCCAAGATCCAGAGAGCACAGTTTTGATGGTATTTTTAGATAAGATGCTTTGTATCTGAAAACTTCTAGGCAAAGTTTATGGAAACACTGAATAGCAAAGAGCAGTGTGCAGTTCACAGGGGGGGAAAAAAAAGAGAAAAAAAGTATCTACTTTTCCTTTGATCCTGATCTTCTAACCCAAATTCTACTGCTGTAGTCGTCAGTGTTTTCAGATTTTTTGTGAAGTACATAGTTTTTCTACAGGCCATTAAAATTAAATCTACCCAATCCATTTAAATTAATTATATTCCCTTCATTCATATCTTCAAAATGTACATAACTCAATACAGACCAAATGAGTTATCTTTGCATAAAAATGCACCTAAGACAACGATGTTTCTCAATTACTAAAGTTCATCCTTTACCTTCTCATAATCACCCAACAACTATAGTTCTGTGATGAAGAATTCTAAAAAGTGACAACAGTTATCAGTAAACAACATTTATTGAACATTTACTGTACATTTATTGGTTATTTTAAAATGTACTAGGAAAAGCTACAAATGAAATTCTAGAAAACAGCTCCTTTTCTCAACATCTTCAATATTAATGAGGAAGCAGAAAACAAATACTTCTTTTAACTCACAAAACAATGTACTGATTGTTACAAAGTGGTATATATATATATGAACTTCATTCATTTCAAAAACATTTAGTACACATGCGTATAAAATAACATACAGCTCCAGGTCGCCTGGATGGACCAACATGAAAAGTCAATGTCAGAGCACCGAAGAGTACATTATAAAAAGCTTCCAACTAAGAGGTGTGCAAAAAGTGTAAACCCAGCAGGCTGGAGACCACCAGGCTTAGAAAGTCTGCTTGTAAGACTGGCCCTTGGCTGGCATGTGGGAACTCGGGTTCTCAGAGTGTCCCCAGTCAATAGTGAACAAGGGTGGTTCACTGTGCCTAGACTGTGGAAACAATTTCGTTTATGCTCAACACCTGCTTTTCTTCTGTAAATCTGCAATTTTCTTACATGTGATGCAGAAAATGCCTACAAGTCCCCAATAAAAACCTCGGGTACCAAATTTCTAATGGGCTTCTTTGTACAGAAACATCATGTGTGTGGCTGCAAGTTCATTACTGAGAGAAGAGTGTGCTCTGTGTGACACTTCATGCGAGGGAAAGAGCCTAAGGAAATCTACTCATGGGTTTCTGCAGACTCTGCCTGTGCCTTTTCCCTTTATGATCTGGCTTTACAGTATATTCCTACTGGGTCATTGCAATAAATCTTAGCCATGAGTAAAACTATATGCTAAATCCCATGAATGCTTCTCGTGAATCTCCAAATGTGGGGGTAGGCTTGGGGATCCCCAGTACACAAGATGAGTTCAGTCCAGGGACTAAATGGATGGGATATAAATTTGTCAATAGAAGAGGCAGAAGGTCATTTCAAAACTTAACAAGAGTTCCACTGTACTCATATTAACTTACACAAATTAAACTACATCTGTTCAATTAAAGGAAATAAGAAATGAGGAAAAAAATCAAAGAAAGAAAACAAATTTAAATAGTAAGGACCATTCCTTCATGGCCCACAATTTTTACTATACAAGACAGTTGCCTTAAGAACTTGCTTCAGTGGGGCGCCTGGGTGGCGCAGTCGGTCAAGCGTCCGACTTCAGCCAGGTCACGATCTCGAGGTCCGTGAGTTCGAGCCCCGCGTCGGGCTCTGGGCTGATGGCTCAGAGCCTGGAGCCTGTTTCAGATTCTGTGCCTCCCTCTCTCTGTGACCCTCCCCCGTTCATGCTCTGTCTCTCTCTGTCTCAAAAATAAATAAAAACGTTTAAAAAAAAAAAAAAAAGAACTTGCTTCAGAACCTAAGCCCTGCATAAGGTATGACTGCACTGGAAAAAAATTATACCAATGAAAGAAAGGTGGAGCAGCCTAGTCATAACAGTATGACTTGCACAGAAGGCAAGATGAAGGATACTGGTAAATTTGATTGGGAAGACACATTAAAAGATGACAGGACTCAAATTTGGTGGTTCAAGTAGCAAAATCAGAGAAACAAGAAATATATGGTGATTGCATCAAGTAGGATACTTTGTCCTCCATTTAACAGGAATGTCAATGGTTAAGTCGAATCAGGACCCACCCCCACAGGGATCAGCTTCTTGGTAATCATACACCACTGCATGGAGGAAGAATGAAAACTCCGCCAATATTTTGCTTCAACCTGGAAATATAAAGGGAAGTAGATGATAAGCCAACAACTCTAATATGCAGAATGGACTGTGTGGTGGAGGTAAAATTTTGTGAAAGCAAAAAGAACCAGACGGGCTATTATGAATGACCTAGATGTGAATCAGTAAGTTCTGGAAAGAGGTAACAGCTATAAAAATGAAAACAGTGGGTCACTGAAAAATAAATACCTGGGTGTGTGAAATTAATGTGAGGTACAGGCCAAGGAAAGTTGCAAATACTCCAAAACTGTAAGCCTGTGTGATCAGTCTCATTGATACTAAGGAGAAATTGAAAAGCCAATGTCAATTTGAAGGAAACACTAAACAGGAAGATATACGCTTGGCATTCAACTTGAGAATTTTCATATATAAAAAGGAGACCTAGGGATGCCTGGGTGGCTCAGTCGGTTAAGCGTCCGACTTCGGCTCAGGTCATGATTTTGCAGTTCATGAGTTCGAGCCCTACGTCGGGCTCTGTGCAGACAGCTCAAGCCTGGAGCCTGCTGTGGATTGTGCGTTTCCTTCTCTCTCTATGTCTCTCTTCTCATGCTCTGTGTCTTTCCTTCTCTCAAGAATAAATAAACATTAAAAAAAAATTTTTTTAAAGAAGACGTAAAGAAAAGTCTCTTTGGAATTAAAAACCAGAGTTAAGGAGAGAATGAAAGATGAATGGTAAGTGTTGATTTAAAAGCCTTGAATGTTGGTACCTAATATCCAAAAAATAGAGTACAGAAGGAGAAAATTAGACAGATTAACCCTCTAGAAGTTTTGAATCCAAAGCAGACAAAACCATAGAGACAGGCATATTTCAGGTAATTACATGAAGGAATATAGGCACAAAATTTAAATAATATATACATTACATGCAATCAAAGAGGAAAGGAGACAATTCTCAAATCTTCCTTCCACACATCTAGACCATCGGGTGGGTTGGCCGATGATTCCTGACTCTCCATCTTTGAGTTGTATATGGCACAGTGGAAAGATGGCAAAATATGACCCTCATATATAATTTAAAGAAGGCCCATGAATGCCACATGGGCATTCATCAGTAAGAACATAATCAGTAAGGGTGATCTGCAGAATACCCTCTGAGTTAAGGAGTGTGCAGAAAAAGAAGTTTTGTCCAAGAAGCTGATCTCTACTTGCTCCTGAAACATTTAGGTTCCTCGCTCCAAATTTCTAGGTAAAGCTCTTAACTTCCTACCATCCAAATGTGAACAGAAGGACTGGCTTAAAAGGGGCCACAACATCTATGTTTTACATGCTTCTCTCTTACTTTAGCTCATTTTCGAGAATTCTGCCAAAAGTCTTGTGTTGCCAGGAGGCAGGATCACTGCAATAGGAATATCTCTCTGTTACAGACCAAGCTGTGTCTGGCACCAGTAACTGCTCTGGCAACAAAGGCCTGGTAAGGAATGCCATCTAAACCTAGGATACAAATATTGCAGTAGGGGATCTTTTCTGATAAAGAAAGCTGGAGCTTTTCCCTTGATCTGATTGTCTTGCAGCTGGCGTTACATATCCAGGGAGTCATTGGAACTAAGAACGCACTCGGGAGGGGGAGCTCTTCAGAAAAGGAATCTTGGACATTCCAACAGATCCTTCAGGAATGTGGTCCCTTCCAGAGATGGGGGAGTAAGTGGACCATCTGGGTGGGCCCTCTGAATTCAGCACTCAGGTCACTTAGTCCTCACTCTCAAATCCTCTGACCTGAGGCCAGTTCATGGCCTGTTTAAGAAAATGGGCAGACGCTGAGATGATATAGTCTGGTATCGCTGAGTCAACCCTGACGTTAATTCTGTTCTGACTCTGTATCATAAAATACAAAAGCTGCATTTTTTTATTTTTTTTCCCATGGGACAATCTCTCATTCCCAATCTAGTCCATACATGATTGGGCTCCTACCCAGCTTGCTTTACATGCAGGGCAGTCATTCTATTCACTGGATTTTTTTTCCTGAATCCCAACCTTTTTCTGACAGTCTTGCACTGTTGGATCTGCCCGAGGCCAGAGGAAAGCCGGCCTTGTCCCTGCCAGGTGGGACTCCTAGGTCCTCTCCATGCCATCAGTCCCTCTCTTCTGGGATATGCAACCCAAATGGTGGATTCTACTCTCCGGGTACCAATTCAGACACTCCTCATAGACTGATCTCCTGGGTTCCCATCTACTCTTAAACTCAAATATCACTCAAGCCTGGACCTTCTTCTGACTCAGATGCTCTGCATCTCCTGGTCAATAGCATCCACCAGGACCTCCTGGTCCAGACCTCTCTAGTCTGACCCAGCCTCACCTCCAGCAGAGCTTCCTAATCTTTTCTTATAAAGATGCCAAGGGAAGAAAGCTCTTGGATTTGGGGCACGTCCTGACAATGATCCACTATCTGAACATAGATAGCACTCTCATAATTGAGTATTTTTCCACATTGATTCAAAATCTATCTTCAAATTCATCCTTCACACTGCCTTCAGAGTTCTCTTGGTCGTTCGTGCATCTCCTCCTACCAGTACCTGTTTAAAAGCTGCCCAGTGCCTATCAGAAGTCCAAACTCCTTTGCATGACATACAAGGCCTTCACATGCTGATGTGGTTCATCTCAGCTCAGGCCATTCCAGCCTCTTCCCACTGCATGGCTTCTAGGTCTAAGTGTGAGTATCTGACAGTTGGTTTTTCTGACTGCAATGTAAATGCCTGACATTAAGATTTTGATTGCTTGGCATCCACTTCAAAGATATCCATCTTGAATAAAGACACTGACAACCACACAGCTAGATAAAGAACCTGGCTGTCCCACTCATAAAGTTCCCTTTTTAGAGAGCTCTGGTAGACATAGATAACTGACCTTCTGACCACTTGCTTTTCCCTTCCCATATTTTAATTCCTACCCCCACATACGTTTTAAATTCATCAATAAAGAGGATACCCACAAAACCCTAGGCACCTCACCTTCAACTCCAATAAGAGGTAGAAACCCAGGTCCACTATCCATGTCTCTACCCTCTGTCTCTATTCACGACCTCACTGTGTGGTCCCATGCATGCCATGTGCCCTCCAGGACCCATAAGTAATAAACTCATTTTTCCAAAGTTCCCTGATGGTTGTTGCTGAGGTTCATCTTGCAATCATAATTAAGAACCATAAATAAGGAGCAGTCCTACCACAACAATGTCCCCATTTGGGGAAATGTCTCTGGGGGGCTCACCACAAAGTGGCATGAACCTAGATGAATGTCCCCAGGCATTCCTCTGGGATGTCTAACACCACTATTGACAGGCTGAAACTGAGCCAAAACATAGGCACACACCCCCACACACCTGGCCTAGGCCATCTAAAAGCAAACTTCCCTGCCTAGAGCAGGGGAATGGCACTCACACTTCCATCTGAGAGATGCTCATGACAGTCAGATTCTATAATGATGCAAGTCTCCCATGTGTATGAGTATCATGTTACTTTTACTAAACATATGCTTTATATTTAGTCAAATTCATTCTAGGAAAACTGAAACATAAAAGGATCTGCTTTAAAGAACAAATAATAAGGGGCGCCTGGGTGGCTCAGTCAGTTAGCGGCCGACTTCGGCTCAGGTCATGATCTCGCGGTCTGTGAGTTCGAGCCCTGTGTCGGGCTCTGTGCTGACAGCTCAGAGCCTGGAGCCTGTTTCAGATTCTGTGTCTCCCTCTCTCTGACCCTGTCCCATTCATGCTCTGCCTTTCTCTGTCTCAAAAATGAATAAATGCTCAAAAAAAGAAAGAAAAAAACAAATAGTAATAGTAATAACAGCTCACAGCTATTGAGTGTTTATTATGTGTCAGATACTTTGCTAATAAGCACCTTTACACATAATATATAATATATTCCTCAAAACAGCCCCATGAGGTGGGTGCTACATGTTAACCACATTTAACAAATGAGGAAACTGAGGCAAAAACAGAATAACTTATCCAAGGTTTCACAGCTAGTTAGGTAGTGACGCTAGGGTTCAAACCAAGACAATCTGATTCTAGAATCTACCACATTACACAAACTCAATATCCTTACAACCTTGGTCCCTAGTTGCCAACTGGTAAGCAGAATTCTAAAAAAAAAGTTACACCCCATGACCCTTGAGAATGCCTTTGAGAGCGAGTGGAAGCCGTGAGTACAATAGGATATCACTCCTCTGATCACGCGGTATCACAGAAGGGAGAGTACCCCTGGGGAGCCTACCTAATCACGCAAGCTATTTAAAACAAGACAATTTTCTCTGGCTGGTAAGTACAGAAGTCAGAGAGCCAGGAAGCATGAGAAGGATTTGACATGAGAAGGATTCTCTATGACTGAGATGACTGGGCTACACGGTGGCCTGAGAGTGACCCCTAAGAGATCAAGGGACTGAAACCTGACCAGCAGCCGGCAATAGAGAAGTCCTGTAACCTCGAGGAACTGAATTCAGCCAGCAACACGAATGAGCTTGGGAGCAAACTGATCATCAAAACCTCCAGATGAGAACCCAGCTTTGCAACACTTTGATATGGACTTGGAAAACCTTTAAGCAGAGAATCCACCCAGACTCGTCACCTACAGAACAGTCTGATAAAAAAAAAAAAAAAAAAAAAAAAAGAAGAAGAAGGTGCTGTCTTCAGCCTCTAAGTTTGTGGTGATTTGTTATAGGCAAAAACAGTAAACTAACACCCAACTCCCGGTACCAAAATCTGTATTTGTTTTCTACTGCTGCATAACAGTTACCACAAACCGCATAGCTTAAAACAATACTCATTTCTTATCTCAAAGTTCTGGAGGCCAGAAGTCTGGAAAGGTGTCACTGGATCCTCTGCTCAGGGTGTATGGGGAAGTGTGTGTAGGAGTCTGCTTCTAAGCTCATTCAGGGTGTCGGCCAGATTCCAGCTCCTTGAAGCAATCGGACCAAGCGAGATCCTCATTTTCTTGCTTCTTTCACTTCGGAGGAGATGACAGTTGTGATTTACAATCTACACAATAGCAGTTATGTAAAAATATGCCTTTAAGCCTTTAAGGGTAATATAAATATGTTTAACGTGAGGGATTCAGCCTTACATTAAACGAAGGAAGGGAGGAAAAGAATAAGGAAGGGGCCTACTACATATTTACAAATTTTAACACTAATTCTTGGGTTACACAGATAATCAGTTCCTCTTATAAAATTACAAACAAACAAACGAAAAACTTGTTTCTACATTTCCCATTTCATCAGTTTTCCCCAAATCTTAAACCTTCAATTATGGGGTTATTTTTTTTTTTTACATTTATTATACAGCTGCCAGTATACTTTCACTAGTATAATAGAGATATCAAATTTGCATCAAGAATTTAACACATAAGGAAACTATTGACTATAAATATTTTTCTATTACTTTTTCACCTTGTAAAGACATAATAAACCATTAAAAGCACAGATGTACAACACAATAAAGAGCAGTTGAGGAAATTGATGCTCAAAAGCTACTATGTAATATTAGTTTGGGTTTTTAAAAGTATGCTTACAAATCTAGGCTTCCCTTGAAGAAGTGTTTTTAAGTTTGCAACAAACTACCTTTAAAGATAAGTCATTTAAAATTACAAAGCAACAAAACACCTTCTTTGTCGAGGGCATCTCACTTCAGCTGTTAACACAAAAATGAGAAAAACTTGCTCAACGCACACACAAAAACTCTAATATAAAACCCTAATGATCAGGTCACTGGACCCATGACTTCATCTTCCAATTGTGTTCACGGGGTGATGCAGACATCAGGATGTCAGAAGCAATGAACTGCTGTTCTAAGACAAAACTCCTTACATGTGTGGGTATTATTTTCTGTCTCACGAATATGCGTAACATTGTATCTTCAATAACAAAGAACCCTTACTGACTCTAAAACCTCCTGCTCTACTCATATATTGTTAGCCTACTATACTCACCTTTAATGGTTCTCTCCTATAGAAATACCTCGGGGCGCCTTGAGCGTCAGACTTCAGCTCAGGTCATGATCTCATGGTTTACTAAGTTTGAGCCCCACATCAGGCTCTGTGCTGACAGCTCAAAGCCTGGAGCCTGCTTCAGATTCTGTGACTCCCTCTCTCTCTCTGCCCCTCCCCCACTCATGCTCTGTCTCTCTCCTCTCTCTCAAAAATAAACATTAAAAAAAATTTTTTAAATGTCTTTAGAAATACCTATAGTTCTTGAGCTTTTACCTAAACAGGAATTGGAAATGTCCCTATACAACATCACAATTTTTTAACCAAATGATATTCTGGAAGGCTGATTTATTTTAGAAAGATAATATTGTGCATACACTATTTATGTAACATTTTCTGCAAAGTTTGGAACACCATCCCATAATCAGACACATCCATATTTCTACACTAAATGTACGAATAGTCATGCTAAATAGGATAAAAACAAAAGACTACAAACAGCCTTATATAAGTTCAAGTCAGGTTTTGCTGTTAAATAAGATATAGATAGATAGATGATAGATAGATAGATAGATAGATAGATAGACAGATAGATAGACACACACACATATAAAAGAAATTTGGTTTTCAGAGCTTTTTGGAGTTAGGTTTCTATACAAAGGTCTATGAATCTAGAGGTAAAAAGGTGATTAGACAACCCATTAGAGTTCTTTTTCTCCACAGAGATGTGACAAATTTATTAGAATGATGACAGGTGCTCTGCCAATGTTACCAAAGGAAAATGCAATGCCACAGAATTAAACAAAAACATGCTAATTCATATGGGAACAGAGATCCTTAAGGTGCTAACCCTGTAAATGGTAGCATGGACAGTAGGTGCTCTATAAAAATGCTGCTCAGCACTACAACTCTTAAGAAAATAGATTTCCTCTGGAGAGAACTACTCCCACACTCCCTTTGACCTGGGAGGAAAGCCCATAGATAAAAAACAGGACTTGATACTAAGATCTAAGATACCGAGATACAGCCTCTTCTATACATAAGAATATATTCCTCTCTTGGTCACCCCAATCTACTTATTAATACGCAAATTGGAGACAATGCGCAAGCATGGGCAATATGTCAACATAGCCTTCTTTTGGGTTTTGAAATTTCTATAAGATTTGTAAACTACAAAACCAACTTAAATGCAGACAAAAGAATATGTAAGTGTTTTGACTGATCTCTAGGGCCTAGCAGAAGGGAAGATTTTATTAAAAACATGATCCGTTAATCAGAGTTACAAAGTAACAAAAATGCACGGCAGAACCTTAATTATCTAAGCTGTCCTAAAAGTTCTTTAAAGAACAAAGTACTTTCAGTATAGTCATTTATCATACAGTAAGGAAATTATAGGCCAAATCATTAGATGGAATTTACTCAAACCCATGAACATTAATCTTCTTCATTTAAAAAGAAAACATGGAATTTCTCAGGTAGAATTTTATGCAAGGTTTCAGCAATGTTTGGACAGCCTCCATTGTATGCAAAGAAGTTACATGAATGCTAGTGGGGTTTTTGTTGTTGTTGTTGTTGTTGTTGTTGTTGTTTAAGTTTTGTTTATTTTGAGAGAGAGAAAGTGCAAACTGGGGAGGGCAGAGAGAAAGAGAGGGAGAAAATCCCAAGCAGGCTCCATGCTGTAAGCATTGAAGCCTGATGCAGGTCTTGATCCCATGCATCCTAAGATCATGATCTGAGCGGAAATCAAGAGTCAGACGCTCAACTGACTGAGCCAGCCAGGTGCCCTATGAATGAAAGTGTTTTTGACTTGTAGAAAATACCACAAGTAACTTTAGAAAAAATTCATTAAATCTGCTTTGTTATACTATACATACATTACAGCTACAATCTGTTACTAAAACAGACCAAAAACTGAGTAACCGCACAACAGCTTATATGCCCAGATACAAATAAATCAAGCTGTTCGTAAAGAGACTTCTAGCCCGCCTGTTGTTCTCACATTTAATTTACCACATAATAACAGCAAAAGGTCTTGGCAAAAACATAAAAACGTAAACTACCCTGAATACAAACAGAGCCTGTGTCACTGTAATATTAAAGAATCAACAGATGGTTGGCATCAGGAGACTGGCACAAATACAAAAAACTAGAAAGACAAGTAAATAAAAAGACGAATGTGTAGAAATCGAACAAGGTATATTTGAACCTCATTTGCCATACTGGAAAAAAAAAAAACCTCTCATGTCAACAACACACAAGTGATCTTGGATCTCTGTTAAGATCTATACATCTGAGGTCTTGGAAATACTTGGGCTTGGTTAACAGATGCATGAATTACAGAATAGAAAAACCCTGCCAAATTCTGCATGAGAACACTGTGTAAGGGGGAAGAGGGGTAGGAAGAAGGAGGAAGGAGAGAGGAAGGAAAGAAGTAGAAATGATGAAGAGGAGCAGGAAGAGGAGGGAAGGAGAAGAAAGTGAAGGAAGAGGGAGGAGAAGCCAGAGAGAGGAGGGGAGAGGAGGGGAGAGGAGGGGAGAGGAGGGCCTACTGGTCTCCTGCTCCAAGATTCAGCCTGCGCATTTCAACAGATTAAGGTTTCTAGAACAATATAATGCTATGACCTAAACTGAAAACAATACATAGATTCAGCTCTTCTATTATTCCATAAGCCATAAGCAACTCCATGTGTCAAGCAAACACTTACTAGGCACTAGGGTGCACACATCAACAACATGTAGTCACCATCAAGGAGTGCACAGTCCAGCATGTGGGGACAGATACCCCAAAGTGCAGTACACTCAGGAACAGCAGCCTGCCTCAGGTGTTCAGAGAGTAATGAGGAGGGGCCCCTAGGTCAGCCTGGCAGGAATAGGAGAGAAAGAAGGATAGTCTGAGTAAAGCGACTAGCAAAAAGCAAAGACACACTTGGGCCGGGGGGGGGGGGGGGGGGGGGGGGGCGGTGAATGCAATGTAAAATGATAATAAAAAAAGTTAAGTGTGAAACAGGAAATATTGAGAACAAGCATAGAGAGGTCAGCTATGGGTTAGGTCTTAGGCTCTGTATGGCACTTGACAGCCCTTTGGAACAAGAGTGTAGCTCATCGTCAGCTCATAGCAGATTCTCAGCCGTCCAGACTCTTCCTATGGGAAGAATTTATTAGCTCAGAGTTCCAGGCAGGGTTGAGACTGGGTAGACAAAAATGGACACTACTAGATTTCAGGGTTTTTGTGTATGGAACTGGTTTTTGTCTAGCTTCTCGGACTCTCTTGCTCATAGAAGAAGGCCCAGAACAGATTTTGCATGGCTCCATCTTGTCAGGTTTCCATCTCGCAGATGAATATCCTGTTCCGCACCCATCCTACTTCCTCCTGGCCTAAGCTCAAACACTTCCCACAAAGGTGACTCTACCCCACTGACAGGTTTTTCTCATGTTCATTAGAAACATGATTCTCTCCAAATCCACATGTTGTTTTGGTTTGGTTTGGTTTGGTTTTTAGCCCTGTCCTCAAACAGGAAAGCTAAGCCCTCACCATCTTCCTCATGAAAACATGTTAAATTATATGAAGACAACTATGATTCTGGTCTTCCTCAGGTTAAGAGCACCAATTCTCTCAACTGACTGATTGACAGATCACAGTTTTCAGTCCCTTTCTGTGTATGGCTACTCTGAGTCTGTTGAATGTCAGCTGTTTACCAATTTCCACACTCACAGCTAACACCAGAATGGGACATGACCCTCCAGATGTGGTCTGACCAGTGAAAAGTACAACAGCACTATTCTCTCCCATGATCTCAACACCCCAATTCTTTTATTGTGGTCTGGGTTTTTGATCTAGCTGCCAAGCAATACCGCTAGCCAAAATGTACATGTAAATCAAGTAAACGCTTAAGATAATTACATGTGAGTCAATATCAAGTCTGGTATCCATCCCCCATCTCAGACTTCAAAAATTGGCTTTACATTTAGCCATATTTAATTTCATCACATAAGCATTTCTCCATCACTCTAGGTGTGACTGTGTATCTTAAAATATCATCTATTCCTCACACCCATTAGAGGCTGGTATTAAAAAAAATACTAACAAGTGTTGGCAAGGATGTGGAAAAATTGGAACCTTTGTGCACGACTGGTGGGACTGTAAAATGGTGCAACCACTGTGGAAAATACTATGGAGGTTCCTTAAATAAATAAATAAATCCAATAACATGATCCAGGAAACTCCCTTCTAGGTATATACCCAAAAGAACTGAAAGCAGGATCCAAAAAAAAAAAAAAAAAAAAAAAAAGAACGTTTCCATGCCCATGTCCATAACAACATTATTCACCATAACTAAGAAGCAGAAGCAACCCAAATGTTCAGCAACAGATGAATGGATAAACCAAATACGATGTATAAATAAAATGAAATAAAATTCAGCTTTAAAAAGGAAGGAGGGGTGTCTGGGTGGCTCAGTCGGTTAAGTGTCTGACTTCAGCTCAGGTCACGATTTCACAGTTCATGGGTTAGAGCCCCATCAGGCTCACTGCTGACAGCTCAGAGCCTGGAGCCTGCTTCAGATTCTGTGTCTCCCTCTCTCCTTGCCCCTCCCTGCTAATGCTCTGTCTCTATCTCTCTCAAAAATAAGTAAACATTAAGAAAAATTTAAAAAAATGGGGCGCCTGGGTGGCGCAGTCGGTTAAGCGTCCGACTTCAGCCAGGTCACGATCTCATGGTCCGTGAGTTCGAGCCCCGCGTCAGGCTCTGGGCTGATGGCTCAGAGCCTGGAGCCTGTTTCCGATTCTGTGTCTCCCTCTTTCTCTGACCCTCCCCCGTTCATGCTCTGTCTCTCTCTGTCCCAAAAATAAATAAACGTTGAAAAAAAAATTTAAAAAAAAAAAAAAAAAAAAAAAAAAAAAAAAAAAGAAAAATTTAAAAAAATATTTTTAAAGGAAGGAAATCCTGTCACATGCTACAACATGGGTGAATCTTGAAAACATTATACAAACTGAAATAATCCAGCCACAAAAAAACAAACACTGTATGATTCCACTTATGTGAGGTATCTAAAGTAGCTAAACAGAAAGCAGAACGATAGTTACCAGGGGCTGAGGAGAGGAGGACATGAAGAGCTGTTTTATGGGTACAGAGTTTCAGATTTGCAAGCCTCTTCTGGGCTAACATAACCATTAAAAACCACATCTGGCCAAACCCAAGCTCTATCACACCCTATTGGTTTCTAGTGTTTGCCACCTTCCTAACCACTCTCAAGCAATGTGTCTTGATATTTCATCACCAAATTCTGTAGTTAAAGAATTTGATAATTTCCAAAATCTACCTTTTTCCCACTGGGGATTTCATTTGCCCTATTCTCCAAGACTTCTCAAAAAACAATAAACAGCTTCTACAAGAACAGCTTTTCTTTCAGCACCAAGTATATTATTTTTTCTGGGACTACAGATAGAAACGAACTTAAATACGTACTTTCTTATTAGCTTCTCAGGCATCTTGGGCTATTATCTACACTTTATAAAATGCTTATCCAGATTTTTAGTTACTTTCATTGATGAAGATTTTCCCAATTGACCAAGTAATCAAAATCAGGAACTCAAAAACCCAACAGTAAAAAAATTCTATTATTGAATCTGAAAATTAATGTATGAAGTCCATGCTAATGATTTTAATACCAGATCAAAAAAACTTGGGAAGTAGGAATAGGAAGCAGGGGAAGTAAAATGTTATCTTTTCTTTGTCTTTACTTATTAGATGAAAAAGAGAAATACGTAGAATTGAAAATGGGATTTCTCCTTCAAAAACTCAAGAAGATTTTAAAAAATGAAATATCATCTGACTTAACTCCATTTGATTGGCTTCACTTCTCACTACATTCTTTTTTCATGTTTATTTTGAAAGGCAGGGGAAGGGCAGAGAGAGGGAGACAATCCCAAGCAGGCTCTCTGCTCTTCCAGAGCAGAGTCCAACACAGGGCTGGAACTCAAGAACCATCAGATCATGACCTGAACAGAAATCAAGAGTCGGACGCTAAACCGACTGAGCCACTCAATGCCCCGCTTCTCACCACATTCTTAAGAATAAAGGATATTATTCCAATATGAAAATAATAGCCAATTTAAATCACAGCCAATATACTTAATGATGAAATACATAAACATTGACATTAAAATCAGTAATAAGACGGGGCCCCTGGGTGGCTCTGAGTTAAGCGTCCAACTTCAGCTCAGGTCATGATCTTGTGGGTCATGAGTTCCAGCCCCGTGTCAGTCTCTGTGCCAACAGCTTGGAGCCTGCTTTGGATACTGTGTGTCCCTCTCTCTCTCTGGCCCTCTCCACTTGCACTCTGTCTCTCTGTCAAAAACAAATAAACATTTAAAAAAATTAAAAATAAATAAATAAAATCAGGAGTAAGACAAAATTTCTTATACCACTATTATTTAACAGTCCTCTGAAAATTCTAGCCAATGCAAAAACAAAGCCTTCTTTTCCCTTATCCTGTACTTAAGCATTGTAGGTATACCTGATAAAGCTAGTCCCTGGCTATAGGTTTCTCTGTCTGTCTGAAGCACAGGAGTCTCTGGATCTGACAGGAAGTATACCCACTGCCTGGGACCTGAGAATACAGCCAGTGCTCATGAGGCAATGGTGGTACCTTGTAAGGAGAAGGTAGGAGAAGGCTCCTGCTCTGAGCATGGCCTGTGGTGCAGGCGGCATAATCACCTTCCAGGCTGTCAGGCAGCAGATCACCCTATTGGGCTGTCGATGGGCTCTCTTCTCTACCAGGCAGAGCATGGACAGTGTTCTCTGTCTATGGTGATGACAAGAGGGACTGGCCTGATGAACTGATGGGGATATCTCAAGTGAACCGCTGACCAAAACTGATGACCTAAGGTATGTATGTGGCCAACCTTCTGCATCTACCTATTAACCTACCTAGGGCCCTGGTTCGGGGCCTCCTGGAAGCCACGTACCACAGAAACACAGATAACAGTTTAAAACAGAGATGGGGAAAAGCTTTCAACTTGTATGCCAATTCCAACAGATCCACAGTGGCTGCCTGGAGCACTGTGCTGAGATGGATTCTGGGATAAAGCAGCCACACTATCATCACCAGGTATAGAATCAGAAATATAGGGCTGGGGTTTCTTCCCAAGCCAGTGTCAGCCAATCGGACACTTCAAATACCTCACAGGGCAATGCCTGAAACCACAGGTTCACTTGTGCCCAGGGGGCAGAGCAACCAGGAAGGCCAAGCATGGTTTCTGCAGGCCGAGCCAAGTTAGAATAGGCCTATTCCAAGTGGCCATGAGAAAACTGGCCATACGGCAAGGCTGAGCCAAAGCTAAATGTCAAAGGAAATGCTGGGAAATGACTAATCAAAGAGCAAGAAGAAAGTGCGATGTGGACAGATCAATGAAGTTAGTAACAGATTCAGAAAAAAGTAGTAGACAAAGAGCAAAGTATAAATGGGTGAGCATTTTGGCACCTACTCCTTAAATACGAAAACATGTCCAGATACGTCTTTTTGCAGAGAATGGCAGGTATTTGAAGGGTAGGGACCATGTTGGGTTGGATAAGGAATTTAAGAAAAGTTACACTTTTATAAAGCTATAAAGGCATCAGTATTTCAAGTGTATACAGTTTGTTCTGCTATGATGTTTGTTCTGATGTTCCAATGTGACTAGGGAACAATTTCAGATTAACACCAATTTTGCAACCGCTTGCACAAATGTTGCCTTCCAGAAACACTAAGAGGATGAAGTAAACTGCACCTAGTTGAATTGAGCCACACAGAAATACACAAAACACACCCACCTCAAATATCTACCACCTACTTCAGTTCACCATGTGTGTTATGAGACATACCCACCCATTTTGTGTTTTACAACCTTCCATCCAATTTCAGATAACCCTCCTTCTGCTACCTCACTGGAACGCACAAGTTACAACCCTTCTGACAAACACTTCCAACAAGCAAGCTTTAGGTCTTTTTAAAACTAAATTGACATATTTATTACAGTATTTATGTATTTCCCAACCATTTAATATGTGTAAAACTACTACCGTTTTTATTAGATTCTTTTATTTTATACGCCACTGAAGATCTTTCACATCGTGTCCCTAACCCCATTTTTCCCATAAGCCTCAGTTTTTACTGAGCAATTTTGCATAGCACGTTGAATTTGAGGAACACACATATCACATTATAGCAGGATTGACTGTGTAGCCAAATAGCTAAAAAGAAACAAGGTCTAAAAACATAAGTAAAAAAGTTTGAAAACCCTCAAGACCATGAAATAAATTCCAGGTCTGATGTACATTTCAGGATAAAATTAAAATTTTATAAGATTTATTTAGTGGAGATATATATGATGAAAATCCAAGGATGTTCTACCTACTACAAGTCTTTGGAATCCCCAGGACATGAAGGAATGCAAGTAAAATTTTAGAAAAATAAAAACCACCTTCATTCTCTATTGCTACAGGAACTAGGATGTATTCTGCTTTATAAAACTTTAGTAAAATACTGGACAGAAATTTACAATGTCATGTGGGATCCATCAAATCCAGAGGAAGCCTTAAAACCAAAACAAAGAAAACTCTTACAGGACATTCATTCTAAGACTCAAAATAGTTGTGTCATCAAGACCTATCCAGAAAACGTCATCTGAGAAATATCATGTATAATTTATTATAAATGAAAAATGCTTTTTTTTTTTTATGGGAAGCATAAAGACTTGCTTGCTGAAAATGACTCCAATCCTAACTTTGAGACAAGGTAGTTTCAACAAGTCAGAGTTCAGAGTCATAAGCTTAATAAATAAGAGAGCATGAGGTGATTTGACCTATATTTTTCTGGCACCAAATAAATAGAAGACTTTGTTCCTGAAACACAAGTGACCTGTATAAGTAGCAAACAGTATTCTCCCCGAATAGCCACATTTCTGACCATGGCGACTTTCAAGTACCACATCATTCTAGTTGGAATTGCCAGTGAACTAATCAAGATAACATTTGTTTAGCCTAGCAATCATTTATGTGGCCAGCTGCTGTGATAACCATATTCTGTTCCTGAGATAATTTTCCAATTTAGCAATTCAGTTGTTTTTCCACTCCTGGTACCAAATTTAACTCTAGGCTGTCTGCATGATTTCAATTAAAATGATCTTATCTTTATATGAACTTCATGTTTAATGCCCAGGAAATCATAAAATGTGGTATGCAAGAATCTCTCACCACATGATGAGAGAAAAGAAGTACAAAACAAGGAAATGATTTTTAATTATTGAAAAAAACTGACAAACTTGTTTTCAGACTGGATGTCAGTAAAACCATTCACTTGTATTTGAAATCTCAAATATTATTTATTTACAATAATTATATTTATATTATTGTATTGTATTATATTAAGTCATATATTATTTATTTACAATTTTCATGACGGTAACTAAACATTCCAGAGAAAGTAATACAATTTTTTTCAACAAAAGTAATACAATTTTTGAGCAGCTAACTTCTATAAAATGTTATCTCTATACTTCATTGGACCTATGACTCCATAAGATACAAATTCATTGAAGTCATTTCTTCATTCAAAAGCAATCTGCAAGAATTTTCATTAAAAAAATAAGTTAAATTAAAAGAAGAGCAAAAGCTTTTCATCAGAGAAGTGGTGCTGGAACAACTGGACATACACTTATTAAAAATAAAGTAGGTTTGAAAGGTGTAAACCTTTCAAAGAATAATTTTTCAAAATGGATTACAGACCTAATATAAATGCAAAATTATAAAATTTCTAGAAGATAACAAGGTTACCCTTAGAGGACCGTGAGTTTGGTGATGGCTTTCTTGGATACCATACCAAAAGCACCAATCCATAAAAGGGAAGTCTGACGATGTAAAAACTTCATTAAAATTTAAAAACTTCTGTTATGAAAAGATACTGTGGTAGTATCTGGGTGGCTCAGTTGGTTAAGTGTCCAACTTCAGCTCAGGTCATGATCTCACAGTTCATGAGTTCAAGCCCCATGTCTGGCTCTGTGCTAACAGCTCAGAGCCTGGAACCTGTTTTGCAGCTTCTGTGTCTCCCTCTTTCTCTGCTTCTCCCCTGCTCACACTCTGTCTCTGTCTCTCTCTGTCTCTCTCTCTCAAAAGTAAAAATAAACATTAAAAAAAAAAATTACTATGAAGAAAATGAAAAGACAAACCACAGACTGGGAGAAAATCTTTGCTGGTATATAAAAGATACAAAGAGTTATTAAAACTTTAAGAAAACAAAATGAGCAGAAGATTCAATAGATGTCTTACCTAAGAAGATGTACAATTTGCAAATAAGCAATGAAAAAATGTTCAATTGTATGTCATTGGGGAATTGCAAATTAAGACAACAATGAGATCCCATTCCACATCCATTAGAATTGGCCAAAACCCAAAACACTGACAATATAAAATTCTGGGAGGATGTGAAACAATAGGAACTCTCATTCATTGCTGGTAGCAATGTAAAATGGCACAACTGCTTTAGAACACAGTTTGGCAGGAAGAAGAAGAAGAAGAAGGAGGAGGAGGAGGAGGAGGAGGAGAAGGAGAAGGAGAAGAAGACGACCAAGACGACAGGGAGGAGGAGGAGGAGGAAGGGGAAGGGGAGGGGGAGGAGGAGGGGTAGGCATAGGGGAGAAGGGAGGAGGGAGGAGGGAGTAAGGAGGAGGGAGAAGGGAAAAGGGAGAAGGGAGAAGAAGAAAGAAAACTAAGGGCACCTGTGCAGCCTACTCTTGATTTCAGCTCAGATCATGATCTCACAACTTGAGAGTTCAAGCCCTGCATCAGGCTCTGCGCTGACAGACAGCAGCCTGCTCCTCTTGGATTTTTCTGTCTCCCTCTCTCTGCCTCTCCTCCACTTGCTCACTATCTCTCTCTCTCTCTCTCTCTCTCTCTCTCTCAAAAGAAACATTAAAAAAAAAACTAAACATATTCATTATACAAACAGGAATCATGCTACCAGGTGTTTATTCAAATGAGTCAAAAATTTATGTCCACACAAAAACCTGCACACAAATATTTATAGCAGCTTTATTCATAATTGCCAAAATTTGGAAGCAACCTGTCCTTCAAAAGGTAAATAGATAAACTGTGGTGTATCTATACAATGGAACACTTCTGAACATTAAAAATAAATGAGATATCAAGCCACAAAAGGACATGAAGGAAGCCTAAATTTACATTATTAAATGAAGAAATCCAGCCCCAAATGGCTACATACCATATGATTCCAACTATATGACATCCTGGAAAAAGCAAAACTCTGAAGACAGTAAAACAATCATGACTGGGGGAAGGAAGAGACTGATGAATAAGCAGAACACAGAGGAATTTTAGGACAGTGCCACTATATGTATGACACTATAATGGTGGACAAGTGTCATTATACATTTGTCCAAACACATATAATGTACAATACAAAGATATACATCTTTGTCAAAACACTTAAAGAATGTACAACACAAAGAAGTGAAAGGGGGGCACCTGAGTGGTTCAGTCGGTTAAGTGTCCAACCCTTGATTTTGGCTCAGGTCATGATCTCATGGTTCCTAAGCTGGAGCACCCCCCATTGAACTCTGTACTGACAGTGCGAAGCCTGCTCGGGATTCTCTCTCTCTCCCTCTCTGTCTCTCTCTTAAAATAAATAAGTAAACTTAAAAAAAAAAGAATCCAAATGTAAAATAAAGAGCTCAATGATAGTGTATCAATATTGGCTCATCGATTGTAACACATGAACCATGCTAATACAAGATGTGAATAATAAAGGAAAGTGTGTGTGTGTCAGGGCAGGGGAAATATATGGGAACTCTCCTTACATTCCTGACAATTTCTCTGTAACCTAAAACTTCTCTAGTAAGGTCTATTAATTTAAAAACACACACACAAAATGGAAAAAGAAATAAGCTGAAGCTAAGATCAAGTGCCAAATGTATATCCCAAAGTAAAGGATATATGAACTAAAACTATAAAGTTAACTTCTTCTATAACTATAACCTATGCTGCCATCCAATTCTGTTATGAGCTAAGCCCCAGGGAGGAGCTCAGGTTACTCCTGACACTGTCTACACCAGTACTACTACCCATTAGACATATATTAGAAGCCACACGTGCAATTTTAATAATAGTCACATTGAACAACAAAATATTAAATTAATTATAATAATATGTATATAATTTAACCCATCATATTCACAATATTATCATTTCAACATGTAATCAACATAAAAGTTATTAATAGACATTTTACATCTTCTCTCATTCAAACTCTTCGAAATCTTGGGTGTATTTTACACTTAACAGCATGTCACCTACCAATTTGTATGGTATATTTTAAATCAGAAATACTTAACTTCAGTTTAGATTTCATGAAATTTATAATTTAAAAAATGGATTCACAAAGGAAGTTGTTCCAAAAATACTTAAAATGTTTCTAATAATTAAATCAAGTACCAAAAATTCACTGATCTTTAATATATGCACATCCACATTAACAAAACTGGTTCATTATATTTATAAGAATTGATTGACTTTGAAGAAAATGTGTATCAGTTTCAAAACTACATCTATCCAAGTTAAGTAAATGAATTTGCTTTTATATCAACAAAGTATTCATCAAATTGAATTCAAAGAGATGGTACAAATTAAAAAGCAATTCTAAATTTATCATTATCAACAATGCATTCATCAAATTGTTCCTGTGGCTCTTCACAGCAAGTTTACTTAACACGGCATATTACAATTAAAATCATCTGTATATTGATTCATTTTTTAAAGATGTATAAAGACATGGCTATTGATTTGTATTATTGAAAGTGTCAATTTCAAAATCAGCTAGGTTATAAAAATGTTTTTGCTTTTCTTGGAGCTTCAAATTTAGCTCATGTGTATGCAGCGTGATATTGGTGAGAAAAAGTAAATCAAAATGAAACTGCTCTTTGTCTTTGATTATTGAGTATTTATCAAGTATTCCTTTCTCCAGATTTAGTAGTATAGCCATCTTTGTAAAACTCTTCACCTCAACCACTGAGTACTGGCAAAGAGCACAAGATCATTAAATTCATTGTCTTCTACTGCTTATAATAATTGCATAAACTGGCAATGATTAAAACCATTTACACATAAATGAATGTATTTAATAACTGATTTCAAGATACTTTTGGCAGAGCCTACTTTAGAAAACTGAATGCAAATATTTTCAATATGTATCGTATAGTAGAATGAGGCAATATGGGAAACATTCATCTCCCTTTTAAAAAATTCCAGGGGCGCCTGGGTGGCGCAGTCGGTTAAGCCTCCGACTTCAGCCAGGTCACGATCTCGCGGTCAGGGAGTTCGAGCCCCGCGTCAGGCTCTGGGCTGATGGCTCAGAGCCTGGAGCCTGTTTCTGATTCTGTGTCTCCCTTTCTCTCTGCCCCTCCCCCGTTCATGGTCTGTCTCTCTCTGTCCCAAAAATAAATAAACGTTGAAAAAAAAAAATTTAAAAAAAAAATAAAAAATTCCATAAATCTTGGTATTTTTCTACCATACCTGGAATACCATCTTCCATGAAAAACTAACCATGTAAACATTTTCGTTTAAGTCTACACCGCAAGTTCATTTATTTAGGGCATGCATTGATAGTTCTTTGTAAATCTAGAACTCCTTTGAAACAAACTGTGTGGAAAGCATTCACTGGGTGGCGCCTCATGTCAATGACTCATCTAAAGCCAAAGAAAAATACCTGCCATTTTCAAACTTGGCTCAATTGATTTTAATTGTTAGAATAGCCATAGCCATGTATTCTACAGGCAATTGTCTGATCTCTCACTTTTAGGCTTTTCCTCATAATTTTCCAACAAAATTTTGATAACTGAAATAATTTCTCCCATAACTTCTCCAAAATAATTTCTCCAACTTAAAATATTTTGTTCTTTTTTTTTTTTTTTTTTCTTCAGGTACCTGGGTGGTTCAGTTGGTTGAGCGTTCAACTCTTGGTTTCAGCTCAGATCATGATCTCACAGTTTCATGGGTTCGAGCCCCACACTGGGCTCTGCACTGACAGTATAGAGAGAACTGGGATTCTCTCTTTCCCTCTCTCTCACACACTCCCTCTCTCTCTCTCTCTCTCTCTCTCTCTCTCTCTCTGCCCTTCCCCTGCTCATGCTGTCTCTTTCTCTTTCAAAAATAAATAAACTTTAAAAGTTTTTTTTCTTAGAAGAACCAAGGTGGCCAAAATTACATTCTCAGATACTGCTGAAATCATATACGTTTTTTTTACTGTACATTTAATTCTGATTTCTGGCAACCAATTTCATAAATTCTTTCTTTAATATTGAGAAGAAACCTGTCATCAAATTCACTCTGTATTTGCTGAAAATGTCTCTTAAGGCAGTCATCTTTATGGCCTTTAATTTGTTTTATGTATTTTCCAAGCAAATCACTTTTTTCCCCCCTCAGCACAGAAAATAGAATTGTCATTACTGTGAAATCTAGGGCATATGTTCTTCCATTCTCATTCCATCCTTTCTTGTTCTAGTTGTGGTACTAGTTTCTGTGTCTCTACTCAATTCTGCATCAGTTACATACTGCATATGCTTAAATATTTTCCATACTTCGTTTTTACACTATGTAACTAATGCAATGATATAGTAATTAAAATAACCATTATTATATCTATAAATAAATATAAAACACATACCATATATAAATAATGTGTAACAAATATTTCCATGTAGTTACCAGTTACAAAAGTATCATTATAACTCATGCTGTCTACATAAAAAATTCAAATAAACACATTACAATGTTATATGGGTGTGTAGAAAAAAATCATTTGATTTATTTTCAGAAAACCATTTGAATTATTCCACTGACCCCAAATGAACTGGGTATCTGCTTCTGTAAAATATTAAAAAACAACATGCACGTGCCTGACACACACCTACAATACAATGGTATCTCACATGATGCAACAGAAAAGTAAAATGTAGTCTTATCACAAAATGAAGCAGTGCTTAACTGAAAAACATTTTACACCACTTTAGTTTTGTAAGTTAAATTTTAATTAATTAAAAGTAAATAAAATTAAAAATTCAGTTCATCAGTCTTACTAGCCAGATATCAAGTGCTCACAGCCACATGCAGCTAGTAGCTATCATACTGGACAGTGGAGATCTATACACTTAAGGTTAAATAAGGTGCTTTGAAAGAGTTATCTTAGAAGAGATAAGAAAGATTTGAATGTAAGTGTGTTACTCAGGTTTTCCCCCTTGGCCCTACTTTTTTTAGTTCTCAGTATAAAGAAAATAGAATTATTAACTATGACAGGATTAGGAGGTAACAAAGATCTGTTACTCTAATCCCCTTAGCACCGTACTTTCTTAAAGTTGACTTTCTCTTATTTTGCTAAATGCCTTCTTTTTCTATTACACAGCCAGACATCTAAAAACTTAGGAAATGTGCTTACCACAAATTTCATGAAATTTATTTATTTTTATTTATGCAATAAATATCAAAACATGTCAATTCCCAATAAAATTCCCTGCACTGCTAAAGGTTTTATTTCCATAAATACATATATTCATTTCTCAGAGATGTTTCTAAGGATCTGAAATATTTTCACTGAAACTAAGGAGTTAATGAAACATTCATTATAAGGACATAAAATGTTCAGAAAATTATTTAGAGAAACATGGCTCTTTAAAATGTAATTTTACATAAGATATTGATGGGTACATAAAATATTCAAAAATGATTGCTAATAGATGCAAGGTTTCTTTTTGGGGAGATAAAAATATTCTAAAATCAAACAGTGCTGATGACTCCACATTCTATAAATATACTGAAAACTACTGGATTGTATATTTTAAATGATGAATTTTATGGTATGTGAATTATATCTCAATAAAGCTGCTATACAAACATTCACAACTGCCTCCTACATTTATGTGCAAACTATTAGTGAAGAAGACAAGTCTTCCTCAGTAATCACATCTCAGATCTACAATATTACTATTGCATATGTTGAAATAAGACAGACATCAAAAACTCATATAATTCCTACTGGCTTTACATATGTATGGAAATGCACACAAATTGAATTACAAGAGAGGATACACATAAAAAAGATAATATGGGACTTTAACTTCAAGTATATTGCTCTAATTTTTTATATCACATAGTCATACATGACTTGTATAATGAAAAATAAATGTTTTGAAAACATAATAACCTGGTTGATATATGATCTCTCTTCATTTACATTTTCCCTCCCTTCCTTTATACGTTTCACTTGAAATACTTGTCCCAAATTCTAGAACTGTTCTTATAAGAATCCTGATAACCAAAGACTTTCATTAAGTATGCTTTCTATGCTCCCCTATCAAAACATTTGGAGAACAAGAAAATAATGAAAAATACACATACTGCACTCCTTACCAGACGTTAAGCTTTACCTTCTCCGCCAGGTATTTTTTTTTTTCTCTCTCTCTACGTAAACCCAGCACCTAATACATCATCTGAAACAGAGTAGGCATTCAACAGAGTTGTTGAATGAACCAATAATGAATGTGGTCAGTCTCGTGAGGAATATACACTCTGTCCACCTTCCTTCCTCAAAGAACACTAAACTTGTTCCAATGCCCACCCTCCCCTATGAAGTCTATGAAAAAGCTGACCTACTCCAGCTCCAGGTTACGCCTGACTGGGTAAGAGCAATCCCATTTCCTTTGCCAGTTCAAGAAAGAACATGTGACACATGAGAGGAGATCTGCTACCAGAAGAGGGTTCTTGAAAAGGTGTTCTTGCTCCTTATGGACATTCCCTGTCTGAAACCTGCTTGGTACCTTCCACCAGCTTGAGGACTAAGCCACTATGAAGGTCAGCAAAGCAGAAAGCCAAGAGGGGGAAGGTACTTGGGTAACATCAGCAAGCTAATTAATCAACCATCCCTGCAGGTTAATTACTGAATCTCCTCTTATTACTGAAATGTCCTCATTATTTGAATAAGTTGAAGTTGCTGTTGTTTGTAGCGAAATGCAACTATCTGATAAAATTCCTGTGGTGCTATAAGTTGATCAGAATCACAAGTATGGCAAAAATACTCTAACAATACAGATGTTGAAGTTTTTGGTACTTTTTAACCAAACTACTCAGCCTGGATTCCCAACATTGTTCTAAGCATACCTCAGGTTTGGTTGAAGGGCCATAAGTTGGCTGATATGCTCAGGTAGGAGTCAACTTGTGAAGGGCAGACAAAAGACAACCACAGAACAAACTTCCGGAAGTAGAATTCCCAGAAAACACATAACATTCAATTGCTGCACTTTATCCCTTATTAGACAACTAGTGTCAGAAGGGATGCAGAATGACATTTGTTCCAGGATTCCCAGCATTCATTTCTACAAGACTTCCCAAGTGGTATCCTCCCACTAATGGCTACACTAAGTGGTTCCATTTGGAACCTAAGACAAAATTTTATCATCTACAAGAGAAAAACATTTGGTAGAGAGACTTCTTTATTCTAAACACCTAAAAGAACTTCCATAAACATTAAAGAAAAATAAAAGATTTTAAACAATTGAAAACATTTTTTTCCAAAAACTAAAACACATTGGAAACTTGGTGCTGAATCAAGTTCCCAAACATCAGATCAGCTGTAATCACAAAATAACTGCAAAGAAAGAAAAAAAACATCTAAACAGAATGTCCAGTTTAAAATCCAACCAATCAGCTCCTTAGAAACCAGTTTAGTCAAGTCTTCACAACAATGAAAATCAAAATGTCTACAAAGCAGGCAAACTCAACACAGTAAAACACTAAGGAAACCAGTAAGTCTCTTCTTTTTAAACTTTATGTATTTTCTGAGAATGCCAATGGTAGAAACAGTTTATACATTTATTCAATATATTTATTGAGTATCAGTGTTAACTAGACTTACCAAGGTAATCATTTTGCAATATACACAAATATCAAATCATTATGTTTATACATCTGAATCTAATATAATGTATTAGTTATACCTCGATAAAAATATTTATGGAATATAAAGGATTTATTCAATACTATTAAAGGAATTGAACTTTTATTCAATTATACTTATGTTCTAGATCTGTGCTAGACCTAAGGGATACAGATTAATATGACAATGCCTTGTCTTCCAAAGTTTACAGTGTAGTAATCCACCCATCCCCCACCCCCTCACTCTCACTGTCCACATGCCCTATCTCAAACCCTTCACCACCTTTCACCCATATGATTCAAGCCAAACACTTAAAAGTCATTCTGAATTCTTCCCTTTCAACGCACAATCCATCAGCAAGGCTTATCAGTGTTAGTTACCTCCAACAACATACACACAGAAGCCAACCACTTCTCACCAACTCCACGGCCAAGGCCCAAGTCCAAGCCACCAGCACAACACTCCTGCCATAGCAACAGACTCCTTCCTACCTGGTGTCCCAGTTCTACTCATGCCGTCCTCCAAGAGTCTGTTCTCCACCCAGCGGACACAGTGCTCTTCTCAGGACATGACAAGGATCATATCATTCTCTTGATCAAATCCTTCGGTTGCTGGAATAAACTGTGTGACCTAACCTATAACTACCTCTCTAATCTTATGCCCTCCATCTGGTCCCTCATGCAGTAAACACTAGCCTCATTGTTTTCTTTGTTTCTGGCCTTTGAGCAGCCCAAAATCATTGACATCTCTGTTCCTCGCTGGGTTCTTGACCCAGGTGCTCTTCATATGGCTGCACTCTCCATGTTCGGATCTCAGCACAGCCTGCCAGCCCTGCTAGAGTGACAAAGTAGAGACTCAGGAGCTTTGCATTTTAGCTCACTGTTCTGTTCTATTTCTTAAAGTACACATTTTGTTGAAGTGTAATGCAAATACAAAAAAAAGAAAAAGAAAAAGAAAGAAAATGCAGAAACTTTAACCGTACAGCTCAATGAATCTCACAAAGTAAACACACCAATATGAGGAGCAGGCAGATCCAGAAACCGCACCCAGATGCCCTCCCAGGTCCCTGCTCCCAGTCACCATGCTCACAATGAGAAACTGCAGTCATGATTTATAATTTCATAAATTAGTCTTACATGTTTTTGAAATTTATGTAAACAAAATCATGCAGTAAGTACTTTGTCTCCTGCTTCTTTCACTCAATGTTGTTTTTTTGAGATTCAACCCTATTGTTAAGGACAGTTGTAGCATAAAACTTTATAATATACTGGAATGCATTTGGCCATTTACTTATAGGTGGACATTTGGGTTATTTCCAGTTTCAGAAATAACTCATCAAGCTGCTAAGAAAATTCTTATACAAGACTTCTAGTAAATATTTGAACATGTTTCTGTGGGAATATGCCTGATGGAATTGCCACATTGTATCATATTCAGCTCTACTACAATACCACTAAATGGTTTTTAAATGCTGATTTAAAAACCTAGCATCAGAGGCGCCTGGGAGGCTCAGTCAGTTTAGCATCTGACTCTTGATTTCAGTTCAGGTCATGATCTCATGGTTCATGGGATTGAGCCCCACATCAGGCTCTGTGCTGACAGCCTGGACTCTGCATGGGATTCTCTCTCTCCCTCTCTCTCTCTGCCCCTCCCCTGCTTGCATGTGTTTTCTCTCTCTCTCTCTCTCTCTCTCTCTCTCTCTCTCTCTCTCTCTCTCTCTCAAAATAAATAAATAAATAAACTTTTAGAAAGTAAAAAATAAATAAATAAAAACCCAGCATCGGTGTAAATGAATTTCAGACAATCCTTGCAAATGTTTGACATTATATTTTTAATTTTAATCATTCTGTTGAATATATCATGGCATCTCACTATGTTTTTGGTTTGCATTTCCAAGATGACTAATGAAGCTGACCATCACTTCATGTTTATTAGCCATTTGAATATCTTCTTGTGTGAAGTGCCTATTCAAGTGTTTGTCCATTTTTCTTTTTATTTTTTTAATCAAATTATAAATATATTCAGGATATAAATCCTTTTTCAGACTAATCATTACAAATTTCTTCCCCTTTGTGATTGTGATGTGTTTTTCATTCTCTTTATGGTATGTTCTAGTGAACAGTTCTTAATTTTACTGTTATCCGATTTTTCATTTTTCATCTACTAACTTCTGCTTTATGCATATGATTAATTGTGGTAAATTTTCCATGGCTTATTTGATCAACTGTCACTGAGTAATGTTTTATGTATGTCACTTAGGGCACCCATAAATTATCTCTCTATACTTTCCAGTTTTATCTTCCTGCTTACTCTCTCTGCAACTGAGTAGCATGTGTTTAAGTCATCCATTAGGATTGTGTCTATTTCTATTGCTAGTTCTTTCAGCTTTTGCTTTTACAGCTGAAATATATATACATACATACATATATATGTATGTATATATGTATGTATGTATATATATTCTAGTGTATGAAATATACATACATACATATATACTTTATGTATGACCCAGTTGTTTCTTTTTTCTCACTTCATGCCTGATTTTTACATTAGTAAAATTCTTTTATTATCCAATCTTTTTCCTTTAATTAACTTGTTAGTTAAAATAATCTTTTACTATTATTTTATATAATTTAGTTAAATTTACTTGATGATGCTAGAACTTTGGAACTCTTAAATTCCCTTTGTTTCCCTCTTGCCTTTCGAATTGTTCTTATCACTATATAAATTGTATATATTTTCAAACACATAAAACATTATTATAATTATTTAGTACCATCCACATTTATATTTATTCACCCATATATTTATCCTCTGTTGCTTTCACTCCATTCTGCATTTCCATGTTTCCATCAGAATTCATTTTTCTTTCTCCCAGAAGAGCTACCTCATTTTAGTATTTCTTTGGTGTAGGTCTGCTGGATTTTTCTTGTCTGAACACATCTTTATTTCCCTTTCATTTTATTGGCAATACTACTTACTAAGCAAATCAGATTTGGAAGGCCTGAAATTTACCTGTTCTAAGTGAAAAGCATCAAATTCTTTATACATTCATTTAGTTTTACTGTAAAAAGGAAATCTATATATACTTTTAAGATTTAGAGCTATTTTCTTTCCTTTCCCATGAAAGAAAAACAAAATTTATAAATAAACAGGAACAAAAGTATAACAAAAAGTGTCAATTCCAAAAAATTTTACACAATTTGGGTGATTCTTCATCAAGTGGTAGAACTCATCATTGGAAGAAAATTTTACTTTAAAGCTATAATATTAAACTTTAATTAAGCATACCCAAGGACAAGCCATGTGTCTAAATATCCACCTAATGCCATTATATTTTCAAATTTGCTTCTTCTCATTCTCTCTCCGTTTAACACTAAAATACCCAAACATCTCAAACCTGTCCTTTCCCTGTTTAATATAATTCCATTTTATTATACATATTTTTTTATTTAACAAAATGCTTGTATATGGTGATGGTGCTAAATGTCCATATTTATACAGAGACATAGTGTAATCTCCTAGCCCTTTAGGGAAAGGAAGTCAAAGTCAAGGATTTTAAGCATAAGGATGAGCAATCTTCAAGCTTCCAGTGGAGCAAACGGAACAAATTTTCTTCTTTCTCATAGTGCATGGCGATGTTATATCCACATCACTGCATTCACATTTTTGAGACAAAAAGGGATAAGTAACTTGAATCCAAAATAGATACATTTTTCCCATTGATTGTTCAAGATAGTCTCCCACAAAATAAGTAGAGAATCATATCATAAAGATTAAAACAAAGCAATTGAGCACAAAAGGAAAAAATAGGAGATGGCAACTTGCTTCCAGAAAATATAAAATTTTAAGAAACTAAAGAAAGGTTAGAATCTATTCATATTCTTTTAGCTATCTTCCTGTTCAACCTTTCTCCTTCTTCCACATCATCACCATTTTCATCTTCTTCCCCTTTATCTTCATCCTCTTCATTATCAATATTTTCCAAGTCTTATTCATCATTATGAAGTCAGCTTCTTCTCCTTCCCCTTCTCTATCCTCCATATAAGGAGCTAAACTATCACTTAATAGATCTGGCTGAATAGTATCTTTGATGAAGTCTCCTAATTCACCTGCTCCACAGCCAAATGATTGGTGAACCAGGTGAAGAAGGTCAGAGATTTGTGATGGTACCTCTTCAAGAAAACTTTATTTTGTGTCTGACATGAACATTTCATCAAGTCCTTCCTGGCTTCCCATTTGATCTCAGTCAACACCAAAATTGGTTCCCCACTCTTATTGAGATAAATGTATTTTAAAGTAAATATTTTCAGCAAAATAAAAACATATTTTATAATATGACTCAATATCTTTAAATTCTGTCACTTTAGTTTCGAGAAAATAGCTCAGCATCTCTTCCTCCTTATCTGCAAGCAAGGCAGTCATTTGCACATGATTGATGAACATTAATTACCCCTAAATTTGGGATCTGGGAGATCAAATATGACTCTTTCAAATGGTTTGCAAAGTTTGTTAGACTTTTGTTCTACTTTGAAAATTTCCTCGCTAGATTCTTTGTAAAGTCTATTCCAATGTACACATCTATGGATGCAAATGCTTCCGATTGTTCTTTCCCTCCCTTCAGTGAATTCAGAGTGGCAAGTATTTCCTCTGGCTGGGATTTGGAAGTAGTCTTGATTTGCTCATTTGCAGAGGGTGAAGACTTAGGTTAGGGCTAATGCTGCGAGAAAAATCCAAAGAACCAGTCACATAGGGAAATATTCACATTTGAAGATGCTCAAAGAACGCCTTCACCTTTTCATATTTTTGCTAGATATAGAATTCTAGATTGGCAACTGTTTTCTATCACCTTAAAGATGTTATTCAATTGTTGACTATCCTTATTACCTTTTTATCTTTTCTGTTAAAAACCAACTTTTGGAGCTATTGTTGCTGTTTTGAATGTAAGGTCTCTCTTTCTTTCTTTTTTTTTTTTTCCTGGCTGCTTTTAAGATTGCTTTAGTTTTCAGCAGTTTTACTAAGGTATATGTAGGTGGGTTGTTTTTCATTTTTGGGTTTTTTTTTTGTTTTGTTTTTTAATTGATGCTGCTTTAAGGCTCACAGAGTTTCTTCAGTTTTTCAGGTAATGTTTTCAAAGAGTTCTGTGGGGCACCTGGATGGCTCAGTCAGTTAAGTGTCTGACTTTGGCTCAAGTCACGGATCTCATGGTTTGTGAGTTAGAGTGCCACGTCAGGCTCTGTGCTGACAGGCTGGAGCCTGCTTCAGATTTTGTGTCTCTCTCTCTCTCTGCCCCTCCCCTGCTCTCTCATACTCTCTCTCTCTCTCTCATAAATAAACATTACCAAAAAAATGTTCTAAACAAAAAAATAAATAAATAAAATACAGAGTTCTGGAAAATTCTCAGCCATTATTTCATCAAATTTCCTTCTGTCCCATTTTCTTCTTCTTGCTCTTCAAATGCTAAAAAGTCATAACATTATAGATATATTAGATATTTTCACTGTCTCATGTATCTATTTTTAGTTCCTATGCTTCATTTTCAATCTTTCTATCAACTTCTTTTCCTCTTCATTAATCCTGTTATTTGCTCTGTAATATATATAATTCAAATACTGAGTTCTCAGCTTCAGTTGTTATATTTTTTCTCTTCTAGAATGTCCATTTGACATTTACACATCAAGTTTTGGTGTAAAATTATCCATCTTGTTATTTCATCTGTTTCACCTTCATTTGCTAGAACATATCAGTCATGATCATTTTATAATTTTTCTTCTCTCTTTTTTTTAATGTTTATTTATATTTGAGAGAAACAGAGAGAGAGAGAGAGAGAGAGAGAGCGAGCAGGGGGAGGGGCAGAGAGAGATGGAGCCAGAATCTGAAGCAGGCTCCAGGTTCTGAGGTGTCAGCACAGAGCCTAACATGGGACTTGAACTCACGACCTGTGAGATCATGACCTGAGCCAAAGTCAGATGCTTAACTGACTAAGCCACCCAGGTGCCCCAATCATGTCCTCATTTGCAGCACACCTGGGTGGCTCAGTTGGTTAAGCATCCAGCTCTTGACTTCAGCTCAGGTCATGATCTCATGGTCGTGAAATCGAGCCCCATGTCGGGCTGAGTGTACAGCCTGCCTGGGATTCCCTCTCTCGGGCTCACTCTGCCCTTCCCCACTGGTTCTCGCACTAAACAAACAAACAAACAAACAAAACATGTAAAAAAATAAAGTCCTCATTTGCTAATTCCAATCAATATCTGAAACATATTATTTGTCATCTGTCAGTTTCCATTGTCCAGCTTTTCTCTAGATTTAATCATATGGTCCTATCTCTTAGCATCAAGTCATTTTTAATTAAGTGCTGAACCCTGTATATTAAGAAATTTTAGAGAATCCAGATACTATGTTTCTCCAGAGTAGGCTCACCCTGACTTTGGCCAGGCAGAGTAGAAAGTATTCATCACAAACTAATTAGGGAATAAGCCGATTCAAGGCTGGGTTGCAGTTGTAGCAGGCTTCAGCCAGCCTCAGTTGACCAAGTTCCTACCTCATAGCCCTCCAGCGCTTCCAACTGAAAGCAGTGTGCACTGAGGGCCCCTCCTCAGCAACATGAGACCGCAGAACACTCTGCTTTTCCAAAGTGTGTGGCTTAGCTTTAGCATTCTGCCACGCAGTTTCATAATTTGGCAAATGTCTTGAGGAGGAATCAGCAGTGTTTTTAGTTCTTTTAGATCTCCAACATTGTCACTCCAACCTCACAAGTCTGCCAAAAGCTCTACCTATTCTGCTATGTTCAAACACTCTCAGCTCTACATGGGCTGAGATCAGATTTTTTCAGCCTCTTGCCCATAATCCAGACTCAGCAAAAGTCTGACCATTTTCCCAAGTGAAAACAGGCTGCAGGTTGTCAATTCACCTCTCCAAGTTTTCTCCTCTCTGGAGCCTCAGACACTGCAGTACTCCTTGCTACAACAGTTCTGATGGCCCTGCACAAATCTGTCTTTGTAGATCTCAGCAGTATTATCAATGTGTTCAAGCTCTTATCTGACGTAAATTTTCTTGCCCTATTTTTTTTTCTTTATATCCACATGACTACTTATCTTCGTATTTTTTTTTTTTTAACATTTATTTATTATTGAGAGAGAGAGAGAGACAGAGCATGAGCATGGGAGGGGCAGAGAGAGGGGGAGACACAGAATCCGAAGCAGGCTCCAGTCTCTGAGCTGTCAGCACAGTGCCCAATGCAGGGCTCTGAGCCACCCAGGAGCCCCATCATTGTATTACTTCGTAGGGGTGATTTATGTCTAACTTTCCCTACTGAAACATAAGTCCCAAGAGAATAAGGGCCTTGCTTTATCCTCAGGGTAAAGCCAGATTGAATATTTCCTGACCCTGGTATCCTTCCTCATTCTATCATGCTTCACTTGCTATGCCTATTTTTGTGGCTATATTGCTTTTCAGTATGAGAAAAGAGAAAAACTAATTCTATATGTATTCTTAGTCAAAAACTCTTAATCCCCCCTCTTCATATCTCCTTACTTTCTCCTCAATGAGAGCGGTATATCAGAGATATAGTCACTTTGGGTTTCTCTCCTTCATGGTTCCTTGCCTTCATTTGACTGTTGAAACCCTCACAGTCATTCCTCTCAACGCCCAACTCCTTGTTTTAGTAAGTAGACTTTCCCTCAGGCTCAAAATGTGCCTTCTACAGCAGGCTAAAGACCTGTCTGTCTCTCTCCAGGCTCTCTCATATCCTCCATTCTGATTATGCTGCAAACTATGTCTGAGTCAGGCCACAATTCTCCATGCAATCAATGGGCAAATATATTGAGAATCTACACTGCAGGCCCAACTGTTGCCTGCAGAGGTGAAGATTTAAAACACAAAGTATAAAGGCCCCACTTTGTACACTTCTGGTGCAAAGGTCAAGATTTAAGAAGCAGAGTATAAAGTCCTCACTCTGACTGTGGCCCCAATCACATTCTCCAATCCAGCTTTTCTAGAGCCATGAACTTAGAGTCACTGTACGCTCATTAATGAGATAGATTTTTTTTTCAAATTTTTATTTAAATTCTAGTTTGTTAACATATAGTATAATAATGTCCAAGAGTAGAATTTAATGATTCATCACTTACATATAACACCCAGTGCTCAACATGACAAGTTGAATACCCACCCATTTAGCCCCTCTGCCACCCACCTCCCTCCATCAACCCTCAGGTTTGTTCTCTATCGTAAAGATTCTCTTCTCGTTTGTTTCCCTCTCTCTCTCTCTCTTTTTTTCCCCTTCCCATATGCTCAAATGTTTTGTTTCTTAAATTCCACATAGGAGTGAAATTATATGGTAATTGTCTTTCTCTATCTGACTTAATGAGGTAGATATTTTAATCTACAATTGGCTCCTATCTTTCTTCCTTGATTAGAACCAAAGAGAGATAGAGAAAAGGGTTATTAATTAGGAAACATCACCAGTGTCTAAGGCCTGGGGGTTGGGAAAGAAGTTGCCCAAAACAAACCATGTTTAAAGACCAATCACAGAACAGGCCCCAGCTCACATGGTATGTACATTTACTGTATTTTGAAATAATAATTCACTGTAACTGTAGGAGATTAATAATTCTTACAAAACACCTGCAAATCTTATAATCATATTTCTATAGCTATTTTTTAGAAAACATGTTATTTACCCAGAGGTACAAAAGCTTTTCTGCTAACAAAAATCTAAAAGAACTATGATTTTTGATATTTTACATTTTGTGAAATGTAGCTACCTAGTAGAATGTAATGACCAATAGTCCTCTGATGGTAAATGCCACTAGGTAATGCCACTAGCCTCTGATATAAAAAATGTAGCTGTTCTCATCAATCCTCAAGGCAACAGATTCAGAAAAATAAACAAATGTAAAACTTTTTAAATGCCATTAAGTCATAATAATACAGGTAAAGCTGACTATGCTCATCATACTTTGTGCATCCTACAGTGTGTTACTTCTGAAACCCTTACAAGATCACAAGCTCCTTAAGAGTAAGAGCTCTAGAGAACCCAGAAGTGGGCCCAGCAACATATGGCCAAGAAAACAGATAAACATATGGGAAGGGAAGCAAAAATAATATAAAAACAAGGAGTGGGGCAAAACATAAAAGACTTTTAAATACAGAGAACAAACTGAGGGTTGCTGGAAGGGTTGTGGGTGGGAGGGATGGGCTAAATGGGTAAGGGGCATTAAGGAAGACACTTGTTGGGATGAGCACTAGGTGTTATAAATAGGGGATGAATCACTGGAATCTACTCCTGAAATCATTATTGCACTATGTGCTAACTAACTTGGATGTAAATTAAAAAATAAATAAATAAAATTAAAATTAAAAACACAATAGAAGAAAAGAATAAGAGCATGGACTTTTAAAAAGCAAAGTTTAAGCCCTGTTTCGTTGTCTTCCTAATGCTCTAAGATTACTTTTCTACTAAGTTGTAGATACTTTTCTCCTAAGGTTTAATAGTAAGAAATCAATTTGTATCTAAGTAAAATAGATTTGGGGGTGCCTGGGTGGCTCAGTCAGTTAAGGGTCCACCTTTGGCTCAGGTCATGATCTCACGGTTTGTGGGTTCGAGCCCCGCATCAGGCTCTGTGCTGACAGCTCAGATTCTGTGTCTCCCTCTCTTTCTGCCCCTACCCCACTCATGCTTTGTCTCTGTCTCTCAAAATAAATAAATGTTAAAAAAATTAAGTAAAAGAGATTTTAGTTTCTCTTATAAAAAGGTCACCCAGGGGCACCTGAGTGGCTCAGTCAGTTAAGCATCCCACTCTTGATTTGGTTGAGTCCCATGATGGGCTCTATGCTAATAGCACAGACCCTGCTTGGGATTCTCTCTCTCTCTCTCTCTCTCTCTCTCTCTCTCTCTCTGCCCCTCCCTTGCTCACACTCTGTCTCTCAAAATAAATAAATAAACATTTAAAAAAAAAAGGATCACCCAGAATTTGGATATTTCACTTGACTCTCCAGGTTTTACCTGGTTATTTGGGATTCTGCACATGAGTTCCTAACTAGCTGACAACAACTTTTTGTCCAGAGCACCACCTAATATTACTGAACCATGGCATGGTATTTTAGCTTAACCTGCATCAAATCATACCACCGAATACCCAACTGCACCCACTGAACTGTTCAAAACTGAGAGGCAAACATAGACTACCATAAGTGGGAGAGAGGCAGGGGATGGGGTTGAGACCTTCCCAGATCTCAGAATAGATGCAAAGTTCAGGAATGAATGACTCCACTGGAAATATCAGGATGACACCAAGTTTCAAGAACTTACCAGGCCAGTTTTGAAACAAAAATCTCTTACAGGTATTAGAAGAGGATGCGAAGGGAAGGGAAGGGAAGGGAAGGGAAGGGAAGGGAAGGGAAGGGAAGGGAAGGGAAGGGAAGGGAAGACCCACTGCAAAAAGAGAAGAGCTGTTTGCAGGATTCAAGCAGAACCAGATTCACCAGAGGCCACTTTGGAATATCTGAATAATAAGCTGGGCAGGTAGCGAGGAAAATGCACAATCTGTGTTGCATTCTATAGGTGCCAAAACTAAAAAGTATGTGCAGGAAGCATAAAAGCCAGCGCCTGGAGAGGAGGTATCTGAACTGACTTGAAATATTAGGAAATATTAGAGAAAAAGAAGCTCTTGAAGATTTAAAAATAAAGGATGATTGAGAGTTTTAGCAACAGTACAAGAATGGATTTTGGTCTTTGAGCAAGGCTGAAATATACCACAAGCTAGAAACCACCTGGAAAAAAGTACATAAAAAGACTATTCTACAGAATGGAATACACTATAGACAACGGGGCTCGTTCCACTAAATTATCCATAGGAAGTATTTACAGTCAGTCAGGCACTGGTTTCCAACCTCAAGCTCTATGACTGGCCTGAGGCCCAAGAAATACAGAATTCTTCTACTAAGGCACTTAATTCTAAAAGAAAAGCAAAAACCTGAGGTTATCAAGAAACCCTAAGGACAGATGAGTCTCCTCAGACCCGAATATCAAATCTTGGCGGCCAACACGGAAAGAGGCTGAGGTGCTGCTGACAGCTCTGAAGCGGTGGACATCAGTAGGTCTCCAAGCTGTGCCCTTGGAGGGAGGGAAGGAGGCTGCAGCAGATGCCATCGATGCTCCCCACTGACCCCATTAAACCAGTCCCAAACTGACAGGGGCTCACACACACCAGCAGGCTCAATCCTAACTGGCGCCTCCAAGTTCTTTGGTATGGCATGGCCACCTAGGGGTTCCTGGCCCTGTCCCCCAGAACTGTTGGCACTATAAGCAAAGTGCAAGTATAAACGTGCTCTCTCACAGGACATCATTTTCCAGACTATCGTAAGTATCTGGTTCACATTCCAGGTTAACTGTTGGCTTGAGAAGGACAACCTGTTTTGAGGACTGCAGGTGGTTAACTTTGGAGCTATGGGCCATAATAGAAATGACTTGAATAACCAGTCCCAAAGGGCACACCAGCGAAGGGAAGGCTCATTATCTCCCTCTGAGAGGACTCAAAGGGTTCCATGAGAAGAAGATTATAGGACCAGTTATTCTCCTTTCTCTCTGATCCTTCTGAATCTGGTACCTCCAAAGCGAAAATAATAAAAACGGACTCAAGGCTGGGAAGCTGCTCATTCAGTTAACTTAATAAATAATAGGATTAAAGCTAGCAGGCGGTAAACCTTCAGAATTCAAAACATGTTGATTGTTTTTTATGTGTCCCCCCCAAAAGGTGAACCACTGAGACAGGTGTCCACCTGCCCTGCCCCGCCCAGCAGCACAGCTCGGACTGGCTGACGATCCAAACTGAAAACCACACTAATAGGAGGAAGGACTAGACAGAGGAGTGGATGGGCACAGGAACTAAGGGGTTAAATGGATCAAAGGTCTCAGGTGAAAAAAGAGCAGGCTCAAAGAGGAAGGGGAGACTCTTCATCAGTGCTCTTCTGAACTGTGTAAAAAGTACAAATATTACTTATTCAAACTCCGAATATTAAATCATAAGTAAAATAAAATAGAGAGTAGCAATCACTATGTGAATGTAACATTACCTGAACCTGTAATACATAGAATCTATAGCTGTTTGGGCAGCAGTGAGGAGAGGGGATACCTGTGTGAAAACAGGTAATAACATAAAGACAATAAAGACCCACGGGAATAGGTCATGCAAAACCAGATGACCTACACTGCTTCCCTGCCAACTGTACAACAGTTCAGATGCAGCCTCCTTAAGTTTCCTGCAAGTACAGGAATAAAAATCACAATCATTATCTGCTTCACAATGCCTCACAACCAATGGTGCAAAACATTAACCATTGTGCTAAAGTTTTGGGGACAAATATCAAAAGCCATTAACAACCTCATAAAATTATGTAAGTCATCTTTTTTTATTTGTCACATAGATGTTTGATTTCTGAAAACTGTCACGGTAAAAAAAGAAAAAAATAACTGCTGAGAAAATTAAGACCTTATAGAAAAATTGTAAAAGCCACTGAAAATATTATTATATTCATAAAAATAAACAACTAAAACAGCATGTGAAGTTAGGCAATTCAATAACATTTTCCACTTATAGTGAAGACTATATTATGAATTTCCATTTTCCATCTCCCATACTGTAGAAACCTTTCAAGAGTCTCTTCCTCAAGCACCCCATTCCCCACTCCTAGCAGTTTCAGCAATATGGATGATTATTTAAAACACATTTTGTGGGGCACCTGGGTGGCTCAGTTGGTTGAGTGTCTGACTCTTGATTTCAGCTCAGGTCATGATCTCAGGGTTGTGAGATCAAGCCCAGTGTAAGGCATGGAGCCTGCTTGAGATTCTCATTCCCTCTCTCTCTCTCTCTCTCTCTCTCCCTCTACCCCTCTCCTGCTCACTCATGCTCGTGCTCAATTTCAAAAAATTTTTAAAAAAATTTTTAATAGTAAAAATATATATATATATATATATATATATATATATATATATATATATATATATGTAGCTAAGCTATAGTAACCAGTTATTTATCAAATACTAATCTAAGTGTAGCTGTGAAGATATTTTGTGGATGTGGTCAACACCTACAATCAGTTGACTGTAAGTAACAGAGATTATTGCCAATACTGCATATGGCCAACCCTCAGCCAAGCAGTCAAAGGCCTTCATTGCCAACTGAGGTTTGCCAGAGATGTTCTGCCTCAACACTACAACATCAACTCCTATCTGAGTTTCTAGCCTGTAAGCCTGCCCTACAAATTCCAAGTTGCCATCCCAACAATCATGTGAACCAATTCCTCAAAAAATATATACCATGTATCTCCATCCTATTGGTTCTGTTGCTCTGGAGACACGAACTGATGATCCATCCATGTTCAGAGAGACTTTTTCCGTGTAACTCTGAATGTCAGTATCCCACCCCTTTCCGATTTACTGATCCTGCTTCTCTCAGCCCCACCCACAGAGCTCAGCTGGCACCCTACTCATGGAATCCATCAAATACAATTCTTGGAACTGGGTTTTCTTTTCCAAGGTTTTAACAACCTCTATACCTTTACTTCTCTTTTTCTATTCCTCAAGCCCTTCTTTTTCTAATGACTAGAAAAGAACAACAACAAATATAATTGGCATAAACTAAGATGAAAATTCTTATAATATACAGACATACATTGGCATTACAGATCCCTGCATTAGGGAAATTTCAGATTGCAAAAGACTGCCTAAGAGTCATAGTTCTATAAATATATGTTCCTAAAAGTGAGGTAAATTTTAAAGTGGCATTTTTCATTCCAGTATGGAGTGCAGAACTGTTTCAATACAATCAGAACTGCAATAGAGAAAGAGAAGTTAAAAGAAAAGTATAATTTCGTTTACAGAAATCAAATTCTTAATCCAGTACACAAACAGGCGTATTTTAAAATCCAAACATCCTATGTATGGAAAACTCCATATTCAATGATGAACCATAAACTTCAGGGTTCTGGAAGAATTGTCTAGTACAATATTTCAACAGTATTTTTTAATGCTAAACTTTCAAACTACTCAGGTCCTTTAAAATCAAAACATTCCAGTGTTTAGTCAACTGGAATCAATGCCTATTAACTCAGCCTCATAACTGCACTAAATAGTATAAAGAGAAACATTAAATATTTAAAATAACAATCACATCCTCACCTCCCACATCAACCTGTAATCCATATTTTCATCCAAGTCTTCAGGCATTCTCTTCTCTCCGGCAAACGGTCCAAACTTTTCACCCTGGGTAGTGATAATTACATTGAAAAGGAGTTAGTACAATAATGAAGTTACTAACATAAATGTATTTCTCTTCTGGAATTTTTTTTTTCTCCAAACCTTCATGCCCAATGACTGAGACACATTTAAAGTATTAAACAATTTACGCAACACAAAATATTTACATATTTAAAACCCAACTTAATCTGTTTTTAGCTTCAGAGCCTGAATCCACAACACAGGAGCCAACATAAAAGGGTTAAATTGCACAACATTCAAATTCTGACAAGGCCTCTGGCAAGTGGTCTTAAAATGACAAGCACTGAGTTTTGCCTGCCTTGAGAGACAAGCCCACCAGGCAGAAAATCACCTGGTTTCCATAAAAATCATAAATTCATCCCAATTATGAACAAGAAGGAAGTAGGCTTGGCATTCTCAGAGGAAGACTGTTCATAAATAAAGTTTAAATTGCCCTGCCAATCTCTCAAACAGCCAAGGCAGCACACTGTGCACCCATTTCTCAAAGTGCAAGCTTTGAAGCCCACCTGGCATGAGAATCAAGAGCGACGCTTGTTCCAAATTCAGAATCCTGGGCTAACTCAAATCAGAATCTCTGGGAGTTGGGTGTGGGGAGCTGCATTTTGACAAGTTCCTAGGTGTGAAGCACAGGTGGCTGGCCCCTGCACTTACTCGTGAGGCAGGTTCCAGGGTAAGAGACATTGTTTTCTCAACTAAGGCAACCAAAGCAGACTGGAGGGACTTGGAGTGCAGTTGAGTTTGTCCAGCCAGACAGTCTGTAGAAATGTGTGCAAAGAAAACATAGAGCCTCTGTGAGAGTCCCCCAAATCTGCCTGTGCCTATTCTTCAGTAGAACCATCCCTTCTTAAGGGGAAGAAAAACCCAACAAAATCTCCAGGAGAACTTTTGATAAATGCTGCTGGAGGGAAAAACAACCACCAAAGCAATGTTTCGAGGAATATAAATTACTTAATGAACAACAGAAAACCTAACTCTGGAAATAGTAAAAGGTTAAAGCTTAAAAGAATTACAACTCACTAACCCAGCCCCTCATCTTACAAACAAAGAAACGAGATCCTGAAAACCTACAAAAAAAAAAAAGGCAGAGGCCAGAAGACCTATTCTTGGATGTTAACTTAAGGACAAAAAAAAAAAAAAAAAAAAAAAAAAATAGCTACACAGATTGCTCAAATCAAGATCATAATCCTAAATAACCCAAGCACAAACACACCAAAGACACAGGGAGACTGTTATTTATAATAACAGTTATTGGGGCACCTGGGTGGTTCAGTCAGTTAAGCTTCCAACTTTGGCTCAGGTCATGATCCCATGGTTTGTGGGTTCGAGCCCCATGTCAGGCTCTTGTGCTGACAGCTCAGAGCCTGGAGCCTGCTTCAGATTCTGTGTCTCCCTCTCTCTCTCTCTCTCTCTCTGCCCCTCCCCCACTCATGCTCTGTCTATCAAAAATAAACAAACATTAAAAAAAAAAAGAAAAATGTATATTTATAACATAGTTAGTGATATAAAGTTCAGTGAGCAAATTTCAGAGGCTTGAAGCCAGCCCTGCTTCCCCAATCCTTCCAGACCTCACTAGCCACTTCATACTAGCATCACTTCTCAGGCAGACACAACAGCGCCAAAGATGCTTTCTTTTAAAAACTAATCGTTTTTCACCTCAATGTGGGAACTTACCAGTATTTAATGGCAGTTAAGAAAAGCTGTATCAGAAATGAAAGAAGAGGGGAGGGGAATTGATATATATTGAACTACTATGTGCCACACACCAAATAATCCTATGTGGGAATTTCCCCATTTAACAATGGAGGACACTGAGAATCAAATAGTTTAAATAACTTGTTTGATTAAGGTCAATCACCTAGTGAAGATCAGAGAAGGGATTAGGTACCAGTGGTTTACTCTGCTCAGGCACTGTCCACTCCACCACACCACCACTCAAAACCCTGACAATGACTGCATGACCCAATGCCCAGGCTGGCTCACACCTCCCTTCTCACTTTCCATTAACTACAACATTTAGCAGCCATGTGGGCCATGCCTTGCTCATGCAGTCACTCAATACATTGACTGTTGAACTGAATGAAGAAACTGACGGACTGATGTTAAAGCCAATCTGGAAGACAGACCAAAAAATAAGGTGTGCTTTTGGTAATAACTTTGAGGATTTGGTATTAATGCATGCAGTTCATTCATCTTTTCACTCCATCTAGTCATGTATTAGTGTTTACCAACCATTGCAGAAGGTAATAATCTAAGTACACAGTTTCTAATGCAGCTGATCTAGCCAGTCAGCTTCTCTCTGCAGTACAAATTTGGAGGGAAAAAAAACCTGAATCCATCAATTCAGCAGTGTTCAAAGGACTGAAGAGGAGACATAGAAACCCAGGTAAATGTACTGGAAACCAGTTTAAAAGACTGCTTGGATGCATGTCTAACAAGATTATTAAAAGACTTAATGCTTTGAAAATTCAAAATAAGAATCAGGACTCTGAATTTAAAGCCTCACTATTAATAGTGAACTCTATCATAAACTCAATTATCAAACTATGATAATACGGCTTTCTGGTTTTTCTTCAAGCCATAGTAGGAAATACGTTTTGCATCTCAGCTTGGCATACTCACACATACACATAGAAACACAGATATAAAACTAAAATATAAATTTCTTGAAACAATACTACCCTTACTCTGTACAACACACTCCAACATTTTATACTCTACTTTACTTCACTTTTTAAAAAAATACTGGTTCTCACCCAATAAGTTAATCTCACAGCTCACTAATGGCTTGCTATCCAGTTTGAAAAACACTGACACAAAAACATACATAGGAGAGGTAAATTTGTAAGTATGCCGTGAGTATGTTAGCATGATCCGATCAAATAAACCTGAGTTTCTATAGCTGAAAGGTTACAAAAATGTAGCGGCATCTGGGTGGCTGAGTCGGTTAAGCATCTGACTTCGGCTCAGGTCATGAATGGACGGTTTGTGGGTTCGAGCCCCGTGTCAGGCTCTGTGCTGACAGCTCTCTCAGAGCCTGAAGCCTGCTTCAGATTCTGTGTCTCCTTCTCTCTCTGCCCCTCCCCCGCTCGCTCTCTGTCTCTCTCTCTCTCTCTCTCTCAAAAATAAATAAATGTAAAAAAAAACTTTTTTTAAAAAAGATTACAAAAATGTAAATAGCCAACTCTTTTTGTTTTTTATTTTAGAGACAGAGAGCACACATGCAAGCAGGGGAGAGAAACAGAGAGAGAAACAGAGAGAGAAATAGAGAGAGAAAGAGAGAGAGAGAGAATCCCAAGCAGGCTTCATGCTCAGTACAGAGCCCAACACGGGGCTCAATCCCATGATCCTGGGATCATGACCTGATTTGAAATCAAGAGTCAAAGGCTCAACCAACTGAGCCACCCAGGTGCCCCAAGATCATATGAGATTCCTGTAAATAGCCAACTCTTAATTATCCATAGTACTTGTGGTATGAAACACTGCAGATAATTAAAACAGTTTATATTTGACTTTAGATGAAAATTTTGTACTTACTAGACTACCTCTCACTCTGAAGCTTTCCCCTAAGGATCTTAGCAACTGCTATCCACCCCTTCTCTAACTCCGCGTTCCTTGTTGTTTCTACTATGCAAACAGCACTTTCTTATAATTATAATTTTATTGCATATCCTGCTTTATTTGCTAACCATTTCCCATGGGAATTCTAACCTAAGAGTAAGCCTCTTCTACCTCAGTGGGCTTCAAACCTGCTTGGGTAAAACACACCTGTGAAAGGACGATTTGGGGTACACACCCCATATATATGTGATTACTTTTCTTTTAGTTGAACCACATGAAATTGCCAATATTTGACCATTTCCAACCTGTGAAGTGAAAATTTTTCATAAGATTTATTATAATACAAATTATATATACATATGCATATATATACATATGTGGGATTCATAACTAATGACAGGAAGGAAAGCAATATTTCAAACTATCTTCTTGAGAATTTCAAAATTTTTGAGCCGACTTCTTGTCATCACTGGTTTTACTCTCTGTGATTAAGCTCCTGAAGATCTCATTAGCAAAAGGAAAACTGTCAGCTCCCCCATTTTCTTGCTGTACACGTATGCCTACATTACTGATGTTACCTTCATTGCAAGAATTTTCCTAGAATTCTTCACTTCAAGCTCTTTCAGGGGTCACTATCTCCAATGCTTACAAGGTCAGGCAGGAAAGCAGCAGAACATCAGACATCCAACAACAAAAATGTAATGGACACATTGGGAAGTGATTTGGAGGCAAGCTGGAAGGGCATGCCCACGTAAGCTTTTCCACTCCAACTGAGTGTTGCTATATCACAACAGGAACCTAATGTTGCTAAGTATCCGCAAATTTTTTAGAGAAGCTGACAACTCAAATGCATACATGAAATGACTACTTTTCTATGCTGGCAATGAATTCCAAGTTTTCAAAACTCTGAAGATCAAATAAAATGTGACTGCAAGACAAATTCAACCTGTAGACAGCAAACTTTCCAAGGCAAACTCACCTCTCAGACTGGTCCAATGCCCAGCCTACAATGGTGCTTCTTTGTTGCTTCTAAGTAAAGCAGATAATTAATCTATTCAATTTGCCACCCACTGGACTAGACAATAACTTTTTTTAAATTTTTTTTTATGTTTACTTATTTTGAGAGAGAGAGAGTCAGAGTATGAGTGGGGTAGGGGTAGAGAGAGAGGGAGACACAGAATCAGAAGCAGGCTCCAGGCTCTGAGCTGTCAGCACACAGCCTGACTCAGGGCTTGAACTCACGAAATGTGAGATCATGACCTGAGCCAAAGTCGGACGCTTAACCAACTGAGCCACCTAGAAGCTCCAACAATAACTTTTAATAGACAAAAAAAATGTATGATTAAGAATATGGGCTATTTCTTCTCATTTTGCTTGTATTAGTAAGAAGTTGAAAGCAAGATTTACTGCAAATATCTCTCTTAGAACAGTGGGAAAAGCAGTAGCTGAGACTTCAAGAGATCCCAATCCTAATCCCTGCTCTGCCATTAAAATAGGATGTCACAGGGGCGCCTGGGTGGCTCCTCGGGTAAGCAGCTGACTTCGGCTCAGGTCAGATCTCACACTCCGTGAGCTCGAGCCCTGCATCAGGCTCTGTGCTGACAGCTCAGAGGCTGGAGCCTGCTTCAGATTCTGTGTCTCCCTCTCTCTGACCCTCCCCCATTCATGCTCTGTCTCTCTCTGTCTCAAAAATAAACATTAAAAAAAAAAATAGGATGTCACAAACTTCTGAACTTCAATTTCCTCACTTATAAAACTTAGGGATTTGAGGTAGCTGATTTCTAAGATTCCTTCCAGGTTTTGAATTCTACTAGAAAGAGCAGCCTCCAAAGACCAAATCTGAGAATCAAAGAGAACAATTTGAGAATCAAAGAGAACCAAAGTGTAACTGATTAAAACACATTGGCAAATTTTTAATGACTGTCTGAGAAAATTAAACCTTGTTTGCCTTCATTAGAGGGTAACAACTTGTTAAAATTAATAGAGAGAAAGAACTAACATTTTGCCCTACCTTTTCAATAATACCCTAGTTAATGACAACCAGATAACAGCAAATAATGAGGGAAAGCTCTTCTTTACAGAGGAATGATAATTTATAAATAAAGGAGAACTGTTTATTTGAATGAATCACCATTTTTAAATTTCTAATAACGTAACTGATTCAGGCAAGGATTATCAATGGATAATGGCTAAGACCATTAGGTAAAAGGTTGATAGTGAAATAGGTACTTACACAGTATCAGCTCACAGATTAGTTATTAAGCACAAGTCCCTTTAAATGGAAAAATTACTAACAGTGTTGGCATTACTAACAGTGGGAAAACCAGACATTATACACCCCCTGCCAAAATGCAGTCTTTAGTAAACCAACCTAGCCCTTTATTCCCCAGTGTCCACCATAGGAATGTAAGAGGGGTGTTTGCTGAACTCTCCAGGCACCTCCAAGGGCGAAAGGGCAAGGGAACACACCCAGACCTCTTCCCCCTTGCCCTGTCTCTCACCCAGCACCTGGGAAGATCTGTGCTTCCTAGGAAGAAAGCACGCGGTTAAAACACAGATGAGAGGGAGGTGGACACTTCGTGCAATTCCCACTGCTTAAAACGGCACTATTTACTACAATGTCAAAAGTATCCTGAGGGTAGAGAAAAGCATTTAATATGTCACTTCATTTAACAAAAAAAAAAAAAAAAAAAAAGTAAAATAATCTATACCCCGCTTCCAGACTCAAAGAAATACAGAAGATAAACACATTAAATAAAGTCCTGGGAAAACAATCAGATAAATTCGGACTGTGAGATACTCTACAATTAGCCTAATTTCTTCAGAAAGGGGAATGGGAAAAGGGAGACTGTTAAAAGATTTGAAAGACCTAACCAAATGTAATAGGTGGTCCCTGATTAGATCCTGGTTCAAAACAAACAGCTATAAAAACACTTTGGAGACAACTGGAGTAGTTTGAGTATAGGCTGGAATTAGATGACATTAGGAAATTACCGTCATTTTTGCTGGATGTTAAAATGATATTACGGCTATTTAGGAGAATGTCCTCCACAGAAATATTGAGGGAAAAAAATCGTCATAATGTCTGTAATTTACTTTGAAGTGCCTCAGTGAATAAAAAAATATATACATATTGATGAAATAAATTATATTAAAGTGAATCAATCTGCAGTTGAGTCATTCACATGTGAAATAATGATAATTTTTCACAGAAGGAGTCTAGGGTCCCCACTTAGAACATAATTATATTTCCATGTTACACTCCTGTTCATGTGTTGTTCTTATAGTACAATTAGGCCTTCAACACAGTATGTTTCTAAAAAGTTCAGGATGAAAAATATCTAATCTTCTTTCCCCACTGTGACTGAGCAGAGGCAAGTTGCCTTGCTATATCCATACTCCTTAGTACTAGAATGCTGACCTTTTGTTGAGGGTACTAATATACATAGGTAGAAAAACTATACTCACCAGCTTCCCATTTAGATAGGGAAGAGAGCTAACAATATGCAAGCAAAGATCATTGTATGAACCTACCACAAAGGCTCTTAAATGAGAGCTAAGTCAGCTGGCAAGAATACCCTTGGGCCTTGGTTACTTCTTCTCTCCCCCCACTGATAATAAAAGCATGATAGCTGGGGCTAAAGCAGCCATCGTGAGGCCAAGAGGACACAAAGACTTCCACCCCAACACTTTAAGCCACTGAACTGATAGCAGTAAATGCCTAAGTGCCAACTTCTTATTATAGGGAGAACTTAATCCCCAAGTTTCAGATTCCTATAGTTGTCCCTATTACTCTCAGCTGATATAACGAATGTCAAGGAAAAGAAACACACCAGTGCCCAAGACATAACAGAATCATTCTTTATGAAATGAGTCCCTTATAAAATAAATACGAAATGGGAAATGCAGGAGAACTGTGAGGAAGAAGAGATTCTGAGTACGTGCTGACCTGTACGCACCACCTTCCCCTTAACTCAACCCTAAGCTACTTTCATCTTTTGAGCAAAACAACTGCCACTAGCATGTACAGTCAACGGGATGTAAGTGAAGCCTTAGGCTCTGGCAAGGTACTGGTGTGAGGCATTCTCTCCAGTGGACTTAGTAATAAAGTGGAAAACAGCAGAAGAGGGCTGAGGACCGGAAACTAGGGAATGCTGAGAAACGTTTGAAAGTCAGAGATGGGGGAGGGGGCCACAGCCCACAGTCTTTCCATGCTCAGCAGTCCAGGAAAGTCCAAGGAGACAAGAGAGCAAAGGAACAGGGAACTGACAACCTATCTGCCCGGGCAGGCTCATGGTGACAGAGACCCCTTGCCTATAGGGAAGGGCTGACATCACAGAGGGCTCTCTAATTACCGGTCTTAGGCTTTGACAAAACAACCAAGGCAGACTGCCTAAACAAAGGGGCCCAGCTGCCTGAGAGAGAACAATCAGGCAGAAAAATGAGAACCATACTCTGTAAAATAGAACTTCTACAGGAGGCAGAATCATTAAGAGAAATACCTTAACTGCATAAGGGAATTTAAGGACATTCAAGTAGAGCACTCAAAAAAAAATAACAACAACAACAACAAAACACACTTTTAAGAGTGAAAAAAGAAACACGATTTTCCAACTAAATATGTTTATAGAATGAGTTGAAAGAGAAATGCAATAACCTGAAAATCACTTACCCAGCAGGAAGTCCTTTACAGTCAGGTGGAAGGAGAGCTACCTGATGATATACACAGATTCAAAGAGCATATTATCCACATGGTGATGAGAAAAAGAATCACAAAAAAGTCTCTAACTAAACAAACGAACCAGAGCAAAGGAAAGAAGATGGCAGATGAAAAGGAGGAGCTGGTGTGTATACACACAAAATTAACAGCTAACAGAGTGTGTAGATCATATAGGCTCTAACTAACAACTCCTCAACCAACGGGGATATACTCTTAAAAGAAATTCTATTAAATAACACACCATTTCATCCAAACTTAAGGGCTGTTGGGGAAGGATGGCAGGAAGGCAAAAGCATCCCAAAAGCTGCTGGGGTGAAGGTGGGCGATGGGCAGAGGGAAGGAAAGGGGAAATGGGACATCTTGTAGAAGAAATTGTGTGTTTTTGTGGGAAAACATAGTTGAGCTCTAGGCATCAGACAAAAAAAATCATATCCATCTGATTGTGAAAGAGGGAAAGAGTAAGCAAATCACTAATGAAAAAGAATATAACATAGTAATCAGAAGAAAGAAAGGAACGAACAGTGACTTGAACAGACCGCAAAATGAGGAAAATTTAAAAATAAGTTACAACAATATAAAATAAGTAATGAGAATAAAGAAAGACAACAAGAATGAAATCAGTTCTATCAGCTATTATGCTAAATATGAAGGAATTAAATTCCTCATTAAATGAGAGATTGTAATATTGCATTATGAAATATAATCTAGCTACATGTGATTACAAAAGGTAAAACAAAATGATAAAAAATGACTTTAAACGGGTAGACAAAGAAAGGCAATAGTGTCAATATCAGACAAGAATTAAATTAATGGCTGAATGCACTAAACAGAATAAAGCAGAATATTATATAGTAATAAAAAATACATTCATGAAGAAGATCTAACAGGGAGAAAACAGAAGTTTAAAAATACTAAAAATGCACAAACTTCCAGTTATAAAATAAGTCATGGAGATAAAAAGTACAGCATGGGGAATATAGTCAATAATATTGTAGTAAAGTTGCACAGTGGTAGTGACTATATTTATCGTGGTGAGTAGTAAGTCATGTACAGAATTGTTGAATCAGTATGCTGTATACCTAAAACTAATATAACATTGTATGTTAATTATATTTCAATAAAAAATGATTAAAATGGCCAGTTTTAGGTTATGTATATTTTTAAAAAATAATTAAAAAACTTAACTAACTTTTCACCAAAATACATATGTATTATATAATACATATAGCATATATATGTGTGTGTGTGTGTGTGTGTGTGTGTGTGTGTGCGCGCGTGCATGAAGAACTAGAGTGGGAGATTTTAAAAACCTCTCCTTCAATACTGGACAGATTTATTAAGTAATAAAGATAATAAGTAAGAATATTTTTAAATGCCATTAATTTTAAAACTTAAATATCCACCAAGGATTTGAAAAGGGTATCCCTCCTACCCTACCAATCCGAAAGGCCAATAAACCACAAAATCCTAACTTTTCTTGAGGAGAGCACTGGCTTAGCTGCTGCCACAGATCACAGAATGCACAGCCGCCAGTCACCACACAAGCAGGTAAGAAATCAACTAACGCTTTAACAGCTAAAGGTACATGTGAGACAGCCTGCCCTTACAGAACCAGTGGAAGCCCCAGACGTAAGCGGAGTTCACACACACGTGCAGAGTCTTCTCCAAAGGTCTCTCATACAAGAAAGATTGGGGGACAGACAGGAGAACAGTCTCCCTCAGGGATGCAAGCATGAAGGAGCGGAACAGCATACGCTACAAGAATGACACAACACTCCACACCTCCTGCCCTGCCCTTTCTTCCACATAAGGAAAAGCCTTTAGGCACAGCAAGGGAAGCAGCACACTGTCACCTCTAGGACACAAATAAAGATCCATTGCTGCTAGAAGAAGGGCAGGAAGTAAGCAGGCTCAGGAACTTATACCACAACCATCAGAGGACTCCTACCTTTGTGGAAGGGACAAGAAACACTCTCCCAGCAAAACATCAAGCTAAAACAAGGCAAAAGTTTGGCTCCTATGGAGAAGACGTAGGAATGCTGAGAAGACACAACCCCCAGGGCTCAGACTGATAAACCCTGGATAAGAATGAAGCTGGACCAAGATAGAGAATCTCAAAAAACAATACACAGCGGTCTACTACTGATAGAAGGGGAAGAGCAAGGCAGCATGGTGAAAACCCTCTATGGTTCAGGCATTCAAGGACAAAAGAGAGCTGAGAGTCAGGGCACCTGGGTGGCTCATTCAACTAGGCATCCAACTTCGGCTCAGATCATGATCTCACGGATTGTGGGTTTGAGCCCTGCCACAGGCTCAGGGCTGACAGCTAGGAGCCTGGGACCTGCTTCAGATTCTGTGTCTCCCTTTCTCTCTGCCCCTTCCCCACTCACTCATGTGCGCTCTCTCTCTCTATCAAAAATAAAAACAAGAACATTTAACAAAAAAAAAAAAGAGAGAGAGAGCTGAGAGTAGAACAGAAACACTGAGAAAAACCTTGAGCACTCTAGCCACCCCCAGTACAAGGCAACTCTAGAAGGATCTAAAGCCTGTGATATATTGAAGGTAACAACAGCAACAAAATAATGCAAACCCATTTTAGCTCCTAACTACATTGATCCAAATCCCCAGACTGACCAAAAAAAAAAACAAAAAAAAAACAAAAAAAAAAAAAGAGGTGTAAAGAGCATAAATGCTATTTACTGCACTCTTGATCGTTTCACACATGATGCTGGCATTCAATCAAAACTATGACATACAAAAAAGCAAGGAGAAAAAAAAACATTGTTCAGAAACAAAGCAAGCAATGGAACCAGATTCAGAGATGACACAGATGTTGGACTTACCAGATAAGGACTTTAACAATAACTATGTCTACTTTGTAAAAGAATCTACAAAGGGGTGCCTGGGTGGCTCAGTCAGTTAAGTATACGAACTCTTGATTTGATTTTGGCTCAGGTCATGATCTCATGGTTTATGAGTTTGAGCCCAGCATCAGGTTCTGAGCTGACAGTGAGGGGCCTACTTAGGATTCTCTCTCTCTGACCCCTCCCCGCTGATGCTTGCTCTCTCTCTCTCTCTCAAAATAAATAAATAAATAAAATAAAAAATAGTAATAACCTAATAGAAAAGGCAGTTGACATGCATGAATATACGGAAGATTTCAGCTGAGACATGTCAACTATAAAATGGAGAGTCCAGTGGAAATACTAGAAATAGAAATCACAGTATCAAAGATGAATTCCTTTCACAGACTCACCAGGAAACTTGGCACAGCTGAGAAAAGAATCAATAAACTTGAAGATAAGGAAAAAGAAATTACCTAAACTAAAACACAAAGTAAAAAAGAAAAAAAAAGCATAGAAAAAGCAGAACAAAGCATATAAAGGCTGTGACATACTATTCTATCAAATGGTCTGACACACATGTAATTGGAGACCCAGAGGAAAGATTATACCAGAAATAAAATGTGAAGAGATAATGTCTAAGGATGTTCAAAAAATAATAAAAGACATCAAACCACACATAAAACCAAGTTTTTTTAATCAAAGACACATTTAAATTTCTAAAATTCAAAGAAAAGTAGAAAAATCTTGAATGTAGACAGAAGAAAAAGATATTATGTACAGAATGTAAGACTTACAGCAGACTTTTTGTCGGAAACTACGTAAGCCAAAAAAAAAAAGAAAGAAAGAAAAACAAATAAGCAACATCCATAATGTAGTGGGGGGCGGGGGGCTGTCAACCTGAAGAACATAGCAAAATACTCTTTCAGACATGCAAAAGCTGGAGAAATTCATTGGCAGCAACTTATGCTACTAGAAATGTTCAAAGAATATGGTTCAGGCATGAGGAATATGATCCCAGACAGTAACTTAGTTAAAAGCAAAGAAATTAAGAGCTCCAGAATGTTAAAAATATATAATAAAGACAACTTGTCTGATTTTTAATTGCTCTAAAAGTCAACTGATGATCAAAAGGGAATATAGCAGAAATGTAAGGTTTATAGAATAAAATAAAATAGCTGAAAATAGTGGCATAAAGGATGGGAAGGAGGATATGCAGGTACAACAACTGTATCTCACCACCTCTTTGACATCTCTCCCTGTTGTCTAACAGAAACCTCAAAATCAACATGCCTTTGGGGTGCCTGGTTGGCTCAATCGGTTAAGCGTCTGACTTGATTTTGGCCCAGGTCATGATCTCACAGATCTTCAATTAGAGCCCCACATCAGGCTCTGCACTCTCAGCAAACAGCTTGGGATTTTTCTCTCTCCGTCTCTCTCTGTTCCTCCCCTGTTCACACTCTCTCTTCTCTCAAAAATAAATAAATAGAGGCACCTTGGTGGCTTGGTCGGTCAGTTGAGCATCCGACTTGGCTCAGGTCGTGATCTCTTGGTTCATGAGGTCGAGCCCCACATCAGGCTGCTGTCAGTGCGGAAGCCCACTTCAGGTCCCCTGTCCTCCTCTCTCTCTGCCCCTCCCCAACTTGCGAGCACACACACACATGTGTGCACTCGTTCTCTCTCCTTCTCAAAAATGAATAAACATTTATAAAATAAACAACTTGAGTTCCTGATCCTCCCCCTTCAAACCTGCTCCACCCACAATCTTCCCCACCTCAGTTGTTGGCTGACAATACAACCCTTCCAATTTCTCACACTAAAATCCTTGAAATCATCTTCAGATCTTTCCCTTTCTTTCACCCTTATTCCACCAGCATACTCTCTCACTGCTATCTTCAAACTACACTACCAGCATTGCCACCATGTTGGTCTAAGCCACCATCATCTCTCACCTGGATCACTGCAACAGAATCCTAACAAGTCTTCTAAGCTGCACACTTGCCCTGTGGCCAGTCATTCTCCGAAGGACCTTTGATAAACTCAAGTCAAATCATGTCAAAACCCTGCAGTGGTTCCCCATTTGACTCAAAGAAAAGTAGACACCTTTGCAATGTCTTGAAAGAAAGAAATGTGGCCCTTAGTAGGCTTTCCTTCATTAACTGACCTCCTCCCCTAGTACTCAGCCCCAACTCACTCCCTTCCAGCCTCATTGGCCTCCTTGTCCTGGGACACAACAAGCAAACACCCATCTTAGGACCTTTGCTCTCGCTGTTGTCTAGAATGCTTGTCTCCTAGAAATATGCCATCCTGTAAGTCACTGCCCAAACCTCCCTTGCCTAGTGAGCACTAACTGGACCACCTATTTATAACAACATCCCCACACCCACATCCACGTACTCTGCCAAGTTATCGATACCCGGCTCTACTTTTTCTTTTTTCCTTAGCACTTACCACATTTTAACAGAGTATAAAATTTATCTAATATGTTCATTGTTTAGTTTCTGTCTCTTCTCACTAGAATGCAAGCTCCACAACAGACAGAATCTCTATTTTGTTCACTACTGAATTCATAGGACAGATTTTGGTGAAGAAGATATATCTTGAATAACTATGTAAAACAGACCCGAATAGGGGTGCCTAGGTGGCTCAGTCGGTTAAGCGGCCGACTTCGGCTCAGGTCATGATCTCATGGTCCATGAGTTCGAGCCCCACGTCGGGCTCTGTGCTGACAGCTCAGAGCCTGGAGCCTGTTTCAGATTCTGTGTCTCCCTCTCTCTGACCCTCCCCCATTCATGCTCTGTCTCTCTCTGTCAAAAAAAATAAGCGTTAAAATAAATAAATAAATAAATAAAAACAGACCCGAATAAGTGGAAATTGTGGCACACTGACAGCATAAAATATATTCAGTCATTAAAAATAATCAATTACAGGGGCACGTGGGTGGCTCAGTCGGTTAAGCATCCGACTCTTGGTTTCAGCTCAGGTCATGATCTCATGGTTCACGAGTTTGAGCTCTGCATCAGGTTCTGCACTGACAGTGCAGAGTCTACTTGGGATTCTCTCTCTTCCTCTGTCTGCCCCTCCACCGCTCTCTCTCTCTCAAAATAAATAAAACATTAGTAAATAAATACATACATAAATAAATAAATATTAAAATAATAAATTACAGCCAAAGTAGATTACTTGAAGGGATTTCCATTAAATACTGTTGAATGAGAAATGCTGGATGATGAAATGAGTTTACTCTTTTTCTCATTTTTGTGAAATAATTTTGTTAAACTATATGAGTAGATGTGTGTCTGGATGGTCGTATATGAGCATGGACACAGCACTTTATCAGTATAGAGCAAAAAAAATTTTTTTCTGTAAAAAGGATATATGGAATTATCTGAGTTCAAATTGATTAATCCACTTATTATTAATATAACTTTCCTCAAAATCAGCCCCCTCATCGATAAAACAAGGATAACAACGGCAGGATAAACCTTGCAGGCTTCTGGTAGGACTTGAATATGAACTGTGTGATGCATTCAGTGACTACTGTCTCTGTCATTCACCTTTCTGTCACCAGCAACTAGCCCAGTGAGTGCCTAACAATTTCAGGGGCTCAATAAATATTTGTTGAAAAAATTAACCACAGCTATTATTATCGCACACACAAAAAACAAAATACGAAGTTTCAGAGAAAACATCCGTTTAAGTGGATTAGTTATATACTTTAAAATCTATAACAACACCAGGATATACAAAGCTGCTTTGAGTCTCTATCCTAGAGTATAAATGTGTAAACAGAAAAAAGAGATAGCACATATGGCAGGCATCAATGGTGATGATTTTTCCTCTGATTATGTTTCCAGGTTAGTTATCATCAGCCACCAGGAAATATAAGCAAACGTTCACTGGCAGAATTCTAGCTCTAGCATAAAGATCCATTGTTTCTTCATGAGATTCACCTTCCAAGCCGATCAACAAAACACTTTATTCCACAAAATCTCAACTCCTTATATTAACATTTATGCATGGTGATTGTTCCTCTATGCTTTTACTTACTTTTTTTTTTTAATGTTTATTTATTATTGAGAGACAGGGACACAGAGTGCGAGCAGGGGAGGGGCAGAGAGAGGGGGACACACATAATCTGAAGAAGGCTCCAGGTTCTGAGCTGTCAGTACAGAGTTCAGCGTGGGGCTTGAACCCACAAACCACGAGATCATGACCTGAGCCAAAGTCGGACACTTAACCAACTGAACCACCCAGGTGCCCCCTTACTTTACTTTTCAGGGTACCTCTTTCCCATATGGTTTTCTAACCCTATACAATGTATGTTTTTGTTTTTGTTTTTGTTTTTGTTTTTTAGCTTATCTTAACTTTCATAAACTCAGATTTGAACTTTACCTCAGGTATTTTTCACTGGGATTTGACTCATTAAATGTCTCTACTGCAAATCCCTCAAAAAGAACCAAAGTGTTTGCCTTGGTTTGAAAGACAGGGCGCTGGTATCATGGAAGACATGGGAGCTTGAGAGGCAGCTGTTAGCCACAAGACTCCATGTGAAGCTTCTCTGGGCTCTGGTGTCATCATTTGTAAAATAAGAATGTGCACATTAGACTACTTCTGAAGTTCTTTTTCTACTTCCCACGAACATACTTTTTCCTCCTTTTTGTAAGGGAACCACTCATTCAGGTTTTATTGCATGACAACTCTGAAGATCTCACCAGAATCAATACTGAAAACAAGGCATTATATTCATCAACATGGCAGATCTGCAATGAATACACTTTATCAGGATCAGTATGTGGGGAACAACTCACCCCAGTTAGTTATCGTAACACGTTCCACAGAATCCAGGCCAAGAATTATAATTTGGAGCCCAGGTAAGATAGTAATGGCCCACCAAAAATATTTACATCCTAATTCCCAGAATCTGTATGCTACCTTTACCTTACCTGATATAAGAGACTGTGCAGATGTAATTACATTAGGGATCCTGAGATGGGGAGATTATCCTGGACTACCTGGGTCAGCCCGATCCAACCACAAGGGTCCTTATAAGAGAAGCCAGGAGGGTCAGAGTAAGACAAGGAAATGTGACCACAAAAGCAGAGGTTGGAAAGATATAGAGCAAAGGAATGAGCAAAGGAATGTGGGCAGCCTCCAGAAAACTGCAAAAGGAAAGGAGGCAGACTCGAGAGACTCCAGAAGGAACCACTCTGTCTGCTCATTTTAGATTTATATCCTCCAGAACCATAAGATAATAAACTTATATTGCTTTAAGCCACTAAATTTGTGATAATTTGTTACAGCAGTAACAAGAAACGCATACCCCAGCACTGCCAATAAGTTTTGTCCAGAAAAGCAGTTGTGTATAAAATCCTACGGTATCTGACGAAGTTTGAACTAGGAACCCGTGTTTGTTCATGAGAAAGGCAAAGTATAGTGGGACACTGCCCTAGGGTTCATGGACACAGGATGGCACTCAGGAGCCACTTGGGCAAGAAAGCACAAGATTGAGAAGGAAGGGAGCAAGGAACAGAGCTTCCCAGGGGGGTCAATTCAGTTGCTGGTGTGTAGACAGGTGTCGGCAATGCTATTTACTGCTTCTACTGGAATTAGGGGACCAGAAATCTGTGAGAGACATTTTATTTCATTTATATTATTTCCTTTTCAGCTTTTCCTCAGCCTTCCTGTTAATCTTTGGTTGTTTTTTGTTTGTTTGTTTTTTTTAATTTTTTTTCAACGTTTATTTATTTTTGGGACAGAGAGAGACAGAGCATGAACGGGGGAGGGTCAGAGAGAGAGGGAGACACAGAATCGGAAACAGGCTCCAGGCTCTGAGCCATCAGCCCAGAGCCCGACGCGGAGCTCGAACTCACGGACCGCGAGATCGTGACCTGGCTGAAATTGGACGCTTAACCGACTGCGCCACCCAGGCGCCCCTCTTTGGTTGTTTTTAAAAATATAAGCCCAGTTCAACTACACTACGCTTATGCAGGTTACAGGGCTTCTAGATATAAAGGAAAATAACTACATATCTAACCTGGTAAAGTTTTAGCCTGCTAGTGAAGAATGAACTGGAAAGAAGAAAAAGTTAAACGTCAGCATAAGGACAATTGCAAACATTTTGACAAAAAGTAATTATCCACCAAGTGTGCAGTCTGTAACTGGGGATAATAATAAACCTTCAAAGACTGTTGTACAATAAAATGAGATAGCATACACAAGTACACAGTAAACAGAAAACCCAGAATTCATACTGTGTGCTTGTGTGTGACACTTTCAGGCTGCCGACCCAACAGTCTCCTCTGTGTAAGGTGGTCCTTCAATGGAAATATTTAAACAACTCCTATGGGGCACCTGTGTGGCTCAGTTGTTAAGCGTCCAACTCTTGGTTTCGGCTCCCGTCATGATCTCACAGTTTCCTGAGTTCGAGCCCTGCACTGGGCTCCCCAATGACAGTGCAGATCCTGCTTGGGATTCCCCCCGCCCCTCCCCCACTCATGCTGTCTCTGTCTCTCTCAAAATAAATAAACTTAAAAAACAAAAAAAAAAAAAAATAAAAATAAACAACTCCTTTGTCTGCAATATGGCCTGTCACAAGGTCTAGCCCTTAAAGGACTGTTTCAACTTTTTTTATAATTTTTTTTTAATGCTTATTTTATTTTTGACAGAGAGAGACAGAGCATGAGCAGAGGAGGGGCAGAGACAGAGGGAGACACAGAAACCAAAGCAGGCTCCAGGCTCTGAGCTGTCAGCACAGAGCCTGATGCAGACTCAAACTCCCTAACAGGAGATCATGACCTGAGCCGAAGTTGGGTGTTTAACCGACTAGGCCCACCCAGGCACCCCAGAAGTGTCCACCTTATTCTAATTATTAGCAAATTGCAATGTGTACAACTTTGAATGAACTCAGGTCTCCTTTTTCTACTCAAGGGCTTTCCAATAGTCTCATCCATTCTTTCTACAAGAACAATTCATGGCTTACGTAGAAACAGCTACGAAAGGACCTTCTCTTCATCCAACCTCTAATTTCCATAATGGCAAGAAAAGGAAAGGAGGTCCTTTCCTTTTCATCTTATTCTCACTATGAAAATTTTCTACAGAAAGAGAGAAAGAGAGAGAGCTTGTGAGACAGCACAAGCTCAGGCCTGCAAAAATAGATTATTGCCAAGGAAAAACCTAATAGGGCTAAGGTGGGGCCAGGCATTAGGTGATTCTATTGCAGGGAACTCACTCTGGCAAACACCGCACAAAAAGGAGTGGACCTAAAAAAGGATTAAGGGGTCCCATTGTTAAGAAAAAATCAAATTGACCTGATGAATGTAGAGGGAGTGGAGTCTCTAGAAAGATCCCACAATGTCAGTACCAGTCTGGATTAGCTTCTATGAATTTGAAATCAATAGATGGCTTTAGTTGCAATTGTTATTTTCTTTCTTTCTTTCTTTCTTTCTTTCTTTCTTTCTTTCTTCCTTTCTTTTATTTATTTATTTGTTTGTTTGTTTATTTATTTATTTATTTTTGAGTGACAGCACAAGCAGGGGAGGGGCAGAGAGAGAGAGACAGAGACAGAGAGAGAGAGAGACAGAGAGAGAGAGATAGGAAACACAGAATCTGAAGCAAGCTCCAGGCCCTGAGCTGTGAGCCCAACGCTGGGCTCGAACCCATGGACCAGGAGATAGTGACCTGAGCCGAAGTTGGACACCACCCAGATGCCCTGCAATTGGTTTTTTTGTGTGTGTGTTTTTTTGTTTTTATTGAAACAGAAGTGTTATACAAGCATGTGTGTTATAAAAGTGTGACAAAAATTTGCTATTTCTAACATATAAAGTGATATATTCCAAAACTTATTCAGAATAGAGAATATGAAAAGTTTAAGGTCTTTGCTGAAATACAGTCTTCTCAGACCCCTTGATCCTTGATTTATGGCCAGAAGGCCCATTAAAGGTAACTTGGAAAATATTTAATAATCAAGAAACTACACACAAACAGGTAAGGACATTCAGCTTTGACTTTACCATTCAGCTAAAATCTGCTATCCAGCTTCAGCTTCGTCCTCAGCCTTTGGAAGGCAAAGGAACTGAAAACTAATTCAGGGTTATTTCTGGCATCAGTGAACCTGTCCTTTTGATCGAGTATCTTGTGATCATAACTACATTATGTCACTAATAGTAGGACATCTGAATTCAATGCAAACATCTGCATATTCACTTGAAATATAGATATGCATTCTAGATGTGATCGGGATGAAAAATTCTGTGTTTTACATGTTGAAATTCTAAGAGCCAGGAAAAGATAAGTGTCTATTTAGTACTGCAATAAGATAGACTAACATATGGTGATTTGGGAAGCTGTTCATTCTATATCCAAAAATAATAAAAAATGTCCAAATAACTAAATACATGGAAAAATAAGTTGGAATTTATAAAAATATCAAAAGAAAGTACATTGGCCAGCTGTTTCTAAAGCCTAAATAGTAATATAAGACACAATATAGGGATTATGTAATAATTCTAATTATTTGTATAACTTTTTAATTTATAACTATTAATAACAATAAACAAAATAATGTTTAAGAATTGTGTTTACTTTTTAAGTAATTAAATTTAGGCCTGAGACTTTCATGAAAAATACATTTGGGAATTTTCTAGATGCCGTGAGAAAGGATTAAAAGCAGAACGAATGTGGATGTTGACATTTACCTATTTGACAAAAATATCTATTCAGTTCATCTCAAATTCAGATAAAGTGTTTACTCCTGGTTTTCACCTTTGAGCATTCTTCCAAACTCCCATTTGAAAAAGTAAGTATGGGGTTGGCTTCTTCCAGTTTTATCCTGGGAGATGCTTATAGGTCATGTTGTCAAGGAAGCCCTCTGAAGCACTGATCTACCTTTCTTCCCCCTTTCTGATTTATACTCAGATGAAAGGCATCCTGGTGTCTCTGGGTGCATTCTGTGACCCTCTTGCTAGCATACCTTTCCTAAACAAGCCTGCTCTTGCCCAAACCTCGTTTTCAAAGTATCTGTTCGGTGCGAGTGTGAACTTGGTAGGGATAGATCTGGAAAGAACATGAGCTTTGGACCTAGAAGCCATGTTCTTTCCAGATCTATCCCTACCAAGTTTGAAGCCTCTGCACGAAATTTAACTGTGCATTACTTCTGGGGTTTTTTTGTCTCTTACATGAGGATTAATACTGTTCTCAAGGGAGCTGTGCTGATGACGTTACTAATGTAGATAAAGTTCCAGAAAGTGGCCCTGGCACAAAGTATCTGCTCAATAAACGGTGGCTCTCGTTACCCTGGGCATTTTACCACTGGCTTTGTGGTTCCAGATTTTACACATCCTGTGAAACGGCTGTAACACGTGTCTCATCAAATCCAAAGGTTTGGAATTTTCCAGTTATCTCTCCTCCTAGGCCTTTGTTTTCAACATCCAACATTTCCAGGCCGTTCCGCCATGCATAGTGCAACGTGCCTGCCTTGCTCATTTGTCTCTAAACTTCTGGAAAGAGAGATCTAGTCAGAGAAAATGCAAAGGCAGAGAAAAAAAGATCAAAGATTCTACGATTATCGAGTTGTCACCTCCCAGAATACACACAACACATTTTGGAAGCAAGGAAAGAACTTCTGACTGTGTGAATGAGATTCCAAAACCTGTTTTGAGCTTCGCTCGGGATGACCCCCTCCCAAACCCTATAGCGAGAGCGAGGCGCTTCCGACCACATTTCCAATCACCCTAAAGGAAGAAAGGCGGCGGCGGGGCTGCGTGCGCGCCTGTGAAGACACCCGCCCACGCGCGGCTCCGCCAACGCAAAGACGCAGCTCACTCCCAGCACCGAGGAAGAGGGAGGCTCCATCCGGACTCACTTCCTGCAGGGGAAAGGAAAGACCTCTTGGTGCAGGGCGGCCCGCGGCAGTTCCGCCCCTGGACCGGCCGGGAGCAGAGCGCGCCCCGCAGGCACTTACGTGGCGCTGCCCGCTCGGGAGACGCGGCAGGCGAAGGCCGCCCCGTCGGCCCCGGCCTTCCCGCGGGGGTCCCGGTCGGCCCCGGCTAGGGGCGACGGCAGGGAGGCCCGCAGAGCCCCCAGCCCTGAGGAGGGGCGACCCCGGGAGGCGCACAGAGCGCGGCAGGAGCAGGGGCGCGCAGGCTGCCGCCGGGTCACCCACCTTTCTCACTCTGCGGGCCGTGTAGAGCCCCATCCCGTCCTGAACCCGGGAGGACTTCAGGGAGAACCTGTCCGGCACGTACATGCCCAGCATTTTCCCGGCCGCGGCCGCCGCCGCCTCGCTCAGCACCAGCGCTCTGCGCCCGGGAGGAGACACATCGAAATTTGGGGTGCTGGGTGGAGGGGAGAGGCCGGCAGGGAAGAAGGAAATGGAGTTTTCCTCCCAGAATCCCCACCTCCCCGCCGATTCCAGGATCCCCCGCGGCTCAGCCCCTCCTAGTCCCGGGTCTGGCTCAGCCCGGAGCCGCCGCGGCCGCTGCTGCCATTGCTGCCGCGGGGGCGCGGGGGGCGCGGGCCGGGGCGCTGCGGTCTCAGAGACGCCGCGCGCTGATTGGCCCGAAGTTGGCGGCTCGCACCCGCGCCGGGCGCGGAGCCGAGAGCGGAGCTGACCTCGGGGCCTCAAACCCAGAGGCCGGCGAAAGGAGAGGACCAGCCTGCTCCCCGCGTCCAGCGCCGCAGCTTCGAGACCCGCCCTCGTCCAGCTCTGGGTTTTGCCGCGCTGAACTAGTTCTAGTTGGGAAATTGTACTGTTTTCAGATGCAAAACGAAATGGGCCGTGACACAGCTGGGGGCATCCTCCAAAACAATTTCATGGAGTTCCAGACTCTGAAAGTATGCTTATTGCCCGACTACTGAAAACCATCCCTGAGGAGTAAGAAATTTGGGTCCTTCTCGCATTGTTTTTTTCATGCTTGTTTCAGGGATTTGAACTCGTAGGGGATCAGTAAGTATGGTGATTAACGTACAGGGAACGGGGGTGTACACAGTCTGCAACTAATCCATTTCAAGTTAATTCAAAATTTGTCCGAACAATTTAAATATTTAAATCCAGTAGAAACTAAGTTATTGTATGGTGCTGTAACCCAGAGAAAGTGCTTACACTTCACAAGATACACCATTTCTGAATCCTCTCTTGCTTGGAAATCACCAGACCTGTGATAGATCTTCAGACATAAACCGAGGAGATGGGAGAAGGGAAAGCCCAAACAGCAGAATCCAGTATCGCAGGGATGACAAAAGTCTTGTTTCACAGTTTTTAATAAAGTTAGGTATTGCAGTGTGCTCAGAAGAAATTTGAAAAGGCGTTTGGTTGTTTTTTGTTTTGTTTGTTTGTTTGTTTTGTTTTTCCCTTTAAGACAAGCTAGGAGTTTCCTATCAATTTCTTTTGATGGGCTTCATAATTTTCTAATCTGAGGTCTTTGGGAATCCATTTGATGTTCCTTGTAAACCGTTAAAAATCATAATAATTTTGATAACATTAAAGACCACACTGTCAGAAAATAAAATTCAACTAAACAAATTTTAAAGATTTTGTTGGATTCATTCACCAATCCATGAGTGGGGCAGCATCCAATCTGGCAAATAGAAAAGAGCTCAGAGAAGCTGTACTAAATGAAAAATTCTTACAGGTAAAAGGAAGCAGGAACAAGGAAATTATACCAAACAAAAAAAGCAGATTGACTGTTGCAAGGTTACTTTCTTTTAAGTGATGGCAGATGTCTCTGGCAAATCTAGTGCTTGGTCATCAGGCAACTCCTGATAACTGGTTTAAAATTACATTTCTAGAAGAGCCAAAGCTAATTAAGTTGCATCTCAGTTTGGTAACATGGGACTTAGCATAAGTAACTCCATTTTGAGCCTGTTGGCTTGTTGTTACCACTGCACAACCATGGAAATGATTTCTGTTTCTTGGAGACTATAAGAAAAGCCTTGGAACACAAACAGTTCCTAATTTCCTAAGTAGAAGAACTTTACTAAAATCATATAATAACAATATTTGGAGATTTTAAATAATAGAATAAATGATCCTCTTTGAAAAATGTAAGGGTAGGGGCGCCTGGGTGACTCAGTCGGTTAAGCATCCAACTTCTGCTCAGGTCATGATCTCACGGTTCATGAGTTGGAGCCCCACATTGGGCTCTGTGCTGACAGTTCAGAGCCTGGAGCCTGCTTCGGATTCTGTGTCTCCCTCTCACTCTGCCCTTCCCCTGCTCACGCTGTCTCTGTCTCTCAAAAATAAATAAATGTTAAAAAAAAAAAAAAGAAAAAGAAAAAAAAACTTTAAAGAAAAAGAAAAATGTAAGGGTAGCTTTGTCAGGGGTAAGAACAATGCTTTAATCAGAGAACATTGCCTTAATCGTTCTGAGTTTTGATCCCTTTGACCTACTGTTGAAGATACTATCTAACTTTCTGTACGGGGGAAGGAGATGAATCAATAAATAAATACAGTTTACTTGAAGGGAATTTAAAATTAGATGGCCTTGAAACACATAATAGGTATTCAGTAAATATTTCTTGATTAAAAGTCAATTCTAAGGCTAATCCGCGATTTTTCAAACTAGTGAATGAATGGTGAGACTAAATTTCACTTGTGCCCCAAAGAATCTAGACTAAGTCAGTTTTCCTGGGGTTCTTTAAACCAGTGCTATAACCAGGCCGGACCAGGTCCACTGTGCCCAGCTGGACCAGATCACAATCCAGAGGGTGGCCCATGGCATTTTCCCCAGAGCGCTCACTCAGTTCTTTGTCAGACCCAGTCTTTCAGCTCTGGCCCTTAAGCCACACTGGCTTTTCAGTCGAAAGCTCTGTCAAGTCTCTTTAGGCACAGAAGTTTCCACAGCTTTTGATCATTAGATAGAAAAAGAAATGTTTTCTGGTCTTGGTCTGACACAACCCTCATTCACTCATGACCCTGGTTTGGCATAGCTCCCTTTTGGTTGCATGCTATGTTTCTGGGGAACAAAGTTGTCAGCTTGAGAATGTTCATCTTTCTGAACGTAGGCATCTCTACTAATTAATAAATAGTAAAAAATAAATGTAAAGATAAGTCTGAAATTAATTAAGCTTTCCAGATCTTTTATGAATCTCTGCCAGAGATTTTGTTGCAACTGGCACAAACAGTAGATTTCATTAAATAATGCAATGATCTTTTTACCTATGTGATAGAGTGCTTAGAAAATCCACTGCCTAGAACATGGAAACCAGTAATAAAAAGCTCTTAATAATAATCTCTATTATAAGACATAAAAAAGGATACATGTTTGCCAAATCAAAATGCATAATACTGACCGGAAATTTGATTTTGAATCCTGTAAGACAGTAGTTGTACAATGAGTCATTTCTTAGAACTTTAAAAGCTAGAAAGTGACCTCTCAGTATCATCTTTGAAAAACGGGAAATTAAAAGTCTGCTTTATATCAAGAGCTTAAGTGCAGTCTTTAAAAAATAAGTAAGAAAATAAAAATATTGACATCAAAGTACTACCATGTACCTGATTTACTTATTCTAGAAAATACTGCACTATTTTGACCCAAGAGAAATGACTCTAAAAAAACATTTCCCTTTACTTTCAAATTTGGTTCTGGAGGAAATTTTCTTCAGGGATATGCCTAAAGTCAACCCTAATTATTGAATTCAAACTTGTGTACTGGATCAGGCCTTGTTTTTTCATTAGAAGGAAAGACTTGAATTATAATTCCATATTAATTATTTTACCACACATACTGTAGAATTCTCTTGATTGCATCAGTTATTAATGACTATTTCCAACTGTCAAAGTAGAATAAAAGCCTGACAGAAAAAACAAAACAAAAAAAACCACTGGGGGTTATTTGTCTTTTGTTTTCTGAGAGTCAGGATTTTGTAGTGAATGAATATAAAACCAAGTTTCCTGAGCAGAAAAGAATAAAGATTTATTTGTTGTGATTCGAAAAATAATAAAATAAAATCCTGAAAATAAAATCCATAGTGAGGTTGTTGGCTTCTTGCTCTAAAATCATTTCTCTTTAGCATTGATTGCATTGTAGCAATAGCACCATGGAAAGATGACCCTGAAACCGGAAAAAGCCTGCATATTTAATTTTCCTTAATCTCTTGGTTTTAAGTAATGATACCAAAGACTTGTATGCAGTACCAAAATATAGTCATAAAATCCTTTAATTAGAAAAAAACCTAGAGGTGCCAGCCTGGCTCAGTCAGTAGAGCATGCGACTCTTGATCTTAGGGTTGAGTTTGAGCCTACATGGGGTGTAGAGATTACTTGAAAAGACAACAACAACAAAACAGCAACACAAGAAAACCTAGAAGTTGTTGAGACTAGAGTAACGCTGTAAAAAAAAAAAAAAAAAAAAAAAAAAAAAAGCCGAAGGATAAGTCAGTAGTCATCTCACGTCAAAAGTCAATACTATTGATGGAGCAGAGTATGGAAAGGTAACAGAAAGCTGAAGAAAAGTGAGAGGAGGGAACCAAGAAGGATAATAGTTTCCATGCACTGAGCCTAGTGCAGAAACCAGAAACCAGGCTAGGTTCTTCATATCCATTATCTTAAAGCCCTAACAGCCCTACCATAACAGCCTGGCAAAGTAAATTTTATTAGCCCCATTTTACACATAAGGAAACTGAATCCCAGAGAGGTGATTAATCATAGTCAGTTTCAGACACCCATGAACTGGTGGAGGTAATTCAAACCCAGGACTGGCTGATTCCTGTGTCTTGATTCTGTATCCTGCTGATTCAGTTGGCTTCACTTTCCAGTTACACTTCCCATGAGGCTTCAGGAGAGGAGGAGCTCTCCATCTCTCTCTCTCTCTCTCTCTCTCTCTCTCTCTCTCTCTCTCTCTCTCTCCCTGTCTTTCATCGCCCCTTCCAATGCCCTTCCAACTCCTCCTTTAAAACTGGGCAGAAAATTTGATTGGCCAAAGTCCATAAAATACTTACTCGGTTGTCAGATACTCTAGTTTGGTTCAATCAACTGTGTCTAACAGAAGATAGTCACATGGTTCTCCAAGGACATCTCTGCAGAGGGACTGTGAGATAAGACCTTGCTTTTACAAAAAGCTTCCCTGAACCTGTTAGATATTTTGAAACTTGGCCGATTTATAACCACAGCCTAGCTCATTCACACATTTTTAATCCGCAGAAGTGATAATATTAAGAAGAATCCCTAATTAACCAAAAAGCAATGACCAATACTCCTATGTTTGACAGAACCTCACGATTTGCCCTCCTGGTTTCTCTTTTCCCTTATTGAAATAAAATGGTGACTTCAGAACCAAACTATTATAAAAGAGTGGGGGGAGAGGGAGCACTTTCATAACATACTATTCCAAATGATTAAGGAGAAATATGAAAGTGATCATTTTCTATAAACTCTCTGAAACTATGTAGAGAGTAAAACAACAGTTATTATTATAATGTCTTACTAATTATTTAGCACCAAGGCAAGAACCATCCTTTTCCTTAAAAATGTTATTTCAAATAAACATCAGAGTTGAGTGCTGATGTGGCGACCTCTCACTAAAAAGGAGCACATGCATAACCAGTGATGTAATTCCCACTGAATTGGGGTCTCCAGAAGGCCTCCTCTCTACGGTTTCTTTCTTATGTTTGGCAGCTTGAAGTTTCACATAGTATTTCATCACCAGAAAGGTAAACTTCTAACTGAATCCTGTTACCCTGAGTGTGGGATCATAGCAAATTAACACTGTTTGGCAATCATTAATATTAAAATTTCTCTTTGCTGTTTCCAATTATAACCAAGGACTACATTAATATATTTTACATATGAATGAAGAATATTATTTTTTATTTAGTCCCTTAGGTGAGTTCAAGACAGTAATGTTCATTAACATTGTTTTACTCTATTTTAAAAAGTCTTGGCAATAGGCAATAGTATATTAAATTATTTCTTATTCTTAACACTTGTTTCTAACACACCAACAAAATTTTCTATTGCTAAAGTACGTCTGCATAGACCTTAAGCTTTTATACCCAAACCTACTTTGTGAAGTATAGTACTTAAATTGTATACATGACCAAAGAAAGAGACCATTTATTTTTCTGAAAGTTATCAATACTGCTTGCCCTGAAGGTAATTTGAATCCATCATTAGAAGAAACTTGACAACATATGGAAAACCAAATTGGAAGACTTCTGGCTATGTGACAGGTATATTCTCTGGAGAAAAGATACCCCCCAAAATTAAAATAATCTCATATGGAAAAAAATAACAGATCCTCTTATACCATTGGATCAGATGTTTCCTCCGTGAATTATAAGCCAGCCAGCCTTTGTACTGCTATTCTCTTTGTCTGAGGAATTCAGTTATTATACGTCTGTCTTTATTGAAGGCCACTATGCAGCTGTGAAGAAAAAATTGGCATCATGCTGATCCCTCAAGTCATCCATTCTGACTGCTTCTGCAAAATTTCACCATAAAGAACCTTAGGCCAGAAGGACACAAAAAGGGTTTTTAAAAGAAATCACACAGAGTGTGTTAGAGTCTGTGGTAAAGTATATAGGCTACCCACAAAAATAGCTTCTGGAAACCTTATCCCCTGACACAACTGCTGGAATAGTGTCCCTCCTTTGTTTCTGCCATGGGGAACTCTTTTCTGTTAGGAGTGCTTCCCAGTCTCTGCTGGAGTGGTAAGAAGTCATGGAAACAGCAAGGATTTGGGACTCAGAGTATGAGTTTGAGTCACAGAGCTGAGAATTATTAACATGAGACCATAGGAAAGGTTAATAGCTACTCTACAACTGAAATGAAGATCATAATGCCAACTTTGTAGAACCCCAGACACAAAATAGTTTCAAAATAAATGGAAATTATTGTTATCGTTATTATCACCATGGATAAAGACTAAGTTTCATTGCTACACTTTAATGTTCTTCACCAAGTCATCTAGATTTTGCTTTAATTACACAGAAGTGAGTCTGTTACCTACACCGTGGCATACGGCAGCCCCCAATCATCCTTCCAGGACAAGAATAAAAAAATCTTTAATATTTGTATAATGCTGGCTATAAAACAATGATGCTTCCACAGAGATAAGAAGGGTACTAACATTTCCAATAAGAACTTGTAGGAAAGTGTTCTCTGGCTTCATAGGCCACTTGTGTCACCCAGTAGGGGAGAAAATAAACCTTCCAGAAGTTAAAGTAGACTACACATATTTTATCAGTTTGAACTTCTTGATTATACTCCCAATTTACATAAAATTTTGTAGAAGTCCTTCAATTTTTAACTCAAATTATGTTATCTGTTTAAAAAATAAATCTTCGAGATCATCATAGATTCCTGCAACAAGTGTTTATGGACTCATAATGTGTCAAGAACAAAGAATAAGCAATACAAGTGATAGGACACTTTGCGTGAAAATTATACTGTAGCTAATACTACTACTTCAGGGTGGGAAGAAGAGAAAAGGAGTCCATTTAATAGATTAAAATGCTGTCCCAATCTGTGTTTTTACCCAGTTGGAGGTAGAGTGAATTTGTGGAGAAATAAAGTCTTTCTTACAAGGAGGCTTTAACGGTATTTCTGTAACTATAGCATTTATTTTACTAATAGGAAGGGAACACAAGTATGGAGTGGTCATATTAGAGACAGAGTGCTATTGTCTTGCACAAACACAGAAAACATCTTGCAGAGCTTACAGGAAAAAAGCAAAGCCTTTCTAAATATCAATTGGTAACAATTGATAGTCTATTGACAATATGTTTGAGGAGGTGCATAATCAAAGATAAAACTCAACAGCAAGGTTCCTGAAGGTACAACTTGATGTGACCTTTCAACTTGGAAGAACAATTGTAAGGACATATCAAACATGACAGACACAAAGGAGGATTCACAAGGGCCAAAAATGATTCTTTACACACAAAGTTAGGAAATGGGGAGACACGGCACAAATACTGAAACCCAACACATATAGTACATATAGCAAATTGTGAACATAGCAAATTATAAATTGGTGTGAGGGATAAACTACAGATCATTCTCATTAAAAGGATGGGCATTATCAGCCTAAACAAATTTCTCATTAAGAACCAAAAAAGTTCCCAGGTGCCTGGGTGGCTCAGTCAGTTGAGCGTCAACTTTGGTTCAGGTTACCATCTCGTGGTTCACCAGTTCAAGACCCACATTGGGCTCTGTGTTGACATCTCAGAGCTTGGAGCCTGCTTTGGATTCTGTGTCTCCCTCTCTCTCTGCCCCTCCCCTGCCTCTCACTCTGTCTATCTCTCTCTCTCTCTTAAAAAATAAACATTAAAAAATATTTTTTAAAAGAACTAAAAAAGTTTCCCCAAAATTAATTAAATATCAACAGTAGAACTGAATGACTTCTATCTGTGCTTTGCCATCAGAGGTCTGGTGCCCAGAGTGGGCAAGTAAGCAGAATCCCTTGTAGAATTCTGCCTACATGGGACTGAAGCTTGTCTGGGTATACTACACTACTCTAACATTTAGCAAAGATAATTAAGGTCAACACCAAAAACAAACAAAACAACAACAACAAAAAAAAAAAAACACAAAAAAAAACCAGAACTACAGGAACTCTTTGTAGTGATCACACAATGAGAATGTAGAGATGAAATAATATGAGTTAATCTTAAAACTATTTGGTTCACTTATTTTGGATTCCTGGATCCAATATTTCATATACATTCTCCTCTTCCACCCTTTTCCCTTTCCCTTTTCCTGACAGTCTCCTACAGCTCCAGTGTTATTTTATGCTATAAAAAATATTTTACTCATGCAATTGAAATGCTTTTTAACTTTCAGGCTCAGTAGGGAAAAATATGGAGGTGTTTAATTCTCCAGTTTTATATTTTTTCATGGGAAATGAAAGTCAAAATCTGAAAAGTAGCAACTTGCAGTAAAACATTATTTTTCTTCTTTCCCCAATATGTCTAAATGGCATCAAGTTCAAATACTTTATTACAGATAATCCGAGCCAATTTAAATGTCCAATTTCTCAATAAAACATGAATCAAGAAAAGTCAATATCTTTGCAAATGTGATTCCAAATTTTGCCCTCAGATAGTCTAACTAAATTTCCACTCACTTCAGTGTGAGTTATAAAAAGTACATCTGAGGGGAGAATTTGGCCCATGAAATTTAAAATGATTGTAGGGGAAGTAAAATATTTCTTATGCTTATGATTATATAGTAGCTGTGGAACTTTCAAAAGGAAGACATTAAAAATCCATAATATAACAAAATTTAATTAAAAAGTTGTTAATTTAACTAGATTTAAAGAGCTTTAACTTATTTTAAAGAACACATCTAATAAAGAGTGCTTTATTCATTCGTTTAAAAATATTTATTCATACCAACATCACTTATATTTCAAAGGATAAAATTTCCTAGCCCAATAATATTCCATACAATTAGGTCTAATGTAAACACTGAAAAAGTTCCAAATATTGACTATATAAAGAAAGAACATTTTTGACCCATGTAATATATTTATTTACAAATATATGATTCTAAGACTGGGTTCTAAGAACAGACAGAGACAAACAGTAAATAGCTAAAATAACTAAATAGCTGAAACAAACTGGCTTTAATTATGTTTTCCACTGAATCATGAGCAAAAAGTTTGTATTAGATCTTTAGTGACATAATAATCACTCTGATTTTCCTGCTCTGGAAACACTTCTGCCAGCATCTGCCCTTGCAGTACTGACTCCCTGCAGAACAGGTGTCTTGGATTTACATTCATTTCATTCTTGTCTTGCCTCTTCCCATATGACTGGCACTATGCATAGTTTAGACCTTCAAAGCCCTCATATGATTTTGCTACTCTAGTTCCTCTCTGTATGAATTGTAGACATCACTACTAGATTAATATCCCTTAAGTATCATTTTGAATTCCCTTTCTTCAATAATTTGAGTAATTCCACATACCAGCTGGATATTCCAAAAATCCTTATCTTGAAGTCAAAAGGCTGTCCACAACCTTATTCCATCTTATCCGTCCATTCTGAACTCCCACTATTCTTTTAGCCTCCTCTTTCAATCAAATCCACTTATTGTCCCTTTCCTTAAACTTTATCATACCTGGCTCAATGTTGTCCTTACCTTTTTTCCATTGCCTGAAATGTCCTTTTTGTTATTCTCTTCTTATTGAATTTCTACCATCCCTCACAGCCCAATTTATGCTTTATCTTTTCCATGAAACCATTTCTGATCACCAAAATTGGAAGTGATCTCTCCTATTTTTAAATAGCCATGGTTTTTGTTTCCTGTTCATTAATTTGGCACTTAAAAATCACTATCTTATCCATCCTCCTGGATAGGAAGAACAAATATTGTTAAAATGTTGATACTACCCAAAGCAATCTACATATTCCATGCAATCCCTATCAAAGTAACACCAACATTCTTCACAGAGCTAGAACAAATAATCCTAAAATTTGTATGGAACCAGAAAAGACCCCGAATAGCCAAAGCAATCTTGAAAAAGAAAACCAAAGCAGGAGGCATCACAGTCCCAGACTTCAAGCTATACTACAAAGCTGTAATCATCAAGACAATATGGTACTGGCACAAGAACAGACTCTCAGATCAATGGAACACAATACAGAACACAGAAATGGACCCACAAACGTATGGCCAACTAATCTTTGACAAAGCAGGAAAGAATATCCAATGGTATAAAGACAGTCTCTTAAGCAAGTGGTGCTGGGAAAACTGGATGGCAACATGCAGAAGAATGAACCTGGACCACTCCCTTACACCATACACAAAAATAAATTCAAAATGGATGAAAGACCTCAATGTAAGACAGGAAGCCATCAAAATCCTCAAGGAGAAAGCAGGCAAAAACTTTGATCTTGCCTGCAGCAACTTCTTACTCAACACATCTCTGGAGGCAAGGGAAACAAAAGCAAAAATGAACAACTGGGACCTCATCAAAATAAAAAGCTTCTGCACAGCGAAGGAAACAATCAGCAAAACTAAAAGGCAACTGACAGAATGGGAGAAGATATTTGCAAATGACATATCAGATAAAGGGTTAGTATCCAAAATCTATAAAGAACTTATCAAACTCAACACCCCCCAAAAAATAATCCAGTGAAGAAATGGGCAAAAGTCATGAGTAGACACTTCTCCAAAGAAGACCTCCAGATGGCCGACCGACACATGAAAAAATGCTCAACATCACTCATCATCAGGGAAATACAAATCAAAACCACAATGAGATACCACCTTATACCTGTCAGAATGGCTAACATTAACAACTTAGGCAACAACAGATGTTGGCGGGGATGTGGAGAAAGAGGATCTCTTTTGCATTGTTGGTGGCAGTGCAAGCTGGTGCAGCCACTCTGGAAAACACTATGGAGTTTCCTCAAAAAACTAAAAATAGAACTACTCTACGACCCAGCAATTGCACTACTAGGTATTTATCCAAGGGATACAGGTGTGCTGTTTCAAAGGGACACATGCACCCCCATGTTTATAGCAGCACTATCAACAATAGCCAAAGTATGGAAAGAGCCCAAATGTCCATTGATGGATGAATGGATAAGGAAGAGGTGCTATACACACACACACACACACACACACACACACACACACACACACACAATGGAGTATTACTCAGCAATCAAAAAGAATACAATCTTGCCATTTGCAGCTACGTGAATGGAACTGGAGAGTATTATGCTAAGTGAAATTAGTCAGTCAGAGAAAGACAAAAATCATATGACTTCACTCATATGAGGACTTTAAGAGACAAAACAGATGAACATAAGGGAAGGGAAACAAAAATAATATAAAAACAGGGAGGGGGCAAAACAGAAGAGACTCATAAATATGGAGACCAAATTGAGGATTACTGGAGGGGTTGTGGGAGGGGGGATAGGCTAAATGGGTAAGGGGCATTAAGGAATCTACTCCTGAAATCACTGTTGCACTATATGCTAAATAATTTGAATGTAAAATTTAAAAAGTAAAAAATAAAATTAAAAAACAAAAAATCACTATCTTCTATTGTTAGGGGTGTGTGTGTGTGTGTTTCCAATATCTACTTAATTAGATGTTAAGGTCTTCAAAGGTGGATTCTACATCTTACATTTTATATCCTTATTTACCTAGCATCCCACTTTAAAGATAGCCCAGAGTGAGCCACCTCATACATTACATACCTCTATGGGCTTCAGTCATAGCACAGTTAGTGTTATTGACTCCCTCTGGGGCTTGCAGTGCACAACTTGGCTATAAATGGCAACTGACTGGTCTATAAAATAAACTTAATATTTATACATGTTTTCTGCCTTTCTTGTATCCTTCACGAATTTTTTATAACAAAACTTTCTTAATAGTTTACAGACTCCTTTGACTTCTTACTATTGAAGAGTAGTAGAATATGCCTTTTTGGCAAAAAGGATTACTTTGAGCTGATTATTTTTGAGAAACATCCGACACGGGAGAAGCTCTGAAAATAGAGTAGAAGTTACCTTCTGCAAAAGAAATTTACATTTATAAAGGACATCTACATTAGTAAGTTGTCTTCCTTTAGGTACCAGGAGAAGGGTGATTTTAAATCACAAGAAACTTATTAATGGCGGAACAGTGACTAAAATCCACATAACATTCCTTACTCTACCATGCTTTTCCTGGTAACCTCCCATAACTGGCTTCTCCCCTCCTCCCTCAGTATCTTTTGTCTTTAGCTGGATGGTATTTAAGGTGGTGGTTTGGGCCATCTGGAGGAGTTACTCAGTTTTCCTGGGTATCTCACATGTATGTGTGAGATACATGTATGTCAATAAACTTCTGTTTGTTGTTGTTTTGTTAATCTGTCTTTTATTACTTGTGGTCTCAGCCAAAAACTCAGGAAGATTATTTTTCCTCCTTTACAGTTCTGCTGAAAAGGAAGGGGCCCACTGGTACACCCCACTTGTACCAAAGCCTGCAGATGGTATTAAAAGGTAAACTGAGGGGCGCCTGGGTGGCTCAGTCGGTTGAGCGTCCGACTTCAGCCCAGGTCATGATCTCACGGTCCATGGGTTGGAGCCCCGCATTGGGCTCTGTGCTGACAGCTCAGAGCCCGGAGCCTGTTTCAGATTCTGTGCCTCCCTCTCTCTCTGACCCTCCCCTGTTCATACTGTGTCTCTCTCTGTCTCAAAAATAAATAAACATTAAAAAAAATTAAAAAAAAAAAGGTAAACTGAGACAATACGAAAATTATTAAGACCATATTTGGGCAAAAATCGATTCAAAGTGAGCAGCCCAAAATGGGAAGTGGTAAGGAGCACTTCACTCACAGGAGCTGGGAGAAACTTTTTCTTTAATTTTTTTAAAATGTTTTATTCATTTTTGAGACAGAGACAGAGAGCAAGTGGGGGAGGGGCAGAGAGAGAGGGAGACACAGGATCTGAAGCAGGCTCCAGGCTTCCAGCCATCAGCACAGAGCCCGATGTGGGGCTTGAACTCATGAACCGCAAGAGCATGACCTGAGATGAAGTTAGAGCTTAACGGACTGAGCCACCCAGGGTCCCCAGGGGGTTGGGAGACTTTTATAGAGAAAGGGTAGAAGCAAGATAAGGAAATTATTAATTGGCAATAGCTGAAAACCTATTTGGCTGTTTATGATTGCTTGTCCTCCATATTTTGATTTTGTAACCTTGAGGCATTTACAGGCTGATGTTGGTTTGCTTATGTAGGCCACCACTGCATTAGAGCCACAACCATCTAAAACCTCCTTGTTTAAACAGTTTAACAATGGGATCCTGGGAAACCAGCAGAAGCCCGCGAAGGATAAGAATTCTTACCGAAGTCAGCTCTCCGGAGATCCCTGTCTGTAGGGTCCAGTCCAGAGAGGAAGGTTAAATTTCACGTGACCTTTCTTTTTCAAATTCAAATTAACAGGACTAAGACATTTATAAGAATCAGTTCTGTGAATTGTAACTCTTCCGGATTTGGTTTTGGGGTGCCCAGTGGTTACTGATACTTTCCCTCCCAGGGATGGTTATTGCTTCCCCGTTTGTCTGGTTTTGTGTCCTGAAAACTTGGCTTGGCCTTCTTTTTCTTTCTGCCCAGGGTACACAGATTGTTGGTTCTTGCGTGTGCAGGTGGCTCATCCATCAGGTTGGGGGCCAAAAATATGGCTGGACAGAAATGTGCATCACACCTCATTTGAGGCTGGTGTCCTACCAACTGATAGCAGCTCAGGGGAGTTGTCTTACTTTCTTTTGGCTCCTTGAGCGTGGCCCTGGATCCCAGGAGGACCGCATCTCTTGTACCTTCTTTGGGGATGCCTCTTGCATCCATGGTTAGGTCAATAAAAAGATTATTCTTTTATTCTTGGGTGGCTTAGTCAGTTAAGGGCCTGACTTGAGCTCAGGTCATAATCTCACAGTTCATGGCTTTGAGCCCCACGTTGGGCTCTGTGCTGACAGCTCAGAGCCTGCAGCCTGCTTTCGATTCTATGTCTCCTTCTTTCTCTGCCTCTTCCCTGCTCCACTCTGTCTCTCTTTTAAAAATAAACATAAACAAAAAAAAAATTTTTAAAGATTACTGGCTTTGATTTTGAGTCACCTGTATGTGTAATTTTGTTTTAAAAGAGAAAGGGGAAAAAAAAAACTTTTAAAAGGCATTCAGTGCTGTCAGAAATTATTATTTGTCCTGGCCAAAACCTGATAATAGGATTGTTTGAAAGAATTTTTATTTTTTTTTTCCAACGTTTATTTATTTTTGGGACAGAGAGAGACAGAGCATGAACGGGGGAGGGGCAGAGAGAGAGGGAAACACAGAATCGGAAGCAGGCTCCAGGCTCTGAGCCATCAGCCCAGAGCCTGACGCGGGGCTCGAACTCACGGACCGCGAGATTGTGACCTGGCTGAAGTCGGACGCTTAACTGACTGCGCCACCCAGGCGCCCCTGAAAGAATTTTTAAAGAAGCTCTATGATTAGTTGCTGGCCTAACTGGAAGCTGATATTCAGAGCCTGATAAGAAATTTTTGCGGGAGCTGGATGGGCTTCTCTCATAAGCTGAAATGGAACTATATACCCAGAAGGAAATAAACCATTTTGAAGCTTTTATGGAATGATTTATTAAAATATTTCAAAAACACACAATTCTAAATCTAAAACGTAAGAATCTTTTGATTTCCATCTTAGTTGGAAATCTTTGCCCTCCTAGAAGAAGTAAATTGAAAAAAATGTAGATGTGTGGGTGAGTCAGCCCTTGATATTATTCAGACTGTAGATACTGTAAAAGAGCAGGACATTGGAAACAGAACTGTCCTGCACTTAAGAAAGAGAAGGAAAATTTACTTAGATTACTCTAGACCTCAGATAATAGGCTAATTATGCCCCAAAACTCCTTCTTGGAGGAAACTACATCAACTACATCCTTTCTCTGTGCCTTTGAGATAAATTTTCTACTCTGTCCTCTCTAGGACCTGGAAGCCATCTCTAGGTATCTAGCCATCTGAGCAGGTAACTTGAACTTATTTCACTGGCCAGAAATACAATTTGGATTCAGTTGTTCTTTATTTATAAACTAGGGAGTCTTTTATTATTATACCTGTCTCATGACTGAAAATTTTCATGAAAGTTATAAGATCTCCTCCCCTATATAACTATTATAAAAAACAGAAGGCTGAGTCCAGAGAGTTGATTTCCTCAGTAGCTAATAGGATGATATTGTAAATGCCACAGAATCTCACATAAAAAGGGCCCTTGAGTACCTGCACCCATCATAGCTAAATTCAGAAGTAAATGAATGAAGAAATTATACTAAAAAATGAACAGAACACAAAGCTCAAAAAGAAATGAGAATCAAATTCTCATGAGTCCTCTTGTGAGCAATATCAGACACAGTAGAGCAATAAAGCAAAATCTTAAAACAGATAACTGATAAAGGAAAAGAACTGAATCTAGAATTTTATATCCAGGCAAGTTACCATTCAAATCTAAAAGAAAATAATGACATTTTCAAATATGGATGGATTCAGGACACCTGTGTGGCTCAGTCGGTTGGGTAAGCATCCAGTTCCTGATTTTGGCTCAGTTCATGATCTCATGGTTCCTGAGTTTGAGCCCACTTCGGGCTCCTCATAGTCAGTGTGGAGACTGCTTGGGATTCTCTCTCTCCCTTTCTCTCTCTCAAAATAAATAAATAAACTTAAAATATATATATATATATATGGATGGATTCACAAGATTTATTGCCCCCAAAACTGAAAGAATATAAAAGATGCAATCAAGGAAGAAGAGATACAAAACTAAGTTGAGGCAATGATATAATGAAGGTGATAATTTACATCATTATGGATTGTAAAACTTCAAAAATCAGCTAAAGTATTAATCTAGACCTATAATTCAAGACACTATTGACACGACAAATGAGAGGTGTATATGCGTGTGGAGGATGCAGAGGAAAAACAGAGGTGAATAAAAGCATGTTAAAGTTTGGATCTAATTTTGGTTGATTGGCTCTAGATGTTGTTAGACAAAAAGCTAGGTAAATATGTTAACATTTTCAGGATGTTCTTAAGAAGTAGAAAAAAGTAAAAAAGAAAAATTGAGGGGAAAAATAGTAAAGAAAAAACACAAAACAAGAGGGAAAAGTCAAAACATAGACTTAATTAATTACAACCAATATAAATGGGTTTAGAATAATCTGTAAGATGTGGAAGACACCCAAATGTCCAAAAGATGATGTATAAATGAAATGTGATACAAAAATACAATGCAGTATCATTCAGTGTTTAAAAAGAAGGAAATTCTGACACCTGCTACAATATGGATAGATACTATATAATTCTACCTATATGACCTTCTTAAAGTAGTTGAATTCTAGAAACAGAAGGTGGTTGCCAGGAACTGGGGGAAAGGAGAAATGGGGATTGTTGTTTAATGGGTATAAGAGTTTCATTTTGCAAGATTAAAAAATTCAGTGGATTTGTTGCACAACTTAACACTACTGAATGGTAGACTTATAAACAATTAAGATGGTAATTTTTTTAAGTTTATTTATTCATTTTGAGAGTGAGAGTATGCATGTGGGAGGGGCAGAGAGAGAGGAAAAGAGAACCCCAAGCAGGTTCTGCACTGTCAGTGCAGAGCCCAACATGAGGCTCGAACTCACAAACCGTGAGATCATGACCTGAGCCAAAATCAAGAGTTGGATGCTTAACCAACTGAACCACTCAGGCGCCCCAAGATGGCAAATTTTATGTTACATATTTTTGAAAAAATTAAATTTTTTTAATTATTAAAAAGAAGAAAAAAACTGTAAGAGAGAGAGTCACTGATTGGACCCAAAGAGAAAAGCTAATGCATAGCTTTCTACAGCACAGTTTCCAAGAGTCCCTCTTGCAAGAGCCTAAGCACTAAACTGACTGGAACAAAAACAGAAACAAAACAAAAACAAAAACAAAAAACAAAAACAAAACTGGAATTATGTCACAGAGGCTGAACATACTGAATAAAATTAAAAATCAGTAATAATCAAATATTTAAAACTTACCAATAAGAAAATCTTACAAAACAAAAACTCACAGAGTGGAAACAAACTGGTAATTAATTGAAAAAATATACAGCCTCGATTATTTAAAAAAAAAAGTATTAAAAATAAATGAACTGTATCTTAATAAAAAAAAATTGGGTGGAAAAGCAAAATAAACCCAAAGAAAGTGTAGCAAGAGATGCAACAATAGTAAAAGAATAAATTAATAGGACAGAAACAACAAGGTCTGTGGATTCAGCTGTCTAAAAGAATGAAATCTTGGGGCACCTGGTTGGCTCAGTAGGTTAAGCATCTGACTTTGGCTCAGGTCATGATCTTGAGGTTTGTGAGATGGAGCCTTGCGAGGGGCTCTGTGCTGACAGCTCAGAGCCTGGAGCCTGCTTCGGATATTCTGTGTCTCCCTCCCTCTCTGCCCCTCCCCGCTTGTGCTCGGTCTCTCTCCCTCTCTCTAAAAAATAAACATTAAAAAAAAATTTAAAAAAAGAATGAAATCTTGCCATTTACAACAACGTGGATGGAGCTAGACAGTATTATGCTAAGTGAAATAAGTCGGTCAGAGAAAGACAAATACCGTATGATTTCACTCATATGTGGAATTTAAGAAACAAAACAGATGAACATAGGGGAGGGGGTAAAAAAAGAGAGGGAAGCAAACCATAAGAGACTTAACTATAGAGAATAAACTGAGGGTTGCTGGAGGGGAGGTGGGTGGGGATGGGCTAGATGAGTGATGGGTATTAAGGAGGGCACTTTTGTGTTGAGCACTGGGTATTACTGGGTATTACATGTATCACTAAATTCTACTCCTGAAACCAGTATTACACTATATGTTAACTAACTAGAATTTAAATAAAAACTTTAAAAACAAAAACTAAAACTAAATCAAAAAACAAAAAATAGAATAGACTTGATTAAAACAAAAAGTAGTATTTGAAAAAAATTAAAAAGACAAATTTAGGGCAATTATAATCAAGAAAAATGTGAGAATACAACTAATAACAAAGGAGACCATTAGTGATTCAGAGTTTTACGGAATTCCAGATTTTAGTTACTACCATCAGTAATCTTGTACCAATGAATTCGGAGATCCCCTACATGAATCAGATAATTTTCCCTGGAAGATATAAATCGCCAAAACTTGCAGTAATGGAAAACCCAAAAGAACAAAAATAAAAAAGCTCAATAGGTAACTTACAAAAGGAGGCTGACTGGAGATAAAATTAAGATCAAGGAACCCATAAGCCTCCTTTTATATGAACAGATCCAGAATTTAATTTAATTAAATCTAATTATCTAATCTCACAGGCTACAATATTCTGAATTAAAAGTGGACAAATGTACCACAAGAAGAGTTCTGTTTCACTTTTGAATATGAAGTAAAAACGCCTAAATGTATTCATACATTAACAAATAAAACAACGTATTAAGGAAAAAAACTAACAATATGTCAGATTTAAAATAGGCTGCAAGGATGATTCAATATTAGAAAATCTATTATTTTGATTCCCTATATTAACAAATTAACAGAAAAAAATTCAACAGTTGCCCCACATTTTTCAAACAAAAGCCAACATACATTAATCTTTAAAAGAAAAATTATTAGCAAATTAGAACTCAAAAGAAATATCCAGATCTGAAAATAGATATGATTTGAAAAAACGTCCAGAATAGGAAAACAGATATAAACCAGAATTTAAGAGCAAATATCATAACTAAGAAGCGAATATTAGCATAGTCTTTAGGAAGTTCAATGTTGAAGTCAGCCTGCCTGAATTTGAACCTGGCAACACCACTTCCTAGCTGTTGGATTTGTATCTGGCATCAGGGAGGGAAGAAATGGATGTGATCTTCTCCTTACTCTTCTCTTTTCTTTCTCTAGTTGAATAGGCCTCTCTTCTCCCCACCCCTACTATAAATTCTCACACTAGCTTTCTTTCTGTATAGCAAGTAACAGAGAGGAGGAAGCAGAAATTGGGTTCATGTGTCTGTGCTCTGATTTGTTTGCTTTGAGGTTGATTCTCTTTCCTTTCCTTTTCTTTTCTCTTTTCCTTTCTTTTCTTTTCTTCTTTTCTTTTCTTTTCTCTTTTCTTTTCTTTTTTTAGAGAAAGAACAGCAGAATTTAATCTCCTATTAAATTATGCTCACCAAAATGGGGGGAAACAAAGCTTGTGATATCCCAAAGTTCAGAATCCATTCATTTACTGTATTGCTATGCCTTGGTTCTGCAAGAACTGATCATTATATGAACACATTTGATGGAAACTTTGTAAAATAGGAAGAGGTCAAAAAGGGAATTGTATTCCTTGGAGTCCATTTGGTACCTTTTTAATATGTTTTCTTTGTTCTTATGTATTTTTAGATTTTAAAAACTTGGGAAATTACCATCTTAATTTTGTATTTTATTTTTGCTTAAAATTATGCTATGGGTGTTTTCTCATGTTATTAAATATGCTTCCAAGTATTTCAATGACTAGAAAATAATTCATTTGTTTACTTTTTAATTTCTTATCATAAGCAATGCTGCAATGAACATCTTTGTGAATAGATATTTAAATATATGAATATTATGAATGTTATGTGTAACACCAAATTGCTTTCCAATGAAGCCATTCTAATTTATAATCTTACCAGCAGGGTATTTAATTTTACCCATAGATTTAGATGTGTTAATAAATATTTCAGTTGTATCTGTGAAATCTCCATAACGCTCAGAAAAAGTCAAAACAAAATGTGAAAGACCCAAACAATAAGGTAGTTTTGGAGATGTGGGAACATGCTTCTTCTTATTTTTATTAAAAAAAGAAAAAGCATGAGTTTTTACTACGCACCAATACTGACCATTACTTTTGATACATAATTTCATAAAATTTATTAAATAAATGTAAGTTAATTCCAATTATTTTTATTATTATGTTTGAGCACTAATTTGTAACTATAGGAATGATTTAAGGAAAAAGCTATTAATTCGTACACAGATCCTTAAAGTCAAAGGCAGCAGTTACCTCAGGAAAAAAATTTAACCCAAATTCTTAATTGATATGGAAAATATAAGATGGTTTTGTGCTTTGTGGAAGTGCTTTCATATTATAGCAGAGCTACAGAAACTAAGTTGTCTGAGTTCTGCTCTTTTCTTGCTTGAAAAAAATGTTTGTTTTTATATACTTATTTTTTTTAATGATTATTTATTTTTGAGAGACAAAGAACACAAGTGGGGGGAGGTGCAGAGAAACAGTGAGACAGGATCTGAAAGTAGGCTCCCGGCTGACAGTACAGAGCTCACTGTGGGGCTCAAAGTCACCAACCACAAGATTATGGCCTGAGCGAAAGTCCGGTGCTTAACTGAGACACCCAGGTGCCCCCAAAATGTATGTTTTTATTTATTTGTAATTATTTTTTAATTTTTTTTTTTGAATTTACATCCAAATTAGTTAGCATATAGTGCAACAATGATTTCAGGAGTAGATTCCTTAATGCCCCTTACCCATTTAGCCCATCCCTCTTCTCACAACCCCTCCAGTAACCCTCTGTTTGTTCTCCATATTTATGAGTCTCTTCTGTTTTGTCCCCCTCCCTGTTTTTATATTATTTTTGTTTCCCTTCTCTTATGTCCACCTGTCTTGTCTCTTAAAGTCCTCATATGAGTGAAATCATAGGATATTTGTCTTTCTCTGACTGACTAATTTCACTTAGCATAATACCCTCCAGTTCCATCCATGTAATCGCAAATGGCAAGATTGCATTCTTTTTGATTGCCGGGTAATACTCCATTATATATATATATATATATATATATATATATATATATATATAGCACCTCTTCTTTATCCATTCATTTATCGATGGACATTTGGGCTCTTTCCATACTTTGGCTATTGTTGATAGTGCTGCTATAAACATGGGGGTGCATGTGTCCCTTTGAAACAGCACACCTGTATCCCTTGGATAAATACCTAGTAGTGCAATTGCTGGGTTGTAGGGTAGTTCTATTTTTAGTTTTTTGAGGAACCTCCATACTGTTTTCCAGAGTGGCTGCACCAGCTTGCGTTCCCATTGAGGTTGATTTTCTTAAGGACTGATTCTTCTTTACCTGAGTTGCCTATCTGGCAGATGATCCCCTCCCTACTGAGGGACAACTTTACTCCCTGTAGCACTCACATAGGGTTCACCTGGCAATGGAGATGTCCACGTTGGGTGTATGACAGCTTGGCTGAGGGACCAGCTAGGCAGTCCTAAAGCCTGAGTCTCCCTTTGCCACTTTTCATGTCCTTCCAGGTGAAGCCATAGGGAATCATTGGAGTTCTCTTCCAGATACTCAAAGGCCCACCAGGACCTTTCCAGAATATACCTTTGTATTCACACATACTACACTCTGGTCCCTTCATGACCAGCAAGGATGAGTTACCATAACTATCTCCTTTTCAGAAATCTTCAGACAAGAATCTGGCTCTAGTCTTTTTATGTTTAAGCACATCTTTAAATTTCTATAGGCCTACATTTCTTTCACCACCTCCAGCCTATAGGGATAAGAACAAAATGGTGTACTTCTAAGCATACAGAACACCTTCCAGCAAATACCCTTTCTTTCCAAATTTCCTCTTCCTCTCATTGATAAAGACTGTCAAAGCAGGTTAGCCTTACTGGCACTTGGGGTTAGACTGAAAATCTTATGCCGAGAACCAGGCTTTCTTTGAAAAAAAAATTTTTTAATGTTTTTTGTTTGTTTGTTTGTTTGTTTGTTTGTTTTTTGAGAGAGAGACATAGACAGAGTGTGAGCAGGGGAGGGGCAGAGAGAGAGGGAGACACAGAATCTGAAGCAAGCTTCAGGCTCTGAACCGTCAGCACAGAGCCCAATGTGGGGTCCGAACTCGTGAACTGTGAGATCATGACCTGAGCCGAAGTTGGACGCTTAACTGAGTGAGGACCAAGCCCTTTCGGAACTCGACCTTGGAAAAATTAGTAACATTGCTCTCTGTAGAAATCTGTCTCCACTGTTAGTCTTACACTATTTGGAAACCTCAAGAGACAACAAAGATTTCAATCATCTAACATTACTACATATAAAATTGAAAACTTTAAAATTATAAGAGGAAAATATAAAAGAATATCTTCATGACTTTGGAGTGCAGAAAACTTCTTCAAGAATATTTTTAAATGTAAGATATCGATACAACAGAACACATCAAAATTCAAAACTTCTGAACTGTTCAAGAAATCATTATAGTATTAAAAGACACACTGTGGACTAAGAAAAATATTTGCAACATGTGTAATGTAGCATACCAGTAGAAAAAGACAGATATCTAAAAGAAAAGTAGAGAGTGGAGGAAAATGGAAAAGTCAATAAAAGTAAAAATTTAAACGGCCATTGGAAAGATGGTTAACTTCTGTAGTAACCAGGGAAAGAGAAACTGAAGCAACAGTGAGATCACATTTTTAATTCCATCAAGGAGGCAAAAATCTAAAAGCTGAACAAGGACCTAAAGTTCCTGAAGTGTGGGGAAATGGGTGCTCTCTCATCGTATAAACTGTGAGATCCACTTTGGGGAGAAACTGAGCAATATGTGTTAAACCTAAATATGTATATATTCTTTTACTTTGCAGTTCTATTTATAGGTTCCCACTGTTACAGAAACACTAGCACATATGCTCAGGGAGAATTGTAAAAGAATGTTGTCACAATATTCATTGTAATTGCAATTATAAATTCAAATATGATATAGTGGCAGATAGAGTAGTTAAAATGAATCAGCTAGATCTGTGCGTCTCAAGATGGGTAGGTCCCAAATACATAACATTGAGTGATAAAAGCAATTTGTACAATTTTTTGCACAATATTACTTATATAAAAATAACAAAATATATGAAACCACGCTATACATGTTTATGGATACATCTATGTAAGCAAAAGATACTAAAGTTCTGAAAAATATACATTATAAATGCATAAAACCATTTGTCTCTGCAGAGGAAAGGGTGAGACTGGGATCAGAATTGGTTTTTAAAGGTACTTTAGCTTTAAACAGAGTGTTCTAGTTTTTTTACAAAGAGAATGGATTTTTGGCATTACACAATTAGTTCAAAAAATAAAAATGAGGGAAAAGTGAGATTAGACTCTAGAGATCAAAAGATTATGCTTTAGCTTTTGGGTCCATAGGAAAAATCATCAAATGTCTGAAAATCAGTTTCCTCTTTTACTAACAGGGTATACTCATATATACATACACATACATACATATATATATATATATATGTATGTGTATGTATATGTGTGTGTGTAAAATATATCTATATATGTATATAGATATAGATATATATATAGAGAGAGTTTTGGATGATTTAATGTTGATAACACACAGAGCACTACAGGTGCTCAGAAAAAAACGCCAGTTTTCTTCCCTTTGCATTCAGTGAAAATGGAGTATACACAATTGTACTTAAAGTCTTTCATGAGGGTGAACCTAATTTGTGGGTTCACAGTCCATATTCAGTCTATCTGGAAAACACTTGACCATGGGGGTGAGAGAGAACTCAAGCCCTAAATTCAGACTTGATTCATTAATCTGTATAGAGTCTTGACTTCTCTTTAAAACTCATTTGACAGCTTTGAAACACTTTATTTTCCCCCAAAGGAACTAAAACCTTATTACATTAATTACCTTAGAAAATGAGAGAAAAGAACCAAAGGTCTTTGAAAAAACATTTTTTTCCTTCTTTGACAAATATTTCTAGGCACAGTAAAATTAAATATCCCATTGTAAAAAGATAAAGTGCCCCCAGTTGGGATATTACTTTCTGAATAATCCTGTGGATATTCCCAGTCTGAGCACCAAACCGTAACTCACTCTTAGAGGTTTGCTAGAATCATAAACTGCCAGAGTACAGTTTTATGAAGGTTCAGAAGGACAGTCTGAACTTGCCCAATTAAACAGATTAAATTTTAGTTGTGAATTCAGGCCAGGGCCATGCATTATTGTTTTTCTACAGAATAAACATAAATTTGCCAATGCAGTGAAGCTTGCAGCTGGTGAAAGTCCTTTTTCCCAATTTTCCCAATGGAAACGTTTATTTATTTAACTCCATTTATGAAGTTAAAAAGCAATCTAATGCATGTAACGTAGAAAAATGAAGAAAGAAAACATCTGTAACCTAGAAATAAACATTTGGGACTAAATTGTTTCTTAGTTATTTGTGAACTATTTTAATGTGAGTTACATGCAAGCATGGGGGTGCACAATTCCACAAACAATAAAATATACCTTTAAAATATAATGTACCAGTGCCCAAGTAGCGATGGAGTTAATACCTCTAGAAAAATATTTGGCTGGGACCCCGCATGACTCAGTCGATTAAGCGTCCGACTCTTGATTTCAACTTAGGTCATGATCTCACAGATTTTAGGATCAAGCCCCACGTCGGGCTTTCTGCTGACAATGTAGAACTTGCTTGGGATTCTCCTCCCTCTCTCTCCCCTCCCCTCCCATTCCCAGCTCCTTTTCTCTCTTTCTCTCTCAAAATAGATTAAAAAACAATAAAAAAAAAGAAAATATTTCACATTAAGAACTATATATCCAAATTTAATTACTCATGCAGGATAAAATTTTCTTTTTGTTTAGGTTGACCCATATATTTTCATTAAAAAAGGATAATAGTCTGAAGAGAATGAGAATGTATCGATATTCATAAAATCTTTGACAATTTGGGGTCAGAGGCAGGAAGCAGAGCAGAGGCATTACTTATAAAGATTAAATGTTATTGTTTTACCTTGAGTTTGCTTTCTCCTTGATTAAAAAATTAGTCATTTTCCTTACACAACCTAAGGTATCATAAAGTCATTAACACTTCACCTGTGACAACCTATATAAATATGAAAAAATAAGGTACCATCTTTCTGCAGAACTGCCACATGATCTAAATAGCTTGTGAGCAGTGTTTGCAATAATAGTACACTAAATATAAAATTTGTACATTGACATTGCAAGATTTCTTAATGCACATGTAATAAAAATGGCTATTAATGAGTATTTGCACAATGTAAAACTTCTTTCAATATTTTTCCCCTCAGAGATGTACAGAGATAAATAGATTTAATACACTTCAAGAAACACTTCTACTTCTTGGGAATATTGGAAGTTATAAACGTTCTATGTCAAAAAACATATGGCCTTAAGAACTATGGTTCGCTTTCTTGTGGGGATTTTCATGGCATTCTAATGCCCAGAGAAGCATGAGATCATCCTGAACAGACTGACACTTTTTGAACCAACGTGTAATAACTTGGGGCTTCACTTGGGGGTCCCTCTCTTGTGCATATGCATATAAAGCGCACATGCATTTACTCAAATAGCCAGGTTCGAGGAATCAAAAGCAGGAAGAAAATTATAGTCGTTTCCAGATGCTGTTATAATCAGATCTGAATTACCCATCGGCAAGCACCTCCTGGCAGGGAGCAGAGTAATGAATCCTGACAGATGGGACACCTGGGCCTCAAATCAAAGCAAATTCCCTCTTCCAGCAAGGCCCAATGTCGCTATCCATACAGAATGGCCTTCCTTCCCCATGCTGACTATTGGCAGTGTGGCTTCTGCCATCTTTCCAGTTTTATTTGCTACAAAACCTCCCCAGGAGCCTCATCCAGCAATCAAACTGATCCCTCACCTTGTCCAAACACACCCACTGCATTCGTACTACACCCAGGGTGTGCCTACTCTCTTTAACTGAAATTTCTCCCTTCATCACTCTGCCTTCCAATTTTGCTTACCTTCAAACCTAAAAACTGAAACAAAACACAGGCAGAACCACGGACACATACACACACATATACCCCTTACCTCCTCTTTGATGTCCTCCTTGATCTTCTCGGAAAAATGATCTTCGTCCAATCTGAACATCAGATGCACTCATCCATATTGTCTAGTTTACTTATAACCTTTTTGGACTTTGGCTCTGGGTACTTTCTTTCCAAACCTGGCAGGCAATTATGAGAAGATGGAGGGGAATGGGAGTCTTGCCGAAGGGGTCTGTCCTATTCACACACCATGAGCTACAGAGTTCTCTCTATAGCGAAGTTTCTTCAGTTGCAAAACAAAGGAATTGGGCCCATTAATCTCTAAGATACATTCGAATTCTAAAATTTGATAACTCTAGCATGTTACCTGAATCTGTAAGTTTTCATTTCTTGATTTCATATTCTTTACTCATTGTTTTAGTTTGCCAGGGCTAAAAAGTACCATGGTTTTCTGCTCCTCTTGCCTTCCATCACGTAAGTATAATTGACAGTTGGTCATAATCTCCTGTCTCAAAAGAATGTCATGAAAACACTACAATAAGAAAGATTTTAAAGCACACTGGGGACTATTTATCAGGCCCTACCAATAAATAGGAGCTAAACTGTTCACATTTCAAAAACATATTGGCTCTTTCATACCATAATAATGTGGATGCAACATGTACTGGTTGTATGGATCCTGATATTAAGCTTAACCCTAATGATACTTAATAAAAAAATCCCTTTGAAAATCTGATCCTCTATGAAAAACAAGTGTCAAGTTATTGCATTTCTTTTTCCAAGTTGATTGCCCCTTCTTAATCTCTTGGAATTTGGAAAATGCAATATCTTTGTGGAGCTAATCTGGTGATGAAGATTAGAGAATGGATTTAAACCAAATGTGAAGTACATTTCTCATATAATAAATGTAACATTGATGGATTTTTAATAAACTTATTGTCAGAACACCATGGTTTCTGTCTTTCATCTCTTCCCTAAATCATTCAAACCCATCTCTGAGATTGTGGATTTAATAAATCCACATTATTTCTAAACCTAGAGAAACCTAGCCAAGACTCATACCGGTGTCTTCCAGTGTTCCTACAGCCCTCAATTTTTGTAACAACATAGGCAAATTCTGATGTCAAATTCAGGAAGTGGTGGGGAACTCTTACTGAAGCCTGGACAGATTGCCAGTGTTTCCTACATGAATAATAAAAATAATAGTAACAATAAATCTGCATTCTAAATCAAATAGCCCAATTCTGAAAATAAATTTCCCCAGGAATTCTAAGGTACCAGAGAAACCAGATGAAACTGGGAAGAGAGGTTGCTGGGGTCTACAAGTATGGAGTACCATCGGTCCAGACTCCCCTCCCCGCCCCTCATAGGTCTAACCTACGTCTCAAGGGTACTCTTTCCTTGAATCCTGCCCATCATCACACATCCCATCCCATCACCCACCCCTACTCTTTACTTTCCCAGAGGAAACAAGTGCTTTCTTGTCCAACTCCACCCAAGTAAAGTTCTGTCCTCTCAGCTTGTTGGCCAAGGTGCCAGTATTCCTTCAGGCTGTCTTCATTATATTATTCACCTTGGATTCAAAGACGTTCATAAGAAATAAAATATATACATTCGTGTGCACAAATATATAACTCAGCATTTCAGTTTTCCTGACCAAATAAATGTGTATTGGTCTTTTGAAATGGTGTAAAAGTCACCCATTACTTGAAGTACTAAAAATGTAAAACAGCGTAGACTTTTATTCTAATTGCTTAATTTCCAATAAATAGATTTTATTTTAATATTGAATTATAGGGGGACCTAGGTGGCTCTGTCGGTTAAGCATAGACTTTGGCTTAGGTCATGATCTCATCATTCATGAGTTCAAGCCCCATGTCGGGCTCTGTGCTGACAGCTCAGAGCCTGGAGCCTGCTTTGGATTCTGTGTCTCCTTTTCTCTGCCCCTCCCCCCCATCTGTCAAAAATAAAAATTAAAAAATATATTGAATTAAAAAAATCACAGTATGCATGAAAGGTATCTAAGCTAGACTTTTAAAGTTCACTGTCTGCATCTATTTTCAAGTTCTTAATTCATGATATACTTAACTTGCTAAAGACAATTTTAAGGCTGATTTTCTTTACTAATTAAAACCTTGCAAAATACATAATGTGTAACAATTTAAAAATTCACTTCTATTCTGCATTGGGAAAGAGAAGACTTAAAAATGATTGCCAATTCTATTAACTGCATGTAAAGCTGCCCATAATTTTTCTTGCCTTCTCTTCTACTCATCTTCAAACTTTTTGTTGCTATTGTTACTTAAAGTGTTAAAACACAAAATTGTAACCTCACCTTCTGGAATAACACAAAAGTCAACTATTTCTTACTGTTCAACTCGAGAAATTGCTCATCCCCAGCTGAGGTAGTACACTGTAGAAAGTAATGTTTATGGATATGTGTTGTTCTATATTTACTTCAGTCAAATAAATATTGCTTGGTAATGTGAAAGAGCAGTGACTATGTTTTTTGTTATGTTTGACTTTACAGTGAGCACATATAAAAGGTCTTTTTTTTTTAGAAGTAAATTATTCATTAGGTTAGGCCATTTAAACCAAATTTACACAGGAGTTTGTCACTTCACAACTAAATTCTTCCTCATGTTACGTTTAGGCAATGAGAAGCAATTCAGTAAATACAGAGCTTAATGAGTGTATGTCTAAACAATACACCCCAAGGGTTCTCCTTACAGCTCACATCCCAGTATACCAATCTACGGTATTTCCCCTAGAAAGCACAGGTCTTCTGGGGCTGCATGTTGCTTTCATGCTCAGTGATATTCAACAAACTTACCAGAACCCGAAGAAAGCACAGCTTTCATATACTCGAGTGTGAGAATTTTGTGGGAAACTAACTGCAAAGGTAAAATCATCTGTTATATCACCCTTTTTATTCAGTAAATGGTAAGTACTCATTCAATCCATTCTTCAATTACACTATCATAAGCAGTAATTATAGATATGAAATATTAATAACTTTAAAGGATATGAACATTAATGTGATAGCAGGCATAGCCCTTGTGTAATTGGTTCTAACCAATCCACTTGCCATTTCTTCTCCTGTTTTTCTTAAGGGCATGTAAGTCTTCATTCTTTTCTTCTAGTCCTTGCTCATTTAAACCCACCAATCTGGAACAGTCTGCCCATTTATTTTTGCTAATGCAAACCTTGAAGTTTTCCTTGATTCATCAGACCACATCCCCTTCTTTATGCACAGGTGGTTTCAATATTAAAACAATCGCTGACATGTGGATATGGTGTGACTACTGTAGTTCTACTATTTTATTTCCGTGAACAAATAACATTTTGATTATAACTGTTTTTATATTTATATGGAAGTTGCACAATCTTTAACAAATAAGGAGAATTATAGAGGTCTCTGAGAAATAGCTTACTCTAACCTAAAATTTGCAGCTTTAATTATTTTTTGACCCTGCTGTCTACATAGCCAGAGACTGATTTATTACTACAATATGATATTTATGTATGATATCTATTAACATTTTAGAAAATTATTTTAAAAGCCATTGATCCCATTAAATAATGTACTTTTCTAAATTATGGCTATTTTCATGGCTGAATTTTATAGTTACTCTTTCAACCATGAAAGTTCAAATTGAATTTAGTGTCTTAGTATAATAATATACACAATTTTATTACCCCTAAAAAGTTTAAGCAAAAGAAAAATGCTCCTCCAAGAACCAAAATGGATGAATAATTCATTTATCCAAAATCTTTCTTTCATGAGTTATCCATGTGGGGACAGTCCTGTGTAGGTGTCACCCAGTGGGTCTGGCCCTTCACCACCAATCTCCACTTAATGCCCATCATGAAGTAGGTCTGTCTCTGCCCACTCCTTCCTCTCCTAGTCCTCCTTATAAGTTCTCCTTGCATCTAACACACCTTTCCCCCCACTTCAGGCTACAAATCCATAAATCAAGATATTTAGGCTCATCATCTTTGTCTAAATCTGCAAGATACCTTTTCTGAACTTTACTCCTTTAGCTACAGAAGAATGGGTGCAAGGGGCCTTGCTCAATGGTCCAAAAGAAGGCAACATCATGGATTATCTGAGAGTTCTACTTGACTCCTAACTCTTGGATGGACAAAGATCTGACCTATGCTACTATCCCACCCATGATAGGTAACAAGTGTGAAAAGCTGTCACTGTCTCTGTCTTTGGTTGTAAATGGCTGGTATTAACATTTTGGGTACTTCCCCCTGACTATTTCCCTTCAAATTGTGTTTATGCAAGATTTTTCTGTATTTAAGAATTGTAAATGCAAAATTTTAGCACTCTTCTGTGCTAAATGCCTTTTAGCTACCTTCTTAGAGGATTAGCTAGCTTATAGCAGGCACTCTATAAATATGGTCAGATGAATTTTTTTAAAGTAAAAATTTTAAAAGAACTGTCATATTGGCTAAAACTAGACATCTCAATAGCTCTCAGAATGCCCAGGAATGGAATATAATAGTAAGAAATAAACACAAGCATTATTCACAAGTTGCGATTATTATCAAACTTGGTTCCAGCCTAGTCGTATCCTACAAAATTTCCCCTTGTTCATGGCCAGAAACAGGAATCTCTATTTTGCTAGCTATTTTATTCTTACTGCTTAGGATAATATTTGGTACACAGAAGGCACTCAATAAGTACTATTGAATAAATGAATGAATGAATAACAAAACAACAGCAACAAGAGAGGCTAACATTTATTAAGGACTTACTAGTAAAACACTGGTTGAATTCTCACATGGACTTTCTCATTTACCTGAACAAACACGAGAAACTTAGATCACTTAGAAAAACTATTCAGATACAGAAAATTGAACCAGAGAAATACCCAAATGATTCAAATTCTCCTAAAGTTGTGCACATACATCTACACAGCAAATAATTCATTTTACCTAGATTTACATAATTCAATAAAGTAAAAAATAAGTGTTTTGCCTAAATTATCATGTTATTGCTTGGAGTTTCCATATTCTTGTTTTACTTCATAGCAAACTCTGATTAACAGGTAGAAAGTTAAAATATTTAACCTAAATTTTATTTATGAAGGCTGTGGTAGAAAGCATAGGCAATGATGAGTATGAAGCGTAAAATGAGAGCTTAGTATATACTAAATTTTCACTAAATGCTAGTTATTCATATTATTTCTTAAAATATTGTTACCCAAGGAGCACCTACAACTATGAAGCAAATCAGTGGTCAAGATTTGTATTTCAATCAAGAATATACCGGGGTGCCTGGGTGGCTCAGTCGGTTAAGCGTCCGACTTCAGCTCAGGTCACGATCTCGCGGTCCGTGAGTTCGAGCCCCATGTCGGGCTCTGGGCTGATGGCTCAGACCCTGGAGCCTGCTTCCGATTCTGTGTCTCCCTCTCTCTCTGCCCCTCCCCCGTTCATGCTCTGTCTCTCCCTGTCTCAAAAATAAATAAAACGTTAAAAAAAAAATTAAAAAAAAAAAAAGAATATATGACTGTGAGGGGCACATGGGTGGCTCAGTTGGTTAAGTGTCCAAGTCTTGATTTCAGCTTAGGTTATGATTTCACTGTTGTGAGATCATGGCTCGAGGTTGTGAGCCCCATGTCGGGTTTTGCACTGACAGCACAGAGACTGCTTGGGATTCTCTCTCTCTCCCTTTCTCTCTGCCCCTTCCCTGCTCAAGCTCTTTCTCTCTCTATTTCTCTCAAAATACATAAACATTAAGAAAAAGAATATATGACTGTGATCGTGTCATACTCTTTTCAAAAGTGGTTCATGTTATTTACTTGAGAAAAATCTCAAGGACTTTAAATCACAGTGGCCCATCATTTTACTCCTGGTGTCCACTACAAGTTACCCAGGGAAGGGGAGAGGAACTGGCTGGAACTCAATGAAAATACGGGCAAGCGTTAATAACCCACATATGTAAATATGGCACTAAAATGAAACCTGTAAAACAATGTGCAATTTCCCCTTGGACAGCTCAGCTTTACTTAGGTGTGGATAAAAGTGTAATGAGCATATGCTGATCTCTCTTTTGCAGAAGAAAGTTAGAAGAAGCGTATGGCCTCCAAACTTATGATCAACACTTTAACAAGTGTGCTCAGATTCATAAGAAACAATACTTAATGTTTGGCTTTAAAAAATGTTTCTTAAAGCTGAATTAAATGAAAACCCCCAGAAGCTCAACTTTCTTATCCTTTTTAGGATCTATGGCCAATGCACTACATTTATGTGAATATGTGATAATGACATTAAGGGAGTTAATAACGTGGAGAGAAGAGTCCGAAGATTGCATCTTTGAGCCAGTGAAAGTGAAATAGGGAAACTGAGGGGACTCTATTTTATTTTATTTTATTCTTATTTTTTTTTAATGTTTATTTATTTTTGAGAGAGAGAGAGAGAGAAAATGCAAGCAGGGGAGGGACAGAGAGAGAGGGAGACACAGAATCCAAAGCAGGTTCCAGGCTCTGAGCTGTCAGCACAGAGCCCGATGCAGGGCTCAAACTCATGAACCACGAGATCATGACCTGAGCTGAAGTTGGACGTTTAACTGACTGAGCCACCCAGGCATCCCAGAAGGGACTCCATTTTAGAAAGTCTCCATCTCTGCTGTTTTCCTCCTAGGCCTCATTTACTCATGTTTCATATTTTGATTCTGAGTAAGCCAAAGAAGCTATATTCCCACTTCAGGGGGGAAGCAAGAAAGTTAATCATTCTCTGGGTTTTCATTTAGGCCTCAAACACCTGATAACATCTAAGAAGAGTCACATTCTGAACATGTTCCAGGACATTAGCTTCAAACAGACCTCAGCAGATCCTGGCATCAATACCCCTGCCTTTGGTAATTTATGGAATAACACCTATTGTTCACCTGACACTCACCTCCAATTGGACCCTTCTGTCACTCATGCTATTAAGCAAACTATTTTCACTTTCCAGCTCATGTTTGATTTCTATGTTGCATGAAGCCAAAGACCCTCTTGGCCAGTCCTATGGGACCCTCCCCTGGGTTCTCAGACCTAACCTGCCTGCATCAAAAGCAAGCTTTCTCCTCTTAAACTGAGAGGGCTAATGTTAAAACCAAGAGCTGTTAATGCCCTCTCTTTCTGAATTCTATTCAGGCAGCTGAACCTTTCTACTACTTAACTTCCCAACCAAGCTCTTAGGGAGTCTATTAGTAAATGAAAATTAGTGATTAAAGAAAACTATGAAGAATTTCCAGAGTTCAGTTTAATTTTAAATTGCTATTCAAATTTATTTGTTTATGCAAAACACATAAAAAATACTGCAAAAAAGAGAGTACCAAAATCTCAGATGGGGAAGATCTTTAGTATAAATGCCAAACTGTGAAAGATGTTAGGTTATAAAAATACACATCATACCGTACTCTAATATTATCTCACAACATTTAATCTTTTACTATTATTAATACTCCTTATATAATAATGACTCTGTTGATTAACTAACCAAAAAATCTATACCCCAGATACAAGGCATTTAGTCGCCAGAACCGTAAGAAATTTTGGAATCAAACTTTCACCGCATACTTACATTTTCCTTTTATTTTAGTGATTGAGACATTACTGACAGAAAATCAGGCAGGGAGTATCTGATTCATGTTCTTGAAACAGAGATATGTGTGTTTCTTTCACAACACAACCAAAGTCCGTGACTTGTGCGAAACTGTGTTCTTTTCTCACCCACCTAAAAGAATAATGTAAATAGCATCTTCAGCAAATCTTTGAATAATACTTCCTGGCACTGAGTTATGTTTCCACTCACTCTTCTTTAGAATGGCAAAGCAAGTAAAATCAAGAAAATTGTAAACCTGTAAGGAGCTCCTGGAAGGTTTTAGTATAACGTTCGAAAAAACAAAATTAGAGCTCGAACTTGCAAGACAAACCCTTGCTAAACTTTTATAATGGGCGGCAAGTTTCCCCGGGTGCTGGTGAGAGCAAGTGAAACTGCGGGGCCAGTTTTTGGCTGCATCTTAGGGTTTGGGCCTGGAAGGTGACACCTTACTTTACAAAAATTGCCTTTGACAGCTTTTGTACTTCCACAGCAAAGCTCAGCACGAGGGGAGTCCCCTTGAGACACTAGGAGGGATGAGGATTAAGGCGAGGATGTGGTATCACCGCAGGGCATGGGCAAGGTCATCTAATGTCTCATGTACTACATTCTGCTTCTGAAAGATCGAGCTTCGGGACTCTCTTTTTTTTCCTTCACAGTCTGGCGTTGATAGGACTAGGACAGTCAGAGATATAAGACCTGGAACAAATCGCATTGACAGGAACTCAACGCAAACCACATGTTCACTACTGATTTCCGAACTTGTGTTCCTCAAAAGAAATCAAAGACATAATCTACTTTCTTAAACAATTAAACAGGCCTTTTGTCAGTATTTAAGAAGGCCTTCCCACCCTTAGGGAAAATGCAACCCCACCCCCTCCCCCAATTCCGTAATGTTGTTTTCTTTGCATACACTTTTGATGATGTAAAAAAACATGTTTTTTTCTTCTCTAATATATTTTGACTTGCTATGAGCAAATGATTTATGAAGATAAAAACTGGTAACATTTGCTTCCAGAAGTTGTTTCAAAACCGTTCAACTTTAATCAGTATTTCAAACTATTTAATTAATTCCGTAAACCTCAGAGATAACAGAAGTACCATCACCCCTCACTAAGTTAAGCTTAGGTGCAATCAGGTGAGGAGAATTTTATTTTTGATCAGCAAAAACATGCTTATTAAAGTGACATAATGCTCTCAGTTTGCTACTGGGAAGAGGTTTTTCACTAAAATCATTTCTCAATTTGATAATGTTTTTCCTCCATTCTATTCATATTTTAAATAATATTGCCAAGAATGCTGTCTTTCCTCTCATCCCAGATTTCCTGACTACCACTCAGTTTCAAAAGCACATAAATTAATAAAATTTCAAAAAGAACCAAGTCTGTGGGTCCTGCAGAAAGGACACACACCTGACTTTTAGTGTCAAGACTGACTGCATTCATTCACCAAGCCATTTCCCCTCCAACCCAAGCTTTTACTCAATACATTATTAAAAAGTTCTGTTTTCTTTTACCATGGGAACATAGACACTTAAGGTAATTAATTACGATCATCATTATTTCTTTAAATAATACCAAAAATTACAAAGCAATTTAATACAGAGACTCCTCTTTAAAACCCTTTACAAACCTAAGCTAATTTGCCATTGTAATTCACCAAGAATGGCTATTATCCTCTCTTTATAAAGGGTAAACTAAAAGGTTAAGTGAAGAGCTTAAGGCCGCTGAATAAGTTAATACCATTTCTGGGAGTAGATCACAGGAATGCCAGGTTTCTGCCTTTAAGCTCCAATTAGAATACCACCCTTCAGGAGAATGGCCCATTGAAAAGTTTGAATAAAGGCACATTTTATTCAAGACACTTTCTCCTCTTCAAAAATAACTGAATAAAAGCTCTTTGCTTCACTTAATTTTACGTATGTTTTTCTGAATAAACGTTTATTGGAAAACACTCAGTATATACAGAAATACATAAAGAAAAAATAATAACCATATACAATTCGGGATAGCCATTAGTATAATTGTGTGTAGATGTATGTTTTCTGTACATAAATTTACTATCATTTCACAAAGTTAAGAGCATGCTTGAGTTGAGATTTGTAAATTTTTTACTAAAATATACCATAGACACACAACATTTTCACATCAACTTATTTTTTTCCTAAATTACAGCAAAAACAAAGTGTCAGTAACGAACAGAAAATAGAATAGAACCAAGGATACAACTGGAAGACAATAGCAAATGTTTGCATAAGAGGTAGTCTAGAACCAAAAAAAAAAAAAAAAAATGAAGGCTTTGAATATTGGGCAAAGGAATTTGAGTTTGATACGTGAAACTCACTCATAAACCTGAATGTCCTGATCTCTTAGTGCATGATCTCACCCAAAGCTCAGAAGTATAAACCACGAAGGACAGAAATCACAGGAACATTGATTGAGAGCTTCCTATGTGTCAGGCACTCCCCAAAGTGCCAGGGCTGCATCCAGGTTTTGGGGGATATCATGCTTAGGCAGTGTGTGTGTGTGTGTGTGTGTGTGTGTGTGTGCCCGCGCGTGCGTGTGTGCTGCGGAGGGGGAGGAGGGAGGGTGGTAACTGCAAGGAAAAGAATACAAAATTAGACACAAAATTGAGTATGAAAGTGAGAATTTACTTAGAATGATAAAAGACATAATAGATTATAAATTTTTAATGGCTGAGAAACAGATAAGCACATTATGCAGTATACAAATTATACCCCAAACAAATTTTGAAAAGCTAATGAAACCACAAACATTCCAAAATCCAGAGGAAAAAAAAATATATGTTGGACATGCTTCTGTAATAACCTTTATTAATAACCTTGTTGCCTTAATTTTGTTTTTTTTCTTTTTGATTGCCATTTCCTAAGGTAAAGATGTAGTGATATTGTTTTCCACAGAGAAAGGAGGAAGCTAATTTAAACTTTCCTCTACTTAAAATTTATTTTTATTACTAAAGTTTACAAAAGCACTTTATAGCTTCACAGGTCATTATTGGTAAAGTTATAGAAATATACTTAGGATTTTTTGTCAAGTTCAGTAAAGGCTCCTACTTTTTTTTTTTTTTTTAATTTATAAACTGTAAGACTTCAGGGTATTTCAAGTTATGTGTGTGTGTGTGGCAGGGGGTGGATGTGGGTGCAGGGAGTGATCACACTTACTAAATTGATGATTAGTTGGTTTTTAATTGGTATCTTTGGTTTTAATAGTGGTTATGACTATTTTGTTTTGTTTTGTTTTAAACTATTTCCACACCCAGCGTGGAGCCCAATGCAGGGCTTGAACTTCCAACCCTGAGATCAAGACCTGAACTGGAATCAAGAGTTGGATGCTTACTGACTGAGCCACCCAGGTGGTTTAAATTATCCTCCCAGTCTTCAAATTTATCACCCATTTAACATTTTTATTTGCTTCAATTGTATGAGGCACACGAGGTATGTGGGAAATATTTTTAATAGGTACGCTAAATATTAGGCTATCAGTGAGACGAACACAACCTTGGGTTCTTTGAGGGCAGGGACTATTTATTTTATCTTGGTGTTTTCTGTGTCCAACACAAAACTTGGGACCTCCTTGGTGCCCAGTGAATGGTGAATAAATAAAATGTGCCTGGTCAGTAATAGAGTAGTTTATAATCATAGCTTTGATTTCTTGGTTTGCTATTTCTTGCGCTTCATTTAGTATCAAGGACAACTACCAAAGTTGAAACCGGCATTTAAATGTTCTATATACAGGGGTGCCTAGGTGGCTCAGTCGGTTGAGCTCAGATCATCAGATCATCATCTCACAGTTTGTGAGTTCTAGCCGTGAGTCAGGCTCTGTGCTGACAGCTCAGAGCCTGGAGTCTCCTTTGGATTCTGTGTCTCCCTCTCTCTCTGCCCCTACCCCACTCATGCTCTGTCTCTTTCTCTCAAAAAACAAATCAACATTAAAAAAATAAAAATAAATGTTTTATATACAGAGTACCAGAAAATAATATGAGGTTTGGGGATGAACAAAGTTTATTAAACCACATAATGAAACATATTAATAAGACTCTCTCCCCAATTTTTCCTCTATGTAGTACCTATTCAGTTTGGGTGGGCTTACCTCCAAACTCCAGCAGTGAAACCTAATTCATAAATAATTTAGGCTAATTCTATCTCTTTTGCCACAGAGAAGGTAAATCATGCTTAGCTCAGCTGAATGCAAAACCTTTGCCTGGCCATGGAGATGATTTCAAGGATGGTCTCATCCGCACAAAAGTCAGGTAAATTTCTGGGATTCTGACATCTCTCTTCATTTTGGGATTGTGATTGATGTCATAAAGCAAAAAGCAGAAGATGTCCACTTCATGCTTCCTTTTGTGGCTTCATTTTTCTAAAGCCTGAGCCAACAGACAGTGTCCTGGGAAGTGGAGAGTAGAGAACGTGATCCTTCTAGATGGGGAAAAATGGAGATCTGTGGGGTGCAGGGGAACAGTACTTTCTCCCTGACAGTGCCCTTGAAGGCAATGCCTGTGTAGTACTAAAAGAGGCCAGTTTTGAGCCACTAGAATGTCCATGCCCAAGGGTAGAATAGCAGGATCAGGATGACCAGTCCCATTGGGTCTATTTAGGTTATACCCCTCAGTGTCCTATCAGCGACCAGTGTGGAAAAATGACCAGTTGTAACCAAAATTCCTCTCTGATGTATTGGAGCATATATAAATCTCCAAGACCCTTGCACAACTTGGCACAGGGAACCTAGTAATGACTGAAGCTAAATTATCTTCCAGCTTGACAGGATGAGGTCTTTAAAGACAATAACTACAATTTTTTATTTTGCTTACTTGAGTTTATGAACTAAGAATCACATTCTCTTCGGTTACCTTCTACAGTATGCCTAACACAATGGCTTAAACATAAGGGGTGCCCAACAAATGTATGATGGGTGGATAGATGAATAAACAGATGGATAGTATTTTAGAACTAGATTTGAAAGCGAGTTCTCTAACAGAGGCTATCACAGTTCCCGTGCAATAACTTAGAGGATAATGAGCAACGATTAGAGATTATTCACATTCTTAATACGTCTGTAAGAGTCAAACCTAACTAGGTTGTTCTTTCAGTTGTACTGAGTATTATTAAAGTACGTTAAATTTGGTGTTGCCTTCCATCTGGGTCACTGAGGCCAAACAAAACTGAGTAGAAAAGAAAACAAGAGAACTCCAAATTGCACAGAGCTCTTGATGATTTGAATCAGAGCTGTCTGCTCTGTCATCCAACCACAACATCAGTGCAGGTGCAGGCATGGGGATAAAAGTCACAAAAAGCGCATGTGATCTTGAAAGTCGCAGAATTTATTCACTGTGTAGAGGAGTTAACCAAGTGATTAAGTGGCTCCAGTGTGCTTTAGAAGCCTTGGTTTATTTTCCCCTATGCACGGATTGTCCTTTTGCAAAACTCTATAAATTAGGTTCTGATGTAGGGACCACTTTGGTCTATCAATTAACTCTCTACTTTTGGCAGTACAACTGCACAATAAATTAATTATGAACTCTTGTAAGAGCTTTAACGGTCTTAAGTGTTTTTGTAATACTGTTGAACAGGACGTGGAAGTTTAAATTCCATGTTGGGAATTTCCCAGAGAGGTAGATTGATTTTACACCTGAAGCATTTCTAATTGGTAAATGCCAATTGACTGATGTTCAATGTGAAGTGGTAAGTATTTCAATCAACCTGACACTTATTAAATTATATTTGAAAATTGATGAATAGCTATACAGGGTAGATATTCTCTTAAGATACTCTTAAGAGACCATATTCAACAACTGCCAGAGAGGTAATATTCTTACTGGCATGAGAATGAACATATTCTGAGTGTTTTCATAACTAACAGTACATTGGGAAAAAATATTTCAAGGATGTACTTCATATAAAAAAAATTACCTCAAAATTTTGCATTCTCTTCTATACATGATGAAGAGTATCATGCAAAATTGACCCCAAGACAGATTTCTCTAGATGATAGATGAAGTGTAGAGTCACTGCATACTGACAAAAAGAAATTCTTTGAAAATATTGTATATAACTCCATAACAACCTTGGAGTGGTTGTTAAATCTAAAAGGAATTGAAATTGAAAAGCAAGCTTATCAGTTGCAGTGTTAAAGACAGCTTTTCATTGCTCTGGAGCCATAGAGAATATGTCTTCAGGTGGGATGGTGTGCTTTAAAATTCTTATCTATTTTATTCTGCAGTTTTGCAGTTTATTCTGAAAGTTCATTCACAATTTTCCCCTAACCCATCTTTTGCAGGTCTTATTCATTATTTATAAAGTTCAGAAGATAGAGGTAACAAAACAAAAATACAGTAGTGGGAAAAATTGCATTATACCAGCAAAACTAATTGTAATGAATCTTTTGGCTGGGATGTCCAGTCCATGTGCTTGGAGCCTGGACTTCAAAATTGTCAGTTAATGAGAGGAAGAGTGAGGAGAAAGGAGAGACTGAAGAAATAGATACATTTTGCTCTAGCTTTTGCTTCCAAATTTGATCAAGGATTGGCAAGACTAAAAGTTACATTGCCTCTATTTTCCTTGGTGTCATTCTTCTTGCTTTTCCCAGGGCAATGGGGAAAAGTTTTAACTCACCAAGAATGCTACGAATATCTCAAAATGGTGTAAAATCATCGTGGTGGGATGGCAATGATTCTCATCTTTCACAGGTTCCTTTTGCTGTAACCTGAGAGGTCATTGACCTTGACTGAACATGTAGGGGCCCTGTAGTCACCTCCCTCCATCTTGCCTTCTACTCTACTTTACTAGAGTCATCTTTCCAAAAGCACTTTAGGGGCTGTCACATCCCTATAATTATTACCTGATTTGTCTCTGAAAGCAGTTAAGTTCACATATGACAGTAAGTCAACATAGCAAGGGATCCTCCTAAAGTCACTGACAGTGTACTAGCAGCAAGAAGGTGAAAGGCTATAAGGCTATCTCTAAGAGCCTCAGTTTGTTATATGCCTGAGTTTGTCCCAAGTCTTAGGAAAAATTGGTTAGACAATACTATTCTACTGAATTCTCCTAACGTGTCTCCATTTTTTTTTTAACCTATCTTCTTTTACCTTCCAATTGGCCAATGCTCGGCAGTTGTCTTTGATAATTTTCTAAACTAAATTTGGTCTAATACTTCTTAATTTGCACATAAGAGCCTTCAAGATATTGCAGTGAAGTGCTGGGATACAAGAAGTCGAAGGAACATGTCAAATCCCTTTGGTGTGTCACTTTTATTCAAAGGTTTGAAGAAAAATGTTTTGATGTTAGAGACGCCCAAGAAATTTTGCTCCAAGTATATCTACATTTTTCCTTTCCTGAGCTATGTGGAATGGACATGAAGACTTTCTTTTGTGAGCATGTAAACAAAGACAATGAACCTTAAAATTGTATATGCACAGCCTTTGTCTTACAAACTCTACTTCTCTTCCACTCATCTAAATTGAGGGCAATAAAAGGTGAATGTCAGAATGACCAAAGTTGTTTTATGTCCAGGATGACTGTATTTGCAGACCCTGAGAGAGGAACTAACCAGACTCACGTAGTAGATGACCCAAAGGACTGTACTTGGAAGAATACAATGAACTGTAGCCTCAAATCCTTTGCTGTTAGTCTTGGGCTACTCTCTATGATTAAGCTGTGGAAGGAGGTACTTAGCAAAAGTTTTTGAGCTGATGGGGAAATGTTCAGGAGTAGAAGAAAAGATAGAGGACAAAAATCTTGGATATGGTGAATTAATTCATTGTCATCTTAACGATAATGGTTAGCTTATTAAGTTGACTTAACATCATTTAAAAAAAATCTCTGATGGCATTTTACTTAATGAAGGAAGACTGCTTCAATGAAAGTGAGGCTCGAATGTCAAGTAAACAATATTGATTCTATGGAATATATATAAATTTTCTGTTTATATTTGTATATATAAGTTTTCTATTGTTAACTTTTAAAACGTATTACTTTAATAGTAAAATAAAGGCATATATGTTATGGAATAGAATGTAAAATTAACCTATATGATTGCGATGAAACAGGAAAATTTTTAAAAATTTGTAAAATGGTGAGCCACTTTGGAGTATGTCTACAGATGCCCCCGAAATAGGTTCTTTGAAAACTTGTGCTTACGTAAGTGTCCCTTTATGTGAAGAGACCTCATAGAAAGATGATGGCTAAGGGTAAATGAGGTAACGCTAAGTACTTAGCGTGGTGCTTGGGGCATACCAAAGACTTGGTTAAGCTTAGTCACTGCTGTTGTTACTACTATTGCTTTTATCATCATCATCGTCATCATCATCATTGCTATCACCATCATTATCAAAGTAGAAAAAAGTAATTCCAAGACAGATTTTAGCATGTTAGTTAGGTTTGGCCATCCCCAATATCCACTGAAGGAAGTTTCCATTCTCTTTGAGATTACCCATTCAACTTCTTATAATAGCTTATAACTGACTAAGATGAAAATAATGGTAATAAATAAGATTTTACTATATCACAATTGGTGATGTAGCTTCATGCTAAACTTGGAAGGATCCAAGTATGTATTCTCTTAAGCCTTCAGGAAAGAAAGGGGATTTTCCCTGGTAAATATATGGAAAATAAAATCAAGTTAACATGTGTGACTGTTGCCTGAAAGTATGTGTACCTTAATGCTGAAATATTTACGTATGTGTATTAGATTCTTTCTAGTTATGGATATTGTTGAACAAAGTGAAGCTGCTTTTGGAGATTTTCTCCTCAGATGTGAAATTGACTTCCAAAAGTGTCTTTACTCTTTGACAAAAATCCATGACATTTTAAAACAAATTGTTTTGAAGTCTTCTTATTTATTTAATCAATACTTTCTATGTTTTAATGAATAATTTAATGTTTTTTTAGATAGTGGAAAATGCTTTTCATTGAAAGCTCCGATTTTTACCTTTGTGATAGGTATAAAACAACATGAATGCTTCCTCACCAGTCGAGGATTGCTCCAAATTTCCTCGTCTCTCAAGTGCTCGTGAGAAGGCACCATTTTGTTTTTCTGAATGGCCAGTGGAAAATGAAGGAGTCTTAGGGCTATAAGTGAATGAATTAACTTGGGAAGGCAACTGATATGCATGCCACAGCCAAAGAAATCATTTGACCATTTGGATTATTTCTAGAACTGTCTGAATTCAGTAAGACATAGTTAATTTTTTTCTGCCTTTTGCATTAGTTTTACCAAGAATAGAAAGAGAATTGGGCCTTTGAGCTTACTTAGTACTAAATGACAGACAAATCCTAGCCCTGGGAGCAATTCCATTTTCATTTCCCAAGTCTAATACTACAAGTGATATGGCCTCCTTCCCACCCTATTGCATGAAAGCACCTTTGGGAGTTACCTTATCCAAGTTCACAATAGAACACCTCATTAGTCATGAACAACACCTATTAAAAAGCCGGAGATTCTTAGAATTCCTCTATAAAATTACTCGTCTCAGAATTTTTATTTTTGACATTCAAAATACATATCTAGGTCAATACAGACTTTTCATGATTCGATTCCTTCAACTTCCCAGGAAGATACATTCTTAGTTTCTCCAAATTGTTTAATGGGACATCACAGGCACGATGTTTCCTTCTCATGGCTCAGACTTCTCACTGGCAAGTGAGATAGATAACGATACAAGTTACTGCCCACAAAGATTTACTTCAAGAAAATGTATAGGTTTAAGGTCAATATGGAGTATTAAAACACTTAATTATATGTGCTTCATAATTAGTCCTATGACAGAAAATCATTTCATATTCATGACTATTAGGTGAGAAGAACATGAAGCTTACACACAAGAACAGCTGGTTATAGAAACCACAATCCTGATAATCTACTCTTCAGAAAATTCTGGTCAGCTTTTTGGTTGATAGTAGGCCATATTCAAATGATGAAGCTGCCAACTAGGTAAGCCAAAGTCATGAAACAAGTAAGGAAAATATCTTTAAATCTTTTTTTGGCTGCAGTAAGTTATTAATTTTGTTCTCAGTTTTAAGAAGACATTTTTTTTTTCCTTACTACAAATTGAAATGTACGTATTTAAAGTCAGACCCTTACCTTAAGATTTTAGCGAATATCCCAGAAATGGAAAACTTTCACTTAAAATCAGAAAGAAGTCTTCTAACCAACATTCTACATAAAACTCATTTCCCCCCTGCTATGGTTCTTATGGCCAAGACTTCTTCTGTTTATCTCTCCCTTATTTGGATCTGAATATGAGAGAAATCATAGCAGAAATAGAATTATTGCAATTCTAAATTATGTTGAAATGAGCAATGCCATTTGTTTCACTACAGACAACTTAATGGACCTACCAGAAAAATTATATAAAACTTGAAAAGAGATTATTCAGTGTTCTTTATTGTCATATTGGGCTTAATATGTTTGATTGTCTGGGACATATTACAATTTCATAGAAGTGAAGGTTAATTTACAGAGTTTTGTTCATCAGAGTTTATAAATAGTTTTTGTCTAGTGGAACAGATAACCACGAAAGTTAATAACTGTAAAATAATAACCAGTTTAGTATCTAATCTATTAATTTTATTCTAACATTTCAAATTTATTTGTGTAGTTAGTTATTACTTCATTTATTTTGAGAGAGAGAGAGCGCACACAAGCAAGAGAGGAGCAGAGAGAGAGAGAGAGAGAGAGAGAGAGAGAGAGAGAATCCCCTGTGTTGTCAGTGTAGAGCCTGATGCAGGGCTCAAACTCCCAAACTGTGAGATCATGGCCTGAGCCAAAAGCAAGAGTAAGATGCTCCACCTACTGAGCCACTTAGGTGCTCTCTAAAATTTCTGTTTTAAATTTCAAATAGATATTTCTAAAATGTCCTTTGCCCCAATTATAACTCTGTATTGGTCTTTCATTTATTATTGAGTTAAATAATATATTTGAAATATGTTCATTTTATGTTTGCCTGATAGCATAATTGTAAGCTGTTTGATAATTATATTTAAAATGCCCTAAATTTTCAGTTTAAAATGATAATAATAACCAGAAATAACATAGCTATCAGTGTGTAAACTTAACATTACAAAAGTAAGACATCCGGAACTAAAGACCTCAAGGATCGCCTATTCCATTTTTCCTAATTTCAGTTGATACTCTTGAGGCAAGATAACTGAAAAAAAAAAACAAAGCATTTTTTATATCTCCTACCCCCATCCTCACATCAATTAAATCCCTAAATTCTGGGTATCTTACCCTGTAAATACTTCTTTCCTTCCCTCTTCATATTTTTTAGTTTTTTAAAGTTTGTTTGTTTATTTAAGTAATCTCTGCATCCAATGTTGGGCTTGCCCTCATGACCCCGAGATCAAGAGTCCCATGCTGCTCCAACTGAACTAGTCAGGCTCCCCTCCCTCCCTTTGAATATTGAAATATGGTCTATGTACAAGGTTAACATTAGTTTCAGGTGTACAATGCCAAGTGAATGGACAAGTCTATACATTATACAATGATCACCATGATAAGACTGGTTATGATTTGTCATCATGCAACATTATTACAATATTATTAACTGCATTCCCTATGCTGTATATTTCATCTCCATGACATTTATTTTATAACCGGAAGTTTGTACCTCTTAATCCCATTTACCTATTTCACCCATCATCCCATCCTCCTCCTATCTGGCATCTGCCAATTTGTTCTCTGTATTTATGAGTTGCCTTAGTATTTCTTAGATTACATTTCACTACCCCAGCCCAAAGTACCATAGTCTCTTTGCATTACTATGATGGCCTCCTAGCTAGTCTCCTCATTTCCATTTCTATCTGTGTCTACCTATCCTGAACATAGAAGTCAGTGTGCCCTTTTGAAAATATTTACCTGGTTATGGCACTCTGTTTAAACCACTTCAGTGGCTTTCCATGGTCCATAACATAAAATCAAAATAGGTTAGTTCAAGCCTGCATGATTCAGGTTCTATTCACCAGCCATGTCCCTGGCTACTGCCTGCCCACTCTCTATGTCAACAGCCAGTACACCTTTTATTCAAAGGGCCAGATAATAAATATTTTAAACTTTTCAAGCCATATAGTCTCTTTTGCAATTGCTCACTCTGTAGTCATAGCACAAACTTTGTATTTTTGTTCTAGTGGTTTCTTGAGCTCCTGCATTTTCTAAATCACCTACAGTCTCTAGGTCCACTTCAAATTCTCAAATTGTGGTTGCCCAATACCTTCATCCACCACCTCCTCCCTTAGTTATTGTACTTATGTTATGTATAGTCTTTTATCAATTTTAACAATTTCTGTAGGACAGTTGGATCACAATGTTTGTCTCTTTCATGGCAATATTTTTTGAATAATTTTCATTATCTATGGGAAAAAATGAGCCTGTTCGTTTCAGTTTCCCTTATAGTATAATTCATAATATTCTGTGCTTCTATTTTTTTTAATATTTGAATTTATTTGATTTTCCTGGACCATTAGCAGGAAGTTCCAGTGGAGGAAGAGGTGAGCCAAGGTATCATTCTAAAACTCACAACTCAAGGGCTCCCTTTTCTGTATTAAAGTTTCTCAACCTTGGAACTATTTTTTTTTTTTAGGTTTATTTATTTATTTTGAGAGAGACAGAGACAGCATAAGCAGGGTAGGGGCAGAGAGAGGGAGGAGCGAGAGAGAATCCCAAGTAGGTTCTGTGCTGCCAGCGCAGAGCCTGGTGGGGGGCTCAAACCATGAAGCCGTGAGATCATGACCTGAGCTGAAACCAAAAGTCGGACCCTTAACCAATAGAGCCACCCAGATACCCCCACCTTTTTAAAAAAGTTTATTAATTTTTTCTGAGAGAGACAGATACAGCATGAGTTGGGGAGGGGCAGAGAGAGAGAGACAGAAAGAGAGAGAGAGAGAGAGAATCCTAAGACAAGCTCGGGACTGTCAATGTGGAGCCCTGACGCGGTGCTCAAACTCACGAACCTTGAGTTTATGACCTGAGCCGAAACCAAGAGATGGATGCCTAACCGACTGAATCCTCCAAGCACCCCAACCTTGGAACTATTGACATTTGGGGCTGTCCTGTGCATCGCAGGATGTTCTCCAGTGTGACAACCAGAAAGGCTCCTGATATTGCCCAAGTTACCCTGGGTTGAAAATCACTGTGCTAGATTGAAGGACTTTCTTTTTCATCTGTGTAATCACACTTCCTCTGACAGCCAGCGTCCCACCTGGTTTAGGAGGGCTTTTGCCACCAGTCCACGGTTTTCTCAATCTCCCTTCTCCCCATCCAGAGGCCTCCTTTTGACTGTCATTAAGAGAATGTGCACACTCTCAGATCTGTATTTTGCTAGATCTTTGAAAGGTCTGCCACCTATAGGCTCCCTTGGCTAGAGTCCTTACCTTTTTATTTTCTCTGCCTCTCGCTCCATTCTTAGGCTGAAGGTGAGCCTAATTCATCCTTGAGCCCTGTTTTATCTCTACACTGATCTGTGCAGCTCCCTCTCCTGACAATGTTGTGGATATTTTCTAGAGATTTCTGGAATCTACCATTACTAGCTTCCTAGTGCTCCGTTCTTTAGCCTTGCAGTTTTCCTGTGTCTCCTGTGGCACACTTCTTACACATAATCTGTGGTTTTGGGGGTTTCCACATTTTGTATTTTTATAGAAAATGCATTATGTGGGAATGTTTTGGTTTCTTTTCCCCTATTTTTCTCTGTTATTTCTCTGTATAGGTTTTGGGGAAAGTGGGAAGTCTCAGAACTAAATTGCCCGTGTTCTTAGTAGAACCAGAAGTCCTGAAAATGTATTTTAACTATTTTTTTTTAATAGAACATTTTTTTTTTTGTGGTGGGTATAGTGGATTGGCACTTAGCCACCCATTTGACCTTCTACTGTGCAAGAGTAATTAGGAGTCTGGCTTGAGGTGCTGGCTATCAGAAATAGTAATGCAGGGCTTTGAAGGCCATACATACAGAGGCCATGTGCCTGCTGCTTTTCTGCTAAGCAAAGGTCCTTGAGACCTTGGGAGTTTTCTTCATCAGGGATCAGTATCCAGTCACATCCTTGGCTAGTGGCAAGATGCAGTTATGGCAGTAACAGTGTCAAACCTCATCCCTGGGTCTTAGCTAAGGCAATCTGCTTTCTAAAATATTTTTATTTTTAATTGTTATATACGTAACAAAATTTACCATCTTAACCATTTCTAGGCATACACTTCAGTAGTAATAAACATATTGACATTGTCATATAACCAATCTCTAGAACTTCTTCGTCTTGCAAATCTGAAACTCTACACTCATTAAATGACAATGCTATACTTCTCCTGCCCCAGAGCCCCTACCGACCACCCATTCCATTTTCTGTTTCTAGGACTTGAATTATTCTGGATAGCTCTCACAGATTTATACAGTATTTGTCTTTTCTGGACGGGTTTATTTCACTTAGAGTGATGTCTTCAGGATTCATCTGTGTAGCATTGTCAGAATTCCCTTCCTTTTTAATGCTAATATCCCATTATATGCATATGCCACATTTTCTTTAGCCATTCATCTGTTGATGGGCATTTGGGTTGCTTCTATCTCTTGCCTATTGTGAATAGTGCTGCCCTGAACCTGGGGCAGGCGGTGTGCTTTTGACGGTGTGCTTTTGATGTCAACAGTTCTGCTAACAGCCCCTGATTCCAGTCTAGCCGATGATGAGAGGAGAGGTGGAAGGCCAGATCAGCAGGATTGCTCTCAAGAGTGTTTATTTATCAGGCTCTTCCTAAGTTTCATTTTAGATTTTTAAACAACTAAAGCCCTTTCTCTTTGTGAGTGCTAGAGTAGTTTTAATTTCCTGCAGTTGGACCTCGTCTTTTTCAGTTATTAGTTTCAAAATAGTTGCAGGCCACTCCACCTCAAATATGGGAAACTAAGTGTGGTTATCTGACATATTTGGGTTTGGTTACACACAATCAAGTTATCAATGGAAAATGGGAAGTGGCGATTGAAAAATAGTTATTTAAATTATCCCCTGGAATAAAGGCTCTTGAAGGTAAAGCTGGGGTGAGCTGGGGGCTGCTATGATGGCCCATTACATAGAGAGTACAAGGACTTGAAGGCAACGTGGTTTCTTCTGATTTCTACAGAGATTTATGCAAAGAAGTGAAAAGATCAGGGTTTTAAATGCTTGTTAATTGGAGGGCAGAAAACCAGGGAACTTCTATGAGTGATTTTAAAAATGCATTATCTCTTGGCATTTCAGAGCTAGTATAACTGCAAATCGGATACAAAGTCCAACCTTACAAGGTAGTCAAATTCATAGGCTTTCTTGGTCTATTATATGAAATTTGAAATATTGATTGGCAGAGAGGGGAGCTGAAAATTGGGGGGATTTAGATTAATCATAGCACCGAGAGCCCAAGCTTCACTGCACCGTGCTTGTCAAAAGAAGAGGTGACTCCCCTTTTTTCCCCTAAGGATGAAAATATTACTATTGAAATGGGCTTATGGCTGAATGGCAACTCTAGTCATTATAGCAAAGACAGATGTGGTCATCATAGTAGGCAGGAAGTTAGGAGTGGTAATCAGAAAGGTCTGATTTTTTTCCTCTAGAGACCCTCGGTGATAGCTCCTAGATAAATGGAAATCCTTAAACTGGAAAAGAAAGGCAACTGAGTAAGTGTTCTAGAATACCCTACATTTAGCAAACACAACAGCCTGACCTGAGTTGATCACAGTAGAGAGATACAGCTTCTCATGCAATTTCCAGAGGTCCATTACTGAAGAGTGTATTTAAGGAAGAGCACTGTGATAAGGCCTAAAGCTTGGTTTGTAGTTTGGTCCCTAAAGGGATCAGTGACCATTTACTGAAGTTACTGTGTACCTAGACTTTTTCAGGGATTACTGGGCTCTGCTCTGATGCTAAGTTTTGTCACTTAAATAGCACTGTGTTCTACCAATGACAGTTGATTGCAAATCAGTGTAAGAAGCTTGGGTGATAAAAGGAATTTTGGCTTGAGGCTGTCTCATAGTGGGCATAATAGTTCCACAAACATACCTTGGTTATTTCCTTCATTTATTAATGTAGATTTTAAATAGGAATACTTGGCAATTGGCAGAATATACACATTGGCTCACCAACTTATGAAGTAAATAAAGGCTGTTCTGATGAACATGCCCAGAGGAAGCATTCGTAACCATCCTTCCATATTAAATTGTTAGCCAAAAGCAGTATCACTTTTCTGGAAGAATTACAGATGTTAGTGTCATCTTTAAACATTTGAAATAAGTAGAGGTGGTGTTTTCTAACAAATGCCCTTTTAACTTGGTTTTTGGTTTTGGAGAATAAAAAGGGATTTTTCTGAAATTAATAAGGTGGTGACTCAAATTATAATTGCTGTTCCAGATGTGCTCTATTTACAACACCACTCCTAGCATATGGTATGCAGCCATTGATTTTGAGAATGCTTACACTGAACCAGCTGGAAAGACTTCTCATGCCCAGGGCCAATTCAAGCTGGCAGCTTTATGACTTATCTGGTAGAGAGAAACATGTATATTTTTATGTATATGTATACATATATATATTGAAAGGGCGGGCCTACGCCGGCTGACTCCATCTTGTTCTGTGTCCTTCACCTTGACCACGCCTCCTCCCTTTGAGTAACCTCCCGCTCACCTGCCTAACAGGACTCAGACCCTTCCCCAGCCAATCGGCTGAGGCCACAGCCATTACCTCACCAACTGCCCCTAGGCCCCAATAAAACCTTTGTCCTTTTGAAACTCACTCTCTCTCCGGTATCTCACCGCTGCGTCGGTGCAGGTAGGGGATTGAGCTCGAGCCAGCTCGAATAAAGGCTCTTTTGCTTTTGCGTCGGACTCGGCTCCCTGGCGGTCTTTGGGGATCACGAATTCTGGGCATAACATATATGTATATATATACACACACACACACACAGAGTCATCACAAATGTGATATATGCTCCTTTCAAAATCCATATTCTTTCTAAAGGCCCTTCAAGCCTTATGCCTCTTCTTATTGGTGGCAGTGGAGATGCAGTAAGCTGCACCAATTTATATTTCATACCTTCATTTTGGAGATCAGGTTCTGATATGTCTCAGACTCCAAAAAAAATCACTAAGGTAGAAAGACTTTGCACTTTCCCAGGTTATATATCTTTCTGGCACATAGCTATTTCACTAAGATGTTTCAAATGTTTGCAACATCATGCCTATCATAATAATAGCATCCATCTAGTTGACCAGAAGGATGTCCTTGGAAGTTGGTGATTGTACGAAAACATGATTACTTTTTTAATGTGGGACAAAGACTTTTATCTGTTTTATTTTGTTTGTTTTATTTTTAACTTTTTACAGAGATTAAAAAACATTACATAAAATTTACCATTTTGATCTTGTTGGGGTACATTCAGTAGTATTAAGTATATTCATATTGTTTTGCAACAGATCTCTAGAATGTCTTCATCTTGCAAAACGGAATCTTTATATCCACTAAGCATTAAGTTCCCCCAGCAGTTCTTGGCAACCATTTTTCTACTTTTTTGTTAATATGAACGATTGCTTTAAATGTTTCATATGAGTGGAATCATATAGTGTTTGCCCTTTTGTGACTAGCTTTTATTTGTTTAGCATAATTTCCTAAAAATTTGTCCATGAAGTAACATGTGATAGGATTTCCTTCTTTTACAAGGTTGCATAATATTCCATAGCATGTATATTACCACATTTTCTTCATCTATTTTTCTGTGGACCTTTGGGTTGCTTCCACACCTTGGCTATGTTGATTAATACTGCAATAAACATGTGTGTATAAATATCTCTTCAAAACTCTGTTTTCAGTTCTTTTGGATATATACTCAGGAGTAAAATTGCTAGATCATAAGGTAATTCTATTTTTAAATATTAAGAAACAACCTCCATACCGTTTTCAACAATGGCTGCACCATTTTACATTCCCACCAACTGTTCACAAAAGTTCTGAATGCTCTTATCCTCACCAATACTTGTTATTCTCTGTTCTTCTGATAGTGATGATCCTGATGTATGTGAGGTGATATCTGACTGTGGTCTTGATTGCATTTCCTTATGATTCCTGAACATCTTTTCATATGCTTATTGGTCATTTGTATATCTGCTCAGGAGGATTATCTATTCAAGTCCTTTGTTTATTTTTTTAAAGTTTATTAATCTATTTTGAGAGAGACAGAGGCAGCACACATGGGGGAGGGGCAAAGAGAGGGAGACAGAGAATCCCAAGTGGACTCTGTGCTACCAGTGCAGATCCCCACATGGGGCTTGAACCCATGAAACCATGAGATCATGACTTGAGCCAAAACCAGGAGTCAGTCGCTTTACTGTCTGAGCCACCCAGGCATCCCCTTTTGTTTATTTTTTAATCAGGTTTTTTTCGTTGTTGTTGTTGAATTGTAGAAGATTCTTATATATTCTGAATATTAACCCCTTATCAGATATGATTTGCAAATATTTTCTCACATTCTGTACATTGTCTTTTCATTTTGATGATTGTTTCCTTTGATACACATAATTAATTAATTATGTTTTTAAATTAATCCCTTTTTACTTTAGTTAGTTGTACTTGTGATGTCACAGCCATGAAATTGTTGCCAAATCCAAGGTCCTGAAGCTCATCTCCCATGTTTTCTTCTAGGAGTTTTATACTTTTAGGTCTTACATTTAGGCCTTTATTCGATTTTGAGATAATTTTTGTATACACTGTAGGTAAAGAGTCCAAATTCATTCCTTTGCATAAGGATATCCAGTTTTCCCAGCACCATTTGTTAAAGAGACTAACCTTTCCTCATTATGTAATGTTGGCAGCCATGTCCATAATCATTTGGTCATATACGCAAGTCCTTATGTCTGAGTTCTGTTCTGTTCCATTGGTCTATATGTACCAGTACCATACCATTGTTTTTCTTTAATTTTTTTTAATGTTTATTTATTTTTGAGAGAGAGAGAGAGAGAGACAGAGAGTGATCAGGGGAGGAGCAGAGAGAAAGGGAAACACAGAATCTGAAGCAGGCTCCAGGCTTTGAGCTGTCAGCACAGCACACAGCTCAACATGGGGCTTGAACTCAAAACCATGAGATGGTGACCTGAGCCCAAGTCAGATGCTTAACCAACTGAGCCACCCAGGTGCCCCCACACCATCTTAATTAATGTTCCTTTGTAGTATGTTTTGAAATCAGGAAGTGTGAGGCCTCCAACATTGTTCTTTTTTAAGATTGTTTTAGCTGTTTGGCCCTTGAGATTCTATATGAATTTTAGGATGTTTTTTCTATTTCTTTTTTTTTTTAATTGTTTAAATGTTTATTTATTTTTGAGAGAGAGACAGGGTACAAGTCGGTGGGGGGAGGGAGAGAGGGAGACACAGAATCCAAAGCAAGTTCCAGGCTCTGAGCTGTCAGCACAGAGCCCAAAACAGGGCTCAAACTCACAAACTGTGAGATCATGACCTGGGCCGAAGTTGGACACTTAACTGACTGAACCACCCAGGCGCCCCTGGTTTTTCTATTTCTACAAAAAATGCCATTGGAATTTTGGTGAGGATTGCACTGATGCTATGGATTGCTCTGGGTAGGATGAACATTTCAACAATAGTAAATTTTCCAATCCACAACATGTACTATCTTTCCACTTATTTGTATTTTTTACTTTTTTAAGCAATATTTTGTAGTTTTCAGTGCATAAGTCTTTTACCTCCATGGTTAAGTTTATTCCTAAGTATTTTATCCTTTTGGATGTTATAGTAAGTGCAATTGTTTCCTTAAATTCCTTTTTGTATTAGTCGTCATTAGTGTATAGAAATGCAACTGATTTTTGTGAGTTGATTGTGTGTGTTGCACTTTTGCTGAAATTATTTATTAATTGTAACAGGGGTTTTAGGGTTTTCTATATATAAGATCATGTAATATACAGAGATCACTTTCTAATTTGGATGACTTTTATTTATTTTTCCTATCTGATTCCAGAATATGTTGAATACTAGTAGTGAAATTAGGCATTCTTGCCTTGTTCCTCATCTTGCAAAAGCTTTCAGTCTTTCAGCATTGAGTATGATGTTGGCTATGGGCTCTTCATATATGGCTTTATGATTTTGAGGTAGTTTCTTCTGTTCCTAGTTTTTCAAATGTTATTATCATGAAATTAATCTGTCTTATTTTTGATGAATATCCCAAGTGCTTAGAACTGTGCTGGCACATAACAGGCACTTGATAAATATGTGTGGGAACAAAATAGAAGAAGAAAATTAATTGTGAAAGGACCAAAGTCTCTATATACTAAATCATTACAAATATCCAGAGAGTAGACTTAGCCCTTGAGATAAGATAGTGGAGGTACACTGTCGTCACTTTTGGGAAAGCGCAGTTCTTCTAGTGTTCTTTACTTATTTGGACAGAGAAAAAGCATGCTCTACATCAATACTCTGAAGTAGACTATGGTAGCATTATCTTGCCTTAAGAGCTGGCTCAAGAAAAATGGTGGGAAAGAGAGATGCTCACAGTGATAAGAGAAAAAAGGGATGGGAGAGTGATCTAGTCTCCAAAGTTGCGAATCATTACTTTTACTTTATTCTGTTAATGAGAAGTAAATCAACTACAACTACAGCCCAAACTAAAAAGGAGATGGTTAAACTCCATCTCTTGAAGGAAGGAGTATTGAAGAATTTGGAAATATATTTTAAAGATACCATTAAGAATATGGATATGCAAGGTACATGCTGAGAGAAAATATTCAAAATACTTATATTTGTCCAATGATATATCTATATCTATATCTATATCTTTATACTGTTTATATAAAACGTCTTTTTAAAATAAAATATAAATAAAAATACGATCTTACAATTCTTTCTTAGGTCTTTATTGAGGAAGAATAAAGATATATGCCTACAAAACATCTTAAATGTGAATATTCATAGTGGCTTTATTCATAATAACCATAAATTGGAAACAACCCACATTTCTATCAACAGGTGAATGGAACTGTGATATATTCATACACTCGATTACTATTCAGCAATAACAAAGGGACAATGTACTGATTTATACAATAACATGGATGGATCTCAAAAATATGATCCTGAGCAAAAAGAGCAAAAGGCACAACAGAGTACATCATATATGGTTTCGTTTATATGTAGCCCTAGGAATAAGAAATCTAATCTAAGGGCACCTGGGTGGCTCAGTCAGTTAAGCATCCAACTCTTGATTTCGGCTCAGGTCATGGTCTCATGGTTCCTGAGATTGAGCCCTGCTTCGGGCTCTGCGCTGACAGTATGGAGCCTGCTTAGGATTCTCTCTCCCTCCCTCTCTCTCTCTCTCTCTCTCTCTCACTCTCTCTCTGCTCCTTGCCCACACACGCATGCACACTCTCTCTCCCTCAAAATAAATAAATAATCTTAAAAAAAAAAAAAGGAATCTAATCTATATTGAAAAAAGCAACCAGTGGTCGCCTGAGCCTGGGGAACAAGAAAAAGGGAAGTTCCCAGAATGATGGAAATATTCTACATTTTGATTGTGGTGATAGTTACACAGGGGTATATAGCTTTGCTGACACTTGCAGAACTGAATGTTTTAAATGGGTGCATTTTATAATATAGTAATGATTCCTTAATAAAGTTGATCCAAAAAGGGGAAAATAGTATTTTGCAGCTGGATAAAAGACCTAATATAAAAGGAAAAATTTTTAAAGATTTTCAAAGTAAGAGATTATCATTATGATCTCAGGGTAAAAAAGGGATTTCTCAAATCATATACCATAAAGAGAAAACAACACCACCTATACACACTTTTCAATCTCACTCAGTTTGTCATTTATGTTCTCATCTGTGTTCTTTTCATCTGTTGAAGTTATTATTAATGTATCTTCATATATAAGGAAACTTTTCTGAGTTTTCTTGACAAACACACTGAAAGGTCCACATTTTCAAATATACTTTCTTTTCCCTCCTTTCATTATTATAGATAGGCTTTGCATTTTTAAATTCCCTGATATCAAAGAGGCTTACCTGTCTGGGGACCCTCTAAACCATTGTGGGGTAGTGGAAATCTCACAATATCAAACTAATTTTTCACTACTACTTCCTTTCATGTGACAAAAAGCCTCAACACATTCTAAGAAGAAGCAAATAATGACCAGAAGATACTTATTGCACATTTGTGGGGGTGATGAGGGCTGGAGGTATACAAGGGAGCTGTAGGCATTGATTCCTGTCCATGTCCCATCTTTAGTCTTGCCAGGATTATGTTTTTGGTAAGTAAGACATATAATGGAAGCATCCTTGGCAATATTCTTTTAAAAATGACATATTTTTATAACCCGAAACAGGTCATTTTGTATGACCCAACAACAGTTTTGTGAACACCACAATTATCCTTAAACAATGTGTATTCTGATTTTTACCAATGTTTTTTGCCTGAACCAGCAGCTTACTTTGGCAATGGATGACTTCTTTGAATATTTTTTAAATTTCTTTTTGAAGGGTATGGTCGCAATAATTTTCGTTATTTCTGAAGAGTTCTGGAAGCCTCTTTGATTCTGAAGCATTACCTACATCATGGCCCATCCTACAAGTTTACCTACTGTTGGTATAAATATTTGCTTTTTAACTTATATGACTTGTGTATCTCAGAGGAGAGTGATCAATTCAGCCATCTGGTGGACTTAACTTCTGGTGGAAACTCATACTCTAATGGTGAAGTTTGATCTGTGAGAATATAACCTGTGTAACATTTTCCATTTTTTATTTTTAGGTACAAACAAAATTAAATCAGGATTCTCTAAGGGTGTTTCCAAAAAAGTATCCTACAAAAGTCAAAAGGTTATGTGATTTTCCTTCTTAGGTAGAGAAAGGAGTGTTGCTATGTTTCAGGGACTATAGGAATGACTAGAGATATTTAAAAGGGAAATAAACAATATTTCCCTGAATATTAGTAAGGTATCTAGCTGAGAAGGGCTGATGTCTGCACATAATGGGGAGTCATCATGTTTGAGGGGACACTAGAACTAGATCAGCGGAAGCTTTCACAAGCTCTGCTACCAGACCTTCTATGGGAGATGCACACGCGTTGGCCAATGGACTGAAATAAGCAATGGGTTCCTGGTTGTTTTCCTTGCAGCTGAGTCAATGCCCCAATTCCTGCCCAGGACATGCATGGTACAAAAGAGTACAGAGTTTGTAATAATTGCATATATACAGATATAAGATTGGGGATTGTTGGAGAGACTCCTTTAGTTTAAGAAAGGTGTGATCGTGTTTGTTTTCCCAAAGAAAATGTTGAGTGATCTCAGCAGAATTTAGCATTCTGTGCTTACAATGTCCACCCAGCCTTAAAGCTCCCACACGGCTTTTGGTATCTGATATAGAAAGTTGCTAAATTATATAGTTGACTTTTTTTCTTTTTGGTAATGGTCACATAAGTCCATTTGTATGAATATTTCACTTTATTTATTTATTTATTTATTTATTTATTTATTTTACTAGTCTCTTGTTGGTAGACGTTTGGCCTGTTTCTGGTCTTTTGCTATTAAGGTAATGAAGCAATAAATAGCCTTGAATACTTTACACATGTACCAGCCTATTTAGATGTGGCAACGTCTTCAGAAATAGCTACGTCTGGGGAAAACTAATGTTGGCAGAGCCAACTTCTCATCCATCTCTGGCGTTCCTTCTTGGGTTTACTCAGGCAGGCCTCTCCACGTTGCCTGGAGTGGGCTCTGTAGTCACACTACCCAAGTAAAAATCCTGGCTCTCCCATTTACCAGTTGTGTGATTTGTGGAAATTACTATGTTTCTCTACTTCAATTTTCTCATTTTAAAACTGGAAGCAGAAACAATTAGTATTTTACAGGATTATTTGGAGGATTAAATGAGATCATACATGCAAATTATTAATACATGTCTTATTAGGGTTCCTGGAACATAGTAAACACCTAATAATCATTAGCTATTGTTAATGTTATTATTCTAAATGATTATTGAACCAAGCACCACGACTAAAGTTAAATGACCTGAAGGAAAAAAAAATTCAACCCATCTGAGCTATATGGATTAAGAACAGTGAAATTTCTCAAAAGAGGTGCTGGAAAGAATAAAACAGTTATATATATATATGCATATATGCATACATATATATGCCTAATACATACTATCACAAAGTACAACATAAAAGTAAAATCCGAATAAAGGTGCATAGAGAATGAAATAAATTTGTCAGAAAGGTAAGAGTGATTGTGTTTGAATAGTTGAATATTGGTATTTTTTTTAACTTCTATGTTTTCAAAAATGGCCATGACAAATATGTACTGGCTTTATAATAATAAAATCACCAATCACCCATTCAACAAAATCTGGTGTAGTTCCTATCAGTGAGGCTCTCATCTGTTAGGAATAGGAGAGTGGGCAAGAGAAGAAACTGCTTGCCTGGGACAGCTCACTTTCTAAAGACAATAGCACTCTATTACTAATAGATGCAATTCTGATGATAGAATTGTTGGCACAGTCTTAGCTCTGCTACTTCCAGCTGTGTGAGCCTCAGGAAGTCACTTAACATCTCTGAGCCTAAGTATCTTCAACTAAAAGGGGTAAAAGACCTACCTAACCAGATTACTTCCAGGACTAAGCAGAGTAATGGGCATGTGAGTGCTCTAAGATGTACAAATATGTAAGGTGTTATTATTTGGGATCTTCTAAGTTAAAAACAATATTGTCAAGTTATTTTTATGACACACTGTGTCTATAGAAGCACTAAATGATGCAATATTTAGATCCTTTTTATTGGACTTGTTTAGTAGTGTGAAAAGCTATCTAAACATAAAGTTGCGTCTTTGGTTGTACTAGATGTAGAACCTGGATTTTAAACTATCCAAGATCTCTTTTATTACTTAAGACTGGAAACATGAAAGAATCTCTGGATAGAACTCCCACTCCAAGTTTTTATTATCTAGGAAAGTTGTCAGCTTTGTATCTCTCCTGAAATGCATTTCCTAATTCTGCCTAATTTGCTAAAGGTTTGAATGAATTGAAGCTATAATGAAATCTTCTTCATTGAAATATTGCTGCATACATAAAGTGTCGTTTTGTTCTGCCATTTCATTTTCTGCAAATATTATTTTCAGTTATTTCATGCAAGTAAAGCGTGCATAGAATTATTTATATTGTGAATTAGAATTTTGTTATTAAAAAGAACATTAGGGATTCTCTAATTTAATCCCTCACTTTACAGTTGAAAAAGCGGAGCTTCTGAAAAGGTAAATGGCTTCTGCCCACAGCCGGTGAGGCTGCCATCTGGACAGGGCCCCTGGGATATGACTCTCAGTACAGCTTAACCAGGTTAGGGCTCCTTCAGGCCAGCCAGCGGGCCCAACAGCCTCTGCTCTCTTGGTTAAGTTTCCATTGGGTCCCTGGGCTAAAGCACCCAGGGCTATAAGAAATGAAACCTCAATAGTTACACTGTTAGAGGACATCAGCCTTCTTTCTCCATAGAAATAGTTACTATCAGGGCACCTAGGTGGCTCAGTTAGGCTTCTGACTTCAGCTCAGGTCATGATCTCATGGTTCCTGCATTTGAGCCCTGCCTCGAGCCCTGCCTCGAGCTCTGTGCCCTCAGCCGGGAGACTGCTTCTGATCCTCTGCCCCCCCCCACCCTGTCCCTCCTCCACTCGCTCTCTCTTTCAAAAATAAACACTAAAAAAAAAATTTAAAAGACATAGTTACTATTTCTATGGATGAATTTCCTTAAAGTTTGCTTAATTGATTTTGTCTTTTCTTCCTCTTGGTCCCAGATGTGTTGTCACCCAAATGCTTCCCTTCTAATATTTAAGCTCTGGAATTCAAGAGCAGAGCAATAAAACATTTCCCTCTCAATTTGTCCTTTCAGGTCAGATTTATATCTTCATTTCAAAGGAAACAAGAGGATATCTTCTGTAGTGTAAACCCTTACACTTAACTTTTAAAGCAGCCCCTGCCATTAGCTTATTGCTAAGATTCTGATTTTGCCCACTATTCTTTTTTTAAAAAAAATTTTAACGTTTATTTATTTTTGAGAGACAGAAAGTGTGTGAGTGCGGAGGTGAGCAGTGAGAGAGGGAGACACAGAATCCCAAGCAGGCTCCAGGCTCTGAGCTGTGTGTACAAAGCTGTTGGGGGCAGGTGGCGGGGGCGGGGGGGGGGGGGGGGGTGCTGGAACTGACAATTGACCTGAGCCCAAGTCGGAGACTTAACCAACTGAGCCACCCAGGCGCTCCCCACCCACTATTCTTACTTGACCCCCTAAATCTTTATCTTAGAGACAGAAAAAACAAAGCAAACAACAAGAGCTTCCAGCCGCGCTCGTGACGGTTTACAATGGTGTAGGAAACAAGTTCGGCTCTGCTAACACTACTGTAGCAGGAGAGACTCCGGAGGCCCCAGAGAACCCCGTGCTCCCGCTATTTAAGGGCTGGCCTCTCCGGAAGGCCCCTTCCTTATTCCACAAGCGAGGAAACCCAGCAGCAGCATCCTCTCCTCCCCGCTGAGGTCACCCTTTTCCTTTGGTGTTGTTCATGGCTCCTTCTTGCTTTAAAGGATGGAGGATGTAGATTTCTGTTTCTGTACCAGCTCTGGCATTTATTGGACCTCATTGCCTTTGGCTCTGGCTGGCAGTGGTTTTAGTTCCACCCAGAGGCCTGCAAACAACTGGTGACTTCGTAAGGTTCACACAGTTGTTCTTCACGGTTACTGCTTCTCAGCACCTCAGGAAGGAGTGGGTCAGGACTAGTTTCCTGAAAGAGAACAGACTTTTTGATTAGGCACGGAATGCAGCTGAAGTGTGGCTAAAAGGAGAACTGACTTACAGGCCAGTCTCTCATTGTAATATTTTTATTGCAAATTGGTAAATGCTATTTCTAAAGGAAAGCTCCAATGTAAGTATTTTTAATGATCAATGTTATTACAGGTTGGAAACAGGTAGAGGAATAGATGTATGTATTCCTGACCATCACTTTTACCACTTAACTCTGAAGTTTATATTTGCATGTTGTTTAGATCACTAACAATACTTCTGAAAAATAATTTTGACTATCAGGTTAACGTTTGCTAACTAAGTTTGAAATTGTGCCACTGAATGAAGGAGCCCAACAAAGGAAATATTGTAGGAAAAAAAAAACACTTTTGAATAGGAAGCCTCTGTAACTTGCTGTGTGACCCTGGGCAACCTGCTAATCCCTCAGAGAGCATTTCTTTGACTTTAAACTGGGGATGTTGTACTGGATTAGCTGAGAGAGCTCTTCCAGGATCAATTACCTATGTATTCTCTATCTCTATGGTTTTTTGACTTGCTACAAATTACTTTGTGTGGATGGGTGAGGTTGTTTCCATTCTGTTTCCGAGTTGTTGACAAGGTATATTGTTCATTTCTCATCGTTTTAGCCTGTTTCATAACACTGCAGATTTACAGCCCTTGTTTCGGGGCACCTACATTATCTGTATTACAAATGTGGAGGGTCACAGAATGTTTTTAATAAGTTAGGACTGAAACAGCAAGACCATTACATAAGCTTCTCAGAACAGGGATGTGTTAAAGAAACTAATCACAGAAGCTCAAGTCATAACATTCAGCAGTCCCAGAAGAGGGGCATTTACCCTCTATTGCAAACAGTCAATTATAGGTGGCCCTTGGTAAAGTGTAATTTTAGATAGTACATTTAAATGGTAGGGTTTGCCAGTTCCCCATGCACATGTTATTATTAAGACACACTTTTTCTTTTTTTATCGAAGGAATACATTTTCCATAGTTGTTTTGTGATGTAAGCAATAGGAAGTCATTGGATTTTACCACTTTCAAAATGCAAGTGTTTTCCAAGACTCCATTAGCTGAGTTTTCCAGGGACTCCATTCTAGTTTTTAAGTGGGCGAAGGAAGTGTGAGAGGAAACTTTAGTAACACTAATGTCAACACAAAGCAAAAATTGGAAGGCTAAGGTTTTCTTATCTGAAATCAGGTTTAGTTTCAATGCAGTTTTCTCTTTTGATCTTGATGTCTGCAATGGTGTCAGCAAACTTGAGTTTATTTATGGCTCCTTGGTATAATCTAGCTGTGTGTGAAAGCCTGGTACCAGGCTTCCCTAAATACCTTGGTGATAAAGGTCAGTCCAGAGCAGAAGTATGAGGAGAAGCAACTATCTTCACTCTGTTCTAGCAATAACATATCTGACCAAAGTTAGAAGTGGGCTTCTACAATAGATGAAAATTTAGACGTGGATATGTAGATGTTTCTCTTATAGATATGTAAGATATATCTGCCTAAATAGGCATTCAAATAGGCCCTGGTAAGTTGAATTTGGGAAGAGATGGCTGAGGTCAAGACTAATAAAATTTAAAAGAAATGCAATGCTCCAAAGCAGAAATTTTTAATTATATCTTTGGGTCTGCACTCAAGGCTAATGTTCATAACCAAGAGAAGAAAGTCAACAACAGAGGGAGTTTCCACATTCATGAGTTTCTGGCACGTAGATTCTATACCTTTCTGAAAACTCAACTGACTCCCTTAACATTTTGACTTAACATTTGTAAAATTTCCTTAAACAATACAGTCTCTACCTAAAATTGAAGATCAAGTATTAAATACAGCTGAAATAACAGCCCTAAAGGTTGTTTTGTTTAGTAGCATCTTTCTTTTATCAATTGAAAATGATGAAGAGATATTTGTTTGGGTTTCTAAATTCCATTTGCTCTGTTAAAACAACACTTCAGCCAAAAGACCCTAATGAAAGTTTCCCTGTGACAAGCCTAAACAGTGATCCAAGAGGAGTGAAAAACCAAACTAATGAGAAAATGATGTAAAAGGCCAGCTCTCTGCTCTCCCCACGAGGATTTTAATTACAGAGAAATCAACAGCTGTGCCAGGGGTAACACAGGAGTGCTGGCCATGCAAAATAACACCTTGGAGTGGAATGAATTTGAAGTAAATGGGCTGGAAATATTGGCTTTCCAAGCAATCAACAACAACACATGAGGGGAAACATGGAGCCTTTAATTGGGTTAAGTGTGCTGATCCCAGACTTCTCTGTAGCATCTGATTCTGGTGAGTGTGCAGGTACTCGTGATTCCTGATTAAATGGCAAAATAATCTTTCACTTAAACTGTCCATCATAGATCTGGGAGAGTAAGATGATATTCGGGATGTTATAAGCTGTTGTATGCTTTCTCCACCTATGAATGTTCTCCACAAGTGAATGTTCCCTTGACTTTATGACTTACTGTGGACATTTATTCTTTATTGTCATTGACTTTGTGTGCATCTTTGTATGCTGAATATTTTAAATAAAAATTTTTTCTCAGTCTAGAGGGGCTTATATCCTGGTGCCTGGGTGGCTCAGTCAGTTGAGTGTCTGACTCTTGAGTTTGGCTGGGATCATGGTCCCGAGGTCTTGGGATTAAGACCCATGTCGGGCTGAGCTTGGAGCCCACTTGCGATTCTCTCTCTGTCCCTCTGCCCCTCTCCCCTGCTCTCTCTCTCTCTCTCTCTCTCTAAAATAAGAAGAAAAAAACATATATTTTTTTAACCTTCTTGTTCCTTTCTATGTGAATGTTACAGTGAGCTTAGATAAATTACCTAAAACATGTTCTTATTAATCAGCCCACTAATGAGAAGTCCAGATATGCCAATGAGTACCTGAAATACTGTTGTGTCAACCAAAAATGTCACGGGATTTCTCAAATGGGTTCAACATAGTAAAATCATGCGTCATCCAAAAGAAAAGAGAAACTGTTTTCAGCTTTTTTGACTAGAGAGTAACCCAGAGCTTTTATTATTACTTTAATTTTTTACATGAGTATTGTAATACCCCTCATTTCCTTGAAGGTTCTGTTACACATTGCAAAAGGAGAATCACTCCTGTTGAGGAATTAATCCGCACTTTAGTTCACCAATAAGGAGTGTGGCAAGGTATGGTCCTATTCCCTCACTCAGACCTTCTCACTCTGGCCAGGGGATAACAATACAGGGGCAGAGAACTTCTACATTTTAACATATATGCACATATCAGAGTCAGGGTCACAGTCTCTCAATCCCTGAAAAACAGGGCTACAATCTTTCAGTTCCTTTTACTTCCATTTCTTATTTTATTTAAATTACATCTTGATGATTGAAACTGCTTCTAAAGAATTGGATGCTTTCTTTTCCCTTTCCTCCCCAAGCTAAAATATTTAGGATTCAGAAAATATTTGGGCTAGACTTTGGCTCTCTTGGCTGTACATTGCTACTGTTGGAGCCAGGAGTAACCTCAGTAGGTATCTGCCTCAGCTAGGTTGTCAGAAAGAATAGCTGAGTGTTGGCTAGACTACCCTTTCTGGAAAGGCAGCGATGGTATCTGGTTTTATTATTATTATATACCAAATATAATATATGTCAAATATTATATACCAAATACCTAGCATAGTGTCTGGTCCATAGACAATACTTAGTAAGTATTTGATGAGTGAATGAATAAAAACAAAAACAGAGGTGCCTGGATGGCTCAGTCAGTTGGGCATCTGACTTCAGCTCAGGTCATGATCTCACTGCTGTGAGTTTGAGCCCCTCACTGGGCTCTGTGCTGGCAACTCAGACCTTGGAGCCTGTTTCAGATTCTGTGTCTCCCTCTCTCTCTGCCCCTCCCCTGCTCAGGCTCTGTCTCTCTCTCTCCTTCAAAAACAAATAAACATTAAAAAAAAATTTTTTTTAAATAAAAAGCAAAAGCAAAACAAAACAAATACAGTGAGTTTGGTTTTATAATGGTTTGTATATTCATTTATTCATTCAGCAAATATTCAGTAACCTCATACAGTGGATATATCAATTAAGGTACTTAAGGATATATGTAAACCTAGAACATTCTGGTGGATTCACTAGGAAACTATATTTTTATAGTTCAATACTAGGCCATGCTGGAATCATTTTTAAGCTTTTTCTAACGTCATGAGGCAACATCTGCTTCTTTTAATATATTCTATTTTTTAGAACAATTTCCGATTTACTGAAAAATTGTGAAGATAGTACAGAGGTTCCTATATACCCTATACCCAATTCTCTTATTATTAGACTCATATATTACTATGGTACATTTGTTGCAATTAATGAAACAATATTTGTGCATTATTATTAACCAAAGCCCATACTTTACTGATATTCTCTTAGTTTTTACTTAATGTCCTTTTTCTTTTCCAGAATCCCATCCAGGATACCACATTATATTTAGTCATCACTCCTAAGGCTCCCCTTAGCTATGACACTTTCTCAGGTTTTTCTTGTTTTTGATGATCTTGACAGTTTTGAGGAGTACTGGTCAGGCATTTTGTAGAACGTCCCTCAGTTGGAATTTCTCTGATGATTTTCTCATGATTAGGTTGGGGCTATGGGTTTGGGGGACCTGGGAAGGCAATGGAAGATCATGTCAGAGTACTTGCTATCAAGATCACTTATCACTGTTGATGTCGGCCTTAATAACTTGAACCCAAAATTCATATATTGAAAACCTAATACTTAAGGTGATGGTATTAGGAGGTAGGGCCTTTGGGAGGTGATTAGCTTGTGAGGGCAGAGCCCACATGAATGGAATTAGTGTCCTTATAAAAGAGACCCGGAAGGCTATCTCATCACTTCTGCCACATAAGGACACACTGAGAAATTGGCAGTCTGCAACCCTTCATGGGGCCTTCACCAGAATCTGACCAGAATAGTGCCCTGATCTTGTGCTTTCAGCCTTCAAAACTGTGAGAATTAAATTTCTGTTGTTTATAAGCTGCTTAGTATGGTATTTTGTTATAGTAGTCCACATAGACTAAGACAGAAACCAACATCTGGGTGTTAGCTGTGCTCATTGCTACTGGGGTAGCATTGCTTCTGGACCCTCTCAGCTGAAAGAGCATGGAAACATAAGCGTATATGTCAATCCATGTTATTAATTTACTTTATATAATATATATTATATATTATATATGTTAATGTTAATATTAATTAATATAATATTAATAATTATATTAATAAGTATTAATATATTAATTATTAATATTATATAACTATATATAATTCAGTATATATTTTTCAGTATATATATACTGAATATATAATATATAAAATATTATATATTATTATTTATATATTAATGATTATATTAATAATTATTAATATAATATTAATTACTAATTATTAACTGACATTATATAATTACATATAATTCAGTATATATAAATATATATAATTCAGTATATATTATATTAATATTATATATAATATATAATAATATTAAGAATTATTATAATTAATTATTAATATTAATTATAATAGCATCTCCAACTCTGTTCTATTACCACATGAATCACTCTAGCCTCCTCTTCTCCTGGCTTATTTGTAAACTCCCATTCTGACAGCAAGAAACCCATCTTTTTCCATCTACCATACATTTAATCTAATTGTACAATTCCAGTATACATGCTTAACAGTATCAGAATTAACACTTACTCCACTGAGAAATAACTTTATCAACTGGACCACAGTGCTCATGTAGTTTCTTTTGCTTTTAGTCTTACACGTATTTTCAAAGGTACTTAGGTCAGAAACTTCCCCACCCCCATCCCCTACAGTGGGATTGTTTCATACATTTGTAATACAATTAGATTCTCTGGTCAAAATTTGTATTCCATTCTGGGATTCCCTGGCCTCTTAAATGATTTCTGAAAATTTGCATATGTTAAGGTATACTGTTAGAATATAACAAAATAAAAATAAAGTGTTCGACTCATGTGATTTAAAAAACAGGATTAAAGCAAAGAAAGCAGAAGGAAAAAAGAAATAGAGTTAACATTAGAAATTCACATAACGTAAAAGCCAGAGGAGGTGGTTCAAGATGATGGCATAGGAAGATACTGAACTCACCTCCTCCCACAGGCACACCGAATCAATAGCTACATATGAAAGAATTCCCTGAAAAAGACCTGAAAACTAGTTGAACAGCTCCTTCACAACAAATGGTAAAAGACCCACATCAAGAGGTTAAGAGAGGCAGAGAAGCTGTCTTGCAAAAAACTCCACCCCAGTGCTGTGACCTGGAGTTTCTTCCTGGGGAGCAAGGGGTTTGTGCCTTACCTCAGGCACCCAATCCTTGGGTCTTGCAATGGAGCGATGAGCCCCAAAATATCTGACTCTGAAAACCAATGGGAATTAAAGCCAACAGACCCAAAGAGAAACAGGGCTGTTGGGAGCTGAGATCCTTCTCAGAGCCAGGGGGAGGGGTGTGGGAGGGTGTAAGCAAAATTGGTGAAGGGGGTCAAGAGGTACAAACTTCCAGTTATACAATACATAAGTCATGGGGATGTAATATACCAAAAGGAATAATAAGAAAGAAAGAAAAAAATTAGAAGATTAATGACAGCAGAAGATGCTTTCTTTGAGAAATATAAACAATAGATAAGTTCTTGGGAAGCTTTTAAGAAAATAACAAGATACAAATAATTTGAGAAATATTAAAGAAAATAAAACTATATGTAGAGAGAATAAAGACTATAACATAACACTATGAATAACTTTGGAGCAATGCATTTGAAAATGTAATGGCAAGTTATAAAGGAAAACATGAGTTAAATTTTGATTGAAGAGGAAATAGGAAAACTGAGTAGAATATGGTCAGTAAATAAATAGAATAAGTAGTCATAAGGCTCCAAAGGATAATAGAACCAGATGGTTCCCAGGTGTGTTTTATCAAATATTTAAGAAACTAATAACCCTTAATATTATACAAATTGTTGCAGAGCTTAAAGAGAAAAGGAAAGCTCCCCAATTAATTTTGTGAGGCAAAGATAACTTTTGTAAGAAAAGCAGACAAAGGCAGTAGGAGAAAGAAAAATTAGAATGCATTCTCATTCTGGAACATGAGAGCATAAATCTAAGACAAACATTTTATGGTTATTATATTCTATACATGCTTTTTGTAAATAACTTTATATCCTCTGTGTATTTACATAAAATACAGATAATTTTTTTGTAAATACATATAAATCAGAACTTGTACAACAAACCAGATGTTGGCATAAACTGAGTATTTTATCTTACCCAAAATGCAGATGCAGTAATAATTTTTATTATATACTCTTTAAAAATACTTTTCAATTCTTAGTTTAGTCCACTATAGGTCCCTTGAGAGTAGTTTCATTTTACTTTTTTATGGTCGCTTTGTTTAATCAGAATTTGGAATGAGCATGAAATGGTAATATTAAAGCTATCTGCTCAAGCTCTTTTTTGAGAAATGTGTGTTATCCTAAGTGAAGAGGTAACGGAGGCAAGCTCGAAGGACCAAAAATTGAGCTTATTTGAGAAGAGCAGAGGAATTGCAATTTGGGAAATGCAAAATGAAGCAACCTACAGGGAAGCCGTTGATGATCTGGCGTTGGGTGGGGGGTTGTCTTATGGGCAAGGAGTGCAAGAGCAGGAAGTCCAGCCAAGGTCCAGTCAGTAAGTTCATTGGCTTGAGGATGGGGAGAGATTCTTGTCAGATATTCACTGGCCCAGGAGATAAGCTTTGGTTTTCTAGAAGCCAGGCATTTATGGGAAATTGGTCTCTCACTTCTTATTTTCCTGAGGGCACATGTGAGAGGTTCTCCATTTCATATCCTCTGGTTCCATTTTAGATTGAGATCCTTTCACAGGTGTCTGTCTCTACATTTACCTCTCAGGTGATGGAGATACTAAGCCCTGAACCTGGGTCTTGGCTGTCTTTTGTCAGCCCCCTCCCTGAATGCTCCAAAGGCAGCACACACTGGAGAAAGCCTTAAGGGGACTTGACTGTGTCGGTCATTTCCCCCTCAGAACAGAATTGTTTGGGAGTAATGGTAAAAATATAAGAGACTTTCCTTCCTCACTATTCTTTCCCCAAACAGGAAACTGATTACAGCTCAAGACACGTGCAGAATGGAGAGTCCTTTGAAAAGACTCCATTTCTTGCTCTTATTGGATTAAGTGAGTGTCTGTGTGTGTGTTGGGCAGGGGGGGGGGGGGGGGGGGTTGGTAGGGCTTTGTGAGGTTGATAGTAAAAGAGAAACGGGGGGGGGGGGTAACCTGCTTTTAGCCCAACCTCTATGTCACATGGGCTCATGGACAATTTCTATGTAGATGGTCAGCTTCACTTGCCAAATGTCAGCTTGATTAGTGTGGAACAGAAACACAGACCATCCCAAATGATGTTTAATAGAAATGTTAACATAAAAGTCTCTTAAACTGGGCTTTCGAATGTTTCCTTTGAACTTACATTTGACTATATTTGTTTGTTTCTTAGAATTCTGTGTGCAGTAACCCCTAAGCAATGTTCCATATTGTGGGAGTGAATACTCCCACAAAGATACTGATGAAGTAGAAGATGAAGACAAGGTCTGACCATGTGTTGCTTGTGTTGAAGAGAAAATTATTCTGACATTTGTTAAAAGGGTAAGTCAGACTTTATTCAAGACTGATATTATAGGTCCAGAGACCACTGCAATGGGGTTTGCAATAGGGGAGAGAGATCATTTCGGATCCAGATGTAACAAAGAGAAGTAGGGATATACAGTCAAATAGCAGGGTGGGGAAGGGGTCTGTTGATGGAAAATGACTATGGGAGTATGGTCATTCTGGTTAAACTGCCCTACCAGGATTCTGGCTGAAGGCAAGCCAGGATGAAAAGATATTATCTTTGGGGTGGTGAGGGATGAGAAGTTTGGTCAGATATTAAAACTTACCAGATATTCAGGGTGGGGGATTCTGTCTAAACTGAGCAGAATTCTTGCAAAAATTGGCCTATGCAGGAGACACCTGGGTGGCTCAGTCGGTTAAGCATCTGACTTCGGCTCAGGTTATGATCCTGCAGTTCGTGGGCTCAAGCCCCGCATTGGGCTCTGTGCTGACAGCTCAGAGCCTGGAGCTGCTTCAGATTCTATGTCTCCCTCTCTCTCTGCCCCTCCCCTTCTCATGCTCTGTCTCTCTCAAAAATAAACATAAAAAAAAAAAAAAAATTGGCCTATGCAGGACCTACCAGGACACTGGTTGTTTGGTTTTTTTTTTTTTTTTTGTCTTTGTTTTATTGTTTTGTTGTTGTTGTTGTTGTTGTTGTTGTTTGGGGTTTTTTTGACACTGAAAGTCCAGGTTTTAACAGCTTAAATGACAAGCCTCTTGAGAGAGGTCCAAGAGAATCTTTGCCACTGACTGGGAGAGAAAGTTCACGTGCAACCACGAATGCAAGAGAGGTAGGTGCTGGTTCAGCACTGACTTTGAGGATGGAGGTCACCACCATGTGTTTATGCTGATACACACTTCGCACATCTGAGGAGAATGTCTGGGAAGAAGCGATGTTTTTTATTTTTTTTCAACGTTTATTTATTTTTGGGACAGAGAGAGACAGAGCATGAACAGGGGAGGGGCAGAGAGAGAGGGAGACACAGAATCGGAAACAGGCTCCAGGCTCTGAGCCGTCAGCCCAGAGCCTGACGCGGGGCTCAAACTCACGGACCGTGAGATCGTGACCTGGCTGAAGTCGGACGCTTAACCGACTGCGCCACCCAGGCGCCCCAGAAGCGATGTTTTTTAAAAAAGAATGAGATCAAGCTGACACGGAAGGTGGGCCAAAATATCAAGTTCAGTAATACAAGCCAGTGATGAAACTAGTGTATTGAGTATAATTCCATATTTGATAAAAATGAGTGATTATAATAAATATTGGTTTATGTACAGGGAAGTAAAAAGCATTGAAATGGGAACAGAATTGCTAAAAATAGTTTTTTTTGGAGACTGAAATTATAGTGAAGATTCAAGTTTCATGTTATGTGTTTTTTAATACCAAATGTTGCCTTAGCAATTAGGAGAAAATATTTTCAAAGTGGTGGGGAAGGAGGCCGAGGGGCAGAAGGGCCCTCATCCCTCCTTAGCATTGTCTAAGAAAGAGCACTACTAAGGAAGCCACATCAACTAACTAGCCCCAAAGGCAACACCTGAATCTCCCTCCTTCTTCATGCAGGGCACAAAGTTTACCCCACCTGGGATTCAGGCAATAGCTATGGGGGCTTTGTAAGTGCCAAATACATAGGAAGAATTTGTATGGGAACAAAGATATAAGAAGGTGAATCAGAAGAATATTAATAGCAGGGCACCTGGATGGCTCGGTTGGTTCGGTGTCCGACTTCGGCTCAGGTCATGATCTCATGGTTCACGGGTTCAAGCCCTGCTCTGTGCTGACAGGTCAGAGTCTGGAGCTGCTTCGGATTCTGTGTCTCCCTCTCTCTCTGTCCTTCCTCTGCTTGCACTCTGTCTCTCTCTCTCTCTCAAAATAAATAAACATTAAAACATTTAAACAAAAGTATATTAATAGCAAGTACCTAATGTGAAACAAAGCAAGTCCTTTAAAAAAATTTTTTTTAACGTTTATTTATTTTTGAGACAGAGAGAGACAGAGCATGAACAGGGGAGGGTCAGAGAGAGGGAGACACAGAATCCAAAACAGGCTTCAGGCTCTGAGCTGTCAGCACAGAGCCCTATGCGGGGCTCGAACTCACGGACCACGAGATCATGACCTGAGCCGAAGTTGGACATCCAACCAACTGAGCCACCCAGGCGCCCCAGTCCTTTTTAGAATGAACACTAGTCACCATCCTTTAAAAGTAAGCTTGTTCCAATGGACTTCATGGAAACCAACAAGCAAGGGATAAGAGTCATCCCTTCCAGCATTGGCTTATCTATAACCTTGGATTTGACACTGTGCTGTGTCTTTTATTAGCTGTATGACGTTGGGGAAGCAACCTAATTAACCTCTCTGATCTTTGGTTTGTTTCTTCATCAGTAAAGTGTGGAAAACAGTAGTCTCTACCTCATAAGACTGTTGTATGAATTAATGCCATAATGCCTCAGCTCAGGGCTTTACATATAATGAAGGCCCAGTAAATATCTGCCATTAAAAAAAAAAGAACTATAACAAGTATAAGGACAAAACTGAAACAAAACTAAAAACAACCACAGACAACTCTTTATATGCTAAAACACAAAGGCATTAAATAAAGGTTTATTGGCATCATATTACAGACACATATTATATCATATGTGAGCATTACAGTAAATTCTATATAATAAGATATATGTATAAGGAAACCGCCAAGCAAGGTTGTTGTGGTGTAGTATAGGACACCATTAAAATGGAAACATTCCGCCCAGTAAGAGGAATTTAGCAATACTTTGTGAATTATTTCTCGTCTGTCTCTAGCTCTCCATATTTATCTGTGTCAAAGATAATTTGTTTACAAATGTCCAGGCCAAGCTTTAAGTGTATTTTAACTTTTCCCCATTTTTATCCATCTACTCTTACTGTATTTTATTCTGATGAAATTCTGGTTCACTAACTAATAAGCAGCAGAGCTCACTACCACACAAGTGGAAGGAGAATGCATGAATTTGGAGCCAGATGTATCCACTTTGTATTCACTTTGTGACCTTGAGCACATTATGTAATTCCTTTGTTCTTTGGGTTACTTGTCTGTTCAGTGAGACTACAATAGTGTCTTCATCTCAGAGTTGTTAGGATTACATAACTGTATTTCATATGCCTGGCACTCGGCATGTGCTTAAAGGTTGTTAGTTTCCCTGCTTTTCCAAAAGGAATCTTAGAGATCATCACTTCTCATTTTACAAATGAGAAAGTTCGAGTCCACAGAAGTTAAAAAAAAAAAATCTGCACACCCGAAGTCCCATTTCTAATGTACTCTTTCCACTGCGGTCCTTTCCCCTAGAGCTTTGTTTAACTTCAACAGAGAAGAGAAAACTCGGTGGAATCAAAAAAGTATTCTTTTCCTCTTTTTAATATAGGTAAGTCACCAAGAGATTTTAAAAGTGGGAGTGAGTTTTATGAAAGGTAATAAGTAGTCTAAGAACTGTCTTAAATCCTCAGAAACATTAAAAACAGAAGTTCTGTTCTTCCAAGATTTCCATAGCAGAGCATAAGTATTCTGTATGCTTTGGCTCCAAAAACTCCAGAACTGAGTATTTATCTGCACATTTCAACTCAGGCCTCCCGGAATGCTTGCCCGTGCAATTGGCAAAGCAGCTGGCTTTCAGAATGTAGAGCAGTCAAGTTTGCTCAGCACACAGCTGTATTTGAAGCACAGTGCTCTGCCATCAGTCCACGGAACTTGCACAAAACACAAGCAATTTAAATGTAAATGCTGTGCTCTTACCCTGCTTTCGATATCTTTGTCATCTATTCCCATACCTGCAGATCACCATGGATAACTCAGGAGAAGCCGTTATCATGTACATGGTGAAAACAGGCAAAAATTCAGCAACCTGTAATTTAGATCTTGGACTCTTTGAGAAAGAATGGCAAGCTTTATTCAGCAGGAGGGAGATATTCAACACTGACGTTTAAAAATAGCCAGCCAAACAGTCTGTTGTTTCTTTAAAAGCTGTTCTTAAGATGACATTTTACCGTAATAAAACTAATTGGGTTTTACTTGGTTATTTATAAACAAATATATGTATACTTGTGCCTCTCACTTGTCTCCCTTGCCTCTTGTCTCAGGTAAAGTTCTTACTCCATCCAGAAAGAGCAGGACACAGTAAATGTGTCTAAGGCTACTTGTGGCTGCCATGATACACGGACACTCAGTCTTTGGAAATGGGCCGTATTTGTGACGACACCAGCTGCTCTTAGAAATTGCTCATGTAGCAAACTCTATCTGTTGTTGTTCCTATTACATGGTTAAGCCAAAATCTAGTTACTTTGCCATATGGATCCGCAGATGAGCATGAAATGGGTCAGACAAACACAGAGGCCTATGCAATATTTCTGTGGCTCTTGAGGGTAAAGCTGCTTCTAAAAACTGCTGTTGTTCTGGTGGTGTGGAAAATTTTCCAGCCTGAATGGGAAAAGCAGCTATCACATTAATCTTACTTAATACCTCTCCGTTCATTTTATAGGAAGAGATGAGACTGAACAGTCTAACCTCTAACGCTGCTGTGTATTAATGTACTTTATTCTATTTATCATAAACAATTTTTCTCAGAAGGAAAACCCTTTCAGGGTTATGATGTAGGATGGACATTTGGGGTTTTGTCAAACATATCATTAAACAACTGCTTATATTATTCTGTGCTGCCTTACTTACACAAGTTAGAAGGATTATACCAAGAGCAAACTACAGACAAGAAATACATTTGCTTATTTCCAAATTATGGCAACATTAATCTTGGCAAGTATTTATACAAGAAGAGAGAGACCCAAAACAATGTGAAATTGCTGCTTAAAACTCAGTTTCTGATGATAGTATCAGACTCAAGAACAAAGCAACATACTCATCACATCTCTTGCTGTAGGATGGCTCTTTTTTTCCCAGACTGTTCTGTCTGGATCTCATCACCCACAATGAGAATTGGTCTGCTCTGACTTCTCTTTATTACACCTTTGTCTCAACTCAAATATTATTTCAAATTCTGAAGTCTTAGGACACATCCACATCCTGGGAGGGTGCTTGATGTGTCCTTGGCTCAAAGTCTTTAAATTTACCTTTCTGACAAGTTTCAAGAAAACCTGACGCTTTGCTGAAGGTTCTCTGTAGCATAATGGGATGGTGAATTACATTCCTCCTTATTTCTGTTTCTTAATGAGTCTTTTACTAGGACTCAGTGTCCCTCCTTGTACTACTTTCCTCCCCCTCTAGCACTTGTGGGGTACCTGATGTCACCATATCTTTATTAGTATCTGAATAATGACAAAATGCCAATGTAACTATGCCTAAGGCCATGCACCCCTCAATCTCGGAGCCAATTATTTTTCTGTGATGGCAATCAATAGACTTCAATTTATTTTACACTTTGAAAAAATATTTAAAAAAATCTTTGAGGGGCACCTGGGTGGCTCAGTCCGTTAAGCGTCTGACTCTTGGTTTTGGCTCAGGTCATGATCTCACGGTTCATGGGTTTGAGCTCCAAGTCAGACTCTGCACTGACGGCATGGAGCCTGCTTGGGATTCTTTCTCCCTCTCTCTGCCCCTACCCTGCTTGCTCTTCCTCTCTCTGCTCTCCTCTCTCTTAAAAATAAACAAATAAACTTTTAAAAAGTATCTTCGAAAGAGGTGTGAGGGTAGATATGAAAAGCCATTCTAAGCAACGTTATCTCTGAACTCTGATTACTAAATTTCTCAAAGGCTGAGAAGGAGGAATGTGAATAAACAGAAGCGAAAATCTTATCCAAATAACATGATCGACCATTCCTAGGAAGTGAGAATATCAATCAGTGGATAAAATGTTAATAGAGTGGATGGTGATCTAGATCAAATTTTCCAATACAATATTTCACATCAAACAGAACCCAAAACCTTAATAAGGTTAAGCTATAGTAGATATCTCACTGCCCTTATTCTCTCAGGCCTCTTAAGAAAGAAATTCGCTAAAACTATACTTTTCTCCACACTCCATTTCATCTCCCTGCCCTCCTCTCACTTTCCACCTTTCAAGCAATAGACAAGGCTCAAATCCCAAACCACTGCATATTTATCTGGCCAAAATTCTCTGGGGAAAACACAACAATGAGTGTGCCCTGATGCCTCCCAGGTCCTGTGGACAACCAAGAGCAGAGGACAGCTGAAGTCTGGCAGTGGTCACTTCTGTTGGTGCTGGTGACAACCCAAAGTCATGTTCCCAGACGATTTTGTCTCCATCACACCATATCAAAGTGGGGAAGGAAGTGGTTGGAGATGCTCCAAATGACCTTGTTTTTCAAGTTAGATGCTAGTTCTTGTTTTGTTTTGCTCTGAAACCAGCCAAGGAAGAGAGACAAAGAAATATACTCTGGATGAGCCACTGCATGCTTTCTGGAGTAAAGAAATGCTTACAATGAAATCCTAGAGTGAACATTTACTGGGAGGGCAGGAATCTGGGTTCTCATCTTAGTTGGGCTTCAATTTCCTCATCTATAAAATGAGTTAGTAGAAATAGATGATCTCTAAGAGGGGTTGGTAAAGTATTGGAAGAGATCCTGATTGGTTTGGGGTCCATCAAAACCACTGAGTTGTATATAAAACTGAGTGTGTGTGTGTGTGTGTGTGTGTGTGTGTGTGTGTGTGTTTTCATTGAATACATCTAGACCTCTAATCTATTAAGAATCATTAAACTGATTTCAAACTGGAGAGTTCACCTAAGTGATTTTTTTTTGATTGAATTCATTTCATTTGGCTTTTCAAGACACCAAAATCATGATCTTTTCAAATGTATTCTGAGTAATGAAAATAAGGAATGAATATATCCTTTCCAGCACATACGCTTTAATGCTTCACACTTAAAAATTTAAGCTAGACATTGATTACAAAATAATTTAACCAAGAAAATCATCTGCTATAATTTTTTTATAGATTCTGAATAGTTTTCGATTCAAAAAATACAGGGCTTATCATTACAATAGTTGATTAATGATCTTATAGCCTCAAGTTTGTATGTGCATGAAAACCTAAAATACTTCATGTCTCTGAAAATAACTAATTTTTTTTCTTACAAGTTTGAAGTCAGTCATAGGTTACACACATTCTTAAGAAAATCTGAAATGGCCTTTAAGAATAAGTTCCTTTTAAGTAATAAATAAGACAAAAAAATTATTTACTTTTGGAAAATGATCCACAAGTCACATTTCCCCCTCAAGAATTAGTGATTTACATTCTGGTAAATATTTTCGAATCTGGGCAATTCCACTCTCTGTTTCGACCATGAGAATTTTATTTTTATTTCTCTGATCTTTAATTTCTTCTGCACCTGAAAAATAAAGAGAGTGACCTTGAATTAAGTGTCCTCAAAGATTCTTCCCTCCTCAATGATACTATGGCTATCCTTGGGATTCTAAAAGCCCTGTTCTCAAAACAGCTATCCTGGAGTTTAAAGAAGATAAGGTGGTGCTTTTGTATTAGCTACTTTCTAGTTCTTTGTTAATTAAGAACAATTTTTTTCTTTCTTGTCTCCAGCTCACCTGAGTGCTGCTAAAATTCTAACATATTCGTAAATGAGATCTTTATTTTTAATAGGTTTTACCCTTTCTTTGTGACTGATAAAAGTTTCACAATGTGTATTTAATTTCCCTACAAGTTCTAAAAGGTAAATTTCACTGGGGCCATGAAAGAATTCTCAAATTTATCCAAACTATGTAGTAACCAGCATCACAGCTGGCTGAAAAGCAAAAACTTGGCTAAATTGAGTTGGCCCTGTTCCCAGGGGTTCCCAGGCATTAAGCAATATCTGAGAGTTAAGTCCATTGCCTTCAGAAGCTGCAATAACTCTTTGATCCACTGTGGCTCCATTTAGCACTTTGGTCTGTAATAACATATTAGTGAGTAATATGAGAAAGTTGGTTCTCCCTCCAAATGCACCACGTTTATAGCTTAGGATGTTAACATCTCTGGGATATTGTCAATTTTAAAGTTCTCCTTCCAGTCTGATAGGCTACCTGGCTTCGGTACGTGTTCTTTTTTTCTTTTTAAAAATTCTTTCAGGTGTCATTACTGTTTTATCTGGATGTGATCAATTTCCTTTTAATATCATAACCTAGAGGAGTGGGAGGATAGATTTTTAGCGGGAATATTTTATCCTAAGGTGATCAGAGCACCTTTCCTATTGGCCACCACTTATACTTATCTTAGCCAAAGCAATTCTGTGCTCCATAGGAATGCGACGGATGCATGCCCACTGTATGAAAGGTGGTGCCTGCATGTAGGGGACAGTGTAGAGGTTAAGAGATTATATCTGTCCCCACTTGTAGTTACAGGAGCACCTTGCAATTTAAGACTCACAGAATTCTACAAAAGACAATGTCTTATAAAGAAGGTATCTTATAATGTCTCCTTATCTGAATCTGTCACCACCTAATTTATAAATGGAAAAGGGGGGCAAAGGGAGTTACTAGATTTTCTTAAGGTTATGTGGCTTTGGTGATGACAGACTTTACACTCTCTGAATCCTGAGCCAATGTTCTCGTGACATCTCATGTATAGAACTGTGGAGAATGAAACCATCTGAAGCGGCTCTTTGTGCAGTCTTTGCTAAACGGTTTCTGTTATTATTTGCCTATATTTTATCTTACACCTAAATTACTTTGTAAAAATTCGTGACAAATCAAAGTATCAGACTGTTAATGTTACAAAACAGTAGCTTCTGTCGTTTCCTCATTTCTAGCTCGAGTCCTAACTGGTGGTTGCTAGACTGCTTCAGGTAGAAATTAAAAGAAATATTTTGCTAATATTCAAGAAGATGGAAAATACTTGCAATGTCCCAATTTTGTATTTAAAACAGATGCTTATGTTTAAAATAAATGAAATACATTTTAGGTCATTAAGAATGATTTGTTGAACACTTACCAAGCTACAGTGTTTGGCTTATCCTATTCTTTTAAAACAAGTCTATTAGAGCTCCCTCAACCCTGCTGATACCTGGCTCCAGCTCCAATTCAGTGTCAAAATACAAATTGTAGCAACTCTCTCTAATGCCACAGAAACTTTAGAGAGATGCAACATGCTTTCTTAACTGTTAAAAAAAAAAAGGGTCAATTCTGGTGCCAAATTCTATAAAGACGCAGTTTTGTGAACAGAATAGAAATTGAATACACCGTGGTAGCTGCTTGGGAAAATGAACAGTATATAATCTAATATCTTTAATTTTATGTACATGAATATAATGTATGTCAACTTTGTACATGAGATACATATAGTATTTAAACATTTTACTCAACGGATAAGAATTTACAATAGCAATATAACTGACTAGAGGGCTGTCCACTTAATATACTTAGATTAGATCTGTACTTTAACAGGAAAAGAATTTAATAGTTTACAATCATAGAAACACTGACATTTAAAACAACTTTATAAAATAATTTATATATATCCTAGCATCTATAGAGAGGAATGATTTGCATTTTGTGGATGTGTGCAATGAATGGCATTATCTTAGATTTTTAGGTAATAAAATAATTTAGAAGCAGTTCATGCAGTGGTCAAAGCAAGAGATGGCAGTTCCTTCAAGATGTCCTCTATCTTTGACATCCACGGGCAGCAGACACACGCTAGGTGCCATCGGGGCACACTAGAACAAGGCTCCTCAACAGTTACTCATATAAACATCCATGTACACAAGTTGATATCCTTCCTTCCCCAGTACCAGTCACAACTTCTCTCAGCTGTGGGAGTAGTCAGTTTATACTGAAAGTGATTTCGTGTCTCTCCTGCAGTTCTATGTAATAGTATCTCTCTCTGTGAGGTAACTAACAGAACTTCCTGGTTTTCACGACTTTACTCTGATACTTCACTGAGTGCCCCCCATGTCCTATGACATAAACATCCAGCAGGTAAGATTTTCCAGGCAGAAGTCCTTTAATTGTTTCTGTGGTCACTGCTTTCTGTAGGTTTTGACTGTGGAAATATTTACAGAGGACCTTTTCCGATTTCTTCCTTGTATCTGGTCCGAGGCATTGGTTTTGCTCTCTTTTCTTCTGGTCTTCATTGTAGTTATCATCCACTTCCTTTTTGTAGATGCAGAACTTGTTCCTCTCCTGAGTGCCCAGCCAAGCCACCGTGGCCGAAGAACAGGTGCGGAGCTTGTCGAAGGCTTTGATTCTTGTGTCTTCGGGAAGAGAGGGAAATGGCTGCTTACTCGGCCTTGTGGTCGCTAGTATTTTCAACATAGATGCTCCTTTCTTGTGTCCTTTCAGGCGAATGAGATACTTGGCTTTAGGTTTTCCTCTGAGCTGAAACTGCCGAATGCTTTCCACATTCTGCGACAGAAGAAGCTTCCCATCCCTTCTCACTTGGATCTGGATAGCGTCCAGACAAGAGTGAATGAAGAAAGTGACTTTTTGGTGTGAAGAGACCGGGGCAAACCGCAAAAACTTGGCTCCCTTCCGTTTGACAAATACGTCTGTCACTTTTCCATCTTTGAGCTCGACCGTCTTCTGTTTTGCCTCTTCCTTGGTCCTGGCGAAGGTGCCCACGTAAGCCGTACTCATGTTGCTGTTGCTGTTGGCCACGAAGACGTCAAAGTAATACTGCGTGTCGGGTTTCAGGTCTGAGACGGTGAAGATGTTCTTATTTCCTATGCAGATTTTCTGAATGTCAACCTTGGGCCTCGAGTAGACATGCCGCCCCAGTTTGGGGGAAGGCTTGGTTAGGAAGCTGCGTTCTTTACCCAAATTATCTGAAGGAAATCCAAAGTGGGCAAAGTCAAAGGGGCTGAAGTCCAGCCCGGGTTTTGGAGCCATCATAAAAGCATCATCTGCACTCAGTTTTGCTTCAACGGCACAGAGACTTTTGAAATTGTGCTCTTTGTTGATGACCACACAGTACTGAATGGGTTGTTTCAGCAGAGACGCTGTAGGGCTCGGTTTCCAGGCCAAGGTGACTGTGGTGCGTCCCAGGGACGTGACATCTACTCTTGGGTCGTAAGGTAATTCGGGGTAGGGCTGATCAGACTCTGGGGTTGTGGTGGCATAGACTTTGAAGTGTGTGTCTTTCTCTGTTGAAAGAAGCTCCAACTGATACAAACCAGATGGAGAACTAGAAGATATAAAATACTCCACATCATTGCCTTTGTAGGAGAATAATTCTGTGCCTTCCTCATTAATGATCTGCTGCCTCTGTTCCTCCAGAGGCTCTGGGTCACCTAGAAGACACGAGAGAAATACAAGCTACATGTCAGGGTGTGTACTGTGGCTTGCTGACCTTAAATTGTGTTTTTAGACTCTTCTTTTTTCTCTGTTATAAAACTAATAATGTTCCCAGTAGATAATTGGGAAATAGAGAAAAAGAATAAGATAAAAAATCATTAACTTTTTATACTGAGACAGTCCTTTATTAATATTTAAAAAAAATTTTTTTTAACATTTATTTATTTTTGAGACAGAGAGAGACAGAGCATGAGTGGGGGAGGAGCAGAGAGAGAGGGAGACACAGAATCGGAAGCAGGCTCCAGGCTCTGAGCCATCAGCCCAGAGCTCGACACGGGGCTCGAACTCACGGACCGCGAGATCGTGACCTGAGCCGAAGTCGGACGCTCAACCGACTGAGCCACCCAGGTGCCCCAATATTTTTTGATCCTGAGACAGTCCTTTACTAATATTTTCATTCATTTCCATCTATGCAATTGATTTATTTCATCTTTCTCTATAACCTAATAACATTTATTCTCATACATATATGTTCCCAGGCAAACCTTCATTTTTGAATCCAGTCTTTCTCAATGTTATTATTATATTAATATTATATCATAAAAACAATATTGTTGGTCAATTTTTGATCATTTAAAATAGTGCTCTTAGATATATGTTAGGCTTTTCTGAATTCAACTTTAGGCTTGAGGATAGACTCCAATTAGTGGAATTTTTAGGTCAAAGACTGTAAACGTTTTAGAGACTAATCCCTACTGTCAATCTGCTTATCAAAAGGATTCAACCTGATTGCATTTTGATGGCCAGCCATTTCACAGATTTTGCTCTTGTATCTAGGACAATCTCTCATTAAAATATAGAATATAAAGGGCCAGTAGGGGTACCTAATTTTCAGTGTAGAGAACACATGCACAGAAATAATAGGAGGAAAGTATTGAAACAAATTTTTTCTTTTTATTGTTAACATCAGATATCACATGAATGCCAGATAAGCTGACAGGAATTGGTGAAGGACTGGGTTGCCAGGGTGGGAATGAACCTTGTTCAGCCTATTACTGCAGCTTGAGTGAGGTATGTAGACTTTATATTCCCAAACCATGAGATGAACACAATCTCGTGTGGCTCTTTATTCTCTATCTCCTCTGCTGTACTTCCCATATTTTCCTAGTTACAACGTCCTCTCATCACTGTGAGTGGAGCAGCCTGCTGGCATCCTTCGCCTGGCACCAGCCACCAAGCCTTCATCTTTAAGCTATGATGCCTTCACCCCTTATAAGGAGATCACACCAGGTTCGTATATGGACTCTTCTCATTTCCCTGTGTCTCGGCATTTCCTTTCCACCATCTGCATTTTCTTTAAATGCCTCACGCACACCTCACGCACACCATGACTGTCTTGTCATCCTGGACTTGCACTGGTGCTGAATGCCTTCTTTATTCCCCAGAGATCTTGGCTGCATATTGGAATCACAGAGGGGGAAATTTAAACAGTCCCAATGTCCAGTCCACACTCCAGGACAATTAAATCAGGACCTTTAAGGGTGGGATCCAGGCATCAATAGTTTTTAAAGCCCCCAGTACTGATTCCAATGTTTGGTAAGATTGCAAACCACAGCTAGAGAGCCTAGTCCAAACATCTCCATTTTTCCTCACGCATTCAGTCTCCACATCTGTCTCCCTTAGCCATTTAACTAAGATCACCATCATTTGATGCCACCTTCTATTTCCCTCATCTCCATTGCAAAGTCTCCAGCTTCTTCACATATGCATTCATGCTGTTTTTTCTTTCTTCTTACTAACAGAAGGATGTATATTTCATAAGCCTTTTAGCTATCCATTCAGAGGTCTGGGGCCAGATTCATCCTGCTGCTTACCTGAGCCTTCCCCGCTTGCCTCTTCTGGCAGCTCTTGGAGACTCAGCTTCCACTCTAAAGGTGCATCGCAGGGAGTCACTGTGACTGATAGTGGAGTATTGTCTTCTTCAACCACAAAGAAATACCTATGGGGAAGTGGACCAGTTCAGACTGAGATCATTCATTCTAAGACTTACAATCAAGAGTCACTGGAAAAATCACTGGCTGCTTTAGTTTTCATTCGTTTAACAGATCTACCCTGACCCCTTATGTAAAATATCACCTTCCTTCCCAAGAAGCTTTCTTTCACACTTCTTCATTTGCCTTCAAAGCAGCTATCACTACCTGACATATTATATTTCTTTGTTTACCTCTTTATTTTTCCATCTCCCCCAACTAGAATGAAAGCTACAAGAGGGCAAGGTTCATTGATGAAGACTGAGAGACTAAAATAATTCTTAATCAGTATTTGTTGAATGAATTGATGAATAAGCTTAGACTTTAGGCTTTTGGGGAAAAGTCCTTAATTGTTTGCAGAGTCTAAAACTTCCTCCGTGGGGGTGGGGGTGGGGGTCTGCCTGCCTCATTGGCTTCTTGTCTTCTATGCTCAAACCACGTGGGATCCCCTAGTTTTCCAGGATCCACCCTATCTTAGAACTTCTGGGATGTTTCTCGTATGCCTGAAATACACCCCTTTGCCCTTACACATATTTAAGTGTCACAATATGCCTTTTCTGACTCCTCATTCTGGATCAGGTTCTCTTATATACTCTCAGAGTGTCCTCCTGTACTTTTCAGTTGGGGCACTTATTGAAATTTGTGACTGTATATTTGTATTATTTGATTGTCAATTTCCCCACACAGGCCCATTTAAGGTTCATTTGCCATGCCATTGTATTCCCAGAATTTAGTACTGATGTCTGCACATAGTAGGTACCTGTTAAATATTTTTGAATGAATGAATTACTAAATTAATGAACAGAACCCAAGAAACCTAGCACTAACCCTATTGTTCCAGACCCAGGATACTTACACCTAGAGTCTATTCTGTTGAAAGATACAGAATCTGAATGGCATTAGAAGTACTTTATCCCCCCTCAAATATGAATTAAAAGAAGGAAGGTGGGGGTAGGGCAGTGGGAGGACAAATAAAGTGAAGACTCTATAAAAGCAAAACAACCTGTTCATGAAATAGTAAAGCTAGATGTCATCCTGAAAAAACAACCAGATGACTGAAATATTTACTGTGTGGAAAGTTATATGTACCATAAGCATCCTTCAAGACATATGTCAGGTGGCTGAGTTTTCAATTCAGTGTACTTTTTGGAGAATAGAATTTTCTTCCTTTGGCCAGGTTGCATGGCATGTGTTAACACTATACACACAACTGAACTCATCTACATTACAAAGAAGTAGATACAACAAAACAATTTGGCATCACGTAAGTGAAAAAATGTTCAAAACGACTACGTTTTGATTTTTGTGAGGGTAGCAACACTAGCTGTGGAAGCAGAAATCAATGTCAGTTCATCCACTACCTTCTGTTCTCACTTCAAACAAGAAAGTAGCTTATTTCCCAAAGTAACTGTCTTAGTAACTTAAATACAGGCCATAGGCAACCAATGACAAATAAAACAATTCTTGCATTCCACAAGGTACTCATTATACATATAAAACAGCAGGGAGTCGCTCTAACTCAACATTTTCATATGGAAGTACTTATGATTTGGGATAAAAGATAATCTGAATAAACTTTAACAATTTGAGAAACATTTGTTGGCTACCATGCGCAGAGCACTTGTGGAAGAGAACAGCAATCAGGGAAAACAGGGCATGATCTATGTGCTCCAACTATTTACTGGCTGGTGAGGGAGACAGAAATGTAATGAATAACTAAGAAAACATGGTCCCAAATTATAATGCCAAAACTGAGGGATAAACACTCCATGAACCATTTAGCCTTTGGAATTTATGTGTAAACCTAGGAATAATTAATGAAAAAAGCTATCCACTGCTGCTAAATTATATCTGGAATTTCATCTTTAGTTGTAATATCAACAATGTCTATGAATGCCTCCCATTGCATATTTCACACCTAGAAGTGATGTTTCTATTGTTGCTGCACCTCTCCACTTAGTGTAAGATAACATTTTATCCAAATATCAAAGCCCCCAATCTTTATTTGTGGGGGGTGGAAGGGGAAAGACAAGAAAGAATAAACAAATATATATTGGAGAGTAGAATTTTCTTCCTCTGGCCAGGCTGCATGGCATGTGTTAACAATATACACTATATATATATATATATATATATATATATAGTGTCATTTTTAAAGTTAAAATATTTATAACCATTGTATGAACCCAATCTGTTGATGGAGTAAAGGTAAATGAACAGTGATAGTTTTTACTATAGTTTGGCTTAATATTTTAAGAATGTAATCGTATTGTTCAAAGAAATATTATCCTTATAATAATATCCTTATATTTATTGAGATATAATTAAAATGCAATATATTAATTTTGGCTGTACATAATAATGATTTGATACATGTATGTATTGTGAAATGACCATCACAATAAGTCTACTTTATCCCTTTAACCATGTGAAGTTACATAACTTGCAATACAATATTATTGACTGTAGTCACTATGCTGTACATTACAACCCTTAGGGTTTTTTGGCTACATACCTAGAAGTAGAATTGCTGGATCATATGATAGTTCTATTTACAGATTTTTGAGGAACCTATATACTATTTTCCATAGAGGCTGCACCAATTTATAGTCCCACCAAAAGTGCACAAGGATTCCCTTTTCTCCACATCCGTGCCACTATTTGTTATTTCTTGTCTTTTTGACAATAGTCATTCTGAGAGGTGTAAGGAGATATCTCATTATGGTTTTGACTTGCATTTCCCTGATGATGAATGATGTTGAGCATCTTTCCCTGTACCTGTTGGCCATATGTATGCCTTCTTTGGAAAATATCTATTCATATCCTTTGCCCATATTTTAATTAGGTTTAATTAGGTTAATTAAGTTGTATACGCTCTTTATATATTTTGGATTTTAACCCTTATTAGATACATGATTTGCAAATATCTTCTCCCATTCAGTAGGTTGCCTTTTTATTTTGTTAATGATTTCCTTCACTGTGCAGAAGCTTTTTAGTGTGATGTAGTCTCACTTGCTTATTTTTGCTTTTGTTGCCCTAGCAGATCCAGGGGGAAGGGAGGAAACATTGCTATGACTAATATTAAGGAGCTTACTCTTACTACCTATGTTTTCTTTCAGGAGTTTAGTGATCCAGTTTCACTCTTTAGCATGTGGCTGTCCAGTTTTCCCAACAACATTTACTAAACAACTGTCCTTTTTCCATTGTATATTCTTGGAAAATTGTATATTATTGGTAAATTAATTGACCATAAGTTCATGCTTTATTTCTGGGCCATCTATTCTGTTCTATCGATCTATGTATCAGTTTTTATGCCAATACCATACTGTCTTGATTACTATACCTTGGAGTATAGTAATATAGTTTGAAATCAGGAAACATAATACCTCCAGCTTTGTTCTTTCTCAAGATTGGTTTGGTTTTCAGGATCTTTTTGGTTCCATACAAATTTTAGAATTATTTGTTCTACTTTTGTTAAAAATGCCATTGGAGTTTTGATAGGGATTGCATTGAATCTATAAATTGCCTTGGGTAGCATGAACATTTTGACAATATTAATTCTTAGAATTCATGAAAACAGAATATCTTCCTATTTATGTCTTCTTCAATTTCTTTCATCAATGTCAGTTTTCAGTGTACAGGTCTTTTACTTTCTTGGTTAAATTTTTTCCTAGGCGTTTTAACCTTTTTGATGCAATTGTAAATGGGATTATTTTATTATTTTCTCTTTCTGGTAGTTCATTTTCAGCATATAAAAACAAAACAGATTTTTGTATATTGATTTTGTATCCTGAAACTTTAATGAATTTATTAGTTTCAACAGTTTTTTGGTGGAATCTTCAGCGTTTTCTATATATAAAAAATCGTACCTGCAAACAGTGACAGTTTTATTTCTTCCTTTCCAATTTGGACACCTTTTATATTGTTTTCTTCTTAATTGCTTGGGCTAGGAATCCCAATACTGTGTTAAACATAAGTGGCAAGAGTGGGAATCCCTGTCTTGTCTTTGATCTTAGAGGACAAATTTTCATCTTTTTACCATTGAGTGTGATGTTAGCTGTGGGCTTGTTATATATGGCTTTTATTATGTTGAGGTACATTCCCTCTATACCTGCTTTGTGGAGAGTTTTTATCATAAATAGATGTTGAATTTTATCAAATGCTTTTTCTGCATCTATTGAGATGATTTTTATCCTTCATTTGGTTAATGTGGTGTCACAGTGATTGATTCATAGATGTAGAATCATCCTTGCATCCCTGGAATAAATCCCACTTGATCATGGTGTATGATATGTTTAATGTATTGTTAAATTTGGTTTCTTAATATTTTGTTGAGGGTTTTTGCATCTATGTTTATTAGGGATATTGGCCTATAATTTTCTTTGATGTGTGTGTTGTCTTTATCTGGTTTCAGTATCACAGTAGTGTTGGACTTATAAAATGAATTTGGAACTGTTCCATCCTCTTCAATTTTTGAAATATTTTGAAAAGGATAAGTATTAGATCTTCTTTGAATGTTTGGTAGGATTCACCAATGAAGCTCTCTGGTCCTGGACTTCTATTTGTTGAGATGCTTTTGACTACTGATTCAATCTCCTTGCTAGTAATTCATCTATTCAGATTTTCTATTTCCTTATGATTCGGTCTTAAAGATTGTATGTTTTGGGGGATTTATCCAATTTTCCTAGATTGTCCAAATTGTTGGCATATAATTGTTCATAGTAGTCTCATAGTAGGTCCTTTGTATTTCTTTGTTATCAAGTGTAACTTACTCTTTTTCATTTCTGATTTTATTTATTTGAGTCCACTCATTTTATCTTAGTGAGTGAAACTAAATAAAGGTTTATCGATTTTGTTTATCTTTTCAAAGAATAGCTCTTAGTTTCCTTGGTCTTTTCTATTGTCTCTTTAGTCTCTATTTCATTTGTTTCCACTCTGATGTTTATTATTTTCTTCTGACTTTGGGCTTCATTTGTTCCTATTTTTCTAGTTCCTTTAGGTGTAAAATTAGACTATTTGAGATTTTTCTGATTTCTTGAGGTAGGCTGTATTGCTATGAACTTCCCTCTTATAACTGCTTTTGCTGCATCCCGTAAATTTTGGTATGTTACATTTCCATTTTCATTTGTCGCAAGGTATTTTTTGTTTTTTTTCTGTTGACCTATTGGTTGTTCAGTCACATGTTTTGAAATCTCCACGTATTTGTGATTTTTTCCAGTTTTCTTTTTGTGGATTGATTTCTGGTTTCATACAATTATAGTCTAAAAAGATGTTTGATATAATTTCAATCTTCTTAAATTTACTGAGACTTTTTTTATGGCCTAACATATAATCTATCCTGTGTACTTGAGAAGAATGTGTATTCTGCTGCTTATAGATGGAATGTTTTATATATACCCAGTATATCTATCTGGTCTATTGTGTCATTTATGGCCAATGTTTCCATATTGATTTTCTGTCTGGATGATGAATCCATTGATTAATATAGGGTACTAACTTTCCCTACTATAATTGTATTGTTGTCAGTTTCTCCCTTTGGTCTGTTATTTGTTTATATGTTTAGGTACTCCTATCTCTATTGGGTGTATAAATATTTACAAATGCTAAATCTTTATGCTGGATTGAACGCTGTAAGTAATGCCCATCTTTGTCTTTCATTACAGTCTTTTGTTTTAAAGTTTATTTTGTCTGATATAAGCATATCTACCCCAGCTTTCTTTTGGTTTATATTTGTATGGAATTTCTTTTTCCATCCCTTTATTTTCACTCTGTGTGTGTCCTCATATCTAAAGTGAATCTCCTGTAAGGAGCATACAATATTTTAAAAATCCATTCAGGCACTCTATTGTCTTTTGATTGGAGAACTTAGTCCATTTATGTTTAAATTTAGTCCATGTATGTTTAAAATAATTATAAGTAGGTGTGTATTTACTGCCATTTTGTTAATTGTTTTCTGACTGTTTTGCTCCTTTGGTCCTTTCTTCTTCCCTTGCTTTCTTCTCTTGTGGTTTGATGACTTGCTTTAGTGTTTAGATTCCATTTTCATTATCTTTTTTGTAATCTGGGTTTTTCTTTTGTGGTCATCATAAGACTTACAAATACGTATGTATATATATACCAGTCTATTTTAAGTTGATAACAAGTTAAGTATGAATACATTCTGAAACTACATTTTTTACTCCCCAGTCCCCAATTTATGCTTTCAATGTCACATTTTACATCATTTTATTGTGTGTGTACCTTAAGTAATTGCTGTAGTTTTAGTTATTTTTTACTTCTTTTGTCTTTTAGTCTTCATGTGAGGTTTCTAAGTGATTACTTCACTATATTTACCTTCACTAGGGAGACTTTTACTTTCATATGTTTTCTTAATACTAGTTAGTGCCTTTTCTTTCCATCTTAAAGAGGTCCCTTGAACATTTCTTATAAGGCTGGTTGAGTGGTAGTGAACTCCTTTAGTTTTTGCTTGTCTGGAAAACTCTTTATCTCTCTTCTTTTCTGAATGATAATCTTCCTGGTCTTGGAAGTTTTTGGCTTTCAGCACTTTGAATATATCATGTACTCCCTTCTGGCCTGCAATGTTTCTACTAAAAAAATCTGCCATTATCTTATGAGTATTCCCCTATTTGCAACAAGATTTTCTCTTGCTTTTAACATTCTCTATTTATCTTTGACTTTTGACATTTTAAGGTAACATATCTTGGTGTGGATCTCTTCAGGTCCATCTTATTTTGAACTCTCTGGATTTTCTGGACATGGATGTGTGTTTTTTCTTCTAGGTTAGGGTAGTTTATAGCCATTATTTTTTCAAATAAGTTTTATGTTCCTTTCTCTCTTCTCTTTCTGGGACCTCTATTATGCAAATGTTGTTCTACTTAATGTCCTACAGGTTCCTTAAACTGTCTTTACTTTTTAAAATTATTTTTTCTTTTTACTGCTCTTTCAGGTGAGTTCCACTGCCCTATCTTCTGGGTTACTGATTCTTTCTTCTGCTTTATGTAGTCTGTTACTGACCCCTCTAGTGTGTTTTTCAGTTAGGTTATTAAGTTTTTCAGATCTAGGACTTGTGTTTGGTACTTTCTTATATTTTCTATCTCTTTGTTGAAATTTTCTGTGTTCACCTATTCTATTCCCAAGATTGGTGAGTGTCTTTATGACCACTACTTTGAACCCTTTTTCAGGTAAATAACTTATCTCTGTTTCATTAAGGTTCCCCCCACCCCTGCAGTTTCATCTTGTTCTTTCATTTGCAACATATTCCTCTGTTTCCCACCCCCCCCCCCCCATTTGCTCGACTCTGTTGGTTTCTATGCATTAGGTGAAAGAGCTGTCTCTCTCAGTTTTGAAGGATTGGTCACAGGGAGACTGGGGGTGTGTCAGTCTTAGTCTATGCAGTGCCCTGGTGGTGGTAACCTGCTAATGACAGTCTCTCTGATTGTTTCAGTCCCATGGCGCTCAGAAATGTAACCATCCTGGTCAGGAATTCAAGGGGCCATCCCCTTTGTGGCCCGTGCACCTGCTGGCTTTAGTCAGGGTGTGGTGCAGTGCCAGGCTGGGGCATGCCTGCCTGCCAGGTTTAGCAGGATGGAGCCATGGGAGGGCACAAATGTGGGCTAAGTGGTACTAGCAAGGTAGAAGGAGAGTGCAAAAATAGTACCTGCCAGCACCTCCATGCCTGGAAAGAGTTCTAAGAGACCCCTTTCCCTCTAGAAGACACTTTGAGATTAGCTAATGAATCTCCTTTGCACGTGGTCCAGGAACTTTTCAACTCACTGTGCTTTCACTGTGTCTTAGGGTGAGTAAATTTGTGCATATGCCCTTTAAGAGTGGAGTCTTAGTTTCTTATAGCCTTTTGGGTCTCCTAGAAATAAGCCCTCTTGGTTTTCAAAGCCAGATGTTTTGGCTTGTCTCTCTGGTGCATGCAGATCCCAAGGTTGGGGTGCCTGATATGGGGCTCAAACCCCTTGCTCCTCAGGAATATGCTATATATTTGTCAGAGCCTTCCTCTTTGCGAGTTACCACACTAGGGGTGGGGTTTTTGGCAAGACCATTTCTCTGCTTCTCTTACCCATCTCTAAAGGACCCATTATCCTTTATGTGAAGGAACTCTTCAGCTAGTTTTCAGGTCTTCTTCAGAGAGAATTGTTCTACATGCAGCTATAGATTTGTTGTGTCAAAGGGAGAAAGTGAGTTCAGGGTCTTCCTATGCCCCTTTTTTGAACCTTATTTTAGATTAATTTCATCATAATCCTACAGAGTCCTTCTTAAAATTTTCCTGCTATCCTAAAGATAAGAAAATCATCATTCCAAAATGTAAGAACTACAAAGATTGTCCTCTCCATCCCCAGAGAGATCACAATCAGTAAGGATCAAACAGACTCTACTTAATGATTAGAAGTTGCACTGTCATTTTCTTTTCTTAGAGAAAATAGGCAATGTTATTCAGAGGTTGATTGCAAGTTATCTAATCTAAGTCTAAAAAGTTACTTTCTTTTTTAGTATCATTCATGAGCTTATTGATAAAGAGAGTACTGCAGGGAGAATACCTTTTAGGTGTGTCTCTAAAGAGATAACTGCTAATTTCAGCTCCATCTGGAATTACTGATGAATCATGAAAAAATGCTTTGTCCCGGATCTGCATCTGAAAAAGTTCCTCATCTCGAGTGGGTAACTTCTGAGTCCTTGAGCTGAGTGGTAGTAGCAACCACAGCAGACACCAATGGAGAGGCACCATCCTGGGGCAAAAGAAATGATTGCTTACATTAGTTCTGTGGATAGACACTTGGGCACATTGCAAATGTTCTAAAGGGATAAGAATATTTTAGTTTTGACAGACAGAGCCAAATTATGCATTTTGGATATAACTTTCCTGTTGTTTTTTTTTTTTCCCATACTATTTCATAGAGTTGATAATAAATTCACTAGGATTTATAAAAGATTTTGAAATAAAAGGACTCTTGATGCATTCACTTCCCTGGGTATCTAGAGAGAAAATCCCCACTTCAATATGGCCAGAAAAGCCAATGTGGTTATTGCAGAAATGTGTATACAAATGTCTCAATGACTGAACCATAACATAAATCACAGAGACTCACTGAGAGCCAGAAAATTACCATTGCACAATTATTTTTATTCTTTCTTGAAATTTGACTAAGATTATACATGTATAGTATTATTCTGATTCCCAAGATCAGATTTTCATAAATCAGAGATTTTTAGAGATGATAAAGTTTAATTTTCTCATAGGTTAAGCAATTTGTCCAAAATAAAGGTTGTTATTTGCTGATGTCTAACTATCATTCATTACTAAACTCTTCAACAAAACATTAAAAAAAACAAACAAAACCTTTTACTGTAATAGAAATGGGCTTGGATTACCATTTTCAGGTTAAATGAGACCACTGAAAAGTTGTATCGTTGGTCATTTGCCTTAACCTCCCATAGAGTTATGTATTTACTACTCCAACAGAATATTTTCATGGAGTTACATTTTGGCATTCAAACTGTCTTTTATCAAAGATCCTCTAGGTAATTATGGATCACTCTCTACTGCACATTGCTATAGGAACATTGTCAAGGACACTATCTTCTACACGTCTCAGTGTCCCTAACAGGAAGTCTAAGGTAGGCAAGTTCTTTTCATGTCAAGTGCTGGTGAAAGCTTTGCTTCTGTTGAGGATTTGGTGCCTTTCTCTCTCACAGAAAGAACTCTGTAAGGAGTTGTTCTCCTTTATCTCTTTGACAACATACATCAGGGAATTCAAGCATGAGGGAAAGACAGTGTTTTTACACATAAGTGCTTCAAATAGTGAGAAAGTCGAATGGAAATATTTGCAATAATTTGAAATGAAATGAACACCAGTTTTATTTATAAAGAGTCATTCCTATAGCTACAAGATCACCTCTACTTAAACCATCCTTTGACTTTAACTTTATCTTCCTTGGAGTGCTATCAAAAATAGATTCATACAACTAAAAATATTTTTTGAAGGGAATAAACTTTTCTTTTCTATGAGAATGTGAGAAGAAACTTTTCTACAGTGAGCTTACCCAAAAAGTAAATTTAACTTCCTTTTTCTTTTCTTTTTTTTTTTAACGTTTATTTATTTTGAGACAGGGAGAGACAGAGCATGAACAGGGGAGCGTCAGAGAGAGGGAGACACAGAATCTGAAGCAGGCTCCCGGCTCTGAGCTGTCAGCACAGAGCCCGATGCGGGGCTAGAACTCACGGACCGCGAGATCATGACCTGAGCCGAAGTCGGCCGCTTAACCGACTGAGCCACCCAGGCGCCTCTTAACTTCCTTTTTCAAAAAACATTTTTTTTTTTTTGCCGTTTGTTCTGCAATTTTCCGTATAAGACAGCTGCAGTAATTGAGAATTACTATGTGCAAAAAAAGGCACCAAATTTGCTAACTGCATTATTGCATTTAGCCCTCGCAATAATCTGTGAAGTAGGTACTATTCTTATATAAAAATAAATCTCCTTTTACATAATCAGAGAGGGATAGAAATCCAGGTGGAGATGACTGTAGAGCCCAAAGGTTTCTCCTCTGTAATATTTTCAAGAAAGGCATAACAGTTTTTTACAAGGGCTCTTATTTTTCATCCTTATTTCTCGATTGTTTTGTAATTGAATGAAAACTTGACTGAGAGCTAAGAAATTTGACTTTTTGGTTTCAGCACTAATTAGATGTGTAATCTAAGGCAATTCACTTAAGCACTCCAGATGGACCTCAATTTTCTGAAGGGTTTGGATGATGATCTCTAAACTTTGAAAACGAATGGTGATTCTGAGACTGAATACTCAACTCCTCTTCCCAACTAGATAGCAGTTTAGAAGGCCAGGCCTTCTTAAGTTTCATTAAGTAATCTGAACCTCAGATATCCGAATGATTGTCAGGATGAGATCCAAGGGCAGTTGGGGATGTGAAGCAGGAGCTCACATTAGTTACTACTAATAGCAGATGAAGTTTATAACTACAAAAGATGGCTAGATATATCAAAATCAAAACTCAGTGAACCTATTTGAAACAAGCATGGACATAGTTGGCTAAACTAAATGGGACCTCTACTCACAACCTTTAATTCCTCCCCTCTGATGCCCTTCCTCCTGTGGCTAAAAGAAATGAAAAATCTGATATGCTAGAATTTGCTTTGCTGGCCCTGTTAAGAAATAATTATTATTTCAGCATAATATGTCCTGTTTACTCTGTAGCAGTGTCCCTGAAACTTTGCCCCCTGAGAGCAGAAGCAGCTAGATAATAAAATTTGTCTCTTTAGAAATGGTTAGAATTTGGCTTTCTATACTTATTAGGAACTTAGAGCCAACATGCCATGGCAGCACTTGAACATGAGATACTCAGGTGTATTTGCTCTAGACCCACTCTAATGCACAGCTTTACCTCATTAGGCTCTATGTTTGCCCATAAAGTTGTCAATTGCACAGTACCACCATAACCGAGCAGAAGAGGCTGCCCAGTGCCCCAGGATATTTGGGATATTTAAGTCAGCTCCAGAGTAAGACAGGTCACTAGTTATCACTGGTGGGAATTTTTCCAGTATCCTCAGCCATCCATTGGCAGAACTTTCTCTTTATTGAATCAGCTAATGATAAGAAATGAATTTTGAGTTAAAAATAACAATATTAACAAAGTTTGTTTTGAACATGCTGTACTCTTCTAAATGCTATATATATATATATACATATATATATATATATATATATATATAGTCTCATGTAATGCTACATCAACCCTATGATGCAGGCGCTATTCTTTCTCTCATTTCAAAAACGATCTAACTGAAGCTTGGACAGGTACGATCACATAGTGATACAATACGATGTAAAAAATACAAACTATTTACCATATGTAAGTTTAAAAATATGAAAAGTAGGATTATTGTATATTCTCCACATCAGCTACTTTTTAATTTATAAATAAACAAATAACAGTGAACAACTTAAGATGACAGGATTCTACAAAGTAAGTGGTGAGAGATGATTCTCCATGGGTCTCTGTGATTGGTTTTGCATGTCTTGGAAGCAGAAGAATTGACTGCTTTTGTGCCAGATTATATTTTCAAGGATGTTTGTGTAATGAAAAGCCTTGGAAGATAAAGCTCCTGGAGCAGGCATGATAACTATATCAGGGAAGATCTGAGTTCCCCAAGCTCAGGGCTTCTCTCTTGTAAAAAAAACCCCTATTTGGGGGCTAGTGCTATCTGGCCCTCTTTTCATCCTGTGGAAATTGGAAGTCAGTGAGCCAGGGGGAGAAAATGATAATACTGTGGATTCTGCTATTGCTCTGAGTTGCTCTGAGTATTGCTTTTGTCTCCAACCCAGTAGTCTGATGTCATCTAGTATCAATGAAAGTATGTATAACAGGTTAACTTGTTAACTTACAAGTAGAGTAAAATCTTAGATTCTTCATTCATATTTTTGACACTACATTTTTCTTACTGAATTATTTTACTGGATCACTACTAGCTCAGGTAGATGTTTTTATTTGGATTACCACCAACAGAGAGTAGACTCAACTCTATCTTTCTCTCTCTCTCTCTCTCTCTCTCTCTCTCTCTCTATATATATATATATATATATATATAATTATTTCCCCAGCTAAAATTCTATGAGGCCAACATTTTGTTTCTGAAACAACTCTGACCATATTAATTGCTATATGTTATAGACAAGACAGACAATTTTTGGAAAGGTGTTTAAAATTTTTATGATCCCTGTTTTCTTCTTTTTTTTTCATTGTATACATATAAGAAGATAGATGCTAGCTAAGCCTATGGTGGTAATCATTTTATAATATATATAGATCAAACTATTATGCCACGCATCTTATATTTTTATAGTGATGTGTGATGACTATTTTTCAATAAAACTAGAAAAAAATAGTGTGATCCCAAAGCACAGATCTTTATATTTTACAGGATTATCTTTTTCAAATGTTATCTAATAACACTCATCTACTGTTGGGAAAAAGCTTACTCTGTTATTAGGGAAAGTTAATCATTTGACCAATTTCATCAGGTTACTGACGATAGCTGATCAAAAAACTATTGTGCAGACATGTTGTGTATATTTTTACAATTTCTATTCACCAATTCAACTTTAAAGCTTTACTTAGATATTGTTTAAAGGATTGTTTTAAGATTATATAGATTTTTTCCCCTACCAATAAAATGTTCTCTCTCAGACACTCAGCTTAAGAATTAGTCACTTTAAATAAACAACTAAAAAAATACATTCCTCTCATGAGTAAGACTTGGGTAAGCCAGTCTATAAGAACTGACTTTTCTTCTAAGATTACAAAAGTGCCCTCTAATGGCATAACTTTTCCTCTCATTTATTTTTGTTACTTCTAGGTATCCAGAGCTTATCTAGATTTAGAGTTTAAGTTAAATAACATTCCTTAGAATTTCTCTTTCAGCATTATTTCTTTTGTCATGGGCATCTGGTAGTAATCTAGGCAACCTATCTGTATAGCAAGAAACCATGCTATCTTTTTATAATCAAGGGTCTAGTTCCAATAGAAGTAGGAAGTTGCTAGGATGATTCCAAATATTTTTATTTTTCTAGGCACAGCAGTCAACTCGGTTCCACAATTATTCACAGCCTAGGAACACTAGATGGTGTTATCCTATTGAGAAGAGTGACTTTGTTTCAATTAAAATTGTTTCAATTAAAATTCTGATGAATTACATATATAAATGCTATACTTGATTTTAGATGCAAATTTAAAACTCTGACGCTGTTCATGTCATCAGAAGCATCTGCGTATCTGGCACACACTTTCAGATCCTGCCAAGACTGAAGTGAGAAAAGAAAAATGACCTAATGGTTTGATATACCTCAACCTTTAGTCTAGATTATGGATACTCTAGATTATTGGATAGTTTTATTCTTTGGAAAACCCGTGTGTCCTAGATTAAAAGGAGAAATTGTTTTTGAAATCTAATTGTCCAAAGATTAACCATGCATTCTATACTTACAAAGATTGAGAGAGGTCTGGGTACTGTAAAGTAAATAATTTTAAATATAATTCATTTTTATGGCACGTGCGCACACACACACACACACTTAAGGTCAAACTATTTGGAAACATTATATGAGTCCAGTTAGTTGATATTAGAGTAAAGGCAAATGAGCAGTGGTTCTAAAAGAAGAATCTTATACATATAAAAATTTACTTTTATATTTGCTGCCCCCTCTCTGGAGAGTGGGTAAAAGCTACAGATCAGGAAGAGCGGAGAGCGGTTTTCTTGGGGATGTTTTAGGAATGATGACCAGGGTCACTTCTCCCATTCCTCTCCACCATCTTCTCTGCGGGGCTCTCTGTTCTCCCATCCCATAGAGGGAAAGGGGACACTAGGAAGCATAGGGGATGAAATGGAGATCAGTTTTAAAGAAAAGGCCAATGAAGAGATACGAAGCATTTGTGTCGTTTCCTAAAGGGTAGAGAGTAGAGCATACGATGGATAACTGCAAACATACAACTCATTCTAAGATTTTATTTTCGGTATTAACTTAAACATTTTATTCTGTAGAGCCTTTAGTGTAGTTAAAATAAATAGTCAAACTGACCTGGCATACGCTTTTACCACAAACCTGCAGAAATGTTTGAGGATTGTAAAACAGTCTAATGGCAAGCAAGAAAAAAGGGAAGTTTAAATAATTTACCAATGTATCAACTAAACACCCAGGACAACCTCTATTACCACAAAAGCAGAGTATAGTAAAAGCAATAAAACTTGCCCTATGGTGTCTGTTACAACTTCACTAGTGTCATTTCGCAAAATTTATCTTTAATTACATATGACCGGCTAGTCAATTTATCATCTTGGTTAATCCACTGGCTCACTTAGTGAAAATAAAAATTTATTTTTGGAAATTGTGTAAACAATGATTATAAGTAAATAAATCTGCTTACTTTTTTACTTCTTTTAAAAAATATATTAGATGTACTTGACCACAATCCCTATTGATAATCTTGTCTTAAGAGTAGGGAAATATTTCAAGCCACTAAAAAGCTTGCCTTTAGATTTATAGACTACGGTTTAGCTATATTATCCCATTAATGTAAGGGATTTGCAAATCTGGTAAATAAAACGCTGTTTCAGGTTTTCATGAACTGTCTAAGACTCTCTGAAATAGAAGCTGTCCTGTATATTGAAGACATTGTGACCTTTATCAGTGCTGTAGTTTCCTCAGAAACAGCAGCCAACAGTTCAGTCTACCTGTGAGTGAGATGATCAAATCAAATTTCTCCATTCCTCCACAACCAGCCACCAAGGGCTTGCAAGTTCCTTACAAAAACATGTGAATGTATTTACAAAATATATCATTCAGCTCTTACAGATATTACATGTTGTAAACCCAGCAAGATCAGATTCATCTCTATCAATAGGCCACACCAAGCAAATAATGAAAAAAAAATAATGTCATTAAGATTCACTTAAAAAGTCTTCAATGAACCCAATCACATGTAGGCTAAAACCATGAAATAAATTTACAATCCCCAGAAAGAAGGACGGGCATTCTGAATTTACTTGAGGCAAATGCATCTGGAATAAATGAAATCTAATGTTTAATTACAGAGAGTGGAAAGTGCATGATTATAATTTAGTGAGGATAATTTCAAGGAATGGTCTGCCGCAGAGATTTCTGTTATTTTCTTTTCCTTTTTAAGTGCAAATATTTAGTCTCTCCACTTCTATTTTTAAACTCAAGGGCATTTGTTTTGTTTGAATCATCCATGCCACATCTGATAATAAATCTGAAGCATTTAACCTAGCTGTAAAGAAAAAAAAAATGTAGCCTTTGTTGGGGGAACGGCCCCCGCGTCTGCCACAGCCTGCTCTGTGAGCAAAGGGGGTCTGTGTGCACACTTTAATAGCAGAATGCCCGGCGTGGGCATGCACATTCCCTCAAGGCTGAAATTTAGTGATAAAAAAAGTTGGATTCCCCAAAATCGTTCTGTTCTGTTGTCTTTTGCAAACAACAAAAATGTTAACTGAAATTAGTGGGTTGTTCTCATACATACAGAAGTATCCTCTGCTATGGCTGAAAATTTGAGGGATACAGAGCATATTGTGGTTTGGTGTGTTTCCATATTTGCAAAGGGTGAAATGAAGCAGGTGGAAGTGGAAGGCCCCGGGTTGGCCCTAAGGAGCGGTCTGTGGCACGTGCCAGGTGAGCTCTCGTTCCGCAGTGTCTATACAGCACAGCTGCAGTAAGCCTCCCTCAACAAGGCAGAGCCAGAGTCAGGCACAGAACCCACAGGCGAAAGCTCTCCAAATGCGGGCTGTCATTACAGAGGGGAAAGATTATTAACAGTTTTAGAGTTCATTATGTCAATGGTCTATGGATTAGGGACCTTCACATGCATTTCAGCTGCAGTGATTCCAACCTCCTCTACCACTTCTCTACATGATTGCCAACTTTCATTCTGGAAGGAAATTAAATTAGCATGAAAAAGCAATGTGAAATTAAAACATGCCAAGGATCTGAATACAGTTTCCATTCTGTCATCTCCTCCCCTCTGATCCTCATGGTATGTAGTTCATAGTGGGGCCAAGACTAGGGCACTCTAATTTTAAAAGATGGTCATGCCTACAGAATAAGCTTGAAAGAGGATCAGATTTTAAAGTAAGTTACCCTGTATTCCCACCATCACTACTGCCAATAATAAGAATACTGAACCATAGAAATGGCCAACAATGTGTACTACAGATAAGAGTAGTCTTTGATTCAGGAAGCCAGGCCCATTTTACTAAAGGAAGGAGTGGATCTCCTAAAATGCATCTGATAGGTGATTAGAAGATATGATAAATTCAAAAGCAATACAGAAGACAATGCAAAGTAAAACTGGAACAAAAGAGTGAACATCTTCCTCCTATCAAAATTTCCTCTGCATGTGCAACTGAGATGGCTGGGATAATTTCCATGATCTTAGGCGCAGCTAATGATTCCTAGAATAATGAAAGCCCCTAAGGGAGAAATAATATGCTTGGTTGCTTTTCTTACTTTAGTTTGGCAACTAAGCCTTGTTTCCTGTTGGTCTGCAACAAAATGAAAATGACTTCCTGTGCAATGTTCCCCAAAGCAGTTAACAAACTGTATACCCCATCCTCTACTGAAATTTAGCTAAGATGTAATATGGCAACATGCCAGGAGCATCTAGCAACAGCACATATCAGCCTAGAAGATAAGACATGAATTGTCATGGTCAACAAATACTGAGCCCCTGTTGTGTGTAACACACCAAAAGTACACTGAAAGCACAAAGATGTTTAATGTAGATTCAGACTGTTCTGCTGCTTACAATCGAGTTGAGTGGCCATTAATTATGGGTAGAAGTAACCTGCAATGTAAGATAGCACAATGCCAAGAGGAAACGGGGGGCTCATATGATAAATGCCTTCAGAGTTGGAGCGAAAACTCACCAAGAGTTGGTGAAGACAGAACAAGACTCAGAGAGAAAGTAGGATAAGGGGAGAAGAGCCAGATGCCGGGAAGGGAGATGGGGTGTGAAGTGCAGGGCTGAGGCACAGACGTAGAACTGCAGCAGTAAAAGTTAACAAACAAATGTTAACTGAGCACTTCTTTTGTGCCAAACACTGAACAAGGTGCCAGGTACATAAGACATCCTTTCTTCTTGAGTTATTTATGGTCTGGAAAGAAGTGAGGAAGAAAATATTTTTATACAGAGAGATCAGTAAGGAAGTAATTGTGAAGGTTCATAATTTTTATAGAGAAAACTTAGGAAAGCTAAAAGATAAGTATCTCATGGTTTACAACCTATGCTTTTTACCAACTGCTGGAATTCCTGGGAAGAATTCTGAAGAGGGCCCTACAGCCCCACATCATGTCCTAGGACCACAGGGAAAGACTACGGAGGCAAGAACAAGTACTTCCTCAGGACAGGCTACTTTTTCAAAGAGCCCTATTTGCAAAACTTCTCTTTTCCACACAGAGTTTCCCTCTCCTACACCCACAAGGTTAGGAGGCACAGTTCAGTGGAAAAATCACAGTTTGAGTCAGGACACTTTCACCACAGGCAGGAGAACTATCCACGTTGAAGGTTTGTGGGCCCAGATGGTCTCCTCCGTGCCCTACACTTGTGAACCCCTTTCAGTCCAGGTGAGTGCATCAGACCTCACAGGAAAGATGGCAACATAAGAAAGAAACTAAGTTTTACAAAGTTTACAAAGATGCAAACTACTACTGAGATTCCGCTCAGGTCATGATCTCACAGTTCATGTGTTTGAGACCTGCATTGGGCTTTGTGCTGACAGCATGGAGCCTGCTTGGGATTCCCTCTCTCCTCCCCTCCTTTCTCTCTCTCAAAATAAACAAACTTAAAAAAAAAAAAAGTTGTGGTAACAGGTTGTTCATGCTCAGTGAGCAGGAAACTAAGAGAGACAGAAGTTATGAAGGGAGCACCCGGGTGGCTCAGTTGGTTGGGTGTCCGACTTCAGCTTGGGTCATGACATTGCTGTTTGTTGGTTCAAGCCTTGCATAGGGCTCTGTGCTGACAGCTCAGAGCCTGGAGCCTGTTTCAGATTCTGGGTCTCCCCCTCTCTCTGCCCTTCCCTGCTCATCTCTGTCTCTCAAAAATAAATAAACATTAAAAAATTAAAAAAAGAAAAAGAAGTTATGAAGAAAATTTGACAAGAAAGCCCTGCAGTTTGGCATGTGACCAGACTTCTTCATAAGCTGTGTCCAAATGGATAGGCTAAAATACAACTTACAAACCTTCCTATAAGCCCATATCTGCCAAATGTCATCTAACTGATGCTCCTGGGCACTTTTCTGCAGAGTGCCACCATCCGCGGAGGAATCCTAAGGCAGCAGGCTTGATATGAGAATGAAGGCAAGGGCACAGGCATGGGCAAGGATGAGGCAGGTAGTAAGCTCAGTGACAGGCAGGGAAAAGCAGGCTTGAGAGAGCAAAGAGATCGCTGGCAGGGTCATTAGAGACACCAAAGAGTGTAGAATACTCTAAAGGAGAAAGGTCAGCAATCTTGTCAGATATTTTGTCACATATATAGCAAGGATTTACTAAATACCGATTGACTGGTGGACCAAACTGAGTAATCGCCATGTCTTCTGAACGGAGATCATTACTAATTTTGTTTGTTAGTGATAGCAAGGATAAAATAAAATACTGTAGAAGGAACAGAAGATTCTAAAAATAATCAGGCTCTTCACCCACCCATTAGCAACAACCTTACCTTCTTTACATATTTTCCATCTATCTCAGGTAATATATACTACCTTCTCAAAGAAACTTCAAAATTTTAAAGGCCTTTTTAGTTTGACTTACCATACTAAAAAAACCAGGTACTTAAATTATTCTGGTTCAAAGATATTCCCGTTCTTATAACAAACCTGGTTTCAAAAATTGCTTTGGTAATTCTGCCAGCTAAGTCTGCTGAACACATGGGCTGAATCTTCCATAAAGTTTTGATCAAAGAAATCTTTATAACCCAGATTCTAGTGATGTAATAAAAAGCAATGCTCATCAACAAGGCAGTGACAACAGGAACTTTTTCTAAAAGAGCAAGTGTGATGGGATTGCAGAGTTCATTGGCTGATTCAACAAATGTTTACTGGGCACTTACTCTGTGCCGGGCACTGGGAACACAGCAGTGAACAAGATGTGTGATGTTCTTGTGTTTGCAGGGCCTGTGCTTCAGTAGGTAAGGGAGATGATGACCAAGTCAACAACTACACATAACCGTTCCAGACAGCGTATCATTGTGAAGAAAGTGAAACAGGCAAAGAGGTTGGAGGGGAGAAGAGGGAGTAGGTTGGGGGGAAGGAGCCCTCCTAGGCTGAGTGGTCATGGATGGCCTCTCTGAGGAAGTGACATTTTAGCAGGGGATTGAATGGAGAGGAGTAGTAAGCCATGGAGACTGAGGGGAAGGACCTATTTGGTCTACTGGATTTTATGTCCAGGAATCTGCCTCATCTGTGCCTTAACTGTCACCCTCAGCCACTAAGAGGGATGCAATCACAATCCACAGGGACCAGAAGACAGCACTGACTCAGTGAGGCGGCCACAGTCACATGAGGCGAGGAAGGACTGGCAGTGTTAAATCCAGGAATGCTGGGATGGGCGGTGACACCAGATGTTTTAAGGTCTGTTATCAGATGAAAGAGGGATTAGAAGCACTCTGGCTGGCCCAGCTAGTACCAGCTGCCCGCATGGCACTATAGGGATGGAGATTGGGGCTCAATAAAATAAAGACTTACCTGACAAAGCTGTTAAACAGAACAGAGCGGTTTAAAGAGTAGGTGTTCTGACAGAGGAAGGATGCTTCCTGACTTTCTGGACTGAGACACTGCAAACAAAACAAAACAAAAAAAGAAAAAGAAAAAAAGAAAAAAAAGGGCTATAAAACCTGCAGGAAGATTCTTAATAGGATTGTAAGGGCATAGTGTTTACTTAGATGGTTTGTTATCTGAGCTCTCCCTGTAAACTGTCAGTGAGTGAACTAGTGTTTATTAAGTGCCTGTTGCAAGATCCCTGGAGACATAAGAGGAGGATAAGGCAGAATTAAGGTCTTCCAGTGAAGCCAGAGACTTTGATTCTTATGGCACTTTCTTATCTTCCTTGAATTATAGCTATTTTAATATTTTTTCCTGTCCTTAAAAAAAAAAAAAAAAAAAAGCTCTCCATGAAGCAACATGAGTTTACTCAAGTACATGTCCCCTGGAAACGATTACTTTTTACTCATCCTTGTATCTCCTATATAGACTTTTTTCGTTCTTATACAAAGTAGGCACTAAATAAGTATTTGCTTAATTATACTGATTTCAAGGAATTTATTGCAAAGAAGAGGGTAATCTGAAATCTCTCCCATCAGATTCTGGACTATGCAAGGAAGTTGGGGGTGGTTGTTTGCCAAGGCCTCGAGGCTGATTCTTAGCTCCAGGCCCGTTTTCCTTCTGATGCTCAGGATCTAACATTCAAAGGTGTGAAGTGGCTCAGCACTGGCCTCACCAAGCCAGACTCAGGCTGGTGAGGAGTTTGAATTTGGGCTCTATGCCTTCCTCTGCCAAGCACTTCTGTACCACTGAGTCCATGGGCAGATTAAGTCCCCACAGCTTCTTGATTCACCCTGGTTTCCGTGTTGACTCAAATGGAATAGTGTTCCTGACCAGGCTGCTCAAGAGTTACCTGAGATGCCGCATGAAAACAAGTACACGCTGGTGTTAATTAGCTCAGCAGCACAGTCCTGCCACGTACCAAATGAAGAACCTCAACATTATCCAACCTTTTTGGATCTCCATCCACTGTTCACCAACAAATCCTGCCAATCTACCTGCTGCATATTCTCTCAAATTTGTTCTCTCTTCTCTATCCAAACTGCCAATGTCTCAGATTATCCTCAGATTATCCTCAGATTATTGCTTCTCACACCCATTTCCCACAGCTCTCCTTGACCATTTTGCACAGTACTGACACTATTATCTTTATGAACAAGAATGTTTCATTCTTCTGCTAAGCAAAATAAGTCAGATGTTTCCCCCGAACTGGAGGATGAAGTCCGTGCACATGAGGTCCTTTACCTCACTGCTCACTCCGCCAGACTTATTCCCGACAACTGTCCGTACTTGGCTTGTCATTCCCGTGTGTTCTTCAGGACTCAGTGGCCTCCTTCACCTAGGACACCTTTGTTGCTTCTCTCAGTGGCCAACTCCTACTCATTCTTCACGTCTCAAACATTTATGACCACAGGGAATTTAGTCGTGTGCTTTTCTATGTGCATACTTCTACTGCACACCGTTTTACTTTGTTTGTGCATATTCTTGACATGCCCAGGGTCTGTAGAAAGGAAATGCTATGTTTATGACAGTTATAATGGTGGTCATAGAACAACACCAAGCACACGTACGTGACATTTTGTGTATAACAAATAAATGAAATTGAAAGTAATAAAATTAACTATTATTGCTGATTTATGGGATTTGTTTCATAAGAGATATAATAAGCTAAATAGGAGACAAGTTATGGATGCTTTTGGCGATTTTATGGGTATAAAATAGGTTGTTTTGTAAAACTTAAAGACTTGGGAAGTATTTCTTTAATCTTTTGAGGTGGGCCTCATGGAAACTTGTTGGCTGGCTGCCATAGAGGGGTGGTATGTGCCGGATGGTCCAGAGGCCTGGTATAGGGAAGCATTTTTTTCTGCTGTTACCAGGACATGTAAGAATAACACAGTGCATTACTCAAGAGAACCTTTTTCCTTGAAAATAGGTGAAATATGGTTTGGTTGGGATACTTTCTGATCAGAGAATAGGAATGCTACAGACCAGTGCTTCTCAAATCTTAATGTGGATTCACATCACTCAACTTGCCTGTGAAGATGCAGATTCTAATTCAAAAAGTCTGCCTGTCACTCGTCCTTTCTAACAAGCTCCCCAGAGATACGATGCTGATGGTTCATGGGCTGCACTTTGAGTAGATCTGTGTCTTTCAATTCCGTGACCGATTATCTGGTTATGGTGGCACGATGATTTTCTTCTCCAGTATTTTCATTGCTTGAAATTTTTTTTTAATATTTTAAGTAATCTCTACACCCAATGTAGGGTTTGAACTTACAACCCCGAGATCAAGAGTCGCACATTCTACCAACTGGCCAAGCCATGTGCCCCTCATTGTGCCCCCCTCACTTTCTGATTTCTAATTTTCACTCATTCCAAATGTTAATGTTTTAAACATATATTTAACATGGACAACATGGAGATTATACATTCCTTTCTTCCTTTTACTTTGAGAACTATTATTACATCCACACAATTTCACAGCTTTCTCTTTTTTTTACCTTCTTTATATTAAAAAATAAGACATGCAGGTTTATTCTCTCTGGGGAATATGTCTGTGTTTAAAGCCCAGTAACTAGTGGAATTTTTTAGGAGACTGTGACAAGATCCTAATTTATTCATATACCTAATGAAGTTGGCAAATATACTACTAAGAAATAAGATGCTATCAAGAAGAAATAATTATTACCGTAGAACAGTAAATACCATAGCTAAGAATTGGCATTTGATTCCATGGACCTAATCCCATATTCTCCCAAATACCTGATGGTCCTGAAGCTTTGCTTCTTTCCTCCCCACTGGCAGTTATTTTGATATGACAACATTAAAGCCTGTCTGCTATCAAAGAGTTTCGGAAGTGGCCTCAAGTGCCAAAGCAAGGACAAAATCAAAGTAGTCATTAAACATACTGTAATCAAGATAATATACTTCAAATATAGAAGAGTGAGACAGATGTACCAGGAACCTTAAATAGTTCAAATGATTAAACCTTAAGTTATTATTTCCAGATTAAAAAAAAAAAAAAAGGAAAAAAAAAGCAAGGGGCACACAAGTATGTAGTTGTTGTGTTCTTGTAAAAAGAAATAAGTTCAAGTAACAGTTTTAAAATATGGATTTCTTCGGCGATCCCTCTTATAAAATCCAAGGCCAAAAACAAACTACAAATGTAGAGCCCTGTCTTCGGAGAGATGAGATAATATTCTCCAAGGACACTGGTTCGTGACAATCTCACAGTTGAGAGAACTTCAAAGAGAGGATAGTTAATGCATCACCTCTCTTTTCTTTCTGTATCTCACTCTCTGGTCTCATGTCTCCAAGCCTGGGGACGGTTAAAAGGCTGCCAAAGTAAAACAGAAAATGATCGCTAGACTTTGAGTAAGAAGATCTGAGTTGAAGGAGTTCTGACCAAACCATTATTGGCTTTTGTACTTTCAGCAAATCTCTTAATACTCTTTGAGTTTCCTCATCCATAAATGGAAAACATTTATTCTCAGGGTTGTTAATGAGGTTTAAAATGGTGGGTGTGGGGGCGCCTGGGTGGCGCAGTCAGTTAAGCGTCCGACTTCAGCCAGGTCACGATCTTGCGGTCCGTGAGTTTGAGCCCCGTGTCAGGCTCTGGGCTGATGGCTCAGAGCCTGGAGCCTGTTTCCGATTCTGTGTCTCCCTCTCTCTCTGCCCCTCCCCTGTTCATGCTCTGTCTCTGTCCCAAAAATAAAATAAACGTTGAAAAAAAAAATTAAAAAAAAATAAATAAAAAATAAAATGGTGGGTGTGAATGCTTTTTTACAATGAAAAAAGGTCCTATTTATCTATAAATAGTATAAAACAGCTTCTCAAACTAGTTGCAAAATTTTATTCAACAACAAAAGATACATCTTTTGACTTGCTCTTCAAACAGGTATCAGAAAGAGTTTCAGCATCAGGTTATTCTATCTGAATTTACCTAATCTATCAGGTAACAGATTAGGTTCCTATTTAAAGACTGACTAGAAACACAGAGGAAAGGCCAAGATGTTGGGTTTTAAAAAAGAATCACATAAACAGGAGGAAATTCTTAATATTCTTTTTGTTAGCCTTGATAGACCATATCTGAGGGCATCAATATTGTTTAATAAACAAAGATGGATTAAGCGGATTGAAAGGTGAGTGTTCTCAGGCTTTTTAGGCACTAGATCTAGCAAGGGATTTCAGATGCACGTGTCGAGATTAGAGAGCTGAGGATCAGACTCAGTTCCTGGGATGTTCTGCATTATTATGTCTGGATTAAGAGATGATTAAAGAACAGGGCACTCAAAAGGCAGATAGTGCAGGCAGACCCCAAGGTCACTTTTAATGAAGAGTTTATAGTAAATTATGATGAAATAACACAAGCTCGTAAGTCTACAACAGAGAGATGACAAACCAAAAGACACTGACCACAATTATTTCATCCCTCCCCTCCTCCAAAAGTAAGATCTACCGTTAGGTGTGGTTTTCCTTTAAAAAAAAATTGTTTTTAAGCATTGGGGAAAGGCTGCTGCTGGTGAGTGTCAGGGGTCAACAATGTTCATTGGTCCTTACACAAAATAGAGCCTGCCGAGAGAAAAAAATGTTTCAAAACTGCCTCTTTGTTGTCATTGTTTTGTAAATGTGAATAAAACTTTAAATATAGAGATTGTTTTCAATTACAGATTGACCTTGCTGGCTGAAATGTTAATATGAGTGTGCGTATAAATATCTTCACTGTTTGAACTTACTTATTCCTCATTATGTTTTAAAGGGCTTTAAATGTTTAGAATATTTGGAATATCCTATCATATGTGTCTACAATAACTTTCATTCCACTGAAATGTGTAATTTCATCCAACTTGGGAGAAGGAGGAATCATTTATTTAAATAATTTTAAAAGAGATGTAACTTCAAATCTTCTCTCTCAAAAGTGCCATATTATTAGTGGAATAATGGAATGAGTCTAGAGATGAATTATTATTATGAAATACCACTATTTTAAAAAGGGATTCTGCAGATTACTAATTTTTCAGTGTTGTACCTTAACACATACTGATTAAAAGTCGAAAATTGTAATCATTTTTCTGTAAAAACTTCTCTAGTAAGTTAATTACCAAAACCAGCAAACATCTAGCACATAAACTGTCTGTGATTAAGGTCTTATCAATTGAGACTAAATTAATGATCTTTTTTAATCATTAAATTGTAAAAGAAAAATTTTCCAAGCAAATGCATCCTTGCAAATTAATTTGGCAATTAATCTCAATTAAAAATTTTTAGACATTTCCATCAATTTTGCTTATGAAACCAAGAGTCCCTACTTTATTTTAGAAGTATGTGAATGAGTGTAGGGAAGTCTCTTAACTGAGTCTCAGATTTCTCAGCAGGAGGAGGGTTACTATCTTCCTCACTGGGTTCTTGTGAAGATTAAGGTAAATGATGAATGTGGAAGTACCTTGTAAACAATCAATGGGTTTTACAAAGTTATAATATTGTTAATAAGTAGAATAATTTCCATTCACTGTTGTGAAATTCAAAACACAGAAGCAACTTTAACATAAGTTAGTAACTAGCAACTTTACAATAAACAATAAAATTTCAAATAAAAATTTCCAAATGTAGCACTTTATATATTTTTACTAGAGCAGATTAGACAACTTTTTTTTAACTCTTAGAATACTGAAAATTTTCAGAACATAATGGAATGTATTATCTATTTACTTGTAACAGAGGAATTATCAAATGTGTATACATATAACTAAGGATACTTTTGAAGACAATGGTGACTAATTTATTTGAGGGCTCTTTCAGCTTTCTGTTCAAGACCTCTGGCTCTCTAATGTGTTGTTTCCCAAATCTTTTGGAATTGTGATTAAAAAATATATACCTGTATTTCATATATATAAAATAACAAGGCATTCTATGCCACAGTGAGTATCCTAGTTGATTATATTGGATGTAATCCTATACTTCATGTCATTTTTTCAGGTAGGGCTGACTTCTTGTCAGAGAATTGGAGATTGGAATGCCACTATTTTCACCTGACATTATTTTTACTTCAAAGAAGATGTGACCTCTGCCATTATTTCTTTTTCATTGACCATCTGATACACTGAATAAGAGTGCTTTTGACATTAGATCTATTACATAATGTTAACAGAACATTTAGATTTCCCTCTTTATACATAATGTTAACAGAACATTTAGATTTCCCTCTATTACGTAATGTTTCCATCTATTACGTAATGTTAACAGAATATTTAGATTTCCCTCTTTATACATAAAAGTCAGTATAGATAGGGTTTCTGATATTTTCTCATTTCATCATAATGAGGCATCTTGTGAGGGAAAGAGGACACCCTTTTTTAGAGACCTCTGCTTTACAAGATCAACACCAGATATCTGTTCAGTGCCTCAATTATTTAAAAGAGTATCCTGTTTCCTTCATTTTACTGAAAAGATATGTTTTTAAATACAAATACTCAGTAGACCTAACCTTGCAAAGATAATCTCAAGTGTCCTCACCGATTCCTCAACATCTAGATTCCATATCTTAAATTTGCATCAAGGAAGAAAGAAGGTGAATTCCGTATTTTGTGGGCCCAGTGTAAAATGGAAAGTGCAAGACCTCTTGTTCAAAAAGTAAGAATTTCAAGATGGTGACAGAAGAGCATTCGACTAAGCACAAGAGACCTTCCAAGTGTGGCCCCTGAGGCTGGCCCCGGGGATAAGTTACACTAGAGTGTAAGAAACTGAGAGTCAATTACCGGTGGGAAGGGAAGGGAAGAGGAAGGGAAAAAAGCAGATACACACTAAGGGTAGGCTGTCCAAAGGACAGAGCTAAGAGATCCAAAGATAAGTATCTATCTCCCTTCTCTAAAATTCTTTCCAGTCTGGCTTTATCTAGCTATTAACATCTCTGTAAGATGTTAGCAATGACCTTCCCCTGTTTTCCTTCCCAGGGGTATTTTCATATTTATAGGGGACACTGACAAATAAAGTTACTTTAAAAAGGAAAAAAAAATCATCTTTCAAAGGTAACATTTGAGTACCATGAGAGGCCTTGGTAACATTTGGGGGCAGGACGCCTTCCCCAGTACCTCAGGGGACCTGCCCTTTTGTCCATCTACTAATATGGTTGTACTTGCTACTGTGATCGTTGGAGTATCAAATCTTTGTCTTCTATTTGAGAGGCAGTTTCATTTTCCATAAAAAAAAAGTCCTATGTGTTCATAGCACACTTTAGCAAACTTCGAAGGATCACCCCTCGAACTGAAATATTTGAGACTTGGTAAGGCCAAAAGATAAATGATTGCTGTCTTCTCTCAGTTTTCCAGGTGTTTTAACTACCAGTGCTGTTTCTGATCTCTGTCACCACTGTTGGCAGCAAATATCTCTTCAGCTATAGGATCCAGTTACTTCTGAAACAATCCCAACTTGAAGCTTTGGATGGTATCAGTGAATTTTAGTGAATGCTGTGACTTAATATGAATTACAACATTTATTGAGTGCTATCAACATATGAATAATATTTAGATTTAAATCATGACATATATACTAGTGTATTCTAACGGGTAACATGTATTTATTACCTGTCTTTAAATGTATTTTAAACAAGATAACTAAAATGATCAAGTATGTGTATTTTTATGTGAGATTATTTTGGTATGACTCTGATAATTTAATCAGAGACATATTTTATTACAGAAATAAAATGCATAATGTGACATTTGGCAATGCCCATGAGCTTAGAGTACACATGGCCTGAACAAAAGGGAGTAATCAAAGCCATTTCTTAGGTTCACATGGATTGCTGAGGTTTAACTTTTCACTACCATGTGCTACAAATTGTAACCACCTACACTCCAGGACGCACCTAAGTTGGAGAAACTATCCCTAAATAAATCAAGCCCTTTACGCAAGCTTTTCTCTTGTAAACATAATATTTTCAAGTATCACAATTTCACCCCTCATTTTGTTTGTCAACTATCCAGATATGGTATTCTCTATCTTTGCAAATAAACACTTCCTCATAGTTTCTGTATTAAACAGCAGTCATGGTGATTTCAAAAACAAGATATCACCCTTCACAAATCTTTCTAATGATCAGTTCAGGTTTTACTCTTTCTTTTAGAAAATGATAAATTTCAGGGGTTCCTGGGGTGGCTCAGTCGGTTAAGCATCTGACTTCAGCTCAGGTCATGATCTCATGGTTCCTAGGTTTGAGCCCCGCCTCTGGCTCTGAGCCTGGAGCCTGCTTCAGATTCTGTGTCTCCCTCTGGCTCCCTGCCCCTTCCCCACTTGTGTGCTTGTGCACTCTCTTTCTCTCTCTCGAAAATAATAAATAAATCAACATTTTTTAAAAATGATAAATTTCAGTCTCATTTTGTCTAGATCTGTGTACACAAGGACAATTGCCTCAGAGAACAAGATGTAGTTATGATGACTTTTAGTTATGGATAAAATGCCCATATGAATAGAGTCCATATTTTTCGGCTATGTCTTTAGATCGTGGAGTACACGTCCTCTGAGCACACAGCTGGAATATGAGAGTGTTTGCCTTGCTTTCGTGTTAGGGAGAAGACAGAAACTTGTACGGTCACTGTAGACTACAGTCAGGACCACTATTTGTGATACTGGCTGTAAGCATTCCAATTAGAAAACAGACATGAGTGCATGTTGCTAACTCGATTTTTGTTATTTGGTTATTAAATGTAAAATGTCCACACTGTGTCCAAGAGTTCCCTTCATTTGAGCTGATTTCTAGTCACGTGTAATCACGTTTTTATTGAGTTCTTTCCAAACTTTATATAACCTGTTGTTTCTTTCTTTTTTATTTTTTTAATGTTTATTTATTTCTGAGAGAGAGAGAAAGACAGAGTGTGAACAGGGGCCAGGAGAGGCAGAGAGGGAAAGAGAGACACAGAACTTGAAGCAGGCTCCAGGCTCTGTGCACAGAGACTGACACGGGCCTTGAATTCACCAACTGTGAGATCAAGACCTAAGCAGAAGTCGGAGGCTTGACAGACTGAGCCACCCAGGTGCCCCTATTTCCTGTTGTTTCTAAAAAAGTTTTTTTTCTTTTCTAATAACTATATAGAAGGCAGCAAATTCTTTCAAAAGAACAATTAAAAGAGCCATTGGAAAAGTTAACTATATACATTCTGTCATATTTTTCTTTTTTAAAGATCCAGAGTTTTCACAAGTGAAACTAAAAATAAATATTTCAGAGAAATATATGAGATACTAAATATATGTCCTTTTCAAATTTGATACAGGAAAAATTAACAAATCAAAACCCCAAACTATCCACCAACTTACTAAAATATATCAGTTTCCAAGGGATATGGATAATTGCGGAAGGAATAATGAGATATAATCTTGGATGTTTCTATATTTAAAGACTTGAGGTCTGTGGACTTTAAAGTTTAAGTCAATTTTTGCTTAGTGAGTGCTTAAAAAAAACTGATATTGTAACAGGACCCAATATCCAGCTGTTCTGTGGTCAAGTCTGTCTCTTCATCCCAAAGGGAAAGATCTGCAGAAACATATCGCTAGTTCACTTTTGTTCCGTTACTGATCAACTACCTTACCCTTAATTTTTAAAATGCAAAACTAACAATACCTTTTTTATTTGAGGTGAATTAATATTATATAGTTTATAATTTCCGAATATTTCCGAATATGTATATACTAAAATACACAGATTAGGTGGCTTGCAGTTGTAGTAAGATACCCAAAGAAAGGGGGAAGGTGTGAATATAGCACCTTCGGGTTCAGGGAATGTGTTTCGGAAGTAAGCAGCTGAGAACACACCTGCTTTTGTCACTGGTTTGGGCACTGGTGGGCTACAGACATCAAATGTCAGGTGTCACCTGAGGAGTGGCAAGAGATCTCTATGCACAGGTCCAAACACAGACTCATCATAACATGCTTTGTTTTTTTCCCAGAAAACAACCGAAGTTAGGATCAGCATACCACTATATGATGCAATAAAGTATTAGTTTTGTTTTTCTATGTCATACTATGTGATTCCTTTTTTTTTTTTTTTCCTTTTTAACAACAGTGGCACAGTATTTCCTTTTCTTCCTAGGTGAAAAATAACATGCAGAAGCATGATTATGTGTGTCGTAGGTGTCAATGTGCACTGTAATATAACGGGAAACAAGGCAAAATTTATCCTAACTTTGGGGTTTAAGTGGCCAGGCATTTTTACATGGAATATTTAAATATTTGAGGACTTTAATTTTGAAATCAGTTTGAAAGCAAAGATTTGGTGCGATTTACTGTTTACTACTCAACTACATAACTTGTTTAATTGGTGCTTCTATGAATGACTGAGCCAACTAGAAAAGAAAAAAAAATTATATTCTTCAGAATAATTGCTCCAAAATAAACATTTACAGGTTCTAGACATTGTTTCAAGGTCAAGTGAATAATCTGAATTAGCTTTGTAGATTACACTTGCCTTTGACCCAGTATAGATGACTGTGGGATATGCTTTCTTCCTGGTGCCTAAGCTGATGGGAACTGACCCTGGCAAGTTCCATTTATTACTTGGATGGTACTATGGGTGCAGGGCTCCCCAGAGCAAGACCTGACAAGAAAAGAGGGAGCAAAACAGTGTGAGAACGAACACTGCTTGGTCACTAGACTCAACTACTTTATCACTGGAATAACTAAGGAAAAAAAGACTAAAATAATTTTAATCCATGCACATTATGTGGAATTCTTACTATTTCTTGCTATCTGTTAACTCAGGCATAGTCGTCACAATTCCAATATCTACTCATTCATCGCTGCAAAATGAAAAATAAGTTCTGTCCTAACAATGACAACAAAAATACAATCAGTTTTAAAATAAAAGTTCTGACCTCTTCATAGACTGACTAGAGATACTACAGAAATGAACATGGGAAGATAACAACGGACAGATACATTTTATTTCTACCTTTCCCTCCTTCCTTCCAAATAATTATAGTTTAACAACACAAAATTCCCCGTATTATACACGGAGAGTATGGTCAATAAATCCAAGTGAGAAAACTAAAATCTGAATCACCAGGTTCATGAAGCTGATTGAAACATTCGCTACATTATCGGAAGACTGATCCACTGTGGCTACATTGAATGTAAGCATTCCCTCAGCATGGTGTTGCCAAGGTTATGACATCACTCTTTGCTTTTTTACCGTTCATATGTTGCCACATGAATGCTCAATAGACCCAGGACAAATAAACGGAGGGTGAGGGCTTCCCTCATTCTTAGAAGGGTATTTTTCAATTATATATTTTGTTACATCTTAGGAGATAAAAGCTGTGTCTGCAAGTGATTAAAAGATGTTTTATATTCATGGTTTCATTTCTGCTGAAATAAATGCGTAATTTAAACCACACATAATTCCTAGCAATTTAGGCCCATTACAGAGTTCTAGCTTCTTTTTTATGATAGTTACTAATTAAAACAGAGTGTTACTGCCACGTGGAGCCTGTGACTTCCACATACAGGTTTAATGAATCAAACGTCCTGACATAAAAATGAAAACAATACAGACAAAGCTGCAAGCTGTTATGTTTCTAGTGTGTGGTAAGGATTAAGGATATTCACTGAAGTTAAGAATTATGCAGAGAAAACACTTGTAATTTCTTTCTTTAAAGGGAGAATTAAAGGGTTTTTTTAGTGAAATCTGAAATAGTCACCAATTTTTCTAACTTCTGGACCCCTCATTCCCAGCGGACTCCCCCTCCTGAAGAATTCAAACTCATCAGAGTCACTTTTAAAGGATACATGATGGGATATTTTAATGTAATCCTGCATATAGGTTTAGATTGAAAATGGGAATTGGGACTATAATTAATTATGTTGCCATGTTTTTTGAACTTTAAGGAGACAGACTGAGGCAAAGGAGGGCATTTCATAAGACTGCAACCTTCTAAAAGTTCATAGGTCAAGACTTTGGTAAAATGACAGTATCTTTTTGACATTTAATTAATTCCACATGCAGAATGAGTGTGAGAAATTAATACCCCTTTGGTGTACTCACTTTCTGAAACCACTGTAATAAGAGACTGACACAAAATCAAAACCAAATATAAACACGGTCTTCAGCTAGGGTATGGCCTTACGATCACTGTTACAAACAATAATTAATAATAATAACTACTGATCGCTCTCCGTACGCGTATTTGCTGTCGCGTCCATCCATCACATCTTTCAGGATAATAAAACAGTTCAATCCCATCAAATCCTCCAAAGCGCTCCCTCTGGAGGGATGTTTTATCTCTACTTCTGTGAGCCCAGGGAGGATTCTACTTGTTTGAAGGGGGCGGAGAATGGAGCTGGGTCCTATTTATTTCCATTGACGACTCCCCGGGTTCTCACAGGCGCTCAGAGCCCGGGTGGGAGGAAAAGGGGAGGAGGTGCGGAGATTCCCTCCTTCAGAAAAGAAAAAGGGTTCAGGAAGCGAGGCTAAAGAAGGGGTGGGTGAGGGAGTGGGGGAAAGAGGGTAGTGTGGTTGGAGAGGTCAGAGACTAAATGAAGAAATAAATTCTTCTTTGATATAGTAGGATCGAATGATGCGAAGTGGACGAATTTACCAGTCCAACTAAGTTGCTAAAAGGAACTATGTGAAAAAAAAAAAAAAAAAAGCAAACAAAAAGAAAAGAAAAAGGAAAAAGAAAACAACAACAACAACAACAACCCAAAAAACAAACCCAGAGACATTTTCTCAGGTTCATTTCTCGCTCAAGGTCTTGGTTTCACTGAGCTACTTGTACCCTGAGCAGGAGATGGACAGCGCCCCGAAGGGGGCCGGGAGCACAACCGCGACCTGCCCGAAGGTCAGCTCAGCGCCCTTTGCAGAGGTGCCCGCGGCAAACTCCGAGGGCCTCCGCAACCCACGCGGACCCGGTGCGGAGGGCTAAGGGGAATTCTCCAGCTTCGGGCGGGGGCACGGGGGGGGGGGAGGGGGCAGGAAGGGCGCAAAATGAAACGAAACCACACCCTAAATTTTGCAGTTTGCGAAGTGTCCCAGGGGAACAGCGGGGACCTGGAACCACTCGTTCATTCCTGAGGGTCGGGGCCGCCCCAAGTATCACCTCAGTACTGAAGGTAGGGCGGACTGGAGCGAGCACCCACTGGTGCACAGACAGGGCTAGGGCACTACGTACGCCCTATCGCTCGGTCTGGGGCGAGAAGGAGCGTCCCCTCGGTGGCTGCTCTGGTACCGCGGCAAAAGCAAGATCAGGTCCCAGGTCCCCTGCTCAGCTCGAGGAAGTTTCTCTAACGATGCTTGCCTCCGAGGCAGAGCGCGAACGAGGTGCCAAAGCGGAGAGGTTCGGCTGGCCGAAGCGGACCGAGATCCCCGAGCCCCTGGCTGCGGCCGGGGGCCGCCCACCAGGACCCCGCGCCTGCTCTGCCCCAGCGCGAGCCGGGTGCGCAGTCCGGACTCCTTGCGTTTCGTCCCACACTCAACGCGCCGGTCTCACAGACTTTCTGTAGCCAAGGCTACAGGAGGTGAACCGGAGGGGGAGGCAGCAACCCTCCCGGCAGGCGGGCAAAGTAAGTGTCCAGGCCAAGTCGGGGATAAAGGCTCTGCGGCTCCCGGGACTCCGCCGCACCCTGGGCACCTGGAACCCCGTGTCCCCGGCCCGTGCACGGTCTCTCCACCTCCTAACACCGCTGGGGCCGCCCAGCCACGAAGCCAGTGTGGAAAACCGAGGGAGATCTGCTCCACGCCCCTTAAGCCCTCAGCTCCTCGGGATCTGGCGCCCTCGTCCAGCCGCGACGGAGAACCTCACTGGGCCCCTCTGAGTTAGGGGACGCGCGCCTCCACCCCCAACCCCAGAGGAGCCCTTGGGTGTCAACACTCCTTGTACCAGGTCTTGGGGTGGCGGTCTAAGGCGTCGGGACGTCACGAGTTGCTTTCCTCTCGTTACTTACCTTAAAAAAAATCGGTTTGCTTTTCCTGGGAGGGCGAGAGGAAAAATCCCTCCACGAGGTGTGGTGTGCGAAACAGTCCACGTCCCCGGCACCGGCCAAGATGCTAAGCACCAGTACTCAGGAACCGAAGGGGCTGGGAGGCGGAGGAGGAGGCCGATAATAGAGAAAAATTAAATCGGCCGAAGTGTCCCAACTTTGCGGTGGGCGCTGCAAACTTCAAAGGCGGGCGAGGGCTGGCGGCGCGCGGCAGCCGAAGTTGCTTCGAAGTGGAGCGGGGAGCAGCGCGGGGCTGGGGGATCCCTGGGCAGAGTGGGGAAGTGGCGGGAGGTCCTTTTAAAAGGCCGGGAACGTGCGGGGGCTGGGCGCCGCGAGGATGCTGCCAGCCCCGCGGGGGCTGTCGCGGGCTCCGCGGGCGGCCGCTCGGGGCACCGGCGCCTGGCTGGAGTGCGGCGCAAGGAGAGCGGGGCGCGCGGGGCGACGGCGGCGGCGGGTGCGCGGCTCGGTTCGCTCCGCTCTCTCGCGGCTCCGAGCCGGGAGTGTGTGTTCGCTCCCGAGTGTCACTGCTGAAGCCCAGAGCCGCTCCCCCTCCCGCCCCACCGCTGCCCGCCCGCCCCCTCCCTCCTCTGCCCGCTGCCTCCCCCCTCGGTTCCTCCCTCCCTCCCGCTGCGCGCCACCGCGCGCGCGCGCACTTACACACACACACACACACACACACACACACACACACACACGGAGACCCAGCGCTCCCCAAACGGGGACCTTCGCGGGCGGCATCTCAGGGGACGCACCGCCGTTCTTACCTCCCCGCCAGTCGTGGGGAAGAAGAGAGAGGCCCACCGAGACCCCCTCAAAGCCACAAAACCTAGGGAGAAGCGTACGCGGGGCCATCGCACCGTCAGGGAGCCCCGGGTGCACAATAAGGGGGAACTCTGGGGTTGATTGGGGGCCGGGGGTGGGGAGACGAGCTAAATCCAGAAGGTTGGAGGCGGAAAGCAGAGTGTGCAAACTGTGCATTCATGTCCCACTTTTCACCCCACCGCCTGCCTACCACCGCCTTCACTCAGGGAGCGCTTCCCCCTCGGCGCACACCGAGCCTCCTCCGGTTTGAAACTCAGCAGCTGTTTTAACAATTGAAAAGCGGCCCTACAGGACCAGTGAGAGACGGAGCAGAGTGTGTGAAGCCATTAAGGCTGACTAGGTAATTATGATAAGAAGTTACCTAATTAGCAACCTGGCCAGGGCACAGAAAAAAAGGCGGGGGGCGAGGGGAGTAGTGAGTGATTTAGTGATCTCATTTTCCCAAATGCGAACCTAGTTTCCAGCAAACCTGGTTTTTAGACTCTCAAATTTTATGTTCTCAGAAAACAGTTTATTAAGATACAGTGTCAGTATTGAAAGCATGAAGGATACTGGCCCTCTTCTTGCCACAGAGAAATGAAGATAAGTAAGATGCAAATCAGCCTTACCGAGGTCATATGAACAACTATGGTCTTTTTGTTAAATACCTGGTCACAGAGGGCAGTCCAATGAGGCTCCCAAGGTTTTGTGGCTCCTAGGTGAGAATACTGCCATAGATGGATTTATGGAACAGTTTATACTCCACAAAGTAGTTTTGCAAAAGCCATAGAATGTTTAAACGGCTAAAAGGGTTGTTGACATCACTGTGCAAGATTTTTTTTTTTTTTTTTTTTTTTTTTGCATATGGGACAATAAGGTGGGAAAAAGGGATCTCTTGGTGTCTGTTCAGAAGATCTGGAGAAGTGACTCCAACACTTAACAGATATGACCCAGAACAGGTCATTGGGCATTCATTAACAAACATTTGTTAAGTGCCTACTGTGTACTATGTAGCTATTGGTGCTGTGATTTCAAGGTAAGTCATAGTCCTTGCTGATTTTGAGGAGCTCACAGCCTGGTGGGGAGACTGAGGCATAAATGGAAATAGAATTATCACTATAATAAATATGTGTACCTGTTCCTGTAGGAACACTGGAAAGGAAACAGCTAATTCTTCTTTAGAAGGTACTCTTGATAGAGATTTTAGTGTAGAGTTCTGAAGGATGAGGAAGAGAATGCCAGGCAAATAAGGATAGAGAAGGAAGGGTATTCCACAAACCGAGAAAAGCAAGTGAAGAGGTTAGGAAATTGTCCAATTACACGGTGTGTCCTGGGAGCTGGGAGAAGTTAGGTGTGGCTGGATTGCAGGTGGAAGTAAGCATGGCCAGGCCATACCAGGATCTGTGGGCCCAAGGAGCCAAAACTCTCCTGAAGGGGGTGCATAGTTGGGAAACTAGTAAGGGCTTTAAGCAAGGACAGATTTTATGGTTTCTAACTGTCATCAGATAAGAGTTTTAAAAAGTTTTGTCTGCTGTTGTTGTGGAAGACAAATAGGAGAGAGATGGCAGTGAGGAGGTTATTTCCAGAGAAATTTAGGTCAGAACTAAGGCAATGGCAGTGCCCATTGAGAGGTTGGGACAGCTCTAGAGATACTTAGGAAACAGAACACGCAGGACCTAGTGGTTGATTGAATTTGGAGGGTAATAGAGAATAGGAGTAGTTTAGACTGAGTTGGAGATTTCTGGGTGGGGCAAGAAGGCAAATGATGGTGCTGTTTGCCAAGAGGAACAACATATAGAGAGGGGCAGTTTGGGGAAGAACGTAATGCATTCTATTTTGTTCTATTTTAAACTTGTTGAGTTGGGGGAGATGGTGGAATATCTGAGTGCAGCACTATGTAGTCCACTGGAAGGAGTGTGTCTTCTCTCTGTTCCTAAAAGAGAAGACCCAAGCTGGAGGATCATCAGGAATCATCAGCATTCGGGTGTTTCTTGAAGCCAGGGAGAAGAAGACAGCCAAGAAGAGACTTAGGATGGAACATGGCAGAACACCAATGTTCCATTCCCGCAGGGGTTGATGGGAGAAGAGGAGCCTGCCAAAAAAAGAGATGCAGACCAGAGAGGGAGGAGGAAACTAGGCACAACTGGGTTGATGAAGCCAAGGGAGGAAGGGACTATTGACCAGTGCAGAATGTGGCAGAATCACGACAGCCAGCCTGAGAAACAACTACTACTCTTTACCAATGTCTCTGTGATCTTCACCTAAGCAATTGTAGTTTATGGTCTACGGATATGAAGGATCCAGATAAGAGTGGGTAGAGAAGGTGGGATCATGGGGAAGAAGCTCATTTACCTAGCAGTTTGGACTTGAGGGAAAGGACAGAGAGTTATAAGAAAAGCATTTGTGTGGAGGTTGTATGTTTGTTCGCTTTTCTTATGTGAGATACTTGGTCTTAATTGCATGAAGTTGAGGGAAAAGCAGGTGGAAAGGGAAAGGCTGAGAAGTTCCATGAAGTTCTCTGAGCATCGGTTCCCTCCTCAACACGGACAGGGCACCCTAACTAGTCTATGAATCTCACAGGGTTGGTGGGGAGTTTGAATAAACCAGAGACAGAAATAGTGCTTTAAAATTGCCACTGAGAAGAAACCGAGTCTAAAAGATGTTAAAGTGACTTATCATTAATGCAGACGATTCGTGACAGGCCAAATCCATGTATCAAGTTCTGTAAGAACTCTATGAAGAATATTTTTATGAAAGTTCCTAAAGATATTTTTGTTTTGAACAGAACATCACGATTTGCATGTATCAATATGCCTATCTTCTCAAAATGTATGTGGTGTGTGTGCGTGTGTGTGTGTATGTGTAGATATCTTCAGACTTGGGTGATATGACATATTAGATAGAACATGCGTTAGTCAGACAGACTTACATTTAATTCTAGACTCCGATAATTATTTGCTATGGAGTAAATAGGTTAGCCTCACTGAGCTTCAATGTTTTCATTTTTTCAAGTATAAAAAAGGGACGAATTATAGTTGACTTACAGATGTTTTGTGAGGGTTAGGTAGTATACCCTATTCAAGTGTTTGGCAGAGATTTGATTATTTATATCTGAAATTACTTTTAAACTATGATTTTATGATTATTCAATTGGGGGGGAAGCTCAAAATGATTATAAAATTAAGAATATCATTCAAGGCTATTTAAGAGAACTCCTAGTTCAAGCCTACGTCCCTTAGGGGTTCATGAGACCCTTTCAGGGAGGTCTGCAAGGCCAAAGCTATTGTTACATTAATTCTAAGATTGTATTATTGTATTATTACATCAATTGCTTGTTTTACTGTGTTGATCTTTGCACTCACAGCACAGAAGCAATGGCGGGTAAAACCGCTAGCACCTGAGGATGGCCCAGGGCAGTGCAGCCCAACCATGCTAGGAGTCGTAGTGCCCACTGCCACAAATGTCACTTTCACTCAAGAATGTCTTTGATGAAGCAGAAGGCTTTTTTATTTTATTAAATTTAAACTCTTGACTCTGTCCTCTTAGTATTCTGTGTGGTAAAATGGAAAGTACACAGAAAATTCTTCTGCGGCATACCAAAGCACAGTGTTGGTCTTGAATTGAAACGCTTGTGTAATTAGGTTGTGAGCTAAACTAGCTGTTTTTTATTTCTTTTTAATTTTTTTAATGTTTATTTATTTTTGAGAGAAAGACAGAGCATGAGCGGGAGAGGGGCAGAGAGAGAGGGAGACACAGAATCTGAAATAGGCTGCAGGCTCTGAGCTGTCAGCACAGAGCCCCGTGCAGGGCTGGAAACCAGGAACAACGAGGTCATGACCTGAGCTGAAGTTGAACGTTTAACTGACTGAGCCACCCAGGCGCCCCTAAACTAGTTGCTTTTTAAAATTTTACTTATTTATTTTTTAGAGATGGAAAGAGAGAGAGAGAGAGAGAGGGAGAGAGAGAGAGAGAGAGAGAGCGAGGATGTTAAGCAGGCTCTACATTCAGTGGGAAGCCCAGAGTGGGGTTCAATTCCAGGACTCTGGGATCATGACCTGAGCCGAATGAACCACCCAGGTGCCCCAAGCTGTTTTTTTTTTTTTTACTTGAAAGAACAACTGACAAACTATGGTTATTCACATTCACACTTGGATATTTTGCAAACATTTTTTTTCAAAACAAGTTAAGTGAGCCTTGTCACTTCAAGGTAAACAACTGGAAGTATTTATTTTCAATGAAAAATATGAGCTTTCAAGTAAAAAATAGAGAATTTAGAAAATTTGTTTCTGCTATTATGAGCTTGGTGGCTTTCCCATATTTAAAATCTTTTGTAATTAGATTGTGATCATTTTAATTAATGTGTTTTTTGATATTGTGTAATGAAATATGTTGACATTTTGAAGATCTGCATAACTCATTGAACCAGTATTTTCCAAATGGCCAATTACAAATGATGTTATAAAATCATTCATGAGTTAAATGTCCAAAGTACAAGATAGATCAAAAAATGTTAATATAATGGAGTATGAAATATTAACCAATTTGGTTTCATACTCCGCACTGCAATGACAAAGTTTAAGAAACTTTGTAGCATCCAAGAAGAATATCCAGAATTATTAAGAATCTTATTAAAATGCTGCTGTTTTCCAACCACATATCTGTGTGAAATGGGATATTCTTCATCTATTTCAAACAAAACAACATATTGCAATACAGAGTAAATACAGAAGTGATATGAGAATTCAGCTGTCTTCTACTAAGCCAGACATTAAAGAGACTTGCAAAAATGTAAACAATGACACTTTTCTTACTAAATTATTTTCTTTGGATAATATAGTCATTTTCAGAAAAAAATGTTATGTTAACATGTAGCAGACATACCACAGTTATTTTGAAATAAATTCATAAATATTTTTAAAAATTTATCTTTTAATATATGATATAATGAACACTGATAGCAATAACTCACATAAACCAAAGTTCCTTGTGATCCTCAATAATTTTAAGACTATGAAGTGTTCCTGAGGACCACCGTTATACGGAATAGGTTCAATCCATGAAAATAGATAGAAATATTATCAATAGATGGAAAATAATTGTTTAAAAATGGAATACACTGAAGATCATCAATACTATGATAGTATTCTGCCTATAGATTGGCCACCACCTCAATTATACTTGTCCAATATATGTCTCATTTTACACATATAGTTTCTATATGTATATAGTAATGTATAGTATATGTATGTATACATAGTTCTATATGTATATAGTATATGTATAGTTTCTACATGTACTTAACTCCATAGACTATTGTGGTTGGCATCACTACTCTGGGGACCTGAACAAAAGAACTGGCAGAAACCATTGTACAAATCCTGAAGCTTGTATAAACCAGTGTCATAGTCCTGGCCATACCACTGAATCAGTACTGGGCATTCTTTTGTTTGTTGACTCACTTTCAATCCTTTCCCCATCCCACCCTCTCCATGGCAAAGATGCTTACACAGTTCTTGAAGTAGTTCTCAAAAATTCTTTTGAAATTAGTGATATCCTCTGATTTGATGACTCTTACACACTGAACTAATGTAAAGTTGAAACGTTAAGCCTGAGCCACCTTTCATTCTTCCTGAGGGCAATCATTCTCATAATAAATATTTGTTAAGCTCATACTATATGCCATGCATTATGCTAGGTGCTGGAATAAAAGAATAAGCAGAGCTCTTGTTCCCCAAAGGCTGTAGTCTAGTGGAAAATTAGGTAATTACCATGTAATATAATAAGGGGGTGGGCTTGCTGTTCAAGTCCACGAGGAGGGTGGGAGTGGGACGTTGGGGAAAAATTCTTGAAAACACTAACACCCAGAAACCTAAAAAATGGATCAGTCATCTTGGGTCAAAGGATAGACATGTGGAGTCAATGGGGTTTGAAGGAAGTAAAAACAGATATAGGGAATGTTACCTATTAGGGACATATGTTACATTAGGGAGTAACATATTTAGGGAATGTAACAAAGAGACCATTACTATAGAAAATTGCCTTAATTAAATCGCCTTAATTATAAAGGTGTAGATAAGATCAACATATTTTCCTTGAGTTTTAGTTTGTTTAAGAAGTTGAATGGTATATTTAAAAATTGCTATATTACATTTAAATACAATATAACTTACATCAGAATTACCATTATCTTACAAAATATCACTGGGTTAAAAAAATATCTAAAATTGTATTAAAAACCTCAAGCATAATTTTGCATGAATTTTCAAAGATTAAGTTAGTACATGGCAAAGAAAAATTATTCTTACTTTAAATAAATTCATGCTTTAAAATAAATTCATAAATTTGTTTCATGAAATTTGTTTATGTAGCTTTGTTCAAGGCACTATACTCACTGCTGAAAGACATACTGAAAAATACATAGAATAGTAATTGTCCAGGATGACATTGCAAGAAAAGTTCAGACATTTTTTCTTTCCTTTCTTGAGACATTCAATAAATATTTATCTGCCAGATCCTGAGGATGTATTATTAGAAAGACAGATGTTGCCCCTGCCCTCAGAGTGCTTACAGCACAAGAGTGCCAAATTAGTTGGCTTTCAAATATCAGTCACAGCATCAGACACCAAGGGATAATTGCCAAGGGAGTAATAAAAATTATAAAATAGAATTTATTCACTTTAAGAAAGGTTTGAATTGACGGCAAAGAGGGTGAGAACATCAAAGCCACAGAAATGTTTTTGGGGAAGGTTCAGAGGAAGGAAATACCAAGATGCATTAAGAGGCAGTGAAAAGTATAGTTCGGCTAGGATCGATTTTGTTAATGGAATTAATATAGAAAAAAAATTGGATACATAAGTTGGGCAGATTGTAGTGACCATGTTAGAGGAGGTTTGGACTTGATCCTCTTGGCAATGGGTAAAACTTAAAACATTTAAAGCAAGCACCGTTTGCCATAGTCCAGAAGGACACTTCTGGTTTGCACAGTTTAAATGTTTATTTTTTTAAGATTTTAAGTAATCTCCACACCCAACTTGCAGCCCAAACTCACAACCCCAAGATCAAGAGCTGCCTGCTCTACCCAGTGAGCCAGGCAGGTGCCCTGAGGACACTCTTGATTTGTAAAAGAGAGATTCTTTTGATTGTAGTAAATGGGTTCCTCTTACAAAAAAAAAAAAAAATCCCCTATCTGTTTTACTTTAAAGTATATATTTGTTCATTCATTGCATTTCAATATATCTGTGCATTTCAATATATACATTAACATAGCAATTAGTAAAAGCAGCATTTTTGATATATTACACTCTATCAGTTATGTGCTGGAAAAACTAAAATATTTGTTAATGTAAATCCAGAAAACATTTCCTCCTCTGTTCTAGAGGAAGGAATCTATTGATGACCTTGAGTCTCAGCCTTTGGTATTCCCTCACTATTCTTTGGTCCAGGTTGTTGACCAAATCAGCATGGATTGCTGTTTTCACTATCCTGAACTGGATATATTATAAAGCAATGAAGAACAATGCAAGCCTAAGCTAGCAGCAATATTGTAAGGGTGCAAAAGATACATGCACACAAAAATAGAGAGATGAGAAAAGTCTGGAGTATAAAAAGGGCCGAAAGAAACAGGGGTGAGGATGCGTTCTGAGCTGTAACAGGGAGTCCAGGGGCTTGCTATTAATACGTTCCTATAATTTGGGATCATTTAAGAATTGCTGTGTTTAGGCACAGCTAAAAAGAAAACTCTTTCATGTGAGTAATTTGGCCCAAGTGCCTGACAGTTCCATGCTGGTGATATCATACTGCCTTAAGGCCACACAGACACAAAGCCTGGTTAGTTTTTAAATGTTGTGAAGCCGAATGGCATGAGATATACTGGAAAATACACAGGCTTCTGAGTCAGAGGTCTTGGGTATGATTTCCTACATTGCTCTTAATAACTCTGTCACTGTGTGAACTCGGAAAATTGTTTAATTCCTCTGAGGCTCTGTTTTCTTATCTGTAAAATGGGGATAATAAAATTTCCCTGATGGGGTTATTGTCAGAATTAGACTTTCAAATATGTAAATCGCCTGCTACAAAAATAGGCACTAAATAATTGGCAGTTCTTAATCCCTGAATTTAATTTGCCTTAAAATGCATAAATCATTTGCCCCTACCTAATCAGAAAACCATTTTTAAGTGAAAAAATAACGTGAATGGAACACTCAGGACTTGCTCATTAGGAGGACCAAAATAAGTGATTTCATGTTTGACAAAATGTATTATATCTAGTACTTTCTCTTTATAAATTTATCTAGCTTATTACTTAAAATATCCAGTGTAAAGGACATAACTTTCCACATTTCTCAGATGAGAAAACAGATTTAGAGACGCGAGTGGCCAGGCCGGGGTCTGATCCAAAGCCTCTGCAGGCTGTCCTTTCTAGTAACTATTTTCACAGATTCATTTTTCTCCTTTTGGTGCTGTCATGTTAATGGGCAATTTTTAAGAGAGGATTTTACCACAGAATTTGATTTGGTGGCTCCTTGTTGGTGCTCCATAAGAGCAAATGTGACCACATGTACCATCTTCACAAAAGTGTGCCGGTTTATCAGCTGTAGCCACAAACCTCTCAGGTCCCAAGTTGGGAAAAGTAAACCAGAGGGAGGTGGAGCAGTCCAGACTGATTTAGCTGCCTGAGTCTTTTACTAGACAACCATTTAAACTGTCCCCTGACACAGTATGGGTCCTTCCCTAAAGGTACTTAACAAATTAGCTTGTCTATGAAAAACGGTATGGATAGGAGGGTGCACATAATTTTTGCAGTCTTATCATGTGCAGCTCATAAAAAGTAGACATATAGACTATATGTACCTTTGACTCAACCAGTTTCCATTACTAGTAATTTGTTAACCCTAGAGATCAATTATTTAAAAAAAAAAGTCATCCACATTAACCTTTTGACTGTCTAATCCTTATATTCCTTGAGTGGTTTCTATGTGCCTGCTACTGTTACTATTCAGTAGTCCCCACAAGAACCATTATCCAGAGGTATTATTATGATCCCCATTTTAGAGATGAAGCCACTAAGGCTGTCAGAATTTGTCATATTTCTTGCCAAGAAGAAATTTGAACCCAGGCAATACTTTTTTCTATGACACTCTCTTCTCCCCTTTTGGAATAGATTCAAGATGTTCCCTCACAAATGTGGGGGAATGAACTAAATAATTAAAGAATGAGCCAACTCCAGTCATATCAACATCCATTTTTAGCTATTTCTTATAAACATTTTCCCTTTCAAAAAATAAAACTGTTCTTGAATAGAATAGCATTATGGAAAAATTCCATTCAGCTTCTTTGTGTGTGCTATCAGACTGAAATATAGTAAATTCCTTATTGGATTAGAGCAGTTAACACCGGATTTTGTCACATTTCTACTCTTAAATACCACGTCTAGGAAAGAAATGTCTTAATATTTACTTCATTGTGCCAAATCAGATCCTATTGTAAAACTAGATCAAATATGAATCACTACTCTGTAAAACTCAAGATCTGTGTGTTCCAGGTAATGAGAAACAGAGGTGGTTCTCATTTTCCGAGCATAACTTCTCAACTCTCATTATGCTCTACTGAAGAAAAAAATTGCATTATTTCAGGTCCTATAAAAGGAGTAAAGCCATTTTTTTTTTTCTCCTGGGCAATAAATTATAATTTAATCACTGAAATTATTTTGGGAAAACAGCTTTCATTCCAACAGAGTCTGATGTGACTCTGAAAACTCCTGGTGTTCTAAAGGAAAATTCTGATTTTTGCTAATGTAAGCTTAGATGATATAACCTAAATCATCTTCATTCTTCAGATTAATCCTTATATGACATTTTCTCTCTATAAAATATAATCAATATGGAACCTTGATTTTTTTTTGTCTTCCTAGCCTTTTGTCAGTAGCTCTCTTTCTAAGTACATACATTTGTATTAACATGATAAACAGGGGTGGTGTATCAGTTCCAGTCCCCAAACCAACTGCACAGTCAAAATCTGAGGGAATTTCTGGTGTGATGAAACTGCAAGCCTAGGGGTTGGACATTTTTCTGAAATTTGAGGAAAATAACATCGTGAACAAATAGGTTGGAAACTCAGAGGTCATTTGAAATACGAACCTTCGAAGAACTCATTTGTGCGTCTGTCAAAACATAGGAAAATCATTCTGATTTTGAAAGAACTTTTCAATGACCTTATCTATGGAGGAAATTTCACATTGACTTATGAGGAATATGTAATTTGTGTTAAACACCGAATCTCATTCAAAAACTAAAGGTAATCTTATATCCAATCAATTCTAGACCAGAATTGTTGTAATTTAACAGAGAAAGTTCTTAAGGGAATAAGTGATACAAATCCAGGAGGATCCAAGTGCACAAAGACCTTCAAAAGTGCTAAAATGTTTGACTCTATCTTTGCATGAGCAAACATATTTACAAACCTCCTACTCGCTCTTCCTCTATATTTTGAGGCAAGTCCAGTAAGACACATGTAGGAGAAGAAACACAATAAGACGAAGAATAAAGGCAATGGGAAATAGGGAGATAGAGGACAGGAGAGGGAAAAGAAGAAGAGATCGTGGTTAAGAGTTTAAAATAGAGAGCCAGGAGAAAGTAAAGACTGGTAGTAAACTGGTTAAGGTGAACGACAGTGGTAAAGACATGGAGGCAGAAGATTTAAGAAGTGAAGAAGGCAGGAAAATAAAGAGCAAATGCATCAGAGAGGTGCAGAAATCCAAGAAAAAAAGGGGTGATATATGACTTAGCACCAAATCTAGAGGTACATCATAAAGCCGATGATTATACAATGGAAAACAAAATGGAATAGGGACAATGCCATTTACAGGTGGGGGGGGGGCAGGGCAGCATGTTTTAAGAATTTCCATCTCACTATCAGTTGGGAAAGCTTCAAAGAAGAGCTTGATTTTCATCTGAGTGAAAGGAAAAATGATAGAAAGCTGGAGCAGGGAGGATCTTGAAGATAGAGGAGTCCTCTTGGTAAAAGGAGAGAAAGTAAATTGGATTGTATATTTGCACCAAGTGGGATTTGAGCCAATATGCCTTAAAGCAGAACTTCCCAAAAGTTTTCCATATTTAAACATAGCTTCTACTATTACTTGATTTGTTTAAAAATTTTTTAAACATTTTTATTTATTTTTGAGATAGAGAGAGACAGAGCATGAGCGGGGGAGGGGCAGAGAGAGAGGGAGACACAGAATCCAAAGCAGGCTCCGGGCTCTAAGCTGTCAGCACAGAGCCTGACACAGGGCTCAAACTCATGGAGTGTGAGATCATGACCTGAGCTGAAGTCGGATGCTTAACTGACTGAGCCACCCAGGCACCCCTTACTTGATTTGTTTAAACTGGAGACCTTCTGTTTTACTAAATAGCTTATTTAAAAGGGAAATTAACAACCTAACAAGTAATATCTGTTTCATATACTGGTTATGTTCTTCTTTTCTCATACACATTAAATAAATAAAATATTTGCTATGGAACCAATCTAAAGTGATATCTCATGCCATTGCTGCTTTGCATGCAAGGGAAGTGAGATAGCCCGAGGTTGAGAAGAAGCCAGAAGGGATCTCCTCTAATCCACAGTATTGGGAAGCTCCTGAAAGATCTATGAAGACAGGAAATACAAGAGAGCAATGGGTAGTTCACCCCAAGGCTTGGAAGAAAGAGTGCAGAGATGAGGAAATGACCCCTTGACATCTGGTATTGAGGTCATTTCTGTCTCATTCTACTGATCAAAGCAATTCAGATTCAAGAGGTGAGGAAGTAGACTCCACTCCTTGATGGGATGAACTGTAAAGAATTTGTGGCACCTCAACTCATATAATCACAAGTTCAAAAACTCAACAGAGTCATCAATAATTCAAAAGAGGTGATAGTAGTTTGGAAAGTCATTTTCATGTTCTTTTGACAACATAATATGTTTGGGGCTGACTTTTAAAGAATTAGGTCAGGTAGAAGAGGACTATATCGACCGTTTTATTCTAACTCTTATTTTGGGGTGCCAATTCTCGTAGATCCTATTTGACATAAGTACACATATTTTACGGACACACACACCCCTCTAGTCTATTGTAGGTTTTTTGAACTATCTTTGTTCCAGTGAACCAGAAAATCTTTTTTACTATATGAGAGGGAAGAACCAAATTAAAGGCCAACTTCATTTATGTTAACCTAAACGCAAAATATCTTCTTTCTACATGACATCTTTCTGTGGGTGAAACACCTAATTCAAGCATCTAAAGAAACAAATGTTCATTTAAGAAGGAAAAGTAGTTCTACTTTAGAGTGGAGATGGAGAAAGGATTTATATTGCACTAATTCTTAACTAAGAGTAATACCGTAGAGTTTTATTGAACATTCCAGAATATTATTGTTACCTCAGAAGTATAGAAGAGATTCATTTATACACTCTATTGACCAATGTTTAAGAGGCAGTGGAGGGGCGCCTGGGTGGCGCAGTCGGTTAAGCGTCCGACTTCAGCCAGGTCACGATCTCGCGGTCTGTGAGTTCGAGCCCCGCGTTGGGCTCTGGGCTGATGGCTCAGAGCCTGGAGCCTGTTTCTGATTCTGTGTCTCCCTCTCTCTCTGCCCCTCCCCCGTTCATGCTCTGTCTCTCTCTGTCCCAAAAATAAATAAACGTTGAAAAAAAAAATTAAAAAAAAAAAAAAAGAGGCAGTGGAAAGTTCACAAGTCTTCCTAAAACAATGAAAGAAGTTTCATTTATTACCTCATTGCTAGGGCTTGGAAATGATGCTTTTCCTGAAGTCTAAACATATATGAGGCTCCCTTTTGAATACAAAAATGTGCATGTTACATATCTATATATCTATATCTATATCTATATCTATATCTATATCTATATCTATATCATCTATCTATATAATTTTGTGCCTGGTGTTTAGTTCTTTTCACTCCATTTTGTACCCACCTTCCTCTGCCTCCCCTGCTTTGTGGTGTTGAGGCTGGGACCCTGAATAACCCACTTCTGCTTCCCCAGCTGCTCCTGCTCAGGTTCTGCTGTTGGGGGGTTGGGAGGAGAAAGGGAGCAAAGTGCAAGGCTGAAGTGAAGGGGGGCGGAGCACATTCCTTCTGTGCTTCCTGTCTCAGCTATTTTCCTTCCCGTGCCTCCCTGCCTCACCCAGCGCCACTTCTAGCCTTGGCAGTGGAGGTATTTTGCAGTAGCAACAGTTGGTCCCAGTTCACTGTGTTCCTGGCATGTAGAGCAGTCTGGTACATTCCCTCAGGGACACCAGGCCACCAGTCCTCAAGTGGTTTGGGTCGTGGGCAAGGGGGGCTCTCTCCCACATCTCAGAGACAGTGGTCTGAGCCTGACTGTAACTCCCGCTCGGAGCGGGCATCTCAGCTGCATCAAACCCCTCCATGCTTCTTCTACTCCAGGTTCTTGGCTTCAATTCCCCCTCTTCTCTTTGTGCCCAAGGGAACCCACTGATTTCTCACTTGCTACCTCTGTGAGACCTCAGTGTCCCTTTTACATCCTTTTGCCCAGTGTGCCCTTTCTGGTTCTTTAATACCTGCTTATATTAAATTCTGTCTTTTAAAAACATATCTGACTTGTGCTTTCTGATGGACCCTAACTGGTACACGTTATTTCTTATATGGAAAGAAATTTGAATTTTTACATTGGCTCCATTCTTTTTAAAGTTTATTTATTTTTGAGAGAGAGAGAGTGTGAGAGAGTGTGAGCTGAGGAGGGGCAGAGAGAGAGAGACACACAGAATCCGAACCAGGCTCCAGGCTCTGAGCTGTCAGCACAGAGCCTAATGCAGGGCTCAAACTCATGAACTGGGACATCATGACCTGAGCCACCCAGGCGCTCTCATCGGCTTCATTCTTATTGAAGAAACTTTGTTAGTAAAGTGACTGAAGGGAAGCATAAATAAAATAACGACATAACGTGAATCTTGATCATTTCAGGCATGATTTCTGAAATTCAGGATGTCCCTCCTAGAAGGGTTTAAAGAAAGAACACAGTCTTCAAGAAGTTTCAAGGTTTACCACATTCACTTGGAGTGTAAGATTAGGGAGACTCCCTGATATGAAAACGACATACTTGCAGACCTCTCGCCTAAAGATTTGGAAGAGCTTTGTAATGTGGATACTTAAATTAATCTGCACAATAATCTCGTGCATATGGCAGGATGTAAATATCACATATGTATCAGCCAAAGATTAAGATTGTTTCAGGGACTCCTGGGTGGCTCAGTCTGTTAAGAGGCTGATCACTCAGGTCATGATCTTGAGGTTCAGTAATTGGAGCCCTGCGAATTCCAGCCCCACATCGGGCTCTGTGCTGACACCTCAGAGCCTGGAGCCTGTTTCAGATTCTGTGTCTCCCTTTCCTTCTGCTTCTCCCCTGCTCATGCTCTGTCTCTCTCTCTCTCAAAAATAAATAAACATTAAAAATTTCAAAAAAAAAAACCAGGAAAAAGAAGATTAAGATTGTTCCAGGTATACTTGTTTCAAGCAAATGTAAGGGAAAATCCAGATACATCATTTTGTATACATCCAAGTTAAGCAAGGGCATGCAGAAGAAAAAAAAATAAAACAATTGATTTCCAATGGATTGCAGCTGCAGTTAGAATGTGTGAGGATAGGGACCACTTAGTTGTTATGGTTCTGAGCAGAAGATGTAGCAACTTCGGGCTTCACTGGGCCCTGTGCTCCCTGTGGGGATCGTGTGCCGGGAATGATGGCCTTTTCAGACTTGTGACAGAATTGTTCTCAGTGACTAAGAGACTCTTAGTAGTAAATACAGTTAACAGTGTGAGTAGGCCAACTGTGGGTGTCAGCCCTGGGTGTTGCTGGTGTCAGCAGTGGTAAGTGGAACCTTGGGCTGGAGGAAGGTGTGGGGGGAAGTTGAAGAGTTTATTCATAGGTACATAATCAATTTCATATAAATATAATATCTATGGAAGTATGAATTTAAAACATGATGACGTCTGTTGTCCTAAATGAGAGATCTGAGTGGCTGCAAACAAGACTGGGAGAGGACTTACCTTTTACTGGGCGTTTGTAGTTTTTGAATTTTATGCATAGTTTATTTATTAATTTATTTTATTTTTTTTAATGTTTATTTATTTTTGAGAGAGAGAGAGAGAGAGACAGAGTGCAAGTGGGGGAGGGGCAGAGAGAGGGAGGAAGACACAGAATCTGAGGCAGGCTCCAGGCTCTGAGCTGTCAGTACAGAGCCAGACGCGGGGCTTGAACTCACGAACTGCGAGATCATGCATGACCTGAGCCGAAGTCAGATGCTTAACTGACTGAGCCACCCAGGCGCCTGTATGCAAAGTTTATATATTGCCTAGTCAATATAAAAAAAAAACCACCACCAAATGTTTAATTCATACTTGTATTGCTCTCTTCAGTTTCCAAATGGCTCCAACTTACATAATTCTCTCTGCTCCATTTAAAAAGTCTGTGAGGAAAACATCACAGGATTTCTCATTTTCAGCATGTAATAACTGACAGTGCAAATGTCTGACTTCTTTCAGTATCATGCAGTCAGTTAAAGTGTAGGCTAAAAAAAGGTTTTCTTGCTCCAAATTGTTCTTTCCATTATCTTGCACTCCCTTAGGTGTGCTGAGGATTATAAAACAGATTGGGTAGAAAAAAAAAATCTGTCTTTACAAAACAGAGTTTACAGGCCAGTGTCTGGGCCATGTATCCCTGGATGCCTGGTGGAAACACAGTTACTGAAGCCAGAGTGACCTTCAGATCAGAAAACCATGCTATGTGAATGAAACTAATAATGTATTAAGTAATCATATCCCTCCTTTACTGGTCCAAGGCTGAGGACCTTATATACATTATTTGCAGTCTTAACCAATGTATTACAAATAGCTCTTCTCCCCATTTTGCAGTTGGGGAAATTGAGATACAGAGAAGTTACATCACCAACACATTAAGTTAAAGAAAAATTGTAAGGCTACGATTTGTCTTCAGTTTGTCTTTCCCAAAGCCCATTCTTTTTTTTCAAAGTGCTGGGCTGGTTGCTCTGGTGGATTCACAGGTAAGTAACAGAACAACTGCCTTAAAGATAGAAGTGTACATTACAGAGAGGAGTGGATGACAGAGCAGAGAGAAGACAAGTACTGCGGAAACTGTATGATGAACCCGAATATAATAAAAGGAGTCTGAGCAAATGCCATAAGGGTTTAAGGGAACAAACAATCTCAGCCTCCTTTAGATGAGCTGGACCTGGCTTCAAGAGAGAGCTAGGAGGGGCACCTGGGTGGCTGAGTCGGTTAAGCTTCCGACTTCTGCTCAGGTCATGATCTCATGGTTCATGAGTTTGAGCCCTGCATTGGGCTCTGTGCTGACAGCTCATAGCCTGGAGCCTGCTTCAGATTCTGTGTCTCCCTCTCTCTCTGCCCCTTCCCTGCTCACTCTCTCTCTCTCAATAATAAATAAATATAAAAAAAATTAAAAGAAAGAGAGAGCTAGGATGTGAAATAAACATTGAAGAACTACTGAGAAATTGAAATATGGAGTAGACCTGGAGTCATGAATAAGAGGAAAGTGACACATTGCAGATGAAATGTGTGGATGCTTTTATGGCTGGCCAGTGCCTGAAACATAAACTATGCTAATAAAAATAAAATTTTGTCTGTTGGCCCCCACGGTCAGGCCTCTAAGCTGTGGGAGTAAGAGCTGAGATGCTGGTGAACAAAGACCCAAATAGTACAAAAATCAATCAATAAATAATAAAAAAGATGTTGAATGAATGCATGTAAGGTGACAAAGAAGGAAGAAAGCATGAAAGCCCCTCTCCCCCAATTTTTTATCATTTCGTCTTGGATGAACTCTGAGTTACATTAGTATCTTATTGTGGTAATTATTTACTGCTTGATTATGATAAAAACAAAACAAAACAAACCTTACCACGATGAAGGCACATGAGCGTGCCAAAGTCATGCTTTGTTATGTTGGCCAGCTCTCTTCAAGCTCAAGGAGAATGGCAGAATCCAGAACACCTGTTGCCAAAGTTCCACTTCCCTCAGGCTAGAGTAGTATTCCAGCTCTGCTCTCTAGATATATGGGACCTTTGAAAAGACTTTGGATATTCCACAATGAAGAGTTAAATTGCCTGGAAAACTCATCCATTGATTGTATCTGTTTTTTGTTTGCATGTTTGTTTTGTTTTGTTTTGCTTACCGTGGTTCCTGATAAGATTTTATTCTTTTTTATTTTTATTTGAGACAGAGAGACAGACAGACAGAATGAGGGTGGGGAGGGGCAGAGAGAGAGGCAGACAAAGAATTCGAAGCAGGCTCCAGGTTCTGAGCTGTCAGCACAGAGCCCTTTGCGGGGCTTGAACTCACGAACCGTGAGATCATGACATGAGCTGAAGTCAGATGCTCAATCGACTGAGCCACCCAGGAACCCCAAGGTCTTATTCTTAGTAGTAGTGGTATTTCTTTACAAACCTATCTAGACAAAATATGTCTGTCATTGAAATATATTCTCAATGTTGCAAGACTTAGAAATTCTGAGCCAGGTGGAGGGCATTCACACAAGGTGCAAATGATGGGAAATGAGGGTGGTAAACCACAACACAATGTAATGAAAAGCGTCCTGGATAGGAAGGTATGGCAGTGGTTTCCACTATGATCCCACTAACGAGATGGGAGATTTGCTTCTATGTGATAGGGTGACCTGAACAATGAAATCTGACCTCTAGGGACTCCTTTTTCCTCATCTGTACAATGAAAACTCGAGAAAGTTGACCCTCTTTTGTCCAGCTATTGGCAATTAGGTACTGAACACTTTCTAGGATTAAAGCACACTGCTACTAATTTATTTCTTTTATGCAGTTAGCTATTTTAGGCACTTAAAAATGTTACATTTGATGTGAAGCTATAAACTGAGTTGAAGAACTCACTTTAATTTGTGAATGACTAGAATTGTACACAACAAAGTAAAGTGATTTCTCTAGTAATTCAGTATAACTTATGATAAATTGCTTCTTCAATATAAATGTTACAATGTGTAAACACATACACAGTCTGGGTTTAAATTTATTGCACATACAGACTGTCCCCCAGCCAGTTCATTTATTCTGATCCTCTTAAAGGTGTGTTGACTACCGTAGGCTGACCCAAATGTTATGATGTGGCAACCTGTGCAGACTTGCCCATCTGTGTATTTGTGAAAATATAGTTTGATAGAATTGCCCTACTATTCCATGATATGGCTTATGCGTATGACCATGTAATTGACTTCTTAGATGAAATCACTTCTATTGTCTTCTAGTCACATTGCAAAACAAAACAAAACAAAAACCATGAACCAACCACAGATGGCCTTTTTCTCCAGTGCGGTAGGTTTTATTACTTTTAAAAATTCACCATATATTACATGTATATATATATATATATGTACACACACACACACACATATGTATATAATCTCTGCAATACATATTGTTCAATGCTATGTGCCAGGCACTGAATTTGGTACTGTGGTTATGGCTGTGCAAAAAATAGACACAGTCCCTGTATACCAATTCCTGGGCCTACTGGTGTTTGTAAATAGGCAAGAACAATTCAGTATAATCTATAAAGTGTAAGATGCCATTGGAGATACGTGGGGGGATAATCGGATCTGTATTTGTCAAGTTTACTCAACCTTCAGTGTGGAAAATGCATTGCCAGAAACCAAGACTAGAGGTGGAGTATCTGGAAGTGGAGTTAGAAGACATGGTAGAAATATAGGTGAGAAATTATGGTGGTCCTACCCAAGATAATGGGAAAGAGATTAGAAAAAAGGGGGCATATTCAAAAGCTTTGTAGTTGGTAGAATGGAATTTTGGAATTAAAGAGAAGAACAATCCAGGGAAAATACTCTGGTTTCTGGCTTGGGAAGCTTGATGACTGCTACTGCCTTTCAGTGTGATGAGGAACTAAAAAATAAGCAACAGGAGGGTGAAAATGAGTTTGTCTTGGAACATGTTGCACTTTGGGTTCTGGTGGGCCATTCAAGCAGAAAAGTCTAGTAAGCTTTATGTGGGTATAAAGCACAGAAGAAAAGTCTAGGATGGAGATCAGACAAAGATATACAAGTCCCCAATCTAGTAACATCTGCAGTTGTAGATAAGACGACCATTCAGGGAAAGTGTGTAGGCTTAGAACAGAAGGCCAATACCAGAACACTGATTGAAGTCCACGTTTTAACAGACAGGTTAAGACACAAGAGGAAATCCAGAAACATAAAAATGTCACAGAATTTCAAGGTAAGAGGGCACTTGAAAGAGGAAAAAATGGCCAAGTGTCAGTTGGTATAGAGAGGCCAAATAAAGAAAGGTTTAAGAAGTACCCACTGGATTCAGCAACCAGAAAGTCATTGGTGTCTTCTGTGGGAACAGTTTCACTTGAGTGATGAGGATAGAAGCCAGATCACATAGGCTTCAGAACTATGTGAAGGCTGTAGACATAGTGACAACATGTGTAGAAAACCCTCTCGAGAAGTTCAATTGCTAAAGAAAGAAAAGAGATAGAGTGCTAAAGTGTGTATCAGATTGAAAAGAAGGCCTTAGGAGAGACTTAAGCATCATTATATGCCCATTTGAAGAAGCCAATAAGGAAGGAGAAGAAAACAGCCAGTGGCAGGGGATCCCTAAGTGGATCGAGGGTATGAGATATTGGTAGAAGCATTAGCCTTTACCAGGAAGTGACAATCCCTCCAAGTAACAGGAGGAAGGAGTGATGAAGGTTCAGATGGTTGGGTAACAGGAGTTAGTGTGATAAGAGCTTTCAAGACACAAAGATGACTATGCCAGGATTCTAGTCCTCTCTTGGTTAATAATAATAAATAAATAATAATAATAAATAATAAAAAATAATAAATCTGTTATTAAGTAGAAAGTGAGACATGACACAAATGACTTAGAAATAAAAGGCAATGCATGTCAGCCTAGAGAATGAAAAGGTTGTTTCTGAATTGGGATGGAGTGGAATCTCATAGAGGAGGTAAAATCTAAGACGTCTTGAAGTACGCAAGAAACTCAGAGGTGTAGACAATTATATAGCAAGAGAACAGTTTAAGCAAAGGGAAAATATCAATAAAATGAAGGTGGTGTTTAGAGAACAGTGAGTATATAATATTTGAGTGAAATATAAGATACATGGAATAGGTGATAAGTCTCAAAATGTAAGTGGGAGTTATGTTGAAGAAACCCCCTCACGTCAGACCAAAGAGTTTGGAGTTGGACTTGTTTTCAGTGACAGGTGGGAAGCTGTAGAAGAATTTTCTTTAATGTTTAGAAAGTTAAATATTTGGGAATCATATTAGACAGGTATGATAGCATATTAAAAACAAAGACATGGAAAACATGGAATACAAAAATAGGTATATTAGGAATTTGATAAATATTGATTGATGAGTGAAGGGGTAATTGGATGGATAAAAAAATAAAGAGACACACAATTATTTTAACACTGGAATCAAGGGCTTGTGCTGTTTTGCATTTACTACTAGAATCATGTGAGGGGGTTGACTTCTGTTCTACATCTACCATATACACCAAACACCAACAGTGTGCGGTCATTTCTGTAACCAACTGTAACAACTGGCCCACAATCCCCTTGTAGGCTTATTTAGTTGTCTACCCTTAGGAAAATAAGCTTCTAGATGTTTCAAAGTAAAGTTTACAAAGTATGAACTGCTTTTGTATTTGTACATATAATATAGTAAGTCAAAAACTAATATTTCAAACTTCATTTTGACAAATGATTTAAATGAAGAGTATAAAAATACTATGTTAGTTTTTGAAGACCTTAATATATTTGCTAAATTTTACTGTTAGGTAAATTATGCAAGGAAGAATATTTACTCTTAAAAATTTTTAAATATTTTTCAGTGGTGAAGGTTTTGAAAAACACTTTAAGAAAGCATTATAACTATTTCAACTTAATTTAAAAAAATTTCGCTCAGCTTCTATAAAGAAAAAAAAACCACAGTATTTTTAATGACATCATGGTGACTCAGATTGCTTTATGAAATACCTACTCTTTGATATTTCCTATTATAAAGAGTTTGCCAAGGGGCTGATTGATTTCTCTTTATCAATGATCAAAACTATTACACTTGTGGGATGACATGCAGAGGAAGCTTGTCATTAAGTTGGAGGTTTGAGGGAGCCTGGGTAGCTCAGTCGGTTAAGTTTCCGACTCTTGGTTTCGGCTCAGGTCATGATCTTGCGGTTTTGTGAGTTCCAGCCCTGCATCAGACTCTGCATTGACGGTGTGGAACCTGCATAGTATTCTCTCTCTTTCCCTCTCTCTGCCCCTCCCCTATTGACGCTCTCTGTGTATAAAATAAACTTAAAAAAAAAAAAAGTTGGAGTTTTGAAGCCTTCAAGTAAAATGCTTTTATACTGCATCATAACTTGGTTTCCTCAGAATTGTACTTCTTAAAGATAAGTTAGTAATTAATTCTCAAGCTATGTTTAATTATAAAACATAAGATATTAAGTATATGCTTGAAAAATATTAGTCATAAGTATTATAGTATGAAACAAAAAAAATGCTTTAGAAGCTGCCTTAAGTTTACTAAACTAAGGGCAAACCATGACAAATTTCAGTTAATAAAGAGAATTTTTATATTCATGTCAGCCACTGCAAACAGGAGCAGAATGTGATTTGCAACTCCACTGTGCCATTTGCATTAGCCAGTAGTCAAATAAGCCCTTTAAATACAGTTGTGTTGGGGCACCTGGGTGGCTCAGTGGGTTAAGGGTCTGACTTCGGCTCAGGTCAGGATCTCATGGTTTGTGGGTTTGAGCCCCACATTGGGCTCTGTGCTGACAGCCTGGAGCTTGCTTCAGATTCTGTGTCTCCTTCTCTCTTTACCCCCCACCTCCACCCCAGCTCACATTCTGTCTCTCTCTCTCAAAAGAAAATAAACATTAAAAACATTTTTTAAATAAAAAAACAAAAATAAATAAATACAGTTGAGTTCACTGGATAAGAATATGTGAGTGGACAACAATACTGTGTTTTTGAGGATTTAACAGATATGCCTAATAGACACTCATATTTAGTCTCTATGTGTGTGTTTCCACACTTGAGAGTTTTTTATTTTATTTTGTTTTTGTTTTTGTTTTTGCTAAGCCTTTCAGCTTTAAGATTTTTATTTAAGCTCTATGAGTTATTTTTGACTCATTAAACAAGTTCCTAGGATTCTTATTTTAAAGCAGGTTTTATAGGTAAGATATTTTCCTTTGTTTTCATTAAGCCTGTGAAGTATACAGGAAAAAAAAAAATTAAAATAGAACTCAGCATGGAGGCATCTTTGCTAAAAAAGTCAGAGATGCAAAAGTTTTCAGAAGGTAAGCTGTCAAATGGCATTCATTTTTAAGTGTTAATGTCATTTTTATAAAAAAGTTAGTTAAAAAAAAAAGTAAAGAAAAGATATTATCTGTCAGTTTTTATGGTGTAACTTCCAGTGGGAAAGTTTTAGAAATGAGCTCTTTCCAAGGCATCACTCTCATTCTTTTGAGACAATAGTTCCATCTAGTGGACATTTTACTTAGAAACAAACCTTTGATTTCAAACTTTTCTTTTTCTGTTAACTAAGTCAACATTAGAAGAAACTAACTGAAATAATAGCAGAGATAATTTGTTGAACAAGAAACTAAATGATTAAGTTGGAAAACAAACAAAAATACCTACTTTTACATAAAACCCTTTCCTAAAAAAATTGGCTAATTTAATCAATGTAGAGAACCAATCTAGATAGTGCTGGGGTGACTGAGGTGAGAAATAATTACAACTCGGTAAAAAAAAAAAAAAAAAAAAAGTCTGGTACAAGTGTTAACAAAAATACAAAGCAATAGAGATCTTTTGTTTATTTATTCATTCAGCAATAGCATTTTATTGGATGCCCACTTCAACTACATGCTCGTCACTTTCTAGCAAGTGGGATACTGACAGTTGCTTTAGTCATATGGCAGGGGAGGGGCCACCTACTAATATCCCTGGCAGTCCAAAGTGAACCACTGGGCATATCAAAACTTGACCTCTCATTAATGGCTTAATTTGCAACACAATAGCAAAATAGCCAACCTATTTAGATGGTTCATTCAAATATTAATCATCTGGACATATTCCAAAATATTACCATGGTTGGATTTTTAAAATTGATTTGGCAAAGTGTTACTTCTAATTACATTATCTTTAAAAGCAGATTGAAGGCCTACAAAGTAAATGTCTGAACACTCAGAATAAAAAGTAAGCCTGAAGTCATAGCTCTTGTTATGGTTATCCTCATGAACTTAAATGATTCTATGAATGGCTCTCTGTTAAGCAGATCTATCACTAATTTCATTTCAAAAGACCCAAATGGTTGATTGAATCTTTATTTACTTTTATTTTGGTTTAAAATTAAAATGATTAAAGTTTGAATAAATCTTTCAAAATACACAGATAGTGTTTTGGGTGCAAGGGTGTTTGGATCTTAAGGCAGGGCATTTCTGGCTTTCTTTTATCCCTTTTATAACCTGACTGTGACTGGCTCAACCCAGAGCAGACAAACTGACTACCAGGGGTAGTCTTAGGTTAAGTAGCATTTCTGTACCTCTTTTGCATACACTGGGACCAATTCTAGAGCCTCCCCATGCTGATCTTCCATTTAGATATATCCGATATCCCTCCTGGAATTCTCATATATTTGTACGGTGACAAAATGCCACTTTGCAATTGCAAGACAGTGGCTCAGTGATAACGGGCCTTAGAAGTCTTCTATCTAGGTGTCAGAAGTTAACTATTCTCACCCTTTCACCAGGACAGGAGGAGTCTTCCCCAACTGTCTTTGATGCCATTTAAGTACTGGAAAGTACATTACGATGTCAAAGTAATTCAGACAGATGTGGATAGGAGAGTCTTGAATCTCTAAAAATGTCTTCTCTAGTGATCTTTCTCTGTAGTAGAAGTTATAGCCTAGACCTGAAGGTAAACTTGCTGAATAGAGCTTTTAATAAAGTGTCAAACAGGTTAGAAACTTAAGCAGTGTTATTGTGATCTATGCAAGCGATTAAAATCAAACTCTTGTGAGCCATAAGAGGAAACAGTGAGAACAAAGCCCAGACCTGTGACAAGGGGGGTGAAGGAGGCAGCATGGTTGAACTAAACGTGTAGGGGCTGGAGTATGTGGCCATTTGAAGATAATACTAATGGCTGTCAGTCACTAGCATCTTACTTGGCACCAAAGATTTGACTAGGTGCTTTCGGATGTTGTCTTATTCGTTCTCACAAAATTTTGTGCAACGGATATTATTACATTGATCGATTTAACAGATAAAAAACTTGAGGGCTATAGAAATTAAATTACTTGCACAAGTTCACACAGAAAATAGGAGGCAAAAATGACATTTGCTGTCTGACTCCAAATCCTTAGTTTGTTCTGCTCTACCAGTGAAACTATTATTTTCAACCTCAAGTGAATATATATATATATATATATATATATATATATATATATAAAATGCAACTTTATGGAAAGTAGTTGAAACCACTGCAGTATTCTATACAGAAAAAGCTTTACTACTCACAACAGCATTATTCACAACAGCCAAAAGATGGAAACAATCCAAGTGTCCATCAATAGGTGAATGGATACACACATGTGGTACGTACATACAATGGAATCTGATTCAGCCTTTAAAAGGAATGAGGCTTTTTTTGTTGTTGTTGTTAAGGTATGAAGTTCTGGCCCATGCTACAACAGGGATGAACCTTGGAAACATGATGTGAAATAAGCCAGACACAATAGGATAAATACTTTATGATTCTACTTACATGAGAATAGGCAAATTCACAAATACTGAAAGTAGAATAGAGGTCAGCAGAGGCTGGGAGATGGGGAGAGATAGGAAGCTATTGTTAATGAATACAGCATGGGATGATAAACAAAATTCTGGAAATGGATAGTGATGATGATTATGTAACATTGTGAATGTACTTAATGATACTGAACTGAACACTGAAAAATGGTTAAAACGGTACGTTTTATGTTGTATGTATTTTACCACAATTAAAAAAGAAAAAGAAAAAAGAACACTTTGTTGAGGATGAAAGAGATTTGAGGAATGTTGAAAGATAAAATCAGGAGCAGTGGAGGGGAGTAAACTGCACTTGTACATCCAGAAAAGTCAGAGGATAGAACTTGGAAGTTTCTGGTACGGAGTTGGGAGCCACAAATTCAGCCAAGCCTGAGTACAGATAATCAAAGGGAAAAGGATAGACAAACAGGCATTGACCTACCTAAGAAAGTGCATTGATTGGCCTGTTAAGATGCAAATTAATTGCTGAACCTGCTCCCAACTCAGTCCAGGAAGAGGAGACACATTACTTTGATTTGCATACATTATGGCCTCACTTATGTCTCCCCTCCCATTCACATGGGGGGCCCTGACCTCCAGTACCTCAGAATATGACTGTATTTGGAGATCCTTTTTTAAAATTTAAAAAGAATGTTTACTTATTTGTTTTGAGAGAGAGAGAGAGAGAGAGGGAGTGCATGAGCGGGGAGGAGCAGAGAGAGAGGGAGGGAAAGAGAGAAAGAGAGAGAATCCCAAGCAGGCTCTGCACTTTCAGCACAGAGCCTGACACAGGGCTCAAACTCAATCTGTGAGATCATGACCTGAGCCGAAATCAAGAGTCAGATGCTTTACTAACTAAACCACCCAGGCACCCCTGGAGATAAGATCTTTAAAGACGTGGTTAATTTAAAATGAGGCCCTTATAATGGGCCCTAATCCTATCTGGTATCATTATAAGAAGAGAAAATTTGGAACAAAAGAGACACCAGGGATGCTCACATGCCACAGGAAAGACCATGTGAGGCCACAGGGAGAAGGTGGATTTCTGCAAGTCAAGAAGAAACCAAACCTACTGACACATTGATCTTGGACTTCCAGCCTCCAGAACTATGAGAAAATAGAATTTCTAATGTTTAAGTCAACCAGTCTGTGGTGTTTTGCTGTGATAGCCCCAGCATATTAAAACACTAAAGCAAGTATAAAACCTGTTTCTTGAGGTATTCTTGGTCTATGGTAGAGTAGTTTCATTGATGTAGGAGCTTATCCTTCATAATGCTATGCTGAAGAGAGACTCAGAAGGGAAAGGAAAGGTATAACTCTAATAAAAATGGCCTTTGGGTAACTTAAAAAGCAGTTGTCTAGACAGGAAGGTTCTGGGACCATTTTCTACAGTTGACACACATTCCCTCCCCTGGAGTTTGACCCATATAAGGTGAACTTCCCGGCATCCTTAGACTCTTGCGGCTGACTGGATCAGCATCTCAAGGATCCAGGCATGTTCATTCCCTTGCCCCGTTCCTATGTAGACCTAGAAGTGGAAGCAAATGCCACCCTTGACAAATCACAAGTGGCTTGAATATTTTAATAAACAAATATTTAAACAAATTTGTTTAATAAACAAATAGTTATTATTTAAGTAGGAGTAAGCAAAACAATTGAATGAGAGGAAATGGCACATTACTTCAGGCACAATAAGAAAATATCTTTTTGAACATGAATTTTTGAACTGATTAGAATTTTATACAAAGAAAACTGCTAGCCCAGGACCCTTTGGGGAGGGACCAATTCCTGTCTGGTGACTACCTTATTCTTTGCCTGGTTACTTGCTTGCGTCTTCCTTTGCTTCCTTCCATGAGAACTGAGTTCCTATTGTGGACTAAACACTGTGCTGAGGAGTACAGAAATGAAGTCTGGAAGCACAGTTCCTACCCTCAAGGAGTGCCAGTTGAAGTCATGGGAAGAGCCAAGTAAGCCAGTGATTTCTTGCAGGGCATTGCATCCCATCACACAGTGATACAGAGTCTTGTGAGAACACAGAGGGGGCACAGCCAGATAAGATGGAGGCTGGGGGAGGCTATTCTTAAGGCAGGGAGGGGGGATGCTTGAGCTTAATTTTAATGGAGAAATTCATTTAGTCATCCAACCCACAAACATTTACCAAATACCTATCATATACCAGGCATCTTCTAGTGTTTCCGAACTTGGGAGAGCATCAGAATCATCTGGAAGGGTTGTGTAAACACAGATCGCTGCTTGCTGAGGCAGAAGGTCTGCAGCCAGGTTTGAGAATTTGCATTTCTAACCCATTTCTAGGTGATAGTGCCACTGGTCCAAATATTAGACTTTGGGAACCACTGCTTTAGACAGAGCAGTAAGTAATGGGGGAAAAGACAAGCAGCACCATGGGTAGGGTTGTGCAGTTTCAAGCAAGAAACAAAGCTTCAGGATGGGCTTTGGTGGCAATGAGCCTTGAAAGCCCCTAATGCACTTGTTAAGTCCTGAAAGCTACCTCAACCTGAGGAAAGAAACACTTGTTCATTTAGTCCATTCAGCACGGGCCCTTTGCAAAATATCTATCCTGTGTGTGAGTTTTAATCGTTGGTCTGCTAAAGGGACCACTTCTTTTGTAACTGGCACAAAGGCTTGGGGTATGCCAAGGCTGGAAACGATGTGCAAAGCAGGGCATGGGAGATGGAATTAGAGATCCGAGATCCTTCAGAATGTTCAGAGCACATAAACGATGGTGTAGCTAGGGCTCCACACTGGCCAATCTGACTTCCATCTGTTGTCTATTACACTTAGCAACCTGGATCCCCTTCCACACACAGATGTTGTGTTAAAATGTTTCACACACACACGGGAACTGCCTCATCTCATCCTGCTTGGATCCATCCTGTCACTGTGGACAGTTCTTCAGCTTACCTATTTACAGGCCACGTGATGCTGCTAGATATTAAATAGATGTCTGAAAAAGGCAAAGGTATGGGATGCAAAGGACCAATTGAAGGACACTAATAAAATAATGGCTTAGGTGGAAGATAGTCAATAAACAACGAAGACCACACAGGACCAAAATGCCTGAAGAGGACCGCAAGGACATGTGGGCTCAAGGTCTGAACTTGGGAATTTGTGTGAAAAGATTAAGGGGAATGACTGGCATGTCAAATCAATAAACAACAACAGAACAGGTGATTAGAGTGGCTGTATTTAGAGTTGACCTGAGAGGATTAAAGAAACTTTGCTTGAGAAGAAAGCCTATTAGGAGAAGACTAGAGTCCTTGGGCAAAAACCATTCTGAATAAGAGATTTAGCTTCAGTAACGAAGAGAGAAAAAATCCTGCACATGGAGATTTGTACGTTTAAAATATTTAAAAGAGGCACACAGCCTGCGGGTCATTTTGTGGGAACCATACTTGCTGTTCATCTCTCTGGTGTTTCCACTGCCTACAATTGTTCACCCCCATATTTTCAACAGGACTTGCAATGTCAAAGAATATGATTGTTAAAATGGATTTGGGTGAGAACAAGAAAATATTGAAATTTCAACATTTCTGTAGTGAAGGCAAAAGGCTTGAAAAAGATCATTTAACGTCTTCTCTGCATTCCTTTATTAAGACTTCCAGCAACACAAGACTGTTTGTGTTAATGTGCAGGTAAAATCTGCTGTCTGCTAAGTATATCACACATGAGAGCTCAGCCTGCATCAGCTCCCTGGGGGATTGTTCAAACAGATCAGTAGACTCCCACTCCTGGAATTTCTGATTCAACTTCTGGGGTGTGACCTGAGAATTTGTGTTTCTAACAAACAAGCTTCCAGCAGATGCTGATGCAGCTGGCTCGGGGACGACACTTTGAGAACCATTGTTTGTAAACATTAATAATGTCATTTCTTACAATGAGAAAATCAGTGTTTAAATGGCAAAAGTCACAGCTTGTGGACAGTTTGTGAAGCATTGAGGTAAAGCCACTGAGTTCAGACAACGCTTAAGCAAATGTGAGCACCTCTCACCCTGCAGGGAAGAGATCTTGCCAATTTTGCCCAGCCTGCTTACCAAAGATTTCATGCACAAGACGACAGGTGCAATATGGAAGCGTTTCATAAATTGTACCTCAGTGGAAGAGAGTTGATTACAATCTTAGGCAAGGCTGATTGGGTCATGCCAAGTAAATGGAAGACGTGAAAAATATAAGCATTTGTTGTGAATTTTCCATTAAATGGTAAAAAAGGATTCCTTACAGGTAAATTTGAGAGCATATATTTGCTCCAATCACCAATCAGAGCAAACTTTGTACTACATATATCTTTGAACATGCAACTCTTTGAAGAACGCTGTCCGTTGGAAACAAGCACAAAGAGACTAGCACAGAATAGACTTCCTGGTGATGTCCACAAGCAGGTCTGGGAACCCATACAGATCTTAAATCAAAAGAGCCACCACTGAGATTCAGCAAGCTAGGCCTCACTCGTGCATTACTTAAGCATTCCTAGATTAAGTGGCTTATTTGGCCCCAAAGAAATCACTGAAATAATTGGAATCTGAAATAGCTGTTACACACTGTCCTTCTTTCTCTGACTGCTGAACGCATCTCCTCAGTATCAGGTTTAACCCGATGAAATGATAAGTAGATCAGAACTACTATGGAACAAGCTCAAACCGGTGAAGGGGTTTCCAATATTCATCTGTGAGTGAGTGACCAACCTTTCCTTAGTATATATCAGTTAGATAAACTGGTCTATTAATAGGTCACTTTCAATCTACAAGCTCATTTGGGAAAGCAGTAGGTAATGGAGGCCTCATTCAAATGGGAGAAGCGTAACATAACACTTACTCTGAAAAATAGCACTGTTGGTTCTGAAAAAGAAAATGTGTAGGCACTGAATAAGTATCATAGGAAACATGACACAGTCTTATTAGGAATGCCGTTGGAAGTAGCTGTGGTGGAGGGTGGGGCTCAGTCCCTTTAAGAGGAAGGTTGGGACTATTGAGTTCCAGCGGCTCCTCTCATTAAAAGGGACTTAAGTGAGGACTCCTGACTGCGAAGGGGAGGACAGCCAGGCTGGGTGAAGGAGGAGGCTTCTGCTAACAAGCCTGGTATGGGGCCTTACACAGAAAAACCACACAATTGACTTCCTTTGTTGTTTCTACATGGACTGATGTATGGGAGAGAAGGCCCTGATGGGTTAGTTAGGGATATCCCTTTTGAGGAGCCCTAGAAAAGGAGCCAGATGGTAAAATAAAGCCTAGCCGAGATCAATGTGACACAGCCTCCCCAGCACCCTTTAGTTGTGGCTCTGTCGTTCTGGAAAAAAACGTGTTTGTTCCCCTTCGAGCCACATACTCTGCGTGTGTGGTGTGAGTGTCTTGAATGTGCCCATATAAATGCAAAATGCTAAGGCCAATGTAGAGTGCTATTTAACTGTACACACAAAGGCACCTCGATTAGCCCTCTTCCCATGACGTAAGTATTTTCAAGGTTGCCATTCCTCACTCTGCATATGGGCTAGAGCCAGGTAGCCACAAATCTCAGATGGACTGATCAGGAAAGACTCACTCTGAGCCCACTTCAGTCAAGCAGCTTGTGTTCTGTTAAGCATTTACGGTGTGCTCAGCACCCGTATGTTGTCAGCTCGTGTGAGTATTTGGGTTTCTCCACCATGGAGGATGATCTGATCCTTACAGTTTAGTCCCTTCTGCTTTGCTTTCAGAAGATGTGCTCATCCTAAGTGAGTCCAAGGAAAAGAACAGATTCAAAGCTGGATAGTCATTATTGCAGTATTATTTTCATCAGGAAAGTCTGAAGATGTCATGCATAAATTTGTCTCTTTTAGACCGAATAATGTTTTGGAAGGTGTGTGAAATCAATGGGTATAACCTGAAGAAAAAGCGGCCAGATGAGGGTCCTGGAGGCTGGAAATAACACGATGATGGTGATTGTCATTTTTATGGCTTCATTTTCATTGCTTTGAAGGGATTCCCTAAAGAAGTTTGCTTATTTTATCAAAGCAAGACAGCTGACTTTGTTTCAGAGTATCTATTGCCGACACTAACACTAGCTCTCCGATTTGCCAAATAAGAATTCTTGCCATATGTTTGGCATCTTTAAAGTAGCTTTTCTCCTTATCTTCAATCAGTGCCAGAAGTTCAGGGATCTGATACAATTTGCTACAAGGCTCTAGCTGTGGTGGTCTTGATCTTGCTGGATAGTATTGTGTCGGGCCATTCGACATGTTTCCCCTCTGCTTTCACTTCAACTATATTTCAATTAAAAAAAAAACTTGTTGATGTTGCTTTTTTAAATTGTTAAAAAAAATCCTTAACTTTTGGGGGTCAGTCAGAAATTTTAATTATGATTCCATTTTGTGAAGAATCACATGTAATCACGGTAGTTATGACATTGTTTATTGCCAGGTAGACTGCTTCTCAAGACTTAGGCATCATTATTAATTTTGTTCATGACAAACCTAACGTGAGCATCCACAAAGGAAAACCACCATTATTACCACTACCAACAGCAAAATATTAGCTAGGGCATGGGGAGGTTACCACATAATAAGCTAAAAATAAACAAGGTATTCCAATAAGAAGATTCTGGAATGACTGAAAACAAAATATTGGGGGAGGGGGAGGCAAACTTGTTCTACGAGACCTTCTGTGACCAAAAGCCCTGCACAGGCATGTATATCACTTTGTTTTCATACTTGAAAATCTCACTTTAAGCGTGGAGATCTTAACTATTTGTTAAAGCATTTCTAAGGACATCTGAAAAGACTTTTGGAATGAGCTTTAGAAATGGAGCTCACAAAATTCAATATGTCAGGATTGCGTTGTCTTGCCAGCTAGTCCTCAAAATATTTTTTTCAACGTGGTTTTGGTCAACTGTCCAATAAGGGTTGGACTAGCCAGTGCCTGAGCTATCACCCTAAGAGTACACTCTGCCCCAACCTTTGTTCATCACTATCTGATTGACCTTTTCCACTGGCAGGACTTTTGCTGAGGGAAAGTCAATCCCAGGTGGAGGCCTGCTTCAAAACTCTGTTTTCTGTGGAGTTCACTAGGTGTCTCAGTAACATTCCACAGGTCGGGGGCCTCATAAACAAGAGAAATTTATTTTTCACAGTTTGGAGCCTGAAATCCAAGATCAGGCTGCCAGCATGGTTGTATTCTGGCAAGACCCTTATTCTGGATTATGGAACTTCTGCCTGCTTCTCTCTGTGTCCTCAAATGGTGGAAGGGCGAGCTAGCTCTCCAGAGCCTCTGTTGTGAGGGCACTAATCCCATTTATGAGGACTCTTCTCTCATCACTTAATTACCTCCCAAAGGCCCTAATACCATCACCTTGGGTATTAGGTTTTCAACATAGGAATTTGGTGGTGGGCAAGAGGCACGAACATTCAGACCATAGCACCAGGGTATTTTTAAGATGGAAAGGGACACTGTTATGGGTTGAATTGTATCTCTTCAAATTTTGTATATAAAAATCCTAGCCCTAGCACCTCACAATATAATTTTATTCAAAAATAGGGTCATTACAGATATGCTTAGTTAAAGTTGGAATGAACACATACTGGAGTTGGACGAGCCACTGATCTAATGTGACTAATGTCCTTAAAAAAAGAGGAATTTGTGGGGCACCTGGGTAGCTCAGTGGGTTAAGTGTCCAAGTCTTGATTTGGGCTCAGGTCATGATCTCACAATTTGTGTGCTGACAGTGTGGAGCCTGCTTGGGATTTCCTCTCTCTCTCTCTCTCTCTCTCTCTCTCTCTCTCTCTCTCAAAATAAATAAACTTAAAAAACAAAAAATAGAAATTTGAGCACAGACATGCCCACAGGCAGCATCATGTGCAGATGAAGATAGAGACGGAGTGATGTTTCTAAAAGCCAAAGAATACCAAGAAAATGGCCAATTAACCACCATCAACTAGGGAAGAGGCACAGAACAGATCCTTGCTCATCTCCTTCAGAACTAACAACCCTGCTGGCACCTTGATTTCAGATTCCTGGCCTTCAGAACTGTGAGACAATACATTTCTGTTGTTAAAGCCACCCATTCTGTGGTACTTTCTTATGGCACCCCTGGCAACGTAACACAGATGCCATTGTCTTCATTCCTGCTGATGCTACGCACTTCGGATGATCAGCCACTTGTCAGGATTTCTCTGCAGACGGTAGTGGTGCCATATAGCATATTGGGAAAGATCCTTCGTAGCAGTGGGCCGAGTTCTTCCTATTCGTCTTGCTCAGGTCTAAGCCTGCTGAGAGTTTCTGAGATGGTTTTACCTCAGAACTCACCTCAGATGTCACCTCTGAAGGTCTTTTTGCTTTCTGGTTTCTCTATGCCTGAACAAAATTCTGTGAGGAACTCTAGGCTGAAGTTGTTTACCGAGTCGGGGGGTGGGGATAGAGAAGGGGATATTCTTTTTGTTCCTCTGAGCTCTGACCCCCAATGATGCCAAAAGGCCTATCTTGGAGGATTCTGGAAGCAGCAGCAGAAGTACACGCAGAGGGCTGTGGGAACCCATTGCTTTAAATAGTTTTGCTTCAGACATTTGGAATTAGTCTTTTTTCTTACCTCAAGGTTTGTCAGCAGATTAGTTAATCTAAGTACACTTTCAGTTTCCAATGAAAGAACAGTTAAATGGAATTTGATTTGATATGGAAATATATTTACCACTTAAATGTTAGATACATAGTGCACTGGAACATATTAAAATTAATATTACAGGTGTTAATAATACTGTTCAACCCCACCATATTTATGCCATGGTGATAATGTAGTTTCTGAGGCTTTGCTAAAACATGACTACTGCTAATAACTACTGCCTTTTGAATGACTACTATGTGTCAGGTGATTTATATGCATTATTAATCTTCCAAAAACTCTGTCAGAGGTGGAAGCCTTGCAATTAAGATATACAAATTCTATGGTTTAAAAAAAAAAAGTCAAGTAAATTGTTTAAGATTGTTGAAGTAGTCCGTGGAAGAGCTGGGATCAAATGTAAGTCTGTCTGACTCCAAATCCCATGTGTTTTCCACCACGACACTTTGCTGTTATTATTTCTTTACTTCTTTAAGAAGAGAGAATGATTTTCATATATTTGGAAACAATCAGATCTTTTCATTAAAAAAAAGTTCAAGGTTGAATACGGTATAATCTATCATAATAGAAAGTTTGGTATCCCAAACTCCAGGAAAATAATGGATGCTTTCCAAAAATGCATTCATTATCCTTCATTGATTTCATTAAATTTCACAAAGCCTTTTTTACAGCATTTATCCAGACAACTTAACTTCTAGATTCCTTATGGAAAATGCCCTTATTTTAAATAAAGCTACTTTATGCATCTTCACATTTATGATGATTTTTTAAAAATGTACTAATTAACTTATGGACATTGAACTAAAGAATCGTCATATTCTAGTAAATTCTATTAAGTGGTGGCACCTATTGACGATCTATGATATTGCAGTCTAACATCATTAGACACAAATTCTTAAGATTTTAGAAGAGAAAGAAACTATTTTGTCAAGTTTTAAAACTACAGAATGTATATTCCTTGAGAAATATGGTATATCTGGAGTAGAAGTAGAGTGTGGTCACAGAATATGTATGGCACATCTTTCTGACATCTCATTTTTATTCAATATTTATATATGAAAACAAATTATATCATGACTTAGATGGCAACATTGGCCTGAATGTTCTATCTATGATGGAAATCTTTCACAAAGTGTCTATATTGCAAAGGTATTCATTGTTGCTTTACCATTAGAGGTTCTTCAGTGGGAAACTTTTAGAAACATTGGGTCAAGTTCATTTTACTTGTGTGAAAGGTGAGAAAATGATGTTCAGTGCTGGGTGTAGGCTCAGACACAAGTGCGAGGAAGACAGAGTTGCAAAATCTTATTCAACATTCTTTCCTATTGAATTCACCACAGGATCCTCATTTATATAGTATAAACCCGATTAAAAGTAGAAGAAGTGTTAAATTTAGAGAATCACAAACATGTGGTCAAAAAAATTTGGGAAAATGTGAGAAGTTCCATATCTTTGGAGTTACTGAAAATTGGTAGCAACGCTAGAATAAAATATCCCATCTGAGAAATCTTTACAAGTTCTCAAATGACTGTGAAGGATATTAACAAGCACGTTTTTGAACCTGACAGTTTCTTTTTGCTGGAAATTTTAAAATTCAGTTCTCCTTGGAGGAGTTTTTGGTTGGGAATATGCCTTTAATTTTATCATGCCAAACAACAAATAAATCACCAGCATTAGTTTCATAACACAGTCATCATTCTGAAACACATCTATTCCATATGATGAAAATATTCAGGGGCACCTGGGTGGCCCAGTCGATTAAGCGCCCGACTTTGGCTCAGGTCATGATCTTGCGGTTCATGAGTTTGAGCCCCGGGTCCAGCTCTGTGCTGACAGCTCAGAGCCTGGAGCCTGAATCAGATTCTGTGTTTCCTTCTTTCTCTGCCCCTCCCTCATTCACGCTTTCTCTGTCTCTCTCTCAAAAAATAAATAAACATTAAAAAGTTAAAAAAGAGAATACTCAAATTTAGGCCAAATTTTAAGTTCAAAGAATAGCTTTGAAATAAGATTGTGGGTGAGTCTATTATTTGATTTGTAGCTAGTTAGATCTCCAGGGTTTTTTTCTCATATATGCCTTTTGTATTCTACTGTTTTTTTTTTTTTCAAAAAGCAAAGGGACTTAGGTAATAGACCACTTCAAAAATTCCAAGTGATTGCTCAAAATGAAATCAGACCGAGGTTGGCAAAGATAAGAACTGAAAACTTACAAGGATGCATTATTATTGCAAATAGCCAAACCGTCTCAAAAAAATTGCAAGTTAGCTTGCTACCATATTGCTGAAGAGGCATGCCTTTAGCTTTTACTCAAAGTGGCTAGGTTAACATGGAAACTTTATTGTTGCACTTTACTAGTGTTTCAGATGTAGAGAGACTCCAGGGTGTGTTAATTCAGCAATTTAAGAATACCATTAAATAAATACTCAGAGTCTTTCCTTTTGTTCTACCAACCTTGGTATCTCTGATAGGCCTCTAATGTATGCAAAATGATTCTATCTGCAAACCATACATCCTCACAGATCAATGTCCAGGGGCAAAACAAGCACAAGAGCTCTCTCTCTCTCAGCTCCCTTTTTAAGAGCATAGAATCTTTCCCTACAAGGTACTCCAGCAGATTTCCATTCTTGTCTTATTACTTAGAATTGGGTCAGGTACCTCCTTCTGACTCAATTTCAAAATGGCAAGGGAAATAGAACTACTGTATTATGGTTGGTTGAAGGTAATCAAGATTTGCCCTCTGGGGCTGAGACTGGACAGGACTAATCTTCCCTGAGACTGAATACCTGTGCCAAATATGGGTTTTACAATAAGTAAAAGGGCTCAGTAAAAAAAGCAAGTGTCTGCTACACTGCACAGCATAGAGCAACAGAAGTCAATCTCCCCCAATGGGGAGAAACTTTTAGCATGGCAGGTACCATGCTAAAATAGAACGTATAAGTGAAAGATACTCTTAGAGGAACAAAAGAAAAGGGAAAAAAAAATCAATGTTTTCCTCTATCTCTTCTGCTATTTGGGAATTTAATCTCTGACTTTATTATTTTTTTTAATGTATTTATTTTTGAGAAAGAGAGAGAGAGAGACAGAGAGAGAGAAAGGGAACAAGCGGGTGAGGGTCAGAGAGAGAGAGTCAGAGAATCCCAAGCAAAGCCTGATGCAGGGCTCAAAACCCACAAGCCACGACCTGAGCCAAAGTTCAAAGATCCTGAGATCACGACCTGAGCCAAAGTCAAGAGTCGGATGCTTAATCGACTGAGCCACCCAGGTGCCCCTTAATCTCTGACTTCAGGTTGTCAAAAGCAAAAGCAGCCTAAGATCTTATGTCCACTTTCACAGTTAGTGCATACAAAAGTATCAGAAGGATTATGACTTGCCCTGAAGAATGCTGGGAGAGCAATCGTGTTTGGCTCAGCTGCCTCTTTCCCCTGCACAACTCCATGTGTTCTTTGTGTTTACACATATACAAATTCATGAAGGCTACATTTAGCGTTACTGTGTGCCTGATCCTAGGATTGAGGTACCCTGTGGGAGAAACGGCACAGGTAGATGAGAAGAAAGCCATTTTTTCTCAGGAAGAATCATGAGCTCTTTAGGTTCTATGAATTCAATTTAAAAGTACTGTCAAATGAAGTAGATTATGAAGGTAACACAGTGGAAACTAATGTAGATAATTTTGTTCATATTGCATATTCTTATTATGCTCTACATTACCCTTGAAAACTAGATGATAGGATTTTTTTTTCTCAGACAAGATTAAAAGGGTCAAAGGGATATATTTTAATAAATCACCAAGCCAGAATTACATGATAGTATCACTAGAAGAGTTCTTAATCTTCTCTTTGGAAACTTGAAAAACATTAAAGAAAAGGAAACCTCAAGAAAATTTTCTACTAGAAACTGGTTATAAACATTTCTTAGCATAAAATAAATAATGTACTTGGATAGCTTATCTAATAGTGAGTAATGTCCTAAAACCATGTTCAGCTAAGCCATATTTATACTAAAGAGAGCTCAGGCTTCCTTCAGATAATGTGATTCTGATAATTATGCGATTCTATGAATTACTGAATGTGTGTTTTTCTCTTTGTTATTGAGTATATCAGAATTATATATATTTGTTAATTCAGCTAATATGCACTGAGTTCCTAATATGTTCCAGGCACTGTTCTGGGTACTTGAGATACGTTTGTGAACAAAATCAACAAAAGATCCAAACCCCGATGAGTTAACATTCTAGCAGGGATGATAAACATAATAAATTAATAAATGTACTATGATAGAAGGCGGTAAATGCAATGGGGGAGAGAAAAGACATGGTAGAAAATGTAAATTTGTGATAACTCATACACTAAATTGGTTAAATATTTTATCTCTGTGTTTTCCATGAAGGGCTTCTAATGTAAAATAACTCCAAAATAATATTTTTGTAATGTTTTTGCTTTTTCTTGGTTCTAATATCTTGCTTATTTCAGAACATTCAAAACATTAAAGAGAAAGAAAATAAAACCATCCATAATCCTACTGCTTATAGATAACTACTAATATTTTAGAAAAATTCCTTGCTTTCCTATGCCTGTACTCTTTCCTTTTCCCTTCCTCCCTCCCTTCTTTCCTTCTATCTATCCATCTAGATAGAATTAAAAATAAATATACAGATGAATAAATTTTTTTCAATGTTTATTTATTTTTGAGAGACAGAGTGTGAGTAGGGAAGGTGCAGAGAGAGAGAGGGAGACACAGAACTCAAAGCAGGCTCCACGCTCTGAGCTGTCAGCACAGAGCCCGACGCGGGGCTCGAACCCACAAACTGTGATATCATGACTTGGGCCGAAGTCGGACGCCCAACCGAGTCACCCAGGCACCCTGGATATGTGTGTGTGTGTGTGTGTGTGTGTGTGTGTGTGTGTGTATATATATATATATATATATATATATATATATATATATATATAAAGGCTGTAGCATAGGTCTTCTATCCCTTACCTGAATTTTTGGAGCCAAAGTATGCTTGGGAATTGAGAATTGATTGGCTATAAAAATATAATGAGGTATAAACTGTGTATTACATAATAGCCCTAGTGTGGTCTGGGGAAGGACCCTGCAATCAAATATGTTAATACTGAAATTTTGATTTTTACAATAAATAAGATGAATAAAGACTATAAATAGCCTCATATAAATTCAGGTTATATTTTGCTATTAAATGCCTTACAAAATAGTTTTTGCTATTTGGAAATTCTTAGATTTCAGAATTGAAGATGAATTGTGAACCTAAATAGGTTTTTTTAAGTGGTGATTTTTCTTTACTTACATAGTTAAGTTAAATTAACATTCTACTATGTTAAATTTTTGTAGATGACTTTAATAATGACAAAATGGCTCATGATGTGTTTCTTAACTTATTTAACAATTCTCATATAGATCTTTGATCATATCACTAACTCTTTAGATTCTTAGAAGAGGACTTTACTGGATCAAAGAGTAAGAGCATTATTAAAACACATGGTACATGGCATCAACTGCTTTCCAGAAAAGGTAAACTAATTTACATTCTCACTAGTAGTATATGAAGGTTCCAGGCTTATTTTAGACGGAATAGAATATAAGTGCTTAATCAATATTTGTTAAATAAATGTGCTTTTAAAAATTTATTTATTTTTTATTTATTAAAATTTTTTTTATGTTTTTATTTATTTTTGAGACAGAGAGAGACAGAGCATGAGCAGCGGAGGGGCAGAGAGAGAAGGAGACACAGAATCTGAAGCAGGCTCCAGGCTCTGAGGTGTCAGCACAGAGCCCGATGCCGGGCTTGAACTCACCAGCCTGAGATCACGACGTCGCTGAGCCGAGGTCGGACGCCCAACCGACTGAGCCACCCAGGCGCCCCTAAAAATTTATTAAAACTATTTATACATTAGGATGTTAGCCAACTGTCCATCATATGAGATGTACATATATATTTCTGGTTTATGTTTACACATTTATGTTGTTTATAAGATATTCACCTATATGTTACATGTAAATACCACATATCTTATTTATGGTGTTTGCCTACACGTTTTCCTAGTTTATAGTTACATATTTATGCTAGCATTTTATAAATCAAATATATTGGTTTCAGTTGTTTCTTCCATTATGCTAAATATTGCTTATAGGGTTTTATGTATATATATATATATATACATTTTTTTACTGTTTAATCCTTCTAGAATGTGTTCTTTAGCTACAATGTATGTTTAAAATATTTGTATTTAGACATTCACATGGGTGATGTGTTTTCTGAGCTCCTGTATATGGGAGCTCGTGGTACAAGATTTTGTCAAGTACATCAGGTCACAGTATTTTCTTTTCGCTATTTTATGAGGATCATCTCTGACTTTTGAGGGCTGGTGTCAGCCATGTAGAAGGCGAGGGAATATAGTCCTGACCCTCTGAGGGAAGGACCACATGGTTTAGCATTGCTGGTGTTGGGTCAATATGAGGAGGTCCTCAATCAAATACCATCTTCAAAAAACCAAAGACAGTAATTGTGAGTAGATGAAAAAGTGAAGGGGGGAAAAAGCAGCTTTTTTCTTAAGAAAGTTTGTGGAGAATAAAAGGAGAAAATCCAGTGATTTTGGTAAATGCCAGTATAGCAGAGCAAAGACAGCCACTTTCTGTTGTGGGCTCTCAGAGCTGACCTGATGTTAGCAAAGAACAGAGAAACTTCTTAGGCTGTGAACTGTGTGCTCAGGTTCAAAAACTCCAGAAAATAACATGATGACTTTTGTTTCATAAAGAGCCATACAGATGGCATTTCACAGAAAAGTTTCCTGGTGGCTGGCCCGGTTGATGGTCACAATGTAGCTTGTAGTGGATGCTAATTTACCAGAGGACCTCAGTGCTTCAAAGACATTGGCACTTAAGTTGACTTCAGGCTGTAACGTTCCCAGGGTTTGCAATTAAGTGAAGCTGTTTTGTTTTGCTCATAGATGCATCAGATGATGGGTGTTCTTTGATGTTACCTTTCCTCCACCTCATCAATCAACCCTTCATCTCTTTGTCTGCCAACTCCTTACCCCTTACTTTACAAGCCTAGTAAAATCAGAAGGTTGTAAAGGGGGCAGATTAGATGAAAATGGGAGAAGAATTTCCTTTAAGCTTACTACACTCTGAGTTCTGCTTCTGATTCTAGCAATCTTCTGTCCACGAACATGCAAATGCCCCACCAGCATGACTGTTTCTAACTTTTACGAGCTGCATACAACATCCTTAGCAATCAGTTTGGATATCTCTTATAAAGATTCTTAAAGGGGCGCTTGGGTGGCTCAGTCGGTTGAGCATCCGACTCTTGGCTCAGGTCATGATCTCACGGTTCATGAGATTGAGCCCTGCGTGGGGCTCTGTGCTGACAGCATAAAGTCTGCTTGGGATTCTTTCTCTCCCTCTCTCTGTTCATCCCCCTCACAAAATAAATAAATAAACTTTTTCAAAATAAGTTCCTTCTCTCAAAATAAATAAATAAACTTTTTTCAAAAATCTGAAATGAAATGCACCAGGTGGCATGTTTATTGGTACAAAAGAACTTTTGGAAAGCTATCAAAAGAAAGAAAAATATTTTTATCAGAAGCTTAGTTCTTCTTTCATTATTACATTTCTGTTAGAATATTTTAATTGTCTATTTTGTGTTACACTTAAGAAATATATGCATTGTTTAATATATATAAATTGTATATAAGTTGTTTTGACAGATTAATTATAAAGGAAAAATATTTGGATGTTACGCTTTTTACCACTGATTTCCTCTTCCTTAAACAAATAGCTTCAGGTGTATCTTTGGAATACTTATGCTTCTAATTTTTGAAATAACCTAATTAAGAACTTGGATACATATTCTGTTGAAACTAATCAACGATCTAATTGTCTTTTGGAATTGGAGGTGTCTTGCAGACATTACTATCACGAATGTGCCCGAAGCTGCTTTACCCTGGAATATTGTCAGATCTCCAAAATTCCTCTATGTAAGGTGGCATATGTAAGTTTGGCTTCATTGAGGGTGGCTACAAGCTAGAAAATTATATAAAAAGCTGTAGTTCTGCTAGATTGGTAACTCTATATCCACATCTGTGATTTAGTTTCTCCTTCCATGAGATGATTTGTTTTTCTAAGGGATATAAACACGAAAACCTGAAATCTGAGTTTTACTTGAATTTCTTCTGAACTGCAAGATAGAATAAAAAATTATAAAAAAGGATTTTGTGCAATGGCCAAAATGTAAAATGCTGTTAGGTTTCAAAAATAAAACATTTCTTAATCAAGTAATCTTTGGCTTGAACTTTGACCTATACATTAGAACAGTAATAAAACCTTCAGATTTTCAAAACTGGAACATAAACTCTCAGGGAGGCAGGCTCCTTGCATTGTATCATTGCTACACTCTAACTAACCCTAGATATGATAAAACTTACATGTATTTTTAAAAGTACAAATATATATTACTAAGAAATAAGGTATTTATAATTGCCTTATAATAAGTTATTAGGAATTACAGAGTAATTTATATAAAATTTAATATAATTTCAGTGTATTATTTATATACATTCAGTATGTTATTTACATTGATACCTGAAAGGTGAGTGAAAAAGTAAATGAAAAATAAAAGTATCATGTAAAGAAAAAATGGCAAGTGCTACTCCATTAATGTTTTCCTGTATGTCGTGTTGTCCAGGATTGGTTGGTATCCCTCCATTGTTCCTTTGTAAACCAATTGATTTTTTTAGCTTGAAAACTTGTATCAGAATTATTTTTAAATTCATGATTATTATATTATCTTTGCAATACAGTTTTTTTTTTTTTTTTTAAGAATGTGTCCAGATATTCTGCTTCATTCTTTCTGGATCAGGATGAGCCCTTTTGATTTGCATGCTTTGATCTATTTTCAGTCACGTTCAGCTTGAACAAAATTCAAAATTGTTACTCCTTGTTGGAATACATATTCCCTTGTCTCTGTCTCCTTCTATTTGGCATATCACACCCATTCACCCATATATAATATCATAACCCTTCCTGTGTGTGGTCTTATCTTTTAATAAACATAAAATATCTAAATTTAGTAAAGAATTTAGAATTTTATGCCTCTTTCTTGCAGAGATCAATCTTGACTGGCATCTGATTTTTGTGTGAATTCTATGTTCGCCTTACCAACACAACTTAAAATCTTTACATGTTGGGAGAAATTCACAGTGTAAGTTTTGCAATTTGCATTTTCACGTGAAGAGATATGAGAGGTGTCCTACAGTAAAGGCTGAGTTGGATGAAACACCTCTTACACTCATGGGGATGGAATCCTTTCCTGTACAGCTCCTATTTCCCTTCCAACAAGCACATTTTAGGAATGTTATTCAAGAGAGATCTCTTTAACCATCACAATAAGCAGAAGGAAGTTAATGTATACTGAATACCACCCAGGGCCAAACATTATATATTTGATATGAATTAATTTTTATAAAAATCGTCTGAGATTGTTTTCTTACTGTCCTTTTTCAGTTACAGAAACTGAGGTTCACTGACTTACACACACTTGTTCGTGTTCACACCTGGTACAACCAGGAGTAGAATCTGTACCTGACTCCAAATCCATGCTCTTTCTACAAAATTTTGCTATACCCATTCATTATACTTTTTTTTTTTGCTAAAAGTGGATCTCCTGAAGGATTTAGAATAAAATCTCTTAAACTACCTTGGCTACTTCTATCAGCAAAAAACAAAAAAATAAATGAAAAAAAATCACAAAAACTTATTTTTACCTGATTATTTTTTTTCATCTTACTGGAAATCAACTTAACACACGCTGTCTCCCCAGTTGGTAGAGGAGTGAAGGAGATAGATCCTAAATTATTTGGTGATGAAGCAAGAAAGAATGTCCAAAGGAAAATTAAAAGTTTGCCAAATAGTATGAGTAATAATTTTCTTTAGGGAAACATGATAAAACTGGAAAAAAAATTAAATTAATTTATGCCAGAACATTGACTCTCCACTTCATTGAATCTAAAAAAGAATCCATTTTAACTTATAAATTTTCTTAATAATTAATCTACATTCTGGGATTAACTTTTAATGTCTTATGAGAAAGGTGGATTTCTGTCATACTGCTAGAGCCATATCGAACTAATAATACTATAAAAATAAATCAAAGGCTAGTTGTCCTTTTGGAGAAAATTATTCTAGATTTTGCCAATTATTAAAATAATACATTTTTGTAAGAAAATTTTAAAAATTTGCTAGAGCACTTGAATATTATAATATTTTGCTTAATATAAATTGCTAAATTCTGACTATCTTTCTTCTGTGCTTTCTATAAAAGGATGATACTTCCAAAGATGTTGAAAGGCCGAAATATATGTTGAAAATTAAAAGGAGCTTCACTCTCCCTGGCTTCAGTCCGTCCTCCCTACAAGTGCTAGAATAATTTTCCTTAGACAATAGAAAGAATAGAAAGTGCTCTATTTCTTTTACATCACCCATCACTGCACACACATTTTTATGCAAACAAAACATGTTTCTAGTGAGTGGCATTGACAAATAATAACATTCAAAATAGATATTTGATCAAGATGAGAGTTAGGATATGTTTAGAATTGAATGTACTAACTCAGATGATTTTGAAGCCATCAGCAATTTTACCTTAACTTCTCATTGAGGAATTACCCTGTATCTCAATTAACATTCTGTTACAGAACAATCCGAAGTTTATAATGTTAGAGTTTAACTTTGCTGGGGGAAAACAAAACAAAACATCATCCCACTGAGATGTTAAAGCAGAATTCATTTGGTATAGTTCCCACACAAAGGAATTCTATTTCCTATAATTTATTTATTAATACCTATGAAAATGTAAATTAACAGTTATATGCAAGTTAGTACTTCATAAAAAGAAATAGGAAAGTTAGACATGGGCTTTGGTGGTTTTACTTCATTGGAACTTCTCCCAAGTTTGCCTCATTAAAATATCTTCTTGAAGGGCTTTTCGGATTTAGGAGAAAATTCAAATGAAGAGGTATATTTTATTTTTCATTGTGGTATTTCCACTTTAAAAGATATTAAAATGTATTGCACCATGATCCAAGATAATATTTTGTAAGACCGACAAGCATGACATTTAAATTAACCCATCTGATTATATTATTATAAGGTTGACTTTCCATTTTTAAAGGTATAAAAAATGTGTGTGCATAACGTATATTTATTTCTCACAATATACTTGACGGTTACTTTCTGACCTTTAACTCTCACACTTGCAATTAATTAAGATTCTTTTCTTTCAAACTCAAGAAACTCTGACTTAACAAATTGATTGGAGAGACACTGGGTTACTCACATCAAAGTGAGTAGAACGTGATCTACAATGTGTTGTAAAACATGACCAATTCTAAGGTGCCAGGTAATGACCACAGCCTCCCCAGGATTATGCTGGCTTAAAGTTCAAATTCCAGCAATGGAGTGTCCACATAGCCTGGTGTGGATCACATGGTTGCCTCTCACCTAGGAGAGGGCAGGGCACTTTATGTCAAACCGGTTCCGGTGGGGGAAAGATAACTCTCCTAAAGGATACTGAGGTGCTATTCCAACAAACAAACAAACAAACAAACAAAGATGGAATGGGCATTTGGAAACCAAGAAACAAACAAGTCTCCCAAGTTCATTTTTCTTTTACTCAGCATTGCGAGATCTGCCTGCAAAGTAGTCTCTGAATAGAGGGGGTCTCGTTCTTATTCTTGCCCTCTGTGTATGTGTCTGTGGTTGACTAATGTGGGTCATCATCCTTTGGCTGTAGATATGAGAGAGGGAAGCCGTGAGGTTCCCCCATGGATGTGCAAATGAAATCACCAGTCCATCTAAGCACACCCCTGCCAGTCAAGAGCAGACTCAGGAAAATCAGTTAATAAGATGGATTCTCCCAGCAAATTAATTCTCAGTAATAAGCACATGAGGTAGCCCTAAGGGTTGGGTTTAGTTTACCAAACAGTATTTCCTGAGTCTCATAAATTGCGCTCTTCCTTCTGATGTTGGAATGGAATAAAGTCAAAGGAGAGTAGAGAGGAATTATTTTAACTTTCCGTGCAGTACACAAATTAGTGAGACTCACATGCTCCCATGAACATTAAAAGTCCCCTCGTATTATTCAGCAGTTACTGGCAAATTATTTGGTTCTAGATCTCAACATTATCACTTCCTGCAGGAGTTTAGGATAGAGTTTGTCAGTATTCTTGGCAATATATTATGCACACAGGGATTTGAGGCAAAATGGAAAAAAAAATTAGCTTTATTATGCAAAATTTCCCATTGAATAAATCTACCCAGACATAAATGGAGAAACTAGAGGCCTAAACTGTTGCCTGTAAGGTAGAGAGGTAGAGGCAGGGTGTGTGTGTATGTGTGTGTGTGTGTGTGTGTGTGTGTGTGTGTGTGTGTTATATGTGGGTGTGTGCATAGTGCGTGCTGGTAGAAGTTTCCTTTTCTATAGAATCACAAATGGAGTCCCCCAGAACACCTTTCTTCCTTGGACCAAAGAGCATGAAGAGGTAGATAGGTAAAATGGTGATGAAGCAAGAGAAAATATTTCTAAAATTATTAAAAGTAGGGATTATAGAAAATATTTTCCTTTCTTTCAAGTTGTATAATTGGAGATTAAGCAATTTTGAGGCAGGGAAGGAAGACCATAGTGTAGCTGCAACAGCAACACAAATGATTCTATATCATCTTCGGATCTGATATTATTGGGGTCCCTGGGAAGATGGGTAGAAAAATGGCAAAAAGGAAAAGGGGGCAAAGGGGCTCTCAAATTGAGGAGAATAAAAGCTGCTAAATGACTCTGCCTCTCCCCACCCTCAAATATGTATTCAACCAAAAATAGTGCACAGAGGCAAAAGCAGTGTGAGATGTTTTGTGCTGCCTAGACATTTTTGAAAATAAGCCTGTATTCATATAATAATTGTTGTGCTCACTTAGGCAGTATATATACTAAGATTAGAATGATACAGAGAAGGACAGCCTGGGTGGCTCAGTCAATTGAGCATCTGATTTCAGATCAGGTCATAATTTTGCAGTTCCTGGGTTCCAGCCCTACATAGGGCTCTGTGCTAACAGCTCAGAGCCTGCAGCCTGCTTCAGATTCTGTGTCTCCCTCTCTCTCCCCTTCCCCGCTTGCTCTGTCTCTTTCTGTCTCTCAAAAAAAGGAATAAACATTGAAAAAATTAATTAAAAATACTGTTAAGTTGAATTATTGAGTTGGGAGGTCATAGGTCTTTTAGATTTGATTTCACTAGTGACTGAGCTATGTTATGGGGCACATGGATAGCTCAGTTGGTTAAGCGTCTGACTTTTGATTTCAGCTCAGGTCATAATCTCACAGTTTGTGAGACTGAGCCCTGGGTTGGGAACCTGCCTGGGATTCTCTTTCTCCCTCTTTTGCTGCCCTTCCCTGCTCTCAAAATAAACATTAAAAAATGTATTGATACATGAAAGCAACCATTCAGGCCCATACTTGTACCATGTAATGCACTTTATTTTATTTTAATGTTTATTTATTTTTGACAGAGAGAGACTGGGAGAGACAGAGTGTGATCAGAGAAGGGGTACACAGAGAAAGAGGGAGACACAGAATCTGAAGCAGGCTCCAGACTCTGAGCTGTCAGCACAGAGTCCAGCATGGGGCTCAAACCCATGAACTGTGAGATCGTGACCTGAGCCGAAGTCAGATACTTACCTTACTGAGCCACCCAGGTGCCCCTCATGTCACTTTAACATTAAGTGTATATTTTTCTTTTCCCATGTAGTTGCCTAAATGAGATACTTCATTTATTTATTTATTTATTTATTTATTTATTTATTTATTTATTTATTTATTTATTTATTTTTGAGAGAGAGCAAGCAGGAGAGGGGCTGAGACAGAGGGAGACAGAATACCAAGCAGGCTCCACAGTCAGCACATAGCCCGAGAGGGGTTTGAACCCACGAACCGTGAGATCATGACCTGAGCCAAAATCAAGAGTGGGATGCTCAACCAACTGAGCCACCCAGGCGCCCCAAAATGAGATATTTCTCTTCATTCCAGGGGTAACTTACTAAATTCTATACAATATACAGTATTTTCCTTATTAAAATACTTTCTCCTAACAAGTATGTTCTTGTAATGCAATTTTGTGAAAACCCGAAAGAACTATAAAAACAAGGAGAACTTGCTGGAGTAACCTAGAAAACAGAATTACAGCATGCACAGAACTGGGTGGCCCTGGCCCACAATTTTGAATCCTGGCTCTGCCATTTCCTTGCCTTGAGACTTTGCAGAAATGACTGAATCTCTCTGTGCCCTAGATTAATTATCTGTAACAAGGCAGTAATTATATCTCTCTTGCTGGGTGATGGAGCTCAGTAAATAAACTAAAGAAAATCATGTGGTCTGTCCATAATTAATAATATTAGCAAGTTAGTCTGAAATGTCCTTTTTGTTGAAAAGAAAATGAGGTAAAACTCTATGCTAGTAGCAACAGAGGCTGGCCTAACTCCCAGACCTAACCAGACCCCAAGGAAGGTTTTCTTTTGACTTCACATCACAATCAGGACAAAGTGAATGTGATACCTTCAAGATCAAATTCTCCACGATCCTCAAAAACTTAAAATGTGCCCTAGTTGTACATTTCCTAGATAAAAGAGACTGTATGGTAGGACTTCTTCCCCTCAGCTATTCCTCACACAATTTCCACAAATTGTGTTGTGATAATGAAGCAAATGCCACAGCTGAGGATGACCTTTATTATGGGCTGAGACAGAAGTCCCCAAACAAACGATTTGGGGAGAAGGACCCAGGAGGGACTGGCTGGCTCTCGGGCCATGGCCAAGGCTGTAGACATCTGTCTTCTTGGAAGCACAGGTGTATTCAGATCAAGGGGTCCCCTTCTCACATTTGCAGTCACCCACTGGGAATTCAAATTAAATTAGGTCTCACTTAAATTGGAGTTTTTCCCATTACATTAGCATTGGTGCCATCTTGCCAATGTTTGCCAATTTGCTAATTAATAATAGGAAGACTTCAGTAATAGTAATGGGATGGTTAAGTCTTGTTTTATTGCTGTTGGATTGACCTAGAATGAGTTCATCAAAGGGTACTTCTTGTATGTGTGTTCCGTTCTTATTCTGACAGGCACATCTCAGTTGGTAAACTTAATCCACCACTCAAAGTTGTTACTGCAATGACTTTTCCACTAATCCGAGGAAACAGAAATTAAAAAAAAATGTGTTTCCATGAAACTGACTTGTAAACTCCATTGTTTTCCTGATTCACTTATGCTGAAGTATTGCTCAAGAATGGGTTGTCTCTTTAATAAGGAGCAGCGAAAACAAAAACAAAGCTTCAGAGAATTAACGTAAGAGAAGGATAGTTCTTTCTCAGGAATTGTGGTTTGAGTAGCTGGACTCAGGCTGAAAGTAGTTAACTTTCTAAAGCTCTTTCACTTCTCCATTACACGAAGTTTCAAGTATATTCAGAAACTGAAAAAGAAAAGCATCCGAGCTGGAATTAAGTAGTATAACTTCGGGAAGTCGGAGCTAGATAGTTTCGGCAGTATCTTGGATTGTTTTTTGTGACTTCAGGTTCAGCAGATGCTCCCGGTTTTCTTTAGGTACGTCTAGGATCACAGATATCTGTGGATCTCACGCTCCTGTTATACATCTCACAAAGAGGATCTCCGGTTGGTCGTAGCAAAACCCTTATTAAATGGATGAACGGAATACTTTTAAATCTGCTTAGTCTTTAGACATCTGTCATGCCACTGTACAATTTAATTGCCACACAATTCGGATACATTCATTTTCCATTTTAATAGGTTCGAGAAGTCAGACATGTTTTTCATCAATAATTACTCAAATCCACAGGAAGAAAAAACAGATTTAACTACAGATCCACGTATCTCCGAACTACTACTGGACATGTATATGAACACAGCCAATACCATCATCATCACAGTAGGGTTTTCTTTCATAATCTAGTCCACCTAGAAATGAAGTAGGCCCACAATTTCCCATCATCTTAAAGGAATGATCTGTTTAAAGAACAGTTTCAAGTTTATATGTTATTCAGATTGAACCATTCATTGAGTTTCAGGAAGTATATACACCTCTTCAGTCCTATTGACAAGTTCACTGAGGCCAACAAGGATGAACACAGTATCTGATCAAACAGGCTAAAGAACCAAGCCCCTATACAACTAACGGGAGCAATGTTACAAATTTACCCCTGCAGATGCTTTTCCCCCAGGGAATACATATTTCAATCAACATATAACACCACTGCACCAAAAGTGGAGTCGCTGAAATTGGGAAATCACCTCTGTAAAATCTGACAGCGATATGCTGAAGAGAGTTTCAAAGAAGGGCGCATAATCTGTCTGCTCAATCTCATGCCGAGGAAACTGGAAGTTGTGTTTGGTTGTGTCACACTGGCTTCTCAGACTTGCTCACGATCTTAGCCGTCACAAGTCTTTTCCTCTATCCATGCCACAGGGAGACACTGCCGGGCACAAATAATGGAGTAGATGGTACGCAGTTGTGCAGACGCAAGCCACGGGAAAAAGAGAAATGAGGGCCCTCGGCCAAGCTCTCCCTCCGCCCGTACGCTCTGCACGTGTGTGTGCTTCTACTGATTGACTTTCTTTTCTGAGGAGAAGCCTATGAAAAACAGCAGGAAAATGTTTCAGATTAAAAAATGAAAATTCATTTCTTTTCTTCTGGCTTAAGGCGAACATAAACATTGAGGCTGGCAGGAAAAAAAAAAAAAAAAAGAGAGAGATTTTATTCATGAGTTCCCATCAGTTTACACTGAGAAATCAAGGGGCGGGAAATGGAGGGCTATTATTTTAAGCACTGACATATGCTTACCACTTTGTGAAATCAGCTGTGGCCTCGTTCTACTCACGCCTGAAGAGGAATAGTCGGTACTACTTCGTATCCTTGCTGGCATTTTGGTGGCTCAGGCATTTGCTTGTGAAAGTAAGTCATATATGATACTATGGGGTTCACTACGTAGCCCACAGAATGACAGCTGTCACCTAAACTACTTTAAGTGTGGTAAAGGGTATGTTATTGTCAAAGCAATAGAAAAGATCACAGTTCTTAAGATGTGTTAATGGCCCATGAAGACCAATATGAAAAACACGGTATATTTTAGTAGGACTACAGGAAAGCACTATAGGGAAGACAAAATCAAAGATCTCCTCATGGCAACAGAAAAAATATATGTAACTTTTAAAATATAAAAAAATAAATAAAATATATACAATTATATAAATTTCAAGAAATAAGGTGTTTTCCTATTCATGATAACAATTTTGAATATATTGAATGTTTTATTTTTGCTGGCCTGCATTTGGTATTTCAAATAAACAAACGTTTAAATGGACTCACTAACAGTTTCCTTTCCAGGTTTAAAAAATATTCTTCTAAGCATGGCGGCCATTACATTAAAAAGGTATCCAATATGTTAAGAACATAAATTTGGACCCAGAAGCATAGTCCACAGGTCTAAAACAATCTAAAGTTTAGATTTAATACATTAATGATATCTTAAAACATTTAAAAAAAATAATTCTTCTGTAGTTTTTACAGCACTCTTGTGAAATAGGTACAGAGGCAAAGGTCATTATCTCCATGTTTTAGATGGAGGGAGGTTGTGACCTACGAGATAATCCATGGCAGAATGGGGGCGCCTGGGTGGCGCAGTCGGTTAAGCGTCCGACTTCAGCCAGGTCACGATCTCGCGGTCCGTGAGTTCGAGCCCCGCGTCAGGCTCTGGGCTGATGGCTCGGAGCCTGGAGCCTGTTTCCGATTCTGTGTCTCCCTCTCTCTGTGCCCCTCCCCCGTTCATGCTCTGTCTCTCTCTGTCCCAAAAATAAATAAAAAATGTTGAAAAAAAAATTAAAAATAAATAAATAAATAAATAAAACGTTAAAAAAAAAAAATCCATGGCAGAATGGAAATCTGAACAAAAGCAAAAACAGGTCTTCAGTTCCTTGAAGAGAAGGCAGACTGTCCCCATATAGTGAATGTGGAAGAGACTTCTGTCATCAGACTTGGCTCCACAGTTCTGATGGCAGGGCAAGAGAAATGCCACAAGGGAATCATGGGTTCTCACAGTGCTAGACACAGTCTGCTTTGCCTTATTGATTGGTAAAGAATTCTACTCACTAATGTGTGGCTTATTATCTATTAATGGTATGTGTTACACTCCATGCTTTTATGTTCACAAGAGTGCATGTTAAATAGCATGATGCTGAAGTGATCTGAATAGAACCCAGAGATCTTGGTGGCAGAGGCCATGTCTGACTCTACATCAAATTAGCTGAATCTGAAGTCCCCTGAGAGGAGAGGGTGCACCAGTGCAGCAGAAAGGTTAAAAGGATTGAGGGGACTTTGCTTTCTCTTTCTCTCTTTCTCTCTCTTTTGAAGACACAAAACTTAATTTAGTAGAAATTTTGTAGCTCTTACATTCTCAGTGCGAACTGAGCTGTAACCCACTGCCCCATGCAGAAATGGGCCAGTCTTGGGAGCAGGGAGGAAGGGAGATGGTGGGTAGTGGTCAGAGCTCAGGCCCTAGGAGCCCTGTTCTTCCTCACTGCTGAGGGTTAGGGATGCCACCCTCTTCCCCTGTCCCCCTCTGGGATCCAAGAAGGAGAGCAGATGGAATCTTGGGCCTGGGACCTCTCCCCCACACTCCCCTGTCCCCTCAGGTTGGAGGGGAACTAAGGAATTTGGGGAGAGAAGAGGACAGAGAAGGCAAAGATATCAATCAAGAAAGAGGAGGATCATGCCCACTCACCTCTTAGAATGTGGGTGCTTACACATCAACACTAAGGAAACCTAGGGAAGTAAACATTCTTCCCAGTTGAGACGCAATATGGAATATAAACCTCGCTTCCCTACAGAATTTTATCTTCCATTTAGGAGGTATATTGCAATACCTAGTGGAATTGTGACTAGTCTAGCCTTATTGTGTGCATTTTTCTCATCTAGGTTCTATCTACCTACCTATATCTATATATAATGTTAACTAGAATGTTTAGTCTTTGCTTATAAATCAGTGTCTGCATAGGAATATATTTACCACCTGCATTTTCATATGTTCCTGTATATATAAATATACATTTACACTTTATTTAATATTCCCTTAGCAAAATCACTTAGTTTACCAATAAGCTGAACTTTATAGCATTATAAGGTGAGGACAACTTATAATTTCTCCTGCAATTCTTCTCTGAAACTCCAGAAATGAAATAGGCATAAAACTATCTGTCTCTAATTGATTAATACTCTTTATTAACTCCTGGTAAGATTATTATGAAAGTAATATATTTAAAATTTTTTTTCACATTTATTCGTTTTTGAGAGAGAGAGAGAGAGAGAGAGCGCGAGAGAGCGCATGGGTGGGAGAGGGGCAGAGAGAGAGGGAGACACAGAATCTGAAGCAGGCTCCAGGCTCTGAGCTGTCAGCACAGAGCCCGACGTGGGGCTTGAACTCACCAGCCATGAGATCACGACCTGAGCTGAAGTCAGACACTTAACTGACTGAGCCACCCAGCTGCCCCAAGTAAGTAATGTATTTTATAAAAGAAATATATTCTTAATATTTTACCCATCTGTAGTGAAAACCACCCAATGTAGCCTCTAAGTTTCTTCTGTTTCTTACATCTCTTAAGTAGCTTTTACTGTTTACACTGTTTACTGTTCCTGTATCTCCTCATATTACCAGGTACTAAAAAAAGTCCAACTAATCCAGCCGTCTTACCAATGTAAAATTACCAGTAATGGTTAGATACAAAGACAGTTATAAAAAGACACAAAATGAGAAAGATTCTGGCTTTCAGGACAGGGCCTTAGAATTTATTTAAATAGGGGTGCCTGGGTAGCTCAGTCGGTTAAGCTTAGGTCTTGATCTCAGGTTCATGAGTTCAAGTGCTGTGCTGGGCTCCCTGATGATAGCACGAAGCCTGCTTGGGATTCTCTCTCTCTCCCTCTTTCTCTCACTCTACTCTGCTTGCCTGTGCATGCGTGTCTGCTCTATTTCTCAATAAATAAATAAATATTTAAAAAATGAATTTATTTAAATAAAATATATGAAAACGACAACACTACTATATTTTAATGTATAGCCAGGGGTTGTCCATATTGCTCAGTGGTTACAATGTGGGCTTTGGAGCTAGACTGCTCGGGCTTGTCTATGTTGTAGGCAATAACCAGCTATGTGGATTTGGACAAGTGACATTACGTCTCTGGTCCTCAGTTTCCACAATTATAAAACAGGAGCAACAAACAGTGGTACTCATTTCATAGGGTTGCTATAAGGTTTTGAGGAGATTATATATATATATATATGGCACCTAAAATAGTGCCTGGCACAGGATTAGTGTTATGGGTTGAATTGTGTCCCCCCAAAAGATATGTGTAAGTCTTAACCCCTGGTACCTGTGAATGTGACCTTTTTTGGAAACTGGATTTTTCATACAGAATCAGGTTAATATGAGATTATACTGGATTAGCCTAATCCAACAGGACTGGAGTCCTTACAAGAAGATGAAAATTTGGACACAGACAGATAAGAGGGAAGACAGCCATGTGAAGAGCAAGGCAGAGATTGGTGTTCTGCTACCACGAGCCAAGTACATTCTGGGGCTACTAGAAGCAGGAAAAGGCAAGAAAAGAGCCTGCCCTAGAGGATCTGGATGGGGCATGACCCCAACACTGGGATTTCAGACTTCTAGCCTCCAGAGTGTGAGAGCATAAATTTCTGCCATTTTTAAGCCACCTCGTGTTTGCTCCTGGTTATGGTAGCCCTAGGAAACGAATTCAGTAAGTGTTCAGTTAATGAGTTATTATTAGACGTTAGTAAAGGCCAATTATAATAGTTGGACTTTGATCTTCTGTATTGTAAAGAAATAATTATGTTTTCTCACAACACAATCTCACATGCCTACATTTCATGTCTTTCCAAAGATGTAAGAATTGAGCTCTGGCTCATTAGACAGAGTTCAAGTCTGCACCATATGAAAAATTTGGAAGGTACCGAAGTGACTGGCAGGCAAAATAGTTAGAAAACATAGCCTTTTTGACATTTCACAAGGAAGAAACAAAACATGTTTTCAAAGTTATACTAACTCAACTATGTCATAATTGTTCTAGAAACATGGAAGTCATTTTGCATCCTATTCTGATAACAGATGAAATGAAATTAAAATGTTCTCTGTAAAATCACATTTTTTTAAATTTTTTTTAAAATTTATTTATTTTTGAGAGACAGAGAGAGACAGAGCATGAGCAGGGGAGGGGCAGAGAGAGAAGGAGACACAGACTATGAAGCAGGCTCCAGGCTCCAAGCTGTCGGCACAGAGCCTGATGAGGGGCTTGAACTCACAAACTGCGAGATCATGACCTGAGCCGAAGTTGGACGCTTAACCAACTGAGCCACCCAGGCACCCCCGTAAAATCATGTTTCTAAACAGAAACTGTAACCCCTTAACATCTGTGTACTTCAATATATTAAAATGCTATATTAAAATCTAGTGCTATAAAGAGAGAAAGCCAAGCAAGTCTTAAATGTCTTGAAAACCTTTATTTAAATCTTTAGTTTTTGAAAAAAGAATTTTCTTTTTGTGTGTGTGCATTCTTTTTTTTTTTTTTTTTTTTTTTTTTTTAGAGAGAGAGAGTGTGCATGTGCAAGTTGGGAGAGGGGCAGAAGGAGGGAGAGAGAATCTTAAGCAGGCTCCACACTCAGTACAGAGCCTGATGCAGGGCTCAATCCCATGACCCTGGAATCATGACCTGAAATCAAGAGTCGGGTGTTCAACTGACTGAGCCACCCAGGCACCCCAGAAGACTTCATTTTCAATGCGTCCCCAAAGCATTCTAAAATAACCAGAGACAGTAACTGAGAGCAAAGATGGAAATTAGTTTACTCAAAGACTGTTCAATAGACTAATCCTTGGCCAGGGAGTCCTTCATTAGTCTACACTTATACAGGGCTCTGCTGTGGTCCTCCTCTAGCCATCTCTCTCCTTCGCCTGAGTCTGCTTTCTTCTAGAACAAGCTGTTGGTACCCACATGCAGATCCCCAAATTTCCTGCCCAACCGACCCTATTTCTGCTTCTAGGCCTCATGTGGTCCTCTTTCCCAAGCCTGAAGTGAAGGGGTGCTATTAGAGCATAATGAGGGGTATATGGATGAAGCTGGGATGTGCAAACGGGCTGTACTCAAATTCACACTCAAGACCCCTCCCACTGGAAAGGTGGGAAGAGAAGGGGATGGGCCATGGCTCAGGTGTTCCTGTGCCACTGTTTCCTGGAAGAGAACTGGTTGGAATATGAGCATTTTAAATTTCATTCTGCCATTCCAGGTATATTTATCAGTAGGAGGATAGACTATAATAGCTTCTATGCTTGATTCATGACACTTAAATATTTAACATGAAGTATGCAGCTCTCCATGTATTCTTGCCTCAGGCCCTGGGAATGTTAAAGGAGGATCTAGTGGTGTCAGAGCAATTTAATCACTCATTACCCACTGTACCTTTGAAAAATCACAAGGCTACTGCTCTACAAACACTTCATGCATAGACATCAGAACCGCTATTTCAGGTTAGATGATCTTAAGAGGAATAATTATAAGGATCAAAATATAATGTGCTATATATATTGCGGTAAAAAAGTAAATTTGTCAGGAGTCACAGGAAATTAATAAAAAACTGAGAACTAGGGCAATGTACAAAGCACACATACAAATTAGTATTAATTTAAATACCATATTTCTGAAAGGATCATTTTCATTTAAATACAAGTAAATTACTTACATAGTTATTACATGAATAGAATTTATATGAGTTTTAAAAATACTTTCTGGGGTGCCTGGGTGGCTCAGTCGGGTTGAGTGTCCGACTTCGGATCAGGTCATGATCTCACAGTTTGTGAGTTCGAGGCCCGCATCAGGCTCTGTGCTGACAGCTAGGAGCCTGGAGCCTGCAGCCTGCTTCTGATTCTGTGTCTCCCTCTCTCTCTGCCCCTCCCCCGCTCATGCTCTGTCTGTCTCTCTCCCTCTCAAAAATAAATAAACATTAAAAAAATACTTTCTGTTTATAATTTATCAGAAACAGAACCTGATTTTCCACTCATTTCTCCTTCTATTGTTTGATTGTTGGTATTTATAGCCCAAAGAATAGGGTATATTGGCTAGCAGTATATTCCTGAATAGTGAAAGATAAACATATTAGCCATATAGTAAGACAATGAGTACTATTATTTAAAAAATCTGTATAATAAAAAGATTTCTAAACTCATATTTAATAATACCACAAAGCTACTTTTAAGGATTTTGAGCAACTGGGAGCACCTGGGTGGCTCAGCTGGTTGAGTGTCTGACTCTTGATTTCAGCTCAGGCCACAATCTCATGGTTCGTGGGATCAAGCCCCTCATTGGGCTCTGCACCGAAAACTTGGGATTCTCTTTCTCCCTCTCTTTCTTCTACCCCTCCCCAACTTGTGTGCACATGCTCTCCCTTTCTCTCTCTCTCTCTCTCTCTCTCTCTCTCTCTCTCTCTCAAAATAAATACATAAACATTTGAAAAAAGGAATCCTAGGGGCACCCTGGTGTCTTAATTGGTTAAGCATACCACTCTTGGTTTTGGCTCAGGTCATGATCTCACGGTTTGTGAGTCTGAGTCCTTGCATCAGGCTCTGCAATGACAGTGCAGATCCTGCTTGGGATTTTCTCTCTCTCTCTCTCTCTCTGCCCCTCCCCTCCTTGTGCTCTCTCTCTCTCTCTCAAAATAAATAAATAATATTTAAAAAAAAAAAGGAATTCTGAGAAATTGGGTTGGACTTACAAATCAAAAGGAGCTTTCCAATTAAATGAAAAAAAATAAGAAGAATCGCCACTGAAATTAAATAATGGCACATGAGATGTTTCTGTTCTTGTTTTTGTTTTTTGACAAGAGTGATTCCAGAGCTTTTGGCAATTTTTATGACCTGGCTTGAACTTTAAAATAGCATCAGCTTTGGAAGCTAGAAGAGGAGCAACAGAAATCAAAAACAGGTAGATTTCTGAGTAGGGAATTTCTTTCTATGGCCTGGCCCATGATCAGCCCTCTTCTCTGCTACAGAGAAGCCACAGTTAGCTGCAGAGCTGTGTTGGTATGGAGAAAGAAAGGTTTCAAATGGCAACACATCCCATCAGTTTCTACCAGGGCTGCCCAAGCATGAACTCGTTGATAGCATTTATTATGTATTTAACCTTGCATTGTACTGTGTCTTTTATCTATGATATGCAAAATATCAAATGAGTAGCACAAATAACATATGTTACAAGTTCATAGGAAGAAAAGACTATTCATGGTTAGATTCTGGTCATATAATTATCCAAGTTAAAGCCCCCATTCTCACTTTATATCAATCATTTTAGAAAATTTTAATATAGTGAGAGGGGGGTTTTCAAGAGAACGATAGGATGTGATTCAAAGATAGGTTTTAAAGTTCTATACATTTGGAATCTCATCTCAGGGCTAATTTTTACCAACTGCGTGATTTAGGCATGCTACTTAAATTCTCTAAGCCTCAGTTTCCTAATCTGTAAAATGGCACAATAACAAAACCTATTTTATGGCATATTGTGAAGATTTAAACAACATTTTAAAAATACTCAGGTTGCTACATAACAGAGATTTTTTTTTCTTATTATAGTTTTAATCTATAGACTGTCACACAACATATTACACACCACAAATTTCATTATGTGAATTATGTGAATTTGTCTTCCCAAGTAGACAAAAATCTGTGGGTCTTGCACACTGACTATAATATTCTATTTTTGCCTAATTTTATTTAGTTTCTGAAGGTCATGACAATTCATTTCTATTTTACATAATTATTAGGTTCTATTATATTAGTCCAAGAAGAATCTAGTAGTGATATATAAATGGCTTTATGATGTTACTGAATTCTCTATGCATAATTGTATTTTCTAGTGATTAAACTCCACCTCAGAGAGAAGATATCTTTAATATTCATTCTGGACCAATATAATATGAAGTGGAAAATTATAATTGGGTGGCAGTTCAGCTATTATACAACAACGGATTTCAAAAACACAGACATTATACAACAATCATTATGGTTAATAGTATGCCATTCTAATAAAAGCTCTCTGTTATGGCTGGAACCCAAGAACTTCATTAAAGCCAAGGGCTATATTCATAGTAAAAAGAAAAGAAAAACAAAGACCCACAGTTTTCTGATAAATAACTAGACATTTTATTATACAGCTCTCACTTTTTACCTTTTTTTTTTTCTATAAGCCTTCTGTAAGCTATGGCATTTGCCATTCCTAGTGCTGCTGGGTACAGATGTCCAGGTTGTATAAAGCACAACTCTTTGTTGTAGGGGGCTACATTTGCATAGACTACCATGAAGAACTCTTTGGACTGTGAAGTATACAACCCGGAAGACTACATGTTATCCCTAGCTTTCTATTTCCACTCCATAATGGGCTCCTTATACTAAAAACCAGAATTCTATGATCCCAGATCTGAACTAAATGAGATCAAGTTTCAAGTATGATCTGAAATTGGAATATGGCTCATCTTCAGCTTTTGTGGATAGATTAAAATCTCTGGAAATTAACAACATAGAGTCACAAGTGTGTGTCACAGGAGATTTTTAAGCATGTAGCAGGCATGGCTGACTTTTGACGATATGTGATGAAAACAGAGGTAAGATTACGGTTATAGCACAGTTTATACAGCCCATTCCTAGATGGCCTCCTGAGACCATAGAAATAAGTAGTAGAAAGTATGGCAGATTCTGGAAAGAAGAGGAGAATGGTAAACCAAAGAAAAGTAAGATAAAAGAGTAGTTAGTTGTGAGTACTTTCTAGGTGCCTTTTCAGGTTTTTTCCAGTGTACTTAGAGGTGGGTGTTGTGGGCTACCTTGGCCTAAACTTGGAGTCTGACATTTAGTCACTAGGGAACACAGTTCTGAGTCTTTGTTTCCTCTGTCTGTCTGCCAGTGACATTTAAAACATCTGTCTAGCAAACTCAACCTGGGAGAGTGGATGTGCATCTGCCCTTTGTAGTGGAATCACAGAGCTTTGTTGTTGTTGTTACAGTATAGCTCTACTTGAAGTTTTCATTTCTAACCCCAGATGGGATACTGACTCAGACTGGAATGGGAACAGAAGCCAGGACTGAGATTCATGCATTTCTGCATTTGAACATTTTCTTTTTCTGAAGGAGTTCAATTTAACCCCAGGTGCATCAAATTAGAGTTGTGTATGCAACACAACTTTAGAGAAGGCCCTCCCTGAGTATGAATGAATGTATGTTGAGTAAACATCCCGAAAAGACCCCATTAAAATGTAAACATGAAAGAATGCTCAATACAGCTGTGGTCTTACCATTTGCCTTGTGCTGCACATCTGGCGGAAACTGGTCAGGAGCATACCACTGATAGTCTGGCTGTGTGGAACAATACAACATTATAGCAATATGGACTTCAAACAAAACATAGAGGCGCATTAAAAATATAATTATACTATGTGGCTTTTATTATGCAGGCAACACAAAAGTAATTTTTGTCCAAACCTGTTGCCAATCACGCTCATCTCTCTTACCTCCGTCATCGCTATTACCATTTCCCAACCCCCCTCTAAATCCACACTGTGCACTGTGCTGGCCAGAATTTCTCGTACTTTGGGGTTGTGTCATGGTGTTTTTTATTTTTTTTGTTTTTTGTTGTTGTTGTTTTTTTTTTTTTTTTGAAGCAGATGTGTTTTGGATATCTGCAGAAGTATAAACACTTCTGTAAAACTTACTACAGCCCATAAACAAAACAAAGCAGTTTATCATCAATAAATACTATGTTTAAATCCCTCACACAGGAGGCAAAAGAAAGACCGAGAAAACAATTACAAGCTCAACGTTTTCTGGTACAAGGAAGAAATCTAAGCCGTTAACTGTGGACATGGCTTGTAGAGGCTCAGGATGGTGAAGCAGGGCAGATCTTTCTCTTTGTAGTGTTCCTCCGTGGAAACTCTTCTCTAAATCACTCAGGTGGTTTAGACTAGAGAGGCAGTGAGAGAAAAGGGCAGACTTGGATTTGCCCTGTGGGATTTCCTTCTAGGTTTCACCAGTTAAGAACATCTAGATATTGAATATCAAGGAACATGTCAAACAAACTGCATTGAATAAATCATGAGCTATAGACCTGCATTTCAAGATTCAGTTCTAAGATGAGAGTCTCTGTGTTGAACCACTTGGAACACAGCAATCTCAGGTTCACCTGCCCCTGAGGATGGTCTGTCTTCCTGCTGCCAATGCTCACCCCTGCCCCCTTCCTCCCCCAAGACACGGAGAATACAGACCTTTTGTTCTATTATTCAATTACCTCCAGAAAATAACTCCGGGAAATTTTCTCTAACAATGAGCCAACAGGGAGCATTTACAGGGCTGCCAGACCACTGAAAGTAGCCTTAAAGTTCAATTATCTGACAAGACACTAAGAAATGCTGCATTTAGTACAGTCTGACCCCACTTTACCCCCACTCAGACACCTAGACTCTTGGCTCCTTTTGGTCCACGAAAAAGCTAAAAGAGGAAATGAGATCACCTCTGTTTTTTATCTCCTCATTTATTTTTAGATGTCTCAAATAACACGTAGGATAAGTGACGTGAGCCTCAGTTTTATATTCCAGGAGAGTTGCCAAAAGAAGGCAAATATACTGTAATTTTACAAACACTATCGCTTGTGTTTTAATTCAGGCTTAGAAATAAGCATAGAACACTAAATATTCTTTTTAAATGAACTCTGGGAGTTAAATTCTATTGTTATAGCAAGATCGTGTTTAACTGAATACTGTTTAACTGAATACAAGCCATTATATACATGACTCAGAATCTTTTTTCAAATACAGACCTTTATTTGGTAATAATTTTACAAGGTCTGGACCACTCCTCTTATAACTGATCAGGAAAGTTTGATGAGCTTTTAGACTAGGTGAATTTCTGTCTTCTTTCCATAAATGAATATTTGAAGAAAATAGTCATTTTTACTTCTAGATGAGCTTGCCTGACTCATTGGCTTTATAAGTTAACCTTTCACAAGAATAATTCTACAATTTCCCAACCTGTAGGAGATAACTCCAAAGTACATTTCTGTCTCTTTTTGTTTCCCCCAATATTAATTTACTTCTACATTCTGAAAGCAAATTTAGGGAATTATACCTATGTTTGGGAATTCCAAGGAATGTTTCTGGTGAAGATTGAAAAGTAAGCAAGCAGGTAAAGAAAAAAGGAAATGGGGGTGGGTCACAGAAGTGACATGGGGCAACAACACAAAATGAAGCAAATTCTCAGCAGTGTGCTGTGTCACACTGGGGTCAACTAAAGGATGCTCATTAAATTCTGACATCCTTCTGCCACCCGACGAGTCATTACCTCCTCCCTTGGGAAAAGAGCTTTGAGTTACACTCAAATACAAAACTATGGCAATCAAAAGAATCATGCTCTCCATACATATTCTGCTAGGAAAATCCCAGGTAAAGGGATTCTCAAGATTCTTTGCATAATTAAAAACACAGCTAATAAAAACTAAGGAGGAGGGGAGTTGTCTGAACATTTCCAAAATGCAAAAAAATGTATAATGTTTTTTCTGGTATAAAGATTCTGTCTATGTAGCCAAAACACAAATTAGAGACGCATCCAGACCATGGGGGAGGGTGGGTGGAATACCGCTATGGAGAAAGGAAAGAAGGGTGCTTTGGTTCTGACTTATTCGGGTTGACTGTCCAAATCAATTCCACTCACAAATAATTGCTCCACTATTCGTTTCATTTTGCCTGGGTAGACACAGTCACAGAGAGCAACTTAAGTGGGTCACTTTTTCTTGGATGCTTTGGGAATATCCTTTTAATTGGAAAATGTCAAAAACTCTGTGACACAAATGTAGCAATGTCCACAGTAGTTCAACATAAGTTTATAACTGAAAAAGGCATCTCTCAGACTTGCTATATTCACTTTGCTTTTCTTTATAGACAAAAATGTCCTCTTGGAAGAGTCAGGCATTTCATTTAAAAGGACCCGTATAAAAAGTTGTATGTTCTTTCAAAGAATTACAGCTTAACTTGATACATTTCAGTTAATTCATTCATATCTATGTGTGGTCTGTGGGGCCAGTGTCCCCAAAAGATGATTATAGTGTAATTGACCACTGTAACTGTAACATAGAGGCTGGGATTAAAAGAGGCTCTTTCTGTGGAGAATATTACATGCTCAGATTACAGAGACAGACATGATTTCTTTTTTTTTTTTTTTTTAATGTTTATTTATTTTTGAGAGAGACAGGGCATGAGCGGGGGAGGGCAGAGAGAGAGAGAGAGGGAGACACAGAATCCAAAACAGGCTCCAGGCTCTGAGCTGTCAGCACAGAGCCTGACGTGGGGCTCGAACTCACAAACCGTGAGATCATGACCTGAGCTGAAGTCGGACACTCAACCGACTGAGCCACCCAGGTGCCCCTGAAAGAGACATAATTTTTACCAAAAAAAAAAAAAAAAAAAAAAAAAAAATACCAGCACTTATTAGATAATATAAGCACTTGTATGTTGAAATGCAAGCTGTTACTTACTGGGTGCTTATGTAGATCTTGTGCAGTCCCAGGGTCTGCCAGTGTGCATGGATCCCGCAGATGGAAATTCAAGCCACAGTTACAGATTGGGAAATACATCTGAGGAGGATAATATTGTCCGTTCACTGGAAGTGGGTAGAACTGGGGAGCCACATTGACACTTCACTGATACTTGCTTCATACAACCACAGGTTTGGCTTAAATCTTAAGGTTTAGTCTAACTCTTGCATAATCCTAACTTGACATAGTAGATGTATCAATGTAGGCTCTGGACTGATACAGATAAGGCTCGTGGGTCAAATTTCACTTAGGGTGAAACTCTAATTAGCTTTTCATTTTGAAGAAGTTGGAAACACTTGAAAAGAATAGAGTTAACATGATGTTTTTGAGTTCTCTTCAGAGAGGATCCTTGCTTAAGAAGAATCAGCCAGTAAGCCATAAAACAAGTGTTCTTAAATTGTAGCCAGAGATTCCTACAGCATAACTAAAGTCCAGAGAGGAAATCAAGAATTAAGAGAAGAAATATTCATTCCTGAAGGCTACTAGAGAACCAATGGGACAGAATTCTTCGGTGCCCAAGAAGATACTGTATTTTCTCAAAAAAAGGCACAAATAATTGATTTAATTTTTGAAATGTAAATTGTGTAAGCAATTGCAAAAAATACCAAGGAAATATATTTCCCAGGTGTTCGTGGATCTCCATTTGCATGAACACACACTAAGGCTTGTGCTACTGCTAACATGTTCCAAAAAGCATGTGTTTTTCATGCACATTAGGGTTGAGAAACTTTGGATGTGCCTAAGCATTATGTGTCCACTGACATTTTAGTTGATAAGGAAAAGTATGGGTGTTCTGGGCCATCTTTAGCAGAGCTTGAATATGTCTTTAATTGGAACCACGAAGAACTGCTGTGCTTGGAAATACATGCGGGGGTGGAACATAAGGTTGCCATTTCAACTATGACAAGAACATTGTTAAATTCAGGTCAGGAGCAACATACCTGTTTTAACTGCTTTTCGAGTTTTTCTTTCTCCATCTGACAAGCTTTTATCTATGGACAAAACAAAGACATCTGTTTGTGAAAGAGTTCACATGGTTTGTTCTAAAGTTACTCTTTACCACCTTTTTTAACGTTTACTTATTTACTTTGAAAGAGAGAGAGAAAGAGCGCATGCAAGAGAGAGGCAGAGAGAGAGAGAGAGAGAGAGAGAGAGAGAGAGAGAGAGAGGCGGGGGAGGGGGGGGCGCGTAGAGAAAATTCCAAGCATGCTCCACACTCAGCATGAAACCCGACGCAGGGCTTGATCCCATGCACCGTGAGATCATGACCTGAGATGAAATCAAGAGTCAGACACTTAACAGACTGAGCCACCAAGGTGCCCCCTAAAGTTACTCTTGCCTGACCCAGCCGTCAATGACCTGCTCAGACGCCCAAGGGGTGAAGCACTGATAGCAGCAATGCCAACGGTGAAAACAGTCAAGTTTTGGATTTTCTAGAAGTGTACTGGTTCTATCTTGAAATTCCCAAATGAAGTTTTGGAAAGTTGAATACAGTTTTAAACTCTTCTCCCTATTTGTTGAAAGTATTGTAAGTCTAAGTTTTAGGCTGATATACTGGGATATAGATATAAATATCTAGAGACATAGGAATACATACAGATACAGAAACAGCTTCCACTGCCAATTGAATGTACTGGAACTGGTCAGCTGTACACTCAGAAGCTTCCATCATAAATGTTAGAAGTTGTACACGTACTTAATCCATGCCAGGCACTGATCTAAGTGCTTTCCATATAGTAACTCACCATATCCTCCCAGTGCCTCTGTGTGATACTTAAATATTATTATCACTACTTTGCAGATGAGGACGCTGAGACATGAGATGTTGAGTAACTTGTTCAGAGTCACACTACTGTACTTTCTGGCTTCTCACTGTTTAAGACCAAACCTCTTCAGTCAGAGTCACCCACTCTGGATTCCTTCAACCTCTGACACAATGACAGAAAGCTGTTTTTTCTTGGACTCATTAGTCATGCTATCGTCATCCCTCCACAGCATGGTCCACAACCCTGTGAGGCATATATCCCCACTGAATGATACCATTCCAAGTCTCACCTATCAGAATTATTCTCTACTTCCTTTGTCCTCCCATTTAACATTGTACATTTTCCGTGTGACTTTTTATAGTCCAATGTGTATTGTGCACAGTCGACTTTCATTATCTGTGGTAGTTATGTTCTAATAAAGTCACCATGAACACTAAAGTGGCTAACTGAACCAGTGTTCGTCGAGAAATGCAGGGTTAGGTTCTTATGAGCCTCTGGTCATACCATTTTTGTTAACCGATCAATATATAATTTTGTTTTATGCATGATTCTGTTAAAGACATCTCACATATACCGTTGATGCATTAACATTGAACTCTTGGCCTACAGCACTATGTTAATCCCTAACCAAAGCTTATCTAGCATGTGTCTTTTCTCTGTAAGGCACAGCGCAGCCTTCCTGTGCCAAGGAACACTAGGTAGTACTTCAGCACTTACGTTCGAGGGCCATGTTAAGCAATGAAAGAACCAACAAAAAGAACAAGAATGAGAAAATGTGACACAAAATAAACCATAAAAAGGACATTTTTTATAGTCTGAGAGCCAAATCGAGGAGGCAAGGACTTATTGGACCTCAACTGGGAACAAGCATATAAGGTGACTCAAGTTTTTCACTGCATGTTCACAAATGACTTTAGGTGGCACTAGTATTGATTTTGTTGTGACAAATACACCTTCGTGAGTAGGCAAATTCACAAACACGGAGTCCACAAATGATAAGGATAGACTCTATATGTCCCCCTCATTGTACTGTGAGTCTTTAATAGTAGCAAGGATCATTTTTTTATTTCCTCAGAGTATATAACAAAGTGCCTTGCAGAAAGAAAGTGAGCATCAAAATTAAATTACAAGGAACTAAAGGTGGCATGTTAATTGTATAACTAAACTCTATTTAAAAACGTCCCCTTCCAACAGACAAAAATCATTTGTGAAATACCTGTGATCCATGACCGAAGCTAGATGTTTTTGTATAGATTGTTTTCATTTAACCCTGAAAACAACGTTGTGATGTCTATGAGGTAGGAACCATCATCCATATTTTACAGGTGAGTATAATGAGAATTAGTAACTCACTTCTAGAGACAGAGCTTTTAGAGTTAGAAGAAATATTTTAGAGGTCATCTGGTTCGACTTTGTCATTTTACAGATGAAGGAAGAAAAAGAAAGCACAGAAAAGTTGGAGAACTTGCTCAATGTCATTCCTGATTGTCAAAGCGGGCACAAACACAAAGCTTTTACCCCTAAATTTCTCCTACTCCTAAGTATCTCTAAGTATCTTGCCCTTCACCACACTTTTATTTTATCAGTCATTGACTTAAAATATCCTTAGTGATAGAATGAATAACCTCTGGTATGTAAGCAACTAGGGCCAGAATGATTTGACCTAAAAATTCCTTTTTGGTCAAATGGCCCATTTGGACCACAGGTAATATGCTATTCAAATAACATCATGCCGATTCTATTATATCATGGCATTTAATCTGCTGTTAATACATTTAACATAGATTGTTAAGCCATCTACCAGTTCCCTTTGTGAACTCTACCATCCTTTTACCAGAGTGAGTGAGACTTTTGAAAAATAAATGTTTGGACTATCATTATTTAAAGAAAAATGTTGGTAGTTTTAAGATATCATTAAGATTATCCCTTAGTTCATTAACACAGTTATCCCATACTGTATGTAGACAATGAATTATTTTGTTAATATCAACAGAAAGTTAGTTTGCAGATGACACAGAAATGAAAATTACTTGTGGATTATAGTCTATAGTATAATTAGATGGTTATGTGTTCCTGGATGCACTAGACCTTCTACAATGACAAGGACATTGCCAATTTCAGACATAAACTTATCATCAGTCTGAACTTAATACAGTAGAATGAATCAAGTTAAAATATGGCTGGAGGTAAGATAACTTGTGCAGTGACAACTTAGAACAAATTAAGGGAGCTCTGCATATAAAGGATACAAATTCAGAGTGATTTCCTCACCAAGAGTAATCAGAACTGAACTATTTTCACTATTTTCATTTTATTATATTTTTACCATGATTTTATTCCTTTCCATTTCTTGGAAAATAGTTCTGCCAAATGATTTTGCATGTAAAATTAGGAATTTCAAGTGAATCCTTGAAAAACATCAGAAAAGAAATTAAATTTAATTCACAGTATACTTTCCATCAGGAAGAAGGGGATGACAAATAGTTAAAAATTTCTTTGGAGACTAAGAATCTTGCAGTTCCAGAGCTGTCACGCCATGTCCCGCAACAATTTCCTATTTACTTAGAAGTATTGGATGATTTTGCAAATCAAAAATTCTGTGGTTCATTTTCTTTTCTTAAGCCAAAATTGTGTTAGCTACATCTTCCTCATTAACGTCAATATTTACCCATCGTGGCAACTTGCTGAGTCTACTCTTAATATATCCTACTGCATTTAATTGTAATGTGCTTATATTTAATATATTTTATTTCAATAAACTGGCAAATGCTATGTGGCTTCCTTGAGAGTGTGCCAGTCACATTTAGCTGGGGAACCCAGTGAACAAAATTCTCAGTATTTTATCTATATAAATGACATTCAGAGATATGTATGTTTTTGGAAGACAGGAACATTCCACCATAGACCTTCAAAGAAAATGACAAGAGTTTAGAAACAACTTCAATGTGCTGGCGCATTTTGGATTTGAATTTTGAGTACTAGGTAGTTCAACTCCCATTCCACCAAGATAAATATTATGAGAAAAAGATCAGAAGACCTGGATTTTATACACGACTTTGGAATCCAAATTCTTAGGCTACTCCTTAATATACTTAAGTTAAAAGAAATCTCCAGTCATTTTCATCTCTTTATGAGATTGTTTAAGAATGATTTCATCCCAGGTGCTTACCTCTCAGAGAAAATCAATGTCAATTAACAGAAGCCCAAAGTCTTGAAAAATTTAATGAAAAAATTAAAAACAACACGCATGAGCTGGTAAAGATTATTTTTGTTTTGACTGATACCTGAGAATTCAGCCTATTCAACTCGGATTGAGAAGTTTGAATAATTTGCTGTAGAGTCTCTTTCTCTTGATTAAGTCTTTCTCGGTCTGATCGTTCCTTTTTGAAGTCTTCTTCATATATTTGCACCTAGGAAATATTGATTTACTGTTACTGTTACTGTTACTGTGTGAGCATCCTTTTATCCTAAGTCATTGTAGATGGATTTCAGAAGAGGTACTATCTGGGTTTGTCCAATCTGAATAATCCCTATCCTCTTCATGAATATTTTTTCATGGTGAGACTCTATTCTAATGAATATGGCTGAAATTTCATCTCTTGCTTTGTTTAGAATGGCAGTTCTCAACTTTTTCCTCCTTGAGTATGTGTCAGGAATTCAGAACTAAGGTAACAGCACAGATATTTTGGAAAAACAATTCCTCTCACCCATTATCCTCACCCATTGTCCTCACCCATTATTCTGCTGCACATTTCCTTATTGTGATGAGCCCTGCCCCCCAGGGTTAAGTGTCACTATCCTGGAGCAAGTCACCCATCCCTAACACAAGGCTTTGATGTACCAAGGGTGCTTGAAGTTCTAAAAGACAGTTTACTGACAATAGCTGTTAAGTGAAGCCAGTAAATATTGGCATGCTAGGTTCCAAATATAACAATAAGTTGAACACAAGATAGAAATGAAAGGCTCATGGATGTGGAAAAACAAAATGATTGTTAAAAGGCATTCACAATTTGCCCCAGTAATTTTGGGGGTATATCATTAAAAACAAACAAACAAACAAACAAACAAACAAACAAACAAACATAGTAATATTTTAGTGGAGTGCCTCTCATGAAATACTCCAAATATTCCAGAAAAGCAATCAAACCAAAAGAAAAACAGATTTAATCATTATTGTTTTTAATTGGAATAGTGTCGACTGATGGCTTGGAGGCTAGTATATGGAACTATGAAAATAAATGAAGCTTAGGGAATGAGTTCCTTTAAAGACAAGGATTTAAAGTACAACTTACATGGGAACTTAGTGGCTAGATTTCTGTCTATTAGTACTAATGCACACTGCACCTTCACCCCCAATAATGCAGCACATTTTAACTAGAGGCTGATTAAAGTCAATAATAATAGAACAGAATATAATAGGCAAGAGAGGATGAAATCAAATATTGTATATATATATATATATATATATATATATATCTAGATGAAGATATACACATTTAATTTTGAAGGTTTTATTCACCAGAAGCATTGCAAGGGAACTACACCCAGCTAAGCTGACATTTTGTTTTGGTTTTGGTTTTAGTTAAGGGCTGAGGCTCAATTCCAGACAGAGTCAAACCAATGCTCTGTAAACAATTACCAGAGGCATTTGAAATGGGAGAAGCTCATCTGATCAAAACTGAACACTCTTTATCAAATACAATATGATAGCGCTGTCATCACGTCAGTCAGGTGGCCAAGATTCCAACTCAGTTTCTTTGTGAATTTAACTCCTTTAGTGTATCATGTGACATTCAGTGAAACAGTGATTGTGGCTGAGCATTTAGAAATATGCACAGTTAAAATGCGTATGCATAAAGTTAGCAAAAGAGCCACAGAAAAACTAAGAAGATGGATTCTGGACCTCTTGAGGATAGTGAAAAAAAGGATACCTGCCACTGTCTGCATCCAACATGAGCTAAACCCTTGCTGTAAACTCCATGCATGTGTAAGAGTGACTCACTTGCATGTGGGATACATTATATGAGAGCATCCAAGATGATTCAAGTGTCCGAACATAAGAAGTAGTTTTTTTTTCAGAGGAATCCTGGCTAGTGCCAATGGTACTTTAGGAGTTGAGAATTTGGCAGAGTTTTAATACTCTTACTCTCTTCATAGGCTTATTTTAAACTATGTATTTGAAGCTAAATGTAATGAGGCAGATTATTCAAATGGGGTTGACAGAAGAAAAAATTCAACTTTAACATCAGCTTCTCTGAATTTTTTACATTTACAGATAGGTTACTTCCTATGAAGTAATAACAATACACAGCAACAACAATAATACAATTGCTTAATTCTTTGGTGTATTGCATCAAAAGTCCTTGTAAATGGCCTTGCTCAGAGCAAAACAGTCAACAAATCAGTTCCAGGGACATACTTCCCAGCCCTTTGTTCCATAACATCCTCTCCCCCATTGCTAATATATTACTGACAATGCGTGCTTCAGAGATTAGAATTCCTGAATGTATCCTATATTTATTGACATCGCCATGAACTGTCCCAGCTCTTTACCTTCATTAGTTTATTTAACCTTCTACAGGAAAAGAGATGTGTTATGCATGGGTGGCCCCTCGGCTAAGCTAGCTCCAGCTGGCTGAACTAAATTTAGACCCAGATAGGTTAGGCAGTGCCCACAGCCCTATGTTGCTGATATATATAGAAGCTTAGAGAAAGCCTCCTTTACTCTTCTGTCTACTTGGTGACATGGAGTGAGGTTGGGTGAGTGGGGAAGAGGAAGGAGAAGTGCATCAATAAATTGCTAGGTGGTGCCATCCATATGTGGCGGTAGATGAGCAGATCTGGCTCTTCAGAGATAATGATCACTGCACAGTATTTCCCTTTAAAACTGCCCTCATTGTTCAAAGGCCTGAAAACCAGCAGCTACGGAGTAACAGCGTGGCTGCTACCATTTGCTGAAAAGGTCCAGGGTTTGGGTTAATAGTGTTTTCAAAATAAATCATGTCTACATGAAGTTCTCTGGACCAGTGCTAATTAAATCTCACCAAAAAGGTTAATTAGTAAGTCCTTCTTTTAACCGTATGATCTTGGACAAGCCATTCAACCCATTTGAAATTTAATTCCCTCTTTCATAAAGTGGAAGTTGGGCTAGCCGATGTATATTCTCTTATCAAGCTTTAAAATTACATAATTCTAATGAAAATAAATGCAATAATTTTGGACACATTTTGAATAGGAAGACTTCCAAAACCATCCAGAGGAGCATGAACAATGGGCCCTGTGTTCTCCACATGATCATGTCACTTTCCACTTCTCACCTGCTGTTTGAGAACTTCCATTTCTGTTCTCATCTCCTTATGTCTGCACTCCAGTTCAGATTTTCCCAAACAATCCTCCGGAAATGAAGAACACTCGATTTTCAAGGCATCTTGAAGAGCCTAGGTTATAAGATAAGCACACCGTTGAACTGAGAGTTACCACATCTTATGAATTCTTCTATAATTATTAGAATTATCTCAAATGCCCCCCCACAAGAAAGAACTCCATTTTGATGCCCCTTTTATGACTGAATTACTTTTCTTCCTTCTCATTTTCTAGCATACGATTTTTTTTTTTTCAGAATCTGTCTTTTCTCCATGATGATGCTTATGTTATTCACTGTCATTGTTATTAAGGAGGGCTTCTGATACTGATGTCAGGGATGTCCTGCTCCACCAAGCCAACTATGAAAAGAAAACATATCAATAGCCCTTTTTCAGATTTCCTGCTTCAATCAAAAGCAGACTCTGTCAATAATGTTCAAACATTAGAGTATCAGAATCAGCTGGAGAGGTAGCAAATCCTTGGGCACCTTCCCCAGAGATCCTGAAATAGTTGATCTAAGGAGATGGCCTAAGAATCTGCAATCCTCAAAAGCTGACGCTGCTGGTTCCAGATGACATTTTGAGTGATACTGTGTTCTACAGCCCTGCTCCCAATGGGAGAGAAGAAAACCCACAGAAATGTGAACCTGTGCAGATCACTATTCCTTAGATCTATTGTACTGTCCTCCTCAGTATACCATGCCCTGGCTTAGCCACAGTCATATTTATTCTCCAATAAAACATGCATGAACTCACTACAGGGTGCAGAGAAGCTCTACTTTCTTGACATTCAGTACAACTTATTGGCTTTACTGTGGGGTGAGGAGATGAAGGAAACAAGAGTCTCTTAGACAACCATCATTATTCACTAGACCATAATACCTTACATATCCTATACTTTGTCAGATCATATAGAATACATTCTCTCTATCCTGAAGACCTTGGTTCATGATCCAGTTCAATAAAACGGCCGCCAAAATTATGACACAACACACCTCATCCTGGTGTGGTCTCAGAGCCCACATACGATACGACTACTTGCTCATTATCAAATGATCCCTTTATACAAACAGAAAAGTTTCGCTTTCAGAACTCCAAGACTTCACTTCCTCTGAATTTCTTTAGTAGCTTCAATGACGTTCGTTCGGTGGTACTATTTGTAACTTACTTTCCTGCATTACTGTACAATATGATCATAAAAGTAGGAAAAATAAAACAAAGTTATGGTCTTAAATATTGTAGGTAGGCTAGGAATTTCCTAATAGAATGTGTTTATAGTCTATGGATACTGTCTAGCCTAATGTAAATATCATTTTTCATGAAGTTGCAAGAGAAACAAGAACTTTTTTCTTCCTCCAAGAAGAATTTAAAGAAACAATAAAAGTTGTTTCATAATTTATGTTTTGTTAGAACTTGTTGTTAAGCTACATGGTTTTAAGAAGTAGTATATTAGTTACAATTTTTAAAAGTGGAGAAAATCTAGGATGGGGTGAGCCAAACGAGTTAAAGACAATCAACTATGCCGATTTCATATTCTACACCTATGAACAGACTATTTTTGTGGGTGTTGTTATATTTGAATTTCCTGGTCTACCTTTCATGCTATTCAGGCTTCTAGAAAATTTTCAAATGAGTCATAACTGAAAGGTGAGTTTAATAGACATTTATTCCATCTTGGGGTTTTTTAACTTCCTTGAACAAATACCTGTAACCTATTCCAGAATAGTAATTTACTATCAGCACAGGCATACTAAACAGATCTACCCATCTCACAATGGTGAGATGTTGGACAAATCAATTTTGCCCATGGGTGGCATTGGCTGACGAGCCTCAGGTAATTTCTCTCACTTTGGTTAAACATCTGGCTTCTCTTTAAGAACTCAATGAAAACAATGCCCTTGGGTATTTCCTTCAAAGCAAATAAGCCGAATTGAGTACACAGAGTTGTGTGAACTTCTGAAAACCATATGTTAATTACTAAGCTGATATGCTACAAATTTCTGCTGTGGTGAATGGGTCAGCAGGGGGTCTGCTAGTGCAAGCAGGGTGGGCCCTGAATTCCAGCTGTGATGGAGGGTGTGCAAAATCAACTACCCAAATGAACGTTTTAAGTAACTTTTATTTATTCCTGTGCTAAGAGAAGAAACAATCCACAGTGTATGTATGAATAGTAATTGCTTACGTTTCCTTAGATACTAATACATTCACTAAATGAGAAAAAAACCTTTCATAGCTCATCACTTTCTACCTATGCTTTTTAAATGATATTTTAAGGTATAGATGTAGTGGAAGTACATCTGGCTTAAAGTATCCTTTTATTATTTTTTTTTCACTACTCATAAGTAATGTGTTATGCCTGCTAAAGCATGAATCTTGGGGGGCGCCTGGGTGGCTCAGTCGGTTAAGCATCCGACTTCAGCTCAGGTCATGATCTCACAGCTCATGAGTTCGAGCCCCGCGTCGGCCTCTGTGCTGACAGCTCAGAGCCTGGAGCCTGTTTCAGATTCTGTGTCTCCCTCTCTCTCTCTGACCCTCCCCAGTTCATGCTCTGTCTCTCTCTGTCTCAAAAGTAAATAAACGTTAAAAAAAAAAAATTAAAAAAAAAAAAAAGCATGAATCTTGGGGCCAGAATTGGCTACTGAACATATTATGTACCAGCTAAATTATTTAATTAATTTATCCATTCAATAAATATTTAAGAACATACTGTGAGCAATGCCCTATTGTTGGCATCCAGAACACAGGAATGAAAAAATTAGAAAAACTTAGGCTACATTATGTTGTATTTGTGAGTCCATTCCTCCAAATAAATGCATATTAAAATTATGTTTCCTACTTGCATTCTTACAAAGATGAATATATTTCATATTAATATGAAAATGTTTTTTTGACTTAAAGGTCCATTTTTTTTTCAGATTTTGAGAGAAATTAAACATATTAATAGGCCACTAAAAGTATTATGAGCCCTCAATACTGTGCCTACTATGCCAAATAGAGAAGTCGATTGTGCAGTCCTACCCTCATGGAGCTTACAATCAAGATTGGGAGACAGGAAACAAATAGGGTAATTAATATGAGACATTAAATATATATTAGATAGCAATAAATTCCAACGAAACATTAAAATAGGAATATCAGAGACAGAATATGTAATTTTAATTAGGGTAGCCAGAAAAATCCTCTTTGAGAAGGTGACATTTGCATAAAGGCCTGAATTTTACTCAAATTAATTTCTCTCATTTTCTCAATTTTATTATAATCACAAGAGTTAAAAATTTTTTTACTAACTTTGAAAATATTAGACTATAAATACAGAGACACAAAAATTAAGGGTACACATAGGAGCAAAAAACAGAGTTCATGGCTGTTCTAATTTCTATAGGGTGTATATTCTTGTGTCAACATTTACAGAAATGAATTAGAGAGCAGAAGAAAACTTATCAAATAACATATCACAGATGGGAAAGATTTCAAGCATAATCCCAACATTAGTTCCTCTAATTCATCTGTGGAGGATTTCCAACAGAGGATAAAAGGGAAAATTTATTTGCTCTAAATTTGTATCTCTGAACACTGTTTCCTCTCATAGAGGATAGAGAAGTGCATTGTTTATGATGTTAGTCTCTACTTTCCCATTTTCTCCTGACCAGTAACTTGCCCCACAAACAGATCAAATGCAGCATCACATTTGTAAAGCATTCTGTCAACCATACAGGCACATACTCAACCCTTTGGGGATCTTTAAATGATCCTCTGAACACTAAAAAGATACACAGTCCAGACTAAAATATACACAGTCCGAAAAGCACAGGCACTGACCACTTTTTCAAGGCCAATCACCCACTCTTGTTTTGGAAGGCAATTTCTATTACTTAGGTCAAGAGATATCTAACTTGAGAGATGAATATCTTGACTCAAACATGTACTACCAGTGCTCCTATGGTCCACATCTGATGTGGCCCTTTGAAAAATCAACAGCAAAGGATTTAATTGCTAACTTGAATAAGTGAGCAATCCCTTCCCCAGGGAAATTAAGCTATCCGTCCATAAAACTCTCTCTCTCTCTCTCTCTCTCTCTCTCTCTCTCTCTCTCACACACACACACACACACACACACACACACACACACAAATGCACAAATTCTCTAGAGTCATCCTTTGGCAGCACTCCACAGGTAGCCCCTTCGAATAGTTAAGTTGAAGCCAAGGCACTTAACCACTTGTGTTTTTCTAACACACCTACCTCCATTCCTCCCCCCCATTCCCCAGACCCCACACCCTAATTAAAAATGAGTTTTAGGCTTCTTCTCTGGAAGGCCACCATATCAGCCTTGGGGCTGGCCTTTAGCATGATTCCATACAGTCTGCATCATACCCAGCTCCATAGTGATGATTTTAAAGAGCAGCCTGTTTCCTCAGGAAACTTTTGTGGTTGACCAAGAGATATGCTATTGTTCCCAAACACCCACTTGCTTTACGTGGTTCTTTGAACTAAAAAAAAAAAAAAAAAAAAAAAAAGTTCTTACTGTCTTCTGAAGTTACTCCTCATTTCTCTTTTTCATGATGATTTTTTTGCAGGGACATGTATTCCTTAAAGCCTTGGCTGAAAATGCAGCTACGAGTGACTTATAAAATTACAGAGAAGCTCCTGTGCAGGCTCCCAAGACCAGGAGCTGTACTGCTGCACAGATTGTGTTGTGACTCTCAGTTAGGAATGTGCTTTCTACAGGGACCTTTCCTTCCAGCTCCCCAGATTGACCTGGACTGGTACCTTATTGAGGCGCTTTATTTCACATTCATACTGTTCCTTCTTCTTGCTCGCAAGAGTGTTTTTTTCCTTCAAAAGCTTATTTTCTTTCTTCAATTCATGTAATTCTTCACTTAGGCTCTCCTTTTCCTTCTGAAATAAACAGCAAGAAAACAACACCGAAATCAATAAAATTCAGATGAGATAATGTTGTAGGAAAACTTCTGAAATACAATAAAAACAGAACCTGCTAGATTTTCACTTAACGTTCCTTTAAATTTTTTTTTTATATTTATTTACTTTTGAGCGAGAGAGAGAGAGAGAGAGAGAGAGAGAGAGAGCGAGCATAAGAAGGGGACGGACAGAGAGAGAGGGAGACACAGAATCTGAAGCAGGCTCCAGGCTCTGAGCTGTCAGCACAGAGCTCAAGGAGGGGCTCCAACTCATGAACCGAACTGTGAGAGCATAACCTGAGCAGAAGTTGGATGTTTAACCAATTGAGCCACCCAGGCACCCCTTGACATTCCATTTAAGCAATATTCTTTGGTTGGAGGACAGGGTTCAGATAGAAAAAAATCTTTCTTTACTCCTTAGTGCTACTAAGTAAGTTTCATGACCCCAGAAAAAGCTCAAAATCCTCAGTCCTCACTTTCACGGGTCAAATGGGTTCAGAGAATAAGCAAGTTCCCATGTACTGTTACAGAGTGATGGGTAAGCGATTTAGTAAAAGTAAGTAAAGTTCTACAAAGAAAAAAAAAGTACGATTGCAATAAAAAATATGAAATATCTCAAAGACCAATCCTGCCTGCATCATTCTGAACTGAAGAGAGGGAGAAGAGGATAAAACTTCAGGCAAATAAGACCCTCCACTACAGATAATTACTCAGAGCACTGTATTGTTGTGTTCATTGCTTTGAAAAGGGAGAGATCAACAAGTCCAAGTGCCATCACTCCTCCATGTTTCCGATTACCTTCAAGAAGTCCTGTTTTACATAACTGAAGCAAGGTTAGTTGACAATATCTATCTTCTAATTCTTAATTTTATATTTTAGATAGTAAATTTTTTGTGGAGTGAATTGCATTTTTTTTTAAGTTTTATTTATTTTTAAAGAAGGAGGGGCGCCTGGGTAGCTCAGTCAGTTAAGCATCTGACTTCGGCTCAGGTCATGATCTCACGGCTCGTGAGTTCGAGCCCCGCGTCGGGCTCTGTGCTGACAGCTCAGAGCCTGGAGCCTGTTTCCGATTCTGTGTCTCCCTCTCTCTGCTCCTCCCCTGTTCATGCTCTGTCTCTCTCTGTCTCAAAAATAAATAAACGTTAAAAAAAAATTTAAAAAAAAAAGGAGAGCAAGCTCACATGAGCGTGGTGGGGAGGGGCAGAGATAGGGAGAGAGAGAGAGAATCCCGAGCAGAAACCACGCTGTCAACGCAGAACCTGATGTGAGGTCAATCCCACCAAACTTGAGATCATCACCTGAGCTGAAATCAAGAGTCAGACACTTAATGACTGAATCACCCAGGCACTCCTGGAATGTACTGAATTCTTAATGGCACTGAAACTTTAACCTAATAAAACAAACATCCCAGAATTTAAGTAAATCAAGATGAGAAAATAGCTAACACACATGTTAGAATATGTTGTTTCAGTAATTAATATTTCCCAAAACAATAATTAGATTTAAGATATCTATGTGGGGTGCCTGAGTGGTTTAGTCTGTTAAGCATCCAACTTCAGCTCAGGTCATGATCTCACCATTTCTGAGTTCAAGCCCCCTGTAGGGTTCTGTGTTGACAGTTCAGAGCCTGGAGCCTGCTTCAGATTCTGTCTCCCTCTCTCTCTGCCCTTCCCCACATTCACCATCTCTCTCTCTCTCTCAAAAATAAATAAATGTTAAAAAGTTTTTTAAAAAAAGATATCTATGTGAGGTGATTTTTTTTTTAAATGAAAACATTCCTATTTGCGTTCACTTAAGTAGAGTGGGCTTATATACACTTAGAAAATGAGCCAATCATTTTCTAATTTGACGTAATCTAAAAGTGACTTCAAATTGTAAATGGTTCCAACTTCATGAGGGAACAATTGTCATGATTCCTGGTCAGGAAAAGGAAGGGACTGCAACAAGGTCAGAAGGCAGTTGCTAAACCTTGTTTGTTTTCCTCTGACTCACTGGGACAGGGAGAACCTTATCGAGGTAAGAAAATCTACACCAACGGCTGTCTGCATTGATTTCAGCTATTGCCTTAAGATTGGTGCACGTGTTAAAATACAGCCAATGCTTCATGATATCTGTCACAAGGCTACACCTGAGACTATTTACACTTATTTTTTCTTAACATACATAAAAAAAAATGTGCATCCATTAGGGCTTAAGATTTTCCTCCCATTTTCTATAATATCCATTAAGCCCCATAACTAAGAGTAAAACCGAGAGTATTTTAGAAGACTGTCACCTTAATGGCCACCATCTTGCTCTCAGTGGGGATTAATGGAGATTTCAAATTTGGAGGCTGGGTTCAAATCCCATTTTCCCAGGTCCTAGGTTGGCAAGCTTGGCAAGTCCTGGAACCTCTTCACATCTCAGCTTTAAAATGGCAAAAATAGGGGGCACCTGGGTGGCTCAGACGGTTTAGGGTGGGGCTCCTGATCTCAGCTCAGGTCATGATCTCCCGATTCCTGGGATTGAGACCCACATCAGGCTTTGCATTGACAGTGTGGAGCCTGCTTGGGATTCTCTTTCTCTCTCCCTGTCTCTCTCTCCCTCCCCTCCCCCCACTCTGCCCCCACTCACACTGTCTCTGTCTCTCTCAAAATAAATAAATAAGCTAAAAAAAATTGCAGAAATACCATTTCCCTCACAGATGGGCTGAGAAGGTTAAATGAGATCGTGAAGGTGAGGCAGTTTTTTAAATGTTTTATTTTTTATGATTACAAACGCAATACCTATTTGTAAAACTAGGTAAGCTCAAAAGCAGCTGTACAAACACAAGGTAGTGTCCCATTATTATTAACACTTGAAATAAAACTGTATCTGAGTAAAAGCAAAAGGGTAAATTTAATCTCCTAGGCTGAAATGCTCTAGAAAGATGGCACCAAACCTATGGATCAGCACTTTCTGTGGGTAGAGCCTGGCACGCAAAGGCCTGCTTATTTGGACAACAAAGGAGGACGCAAGCTGGGCATCTCCTTCCTTCAGTTCGCAGAGAATCGGCCCGGGGACTTGCGTAACCCATCCGCTCCTACGCACACCAGTCTCCGCCCACCACTCCCCGCCCACCACTCTCCGCTGAGCGTGCTCAGGCCCTGGGGCCCGGAAGGTCTTCTCCCTGAGCCCCGCCCACCTCCTCGAGCTGCAGCCGCTGGCGGGTCTGGTCGTGCAGCCGGTCGCTCTCTCTCTGACTTTGAAGCCGCTCCTTCTCCTGCGAGCTGAGGAACCTTTCTGCGGCGTCCAGTTTCATTTTCAGCTCTGCGACCTGAGGAAGTCGTATACACAGCGTGGCAGACACCACTTCTGAAATTCACACCCCCTCCCACCCCCGGATTTATTCCCCCACCCCGTGCACGCAGGGACGGACACGCCCCCACTCCTGGGCGGCCCCTAAGAGAGGTTCTATTTCCCACCAGCCTTAGCAAAGGTCAGGACCTGTGCACTTAAGGAAGAGCTTCCCCTACCGGAAAAGGTAAACATCGAAACAGCCTTAAGCCCCTTCCCGCCTTTCTCCAAACCACACCACTTCCGAGAGAATAAAGATTTAGATCTTAGACGGGGACGCTTCTGAGCCTGTCATTCTATTCCTAACTCTCAAAATGTGCCTTGCCTGACCTGAAAAGGGCAGCATGGGGTTAGGGGTGAGTGAATTTGCCTGGGCCAGAGAAAAACAGACATGGCTTTTAACTCCTCAGTAATCTGCAATGCTTGACGCCCTACGAAATGCCAAGCTAGTTCTCAGAGCGATGACGGTCCAGTAAGAGAGGCCTTAGAAAAGGGTGTTTTATCAAAGATGGGAATTATGCCCACTGTTAACCAAGGGTCTTCACACACCTGCAGGCCGTTCTTCCTGAGCAGCTTACACATTTTCTCTGGGACCATGTTCTTTAAAATTTGGAGACCCCAAAGCTGCCCCAGACTGAATATAACAGGCCTGCTGTAGTGGGAGCATTATCCTGCACTTAACTAAATTTAATGCTTCAGTGTATCAAAATGGGGAAGAAGAGAGCAATACTGCTCTGTTACTCACTTGTGGTCAGGTTTCTTAATTCTGAATTATTTAGGGGAATTTACTTTCTCCTTTTCTCTATTTTTGAACGTGGAATAATTTAAGTTACAAATTGACTTTGACCTATTAAAAGATATTCTCTCCAAAAAGTTCTTTCTCATCAAAGCAAAAGATTCTTGACAGAGAATATGCTGTAGGGGGAAGAGGGAATGCCCCACTTCCCCTCACACTGTCACTGTTACCATTGTTCGTTTCTTTATCTGTGGAAATAGCTTATGCCAACTAATTAAAGAATTAGAGAAATGGCCTTGTATAAAACAGTATGAACTTTAAGCCATATCCTGCCTCACATATAACTTTGTGTATTTATGGCTGCTAGTAACAAATCCAAAACAGGTTATTCCATGAGCTATGATGAATGTGCATAAGAACTCTAGAGACATCGCCAGAGGCTAAAGGCTATTTTTAGTACCTTTTTTTTTTTTGTCATGCCCAAGATAATTCACTGATAGCCTTCACTAATCTTCAGTACCAAGAGACCAATAATGCACTCAGCACCTTCTCCCTACCCCCTCCCCCCATCATTTTTTCAACAGTTGGCTAGCCACATGTCTCCTTAAGCTGAAACCAGTGAGAATCTTCACAGACTTGGTCCCCCAGCTTACTGATCTAAAGCAAACACTAAACAGAGAGGTGTTTACCTTTCGTTCATATAACTCTTTCATACTTCTAAATTGCTGATCCCATTGCTGGTTAACTTCCAGGAGCTGAAATTATTAAAATTTGGTGAATCAATATGGATTTCTGCCCATTTGGAAATTTGGCCAAAATGAAATCACTTTTGGGGGGCTGGTAAGATTTGCAAGCCACGGTTGAACACAGTATTCCTTCCACCAAGTTCTTGTAGGGCTGGGACGATTGAATTGAGCACACTCCCTCTTTTCATAACTGGCTAACATATGAAAAACCATTTAGCCTTACGTATATCTTGACTAGTCAGCTGAACTGTTATTAGAACTTTCAACTTTGCTTGTTATTTGAAATTTTCATCTTTGTTTAATACAATCAAAATCCAGTAAAACTTTGGGAGTATTGATGGTTTTCTGTAAGATTTATTAATATATGAGGGTCTTTTTTCAAACCTTTCCATATTTTTCTGTGTGCTTACACTGATTATTATAATTAAATATTTCTTCTAGCTTTTCTAAAGCAGAATTTATATTAACAAATTCCAAATCCCGATAGCTTACCATCATGTGCTTGCAATATTGTGCTTTTTAAAATCAACACATGACTTGTAATGTATATGTAATGAATGGATAATATCACCATTTTGAAATTATAGATTTTCAAGGAATAATAGTTTTGTCATAAGAATATTTAGAAATAATTTAGGCTGCAATTTAGAAGCTTTAAAATTATGTGCTAATCAAAAGGAAGAAAAAAACCTATGTCCTGTGTTTTAGTTTTCTTGTAAGGGAAGCCTGTAACTTCCTACATCAAGAGAAATTCCAACACTTTCAATATGGGACAGATTGAGAAGATAGTTACAACGACTAAAAGGAAGCAACATATTCTCCTAATTATAAAACAAAATATCTAATCCAGACACCTAGTCCCTAGGTAAATCTTACGCTGGAAATAGCTATGGGTATTTAGTATAGACTATATTATATTATTATATAAAGATATCTTATCTGTTGGCATTTTAAGGATTAACATTTCTATGCCATGGTAACATTGCCCTGCTATAGTTCAATAATTTTCCAGAAGGATACAATATTTTATGTAATATCAAAGAGGAGTAGAAGGCACCATACAGAAGAACATGAAGGATAAAACATATACAATGGTTTAGGAAACTAATTTAAAATTTGACAACATACACAGTGTTAAAATTGTTACACTTTTCACTTCTTCATCTTCAAGAAGAATAAAGAGGTTCTATCATTCATTAAACTCAGAAAAACAGAACTCATAATAATATCCATCACATTCCTAATGGCATTTTATAAACAACAACAAAATTTTTTTTTCAATAATGTTCCTTAACCCCTATGTGGCTGGATACCCAGTTCATGAAATCATAGCGCCTAAGTCAATTACACCTAAAGCCTTTGACAGTTTGAGTTTCAAGGTATGTCAAGTTGCAAGGCATAAGCACAGGTGATAAGCTCACATAGTCCATGTGGAGGAAACATCTAAGTTTTGAGAAAAATTAAGATAATTATTAGATTTATGACTTTGTCATTTTTCACTCATTTACACAAACACTGAAAGACTGGGTAAGAGAAATGGAAGTGAATAAGAAAAAAGTACTTCCTCTCAAAATAATGCAGTCCAAAATCCTAGAGATAAATACTGTGACCCAATAACAAAAATAAAAGACTCTAGACTCTATTTTATTCTCAGCATTAACTCATGATACATGTTGCTTCAGCTAATATTTGTAAATTACCTCTTTTCTCTGTTTTTCCAAGCACCTTATCTTTTGTTCAAGAGAACTTGTCAAGTTCTTTCTGCTTGATGATTGATCATGCTTAAAACAAACAAACAAAAACAAAAACAAAAAAAAAAAAAAAGAAAGAGAAATTGTGAAACAAAATCTTCTATAAAATAAGCAGGAGAAATGTTGTCCTTCACAAACTCTATGCATTTGGCTAACTCTCCTATGGTGATTTATAAAAATATCTTATTCTAGGGGTAACAATCCTCACACCATTATTCCTTCATAGAGACCTGTTGATGAAGAAGCATTATATTATATTTCAAATTCCTTTATGTGAATTAATTAACAAAATAATTCTCTAATAAATTAAAAATGTATACATTAGTCAAACAAGAAATTAGGATTTTATGAGTTTGGATTTCAATCTTTTTCCCAAAAAGGAAATTCAGAGTATAATGCTTATGGAAATCAGGTAAGTTTCATGGATACATTTTGGGTATTTACATAGTAATAAACATTTCTAAAATGTCATTTCTGTAGACATGTCCATATCTGAAGAGTGGCCCTGACAAAAGTCAGAGGAATGACAGAATCATCAAGAAAAACAGACAAAGACATAAAACTAAAAGGCAGCAAATCCATTCTAAGACTGTAATGAACTAGCTACCTCAGTGTCCTTCATACAATTATGTTATACAGAGATTGACATAGATTATCGGCATTGTGCAATTTTAACCAGCCCTTTGAATAAAGCCAGTAGGTTATAAGTTTAAATAATAAATCATTGGCACAACGAAAAAGTTAACCACCTTTCTTTTCAGTTTTTTTTTCCCCCTCAGTGTTGGGGGTATTTATTTAAAGAAAGCACAAATGCTCTGGAAACTGTGGGCCATCTGTCTAAATGGACCACCAACAAAGCTCACTTAAGTGCTGTTTTCTCTATAGTAACTCAATAGTCTTGTTACCATCTCATCTCTGAGTCATATAAACAGTACAACAAATCTGGTGATGAGGGTAGTCCTAAATCTGCTACTTAGTTTCAAGCTCAATAGTTATGGAAATTAATTAAAGATATTCATGAACAATTAAATATTTTCAAAACATGTTGGCTTTTGCCAAAAGCACTTACAGGGAGTGTTCTTTTACAATCATCATGGGGTTTCAAGGACTTTTTTCATTAGAAATGATTTATAAAACTATTTTTCTATCTTTTCTCTGCTTACCTATGTCTCACTCAATATTTTAGGGCTGGATCACATGTTACATCTTTATAGAAGCTGCCCTTAGTTTTCTTAGCTTCTTCCTAGACCCATGTACAGTTAAGACCTTATTTTATTTTATTTTATTTTATTTTTAATTTTTTTTAATGTTTACTTATTTTTGAGACAGAGAGACAGAGCGTGAGCAGGGGAGGGGCAGAAAGAGAGGGAGACAGAATCTGAAGCAGGCTCCAAGCTCTGAGCTGTTGGCACAGAGCCTGATGTGGGGTTTGAACTCAGGAGCTGTGAGATCATGACCTGAGCTGAAGTCGGACACTCAACTGATTGAGCCACCCAGGCGCCCCTAAGACCTCATTTTAAAAGATATTCTTCCATGTGTCTATAAATTCAGAATTATTCTATTTGCTTCTGACCTCAAGAAGCTGGTTTGTCTGAGTTCCAGAAGTAACATCAAAATCCAGGTGACAGATATGTTGGGTCTTAAAATTGGGCTTTCCCTTTTTTAGGAAGTCTAGACTCATTCTGGATCAGAACAGATTGAATATTAGGTACCTTTGATCTGGAAAATGCTGTGAGCCAACTGTATGTTGTGTAACCTGAGCTCAGCAAAGCAGAGATACAGTGAGACCAGATTCCAGATCAGTGGTTCTTACTATAAGAACGCATAGAAGTCACTATGGAAGCGTGCAAAATGTAGGGCACCACGAACACTGAAAAAGAATTTCTGAAAAGGGAATCATAGCGCCTCCATTTTTTTTTAATAGACTTTATTTTTTTAGAGCAGTTTTAGGTTCACAAGAAAATCTAGCGGAAGGTGACAGAGTTTTCCCATATGCCTTCTACCCCCACACCTACACCTTTATCAACATCTCCCACCAGAGTGTTACATTTGTTACAATTGATGAATAGTTACTGACACATCACCCAAATCCATAGTTTACTTTAGGGTTCATTCTTAGTGTTGTACATTCTATGAGTTTGAACAAATGTTTAATGACATTATAGTATCATATAGGATAGTTTCACTGCCCTAAAAATCCTCTGTGCTCAGCGTATTTATCCCTTCTCTACTTTAAATAAATTTCAGAGGTTACAGTGATTCACACTAAAGTTCAAGGTTCTCCTATTTCAGACCTTTCTTGGGAACACAGATTTGGGGTCCTTAAAAAGTTCCCTTGCTATTTGTGATAGAGACAAAAAAAATCTGTGTCTAGCAAACATTTGTATGATTTAGCTTTCGGGGAATCCAGATTAAGATTAAGTTAATTATATACTGTGCATTTTTTTTTTTTTTTTTTTTTTGCCATATATAACTTTCTCTGGAAAGAAATAGTAAAACTTTTGGACTTTGATTTTTTATTTGTAAATAAGAGTTACTGAAAAGCTAGATACTAAATCTGCAAGTGAGAGAGAGAAAGCACAGTAATAAGAATTGTTTAAAAGCCATAAATGTATCACCAGGAGTTTCTCTGGAGATTAATCAACATTTATTTTACTATGGTTCATATGTCTCAGGTATGTATTAAAATGGAACAAAGTCAATCAAACACAAAATTTGGGGAAATTTTTCATTTGTATTTGCTTTGCTTTCCAGTTGCTAATGAAGGTATCTGATGTTTCAATAAACACAAAGATTTTTAGTCATTAGTTCTACTAAGGGCCCCACTTACAGTACAATTATTCCTTATATGGTGCAATGTGTGTTTAAAGTGTCTGGGCATTTCTTTCTCATTTACCATAACACCTGGACCAACTTCTAAGATATTCAAATCCTGACACGCTAAATTAAGTATCTAAAGAACAAAAGAGTTCCCTTAATTTGCTATTGTATGTTGGCTTATCTCTAAATAGAACTTTAAGAAAGAACATTCATTCATTCATTCATTCATTCATTCAGTTGGGTAAGTGTTGCAGTAACCAGTAACCAAACAAAAACTATGGTATTCATTGTAGGTCCATAAATATTTTACTAGGGATACTTTATTGCTATATTGTATTCTATTTCCAACCGTACAAATATTCTTTTTGAAATTTATGTTGAACCAAATTTCTTTAAATCAAGAGCAAAATATGGAGCCCACAGAACTGGGGAGCTGTAGGGCCTTTGCACAGGATTTAATCTCACTTTGTAAAAGAAGAAATGGAGCTCAGAGGGATCAAAGAAAATGCAACAGTCACCCAGATACTTTTTCCTCCTTAAATAACATTGATTAAATACAAAGCAAAGGGGTGCCTGGATGGCTCAGTCCGTTGAGCATCCGACTTCAGCTTAGGTCATGATCCCCCTGTTAGTGAGCTTGAGCCCCAGGTCGGGCTCTGTGCCGACAGCTCTGAGCCTGGAGCCTGCTTCATATTTTACTTCTCTCTCTCTCTCTCTCTCTCTACCCCTCCCAGGCTTGTGTTCTCTCTCTCTCTCTCTCTCTCTCTCAAAAATAAATAAACATTAAAAAAAGTTTAAAAAAATACAGAGCAGCTATTATCTAAAGAAAGCAAAGTAGCCGTTTCTACTCTTATCCATCATTGCATAATTAACCATTAAAAATGCAATTGATGCTATATATGGTCAATTCATCCCCTAAAGATGTATTCTTACCTCTCCGTGCTCCGAAGAACTTTCTGCAGCACTCATTCTAGTTGTGCCCTGTACGCAATATGCCATGGAAGCTGTTTTTCCTGGAGTCTTGGAAGACAGAAGGAAAAAGAGAAAGAAAATGTCTCTTGTGGTATCTTTTAAAGTGAAACCAAATATACAAAATTTTTAAAAGACCGCACTGTTAACTCATGGTGGAAAAGAACAGCAATTGTTTTTCATTAAAAGTGAACAGAAGTGACTCTGTATATGAATTACACAGAATAAGGTTATAAGCACAGCATCTGTGATTTTAACTTTTCTTCTCTTCCAAATAGGGATTTCCCAGGATGTCTCAAGTAGGCAGGCTGTGACTAAGGGAGAGGCCGATTAGCCTCACTATGGTATGTAAATTGTCATTCTTCCTTTACTGGCAGTTTCTCCCACTGGAGGAGGAAGTTACCACAGAAAGCCTGGGCAAACCAAGTCTTTCCTCAGTAGCCAGACTGCCATAACTTCATTGTATTTCCCAGAGAGTTAGGTAACTATTGACTTTTTGACAACTCGGTTACTTGCTTCCCTGAAGGCAAGATTTTCTGGCAATGCCTTCTAACTGTGAGCTTAGCTGTGTGGAACTTAATGAGTCATCCGTAATTCTGTACGTGCTACTAATTCCTATGGAACTAAAAGAGAAAATTCATTAGAGCAAAAATGGGCATTGTTTGGAAAGCTAATGTTTTATACTGGCAGAAAGTTTAAACTTGGTTCTCAAGTTTAAGACTGTCTTGATGGTAATTTGTTAAGTCCAGATTTCTCCATGATCCATTTGCGGTTCAATCTTTTGTTTTTTTGGCACTAATATTTTAGTGTTCATGAGTTGACTCATACGGTATTGAGGGAATGAAATACTGGGTAATGCAGATAAAAGCGTGCAAAGATGATGCTTGGAGCTACACAAATGAGTCATGGTAGAACAGAAGACCTCATTCCAGACTTGGAGGAGAGGGACCACAGAAGAGCCAGGAATACAGAAAGAAAAGAATGTGTTGCTGAAGGAAGAAAACAAAGAATTTACAGTCAATTACTTAATTTACATTTTTGTTTACACCTTCCTATGAGACAGCCACTTGTATGCAGGATAAATCCTACAATTCCTGAAATTCAAATTCTTTAAAAGAGAATGATGAGTATCTAAGATGTGGCTGTTGTCTTTTTTTTTTCCTACTTCATATCTAGCGCCACTTTCTAACCCTGCCTGTGATCCAGCCATCCTGAACCCCCTTCATTTCCTGAAACAAGCCATGTACCTACCACCTGCTGCTTTCTCTGGCTGGAACATTCCCCTGTCTGGGCCCCCTCCAACCAGTTGACCTGGGAAATCTGCCTAATGCTTCTCTTACCCCATAACCTTATTTGATCTCCTTTTACCAACCAAGCAGAACCTTTACTTAGCATTTACATAGTGTATTTACACGTTTGTAAGTTCACCTCCGTATCTACAGTACTGTGACACACAGCACATATTCAACACATTCTGCTGAGTGAATAAATTGATGAATATCTACATGCCACATTTATAGACTTTTTGCTGTGTGTGTGTATGTATACATGGTTTTGTTTTTTGCTAGTTTCTTGGTCTGGTTTGGGGGTACACCTGTGAAATGGAGTGATATTTCCTTAAGGCAATATCCAAAAATGCAGGTGGGAATCAAATTGTTCTGATTTCTAAAAGTAAGAGTTATGACTCACATATGATCTGATTTTAGGGGACATAAGCAGAGATTTCCTGGAGACTGACACTTCATTAACACTAAAACCTGCTCATCCAAAAAGAAATAGAAAACTCTAACATGAAAATAGTTTCTTCCAGGGGTGCCTGGGTGGCTCAGTTGGTTAGGCGGCTGACTTTGGGTCAGGTCATGATTTCTCAGTCTGTGGGTTCGAGCCCCACTTTGGGCTCTGTGCTGACAGCTCGAAGCCTGGAGCCTGCTTCAGATTCTGTGTCTCCCTCTCTCTCTTTGGTCCTCCCCGCTCCCACTCGGTCTCTCTCTCTCCCTCAAAAATAAATGAATATTAAAAAAAATAAAATATTTTCTTCCAAACGCTATCCCCCACAACATAGTTATATATACATAGAGATAGAGATAGAGACAGAGATAGAGATAGAGCTACAGAGATAGAGATAGAGATAGAGATATATAGATGTAGTTCAAGGTTCCTTCCAGCCTTATCTGTGTATTTGGTAGTAATAACCCAGTGGATATGGTAACATTGACCTAGAAAAGTAGTTGGAAAGATCATTTCTTGACAAAAAGTACAGTGCTTGGCCTTGGTGCCTTTTGGGTCTCCTCTGTACAGTATCCTGATGCATACTCAACTGTTTCAGCACAGCGTGGTGTGATGGCTTCCATTGAATGGAAATCCTATACCATTACATTTTTCATTACAATTCCTTTGTGTCTTCTGCTATGCAGTTTAACAGCAAACAGATTTTCTATTAGCTTCAGAGAGACATGTGGTAATTTATGAATTAACAATAACTCTTCTGGAGAGCCCCATGTTTGGATTGAGAAAATAGGAGCTTGCACTAGGCCAGTCTTAGAAATAAACTGGACATTTTCTGTTACATATACCCTTCTTACCTCACCTCCAGCCCGCTTACATGTACTATGTACTTAAGAGGATGATTCTTAGGGGTACCTGGGTGGCTCAGTTGGTTGAGCATCCAACTCTTGATTTTGGCTCAGGTCATGATCCCATGGTCAGAGGATCAAGCCTTGTATTGGGCTCCACCCTGAGCGTAGGGTCTGCTTGAGATTCGCTCTCTCTCTCTCTCTTTCTCTCCCACTCCCCCATTCATGCTCTCTCTTTCTAAAAAAAACAAAAAAAGAGTCTGGCTTTCAGTCAAGCTTTGTTTTGTGAGAAGTCTTACTAGCTGCAATAACTCTCAGAGAAAAAGACGTGTTTCCAAGGGGATTCTGAAGAGCCTTCATTTTTCAAGTCACTAAAATATTACAAAGAGAAAAATAATTAACAAAGAGAGATATGGTGAAGAAAAAGGACCAAAGAACTACCAGCCACTAGTTAGTTTGTAACTCTCATCTGAGTTGATGATAATTCTCTCAGAACTAGTCTAAGACAGATCATCACAGTTCTACAAATGCTAGGAGGCATTCTTTATCAGGTAAAATAAACATACCCCCCTTTTTTTTATTATCCTTTTAGAATGAGGGTTGAAAACCTCTTTTGCTTCCTGAATCTATTTGCATGAATTTTTAAGTGAGTGTGTTATCCAGGCAGGACTGAGAGCCTTGTCTGGTGACAAAAAGGTCTGACTCTTGACTCAGGTCATCTAGATTCATATGTTGGCTCTCCCATTCACTACCCGTGACATTGGGCATGATGCTTAAGGCCTCTAAGGTGCAACTTCCACATTTGTAAAATGAGAATAGTAATAGTGTCCTTCTCCTAGGGGCCTAATAGTGTCGTCTTGCTACTTGCGAGAACACATATAAAAACTTAGATACTACTGCTAATAATATGATCTTAAAGATAGGGGGGCATTGATCAAATTATTTGTGCAACAAATAATATGAAAAAAGGAAAGGACCATCGATAATTTACGTTTCACTTGGCACTGAATGGATGCCAAAGGAAAATAAGCAAAGGTCCCTGCTTCCAATTAAATTAATATGTATACACATAATATATATCTGCTTGCCTGCAAGAATTCAGAGAGAGAGCTCACTCCCAGGCTTAATCCTTATGGAAGGAGCTGTACTTTCTGCTGGGCCTTGAAGGGTGGATTGGATTTTGATAGATGGTAAAAGCTGAGGTATATTGCTATAATGTGAACAACATAAACAGAACGGAAGTGGACAAACCTAAGTATAAAGAATTGTAAGGAGCCCACTGTAACTAGAGTAGAGCTCATCTAAAGTTGATTAGGATCGAATTGTGAAAGACTTTAAATTTCACATTGAGAAATTTGGAGATTATTGCGTAGGCCAGGGGGAGCCACTGAAGATCCCTGAGAAAAGGAATTTTACATGATCAAAGTAGTGTTTTCATAAAAATAGACATCGATTTATGCATTATGTAACAAATGAGTGAGATTGAGAACTGCAATACCACTTCGTAGATATTATCAAAAACAATATTTGAAATATTTAACAGCGTGTGGTAATCCAGATATTTAACAATCAGTTCATCTAGGGCACTCAGAATGAATCAGTAACATTCCTATATTAATTGTCTTCTTGTCATCTCTATCTGGATTTACCTCTTTCTCTGCTTGCGTAAAACCTATTTCCTGATCTTCCCCATAAAACTTGTCTTCCCCATTACAGTCAATGGTGACTTTCACGCTCTATATTACAAATCTTGGAGTTTATATATTTGATTCCTCTTTCTCACGCAACCTGCATCCAATTTATCTGAACATTTTGCAGGCACTTCAAAAGTATACCAGAAAGGAGAGCAACACATTGGCACAAGACCCAATTCAATGAGAGAGTGGCAAGGTGAAATAGACATGCCTTTTAATAACTTCTTCAAAATGAGAACTTTAGGGTTTGTGTCCTGATTTTATTCACATGAAAATTTTTTTTTAAATTTTTTTTTTCAACGTTTATTTATTTTTGGGACAGAGAGAGACAGAGCATGAACGGGGGAGGGGCAGAGAGAGAGGGAGACACAGAATTGGAAACAGGCTCCAGGCTCTGAGCCATCAGCCCAGAGCCCCACGCGGGGCTCAAACTCACGGACCGCGAGATCGTGACCTGGCTGAAGTCGGACGCTTAACCGACTGCGCCACCCAGGCGCCCCTGCATGAAAATTTTTAGAGAGCATCCAATAGGGGCTGAAATCTGACTTCGTGTCACATCCTACCTCTATGTTTACTAGTTATGTGACCTTGGGAAGACGCTTAGCATCTTTGGACTGATCAAGCCACCTGCATCCCTTACATGGATTATTGCAATAACCTAATAGCCTCTGTGCTTCCACTCTTGCTCCCTTCCTCCATCTATTATCAATATAGTAGCTATTGTGAGTCTTTAAGAACATGTCATTTCATGTCACTTCTCTGCACAAAACCTTTCAGTGACTTCTCATCTCACTCAGAGATGAAAGCAGAACTCTGTAGAGTGTCCCACAAGACCAAATACACTGTAGCCTGTGCTTCTCTGGCCTCTTAGTATTCTTCCTTTTGCTCACTCTGCTCTGTGTCCTGTACACACTGCTGCCCCATGAGCCTGTTATGCACACTCCTTGTTCTCTCTGCTTAGAACTTCTTTTTCCTAAGTATCCACATGGCTCATCCCTTCACCTTCAATAGGTGATTGCTTAAATGTCACCTGTTTCTTGAGTTCTTACCTGACCTCCTAATATAAAATTACTCTCCAACCCAGCATTTTCTATCTACCTTTCCTTCTGTATTTTTCCATAGTACTATATATAAGATACTATATATTTTTCTTCTTTGTTGCTCTCCACCATTAGAATGTAAACTTCATTGACAATAATTTTTGTCCCTTGTGTTCATTCCATATTTCTCAAATCTGAAATAATGCCAATTATTTTAGTACCTACTCACATGCACATAATGTTCAGACACACATAATGGCCCCTCCTCCCCAAAAACTAAATCAAGAATATTCCTGAATCAGCTATCTTCTTAAGAGACTATGAAAGATATAAAGATCAGAATTTCAGCTTCTTAGCCTCAAAACTAGTAAATCACCTCTCTTTCAGACCCCAAGCCTGGGCTTGGACTAAGAGAGTTGGGTGAGAGAGGAGTCCCAAATCCTATAACTTCATGGGGGCTAAATGCTTATGTGTCTCCAGCTTGTAACTCTGAAGCAATTTTTTCATGCAGTTTACAAGTGTTGCTTGAAGTCTGTTTCCACTATATACTTTTAGTTTTTAGTGCATCTCAGATACATCTTAGGGCAAATTGACTTTTGCCAACTAGTCTGTAGTCTTTACAAAATTGCAGACTTTATGCAACTTCCATGTCTGAAGATTTCTCAGCACTGCACAAAGTATTAAAGGATCTGAGCCAGTTTGACCATCAGTCCCCCTCTGAAGTCTCCCTTGGCTCTCCAAAGTAGTGTTAGTTACTTCCTCCTTTGTGATCCCAGGGTGCTCTGTGAGGTATCACTTCCAGTATTTACAGTAAAACAGTCATGAATTTTATGTACCTTTCTTTTCTGTGAGACTGTAAGCTTCTTGAAGGTAGTAGACTCAATTTTTATCACTTGAACATAGGGAACTAACATAGTACCTTCAGAGTTCAGAGTAGTGATACTGTTCATTTTTATTGAATGAATCAGTTTACGCATGAATTTTCAGTAGGAAATCATAACACACCTATGCTTCTCGTAATACAGTTCAGAGGATAACGACCACAGTGATATACAAAGTTATACACTTTGCCTCAAAATCAAAAAAGATCAAGTAGGAATATCAATGTATTTTTTTTAATTTTTTTCAACGTTTTTTATTTATTTTTGGGACAGAGAGACAGAGCATGAACGGGGAGGGGCAGAGAGAGAGGGAGACACAGAATTGGAAACAGGCTCCAGGCTCCGAGCCATCAGCCCAGAGCCTGACGCAGGGCTCGAACTCATGGACTGCGAGATCGTGACCTGGCTGAAGTCCGACGCTTAACCCACTGTGCCACCCAGGCGCCCCTCAATGTATTTTTTTTTAAACTGTTCTATTTCATTCACTTTTTATTCACTTTATTCTCTTTATGTATAAATATTTTACCCTTTCCTATTTTGGTTATATGATCTATCTCTCTATCTATCTATCATTTATCTATATCTTTCTACCTATCCATATCTATGTATCTATATCTGTATCTGTATCATCTATATCTATCTCCATAAAAATCCCCCTTTAATTTTCTCTTACTCTTGATTATTATTTAATAAATAATCAATACAAATAATTGTACAAGCTATGGGGGAACTTTTGTTATTTTTTTAATGTTTATTTATTTATTTATTTTGAGAGAGAAAGAGTGTAAGTGGGGGAGGGGCAGAGAGAGAGGGGAAGAGAGAATCCCAGGCAGGCTCCAAGCTCAGCATGGAGCCAGACCTGGGGCTTGATAGCACTACCATGAGATCACAACCTGAGCCAATATCAAGAGTCAGATACTAAGTGACTGAACCAGCTAGGTGTCCTACTATGCGGGAATTCTTAAAAGGCATAAATGTGATCTTCAGTAATATTTCCTAAATGTGCACAGTGCTTTTTACATCTTAAGAGACAAGTTAATATCTTGAAATATTAACTGATGATCCCTCCAAATGAACACTGCTCTTTGTTTTATGTAACCACTCCTTTGTTTATTTGGTTAATGGTATCTTTTGTCTCCAGCACTGATTAAATTTGCTGTAAATGCAAAGGGAGAAACAGCCCTGTTCAACCTGTCATTTTCAAAATAGACTCTCCAAACTCTGGAGACCAAAACCAACTTTGAAAACCAAAGCTTTGAATTGCAAAAGCTAGTATTTTTTTCCTGAAAATTATGTTAAAAAAATTTAAAGACTAATTCCTTTCGTGCAGTTTATTTTGGAATACCTCAGAAAATAATGTGGATTTTATTTGATTGATCCAAAATCAAATGTGGATTGATTGATGGAAAAAGGGGTGAGTAAGTGGATAGATGTGTGGTAAATAAGTAGAGAAAAACATTGGTGGCAACACTGAGGTTGTGGACACATAGGTGTATGTCATAAAATCCTTTCAAGTGGCTATCCTTTCAAGTGGTTTCATGGCCTGAGGGAAACGAGGAAGATCAGAGTAAAAGAGTATCTGGATGGTTTTGAGGGTTCATGAAGAAATGGAGCCCTATTCCCCTACTTCTAGGGACTCATCCATCATGTATCCAATTGCCCAAATTGAACAGCAAAGAGCAGAGACAGCTTTAGCCTCACCCTTGGGTGAAGCCTGGGCAAAGGGCAAGTCTTGAAGAGAATTTCTCCATCCCATCATGGTACCTTGCTGAGATTTTGTGGCATGTCTAGGTAGAGAGGTCCTAAGACAGGTCAACCCTAATGTGCTGTGGAAGCAGAACCAGAAATTTGCTACCTTCTTGAGAAAAATGTAAAGGTGGTCAATTGAGGAAGATGGAATATTTACCATATGGCCCTGAGGATAGGAGATGAATTGAATTGTATGGAAGCTTGAGTGACTGCAGTGAGGATATAGGTCAATGAAAAGACCATAAAGAGTACTTTAGATTAATCCCAATGGCATCGTGAGATGGCGGATTATTGAAGCCTAAATGTTTTCACCCTAAAGTGGTCAAAAAAATACAGGACTTCCAGATAAATTTGGATTCCAGATTTTTGTTTATGTATAACTATGCCCCATCCAATATTTTGTTGTTTGTATGAAATTCAAAGTTAACTGGGTATCCTGTACTTTTATTTCTACATCTGACAATGCTACTCCACTTGGATTACGTCACAAAATCTGCTTCACAGACCCTAGGTTCCATTATGGGGAGAAGGAGGGAGAGGAGAGAAGTTTTGCAATATGAAATTGCCTGAGAAAACAGTAAAATGACTGACATTTCCTGTAGCCAACCAGATTAAATTATCTTCTATGAGATAGGATGGGGGTCCTAGACCAAAGGTAAATTCAGTTTAGAAAAAAAAATATGTATATATATATTATATATACATATATATGTATGTATATGTACATGTATATGTATATATATAATATATATATATATTATATATAATTTCACACACATGAGCTCTGTGGTTTGGAACTTTTTATTTGCTTTAATTTGAACTTCATAACAGCCCTATAAGCTTGTCAGGAAAGGTATCTTTGATGGTAACAAAGATTAAGTTGAAATTTAGAGATGGTAACTGACTTGAATTTAATCTTTTCTCTTCTTTTCTCCCTTACCACTCCATATTAATGCAGATTGCTTTATTTTTATCCTACTTAGCTCATGCATTGACCTCAGTTTCATTCATGTATATATTCTTATAACAAATATTTATTGATTATGAACTATGGATTTGGGACTATGCTAAGTACCAAGATATAAAGATGCACAAAACAGACATGTCTTTCACATATTTTCTGTTTTTTGACTATAAATCTGAAGATCAGAGGGACCACTGCATTGATGATGACATTGTTTCTGTGTCATTTCATAATTACCAAGTAATTAGCTTGGACATTTTATGTAGAAGAGACTACTTTCTTCTTGAGACAATACATTCCAACATCATATACATAGATTTAGGTACAATTCTTAAATAAAAATATAACTAAGTATAATTAAGAAAAAGCATGTGTATATAAAGATGATGCTGGAATCGGAGGAGCCTGTGGTGATAACTCAGTGGAAACACAGGTGATGCAAAGAGTGTGTATTAGGAAGGTTTTGTCTGAAAATGAGCCTGACTCAAAAGAAAATATGCTAGTCTGAAAAATTGCAAATATTTTCTAATTGCTCTTTAGTGATGAAAAAAAGTATTTTAAAAAGTAAAGCTTCCTCACTGAAAGGGAAAAAAAAAAAGAATTGATCTCAGTTTTTGCTACTTACCCCAGAATCCTGTAGGAAAAGACATCTATAAACTTTATGGGTCGAGCCTTATTTTCCCCACAAGTACAATATAAAGTAAAAAAAGTCTTAATACATTTCATCTAGAAGGTAGCCATTATAATGATATGAGCATTCTTCAGTGAGAGCTGACAGTGCCCACTTGGCTAGTACTTTTCCCACACTAGTGAAAAGAAGTTGTGATCAACCAAACTATAAGTGGGAAGTCTTGCCTGAGAAACAAGGCTTTTGAGACATTGGATTCCAAAATCCAGCCAGGCAGGGTTTAGAAGTCCTTATGAGTGATCTACAAACTGTCACAAAACTAAACAGATCACGAACATAAAGAACACATTTGCTTAACAACTCTTACGAACATATGACTCACAATACCTCCGAAGCCAAATATTTCACTTCTTTAATACTATCACAAGTTTTCAAATTTCTTAACCCAGAGGCTTATGTTATTCTTCTTGCATAATAAAGAAGACCTAGCTAAAGTTTTGTTTTTTTTTTTTTTTTTCAAATTTGCTTGTTGAAATCATACAAGTGTGGGAGAAGACAATCAAAGGCAGAGTAATAATTCTAAAAGGAAGGATCACACCTTTGACCTGTTCAGTAGAAACCCTGAGATTCTGAATTCTCTTTCTTCTCTTTGCAGACTCCTGGATACCTTACATTCTTTTAATCAGTTGGAATTATAAAATCAATTATAATATCCACCCAGTTGTCACTCTTCACTCCAAGTCTTGGTGGCTTCCTCCAGCAGCCACCCCGCTTCCACCCCAACTCTTACCCCATGTTGTCATGCTGTTCTTCCAGACCCAAGTGATCAAAACTGGAGCTGCCAGAATTATTATTTTCACTGAGGCAGAAAGAATACTCTTCCACCTATTGCTTCCATCTTTCAAAGGACAACCTGCATCTTCCAGTTTTCTGTAACTCCCTTTCTTGTGGAACTTGGGGCAAATCCTCCCAGCAATGGAATGAGCAACATTTGAGTAAGGAAAAGAGTGTCCTTCTCAAAAGTGTTTCAGTTTATTGCTTCACTTCTCTTACCCCAAACGGATGCCTCTCAAATGTTAGGGAGAGCTTTTGCCTTCCTTCTTTTGTAAGAGTTAATTCTTGCATCTTAGAGTGCAGTTTTAGCTTACAGACCCGTGTCTCTATTTTCTGTTGTGCCAGGTGGTATACTTTACTATAAAATAGAGTTCAAGATGGGCATACACAGCAAGATCTCTGTATCTGGACATGTACCTGATAATCATGCATTGTGGAAGGCTTTAAAAATCCTTGTTATTAATGGAAGAAAGAATAAGTCTTAGACTAGCCATGGAATCAATTTAACTCTGGAAATATTTTTGGGAAACATAACTTGGCTTCTTTACCCACTAACCTGTTTAGTTTTGAAGTTTGATTATACTTTGAGAATTAGAAGACTCAAAACTAATAGCTGCACTTACAAATGGAGAAAGATACATGGCTCATGTAAGTGACTTCACCCAGGTTGCCAACACCGAGCTTCAAGCACAAGGTGTGGCAGCTGAGCTAAGATAGGCCTTCTTGGTGCCTGGGAACATGCAGGCAGAGCTTAGCTAGCCAACTGTGCAGGCATTTCCTAATGAAGAGTTAACAAATACTCATGTAACAACACATATTTTTCTGTTAGGAAGAAAAAAAAGGATTAAAACATTCCAAAGCCATCACTACTGAAATTAGACAATGGGATTCAAAGAAGCTACTCATTATATGAGAAAAATGGAAAAAAAATGGAGGGGGTTCAAGGTCACCCTACTACCATAAAAATAATGGTGATGGTGATGGCAATAATGCTATGCTTGTTTAGTTTAGCTCTTTATACTTATGAAATGCTTTTACTTTTTCACTCACTTTGTATTCTTATCGCAATCCAATTTACAAATGAGAAAACGAGATTTAGATCATCAAAATTGTATTTTGATAAAGAATACTAGCTTAGCTTTCAAAAAAAGGGAAATAAGGAAGAGGAAATTAGCTTTTTTTTTTTTTTAACAATGTGGTTACAGAAAACGTGTGTCAGCTTACTGTATTTTGCAGGAAGTTTTTCCTTTATTGTCTTTCCAAGTGTCATAAGTTTATATTACTCTCTGAATCATCAAAAGAATTTTCCCAGGGCTTTTTACATTGGGAAGAATGTCTGGATCTAGAATTTGTCCTCAGTTACTGGGAAATCCTCCCTCAACTTGTGCAAAGTTACTAAAAGCCAATTTGGGGTACTGCCTCTCAGTTAAAACAAAATAGAATCCAGAGACAAAACAAGGTTCTTAAGCACATTCAATTCTAGTGAATCTTATTAAAATTTGGACAGTTTTCTTTCTCACTCCCAAGTTGCATCCTTGTTTCTAAGAATTACTGGAAATAGGGGTGCCTGGGTGGTTCAGTCAGTTAAGCATCTGACTCTTGATTGTAGCTCAGTCATGATCTCACGTTTCATGAGATACAGCCCCGTGTCAGGCTCCATGCTGATAGTGCAAAGCCTGCTTGGGGGTCTGTCTCTCCCTCTCTGTCTGCCCCTTCCCTCTCTCTCACTCTCTCAAAATAAATAAACTTAAAAAAAAATAATTACTGGAAATATATTTGTCCAAAAAATACACTTTAATTCTTCTCTCATTTTCTTTTGTATTTAAAGACCTACAATTATAGGGTCCCAAATTAATATTCATATATTAATTTTCTCATAGCATTAGGACCGTGTCTTGGTTTAGTGTAACTCATACTCAACATGCATTTTGTAATTTGAATATTTTTCTTACTTAGGCAATTATTTTTCTTTTGTTTACCAGACTTTTGATGCCCTTTGTTTGCCAACCGTCTACTTCAACTGTCCCAGCATGCTCTCATACTGATGGAGTTTCTCATGGTCATCAATAATGTTTCTCTGTTTCCTCAAAGTACAGTCCCCTTTCCTCAAAGTACAGTCAGTCTGTTCATTTTCTCTTCTAGTAATCCTCCCTCTTATTCTTGGCAAAGGTAGTTGGGCAAAAAGGGAACTTGACATATGTCTCAGGTTCTTTCATTAAAACATGTCTCCTTCATTCAGCAACACTTTTCCCATCTCATAAACTTATAAAGAAATTCATTTTCTGCTCCTGGAAAGGAAGTATACTGTACTATTACTCTTATTGTTATTTCATCCAGTGGAAAACAAGAGACACCCCCAACTGTCACTCTGTCATTGGCTCACTCTTGTCTTACACCAAAAAGAAATTTTCTTATGCTTTTTCCAGTTCTATCAATATCTCAGTGAGAATGTAAAAGTTTTCATTTTGTTTTGAATGTAGAAGTCCCCCTGTAGAGTGCTTTTGGGTAAATAGTAACTCAGCCAAGATTCCAGCTGGAAATTAAACTATGTTTACTCAAGGAGTCAAATATTGGAAGATACTTTCAGACGACAATTGAGAAAGATATGCCTGAAATCTATTGGGATGAAAAAGGACTCCCAGGGGTTGTTTTTGGCAAACTTTACTCATAGAGAGAGTAAAAGCACATGTTTGTTTGTTTGCTTGCTTTTGTCTTTGTGGAACATTTTATTAGGGGAGGGTCACACATTCTGACTCTGTCTTAGGCCAGAGGATGACAAGAAGGTGCCAGAAGCACTGGGATCCTGATGGAAGCTTCAGATGGAAGCTGTAAGAACCATATCCAAAGGGCTGCTCCTCAGTGCCTCAGTTTCCCCTTCATGATATGGGAGGGTTATGCTTCCTTCTGGGTTTGAAACACTGTTTCATAAGATAAAAGTAGGTCAAAAGCTACAAAGAGTTTCTCCACTCCCAGGACCTGCTCTGAAGCTCCTACCTCATACTATGGAGCCAGAAAAAGGGAATTTTCCCAAGAAACCGTGTTGCTCACTGGTCCCTGCTGCAGGGGTAGGGGGAGTGCAGCTGTCTCCAAATACCTGGATGCTGGGGCAAGGACAAACGGAGATTCTTGTCTGGACAACATCTTGGTTTTCCAGAAGGGAAAACTGACCTTCCTGAGCCTTCAGGGCAGAGGCAGGGAACTCCAGCCTTGTTCATTCATCACAGTGGCTTGATCCAAGGATATGCTTCAAGTCCAGAGAGGAGGGGTTGCTCTGACAACAACATCACTCCTGATAATAGCTTGAGGTATGGCCCAGTTGCCAAATGATTTATGTGAGGGAGAGGGAATTAAGAGCAGGAAGTTCCACTCAGGATATACAGAACTGAGTTTAGGTCCAGAGTCTAATTTCCATTAGACCGTAGGAAAATGATTTAGCCTCATTATTCCCATCTATAGATGGGTAAGGATTGTATATAAATGCTTTTCAAAGTGCTGGCCCAAAGTAATCACTCAGTAGATGGTAGCTAAAACACCCAAAATAGAAAACCATACACATATCTCTGTGAAACACTGGATCTGTAAGGGAGCATTGGGAGCCTGTGTAGCTAAAATTGGGAAAGAAAAAGCCTTCCCACTGAGGTGGAGACAGGAATAGTGTTTAGCTGTATTTGGCACCCTGGAGGCCATATCCCATGCTGGGCATACTTAGTACAGTGAGTGGTGCCATAGCAGTCCCAGGGTGGTACAGCTGACATCTAGAAGTAGCAGTGATAGGTAAGCACCTGACAACCATTGACAATAATTTAGGAGACCAGAATGGGCAAGAACAAATGGTACTTTCCACGCAAAGGATAAGACTCTGGATCTATGAGTATACCTTTGAGATTCCCCCACAAACTTTGAGAATTACTTGTGGATGGACTCTAGAGGCTGAGTGAAAAGCTAGCTTTATCAAGGTTCATGAAGTCAAACGTGTTGTTTCATACTGATACTTCCTAGAAAAACCTACTTCATGTGACATTTTATACCTCATCCTCAAGAAGTCTGACTGGTGGGGATGATATATCTATACATAAAGGATTAAACACCCAACATGACAAAGTCTATGAATGACCTATTAGGAAGGTAAATTGTTTAGGACAGAGCAGGAGGGGCTCGAGCCACTCTGTGGGACTAGAGAGAGAGGTTAACGGTACAACGAAAAGTTTGAATTGGCATAACAGACAGTTCATCAAATAGGTGGGGAGGCAAGGGTTTCCATAAAGAATAAACAGCACATGAAAAGGCATAGCATATGAAGCTGCATGGTCTCCTAAGGGATTATGGGGTGGCTAGAGCATAAGTTGCATTTTGGAGAGTGGCAGAATAAGTAGAAGACAGCATGACACTGTTAGAAAAATATGCACAGGCTTGGCTTCCTATCTTGAGACTAGAACTTTGCAGCTTCATGAATTTAGGTAACATTTTAAAATTTCTATGAACATTAGTGTTTTTTTTTTTTATCTGGAAAATGAGGATAGAGATAGCCATATTAAGTGTTGTTATAGTTATCAAACATAATATAAAACACCTCCATATCTGTTATGGTCATTGACCCACAAATATTAGATTCTATTCTTACTGTTTTATTCTAAATGTAGGCCAGGACTAGACCCTGGAGGATTTTATATATTAAGTCAAGGCATTTGGACTTTATGATGCAGGTAAGGAAGTCTATTTTTAAGTTCTAAGCACTTGAACAGTAGCAACATCTATATTGGTCAATATGAATTAGTGTGGAGCAACGCTTAAGAAGGACAACCAGTTAGGCATCTTCTGGGGATAGTCTAGCAAGAAATAATGAATATCTGAACCATGATATGGTAGTAAGAATGAAGGAAAAGAAACAAAGTCCAAAGATTTTATGAAGGTAGAAGAGGCAAGAACTTGAGGGTCCAGGGTGAAGGCTGGCCATTATTCTAGGAATGCCTCCTGGAGTTGGGCAGCATGGTAGCCCTGGAGGAATACAGGATTATATTCAAATTTGGATTACTGTGTGAATAATGATCCATTAACTAATGTAGGAAATGTAAGGGGGAAGGAACAAGGAGTTTTAGCAGAAAGGATACTGAATTCACTTTGGAAAATACTGAGTGAAATAGATGTGCATGGAGAAAAGAGCTCCATGTTTAGGAAGTTATGTGTGTGTGGAGTCATCAGCACATATTTTGTAGTTTAATGACCCAAGGACTACATACAGATCCCTGGGTAACACTGATATAACATAAGCAGGTTATGGAAGTGAAAAAGTGAAGGTGAATGAGAAGGAAAGATCAGAGGAAATAAAAGTGTGTGTATAAGGGAGGGGAGATGATGAGAGATTGATTTTATAGTTGTTGATGGAGTAAGACATTTTTAAAAGATTCAATTAGTAAATAGCATCAAATGCATATGAGAAGACAAGTGAAAAATCAGATGCAAAATGACCATTGGATTTATCAAGATAGAGCTTATTGGTGGTGTGACAAGGGGCAGAACAGCCCTGGACACCCTGATCAATAAGCTTGGCTATAATGCCCAAGAATGAGATAGAACATTCCCCATAAAATAATATGGGATCTCACATATGTTTAAAAGTGGAGAAGGTAGAAGAGGCAAGAACGTATTTTAAGCTGGTGAGAGGTGATGGAGATATGGAAGATATAGGAACTCAAATACCATGCAGTGACCGGACTTATCATAAAGTGGTGGCCGTGAAGCTTAACTCCATCCTCACTGCTATTCAGCAACTCATTGCAGTTTTATGCCTCTTTTCTGTCTCCCACTGCCTACTTCTTACCATCCCAATTTCCATATACACTGGATCTCACCTCTCATTTTCTCGCTTTCTCTAAATGTTTTTATCTCACACTTCACAAGGAAAAGGAAACAAAAACAAAAACAAAAACATCAGCTAAGAATCTTCAATCCTTTGCCTGGATGTGTGGTATGTAGGAAAACGAGCACATTTCATCAGGGAAGTGATGAGAGAAGCTGTATCTTAAAGAGAAGTACAAGTTTTAGTTAACTCTCCAAAACAGAGGAAACTGGTTACCAAGAGGATGGCAATGAGGATGTAGAAGAGGCCTTTACCAAATAAGGAGGAATCCAGAAGACAAAATGAACAGAGTTGAGAGGGAAGTCAGTCATGAGCAAATAAATCTCGGGGCTGATAATCAGAGCATATGAGGATTAGGGTACTGGAGGGGATTCAAAGTCTCACCGTAAAATCTTATTTTCAGGAGTAGACAAGAAGGCCACTTGAGAAAAGCATACATTTTTATGAAGAAAGAAAGTCCTAAGTGGGAGTTAGATGTGTATGTGTGAGGGTTGGGAGGATGGGGTAAGATGAGAAGAAAGAAGTGGAGAACTAAACCTTCCTTGGCTCTTAACCATCAGCAGATACTCATTTCTAACTTTAAAAATAGATACTACTGGGGTGCCTGGGTGGCTCAGTTAAGCATCTGACTTTGGCTCAGGTCACGATCTCGTGGTCTGTGAGTTCAAGCCCCGTGTCGGGCTCTGTGCTGACATCTCAGAGCCTAGAGCCTGCTTTGGATTCTGTGTCTCCCTCTCTCTCTGCCCCTTCCCCACTCATGCTCTTTCTCTCTCTCTCTGTGTCAAAAATAAATAAACATTAAAAGAAAAATAAAAAAAAATAGATACTACCTTTTCAGGAAGAAGTGGATTTCTAAACAGGAGTACATAGATACCGAACAAACACACAATACGTGTATAAATGCATATTTACACATATACATTTATTAAATGCTTGCAAAAGAGTTACAGGAGTGACCATAACATATTTTTAAAGTGAAACAAGGTAAGTTCAACAAACCTCTGTGTGCCTCTGTGTGCGTATGTGTGTCTGTGTGTGTGTGTGCCAAAAAGAGACACACAGAGAGACCCCAAATGCTAAGAGATGCTCTCTGGGAGTGGTGGGCCAAAAGGAGATTTCAGAGACAGATATAAGTGTAGTGAGGCCAGAAGTTTATACCATATACAATTCTAAGGCCTCCTTTAAAAGAAAAAGATACAAATGTATGAATGTAAATTAAGTACCTAAGTAAATATTTGGCTATGGGGATCCAAGCTTCAATAGGTCCACCAGAAATCTGTTTCCACATGATTTTTATTGTTTTCTCTCTCTATGCTTAGGATAACTTTTTCACAATGAACATGAGTTACTTTAGAAATAAGGACTAAGGAAGTTATGTAAGTTGTTTTTGTTTATTTTTTAAATATTTATTTATTTCTTTTCTTTTTTTTATGTTTATTTTTGAGAGAGAGAGATAGAGTGTGAGCAGGGGAGGGGCAGAGAGAGAGGGAAGGATACACAGATCTGAAACAGGCTCCAGGCTCTGAGCTGTCAGCACAGAGCCTGACGCCGGGCACAAACCCACGAACCATGATATCATGACCTGAGCAAAAGTTGTATGCTTAACCGACTGAGCCACGCAGGCACCCTTGTTTTTTTTTGTTTTTGTTTTTTGTCTTTTTTTTGTCAGCCATGCTTTCAAACTTATTTCTATTGGATTTTTTTAAAAGGTCATTAGAGATGGTTTCTAATCAGAACGGCTATGGGTTCGTATTGTCATTTATGATGCATTTCTAGGAAGTTATCCACAAAGTTCCTAGCTTGAGCTTACCCTGGAATTTTATTTGCTTCCATGAAGCACTGTAAACAAATATCCTGAAACAAGAGGAAACTCAAAGTCGGACCACTCCTTTTATCCAGAAAGCCTGTTTTTTCTTTAAAAAATGGACAACGGATTATGCTGATTTTAGTAACCCAAGGTAAGAGAGTTTACACAAATTGGGTTACTTCCTCTCCCCAAAAGAGATGTTGCTGTATTAAACATTATTTTTCATAGCACAAGTTTGTTCCTGCTTCCCTGTTGTCACAGTTGCCTGCCTGGTATCAAGCTTTAAATGGGAAAGTGTTTGTGCTGAAGGGTTTCCTTAGTAACAGGAAGTGACTATGTAAGAGGGTTTTAGAGTGGGTTGGCTTTATAACCTCTCAGTCATCAAGGAAGCACATTACTGTAAATGATCTGGGGACTGTCCCAAACTCTTCTGAGTGAACACACTGTTGAAGGGTGTTTTGAGAAAAAGTAGAAAAAAGGTGGTTTCTTACCTTTAGAGAACATGAATTTCTGTGACCTGGTGTGGCTCCTGGGGTGGCCCCTTTAAGATCAGGAGAATCATTCCTCTCGATCAGATCTCTGATTTTATTGTCCAACTCCATGCTTTCACATCTGCTTGGGGACATGGGAAGTCACATTTTACAAAGTTAACTACAAACTATTCAGGGGTACAATGAGTTTGTCAATGGCACGGAGGTCTTATCTGTGTACAGTACCTCTCTAGAATCTCCAGGTCTCTAATCTCATTTTTATTCATCAGTCCATGCCATTGGAACACTTTAAGGATTATTGGAGTTTAATTTTCACTTACTTGCACATTTATACAAAGTGATAGAGTAAGATGCAGACAAGCTTAGGCATTTTCACAGTCTGATAACAATGACCAGAATTGAGTGCTCACGGTGAACCCGGTGACCTACACTTTCTTATTCGGTGGCACAACAATCCACTGAGGTCACCCATACCTTCATTTTGTAGAGAAGCAAACTTGGGTTTAGGAAATTAACTAATTTGCTAATTTATGCAAAGTCAAACACTGGCAGGGCCAAAAGCAAACTCAAATCTATAGGATTCTATAGCCTGTGTATATGTTTTGGTTTTTTTCCTCCGGTTTTATTGAGAAATAAATGACACACATCACTGTATAAGTTTAAGGCATACAGCATGATGGTTTGATTTACATATATTGTGAAATGATTACCACAGTAGGTTCAGCTAACGTTCATCTTCTCATGCAGATACAATAAAAAGAAAAGAAAGAAACACTTCTCCTTGTGATGAGAACTCTTAGGATCTACACTCTTCACAACTTTCCCGTATATTCTACAGTGGTGTTAGCTCTAGTCATCACATGGTACATCACATATTTAGTACTTATTTATCTCATAACTGCAGGTTTGTACCTTTTAATCTCCTTCCTCCAATTTGCTCCCCCATACCCCCTCTGGTAACCACAAACCTGATCTCTTTTTCTAAGAGTTCTGTGGGGGTTTTCTCATTTCGTTTTGTTTTGCTTTGTTGTTACATTCCACATATAAGTGAGATCATATAGTACCTACAGTATTTGTCTTTCTCTGTCTGACTTATTTCACTTAGCATAATGCTTTTAAGGTCCATCCACGTTGTCACAACTAGTTGAATTTCCTTGTCTTTGTGTGGCTGAAAATACTCCAGTGTGTGTGTGTGTGTGTGTGTGTGTGTGTATACACACTTCTTTATATATTCATTACTGACAGGTAGTTTCCCTGTCTTAGTCATTGTAAACTATTCCCTATCTTAACCATTTTGCTGTATGTTTGCAATTAATCTGAGAACAAATTTATAAGCAATTATTTGCTACCAAATGGAAATATTATATTAGAGTCAAAGAATATTTGCCTTAAGGAGAATCTCGTCCAATTGTATCATTTATCTGAAAACCAGAATGAATTGCTTACATTCTCATGACCATTAATTAACAGTGCCAAGATTTAAACCAGATTTTCTGACTTAAGTCCATTTTCTTTCCTATTATACCATCTTGCCATGATGGAGAAATTTTCTCACTAAAACCACAATTCACAAGAAAAATGCATACATTATGTGATTTTTCTTCACATACATTTTTTTTTTGCCTGCCTTATCATTTCTCAGCCCCTAAAAATAACACCTAGGATTGGGGTAGGAGATCTTTTAGGAGGACTTTTCAAAGTTGTCTGCACATAAAATGAATGTGTAGGTGGATGACCTAATTGTATACCTATGTGGCTGAAGTTACTTGATTTGTCTGCCCAACCCACTACTTTCTTTGAGAGTAACTCCCAGGAGCTTGTTGCCAGGCTTGTTGACACTTCTTGACCTCACGTCTTTGGTTATAATTGATTGGACCAAAAGAAAACAACTGATCCCAGCCAAAGAGATTTTCTTCTGTGTGTGGAGGGAGCTAAGAATGAAGCATATGAGTAGGAAAATGCAGGGCTGTGAGATGGAGAGAGTCCTGACAATTTTCTAGTTCTGAAAAAGCCCTTTCTAAGGCATAACTGCCTTCCCACCCTTGTATTCTGGGAACCACTCCATGTCCTTATAATGAATTGTCTCCATTTGTTAAAACTATCTAGTTTTGCTTGATTTCTGTTATTTGTGATGTGAAATCCCTAAGTAATATACATTGACCTTCATATTTATACTCTTTCTTTCAGGCTGTGAAATGTCTGTACCTCAAGCCCTTCATATGATGTCACTGTATTTTATAAGTCACTGGGTCTACAGTAAAATCCTTCACAGCCCACATCATTGCATATTCACGGCATTGGGGCTTCAAAGTTTCCCACAACCCTCTGAGAAGTGTCACAAAATTCCTTTGCCTCAAATCCTGCAGATTATCTAGATTCCCAAATAGCACTGGAATTGGACTAGACTGAATAAGTTCCTGAGGCGGCTTTCAGACCTATTCTAAACCAGACTTGCCCACCATAAGCTCACAATACTTCCTGGTACTATATTCCTCTGTGGCAAACTTGTTAATGAGCCATTTCAAACCCCAGACAGGATCACCACTTTGATATGACCATTATGACCTACCCCCAAGTCCCATGATGTTCTGGCTCCCTTGCTATGTTTCTGAGCTCATCTTCTATTCTTCCTCCTGCATTTTCCTTCCAGGAACACTTGCCCCATCACAGTGTACAGAACATGCTATGCAAGACTTCCACTTTAGGGCCTTGATATTTGCTATTCCCTCCACATGACTTGCTCCCCCATTCAGGTCCTGTCTCAAGTGTCACTTCATCAAGAAAGCCTCTGCTGAGTAAAGCATCTGAAATAGTTTTTCACACCCATCACTACTCCCCCTTAACTCTGTTTTATGTTCTTCTTAGAATTTTCTATTTTCTATTATTTTGATTTCCTATCTGTTTACTGTTCTTCTCTCTGACACTCATCTAGGCCCTATACATGTCCCCTAAAAGAAGGGTCTTCATTTTTATTTACTGCTCTGTTTCCTTGGTGCATAGTATGAACTCAGTAAGTACTTGTTGTTAAATCAGTGTGATTCTATGATGAAATTTAACTCAAAATACCTGTCATTAACTCAAATCCAATCATTAGGTTTGATGCTTATTTAAAATGTATGCAAATAACTTCAAACTCGTAAGACGGATAAAGTTGAGACATAAATCATTCAGCAAGGAAACACTAACAGCAGCTTTAGAATGCACACCCTAAGTCAGTTATTACTGTCTTCATGGCTGCCTTGTTCATTTATACTTCAATTATGTGATTTCTTCAATGTTCAACAATAATTCATTGAGTGTTCACTATTGCAGTGTTCACGTTTTGCAGAAATAATTATATGCGGTGATGATTCTCCAATTGTCATAATTTTAATAGGGAACATGCTTAGAGGCTTACAGCCACCCTTTCCTTTTTCATTCGGACAAGTGAGTAAATGTTTTGCTTCGAAAGGGGACCCTGTTCCCTCTTTTGAGGGTGGGGTTCAGCATATGTTCCTCGGAACAATGGCCAAAGAGGGATGGTCTTATAGGGGTGATGGACCCTGGACTTGGTACAGTGTGAGCCTCAGTGGGTAACTTTGACTACTACAGGAAGAGGAGAAGTGACAGCAAAGAGGAAGAGAATCGTGTGTTGGTGACCAGAGGTGAGGAGCTTCTGGTAAGATCTATGGAGATGGTGGGTCTCAGTATTGACTGCTGTGGCAGGGACAGGGTTTGGGCAGTCAGGAATCCAGCTGGGAGCCGAAAGAACACAGGACGGGTGGGACTCCAGACAGTGTACCTCAGTTAGGATTTGAGTTTATTTCTCATTGCCATGGTTATAGCCACTGCAGTCGCTGTAATGAGTGTGCCTCAGAGTGTGCCTTACATCCGAAGCCTCTGAAGGAAGCATTATGATGTAGTAGAAAGTAGAAAATAAGCTTTTAGAGTTGAACCTAGTGGTGGGACCTAGGGTAAGTCCCTTAACATCTATGAACCTTATTGGTGTGGTTTATAAAAAGAGAAATAATGTTACATTGAGAGACCATCAATAGGCTTAGTCATAACACATGTGCAAGGGCTAGCACAGTGCCAGACATGTGGTAGGCGCTCAATAATTGAGAGCATGGTTAGTATTCTGAGGGCCTGGCCCAGTTACCAAGCACTCTAACAAATGAGTTTGGAAAGTAGGAACCATACACTGTGTATATTGCTGAAGAGAAAAATAATTTAAAAAACACAGAAAAATTTCAATTTGGTTCAAAAGATAATCAAAAAGTTTAGTCACACCTTGGAATAAAAAAGGTAACCATATTCCCTATTTGGGTTTTATGACATTCGTAGCAAATCTTTTTACAGTATTCTTTTAATATAAGAATTTGCTGGATAAAAATATTTTTTGTTGTTTTTAACTAGTGAAATGTATTATATATAGTTCATGAATTTCAATTGGCCTTAGATTTATTCTACAAAAGAAAACATATTTACTAAGGTTTATTTCTTGCTTATAAAGCTCAACATTCTGACAAGTGAGAGGCAGAATGAATTATAGCTGATAAACTCTGCTTTTCCCTTTAGATTACTAAATGCATGAAACATAGTTATAATCTTAATATAACATTTTGACTTAAGATTTAGAGTAGAAAAAGAAAAACATTCTACCAAACTTTTACATACAAATAGAACAAATCCTACATGACCCTGCATTACTGGGTATGTATATCCTCAACTTTGGATCTGTTTCCCGATTCTACCCAGCAGATTAAACAAGGGTTATGGTTCCCATGAGCTGTGCTCTGGATTCTGCTACTTAATCATTCAGATGAGTAACTTGAGCCTTAAGAAAGGAGTACATTCCATTTTAGGTTTATTTATTTATTTTTGAAAGAGAGAGAGAGAGAGAGAGAGAGAGAGCATGAGCATGAGAGCAGAGGAGGGACAGAAAAAGAGATGGAGACAGACAATCCCAAGCAGGCTCCAGGCTGTCAGCACAGAGCCCGACATGGGGCTTGATCTCATGAACCATGGGATCATGATCTGACCCCAAATCAAGAGTTGGATGCTTAACTGACTGAGCCACCCATATGTCCAAAAGAAGTCTCTTTCTTAAAGTCATTTCACTTATAAAGGGCAGGACAAGGGTGCACTCTGAGGCCCATGACATTTCACTCTACGATTGGGTTGTTCACGATTTTAGGAATTGTCAATACAGCAGGACCGTAAGAGAGCTATGCTATCCCCAAATGATTGGGTTTAGGTTTTCCATTCGTTGGCTGTTGTCTGCTTCAGCTTCAAAGAAAACCTACTAGTGTCTACAACTGAAATGTAGCTGATTTATAAGGTCAGATGTTCGGACAGGCTTGGGAGTCAAGCTATGAGGATCGGTGTCTCACCTGCCACATATCTTTTATGCAGCTCCTTATTATGCAGCTTATATATGCAGCTTAGGAAAGTAAGCTGTGAGTTCTTGACCAAGGTGCATGGATGGGATGAATCATCCCAGATAAAATGAAATATGAAATAATGTATGTGTTATATGCTCATTGTCTCTTTCTGAAGGAAGGGCTTATGGTTTTTATCAAGTTCTTGACTTCCCCTAAAAAGCTGAAAATCACTGATCCAACAAGTTATTGTCTTGAGTGACCACTTTAAAATCAAATTTCACTGTGGCTTTCTCTAAGAGGATACTTCATTTATTTGTTTATTTATTTATTTACCATGAAGGAGCCACAGAAATTCATAAATGACTCTTTGACTCAAACACTATTACTAAAATGTTTATTTGAGGAGGCCTCCCTACTCAGTTGCAAGTGGACAGAGAATTACATAGACTATTGTTAAACCAACAGTTCTCTGAGGGGAGTGTGACAGAATTCAATGAAGTCTAGTAAATCCCTGTTAGACCTTGGCTTATTCATTGTTTATTTAGAATTAAGTGAATATAAACCTCCTGCATTATTACCCCTCATTCTTTCCTTTCACTCACAAAAATAAAGCAACATAGAAAGCAAACAGAAAAGGTATGTTTTTTAGAAGTGGTATTAATATGAATTAGATTTTACCAGTAGGATAGTAGGTTAATTCAATATGACAATGAAGCTTTAAAAAAAAAAGAAGCTTTTTAAAATGATGTAAATTGTGTAAATTATGTCTAAATTATCTAAATTATGTGAATTGTGTGAGCGGATTTCCCCTAGACTACCATCAGAAAATTATGATTCACTAGTGGCCCAACCAGAGAAAATAGGGAAAGAGATGAATGGATTTCAGGTGTATTTGGAGCCTTTGGACATCAATTACATATTCAAGAGTCTCCAGTACAGAAGCCTTCAAAAAATTATTGTTAAGGAAAGGATATAGCATGTCTTTGAATGCCATGGTTTAATAGGCTCATCCAAGGATTATTTAATGATTTAAATTTTACTATTTGATTAGAACCTAGACATTGTCATTTGTAAAATCCTTTCTGGTAGAAAAGATAATATCAAAGGTTATGGTTTCCTGCCTTGTAGGGCATTAACTGTATCTAATCTAACCATCTTATTCTAACATTCCTTTATTAAATTGCCTGTACCTACCCAGCTCCTCGAATACTCTTTGAATGTGCCTTTTTATCTTTTTGGATATTATTAATTAATTAGTTGAATTAAACCACAAACAGAGGTGCCTCGGTGGCTCAGTCGGTTAAGTGTCCAACTTTGGCTCAGGTCATGATCTCGGGGTTTGTGGGTTCGAGCCGTGCATCAGGCTCTGTGCTGAGGGCTTAGAGCCTGGAACCTGCTTCGAATTCTGTATCTCCCTCTCCCTCTGCCCCTTCCTCACATATGCTCTGTCTCTCAAAACTAAATAAACATTAAAAATATTAAAAAAAACACAAACAGGTTCATTTTATACTGTATCATGGTCATGTTTTTAACATTTTGTGCATTGATGTTAACATCACTGGATATCTATACTTTAAAACCTCAAATTTATAGTTTCTGATACTGAGTCATGGTGAGCATGCAACCCAAATCCACCAGACTTGGTTATTATGGTTACATGCTATGGTTGCATCATTGCTATTGGCAAGTAGTGTAAATTCCTGAAGAACAAACAAATAACTACAATCTTAGAAATAACCTGAAATTCATTTAATTCAAGTCCTGCATTTAAGACAGAAAAAGGAAGCTCAGGGGAGTCAAATGACAGCAAAGCCAGGGCAAGAATGAAGGACACTAATGTTCTTCCTTCTTCCACACACTCGCCCACCTCTTATGTCCACATTTCCTCCCGGCCTGCTGCCAAGGTCACATTTTATGCTTTGATCTTACACCGTAAGCCAAGACTTTTTAGGAAAGATTCCGGAGAACAAAGCATATTTGCAAATATAAGACAAGGAAAAAATCGATAGTGGGTTCTTCTATAACGGTAATGCTTCCAGATGTCCAAAGCCCAGGAAGTGTAATCTTTGGTGATTTGGAATGAGAAGTGTTGTCTAAAAGACTATAGTGAAGGAGTAATTTTTAGGTTTTACTTTTTGTTATTATGATTAGTACTCTGAGCATATTCTTGGCCAATTTGGAGAGAAATAAATTACTCAATAAAGATTACTTTGTGAGGGTGCCTGGGTGGCTCAGTCGGTTAAGTGTCTGACTTGGGCTCAGGTCATGATCTTGTGGTTCATGAGTTCAAGCCCCATGTCCGGCTCTGTGCTGACAGTTCAGAGCCTGGAACCTGCTTCAGATTCTGTCTCCTCTCTCTGCCCCTCCCCCGCTCATGCTGTGTCTCTCTTTCTTAAAAAATGAATAAACATAAAAAAAAAGATTACTTTGTGTATATGTGTTTTCGATGAATAAAGTCATGGTGTCTTAATTACTTTAGTAATTAGGAACTTTAACACTTGTGGCTTAAGAAGGTAGTAGAAGAGAAAGGTTTGCTTGGAGAATTTAAAAAAAAAATTGTTTTAACATTTATTTATTATTGAGAGACAGAGAGACACAGAGCATGAGCAGAGGAGGGGCCGAGAGATGGAGAGACACAGAACCTGAAGCAGGCTCCAGGCACTGAGTAGTCAGCACAGAGCCCGACACGGGGCTCGAACCCACAACCCGCGAGATCATGACCTGAGCGGAAGTCGGATGCTCAACCGACTGAGCCACCCAGACGCCCCTCGGAGAATTTTTGAAGTTGCATTGGCCTCAGGCAAAAATGGATATTTCTAAAGTTTTACCTAAGCTATGTACTTTAATAATTTAAATAGTGTCTAAAAATGGTCTTTGCATGTCTAATACTCAAGCCCAGAGGATAGGGGTATTTCTTATAAACATGGCCTCTGTTGTAGCACTCAATTTGCATTCGTGTCTGTATCCCTATTCATTTCCTCTCAGCTTTTGTAATGTGCTAGGTTGCTGAACTGATGTGCCACGTGCCCAAGTAAGTCAAACCTCTTGTGGCTGCAGCCAGGACAAACATGCAGGCAGAGAAGCCAGGTTGGAGCAGAGATGTAGTGAACTGCAGGTGCTGTTCAGGCCATGAAAGGGCACCAGTGAGCAAAGTTACATCGAAACCACATCCTCCCACAGTTATCCTACTGAGTTGGCCTCTTCGTTGGAACTGTTCCGCACAGGTGAAACACTCTCATTCACAAGGGCAGAGTGACAGATTGAGAGTAGCATATAGTTTCCATGAGTAAACACAGTTTTGTCAGAAGATACTCTAATAAGTGCATACATTGGCCTTTTTGCCTGGCTTAATGTTAGCCATCCTACGATTTTCACCTTAAATATGGGAGGGAAACTGAATCCTAGATTGCATGAGACAGTCCGACTATGTACTTCCATAGCAACCTCTATTTCTCCCGTTACAAAGCTTATTACACTTTATTGTAATTGTGTGTTTACTTGCATGTATTCTCCACTAGATTATTCACTTTTGGAAGCAGGACAGGTTTAGCTTGCTTATCCTTGCAGTTCAGATCCTTGCTGGGATTATTAAATATTGGATAAGAGGACAAAGAGTCAAGAACAACTAGATCTGAAGTCCATAAAGATAAAAGGTAGTACTGAAGAAGGAGAAGCTTATATTAAAAAGTCATGTGTAGGCTTTTCCTCTGTCTTTTTTAGATGCATTTTCCCCCATGGTAGTTACGTTATTTCTTCCTTCCTCATTTCAATACATCTGCCTCTGAGCAAAGGAGCCAACAAAGACTTAAAGGCTATGAGTATTGTGACAGGGACACATCTTTCTGCTACAAAGTATAGTTTTGGGGATCAGTAAGCAGGGTTCAGGAGGTATTTCTGATTTGGGAAATCCTTTCCAATTCCCTGGAATCAAACTCACAGATCAATACTTGAGAAGAAATATAAATAGGGGTAAAACCTTATCCAAAGGCAAATATTAAGCATGATTCTCTCCTAACAGTACTTCTGAGATTTTATTAAGAGGAAAATGACACCATACTAGATCTCATGAACAGGCTGAGCCCGGAAGAGCACAGAATGTTAAGATGTGAGTTTCTCTACTTCCGGAAGCAGGGATGGTAGGAGAGGAAAAGGAGAAACATGAAGAGGTCATGCAAACATCATTACTCTGCTTACCATTTATTACAAAGTTAAAAATAACACAAAATGCACCCACTGACAGGGATACAGGAAGAGCATAGCTTGATAGCTTTATGGATCAATAGGGGGGTAGATTCTTTGGTATTTTTGTTATTTTTGTTTTAATATGGGATACTATCATCAAGGTTGGTTTTTATTTATTTAAAATTCCATTCTCTTGAAGAAGCAGACTATAAAAAGCGAATAATTTTAAAGATTGAAGCAATAGAAAACACAGTTCCTAACCAGCATTATGAACAAGTTAAGCTTCCATTTTTAAGTCAAGAAAACCTTGGCATTTACTCTAACATTTGGATCATCTAGTCAATGCTTTTGAACCATTGTTCTATAGTGTAAATATATTCGTATTGGCTTATTGATGAACACCTGGAAGAGAACAAAATTAAACCAGCTATACATGCACAGAAAAGTTATATATCTTATCATTAATTTTGAAGGGTGGCTGACTATCCACTTCAAAATATGCCACTTCAGCATCAGGATTATTTTGAGGTTAAAGTCACTTGAAAAACAGTAGATGTAAGAAAAGCATTCTGCTCTCCCTTTTTCTTCCTGAAAACAGGATAAGACCCCCCCCCCTTTGAAAGATGTCCTCCCTGTACCAGGAGGAAAGGAACACTCTTATTATCAAGGACAGGAAGACTGAAAGAATTCTGCATAAACAGACCTTGTTAAATAATTCTTATCTTTCTTTAACCTTACTTTAACATATTTTATGTTTCCACAAAAGCTTCTCTTTGTTCATCCTAGTAGAAGAGCATTTAGGTTTTGCCATTTCTTTGGGTCTTCATTTCCATACAAGGGCTCCCATATCACATGAACATGTGTTATGTTTTTCTCTCTTAAGCTGTCTTTTGTTACAAAGCCCAGCCAAGACCTAAAATGGGCAGAGGAAAGAATTTTCCTTCCCTGCAATGTTCTTAGAAATAAGAATTTCAACAGAAACATTAAATGATATATTTTACAGTTGAGTCTATGTCAAAAAAGCAAAGAAGGTAAGTTAGGTCTGGTATACTCATCTGAAGTAACTACATTCTTTTTTTTTTTTTTTTTTTTTTTTTTTAGTATTTATTTTATTTTTGAGAGAGAGAGAAAGGAAGATAGACAGCAAGGGAGGGGGGGCAGAAAGAGAGAGAGAGGGAGAGAGAGAGAGAGAATCCCAAACAGGATCTGCACCGTCAGCACAGAGCTCAACTCGGGGCTTGATCTCAAAAATCCTAACATCATGACCAGAGTCGAAATCAAGAGTCGGAAACTTAATGGACTGAGCCACTCAGGAGCCTATGTAACCACATTCTCTTTTTTTTTTTTTTTAATTTTTTTTTTTCAACGTTTATTTATTTTTGGGACAGAGAGAGACAGAGCATGAACGGGGGAGGGGCAGAGAGAGAGGGAGACACAGAATCGGAAACAGGCTCCAGGCTCTGAGCCATCAGCCCAGAGCCTGACGCGGGGCTCGAACTCACAGGCCGCGAGATCGTGACCTGGCTGAGGTCTTTTTTTTTTTTTTTAACACAACAGCTACTGGTAAAAGGATTTTATTCAAATTCCTCTAAATTATAGCAAAGACGGGGAGAAAGAGATGCTTTTAATAACTATATCTGAGACATTAAGTAATTTAGAGACTATATACTTTTTTTATTAAAAAAAGTTTTTTTACATTTATTTATTTTTGAGAGACAGAGTGAGACAAAGTGAGAGCGGGGGAGGGACAGAAAGAGAGGGAGACACAGGATCGGAAGCAGACTCCAGGCTCTGAGCTGTCAGCACAGAGCCTGACGCGGGGCTCGAACCCACAGACCATGAGATCATGACCTGAACCGAAGTCGGACGCTCAACCGCCTGAGCCACCCAGGCGCCCTAGAGACTATATACTTGAGAGCAGTATAAAAATTTTATAGCAGAAATTGTTTACCTTTCTACTTAATTATTGATTAAATATTTAAACTATATCAGCTTAAATGTGATATTTTTCACATCTGTTTTGAAGTTTCATTTCAAGACCTGGTTGCCATTCTTGGTTTTAATTTATGACAGTCTCTGGGTCTGCAGCAGCATATAGTGAACCAATGAAGACTGGGGAGTGAGGCAGCTCTCCCATCAGAATCTACACCAGTTTGGCTATGGATATTGAGGAAATAGTGGAATCAGTTATGAAGACATTCCTTCTGTGATAAATTTTTGGAAGATTTCATAACAGCTTTACCAAAGTTATAAACTGACATGATTGATAATTTAATGTCTTCTCCTATCTCCTGATGGCATGTTTTCAATTCTTTTGTGTAGTTGATTAGGTACAAGCCTACTTTTCGTCAGATCCCTTACATTCATTTTGTTACAGGCAGTCCCTCCTATGCTGAATCAACTCAGGGTCACTTATTGTGTGTGGAGTAATGCTATGCATGTAATAAGAACTGTGTCTGAAACATACAGAAATTTAAGTAGGTTCATCCGCTGTTGGAAATACTGCATTGATTGAATGAAGCCTCTAGAGGGCACTCTGCATTCAGTTCAGGTGAAAACCAGTTTCTGATGTTGCTCACATCTTCATTTTGAATTTTGAGGGAGAGAGAGAGAGAGAGAGAGAGAGAGAGAGAGAGATGTGTGGTGTACACATGTGTAATAACTGATGCCCATTTCTGTTTATTTTCTTTTTTAAAACTTAGAAAAATTGTATTTCTTTATAGGAATTTTTTTTTAAGTTGCAGTCACTGTTTAACATTTATGCCCTAGACTTGTACCAAATAGATTTCCTCCTATAATTGTAAATCGGTTTATTAAAAATTTCAATAGTCCATATTTCCTTTTTTTGTAACATTCATATGAATCTAAAATGGATGAACCTAGAATTTCTTTTTGTGTCAGAAATTAAGAAGTATTCAGAAGGCTGGTTAAAAAATGGGACAATTTTAGCATCAAAATAAATAATAAGAAGAATACATTATAACTCATTAATTACAATAGGAACTCATTAATTAATTTATACTTATAAGGATTTTAAAGCAAACCTAAATAGGACCAGGAGAAGTCTTTTCTTTACACTGGAGTGCCTACTAATAAATGTAGAAGAAATTATGGATTAGAAAATCAATATTTGGCAGACCTCACAGTAATAATTCAAATAAGAAATATCAATGGATGCTGAAACTAGTGGCTAAAATTTTGATGAGGAATGGAATATTTACATAATTCATAGGATCTCCCTCCTGTCAATACTTAGTGAATACTGAAGGAAATACTAAAGAATAACTTTACATTGGAGAATCTTGGCAGGCACCACCTTAGTCAAATGATCAAGGTTAAAATCACCTGTAATGAAAAAAATCCAAACTCTGACCGTCTGATAAGATGCATTAAGAAAAAAATAGCTTCACATCTGTGGTATTTTTGCCCAAAATGCATAATCTGAATCTAATTATGAGGAAACATTAGACAAAAACCAATTGAGAGACGCTCCACTGAATATCAGGCCGTAATCTAAAGTGTCAGGTCATGAAAGTCAAGGAAAGATTGGGGAACTATCTCAGACTGAAAGAGACCTAAAATCATAAAATATAAATGCAATCTATGATTGTGAGTTGCATCCTTTTTTTTCTATGAAGGGTATGAACAAAGTATTTGGCAAAAAATTGAATGGGTTTGAGGATTAGAGGGTAGTATTGTACCAATGTTCATTTTCTGAATTTATATCACTTTGACATAGGATTATTTTAAGCTGAAGGCAATTAAGAGTAGAAAAATACAGGAAGAATTCTCTGCCCTTCCCTGATCTCTCTAAAAGCAGAGCATAAACTTCCCTTTGTGAAGGTGGCATAAATTTCACTCCTCTTGTGTACCAAGGATACACAAGGTACACAAGGTGTACAAAAGGATAAAAAGAGAAACTTTTATCCACAGAGATGGAGAGCCAGCACCGAAATGAATCTGCATAAATAAACCTTACTAAAATGGCCCTTATCATCCACTGGTTCCCCCATATACTTCCTACTCACTTCCCTATGATTTATCTTCCTTTGAAGCTCACACCCTCTTTCCTTTGTTAAGAAGTATATATACGTTCCTGAATCTGCTTCTTTAAGCTTCACTTCTTTTCTGTGAACTCCTGTGCAAATAAAAATACTAATAAATGTATATTACTTTTCTCCTGTTAAGCAGCCTTTGTCAGTTAAATTAGCAGGCCCCTGATACTAAACTACCCTACAAGAGGGTAGAGGAAAAGTTTCTCCTCCCAGATAGGTGATTATCTTGTGGTTACACAGAAGAATTGTCCCTGGTGGTAGGAAATGCACACTAAATCATCCAGTGATAATTTATTTCAGAATGGCTCAGGAGTAAAAAGCTCTTTGTACATTTAGAAATTTTTGATAATTTTGAAATTATTTTAAAATTAAAAAAAAACACTTAAAATATTAAACCTACAAAATAAAATCTGGTTTGATGCTTTAATTATCTCATGCTCAATGTAGGAATCATTTTATGAAAATGAAATTAGCATTTCATTATGTAACAGCCGCTAAGACACAGGCCAATAAATCTTCTTTGAGATTTGTGAGATTAATGCAGACCAAAACAAAGATGATTAAGTGCTTTGTTTTACTTTTCTGAAAGAATGTGGAGAAAGAGCATTTGTATGAATCAAATTACTTTGATGATCTGTTCTAGCCATTCCAGAAAAACAAATGAGCTATTTTCATCATAATATTTAAAGCCCAAGTAGGAAAAAGCACAAAATAAAAAAACAAAACCCCCACATTTTGAATGTCTTCACCTTTGCTCTGTAATGGCTGGCATTTCACCTTCCTGTGGACTTAGAATAAACACGTCAGCTCTTTTGAATTCTCATATTATAGAAGCCTACTTTTGGAAATGTGGGTTAGTGTTAAAATCCATGCTCATTAGAAAAACAAAAGTCTCATAGAGACTTTTTTCTTTTAATTCAATAAATATTTCTTTAAAACCTCTTTGTGTGAGACCTCTTAACCTTCGAAATTAACCAAGACTGTCCTCATCTTTTTGGATGAGTTGTGAAAAGAAAGAAAGGTGCATAAAAGGGGATTTTTTTTTTCCTTTCATTAATTACCTTTTTTTTTCCACACAAGGGTATGACCTTTGACACACAGGGGTTGAAATCAGTGTTTATCACTGTATTATTTTTAGTTGCAAAAGTTATAAAATTATATGGACCTTGTCTATTCATTTCTGAGTATAGAGAATGGGTTATTTATTTGTAGGTGAAATGGAAGAAACACTGGCTTCTTTATGTTTTTCCAAAATATCAAACCATTGAATTCAGATGGGAATTATCAAGGGTCATGAATTATGTAAGAAACCAGCAAAGAAAAATAATTTTATTATTTGGTATAAAATTTGTTTTTGTTTTTCATATATCTTTACAGGCTTTATATTAAAGCAACCTCTAGTATTTGTATAAATGCAACTATACGAAGACTAGAAAAGGAATGACGAAAATTGGGTAGGTCAGAATACATGGCAGTGGGAGTGAATCTCACATATAACTGGTATTTCAGAGATCCAGTGGAAAAAGGAAAATCTTCAAAGGCCAAGTGGCATTCTGTAATAAAAATAGGGACCAAGAGGTGGATGAGGTGATAGGTTTTATGAGTAATGACAGGATGGATAGCAAACAGTAGCATTCACCTAGAGACATGACATTCACCCTCACTCAGGGATGTTTGTTGAAATATGACAAACATAAAGTCATCCTGGCCAGGCTAGTCATAGAGATGGCAGCATTTATTGAGCATTTATTGAGCCCAGCATTGCACCCAACATTGTATATGTCTTATCTCATTCGATCCATAGACGTCTCTCCTGAGGTTGGAACTGAATCCCTTGTCTTACAGTTGAAGAAACTGAAGTTCACGGAGGATGAAACAATTTGCCCAAGCTGAGCTCTTAACCAATGCATTCCATTGGTCAAGGATTATGTGTAGACTGCCAAAGGTAAAATCTTAGATCATAGTGACACTGGTAGAGGTAGATTTTTTTTTTTTCAACGTTTATTTATTTTTGGGACAGAGAGAGACAGAGCATGAACGGGGGAGGGGCAGAGAGAGAGGGAGACACAGAATCGGAAACAGGCTCCAGGCTCTGAGCCATCAGCCCAGAGCCTGACGCGGGGCTTGAACTCACGGGCCGCGAGATCGTGACCTGGCTGAAGTCGGACCCTTAACCGACTGCGCCACCCAGGCGTCCCAAGGTAGATCTTTTTTAAAAGCAGTTTTGTTTGTTTGTTTGCTTGTTTTCCTTCAACAAATTTAAAAAAAGAAAAAAAAAAAGACAGTAAGAAATGTAAGATTTGGTCCTGAAGAACTAAAAAAATTAGGAACTGGTACAGGAAATAATTGTGTGTGGTTGACCACATAATGGAGATCATAGCACAATTAGATTCAGAGTTCCAATGAGATTTGGAAAGCCAAGAAATTGGTCAGATTATTTTTAGAAAAATGAAATTATAAATGTCCAGGGAAAAGAGTTTAGCTTTGTAGATGAAAAAAATTTAATTGCTTAAAAATACACATCCATACCAAATATAAGCATGAATATTTGGCACAGTCAAATCTCAACAATGCTGAATAAATAGGAAAAACAAGTATTTTAATACTTTGTAATAAATACTTTTATAATAACTATTAATAAGAATACAACTTTAATGTAGAAAATTTAGAATAAAATGATGGTAGACTTACTCTATTTTATTTATAAAGCCACATGCATTTTTTTTTTGCAAATTGGGATTAAGGGTATATAAACTTTTATATTTTACTTTTTCTGATTAATATATCGTCAGAGTATTAAAGGCCTTTCCTTCAGTAAAGAAATCTGTGAGTAGAAAAGGAATTCAGTTCAAAGCATTCAAGAATAAACATGAACCATCTTGGCTCAAAGTAAGAGGCTTAATAAACATCAATAAAATACGATGTATTTAAGTACAGCAAGACAGGCAAAAACCAGTCAGAAGGCAGTGTGACTATCAGTACAATGTAAAAGCTGATTTATGGAATTGTTGAATCACTATATTGTACACCAGAAACTAACTATACGTGGACTAACTGGAATTAAAGTGAAAACTTATGAAAAAAAAAAATGAAAACAAGCAGATGGATGTTTGGAGTTAAGAAACTTGATTTTCAACTTTCCTGTTAAAGATTTTGTGTGTTCCTCAACACCTAAGTCCAAGCTCAAGCACACGTAGGATCTATTCTAAGTCTAGCTATAAAGCTACACATAAACAAAACATTGGGATTCACCCAAAGATTCTGAAGGAATTTGAGGGAAAATTTAGGAATCCTTCTCAAAAAATGTTAGCCGTCAGGAAAGAGAAATGAGGATGGCTAATATTATTTTAATTAATAAGAAGAACCATATAAGAAAGGCAAAGACTTTACCTGTCAGCAATGTAATTTCATGATATAGATCTACTAATATGAAAGTAATTTAAGCTACAGAAAGAAATCTTTCTGTAAGGACAAATCTTGCTTCACTGAATAAACACACATGTGAAAACTTCACTAAGATTGTAGGTAGGCAAAAGCAATTTTAAAAATTGAGTTGCATTAAAAATGTTTTGTCGTGTTTAAAAACAACAGATTCTAGAAAAGAACTAAAGGGTGTAGAAAATAGATATATTTTTGGGTCAGTATAAATATTTGGTTTCTCTCAGGAATCTGGGTTAGGAGAGATTTTGTTTTGTTTTGTTTTGTATGAAAATTACAAGAAAGAAAAGTAAACAATGGCAACAACATTTTTAAAGGCTTTTCAAACCAAAATGCTAAAGCAAAAGCAATAAACTACAGGAAAGTTACACAAGCTTATGGAAATAGACCGAGAAGTAGTACACGACTTTCATTAGAAGGAATTACATTTAGAGAAAAAAACAACCCAAAACATATTATTTACTTATGAAATCATTCTCACAGCTCTATAGAGATTAAAAAAAAAAAAAAAGACTGGATTTTTATCATTCAGCTATTCAGCAGATAATTATTGAACACCTACTACGTGCCAGATGTTCTTCTTGATGGCTGGCACATTATATCAATGAACAAAAAAGAAAAAGAAAATCCCTGCTCTTGTGGAGCTCACATCCTTAAAAACAACAATAATTATCCGGCCTCCAAACACACTTATCAGTGAATTTGCTGTCAGGTACGTTAATAAACATGACTCAGAAGATGATCCAGTGAGGGCCAAGTACTGATCAAGAAGATTAATTGCTTTAAAATAATTAAAATTTTAGTACATCTGTTTGGAAAATATGAATAGTTTTAAAGAGAATGTTAACAAAATCACGGAATGCGTTCTGAGAACAACCTGTCTCTTCAAAAGTGACTATGATCTGCATTATGGCCCTAGAGTTGATGTCATAAAACACATAGCTCTGAAGTATTTAAATCTTTTTAAATAAAAAGGAAGAATTAGGGAGGTTCCTCAGAAAGATACTATCTTGAACATGTAAAACTTCTAAAGAGCTCTTTTGAAAAGGGTACAGATCCTATGATGGCTGGAAATACAAAGTTGTAAAAAACTTAGGGGGTGATTTGGTGAAACTCAAACAAAATAAAAAAACCCTGCCTGGGCATGGAGAGGGTCGTGATCGCAGGGACCCAGCAAGGGCAAGAGCTAGGAGAAGTTTAATAAAATGTAACAGTTACTGACAGCAGTTTTTATTTAAAAGTAAAAGAATTCGGGCATGAAGCCTGTAAGAAAAGAATGTTGCTCCTCTTGTAGTTTGGCGATGCCCCTGCCTGGCAGAGGTAAATGGGCTGGTGAAACACAGACCCCACATGTCCTGGACGTGAGTCAGGGGTCAATGAATTAGGGAAGTGGCAACTAGCAACCATTGATTAAAAATTTCAGCCCGTGACAAGTTGCGAGGTGTGAGATTAAACTTATAACTGAACTGATTATTATCTCCCCAATTCTCCCACACTCAGCTGGAACTGATTGTGTGTGCCAAGCTGCAACGCCTAGAGAAGAATGTTCTAGAGAAGAGAAAACAGAGCACGTAAACCCAAATTCACAGTGCTCAGAGGTGAAGCATCCCTTTAATACTCTCAATAAGAAAGGAAGCTAAGGGAGCTTGATCTTTTTGGGGTGACTTCGGAGCAGATAACTTGTCAGGGGAACTGCCAGGGTGCAGTTGTTCTGGGTGCTGCTGTGCTGTGTGACATAGGAGGCGGGGGAGGCTGGAATGTCACCATTCCCCACTTGCCACGCCAACAGCTCTGGGGAGGTCTGCATACACCCAGAAGAAGGGGGCCCCTGTTTCTCAAACACACGACGCACTCTATGGGCTAGTGGTGCCCTGGCAACTGTGTCCCCTCTGAAAAACTAGAGTCAGAGGCAGAGCCCCTCCCTGGCACCACTGGGGTGGAAATTTGGCAGCTCTTCTGTTTGTGTGTCGAGGCACTGAGACCACTTTGAATCAGTTCCTTTACTGCCCCCACAGGGATACAGACATGCTAAAGGAACTTCCTCTGGCCGATTCTCACCCAAACAGGGGACACCATCCCCACCTGAGAGTACTAAGTAATGGCAGCGAGTTCCTAGGACCCCTGCAGAAGAATTTTTACAAAGAAGACATTTTACAAAAATGACAAATTCCCTTTGCATACTCTTTAAGAATAGGACTCTTAACAGTCCAAGATTTCTCAAAAACGATGTAGTAGGGCCCTCAGCAGTCTTTATTTAGACCCAATTTCTCAAAACCGTACCTAGTTAGAACTTGTCAGGCTGAGGGGATTTTCCACGCTTCTAAGCAACGTTTTTCATCTTTACACAGAGTTTTGGCCGTTGGCAGCTGCAGGGCCACTGGCAGTCTCTGGATGCATAAAGAGATCCCTGAGCGCACAAGCCCTGACCAGCAGGCTTCCAGTTCCTGTAGTGCTTTTGGTAACCACCAACGAACTGCTGATCAGAAAACATCCTTTTCCTATGACAGAACAATCTAATTCAAAAGAACTCTGGCTGGCGCTTACTGCATGATTGATTTATTGACCAGGGAATTACTGCGGGCAAACAGGCACGCTGGCTATCCTTTCTTAAGCAGATTTTTGGTGTGTTTGTTTGGTTTGTTTTTATTCCGTCAGAGAGCTTTTTGTTTCTTTTCATCCATCAGATTTCTGGAACTCCAGCCTAGCCTGGTTGGCCATTCCAAGTCCTCTGCTCAGACTCTATTAAGAGAAAAACCAGAACTGTACTGGAAAATAATGTATCTGAGGTAGAATTAACCGGGAGGAGATTATCACAAAGTGAAACTGTTCTTTGGATATGCTAGGTGAGAGTGAAAGTAAAGGTCACTTTTTGGTAAGAGACTCTGAATATTAGTAAAAATGGAACTGTGTGTTGGGGAAGAGAGTGGGAGTTGAAGGTCAAGGGGGAAATTTGGTGGCTGCAGTAACTATAGTTAATTTATGAATGGACTCTAAGCTACGTCAGTGGATGCTTCTGATGAGCCTGAATGAGTAGAGGGCAAGTAGAGGAAGTTTTGGGGTGTGAGGAAAGTCCAGAAAAGGTGCTAATCAAATGTTCCACAAAAGGGAACAACTGGGTAGCCATGTTGATGCTTTATTTAGTGCTTGGAAAGGACCACAGGAAGACTCACGATAGAAACCATGCAAGACGGCATGTGGTCACTGGCCTGCTTCTGACAGAGCAGCAGGCTCCAGAATACATCTGGTTATTAGGTATTCTATTGGTATTGTGTCTCATATGTTTAAAATTAATTTCTAAGCATTATTTTGCATGCTTCAAGAAACAAAACACAAAAGCAAAAGAACCCAAAACAAACAAACAAAAAATAAGCTTTCTAAGAGGAAAACGTAACTAATGGTTCTTCACTATGATTTTTGCTGTAGGCAAATTTAGAGCTGGAATACTTGTAAGTTTTCTAGACAAGCCTATCACTGTTTCAGGCAACACGAACAACTTTCTCCCTGTTGGTCTTCCAAGCCTATGTGGTCATGGAAAGAGCCCTGGACCTGGAATTGGAAGATCTGGATTCTAGATGTGTCTTTGCCACTACCTACCTGTGATTTGGGCAAGTACTTAGCTCATTTTTTGCCTAAAAATTAATGCAGTTATTCATTCAGTCAATGGTCATAAACCAAGAAACTGCTAAGTGCATGTGGCTCTCATTTTCCTCATATGTAAGTTAAAGGAACAACCTTAGGTCAACCCAATATTGAAATCATATAATTGATTTAAAAATGTCACTTTTTTTCTTTTTGAGAATGGAGATGAAAATCTAGGTTCTCTGGGGATGCCTGGATGGCTCAGTTTGTTGAGCATCCAACTTCAGCTCAGGTCATGATCTCATGGTTTGTGAGATCAAGCCCCACATGGGGCTCACTGCTGTCAGCACAGAGCCTGGAGCCTGCTTCAGATCCTCTGTCCTCCTCTCTCTCTCTCTGCCCCTCCCCTGCTGTGCTTTCTCTCTCCAAAATAAATTTTAAAAATCTTAAAAAAAATCTAGGTCCTCTGGTATGATACATAAACACTGCATATTTATCAAAATATTAAGCTATGTATTTTTAAAAATTTTTTAATGTTTTTATTTATTTTTGAGACAGAGACAGACAGAGCATGAGCAGGGGAGGGGCAGAGAGAGGGGGAGACACAGAATCCGAAGCAGGCTCCAGGCTCCGAGCTGTCAGCACAGAGCCTGATGTGGGGCTTGAACTCACGGACTGTGAGATCATGACCTGAGCCGAAGTCAGATGCTCAACCGACTGAGCCACCCAGGCACCCCAAGGTTATGTATTTTTAATTAATAAACTTTAAAAAAAATTTTTACACTATAAAAGTACATCTATTTTAATAAGTATGCATTAGAGAAGATAAAAAGAAAACAATAATATTTGTATTCTTCCTTGAGTTCTACCTTACTGTGATAATTAGTATTAACATAAGTATTCCATATTTTTCCCTATGCTGATAACAAATATAGGTATATATATATATATATATATATATATATATATATATATAGACAATATTTCCTTTCTTTCTGTTTTAAAATAAAAATATATAAAAATAAATAAGTAAAAATATAGTCATATTATACATTACTCTGCTAATTATTTGGTTATTCTGTATTACTCTGAACATTTTTTTCAGGTTCATACATATAGCTCTAACCAGTTATTTTTAATGGCCAAATATTATTTGAAAATTATGAATGGACCAAATTCATCTAATCATTTCCCTATAATGGAATATCAAGCTGTTTCTAATTATTTTTTTCCCTTTTAATCTCACTACAATCAATATGTAATAGAAATATTTATCTAAATATATTCTTACACAATGATACTTTATTTATATAGAATAGATTTACCAAAGCCAGATTGTTGGGTTAAAGGGTTTGAATGTTCAAACTTTTTTTATTAAAAATTTTTTTTTTCAACGTTTATTTATTTTTGGGACAGAGAGAGACAGAGCACGAACGGGGGAGGGGCAGAGAGAGAGGGAGACACAGAATCGGAAACAGGCTCCAGGCTCTGAGCCATCAGCCCAGAGCCCGACGCGGGGCTCGAACTCACGGACCGTGAGATCGTGACCTGGCTGAAGTCGGACGCTTAACCGACTGCGCCACCCAGGCGCCCCAGAATGTTCAAACTTTTAAGAATGCTTCCAGGTTACTTTCCAAATTGGTTATAACAATTTTCTTTTCTATCATCTATGTGTAGGACTTATTTTGCTACGAGTTAGCTCTAGATGTATTAATATCTTTGCCAAAATGGGTATTCCATTGTTGTTTTAATTTGTGTTTTCCTAATTACCAATGATGTTGATCATATTTCAATATGGTTATTATTTATTTGCTTGTTCTATTCTATAATTGCTAGTCCTGGTTCTTCACTGAACTTCCCTATGGGCTCCTTTTTCTTTCCCATCTGCAGTAGTTCTTTGTCTAGCATTTTCACAGGTATAGGGGTCATAGAAAAAATAAAAACCAAGTTAAATGGGATCGGGACTATGGGTGTTGGTTTGGGGAGGTAGGAGTTGTAATTTTATATAGGTGATCAAAGGCAGGGCTCATTGAGAAGGTGACATTTGAGCAAGACTTACAGTGAGTATAGGAGTGACCCATGTAGCGTACTGGGGAAGCAGTATTTCCAGTCAAGGTAGCCACTAGCCAAGACTCTAAGGCTTGAGCTTGCTTGGTATGTCCAACAAACAGCAAGGAAGAAGGTATGACTGGAGTAGAGGGAGCTAGAAGGGGGGCTGTAGCTGATAATACTAGAAGTAAAAGGGAGTCAACCCAAGGAGGGCTTATGGGTATTAAAAAAGATCTTGGTGTGTGTGTGTGTGTGTGTGTGTGTGTGTGGTGAGCATAACAATGTATAGAGTTGTTGAATCACTATGTTGTATACCTGAATGTAACATTGTGTGTCAACTATACTTTAATTAAAGAAAAAAATCTTGGTTTTTATTCTGAGGAGATGAGGGTTTTGAGCAGAGAAGTGGTATGATGTGACATATTTTGGAAAGATCACTCTGATTGCTGTGTAAAGGGAGGTAAAGGAAAAAGGTATAAACTTATTTGGAAAATAATTGCAATAATCCAGGCAGGGATACTAATGGTTTGGATTGAGTGGTAGTGGGGATGTGGAGAGAAAAGGATTGGATTTGGGGTGTAATTTAACCAGAAAGAGGAGGAAAGGAGGTGGGGGTGAGAGAGAAAGAGAGAGAGAAAGAGAGACAGGGAGGTAGAAAGAGAGAGAGAGAGAGAGAAGAGAGTTAGATAGTTAAAGGATGCCTCTAAAGTTCTTTTAGACTAAGCACCTGAAAAAAAAATGGAGTTGTCCTTTATTGAGACAGAGAAGAATGAGGGAGGAGGAAATTTGAGATACTTAGAGAAATAGAGGTTTTTTTTTTTTGAACCTCTTATTTTGGATGTCTTTAAAAAATCCCCATGAAGACATACTTTTAGTTATGTTGATATATGATATGTATCATATATTCAAATGATATGAATATAAGACTTGATCAAATTTAATCCTCACCTTAAAATAATAAAGAAGCCACAGTTATTTCCTGATTTGCAGTTAAGTTAAATATAATGATGATGAACTTCTTCCTTAAAGATAATCTACAAATTATTCGTTATTGTCAGAGGCATTTTATCACAGACACATTAGTGTTTTGATTTTTTAAATACAAATGTATTTAAAGGTGTTGAAATGTTAGACTTGGATCTATTCTGGGTTTTTTCTTGTACTAAGCCCCTGAGGGTACAGAACTATCTAATTTTGTATTTATGGGGTTGCCTCTTGACATTTTGACTCACAATAGGAATAAACTTAAGTATTAACTCCAAAGGGCAAAGGGCTAAGAACAAAATGAGGTGGTCAGGTAAAGGAAAATCTTCTCATTGGAAAAGAACAGTCATGGAGGGTCACATTAGTGAGAATATCTTGTGTATGTGGTCTAGGTTTGTGTTTTTTGTTTTTTGTTTCTTGTGTTTTGTTTTGGTGTTTGTTTTTTTCCCCTGTTTTTTAGCATTGTTAACTACTGGCAATTGAAAAGATGACCCTGAATGTTCAGAGATTTGTTCAAAAGTACAATGAAAACAAGCACAGGATGAGTAAAAAACAATGGTCAATGATCTATTTTAACCTAAAACATAAAGAAGACATTAAATTCTGACAATTATAGAAGGAACTTCTAAATCACAGCGAAAAATTAACAAGTCTCAGAAAAATCAGAGAAAATTTAATTAAGGTTAAGCCTATTCAAGCCTGGTAGAAACCAGGACAGACCAATACATGATTTATAATAGGTAAATGTCATTGACTTACTCTGTTATTGACTAATTCTATGTAGGTGCTATGTTTCTTTAGATCTTACTCTCCACATTACTTCATAATGATTTTTAAGTGTTTTATTTAACTGCTTCAGCACTGAGTTAAGATGTTAGTGAATGAAAACAAGGATAACAAACATGCAGATTTGAGGCATAGTTGACCAGACAGAGGAGCGAGGGCAATTTACACACGAAGGCCAAAAACTGGGTGTGGCATAATAAAAGTATACGTGGTCTTTGGCCTTTGTTCTTAGCAGACCTCCTCAAACCCTTGGAGTTTCCTGAGTGATAAGAGTGTCTTGTTATTCACAGGGAGCTCCTTTTGATCACACCTACATTTATCCTAGTGAGGTGACCCAAGGAGGGACTCCTAGAGATCTTTGGGCTGGCTTACTGAGAGGGCAAGGAAGCCCAGTCCGGGCTTCCCCCCACCCCCATACCTTACTTATGCATCTCTTCCTTTTGGCCTTTCCAGAGCTGTATGCTTTCTAATAAACTGGTAAATATAAAAATGTTTTATTGTGTTCCGTGAGCCATTCTAATGAGTTATTGAACCTGAAGAGAGGTCTGTGGAACCTTCAAGTGTATAGCTGGTCAGTCAGAAGTATAGGTGGCTGTTGGGGTTTAACGTGGGGTCAGTCTTGCAGGACTCAACCCTTAAACTGTGGCACCTGTGCTAATTCCAGGGCGTTAGTGTCAGAATTGAATTGAATGAATTGAATTGAACACCCAGCTGGTGTTGGGAGAATTTGGTGTGCAAAAAATCACTCATTTGCTGTCAGAAAGAAAGATGTCCACAAAGGGTATAAGTGCTGTTTATATTAACCCAAATATCATCATATATAGAAGGAATAGTGAGCCCAGAGGAAATAACAAGCCTCCATATTAGCCTTATACATTCAGATCAGTAAAATTATGGGAAATCTCACACATATTTATTTGTACTTCTGAAGTTCCATAAAATAACTGTAGAAGAATCAAGATCCTCTACTCTTTGATCCCAAATGAGGTGAGATAAATATCAGTTACATCATTTTGTTATATGATTTTTTATTTACTCACTCAACAAATATTTATTAAAGTTTACTATAGGTCAAGAATTGTCTTAGATGTCCCTTATATTTGTTATTGTAAGAAACAAATCCGTGACACATTTTTGGGTATTACGTATAATTTACACCTAATCTCACATGACTGCTTCTAAGCGAAAATTACTGAAAGTTGAAAATACTTTTAAGGCAACTGTTTTCTATACCATAACCTAATTTGGTTGCTAATTGGTTGTTTTAAATAGATCTGCATGTTGATTGAATGCTTACTATGTGTCAGAAGCTCTAAACGTATTATCTTATTTAATACTCACAACTATGATTATCCCCGTTGGGAAGATGAGACAATGAAGATTTTAGAGAGATTAAGTAACTTAAATAAAAAGTGTGATTTGAACTCAGGCAGTCTGACTCAAGAAACCACACTCTTAACCACAATACTGATTTTAAGTGGTGTCATTGAAATATTAGATGCCCTTTTCTTGTCAATAAATAAGACCTTCTGCTACCAGCTTTGCTCAGAAGGGTAGGTGTGCTGCCCTGAGCCATTGATGAGAAGGGGTTTCACCATCCTCTAATAAATTATGCCATATAATACTTTTTAAAAAGATCACCACTGTATAGAGATGAGGTAACTCCTTGTACACTCTAGAGCATTTCCAATAGTCTTCAATCGAACTAAGGTTGATAATAACAGCACTTGTGCTTCTCTAAGGAATACTTACCAATACATTGCCTGGACTTCTAGATGCCTATTAGATATTAACAGCTGCCTCATCCAAATTCCTCCGCACATTCTCCCAAATCCTTACAGATCAACAAGGAGAGCAAATAAAATCAATAACAGGAAACTGCAGCATAAATAAGTATCTTAGGCTGCTCAGACTTCCATGACAAAATACTACAGATTGGGTTGCTTCAACAAGAGAAATGTATTTCTCAAAGTTCTGGAAGCTGGAAGCCCAAGATCTCTTAACAGTGGCAGCCCTGGGAAGGCACCACTGAACAGAGGGCATGAGATTTGGAAGAAAGAAGTGTCCTGTGGAATTTGGTGGTGAAAGGATATAAGCAAACAAGCGGTGGAACTGAACCCTAGGGAAATAAAAATCAGAATATACATCAACCTCAAATACATCAACTACCAAAGAAAAAGCAGTTATCTTTATCAACAGAAGAGGGTTCTCTTAGACTAAGAAACCTAGTAAGACACACTCACCATATCTACACAGAAACACCTGCTATACCCAGTCCAGAAAAATGATTACAGAATGACAGGCAACATCCATTAAAAACTGAAAGAAGAAAAAAGAAAATGACAATCAAAAGGTTTTAGCTGATGAAAATATTCTCCAAAACAACAAACACAGGGTACCTGAATGGCTTAGTCAGTTAAGTGACTGACTGTTGATTTTGGCTCAGGTCCATGATCCCATGATTTGTGGGTTGGAGCCCCACGTTGGGCTCTGTGCTGACAGTGTGGAGCCTGCTTCAGAGTCTCTCTCCCTCTCTCTGCCCCTTCCCTGCTCTGCCCTCTCCTTCTCAACAATAAGTAAACATTACAAAGTGTTTTTTAATTAAAAATAAAACAGAGGAAGAGTGCAATAAAACACCTCTCCTCCAACATTTCTAAATAAGTATTGTTAGATATAAAAGAGGACTTTAAATCATAAATTCAGAAAACTCAGGACAGAAGTGGAAAATTTTTTTTTTTAATTTAAAATGAGATATGACCAAATTCAGGAAAGAAATTGAAGACGATGATGAAAATCATCTCATAGATGAAGCCCAAATTACAAAGTATCCAAGGGAGAATAGATCTGATGGCAAGTCTAATAAGATATTTTGAGTAGAGGAAACAAAAATAAAATGAAAGGCTCAGAAAGAAAGTACTGAATATAGAACAGCAAAAAAGATCCTATATACAATGGATTTTCCTCAATTAAGAAAAATAAAATAATGGAGTAGAACTATTGTTAAAACTGTAATCAAAGGAAAAGTAAAACCTTAAAGTTGTTGTTGAAAGTGCCCATCATATACCTTGGAAATTACAAGTCAGAGTCTAGCAAAACTGTTTACTTTTAAAGAATCAGAAAAAAAATATGTTCATCTGGGAAAAAAAAATACCAAGAAACTTACAAAGTTTCTTGACTGAAACATACAAAAACAAGACAAAAATGACACAGATTTTTTTTTTAACTTAGGAAAGTATGAGTAAAGAATTTTGCATCCAGTGAAGCTGTTTTATATGTATCACAACTAAAGGAAATTTTGGCAAAAGGACTGTTGATGAGTATTAAAATAGTAGACCTAAGAATACATCCAGAACTAAAACAAAGGCGAGGACGAATATGAAAAAGTGTTATGTAAATTGTATGTGCTCTTACAAAGTGAAAGTAACTTAGAAAAAGAAAAAAAAATTGGAGAAGGGAAAAAGTAGATATTAGAATAAGTTCATTGATTGCTGCATAAGTTATAAATAGAAGTCAACAAATGTCATTTAAATCTAACAAATAGTAGAAGACTAATTAAGGAAAAAAAGATCAAGGGAATTTTAAGAGTTATTAGCACAGAGTTAGTCAACTACTAAAACAAAAATACAAGCTTTCCTAAGTGCAAAAATAAGTACCAAATCTAAGCAAATAAGACAGATTAAGAGAAACAAAGTAAATCTGATATTAATGTTAACATCAAATAGTAACACAGAATCGAGAACAGATACACTGGTCTTATCAACAAATGGAAATGGGATTAACTCGGCTACTTAATAAACAGGATTTTCAATGTGGTTTACAAAGCAAAACAAATCTATGCTGAACAAAAGACACTCCAAAACCAAGGGATTCAGAGAGGCTAAAAGTAAAGACTGGGCTAAGGCTGAGCAGACAAATGAAAGCACCAAGAATGTTGGGGTTGTGATCAGTAAGGTAAAATTCAGAGGCAAAGCATTAGATGAGACAAGTTAACACTCTGAAATTAATTGGAAGTAAATACACTTGATAATTCACCTATCTCTGGCCATTAATTTGAAAATGTCAGATAACATTAAACACCAAGTCTCACTTATGAAATAATTCTTACAATTGATCTTGACATACTTTGTTTCAGTAACGAGCAGATAAACATTATATCAATAAGGTGTATAGCACACATGAATTTAACTCTTCTTTTCTCGAAACCCTGTTAGAATCCCAAGAAATGAATTCTTGAAACTATCATTAGCCCACAAGGACAAAGAGAACTGGAAAAGGAGACACCAGTAGCTGAGATTTTCTTAATCACTTTCTAGAAGAAGAAAAGAGGTTTCAATTGAATTATGGGGGCACAGGAAGTTAAAACCAGTCTCTTTAAAGAAAGATGCCGGCAAGAAGTGAGGACAATTTTCTCCAAAGAATTTCTGAGAGGCTAAGCATTTGAAAGGGCTGAAGAAAAAATGGGCAACAAGGGAAGTGATTCAGTGTCTGATTTTGGAGCACTTGAATCCCTCAGGTCTCTTCCCACAGGAACCCGTGCAGCCTGGCAACCATCTTTAACACTATATGCGTAGCCAGAGACTGATTCTTTTGGGAAGATAAAACCAAAAGCCTCTGGGCTCAGGGACAGAGGCTCAGTGGAGGACAGAGAGGGGTGAGGGAGAGGGGTTGCATGAAAATCTACATAGAAAACTGTAATAGAAGATCTCTTCCCACGTTTTTGCTCACAATACCTATAACCAGCCATATGTCTCAAGACTACACATTTGGAAAAGTCCTCGCTAGAAAAACTGAACAGCCAGAAAAGACCCAATGATCAGAAGTTCTGAGGTGGTACAGAAAATTCTAGGAAGTAAAGGTGCACTATAGGCCAAAGAGTAACAGTCCAGATTGGAGAGCTGAACAAGGAGTTCAAGAAGGGAGGGTGTTAGAAAAAACAGCATCTGAAGGGATTGACTGTAGAGAAAATATCAGAGGTAGGGTGTCTCATTTACTGAGGAGGACTTCTCGAAAGTCAACCAACTAAAGCAGCAGAGCAACTTTTAACTCAAGTGAGGGAGAACATTCTTAGGAGAGAACTTTTGACCAGACTGAAGTAGTACTTGGTTCAACACTAAATAATATGTGGAGCAATACTAATAATGCAGAAAAATTACTCTCTGTATCCCTGCAGGGAAGGTAAACTGGTGTTATTTTGCTTGAGAGCATTGTGAGTACATATAAAAAGTCTTGAGGTTTTCCAAACTTTTATTCAACACTCCCCTTTTAGGAATTTATCCAAAGAAAACAAAAGTGAATGTGCACAAAAGTTTAAATACAAGTGGGCTCGTTGTAGCATCGTTTGTAATAGACAAAGATTGAATTCAACTCAAACATGCAACCAGTTAAATAAACGCTGAAATAGTTATATAACTGGATACTACTGAGAAATATTTACCTGGGAAAATATTTATAATATAACATTAAAAAAAATAATAAAGGGGGGGGTGCGCCTGGGTGGCTCAGTTGGTTAAGCATCCAACTGCGGCTCAGGTCATGATCTCGCAGTTTGTGGGTTCGAGCCCCACATTGGGCTCTTTGCTGACAGCTCAGAGCCTGGAGCCTGCTTCAGATTCTGTGTCTCCCCCTCTCTCTGCTCCTCCCATGCTAATGCTCTGTCTTTCTCTGCCTCTCAATAATAAATAAATATTAAAAAAAAAGTTTCAAAGACAATCTTTTGCTATGGTCTTACTTAAAAATTTTTTTTTAATGTTTATTTATTTTTTTGAGGGGGAGTGGGGCAGAGAGAGAGGGAGACACAGAATCTAGAGCAGGCTCCAGGCCCTGAGCTGTCAGCACAGAGCCTGACGCGGGCCGGAACTCAAGAACTCTTGAGATCATGACCTGAACCAAAGTTGAATGCTTAACTGACTGAGCCACTCCGTTTCCCCAACAATGGACCTATTTTTAAAGAAAAAAAAAAAATGGAAAGGAAGAGAGAGATCTGAAATATTCAGTAGTTATTTGGGAGAGTGGGTTTAAACCTGAGTTTTCTTTTCTTTCTTTTTTGTCTGTATTTTAAACATGTAAAGCCTTTTGCATAAATAAAGCAACTGTTAGAGTGGCCACACATGGAAAGAACTGACTTATAGCTCATGTTTTAATATTATAATTAGAAAATAAAAACTACTTTCAAATAGAAAGAAAAAGACAAGGAGGATAAGAAGATGGCATGGTGGCAGGTTATTTTGTAATGACCAGAAAATGGTTCCCCTTGGCATAAAAATAGAGCCACCTTACAGGCTAAATTAATCCCCAGGTGTCCCCTTACTCAACAAACATTTTCAGGGCACTTACCATGCACGCTACTCACTGTGATCAGCTCTTTTCCTATTAGAAGCAACTAACTATTCAGCAGATAAGACTTGGAAGCAGTTGGAAATAAATAAGAATCATATACTTTTCCGTGTAGATTGTAACCTACTCTAAATGTAGACATGAATGTGTAAAGATGTTCTGAGCTGTGTAAAATAGTAAACAAGTGTAAGTACAATTATGAATAAAAGCACCCCAACAATGTCACATTCAAGTATTAATAATGACAGCATAGGGTGTGAAACTTAAGTTTTGCTGCTAATATTTATATTTCTTTTCTTGCTTGTGTTCTAAAATAAAGTGTGGTAAGGTATAGAGCAAAATGAAAACATTTTTTAAAAGGCAAGTAAGCCAAATGGTTTCAATCTTAAAATAAGTTTTATTTTGTTTTCTAATGTGCTGGTATCTTCCACAATGATTGAAAACACCACTCGGGTAATATAAAGAGAATGAGGGATCTTACATGGTTAAAACAATGGAAGCAGTTGTGCTCGGAAAGCAGATGTCCCTGGCTTAAGAATATTTTCTAGACATGAAACGGAAAAATAAATCTCTAGTCCAGTTGCCTTGGAAAGTGAGGTGATGTGTGATGTAAGTAATTACAATCCTAACAGAGCAGTATATTCAGAATACAAAGTGGTAGGCAGAGTATTATATCAAAATACAAATTAGCAAATGATATAAATGTCTAAGAGTGGGGAGTAAAAATTGATAGCAAACAAATTCTGAGCATAACATATCTACTCTCTAAAGTAAACCCATGTTTGAACAGACGTAGCTAGTTTTCGAAGCAGAAGCCTACCAGAGATGAAAAGAACCCAGTTTACTGAGGGTATTAAATTTAAATTTTCAATTTATATTAAGGAATAAAAGAGAAAGATCTAAGCCGAAACCAAGCTGAACTTTCTAAACTCGAGTCCCTTCATTTTTTTCTTCATTATTGTATCACGTAGTGTATTCACACAACTTCCTGTCTGAACAGCACGAAAGGAATTGTGAATTTGTTATTTCCAACTGCGCTGAAAATCAGAATTTTGCTAATGCGGTACCTTCCATCCTGTTATTGGGCTTTGAACTGTGTCAAGTTTGAGCCATGAAAACTGACTATACTGGCTTAGAAGATCTGTGTATTTAATTACCACGTTGGAGGAGATGCCTTTAGCTTAAATTCTGAAGCCTTCAGCACAAAACGGCAACTCTGAGAGCTGCCAAACAGAAAGAGTTGCCAAACGGAAAAACTTATACATAACTCATTCAGCTGGCTGTGTGTTGTCTGTGACCTGCCCAGGATCTGGTATAGACCTCTAAGCAAGCTCTGTCTCTCCACAGTTAATATCAAAGACATTTCTATTAAGATAAAAGCTGGCAGATTCAGTTTCCAGATACACAGATTTCATGCTGAGAGGCAGAACTTGTCCTTCCCAGAGAACTGATAAGTAGATTCTTTGGAGGATTCTAATTTGGTATTCCTTCCAACAACATCTCCCCAGCACTTCCTAGCACATAGTAGGGATTTTACAAATGATTGTTGCATGGAATCAAACAAAGAATTTATGGAGGTATGAGGTATTAAAAACAGGCAGAACAGAAGATATGCTACAGAGTTTTCCAAAAGTCCCTTGCTTAAATCTCTGTGAATTTATCCATCCAATAAACATTAATTTTACTTAATGTGTTACACATAAACACATAGTTGAGATAGCACTTTCTTTTCTCAGAAAGAGAAAAGACTTAGACTATTGTCCAGAAACCCAGTATGACTTTGGTTTTTTATTAGTTTGAATATCTATAACTCATGAAAAACTGACAAATTTGTTTTGTGAACTTTAATACTGAAACTGCTTAAAGCATGACTAAGAATTAGTAAAATTTATGAGAAAAAATGATGATGTGTGATGTTCTGTGAGTCATTAAAAATACTTACTCAGCACTTCAAGATCAATTTCTCTTCTACCCCATGAAACAATATGAATGGACAGAGAATAATCTCTGTTTGTCTGAGAAAGTAGATGGTCCCATTGACTTGTCTGTGGACAGCAACTGTATAAATGGCCCTTTATTCTACCTTTCCAAAATACTTTAATTTAAGGTCAGGTAAGAAGGCAGTTAAAAACAAAGAGGCCAAAGGAATTGTAAAAATGCTGATGATATCATAAAAGAGATCACTTTAGCTTTTGCTCACCACATACATAGTCTTGCTCCAACAAAAACATCTGCCTGTCACCCCATAAAAGTCCCTACACTTCTCTTCCCTTTATGAGCAAAAAATGGAGCTTTAAGGGACACTTAATAGCCAGCAGCTGTTTGACTGCCAAGTACTGCATCTGGAGGGGAGTGTAGTATTCATATGGAAAAAAACAAAACCAAAACAAAACAAAAAACAAAAATCCCAGCAACTATCGCTTCTTTTTCTGTCCCTTCCCTCCCTCCCTCCCTCCTTCCTTCCTTCCTTCCTTCCTTCCTTCCTTCCTTCCTTCCTTCCTTCGAGAAGGACGGGGGGAAGGGCAGAGAGAGAGGGAGAGAGAGAATCCTAAGCAGGCTCCACACCCAGCAAGGGAGCCCGACACAGGACTTAAGCTCACGACTGTGAGATCACGACTTAAGCCGAAATCAAGAGTCAGAGCTCAACCAACTGAGTCAGCCAGGCATCCCTATTGGTTAATTTTCTTAAAGTACACCAGTGCTTTGAATAAAGAAATTTGAGCACTTTGAATATGTGGAAAGACACAGGAGCTCCTTAAGTGCATCTGAAACCAGTACATTGTTCCCAGAAAGCAACGAATAACTGAGATTGTATTCAATCGTGTTTAGTACATAGGTTGAATGAGTGCTAACATGAATAAGTTTAAGGCCACGTAAAAGACACTTCATGAGAATTTACCATTCACTTTATTTTTCTGAGATTACCTCTATTTGAGGCTATAATGAATCACAGTAGTTTTCCTTGCTAGGCTATAATTTTCTGAACACACAATTCATTGAAAAATATAATTCATAAAATAAAATGTGAAGACAAGGAAACATCTACCTTAGAAAAATTAAGATGAGGGCCCCTGGGTAGCTCAGTCGGTTAAGCATCCAACTTCAGCTCAGGTCATGATTTTGTGGTTTGTGGATTCAAACCCCATGTCAGGCTCTGAGCTGACAGCACAGAGACTGGAGCCTGCTTCGAGTTCTGTGTTTCTCTCTTTCTTTCCCTCCTCCGCTCAGACTGTCTTTCTCTGTCTCTCAAAAATAAATAAAAGTTAAAAAAATTAAAAAAAGAAAGAACAATTAAGATGGGGAGCTAGCCGGGGGTGCCTGGGCGTCCGACTTCGGCTCAGGTCATGATATCCCAGTTCGTGAGTTCAAGCCCTGCTGCAGGCTCTGTGCTGACAGCTCAGAGCCTGAAGCCTGCTTCGGATTCTGTGTCTCCCTCTCTCTCTGTCCCTCTCCGACTCGTGCTCTGTCTTTGTCTCTCTCTCAAAAGTAAATAAAAACATTAAAAAAATTAAAAAACAATAAAGATGAGGAGTTGGCAGTATAAAAGTACTTTAAAACAAAGACCAATCCAGGATCATAATATGTTGAGTGGGATTGCTTTTAAAACAATTTGCTTTGACATCCTGTTAAAGGGTAATGTAAAAACTATAAAATATTGTATTTACTTTGATAATCTCCCACTGGGATCAGAGTTGTTTCCTCCACTTTTTACTTTCGCTTTAAAAAAGAAGCTTGGTATGACGTCCATAATATCAATATGTAGTGCTTCAAAAGATGGAAAGTTATATCCCTGCAGAACTTATAATGGTTCAATTAGAAAGGAGTCCATGCAGAAAAGCAAGAAGAAAAGATGACTCAGCACTCACTATTCTGTTGTTGCCCTCTTGCCTCTCATCTCCTTTTTTACCTTTCTTTTTCAACTTGCCTGAGACAAAAACAGACTACAATGTCCGCCTCATCCAGTCACCCTTCTTCTGGACCCTGAGTCATAGCCACCTCAAAATGTTAACTTAAAAAACCATCTCTTGAGCATTTAAAATTACTTACTCTCTCTCTTTCTCTCAGAAATACAATTTTTTTTCTTACCGTAGAAAAAAAAAATATGTTAACTTCTAAATTCTGTGTAATTTTCATCATCGGTAAATAGAATCTCAGCATTAATGTGCACTGAAGGAGGAAGCAACAGAATAAGACTGAAGAGGGAACTGAGTTCATACGATTCTCTGCCTGAAGAAAAGGTTAGTCCCTACCTCTTTATAGAGTGGATATACTGAAGACAAAGCTAAAGATATACATATCTTCAAAACACAGAAACAATGGATCTGTCTTCTTTCCTTCCTCTACTTCCTCCTTCCCTCCTTTTTTCTGTCCTTTCTTTGCTTTTCTTCATTCTCTTAAACTGTAAAAGTTGGCAAATATGGGCCTTTCTACCAACGGAGAATGGGTATCATCTTTCCTAGAAATCATTCAGCATCATAGATTGTATTCTATGCTTCTATAATATCTGTAGTATCTTAGAGGTTGTCAATATAATCAGTTAATCCCCAGAGTACTCCTGTGATATAAATTTATATTTTATTTACATGTTGTAAAACTGTATGAAATGGATCAATGCTTGTTTGTAGACCTACTGTTAAAGCAGGTTATGCTGTTGTATGGCATGTTCTTTGTCTTCAAGTGGATAAAATGTTACAAGGACACGAGACTTACACGCCCAGCACCGTTGTAGAATAATAAAGAGTAGTACAAAATAAAATGCTAAATTTATACAATTATAGGATAAAATGCTTGTTATAGATACTGATTGAGAGGGATAAGAGAAATCATCATTTCTATATTTGTTCAAGTTCCTACTCTTCCCCCTTGCCAGTTTTAAACACTGTAGGCAGATTCGCCTGTTGTCAGTCCCCTGTTCAAAATTTGTAGTGGCTGCCCTTGTGTGTGGTCATGATCCTCATATTGGAAGTACATATGAACCCCTTTTCATGAATAGGTTTTCACAGATCCGGAGCCCTGGACATATGCCTCAGACCGAGGGGCTTATGAGAACCCCAGTTTGAGAAACACTGACTTATTTCTTCAAATAAACTTTTACCTGAAAGAAGTTTTGTCTTTCTAGACAGAGAAACCTCAGCCTACAGAATAAGTTCTTGGCTATTTGGTGTCTCACTCAGGATGTGTTTTGTATTACATGCCAGATGTGGAAGCCGCAATTAACTGCTCCCTTGGTCCCTTCAAAAGTCCTCAACTTTCCTATGAGGACATTTACGCCTTCAACCTGGAACACCATTTTTTCTCTTTTGCATCTTTTCTCCCATCTTATTTTTGCCAGAAGTTAGGCCAAACAACTCCTTCTTCACGCTTCTCTTTACGTCTGCAAAGAGGATTCTCACCTTCCTCTGATTGTTTAGAGCAATATATCTGTGCCTCACTTATGAGGCAAACACTGAATATATATTATCCTGAGGTATGTGCCTGGCTTTTTACCTGCGAACAGCAAACAGCTAGAGGATAGAGTCTGTACCTGATTCATCTTTTGCATGTAGCTAGCAAATATCTTGCACACAAAAGGTGCCAAATAAAAAGTCGAAGAAATAACTATACAGGTCAACGAATAGGATGAGGCTTGAGACAAGCCATAAGGGGTTGATTGAATGTGGAAAGTGACTGACAACGGGATTTTTTGCTAAAGGATTTAGTAAATTTCTCACCCTATCCATGAGCTAAGGATTTTATAACTGAGGAGTGAAGATACAGCTACCTCTTCACCTTATGAATAAAATAGAGTTGTTTTCAAGGAGAACATTTCTGCTATTCAAGAGAAATTATCTTAAGGTCCAAACTTGCCAAGGGAAATTTACCAAATACTTAAAAAAAAAAAAAAAAAAAAAAGAAGAAGAAGCAAAACCTCCATAAACTACCATAATTCTTGCCCATGAGATAGCAATGAAAGAAAATGTGTTCAAAACGTCCACATTGTTCTCCATCCTCTTTTTCTTATCTACTCTATATGGTTTGATCCAGATAGGTTCTCGTCTACTAATAATAGACTCATCATCTCTGACAGCAGAAGTGCTCCAGTTAGAACATTACTAGGAGAGGCACACACCGTCTAAATAAAATGTCATGGTTACCTTTCAGAATCCTCTTGCTGATTGGTGAACATTACCAGTCTCTCTTCGTGTTTCTCGTTTTTGTTTATGCGTTGTCCACATGGAATCTAAAAGGAAAAAAAATATGAAGGACATGAGGCTTGGATGTGTCTCAAGGGAAGATAACCATGTCAGTGACTGGAGGAGAAAAACCACCCGTTAAATGCATTTTTCATCAAAAATGTTTTTATTCTCATGCCTTGTTTTCAGCACTGCCAATTATGAGAAAACAGACCACAAACTTGCCTTCTGCTTAGTTTCAAGCAAAGGTAAAACGCTGGGTATAAACATTAAAGACTCAGTCTTTCAGTTAAAGAAGAGTCTTGTGACAGGGAGAGATTGTCCAGGAGCAGGTAAAAGAAGGCTGGACATTTCAACATAGGTGCCATAAACTATTAACATTGTTAGACTGACATGTTTGTAGTTCAATTAGCCACAGCCCAGGAATGAGTTTTCCAGGAGTGCCTCATGACCCATGGACACCAAGAACTTTCTTCTCCCAACACCATTCATTCCAGCTTTTTCTCCAAGGAGAGCTGATGGTTATGTCTGATTTTCAGATAACAAGGGAACTGGTAATGTGGCCATTAAAAGAGAAGAAGGAGGTAAAAAGAAAACTGTATATAAGACACAGAATCCCCCCCCCTTTTTTTTCTTATTAATTGCAACTTAAGCACCAAACTCCAGTCTAACATTACATAGACGTCATAGTACCTCATGGGGCTTATAGTAGATTCTTGAGAGTGAAGCATTTGAAGACTGTGTATGCTTTAAAAGCCAATCCCTGCAGGCACTTGACACATTTTAAATGCATCTGGAAACCACTAATTGCTGTGATCCCATTAGAAAATTCAGGCGGTTCAGGTCTGTGGGAAACACGAAGCCAGCTTGTCTGAGTTTTATGAGTGTCTATTTAATTATAACAATAACCAAAAAAAAAAAAAAAAAGTTTGTTTGTTAAAACGATCTTAGAAGGATTTGTTTTAGCTATTGGCAAGCTGTCTGTTCATAGCGTGGGAGGGTGGCTTTTTTATTTTGTTTTGTTTTCAGCTTGTGACAGCTGTTTAAAAGTCATCTGTTACCACCATGGTAGCCAGTTGCTAGATGAAAGCAAATGCCTTTCAGGACTGTTGTAGGAATTGGACCACCAACTAGTCCAGCTATCTCTTAACTATGCAATATTGCAAGAGTGCCCAGTTGTTTTATATGGCACTCTGGAAATATTACACAATTCTGCAAATGCATCGAACAGGCAGACAGAGGAGGTGCTACTTGACAAAGAGTGACTTGCAGAAAGTTCCTGTACTGTAATTTCTGGAATTTTTTTAAATTAAATTAATTAATTAAAATAAATTTGCAAAAAAAGTTGTTTAAAGTGTCTTCAATGCTTTCGTTATTTTTAAAATTACTTTTTAAAAAGTACTAATGTCACAGAAGACTGGAAATGATACAGGAAGTCTTGGAGTATCAGAGAGTCCTAGAATTTGAGACCTTAGAGAATACTCTGAGAATTATGATGCCATCACTTTACAAACCTGAAGAGGACAAATGATTTGGTTAATTAATGGCTAATCTAGGATTAGATGTCAAGCCGTTTGAACTCATAGTCTATGATTTTCTACTGTGGTTATAAATGAACATTATACAGATTAAATTTCAAGTTTGAAATAAAGAGAGATCTCATTTTAATACTAAAATATTTTGAAAGTAACATACAAAAATTTCACATTATGAATAAAACCCAATAAAAATATATTTCTCAGGCAAGGATACTGTATTAACTGAACTAACTCTGGTAGTAAACAACCCCCAAAATAGCATATGGAGGGGTAAATTTCCAGATTTGGATTTTTTTTTAGTTTAAGATTCACAGATAATACCTCTGAGGCAGTGCAAACACACAAGACTGGTATTATTGCAAAGGTATTAGTTTACCGAACATTGTATTTCCTTTCTAAAGAAACTTTTCATCTGCTGAGATTTTACACTTGTAATTATTCTGTTTAGGAAGTCAAAATATCAAGTAATGATAATCAAGAAAGCTAATAGCCCAACCATATTATAACTTCCAATAGTTTATCTGTTTCCACAGACAGAGATACTTTTCCAATGGAACAGACAGAGAAGACAATCAGAAAAAGATAGCAATTAAAGGACTTCTCTTTCAAGTGGAAGTAAATAAAATCAAGCCAACCCCAAGGACACAGTGCCTTTCTTAACTCCAGCACCTCATTTGTTTTAATCATAGAGAAAATGAACCATTTCTGAAGTCTCATAAGACTTAGCAAATATTTGTGTGCCTCTGAACTTCATCTCCACTAATTACAAGTCAGGGTGCCATGAAACTGTAAGATAAGGAGTTCTACTGAAGTTCTCTCTTCTATGGTTTTTCACTGAGCAGAAGCACAAAACTGATCTAAAAGGGAGGGAATGGATTTCCTGAATTTTTATTGCCCAGTGTGGAGACATGGAAAGGGGCCAGAACAAAGCCATTACAACAAACCAGAAGACACGGCAGTCAGAAGTGCCAAGTCCAGCAGCACACTGCAGTTACCTTTGATTGTTGTTCATTGATTTCTTATAAAATGTGTAATTTAGGGGCACCTGGGTGGCTCAGCTCGTTAAGCGTCTGACTTGGGCTCACATCATGATCTCATATTTCCTGAGTTAGAGTCTTGCATCGTGATCTCTGCTCTCAGCATGAAGCCTGCTTTGGATCCTCTGTCCCCCTCTTTCTCTGTCCTTCCTTCACTCACACTCTCTCTCTCTCAAAAATAAATAAACATGAAAAAGAATTTTTACAAATTAAAAAAAAATAAATAAAATGTGTAATTCAAATATTTTTACTATTTATGTATGTATTTCCTATTTTCATATATTTTTTACTATTTGCTAAACATTTTAAGTATTTGAAACACATTCTAAATGGGACAACCAAGTTAGACATAGAACATGGTGGACTCTCATTACACCAAATTGTATCTGAAAACCAAACAGTAGAAAGATAAAGGAAAGATAGGGTACCTCAACCCTCTTAACCTTAAGAGTTAGGGTTTAAATCTTAACCAAAAGATTTGCAGTTAAAGACCATAGAAAATAACTGGCTGATAGCATCCTCTAAGCTAACGGCAAATACATTTCTTTGTTTCCCTCATTTGTTTACTTTCCTCTGCCTCTTCCTTTCCCCCTCTCTTACTCCTCTTTATAAGGAGTTTTTTCTTTTTTTTCACCTGCTCAAAAAGCATCTGTTGCTCTCTGTTTAACATAACCAAAAGGTGTCCTGGATTTTTGGATGGATTTCAGCAAATCAGTGAAGATTATAAGTTGTTTGATTGTTTAAGCAGAAGTTTACACAATCCACAGTTCCAAAATAACCCAACTTTAGAGGATAAACTTACTTTTGGAAGTAAACCAAATTTTATGAGATTTTCGCCATTTGTGGTGACAGCTTTTAATACACTTGGATTTCTAAAGTCAAATTCAAGGACTAGAATGTGACTAATACCAGTAATAGTCAACTCTGCAAAAATAGGTTTCACAGACCTTGAAAATGTCACCTTAAAAATTGCCAAAGAATTCTTCTACCATTGTAGAAGTTTTTGTACTGGTCAAGCCTGTGCTATAGCATTGGAATGTATGAAAATACATGTGTAATCAAAAGCATGAAAGCTTTACTTAAGACAGAAAAAAAATTTAAACTGACAAGGAATTTTTATCTATATAATGTGCTCTTTCCTCTGGAGTATAGAATTTAGAACTCATAATTCTTAACTAGAAACTCTGTTTCATTCCAGTATCCACCCATACTAAATTCAAAATCAAGTGTTAACCAGAGTCAATACGTTTAGGATGAAGTGTTCTAGGCAAGTACTAAACCATCATGAAAATTACTATTCTTATACCTACATATATGATAAATAATAAATATTTTATATGAAAATATGCTTCCATACATACTTATACTTCCATATAAAAGAAATAATATTGATTTTTTTTTTAGAAATGAAATTTTGGTGTCTAATACATAAAAAAGCTTTCTTATCAATCACATAAGAGATCTACAGGTAGTCAGTTGACCAAAAAACTAGTTAAAGCTGGGACTCATGAAGATTAATGTATTGACACCATATTAATTTAGTGTAACTTAAAATACCCAGGTGCACTTCAATTGCCAACCTCTCATTTCCAAGTAGGAGTCTACTGATAGTATTCCACATTGACTTTCTGGCCCACAACAAATCTGTGAATTCTAGTTTTAGTTTCTTTACAAGGGAATTAGATTTTCAAGATGTTTACAAAGCTATGTGAAAACAATGCTTTTAGATTTTTATGATATATGTCTAAACTTTTATGTTTCTCTCACCCACATCCAATTTAAATTTGGCAACTCACCTTTACTGGATGTTTCAGTTAGCTTGCTTAGGAACAGCGTTTATTGTATCTTTTTTTGTACTCTTGTGTCATTGGCTTATATACATTTTACTTATAGTATGTAGTTGGAAGAAAGTAAGACTGTCATAAATACTTAGGGGAACAAAGAAGGCTGGCTCTTGGTATAACATACCACTCAACTTTCGAGGCAGAAATAAGTGAATAGCTTTCAGCAGCCTTGAGTTCCAGGCTGTAGGTTTTACACAGAGAATGGACAGCATGGTTAAGACATGCTGAGCTGGTTAAGCGGAGGTAAGAAAAAGAGCAATACTTTCAGTCAGGAGTGGGAAAATCGTGCAGAGTCAGGAAGCTAACATAAATTGGTGACACTTGGTGGTAGGACCTGTGAAGAATAAGTAAATGAATGTCCTATCTAAAGGCTTTAAAATTCATTTTTTTAAAGAAAAAGTAAAATAAACAAAACACAATTCTCTTTAAAAATGTTCCATTTTCTTTCATCAATTATTGAGTGTTTTTTCATTACCTTTTGTAACTTCTAAAGTATGAGCTTATTGGATGCCAATATGCAGATAGTAATGTGTAACACTTTCAAGTTCCTTGTTATTATTACTAAGAAAGAAATATGGGGCAGGGGGAAGCACCAAATGAGATTTTTTTTTTTTACTTTTTTTTTTTCTCGTCCCAATTCCTAAATTACCTAGATGTGAAATCTTAAGCATAATCATTTTCTCTAGGTCTCAGTTGTCTTCTGTAGAATCAAGGCCTGATTGGGTGAGATCTAATATTCCTTGAATTCTAAAATTCTATGACCATGACTATCACTGCCAAATATCTACTGTCAGCATGGGATGGTGACGAAGATCACTACTAGATTAATGCTAAAGGGAGGAGTGCTATTGCCTCTGTGTTTGGCTTTCCTTAAAGTAGAATTAAGTGACTTATACAAAGCTCGAGAATAAATTTTGGAGCTAAAGGGCCAAAGGAAGTTTTCCTTATGCTTAATGTTTTATTATATTGGCTGATAAGAAATAACTTCAAGAATTTTATAGGTTTAAACCTATAAACCACTGGTAAAAGCATTCCTTCTTACTTGGACCACTAGAGTATCATTTTAACTGGTCTGCCTCTTCCCTCAGCTCCCCTCTATCTGCTGTCCACATTGTAGGCATAGTTTTTGTTTTCTTTTCTTTGTTTGTTTGTTTTTCAACATATGCATCTGACCTTATCATCTCCCCTTTCTCCACCCCCACAATAAACACACCATCATGATTTTCCATTACACTGACCAAAGTCCTTGTCATAGCTAAAGGGCTCTGCATGTCTTAAATGGGTTACATACTGGATATAGAAAGTGATGGTTCTTTGTTGTGTGGGAACAGTTCTGGTCTTGCAAAATGCTTAACATCACTGACCCCCAGTCATTATGATAACCGTTCTCTTCCCCCCCAGCATCACCTTCCAACATCTTCTCTATCACCCATAAGATAATTTTGTCAGTTTCTTGAAGGTGCCAAGCTCCCATCTGCTATAATCTTTGAAGCAACTGTTCCTTCTTAGATTGTTCTTCTCTTTAAAGTAAATCTTTCTTGACTTCCCATATTATACAAATTCCTTTAACATATACGCTTACAACTCTATACACCTTCCTTTCGCAGCATTTATCACAATTGTAATTTCCCTAGTTTGGTGTGTGAGCAATTATTTGCTTAAGGCCATTCTTCTCCACTAGACTGTAAATTTTGTGATTTTACACCTTTCTTGTTCAAAACTGAATCTGTAGTACCTAATCCAGTGCCTGTAATATGCTAAATGTTCCACCAACATTCAGTGAATGAATTGAAGAATATTAATTATGTCAGCAGTTAGTTGTACATGGAAGTTTAACATTTTTCATACAGATTGCAGCGTGGAAGAAATTGGAAGAGAGGAAAATTACATACCACTCTCATTTACAGTAATGGCTCAAGGGAAATTAAGAATAAGAAAGATTTTTGGCTACACATCGTTTGGCTAAACCAAAAGAAAGAAATACCCAAAAGAACTGCTGTTTTTTTTTTTTTTTTCTTTCCATTTCATGTTTCTGAGAAAGGTGTCAAATCAGGGGACTTTTATCATCTATTTCCTTCTAAGAAGTCTTTTTGTTTTATAGCATTAAAGTAAAATTCTTTGCCATCACAGATTCTCTATTGCTCAGTCATATCAGGCCACCTGCACTACTTATATATGAAAAACTTAACATCTGGACACTGAAACTGGAAAAGTTTCTGAACCAGTTGGTTCCAGAATCAGGAGACCAAGATTCTGTCACCAGGGTTGTCACTAAACATGCTTGTTCCTGGATAAGGTGTTCATCACCATTTCTGAAATGAGAAGAGATTGTGACTAGAGTGGCTAAGAGCCCTTCTAGTACTTAGGTGTTCTGGAACTGGTCATCCTAGGATTATATACATTGCAATATCACTCATGAAGCACGTGTCTTAATGATTCACCAAAATATAACCAATACCCAATTATTACCCTATAGAGAGGATTTTTTTATCCAAATAATAGTTCCTCATTCTGCAGCAAGATAAGTATATGCTTACTCTGGGTCTTTTTCCTGCTTAGTTTTAGGAACTATTCTTGGACTGTAGATTTCTACTGAAAAACTTCACTGAGGTCCCCTAAGTGATAAATTCACCCTTTTAAACACGTGTATTGTAAAGAGGATCGGATTAAAAGTCAAAAGATGTGTGTTCCAATCTATCTCTTACAGTTAGTAAGACTTGTGACTTGCGGCAAATTATTTAAACTCTCTGAGCCCTAATATCCTCATTTGTGAAGGATAATACTTCCTGTCTTCAAAGGGAAGAACATAAATATTAAACAAGTGATTGGATTTGAAAGTGTTTCCAATTCACCTGCACTACAAGGACATCTGCCTAGAGTCATCTGTTCAGTACTATTAGAGTGCCTATTTAGTACTAGAGTAACTATCAGAGTGACTATTCAGTAAGTCCCAAATAAATATGGTGGAATTTAATTCTTGTTTAATATCTACAACTCACTGGAAAGCCTATAGAGAAAGTAATTTTTATGGAACATGAATGTTATTACATATGTTATTGTTTGCGAAAATTGATGCTTTTGCTGATAACCATAAAATGGGAGATTATGGATGTGTTATTTGTTTTATGGGAATTGGCTTCAGGTGAATGTGTTCTGACCTGCACCAAATTTTTAGCAATATAAGCCATATCGGAGACTATACTTGCAAAATATTATTATTATTATTGTTATTGTTATTATTATTAAAAGCAAGCAATTGTGAGATAAAGGGAATTAAGAGTGCGCTTATAGTGGAGATCACGGAGCAATGTATAGAAATGTTGAATCATTATATTGTATGTTTGAATCTAGTATAAGACATTAATTATACTTCAATTAAAAAAATAAAATATAGGGGCACCTGGGTGGCTTGGTCTATTAAGCGTTCAACTCTTGATTTTGGCTCAGATCACGATCTCACGGTTTCATGAGTTTGAGCCCCTCCTCGGGCTCCATGTACTGACCTCACTGAGCCTGCTTGGAGGCCTGTATGAGTTATAAACTATATATGCATATGATTTCAATAAAAATAAATTCAAAAATATATTTAAAATCAAGCAATTGCCATAACTCTAAATACCCCTGACTACATAAAAGATCACCTTGGAATTTTAGCAGGTGATTATCTCCAGTTTAGTAAATGTTATGTAAAGAACTATGCTATCTCAGTATGAGTAAAATAGAAATAAATGAAAGACTTTAAGTATAATAAAAATTAATTAATGATGACTGAACTCAGCCCTGGAATTATGATAAATGCTTTCTGTTAGTAATGAAACATTGAGATGAGGCTTGACTACTGAACCCTGGATTCTAGCCACAGAATCCAAGCTTTGGTTTTTACATGTGACACTTAAGATCCTCTCAGACGAATTACCTTAGTCTTAATGTTAATGTTTACAGTTATATTTTTTGATATTTTCTTCTTGTTTTTAAACAAGCAACAGAACAATCTCTAATTAGAAATTCATCTTATTTTTTGACACATATCTAAGTAGGATAAAATCTGTCTACATTAACACTTTAAAGTTGAAAATCTTTCTACTCATTTTTTTTCAATTATAACTCAAACTTGATTCTTTTGATGCTATCCCAACATTTTATGTTTGTCTCTTCAAGAAAAATTCAAAAGGAAAGCACATTTTCCTTTGGGTTGGGCTGGATAATTTTTTTTGCTTAATTTAGTATCCTTGGCTGTTTTTCCTTTTGTAATTCAAAAAATGTAAGTTATCTTCCCAGAAGACTTTTGAACACCTTCTCCTGGTAAAGAGTTTGTGAAAAATGATAATGTATTCTCTAAAGTTGAAAGAGAAAAAGTGAATATGGCCATCTATTAGAGAATATGCTGATGTAACTTGTAAGTGTACAATCTGTTTCAGAGTCACCAGAACATAACTTATTCTCTTTATCAATATTTATTCACACCAAAAGGAAACATTTCACCATATTTGTAAAGTAAGATGTAATTTAAGACTGTTAAAGGGATAATTTACCTTTAAATGTATTTTATGAATTATGCTGCTTAATATATTTCCTCTTGCAGAATTTATACAAAAGCATAAACTAATTAACTTTGATTACTTACCATAATAATCTATTAACTGTGTACTAACTGCCCCACTGTGACTATTTCTCTGCCATCCAAGGTTTTTTACATTCTTAGATCAATCAGAGGACCCATTTGTTGAAACTGCTTTGAGGCCGCTAGAATAATTTTCACCCATATGTTGTTTTAATTTTAAAACGGTGGGGATATTTAATCTTGGCAGTGTTTTCAAATAAAATTAATTTTTTACTCATGCTCTGTGCAATTTAAGTAGAAATACATTTTTAATTTTTGCCTCTTTCTTAAAGACTTGAGGACATATGTGTGTAAATTAAGTTTCTTTTATTCTAAGTCCTTCATCCTTCATGAAAACAATATTTGAAAGGTTCAAACTGTCACAACTCCAACCAGATGGGAGAAAAACTGTGACTCACAGGTTTTCCTCTGAAGGATCCTCATTATCTAATCTTAATGAGGATGCAAAGTTTAGAAAATGATAGTTAAAGCGCTAAAAAAATAAAGCATTGAAGAGCACTTTTTAAATTGAAGTTTTATCCTCAGCAGGAAGTATCCAGCTGACGAAAAACTTAGTAAGCACCTTGGCTCTCCTCCCCGCCCTGACCCCCACTGGCTGGATAAAGAGGCCTAATCTCTCCCCACCCAGGAGTCCCGATGGTCAAGAGCCAGGGACCTCAACTGATAGGCATGTAGAATGCCTGACTGTCCTATGTTATTCCACAGGTCCCTCTGGCACCTATGTGCTTCAGGTTCTTTTAGCAGGAGGAATTGAATTTAACATTCAATTTCCCATGGCATTTATTATGTCTTCCTCCTTCATGTGTCATTTACCTCATTAAAATTGGGAAATGGTCCAGGGGCCACAAATTTCACTGGAAAAGTTGTCCTGGAAGCCAATAATATAGTAATGGAATGTAGACTTAGTGGAGAGACAATAGAAACAAGCTGAGAGGGAGACAGAGACAGAAGTGAAAAGGAAAGGAGACAATGAGAAGATACGTTTCCTCTTCTTTTCTGGACTTTAAAAATATATTACAATTCCTATTTTTAAAGAAATTTCCTCAAAAAATTGAGGAGAGCATATCTGAAAATAGTGAGCTAACACTGACCTGTTCTACAAATACTTGCTTGTCACGCATAATGTTAAGGTCTTATGTAAGCCTTATGCTAACAAGGACAGGTTTGTGGATGCTGTCATTTAAAAGAAGGCTTTTGGAGTTTTCGCAACAGAGCATGACCTAAGAAGAGATTCCTAAGAATGATGTCCCTCTGCATTTCACAGCAAGAAATTTTGTGGCCAAGACAGAAATCTAGTGTTGCTAGATTAATGAAACATTGTCCCTAGACTCTCAGGCATTTAGTCTCCCTTTGTCCACCTCTGGCGTTTAACAGGAACTTTCCTTGGATGTCAGTTTGCTTGCTTACACCTAAATTATGCCCAAGGAAGTTTATGTTTCAATTTCCTTTGGAAAATTTGACTATTTGAATAAAGCAGTCCAGTGACTTTATGTTTAGAAATATACTTTTTAAGATCTTTTTTATGTTTCCCATCAACATGATTAGGTGACACCGTGAAGAACAGGATGAAAGACACCTGCTACAGTGGTACACGCTGTGGGAATCCTCGCACTGATTATTGCTTAGTCAGGATTAATACCCATAATACACCAAAGGGGCAAAGCATAGTAAAATTATTCACGTGAGTACTTAAATTTTGTTGCTACTTACAAAACTGTTAGAAAGAATAAAGTAACTCGGATGACATCCATACAGTTAAGTGTGTCATTTCAAAGTTTGTTTATCTGTTGTGGACAAAGGGGCTAACTGGTAAGAGCTGCATAATTTTAAAGGAGAACATCACACATTACTACATTTTATAAGTTCCATTTCCCACCTGGAATACATGAAGCCATATCTTAACTGCTAATATTACCAAGCTTATAATCACTCACACAAGGCATTTTAATATGAAAGCTTTAGGCATTTAAAAAAGAAATTAACTTACAGCAAACTCTGATAAGCAAGCGAAATGAAAGTAAAGGCACACAGCATTATGTTACTCACCATGTTCAATACTGAAAGTTCCGCTCAGTCCTAGGTAAACGTACTACAAGGTCTAATAGAGACGTGAAGAGGCTGTCTTTCTGACTCTTTGAATCAAACAGTAACTAAGTGGTTTAAGTAGAAACATATATTTTGAAAGGTTAATCCACCCATACAGAGGGAAACCCCTTTTTTAAGAGTCACTGCTGCCAAGAGGCTATTAATATTCACCTCTCAGATACAAATACAGCCACCAGATAAAAGATCCACAACCTATGTGAAAATACCACAGAGGATTCCCTCTTAGTCTCTATGTTGTAATGGAAACACAAGAAAACAATGTACCTCTTCAAGCAACTGGGGGGACTACAGGAAATCAACCTGCCCACTTAATGGAAAAATTATATCAGCTTAATAGGATCACAACACATAAACATAAATGTAGAATTAGTATAATTTACTGTAAGGACCACATAGGTCACACACTCATTTCTAGGAATGTTCCTCTGTTTCATCTTCCTATTTCTTTCCCTCAGAGAGCTAGCACCCAGGTTAACATTTAAATACTCATCCTTCAAAGTAATTTAGAAATAAGCCCACTACCTTTAAAAAAAAAGTTGCTGAATGTTTTCCTACTTAGAAGGGAAATTGTATTTATAGTCTATATAGTCTATATTGCTTCACTGCACAATAGAATAGGAATTGTGTATATTTTTCTCATCATATGAGAAAATAGCCTATATAACTATCAGCAGTGGCAAATCTCTCCAAACAATAAAGACATTTCTATCAGTTCAGGAATGAAATCATTGCTGATGAGGTCCCCAATAGTAATCACCAGTGGTTATTACACCATTTGTTTATGTTGAAGTATTCATTCTTCAGGTAGTCACAGTGAGGTTAAGTAAACAGACAGGGTGTATCAGAGTTTGCCTGTTTGACTGGCTCCAGGTCTCATCACAAGGCACTGCACCTCAGGAAAACAGATTTGACAATGTAGGTTAACGAGGACCCCACTTCTATAATTCCACTTCTACAAAAATACTTTGCAAAATCAATGAATCACAAAGGAAACTTCAACATTATACTTTTTACGACAGAATGTTATAAATATCAATACTGGGTGGTGAAGTCATGAATGTGCATTGTATTTTTCTTTAGTTCCTTCTGCACTTTCAGAAATTTTTCAAAAGAAAAAATAGTCCATAATGCAAGGTAGCTTGCATGTACACTCAACCTAAAAAAAAAATTTTTGAACTTAAAACTAGGAAGTAAACAATCTGTCCTTAATATGAGTTATTAAACATTTGGTATAAAAATACCATTGTTGCAATGTCTCCTAAAGTCTTTTGAACCTGTTTTTTAAAAAATATTATTAAATAACACAAAATGACACTTACCTTGTCAGTTTCTTTCCATGTGAGAAAAATAATTACTTAATGTTTCACAAGAATATGTCATTTTAGTGTGATACCCAAAGAGCAAGGAGACATTTATCAGCAAACAGCAATAGGGTGATTAGGTCATTCTTACAGACTGGAATCTTTAGAATCTAATTAATATCTTCCTTTTCTGAAATTTCCTTTAAAATAACAGTTCTATACAAATGCACAATGTAATTTCTGTTATTATAACTCTAAAGTGTTCTCAAAGTGTGTCCAATCTTGTTTCAAACCATGCACCTTTTCATCTGGCAACCACATAAATTAAAGGGTGTGAAGAAAGCATAGAAATGTGTTTCAGAGCCTACTGAAGGTTTTGCAGGAAGGTTATTCTACTGAAAATTATGGGATGCACAGTGGGGATGATGATGCTAGTCAATGGAAAATGAAATAAGACACCGTTTTCATTTATCTCATGAAATCCTGGAGAAGAGAGAGTCCATAAAACACAAAGACAGATCTTGTTATCTCCACCTCTCACCACTGGAACTGTAAAACTGAAGCTGGACGGTATAGAACACCACCATGAAATAAAGGCATTATTAGTCATAAAGCACTGCATTGCGTCTAGCGTGCCTCTAAGCCACTTAACATCAACTGGAAGAAAAATTTGCTATTTGCTGACCAAATAATTTTTACTGTTCACAAAAGAGTGTTTTGCTTAGTGATTTACCTTTAGGGAAAAACAAGGAAATGAATTGAAAAACATTTTAATAAAACTTGAAGACTGGTGTCTAAAGTGATTGATCCAAAATTAATTTCACATGGCTTAAGGGTACAGGTGTCTGGGGGAAAAGGGGAAAGAAGGAAAACATGAGACTGGTGAAGTAAGACAAGACCATTGAGAGTTGAGTTTGGAAAAAGAAAGTCACACTCAGTGATTCTTCCTTTATCTGGAAGTAATATCAAGATTACTTGGAATCTTGAATCTAGATTACTTTCTAAGGAAAGGAGGTTTTGAGGGTTTAGGCTTGGGAAAGGCAAATCCAACCTGCCTCTAAGGATGAGCTGACTGTATCACCCAGTAAGAAGGTTCCCCGGACCTCAGCTCTACCTCCTGGGTCAACCGCAGGTGTCCCTGGGAAGACCAGCCAAGTGCTTCCAAGTGCTTGGTTTCTGGCACCATTCCAAGCCAGCCGCTCTTCCTCTCTGCCACCAACTCAGCTTCCCAACATCCTAGATTCCAGATCATGGGTAAGAATGGAGTTTGAATGAAGACAATAATGTGGATACCACAGCTGAGGAATGTAAATTCCTCAAATACTTTCAAAGGTTTCACCACCTTAAGGTTTTCTAAGAAATATGGTAAAGTCAACCTGGCAATGTTTGTCCCATTATAGTTTCTTTGGGAGTTGTTCAAACTAGATTCTGCCTGTTTGGTGAGAATTTCTGCGGATTAGGGACATTTGATGGCCCTCTAGAGCCCTTCAACAGGGAGGCCGTGGTCCCTTGCCAAACTTTGGTCCTTATTGTTTCCATGAGAGCGTCAGAGCAGAGAGTGTATTTTTATTATAACTTAAGAACATCACCTGTAATATTACTTAAAGGACAGAGATGGTTGTGCCAGGAGCCTCAGCTGGGTGGATATCAAACTAGAAGGCTAATATGGCTTGTGCTCTACTGTCTCCTATCCTACTTTATTGGTAATAAAACTTAGTGCTTAATTTGAGCTTTCTACTTCATAAAAAAGATGGTAATTTTTTCTCTTGGATTCAAATTCTCATAAGAACCAGGAGTATAACTGACTTTGCTATTTGATGAAATCTCATCTGGATGAAAATTGACATAGAGAACAGACAATTTGTCGCCATTTTGCAAAACTGAATACCCATTCATAAAACTCTGGGAACAGTTATACTTATGATATAATGATTAAATTTTACTTTTTTCTCCACCTTTTTTTACCCAATAGAACTATTTTTTAAAAATGTTTATTTATTTATTTTGAGAGAGAGAGAGAGTGCAAGCAGGAGTGAGGCAGAGAGAGAGAGAGAGAGAGAGAGAGAGAAACCCAAGCAAGCTCTGTGATGGCAGCACAGTGCGGAGCTTGAACCCAGAAACTGTGAGATCATGACCTGAGCTGAAATCAAGAGTTGGACACTTCAACAACTGAGCCACCCAGACACCCCCAATAAAACTATTGTTTTAAGGAATTGAGTAACTCTATACATTTTTGCTGAGTTCTCCCTCATTACCATGTGTATGTGCATGTGTGTGTGTGTGGGTGGGTGTATGTGCATGAATGCTTTTTTTAAAACTCTAGTTATGGATAACGAAGGGCTAAACAACATATGATTTAAACCATTAAATGATCATCATTCTGCTTTTTCCTAAGGAGCAGAACCAAGTTTATTCTGAAGAATTCTGCCAAAAAGTGGATATATCAAGCAGACGATTGGGAGGGAAGAGAGGCATAAATCTCCTTTCTAAAGAGGATGAAAGGCTGGATGAGAATCACGGATGTAGATAAATCAGAAATGCAGCTGCTTGGGACCAAAGTCCAGTTATCACTGTACACCAGGCCCAAAGATGTGGTGATCTTTACAAGACAACCCCAGGTGTTGACAAGTAGAGCCGCCCCAGGAGAACGCTGACACTCAACCTCTTTGACCTGTACCCTCACCACAACTGTATTCCTTCCTGTTTTCAATACACATGAATATATGTTTTCATCCAAATCCAGGAACCATACCTGTTTTCAATATTAAATTTGCTTTTGATCATTTCTATCTTAAGGAATTACCACCCAAAGAGCATTAACTTAGAAGTCAGGCATTCTGGACTAAATTCTATAAGATTAACATTGAATAATTGACACATTCCCCATCTGTGGGAAAACTGAGCTTGGGTATTGGAAACCCTATACATCTTATTTCAAGGGACATTTTTCGTATAGAAGTTTCTTGTTTTCAATTGAAAATCTAAAATGAAGAAATAACTTTTGATCTTAAGCTGTGATTTCCACCTCCTGTGACCCTTCTTTACAGCCAATTGTATTCATGTGATCTTCAGATCTTAACTCTACATCTACGGCATGGTGGAGTTTGTGCATTTGGGAATAGACAGGAACTTTAAAACTGTAAAAACAGTTACTAAAATGATTTGCTTTATGGTTATTTTAAGGAAAAGTCATTTACTGTGCTGAACTTTGGGAGGGGTCCTCATTGTTTTATCCCAAAGGACTCAGGAGATTACATAACAAATGTAAAACTTTACCTCCAGCACATTGAAACTCACAAAAGAATTTTAAAGCTTATATTGGAGGTCCTTTTATACATCAATGAAAAAAATGCTGAGATCTGTCCATTGAAATTTAATTACAAATTTTTTTTAATGTTTATTTATTTTTGAGAGAGAGAGAGAAACAGAGCATGAGAGGCAGAGGGGCAGAGAGAGAGGGAGACACAATCCAAAGTAGGCTCCAAGCTCTGAGTTGTCAGCACAGAGCCCAGTGTGGGACTCAAACCCACTAACTGTGAAATCATGACCTGAGCTGAAGTCGGAGGCTTAAATGACTGAGCCACATAGGCGCCCCCATAGAAATTTAACTTAAACCAATTCATTATTCTCCAGTGGCATTCATTCTAACAACCTTACTACAAATCAGATTCATTTAACCCCTGGAGGCTTCTATTCCTTTACCTAAAAATGAGATTTAGATACATGATGCCTAAAATCCCATCCCAGTTCGAAGATTCTATAATTTGGTATCACCCCAAATAAAAAATAGCACATTACCATTTTGATTGCTTTTATGGTTTTTAAGGTCCCCTGCATAGTTGAGAAAAAGGTATCAAAAACACAACCTCCATATTGTCTATCGTGTGTCTATTTTGAGTCAATTCTACTCATGGAATCATATGAACTCATTCAGCTCTTAAACCAAAACATCGAAGACCTAAAAGAGTTGGACTCTCAGCACAACTAAACACTTATATATTTAAATGCCTAATTTACTGCCAAGAAGTAAGTAGGCCTTAGGAAAAAAACTAATGTCATCATGTTCTTCACTGTTCTGTAAAAATGTTTGACAGTAAGGGGAAGTACTTCACTCTTAAGAAAATTTCCTCTATATTACAAAATGTTAGGATTTCAGAAAGTCCACCATATCCAAGGACTAAAAGAAATAATTAATTTCCTTTAACTGTTTAAATTATAAATGTCAAACATGAGAATTATGCAAAGTTTAAAAGTATGAAATTATACCACATGGAAAGAGAAAACATGGAGAAATAATTTCTTATAGTAGGCTGTGATTTCCTAAGATAACACCATTTTCAGGTAATGTGCTGCATATTCCTCCTTTTTCTTTTTTTTCTATACACATAATAATTGGTATCATTATTAGGTATAATACTTTGTTCCTGATTGAAACTAACAAGTATTGCTATTGGCAATAATATTTCTGATTTGGTGAAGCTAAGAACACTTCTTATAGTTCAGTAAATTATAGTCTCCACTATCTACTAAAATGGAGGGAAACATAAAAAATAATGTCATAAATTCAAGAGGTTTTCATGGTCGTTCTCTCTGGTTTTTAAAATTGTGAATAAAAAAAATCCATGTAATATAAAGAACAAACATATATGGACAGAGCCCATTGTTGAAATTAAGCCAAATTCATGATAAAAATTAGTTTGGATAAAATTTAATAACTTATATCATCATTGTTGTGTTGCATGATAATTAACTATAAACGGAAGCAATTCACATATATGAATTTTATGATAATGACTGGGAATAATGACCAGAAATAATTTCTGATCATCTATTATATATCAGATGCCTTACAAACATTATCTCCTGGCTACTTAAAGGGAAGTCTTTGGATCAGCAGGAAACTTGTTAGAAAAGAAGAATCTCAGACCCCACCCCAGGCTTACTGAACCAAAATCTGCATTTTAATAAGATCTCCAGGGATGAGAGGGAATCTCATTAATGAACATCAAAGTTTGAGAAGCATTGAGTTATCTCATTTATTCTTTATAGTAACTAGCAAACAAGGTATCACTAGCTCCTTATTATCCATGAGGAAAGTGAAGCTCAGAGATGCAGAAGTGATATTCAAAATATTTGATAACTGGTTCAACACAGGCGTCAGCCAATGACAGGGGACACCTGAACTACAGTAGGTATAAGTGTCCAACATCAGCTTTGGCAAGCAAGAACTGAAGTGCCATCTAAACAATCTTATCTCAGCCAGCAATTAGCATGGCAAGGATTCAGACCCGGGTGTGTGTGTCTCAGAAACACATACTTTTCTTCCTATCCTACACAGAGATTATTGTATTTCACAAATCAACCAAGAATTTCTAAGGCCCACTGGGGCACAAGGTAGATCCAAAACTAAAAATAAAAGATTTCACCATTTCCAATTTCCCTCTGCCTATTCATTTCTTCATTTCAATCCCTTCTGCCCTACCACTCTACTTGAATATTCCAAGTGAGCCAAAATGATGTCATGTCTCAGTCAAGGAAACAAAGCCCAACTCCCTTGAGGACGGATAGAACCTGACATTTACCTCTGTGACATTGTTATTTATGGTAAGAAATATGTGTCTGGACTTTGTCTTCCTTTCTGGCACAGAACTCCTGAAACCCTTGGAATTTCCTAAGTGATGAGAGTGATAAAGCTACTTTCGTTATTTTAACAAAGTGACTTTTGGACCAACCTAAGGTTGCCTGGAGAACCAACCATGTGATTAGAGGGTTGGAATTTTCCTTTCTCTCCTTGACCTCCAGGGAGGGGAGTGGGGCTAGAGGTTGAATCAATCGATGATTTAATCAATTGTGCTTCTATAATGAAGCCTCCATTAAAAACCCAAAGGATGGGGTTTGGAGAGCTTCTGTGTTGGTAAATGTGTGGCGATTTGGGGAAAGTGGCACGTCATGTGAGGACATGGAAGCTCCATGCCCTTTCCACCCTTTCCCCATATCTTGCCGTATGCATGTCTTCCATCTGCCTGTTCCTGAGTTAGAGCCTTTTTATAATAAACCATCAATCTAGTAAAATGTTTCTCTGAGTTCTGTGAACTACTCTCTAGCAAATTAACCAAGGTTGAGGTGGTGGGAATTTCCCATCTATAGTGTGTCAATCAGAAAGACAGGTAAAAACCTGGACTTGTGACTGGTGTCTGACATCCAAGTTGGGGGTTGTTGGAACTCCCCAATCTATAGCCAGTCTGTCAGAAGCACATGTGACTATCTAGATTTGCAACTGGCCTCTGAAGTTGGAGGTAGGCAGTCTTGTGGGGCTAAGCCCTTAACGTGTGGGATCTGACTCTATCTTGGATAGACAGAGTCAGATATGAGTTGAAATGTAGGACACAGCTGGTGTAGCAAAGAATTACTTGTTGTGGGGGAAAATCTCCACATATTTGGTGACCAGAAGTGTCTGAAGTGTCCTGTGTGAGTGTGATAGTAATTAAAGGAGACACAACAAAGACTCGCAGGTGGACAACTGGGGTGTTTTCTAATACACCCTCCAAAAGTGTCATGATTTTGTCTCTGTGACTGCTCTTCTCACAATAAATGACTATGGAATATTTCTGGTGACACCCTAGTAAAATCTATGTCACCTTCCATAATGTGGAAGTGTCTTTCTATTCACAGTCTTCCTATTCACAGTCTAGCAGGAACCCTTATCTCCTTCTTCCCTGTTCAATGTCACTGCACTCTGGGGCCTCTGCCAGGCTCAGCTAGGAGTGTCTGTGTGATTCCTTCTTTCATTCCAAAGGTTGTGACCATAGGTACCGTGAAAAGGAAAATTTGTTTCTCTGGAAGATATTGCGTGGTTACAATCTGTGACTGCATGTTTCTTCTTAACACGGCCAAAGCAAAGTCCAAGCCTCAATGTTGGAAGAATTTAGAAGGTAGTTTTGTTTGTTTGTTTGTTTGTTTTTATTTTAAATTGTTAAGTGATGTATAATATGTAGAAATAGTGTGTGTATCATAAATATATAGCTTGATGAATTTTCAAAAACTGAAATATACCTGTATAAACAACAACTATTTTAAGAAACTGAACATTACCAAGGAGGAAACTTTTAATTGCCTATCCATGGAGGGGTTTGTGAATGGCCAGGGTTAAGTATGTCTCTTGTTTGTGACTCATCTCATCCTGATGAAGTCAAATTAGTGAATGTAGTCTGTATACCAAGGCAAGCAAGTATGGAGTTGGAGAGTAAGTTGTTGGTGGGATGTTTGCTGATTATAATTGGGGAACCTGATTATTTCCACCACCAGGTTCTTATTTGCTGGGTCTGACTTCATAAGCTATGGCAGTATGTCTAGTACTCAGGCCACTGTATTTTCTAGAATTGGATCTCCCTCCTTTGGGAGGCACTGTAGTGCCTCTGCAGGCTAATTTTTCCCTACTTCATCTCAGTGTGGGAATATCAAATTGGTTCAGACATCCTTGGCTATAAATATATCCCACTTGAACCTGACCTGTTTCTCCTTTGTCAAGCATCTTCCTATCACTTTTTCCATTGGATCTGTTGTGGTTGCCTTCCAATGAGGATAGGAAGCCATGGAAATCCTGGTTACTCTCTATTCTGGATCATTTGTTCTTGGGCAGTGAGGTCATTCTACATGGTTTGTATGTCTCTGAGGTCATGACGCACCCCCCCCCACCCCACCCCACGCCTCCCCCGGCCAGAAATCTCTCCTTTGGCTCTTGATTTTTGTCCTGTCTCATGTCACTGTTAACAAGACTCAAAGTCTTTTCCTTAGGATCTTAGAGGAGTGCTGTCTGTGAATTTCTCCAGTTTATGGTAGAAATCCCTTATGCCCATACTTCGAAGTCTGCTTGATTACAAGTCACACAGTAATAACCACCTTCATAAGGAATCTGGGCTCTATTAGTAAAGCAGAGCAAAAAAGCCTGCAATAGTCAAATCAAGAAGGATATCAACCTAAATACTTGTCATTTCTCGGGAAATGTAGTGCTTCATGGATGTTGGGTGAAAAGTGAGATACTGAGTTTTCTTAAGTTATTGAACAACACGATATCATGCAAGTTTGATTCTGTACCTGATATAGCCAGTTTCGAACCATATATTCCCCTCCAGATTGAAATTCACATTTCAGTGATATTTCATTAATGTTTCATAGGTAATTGATAGAGTTCTGAAAAAGGACAGCAGAAACAAACATGCCTCTTGAGGCCTAGGCTCAGAAATGACTTTGCTTCCAGTATATTATAGTGGTCAAAGTTAGCTAGAAGGCCAGTCCAGATTCAGGGAGTAGAGAAATAGACTTTATTCTCTTGATGGGAGAACCGATGTGACTTTTCAGTTTTTCTCATCAAGAGGAGAGACTTGTGTCCCAGGTACCCCCTTTCCTCCACCTAGTTTAAAGGCCAGCCAAGCCCCCAAAGCATGATTGCCTAGCCTGGCCAGCTGCTGACTAAAACATATACATGAGTTCCACTGAGACCAAAACTGCCTCTCTGAGCCCAGCCCAAACTGACAATCCATGGAATTGTGAGCTAAATAATTGTTTGTTTATAAAATAACTAAGTTTTAGAGTGAGTTGTTACACAGAAAAAATGGCTAGACTGCCCTATCAGATACTTAAAAATGTACAGTAACTACTAAACTTTGTGATGCAATACTAGTTTTATTTTTGTCTTCTGAAAAAAACGTTAAAGAGTATCCAATCTACAGCCCAGAGCTTCACTTCTGAGAAAAATAAACAAAACAATACAAACAATCCCTCTCCGGTGCTCTGTAATCTCTCAAGCAGGCCTGGAGCACTTCTGGCCTCGTTCTGGAGTCACTCTTTCTAATTCTTTTTTTTTTTTTTTTCAACGTTTATTAATTTTGGGGACAGAGAGAGACAGAGCATGAACGGGGGAGGGGCAGAGAGAGAGAGGGAGACACAGAATCGGAAATAGGCTCCAGGCTCTGAGCCATCAGCCCAGAGCCTGACGCGGGGCTCGAACTCACGGACCACGAGATCGTGACCTGGCTGAAGTCGGACGCTTAACCGACTGCGCCACCCAGGTGCCCCCACTCTTTCTAATTCTAACAAACGCCCTGCCCAGCCAGGTTCTTCACTTCCCATGTCTCAAAAAGCCACATTTCACTGCCATTCCCCACCCCGAGGGAATGATTCCAGGGGTCTGTCCCTTCCTCTCCCTGGGAGCCAGAACATCCAGCACCTGTCTGTTCCTTTGACCTCACTTGCTCATGGGACACCTGTGGTCTGTGCTCCTTGGAAAGCTGGGCTATTCACTCATAATTCTTTTCTTACAAGGAAATCTCTGAAAAATCTTCTAAAGAAAAGCATCTCCACCTTGTTACCTAGACAAATCCTTTTGGGGGATGATATGTGGAAATAAAGGAGCTTCAGAGTATGAAATTCATTCACACCTTCACATGGGGTGCTGCCTACACACTCTTCTGGACGTATTGCCAACATCATCTCTGAAGAATGGATCTGGACTAAGAGTTTAAATGGGGAAAAACAGAGCAAGGTGAGGCTTTGTGGAAATAAAGTTTACAATTAGAAGATAACTTTTTAAGAATATACATAACTTCCTCAAGTTGGCAAGCAGTTCCCAAACAAGTGGAAATAAGAAAGCAAGTGTTATAGTAGTTGCTAGAAATTTAATGGGAAACATCTCCACATAGGTTCAGTTTCAGCTGGTGGTACTAATAGAGAAATGTATGGGTGAACTGTGGGCATCAGGATGTTTTCTGTGGGAGGACAGGAGGTCTGACTTGCCAATTGGTACAGAAAACTCAGCCAAAACAATGAATCAGGATATTAGGTTACTGGAGAAAGTCAGGAGTGGGAACCAAGAAGTAAACAGGCCAATGCATTCACATAGTTTGTTGGATCAAAGTCAGTTAGAATCAGCCATTAGGGCCAGGAGTTTAAAAACAAAAACAAAAACAAAAACAAACTATTCTCAATTCTCAGGGCTTTTCTTGTCCTTATAACTTGGAATAAGCGTGTTGGAGATCAGAGGTCAGTGATCTTGGCTTACACTAAAAATCCTTTCTGAATCTTTACTGTGATGGTTATAGGTAGATAAAAAAGCCAAGTTGTCCAAAAAGAAGAGGAATCAAGGTAAACGTGACTATGGTAATTACAATAAAATAGACTTGAAAATATTTAGAAGGGATGGATGAAATCATTGTGTGCTTATTGGAAACTACCTTAAAAAGGGGGGGAAGGTATGAGGAATGGATTAAGAATCACAATCTCTGACCTGGAAAAATTCTCTCAGTGAATACAATTTTGTCCATTGGCCATTTGTTAATAAGCTTGACAAATGAAAGGATGACTCAAGATCATGTAGGAAGTGCCGTGCCGTTGAACAAAAGCACTAAATTGTATCGGATCACAATCTGGAAATTCAGTAAGCCTTAACTTCCTGGGAGACGTTGTTTCAGGTCCAGCAGATTCTAGTATTACCGTATGGACAACTGTTCTTGAGACAGGAAGGCTATTTGACTGGTGATGGTTCTGCAAGTCTGGAAGTTCTGTGTTGAAAACAGCTCCCTAGCTACTAGTCTGAGAATTTAGGATTATGAAGTCAAATTTAGTTATGCCTAGAGGGTGGAGCTAAGATACATTGTTTAGATAATTTGTACATCTTTAAGAATTATGTTTACACCCTGACTGGGGAGAAGTGTGCTATCTTAGGCCTGTATTCATCACCTTAAAAATAGTATCATGTTGTTAGGATAGAGATTTCTGCAGTAAAAATCTTATATAGCATGCCATTTTCCCAGCTTAGACTTTAATTTGAGGATATACTTTATACATTCTACAGGAATTTTCACTATAATTGCTGCTAAAGCTTGCTGAATTTTGAAGGTAAAAGTGTTTTGACTTGAAGAGGAAGCTATTGCATCAAATAATTTGAGATAGGAGATAAAATGAAGTAACACACCATTAAAATTGTTATTTTTTTACAGTATTTGTAAAATCTACATGAAAATGCAAAGAACTATACCATCTTCCATGAGTTTAATTATGTCAAGCAAGTACCACTACAAATTGCTATCCACCTTTTTAAAGAGTAGAACTTGCATTCTTGTTTGTCTCGCTGACAAGTAATTTGTCTTGACTTTATTGCTTGACTCTTAACTGCCCACCAGGTACAGATGCACTATTTTTTCTTCACCTCTGGCCTCTGTTCTCTCCAGTGGCACACATCCTCTTACAGAACTTACCTATTGCCAGCCTTGGCCTGTGGGTCCTCAGGTTTTGACCTTGGGCTCTATAGTGTTCACATCATTCTCCACATATCTTTTTAACTTAATTTTTTTAATCTTTATTTATTTTTGATAGAGAGAGAGAGAGAGAGAGAGAGAGAGAGAGAAAGAGAGCCAGGGAAGAACAGAGAGAGAAGGAGACACAGAATCTGAAGCAGACTCCAGGCTCTGAGGTATCAGCACAGAGCCTGACGTAGGGCTTGAACACATAAACTTTTACTTTAATGTTTACTTATTTTTGAGAGAGAGAGAGAGAGATTATAGTGACAGAGCATGAGCACTAGTGAGGGAGCAGCAGAGAGAGAGGAGGTCAGAGGATCAAAGTGGGCTCCTCATTGACAACAGAGACCCCATGTGGGTCTCAAACTCATGACCCATGAGATTATGACCTGAGCCAAAGTCAGACACTTAACCAACTGAGCCACCCAAGGGCCCCCCACATATAACTTTGACTCCCCCAAAACTTAACTACTACTAGCCTACTGTTGACCAGAAGCCTTACCAATAACATAAACAGTCAGTTAACACATATTTTGTATGTTATATGTCTTATGTACTGTATTCTTACAATAAAGTAAGCTAGAAAAAAGAAAATGTGAAGAAAATCATAAAGAAGAGAAAACACATTTACAGTGCTGTACCATATTTATCAACTTATAAGTAGACCTGCACAGTTCAGGCCCATGCTGTTTAAGAGTCAACTGTATATATATGCACATATATATATATATATATATATATATATATATATATATATATTCACCTTCATAGTTCAAGCCACCAAGCCATCAGATGAATCATAGCTTAGAATAGGAAGGAAGCTTTCTAAAGAACAGTAGAGATAATATCAGGTCGCTCTCTCTCTTCCCCTCCCTGCTGCACAGGATAGTGGGGATACAGTATTAGGATCTGCTAGGATTTCTACTCAGGGTGAGGGAGGTATGGAAGTTCCCCCGGGCTCAGAGTGCATAAACTTTGATGCCATCATAGCTTGGAAGTCTGCAGTAGGAGGTGCTATTTCAGAGTCAGAGGCCCCCCCCCCCCCCCCGCAGCCCTCAGAATTTGGTTGCTGCTTTCCCTCACCTGACTCCTTCCCCAGGGCAAAGTGCTCTCTCATCTTCACTCAAGAATCTGTCAGAATTTCATTAAATCCTGTGTGAAGTTAACGCTCTGACCGTTAGCAGAGTTTTAGTTGCCTCTAGATTCCTGGAATCAGACACTTTTGTGTTTTCAAATCCTGGCTTTGTGATCTTGAACCTTTAGCTTCTTGGGACCTTATTTTTCTCATCTGTAAAAAGGATTATTCTAGTGGTGGTGGTTATTATCATTGTAATAGGGTTGTTGTGAGGAGTGAAGTCCCTAGATCTTCTCAGGCATGCTGTTAACCAGCTTGGGCAGAAAAGAACATTTCCCCTCAGTGAGCCCTGAGGTGTGGATAGCTGAAGCTTCCCGGGTCAGGGGTTACACTGTCCCTTACTGCAGGTCACCCAGAGTTATAAACGGCCATCTTTGGGTCTCTAGTAGCACTTGTAATGTACTTTCTGAGTTGTGTATCTGTTATGTTCAACTCCTGAAGAAATTCTTGATAAAAGTTACATTCTGGTCTTAGTTGCGATGTGGGAATTGGGTGGAGTAGCGATACAACTCAAGGCCATCCAGGGAGCACCAGCAGAGTTACACTGGAGGACTGGCGTTCTCACAGAAGACCACAAACTTGTAAGGGTGAGCTCTGCCACAGCAGCTGGAATCTAAAAACCTGAGAGGCCTTTGTCCTAGAGTATATGTGATACGGTTCCCTTGGGGTTTCGGAAATAATTAGGGTGATAATTGAAGGGGAGCTAATTTCTGGAAATTAGGCCGAAAAAGCTTATACTGAAATTGTGGATAAAGAGGAAGTACCTCCTCAGATTATATTGACAGGCAGTTAAGACTGGGGAAGTAAGCCTTGTACTCAGTTTCATTGCCCTGTATTAATGAGGAGTTAAAGGGCTCCTAAAGTGACGAGGTGAATGGCTTCATCATCATTTCAAACTCTTCACGGGAACTATGGATCTGCCAAGTTTTCAGATTAGCATTACCTACCAGACACCTTTTCAGAGGTTGGTGGGATTACAAAACTGACAAAAAGGTTTTGAAAATATGCTGCTATGACTTCTGCTTTATTTTTTCATTTCATGTACCTCTCTGTATATGAGTGTGTGTGTGTGTTTATACACATAGACACACGTACATAGAAGGACATAGATACACATATAAGTTTACACAAAACATATAATGTAGACATTTTAGAGTGCTTGGTCTTTAATAAAAAGAAAGCTAATTAAAACAATTTTATGAAGTTTTCGGTTTTAAGAGAAAAATAAATTCAGAATATCAATTTCTGTTTGGTAAGGGGAATGTATTCTCTATGGAGATAATTTTGACCCACAGTCTTAGATTGAGCAATGCAAAGATAGAAATTATTTCTTTGGTGAAAACTAGGAACAGTATGACCCAAGGCCTTGGAGAATTCCCAATGAAATGCTGAATTAGTATATTGAAGGGTGCAGCACCTTTATTTTTAAGAGAAGTAACTCAATAAGATATTTACAGAAACACATGGCTTGGATGATAGAATGTATGTGAATAAAATCTTAATAATTTAGTCCATTTGCTGATGCAAGTTGACACAAACTCAAGGATTGTTTTAATAAAAGCTATATGCTGGTTTTCAAACAAATGTGTTGGATTTGACAATGGGGTGGGGGAGGGAGAGAGAGAACAGGTCAACTAAACAACTGAAAAGTGGTTGGTAACTGCTCAAGCTAGAGGAATAGAAGCCCCATCTTGGACTAGAAGCTTCCCTGACAACCTACGCAGCTTCCCACGCAGATCGTAACCTCCTCCCTCTCTGCCCCCACCACTGCCTTATGTAGGAGTTTATCTTTTCTAGCTATCACTCTGGGTAGGGTAAAAACTACTTTTATAAAAATTACCTTCATGGTTACTGAAAGCTGAAGAGTAATACTTCATTAATCACAGGTCATGACTCATAGTTTAAAGATTTAACTAGTAAGCATTTGTACAATTTCTGTGGGGCTAGATTTTTTCTCGTTGCATAAAGATTGCTTTCATTACACTTCTTTTCATTTCATCCACATCATAGCATCACTTTCTGGATGAAATACTTCACGAACTCCCTGAATTAAACCCTTTGCAGAGACGTAGAGAATTTTGATGACTATTTTATTTATGTTTCCTCTAGAAAGGCACTTAAAAAGAAAAGGTTTTTCAAAATTGGCCACCTTGCAGAACACTCAAAAGAGTTTACAAAGATTTTCAAAGTAACAGAAGACATTCAGATTACAGAAATGAATCTGTAATGATTTGAATTACACAAAAACCACTTCAGCTGTACATAAACTAGTGTATGTACCAAGGCCAGTTCTAGAAATTTGGAGACTTGGACAAAGCTGCCAAACTCTTATTCTGATGAATGAAAAAATTAAGACTAGATGATGATTCTGTGGGAAACTTTTTATTATGACTGCCTTTATTACCCTTGGACAATTAAAATGCAGGCAATTTTATAAAAACTTGACATGATAAATGAGCCTGATGGCTAGATACGAGAACATGTCTATATTCCCTTTGAAGTATGAAGATGTTGTTTAGGGTATAGTTTCCATTGCATGGTGCCAATGACATGAGAAATTGTGTTCAACTTGTGATGAGCTTAGAAGCCACCTTGAATATTGCCTCAGAAAAACTAACACCTTCTCATGTAAACTTCCCTCCTGTGATTCCCCCTTTCACAAACTATATCTTAAAAGCTCCTAATATATTTACAAGTAGATTGAGTAAAACATTAATTTGTACAATTTCCAGGAGACAGGAAAACATTTAGAGGAAATGAAGAAAAAATCTCATTAACAAAATTAATAAGATAAAGGAAATTTAAACCCACTAGAAAAAAATTTCAACAAATAATATCCTCAAGTAGACTATAGTATATCACTTATTTTTATGTCCTAGCATATAATAACATTTCTTCAATGATTTGGAGTTCATAATTGTACATAATTAAAATCCTGCATTTATCTATCTATCGTCTCTCTATCATTTATTTTTCAATTGAGAAATATATGGGTTTTTTTTTCAGGTTTGTTAAGGTATAGTTGACAAGTAAAATTGTAACATGTGTTGATTTTGTATTTCATTGTTCAGCTTCTGCCAATGTTGGTATTAGGGTCTATAAATCAGTTTACTGGTACTGATGTTTATAGAAGCACCATATATAGATAAAGCATAAAATGTATACATGTAAGCATAATGTAGGATGTGTGTGTGTGTGTGTGAGTGTGTGTGTGTGAAGGGTTGTGTATGCATAAAATGATTGTGTTTATTAAAATATGAGTGCTTCTGGAAGAATATGATTCTAGTGAGATGGGAGAGTAGAGTGAAGTTTAAACAAAGTAAGGAAACAGAGGGGAGCGGGGTTCTGCCTCACATATTGCCAAGGTATTTTGAATTCTTGGGAGCCTTTGAGGTGGGTAGACAGAAATAACATGAGACAGATTTGGCAGTAAAAAGGAAGCAGGATATTTGTGGATGCTACTGTATGGTATATCTGACATCTTCCCCCTCATTATTAACAAAACTAAACCTACACTCAACCATTTCAGCCTCTGGGATTCTCAGTATCAACTTCAAATTATTGAAAACTATCACCTTGTGAATGATCTTAAATCCTCCTTTTGTGAAAGAAAAAAAAAATCTCTAGGATATATTTTACAAAATCATATTTCAAAATCTCAAATTGATTTAATTCATTTCTAGGTAAATTGTTGACAAAACACATTCCCTAAACGAATTTGCATATGGCAAAGTAAAGTTTCATGTATCCATTGGTCAAAATGATACCTTAATGAAATTTCCCATTTAATACTGAACTTTCCCCTTGCTCAATGCCTTGGCTTATATATCATTAATGTATCAGAAAAATGGTTTCTCAGACATATCCCCAAACTTTGATAAAGTCAGTTAGAGGATGCTGCATGTCACTGTGATTGTCTCAAAACTTTTCCATTTGGCATTATGTGGATGAAATAAAGCAGTTCTTGGCTAAAGAAAAGCTCCCCTTGGCCCTGAATTATTATATTATGTATAATCTAAAGATTTCATAGCAGATCAATAACAGGAGTGAAAATTCGCCATCTAACTTCAATTTTTAAAAACATGTTTATGTCTACCTGTTTAAAATTGTTCAGTGTTTGTTTTGACTAATATATTCCCCAAATGTGATTTTCCACAAGATCTTTTATAATAATTACACATTTTTAAGTTGTCTGCTTACATTTAATGTTTTGGAAACCTTAGCTCTTATCAGTGTTATTTTTTTTTCATCAGCTTTGTTGTTTTTATTTTATTTTATATTTTAATGTTTATTTATTTATTTTGAGAGACACACACACACAGAGAAGGAGAGGGGCAGAGAGAGAGGAGAAAGAGAATTGCAAGCAGGCTCTTAGGGCAGAGCCCTCTGTGGAGCCTGAACTCACAAACCACGACATGGTGACCGGAGCCGAAACCAAGAGTCAGTTGCTAACCAGCTGAGCCACCCAGGCATCCCTGTTTATTTTTAAAACTTAAATGTCTTAAAACATGTAGGATAAAACCAAAATGCATACAAATGAGTGGGGGAAAACCTGTGTCTTTGCAACTGCCTACAGAGAGAGAATAGCACTATTAACAAAATTTCTCTCTTTGAGGGTATGGGGAAGGTAATATAATAGAAATATGGATTTATTTTTCATCATTCATTCGTTCATTCATTCACTTAGTCAATATCTACTGAACACCTAATCTTATGCCCTGGTGGAACATAAAATTAACATTAACAGGCAAGTAAGACATAGATTATGTCAGATAGTGAAAAATGATATGCAGAAACATAAAACCTAGAAGTGGTAGAGATGTGGGGTTTGGTACAGTAATTCCTGCTTATCCATGGTTTCACTTTCTGGTGTTTCATTTAGCACCTCTAACCTCTGATCAACCGCGGTCCAGAAGCAGAGTTTCCTCCTTCTGACATATGGTCAGAAGGTCAATAGTAGCCTAAAGCCATGTCACAATGCCTATGTCATTCACTTCATTTCATCTCCTCATGTAGGCATTTTATCATCTCACATCATTACTAGAAGAAAGATGAATGCATACAATAAGATATTTTGAGACAGACCACATTCACATAACTTTTATTAGAGTTATAGTGTTATAGTTGTGATATTTTATTGTTAGTTATTATTGTTAATCTCTTACTGTGTCTTTTTTATAAATTAAACTTTATCATAAGGACACCTGTATAGAAAAAAACATATACAAGCACTGGTACTATCTGCAGCTTCAGGCATCCACTGGGGCTCTTCAGACATATCTTCTGTGAATAAAAGGGGTTACTGTAATCAGAGATGGCTCCACTGACAAAATGAGATTCAAACCAAAATATAAGGAGGTGAGGGAGTAAACATGTGGATATATGGGGGATAGTATGCCAGACAGAGGGAAAGCAAGAGCAAAGGCCCTGCGGAAGGAGTGTGTTGAGAAAAGATACAAGTAAAGAAAGGATGGAAGGGTAAAAAGGGACAGATTATATAGGGCTTCTTGGCCTTTCAGAGGCCATTGGCTTTTACTCTGGGAAACACTGAAAGACACTAGATAGTTTTGAGCAGGGGAATAACATAATCTGACTTTGTTTTCAAAAGAATCTTGGTGCTATGTTGAAAATAAACCCTAGGAGAGCAAAGTGGAAACAGGGGACCATTGAGGATGCTATTTAGAACAAAAGATTCTGATGTCTTAAAGCAGTGTAGTGTTGGTGGGGTATAATCTGAAGTCAGACACAATAGGATTTGCAGATGAAATGGATATTAGATATTAGACAAAAAGGATTCAAGGATGACCTCAGGCTTTCTGGTCTAAGCAACTGGATGGATTGGTGTTGCCATTTACTAAGATGAGGAAGCCTATGTGGGGAGGAGGTTTACACAGAAAGATCTAGAATTCAGTTTGTGATATGTTACAGTTATGCATATCCGTGTCAAGCCAGCAAGTGGGTGGTTGTATATATTAGCTGGGAAGCTATAAGGAAGGAAGTCCAGGTCATATATATTTATTGGGGAAACATTTATGTATAGATACACTTAAAGCCATGACACTAGATGAGATATCACCAATACAGTGAGTGTAGAAGAGAAAAGATCCAGTGACTGAGTTTTGGGGTGCTCCATTGTTAAAAGAATGGAGCAGAGGAGGAATTAGAAAAAAAAAAAAAGGCTGAGAAGCATCTACTTAGTCTTAGGGATAATCAGAGAATGTGATGTCCTGGAAGCCAAGTGAAGAAAAGGAGGAGAGAGAATCTAGAATATAAATGCTCCTGACAAGTCAAGTTAGCTGCTTGAAAATTTCCCACTGGGTTTTTTTTTTTTAATTTTTTTTTCAACGTTTTTATTTTTATTTTTGGGACAGAGAGAGACAGAGCATGAACGGGGGAGGGGCAGAGAGAGAGGGAGACACAGAATCGGAAACAGGCTCCAGGCTCTGAGCCATCAGCCCAGAGCCTGACGCGGGGCTCGAACTCACGGACCACGAGATCGTGACCTGGCTGAAGTCGGACGCTTAACCGACTGTGCCCCCCAGGCGCCCCCCCACTGGGTTTTAAAAAAGTTGTTTATTTGCCAATCTTGTCACGACTTGTTTTATTAGAGGTGAAGACCAAATTGGAAGGAGTTACAGAAAAAATAGAATAGTTTGAAGGTTGAAACAAGTTTAATACTAACCTGGTATTCCGCTGTTCAGTAGACTTCCTCTTGAAGGAGGACTTATAGATGGGCCAGATAGAAGAGTAGAAAGAAACTAGCATGGTGGCTCATTTTGAACTACTGGTGAAACATGACTAGAACTCTTCCATTAATTTTGGGAGATAGAATAAAGTACAACAAAGATTTTTTTTTAATGTTGAAAAAGTAAAAATCAATATTATTAATAATTTTTAATTCTGTTTTCCCACTCTCTTCCAAGCTGTGTCTTTTTCTGCCCTTATAGTTACCCCTGGACTGGAGTGTTCAGTTATTGCTACCCATAAGTCTCCACATATGACTTTTAAAGTTTAGCAAATGGAATCAAAAGTTCCAAACAGCCAAAGTTGGTGCCCTAATATCATTTGGAAGACAAAATACTGTATAAGAATGGAGCAGATGTCAGTAATCTAGATGTGCAACCACAAACACTGCTAGAGAGAGAGGCATGGTTAGCCCAATGGCGGACAGATTCAGGCAGTAACAAGGGAAGTATGAGGAAGAAGGATTGAGCTAATAGGGTCAAGGATGAAAAAGGTGGCTTACTCCAGGGTCATAAATAGAAAGCATGTGCAGCTAATTGGGAAAAATTTGCTGAAGCATGGCCAAGGAGAAGTCAATACTAATTCAGGAGTAAGGGCCAGATCTTTAGTCTATAAGTGACCTTTATAGTTTATTGTGCACCTTTATACAGAATATTAGTTTCTTTCCTCCTCATCCAAGTTTGACCCAGCTACAAAGAACTTTCTCTTCTACTCATCCTCCACATCCACGTTAATATCTGGCTATCTCCTTAATACACAAGGTACAGCTAAAGTTTAATAGAATGTTTCTCTCATTGAGAAACACTTAGATTTCTTTCTCTGAGGTCAAGTCTAGTGTGGAGACTAGAGCTTGGATATTGATCATTCTGAGGCAGATAGAATGGCAAATTACCGTAGCTACCAGATTTTTTAACTGTACCTATTCTCCATCTATAATCCCTAGGACTCTCTGTCCTGACTGACCTTCTGATGATAAGCAGAAGCATTTGCATCACAGGCAGGAGATTTTATATTGCAAACCAACCTAAATGAAAATCACTGGTTCATGTAACTTAGAATTCCAGGGGTTTAAGTCACTCCAGCCACCATGCTTATGTATTCTTGTCTTTAAGCCCTTGTTCCTTGACAAATCTAGGGGTGGTACACACAAATATGACCATTCTTTTTAAAATACTATAAAGATTTCTTCTTAGCAAATATAAGGTTCTTCTCTATCTATGCAAATTATGAGAGATGTGGGGTCATAGATAAGGAAGTGATTCTCTAGCCTGAAAATCATATCATTGAAATCTTTTCTCATTTCTTATGTAATCTCTACAGTGGACACCTGCTTTCACCTCATATGAGCCTTGAAGCTGGATTCAGTACTTCTTCAGTTTCTACCTTTAGGAATTCTTGTCTATAAAGCATGAATGAGCAATTTAAATTCACTAATGATTTTGTGAAGAAGACTATGGGAGAACTTGCATTATACAACATATGATATTTTACTCAGAGTTACATTAAATTATTCTCAATCTCTCTTCTCCATTACTTCTCCCTGAGCCAATCCCATGAAGTATCAAATCTCTTCCTCTAAATAGAACAGTAGAGCTTTCTGCCATCTCTCTCAATCCATCTGTGGTACTGGCCAAACTATAGCACTGGAATCTCCAAATAGGCTTGTCAAAGTGTTAACTTCAAAACTGAATCTCTCCCAAGGGGAAACTTTTGGAATATAGCTAAGAAAATAATGTTTTCTTTATTATTTACATTTAAATTGATATTCTCAATTCCCAAATATTATTTTTTTTAATTTTCCTAGATAAAACCAGGGTATAAAAACTTTAATTACTCTCATGTCTGAAAAAGAACTTTCAGTTAGGGCTGGTATGTACAGTTAGTGAATTACCATATCATTGAAAATATAAGAATCTTTGGGAAGCTTTTCTGAAGAGAAACTCTAAATCATGAACAATGTAGGGAACTCACCTAAGCAATTTCTTTCTAGTTTTACTTCCGTAACAAAAAAACTTGACGTAGTGAGAAGGAACTTTATGGTTATATTTTATGGTGATTATGAAAATAATTAATGAGTCAGACTAGAATACATATGGTTTGGCATGAAAAATGCAGTGTTTCTCCCAGCCAAAAGAATGAGAGGGGACAGCAAAAGAGGAAGATTCCCTCTCTCTATGGTTCAAGACTTTTCACTGCAGGGGCACTGGGTGGCTCAGGCAGTTAACCATCTGACTTCAGCTCAGGTCATGATCTCATGGTTCACTGAGTTTGAGCCCCACATCAGGGTCTGTGCTGACAGCTCAAAGCCTGGAGCCTGCTTCAGATTCTGTGTCTCCCTCTAGCTCTGCTCCTCCCTTGCTTATGTTTGTCTCTCTCTCCCTCTCTCAAAAAACATTAAAAATAATTTTTCAAATAAAAAAATAAAAAAGACATTCCACTGCAGAAGGAAAAATTTAGAAAACTTGCTATAACAATGTGCATATTATATTAATATTTACATCTCAGTCATATTTGATTAAAAGGAGTTAGGAATAAATGAGCAAAAGGAATTGAGGTTGTATAGACTTTATAGTTACCCATCTTTCTGTTGCTGGCAAGGATATTTTTAGCCACACTTAACCTTATTCATGCTATCCACTGTGTTCTGTGCTTTGTTAAATCTACCCACTATATATTCAAGCTTGCCATAAGAAGACAAAAATAAAAATTCAAGCAATTTATATCACTCTAAATGAACATAGCTTCTTTCAGAAGGCTATTTGGAGGAATATGGTAGACTCATGACTTTTTTCCCCAGTTTTATTAAGATATAGTTGACATATAACACCGTGTAAGTTTAAGGGATACATATATATACACACACATATATATACACATACATATATATGTATATATATACACATATATACATATATATGTGTGTGTGTGTGTGTATATATATATATATATATATATATACACGATGTGTCTATACATACACATACACACACTTGGAAATGATTGTTACAATAAATTTAATTAACATCCACATTTCACATAGTTACAATTTCTTTCTTGTGATAGAACTTTTAAGATCTACTTTCTTAGCAACTTACAAATATATAATATAGTACTATCAACTATAGTCATCATACTGTGTATTATATCTCTAGGACTTACTTATCTCATAACAGGAAGTTTATACCTTTTGACCACCTTCATCCAATTCTCTACACCTCCACCCAACAAGATTTTTTTTTTAAGGTTTATTCATTTTTCAGAGACAGAGCGTGAGCGGGGGAGGGACAGAGAGAAAGATGGAGACACAGAATCCAAAGCAGGCTCCAGGCTCTGAGCTGTCAGCACAGATCCCGACTCGGGGGCCCAAACTCACAGACGGGAAGATCATGACCTGAGCTGAAGTCAGATGCTTAACCCACTGAGCCACCCAAGTGCCCCCCAACAAGATTTTTTTTAAGGGGACAAAACTTATAGGGGAAGTTAAGCAGTTTATGAAAAAAAAATCCTTCAACTTTTTTTTTTCTTTATGTATTTACATCAGACTTTGAATTTTACCACATTAATGAGATTTACACCAGAGGAGTGGAAAGTGGTGCCACTTAGCATTTCAGACATTAGCTGGCTCAATACTGATTACAATAATGAACCTTGCTAGTGTCCATATGTATCAGAATGGGAATAGCACTGTGGTCATGGCCCAGAGCACCCAAAAGACACAATGCCTTAGCCACAGATGTCCCTCATTGACAACATGGAAAACTTGGCAAAGACACTTGGATTTACAATTAAAATTGTAGGAAATTAACTTGCTTCCTAAGAAATGTGCCTATCATCAGAAAAAAAATGTTTCTAAAATTAGCTTTTTTCATCTTTAGGGAAAAAAAGATTGTAGGCCTTTTGGTCTGTCTCCTCCATTACTTACAATGTTAGTCAAATGAAGTAGATGATTCGAATTCTTTAATATATTAATATAAATTCTTATCTGTTTTAATAGAAGTTACAACTATTAAGATATCATCTGAGCTACAAAAGATGTCTTTTGCTTATGATAGTAAAATCTTGCTTTACAACTAGAGAGGTGAGGGTTTAAAAAGATGAAAATGTGAAGTCACATTATGTTAAGATTTATGAATTGCCTGTTGGAGCTATGTGTCTTGTTGGCAAGAGAGATATAGAAGCTTAATCCAAATCCATCCTGGTCTTAACTATAGTTGAGCATCACCTGGGGCAGCTACCACAACAGTTTCACCAGGAGAGACCTACTGATTCCAGAAATCTTCTGGTTATTTGGCCCCTGTTTCATCTGCTCTAACTGGAGAAGTTTGGGCTAGGAAGATACTTAGGATGCACTCTTTAGTTTATCACTTGTTTTGCCAGCCAATGTTGCCTATTGTTTCCAAGGTAAATTTCTAGCTGTTCTTTGAGGAAATAATAGAAACAAGTTCTCAACTGCTTTATGTAGGATTCTCATTATCTTGGCACCATATTGTTAATGGATTTGACCTTAGTTTGAAACATATGAAAAGTAACAGAAGACAAGAGCAAAATTCTGGGTCATGGTTCCAGATAATTCTTCCATGTATTCTCAGTTTTAATAGAATGCTAAGATAATGGACAGCCAACAAAATGACAAGAAATGTGTCCTTGGACATGGATTTCTCATAGAAGTGGAATGCCTCTCAACTTTTCTTTTGGTATGAAATAATTGGGTTAACACTATAGCTCACTGCCTAAAAAGACTGAACACAGTACTGTTTGAAATACTGTTTGAATTCAGCTTTCCTTTAAACATTTTTCATAGTTCCTCACAGGAAAGATTTTCTCTGTTACAGTTATTGTTTTTAAAAGGACAAGTATACTTTTAATACATAAACTTATAGAGAAATTAAAAATTAACCATAATTTCATCACCCCAAAAATTCAAATTATTTTTTAAGAAATACATAAGTGTGTTTCAAAAATTCAAATAATGCTGTGAATAATAAAATTGAAATTAATAAGCCTTTATTTCCTTACCTTTTCTGCCACTATTAACTATTATTAAGTTTTTACAAATATTCTTCTAGTTATATACATATACTGGAAGAGTTCTACATTATTCTTTTTGCACTTAATAATGTTTTAGAAATATTTTTGTATGCACATACAGATATACTCATTAAAAAAAATTATATAGAGAAAATCATTCATTGTCTTAGCATAGCTTCTGCCCCAAAGCAGAACCTGAAATAAATGCTTTTACAAGTAGTTTACTGGAAGTGATTCCAGCGATCATAAATGAAGGATAGAAATACGGTAGCCAATCACCATGAGAGCCCATTGTCCCCACCTCTTGGTATTCATACTCTTGTGTAGTCTCCTCCCACATTGCACCAGAGTTACTCTAGGTCACTGAGAGCACACAGCAGAAGTGGTGGTATGACCCTTCCAAAACTAGGTCATAAGACATAAGACATTTCTGCTTGCACTCTCCCTTGGCTTCTCTCTAGGATCACTCACTCTGGGGAAAGCCCTCTGTCATGAGGTGAGCACCAGTCCACATGGTGAAAAACTGAGTGCTCCTGCTCACAGCCAAAGGAGTAAATTCAGAGGTGGATCCTCCAGCCCCAGTCAAGCCTTCTGATGACTATGACCCTAGCTGAGATTTGAACTACATGCTCATGAGAGACTTTGAGCTAGAACCACTCCATTGAAACTGCTTCTGATTTGTTGACAATGGAAACTGTGAGAATAAATACTTGTTGTTTTAAGTCACTAAGATTTGAGGCAATTTGTTACACAAAAATAGATAACTAACACAGGAAATCAACTGCAGGGAGGAGGGTAGGCAATATAAAGACCTGTTGGTGCTATGATGAATTGATGCTCCACTCAGTAGGACCTTCCTAGAGTCTTATGAACTGTGTGTCAAGGGAAACGCATTTCTATCAGCCCCATTCTTCACTGGTCAAGCAAGCTCCATGGGTGTTAACTCTCCAGCCCTCCAGAATACATGTATGAATGCCAAGCAGATTCCCACAACTTTCTATGCCACACTGTGAGGCACATGACATGGCTTAAAGCAAGGTTGGCAGGTTTTGCCTGCACAAACATTGTTGAAACCTGCCCTAAGCCACAGCCTTCACAGCTAGAGGAGTAGACAAAGAGTATTTGATATAACCATACACATCACAAGGCATTTCTTATGTTCTTCCTTTCTATAAAACTATGCTACATGTGTCATTTTTAATGTAACAATTCTTTTTTGGTGTTTTATAAAATATTGAAACTGAATGCATTCACCACAACTACCTTTTTATTTCATGTGACAAGTCAAATAGCTAATGTGCCTATCTATTATTTAATTCCATGTGAATTTAAAAATTAAATTAAATTAATGATAATTTGATTATTTTTAAGAAAATTAGCTTTTCTTTCAATTTTCAATCCATTAGCTTAATAAAGGGTCATATAGTCTAATTGATAGAACTAAAAGAAATCAAAAAGATTTTGAGTCTCCACATTATTAATCCACATTTCTCAGGTCCCTTTGGAGGCTGACTAAGTAAGAGAAATTTAGCACTTTGGAGGCCCATTATGAACTGAGATGAATCACCACTTCCTTCTGCACATCAGAAATTGCAGTTGAATTCAACTGTGAGAGATGTTGAAATGTTGGCATTTTTCTTTTAGTTTGAATATTGTAATAACTTTTTTGACTTATATAACATCTCAGAATTACTTTTCTACTTTTCCGAGGTCAACCTTAAATGTCTAATGGCATTATACCTGGAAAACAAGACACTGATCAAAGTATTAAAGGGCAATCACACTTTGTGAATCTTTATTTTCTGAAATTGGATGGAGAAATCTGTTGGCAGAAACAGCCTTTAAAATAAAGGCAGTGACTCAACTTCTGAAGGAAAGCCAGGTTCTCAGGCTGCAGGGTGGTGGGGTGGGCAGAAAGAGAACTCATTTCAGGAGAGTACAGGAAGTTACTTAATGCTGCTTATGAGTCAGAAGAGAGTAGAATCAGTTATGATTGAACTCTCTTATCTAGTTACACCTATATGCAGATACTTTATGTGTATAAAACATGTATATGTGTATTTTTATTCATCTGTGTTCTATGGTTTGCTTTGATAGGAACCCCCCACCCCCATCCTTCCTTCATTTTTGAATGCTGTAGTAATGAGTCACTGCCTCCTATTGCTTTGAAAGTAAGAACTTTCTAGGTCAGAGATTTTAAAAAGTATATATCACCCACCATTCCCCTTTATTCACTACCCTTAATGGGATCTTATATAAGTATATGTAGTTAAGAGAATGCTCAATTGGAAAGAGAAAAATAAAATATACATTCACAATATCTGCTATTGCACTTTAGACACTATTTTATTTAATCCACAAACAGGTGTTATGCTTCACTCTGTAAAATGTGAAAATGGTTAACAGGGGCTTAGTCATCTTAAGAGACTTCTCCAATATAATCTTGGAAATGGCAAACTGGAATTGGAGCCAAGCTTTGCCCAATCACATGACCCATGGTCTTCCCACCACATCATACTTCCTCTAAGGCTTTGCAGTCTGTCTATGCCGGAGTCTGACAGACTGGGCTGTCTGACTGAGGCATTGGACAGGTTACTACCCCCCTGTTTTATTTTTAATTTTGACACTAAAAAACTCTGAAAGCCAGCTTAGCTCCAACATCTTTTAATTTCATTTTATTTTACATCAAGAGCTCTCAGAGTCTAGCCACTGATAATAAAAAAAACTGAATAATATTCATAAACCATGTTTGGGACTACTAGATGTACCCCTATTCAGACATTAATTACTGCCCCATTTTTCAGAGACTTTTCCGTTTGTTTGGATTATTTAGAAATATTTTCTTTAAGTACACAGGTCTCAGAGAGTCTGCACTTCAGGCTCTCCTTTGTCATCAGGCTAGAATGTCTTGGGAAAATTAGGGAATTCTCCTAGATAAAACTATTCCTCTCATGGGAACAGAGAAAGATTTGGGGCCTATATCTCCCTCTTTCCACTCTTGGGAGAAAAGAGAAATTGGCAAACAGCTGGAGAAGGCAGAATAGCATCCTAACAATCTTACAGTCACCCCTGCACTTACAAATTTTACCATCTTAATTCTAAAAGGTGTTTCTGCGTGTAAAACTTAGGTGATATTTCTGGCAGTTTCAAGATAAGTTATTTTGTTGGAGGTGGTCTTTGACATAGCACTAACAGAAAATATTTCCAGATACCATTACTATTTTAATAGGACTTTAAGATTTCTGCTTTCTCTCCTGGAAGAGAAAGAACCCAATTTATAAGAGACACGAGGGTGACAGAAACCTTCTTGAAATTGTTGGTATGAAGAGATGTCTTAAAAAAATAATAATTCTGATCAACTCTATCTCTTTTGGTCCACTTCTTAACCCACATTAAAAAAAATCCATTTTTGAAAATCAAAGAAATAGAAAATGTGATCCACTGCCAATTTCTATTTGATAAGCCAGTGGACAAAGTTAAAAGGGCAAATAACAGTGAAGTAAAAATTAGTATAGGATAACTGAATGCAAAGTTTATTTCTTATGGCTTAGTATTCCTAGCCTTGTTTGGACTGAAAAAAAAATTAAGTAAGTATTAGATGTTGCATAAATTTTTGCTTTCAATTACTTTACTCTCTTTGAAATTAGAAGCCAAAATTCAGGTTTCAGATTGTGAGGGAAATTTGGTTTAACACATGTTAGAATCAGGGGTGTCTGGGTAGCTCAGTCAGTTAAGCAGTCTGACTTCAGCTAAGGTCATGATCTTGTAGATCCGTGGGTTCAAGTGCCATGTCAGGCTCTGTGCTGATAGTGAGGAGTCTGCTTGGGATCCTCTCCCTCTCTCCCTCCCCTCCCTGACTTGAACTTTCTCTCTCTGTCTCAAAATAAATAAATAAACTTAAAAAGTTTTAAGACGTACTGGAATCAAAGATAACTTTTTACTAAGTAGATTTGGATAGATTCTAACAGTAAAAATCTCTTCTTTCCAAGTGAAATTGACACACCTGCTGAGATGACGTAATTAACCTTCTAATTTGGTAAATGGATTTTTAAGAACTAAATTTGGTGGCACTACAGGAGGAATTAAATTGGCTTTCATGTTAAATTTGCCACTAAATAATTCTGTGGCATAAAGCAAAGGAATAACCAGAGAACCACAAAATAAAAAATAAGTACGATCACTACTACAAATGCTACTAGTAACTACTACTATTAGTAATGATAATAACAATTGATTATGCCCAACCATGTGTCAGACACTGGGGTAATGAAATATTGTTTCTTGGCAGTGTGGAGTCCATTTTCTTTCTACTTTTTGTGTTTTAATTTGTGCTTCTGCAGATATTTACAAGTTAGTCTGATGTTCTCAATAGTGGCATATGACTGGTGAGTAACATTTTGCAATGCTAATTCAACACTAATATTTTACGCTGGCCAGTAGCAGAATATTGAACTCTAAAATTTTTTTTAATATACAAAAATTTTATTGTATTTTCAAATAACCAAATAAAAAGTGAATCCTGATATAAATAATTTTGACATAAGTATTTGATAGTCATTAATTTTATTTTGCATTTTAATTTTCATGGTTATGAATATTTAAAAGAAAATAAAAACATTAATGAAAAATAATTTTAATGTTTAAATTTTTTACATTTACTATAATTTATATTTGTATAAAATATATTAAAATTTTGTATACTTTGAATATAATAATATTAATTTTTTAATCATTTAGATCAGTAGAATACAAATTATGGAGAAATTTTGATAACAATAACATTATTAGTAGCTTTACTGAAACGAGGCCAAAAGGTTTGGAATTAATATAAAATAACTTGTAAGTTATATATATATATATACACATTTTATTACACATCCAAATATTATCAAAGTAACACTCATATATGAGTAATCATGATATCAATATCTTTGATATTTTGCCAAAACTATAGCTTTATGTATACTTTTCAGTTTGTTGTTATAAAGACATATTTGTTAGGGTAGGAATATAGAACTCACTTTATTTGGTTGTTACCATTATTTTTAACTTCTGAATATTTAGCCTTATAGTAAATTGATCTCCATGTGTACTCTTGCCCTGGGTCCTGCAAATATTAAGGGTAGGTCTGGGGAGATGCACTTCCACGTCGGTAACATTCTACAAATTCCCAACCCTAGTGATGGACTGATTCAGAGATCTAGTCTTGACTCCTTTATTTTACAGATGGAGTAACCAACCATGATGATTGGCTGCAAGCCTATGCCAAACCATAACACTGTCTGCAGAGGACCAGGAAATGGACCCTTCTCTCTCCAAAAGCAGGCAGAGTGGCATGTTCCTTGTGCAAGCTGGAGGACTCCCAAGTCCTCTCTTACGAAAAGCTCATTCATCTGAAACTTAAAGTGTGGGCCCCAATAGCCAATTGTATGAGGTTAACTTATTCATGAGGCTGGCAGGCAGTTCATGTCAGCAGCGGGTCCCTGAACAAGAGCCCTCTCTAGTTGTCAGCTATCTGTCTAATCTGTGTATCTTTTAACAAAGCATTGTGTTTTTATGTGTATCAGTAAAGGCTAATTCTAGAAAGGTCAGTCATAAGGAGGCTTAAACCCACCTCAGGAATAGTGCAATATCCTGGAGCTAGAAGCAGCAAAATTGGTCCCAATGAGAGATGGTGACCAGGACCGAGAGAGAGACTAGTGTGGAGATGGCTTCCTGAGAGGAGCAGTGGCCTTTGGTGGAGGGACTAGGCCACAATGGCCTCACGAGGAAAAATCTAGGAGAATGATTCCCTCATCACATTTGTCTATTTTCCTCTCATCTCTGACAGGGGCTCCCCGTTGTTCAAACCTAGCTGGAAGTCAGGGGATACAGAAAATCTGAACATATACTCCTTTCCAGTCAGCCTCTGGGGCAAAGAGCAGGTAAAAAGGGGGGTGGAAATGATTTGTATGGGTAAATGGATGATACTCATCACAGCAAGTGAGAGTTTTTATCATATATTTTGGATCTTTTTATTGTCTTGACAACGAAGAAGCAGTGAATGGAGGGACGAGTACATTCATGCCTGGGCAAGAAAGGCCCCTGTTCAGGTCTTGCACTTCAGGAGGCCCTAGGCTTTGGAATATCTTCCTCAATTTCTAAGACCCTTCTGGTGCCTGAGACCAGCTGAAGCCAGCAGAGCCACCTGGGCAGGGTGCTCTGAATGTATACTGAGACTTGTGTGACTCTGGTTTTTGTTTCTTCCCACAAGAGCACTCCCTGGTGCTCTATCCCCCAAACAAGGGGCTCTGGGACTTGTGCCATGGTATTGTCCCCTATATTCCTGACCAGGCCCTAGTTCCAGGAGGGTAGCCAGACAAATGTTTTGTCCTATGGACTAGTGTATTTCTTTTATGGGATGCTATGAAATTGGCCATCAGCATGATAGTGACACAGTGACTTGATGTGACTCTCAGGTCAGACACACAATAAGTTCAAGACTCTGATTGACTGCTGACCCTTGGTCTCAAGCTTCAGGTGTGGGCTGAGCATGGCTCTCACCTGTTCACTTTTCAGGGTGTCATCTCTCTTCTATAAAACTTGAAGGTGGCAGTTCATGGCAGAAAATGTACTTTAGCCTGTGTACCCCCTCTGGTGTCCAGGCCCATCTCCTCTGCAGGCTCCCTGCCATATATTGGTCAGTGTCCCAGAGCAGGCCACACCTATCTGTCTCAATGTGTTCAAGGCCAATGTGCTGGGATACCAGAAGCCCCTTCATTCCATGTTCTCTCTTGCCTCTGATTAATATTATGATGTTGTACTCTCAGATCTTTCTCAGACCATGCCAGATAAGGGTGGACAGTCCTTGCACAATGGGACTATTCTTCTTATTTTATTCACTGGTCTCTTGCCTGTCCTTCTCACTGGCACCAATGTATGGAAGGCAAGGGTGCAAGTGACCTTGAAGGAGAGGACATTCTAAGAATACAACGATTATGGCCTAACGAGTTCAAGAGAAGATTTACTTGGAAGATATGTAGTTCTATAGTTAAGGCACAAAGTTCTAGCTGGTAAATTTAATGTCACTATAAAACTAAAAATTAACTATTTTTCTCATTTTCCTGCATAGATGGAGGAAAACTTTTATTTGTGGACTCCTTCGATAAAATACAGACAAACTTTCTGAGGGTCATTGGAAGCCAGCACTCATGGGCAGCATGATAGATCACACAATGTCAAAAGTAATGATGTAACCAGCTTTAAATAAATGTTATTGATTTGTATTTCCCTGATAAGGAGCGACGCTGAACATCTTTTCATGTGCCTGTTGGCCATCCGGATGTCTTCTTTAGAGAAGTGCCTATTCATGTTTTCTGCCCATTTCTTCACTGGGTTATTTGTTTTTCGGGTGTGGAGTTTGGTGAGCTCTTTATAGATTTTGGATACTAGCCCTTTGTCCGATATGTCATTTGCGAATATCTTTTCCCATTCCGTTGGTTGCCTTTTAGTTTTGTTGGTTGTTTCCTTTGCTGTGCAGAAGCTTTTTATCTTCATAAGGTCCCAGTAATTCACTTTTGCTTTTAATTCCCTTGCCTTTGGGGATGTGTCGAGTAAGAGATTGCTACGAAAGACAGATACCATATGGTTTCACTCTTATGTGGATCCTGAGAAACTTAACAGGAACCCATGGGGGAGGGGAAGGAAAAAAAAAAAAAACAGGTTAGAGTGGGAGAGAGCCAAAGCATAAGAGACTCTTAAAAACTGAGAACAAACTGAGGGTTGATGGGGGGTGGGAGGGGGGAGAGGGTGGGTGATGGGTATTGAGGAGGGCACCTTTTGGGATGAGCACTGGGTGTTGTATGGAAACCAATTTGTCAATAAATTTCATATATAAAAAAAATAAAATAAATGTTATTGGACAATTGCAGGGGCAAGAAGAGCTGTATTTTTTTCCAGATGAGCAGGTTTCAAAGATCCATAGCATTTTGAGTTATAACAGCATTGCTACCATTTGCTTGTGGTGAGATGTCAAATTACCCAGAAGCCACATGTTTGTCAGTAAAGAACATGAAAAGGTGATTCCTGAATATGAACAGGAAGAGATGGTGCTTGGACACCACAAATAATCTTCACTAAACTGATTACACAATAAACAAATACGTAAGTACCTCTTCTTTATCCATTATTCTAAATCCTCCTCAATAAAACACTATACTCCACATGGGACCATAAATCTGATCATGGATTTAAAAAAAAAATTATGTTTATTTAATTTTGAGAGAGAGAGAGAGAGAGAGCAGGGGAGGGGCAGAAAGAGAGAGGGAGACACTGAATCTGAAGCAGACTCCAGGCTCTCAGCTGTCAGCACAGAGTCTTACTTGGGGCTCAAACTCACGTACTGTGAGATTGTGACCTGGACCAAAGTCAGACCTGAGCCACCCAGGTGCCCCAATCTGATAACACATTTTTTTAATCGAAATGTTAATATAAACAGGGGATCCACAAAAATTGTTTGCCTGAGGCTTACACACCTAAAAGGCGCTCTGGAAGATCCAGTAAATAGCTTCCTCCCTTCGTGTCCAGGAACAGGATAAGGCTAATGCTGACTGCAGAAGGAGTCTGACGGTGATGTTAATGAGAAGATCGCTGGTGCAGAAGTTAGAAACTTGAGTTCAAGTGTGGATTTACTCCTTACTAGCTGTGTGGGTTTTTTTTTAAGTGAACTTGGCATCACAACTCCTCAGCTTCCTCGTATATAAACTGTAACTAACATATGAGCCATACTTATCAAATAGGTTTATTGTACTGATAAAAGAAATTTGTGTTTATGAACAAACTTTTAACTTTAAAGTGATTTTAATAGATATTTTGCAATAGCAAGTTTTGTATAAAAACAATAAAATATATTTTTTTTAATTTTATTTTAGGGGCGCCTGGCTCAGTCAGCTAAGCGTCTGACTTAGCTCAGGTCACGATCTCGCAGTTTGTGGGTTCAAGCCCCCCGTCGGGCTCTGTGCTGGCAGCTCAGAGCCTGGAGCCTGTTTCAGATTCTGTGTCTCCCTCTCTCTCTGACCCTCCCCCGTTCATGCTCTATCTCTCTGTCTCAAAAATAAATAAACGTTAAAAAAAAAATTTAAAAAAATTATTTATTTATTTATTTATTTATTTATTTATTTATTTATTTATGTTTATTTATTTCTGAGACAGAGAGAGACAGAACATGAGCGGGGGAGGGTCAGAGAGAGAGGGAGACACAGAATCAGAAGCAGGCTCCAGGCTCTGAGCTGTCAGCACAGACACGGGGCTCGAACTCCCTAACTGTGAGATCATGACCTGAGCCGAAGTTGGTCGCTCAACCGACTGAGCCACCCAGGCTCCCCAGTAAAAAATATTTTTTACCTTAAAAGAGGCTCAATAACAATCACATTTGGTTTATTTTATTCTTATTAGACAGTGCAAAGAGTCTCTTCAAGGTTACCTTTTCCTGTTAGTGGTTCAAAGCAGCATTAATTAGGTCTCTGTATGTAATGGAATCGGTCAAATTGCATTAAAAATATTAAAAAGCCATTTTCCCTCAAAGGCTATTTGATTTGGGCTTTCCAAATTACTGACAATTTCACTGCTCTGTGTTTTCAGCAAAGCTCTACACTTAAGGCTGAGATATACACTGAAATTCCCCACCCCCCCGCCCCCCAGGATACCAAGAACTCCATGAGGTTCCTTTGGTGTTATTTGTGTTATGATTTTAATTATTTCTTGACATTTCAGAAATGAAAGCTTTGGCCTCCACACCCTTTGACTTCAAAAGATGGAATTCATTAGGCCAATAAGCGAGCTAAGGGACCGAGGGGGTAATTTATACTCCTGCCGGTATTCAATTCCCTTTTAGCCTGGGGTCTCTTACCAAGGGGAAGATGCAGTACTGTGGTCTAAATAAAAAGTCAAGTGGAGAAAAGACTGGGATCCATTCACAGCTCTTCATTGCAAAGTATTTCAAAAGATTGAAGTCCACAGTCCATTGGCCATTGTAGAGCGAGAATGCCTTACCTTCTTTGAACAAGTTTATCTGGTGTAGACGTCATGTTAAAAATCATAAACATACAACCATGAACTCTGGAAGGGAAGTCATGGTGGTATTGGTTTTGAAGGTCTAACCAACTTACCCCTACATTGTTATGTATTGTGAATTTGGCATTGATGCAAGAGGGGCCATGTACCACCACAGTATTATAGATGTAAACAAACACACTACTGTGGTTAACCAGTAGAAATGAAGTTCTCTCTGTTTCTGACCTTAGCCAGAACATTATTAGAAGGTTGTGCAATAGACTCATTTGGAGATGTGATAACTGAAAAGAAGAAACCCAAGAATTCATAAGTCAAAAGTAACTATAAGGTTAGAAAGACCCTTTGATGAAGGTCTTAAGGTCTACTTTGGGTTAATGGAGAAGTGTGAAGGATTTAATAATAACTTTCAAATAATAGAAAATTTTAAATAGGAGGCAATGAATTTCTTTCTTATCTTCTTGATAGGCCTTCATGACTTTGCTTGAATTTTTCTTTTCATCCTCTCCCCCACTCTCTATTCTTTGCAACCTCAAAAACAGTTCCTTCTTAACTCTAAACTTGGATTTCAAATTTATAACAGATTTAACTCACCACCAAGGAGCACTTAGGGCCTTACTACTGCATCACCCAAATCTGTAATCTCTTTATCCACTCAACCCACCCTTTAATCCCTGCTTCCTCTAGTTCACCTTCCTTCTCGGCTACTTAATATGACTCCCACACCAGTTATCTTCCCACTGGACTTCCAGGCCCAGCTGGCTTTCCAGTCTCTGTATCTCTCCTCTCCTCATAGTTGATGTTTAATCCCTCCCTGCAGACAGTCCTAGCCAAACCTCAGATCTTCCACACCAATTTATCCAGTGAGTAACAACTTAGTCAAAGCTTTCTTCCAAAAACCTCTTCTTCTTTCCTATCACTAACTGTAGTTCAGGTTATGTTAAACCTTTTCTTGCAGCAAGAATCAGCATACAAGGGGTGGTTAAAATCTTTGTGCTCTGAATTTAGACAGTGTGGGTCTGAGTCTTAGTTGGCCTCTTGCTACATTGTGCCCTGGAACAAGTTACTTCATCTCTTTAAATCTCTCTGAACTATGCTTGGGCTTCTTCAGTTGTTTGGGCTCCCTTCAAAGCTCTAGGAGGAGGAACTTTAGAAATATGTTTACTTAGTCATACTTTTTTGAAGTTTTGCAAATATAAGGTATTTTTGCTGTCTTCCTCTTTTGTAATTCCCCTCATTTTATGGCATTTGGAGTGGCCACAGACATTTTTGGGATCCAGCTACAGGGAAGTTCAGTTGTTGATACATCTGAGTATAGAAAGATATATGTATGTGTTTCATAATCATTTTGTCATATGTGATTAAATTTTGCTTGCTTTCCCCAGTAGAAACGGCTGCCAGGAATATTCCTACTGCCCCACATGGCAACTCATCAGGTATTAGGAAATGCAGAATAGGGCCAGTGGTGAAGGCAAAATCCAAATACATCCTATAGAGAGTGACATCAGAAGTACACGTATGCAGGAGGAAAATCAAGATCTTAAATGTACAAAACTAGAAGATAGTTTACATAAAACTCTTCCAATCAGATGTGTAAAATTGTAATTAGAGGCTTCAGATCCCATAGAGAGCTATTCAAAATGGAAGGTATTCCCTGTCAGGAACATTTTAAGTAATGCAGTAAATACAAATATCAATGTGCCATATGCTTTTTGCCTGATTTTGATAAAAATCATGCAAGATCGATCTTTCCAGAATTCCTATGTTTGTAGGACACAAACCAATAAATAGTAGCAGTATTAATACAAGCAACAATTATATCTGTGATAAATATAAAAGAAATTTGATAAAGCCGTCCCCAAACTTGACAATGATCTTAAAAAGTTGTATAACCAAGATCAGTTGTCAATTTAACAAATAATGACATTATCAATAATAAGTAATGAGGTTGAAAAAGACTTTTCTAAACAAGCAGTTGTAAAAGAAACAACAAATCTTGACCAATCACGCCAGAGGAAATTTTCTATTTTCTCTGTATCAGTTATTTATTGCCTTAAAATGTTGTGTACCAACTGCAAAATCTCAGTCGCATTCCACAATAAGCATAATTGTACATGAGACTGGAAGAAGATGGGGGTTGACCAGATGGTTCTCTTGAGTTTGGCTTGGTTTCCTCATATGCAGCTGGCTGCATACTGATCTAGACTGGCTTCAGCTGTGACAACCACAGTGTCTAGGCTTCACTCCACATGTCTTTCATCCTCCAGCAGGGGAGTCTAAGTGTGTTCTCATTACAAAGGCAAAGGTGCAGGACAGAGAAGGCCGAATTGCGCAAGTGCTTTTTAAGTCTTTATTTGCTTCCAATTTGCTAACAACTCACTGACCAAATCAAGTTATATGGTTAAGCCCAAAGTAAAAATGGTAGGGCACTGCAAAATTATGCAACAAATGCGAGGATATAGTCAGGGGTGAAGATATAGGCCATTTCTGAAATTTAATGCATTATTTAGATAACAACAATATAAATCTGCTTCAAATTTTGGTAACATGCTGATTACATAGAGTCACAGGAGAAAATGAATATATGCAAGATATTTTAAAATTAGGGTTTAGAAATAATATACATTCACTTTTAAACATCAAACATTACACAAATTGTCCCCATCTTGCCCATTATTTACCATCAAAATGTCTATCCTGTTTTATTTATTGTATTATTTACAGTCTTACCTTTAAACTGAAGAGGCAGTGTATGTGTAGAGGAGTTTGAGGGTTATCCAGATATTACCGTAGTATTATTATCTAAACTTTATTTCATAATTACTTGTTAGAATCATGTGGCAATTATTTTTCATTCCTTACCATAATAATACCATCATAGCAGAAAGCAGAATTAAATAAAAGGCAGAAGGTGGAAATGAACGGTTGCATTGGTTTGTTAGGGCTGGGGATGTTTGGAAAAGTGCGGGGCTCGACAAGCACCCAGAATGTGGCATGATGTCACTGGACACAGACAAAGGGTAACTGGGAGGGCGCTGAGCACTAAAGCCACCACCATCCTCACTCCAGGACCTGAGCTTTGAGGCACCCACCAGCACCGAGGAAATCACCAGAGGCAGCTGTCTTTCTTATCAGCATGTAACCAATTAACTCCAATAACTCTCCATTTGAATCCAGCCTTTTCTAAGCTGGTCTCCATGCTGCAACCGGAGTGGTGTTGTTTTTGTTTTTTTAAAGCACAAGTATGATTATATTACTTCCTGATTTAGCTTCCAAATGGAAACTTTTGTGTACCCCATGATCAAACAGTCGTCCTCATATCTACTCTCATCTCTTAGCACGCCTCATTCTATTTTAAAAACCAAAGATGACCAACCAAAAGAGGAATAAAAAGAGCTTTTCATTCCCTGATGGTACTGCAATGTCTTGCTTTTGATCGTATAGACACCGTATATCCTCTATATAAGAAAGCTCCCTTCCGGCCCTTTCTATTCTTCCTTCAGGGCTGGATTCAGATTGCACTTTTTCCAGAAAGTCCTTGTGAAAGCCAGCCATCCTCAAAACTGGCTTAGTGTCTGTTCTCTGGGAGGACAGTTGAATACCTACAGAGGTATTGAATACCTCTGTTCTCTGGGAGGACAGTTGAATACCTACAGAGGAGTTGAATACAGATTCAACTCCATTACAGCTTTAATCACTCTGTGCCGAAATTGTCTATATATGTGTCTTTCTCTTCTAGATACAGGATTACTGTGGCCAGAGATTGTGCCCTGTTTAGGGTGGTAGCCCAAGTGCCTAGCACAGTGCCTGACACAGAAGGACCAATACTTGTGTTTAATCTGTGGACCATCACAGAAAAATAGGGAGAGTTGAATAGTTATATTACTGTTGCCAGAGACTTTCTGAATGTATTCAGAAGAATCAGCACTACCTTCAACTTTTCTTGCTTAGTCATCCGTTCTTTCAGTGTAGCAAAGTGGGGACAAAATGCCTCCAATGTTCTAAAGATAAGGGAACAGACATTGTGCCTTTCTCATGCCCGAAGACACAGTGAGTCATAACAGGATGCTAATGCTTGCTGGAAACATCATCTCTCTCTTCTGTTAGGTCCACCGTCATTCACAATCAGCTGTGTCATCTCCAGATGTGTTCTTTTGCTATAAATCATCAATACATAGCTTGAGCTGGGAAGCACATTCATAATGTTGGACCACCTGTTACCAGAACAGATCACGTTCAGGCAATTCTTTGTGGCTGATCTCAGTGTTTGTTTAGATCCAGACTTTAAGTAATTAAGATATTAGAACCTGTGTGTGTGTGTGTGTGTGTGTGTGTGTGTGTGAGAGAGAGAGAGAGAGACAGAAAGAACATGCAAAGAGGGAAAAATAACCTAAAATAATATGCTTTCTATTATAACAATACAAAAACATCTGTTGCCTTGAATCTATTTTTTTAAATGTTTAGTTATTTTTGAGAGAGAGAGAGACAGAGTGCGAGTGAGGAAGGGGCAGAGAGAGAGACACACACACAGAATCTGAAGCAGGCTCCAGGCTTTGAGCTGTCAGCACAGAGCCTGACATGAGGCTCAAACTCATGAACTGTGAGATCATGACCTGAGCTGAAGTTGGACGCTCAACTGACTGAGCCACCCAGGTGTCCCATGTTGCTTTGAATTTACACTTAGGTAGTATCTTGTATCTTCCCCTCCCCCTTTTTTTTTCTCTGTAGCAAACCACCTCAAGACACGATGGCTTAAAACAGCAGCAACATGTATTTGCTCACTTTATTTGGACAAGGCTCAGGGGGCACAACTTGTATCTGATTTACTCTCTCCTGCATTTTGAAGCTGGAGTGACTTCAAGGCTGAGGGGTCAAGTCATATGAAGATTTGCTGACCCAAACATCTGGCAGTTATGGGGTGGGTACACCAACATGTGGCCCCTGTATGTGGCAGCTTGGCGTCCTCACAGAATGATGGATGTTTTCCAAGGGCAAGCATCCAGACAGAGGGATAGAGATCCAGAGCAAAAGCCAGAGAGAGGCCAAAGCTATAACTCTTTTCTGAAAAAGGTTACCTTGGAAGTCTCACAGTGTCACTTCAAAATAATTTTTTTAATATGTAATATGCAAATATCAATCTAATGACTTTGCTAATAATCATTTTTTTCCTTAAATTTTATGCTTCTATGTAGCTTGATATGTTTCTGTATAAAATAAAATTTCCTATTATTAATATTTTTAGGTCACAAGGAAATATATCTCAGTTTGCTCCTTATTTTATATATATAAATGCATATGTACATACATATTTACATTTTATATATTTGTAAAAGGACATCACTACTTCCTTTTATATGTAAATACTATATATACTTACATTTATATATATGTATATATATATAAGGATATCACATATAAAAGGACATATATATAAAAGGACATCAAATCCTATATTTACTTACATTTATATATATATTTATATATATATTTGATATATACATATATACATATATATGTGTATATATATATATATATATATACACACACACACATGTATATTTAAAAGGACATTGGGGCGCCTGGGTGGCGCAGTCGGTTAAGCGTCCGACTTCAGCTAGCTCACGATCTCGCGGTCCGGGAGTTCGAGCCCCGCGTCGGGCTCTGGGCTGATGGCTCAGAGCCTGGAGCCTGGAGCCTGTTTCTGATTCTGTGTCTCCCTCTCTCTCTGCCCCTCGCCCATTCATGCTCTGTCTCTCTCTGTCCCAAAAATAAATAAACGTTGAAAAAAAAATTTAAAAAAAATAAATAAAAGGACATCAAGTCCATTACCAAGATGATTGCTTACGACCTTACTTGAAGATTATTTTGCCAGGGATATGAGGCAGGAATTACTTCATCATTCAATAATATTTAGCATATCTACTAAAATTTTGGATTCCTCCCCTTTTAGACCAAAGCATGTTTTAGTTCATTTCAGAGTTCAAGAGACAAAGACAAGCCTAAAGGGTTTTACAGCCCTTTTATTTCCTCTAAAATATCATTCTAAGTAATATTTACATAATGCCAATATTTGTTCCATTCCTCTTCCTATAAGTAAAATTACTCTGGCAAGAGGCACACAGATCTTGTACTTTGCTTAAAAACAATGAATGTAAAGTCTTTTGCCACATCTGCCTCCCATGAGGAGAAACCAGTGTAAATATATATATATATATATGTATATGTGTGTATATACATATATATATACATATAGACACACACACATATAAATGTGTGTGTGTGTGTGTGTACAGAAAAATCTCCTATTTCTTCTATTTCTTTGGAGAATCTCGACTAATTGAAATGGAAAATTATTTTTTTTTAATTTTTTTTTTCAACGTTTATTTATTTTTGGGACAGAGAGAGACAGAGCATGAACAGGGGAGGGGCAGAGAGAGAGGGAGACACAGAATCGGAAACAGGCTCCAGGCTCTGAGCCATCAGCCCAGAGCCTGACGCGGGGCTCGAACTCACGGACCGCGAGATCGTGACCTGGCTGAAGTCGGACGCTTAACCGACTGCGGCACCCAGGTGCCCCGGAAAATTATCATTTTGTACCTAACACTCATGATGATGAGTGATGTTGATCATCTTCTCATATGTCTCTTAGTCATCTGGATGTCTTCTTTGGAAAAGTGTCTATTCATGTCTTTTGCCCATTTCTTGGCTGGATTATTTGTTTTTGGGTGTTGAGTTTGTAAGTTCTTTGTAGATTTTGGATACTAACCCTTTATCTGATATGTCACTTACAAATATCTTCTCCCATTCTGTCAGTTGCCTTTTAGCTTTGTTGATTGTTTCCTTTGCTGTGAAGAAGCTTTTTATCTTGATGAGGTCCCAATAGTTTATTTTTGCTTTTGTTTCCCTTGTTTGCAGAGGCAAGTAGTAAGAAGTCTAATAAGAAGCTGCTGTGGTCAGTGTCAAAGAGGTTGTTGCCTGTTTTCTCCTCTATTATTTTGATGGCTTCCTGTCTTACATTTAGGTCTTTCATCAATTTTGAATTTATTTTTATGTAAGGTGTAAGAAAGTGGTTCAGATTCATTCTTCTTCATGTTGCTGTCCACTTTTCCCAAAGCCATTTGCTGAAGAGACTTTTTTTTTTTTCCATTGGATGTTCTTTCCTGCTTTGTCAAAGGTTACATGGCCGTACATTTGTGGGCCCACTTCTGGGTTCTCTATTCTGTTCCATTGACTGTGTATCTGTTTTTGTGCCGGTACCATACTATCTTGATGATTACATTTTTTAAATTCAGCTTGAAGTCCAAAATTATGATGCCTCCAGCTTTTTTTTTTTTTTTTCAACATTACTTTGGCCATTCAGAGTCCTTCGATTCCATATAAATTCTAGAATTGTTTGTTCTAGCTCTGTGAAGAATTCTGGTGTTATTTTGATGGGGATTACATTGAATGTGTAGAAATGCCATGTATTTTTTGAAAAAGTTTATCTTTAAATCAGTTATAAACAAAAACACACCTATTACAAAAGATAAGAGAAATAAAGATAGAAAAACGACATATATTACAGTGTATGTCCCTCTGGTCTTTTTTTAAACTCATAGTTATATGTGTACTTCTAATCCTATTGTATTCAAAAGTATATACCTTATTTTTAAAATTTAAGTTGTAACGCAGGTATTTCTATGTTAGCTCAAATTATTTGAAACGTGATTTAAAGAGCTGCATAAAACTTTACTTACTGTCAATATTCTTGTTTCCTAAGCCATTGTCCTTTTTTTCCAATATTTAGATTGTTTTAAACATTTGACTACTTTTGGGGCACCTGGGTGACTCAGTTGGTTAAGCATCGAACTCTTGGTTTTGGCTTAGGCCACGATCTCTTGGCTTCGTGGGTTCAAGCCCCACATTGGCTCTGTGCTGGCAGCGCTGAGCCTGCTTGGGATTTGCTCTCTCTCCCTCTCTCTCTCTGCTCCTCTCCCACTCATGCTGTCTCTGTCTCTCTCAAAATAAATAAATAAACTTAAAAAATAATTTAAAAATTTTGCTACTCTTATTAATGTACAAGTCAGTGTCAATGAACATCTTCATGCACAGTACTCTTTTCCCCTTATGGTATATTTCCTTCCTGAAATCCTTAAAAGTTAAATACCAGGTCAAAAATTTTGAAGGATTTGATATTCTTCTTATTATTAACTTTATTTGTTTGGGGAAGGAGCGCACACAAGCATGTGAGTGGGATAGGGGCAGAGAGAGGGAGTGAGCGGATCCCAAGCAGGCTCTGTGCTGTCAGTGCAGAGCCCAACATGGGGCTCAATCTCAGGAACAGTAATATGATGACCTAGGCTGAAATCAAGGATTGGAAACTTAACTGACGAAGCCACCCAGGTGCCCAGTAGACTTCTTATATTTTTAATTTGTCCCTACCCTCCAAAAAAGTGTTGAACATTCACATCTATTTTACCTTGAATAATTTACCCACCTTGAGCATTATTTTTCCAAAGAAAAATTAGTATTGTCTTAGCTTGAATTTTTTTATTGCAAATGAGATCAAACATCTTTCTGTTGTTATTCTAACCAGTTCTATTTCCTATCCTACAGCAGTGCTCAACTTTTTAGTTTCAGGATCCTTTACCTCTTAAAAATATTGAGGACCTTAAAATTTTTGCTTATGTGGGTCATATCTTTTGATAAGTCACTATATCAGAAATTGAAACTGAGACGTTTTAAAACATGTACTATTAATTCACTGAAAAAATAAATCTATTACATATTATCACATATAACATTTTAATGAAAGATAATAATTTCCAAAACAAAAAACATTTTGATAAGGGTGGCATTATTTTACATTTTTACAAATATTTCTAATGTCACACTGATTAGAAGACAACTGAATTCTCAAACTTGCTTTGTTAATTAATCAGTCACAATATGTTGCTTTGGTTGAATTATATGAAGAAAATTCAGTCTCCCACTGATATGTACAGTTGACCTTTGAAATTTATGGGCTTGAACTGTGTGGGTCTGTTTATACACAAATTTTTTACACTACAGTACTCTAAGTGTAATTTCTTTTCTTTATGACTTACTTAATATTATTTTCTTTTCCCTAGTTTCCTTATTGTAAAAACACAATATATAATGAATATAACATACAAAATATCTGTTAATCGACTATGTTACCAGTAAATCTGTTGGTCAATTAATAGGCTATTAGTAGTTTCATTTGAGGGGAGTCAAAAATTATGTATGGATTTAGGACTTCAGTGGGGATCAGGGTCCCTAAACTTCACATTGTTTATGGGTCTACTCTACTTGGTAAAGGAGGGATATTTCTCTTTTCTGAGAAAATAGAGGCATTCTTTTCTGATAATACACCAGACCTTGACAAGTGGCTATTCCTTGAGGATTACTTGCAAAGCATAATCTGAAACCATATCAATGAAGCTTTAGTGTTCTTTTCATTAAAATCCACTGATGTTTCTAGTCTTTGGATAGATTTTTTTTTTACTAATATTTAAAAATATTAGTTCACCGAGTACTGCAAATCTTCCAAATGTTATCATATTTTATTATAAAATGTCAAAAACTCATACTTGTTAATATTGCCACCAATATCATCAGAAAAGTCTTGAAGAAATGGAAATATACCAAGTTTACAATGGTAGTTATATATTTTCCAGTATTCTAATTTTCACCTGAAATCTCAGAGTTCATCATTGGCACGTGACAGGCTCACTTCCTTTGGTTTCAAAAAAAAAAAAAAAAAACAAAACAAAAAACAAAAGTCTGCCAAATACCTGAGTATGGGTAGCTATAATTTGCCTGTCATTTCTTTCAAGTAAAAATCTTTCATGAAAAGAAAATGGCTGGTATAGCTTGCAGTTTCTACAATGACAAAGTGCTTCCCTGAGACACTATTTTACTTTGGTAGTCACCAGAAGTGCTTTGTTCTACTTGCCATTTTGTCTCACCGAAAATTAACAATATGTGTCCTCAGGGATTAAGATTTAATAAGACTCATAACATCACTTTTACTGCTTCATCAAGGACATTTTTCAGTAAAATTGGCCTTTTTGTTTTGTTTTATTTTGTTTCATTCCGTTTACTCTGAGTGCATAGCAGTGAAAAATGCAATGATTACTACTTTGGTGCCATTGTCTTGCTTCATGCTAAGGCATTGTTTACCCACCATTACTTTGTACACTGTCAACATAGAGTGTCTTGGGGACTTCCGCAGGTCTGTAGACAACACAGTAGACAACACTACTACTAAAGCGAACTTTTTATTCACATCCTTTTCTCATTTGCCCCTCAGAGGCTTCTTGGGTATGGCTTCATTGAACCTTTTGCTATAACATTTGCTATCAAAACTGTTTGTTTTCATATTAGAATTTTGGCCATGTTCTTATTTTGTATGCACAGATTTTTAAGCATTTATAAACTCCTGTACACTGATCTTTTTTTGTGTGTAATGTTATTTATTGTTTTCTTTTTTTATTTGAATTTTTATTGATATAATTGTAGATTCACATGCAGCTGTAAGAAGTAATACACAGAGATCCAAGTGCCTTTTACCAAGTTTTCTCCCAATGGTACCATTGAGCAAAACAAAACAAAAAAACTTACAAAAAAATAGTACAATATTTCAACCATGATACCAATATTGATATAATGCATTGGTTTTATTCAGATTTCCCAGTTTTATTTGTATTCATTTGTGTGTATGAAATGTATGCATTTCCTTATTCTACATGGTTTTTTCACAATCTTTTGCCCTTTGCCTCCCTTCTTTCCCTATCCCTAACCTCTGAAAACCACTAATCTGTTTTATATTTCTAAAATTTTCTCAAAATTGTTACATAAATGGAACCATAAAGCATATAACTTTTTGGAATTGGCTTTCTTTCACTCAAAATATTTCTTTAAAGATCCTTCCAAGTGATTCTGTGTACCAGTAGTCAATTCTTTTTTATTGCTGAGTAGTGGTCCATGGTAAGTACATGCCACATTAAGGGGTATCTAGACTGTTAGCCAGTCACCCATTAAAGGGTATCTGGACTGTTTACAGGTTTTGGCTATTACAAATAAAGTGGTTGTGAACATTTGTATACAGTATTTTATTTACATACACGTTCTTATTACTTTCAGATAAATACCCAAGAGTGTAGTTATTGGGTCCTATGGTAGTTGCATGTTTAATTTAGTTTGTGTGTCTGTGTGTGGTAAAAGATATATAGCATAAAATTTGCACTTTAAACCATTTTACATTAAGTATGTTCACATTATTGTGTAACAATTGACAACCTCCAGAACATTTTCCTCATCCAAAACTAAAACTCTTTATCCATTAAACAATAATGCTCCATTAATCCCCATCCCCAGGCCACTGTATAACCACTATTCTACTTTCTGTCTATAAATTGACCATTCTGGAAATCTCATATGAGTGAAATCATAAAATATTTGTTCTTTTGTGTCAGACTTATTTAACTCAGCATGTTTTCAAGGTTTACACATGTTGTAGCATCTGTCAGAATCTCTTTCCTTTTAAGGCTGAATAATATTTCATTGTATGTACATACCACATTTTATCTATTTATCCCTAGATGGACACTTGGGTTGCCTCTACATTTTGGCTATTGTGAATAATGTTGTTCTAACGTGGGTGTACAAATATTTCTTTAAGTTCTTGATTTCAGTTCTTTTGGGTATATACCCAGAAATGAAATTTCTGGATCCTATGATAATTCAGTGTTTCATTTTTTGAGGAAGCACCATACTGTTTGCCACAGTGGCTATACAATTTTATATGCCCACAGGGTTCCAACTTCTCCATATCCTCACCAACTCTTATTTTCTGCTTTTTTTTCCCCTTTAATAATAGCCATCTTAATAGGGGTGCATATTTAGTTCTATTTGAAACTTCCAAACTGTTTTCCAGAGTAACTGTACCATTTTACATTCCTACCAGCAGTGTATGACTGATTCAGGTTCTCTGCACTGTCTTCAACATTTGGTATTGTCATTATTTTTTAATTACAGGAATTGTGATAGATGCATAATGGTAACTCATTGTGGTTTTAATTTGCATTTCTTGAATGGTTAATTATGTTGAACATCTTTTCATTTGCAATCTGTATATTCTCTTTGATGACATGTCTCTTCATGTCTTTTGTTTATTTTCTCTTTTTTTATTTTCAAAAGGCCTATTTTATTTTATTTATTTTTAATTTAAATCCAAGTTAGTTAACACATAGTGTAATAATAATTTCAGGAATAGCATTTAGTGATTCATCACTTTCATATAACACCCAGTGCTCATCTCAACAAGTGTCCTCCTTAATACCCCTTGCTCATTTAGCCCATCCCCCTGACCCAACACCTCTCCAGCAACCCTCAGTTTGTTCTTTGTATATAAGAGTCTTTTAGGGTGTATATAAGAGTCTTTCCCTCTCTGTTTTTATATTATTTTTGTTTCCCTTCCCTTATGTTCGTCTGTTTTGTATCTTAAATTCCACATATGAGTGAAATCATATTATATTTGTCTTTCTCTGACTGACTTATTTCACTTAGCATAACACACTCTAGTTCCATCCATGTTGTTACTAAAGGCAATATTTCATTCTTTGTGATGGCCGAGGAATACAATATTCCATTGTATATATGTACCACATCTTATTTATCCATTCATCAGTCAATGGATATTTGGGTTCTTTCCATACTTTGGCTATTGTCAATAGTAATACCATAAACATTGGGGTGCATTTGCCCTATGAATAGGCACTCCTGTATCCTTTGGATAAATACCTAGTAGTACAATTCCTGGACCATAGGGCAGTTCTATTTTTAATTTTTTGAGGAACCTCCATACTGGTTTCTAGAGTTGCTGCACAAGTTTGCATTCCCACCAACAGTGTAAGAGGGTTCCCCTTTCTCTACATTCTTACCAACATCTGTTGTTCCCTGAGTTGTTAATTTTAGCCACTCTGACTGGTGTGAGGTGGTATCTCATTGTGGTTTTGATTTGTATTTCCATGATAATGAGTGATGTTGAACACTTTTTCATGTGTCTATTAGCCATCTGGATGTCTTCTTTGGAAAAGTGTCTATTCATATCTTTTGCACATTTCTTCACTGGATTATTTGGGTTTTTTTTAAGTGTTGAGTTTGATAAGTTCTTTATAGATTTTGGATACTAAACCTTTATCCAATATGTAATTTTCAAATATCTTCTTCAATTCCATCCATTGCCTTTTAGTTTTGCTGATTGTTTTCTTTGCTGTGCAGATTTTTATCTTGATGAGTAGTTCATTTTTGCTTTTGTTTCCCTTGCCTCTGGAGACATGTCAGGTAAGAAGTTGCTCCAGCTAAGGTCAAAGAGGTCATTGCTTGTTTTCTCCTCTAGGATTTTGGTGTCTTCCTGTCTTATGTTTAGGTCTTTCATCCATTTTGAGTTTATTTTTGTGTATGGTGTAAGAAAGTGGTCCAGGTTCATTCTTCTGCATGTCACTGTCGAGTTTTCCCAGCACCATTTGCTGAAGAGACTGTCTTTTTTCCATTGGATACTCTTTCCTCCTTTGTCAAAGATTAGTCAGCCAGTATTTGTGGGTCCATTTCTGGGTTCTCTATTCTGTTCCATTGATCTATGTGTCTGTTCTCATGTCAGTATCATACTTGATTATGTGTCTTGATGATTACAGCTTTGTAATACAGCTTGAAGCCCAGAATTGTGATGCCTCCAGCTTTGGCTTTCTTTCTTTCGTAGCCATTACTTTTTCTGGTTCCAACCAAACTTTAGGATTGTTTGTTCTAGCTCTGTGAAGAATTCTGGTGTTATTTTGATAGGGATTGCGTTGAATATGTAGATTGCTTTGGGTAGTATCAACATTTTAACAATATTTGTTCTTCTAATCCATGAGCATGGAAGGTTGTTGTTGTTTTTTGTTTGTTTGTTTGTTTTTGGTGTCTTCTTCCTTTCATAAGCTTTCTATAGTTTTCAGTGTATAGATTTTTACCTCTTTGGTTAGGTTTATTCCTGGGTATTTTATGGCTTTTGGTACAATTGTAAATTGGATTGATTCCTTGATTTCTCTTTCTGCTGCTTTATTATTGGTGTATGCAACAAATTTGTCTATTTTCTAAATGCATTTTTTTCATATTTATTTATTTTGGGGAGAGGGCAGGTGGAGAGGGACAGAGAGAGGGAGACAGAGCATCTGAAGGGGGCTCCATGTTGACAGGCTGACAGTGCAGAACTCAATGTGGGACTTGAATCTACAAATCATGTGATCATGACCTGAGTCAAAGTTGGATGCTGAAACAACTGAGCCACCCAGGCATCCCATCTAATTGAATTTTTTCATGCTGAATTTTGAGAGTTCTTTATATTTGTAAATACTAACCCTTTATCAGATAAGTGGTTTACAAATACTTTCTCCCAGTCTGTAGCTTTATTTTTACATCCTCTTTACTTGGTATTTCCAAAGAAGAAATTTTTAATGTTGATGAAGTTCAATTTATCAATATTCCTCTTATGCATTGTGCTTTGATGTCAGTCCTAAGAACTCTTTGCCTATCCCTAGATCCTTAAAAAAATTCTCATTGTTTTTTAATAAAATTTTTAAATAAATTTTGTAAAACATAATACACATTATAAACATTTTATGATTTTATATTTATATTTAAGTTGACAAGTCATTCTGGGTTAATTTTTGTATAAGGTGTGAGGTTTTGGATAAGGTTTTTTATTTATTTACTTTGAGAGAGAGAAGGGGAGAGAGAAAAAGAGCATGAGCAGGGGAGGGGCAGAGAAAGAGAGAGTCCCCAACACAGGGCTTGAAACCACAAACCATAAGATCATGACCTGAGCCAAAATCAAGAATGGACACTCAACCTACTGAGCCACTTACTTTGCCAGTCATTTGTAATTTTCATCAGGTGGATCCTAAAATGTTATTTTATGTACACCTAGGCATTTCATTTTTTAAAATAATTTTAAATGGCATTGAATTTCTAATTTTGGTTTTAACATGTTTAATTGTTAGCACACAAAAGTATGATTCACTTTTGTGTGTTGATTTTGTAACCTATGACCTTGCTGAATTCACTCATTAGTTCTAGGAGATTTTTTGGTAGATCCATGGGATTGTGTTTGTAGACAATAATGTCACCTGTAAATCAGAAAAGCTTTCTTTTTTTTCCCTTTCCACGTTGTATGGTTTTATTTCTTTTTCTGACCTAATTGCAATTTGCTAGAACTTCCAGGACTACGTTGAATAAGAGTGAAAATTTACATACTTCTACTGCTTTTAAACTCTGACAACTTTGTTCTCTTTAGAGATTTGATAATGATTTCTATGTTCACCTAGTTTTGTTTCTCTTTTATTTTTTACACTACTTATGTGACCTTTAGAATGATTTAGTCTTTCAACTTCAACACTTTCTTCTATAAAATGGAGCTATTAACGTTGGCCCCTAAAGTTAGTAAAAAGAAATGAGTAAAATAATATGAGTAGCTCAAACATAATTTGCTTCAGCAAACAGTTGTTGGAGTTTGACAGGTGTAATAAAGCAGTGCTTTATCCAGCCCAAGTTTAGTAGCAATTAGAAGACAGTTGTAGAAGTCAGGCATATGAAATAAAAATAAAACCTTTACTACCTATAAAGCTTTATTGGTGAATATGGCTTGGGATGGAAGTCAAATGATACTATTGTTTTCTCTACAAGGCTCACCTTGGAACCTATCCTTCCTACCACTTCTGAAAGATATAGGAGCCTCCAGAATAGAAGCACTTATCCAGGGTTGTAGCCTTGTGTTGTTCTGTAGGAAAAAGGAGGAAAGAAACAGAGCACAGGACTTTTGATAGGTTACCACCATCTACCTGAGGGACATGGACTGATGGCTGTTAACAATCAACCAGGTAAGGGGAGCCTGGGTGGCTCAGTTGGTTAAAGCGTCCAACTTCAGCTCAGGGCATGATCTCACATTCTGTGAGTTCGAGCCCTGTGTTGGGCTCTGTGCTGACAGGTCAGAACCTGGAGCCTGCTTCAGATTCTGTGTCTCCCTCTGTCTCTGCCCCTCCCCTGCTCATGCTCTGTCTCTCTCTGTCTCAAAAATAAATGAAAACATTAAAAAAACAACAACAATCAACCAGGTAACTCAGAGGTTTGAGGGCTGTTTCCTGAATAGTAATGATTATTGCCTCTGTTATTAATAGTAGCAATAAGCTAAATAAGGTTAGAATTTATATTGGAACATTGCAGAAGAAGGGGATGTAATAACTTTTTCTTATTTACAAATTGTTCTTTTTTTCCAGACAGATATATCTTAGCTCCCCTCAAAACAACAACAACAACAAACAACAATCTGTTTTAGGGCTTAGCTATCAATTTTGTAACTCTGTCTCCTATTGTGTTGCTAATACTATATTCTTTGTCTTTATGTATTTTAGTAGCTTGTAAAACTAGCTTCTTCCACCCACTCTCATACTAATTTCATGATTTATTAAGAAATTTCTTTGCTACTATTTCCTGATTATTCTTTCAGATGATCTGTTTCTATAAAGAATATAACTTTTTATCAGTTAGAAAAGTTATTTTCTCTTTTCTAACAGTAGCTTGGATCCCTTGACCCATCACATCTATTTGGTACTTGAAAGAGGACATTGGTTTTGTTAAGAGGAGCTGAAGGGCAATTCCATTTGTCTCACTATTAAAGGCTACTTTTGAAACCTTTAATATATGTGTACAGTTTTCCATTTACAATGTGAACTCATTTATCACTCTCTTGTGCTTTAAAGAACCCTCAATTTTCTCTCTTGCTGTCAGTGTTTAAGGTCATTCTGGCACACAGAAATTCAAAGCTACTGTGATAATTCAGATACAACCACATTTGCAAGTACTACATGGTTGTCACTGTAATAAAAGTTAGACATACAAACACCTGCAACAACTGTGTTAGGTTAAGAATGTTACTGAAGAGGAAACTGATCCTCAGAAAGATACTTATAACTATAAGTATACTATACTAAGTATACTATAACTTAATATAGTGTATTAAGTATACTACAACTTATATTTATTATCAGTCCAATGGAGTGATAATAAAATGGACCCTTCATTGTGCACTTCAATTAAGCTAGAATTCTTGCTATCAATTTAGCTTGCCAGAATGTCACTGTGATAGGCAGAACTCTAATATTATCCTCAATAAGCCTTGTCCTAGTACATTTCCCTTCCCCTTGAGTATGGGTGGCCCCAGTGAATGTGACATCACTCCTGTGGTTATTATGCATTTTTCCTCCAGAAACCCCACCAAGTCTTCACAATAAAGACTCAGGAAAGATCCCCTTATGGCTCTGGCAGGGGGAAATGAAAAATACTTCAAAATGTGCTCACAGCATTCTCCATAAGAAAGAGCTATTATCCTGGTGAAAATGCTTTACCAAAGCCTTATCCTACTTAGAGGGATGAACATTAACCAACTTCAGCCCCTCAAGTCATCCTGTCTCACCTAAAAAGGAAAAAATAAAATAAAATAAAATCTAAGAAATACTTGTGAAGGTCACAGCCTGGGGCACTAGCCCACTAGCAGATTGAGATTTAATCATAAGAGTATAGAATGCTTTCCCTTTCAATATTTTATGTCACAGCAATAAGACTGCAGAATAATAACAGTGGACTACAACTAAAAGAGTTTCATGGCTCAGACTTAAAGAATTTCTAGGAAAGCCCAAAGACAATAGGGGGAGAAGATCAAGAACACTAGAGAAGTTTAAAGCTTCTCATATCTACAGCTACAAAAAAACATTAAACATAGTTTGATTTATAGCCATATTAACATAAAACCACACAATAAAAGGCTTTAGATCAGTTATTATCCTACACATCATATCTGGCTTTCAACAAAAAGCAAGGTATGTTAAATGGTAAAAAGAAACACAACTTCAAGAGATAAAGCAATCATCAGAGCCAGACACAAATGTGACACAAGGGATTTAAAATAATTATTAACATTGTTAAGACCTCTAATGGAAAACATAGATAACATGCAAGAACATAAGGTTAGTGTAAGCGGAGAGACAGAAACTCTAAGAAAGAATCAAAGAAGTGCTAGGAAAAACAAACAAACAAACAAAAAAACTGTAGCAGAAATAAATAATGCATTTGATGGGCTCACCAGCAGACTGGCACTCAGCCAAAGGAAGAATTCATGAGCTTCAAAATAGGTCAATTGAATCTCCAAACTAAAATACAGAGAAGAAAGAAAGAACAAAAAACAAAAACCAGGACTTTCAAGAAATGTGGAACAATTTCAAAAGGTGTAACATATGTATAAATGGGATACAAAAACAGAAAGAAGAGATATTTAAAGCAAAAATGGCTAAGAATTTCCAAAACTAATGACAGACACTAAACCACAGATCCAGGAAGTTCAGAGAATATCAAGCAGGATAAATACCATACAAAAACAAATTACACACATAGGCATACCATGTTCAAATTACAGAAAACCAAAGACAAAGAGAAAGCCACACAAAGATACCACAAGACTACAGACCAGTATCTCTGATGAAGATAGATGCAGAAGTTCTCAACAAATATTAGCAAACCAAATTGAACAAGATATTAAAAGGATTCATTTACCATAACCAAGTGGGATTTATTTCAGAGATGCAAGGATAATTCAACACCCACAATGTGGAGAAAAGGAAACCCTTATGCATTATTGGTGGAAATACAAATTGGTACATCTATTAAGGAAAAGAGTATAGATGTTCCCTCAAAAAAAATTAGAAATAGAATTACCATATGATGCAGCAATTCTACTTCTGGGTATTTATCTGAAGAAAATAAAAATGCTAACTTGAAAAGATATATGGACCTGCACATTCATTGAAGCATTATTTACAAGAGCCAGGAAGTGGAAACAACCTGTGCCTATCAATGGATGAGTGTGGATAAAGATAATATATACAATAGTAATATAATACATAATATAATAGATATTATACACACACAATGGAATATTATTCAGTCATTAAAAATGAAATCTTGCCATTTCTGACAACATGGATGAAACCTGAGGGCATTATGCTGAGTGAAATAAGTAAGACAGAGTAAGACAAATATTGTATGATCTCACTTGTATGAGGAATCTAAAAACAAAACAAAATAAAACAAAACAAAAAACAAGCTTATAGAAGAGAGAACAGATTGGTGGTTGCCAGAGACAGGAATTGTGTGGGGGAAAAATGCATAAAGGGAGTCCAAAGGTACAAACTTCCAGTTAAAAAATAATGTTATGATAATGTAATGTACAATATGGAGAGTGTAGTTAATACTTCTTTGCATATTTTGAAAGTTGCTGAGAGAATAAATCTTAGAAATTCTCATTACAAGAAAAATAAATACTATAAATATGTATGGTGACTGGTATTAACTAGACTTATTGTGGTGATCATTTTGTAAAATATACAAATATTGAATCATGTTGTATGTTTAAAACTAATAATGTGGTGTGTCACCTAGGTGGCTCAGTCAGTTAAGTGTCCAACTCTTGATTTAGGCTCAGGTCATGATCTGGTGGCTTCATGGGTTTGGAGCCATGTTGGGCTCTGCGTTGGCAATGTGGAGTCTATTTGTGATTCTCTCTCTTTCCCTCTCTCTCTGCCCCTCCCCCAGTGGTGCTGTCTCTATCTCTTTCAAAATAAATAAATAAACTTAAAAAGAAGAAACTGATAATGTTGCATGTCAATTATATTTCAATTAAAAAAACGACCAGGTTTTTATATTTAAATATAACTATTAAATATATATTTAATATATATTTATATATTAAAGCAAAGTACTGGGTTAGCCACCATTTAACTGGTGCTGATTTGTACAGGCTGGATTTCAGAATGTCCTCCAGTGGTGGATCAAATAATGCCCTCCAATTATGCAGATAATCAAATACTGGCAATTTCCTAGGCATATATGTGGGCTCCATGGAAACCTCCGAACTGCAATTTCTTGACAAGAGCAATATACTTCCTAACTGACCTCCATGACCCCTACTGGGCTCCCACCTCTAGTGGTTTACAACCCCTGGAGTAATCTTGCCCTTGCACGGGATCTCCACTGAGTGGAGTGGTTTCAAGAAGCTTGAGTGTAGGAGCACCTGGGTAGTTCATTGGTTAAGTGTCCAACTCTTGATGTCATCTCAGGTCATGATCTCACAGTTCATGGGTTTGAACGACGGGCTCTGCACTGACAGTGTGGAGCCTGCTTGGAATTCTCTCTCCCTCTCTCTCTCCTTACCCCATTTGTGCTCTTTCTCTCTCTCAAAATAAATAAATAAATGTAAAAAAATAAAAAAATAAAACAAATAAGCTTGAGTTTAGTTACCTTTGGGAGTACCTACCTGGACAATGAAAAACTCTTCCATATTATTACCATAAAATTTTCTCTGAATGGGGCTGCTCTCACTACTGCCCTGTCTCCTTGCCTTGCCATTGTACACTATTCCCACCAGCTTCCTGACTTCAGAGTTCTTCAGATAGAAGGGACCAGTTCTATGCTCACATTTCCTAACCCCAGGTAATACCCATCACATTCTCTTATTTATGTATTTTGAGAGAGGCAGAGAAAGGGAGGGAACAAGGGAGGGGCAGAGAGAGAGAATACCAAGCAGGCTTCATGCCATCAGCACAGAGCCCAACACAGGGCTCGAACTCATGAACCATGAGATCATGACCTAAGCTAAAATCAAGAGTTGGACACTTAACCAACTGAGCCACCCAGGTGCCCCACCCATCACATTCTCTTAAGAGCTCTTCCACTGCACTCACTCTTTGCCTGGTGACTTCTTAGAGATGGTCCTCAAATTTCTAGAATTTAGGTAATTCTTTGAGAAGTCCCTATAGGCTTAAGGTAGGAATGGGAAGAAACATCTAAACATTCTCCACTCCTCTGTAATCTCTTCACTGAATCCTCCCAAAGAACTAGATATCAGGGTGAAAAAGCAAAGTACTGGGTTAGACACCTCTGAGCAGGTCCATAGAAATATGTCTTGTAGTTTTTTTAGAAAGCAGGATTGCTTGGGGGCACCTGGGTGCCTCAGTCAGTTAAGTGTGCAACTCTTTATTTTTTTAAATTTATTTTTATTTATTTTTTATTTTTTCCCCAATATATGAAATTTATTGTCAAATTGGTTTCCATACAACACTCAGTGCTCATCCCAAAAGGTGCTCTCCTCAATACCCATCACCCACCCTCCCCTCCCTCCCACCCCCCTAAGTGTGCAACTCTTGATTTCAGCTCAGATCATGATCTCACAGTTCATGAGTTCAAGCCCCATGTCAGGCTCTGCACGGACAGCATAGAGCCTGCTTGGGATTCTCTCTCCCCTCTCTCTATGCCCCTCCCTTCTCCCTCTCTATCTCTTTCTCAAGATAAGTAAATAAAAAAAAAAATAAAGTGAGGGTGCTTGAAACCCTTTTCCATAGTGTTAGAGCTGTACAAATATTCCAGGACAATAGAATAAATTCCCTTTCTCATGGGCTTTCTCTCCCTGAGTAATGCCTGCAACTGATAAGTAGTTCTAGAATATATATTGCTGGCAGCATTCTAAGAGCTTTCATGTATGAATGCCTGATGCCTTCTTTTTCCAGACTATAAGGATTTAGATAAACTTATAAAGAGGAATACAAAGCAGAAAGATAACATAAATTGGAACTGATGTAAGGAGATAAGAAGGTAGAAATGAGATAAGAAATGAGATAAGAAGGCAGAAATGAAGCTATTCTGCAAATGCACTCCATAAAGTTCTAAATACTTACAAAATGGAGAACTCAATTTTGGCTTTAATTTTTGTTGTGGGGGAAAAAAAAAACAACAGAAAGGGAAGCATGATCAGCCCCATTTGTTATCTAAAAAAATCAATGTTCAGGAGCACATCTAGTACCGACAGAAAGGCCAACAGAAAGAAGTTTGTCCTCAGGGTTCTCTCTAAAAAGAGACTTTAAAATGCAATAAGTTTCTCCACAGCAAGTAAACACTTAGCTCCATGACTGGTATAGATGATTAATTAATGTTATTCCATTTCTTCCTGTTTTGTTCTATCATACTTCCCAGGCTCAGATTCAGAAAGGAAAGATACGGCATTGAAGCCTTAAGAAAAGTCAGGGAGAGTGCCATTGGGCACTGATTAAAATCAACACAGATCCCACACTTGGGAGTTTTTAAGTCTAAAAAGAGCTTTCTTAGGAATTAGTTCTTCAGGAAATGACAATTAAAATTGTCAATAATCTAACAGCTCGTACAATTTTAATATGTAAACACAACTTTTGCTTCTTAAACTTAGAAAAAACTTTAAGAATTAAAATTTCCTAAAAATACTTTCACTATAAGTTGTAAAAGAACAAAAAACTTGCTACTTAATAATCATGCAAAAATGTAACATTCTCTAAGTAGCAGAAAATGAGATTCTTTTATCTCTTGTTTATAAGTATTTTTAAACCCAGCTCCATAGATGAAATGTCAAATTACCAACCCAAATTATTAATAATCATAATTAAATAATGATAGAAACAAATTTCCCTAGGGGAGAAAATGTTTGAAGTTCTCCCAGGATATAAAACAAAGCTATTAGAATGGGCTGCTCTGGGGCTAGTTGGTTGTTGTGATCTAGAGAAAGGATTTCTCTAGGTCTTAACTTTCAAATCTTTGTCCAGCTGCCTACAAATACACCAGCTTCCTGAAAAGTACATGGTTAGAACATATAGTAAACAACCTTGTTTGATTACCAGCTGGTGTGGAACCTGAATCACTCTTTTCATGCCAATCCTAGTGATGTGGGCTCCATGAAATGTATGGAGCATGGAGACAGCACCAGGCTACTTATTTCATGGCTCCATTTCCCTGATCCCTTTTCAGTCCCTTCTTGATCTTCTAAGGACCAACCCAGCAATATAGTGTAGCTATCTAAAGGAGCAGAAGTTTTTGGGAAAGAAAGGGATTTCTAAAGGAATAGTATTTGCCCTAGTCCAGTCTTTTTCAAACATCCTAAGTTCTATCTCCATATTGGTTGTCTAATTGACAGCTCCTAAAAGTTCAATTTTTCTTTGACTTGATTTTAGAGAGCTTCCCCTGTATGGTGTGGAAACAAGGCTAGAAGGAAAAGACTCATGTGCCCCCTACCTGAAGGCTAGAGTGTGCCTCACACAATGTTGTCAGGAGAGTCTCACTTCCAGTATCTGCCAGCTCACCTATTTAGAGCATGACCATAAGAGGGGTAGGTGATAATAGTGTTTAGATCCCTTATGCAGCTGGTGAATTGAATGGGGATATCTCAGAGGGAGAACAGACAGGGATTGACTGCATTTTTCTCTCATCACAGCTCTTACACATCTTCACTGTCAGATATCACCCTTGAGACAGGCCCCATAGTTTGCTCTTATGCCTTTTTTTCCAGTACTTACAACTTGTTTTCAGGCTTTAAAACTTCCCAGTCCAATCCAATGCAGAAGTGCGATTTTATACTCTTGTAATCAATACAATCATCTCATAGTGTCCATTTTGTGCCGTGGCTTGGAGACTTCAGTGGGGAAGAGAGATGATTTGTTCTTCCTACTGCCTTTGCAACTCTGCTACTTGCATCTTGCTTCCTTCTCTTGTGTGTTGTGGCCAAAAGGTATGGGTAGGGGAAAGGCACAGAGCTCCAGAGGTTCCTATAATTGATGTGATAGTAGTGCCTTGCAGGGCAGGTGGAACCAGATGCCCTTTGAGCACATTTGTGATTTTCTTTGGGAGGGTCCCTGTGGAACTTTCCAAAATGGTGAACAACTCTCGGTTAATTTCTCTACTGTTTACTCAGTAGTTCCATCCCTGAAATATCAGACTTTGTTAAAATGGTGCCAAAAGTTCCAAGTGTTTACATGTGCAATTCTGGGTTCAGAGAATTATAAAGACGGTTTCCATCAGTGGGACAGTTGAAGGTTGTGGGGGAAGTGGGGCAATTCTCTGCTGAGTGGGACTGTCCTATGCATTGCAGGATGTCAAGCATCCCCACCTCCTCCCACTAAATGTCAGAGACAGCACTCCAACCCCCTTTGACAGCCAAAATTACCCCCTCAAGTTCCCAGAAATTCCCCGTTGAGGAGTTGTACTGCCCTCATTGAGACCTCCAGCAGTTAAGTTTTGAACATGGGGACAATTACTGCCTCATGTCCTTAACTCTGACCCTTTAGCTAAATCTCGAAGGTAATAGTCCTGACTAAGAAAACCACCACTAGAGGCTTCAGATTAATCTATACTTAGGGTACTATGTGCTAAAAATATACATTCTCACAAAATTATCTTAGGTTAAACTTTTATAAGTGACTAAACTGAGAAAATTAGATAATTTATCTGAGGTCATTTAGGTAATAAATCGTAGCATAAGAATTTGAATCATACTCTTCTGATTCCAAAACATGAAAATAACTAGTCTTATGTAAGAAAAAGCAGAACAAGAAAAAACAAAGATCATGTTATAAAATGGAGTCAGGGATAAAGTTTATATTAATAAAATGTATGCCATAAAGTTCAATATACTGCCTAAGGATGGACCACAAATTTTGCTCTGAAATAAAAAACGGAAACATTCACACCTGTCAGAACACTAAAATAAACAATACAGGATACAACAGGTGTTGGCAAGGATGCAGAGAAAGGAGAACCCTCTTGCATTGCTAGTGGGAATGCAAACTGGTGCAGCCACTCTAGAGAACAGTATGGAGGTTCCTCAAAAAAACTAAAAATAGAACTACCCTATGATCCAGCTATTGCACTTAGTATTTACCCAAAGGATACAAAAATACTGATTGAGAGGGATACATGCACCCTGATGTTTATAGCAGTGCTATCAACAATAGCCAAACTGTGGAGAAAGCCCAAGTGCCCATCAACCCATAAATGGATAAAGAAGATGTGCATATATATATATATATATATATATAGAGAGAGAGAGAGAGAGAGAGACAGACAGACACAATGGAATACTACTCAACCATAAAAAAGAATGAAATTTTTCCATTTGCAACAACGTGGGTGGAACTACAATGTATTATGCTAAGTGAAATAGTCAAGCAGAAAAAGACAATATCATACTATTTCACTGATATGTGGAATTTAAGAAACAAAACAGATGAACATAGGGGAAGAGGGGGGTAGGGAAGAGAAGTAAAGTAAACCACAAGAGATTCTTAACAACAGAGAATAAACTGAGGGCTGATGGAGGGAGGTGGGTGGGTGATGGGCCAGATAGGTGATGGGTATTAAGGATGGCACTGTGATAAGCACTGGGTGTTGTAGGTAAGTGATGAATCACTGAATTCTACTTCTGAAACCAATATTGCAGGGAATGTCAACTAAAATATAAATAATAGGGGCGCCTGGGTGGCTCAGGTGGTTGAGCATCCAACTTCAGCTCAGGTCATGATCTCGCAGTACATGGGTTACAGCCCCATGTCGGGTTCTATGCTGACAGCTCAGAGCCTGGAGCCTGCTTCTGATTCTGTGTCTCCTTCTCTCTCTGTTCCTCCCCTGCTCATGCTCTCTCTCTCAAGAATAAATAAAGATTAAAAAAAATTTAATAATAAAATAAAATACAAATAATAACCAAAAAGTAGGTCAAAAAAGAGGGAAGCATTTTCACCAACATGATTCACAAAATCATGAGAAATTAAAGAGAGCCACCATCCTTAACTTTAATGCTGCCTTTCTTTCTGAATTCTGTGGCCCTTATTATCTAGTGCCTATTAGTTTTTACAGTTGTTTATTTTGATACATGTTTTCTCTCCTCACCTGAACTGTAGGCTACTTGGAGCAGAGACCCTTCCATATTGTTTTGTATTTTCTAGTGTGTATATAATAGAAGGTCTATAATTCAGTAAGTCCTGTCTTTTTTTTTTTAATTTTGTTTTTATTATAAGAAACTCTAATATGTAACAACTAATGGAGCCACCCTAACTGAAGCAGTTAAGTAGAGGTAGAAGACCAAGCCCTTTCTCTCACCTACCTGTGTCCACACAAACACGCACACATGCATGCATGCGTGCACATACACCAGGGACCTCTTCCCCACTACGCTCCGGTTGCAGGGCGTCAAACTCCGTGGAGCACACTTTCAAGAGGGCGCACGGGCGGTGCAGTTTCAGCAGGATGGTCAGAAGCTGCATCCCTCTCCAGCAGTCCTCTTCCCAAAGGCAGGGCCTACCCCGGCAGGCCCAAGTGGAAAAGCATTTTTGCTACTGCCTGTCTCTTAATGCTTCGTCAGACCTCGCTTTCATTCCTCTCTAAATCGTCCCTTCATTAAAGTCTTTCGAGTTCTATCCCAGGAATGTGCTATTTGCTCCCTGGGGGGTTCCAACTGATGAATAGCAATTCACCAAAAATCAATGAAAGCCAGTTGCCAAAAGCTAATTTGCTGAATTATTAAGGATTGTTGTGGTTTCCCCATTCCTCTTGCCTGCTCTCCCTGCCCTTCCAACTTTGCTGTGCCCTTTCCCCACACTAACTCCTGTGTCTGCCCCTGCATGTGGCCTTGCTTCTCCCTTTTCTGTATGTTCACAGGATCCTGTACTCATTTTATACTATTGGTTAAGGAGAAATGGTGCTTTAGGGAGAAATGAATTATTTGGCCAATTGGCTTTAAATGAATGTGCCTTTGGCTAATTGATTTTCAAGAAGCTTATTATTCAGAGCAGTGCTTTGTCTGAATATTGGCAGTCAATAATTTTGACTTTTTGAGAACTTCCCCCGAGCTCCCTTAGAAAAATATTGTAGAAGGTTGATTTTGTGAACAATGATGATGCTGTTGATGATGATCTTAATCCCACAACCTCTCTAGAGCCTGCACTCTCCTCTGTCCTCAGTATTGCTCAATGGTATCCCGAAACTCCTTGGTTTTGGCCTGGCTTCAAATTGGCCCCACACTGCTGTTAAATTCTTTCCAAAATGTGGATCTAACTATACCTCTTACCTGCTTAAACTATTCCAGTGGTTTCTTTTTCTTTTTTTTTTTTTTTAACTTTTTAAATGTTTATTTGTTTTTGAGAGACAGAGAGAGAGCATGAGCAGGGGAGAGGCAGAGAGAGAGGAAGACACAGAATCCAAAGCAGGCTGCAGGCTCTGAGTGGTCAGAACAGAGCCCGACGTGGGGCTCAAACTCACGAACAGTGAGATCATGACCTGAGCCAAAGTCGGACACTTAACCGACTGAGCCACCCGGGCGCCCCTCCAGTGGTTTTTTAACACCTATAGGATAAAGGCTAAACTGTCATAGCCTGGCAACAAACTCTTCTATGAAAGTCTGATCCTGATTATTGCAGTCTAATTCTATGCCCCACTCATGTCCTATATTACCATCTATTGAATAACTTCAGTGCACAGCAAGACTTTTGTGGACCTGGAGGAACTTGCTCATGCTGTTCCTCCTGCTTGGAATGCCATTCATACACCATCCACCTGACACATACATCTTCCTTGCTTTGATGAAGGATCATTGTATTACTGAAGTTTCAGTAGCTTTTCATCTAGCTATATGCTAGGTGATAAATAATCCCCAAATTTTTGGTGGATTACAACCATAGTCATTTATCTCATGCTGATGGGTTTTCAGATGAGCTGGGGAAGCTCAGTTTCAGGCTGTGGGTCAGGTTTACATCTATTCCTCATGTCCCTCATTGAGGGACATGTGGCTACCTAGGGCCCATTTTTCTCCTTGGTGAATGGCAGGTCCAGAAAAGCACTCAATCACTAACATAAATTTAAAGATTTTTAACACTCCATTACTCGATACAAGGTGCGTGGCCAAGGACAGAATTAATGGAGCAGAAAAGTACGCTTTCCTTATTCAACATTCAGAGTCACAGTACAGTTGAGCCTTGAACAACATGAGTTTGAACTCTGAGGGTCCACTTATACATGAAGTTTTTACAATCAGCACTGTAAATGTATTTTCTCTTCCTCATGAATTTCTCCTTTCTTTCTTTTTAGAGAGAGTGCAGACAAGTGGAGGAGAGGGGCAGTGGGGGGGGGGCAGAGAGAGAAAGAGAGAGAGACTCTCAGGCAGGCTCCAAGCTCAGCATGCAGAGCCCAACACAAGACTCAACCCCATGACCCTGGGATCATGACCTGAGCCAAAATCAAGAGTCAGCCACTTAACCAACTGAGCCACCCAGGCGTCCCTTCCTTAGGATTTACTTAAGAACATTTTCTTTTCTCTAGCTTATTTTATTGTAAGAATACAGTATAAAATACATGTAACATACAACATATGTGTTAATTCTCTATGTTATCGGTAAGGCTTCTGGTCAACAGTAGGCTAGTAGTAGTTAAGTTTCTGGGGAGTCAAAAGTTCTATGTGTTCAGAGGTCAGCTGTAATGTCTCATAGAAAATGGTGTGGAGGCATAATTTTGTTATAGAGAGGCACTGAAGATCTGGGCACTGTAATTTAATTAGTCCTAACCATCTTCTTTATGAAGCTTTCCCCAACTCCTTCCAGACCCTCCACAGAAAGACTGCTCCTTTCCTTGTGGATCCACTTTACCAAAGACATAATTTTATGACAGCATCTTTAACATATTTAACAAATTTAATACATTTAAATTTAAACACCTGCCTTCCTCTATTAGATCATAAAACCATGTTTTATTCATTTTTGTGTTCTTAAGGTTTATCACAGACCTTGGCATACATTATAGTTATTGAATTAATTATTTAATTTTGTCCCTGCCTACTTTGAGCAAAGGAACATAAAGGAGTATAAAGATGAGTATAAATGGATTGGGTAAACTCCTGACTACAAAAAGAAAAACACATTGTAGATCATTAAATCAAGTCCATAAAGAAAGGAAGGTCTTTTATTACACGTCTGTTTTTGAAAGTATAAAATAAAGATATCTGAGGCAAAGACTGTTGGGACAGTGTGCTTGTGTGGAGTAAATACTCAAGACTGGTTTAATCCAGACATGGGTGGACTCACTGAGGGAGAGAAGGAAGCTCTCTTACAGGAAAAATGTGGTGAGGGCCATTAGGAGGATGAATCCTCAAATGAAAAATAGTCTTCAGACCAGATTTCTGAGAATATTTTGTGTAGCTTTTTAAATGAGGAAGTAGCTACTTTTTAAATAAAAATCAGCCTGCTGGGGGAAAAAAAAGGGACATTGATTACATGTCTTTGTACATAATGCAACAAAAATGATTCTGAAAAATTGTATGGTGTTTATTTGTAAGATGGGATTAAATAAATTTGTAAAACTTCATTTTAATTAAAATTATATTTTGTATTTTAATAGCCCATAATGTATTATTCATGGATGTAATTACCAATGTTTGCTCAACGCTTTCTTGTGAATATTAATTATGATTTCTGCTTTATACCAAGGCATCACTTGTTATATTTCATTAAGCTAAAGTGGACTGTGCAAGATGGGGAAAAGATTTTTGAATCAACAAGAAACTAAAGATTCAAACATCAAATTCCTCTAAATTATTTTTATCTTCACAAGACTTATTTTCACTCTATCTCAGGTCCAAGAAGGAAAGGATAAGAGTAGGAGAGAATTAACTTACTGTAATCCTCTCAGTCAAGGTTTAAGTATTTTTTTTTTACTACCATTTTTAAGTCTGAAAAGTTTTCCCCACAGAATTAGTTTCTCTAGAAGTCAAGAAAGAACTCAGAGTAAGGGTTCAGATTGCTTAACAAAGTCCCATTTTTCTTTGGGGTTAAGTTTTTAATCTTTCCTATTGAAGAAAAAAAAAAACTAGCTTAGTATCCCCTAAATTTCCAAATTTCTAGCAAGAGTTTGCTTGCTTTTAGTGTTTACTTCCTCACCATTCATATCTCACCCTCCTGGATCTGATTTCCACTTTAATTTCACTGAATCTGATTTCATTGGAATCATCCCCAGTATCAGCAGCCTCCAAACCTTGTCTATGCTGCTACTAGGGTTGTTCTCTTTAATATAGATCAAATTTTGTTATATCCCTGCTTTAAGCCTTTCCACAATTCCCCCTTGTCCTCACAATACAATCAGTAAGACCCTCATGATACAACTCAGAGGTGTCTTGTCTCGTTAGATACCATGCCTGCCAAGCCATTTCCCACATAAAGTTAATTTTTCCAGACGTACTAAATAACTTTAATTCCTAAAATGCTTTCTCTTGCCAGGACTTTAAATGTGCTGCTTCCTTTGTCCTCCACACACTACCCTTTCTCCCATAAGCTCAAATGACCCCTTCTTATGCACCCCTTCCTGACTCGCACCAGGAGTTAGCCATTCCCCACCTTGGGTGCCCACAGCTCTCTATATTTGCCCCTGTAGCACAGCACTTTTCACACTATTTTGATCATTTTACTTGATTATTTATCATCCCTGTTTACCTGTAAGTTCCTTGAAGGAAGGGAATATATCGTATTCATTGTTGAATCTCCAGTGCTTATTAAATATTTGCTGAGTGAATACAAACATGAAGATAAAAAGATAAGAAGCTAGATGTATGAAAATGAAATTAAGCTCCTGTGGTAATCCTCTGAGAACGTGAACATAGTGTTCAACATCTTGATGGCTTCTTTAAATTTCTTTATCTTATCACTGTAGTTTAAAGAAATCAATCTAACTTTGCTTAAACACACGTGCTCTCAATACATCTCTTTGCTGCTCTGTAAAATGTAACTTTTGCTTTTATTCTCCATGTTAAATTAGTCTTGTGCATTTATCTACACTAAGTTTTGCTATTGTTTACTCTGAGCTCCCGTGACCTCATGCATGGTGGCCATGTGGCATAGTTACTTAGGAGCACAGACTCTGAAACTGGACTATGGATTTCCAGTCTTGGCTTCTCCGCATACTGCTGTGTGACCTTTGGCAAATTACTGAAATTCTTTGTGTTTACTGTCTTTACCTGTGAAATGGAAATAATGGGATTAGTGTCAAGTTTAAACATGTGAAGCATCAAGAGCAGCATCTGGTAACTAGTAAATGTTGTATATGTGTCATTATTTATGCACAATTAATGCTTTCAATACACTCTCTTATTCTCTGACGCAACTACCTCTCTAACATTCAGCAGTAACTCCTTGCAGATAGGTGCCATGCTGTAAACTACTTTCTATGCCTAAGCACCTAAATGTGGGGCAGGAACATAGCAGTTCACTAAATCTTGATTATGGCTTGATTTGTAACCTAAGTGTACTCATTCCCCAGGTCAGAATACAAACGTGTTCATACCTCTTAGGTATGTACAGGTCATCAAGTTTCCTTTCATTTGCTCCCAGGGACTTACACCATCGAGAAAGAGCTTCTCTTCCAAACACCAGGCGGTTGCTGCTGCATGGCTACTTGGATCCTGCATGTTCTGGTGGCTGTGATTGCATTAACGCAGGATGTCCATGCTGGCCCAGGTCCCTGTCCAAGCCTCGATGGTGCTCTGCCAGGCTCCAAGATTAGGCCTACAAGCTCGGTCTTTGTTCTCAAGCACTGTACTCTAGCAGAGGGCCTTCCTATATGGAGCAAGCCTTGTGCAAGAATCAGCCCCAGGTCATAACTTTTGGGTCACCAGCTTACATCATTACTCTTTCCCTGAAGGATGAAAAGATGTTCTTTTGTGCCTTCAGGTTCTAGGAAGGGCCACATCATTCCACCATGCCCTATTTCCCTAACTTCTAATTGTTAGGAGCAGATGGCTCTTTTCCTTCCAAGAAGACTTTTGGGCTCCGGATACAAATTTATCCAGCCCTTTTCTAAGCTCTGCACACCAAAGGGCATTTCTATATTTAAAAAACAAAACTAGGGGCACTTGGTTGGCTCAGTCAGTAGAGCATGTGACTCTTGATCTCAGTTGGGATTGTGAGTTCAAACCTCATGTTGAATGTGGAGGTTACTTAAAAAAAAAAAAAAAGATAGCCTGTAAAAAAACAAAAACAAAACAAAACAAAACAAAATTACTCAAAAGTCAAAACAGTCTGACTCTGAATCATATCCTCCAAGGGCATGGAGTATTGGCCATTTAGAATATTCTCACCTCTTCCTCCTCTCCACCCTCCATTAACGAAGTTCTGGCCAAAATGACTTGGTACATCCTGGTCAGGGAGCTAATAGGTAGCTGCTAGATCTTCTCTAAAGGTTATTTTTAACAGCCATATTTAACAAAATGTTTATTTTATTTATTTTGAGAGACAGCATGAGAGCATAAGTGGGGGAGGAGTAAAAAGAGAAAGAGGGAGAGAGAGAGAGAGAGAGAGAGAGAGAGAGAGAGAGAGAGAATATCCCAAGCAGGCTCTGTCAGTGCAGAGCCCAATGCATGGCTGGATCTCACAGTAAAAGCATGACCTGAGCCAAAATCAAATATGGGATGGTTAACCAACTGAGCCACCCAGGTGCCCCTCAAGAGCCACCTTTTAAAATGCAAGATGGTTCTGATTCTTCCCTACTGCTTCTCATTAGTCTTTACTGCACCACAAAAGCATGAGAATTAGAAGACTATAAAATACTAAAAAGCAAAAAATAAAATCTGTTAGGGTGAGTTGGACCTGGCAAGGACTGTTCTGGTTTTAACAGTGTGAAATTAAAATGTAATTTTTGCCTCAATTCTGAGTTTTAAATTCGTCACAATGTATATAAATGAGGACTCTGCTTCAAAGAGCTCTTCGTCTGTGAGTCTTAAAGTCCTCACTCCATTCACTTAGAAGAATTGTAATTATTGTTGTTTTTATTGGTATTAGTATACCATGCCTCTCTGTCAAACTGCACAAAAAGCACTGGAATTTCTGAACATAAGGATGAAATCAGTTTATAATATCACATTCCTGGTTTGATGACAGAGGTAAGAGAAGTATGGAAAGACTCTTTTCTGTTTTCACTTGCATGAAGCAAAGCATGAATTTACTTTACTATAGAAGGAAGGGCTCTCAAGAATAGTGCTGCCTGTGTACCTTTCTCGTTAAACACAGTTAAGATAGTGCTGAGGTTGTCTTGGAAAACTGCACACTCATTTATACTTCCCATTGGCATGCTCTTCTCCTCATTCCTTACATTAATGGCTGAGGTCAGGTTTATGGGGGCTTCCAGGCTTAAGGGGGGCCAGGGAAAGAAGAGGGGGTAGCCTAGAGGCTGTTAGAGGGCACATGAGCCCTCTAGAGAGGGAAGTGGGGGACAGAACAGATCCAGCAGCCACCCCCCCTCCCACAGGGGGGATAGTATTTGGAGTAAAACAGACTGATGTGTTTCATTTCCTCCTGTGAATCCTGCCCCCTGGAAGTCCCTTGGCTGAGTCCCTCCAAGAATAGGAGGTCTACCATCAACATTGCCTCTCACAGGTAGATTTCTCTAGGCTCCAGCAAGACAATAGTACTGAAGCAGCCTTTTCAAAATACTAAAAGATGTTCTAACTTATTCTAACCTATTTATTAAACATATCAAAATCCTGGTCTGGTAGATCTAATCCTTAAGTTTATTGTAAGGGAATTCCTTACCTGAGAAGAAGAATGGGAAGGTCTGCCTCTTTTCATTTTGCTGGCTTGTGGGAGGAGGGTAGACATAGAAGACAAAACAGGTAGACACCTGACTCTGAGCAAAAGTTTTGAACGTAGAAGGCATGATAAATAATTTGAAGGCAATGCACAACACACACACACACACACACACACACACACCACCACCACCACCAGCACCGCTGCGGCCGCTGCTGTCACCACCACCAACAGAGACTTTTGCACCTTTCTTGTTTTGGGATCGACAAACTGCGTGGCCATATGGCCAGAGTGGAAGTTCTGAATACAACTTTCCAGAGTCCCCATTAAACTCTTTGTGGCACAAATGTATTAGAAACATCTTGAGTTCCCTCAGAAGGACATGGACAGTAGGCCGTGGTCCAGGTCGATCAGCTTAGGTGAAAGAAGAGTGTCACAGCTGCACAGGCAAAATGACCCTGGATCCAAGGCCACAAGCTGAGTTGGAGCTCAAACTCAGGGACAGAAATGGATCTGGTAAGAGCCAAGGTAGTGCCAAGTGCACAAGAAGGGGCCCTGAGAAAGCTGAGTACATTTGCTGAAAAATTCAGCTTTATACGCCAATCGGTTGTACACTAATCAGATGCAAGGAGCATTGTATGGCAACAGAAGAGCTGAGGGATCCTCAGTGACCTCTGCAGGGATCCCCAAGACCCCCCTCTTCTCTGTCACTGTGAGGCTATGCAAACTCTCGACCCCCCACCACACACTGTTGGGGAGTCTCTCTGTCTCTCCGTTGGAGTCTACCTGTCTAGAGCCCTGGGGTGAGGAAGGAGGCAATTCCTGAAACACTGAGCGTTACTCAAGAGAATATTTATATTATTAGATCAAACTTGGTTTTCCAAGTTGTACTAAATACTTTTTTCCTCCTACTCAGAGGAGCAGGATCTCTTGAGGAAGATCAAGTGAGTTCTGACAAGGAGGAAATTACATTTTTCTTGAACACCTGAGTTAACCTGCATCTCTGGTACACTGCTCTGAAAATACCCAAAGAGCCGTTTTTATGCTCTCTTAAAGGGATTGACTCTTCCTAGGTAACAGAATCTGCCTCCAAAAATGTCCTAGCTGCTTAATTGATGTGCCCATTTTCCCCCCAGTGAAGGTTATGGGGGGGTGGGGGCATGAGGCCTCATGATTGGCCACTGTTTACTTCATATGCTTCTAAATTTCCTTCCCTCTCCGATGCATCCTATTTGCAAAGGGGCTAGCTGTACCAGGAAGAAAAGGATATCTACCAGTTCCACTGTTCATCAGTCAAAACAGTGCATGCAGAAGCCTTTTAAAAATAGTCTTCAGCTACTTTTCTGATGGAAACTGACATTACAGTTCTCATTTGTGGGACTGATACTGCAGACAGGGAGGAAGCCTGGTGAGGTTGACAGAGCCTGGCTAGGGCAGTCTGTGCTGGCTCCAGGCCACCTGCAGCTCTGTTAGTAGGGGAACTTTAGGGCTGTGGCTGATTGCTCCGTAGTGACATGGGCTCCCTGCTGCTGTGACTTTTACCTTCAGCAGTGTGAAAAACAGAAACCCCCATCCACTAGCTACATTGTCAGAGTGTGCTTTTCTTTTAGATTTTTATCTAAAAGTTTGTTTCACTAAAATTTAGCTCCTTCAGGCAGTTTTCATTGACTTTGGTTGATTGACGAGTGAAACAAGGTCGATGGAATAGATTAAATACAGATCTATGTGGCCTTCATTTCTGTATTTGGTTATTACAAAGTGTAGAAGAGTTGAGTCATGAAAAAAGCTCACAGGTTTGGAAAATTATTTGGGGGGTGGACATGCTCCAGTAATTGCCTGGTTATCACATTTTATCAGGGCTTCTTGTATGTAATAAGTAACAAGTTCTCTTTGAGATGCTCCAGGCAATTCAACCTCACTAGGTCATGTCATTAGTGACAGCGATTCACTCATCTATCCTTCATGGACTTAAACAATACCTACTGAGCACCGCCTATGTTCCATGCATTGGTAGGCAAGGGACCTGCAGAGGTTGACAAAATCTAATCCTAGCCTTCAAAGAGTGTTTGAAGTGTAAGGAGATGCGTATTCCAGGAATGACAGTGAACATCATGGATATCTCATTACAGCCAAATGGTGAGACACGTAAGCAATATACCAGCTTGCATCTGGGTCCATGAACCAGGTATTTTGATTCTGGAAAATTTGTACATAAAGTTTGGAGTCCAGATCAGAATCTTTGCCATAGTCCCACCCCCTCAGTTTATGGATACCATGGCAAACAATTTTGACTAATCTACAAAATATTTATAGAGTACACAAAAGAAAATGTCATTGGTGTTGGGAAACAGAGTGTCAGGGAAGTTCCTCTAAAATATCATTGTCAAAGAAATGATCCGGGTGATGATGATGCATAGCAACAATGACCCTAATTGGTGGCAGGTGACATGTGTTTGTTGCCTTTAGAAATTTTCCTTTGAAATCATTGTTGCACTATATGCTAACTAACTTGAATGTAAATTTTAAAAAATAAAAAAGAAAATAAAAAAAAGAAATTTTCCTTAATATTGGCTTCCTTATTCTCACTATTACCTGCTCCTTCCAGCCAAGGCACCACCCTTACTTTCTGATTACATGCTTACTTCCATCTCTATGCTTTTTTCTAACTCCATGTTCCAAATCTGAAAATCCATTTTTTTAAGTTTACCGCACTACCTCCCATGTTTTAGATTTTAAATTCTTTTCCCCCCTAAACAGTTCCTTCTCACCCTCCCTCCACTGCCTTGAACAGGGAGTCAGGAACACTGAGATTCAACACTAGTTCTGCCACTGTCTGGCTGTGTGACAACTCCAGACAACTTACTAACAAAGTGGGGTCTCATTAGCTTCATCTATCAAGTGAGGGGATCTGGATCACTGGTCTCTAGGCTCCTTTCTGGTTCGCCGATCTCATGGTTCTATGAATTTTCCTGGAAGAGTAAAGTCCCAGAAGCTTTGTTAATGTTTTCACAGTCATTCTCTGACGTTCCTAAACCCATCTTCCTCTCATTCTCTGAGTAAGACTTACAAACACACAGCTATCAGGACCTCTGTGGCCCTTAATCTTTTGGGGCTATTTGCTCCCTAGAGCTGAGAAAGAGAAATGAGGGGTTTCTTCGATATTTTCAGACACATGGAAATATTCAATGTTGAAACCCACGCTTTCTCACTGTCTACTTGTTGCTATTCTCCCTTGTATTTTTATCTGTACAGAAATATAGGCCCTAACATACCAGGAACCATTTACAGATGCAGTCACACTCTCTCACTGCATCTTTGAATGAAAGACTTAAAACTCAGACTGTCTGAGTTCCTTTCACCCCAGCTGAGATGTTTAACTTCCTATCTCTCCTTCATCCTACCTTTCGGTCTCATTAAACAAAAGCACCACCTAGGTCTGGGCTCCTCTGAGGCTGAAGCTAATCCCTTGGATGTATAAAATAATCTGAGGCTGAAGCTTTCCTTCAGTTTGAAAACTTTTTCTGTATCCCTGGATGTTGATTTTGTAAACCCAGGGTTTCCTGAGGTTCTTTCTGCTGACTGATTTTTATTCTACAGCTTCTGTATGTACTTCTATTTCACATTCAGGCCATGATTCTTCAGGCCTTCATTTTTTTCCATGGCCCTGACAGACCTGGTTCCACCTTCAGTCTTGATGGGTGCATAGATGGGCCTGAAACTGAGGCCAGGACCCCAGAATACCTAGGAAATGTGAACTGGACCCCAATATGGAAACACCTGGCACACTCAGTCCTGGCCAGGCTCAGACATTCTGACATAGTTCCTGCAGTAGATGCTCAGGCATCATTCCCTTGTCCCCAGTCTGCTGGTAAATTTGTTCACCTCCTCTGTAAGGTTTATTATCTTTATTATCTATATGTACTTATCCACTAATATCAAACGTCATCACCTAACTGTTAGAGCTACAGTTTGGCCAGGCATGATACAGACCTGTGGGAGAGTTTACAAGAAAACAAAACTCATGTTTTCCAGTATTTTTCCAAGCTCCTAGGAGGGTTACAGTTAGAGTGGCCATACATCCTATTTAACCGGGGACAGTCTCTGTTCATACCTATTCTCATGTTGTCATTATGAACAGAGCATCTTTTCATTCTCTAAAGTCACCTGATTTAGATAATAAATTATACAACCTACCTAGTTTTGCATTGTGTAGGTGTGCTGCAGTTGTGTGGCTAAAATCCTATTTTCTTATCTTTGCATGTTGCTTAAAGTGGCCCACTTAATTACACGTTGAACTTAACAAATGATATAGTCGCTCATATTTCTAAAGCACATTTGGCTTCTGATAGAAAGAAAATGAGTAAAATGAGCCTTGCTAAATTTCTTCAATACTATAAGGCATTACAAGCTGAAACTTGGAACAGTAGAGAATTAGTTAAACACAATAAACCATTCAGTTGAATCTGTTCATGAGAAGATTAGAAAGCAATTTTCCTGCTATAATACAAACATGTATTGCAACCTTGCAATCTTATACATACCCACACACACATCTGAGCAGGTTGTCTATGGAGGTTTATATAGGCTGATAGATAGGTCGTGCGGAATTCATGTTTAATCCAGGAGTTACACATTTATCCATGTAATTCACTCTTAATGTATTTCCACGTGATGATGAACTTAAGAGCCAGTTCCACCTTTGTCACAAAAATAAGGCATTCACTTGAAAAGACAAATTTAAAGTTTTCATTTCAACAAGGGTAAACCAAGTATTCGAGAGAGTACAGACTTGGCTTAACTATGATGTAACTGAATGATGGTGTGCAACTTAGCCACCTTTTGGAGAAAAGATGACTTTCTGATAATGGCCCATGTTTTATTTACAAACATTCTGGGACACACCAATGTCAAGAGAGAAATGGCTACGTGCTAAGCTGGCAAAAGCACTACTGTCTAATATTAATAGGAATAGTAATAATAACTAAAATTGCTGGAGTTTCCTGAATGTACGACCTCACACTAAACACTTTATATGCAGTACCTCATTCAATCCACAGCACCTCTGCATCAGGTGTGCTAGAGAGACATTGTGGGATCATATTTGTAGGAGGCTCAATCTACCTATCAGTGATAAGCACTAAGAATTTCTTCATGGATTTTTCAATGAAATATCCTAATGATTCTCTGCTCCCATGCTGGGAAGTATTTTCATGAGTGTGGATTACTGTGTGTGGAAATTAAAATTATTTTTGGTAGTCAGAGGGTAGATAAATGGAGTAATAATAGGCAGGATATATTAAAGGTTTTCTCTATAAACACCATTGGATGATAGCAGAGAGGTTGCTAGTTAAAAATTTTGTGAATCTGAATCTGATGACTGAAATACCAATCAGAGGAAAATTGTGTGTATTGAGGCTTATATGTCAAGGCAGAGAACCAGAGTTTAAGAAGGTGGGTGGGTATTACTGGAAACCCTCAGAAAAATCCCCTACATTGGTCTGAGGCTGACTTGACACTGCTGTCTCTGATTTTTCCTTCTATAAGAACAAATCGGGTTCAACAAGCTATGTCTTTTGTCTATTGTTCAACAAGGTGTGCCGTATTTTTTCAATAGCAAAGCAAAACAAAACAAAATCAGTCTTCCTTTATAACCTGAGGGAGATAAATAAATAATTTCTGTAAATTTATTTAAAATTTGCTTATAAATCTTGCTTGCCTGGAATACACACACACACACACACACACACACAGACACACACATACACACATACACATGTAAAATCTAATGGAATCATAATCTTACTAAACTTTTATTATTATATGTGCTGTAAAAGGGTTATTAAGGACAAATAAATCTGGGGATATTTCTTCCGGAAGTTCAAAATAATGCTTTTAGGTCATGGTGACCCTAATAGAAGAAAGAATGTCTGTTCAGTGAAAATGTATTCTTTTATTCATTATTCCTGATAATAAAGGTTTTATAAAATATATTAGAAAACAAATAAAATGAGTCTACTTTAAAATGTATGATGTTATTTAAAAATGGGCTCAGGGATTAAATGCCCTAAATTAATTTCCCTTCCTTCACTACAATTAAGTGGGTCTCCAATGTTTCATTGAGGCTCTTCAAGTACAAAACACATGTAGTATGTTTGATTTTTAGGAGGAAAATAAATTTATAGCTAAATAAACCATTCTGGCATTAGTCCATGCATAAATAATATTTGTGTAGCTCACATGGCTATGAAGTAGTTAAATAAAATAACAATATTTGGAACATGAGAAGTGGAATTGATGATTTGGGAAGGAAAATGGATTATATGTGAGCTATAATTTTCAAAGGAAAAAGAGAACCCTTTTCATACTGGAACGAATCTAGAAACTTTTCTTTCCCCTTTTTTTTTTTTTTTTTAATTTTTTTTTTAACGTTTTTATTTATTTTTGGGACAGAAAGAGACAGAGCATGAACGGGGGAGGGGCAGAGAGAGAGGGAGACACAGAATCGGAAACAGGCTCCAGGCTCCGAGCCATCAGCCCAGAGCCCGACGCGGGGCTCGAACTCACGGACCGCGAGATCGTGACCTGGCTGAAGTCGGACGCTTAACCGACTGCGCCACCCAGGCGCCCCTCTTTCCCCTTTTGAAAGTAAAAATTAAAATAAATACTCTTCTTGCCACTAATAACAATGTCACAGAGAGAAATATAGTCAGGAAAAATGAAGCTACTCTGGACTAAAAAGCTGCAGATAGCATTTTGTAGAACATATTAAGCAAGTACAGTCCTTAGATTCCAGCATTTCATGCTTCTGTACAGTGACCAGAACACAGAAATTTTCTCAAAACACTATTCTCAAGGTGTGACTTTTCAACAACTTACAAATAGAAAGAATTTTGAATTTTCTGCCGTTGAAAGTTATCTTCCAACACAGGCTGCATAAGAAATAAATGGTACAAAAAACAGGATAGAATAAGAAGTACTATTAAAAATCCCAAATGAGGGGAGCCTGGGTGGCTCAGTCGGTTAAGCGGCCAACTTCAACTGAGGTCATGATCTCGCGGTCTGTGAGTTCGAGCCCCACGTCGGGCTCTGTGCTAACGGTTCAGAGCCTAGAGCCTGTTTCGGATTCTGTGTCTCCCTCTCTCTGACCCTCCCCCATTCATGCTCTGTCTCTCTCTGTCTCAAAAATAAATAAACGTTAAAAAAAAATCCCAAATGAACTGGTTGATGCACAGACCTCAGAAGAAATAAATGATCTCAGAAACAAAAGAGAATCTGAAATACTATAAAAACGCAAAATAAAGTGGTGGATCTAAAGAGGACATGAGATAAAGTCACCAGATGGTATAAGCTGAGAGACAATCCAGAAGTTGTGGGTAACAGGACTTTAAGTAACCATGATTAACAAGTTAAAGAAAGTTGAGGTAAATATAGACAAAATGGATGAAAAACCAGAGGAATGCAATACAGAATTAGAGTCTGCAAAAACAAATCAAGCATTCTAGAAATGTAAAAAGCAGAATTTGAAATTAAGAAATCTTTTGATAACTTTAAGAGCAGGTTGAACACACAAGACAAGGTTTGTAGACTCAAAATGGCTCAATAGACAGTATTCAGGAGGCACAGTCACCAAAAGAGAATGGAAGAAACCAAATGCAACATATAAGAGAGATGAGATATGATTAAAATGTCTAACATACACATAACTGGAGTCTCAAAAGGAGAAGAGAGACATTGACACAAGAGAACTATTTGAAGAAGTAATGGCCCAAACTTTTCAAATCTGATGATAAATACCCCACAGATTCAAGAAATTCAATGGATTCTAAGCAAGGTAAATACAAAGAAAAGTTCGACTCTTATTATTTTAAAACTAATAATAAGAAAAACCCTTAAAACAGAGAAAAAGCCCACATTACCTTCATAGAAATACTAGTCAAAAACTATATGCTAAAAGATACTGTTAAAAAACTGAATGAGAAAAACAAAACAAAACCTTCTAACCTAGGACTCTAGGCAGAGTGAAAATATCCTTTGAAAAATGAAGAAGAAATAAAGACTTTCATATAACCAATGTTGAAAGAATTGTTGCTAGTAGATCTATAATAGCAGTAATACTAAAAGTTGTTTTCCATCTCAAAAGATAATGGCCCCAGATGAAAACACAGAAGTCCAGGAACAGAAGCTGAAGAGTTTATAACTTATTCAGAAGGAAAAAAAAAAGTGACAATAGCAAAAAAATAATGGTAAGGGAATAAGTGGAGTTAAACTATTATATTCTCCTTACAGTATTTAGGACATAGTAAAAGCAGACTGTAGTCATGGTTATGTTTTGTATTTCTAAGGTAATATCTACACTAGTGATGCAAAAATGTATAGCATAAAGCTACTAATAAAACTAATAATAAAATGTGGTTTATTAAAAGGTGCCTGGGTGGCTCAGTCAGTTAAGTCCTAGACTCTTGATTTCCGCTCAGGTCACGACCTCTCTATCATGAGATCTAGCCCTGTGTTGGGGCTCAGCGTGGAGCCTGCTTAGGATTCTCTCTCTCCTTCTGCCCCTCTCCCTCATTCACATGCTATCTCTCTCTCTCTCAAAAAAAAAATTATTAATGCAAAAAGAAGTACTATCCTTAGTCAGTAAAGAATAAAAGGATGACATGACTCTGACTTTTTAAAAAAAATTTTTTTAAGTTTTTTAAATGTTTATTATTTTTGAGAGAGTGTGAAAGAGCACAAGTCAGGGAGGCACAGAGAGAGAGGGAGACGCAAAAACTGAAGCAGTTTCAGGCTCTGAGCTGTCAACATAGAGCCTGATGTGGGGCACGAACCCATGAACTGGGGGATCATAACCTGAGCCAAAGTTGGATGCTTAAGTGGCTCAGCCACCCAGGTGCCCCTAACTTCTATTTTTATTTATTAAAAAAAATTTTTAATGTTTATTTATTTTTAAGAGAGAGATAAATTCAGAGAGTGAGCAGGCTCCAGGCTCTGAGCTGACAGCACAAAACCCCATGTGGGGCTTGACCTCACAAACCGGGAGATGATAACCTGAGCCAAAGTCGGATGCTTAACGGACTGAACTACCCAAGCACCCCTTAACTTTTGTTTTTTAAATACAAGGTTGAACTATTTGAACTAAGAGCTTCTACATTGGGTTTTTCATGTTATTTTAATATGCTTTAGAAACAACATGTACCTTACTACAGTCTCCATTTTCTTTCCCACTCCATATCCATATGCTCACAACTTGGGACTATAGTTCTCTATTAGTCAATTTAAATTACATACGGGTGTGTATTAGATTACGCTACCTTCTCCATTCGCTTGACGCTTTATGTAATAGAAAATTTATAACACCAAGACACGTAAGGGTGCAGCATGCCCAATGGCCAAAGACCAGCTTCTAAAGAATTGGGCCAACACAAAGATTATTATTATATATATATTTTTTGCCAAAAATAAGTTCTATTCCACTATTAGATACCATCAGTGAGTATGATTCTACTCTTAATGTATTAAAGTGAATTTGAGAGTAAAAGTAATTTTGATCAAGGTGTCATCAGAAGGCAGTAAAGGGATTTAGATTTCAGGGTTTCAAAATCCAAATTTTCACTTCTCACCTTCAGCCCATCTTTTTATTAATTTCCAGTTTTATAAATGTACTGATATTCAAATTGTAGCACAAGTCCTGGGAGTATAGCCATATTTTTTCTGGTTTCCAACATCAATTTTCTTATTCCTTCTTTACAAGCCAGGCTTCCAAGACTTGCCAAATTCTTGGAGTGATTTATAAAGCATTTAGAAATATAGATTCTCAAGTTTTGCCTCAGACCTAATGCATTGTAATCCGTTTGGGTGGAGCTCAGGAAATATTTGTTCTAAGATATGGAAATCACTCTTCCAGGCTATGCTTTTTTTTTTTTTTTAAGTACAAATAAACAAAAATCTCTACCTACTAAAAATGTATGTATGCTGTACAAACTATATTCTGTGAAACCCATAGCAGATTATAGTGCTAAGAATACAAGGGACTTCCCTCAAAAGAGCTCACCCACAGAGTCATGGTTAGGTGAATCTTTACCAAGCACGTCTGTTTGATAGTGTTATTAATGCAACTGTATTCTTTTCACAAATAAGTGGCTCGAATAGAATTCTAAGTAACTGGAGTTTTCTAGGAATTATTATTCTTCCACCCATTTTCAAATTTGCTAGAAGGTTTTTTTTTTTTGTTTTTTTGGTTTTTTTTTCAACGTTTATTTATTTTTGGGACAGAGAGAGATAGAGCATGAACGGGGGAGGGGCAGAGAGAGAGGGAGACACAGAATCAGAAACAGGCTCCAGGCTCTGAGCCACCAGCCCAGAGCCCGACGCGGGGCTCGAACTCATTAGCCCAGAGCCCCACGCGGGGCTCGAACTCACGGACCTCGAGATCGTGACCTGGCTGAAGTCAGACTCTCAACCGACTGCGCCACCCAGGCGCCCCGCTAGAAGGTTTTAAAAGTTGAAAGGAATCACAGTAGCTAAGGTTCCTCTTCAGTTACATTGTCTGGCTTTTGAATAGGTTAATGAGCCTCAGCATTTATCTTTATTTGGGCTTTATCGCTCACATTCATATTCTACTTTTTGTTCCAAAAATAAAGTTTTGAAGGAATGATTTGTTTCATAAAGCAAAAATCAGAAAGAGACAGAATCAATGTTTTCTCATTAAAGCAAGAAAGAGGGTCAGGGCAAGAGGAGGACAAAGCATGAATTTGAAAATGAAACAGTGTCATGGCTTCCTCTCCCAGGCAACTCCTAGCCCACCTTCCCACAGACTAAGATGACCTCTTGAGCAGGATGGCATATTTTTATACCAGCCCAGATGAGCTCTGAAAGAAGAAAAACAATGCACAAACTGGGCTGTCAAAAGCATCCTACTAAAGGTTAAGGCACTGCACCTTGTCTCTTGCTGACAAACTCACTTGTGGATTAGGACTGCCAAACCCGTTTTTACCTTTACTTTCCAGACAGTAGAGGCAACTCGCCAACATTTAACCACAGACCAAACCTGAAAATACTTAGCTCTGACCAAACCATATGCTGGAGTTCCAGACGATCTTTAAAATTAACCTGTTCTGAGCCTTCTTGAAGGCCAATTCTTATGCAACTGACCTGACAGTGTGCAGCAATGGCGCCACCTGCAGAACAATGTGAAAAAAATAACAAATGCCTCAAAGATGGAGGTCAGATTTGGTGGAGAGAGCAGAGTAACATTTTTTTTTTTTTTAACTATAGTATTTTACAGTGTATTTTCTATATGCACTTGGTCAGTTTAGGTTATATTTACATTAAATACAGCTCTGCATTTTTCATTATCAACAAATTGTTTTATTTAAGAATGTGAAAAGGGAAGAGATATAAAATAAATAGAGAAAATATTAAATTTGGAATGAACAAATCATGATCCATGTAGTGAGTGAATCATGATAAACGAGATGGATTCTTGAAGCCAACAAGTGTGGTGGTAGTCCTTGATTCCTTATCTTCCAGACTGTAGCAGAGAAAGTGGCTTCTTGTCAGGCCAGTTACACTTTATGAGAGTAATTCCTGCAAACTCAGTCTAGAGCTTGCTCCTCCAGCCCTTCCAAAAGTATTGGGAGTCACCACAAAACTTCTGTTTAACCTCTTTGACATAAATGGACTAAAGGGTGTTCTGTTGCCTTCAACCAACCCCTAACTCTACATGATGACATGGGACTGAAAAAGATTAGTAACAGAAGTTGAGTCAAGGCAACACCTCTGCTGCTTCCACAGAAAACCAATCGCTCCCATGGCTGTATTTCTCTGCAGAGGCGGCAAAAACAGCAGAAGTGGGGCCTCTATGTAAGTTCCATCTATGCCCTCAAATAATGATAAGGGACAGTTATGACGATAAATACATAGATGCAGTAGGGTGTGCTTCCTAGATCCCAGGCTGATGCTAGATCCCAGGGAAACCTGACCTCTAAAGGCATCTAGGAAATGTAGTTTTTTCTCTTCCCAGACTGTAGTGTGCCATAAGGTCCATTTCATGCAGGTGGGAATGGAGGTAGTGATCCAGTCTTCAGTACCAGCCTCATAGGATTGCAGCCTCAGAGTTTTTTCTGTGATTCACTAAACTCTTCTTTGAGAGCTTATCACCTTGTTATAACTATTACATTTTTTTCTAGGGCATATAAAATAAACACAGGACATTAAGTTTCAAAATGTTCAACTGAATGCCACCAAAAATTCATCTTACGTGCCACTGTTGGGCACCCTGGCACATGAAGAGTGCAGACTTTAGATTTAGGTCTGGTCTTGCTCTACCTCTAGTAACCTCACTAAGCTTTGACCTCCACTTTCCCAGGAGGATTCAGTCATAACACATGTAGCACAACACATGTATGTGGTTGCCAGATCAACCACCCCGTGCTCTGAAAATGATAAACTATTAGATATTTTCTAATTTTTCAAAGGTTCTAATATAGTAACGCATCTCTCTGGAAATCTAAGGTATTTAAATTTATGCTATTTGAACAACTATTTCCAATGGAATAAGCTGGGATTTCACTCAGTAAGGAAATGTGGAGCACAATATATAGTAAAGCCAACCTTGGTGTCAGTAGAGGAAAAATGCTAAAATTGCTTCCATTTTTTCAGCTCTATGTTTATGGTTTGTGTACTTTTCTCTCTATATATATTATACTCCAATAAAAAGTTTATAATAGAGAGACGTGCCAAGAGATTTCATTCAAACAGATTTGGGCATAGGTTGATGAAATTAGAAAACAAGACACTTTCTATGGAACGAATGTGCAATGCAGATTAGGTATTCTGGTAGAATGAAGACAGCAAGAAAAAGATGTTTACAATGTTTTCTTAGAATCGCAATAGAGGATTGTTTTTCAAATCCAAGAGTCTCCTATTTTATACCATAATACAGATGGATTTAAGTCAAAAGGGAAAAGTTGTTGAAAATTGCTCTTCATTCAGGATTCTCACTTGGCTATTTTTCCTACTGATTTGAGTAAAGCTTATGGTTTTTTTTTTTTTTTTAAATTATGGCTTCCTCTCATGTCATATAATTTGTTTCTTCTCCTTATGGCTTCAAGTAAATGTTTGTTGCTATAGCACTATATCATTATAGTTCCAGACATTTTAAATGTAGGTGTTCTTCTTTCAAATACTTGGAAAATGTAAGTACTTTTTATCTCAGAAATGTGTAATGGTGGTGTAGAGAGGAAATTAAAGTAAACTTTAACTCAGAGAACATAAATGCCAATACTAGCAGTTATGCAAACGTGAATTATGTGAAGAAGAGTACAATAGAAAGGTTCTAAAAATAGGGGCACCTGGGTGGCTCAGTCTGTTAAGCTTTAACTTGGGCTCAGGTCATGATCTCACAGTTCTTGAGTTCCAGCCCCACATGGGGCTCTCTGCTGTCAGCGGGGAGCCTGCTGTTGGGATCCTCTGTCTTCCTCTCTCTCTGCCCCTCCCCCACTCATGTTTTTCTCTCTCTTTCTCTCTCTCTCTCTCTCTGTCAAAAATAACCAGATTTTTTTTCAAAAGGTTCTAAAAGTATATAAAAGCTGAAAGGAACAAAGAACACCTTTGAAAAGATATCACTGGAGACAGATATTGCATCTAAAGAGAAAATAAAACTCTTAGAAGAAAATATGCATCTAAATCTTTGTTACCTTGGATTAGGTATGTTTTTCTCAGACATGACATGAAACACAAGCAAGTGAAGAAAATATAGGTAAGTTGGACTTCATTAAATTTTAAATTTTTTATATATCAAAGGACACTATTAAGAAAGTGAAAAGATAACCCACAGAATTGGTGGAAATATTTTCAAATGATAAATCTGTTAAGGAGCTAGTATCCAAATATATAAAGAGCTCTTTCAACTAAAAACCTAAATAATCCAATTAAAAAATGGAAAAATGATTTGAATCAACATTTCTCCAATAGTGATATAAAAATGGACAACAAACACATGAAAAGAACCACATCATTAGTGATGTGCAAATCAAGACCACAATAAAATATCATGTCACATTCACTGAGATATCTATGATCAAAAAATTGGAGCATAACAAGTGTGGAGAGATTGTGGAGAAATTTGAACTCTCGAACATTGATTTGGGGAGGGTAAAATGTATACTTCCTGTGAAAAACATTTTGACAGTTCCTCAAAAAGTTAAGCATAGAGTTACCTTATGATCCAGCAATTTCATCCTAGGTATATATACAGTAGAGTTAAAAATACATTGTCAGACAAAAACTTACACATGAGTCTTCATAGCAGCATTATTCATAATAGACAAAATGTAGAAAAAAATGTTCATCAACTGATGAATTCATAAGAAGTGGTAGGTCCATTCAATGGGATATTGTTTATCCATAAAAAGGAATGGGCTATTGGTACATATGACAACATAATAAACATTACAGTAGTCCCTACCCCTTATCTACAGTTTTGTTTTCCTTGGTTTCAGTTACCTGTGGTCAACAGGGGCCTGGAAGCATATGATTTTCCTTCAAAAGGTCAGTAGTAGCCTAACATTATGTCACAATGCCTATGTCATTCACCTCATTTCATCTTATCCCAGAGGCATTTCATCACATCACATCATCAAAAGTAGGCTGAATATAGTACAATAAGATATTTTGAGAGAAGCCAGTTTCATTTAACCTTTATTACAGTATATTGTTATAATTATTCTATTTTGTTAAGAATAGGCAGAATACATAAGTAGGTGCCAGAATAGGGAAACCCATAGGGACAGAAAGTAGATTGGTGGCTTCCAGAGGTAGAGAAGGGAATAGTAGAGAGTGACTGCTAATGAATATAAGGTTTTGATTTGTTGTAATGGAAATATTCTGACAGTGGTGATAGTTGCACAAATTTGTGAATATACTGGAAACTCCTGAGTTTCATACTTTTAAGTAGTAAATTTTATGCTATGTCAGATGCATTGCAAAAAAAAATCTAGGTGTCTTAAGAGCAAAGGCAATTTTTATTTTGCTAAAATAATCTTTTTTTTTATGAAAATGAACCAAATCTAATTCTCTACATGCTTCTTTAATGAGTTTCTTACCCTTCTCTGACAGAAAGAAGTTAAGTATTTCAAATTTTTCAGTTCCCAGAATCAGTATCTTGGAATAAGTGAGTTCTCAAAAAAATTTCAGAGGTAGGATGAGAAAGGAAGGAAACTACTATAAGTGGAATGAATAAATGTTTTCATATGCATCACAGTGTTGGTGCATTTACATAGATGTTTTCTTAATCCTCACAACAGCATGATATATTGTTTTATTACTTATATTTATTTATGTATTATATTATTATAATTATATATTATAATTACTTATATATACTTATTCATTATATTTTACTAGAATTACAGAAAATACAAGAAAGGCTACATACTAAGATGTGAGCAGGAAAGAAGTGATCCAAGAAATCCCAATTGGATAAGTGTCCATTTTAAATTTTCTTTTTTTTTTTTTTGAACGTTTATTTATTTTGGGGACAGAGAGAGACAGAGCATGAACGGGCGAGGGGCAGAGAGAGAGGGAGACACAGAATCGGAAACAGGCTCCAGGCTCTGAGCCATCAGCCCAGAGCCCGACGCGGGGCTGGAACTCACGGACCGCGAGATCGTGACCTGGCTGAAGTCGGACGCTTAACCGACTGCGCTACCCAGGCGCCCCAATAAGTGTCCATTTTAATTTGAAGATCAAACAATCGTGTATAAAACATAAGGGGAAAATACTTCAGAAAAATCTTGAATAGAATTAAAAAATATAATTGAAATTTCTAGAAGATAAAAAAACAACAATAATAACACACGCACACACACAAACACAACACATCTAGAAAAATGGTCCGGGCATAAAACTCAATATCCCATAAATCAGCTTCTGATTAAAATCATTAAATACTTTCAGAAAAGATGTTGGGTGATTTAAGGCCTTTTTCTCCTTTCAATTTATGGTCAGTTCTATCATGGCTTATTCCTGATTCCTTTTCACCACCATCTGTAGCATATCCCCCCTCCTCTGATTCCAAAACAGCTGATTTCCCAGTAGCGTTTTGTTTTTTTTCAACTTGTCCATTTCACTTGAATTTTTTTCTCCCTTTCCTACACTAATACAGACTGTAAGCCCCCAGAGTGAGCATTTATTCTGTGTTGCATGCCCAGTGTATTAGTCACTACAGGTATTTAATAATACATAATAAATTAATGAGTATATATAAAAGACAACTGCACAGTTTTGGTAGAGGGATAAAAATTCCAAGATGGAGTACAATTGTAATTTTAATACACTTGCATTCTAATGCCAAATATAAATGGCTTTATCCATTTGCTATCTGTACCATTGTATTTTTTCCAGATGTAAGACAATATAGATTGATATCATGAGACAAGTAATACTTCAATTTTAGTGAGCAAAATAAGAATAATTACTTTCCTTTTAGGTCTTGAGTTTTATACTCTCAATGATCTGTAAAAGTAAGGTAATCACCAGATAAATAACCCAAAACAGCTATTGGAGATAAAAATTGGCTTGGATTATTCCAATTTAAATTAGCCATTTACCTAAATTCCTTTATTTTTACTATGAAGTCCAATTCTCTTTTCTTTCTACCAAAAGAAAGTTTATAGTATGCCTCTTTTATTTTCATTTCATTATGTGTCTAGTTTTTTAAATTTGTTTTAGAAATCATGTTCTTAGAAAAACTTAGTTCTACTTGTGTAGGCATTTAAATTAAACCTACACAGTAAGGTACACATTTCTGTAACAGCAAAATATAAATAAATGTAATATTTGCAGAAGGAGGTTAGAACCAGTGACTCAATTCTTCAACCAGATTTCCAACCAACACAGTAAAATATAGACTATGGTTAGAATAATGCTATTAATTTTTAATAAAGTAATAAGGTATTCTTTACATTTCTGAATTTTAGGTTTAAAGTTTCAACAACCACAATCTCATTGAATCTTTATACCCTTACCTTGTCCTATAAATAAGAAAGGTGAGATTCAGAAAGATTAGGACTTTACCTGAACCAGTTCAGCTCCTGGGAGCTGGCAAGATAAAACATAAATGTAATTCATACAATATTGAGCATGAAATAATTAAATATGAATTTAAGTAAATGATATGACCATCTAACCTTACATTACATGGGAACCTGAGATCTCTCCCTCTACCCACTCCCCAAAGCCCATGCACTAGCAAATCCTGTCTATTTCACCTATGAAGTATCTCTTCAATCTCTTTAATTCTTCCCATCCTGATTTTGATGTGTGTCTCTTAATAATATCCAGCTTTCCCAGTAGATATCATTACCCTCCACTGATCAGAAACCATATCTCATTTAGCTTACCACTTTATTCTCAGAATCTAACAAAATATCTGATACAGAAATGAAACAGAATATGGCTCAATAAATGTGTTGAATAAATGAATGAATAAACACAGAGAAAATATCAGGGTATTAGCAAATCAGGATGCATTTTCATTTTGAACTCCAAGCAGTCAGTAACATATTCATTCAGTTGTTTTTGAACACTTATGTCCGCACAAAAACCTGCACACAGATGTTTAAAGAGGCTTTATTCATTCAATGCCTTATATCTTTTCAGTTATAAGTAACAAAAAGAAATTCCAAGAGGCTTCATCAAAATTGAATTTATGAACACAAATTTCAGCATCCCAGGAGCTGATTTCCCTTAGTGAAGCTTGATCCAAGGCCTGGTTTCTACTTTCCATTTTGTGCCTCACCTCTTCAGTGGAAGCCTTGCTATTAAGTCACTATTTGGCATTATTCAAAAGATGGGTGCAGCAGCACTTGTCTTGAATCCAACAAGAAAGTAAAAGTATTTCTATTTCAAAATTGGCAAGAATGTCTTAGGCCTGATTCTTGTTGGCTAAAATTGGGCCATGTACTCATCCTTAAACCAATCACCGTGGCCTATACTAATCATGGAACATTCTGGAGTTGCAAGTAGAGATAATTCCAGTCCAACACTGTAGTCTAATATGAGAAAGGGGTGATTCCCCAAAGGAATTTTTTACCATAAAAAGGATGAATGTTTTAAGTCCAGCAAAAACAACAAACCAACGGATTCCCACTACAAGACCTTTACACTTTTTGATTATTGTTGCTACCAGGGCAGAAAAATACTGGTATCTACAGAAAGCTTGTAGAGCAAGAGAGAAAGAACTATAGCATACACCACATTTTTTCAATGGTGAAGGTGGCAGGTTTATTAAAACATAGAACTCAATATTTAGAACAAGTAAGATAAAACAAAGCCTCAAACCTATAAGTTTGGGCCCCCAACAAGATGAGGAAGCCTCAGTGGATGAGACTAGGAGGCCAGAGCAACATGGTACAGCACAGAATGTGTTTCTTTATCCACCCTGGACAGAGTTACTGTTGTCTTACTGAAAATTTGGTGATTTGCTGAAAAATACTGCCAACATATATTCAGATTCTGGTCCCCAGAATGGGCAAAAACAGTGAACAGTTCACTCATCCCTCACTTTTATAGAAATCTGTCTGTATATATTTGTGTTACATGAGGACTCCAGAACAAGATCAAAACAAGATCTAAGACAACAAAAGGCAGTACAGGACTGACTGTCAGAGACATGTGTCACAGGCAAGAAGTGCCTTAAGAGTTGGGAAACAAATTGATTAGGCCAAACTCTTCAGGGAGACCTACAGAAAAAAACGTTTTGTCCTCCCCATAGGAAGATGACACAGGAAACAAAAATATGTGCTTTTAGTTGCTTCTCTCCCCCCAGTAAGTAGTAACTTCTTGGATGTATTTTAACTATATGTTTTTATCTTATCCGTCTTATGACATAGGCATGTTTTGATGAAAGACCAGCTAAGGATAAGGATGTCATCTAAAGCCACGGAAACACAAAGCTTCCATCAGTTCTCGGGCAATATTAAGAGCTTCCATTTCTCCTACAGAATGTTGAAAGCCTCAGTGAGATTCCATTCTCAGAGGACCTTATTACTAGCGAGGTCAGAGCCTCAAAAGAGAAAAACACCCTCCTCTTTTCCCACCCAGGGAGGTGATGAGGGAGAGGTGGTGTACGGATGTTCACTCACATCAAATTTTCAATTTTTTTTTAACTTTTTTATTTATTTTTGAGACAGAGAGAGACAGAGCATGAACGGGGGAGGGGCAGAGAGAGAGGGAGACACAGAATCAGAAGCAGGCTCCAGGCTCTGAGCCATCAGCCCAGAGCCCGACGCGGGGCTCGAACTCACGGACTGCGAGATCGTGACCTGAGCTGAAGTCCGACGCCTAACCGACTGAGCCACCCAGGCGCCCCTCACATCAAATTTTCAACCAGAGTAATGATATCAGACAGTCTGAAATCTCATCTTCTCACAGAAGTCCACCTACCAATGTTTTCTGTGCCACACTGCACATTTCCCACCTTCCTTCTGTATCTACTCCTATTATCTGTGTCTGATGACAGAGAGAAGACCTTTCATATCTACTCATTCCTGTCAAAATCAGTTCTCTTCCTCCTTACTGTTTTCTTTTGCTTTCTTAATCATTTTTTTCTGTTATTAAAAATAGAACATCTGTTATATTTTCAAGAAAATACCCTTTATTTTAGTGTTCTTTTTGTGATCACCTTATTCGCTGATCTGAATTTCCCAGACAACCCCATTTACTCTTTGGCATTATTAGAAAATTTTATAAGACCATGCTGCTTTGATTGACCAATAACTTGTGAAACCTAACTTTTATCTGGCCCACCTGCTAACTCAGAAACTCTTTCAATCATCCCTTACTGACACATTTCCCATAGTTGACTATTCTGGACCATTTCCATACAATCTAACACTCCAACCACTATTCCCTACTCATAGGAGATGTCTTTGCTTTAAAACAAATTTTATTACATTTTCAACAGAATTCTCCCTCAGCACCTCTATGAATCTTTATTTGCGCTACTTCTCTTGTCTAGAACATCCTTTCTTCCCCAGACTATTTTAACCTCACAACTTGTCCAAACACTTCAAATTGCAGCTATTGCTGCCTCACTGTCTCCTTGACTATTCCAGGACCTTCTCTAAATTTTCACAGTAATATTTGAATCCCATTTGACACAGTTTTGTTGTCTACTGCCGTCTTTTCATATGCATATTCTGCCTTCTTGAGTAACAATAAACATCGACACAGAAATCATAAGATAACCCTTATTATAGTGTCTCAGAATTTGCACTTTAATAAGGCTGCATTTGAAAGTATAAATAATTCTTTTACAGGTATAAATATTTTAGTTGTTGCACATTAAAAATTTTTTTGCTTTACCACATACTTAAAGGTTTGGAAAATGGTTATTAGTAAAGTTATATGTATATACCTGTTTTCAAGGTGATCAGTTAGTTTTCTTCAAAGATACAGCTTATTCAATGGACTAATAACTAATAACTAGAGCTAACTATCTTGCAAATGCAAGGTTGGCATATAGAAGTCACTCAACAAATATATATTAGATGGATAGATAAATGGCTAGAATAAAAATGTGATGACTTCATCTTCATTGGAAAAAGGAATTCAGTTGACATCATAATAAAATGACCAGGATTACCTGAGGGAGATAGGAGTAAACAATGATAGTAGTCTAAATTGGGGTGCTGGCAACTCTGCATCCTGAGGGACATCCTCTCTTTCTGTAAACTCACTAAAAGGGCAGCATCTGGATGTAGCCTCTCTTTCTTTAAGTCCCCTTTATATAGTAAGCCAAGATCTCTATTTTTTAAGAGAAATATGAATTCACAGAGTAAATTAAGGAGACATCTGAAAAGCATAACTGATAGTAAAGGACAGTGATAGAATAAATAATCTATGTAGCCATGCAAAATAAGTGGAATGAGGAGATCAAGAACTTAAAATAAGAACAATAAATATCCTTCAAGAAATGTTAAGAGGTGTCTGAGTGGTTCAGTCAGTTAAGCATCCAACTCCTGATTTTGAATCAGGTCATGATCTCACAATTTGTGAGACTGAGCTCATGTGAGGCTCTGTGCTAACAGCAGAGAGCCTGCTTGGGATTCTCTCTCTCCCTCTCTCTCTGACTCTTCCCTGATTGCATTCTCTCGCCTTAAATAAACAAACTTAAAAAGATAGAAATGTTAAGGAGCTCAACTATACTTCAATTAATTTTTTAAATGTTATTTATTTATTTGGGAGGGGAGGATAAGTGGGGAGGCAGAGAGAGAGAGAGAGAGAGAGAGAGAAAGAGAATCCCAAGCAGGCTTTAGGCTCAGTGGGGAGCTCAATGTGGAGTTCAGTCTTACAACCATGAGATCATGAACTGAGCTGAGACCAAGAGTCAGCTGCTTAACTGACTGAGCCACCCAGGCACACTCAATTTTTTTTTTTTTAATATTAAGGAGGATTCTAGTGATATGAGAAAAAAAACTAACAGTTACAATGAAAAATCAAATGGATATATTCAGTATGAAAATATAAAATTTGAAATAAAAATATTGTAAGTCAGGATCAAAAGGCAGAGTAGAGAAAACAAACAAATTGTTGAGCAAGAATATCAAATTAAGAAACTCTCCCAGAAGACATCAAGGAAGTTTAAAGGGATGAAAAAAAAAACCATTAATGAAAAATTGAGTGAAATGGGGAGTGGAAGTGGATATATCAAATTTACAGAAAAGAAATTCCAGAAGAAAAAATAAAGAGAGGGAAGGAAATATTTGAAGAAATAATAACCAGAGATTTTCAAAAATAAAGATTAGAAACCTCAGACTAAAAGTACTCAAAGAGTATCAAAGAAAAAAAATACACATCTAAACACAAGGTGGTAAAATTTTATAGGCTCTAATTCAAAGAACAAGTTTTAAAAGGTATCAAAGAGAAAGAGGATATCTCAGACTGACATCAGAATTCTAAAGAGCTACGTTGAGCACTGGGTGTTGTGTGGAAACCAGTTTGTCAATAAATTATATTAAAAACAAACACAGACAAAAAAGAGCCACATTGATATCAAACAAAACTTCACAGAGTTAGATGTAATGAATGAAATGAATTTAGAACTTAGACTTTAATATCTAGCTAATCCATCATTAAGTATGAATGCAGGACTAAAGGTGTTCACGCATACATGTACTGGATATTTTGTTTGTCCACCCAGAACCATGCACCCTGCATCACTGTATTCTGTGCCTGGATCAAAGGGCTCCCTTGCTGCTAAGCTGTGTCTGGGGAATGGAGACCATTTGCAGATTAGAGGGAGCTAGGGGTCAGGTCAGTGCATTAGTGCCCATGGCACCCACCACGAGGAGTAGCATGGGCTGGCTCATCATGCCTCCATCCACAGTCACAGCTCCAATAGGTAGCCCCTTACACACAGATCTTTCACTGTCTCTCTCCCTCAGTTTCTTCCTTTTCTCCTCCTGCTCTTCTTCGTCTTCCTCCTGTTCATCTTCCTCCATCTTCTTGGCTCCCCTTCAGGCCTAGGGATGGGAACTGTGCCTTGCTATAATGAACAGCTGATACTGCACTAACCCTTCTGCTTTTCTGTACCCTGCTCACTCCTTTGTAAATCGTCCCTTTATTAATTACACCTCAAATGACTCCGTTTGAATGTGCCATCTGTCTCCAGACAACACTCCAGATAATAAACATAGCCTCAAGAGGTTTGCTATACAAACATACTTTAGGAAATGCTTTTGAAGGAAAATGTTGGGGCTTTTCTTAAATATATGGGGGATAAAGATGAGTACATAGTCTATTTTTAATTTCAGCAACATATTTTTAATTTCTCAGAGTTTCATTAACCCATTTTCCCCATTTTGTAGCATGCTTTATTTATGTTTTTACAAAAACAGTTTTCTTAAATCTCCTTGAGAATAGTACTAATTAAATTTATTTCTCAGCCCTCTTTTATTATCTTGAATTATTTCGTTATTCTAGACTCAGTTTTCTATCTCTATCATAGTCTTATTCCTTCATTTTGTAGGATGTTCTAAAATGTCTAACAAGCCTTTAAGAAGGCAGAAATGATTGTTTCCTTTTCTGTGCAGAAGCTTTTTATCTTAATGAGATCCCAATAGTTCATTTTTGCTTTTATTTCCCTTGCTTCTGGAGACGTGTCAGGTAAGAAGTTGCTGCAGCCAAGGTCAAAGAGGTTGCTGCCGGTTTTATCCTCTAGGATCTTTATCCTCTTTTCCTGTCTCACATTTAGGTATTTAGGTCTTTCATCCATTTTCAATTTGTTTTTGTCTATGGTGTAGGAATGGTCCAGTTTCATTCTTCTATATGTCACTCCAGTTTTCCCAGCACCATTTTCTGAAAAGATTCTTTTTTCCATTGGATACTCTTTCCTGCTTTGTTGAAGATGAATTGGCCATACAGCTGTGGGTCCATTTCTGGGATTTCTATTCTATTCCATTGATCTATGTGTCTGTTTTTGTGCCAATACCATACTATCTTGATGATTACAGCTTTGTAATCCAGCTTAAAGTCTGGAATTGTGATGCCTCCGGTTTTGTTTTTCTTTTGTAACCTCTGTCTCCCTCTCTCTCTGCACCTCCCCTACTCAGACACACACACACACTCTCTCTCTCAAAAATAAATAAACATTAAAAAAAAAAAAGAAACCTGTGGAGTTGGACCTATGTTTCATTTACTCCTGCCTTCTCAGGATTCTAAAGATATAAATTGGAGCATTTTTATGTCATTTTATCTCATTTCTTTCTGATTTCTTCTTTCATAGATGGATCATAATCTCAGTTCTAGAAAACAAAACTTTGAGTGAACAAGAAAACATAGAGCCTGAGATATAAGCCAGTAAATTTATGTATGGTTTTAAAATACACAGATTCGGGGCGCCTGGGTGGCTCAGTCGGTTAAGCGACCGACTTCAGCTCAGGTCATGATCTCCATGAGTTCGAGCCCCGCGTCAGGAGCTGTGCTGATAGCTCAGAGCCTGGAGCCTGCTTCAGATTCTGTGTCTCCCTCTCTCTCTGACACTCCCTCGTTCATGCTCTGTCTCTCTCTGTCTCAAAAATAAATAAACATTAAAAAAATTAAAATATATATATATATATATATATATATATATATATATATATACAGATACACCTGATTTTATGACTTTCCCCTATTCTCTCATTTGCCAACCAACCCTCTTTAGCCTTATCTGGTTCAGAGTAAAAAGGATTTTTCTCCTTCTCCTTCTTCTTTCTTTTTTCTTTTTTCTTTTTTCTTTTTTTTTTTTAGGATTTTCTTGATCCTGAAATGAAAACAGGGTGTCTAGGTTTTACACATAGTAGGAACTCCAAAAATATTGTTGAATATTGTTGAATGAGAACAACATCTAAAAAGTGCAGCCAATCTACACTTTTTCATGAGTTGGGTCTGGTTTTGTTTCAACATTTCAAAAGCTCCAGCATGGCCCATAAAACCTACAGCTACTCCATTTGAAATGTAGTTGAACTGCTTTTTGACTCTCTGCTCATAGCAATAACTTCTCAAGATTGTATTTAAGAGCCTGCTAGTCTGACAGATAATGGAATTAAATGGCTCCAGGTTGATTTCGTAGCTATAAAGCAGAAAATCATGTTAAGGCCACTTTGATGAACTGAGAATGTAAAAACAACTCTTTATGGAGTGATGAAGAAAGGAATTGTACTTTTACAGACCATATGTGGAATGGAGACAGTCAGGTTGAGTATTAGAAGAAAATTCTTGAATGTGTGATTTTCACATTTTATTACCATAACTTCACCTGACACACATGGCAATAAACATGGCAATAAATAAAATATACATATGTATAAAGTCACATAACCATGACCAGAATCAAGATATAGAACATTTCTATCATCCAAAGATGTCTCTCATGCCCTCTACATTCAGTTGCCTAAATTTAGCTAGCCTCTAGTACCACTTGCCTGTTTGCTATTCCTAGAGTTGTGTCTTTTCTACAATTCAGGTAAATTAAGTCATAGAGTATATAGTCTCTTCTGTTTTGCTTCTCTTACTTAGCATAATACTTTTGAAATGGATCCTTGTTGCATGTATCAGTAGTTAATTCCTTTTATTGCAGAATCATATTCAATTAGATAGCCTCAACACAATTTGCTTATTTATTCATTGGTTGCTAAATGTTTGGGTTATTTGCAATTTTTAGTTATTTTGAATTAAGCTGCTATGAACATTCATGTATAGGTCTTTTCTTTTTTCTTTTCTTTTCTTTTCTTTTCTTTTCTTTTCTTTTCTTTCTTCTTTTTTTTTTTTTGGTTGAAGTTTATTTTGTCAATTCTTTCTTTTAGGCTTCCTGCTTTGCTTTCAGTGCCCTGTCCACAAAATCTTTGCCTTGCCTAATCCAGGCTACAAAGATTTTATTCTGAGTTTTATTCTAGAAGTTTTATAGAATATTCTTATTCTTATTCTTATATTTAAGAATATGATGCATTTTGGGGCGCCTGGGTGGCGCAGTCGGTTAAGCGTCGGACTTCAGCCAGGTCACAATCTCGCAGTCCGTGAGTTCGAGCCCCGCGTCGGGCTCTGGGCTGATGGCTCAGAGCCTGGAGCCTGTTTCCGATTCTGTGTCTCCCTCTCTCTCTGCCCCTCCCCTGTTCATGCTCTGTCTCTCTCTGTCCCAAAAATAAATAAACGTTTGAAAAAAAAAAGAATATGATGCATTTTAAGTTAATTTTTGTATGTAGTATAAGGCCTAAGTTCCCATTTTCGGTATATGGACATCCAATTGTTTCAGAACCATTTGTTTGAAAGATTTTCCTGTACCCATTGAATTATGTTACCACTTTTGTCAAAATAAGTTGACCATATACTTGTGCATCTACTTCGGGTAACTATTCTTTTGCAGTGCCAGTGCCACACTCTTTTGATTATTATAATTTTGATTTTTGTAATTTTTGATTATTGCAATTTATAATAGGTCTGCGGATAAGGTAGTATAAGCCCTGCAACTTGGTTCTTCTTTTTGAAACGTTTTTGGACTTGGGGCATGTGGGTGGCTCAGTCAGTTGAGCTCCTGACTTTGGCTCAGGTCATGATCTTACAGTCTGTGAGTTCGAGCCCTGCATTGGGCTCTGTGCTGACAGCTCAGAGCCTGGAGCCTGCTTCAGATTCTGTGTCTCCCCCCCTCTCTCTCTCTGCCCCCCTCCCACTAGCTCTGTCTCTCTCTCAAAAATAAATAAAAACATTAAATTTTTTTAAACATTTTCAGGCTTAGAAATTAGTCAAACGAGTATGCAAAATGCTGATGTCCTGATCCATAAGAAACTAAGAAAAGAGAGATGTGTATTTTTTCTTTTGTTTTGGTTTTAGTTTTTCTTGTTGTGTTTTGTTTGTAGAGTAGAAGAAAAGACACAGCTCTTTTTGGCATAATGATCCATAATGAAATAAAAGGCTTAGAGGTCTAAGCAGTGATGCATATCTTTTCCCTGATTTCATAGACATTTTACCCAAATGCTAATGAATGGTTTTAATGACTAGCCTTCTGTACCCCTCCACAACCCTCCCTTCTGGATCCAAAGAGACTTTGTCAATTCTCACTTCAAGCACAAATTCAGGGGAAATCAGATGGAATAAAATGAGTGACAGCCTAGGGCAAAGAAAAAAAAAAGGGGGAGAAAGCAGATGCCTGGGTGGAGGACAAAAGGCCTAAGAGACTCAGGGGGCAGGGAAGTCAGAGGAAACCAGAAGAAAGCTCAGAACCAGGGCTCCTTTTGCAAATCCAAGGTGAACTCTGTATGGGCTCATAAGCTGTGTTACACTATCGTCAGCGCTCAGTGTCCAGACCGGAGCTTCTTTGACTAATTATAATAGTTTTCCAATAATGGATTGAACCAGTTTTCTCTTCCAAACTCTTATAACAGAATAAAAAGATTACATGTTTAAAGGACCAAAAACAAAACTGCTCTATTTTTTATTTCTGAAATGGCATGAATGCAATGTGAGGGGTAAAAAATCTTTCACAGGTGTCTGGACATTTTACAGTAATTATTTAAATTGTTTAATATCTATATGTTTTTATTTTTTTAAGGTTTACTTATTTATTTGGAGAGACAGAGAGAGCAGGGGAGGGGCAGAGAGAGAGAGAGAGAGAGGGAGAGAGAGAATCCTAAGCAGGCTCCAGCGCAAAGCCCGACCCAGAGCTAGAACTCACAAACTGAGATATCATGACCTGAGCCGAAACCAGGAGTTGGATGCTTAACAGATTGAGCCACCCAGGTGCAGCCAGATGTTTTTTGATCAATCTCTGCAATGTTTAGGAATTTTAAAAATCTCTAACCTTAATAATTAAATGGTCAGTAATAGTGTTGATTGATCCCATCTTCAGTAAGTTATATTTGGAACATATGTACATCAAATTTAGGAAGAGTCATATGGATATCTGCTGATTAAATAAGGATAACCAAAATCAGTGAATATGATTCATTTTTAATGGTTTAATGATTTAATGATAATTACTGTTTTGCTACAAGATAGCTAGTCATAACAGGAGACTGGCACACACACATAATCCATAGTAAGTCCATTTCAACACAAACCAAATCATCAGTAGTCTTCTCTTGACTTTGTTAATTTTCGGTATCATATTGCCATTTTTTCTTAATACCACACACTGTTTCAGTTGTGTTGCTGTATCCATTTTATCCTGACACACCTAAAAAGTTAAATGTCTACATTTTGAAAGATCCAAATAGCCTGAGTTCTCTGGTTCCCAAACCTTAAAGCTTTACAAGTGAAATAGTACCCTGATAATTCTTGAGCTTCTCTTCCTTTCTCTATTTCCTGGCAGAAAGAATAAGTGCTGCAAAACTGGAGGCAAAAGAAACACTTTAGCCAAGAGGCTGTGAATGGACTTTGGGAATCACAGTTGTTAAAGGGGAAGTGGCAGGGCACTGGGATGTGGTCACTGGTTCCATGATATTTGAGGGTAAGAGGAGAAGACTGGAAAGAAGAGAGGTTATGATTAAGGGGGATTGAAGTAAGGTAAGGAATATGAGTGGGGAACTCCATTCTTCCTAGCCTTGCTCTCTCGGGGGTCAGTCTGGGGCACAGTAAAATCATGGGCTTGGAGTTAATGCTCTCATCTGCTAACTACATCTAAAAGTCCTTTTATATAACAACCAGTCATTCATCCCACTACTAAAGTAAGGGATTTAAAAATATAAATATTTGAGATAGTTAGACTGGCTTACATATATTACAGCCAGCCTATAAATGAGGATCCCAGAAACATCCTTCTTTTGATTAGAGAAAACAGCTACAAAACAGGCATGGGTGGAAAGCTGGCAGCGTTGAGGGCAACTCTCAGGAAGCAAAAGGGAGCAGAAAGGGGAGGCCTGGAACATGGGGGCTGCGATGATGCTTCAGAACCTGAGGGTGCTGCACAGTACAAAGGGCTTTCCTGCTCACATCTCGTTTTCTTCTGGCAGTGACCCTGCGAAGAAGAGGTACCTCACCAGTATACACAGGAAGAAACAGAGGCTTACAGAGGTTCAGTGGCTTGCCAGTCATCACAGCAGTGGTAGCTGGTAGGGCTAGAAGAAGCTCACACCCGGGCACCTGCCTCTGAATCACATTCATTGGTCATTTTGCGGCTTCGCCATCTTCTTTGACTTGATGATTATTGGACAGACCTCATTTGTAAGAGACTGTATTACCAAGCTTCAACAGCACTGAAAATTACATTACTGTGTTCAACCATTAACTTACTCAAAAAAGAAGGCATAATTTTTAAGTTATTTCCTCAGCTCATTTAGCAATACATAGAAAGTCACATTACATTGACTGCATTAGGGGAAAAATTACCAGCCAAAAACATTTATTTCTATACAAGTTTTTTTTTAATAATCTACAAGGATAGTTTACTAATTTTTCAAAATTGTGTTTTCATGTATAATGTTATATTTTTATGAAGAAAATGATTTGTTTCCTTCTTTTCCTCATTCTGAGAATAAAAAAAAAGTCTTCCACCTTTGCTCAAAATAATTTTCTCTTCCAATTAAGCTACGAACAGTCCTAATTATGCAGACATTGTTATAATTAGCGGCCACCACCTAAAGCAGAATTTTCAGAAAGTTCAGAATTGAACAGGGCAAGATGTCATTTGATGTATTTTTTCTCCTCTGATTGTTCACACAATTTGACTTCAATGTTGCCATCACTGAATGCTTCTCCTTTTGTCTCCTCCACTGGGTTCTGTCTCTGGGAAAACACTGCTTTCTTCTGCATCATTGTAATTCCTGAATTTCCATGCCTTCGTGCTGGAGATAAGGTTTCTTTTACTATGCAATAACAAACTGCAGACAAAAAATTTTTTTTGAAGTTTTCGTTCATAAATGCATAAACAATGGGATTGCAGATGGAATTGGAAAATCCAATTATTTGCACGATAGCAAAAATCATCTTGATTGTGACATCATCATATTCCTTTTCAAAATTGCCTGAAATAAAAAGTAATAGTCTACCATGTATTATGTTTTCACGAGCATAAAATAAAATTTCTGTTTATCATATATCTTTACCAAACACTTACACTTGTACAAGTGGTTAAAGGTGTGAAAAATACTCAAGGCAATTTTGGGAAGAGCCATCTGATGTCTGAAGAAAAATGAGCTCTGTGATGAGTTCCCATTCTTAGAGAATCTTGGCTTACAAGCTTAGCCTGGTGCCCAGCACATATTAAGGAACTTACCGCATTTCGACTTGATTCCAAATGTCATGTAAACTGGAAGCAGTAGTTACCATTCAAACGTTCACTTGTGTTATAGAAATACAATCTGTATCTGAGAATCATGTTAAGTCTCAGATTATCACAGGTAATACACCGGGGGTCTGGCTGAAATCCTAGGTGTTATCAAATTCATATGGTTCAAGTCAGGATTCTAGATCTAAACAGAGAATGCTCATAGGCTGTCACACCTCCTCCATGTTTGAATGGTTTAGGGAGAACAGGGGACAGAGCATGAAAAAAGACTCTCAAAAATGTTTCTGTCCCTTCTGTGATTATTAAAGGTTTGTTCAAAATTGTACATAATTAACCCACCATGTAATGATCTGGTAATCTTGAAAATACGAGAGAAACCCATTAAATGTTTGATATTTGATTACCCAAGGGAATAGCAACAAATTTTTCAATGATTCATGGTCTAGTCTAGCAAGAAATGAACTAGAACTTCTAACAAATGAGAATGAAAAGCACTCACTGTATTCAGTCATCATGTGCACGATGTGGAAAGGTGCCCAGCATAGAGCAAAGAGAGCCACCACTGTCACCATCATAATGACAGCTCGCTTCTTCTTCCTGGACCCACAAGGACACATCGCATTAGTTAACTTCTCCTTGGCAAATTTGTCAAATTGATATCAAAGCTATTAAATAAAGTTTGAGCCTAAGTCTCTCAACCATAACTTTTCAAATATTAATAAAGTTCATGATAGGTTAATTGTGGGCTGTTTATCATCTCTTCCCATTGCTATTGCCTTCATTCCCAAATCTCTCATCTTATAAACACAATTATGAAGGATGCTCATTATAGATCTAACACTCTGCTAGATGCTTGGCATGGGTTATGCCATTAATCTTCTCAGGAAGCCATTTGACAGATGCAGAAACTGAGGCACGGAGAAGGTTGAGTAACTTGCAAAGTCAGATGACTAATAAGGGATTTAAACTGTAAGGGCTAGTTTGAACTTAAAGTTAGGCAGCTAAAGTCAAGTGTTTAAGCTCTTATTCATTTTTATGTTGAAGAACACTCTTCTGAGGAAATGAAGTGGAGAGTGAAATCAGCAATAAGTCCCAAAGAGCTGAAGATCCAGCCCTGGACACTGACAGGGAGGATTTCTTCATACAAACTGGACGCTAGAGGTCGCTGCACACTTGAAGAAATGATAGAATTTCATCTAACCATTAAACTTCTAAGATTTTTGTTTTTGTTTTTAATAGCTGTTCCATGTAGATTATAAAATAAATGATACGGAATACAAGTACTATATCAGTAAATTGTGTTTTAAAATTTTTATTAATGAATATAATCACAAAAGAAAGCCCTTATTATGATAGTATAGATAATAATAAAGTAAATAGCATACTCTGGTCACCAAAGAATTTTCATACAGATTTCATGTATTTCAGCATCATCTGAGGATGGGTATTTATTATGCTCCCTGTCACACGTGAGGAAAGCAGAAGCCTTAGGCGTAAGGATACTTATCTGCACCATGTAACTGCGAGTGGTAGAGAGGAGAACACCACAGCTCTTCCTAGCATGTCATCTTCACATATAGATGAAAATTCAACAGTTTTCCAAATTGTCTAAATACCTGCTATTCCTAAAATCTCCAAAGTTGAACGTCAGCCCATTCTGTGAACATGAATTACAAATGGCACTTGGGCTAAAGTTCCCAAGAATTGGGAGAGCTCTAGCAACTTCCCCCTCAAGCACGACTAATTAAAAGTATTTTAAACGGAGGCGACTGCTGCATTAAACAGACCTGGCTATTTTTGACATTTCTTTTCCGTGAATAGTTCGAAACACTGAGCAGTCCCCCACTCTTTTCTTTATCCAAAGTTCATAACCGATTTTAGTGTACAGGATAAGCATCAGCATAAGAGGCAGGAGGAACAGGATGACAAGGATGAACGTGGTATAGATTTTCTGGTGCGCAGGGCTGGCCCACTCTTCCAGACAGCAGACATGCTCCTTTTCATATAAGAAGTCATACTTAATCTTTAACATAAAAACAAATCAGTTAGAGGAGGCAGAGTCAGCATCAAAAGAACAGAAAACAGCCACGTACTGCTATAATGCTGCAGTTTTCAAATCCTCCTGTATTTACTGTGGATCCATATTGCAAATTAGATACGAGTTTGATTGTTCGTTTGTTGTAAGGTGTCATTTCCTCCACATCATTTCTTACATTCATAACAGTTCTATACTTTCTTTTCTATTTTAAATGGAATTGAGGTCAATAGGCTATTTTTTTAATGTTTCTCAACTTTTTTTACACTGTAGTCAGAATTTTTTCAATTCGATGAAAGAGCTATACTCTTTGACCAAAGTATGTATGCATACTGTCCAGATGAGGATTATTACTTTTCAGAGGAAGAATACACTACATCAATCAAGGTACATATGAAAAAAAGAAAACATCTTGTAATTGCACACCAGCTAGTTTAATGTTCCATTATATTGCTTCCTCAATTGTTGAAGAGACAGATTTTGGCAAAGTATCAGCTATCTTTCAGTTCACAGTACTGAAAGCTTGCATTTTGTTACTGCTATTTCAGATTGCAGTGATCAGGTTGCTTGCAAAGATTTTAGAAAAACAGCTAGCTGATAGCTTTAAGATTTGAGATGAATAAGAAATTGGGATTCAAACTATTGTCTATCTACAAATATTCAGACTCAGCTATCAGCCTTTGAGGTAGATATTTTACAGAAATGCAATGTCTCTTTGTTAATACTATTTCTGACAGAAGGTTGGGTTCAAAATATTATTAAAAACAATATTAATAACAGTAGCAAATGCTAAGAAGGGACAAACTAAGCAAAGTCATTTATCTGGATAATAAGAATAAAAGAAAATTTATCAAAACTATTGCCATTTTAGTCACTTCAGAGATTTCCAGATGAAGTATCCCTAGGTCCTAGACATATTTCTGCCTCCATTCCTGCAATTTTTATTGCCAATCCTTAGTCAATTGAATGGGGGGGGGGGGGAAGCTTTCTGGTATACTTATCAAAGGCAAGAAAATTCAAGTTCTGATCTAGGTGTTATTTACAAATGCAACAAGGGATGCAAACACTTACTGAATAATAATTTCAAGATCCAAACTCCCTGGGAACGGGATATTAAGGTGAAATTCATGCTGACCCCATGTAGGCAGAGCCCACAAATGCCAACGACCATGGGGGCAACATATTGGCACATCTTAAAACACAAAGCTAGACTGATAGTCTCCAAGGGGATGCATGCTGCCTTGGGAACAAGCAAAGACTTTCTGAGTGCACAGGCACATGGTTTTATGGGAATCAATTTCAGATTGTCTCTTTGGAACCATACAGTTCTCTAAAATTCCACTGCCTAGGGGAAGCCTGAGATTGAGTGTTGTGCTGGCCCTGCACTCCCAGCTCGCTTCTATCTCTCTTCTCCCCATCTACATAAGTCAGATGTCTCACTCAGTCCTACTCTTACTATGAGGCACTAAAAAAGGAGGTGGTTTGAACTACTGATGTCAGTGAAGCCACCGTAATCAAGACACCATAAATCCATGATAGGGTTTTGTGTTTTCCCTATATCAAACATATTTCTATTCTGGCTTTAGAAGAAAGGTATTTTGACAGATGTTGAGATGTTGTGAATTTACATTTTTCATACAGTGAAGAGGCAGAAGTGATGATGACAATTTTAATTTAGCCACCTCTTTGCTTCCACCCCATGAAAATTGTCAAATACATCACTCCTGAGAGAGAGCCCATTGACAGCAAAGCAAAGAGAACATCAGTGGGTGGAAATGGTAAAGTTGGTGGTGTTTTATTTCATCCAGGTGAGAAATTCAGGCTTTATGCATGCTCACACACACTCTCTGTAATAGAATTTAGAAGTGGGAAGGTGGCCATGGGATGCATATTAATAGATTTATTTGATAGGAAAAATGAAATCACACTTTTTCCTGACAGAAAGCAAATCTGATTTAGCTGATTTGTCTGATGGTGAGGACCGACTCTGCCAATTACATATGTATTTCCTAAAAACTAAATGAGTTACATATTCAAAACATATTTAGAGCATATGATAAAATAATTTTATTTTAAAAAATAGACAAAACTCTTTGTGTTCTGTGGGCCAGAAATGGGCCCCACAAATGACTACTGGGTTGGGTCACGTGTGAAGCCTCCATCAGTATGGGATACCTGCCGGAATAAGGACAGCCTTGGAGAAAAGACCCAGCCACTTACAGTTGTGTGTGGAAGATACATGAGCACCCTGCTGGAGCAGGAGTCAGAAGCCTCAGTGGTGTTATCTTTGAAAAACCCATGAATAAGGAATCAATCATGGGCAGCAAAGTCACTCACAGAGGGCGATGATACCAGTACACCTGTCCCTTCCTCTCCCCATCCTTAACACCAGCTCCCAAGTTGCCAAGGGCAGCCATTTTCTTGGATGGGAAGAGAGAAAGAGAAACGCCCAGTAAGGAAGCAGAGAAGAAGGGAATCACCTCCCCTTTGCATATTGTAGGATTCTAGACCTAAAAACAGTTCAAGCTAGAGCTGGGAGACATTTTGTGTTGATTGAGAGTATGGACTTATGTGATTGTGACACCGGGCTGGAATTTTAATGACAGAATTAACAAGTTGTTGTGACTAAAAGTGACCATAGGAATGTTGCTATCTGAATGGCTGAAAGAATTACAGGGTCTGCTCAGAGCTTCATCCACAACATTTTGTCAGAGTATTGGAAAGTTCTCAGGTCACATTTTTATAGGTAGCAAGGGATAGAATAAAATTACTTCCAGCTCTCACCTGTGGAGTCCAGCTCATTCAATATACCAATTACATAAAAAAAAAAAAGAAGAAAGAAAGAAAGAAAGAAAGAAAGAAAGAAAGAAAAAAAAAGTCAAGTAATGTTTTAAATGTACCCTTTCCTGAGGGCTCATTTGCTATCCTTGCCAATCGACATTTGCCATCTAGTAAAGTTTCACTTTTGTCTATATCAATTTAAAAAGGTATAAAAGGATACAGTTAAAAAAAAATTATCTAGTGATCAACCCACTACTGCCTTTGAAGACTACTGTCTGGGCTAGATCACCGATGCAGGACGTGTATGTATGCCCCATGGGATAGGCTGGGTCACCAAAAACAGCACAGTATCCCCTTGCTGTGAATAGCCAGACAATGCTAGACCATCAGTTTAAGGTGTGGGGGAAAGGGAGAGATCAGATAAGATGATCCTGTCACACATTCCAATTCAAATTTCAATTTGTCAATGTATGGGAGGCAGAGAAGAAAGGACTTATGAGGGACAATCAACAAATAAGCAGATGATTGATTACAATTTTTTGATGTGTTTTAAAAATAAAATAAAAATCTAAAGCAACCGTTGAACTCTTAAAATGTAATAAGACACGGGAGGCCACTAGGAAAATATGTTTGGCTGACAGGAAAATGTAGAAAATGACTCTGATAAGTTTTCTTTTAAGCATTAAAGTCTTAACCAAGGAAGAACTAGATAAAACAGAGGAAAAAATCTTAAAACAAATTATTTTATTTCATTTGAAAATTTTTCAGTGAAATAATTGGGGTCACCAGAATTTGCTATAAAGCTCTTGCAGGAAGAAAAATGATTGTAATTGAGAAGGCTGGGGAACATTTCAATAATATGATGATCAAGCCAGCCCCGAACCTACCTCAAGGCGTTGTACATGCCACATGGGTGATCCTACGATGACTGCCAGCAGCCAGACCACACCTGCTAAGACATTAAAATCATCAGAATCTGATTCAGTGAGTGAAGCAGAACACATGCATACTTAAGCATAAAGCATATGCTGTAAGCATGAAGACTCCTTATGTGCAATCATCTCTGCCCTAGAGCAGTGCAGTGGGCTACATGTTCCCACTGATGCTATTTCTCTGTCCTCAAAATTGTTGCTAGAATAGTCTTCCTGATACATTTTTAAGTGTTTAATCAAAATCTTTAATAGTGTTGTACTACCTATAAGATAAAACTTAAACCCTTAACATGATCCCTGAGGTTCTCTCACTTGCCTCTCTCTCCTGTTATATTTCTGTCCACGTTCTTCATTTCCCAGGACTTAACTCAAAAGTCACTGTCTCTAGGAAATCTTTGAAGGCCACCATCATTTCCTGATAGAACTAATTCCCTGTTGGCTCCATTTGCCCTCTAGAGTGGCACCTTTGTTGCCTTAGTTGTTTCTTTTCAACTTCTTCTAAGCTCATTAAGGGCAAACACAATGCAGTTTATTTTTGTACTTGTTTGTTTCCCTAAACAAGGGAAATTTTCCCCAAAGAAAATTCCTGGCCCTCAGAAGCACCTGCTGTTTGGTTGTCAAACGGATGAATAACTTAAACATGATATTGATCACCCTCTACAATTTCTTCTTAAAATTGAGTACATTTATCTTATGCATCATAATATGAGTATCATTTTCTTATTTACAAAGCAAACATTTGATAAGATACCAGAATGTTCTTTCCAAATTTCCTGTCCTTCATGATTTTGTTGACAGAATTGCTTTAATGATGTGTCCTTAGCAAGGAACAAAAGAGAATCAGAACAGACTAGGATGAGGCCATAACCAAGAGACCCACCATCAATTCTGAGAGAAATATCCCAGTTCAAATTCTTCTTATTCTATCTGTATTAGGTACTATTAAGAAAACAGCATATTGCCTTGGATTTCAAGGAACTGGGACTCACTTAAACCATAACTGGGGTTTATTATAAAGAAATACGTGAACTGGCACTGCCTATAGATAGTCATTATTATTCGATGATTCAAGACAGTTCTCAGACTCACAAATCAATCTCTCTCTATCCACATCGCCATAAACATCTGCTCTAATCTAGTCCAATCATTATCTCACTATGTAATCTTATGTCCAATCACTTTTCCAATCTTTAGTAGAAATTCTGGATTCTAACTGAGTCTAATTGACTTAGCTCCTTGCCAATCCTTCTGGGTCTACTGCCTGTTCAGGGATAGAAAGGTTGAGGTTAGATGAATATTACTGGTGTAAATGAACCTTTGTGGGCAAATAAGTCTAGCAGGTCTCTGATGGTGGGGGCCTGGAGGCAAAGCAGTCTCAGCTAAGAGGTACTTGGCCAGAGAGAGACATCAGGCAACACGTGTGAAAGCCCCATGGGATGCTGAGCCTTCTTGATTTAAAATCCTTTGTCTCCTATGAATTTTTTGGGTAGAAACTGCCTTGACTGCCTGTTATCGACTTTGCCCTCAGATGCTGAGACTCTCTACTTCTCTTTCCTTTTTTAATGACTTCCCTCCTCCATGTATTCCTTTCCTCATCCTCTTTCTACACCCACACATGCTTTTCAGATGTTTTGAAGGTGGGAAGATGTCCATTATTAAAAGCCAAGAGGTCTTTGAATTCTTTGTAGGGAGGATGTGACATAAATTTGAAAATAACTAACTAACGAATATTTTCCCCGTTGGTTTATCTATTCATTTCATACTATGTAAAATGAGTTTGGCATGGCAAAACCCTTAGGAGTTCTTTCTGTAATTCTACTGTCCCATGCTGGCTAAACTCCTAAAGCAGAAATAAATGTTTACCTATTCCTCTCAAGTGAGATACTAGTAAAAATTGCTCTTTTTGGTTATTGCATTAGTTTTTTCCTCAACCTTTCATTATTTAGCTGTAATACATATGCTACGGCTCTACTTTAAATGACTCAATTGTAATTATCGAATAGAGAAATGCTTCCATCTTACTGTGCTAGGCTTTAGGACACCACTTACAGTTTGCCACTTATCAAGAGGTACATGCTCCTCATGTCTTGCTGACTCAGAAATGGTTACATCAAGCTGAGGATGCAGGAATGTCTGAAGCAAAATTATGAAGTGGATGGAATCTGTCTTCATCAGGCACCTCCAGCACTCAGCAAGCACCTAGTGTCCCCATGAGCCCCGCGGCTATTGTGTCCTCAGCACTGGGGCCTCCTCTGAGTAGCACCCTCGTTCTCTGCCCATCTAAAAACACCTTTCCTTCCCCCTGTCAAAATCTACTGGGCCTAAGAAGGGCATTTTAGGTTACACGCCTCTTTCCTCAGGATGACAGTTTACTAATCTAATAAATGTTAATGTGGTAATGCCATTGAAGGTTATCTTAAATCAACTAAAAGTAGTGCTTAAAAGTTTAAGACTTAAACTGAAGAAGTGAATCTGAGATAAGGAGATTTGAAGTGTGAGGTTAGGACTGAAAGAAGAAAAGGAGTGGAGGTCAAGGTAAAATGGGGAGAGGACTAAAACTCCGAAATTACTCCCTGATGCCTACAAGGCTAGACAAGAAGCTACTCGTCCGCTTCATCAATATAGTTCACATTGAAGAAACTTTTTTGTTCTGTACTGAAGAAGAGCATGAGTACTGCCACTGGCACACTCTCACCTAGCATGGTGAAAGCCCTTCTGTTGGTGTATTGCCACTTCATTTTAAAAGGATGCACAAGTCCCTGGTGCCTTTCGACAGCAATGCAGGTCATAGTAAGAATTTCTGTCACGATAGCAGTTGACTGGACAAATGGCAGCATCTTGCAAATGAAGGCACCTGCAGCAAGGAAACAGGACCAGTTAAACATCAAGATAAAAGTTTTATCTGTGTTTTTGTAATTGTTACAGTTGATTAATTCTGAGCCTCTGTTCAAAAGTTTTATGATTATAGCAACATTATAGACTCAAAATAATTGAAAAAGATTGAACTGGCTGATATTATCTTTAAGTTCCTTAATTATAGGTAATTATGTATAAGAGGACAATGAGAGGACCAGTTAGTATCTGGTTATTGATAACAGGCAGAAAAAAAATCAATGTGAGCTTTGATCGAGAAACAACAAAGTCAGCGTGAAGTGGTCTCCTGGTGTCTCAACTACAGGTAGTCGTCTTTATGTCTTTCTTTTTGGTTCTTTGTCAAATCACGGCAAAGGAAGAATTCTCACCAAAGACTCAGATTTCTTCTTTTATTTTTTATTCTCCTTTGCCTTTCTGTCCAAGACCTTATGTGTGGATTACATCATTGCACTCATAACTGATTTCACTTTCTCTAGTGCAAAGATCTCAAATTGGTGGCCCCGGGCAAGATTTGGTGTGCAAATAGACTTTGCATGATTTGCATAATATTTTTTACAATACTTGAATGCATTGCCAGTATTTTGAAATGTTTACACTATCTGCCTTGCCCCTTCACCATTCATTTGTAACCCTGGTCTAACATTTCTGCTCTTGACTCTATCTTGCTCATTGCTACCAAATTAGTTACTCTGAATTATCAGAGAATCAGAAACTCAGGGAATATGAAGAGTTGGAAGAGACCTCAGAAGTCATGGAGTCCAAGCTCTCACCAAAAATAAAAATCATCTTTTCAGCTTCTCTCATAGGTTCTCTGCCAAGCTCTGCTTAAATATCTGCAGAAGAGGCTTCCTTTCTGGCATACTCCCCTCTCATGCTGATGTGTGGCTTTCCTTTCCTGCTTGGAATGCTTTTCCCCCAGAGAACTCCTCCTCTCTCTTACTCTACTTTTTTTTCCTTAACTTTTTCACCTTCCTAAAGACTACATAATCTACTGATTGGTTTCATTTTCATTAAAAGTTTCCCTATGTCTACCAGAATGTAAACAATCCAAGAGCAAAAATTGTCTGTTTTCTTCCCTGATATATTTCAAGCATTTAGAATGGCACAAGGAGGCTCTCAGCCAGAATTCACTGAATTGAAGATAATGAGTAACCAGAGGGCTTTTAACCTCTCAAAATGCCTCCATTCAGCTTGGGAGAAAGGCTGTCACTGGAGAAAGTGCTTTTCAGTAGTTCCACCCACTTCTTCCAGTTTCACTTTCTGCTTTCTGAGAGTTTCAGAACTAACCAACTATCTTTTCCAAACATCAGCTCTTCGTATCTTTGAAAGAGCCATGCCACTCCTAAGTCTTTTCTTTTATAGTTTCTCCAGTTGTTCTTCATTTGACATGTTTTCAAACCTTTCAATTCCTTGGATGCCTTCCATGGACTTTCTTTGGTTTAGTAACTACATGGTCCTGAAGGAAACCCACCATCCCAAGATGTGGTCTAGCTAAAGCAGAAACTGTAGGATTATATTGCTTCCTTTCCAATACCCCTCACATTATTCTGTGACTGTGACTAGAATTTACAACAACTTTCAGTGCTAGGATTTTCAAATGGTTGGCTTCTGTTGCACTTGAAATCAACTTGAAACCAACTGGGTCCATTTAACAGAAAATTATTATTTTTTTTTTATTTTTTTTTCAACGTTTATTTATTTTTTGGGGGGGGGGGACAGAGAGAGACAGAGCATGAACGGAGGAGGGGCAGAGAGAGAGGGAGACACAGAATCGGAAACAGGCTCCAGGCTCTGAGCCATCAGCCCAGAGCCTGACGCGGGGCTCGAACTCAGGGACCGCGAGATCGTGACCTGGCTGACGTCGGACGCTTAACCGACTGCGCCACCCAGGCGCCCCCAGAAAATTATTTTTAATAGAATATTTTTGTCCATCCAATATTGCTGAAACTAAGGGAAAAGACGTATTTAGATATCACTCTAGATACTTCCTTTCCAATCCTTTTTGGGAGCTCCAAATTTCAATCCAAGAGCCAATCACACTCATTTATCCTCTGTTCCAGTTTCCCAAATCCAAACCCTGTTCAAAGTTAAGGCCTTTCCTTGTCTATTAGAGTTGTTTAAATGCTAAGTGCAGAAATTTGCTTTCATACTAATATATTTCACTGTTTGAATACTGATCATACTATGAATGAATTAAATTACCTTTAATCCTATCTTGGATGTGATACTTGAATAAAGGTAAATGTGAATAAATTATTCATCTGAAAATGTCTCCTTTTTTGTTTTTTAAAAAATCTGATAAGAATTTCTTCTACTCTTTCAACCAAGTTGTTTATTAAAAAATAGTTGGATAGGCTGAGGTTAAGAAACACCAGAAGAAACTTTCCATGAGATAAACATGGATTCATTATCAACACAGTTTATGTGTAACTATCCAAAAGTAAGAATTATTATGGTAATGTTTACTGTAGTCTTATCTCATGGTAGTATTATCCATCCTAAATATATTCATTGTGTCTATAATAATAGCATGGGATATTGGTCAACTGATTCCCTGTTTTTAGGATACGCTCTGATCCTGATTCTTCTGATCTTTTACTTAGCCACTCTGAGTCTCAATTTCATCATTTGTAAAAAGGGATTAATAACACCCATCTGTCACAGGACTTATGGGTGTACTGATGTGATTATAAAATCATATAAATGCCCATCACAGGATGTATTCTTTAATAAATGGAAGCCGTTTTATCATCAAAAAGAATTGAGGTAATTTGGTACATTTAGAGCTAATAGATTCTTTGTGGATACATTCTAAACTACCATCAAAGGGCATCTAGTTTTATAACATTTCCCATTCCCAATCAAGATATGCAGCTCAAAACACTCAAATGATTTGCTCATGTCTAAACAGCTGTCTATTGACAGATGAGGGCCTGTGCTCAGGTCGTCTGACTCCAATTCTTTCTACTATGTCATCCTCACTTAACACATCCATGTTATGTGGCAGTTTTCTTGTCTCATAAATCATCTGTTTAATAATCCACTTGAGAATCTCACACCGGGTTGTCATAGTTCTATAATCTGTCATCTTACCCTTTTAATGCATCCAGACAGCATTTGCCCAACTCATTGCTTCTGACATTTCTTCAAACAATGTTTTAAGAAATTACTGGCTGTGTATTCTTGATCACATTGCCAAGTTTCTTCAGTGTTATGGTATGGTATTTATCCAGGCTGAAGATTTGAGTTCTTTTAAAAATAGGTAGATGTTCAGGTGTCCTGTGTGGCTCAGTCAGTTGAGCATCTCACTTGGGCACAGGTCATGATCTCACGGTCTGTGAATTCGAGCCCCGCGTCAGGCTGTGTGCTGACAGCTCAGAGCCTGGAGCCTGCTTAAGATTCTGTGTCTCTCTCTCTCTCTCTGCCTCTCTCCCACTCATGCTCTATCTCTGTCTCTTTCAAAAATAAACATTAAATTTTTTTTTAAATAGATGCTCTTTTGCTATCCATTCACTTATCTTGAACCTTTATTTTTCATTCTAAACATCGTTGGTATGCTCTTTTTAAATTTGGAGATCATTTTTCAAGGTCTAGAAGACTAAAGCAAAAAAGGCACTGAAGATTTTTTTTTTCTGTCGTCCATTAAATTTTCTACCCTTGTTCTGGTACTCTCTCTGATGACTCTTCAGTCAGCTTGTTCTACACTTTAGATTTCCTAGTGTAAAATTTATAGGTCTGATCTACTTTGGAAGAATGTGTCCTTTGCAACATGTCTTCCTAACAGTGGCAATTTGAAACTGAAATAATCCTAGAATTCCCTATATAGGGCACTGCTTTCTTGGAATGTCCTTCCTTTTTTCTTTATGGGATTACCTGATTTTAATATCAGATTGTGTTTGTTTAAGCCTGCCTGGAATTCCTATTTCTCATATTTTTATTATCCACCATCCACCTGCATTTCCTAACAGCAACACAATATCCTCTAGTGTATAAACTCTACCGTATGTGGGCAGGTTAGGTAAGAAGTCCTGCTATAGAAGACAAAGAATTCTCACAATCAGCTTCCAGTGTTCCAAATTTACTTCAATTCTTTTAATATGTTGAAAGAACACATTGAAGGTGGAAGGCGGGTCGAGGTGGTGCAATCCTGTGCTCACCAGATCTTGAGTGTTAACAGACCACAGCTTAGTTACCGCTTTTGACCTCTGAGTACCCTCAGTTCCTCTGTTACAGACCCATTCCTCAAGCTTCACACTGATCCTTGAGCCTCCCACATCCTTCCAGTACCTTCCCTTCTCTTAAGCCACTTAGCTATCAACAGTTGCTTGTAACTGAGTAAACTTATTTGATATACTCCATTTTTATTATCATTTCTTTAGAAGATGGATTTCCCAAAATGCAGACTACTCTGATCAATGTTCTTTCTGTGTGTATTGCTAACTCTAAAATAACAGTCGGATCCTACTATTACGGTTTTTCCATTGCTGCTTCTATTTCTACTATGTGTGACTCCTGCATAAGAAACTACAAGTCTCCTTTGACTACTAGATTAAGAAGAAATGTTTTTGTTTACTATTTATTGCCTTCTATTTCCAACCTTGACTTATTTATACAACTTTATTTTCCAGAACAAGAATTCTTGTGTTCTGACAGAATGGTGCCCACTCTATCTATTCAATCCTGCCCTCACTTCCCATCATGCATAATATTGGTCTTAGTGGTTCAAATAGAAACAAGACCTCATTATTTCTAAAACTGGTGCTTGGAAATTGAAAACATTTGGCCAGTATTTATTTTCATCCTAGTGTAATGGTGAGTTTAACAATGACCAAAGTGGAAAGGCAGAGTAAAAAGAACAGGGTATTTATATGTAGAAAAGATTAAAACATTCTTTTATTAGTTTAGAAACTGGTACAATGAAGTATAATTGCATGAAAGTATCTAATGATAGCCATTCTCTGAAGAATCTGTTCCAAGGTTAGTAAAACAAAAGCAAAACAAAACAAATAAAAAATGTGAATAGACATATACAGTTTATATTACAAAAAAAAAAAAGGCTACTTTATATAACCACTATTTGAAACAATGGTTTAACGCATTATAAAACAATCTGGAAAAATCTGGCATTATAATTACCTTAATTTTCTGTACCAAAACAAGCCATATTGAAACAATTGATACATTCTGTCCCAATATAGCTTGTGAGTTTCTGGCTTTGTCCAATATGTTTCTTAAGCAACTGTTAATGAGCAAATTTACCAAATCCTGAAACATATTAGATAGTAGGAAAGTGAGGAACAAATGAAATATAGTCAAAATCAGAATTGTTATGCAAGCTGTGGCTGATAACCACAAAGGACTAGAACCGTGGAAGGCCCTCCCAGAGATGAGCCAGGCTCATTCAGTATCCCACAGAGCTCTGTATCTCTGCAGGGGTTCTCAAGCAGTTGCCAATAAGGAAGAGAGGCAGGCCCAAAGCAGGAAGGGAGAAGAGGTTCTACGCTCTGACCCTACCTTATCTGGAGCAGCTCCAACTGCATCTAGTTTAATTTGATGAGGTTCCAGCACACAAGTCATCTGCAATTTTAAAGAAGTTATAAAACCCTTAAGTGGTCTTATACAGTACCCTAGAATATTCTGCCTACTTAAAGCATACAAACTGAAGAGGAAAATAGTTGCTAAATATCTGAAAAGAAATGTGTTGCCTATCCCTCCTAGGATCTTGGCCCTTCTGATATTTATTCCTATTTAGCACGAGACTATGACAAAGCACTCTAGTTATTATTTTAAGACCTATGAAGTGTCCACTAACACTGCATTTGTGTAGCAGGATAGAACTTAGCCCAAGGGAAAGAAAGCTTGGTTTGGGGCAAAGGAGAAACCTAGGAGGAAGCAGAAGGAGCCTTAGCTCTTGCAGAGTGGAGGGAAAGACGGAAGAGCCCTACAGCTACCGGGTGCCAAGAGAAAAATTGGTAGAGAGGTTGCCATAGGAAACAGATAGAAGTTGAGCCATTTTTCTCCAGAATTGTTGCTGGACTTAGGGAAGGAGACAGAAACTGCCCAACTGGCTCTGAGAGGAGGCACGTCTCAGTCCACTTGAGCTGCTGTGGCATGCTGTGGTATGACAACATACCACAGACTAGGTGGCTTAAAAACAAGAGAAACTTATTTCTCACAGTCTGGAGGCTGGAGATATGAGATTAGGGTGCCAGTATGGGTGGGTGAGGACCTCTTCCAGGTCATAGCCTTCTTGTATCCTTACTTGGTGAAATGGGTTAGGGAGCTCTGTGGGAGCTCTTTCATAAGAACACCAATTCCATTCATGAGAGCTCTACCCTCTCCACCTAAGCACCTCTCAAAGGCTCCACATTTTAAAACCATCACATTGGGCAATAGGATTTCAACATATAAACTTGGGGTGGGCACAAACACACAGACCATAGCAAGGCACTTCCCCTAAGTGGAACTGAAGAGAAACCAGATGAAATGAAACACTGCTGGACCCTGTCTAGATTACAAGAGAGTGAGAGTTGTATCCAGCAAGGAGAGGTGTTGTGATGATTACATTTATGTCAACTTATATATACTGATTCATAAGTTTTGGCCAATTGTTCCAACTGTTGGAATTCATCCATAGTTTATTCCTTTGTATTGCTTAGCAATATTCCCCAGTTTGTTTCATCATTCATCCATTGAAAAATATCTTGGTTATTTCAGTTTTTTACTACTACAAATACAGCAGTTATGAATATTTGTGTACAGGCTTTGATGTGAACATAAGTCTTCATTTTTCTGGGATAAATGCCCAAGAATGTCATTACCTGGTTGTGTGGTAATTGCATGTTTACATTTATAAGAAACTGTCAAACTATTTTCCAGAGTGGCTGTATCATTTTACATTTCTGTTGGCAATGTATGAATGACTCAGTTTCTTCATATTCTTGTTAATATTTAGTGTCATTTCTTTAAATTTTAATCATTCTGATAGCTGTATAGTGATATCTTGTGGGTTTTTTTTATTTCTCCAATTTCTAATAATGCCGAACATCTTCTCATATGTTTCTTTGCCATCTGTATATTCCCTGAGATAAAATGTCTCCTCATATCTTTTACTACCCATTTTCTATTAGAATTATCTTTTTATTGCTGAGTTTTAAGAGTGTTTATATGATCTAGATGCTAGTCCTTTGTCAGACGTATTATACATGCTTTATAAGAATTTTCTCCTAGTCTGTAACTTATCTCCTCATCTCTTCACATAGGCTTTCACAGAGTAAGCGTTTAATTTTGATGAGGCGAGTTTCCCAAATTTTCCTATTATGCATTGTGCTTTTGGTGTCTGTTAAGAAGTCCTGGAGATTTTCTCATGAGTTTTTTTCTATAAGTTTTAAAGGTTTGCATTTACCTTTAAGTCTGTGATCCATTTTGAGTACATTTTTGTATAAAGTGGGGTTTTTAAGCTAAGGAGTTTTTGTTTGCTTTATTTCTTTTGGACTATGAAAATCAATTGCCCCAGCAATAATCGTTGAACAGGTAGTTCTTCCTCCTTTGAAATGTACCTTTGTCAAAAACAGTTGAGATATTTGTGTACATATATTTTTGAATTCTCTGTTCTATTCTATTCATCTAGATCTATCTCTCTGCCAATACTGTGTCTTGATTACTTCACCTACATAGGAAGCTTTAATATTCTGTAAAGGGAATCCTCCCACTGCATTCTTCTTTTTTTTTTTTTTTTTTTTTTTTTTTTTGTCAAGATGACCTTAGCTCTTCTAGGTCCTGTGTCTATTGATATATATTTTAGAATAAGTTTTCCAAAGCATATTGTTTTCAAAACTCCTTGAAGGGATTTTGATAGAAATTACATTAGACCTATTGATCAATTTGGGGAGAACTGGCATCTTTGCTATGTTAAAGTTTTCCAATCCATGAACACAGTATATCTCTCCATATACTTATGTATTCTCTGACTTCATCAGCATTTTGTAATTTTCAGCACATAGGACCTGTATGTTTTTGGCTCACAGCATATCTAAGTACGTATTTCATTTTCTTTGGAGTAATTATAAAGAGCATGATATTTTTCATTTCAGCTTCTGAATGTTACTTGTTAATATGTAGAAATACTGTTGTATTTTGTGCACTGATCTGGTATACTGTGACCTTGCTGAATTCAATTATAGGAGATTTTTCTAGATTCCTAGAGATTTTCTCTGTAGAAAATAATGTCATTTGCAGATAAAGGTAGTATTATTTCTTCCTTTCCAAACTGCATGTCTTTTATTTTCTTTCTTTGTCTCCCTGCAGTGGCTGGAATTTTGAGTACTATGTTACATAAGAATGATGAGAGCAAACATCCTTGCCCTGTTCCTGATTTTAGAACAAAAGTATTCAGTCTTTTACCATTAAGTATGTTATTAGCTGTAGGCTTTTTACATTGTCTTTATTAAGTTGAGGAAGTTTATTACTAACTTGCTGAGAATTTTATCATAAATAGTGCTAGATTTTGTCAAATTTTTTTTTCTGTGCCAATTGCTATGATTATATGGTTTTTCTTCTTTAGCTAATTATATTGATTAGCTATGGTGGATTACATGGATTATTTTAATCAACTTTAATATTGAGTCAGTCTTACATACCTAGATAAATTGCACTTGATTATTCTTTTTATATGTTGTTGTATTCTGTCTGTAATGTATTAAGGATTTTTGTATCTAAATTTCTAAAAGATAGTAGACTGCAGTTTTCTTTTTATTGTACTGTCTTTGTTTGGTTTATTAGAGTAATAGGACCTCATGAAATAAATTAGTAATTCTTCCTTCTGTTTAAATTTTCTGGAAGAATTTGTGTAAAATTAGTGTTAATTTAAATGTTTCATAGAATTCTCCAGTGTAACTATCTGGTCCTGGATATTTTTTTGGAGAGATTTTTCAGTTGCAAAGTAAATTTCTTCTTCTCTTTCTTTTAAAAAATGTCTTTTAAATCACAGAATTATGAGCAAATTGTTTAAAGTCAGAAGGGCTATAATGAAAACGAATAGGTCTCTGCCCACCCTTGCTCATCTGCTGTTCTAGTTCCCAACACCTACTTGTTTTTAATTCTTCTACCAAGTACCTTTACATCTCTAAACTAATTGCTTTATATAGCCTTTTCTTCATTTACTGATTTTACTGATATCTATTGACTTTCTTCTAGGATAGATGGGCTTTTGGTTCATTTTTACCACCTCTCACTCTTGCTTCTCTCCACAGCTTTTAATTTTCTTAGAATTATAACACTCTCTTCAATAACTTCTTTGGAAAGGTTTTGGGAGATTATTTCCTAAATTCTTGAATGGAGTCTTCTCTATCTTAGGCCCATAAAGTAATATACTTAAACCCCTATTCATTGGCCTATCAACTTCCAACAGCTTATCTTGTCCCCCACTTTGTAAGATAATGATACCCCACCTCCTTCCTCCTTTGCTTCCTTTCTTTTTCCTTCAAACTTCTATCAGCTCACGTTTGCATTTACTTTATCAACACGGATAGCTTTCCATTCTGTTTCATAGCCATATTAAATCTTCTTCACTTGACCTATATTATAATTTAAAAGATTAAAACTATAAATAGCATTTTCATTATTTTATAATGGCAAAGCCAACATGTATGTTCTAAATACATTTCTCTTCCTCTGATTTTATAATCATGATCCTTGTTAACTTATTTAATGCTCTAAAGTGCCATATTTTAATGTGCTTTATATTTGGACCATAATTTTCTTCTAGAGTATTTTTGCTTATTATTTTTTCCAGGTATTTTTTTATTGTATTTTTTCTAGTTGGAAGAAGAAACATGTACCTTCTTCAACATAGTCTAGTGGTTTAGAGTATGAGGTCTGGAATTACTGCCTGGATTTGGATCCTGGATCTACTACTACTTAACTGTGCGACCTAAAGCAAATTATCTTACTTCTCTGTGTCTTGGGTTTTCTTATTTTTATTTATTTATTTTTTAATTTTTTTAACGTTTATTTATTTTTGAGACAGAGAAAGATAGAGCATGAACGGGGGAGGGTCAGAGAGAGAGGGAGACACAGAATCTGAAACAGGCTCCAGGCTCTGAGCTGTCAGCACAGAGCCCGAGGCGGGGCTCGAACTCACGGACCGCGAGATCATGACCTGAGCCGAAGTCGGCTGCTTAACCGACTGAGCCACCCAGGCGCCCCAGGTTTTCTTATTTTTAAATGTAGATGATGATAATAGTACTTGTCTCACATAGCTATAAGAGGATTCAGTGAATGGGGTGCCTGGGTGGCTCAGTCGGTCAAGCGTCTGACTTCAGCTCAGGTTATAATCTCACACTCCATGAGTTCCAGCCCAGGTCATAATCTCACACTCTGAGTTCGAGCCCCGCGTAGGGCTGTGTGCTATCAGGTCAGAGCCGGGAGCTTGCTTTGGATTCTGTGCCTCCTTCTCTCTCTGCCCCTCCCCCACTCACGCTCTGTCTCTATCAAAAAATGAACAAACGTTAAAAAAATTAGAGAAAAAAAAAGAGGATTCAATGAAATAATAATAATAATGTGTTTAGGACATGCTTGGCACTGTGTGAAAGTGCATTCATAAATGTTAGCTATATTTTTGCTGTCATCATCACCATTATCACCATTCTTATCACTTTTATACTGTATCTCAACTTTTCACATAACATTTGCTGCTTAGAATAAATTACACACATGTTGAGAAAACTAGACAGCAAAATGTAAAAGAATGAAACTGAACCACTTTCTTAAACCATACACAAAAAATAAATTCAAAATGGATGAAAGACCTAAATATGAGACAGGAAATCATCAAAATCCTAGAGTAGAACACAAGCAGTAGACAGAGGCCATAGCAAATTTTTACTAGATATGTCTCCTGATGCAAGGGAAACAAAAGCAAAAATAAACTATTGGGACTTCATCAATATTTGTTATTTTAAGATTCTTCTAGAAGACTACTGACTTCTAATTTTGATGGCTGCAGTTTTTGTTTTTTTTTAATAGACTGCTGTATAACTGTTATCATAATATTCATTTTCAATGGATTCCTTCCCTACTTTTTCTTTAATTTCATAACTTCTTGGTTCTTGTGTTTCATGTGAATATTTTATAAGTAATTTCTTCAAAAATAATGATTTTAAAGTAAGCTCTTTAAGTTCTCGTGTATCTGAAAATGGCTATAATTTGACTTTAAATTCAGTATCATCTTTCTTTGGAATATTGAAGACCTTTCTTTATTGATTTTTAGCATCTTTATTGTCCATGTGATTTTTCCTCACTTACAAGTATCCTGGTTTACTATTTGGAAGATTTTATTGATCTCTTTGCAATTGAAATTCTGAAATATTGCAGGGATATGTTGGAGCATGTACCATTTTTTACTCTTTTTCTTTGGCCTTGTATGCACCTTTTGAAATTAGAGATTTCTAACTCATTTATCTCTGTGCTTTTCTTTGTGCATTTTTGTGTGTGTGTGTGTGTGTGGAACTCCTATTAATCAGGTGTTGGAATTGCTGGATTGATCTTACTATGTTTACCACTTTTGTTTCTATATATATATATGTATGTATATACATACACATATATATATATATATGTATATATTTGCTTTATAGATTCTCTTTGTCTTTTGCTCCACATTATGGAGATTTTCTTGTCTTTGTCTTCCATTTCTTATAATATTTATATAAATTCATCAATCACATTTTCACTTTTAAGAGCTTTTCCTTATTCTTGAATTTTTTTTCAGAGAAGCTTACTCATGATTTATGAAGTCAGTATCTCCTTAAATCCAGAGGTCTCTCACTCAAGATCGGTAACTCATTCATGAAAATGAGACATTGTGTGAAATATGGACTGGTAGTCCATTTTCCATTTTTTAAAAAGCCAAATTAAACTCCCAACAGATTTCCTTAAGTGTAACTTGTAACTAAAACACAGTAAAACCATCATGTACTATATAAGATGTCTAAAATAATGCTCTTGGTTGAAAAACAGAGTGGTTGTTATCAAATGGTTTGTACCTATGCTTCTCTGCATGCAGCATTTTCATGCACATCATTAATATCTCTTTTCAAACAAGGCATAGCAAATAGCACACATAAATTAAAAAATATATCAGAAAAATGAAGGTAAAATTTGCAACAAAACAGGGCAAATACCTGGGGTGTCCTGTTACTTATGAAGAAGGGAACAGATTGGAAATTTGAAAGAGGAGGAGGGTTGAAGTATAATCACTGTCACTGGTTGTGGTAAGTAAAGTCATGGGTAAGCTGGGTTGCAAAGGTGCAATTTCAGGGAAACTATCAAACTCAGAAGCTGACAGATTCTTTATCCTTCTTGTGTTGGTAGGGGCTACTAAACGGATCTTCAGGGTGGCAGATGACACTTCAGGATGAAAAAAGACAGAACAGTGCTTTATTTACTCTCTTCTAGCTCACGTTTATAGAATTCTTTGCTTGGCGCTATAAGAAATATTAAGCAATAATATCTCCACCAACTTCAAGGGTAATGATTAGCGTTGTATCTGTATAGCCCACAAGTTATTTTCAGCAAGCAATGTCTAGTGGCTAAATTGAATGTTTTCGAGCTTATCACTGTGATTAATTTTTCCAACAGATATTCCAAACAAATTCAGTACTTGTTAATTTATCAGCATGACATTTAAAAAATTCTTCAGCATCTTCCTCCTTGACCTCTTCTCAAAGCCAGTCTTCTTTGCAAGTGTTAACAAAGAGCTGCAAAGAATGGCTCAATTGCAAAGAATGAATAAAATGACATGATGTTTCTCTTGGTGTCAGCAACATTTGGCACACGCATCTCTTTGTGGACACTCGGCATGCTTTTCAAAACATCTATTTGTAATGTTGTTCTACCAACTATATTTGGAACATAGCTAAAGAATGTTTCTATGTATCATTTTGCTTAAAATGTTTTATTAATTTGAGGGACATAAATTTTTTCTTATGTAAACATCAGCATGCAAATTGTGGTGCTGAATGATACATTTACTGTAGAAGTTTGAGACTTAAAAACAAATAGTAATTCCACTGGGAAAATATCAGGTGAGAAGACATTTTTCAGGGTTATGTCTGTAAATATAAAAATACTACTTAGAGTTTATTTCTAAATTAATCTATAAATAATCCATTCCTTCCAGTTTCATTTATCTGTCTTGTTCCCTTTTATTTTGCACATCTTCTTCAAACTGTCTGACAATCCTTAGTTGCCTTATACATATTTAAGAATGTGGCAATGTACAGACAACTGGTGTTCTGTGCATTCATGGGCTGGAGTGGCCCCAAGAAAGACTCTGATTTAGGATGAGTAGGCCTACACCAGGGGCCTCATGGATTATAAGACCTTAAGGTTTTTCTTGTGGAGCCAAAGCTCATACTAATATTGTAATTCCGCTCAGAGCACTTCCTTCAATTACCTTATAAGAAGAATCTTCTGGGTGTATATTTGTGCCAGAAAACAAGTCCACTACAGTAAAATTATGCATGTTCTGGTATTTTTCTTCTAATTTTTGTTATTCTAATAGCTATAAATACCATTTTAGCAAAATAACTGAATTGGCTTTTTCCTCTCCACTGATGGCAATAATTAGACTTTCAAATAATAGAATTAAATTAGTCCAGGTTAAATATTAGGGAAATAAAGCAAAAAGAAGAATTAATGTGATTTCTTTATGCTAAAATGTTAAAATAACTCACTGTCAAGTAATAAAGGAGGATTTTTTTGTGTTCATAAATGATAAAAGATATGGAGAAGGTCAGGTTAGGCATCAGAAAAGAATCCTTGAAAATGAAGGTTATCAGCCAACAAAACACATTATGAAGTGTCCTTCCCAAGAATTGCTAAATGAAATTTTCAAAATATTCATGTAACTCATGTACTCTTTTTCTCACCAAACATACAATAACCTCAAATTAGTATAAACTAATGTCAAAACAGGGAAATTAAGAAATAAATTATATGTCAATATGTTGTAAATTACTAAATTATTAAATCATTTTTCAAAGCATATTTTAAAATGAAACAGAAAACTGAAACAAGCAGTAAACAAACAATATACACATATGCACACACATATACCCAAACACTAAAATGTTTCTATTTTTCTAAAAATATACATAGGAAAAAACTAAAATGTAACACACTAAAATGATCACTGTAATCATTTCTGGATGTTGGAATAAATAATTTTTATTTCTATTGATTTGTTTTACATATTAATTAATTAGGATATTTCAGACTGCAAATAAAAGAAAATTCTTCTGTGTCTTCCTCTCTCTTCCCCTTCCCTGCTCACACTCTCTCTCTCTCAAAAATAAACATTTTTTTAAAAAGAAAATTCAATTCAACTGAACGAAAACATAAGGAAAATGTATCATTTCATATAAAAGGCATTCCATAGGTAGGGAAATAACAGTGTGGTAAATTCCACAGCTGAATGATTTCACCACAGATTGGGTTTTCTTCATTGGGTTACTTTGTCCTCCTCAGCATATTTTTGCTTTTGTTCTTAGGATTGTCCCTTTGTCCGAATAAATGACTGCAGTATCTCAGACCATTTCAAAAAGCAAAAGAGTAAAGAAAAGTATATATATTTTTATAAGCCCTTTATAAAAATGAGGAAAACCTCAGACCCCATGGCCAAAATGGGCCACATGCCCATTTTTAAACTCATTATTGACAAGGAGAATGAAATTTAAAATATTGATCTAAATTAATCAAATGCAACTCCTAGAGCTGGGAAGGGGTCCTAACCTTCTCTTACAGCACATGCCCACCACCACCCCCCCCCAAAAAAAAAGAAAGGAAATGCCCACCCAATACCTGAACATATCAAGTTTTGGTTACCAAGGAATAACATCAAACAAGACCCAACAAATGGAGAGTTATTATATATGCCTAGCATGATTGTGTTATTTTCCTATTGCTGCTATAATAAATAACCACAATCTCAGTGTCTTAAAGGAACACAAATTTATATCTTACAATTCTGTAAGTCAGATATTTAAAATGGGTCTTTAGGGCTACATTCCTTCTGAAGGCTTTAGAAGGGAATCTGTTTCCTTGCCCTTTCCAATGTCTAGAGACTGCCCACATTCCCTGACCCATGGCCCTGCATTACTCTGATCCCTGACACTTGTCACATTTCTTCTCTACCTTTGACACTCCCGACTTCCTTTTATAAGTACCCTGTGATTAATTGGGCCCACCCAGATAATCCAGGATAATTTCCCCATCTCCAGATCCTTTTCCCACGTAAAAGCCCTCTTGTCATACAGGTAATATAGAAGTAGAAGATTGTGGAGATTATAATATGGAAATCTTTGAGGGACTAATGTTCTGTTTTACCACATAAAATTAACATAAAAATATCATACAGTGACTTAACATGGCAAAGATGTCAATTATCTCCAAAACAATATGCAAATTGAATACAATACCTATCAAAATTCCAGGGGGAGTTTTTAGGAAACTGACAAACTTATTTTTAAATGTGTGTGGAATAATAAAAGTCCATACATAGCTACATCAACTCTGAAAAAGGAGGTGAGGGGCACCTGGGTGGCTCAGTCGGTTGAGCGTCTGACTTCAGCTCCTGTCATGGTCTTGCGGTTCGTGGGTTCCAGCCCCACACTGGGCTCACTGCTGTCAGCCTGTCAGCACAGACCTTGCTTCAGATCCTCTGTCCCCCTCTCTGTGCCTGTCCCCTGCTTGAGCTCTCCCAAAAGTAAATATTTAAAAAAGAAAGAAAAAAGAGTAGGAGACTTTCCTTATGCAATATGTAGATATGCTAATAACCTTTGCAACAAACACTATAGCACTGGTGTGGGCATAGGCAACTAGACAATGTTCCAAAATAGAAATTTAAGAAGAAGATAGGAAATTGATTTATAATTAAAGGGCACCACAGACCAGTGGGTAATTATAAAACTGTTTGTTTATAGGTGGTGTAAAGAAGACTAGCTCTACGTGGAGAAAAATAAACCAAGTTGCCTATCCTACATCATATACAAAAGTGAACTCTAAACAGATAAATTATCTGCTGTAAATAAAAGTATTAAATATATGAACACAGATAGACTGCAAATGAGTGCATATCTGAAGACAGAAACAGTACCATCAGTTGGTTACACTGTCAGCAGGCACTTCTAGATAGATATTCAGACTCCCTTCCCCAAAACAGGGAATATGTGTGTGCTTGGAATTCTAAGATGTAGTCCCAGATTTCAGGCCCTAGGAAGCACTGGTTCTGAAACTTGGCTACATGTTGGGATTACCTGGAAATCTTTAAAAGAAATCAATGACTAAATCTCACACTGAGGGAATCTAATTTATGGGATATGAGTGAGGCCTTAGGGTTTTAAAAAGCTCCCAGGTGGTTTTAATATGTAGTGAAATTTGAGAACCACTGAGGTAGAAATGTATTTGAGAGTGAGCCTTCACTTCAAGGTCTACCTTTCCAACATAGCTTCTAACTGTGGGGCGTGGGGGTGGGGTGGGAAGGGCTTGGAGGGATATTCTCAATCTATCACACTGATTTTACATTCTATATTCTATCTTCTCACTCATTTACACATTTGTTCATTCATTCACCTATGGGTCATATACTGTTTAAGGCTTTTTTTTTAAGTCTTTTTTTGAAGCTTATTTATTTATTTTGAGAGAGAGAGAGAGAGAGAAAGAGAGCTCATGCACATGAATGGGGAGAGGCAGAGAGAGAGAGGGAGAGAGAGAGAATACTAAGTAGGCCCCATGCTGTTAGCACAGAGCTGGATGCACATGCAGGGCTCGAATTCATTAACCCTGAGATCATGACCTGAACCAAAACTAAGAGACGCTTAACTGACTGAGCCACCCAGGTGCCCCAAGGCTTTTTGGATTCAGACTAAGACAAAACATAAACACTCTTAGCTGTTCTTTATGGAAAGAGAACAGACATTAAACAATATCCCACAAATAAACATTTAATTACAAAGTAGTATTCCAAATAATTTTGCTTGGATACAGATAAGGAAAAAGGAATCAAAATATTTAAAAACCAAAAGCAAAATGTTGGGGTGCCTGAGTGGCTAAGCCAGTTAAGCATCTGACTCTTGATTTGGGCTCAGGTCATGATTTTGCAGTTGGTGGATGGAGCCCTGCATGGGGCTCTATGCTGACGGCTTGGCGCCTGCTTGGGATTCTCTCTCTTCCTCTCTTTCTGTTCCTCTCCCGTTAATGCTCTTTCTCTCTCTCAAAATAAATAAGCATTTTAAAAAAAAAAGCATTTAAAAATGAGCTAAATCTAATTGAGAAATGACAAAAGAAAAATATACATTACACCAATAGTGGCAAGTAATACCTAGAATGCCATCTATTGTTTATCATCTACATTACAAGGGATACAAGTGAAGATATGCTGGTAATTATTAAAAACCAGCTTTCCAAGTTAAAAAGAAAAAAGATTATGATTTGTAGTGTTTGTGAATATCCCTCCTGTAAATACTCTCACCGTGGCCAATTCCAAACTACCAACATGGTATCAGTGGATGTGGAGTTGGAAAGACATGCACACAGGTGGTTCTCATGAGCTGGTGCAAGCTAGCTCTAGCATACCATCAGATACATAATAATATTCAAATAAATTATAACTAAAAATAATGCCAATGAATATATGTTTAATGACTTCTGGTTTTGTTTTCTTCTTTTCTGTTCTTTCTCTGTTTTATCTGAATCACTATTCTTGAAAGGACTAGTTGTAAAAGGAGGTTTGTGTTTTATAGATGAATTCTTGTTAATTTGATGTCAGTTTGACTGGATCATAGAATGCCCACATATCTGGCTAAGCAGTATCTCTAGGTGTGTCTGTGAGGTTGTTTCCAAAAGAGATCAGCATTTGAACTGGTGAACTGAGTAAAGCAGATGGGCCTTCCCAACAGGAGTGGACATCATTTAATCTGTTGAGAGCCTAAATAGAACAAAAAGGCAGAGGAAGGTTGAGTTTGCTCTCTGCCTGCCTGCTTGAGCTGAGAAACCAATTTTCTTCTTCTGCCCTGGACATCTCTGGTTCTCAGGCCTTCAGACATGGACTGGAATCTATACATTGATTCTCTGTTTCTCAGGCCTTTGAACTACCACTAGCAGTGGGTTTCCTGTGTCTCCAGCTTGCAAACAACATGTGGTGGGACTCTTCAACCTCCATAACTATGTGAGCCAATCATTATAATAAAATATAATAGTATATATATATATTATATACTCTATGTATGCATATATATTATATACTATATATATTATATACTATATACTATATATATATATACTATATACTATACTATATACTATATGCTAAATATATATACTATATATTATATATTATATACTATATATACTATATACTATTATATACTATACTATTATATACTAGTATATACTATATACTGTATACTATATACTGTATACTATTATATACTATTATATATTATATACTATATTATATATATACTATATACTTTATATATACTGTGTACTATACCCTATACTATAGTATATATACTATATACTATATATACTATATACTATATACTATATACTATATACTATATACTATATACTACAGTATATATCCTATACTATATATACTATATATTATATATTATATACCATATTATATATTATATACTGTATCACATACTATATACTATATTATATACTATATATTATATACTGTATATATATACATATATATGTATATGTATGTGTATATATATATGTATGTATGTATATGTATATACATGTATATGTATATGTATGTGTATATATATATACACACATATATATTTAGGTGTGTCTATATATACAGTATATAATATATATGTGTATATATGCAATATATACATATTCAGTTTCCCTGGAAAACCCTGACTAATATGTTATCTTTCATCTCTTTCTCTGCACTGCTCTCATTAACTTCTAGAGTTTTGCAACAGCATGAAATTCTACCTCTGATCTCCCCTACTCTCTCTTCTTATGTCACTGTTTAGTGTCCTATATCTTCCAGCAGTGTCTTTGGCTGAGAAACTAGTGATGATGTTCAAAGTTAAAAGACTAACTTCCATTCCAGTAATATTTACTGAGCATTTGCCATATGCCAGGTATTGTTCTAGCAAGCATTAACTCAAGCCATAAACTCCATAAAATCCTCATAGCAACACTATAAGGTAGGAATTGCTAACATCTCCAGCTGTAGAAAGAAATGAGGACTAAACCAAATTTCCTAAGGTCATTCCAATATTCCACATGATGGAGCAAGCAGTCTGGCTCCAGACTCTATGCTCTTAGCTACCATGAAAAATAGCCCCTAGATCACAGGTTTTAAGTAATTAGTGAAGGCTTTACAAAAGAAGTGTGTATTCAGTGTGCCACACTGGTTTAGAAGCATCAATGTTATTTCTTTTAAATTCCTTTAAATTACTTCACTACTTGCCCAATTAATACAACTCCATTAGCTACCCGTGTGTGTATTTAGACTCGGAAGATGTTGATTATCTCCATTCCTTCTTTTCCACATCTCATCTCTACACCTTTCACGTTTCTTATTGCTTTCCCACCCTGTTTTTCTAAACACTAGTTTTTTTAATCTTATTTTCCTAAATTTTATTTGAGTGATGGGTCTCCTATGCTATAATTTACTAATATCTAATAACACAGTCCGAAAATTAAAATACATTATCCACAGAGAGTGCACCATACTTTTTTTCAGTAAAAGCTGTTTTTATTAATAATAGTAATGAAATTACTAATAAATAGTAATAAGTAACAGTAATACAAACAGAGAGCTAGGAGGCCCTAGGCAAAAATCATATGTAAGACAGCCATTCTTCTACTCAGCCAATGCTTACATCTTTTGGCATAATCTAAACAATTTGCCTTTGTCAGACTCATTTACACCCACACATTCCAAAATGGATACAAAAGACTTACTACTTTATTAACAATCATAGGTAAATCGATTTTTTGATTATCTGTGTTCCTTATAAATTGCATCATCAATTCCTCCACACTTGACCTTAGCCAAAAGGCCGAGAAGCGGTAATTCCTCCAGTTTAGTAACCCAATCCTGACAGTTGGCCAAAACAAAGTATAGCCACTGTGTAGCCACACACCCAAATCAAAGCACTGCTGAGTTCTGCTGGTCTAACCTGTTTATGGTCAACTGGACTTGCTCTCGCCCGACTCCCTTTCCAGCAGTGGTTCTGACCTCAATAAGAAATACCTTTATATTACACACACACACACACACACACACACACACACACATAAGTAAAAGTATTTCTTACTGTGTGTATGTGTGTGTGTATATATATGTGTGTGTGTGTGCGTGTGTGTACACATGTAACCAAAAGTTTTATTATGTAAATGATCTTTGATATTCTCTATTCATATATTTAATATATTTGTATTTTTCTTCAGTTGCTAATCCTGACTCACCAAATGACTTCATGACTCATTAATAAGTTACAACTCATACTCTGAAATTCACTGCCTTAGAACAGTGATGCCTCTGCTCCAAAATGAAGTTCAAACTCCTTAACATAGCAGTAGAAGGCTCTTCATGATCTGTCTTCCTTTTCTCTCTAGCTTTATCTCTCACCACTTCCCCTTTGAATGCTAAACTCCAGGGCTATGGAGCTACTTGTATTTTCCAGGAAGCCTGATGTCTCTCAAAATCTTTACACAGTCTACATGGCGTACTGTTCACCCTTGTATCTCAAGTTTGACATTGTGGCTGGCATCTACTAGGCAGTCAATAAACACTAGTTGGATGAGTAAATGAATGAATAAATGAATAAATGGTAAAAATTCTATCAAAATCTATTTAAAGAATATCTTTTGACAACAAAATCCCATCGATTTCACTCTGAAAATCCACACCTAGGCTACAGAAAGCAGAAAAAGCACTCAATATCCTAGAAGTTTATTACGGAAAAATGTAATTTCTGAAAAATCAGAGCAAACAGTTTCGTAAAAGCTTACTTACTCAGGAAATTTCACCCATTAAATTTGGATCAGCTTGGTTTTTGTCACAACAAATCAAGCAGATAAATAAAGTTGATTGTATATAAAATTCTGTACCCTTCTGGGTATAACGATGACTTGGAAGAAAATAATGGCGTAAGTCCTGGTTACTGTAGTAACTGCCTCTATGGTAAAATAGGTAATCAAAGAGGTGTATTTAGCCATTCTATTTGCTAATGAAAAGTGCTCAATGGTCTCTCACCTTTGGTCAAAAGAATCTATCCCATGTTCATCAGAAGCAAAAGTGTAACACAGCAATGGTATATTATAAAACAGCCTCAAACTCCCTTGTGCATATGTACCACATAGGTCGTAGGCCCAGGATGGGGGTCTGAGACAGTTTCTAACAAGGTTCCAGGTGCTGCTGCTGCTGGTGGTCCATGGAGCAGATTCTAAACAGCAAGGAAAGTACACAGTATATTGAAGACTTTCTATTTTGCTGTTAGGGAATGCTCTTTCCTGGCCCATTTTTGTTACCAAGGTAACTGGGCCATGAGAGGTGGGTCCTACCACCTCTTGACCTAATGACCTCTTATGCCTGGCAGAACTGTTTTAGCAAAGAAGCAGCGTCTCCTTTCCTTAGGCTCTTTCCAGACACTTAGCTCCTTTTCCCTTTTCAAATTAAAGGAATCAGTACAGTTTACCCCCAAATAAAGTTCCTTCTAGTTACCAGTGAAGCAGCCACTTTTTATTTACCCCTTTATTTCAGGAACTTAAAAAAAAAACAAGCAAACAAACAAAAAAACCCTTCGATTGTCTGTAATACTCTACCATTGCTACTACCTAGAGCTGAAAACATGTTGAAAAGATGTATGAAAACCAAGCAGTACCCAAATAGCTCAGTATACAATTTTGACTTGTATGCTTCTCTCTGAATAATTTTTTTCTGTTAGAGATTTCCTTAAAGTTTTTAATGGAAGATAATAAAATTCCATTCTCATATAGTCAGTTTCCCATCTGTCAGTAACATCTGTAAGTCAAGATTTTCTGACAATATTAGAAAAATGTGGATGTTTTTCCCCAGCTCTCTTCCTTTTTAAAAGTTTTTTTTTCTTTTCCTTTTTACTATATACCTTTCTCCAGGAAGAGAGGAAATGGGTGTAAGTGTACAGAGTTGCTTTAAAAACAGAAAAAGTCTTTCTTTGACATGTTTACTACAAGAAAGGCCTTTGAAAATGAAGTCTGACAAGGATAAAAAGCAAAGGCAATTGAAATAACTAACCAAGATTCATGCTTAGCTGACTTGAAATGTTCATCATTGTTATTGAAATAACTTCGCAAATATATTACAGAGAACTGTTCTTCCAAAAATTTGAGAATTTCACAGATAGTTTAAGAGACATAAATTAGTCAGTTAACCTCTCTGGATTCCATGCAAACCTAGTGCATTTTGCAGCCTCTAGGAATTTCCTAAAGAAGAAGCCAAAACTATATTTTATCTCAGGCCAATCCTGCCAGGCAAATGCACTGCCTTTTCTCTCCAACTCTGTCGAAGGAGTGGCCCCATATAAACCCATGGGTCACATGAACCCACCTATTCCTCCTAGCCCTTTGCTGACATTTGGGCCCAAAGTCTAAGCCAGTCAAATTCCTTCTCTTTGGACTAAGACATAGGAAACAGAATAAGGACTGTGAGATGAAGCCAATAGATATATAGAAAAGTCATGAGTGAGAGTGGGGGCCACAAGGGTTATGAGAAAGTAGAAAATCTAAAGACAAACAAATATGACAGGGATAAAATGAGCATAAGAGTTCTCCTGGCTTCTTTCTCTCCTCTACCCTTTTCTCTTTAACTCAAAGACATGCCTGCTGGATGGTTCTCTCTATGGGCTGTTTTATTAACCAGATTGTATGTAATAATTGGGGTCACATATCAGGATGGGATATTTGCATAAATAAGACTGAGATTTAAAGACAGAGAGGGAGAGGGTAGGAGGCGGAGGGAGATGGATAGAGAAGGAATAGAAATAGGGAGACCTGAGAAAAGACTGATGAGGATGAATAGAAAGAAGTAGGTAGTAAGAATGCCCACAGGTAACTGAAGCATATGTTCTTAACCAAGGGAGGCTTCCTTGGGATGGGATAGGGAAGTTGAGAGACCTTGACATCCTGCATTACAAGATGAGGGCACAAGTCAGTGATAGCTTTTGAATTAATATCACTGAGGCAGCAGTACAGTCTGGGGTGTTCTGAAAAGACACACGATCTTTGCAAGGTGAAAAGAGTTTTGTGGGGCACTACTACGTGTAATATTAAAGACCTGAATGAAATGGAAGAGAGGGGTTTCAAGAAATAATTTTGTGAGTAATGAACTAAAATCTTCGAAAATTTCTTTGATCAAAATTATTTTACATTAGTGTTGGTCACTGACTAAGTCTCTTTGCATGTGACACTGTACCAAGCCTGAGCCACCTGGAGCCCTAGGATTTATTCAGATTTCCAAGAGTAGAAAGCAGAAAGGGAAAGATATGTAATGGTAAAAAGATTGACCAAACCAAACGATTGTACACCATGGTAGTACAAAGCAATCAGACTTCATAAGCAAGTTTTTGTCCACTGGTGGACTGGAGCAAAGTCACATTCATGGCTGAGCCCTGGAGATTCATGAATTCTTCATGCTGAACTCCACATAGCTGCTGCTTTGGATCCCACTTCAGTTTTCATGAGACCTACCTGCTACTGTCCCTAAATTCAAAGGAGATCCCTCTATTCTTTACTACAAAATAGGCTTGCCGTAACTCCAATTATTTGAGGTAAATTGAATCTTCATTCCTTGCACCCAAAAAAAGCAAAAATATATACAAAAGATAAATATAATCTCATTCTTCCGCATGTTGCAAAAATAAATACAACTGATTCCTTAAAAGTCTCAAATATTAGTACAATGACGAATAAGGTGATATACTTTAATGCATCCAAAAATATTTATTGAGAAGCTACTAGGTGATACTGAGAACTATTACCGTGCAATTAACTAAATGATGGATAAACAAGAGAGATGAAGTCTTTGACTTTATGGAGCTTACCTTCTAATGCAGAAGACCAAAAACAGGCAAATAGATTGTGTCTTCAAAGTCATAAAATTCACATGTATTATTTCCTGAACACTGAAAATCTAATTTGAATAATGTGTTCATTGAATAGACCAGCTATTTTCGCATCTTGCAAACACCATGTGAAGATCTATATTTTACACCTAATGATTCTATTTATAGGTAATATAAAATTTTAACCGGATCTTGCCCAGAGTGATGTTTTATGTCATTAAGTCTTCATTTAATTCATTTTAAGCATTAGACCAGTGCTAATTGTCAAAGCTCCATCACTCTGATTTTTTTTTTTTAAAGTAAAACTGTTCTTCTTCAGAATCCACTGAAGAAATCACTGCTTGGATTAGGTCTATATTGATACTTGGATTTGATTTTGACTCAATAAAATTCCTTTTCATAAAAAATAAATCCCTTATTGTTTGTAGATATTGCAGTAGAGGAAAAGTTTTAAAAAGCCACACATGTTGCTCTATCTGTAGAATAACCTGACAGTACTTCTAAAGCTGAGTCAATATGGACTTCTGGGAATATGTGTTGTGTGTTAGGGCTCCAAACTTTAGTACACAGGTGGGCAGAACCACTGAGAGTAAATGTGCAGGAGTCTGTTCTCGTGAAAGTTTCTGAGGAAAAGACCAGAACAACTTTTTATTTCAGAAATTTGTCCTCCAGATCCCAGAAACTAGCATATGAGGTCTATGTAGGCAAAACTGTGCACAAATGGGGCAGAAACAGGTGATGAAACACAACACGCTGCAGAAAGAGAAACCGTGCCCTATGCCAGTATAGCAGGACGTGTCTGTATTAATACTAGTGTGGCAACACTGTGCCTATGGTCTGCAGTGTCCTAGAAAGACACATGGGTCTTGCAAGGAATTACAAAATCTGTATCAGCCCCAACAAGTCTTTTACCACTTAAGCCTCTTTTCAGGATATATTATTGCTTCTGAAATGAATGAAAGTAAGTACTCTTTTCTGTGTTTAGACTACAAATGACTAGTTTGACTTTTCATTGAATATAGAAGTAAATATTTTCATGGTAATTATTCAAGACTTTATTAACAAAACTAAGTTATATGTGGATGGGACTATTTATAGTTGTTTTATATAAGTGCATATCATATGTCGTTGAGAAATTAATTCTGTAATTACAGTTTTTTTAAACTCTATCATCCTTATTGTCTATAAACCAAATTAAAATAAAATTTACATTTTATTTTATTTTATTTTATTTTATCTTAATTTTTTTTTTATTTTTTTGAGAGTGAGAGAGAACACAAGCAGGGGGTAGGCAGAGAGAGAGGAAGAGAGAAATCCCAAGCAGGCTCCGCACCATCAGCACAAAGCCCGATGCAGGGCTCCACCTCAACAACTATGAGATCATGACCTGAGCCCGAAATCAAGGGTCAGATGCTTAACCAATTCAGTCACCCAGGTGCCACCCTAACATTTAAATAGTAATAATTTGCAGCCGTAAGTCACAATTAGCTTCCTTTCTTTGGGTGCCCACTAAGTGCTGGGTCCTTCACATAAAGGGTCGTTCACTCTCACAGCAGCCCTATAAAGTATGCATACGTTTCCCAAATTTCCAGATGAAGAAGCTACAGCAAGGAGAAATAAAATAATTGTCCCAGTATGAAACACTGTGTTTGTCAACCTGCAAATAACACTGCAGATATTAAATGCATCTCAATTATACAAAGAAGAGATTTTTTAAAAAATTTTTTATACATGTATTGAAAGAGACTTTCAACCTTGTTTCAAGTTTTATAGGTGAAAGGTTTTATAGGTGGAAATGTGTAAATATTGTATACTTCATACTGAAATACAATGGGAAATCGTAAGAACTGAATATGCATTAATATTTTTGATAAAATATGGTATGATGTAAATCTTGCATTTTGATGTAATGTATGCTGCTACATTGTCCACTGGGGGGCAACATCAGACATTATTTTATAACTTCTCGGCTTATAACACCTTATAACATCTCCTAATAGGAGCAGATGGAATGCAAGGAAATGTAGTTAATAGTACAGTAACTTGTGAGTCATAAATGGTGCGACAGGATTAAAACCCAGTATTGTCCACACTAAGGACCTACTCATTTTGATTTATATTAATTTTTTTATAATTTTTTAATGTTTATTTATTTTTGACACACAGAGAGAGGCAGCATGAGCAGGGCAGGGGCAGAGAGAGAGGGAGACACAGGATCCGAAGCAGCCTCCAGGCTCTGAGCTGTCAGCACAGAGTGGGACGCGGGGCTCGAACATATGAACCGCGAGATCGTGACCTGAGCCTAAGTCGGTCACCTGAGCGACCTAGGCGCCCCTGAACCAAACTGTCTTTTTACCTCTTATTTCTCCTGTGTTATAAGAACACATTACATTTTAAGGAGAATTCCACTAGTCCTTAATAATCTACAATCTTTCTGGTACTATACGCGATGTATTTCTCAGAAACAGCCACAAGAAGAACAAATTTTGTCTTGCCTAGATAGATAAGAACAATAAACACTTGAGTACTTAAAAATTAATAATTAGAAATCAATCTTCAGGGGCGCCTAGGCGGCTCAGTTGGTTAAGCGTCTAAGTTTCCGACTCCTGATTTCAGCTCAGGTCATGATCTCACCTTTCATGAGATCGACCCCTCTGGCTCCTTGCTAACAGCTCACAGAGCCTGTTTCAGATTCTCTCTCTCCCTTACTCTCTGCCCCTCCCTCGCTCACACTTTCTCAAAATAAATAAACTTAAAAAAAAATGAAATCAATACTTAATTTTAAAGCAGGAATCAAAACAACAAAATTATCTGTGGATACACATTTGAGTTGAGATAGGGAGTTTTAAAGAAAATGTGAACCTCTAGCTCCAGGACCATCTTTCATACTACCTGAAAAAGATAGTCCAAGAATGAAGCTGCAAAACAGAAGGAAGTGAGGCTGGGCACAGAGAGGAAGGATGGTGGGCCTCCGGAGTCACTGTCAGAGGACCTAGATCCAGCTGTGCCAGAAGCTAACCCTAATCCTGAGTTTTTCAGTTCCACGAGACAGAATACCTCCCCCCCCCCACCCCCCGCCGCCCGCTCCTTTTCTTAAGTTAAAGATGGGCTTCTCTAGTTGCAAACAAGAATTCATAATAAACCAACCACTGGCCAAAGAACATGCTAAGCTCTATTTTAGAAAAGCAAATGAAAAAGGGATTTTTTTTTATGCCTCTTAAGTGCCCAATGAATTTTTCCAAGTTTTGTCATTGCCAAATCCTTTTGTGTCCCTTTTTAAAAAAAGTTTATTTGTTGATTTTGAGCATGTGAATGGGGGGAGGGGCAGAGAGAGAGGGAGAAAGAGAATCCCAAGCAGGATCTGCACTGTCAGCGCAGAGCCCCACGACAGGGCTCGATCTCACAAATTGCAAGATCATGACCTGAGCTGAAGTCAAGAGTCAGATGATTAACCGACTGGGCCACCCAGGCATCCCTTCTGTGTCCTTATTTTAACCATGAAATGCTGTTGTCTCTACGTAGAGACGCATACAAATCCCACTGCTTTTACTACCACCCTGCAGCCTTCCAAGAAAACTTAGTGAATTTCTTGACCATGGTATCTTTTCTTCTTAAAGTGTGCCCATAATTGATTTTAGAGAAGATCACCCAGAGGTTAGCCTTGGCACATTTTTTCATTTGAGTTCCAAACTACCATTGGGTCTCTCTTTGATTTCTTTCTTTTATTTTTCTTAGTGAGTCTACTCTTTGTCAAGAGCTTTCATCATTCCCATTAAAAGGTTTTTAAAAAGCCCCATAATACTGTTGATTTTACATCAGTTTCACCATATTTAAATTTCCTCCAGAAACTCTGAAGTTTCTGAAATGCTATAGGAAAAGAGAAAATTATTATAACATGTGTAAGTGATGTTTTCTAATCACCAATCAAATAATGAAATAGTTCCAGTCTAATCCCTCTGCTCTGAGCTGGCCCCCCTAATTAAGATCTTTTCACCACATAATGTTCAACAATTTCCTTTAATAACCTATTTCACGATTTATCAAGCTGAAATCTCTAAAAACTCACCTGAATTTCTGTGTTGTGTACAGTGAGCGTTCGTTTTTTTCTCACCCTCCCTCCTTCCAGTTCTTTCTTCCAGTAAAATCCTTTTTTACAAATATGAAATGTTATGCAAAACCCCATTTATTAACAAGAGAGAAGGGGGCTATTTTGATAAAGCCTGGGAACCCGCCTGTTCCATACACACTGACACCAGCAACCATGGCTCTGGGTAACATGCACTGAAAACCTTGCTGTGGGGTGTGCTAAGTTTCAGGGGCACCCGGGGGCTCAGTCAGTTAAGCGTCCGAGTTTTGCCCCCATCATGATCTCATAGTTTGTGAGTTCAAACCCTGCCTTGGGCTCTGTGCTGACAGCGCGGAGCCTGGAGCCTACTTCAGATTCCATGTCTCTCTCTCTCTCTCTCTCTCTCTTTCTCTCTCTCTCCCCCTCTCTCTCTCTGCCCCTCCCCTGCTCACAGTCGGCCAGTCTCTCTAAAATAAATAGACATTGAAAAAAATTTTTTTAATTTAAAAATGTTAAATTAGAGTTTCATTCTCCAAGTGAGAGAATAATTCTTTTTGTCTTTCATCTTACATCAGCCCAACATTTTAATCATTTTTGACTTCTTTCTAAATCCACCATTAAGACTCCAAAAAAGTGTATGGCTTTAGTAAAGACGTGGCTGGGTACAATGGGAGAACTGTCTCAGAGTTCCATGTTGGATTCCATTTTATGCAGCTTACTTTTGCATTTTCCAAGCATTCTAATTCCGATTGCTTTTTTTTTATACAGCATAGGTGGCAGGCACTGTGCTATTTAAGCACTTTACATCCATTATTTCTTTTCACCTTCACAATAGCCCAAGCCTTGGTGCTGTCAACATTTACCCTACGTCAGTGGTTCTCAACCTTGGCTACAAATTATATGATTCAGGAACTTCTGAAAATCCAGTACCTAGGTATCACATTCAGCCCAATTAAATCAGAATCTCTAAGGGGTAGGAACAGTCATCATTTTAAGAACTCCTCCAAGTGATTCCATCTGTTGGCAAGATTGAGAATCACTGCTCTAATAGGAATTTTCCTATCAGCTACTGAAAAAATTAATTTTCACATTTTTTTTTTTTTTTTTTTACCTAAGCAAGTAGTCTTCAAATGTAGTAAGTGTATGTGAAAGTACACTTCTCCCAGTGAGGCTGCCATTACTTAGGGTATTTTTGGAACTCCTTTTTTGTAATTGCTTTTAGTCAATTTGCCAGTCATCATTAGAAAATTCTTTTCAGTGCCCACAACAGGATTGCAGGGAGATACATAGAGCTCTGGGTGCACACTTCCCCTGGCTGTGACTACACCCCCCAGCAGGATGAAAGCCAGCAGAGAGACCTGTGGGCTCCTGGCAAGGCCATCAAGGCCTCCCCATCTCAATTTATTAATGCTGAGAGCCATAAAGGAGGCTAAGATTAGAACTGATTTTCCAACTCCTTCTGGAAAGACTTTAGAATTAATCCCTTCATGTTTTAAGTTCTCTTTTATCTCAGTCACCATGAGTCCTATTCTCCTAGACCATCCCTTGCCCCTGGACCCAATCTAGATTCTTGATATCCCCATTATGACCCAAGGTCCCATTCCCTAACACCCCCCCCCCCCCGCTTTCTCCATAGTGCACTCTGGATCTCTGATATCAAAGAAATCCCCTGCCTCGCCCATGTTTTCTTTGAATGGCACCTTCGCCTTCTTGCTCTAAGTGAAACCTGGCAGTTCCACAAGGACACAGCTTTCTCTACACTTAGAATATTCCAGTGCACACAGCAGATATTCAGAGGATGCTGAATACAAGAATGACTCATAGTACTATTAATAATAATTTAGACCCTGGGCAGAGAGACAAAGTAAGGTGAGAGGATGGTGGATGCTAATTAGATATCCATGTGTAAATGCCTACTTTACAGATAAGAGAGATTATGTCTTACAATAATTAGATAATTAGATACTGGTTTCAGAATTATCACCAACAAAAGGAGAGTCCTGATTGTAGCCTCTATGCAGAAATGAACAATGGAAGAAAAGAGATTGCATACCAGGCTTCAGGTGACACACACTCAAAAAATGAGAGAAAGTATGAGAATCACTGAAGGGAAGAATATAGAGAAAAAGACTGATATATAGAAAACAAAGTAAGAAGGAAAAAGAGAAGCTTATGGACACCTAGAGAAGAGAGAATAGTGTTCTGGAGCATTGTTCAGAAGCAAAATCTACTGTACTGAATTTAGTTGAAAAAAATTTCCCCATACTGTCAGTAAATTTGGAGGAACATTTAGATATTTCGAAGAAATATATTAAAGAACAAAAAAAGAGACAAAATGAGGAAAAACAGCCAGCAGATAAGGATAGATAAATTCTGTGGTGCAAGAACACAAAAGGCAAGTTCACTGCTGAAGTTGAACCAAACAGATTGGTGACTAGAATGCACACAGAACTTCCAAGGCCTGACTCCTAATTGCTAAGACAATAAAACCCCATCCTCACATTAGTGATTAAAAAAAATCATAAGCAAATGCTATTTACTATTCTTGGGGGAAGTGAATCTCTACTCCTACCAGCTCCATGTTGGAAGTTCTGGGGAGTAGTGTGGGAACAAATCAACTGTTGATCACAGAGAGTTGGCATTCGGATGGTAATGCCAGATATACAGAAGGATTGAACATACACTTTCCTCAATGCTGAGCAAACTCAGATGCTGAATTAAGATCTTCTCAATTGAGTGTAAATCATATAAATAAACTAAATATTTATGGATATAATTTGTTGCACCTGTCATTTATGGTGTCACCACTGTACAAATGGAAACTCAAAGTTTTGCTCAGTGGTATGCTGGAAGACAACTGTATGGTTTTGAGTTTGGGGGTTTTTTCTTTAAAAAATAAACTGATCTGCAGCTGCTGATGTCCACAGTGTAAATACTCCTACCATGACTGACTTCTTCTTTTTTTTTTTTAATGTTTATTTATTTTTGAGAGAGAGAGACAGACCGTGAACAGGGGAGGGGCAGAGAGAAAGACACAGCAGCAGGCTCCAGGCTCTGTGCTGTCAGAACAGAGCCCGGCATGGGGCTCAAACCCATGAACTGTGGTGAGATCATGACCTGAGCTGAAGTTGGATGCTTAACCGACTGAGCCATCCATGAGCTCCACCATGGCTGATTTCAAGCCAACAATATGATGTCCCTGAATGGGGAACTGAGTAAAGATGAACACAATGGTCTCTGTAAGTCAGTGCAAGCTGGCTCCAGAGAGTCAGATGTAATTAGTTTGGACTGGGGCCTGCACAGATCATTTTCAAAGTCTCTCAGGAGGTTCTCTAGGCAGCCAAGTCTGAAAATCATTACTTATAGTGGTGCTTCTCAAATTTCCATGTGCTTATGAATCACCTGGAGATCTTGTCCAAATGCAGGCTTTGACTCAGTAGGTAACATTGGTCCCTAGCAAGGGAGATAAGTGGACTAAAGAAGAAAAAAACAGTCATTTATAGCTCTACCTTTGTCAGAAATGTTTGAGAGGGAGGCTTTGAGAAGTCACAAACTGGAGGTTCATGAATTATTCGTGGCCAAACCCACAGAGAGGTTTTCTTTTACACAATTCTACTTTTAAATTTGAATTATATGCCAAGATCATAACATTCCATATTCCCAGCTTCTCTGAAAAAAAAAAAAAAAGGCAGTAACTACAACAACCACCAAAGAAGATCTGACACCCCTGCCTGCAGGGATCCTGCCCGCTTTAGGTGAGGTAGCAGACTTCCTTCTCCACTGTTTCCTCCTAGTGGTCTCTGCTGTTCCATTTATGTTTCCTATTTCACTTCTGAAGGAATTTGAGGGGTATTCATATTTTAGGTGTAGTATAACTGATAATATACCTTTTCTTCCCCATTTGCACTAGCCTACTCTTCTGTCTCATTTCTCACCATTGCTCACATATAAACTATATTCTTGAAATGGCTTACACAGCATTCCTGGAATTCATCACCTTTTCCTTTCCTCCAAACTTTGGATTGACCCCTGTTCCTAGAACACACTCCAACCTTCTTCCTCTGCTAGGAACAATCTGAATCATTCCTCAATATCTAGCTCAAAAGTCCTTGGTAAAGCCTTCCTGACTTCTGTGCTCTTGCAGCAGAATGGATCCTCTTCTATTAAATCCTGTATTTGCTTATTCTGGGATATTTCATATTCTCTGAGGCCCCAAAAGTCATTAGATAAGCTTTGTTCATTTTTTGTATTACCAAGGTAAAATGCTTTGCCATAAAGAAGATCCTCAATAGCTTTATGGAATAATAGACTGTGAATTAACTTTGAACTATTAGATTACATTCCCTTGAAAGCTCTTTTGTTAATTTATCAAAGGAGTGTTGCAATTATTATCCTATCCCATAAAGGACAGGTTAAATCTGTTTGCATCACTTTCTCCAGAAACTCTGCAAGCTCTCTTCTTTCCCCTGAACTTCAATTTTGGTGTTACTTACTTGATTTATAAGAATATTTATTCTGTAAATCTTGTCTCAGATAAACATAAGCCACCTAAAATCAAACAATCCTTAATAGAATTAATACCTTATACTTTCATGGAATAATAAATTGCTTCAAAGCACTTTTACTAACACATTTATCCCCCACTAACCTGTAAAATACATACCCAATGTATTACTCTTTTTCAGCATTTAGAAGCTAAAGTGAAATGTCCTTCACGAACGGGGAAGCAAGGAAAACAGAAAGTTTAAGAAAAATCTTTGCAGCGCCCACCTAAGTCCTCTGAAAGGAAGATCCACCCTATAATCTTTCCCAGGCTTGATTTCCTAGGATGGCTAGGGGCTAAACATCTGCTTTATTCCACTTCCAAGCTCCCAGAATTCCTAATATTTTATTGAGAAACTGAGGCTCAGATGTGTTGAATCAACATGTATCAGAGCCAAAGTAGTAATCCAGGTCTTTGAATTCCCAGTATAACATCCCACTTTTCTTAACTATGTTTACCTTTACAAACAGAGCTATAATCATCCAGCAATACATATATGCTTCATAAATCTGTCTTCACAAACATGCAGAAATGAAAACTCCTGTACCATTGCCTCAAAAAATAAGTTATATATGATGACCAAAAGTTTACCCATTAATGTGGCGGAGTTAGTTGCACCAAGCAACTTTAAAATGCCCAAGGACAATGATTTCATCAGAGTGCATACGAAAGGCTATAACCCATAAGTCAGTTTGCAAATTCCTGCACTGTGTCACCCTCAAGTGGATGCTATGTTCTCTAATGTTTAATTTAGTTTTGGGGAATATTTACATTACAGATGAGGTGGGAATCAAAGATTTTAGCCTCTTGACCCACGAATGATAAAATCCAATGCAAATTAATGGGGGAAAAAAGCTATGCCAGGGAAAGAAAATCTCAAATTGTTAATGTAGGATGAAATGAACACCCGCAGTGAGATTTAAAGAAAGTAGCAAAGGAGTGGAAATGACAGGGTTTAAAGGCATAATGATCCATTTCTCTCACATTCTCTCTGTATTTCCAACCACTTTCTAAGAATTTTGATGAGGCCTCAAGGATGCACCCATCCATGACAGTCGGGTACAACACAACCTGTGCTTCCTCCCCAAGGCACACCAAGAACACTGGTGACAATAGAAGACAATATTGCTTACGGATTACAAGGATGCTCTAAAGCTGTGTCTCTGGAAAGACTGAATCATTTAGGGAAGTGAAGTGTCTATTTTTTTCTCAACCTCAACATACTGCTCCCAGTTCAATGACTCTGAATGGCTTTTCTGCCATTTCCACTCCCCTTTTAAGGAAGGAGGACAAATCGGTGTCTCCTTCATTATCAGTCAGCAGGGGGTATGTTATGTTTTCTGTGTTCTTTCTCTCTGCTTGACTGTTAATACAATCTTTAAAAAGAAGGACTATTCCAATATATATATATATATATATATATATATATATATATATATATATATAGTTTAAATCCTCATATAAGAGTTAGATCTACAAATACCTGTTTGGAAGCCACAGAGGCAACTGTGGAGTGAGCCTAGAGGTATGCAGGAAGAGCGGATATCGAGACTTTTATTATGTGAAATATTTTTATCTTACTTTTATTGGAAATAGGGAAAATCCTGGTAATTATGGAAAAAGGAGTTGAAATAACAGGAGAGAGGTGCAACTCCCCACCTCACTGCCTTGTACGTTTCCTAGGCATTTTCCTAACTATGTCTTTAAGCGACAAGGAAAAGAAACGTTGGGCTGAATTAAAAGTGGCAAAAAAACTTCTCTCCAAGTGAGCACAAGTGAGGAAGTTCTAAGAAGGAGCACTGGATTCATTTGGTAGAGACAGAAATGTAAGGAATAGAGGGGGCGGGAAGAGTCCCTTGGCAGACTGGGGTTTAGAGAAGAAGGTGCGCTCGCGGACTCACCCCCCAGCCAGGTGTCAGAGATGTTCTGTAGCATGGTGACCGGGATGCAGAAGAAGGCGATGAGCAGGTCGCTGAGCGCCAAGGAGCAGATGAAGATGTTCGTGACGGTGCGCATTGCCTTGCTGCGGGTCACCACATAGATCACCAGCGCGTTGCCAAAGAGCGCTAGGGCAAATATGAACACGCTGGTGAGCACGAAGGCCAGCTTGGCGCGCCCCGGCAGCTCCGGGGTGTAGACAAGCGGCCGCAGCCCGTAGCGCGCGATGAACTGCTCGCGCGTCAGGTTATGGTCCCGTAGCAGCCTGGAGAACTGCTCTCGGGTGATGTTGAGAGACTGCATGCCGCGCGCTGCCCGAGCGCCAGGCACAGCCAGCTACCCCGGGCGAGCACCGCTGCGCGGCGGGGCGGGGGCTGCGAGGGGACAGGGCTGGCGGCCGCCTCCCACCCTCGCAGGTCCAGACAGCCGTCTGGCGCGCTGACGGGCTCCCGATTGCACCCCGGCAGGTTCGAGAAGGAAAGCAGCGAGGGATCAGAACCACAATGAAGAGGCGGGAAGCCAAAGCATGGGAGGCTATCCCGTTGACCAAAACTGTTCGCAGTTCAAAGAAAGTTCTCTTGGTCCTCTCAAGGTTTGGAGCCGCGGTGTCGGGAATGCAGGAGCACCGCTCCAGAGTCCTCTAGCCTCCGGCTCCCCAGCCTTCTGCTGCAAGGATCGCACGGGCTCCAGGAGCCCGCGGAGGGTGGGGCTGGGACTGGGCGGCGCGCCACTCACCTCCCTGCTTCAGGCGCTCAGACGCCGCCTCCCACACCCTCAGGGAGAGGGAAACCTCTCTCTGGCTCCCCGCCTTCTGCAGCCCTGAGCCTTTCTTCTGCCCCAGGTCATGCTTCTGTGTAAAACCCGGAATTGGGGTTTGTACCGTCTCACGGTTTCTCCTTTGACTAAATAATGTAGGCCACAGCTACCCGAGGCAAAATGGGATTTTTAATTTTTTCCCTATATTTCCAAAAATAATTACAGCACACAGAAAATTGCAAGGATAATACAGAGAGGTCCCAAGCATCCTTCATCTACTTTCTCCCGTGATTACATCTTAGTTAATTAAGGTACAATACAAAACCAGGAATTTGACATAGCTACAGTGTGTGTGTAAAGTCTGTCTTTATCCCGAGTGTAGATTCCCGTAACCATCACCAAAATCAAGATACAAAACTATGACCAAAACGATCTCCCTCCTGCTACATGTTTGTAGTCAAACCAAGTCCCCCTCCCCTCCCCCGCAGCCCTGAACCCCTGGCAATTACTAAGCTGTTCTCCATCTCTATGCTTTTGACATAAGATTGTGTAAATTGAATCACAAATTATACCTTTTGATACTGATTTTTTCCACTCAGCATAGTGCCATTCAGATCCACCCAAGTTGTTAGGTATACCGATACTTATTCCTTTTTTTATTGCTGATAATGGACCAGGGTTTGTTTAACCGTTCATGGAGACGAGGACATTTTGGTTGTTTCCAGCTCTATTAAAAATAGAGTTGCTATGAAGAATCATGTACAGGTTTTTATGTGAACGAATATTTTTATTTCTCTGGGAAATGCCAAGAAGTTTGGTGGTTGGGTCTATGGTTTATATAGTTAGGTTTGAAAGAAATTGTCAAATTGCGTTCCAAAGTGTACCATTTTACATTAGCCATAGCGACATATGAGAGATTCAATTTTTCCACATCCTTACCAGCATTTGGCATTGTCATTGTTTTTTATATATGTTCTAATAAGTGTGCAGTGATATTTCCTTCATCCCTAATTTGCATTTTCCTGATAGTTAATGATTAGCATCTTCCCGTGGGCTTATTTGCTATCCCAGTATTTTCTTCGGAGAAATAGTTTTTCATGTATTTTGCCCATTGTCTTTCTTTTTTCATATTTATTTTTTAAAATGGACATTTGGGCTCTTTCCATACTTTGACTATTGTTAATAGTGCTGCTATAGACATTGGGGTGCATGTGTCCCCTCTATCAGCATTGCTTTATCCTTTGGACAAATTCCTAGTAGTAAAATTGCTGGGTAGTAGGTTAGTTCTATTTTTAATTTTTTGAGGAACCTCCATACTGTTTTCCAGAGTGGCTACACCAGTTTGCATTCCCACCAGCAGTGCTAAAGAGTTCCTTTCTTTGCATCCTCACCAACATCTGTTGCCTGAGTTGTTAATGTTAGCCATTCTGACAAGTATGAGATGACATCCCATTATGGCTTTGATTTGTATTTCCCTGATGATGAGTGATGTTGAGCCCTTTTTCATGTGTCTGTTAGCCATCTGGCTGTCTTCTTGGGAAAAGTGTCTATGCGGGTCCTTTGCCCATTTCTTCACTGGATTATTTGTTTTTTAGGTGTTGAGTCTGGTAAGTTCTTTATAGATTTTAGATACTATCCCTTTATCTGATAGGTCATTTGCAAACATCTTCTCCCATTCCATTGGTTATCTTTTAGTTTTCCTGTCCTTCACCATCCAAAAGGTTTTTATCTTCATGAGGTCCCAATAGTTCAGTTTTGCTTTTGTTTCCCTTGCCTCTGGAGATATGACAAATAAGAAGTTGCTGCAGCTGAGGTTAAAGAGGCTGCTGCCTATTTTCTCCTCTAGGATTTTGGTGGCTTCCTGTCTTACATTTAGGTCTTTCATCAATTTTGAGTTTATTTTTTGTGTATAGTGTAAGAAAGTGGTCCAGGTTCTTTCTTCTGCATATTGCTGTCCACTTTTTCCCAACACCATTTGCTGAAGAGACTGTTTTTTCCACTAGATATTCTTTCCTTCTTTGTAAAAGATTAGTTGGCCATACATTTGTGGGTCCATTTCTGGGCTTTTTATTCTGTTCCATTGATCTATGTGTCTGTTTTTGTGCCAGTACCACACTGTTGTGATGATTACAGCTTTGTAATACAGTTTAAGTTCTGGTTTTGGTTTTCTTTTTCAACAATACTTTGGCCATTCAGGGTCTTTTCTGGTTTTGTACAAATATTACGATTGTTTATTCTAGCTCTGTCAAGAATGCTGGTGTTATTTTAATAGGGATTGCATTGAATATGTAGATTGCATTGGGTAGTACTGACATTTTAACAATATTAGTTCTTCTAATCCATGAGCATGGAATGTTTTTCCATTTTTTTGTGTGTGTCTTCTTCAATTTCTTTCATAAGCTTTCTATGGTATTCAGTGTATAGATTTTTCACCTCTTTCGTTGGGTTTATTCCTAGGTATTCTATGGGTTTGGGTGCAATTGTAAATGGGATCAATTCCTTCATTTCTCTTTCTTCTGCTTCATTATTGGTGTATAGAAAGGAAACCTATTTCTGTACTTTGATTTTATATCCTGTGACTTTGCTGAATTCATGTATCAGTTCTGGCAGTTTTTTGGTAGAGTCTTTTGGGTTTTTCACGCAGAGTATCATGTCATCTGAAAGGAATGAATGTTTGACTTCTTCCTTGATGATTTGAATGCCTTTTATTTCTTTTGTTCTCTGATTGCTGAGGCTAGGACTTCCAGTACTATCTTGAAGAGCAGTGGTGAGAGTAGACATCCTTGTAGTATTCCTGACCTTAGGGGGAAAGCTCTCAGTTTTTCCCCATTGAGGATGATATTAGCGGTGGGTCTTTTATATGTGGCCCTTATGACTTGAGGTATGATCCTTCTATCCCTAGTGTTTTGAGATTTTTATCAAGAAAGGATGCTGTATTTTCTCAAATGCCTTTTGTGCATCTATTGAGAGGATCATGTGGTTCTTATCCTTCTTTTATTAATGTGATGTATCACACTGATTGATTTGCTGATATTGAACGAGCCTTGCATCCCAAGAATAAATCCCACTTGATCGTGGTGAATAATTCTTTTAATATACTGTTGGATCCAGTTTTCTAGTATATTGTTGATAATATTTGCGTCCATATTCATCAGAGAAATTGGTCTGTAGTTCTTTTCAGTGGGGTCTTTGGTTTTTGAATCAAAGTAATGCTGGCCTCATAAAATGAGTTTGGAAGTTTTCCTTCCATTTGTATTTTTTAGACAGCTTCAAAAAAATAGGTGTCAACTCTTCTTTAAATGTTTGGTAGAGTCTCCATAGAAAGCCATGCAGCCCTTCTAGTATCCAAAATCTATAAAGAGCTCACACTCCACACCCAAAAACAAATAACCCAGTGAAGAAATGGGCAGAAAACATGAATAGACACTTCTCTAAAGAAGACATCCGGATGGCCAACAGGCACATGAAAAGATGTTCAGCGTCGCTCCTCATCAGGGAAATACAAATCAAAACCACACTCAGATATCACCTCACACCAGTCAGAGTGGCCAAAATGAACAAATCAGGAGACTATAGATGCTGGCGAGGATGTGGAGAAACGGGAACCCTCTTGCACTGTTGGTGGGAATGCAAATTGGTGCAGCCACTCTGGAAAGCAGTGTGGAGGTTCCTCAGAAAATTAAAAATAGACCTACCCTATGACCCAGCAATAGCACTGCTAGGAATTTACCCAAGGGATACAGGAGTACTGATGCATAGGGGCACTTGTACCCCAATGTTTATAGCAGCATTCTCAACAATAGCCAAATTATGGAAACAGCCTAAATGTCCATCAACTGATGAATGGATAAAGAAATTGTGGTTTATTATACACAATGGAGTACTACGTGGCAATGAGAAAGAATGAAATATGGCCCTTTGTAGCAACGTGGATGGAACTGGAGAGTGTGATGCTAAGTGAAATAAGCCATACAGAGAAAGACAGATACCATATGGTTTCCCTCTAGTGTGGATCCTGAGAAACTTAACAGAAACCCATGGGGGAGGGGAAGGAAGAAAAAAAAGAGGTTAGAGTGGGAGAGAGCCAAAGCATAAGAGACTGTTAAAAACTGAGAACAAACTGAGGGTTGATGGGGGGTGGGAGGGAGGGGAGGGTGGGTGATGGGTATTGAGGAGGGCACCTTTTGGGATGAGCACTGGGTGTTGTATGGAAACCATTTTGACAATAAATTTCATATATTGAAAAAAAAAAAAAAAGAAAGCCATGCAGCCCTTGATTCTTGTTTGTTGGAAGATTTTTGATTATTGATTCAATTTCTTTACTGGTTAGGAGTCTGTTCAAATTTTCTATTTCTTCCTGTTTCAGTTTTTGTAGTTTATATATTTCTAGGAATTTATCCATTTCTTTCAGATTGGCGAATTTGTTGGCATATAATTGCTCATAATATTCTTTTTTTTATTGTTTTTCTTCCTATGGTATTGGTTGGGATCTCTCCTCTTTCATTTGTGATTTTATTTAATTGGATCCTTTCCTTTTTCTTTTTGTTCAAACTTGCTAGGGGTCTATCAATTTTGTTAATTTTTTCAAATAACCAGTTCCTGGTTTCATTTATCTGTTGTACTGGTTTTTTTTTTTTTTTTTTTGGATTCTATATCATTTATTTCTGCTTTGATCTTAATTATTTTCCTTCTTCTGCTGGTTTTGCACTTTTTTGCCATTTTTTCCCCAATTCTTTTAGGTGTAAGGTTAGGTTGTGCATTTGAGTTCTTTCTTCCTTCTTTAGGAAGTCCTATATTGCTATATAATTCCCTTTTATGACAACCTTTGCTGCATCCAGAGGTTTTGGCTGTTGTGTTTTCATTTTGATTGGCTTCCGTGTAATTTTTAATTTTCTCCTTAATTTTTTGGTTAACGAATTCATTCTTAAGTAGGATGGTCTCTAATCTCCAAGTATTCATGGTCTTTCCAAATTTTTTTCTGTGATTGATTTCAAGTTTCATAGAGTTGTGGTCTGAAAATATGCAAGGTATGATTTCAATCCTTTGGTACTTATTGAGGACTGATTTGTGACCCAGTATGTGATCTATTCTGGAAAATGTTCCATGAGTTCTCAAGAAGAATGTGTATTCTGCTGCTTTGGGATGAAATGTTCTGAATATATATGTTAAATCCATCCGGCCCAGTGTGTCATTCAAAGCCATCGTTTCCTTGTTGATTTTCTGCTTAGATGATCTGTCCACTCCTTTAAGCGGGGTATTGATGTCCCTTAATATTATGGTATTATTATCAATGAGTTTCCTTTATATTTGTGATTAATTTATTTATATATTTGGATGCCTCCACATGGGAGACATAAATATTTACAGTTGTTAGAGCTTCTTGGTAATTAATTTTGATATAGTACCTTTCTTCATCTCATTACAGTAATTATTTTAAAATTTGGTTTTTCTGATATAAGTATGGCTATTCCAGCTTTCTTTTGATGAACATTAGCATGATAGATGGTTCTCCATCCCCTTACTTTCAATCTGCATGTGTCTTTATGTCTAAAATAAGTCTCTTGTAAGCAGCATATAGATGGGTCTTGTTTTTTCATCCATTCTGATACCCTGTGTGTTTTTATTGGAGCATTTAGTCCATTAACACTTAGAATGAATACTAAAAGATATGAATTTAATGCCATTGTGTTGCCTGTTGAGTTGGTGTTTCTGATGATATTTTCTGGTCCTTTCTAATCTTTGTTGCTTTTGGTCTTTTTTCTTTTGTCTCTTCTCCACTCAAAGGGTCCCCTTTATAATTTCTTACAGGGCTGGTTTAGTAGTAACAAACTCCTTTAGTTTTTATTTTCCTGGGAAACTCTATATCTCCTTCTACTTTGAATGACAGCCTTGCTGGATAAAGAATTCTTGGCTGCATATTTTTCCAATTCAGCACATTAAATATATCCTGCCACTCCTTTCTAGCCTGCCAAATTTTTGTGGATAGGTCTACTGCGAACCTGATCTGTCTTCCCTGATATGTTAAGGACTTTTTTCCCATTTCTGCTTTCATAATTATTTCCTTGTCTGTGCATTTTGTGAATTTGTGTATGATATACCTTGGTGATAGTCAGGTTTTTTTTTTTTTATCTAATGGATTTTGATGTCTGTATCCTTCAACAGATTAAGAAAGTTTTCCACTATAATTTGCTCACATAAATCTTCTGCCCCCTTTTATCTCTCTTCATCTTCTGGCACTCTTATGATTTGGATGTTATTCCCTTTTAATAAGTCACTGAGTTCTCTAAGTCTTGTGTTGTGATCTTTTGCCTTTGTTTTCCTCTTTTTTTTCTGCTTCATTATTCTCCATAATTTTATATTCTAAATTTCTGATTTGCTGCTCTGCTTCATTCATCCTTGCCCTCGTGGCACAATTCAAGTTTGCATCTGAGTTATAGCATTTTAAATTTCATCCTGACTAGATTTTATTTCTTTAATCTCTACAGAAGGGGATTCTATGCTTTTTTAGTTCTAAATTCTAATTCAGACATCTTGCTTATATCTGTTTATTAACCCCCTGGCACTCATTTCTTCCTATTCTGTCTTTTGGGGTGAATGCCTTTGTTTTCTCATTGGAAGGAAGAAAAAATTTAATAAAAAAATAAAATTAAAAAATTAAAAACAGCACAAATAATCAAATAAAGGAAGGTAGATCCTAGGTGTGCTCGGTCTGCCTGCTGAAAGAAGTTTGAAAGAATAGAGAAAAAAGGGAAAGAAAAGAAAAAAATGGTAGGAAAAAATTTAAAATTAAGAAAGATTAAATAATAAAGTAGAAGAAAATGAAGTGAAGAAAATGAAATAGAAAAAATTTTTTAAATAAAAAATAAAGTAAAAAAATAAAAACAAATTTTTTTTCTTTCTGTATCCAAGAATGAGGAAGGAAAGAAAGGAAAAAAAAAAAAGAAAAATTAAGCAAAAACATAAATGAAGAAAATGAAGAAATAAATGAGCCAGCAAACGGAACGAAACCTGAATGAAGTTACATCCAGTTTCCCCTAGATCTGAAACTATGAAGCCTTCTATAGTCAGTACATACATTAAGCAGATGGAGTTCTTTGTGCTGGTCTTCTAGGGGATGTGTTTGGAGGGTGCAGTTGGGCGGAGCTTGTTGTAATGGCTCTGTTCTTCACTAGCTGGTGCTGCTTACCTTACTGGGGTGGATCACTGTGGCTCACATGTGCATGTGTGTGCATGGGAGTGGTTGAAATGGCTTCACCCAGCTCCTTAGTCCCTGGTACAGGATTTCATGTTCTCACTGACCTGCAATCAAGCACCCATCCTTTGTCTCATGCCTCTATCCATACCCTGTCTCTACCATGTTCGTGTCCAAACTGTCCACCTGCCAAGCAGTACCTCCCTCCAGAATTTTATCTCCAATGGGGTTGTGTTTCAAAACCTCACTTTTCAGAGACCTCTGAGGCTTGGACCCATGCCAACTCTCTGGGTGATAGACTTGCTGAGCAGTGGCTGGGTGCTCACTTGCCCCAGAAAACATTCATGCTATCACACAGCAACACAGGTTCAGAGATTATGACAAATCACAACACACAGCTGGCACCAGGTTTCAATGTACTTTGGCGTCTTTGTCCCAATGCCCGCAAATGTGGCTGCTCTCCAGGGATCACTGGGACCTCTGCCTGTGGGGAGGCCATATGACTCTACCAAATGCTCTCTAAGCAAGGGAACCATTTGTCCCCATGTGGCACATGGACCCCTCAGACCCCACTGCCAGCTCCTAAGGATTCTCTCTGTTTCCTCATGGGAGCACCACCATGCACTGAGATCCAGAACTTCAGACTCTGCACTCCACTGTTTATAGAATCATGTTGGTATTGAAACCCTCTCCTTTCAGGGGCTCCTGGGTGGCTCAGTGAGTTAAGCATCTGACTTCAGGTCATGATCTCATGGTTTGTGGGTTCAAGCCCCTCATTGGGCTCTGTGCTGACAGCTCAGAGCCTAGAGTCTACTTCAGATTCTGCATCTCTCTCTCTCTCTCTCTCTCTCTGCCTCTCCCTCACTCACGCTCTGTCTCTCTCAAAAATGAATAAACATTAAAAAAAAAAGAAAAAGAAAGAAACCCTCTCCTTTCTTCCCATCAATGGTTTTGGGGAACAGATTTGTTATTCAGTCCCTTGCGAGTGTTTTCACTCTTTCTTTCTTTCTCTACAGCTACTTTTGGGGCAGTGCTTTTCTTGCACAGTCCCGATTTGCCACACTCTCCCCTTTCTCTCTCTGTCTTCTTTCTGCAAAAACAACTCCCTATCCTCCACAGCTTTTCTGTCCTCTGGTTCACCTCTCTGCACCTTGTACCTGTTGGGTTCTGTGGTTCAAGTTATTTAGGTTGTTGTATTAATACTGATATCAACTTCCTAGGTGTTCAAAATGTTTGGTGTTTCAGGGACAAGATAAGCTCAGGGTTTCCATGCTGTTCTGCCATCTTAACTTCCCCCTCAAAACCTCTATTTTTCCCATTTTCTAATTGAATTGTTTCACTTATTTGCTGTTAGTGTTGAGAGGTCTTTTTATATTCTAGATACCAATTTTCTGTTAAATAAATGGTTTGCAAATATTTTCTTCTAGTCTATGTTTTGTTATTTACCCTTTTAACAGGGTCTCTCACGGATCAAAGTTTTTAATCAGTACTATTTATCAATTTTTCTTTTATTGATTATACTTTTAATGTACAGTCTAACAATTCTTCACCACATCCTATGTCCTCCAAATTTTGATTTAAAATTTTTCATTTTTCATTTTAGGCCTTCCATTCTATCTTAGATGTTGATCTAAGTGTCTAACTTCTCCAATACCACACAGTCATAAATACTGTAGTTTTGTAAGTATTGAAATCAGTTAGAGTGATTTCACCCACTATATTTTTCTTTTTCAGAAGCATTTTAGATATTGTAGAGCCTGTGACTTTTGATATAAATTTTACAATAAATTTATCTATGTCCTCAATAAAGCCTTGCTGGGATTTTGATAGAAATTGACATCTTTACTATGCTGAGTCTTCCAATCTGTGAATAGGGTATGTCTCGCCACTATTTAGGTCTTCTTTGATTTCTCCCATTAGCATTTTTTCAGTTTTTAGCATATAAGTCCTGTATATATTTTGTCAGATTTGCACTTAAGCATATCTTTTCTTTAAAGCATTTGTGCATGGTATTTTATTACTAATTTTCAGTTCCATGTATTCATTACAATAGAAGTGTGATTTATTTTGTATGTAGATCTTGAAACCTACCATGTTGCTGAATTCACTTATTAGTTTTAGGAGATTTTGCTGTGTAAATTTCTTGGGATTGTCTACATAGACAATCATATCATTTGAGAAGAGGGGCAGTTTTACTTCTTCCTTTCTGATTTGTGTGTCTTGTATTTCTTTTTGTTGCCTATTGCAATGGCTAGAGCTTCAATGACTATATTAAATCCCAGAGATGAGAATGAGCATCCTTGCCTTATCTTCAGTCTTGGGGGAACCACTAAGTCTTTCACCACTAAGGACGATGTCAGCTACAGGTTCTTTATCAGTTTGACGATACTCCTTCTATTCTTAACATGTTGAGAGACTTTATCATAAATGATGTTGAATTTTTTCAAATACTTTTTCTACATCAATTAATACAATCATATGGGTTATTTTTCCTTCAACCTGTTAATGTGGATTGCATTGATTCACTTATGAATATTGAACCAGACTTGAATATCTGAAATAAACCTTATTTGGGCATGGTATATAGTTATTTTCATATATTGCTGAATTCTACTATTTTTAAAGGATATTCATGTCTATATTCAAGAATGATACTGGTCTATGAGTTTCTCTTTTTGTACTATCTTTGTCTAATAACAGGAAAGATTTATTGGTCTCTGCCTCCAGTTCCTAGCAGAGATCTTCTGAAATTCTTAAAATTTTCTAAGTGGTAAGAGCACTGGGAGCATCTTTTGTTCTAACATTTGGTATTTGATTCCAGTTCCTGAAACAGAGCATTTAGATCCCTTGGAATTTCCTGGTTGATAGGAATATCTTTTTTCACTTGAGGTGACTCTTGGTGAACTCCTAGACAGGAACTTGTCACCAGAAAGACCAAGCCATGACCAGAAACTTGGAATTTTCAGTCTCATCACCCATTCTCTGTAAAGTAGAAATGGAGTTAATAGTTAATCATGCTTATATGATGAAGCCTCCATAACAATCTCAGAGTACAGGGTTTAAGAACTTCTAGGTTGTTGAACACATAAAGGTACTGGGTGGGTAACATTCCTGGCAAGGGCAAGGATGCTCTGTGCCCCTTCCCTCATACTTTCCCTATTCATCTATTCCATCTTGATGTTCATATGCATTCTTTACCATATTTTGTAAAATAAACCAGTAAATGAAAGTATTGCCCTGAATTCCATGAGCCATTCAAATTATCAAGCTCAAGGAGGGGGTGATGGGAATCCTGATGTTTAGCTGGTAAGTCAGTTAAGCATCTGACTTCAGGTCATGATCTCTTGGTTTGTGGGTTATTTGCTGTTAGTGTTGAGGGGTGTTAGGGGAGTTAGTGTCAGGGGACAACCTGAGACTTGCAATTGTCATCTGAAATGGTACGTGTGTGTGTGTGTGAGTGTGTGTGTGTGTGTGTGTGTGTGTGTGTGTGTGCAAGGGTGGGTGTCTTGTTTAATGGAATCCTTAAACTGTATGATCTGACATTATCTCTAGGTAGATAGTGTCAGAATTTAGTTAAATTGGAGGGCACCCAGCTTGTGTCAGAGAATTGCATAATGTGTAGAAAACCCACACACCTGGTATCAAAAGTGTGCAGGTAGCAATAGTGTGAGTATAAAGGAGAGATATACAAAGTGTGTTTTTCCTTTACAGGTATCCAGGTATACTGGCTTCATGGAATGGATTGGAAAGTGTTCATTTCTGTTCTATTTTCTGTAAGAGATTGTGTAGGATTGGTATTAATTCTTCTTTAAAAGTTTGATTAAATTCTCAAATGAAGACTTCTGGGTCTGAGAGTTTCTTTTATTAGAATATTTCAAATATGAATTTAATTCACTTAATAGTATAAGGATGTTCAAATTATTTTATACTGAATTGTAGTAGTTTGTGTTTTTTGAGGAATTGATAAATTTTATTTATCAAATTTATGTGTATAAGGTTGTTAATAGTATTCTTTTGTTATCCTTTTGATGTTTGCAGGATGAGTAATGATAACCTCTGTTTTATTTTTTTTTCAATATATGAAGTTTATTGTCAAATTGGTTTCCACACAACACCCAGTGCTCATCCCAAAAGGCGCCCTCCTCAATACCCATCACCCACCCTCCCCTCCCTCCCACCCCCCATCAACCCTCAGTTTGTTCTCAGTTTTTAAGAGTCTCTTATGCTTTGGCTCTCTCCCACTCTAACCTCTTTTTTTTCTTCCTTCCCCTCCCCAATGGGTTTCTGATAAGTTTCTCAGGATCCACATAAGAGTGAAACCATATGGTATCTGTCTTTCTCTGTATGGCTTATTTCACTTAGCATCACACTCTCCAGTTCCATCCATGTTGCTACAAAGGGCCATATTTCATTCTTTCTCATTGCCATGTAGTACTCCATTGTGTACATAAACCACAATTTCTTTATCCATTCATCAGTTGATGGACATTTAGGCTGTTTCCATAATTTGGCTATTGTTGAGAGTGCTGCTATAAACATTGGGGTACAAATGCCCCTATGCATCAGTACTCCTGTATCCCTTGGGTAAATTCCTAGCAGTGCTATTACTGGGTCATAGGGTAGGTCTATTTTTAATTTTCTGAGGAACCTCCACACTGTTTTCCAGAGTGGCTGCACCAATTTGCATTCCCACCAACAGCGTAAGAGGGTTCCTGTTTCTCCACATCCTCTCCAGCATCTATAGTCTCCTGATTTGTTCTTCTTGGCCACTCTGACTGGTGTGAGGTGATATCTGAGTGTGGTTTTGATTTGTATTTCCTTGATGAGGAGCAACGTTGAGCATCTTTTCATGTGCCTGTTGGCCATCCGGATGTCTTCTTTAGAGAAGTGTCTATTCATGTTTTCTGCCCATTTCTTCACTGGGTTATTTGTTTTTCGGGTGTGGAGTATGGTGAGCTCTTTATAGATTTTGGATACTAGCCCTTTGTCCTATATGTCATTTGCAAATATCTTTTCCCATTCCGTTGGTTGCCTTTTAGTTTTGTTGGTTATTTCCTTTGCTGTGCAGAAGCTTTTTATCTTCATAAGGTCCCAGTAGTTTATTTTTGCTTTTAATTCCCTTGCCTTTGGGGATGTGTCAAGTAAGAAATTGCTACGGCTGAGGTCAGAGAGGTCTTTTCCTGCTTTCTCCTCTAGGGTTTTGATGGTCTCCTGTCTCACATTCAAGTCCTTTATCCACTTTGAGTTTATTTTTGTGAATGGTGTGAGAAAGTGGTCTAGTTTCAATCTTCTGCATGTTGCTGTCCAGTTCTCCCAGCACCATTTGTTAAAGAGACTGTCTTTTTTCCATTGGATATTCTTTCCTGCTTTGTCAAAGATTAGTTGGCCATACGTTTATGAGTCTAGTTCTGGGTTTGTTTTTTTTTTCTATTCCTTTGGTCTATGTGTCTGTTTTTGTGCTGATACCATGCTGTCTTGATGATTACAGCGTTGTAGCAGAGGCTAAAGTCTGGGTTGGTGATGCCTCCTGCTTTGTTCTTCTTCAAAATTACTTTGGCTATTCGGGGCCTTTTGTGGTTCCATATGAATTTTAGGATGCTTGTTCTAGTTTCGAGAAGAATGCTGGTGCAGTTTTGATTGGGATTGCATTGAATGTGTAGATAGCTTTGGGTAGTATTGACATTTTAACAATATTTATTCCTCCAATCCATGAGCACGGAATGTTTTTCCATTTCTTTATATCTTCTTCAATTTTCTTCATAAGCTTTCTATAGTTTTCAGCATACAGGTCTTTTACATCTTTGGTTAGATTTATTCCCAGGTATTTTACGCTTCTTGGTGCAATTGTGAATGGGATCAGTTTCTTTATTTGTCTTTCTGTTGCTTCATTATTAGTGTATAAGAATGCAACTGATTTCTGTACATTGATTTTGTATCCTGAAACTTTGCTAAATTCACATATCAGTTCTAGCAGACTTCTGGTGGAGTCTATCGGATTTTCCATGTATAATATCATGTCACCTGCAAAAAGTGAAAGCTTGACTTCATCTTTGCCAATTTTGATGCCTTTGATTTCCTTTTGTTGTCTGATTGCTGATGCTAGCACTTCCAACACTATGTTCAACAACAGCGGTGAGAGTGGACATCCCTGTCGTGTTCCTGATCTCAGGGAAAAAGCTCTCAGTTTTTCCCCATTGAGGATGATGTTAGCTGTGGGCTTTTCATAAATGGCTTTTATTATGTTTAAGTATGTTCCTTCTATCCTGACTTTCTCGAGGGTTTTTATTAAAAAGGGTGTTGAATTTTGTCAAAGGCCTTTTCTGCATCGATTGACAGGATCATATGGTTCTTATCTTCTCTTTTATTAATGTGATGTATCACGTTGATTGATTTGTGAATGTTGAACCAGCCCTGCATCCCAGGAATGAATCCCACTTGATCATGGTGAATAATTCTTTTTATATGCTGTTGAATTCGATTTGCTAGTATCTTATTGAGAATTTTTGCATCCATATTCATCAGAGATATTGGCCTGTATCTCTCTTTTTTTACTGGATCTCTGTCTGGTTCAGGAATCAAAGTAATACTGGCTTCATAGAATGAGTCTGGAAGTTTTCCTTCCCTTTCTATTTCTTGGAATAGCTTGAGAAGGATAGGTATTATCTCTGCTTTAAACGTCTGGGAGAACTCCCCTGGGAAGCCATCTGGTCCTGGACTCTTATTTGTTGGGAGATTTTTGATGACTGATTCAATTTCTTCACTGGTTATGGGTCTGTTCAAGCTCTCTATTTCCTCCTGATTGAGTTTTGGAAGAGTGTGGGTGTTTAGGAATTTGTCCATTTCTTCCAGGTTGTCCAGTTTGTTGGCATATAATTTTTCATAGTATTCCATGATAATTGTTTGTATCTCTGAGGGATTGGTTGTAATAATTCCATTTTCATTCATGATTTTATCTATTTGGGTCCTCTCCCTTTTCTTTCTGAGAAGCCTGGCTGGAGGTTTATCAATTTTGTTTATTTTTTCAAAAAACCAACTCTTGGTTTCATTGATCTGCTCTACAGTTTTTTTAGATTCTATATTGTTTATTTCTGCTCTGATCTTTATTATTTCTCTTCTTCTGCTGGGTTTAGGCTGCCTTTGCTGTTCTGCTTCTATTTCCTTTAGGTGTGCTGTTAGATTTTGTATTTGGGATTTTTCTTGTTTCTTGAGATAGGCCTGGATTGCAATGTATTTTCCTCTCAGGACTGCCTTGGCTGCATCCCAAGCATTTGGATTGTTGTATTTTCATTTTCATTTGTTTCCATATATTTTTTAATTTCTTCTCTAATTGCCTGGTTGACCCACTCATTCTTTAGTAGGGTGTTCTTTAACTTCCATGCTTTCGGAGGTTTCTCAAGACTTTTTTCCTGTGGTTGATTTCAAGCTTCATAGCATTGTGGTCTGAAAGTATGCATGGTATGATTTAAATTCTTGTATACTTATGAAGGGCTGTTTTGTGACCCAGTATATGATCTATCTTGGAGAATGTTCCATGTGCACTCGAGAAGAATGTATATTCTGTTGCTTTGGGATGCAGAGTTCTAAATATATCTGTCAAGTCCATCTGGTCCAATGTATCATTCACGGCCCTTGTTTCTTTATTGACCGTGTGTCTAGATGATATATCCATTTCTGTAAGTGGAGTGTTAAAGTCCCCTGCAATTACCACATTCTTATCAATAAGGTTGCTTATGTTTGTGAGTAATTGTTTTATATATTTGGGGGCTCTGGTATTCGGCGCATAGACATTTATAATTGTTAGCTCTTCCTGATGGATAGACCTTATGATTATTATATAATGCCCTTCTTCATCTCTTGTTACAGCCTTTATTTTAAAGTCTAGTTTGTCTGATATAAGTATGGCTACTCCAGCTTTCTTTTGACTTCCAATGGCGTGATAAATAGTTCTCCATCCCCTCACTCTCAATCTGAAGGTGTCCTCAGGTCTAAAATGAGTCTCTTGTAGACAGCAAATAGATGGGTCTTGTTTTTTTATCCATCCTGATACCCTATGTATTTTGGTTGGCACTTTTAGTCCATTTACATTCAGTGTTATTATAGAAAGATATGGGTTTAGAGTCATTGTGATGTCCGTAGGTTTCATGCTTGTAGTGATGTCTCTGGTACTTTGTCTCACAGGATCCCCCTTAGGATCTCTTGTAGGGCTTGTTTAGTGGTGACAAATTCCTTCAGTTTTTGTTTGTTTGGGAAGACCTTTATCTCTCCTTCTAGTCTAAATGACAGACTTGCTGGATAAAGGATTCTCGGCTGCATATTTTTTTCTGTTTGTCACATTGAAGATTTCCTGCCATTCCTTTCTGGCCTGCCAAGTTTCAGTAGAGAGATAGGTCACAAGTCTTATAGGTCTCCCTGTACATGTTAGAGCACGTTTATCTCTAGCTGCTTTCAGAATTTTCTCTTTTTCCTTGTATTTTGCCAGTTTCACTATGATATGTCGTGCAGAAGATCGATTCAAGTTATGTCTGAAGGGAGTTCTCTGTGCCTTTTGGATTTCAATGCCTTTTTCCTTCCCCAGATCCGGGAAGTTCTCAGCTACTATTTCTTCAAGTTCACCTTCAGCACCTTTCCCTCTCTCTTCCTCCTCTGGAATACCAATTATGCGTATATTATTTCTTTTTAGTGTATCACTTAGTTCTCTAATTTTCCCCTCATACTCCTGGATTTTTTAATCTCTCTTTTTCTCAGCTTCTTCTTTTTCCATAATTTTATCTTTTAGTTCACCTATTCTCTCCTCTGCCTCTTCCATCCAAGCCGTAGTTGTCTCCATTTTATTTTGCAGCTCATTGACAGCATTTTTTTTTTAGCTCCCCCTGGCTGTTCCTTAGTCCCTTGATCTCTGTAGCAAGAGATTCTCTGTTGTCCTTTGTACTGTTTTCAAGCCCAGCAATTAATTTTATGACTATTATTCTAAATTCACTTTCTGTTACATTGTTTAAATCATTTTTGATCAGTTTGTTAGCTGTTGTTATTTCCTGGACGTTTTTCTGAGGGGAATCCTTCCGTTTCGTCATTTTGGGTAGTCCCTGGAGTGGTGTGGGACTGCAGGGAACTTCCCCTGTGCTGTCTTGAATAACTTGCGTTGGTGGGTGGGACCGCAGTCAGAGCTGATGTCTGCCCCCAGCCCACCGCTGGGGCCACAGTCAGACTGGTGTGTGCCTTCTCTTCCCCTCTGCTAGGGGCGGGATTCACTGTGGGGTGGCGTGGCCCGTCTGGGATACTTGCACGCTGCCAGGCTTGTGGTGCTGGGGATCTGGCGTATTAGCTGGGGTGGGTAGGCAAGGTGCACGGGGGGGCAGGAGAGGCAGGCTTAGCTCGCTTCTCCTTCGGTGATCCACTTCAGGAGGGGCCCTTTGGCAGTGGGAGGGAATCTGACCCGCTGCCAGAGGGGTGGCTCCGCAGAAGCACAGCATTGGGTATTTGCGCAGCGTAAGCAAGTTCCCTGGCAGGAATAGGTTCCCTTTGGGATTTTGGCTGGGGGATGGGCGAGGGAGATGGCACTGGCGAGTGCCTTTGTTCCCCGCCAAGCTGAGCTCTGTCCTCCGGGGCTCAACAACTCTCCCTCCCGTTGTCGTCCAGCCCTCCCGGTCTCCGAGCAGAGCTATTAGCTTATAACCTTCCAGATGTCAAGTCCTGCTTGCTGTTGGAACACAGTCCATCAGGCCCCTCCGCTTTTGCAAGTGAGACTCAAGGGCTCTGCTTGGCCGGTGGGCCCCCTCCGCCCCGGCTCCCTCCCGCCAGTCCGCGGAGCGCGCACCGCCTCGCCGCCCTTCCTACCCTCTTCCGTGGGCCTCTCGTCTGTGCTTGGCTCTGGAGACTCCGTTCTGCTAATCCTCTGGTGGTTTTCTGGGTTATTTAGGCAGGTGTAGGTGGAACCTAAGTGATCAGCAGGACACACGGTGAGCCCAGCGTCCTCCTACGCCTCCATCTCCCCTGGTATTTTATAGTTTTTGATGCAATTGTAAATGGGATTGATTCCTTGATTTCTCTTCCTGCTTCTTCATTATTGGTGTATAGAAATGCAACCAATTTTTGTACACTGATTTTATATCCTGCAACTTTGCTGAACTTTGGATCCGTTTTAGCAGGTTTTGGTGGAGTCTTTCAGGTTTTCCATGTGAAGAGTGAAAGTTTGACTTCTTTTTGAAGGTTTATTTAACTTGCTGTTGTTTGTTGTTGTTGTTGTTGTCTGATTGCTGAGGCTAGGACTTCCAACACTGTGTTAAACAGCAGTGGTGAGAATGGACATCCCTGTCATGTTCCCAACCATAGGGGGAAAGCTCTCAGTTTTTTCCATTAAGGATGGTATCAGTTGTGGGCCTTTCATATATGCCTTTATGATGTTGAGGTATGTTCCTTCTACTCCTACTTTCTTGAGGGTTTTTATCAAGAAAGGATGCTGTATTTTGTCAAATGCTTTTTCTGCATCTATTGAAAAGATCATATGGTTTTTATCCTTTCTTTTATTAATATGATGCATCACATTGATTGATTTCAAATATTGAACCAGCCCTACAGCTCAGAAATGAATCCCACTTGATCATGGTGAATAATTCTTTTAATATGTTATTGAATTCAATTTGCTAGTACCTTGTTGACAATTTTTTGTATCCAGGTTCATCAGGGATATTGTCCTATAATTCTCCTTTTTAGTAGGGTCTTTATCTGGTTTTGGAATCAAGGTGATGCTGGCTTCATAGAATGAGTTTGGAAGCTTTCCTTACATTTCTATTTTTCAGAACAGTTTGGCAAGAATACGTATTAACTCTTCTTTAGCTGTCTGGTAGAATTCCCCTGGGAAGCCATCTGGTCCAGGACTCTTATTTGTTGGGGGATTTTTGATTAATGATTCAATTTCTCTGCTGGTTATGAGTCTGTTCAAATTTTCTATTTCTTCCTTTTTCAGTTTTGTTAATGTCTCAGTTTCTATGAATTTGTCCATTTCTTCCAAATTGATCAGTTTTTTGACATATAATTTTTTATGCATTCCTTTATAATTGTTTGTATTTCTGTGGTGTTGGTTGTGATCTCTCCTTTTTCACTCCTGATTTTATCTATATGGGCCCACTTTCCTTTCTTTTTGAGAGGTCTGGCTAGGAGTTTATCAATTTTGTTTATTCTTTCAAAAAACCAACTCTTAGTTTTATTTATCTGTTCTTCTGGTTTTTGTTTGTTTGTCTCTATAATGTTTGTTTCTGCTCTAATCTTTATTATTTTCCTCCTTCTCCTGGCTTTGGGCTTTATTTACTGCATTTCTAGCTCCTTGAGGTGTAAGGTTAGTTTGTGTATTTGCGATCTTTCTTGCTTCTTGAGATAGGCCTGAATTGCAATGTACTTTCTCTTATGACTGCCTTTACTCCATCCCAAAGAGTTTAGACTGTCATGTTTTCATTTTCATTTGCTTCAATGCAATTTTTTCTTCTTTCAATTCCTGGGTAACCAATTCATTCTTTAATAGGATGTTCCTTAATTTCCATGTATTTGAGGGCTTTCCAAATTTTTTTCTTGTGGTTGATTTCAAGTTTCATAGCTCTGTGATCTGAAAATATGCATGGTATGATCTCAATCTTTTTGTACCTTTTGAGGGATGGTTTGTGCCCCATATGTGATCTGTTCTGGAGAATGCTCTATGTGTACTTGAGAATAATGTGTATTCTGATGCTTTAGGATGAAACGTTCTGAATATATCTGTTAAATCAATCTGGTCCAGTGTGTCACTCAAAGCCATTGTTTCCTTGTTGATTGTCTGCTTAGATGATCTGTCCATTGTTGTAAGTGGGATATTAAAGTCCCCTACTATCCCAACCCCTAAGAGACAACTTCTGATAGGCATAACACTGTAGCTTGTACACAGAGGCATAAAATATAGCTAGACTTTAGGCACCTCATCATCTAGTTCCAAAGTCGGCCAATTATAGCCTGTGCTGAAGATGGTTTAGTGCTTGCTTTTGTACAGCCCATTAACACAGAATGTTTTTTACATTTTTAGATGGTTGAAAGATAATCATAAGAACATATTTCATGACACATGCAAACTGTATGAAATTTAAATTTCAGTGTCTGGAAAAATAAAAGTGTTTGACTGGAACAGAATCATGCTCATTGTTGACATATTGTCTATGGTTTCTTTCATGTTATAATGGCAGAATTGCATATTTGCAACAGAGACTGTATGGCCCTCAAAGAAGAAACTATTACCAACTGATCCTTTGCAGAAAAGAGTTTGCCAAACTCTGATCTTGTTAAAGAGACAGAATGGACACAAATATCCATAGCCCAAAGCAAGACGGTAAAAGCCACATCCATACACAGAAAAGACATTTTCTAAAAATTCAAGCAAGGCAGATCCACAAATGCTGAATAGAGAAAGTAGAGTGTGACTTAGGCCTAGAAGAAAGGTTAGAGATGAAAAAAGACTACTTATTTCACACTGAGGGAATAGCCTCTCCAAAGGCACTGAGGCTGTGGTAGGAATGGTTATCCTAGAGATAGGGACTGCTGAGAAATACAAAGTGGGGAAGGTAGGGTTGGCTCTGATACTTGTTGCCAATACTCATGACTAGAAGACAGCATTGAAAGAGGGTCCCTTTAAAAAACAAACAAAGGGGGGGGGCGCCTGGGTGGCGTAGTCGGTTAAGCGTCCGACTTCAGCCAGGTCACGATCTCGCGGTCCGTGAGTTCGAGCCCCGCGTCGGGCTCTGGGCTGATGGCTCAGAGCCTGGAGCCTGTTTCCGATTCTGTGTCTCCCTCTCTCTCTGCCCCTCCCCCGTTCATGCTCTGTCTCTCTCTGTCCCAAAAATAAATAAACATTGAAAAAAAAATTAAAAAACAAACAAACAAACAAAGGGGGGCCTGGGTGGCTCAGTCGATTAAGTGTCTGACTCAGCTCAGGTCATGATCTCATGGTTCATGAGTTCAGACCCTGTGTTGGGCTCTGTGCTGACAGCTCAGAGCCTGGAGCTTGCTTCCGATCTGTGTCTCCCTCTCTCTGCCCCTCCCCTGATCATGCTTTGTCTCTCAAAAATAAACATTAAAAAATTAAACAAACAAACAAAAACACACGCTGACTAAGTGAAGCAGGAGCATTGAAGAGCTCTCTACCCTTTAGGGTAGGAACCACAACAGAAAGTAATGGATACATGTAAAAGAAGAGCTAAGCAATGCTTTTATGGGAATGCTCTAGAGTTTATCTTGCCAGAGAGGGTGTAATAACCAAGTCTTTCTTAGAAAATATTGCAAAATTGTCAGAGATGAGGGATTAACTAGACATCAGCTAAAGGTATAAATAGTCTGAAAGCATAATATATAGTACATGTTTTCTTCACCTGGCTGAGAATTCTGTCACTCAGAAGGAAGAGGTATCTGGTAGAACTGTTATTCTGTTCTTAATTCTGGCCAATATGGAAAGACTTGATGGTGAGGGTGGGAGTGACAGAAAGCTTGAGAATATTACTGTTGTCAACTCTGACTATGAGGTGAGGTAGGACATGCGACATACAGTTAGGTGGGAATCCTAAGCTTCCAGAAACCCGGTTAATGATGTTTAGAAATGTCCATATGATCTGGTCTGAATTTTTAAAATAGAAACTGGCTAAAGTGGGATGAGAAGCCCCAAAATTTAAGTTTCCCACAACATAGCATTAGGTATCAAATGAGAAAAAAACAAAAAGAAGCAGGCACAGAATATTATAAGGTTGCATAATATCAATATTCTGAACTCCACTATAGAGCAGAAATTCATTTGATTATAAGCAGAAATTTCATTTGATTATATCTAACAAGAGTGGGCTTGGGGAAGGCCTATAATAAACTAATTTTTGTGAAAAGTTCTTATAGCCAAAAAGAAAAAAAAAAGAGCAACAGAAAGATAGAGACAGAAAGAATTTTTTTTTTCTATTTTGAGAGCAAGAAGTTGAACAAGTAAAAGCTAGATCCACTAATTTGGAAATGAGATCATGTAACTGTATATTTGATATTTTTATATTCATCTTAATTACCATAAAAGAAAATTGGAGATACCTTATGCCTTTAAAAAATTGTATTTAACGATTCTACACCAAAAAAAAAAGTAAGATTGAACATTTCAGCAAAGTTGCAGTATACAAAATAAACACACAAAAACCAATTGTGTTGTGCTTCTAAGCACTAGTAATGAACAATCTGAAAAGGAAATTAAGGAAACAATAAAAAAATTGATTTACAATATCATCAAGAAGAATAAAATACTTAAGGATATACTTAACCATGGAGACAAGTTAAGGGGCTCAACTGCGTTGTCCTACTGTTCAAGTGAACCCCTCCAATTGTGCATGGAGTCAGCAACAGATTGGTAAGCTTATAGTATGAGGAGGACTAACAGCTGGTGTGGTAGAGGAACTGCTACTGAAAATCTTTAGGAAATAAGAAGACAAACAGTATAGATTAGACATGGGTAAATTCTTAACTTCCCCAAGAAGGAAAATGGGGATTTTAAGCCTTAAATTTGAGGCCAGTTAAATTCTAGAGTGATGTAATAAAGGAAGGGAGATAAGCAACATAGATTTTTAATAAAAACAAGTTTTGTCCAAACACTACATATTTTTTTGTGTTGCTAGACTAGCAGCAGAACACTGGTCAGGGCATAACCTATTTACCCATGAATCTCAGCTCTGTTACTAACTGCAGAAGTCAGATGACTTTCTTAACCTATCTAAGCCTCAGTTTCCTAGACTATAATCTGGGGATTTTAATAACTACTGAACACTTCTACGGAGAAGCAGTAAACAAAATAACTCATGTAAAATGTTTAGTACAGTTCCTAAAAAAGAGTGGTAGATAAGCTTTAGTTATTGTGATTTTTTTTTTCTGTCAAAATTTTTAAAGTAAGAACAGGTTTGAAAGAATGTTATAAACTTAAGACTCAAACCCCTCAGGAAATGTTTTACTTTTCATTAAAATACTTTTTTTGTCCCAATCTGTAGTCACTGAGGAGTAACTTTTTATATTTTATACTGTCCTGGGTTCATTTTTACAAACACAAATGTTTATGGATTTGACCGCTAGTGGAACACAAGACTAATATTGTAGCTAAATGTTAGAAAAGTCTTAGGGTCCTTCTAGGGAACTTTGACATTTATGTTTTAACCTCCCTAATGTTTAGCTGACTTGTCTATAAATTACACTTTAATAAAATTAAGATTTCACACAGTATATTAGGGATTAAGCAAGGTATGATTTGATCTAATACATGCAGGAATGTGTGTACATATTAAATGGAGACATGATAAAGGATTAACAATGGTTATTTCTGGGTGGTACCAAGTACAGATGTCTTTTTACTTTGTTTTGGTTATAAGTATTTTTTTCCTACAATGAACAAAATATATATGTGCATATATATATATATATATATATATCTCCATATATGTGGGAAATATTTTAAAATTTAACAAGTGGGACAATCAGGAATGTCAAAATGTCAAAATCTAAATTGTTTATAATTGGATGTAAACACACTTGGAATGTATTTGTTTCAATTTTCTAGCCAGTTAGGTTTAGTGAACAGGAATCATGGCCTTTAGCCTCAGGAAAAAGTCAAACACATTTCAGAATATTTATTTATTCATCAAATATACATTGTTTCAAAGATATGCTACATGCTATGTTATATATTAGGGATAAAATGATAAATTGGATACAGTGCAATTCTGGGTGACAGAGCCTTTTGGCCTTCATATAAAAGAACAGAAACCTATTTTCCTAAGTCAGGCTTAGAGGTACATTAGAATCATCTGAAGAGCCCGTAATACCACCACTGCCAAGGCCCTGTCTGCAGAGATCCTGATTTAATTAAAAAGTGATTCAGGTGAATCTAATATGCAGCCACAGCCTGAGGAATAGGAATTGAAATTGATAGATAGTGGATATGAGGAGGGATGTGCAGGGGTGAAGGGAGGATGAGCTTGGGGTGGAGGTCAGATGGACAATGATGTTTAAAACGTTTTACTGAAAAGAACCTGGCCCCTTTAATAAAGGATACATCTTTGCCAGCCATCCTGAGACAGGTGGGGAAAAAAATGCTAGAATCCTGTGACATAGCTCAGTAAAAACAAAATTCCATGTGCATATAATTTATCACAAACCCCATTCTCCAGTGGAGAGAAGGCTGCCAAACCCCGGGCTTATATGGCACATGGGATGGATCAGGCTAAAAAAGACCAAAGAGCAGAAGCACACCAGAATTGAAGAGGCACAAAAGGTCACTGGGACAAGTCTCAGCAGCTGGCAATAAAGAACACACCACCACCACCACCACCACCACCAACAACAACAACAAAACATCTGGGGAGATTGGCAAATAGATTCTGAGAGGCTGAGGGCCATGAGAGCCTGACAGCATCAGCGAGATCTGGCTGCTGGTGGCCAGTCCAGGCTGGGGGCTCTAGTTAGGGGCTTTGAGTACAGACCCCAGGGAGGTGAAAGCGAATAAGAAAGTGCCATTATCTTAGTTTGGGGACTGCATCAGAGGCTATAATGTGAAGGTAAGTGTATAGAAGAGAAAAATAGAGACACAGTTCTTAAAACTAAAATATACAGAAAGATGTGATCACAGAAGTAAGTCAACAGTCTATCTGACCAATGACTATGGATATGCCAACTTTACAATGATCTTTTGATGCTCCTCATGGAGGAAAGATTCAGAGCCTCCAGCTAGGCTCAAGTGGCATTAGCTACAGTTAAGTGGCTCCAGCTGCATGTCCTCAAATGTGCCCCATATAAGCAAGGCTCTGATGATCATTATAAGGCAGAGTGGAAATAGGTTCTAGGGAGAAGGTAATGGAGGCTTCCCCCGCTTCTTGGGGCCTAGGGCTGGGAGAACACCTCTCTTCTTCCTCCAGCTGCACATCAGAGGAAGGTAAGTTCTCCCTGGATCTTGTGGGTTCATGAGCAGTTTGTTTCTGTGCTGAACTTGGGTGTCCAGAAAGCTGAAAGGAGGTAAATCAGGAACGTTGGAGAGACTATTAGCATGGGGTAAGAATGTTCACAACATAGGAGAGGGCTACTGGGGAACACTCCTCATGTTCTGTAACAGCAGCCCTCGGGGGACAGCAAGAGACTCCTTTCTTCGTTTAGAAGGGGGAAGAATCACTTGTTTGTTTAAGAGAATGAAAGGCAGTACAACTATATTAATGAGATTTTCATAGCAGTGCACATTGCCAATATTAACAAATGATTTTAAGCTAAAGTTCCTGGTACATGATATAAGGTTCAATGTCAGTTCTATAAACATTTGAAAAGAGGTTTATTCTGAGACCAGAACAATAAGCAATAGATCAAGCAGTTACCAATAAGACTAGCATTTATTGAGGAAGTTTTCATTACCAGCAATGTATTTCTGTATGTAAAAAGCACCCAGAAGTGTGCCTGCTGCTGCTGCTGCACAACTGGTCTATTTAAAAACATAAAAACTTAATAGGCAGAATAATATAAGGGTTAAGAGCCAAAATGACGGAGCAAAAAGCATTACTCTGCTGCTTTTTCACGTGGGTGATTTTGAACAAGTCACTTAATTTCTGTCTGCTGTTTCCATCAACTGTAACACCGAGGTAACGATAGTACCATAGGGTCATAGTGAGAATTAATTGGGTTTATATTCATAAAATGCTTACAGCAGTACCTAGAATGTAGCAGGTAAAAATATAACAAGTGTTCTCTATTATGGTAAGTTTTATTAAATAATATATTTTAAAATCTCCTAATTCAGTAGTTCCCGAACTCAGCTACTTATTGGAGTCTCCCGGGGGGTACTTCAAAATGCAGGACAAATGGATCCCACCCCCTGAGCTACTGATGTAACTGATTTGGATACAGCTTGGGTCTTCGGGTTAAACCTCCCTAGATGATTCTAATGGCTAGTCAAGTCTGAAGAATCGCTAATATAAGTAACTCCCTTGCTTTAAGTAATGGGAGTTTTGTTTAATTAAATAGATCATTCTTATAATAAGTGAGTCTAATCTATTCACGAATGACAGCTAATCAAATGGCAGATATAGAACCAACTGGAAAGTACCAGCTTTGTGGCCCAAATTTTGGAAGTGATAGCATTGAGTTCATAAGGCTGATTTTATAGATTCTTATACTAGGGTAATGACCATAAAACCCATGCAAACCAATAAATTGTCAAAATGATGGAGCAAGAGATTAATTGAGCCAGATGCTTTCTCAAGGAGCCACAAAGGGGAAATGTCCCCTCTCATGTGTATGTACCCCTGCAAAGTTTATACACAAAGACTATACTCAGAATCCTTTATTCCTGTGGGTTGTTTTATGACGAGGGTAACACCTAATTGCTGATGTTCTCATGATACTGTCATGACAATGTAGCCCACATGCCACTGGTTTAAACAGAAATTCTCCCCCAAACCACTTCTGAGTCACTTCTACAAAAAAATAGTTACCAATGCTACATTTTCTAGGAAATGTGAGCATGTCGTAGAATGGGAAATCAGTTTTTTATCTCAGAGTCTGAATAATAAGTAGTTCTTTTGGCTAAAGGGAGATCAAAGTGTTTTCATCGCGCATTAGCACAGCAGAATCTGATGATTGTAGAGCAACCACAGCCACGAAATAGCAGGTGGACGTGGGATGCTCAGGTTAGAGACTTAGCAAGCCACAGAATGCCTGAAGTTGGTAAAGCAAGGCAGCTAGCCAGAATTTTGTGCAGTGTTTGGAAGGAAGCAAAACTTCCTGAAGAAACTGATTGCCTACTGCTTAAGGACCAAGTTCTCTGATTTGTACTGAGAATTCTGAAGTACACAGGACCGGTACTGACAAAAGCCCTTCAGCGCTACATTGGTCAAAGGCTGTGGTCTTTAGTGAGGGGTGGAGGTCATCCACACGTACTGTGTAACCTTCTGGTATGTCACGTACATGATTAAATGTGTAATTCCTACCACAGAACACATCTACACGCAGTCTAGGCAAGTCCATGTGAGGCAGCACAATGAAGTACTACCAATCAGGCTTCCCAGTTTTGAACCCTGACTCTGCCGTGTACCCGCTGGGGAAACATGGGCAACTCCTTCATCTGTAAAAGAAACCACAAAAGTACCTTTTGTCAAAAAGCTGTTATGAATATTAGGGAAATTCATTTTTGTTAACCACCTAGAAAAATGCCTTCAAGCTGCTATAGATGCTTGCTTCTGGAATAAGTAAAATCTTCAGCCTCAAATTAGAAATTACCTTCTGAGTGTATGTTTAGACACCTGAATCAAGAACATCCTATCTGATAAAAAGTCCCAACTCTGGCATTCAGAAGTAGAGAAAATAAGTTAAGCAGTGCTTCTTTCAGCTTGTTTTGCCAGGATTTTTCTACCTGAATGAAGACTGTGTTACAACAGCCACTCAGAGGGTATTGGGATGTAAGTGATATAATTTATGAATCTGAGGGCATAATTTGTCTATTACACTCCTATCAGGGAATGGGCTGTAAAATAAACTCCCTTGAATTTCTAGAATACCAAACCGCACATATGATTCATGCATTCATTCTTAAAATTCTATTCAGTGATTTGTTGGTTTGCTAGCTTTCTTGCTGGTTTTTTTTTTTTTTTTGTATTTATTGTGTAGCTTTTTTACAGTCTGGACAAGAGACATGAAATTGTAAAAGCCTCTGCTGCTCAGAGTTCTCTGGGGTTGGGAATTCTCTGGGCAGAGATTATTCTTTCAATTACAGATTTTGGCCAGTGTCTGCCACCAAGAAAAATAAATTGTGACTAGGGCCACATAGGCCTAGGGGATCACCAAGATACCAGTCTTTGAATTGTTCTGGGTTCAGGCCAGTGGATCTCCCAAGGTGAATACAAATCATGAGAAAAATTCACATTTCTTGATGTCCAATATGGAAAGTCAAAGCATGGCCAGGTTTGGATTCTTAAGAAAACCTTCATGCAATCATACACCTAAACGTACATCCTCACCCACAAAATCACCAGAGTTTTGAGCTCCTTTTTAATAAAAAGTAAGAAAACATGGGGGAAAATTAAGATATCTTAATTTCTATTATAGTAAAACGTATTCTTGCTAATCCTGTTATGTTACTATTTCTATAAGTTTTCTTAGCATCTGGTGTCCAATCCTCAGCACTGGAGACCTCCACTCACTGAGGATGCCTGTGAGTTTGATGCTGACAAGCCTAAGAGCTCTGTGAACTCACTCTGCTTCCATTCTCAACCTTGTCTTCTATTTCCAGTTACTCACCTGAGACTGGTCCTTCAAGTCACCCCAACCAGCTGTCTGTTCTCCTGAGATTTAGTGGAATCAACTCAGATGGTTCTAATCAGCATGGGATTCTTGGAGTGAGTGGGAAAGGTAGGATCAGGCCCTGTGATCTAAACAACATCTGTTCTCCAGCCTCCTCTCTGCCCCTAAAAGATCTCCTTGTGTAAAGGAGATAACTGGATGTATTGGATTGAATTCATTTAACTTCTTTTTTTTAAGGTTTATTTATTTTTGAGAGAGAAAGAAACATAGGAAGAGAGAGAGAAAAACAAAGCACAAATGGGGGAGGGGCAGAGAGAGGGAGACACAGAATCCAAAGCAGGCTCCAGGCTCTGAGCTGTCAGCACAGAGCCCCACACAGGGCTTGAACTCATGAGCCATGAGATCATGACCTGAGCTGAAGTCAGACACTTAATTAACTGACTGAGCCACCCAGGCACCCCTGAACTTACTTAACTTCTATCTATACTGGTTTATGGTTGAAATTGATTCTGAACATAGTACATTTCTAATTTGAGAAGAGAATTTTGAGTAACTTCATGAGCATGAGGAGAATAAAGACTGCATAGAAACTAGATTTTGCGAACATTTCCAATGTGTTCTGTATTTCTAAGCACTCTCAGAGAGCCCATTTCTCTTGGCCTTGCAGAGTGCCTGAAACAATCAAGAAAAAATTAGAGCTCAGCAAAGCAGGAAAACCCAGTTCTACATGTTTCCTGACTTGATCCCTATCACTGCTTTAAAATTCCTTCTGCAGATAGATGTTTCCAACTTAAATAATAGTATACTATTGAAATGGTACAAACATTTTAAATAGTACTATGGTGATTTCTTAGCCTCAACATATCTTATTTTCATTTATAGTTCATCTGGAGTTTAAGTTTTAGTAGAAAATTCCCATGGTCTTATTTCTAAGATAAGGCAAAATAACCTGTCTGAGCCAGCCAGTCTCATCCAGCAATGAATACTACTAATAAACCATATACACAGCATTTATGTGGTCTGGTTAATAAGACCTGTCTTTAGCAGAACAACCAAACTGCTTTGTAAGGAACAAATCTCAAGGACCTAAAGTTTGCTTCTACTTTGACTAGATAGCCATAGCAGGAATGTTCTTTTGTCTGTAATCATCTTGATGTACATGCTGTCCCCAACTTAGAATGGTTCGACTTAAAAATTTTCAACTTTACGATGGTGCAAAAGCAATACACGTTCAGTACATACTGTACTTCAAATTTCGAATTCTGATCTCTTCCTGGGCTAGGGATATAAGTACAATACCCTCCCCTGACGGTGAGCAGGGGCAGCAAGTCACAGCTCCCGTCAACCACGTGACCATAAGGGTAAACAACTGATACAAACACAATTATTCTTTTTCACTTTTAATAGAATGTTCAAGAAATTACATAAGACATTCAACACTTAATTATAAGCTTTTTTTTTGTTAGACAATTTTGCTAATATAAGTCTTCTGAGCATGTTTAAGGGTAAGGGTAAACTATGATGTTTAGTACATTAGGTATATTAGATATATATATGTATATTAGGTATATTATATGTATTAAATGTATATATTATATGTATTAAATATATATACCTTTTATTTATATTATTAAATATATTTTACCTTTTTAATCCAGTATAGTTAATGTAGAGTGTTATATTAGTTTCAGGTGTACAGTGTAGTGATTTAACAATATTCAGTGCTCATCAAGAATAAGTGTACTCTTTTAAAAAAAAATTAAGTGTACTGTTAACCCTCTTCATTTATTTCACCCATCCCCCTCACCAACTTTCCATCTGGCAACCATCAGTTTGTTCTCTATAGTTAACAGTCTGATTTTTTTGTCTTTCTCCTTTGATCATCTGTTTCTTAAATCCACATATGAATGAAATCCTATGGTATTTATATTTCTCTGACTTATTTAACTTAGAATTATACTCTCTAGTTCCATCCATGTTGTTGCAAATAGCAAGACTTCATTCAGTAATATATACATATGTATACACACACACATACACACACACACCACTTCTTTATCCATTCATCTGTCAATGGACATTTGAACCGCTTCCATAATTTGGCTTTTGTAAATAATATTGCTTTACTGCATATATTAGATGTACATATATCTTTTTGAATTAGTGTTTTTTTTATATATTTTGGGGGTTAATACCTATTACTAGAATTACTGGATCATGTGGCAGTGTTTTTTTCATTTTTTGAGGAAACTCTGTACTTGTTTTCACAATGGATGCACCAATTTGCCTTCCTACCAGCAATGCACGAAGGTTCTTTTTTCTCCACAACCTTGCCAGTACTTCTCCTTTTCTTTTTTGTTTCTTTGTTTGTTTGTTTTGGGGTTTTTTTGTTTTTTTTTTTTGTTGTTGTTGTTTTTTAGTCATTTTGACAGGTGTAAAGTGATACCTCATTAGGGCTTTGATTTGCATTTCCCTAATGGTAAGTAATGCTGAACATCTTTTCACGCTGTTTGCCATCTGCTGTCTTCTTCAAAGAACGTCAGTTCATGTCTTTTGTCTGTTTTTTAATTGGATTATTCAATTTTGTGGTGTTCAGTTGTATAATTTCTTTATATATTTTGGATGCTAACCCTTTATTGGACAGGTCATTTGCAAATATCTTTTCCCATTCAGTAGGTTGTCTTTTAGTTATGTTGCTTATTTCCTTTGTGCAGAAACTTTTTATTTTGATGTAGTCCCAATTATTTATTTTTGTTATTTCTCTTGCCTCAGACAACTTATCTAGAAAGAAGTTGCTATGGCTGATGTCAAAGGAATTTCTGCCTGTGCTCGCTACTAAGATTTTTTATGGTTTCAAATATCACAGTTATGTCCTTAATCCATTTTGAATTTAGTTTTATGTATGGTGTGACAGAGGGGTCCATTTTCATTCTTTTACATGTGGGTGCACAGTTTTTCCCAGCACTATTTGTTGAAAAGATTTTCCCCATTGTATATTCTTGCCTCCTTTGTTGAAGATTGACCCTATGACCATAGGTTTATCTCTGGGCTCTCTATTCTGTTGCCTTGATCTATGTGTGCACTTTTATGCTTTATATCATTTTATGTTTTATACTGTTTTTATTACTTCAACTTTGTAGTATAACTTCAAATGGCATCATGATACTTACAGCTTTGTACTACTTTTTTAAAGATTTCTTTGGCTATTTGGTGTCTTTTGTATTTCCATATAAATTTTAGGATTATTTGTTCTAGTTCTGTGAAAAATGCTGTTGGTATTTTGATAGAGATTGCACTGAATCTGTAGATTGCTTTGGGTAGTATGGACATGTTGACGATACTCTTCCAATTCATGAACATGGAATATCTTTCCATTTCCTTGTGTTGTTTTCAATTTCTTTCATTAATGTTGCATAGTTTTCAGAATACAAGTCTTTCACCTCCTTGGTTAAGTTTATTTCTAGGTTTTTCATTCTCTTCGGCACAATTATAAGTGGGATTATTTTCTTTTTCGGCTGATTAATTATTAGTGTATAGAAATTCAACAGTTTCTGTATATTGATTTTTGTATTCTCCGACCTTACTAATTCATTTATTATTTTCAGGTTTTTTTTTTTTTGATGGAGTCTTTAGGGTTTTCTAAATATAGTATTATGTCACCTGCAAATAGTGAGAGTTTTACTTCTTCTTACCAGTTTGGATGTCTTTTATTTATTTGTTGTTGTTTGATTGCAGTTAGGACTTCCAGTACTACATTGCATAAAAGCGGTGAGAGTGGACATCCCTGTCTTGTTCCTGACCTAAGGAGAAAAGCTTCAGTTTTTCACCAGAGTGTGATGTTACATGGCCCTTATGTTGAGGTCTGGACCTCTAAACCTACTTTGTTGAGGGCTTTTATCATGAATGGGCATTGTACTTTGTCAAATGCTTTTTCTACATTTATTGAAAGGATAATATAGTTTTTATCCTTTCTTTTGTTGATGTGATGTATCACATTGATTGATTTGCAAATATTGAACCACACTTGCATCCTGGGAATTAATTCCATTTGATCATGGTAAATTATTTTTTTAATATATTGTTGGATTCAGTTCACTAATTTTTGTTGAGGGTTTTTTTATCTATGTTTATTAGAGATCTTGGCTTGTATTTTTTGGGTTTTTTTTTTGGTGGTATCTTTACTGGTTTTGGAATCAGTAATGATGGCCTCATAAATTTTGATCTCTTTCATCTTCAATTTTGGAAAAGTTTGAGAAGAATAGATATTAACTCTTTTAACGTTTTGTAAAATCACCTGAGAAACCATCTGGTCTAAGGCTTCCGTTTTGGTTTTTTTGAGAGTTTTTTGATTATTGATTCAATTTCATTGCAAGAATCACTCTATTTAAATTTTCTTCCTACTTAATTTTTGGTAGGTAATATGTTTGTAGGAATTTATCCATTTCTTCTAGGTTGTCCAATTTTGGGAATGTATTTTTTCATAACATTCTGTTACAATCTTTTGTATTTCTGTGATGTCACTTGTAATTTCTCCCCCCTCATGTCTGGTTTGCTTTGAGTTCTCTCTCTCTCTCTCTCTCTCTCTCTCTCTCTCTCTCTCTCTCTCTCTCTCTTGTTTTTGATGAATCAGGCTAGAGGGTTATCAATTTTTTCATTTCAAAGAACCAGCTCCTGGTTTCATTGATCTAACATTTTGTTTCTATTTTATTCATTTCTGTTCTTTACTGTTTCCTTTTTTCAACTGATTTTGTGTTTTCTTTGTTCTTTTTCTAGCTCCTATAGGTGTAAGTTTAGGGTATTTGAAACTTTTCTTGCTTCTTAAGGCAGTTCTGTATTGTTACAAACTTTCCTCTTAGAACTGCTTACGTTGCATCTCAAAGATTTTACACCACTGTGTTTTCCTGGTTATTTGTCTCCATGGTATTCCTTTTTTTTTTTTTTTTTAATTTGAATCAAAGTTAATTAAGATACAGTGTGATAATGATTTTAGGAGTAGAATTAGTGGTTTATTACTTACATATAATACCCAGGGTTCATTCCAATAAGCATCCACTTTAATACCCAAAACCCATTTAGCCCATTACCCCACTCACCTCCCCTCTAGCAATCCTCAGTTTGTTCTCTATATTTAAGAGTCTCTTATGGTTTGCCTCCCTCTCCATTTTTATCTCATTTTTGCTTCTTTTACCCTATGTTCAACTGTTTTGTTTCTTAAGTTCCACATATGAGTAAAATCATATGATTTCATATTTGTCTTTGACTTATTTTGCTTAGCATAATACACTCTAGTTCCATCCACATTGTTGAAAATGGCAAGATTTCATTCTTTTTGATTGCCAAATAATATTTCATTTCATATATATATATATATATATGTATATATATATCACACCTTGTTTATCCATACATCGGTTGATGGGCATTTGGGCTCTCTCCATAATTTGGATATTGTTGATAGTGCTGCTATATCATTGGGTTGCATGTAGCCCTTCAAATAAGCATTTTTGTGTCCTTTGGATGAATACCTGGTAATGCAATTGCTGGGTCATAGGGTAGCTCTATTTTTTTTTTTTTTTTGAGGTACTTCTATACTGTTTTCCAGAGTGGCTGTACCAGTTTGCATTCCCAACAATAGTACAAAAGGGTTCCTCTTTCTCCAAATCCTTGCCAACATCTGTTGTTGCCTGAGTTGTTAATTTTAGCCATTCTGACATGTGTGAGGTGGTATCTCATTGTGGCTTTGATTTGTATTTCCCTGATGATGAGTGATGTTGACCATCTTTTCATGTGTCTGTTAGCCATCTGGATATCTACTTTGGAAAAGTGTCTATTCATGTCTTCTGCCCATTCCTCCATTGGATTATTTGTTTTTTGGGTGTTGAGCCTTATAAGTTACTTATAGATTTTGGATATGGACCTTTTATCTAATATGTTATTTTCATCTATCTTCTCCCATTCCATCAGTTGTCATTTAGTTTTGTTGATTGTTTCCTTTGCTCTACAGAAGCTTTTTATCTTGATGAGGTCCCAATAGTTTATTTTTGCTTTTTTTTTTTTACCTTGTTTCCAGAGATATGCCAAGTATGAAGTTGCTGTGCCTGAGGTCAAAGAGTTGCTGCCTGTTTTCTTCTCTAGAATTTTGATGGTTTTCTGTCTCATATTCAGGTCAGATCTTTCATCCGTTTTTAGTTTATTTTTGTGTATGGTGTAAGAAAGTGATCCTGTTTTATTCTTCTGCATGTCACTGTCCAGTTTTCCTAGCACCATTTGCTGAAGAGACTGTCTTTTTTTCTATTGGATATTCTTTCCTGCTTTGTCAAAGATTAGTTGGCCATACGTTTGTAGGTTCATTTCTGGATTCTCTATTCTATTCCATTGATATATGTGTCTGTTTTTGTGCCAGTACCATACTGTCTTGATGACTGAAGCTTTGTAATACAGGTTGAAGTCCAGAATTTTGACCCTTACAGCTTTGGGGCATTTTTCAACATTACTTTGGCTATCAGAGTCTTTCTGGTTCTATACATGTTATAGAATTGTTTGTTCTAGCCCTTTGCAAAATGCTAGTGCTCTTTTGACAGGGATTGAATTGAATGTGTAGATTGCTTTGGGTATTATCAGCATTTCAACAATATTTGTCCTTCCAATACATCACCATGGAATGTTTTTCCATTTCTTTGTGTCTTCTTTATTTCATAGCTTTCTATATTTTTCAGTGCATAGATATTTTACCTCTTTGGTTAGGTTTATTCCTCGGTATGTTACGGTTTTTGGTGCAATTGTAAATGTGATTAATTCTTTGATTTCTCTTTCTGCTGCTTCATTATTTGTGTATAGAAATGCAACTGATTTCTGTCCATTGATTTTATAGCCTGCAACTTTGCTGAGTTCGTATATCTGTTCTGTCAGTGTTTCAGAGTCCTTTGGGTTTTCCACATAGAGTGTCATGTCATCTGTGAAGAGTGAAAGTTTGACTTCCTCCCTGCTGATTGGGATGGCTCAGACTTCCAGTACTATCTTGAAAAACAGTGGTGAGGGAGAAGCGGCAAGATGGCGGCTTAGGAGGACGCTGGGCTCACCGCGCGTCCTGCTGATCACTTAGATTCCACCTACACCTGCCTAAATAACCCAGAAAATCGTCAGAGGATTAGCAGAACGGAGTCGCTGGAGCCAAACGCAGACGAGAGGCCCACGGAAGAGGGTAGGAAGGGCGGCGAGGCGGTGCGCGCTCCACGGACTGGCGGGAGGGAGCCGGGGCGGAGGGGCGGCTCGCCGGCCAAGCAGAGCCCCCGAGTCTGGCTTGCAAAAGCGGAGGGGCCTGAAGGACTGTGTTCCCGCAACAAGCGCGACTTAGCGTCTGGGAGGTCATAAGTTAACAGCTCTGCTTGGAAAGCGGGAAGGCTGGAGGACAAAGGGAGGGAGAGCTGCTGAGCCCCCTGACGACAGAGCTCAGCTTGGTGGGGAACAAAGGCGCTCGCCAGCGCCATCTCCCCCGCCCATCCCCCAGCCAAAATCCCAAAGAGAACCAGTTCCTGCCAGGGAACTTGCTCGCTCCGCGCAAACACCCAACTCTGTGCTTCTGTGGAGCCAAACCTCCGGCAGCGGATCTGACTCCCTCCCGCTGCCACAGGGCCCCTCCTGAAGAGGATCACCTAAGGAGAAGCGATCTAAGCCTGCCCCTCCTGCCCCCGTGCACCTTGCCTACCCACCCCAGCTAATACACCAGATCCCCAGCATCACAAGCCCGGCAGTGTGCAAGTAGCCCAGACGGGCCACACCACCCCACAGTGAATCCTGCCCCTAGGAGAGGGGAAGAGAAGGCACACACCAGTCTGACTGTGGCCCCAGCGGTGGGCTGGGGGCAGACATCAGGTCTGACTGCGGCCCCGCCCACCAACTCCAGTTATACACCACAACACAGGGGAAGGGCCCTGCAGGTCCTCACCACGCCAGGGACTATCCAAAATGACCAAGCGGAAGAATTCCCCTCAGAAGAATCTCCAGGAAATAACAACAGCTAATGAGCTGATCAAAAAGGATTTAAATAATATCACAGAAAGTGAATTTAGAATAATAGTCATAAAATTAATCGCTGGGCTTGAAAACAGTATACAGGACAGCAGAGAATCTCTTGCTACAGAGATCAAGGGACTAAGGAACAGTCACGAGGAGCTGAAAAACGCTTTAAACGAAATGCATAACAAAATGGAAACCACCACAGCTCGGCTTGAAGAGGCAGAGGAGAGAATAGGTGAACTAGAGGATAAAGTTATGGAAAAAGAGGAAGCTGAGAAAAAGAGAGATAAAAAAATCCAGGAGTATGAGGGGAAAATTAGAGAACTAAGTGATACACTAAAAAGAAATAATATACGCATAATTGGTATCCCAGAGGAGGAAGAGAGAGGGAAAGGTGCTGAAGGGGTACTTGAAGAAATAATAGCTGAGAACTTCCCTGAACTGGGGAAGGAAAAAGGCATTGAAATCCAAGAGGCAGAGAGAACTCCCTTCAGACGTAACTTGAATCGATCTTCTGCACGACATATCATAGTGAAACTGGCAAAATACAAGGATAAAGAGAAAATTCTGAAAGCAGCAAGGGGTAAACGTGCCCTCACATATAAAGGGAGACCTATAAGACTCGTGACTGATCTCTCTTTTGAAACTTGGCAGGCCAGAAAGAATTGGCAGGAGATTTTCAGGGTGCTAGACAGAAAAAATATGCAGCCGAGAATCCTTTACCCAGCAAGTCTGTCATTTAGAATAGAAGGAGAGATAAAGGTTTTCCCAAACAAACAAAAACTGAAGGAATTTGTCACCACTAAACCAGCCCTACAAGAGATCCTAAGGGGGACCCTGTGAGACAAAGTCCCAGAGACATCACTACAAGCATAAAACATACAGACATCACAATGACTCTCAACCTGTATCTTTCTATAATAACACTGAATGTAAATGGATTAAATGCACCAACCAAAAGACATAGGGTATCAGAATGGATAAAAAAACAAGACCCATCTATTTGCTGTCTACAAGAGACTCATTTTAGACCTGAGGACACCTTTAGATTGAGAGTGAGGGGATGGAGAACTATTTATCATGCGACTGGAAGCCAAAAGAAAGCTGGAGTAGCCATACTTATATCAGACAAACTAGACTTTAAATTAAAGGCCGTAACAAGAGATGAAGAAGGACATTATATAATAGTTACAGGGTCTATCCATCAGGAAGAGCTAACAATTATAAATGTCTATGCGCCAAATACCGGAGCCCCCAAATATATAAAACAATTACTCATAAACATAAGCAACCTTATTGATAAGAATGTGGTAATTGCAGGGGACTTTAACACCCCACTCACAGAAATGGACAGATCATCTAGACACACGGTCAATAAAGAAACAAGGGCCCTGAATGAGACATTGGATCAGATGGACTTGACAGATATATTTAGAACTCTACATCCCAAAGCAACAGAATATACTTTCTTCTCGAGTGCACATGGAACATTCTCCAAGATAGATCATATACTGGGTCACAAAACAGCCCTTCATAAGTTTACAAGAATTGAAATTATACCATGCATACTTTCAGACCACAATGCTATGAAGCTTGAAATCAACCACAGGAAAAAGTCTGGAAAACCTCCAAAGGCATGGAGGTTAAAGAACACCCTACTAACGAATGAGTGGGTCAACCAGGCAATTAGAGAAGAAATTAAAAAATATATGGAAACAAACGAAAATGAAAATACAACAATCCAAACGCTTTGGGACGCAGCGAAGGCAGTCCTGAGAGGAAAATACATTGCAATCCAGGCCTATCTCAAGAAACAAGAAAAATCCCAAATACAAAATCTAACAGCACACCTAAAGGAACTAGAAGCAGAACAGCAAAGGCAGCCTAAACCCAGCAGAAGAAGAGAAATAATAAAGATCAGAGCAGAAATAAACAATATAGAATCTAAAAAAACTGTAGAGCAGATCAACGAAACCAAGAGTTGGTTTTTTGAAAAAATAAACAAAATTGACAAACCTCTAGCCAGGCTTCTCAAAAAGAAAAGGGAAATGACCCAAATAGATAAAATCATGAATGAAAATGGAATTATTACAACCAATCCCTCAGAGATACAAACAATTATCAGGGAATACTATGAAAAATTATATGCCAACAAATTGGACAACCTGGAAGAAATGGACAAATTCCTGAACACCCACACTCTTCCAAAACTCAATCAGGAGGAAATAGAAAGCTTGAACAGACCCATAACCAGCGAAGAAATTGAATCGGTTATCAAAAATCTCCCAACAAATAAGAGTCCAGGACCAGATGGCTTCCCAGGGGAGTTCTACCAGACGTTTAAAGCAGAGATAATACCTATCCTTCTCAAGCTATTCCAAGAAATAGAAAGGGAAGGAAAACTTCCAGACTCATTCTATGAAGCCAGTATTACTTTGATTCCTAAACCAGACAGAGACCCAGTCAAAAAAGAGAACTACAGGCCAATATCCCTGATGAATACGGATGCAAAAATTCTCAATAAGATACTAGCAAATCGAATTCAACGGCATATAAAAAGAATTATTCACCATGATCAAGTGGGATTCATTCCTGGGATGCAGGGCTGGTTCAACATCCGCAAATCAATCAATGTGATACATCACATCAACAAAAAAAAAGAGAAGAACCATATGATCCTGTCAATCGATGCAGAAAAGGCCTTTGACAAAATCCAGCACCCTTTCTTAATAAAAACCCTTGAGAAAGTCGGGATAGAAGGAACATACTTAAAGATCATAAAAGCCATTTATGAAAAGCCCACAGCTAACATCATCCTCAACGGGGAAAAACTGAGAGCTTTTTCCCTGAGATCAGGAACACGACAAGGATGCCCACTCTCACCGCTGCTGTTTAACATAGTGCTGGAAGTTCTAGCATCAGCAATCAGACAACAAAAGGAAATCAAAGGCATCAAAATTGGCAAAGACGAAGTCAAGCTTTCGCTTTTTGCAGATGACATGATATTATACATGGAAAATCCGATAGACTCCACCAAAAGTCTACTAGAACTGATACATGAATTCAGCAAAGTTGCAGGATACAAAATCAATGTACAGAAATCAGTTGCATTCTTATACACTAACAATGAAGCAACAGAAAGACAAATAAAGAAACTGATCCCATTCACAATTGCACCAAGAAGCATAAAATACCTAGGAATAAATCTAACCAAAGATGTAAAGGATCTGTATGCTGAAAACTATAGAAAGCTTATGAAGGAAATTGAAGAAGATTTAAAGAAATGGAAAGACATTCCCTGCTCATGGATTGGAAAAATAAATATTGTCAAAATGTCAATACTACCCAAAGCTATCTACACATTCAATGCAATCCCAATAAAAATTGCACCAGCATTCTTCTCGAAGCTAGAACAAGCAATCCTAAAATTCATATGGAACCACAAAAGGCCCCGAATAGCCAAAGGAATTTTGAAGAAGAAGACCAAAGCAGGAGGCATCACAATCCCAGACTTTAGCCTCTACTACAAAGCTGTCATCATCAAGACAGCATGGTATTGGCACAGAAACAGACACATAGACCAATGGAATAGAATAGAAACCCCAGAACTAGACCCACAAACGTATGGCCAACTCATCTTCGACAAAGCAGGAAAGAACATCCAATGGAAAAAAGACAGCCTCTTTAACAAATGGTGCTGGGAGAACTGGACAGCAACATGCAGAAGGTTGAAACTAGACCACTTTCTCACACCATTTACAAAAATAAACTCCAAATGGATAAAGGACCTAAACGTGAGACAGGAAACCATCAAAACCTTAGAGGAGAAAGCAGGAAAAGACCTCTCTGACCTCAGCCGTAGCAATCTCTTACTCGACACATCCCCAAAGGCAAGGGAATTAAAAGCAAAATTGAATTATTGGGACCTTATGAAGATAAAAAGCTTCTGCACAGCAAAGGAAACAACCAACAAAACTAAAAGGCAACCAACGGAATGGGAAAAGATATTCGCAAATGACATATCGGACAAAGGGCTAGTATCCAAAATCTATAAAGAGCTCACCAAACTCCACACCCGAAAAACAAATAACCCAGTGAAGAAATGGGCAGAAAACATGAATAGACACTTCTCTAAAGAGGACATCCGGATGGCCAACAGGCACATGAAAAGATGTTCAGCGTCGCTCCTTATCAGGGAAATACAAATCAAAACCACACTCAGGTATCACCTCACGCCAGTCAGAGTGGCCAAAATGAACAAATCAGGAGACTCTAGATGCTGGAGAGGATGTGGAGAAACGGGAACCCTCTTGCACTGTTGGTGGGAATGCAAATTGGTGCAGCCGCTCTGGAAAACAGTGTGGAGGTTCCTCAGAAAATTAAAAATAGACCTACCCTATGACCCAGCAATAGCACTGCTAGGAATTTATCCAAGGGATACAGGAGTACTGATGCATAGGGCCACTTGTACCCCAATGTTCATAGCAGCACTCTCAACAATAGCCAAATTATGGAAAGAGCCTAAATGTCCATCAGTTGATGAATGGATAAAGAAATTGTGGTTTATATACACAATGGAATATTACGTGGCAATGAGAAAAAATGAAATATGGCCTTTTGTAGCAACGTGGATGGAACTGGAGAGTGTGATGCTAAGTGAAATAAGCCATACAGAGAAAGACAGATACCATATGGTTTCACTCTTATGTGGACCCTGAGAAATTAACAGGAACCCATGGGGGAGGGGAAGGAAAAAAAAAAAAAAAAACAGGTTAGAGTGGGAGAGAGCCAAAGCATAAGAGACTCTTAAAAACTGAGAACAAACTGAGGGTTGATGGGGGGTGGGAGGGAGGAGAGGGTGGGTGATGGGTAATGAGGAGGGCACCTTTTGGGATGAGCACTGGGTGTTGTATGGAAACTAATTTGTCAATAAATTTCATAAAAAAAAAAAAAAAAAAAAAAAAAAAAAAAAAAGAAAAACAGTGGTGAGAGTGGACATCCCTGTTGTATTTTTGACCTAAGGGGGAAAACTATCAGTTTTCCCCATTGAGAGTGATATTAGCTGTGGGCCTTTCATATATGGCCTCTATGATCTTCAGGTATGATCCTTCTATCCCTACTTTCTTGGGTTTGTTTTATCAAGAATGATGCTATATTTTGTCAAATGCTTTTTCTGCATCTATTGAAAGGATCATGACCTTATCCTCTCTTTTATTAATGTGATGTATCACATTGATTGATTTGTGGTTAATGAACCAGCCCTGACCCCATGAATAAATCCCACTTGGTGGTGAATAACACTTTTAATATATTGTTTGATCTGGTTTTCTAGTATCATGTTGAGAGTTTTTGCATCCATGTTCATCAAGGATTATATAGGCCTATAATTCTCCTTTTTAGTAGGATTTTTGTCTCATTTTAGAATCAAGGTAATGGCTGGTCTCATAGAATAAGTTTGGAAGTTTTTCTTTCATTTCTATATTTTGGAACAGCTTCAAAAGAATAGGTGTTAACTCTTCTTTAGATGTTTGGTAGAATTCCCCTGGAAAGCCATCTGGCCCTGGGCTCTTGTTTGTTGGGAGATTTTTTATTACTATTTCCATTTCTTTACTGGTTAGGGGTCTGTTCAAATTTTCTATTTCTTCCTGTTTCAGTTTTGGTAGTTTGTTTCTAGGAACTTGTCTCTTTCTTCCAGATTGTCCAATTTGTTGGCACAGAATTGCTCATTCCCTTATGATTGCTTGTATATCTGCAGTTTTGTTTTGATCTTTGCTCTTTGATTCATAATTTTATTTATTGGGTTCTCCCCTTTTTCTTTTCGATCAATCTGGCAAGGAGTTTATAAATTTTGTTAATATTTCAAAAAATCGGCTCCTGGTTTCATTGATCTGTTTTTTTTTTTAATTTAAATATCATTGATTTCTGATCTAACCTTTATTATTTCCCTTCTTCTGCTGTTTTGGGGCTTTATTTGCTAGTTTTGGGCTTTATTTGAACTTTTTCCAGCTCCTTTAGGTGTAAGTTTAGGTTGTGTATTTGAGACCTTTCTTCCTTCTTTAGGAAGGCCTGGATTGCTGTATACATCTCCCTTCTGATCGCCTTTTTGCATCACAGAGGTTTTGGACTGTTGTGTTTTCATTTTCATTGGCTTCAGTGTACTTTTTAATTTCCTCTTTAATTTCTTGGTTAACCATTCATTCTTTGGTAGGATGTTCTTTAATATCCAAGTATTCATGGTATTTCTATTTTTTTTTCTTGTGGCTGATTTCAAGTTTCATAATTTTGTGATCTGAAAATATGCATGGTATGATCTTGATCTTTTTGTACTTGTTGAGGGTTGATTTGTGACCAAGTATGTGATCTATTCTGGAGAATGTTCCATATGCACTCAAGAAGAATGTGTCTCTTTATTTAGTACCATATTATTTAATCTCCACGTATTTGTGGTCTTTCCAGATTTTTTCTTGTGGTTGACTTCTAGTTCCATAACATTGTGGTCAGAAAAGATTCATGGCATGACTTTAATCTTTTGTTGATACTTGTGTTGTGACCTTATATGAATCTATTCTGGAAAATGTCCATGTGCCCCTGAAAAGAATGTGTATTTCACTGTTATAGGATGAAATGTTCTCAACATATGTGTTAGATCATCTGGTCCAATGTCTAATGGAAAGCCATGGTTTCCTTGTTGATTTTCTATATAGATCATTTGTCTATTGATGAAACCAGGGTCTTAAAGTCCCATATTACTGTTGTATTTCTTTTTATTTCCTCCTTTATATTTGTTAGCTGCTTTATGTATTTGGGTGCTCCCATGTTAGATGTATATTTACAGCTGTTACATCTTCTTGTTTGTCCCCTTTGTTATTAATGCATATATATATATGTATATATATAATATTACTGTCTCTTATTATAGTCTTTGTTTTAAGGTCTATTTTGTCCAATATAATTATTGCTACCCTGGCTTTCTTTTCATATGCATTTGTGTGATAAATGTTTCTCCATCCCCTCACACTCAATCTGCAAGTGTCTTTAGGTCTGAAATGGGTCTCTGATAGGCAGCATATAGATGGGTCTTTTTTTTTTTTAATCCACTTACTCTATGCATTTGATTAGAGCATTTAGTCCATTTATAGTCAAAGCACTTGTTGATATGCACTTATTGCCATTTTGTTCCTTATTTTGTGATTGTTCTAGTTCCTTTCTGTTCTCTTGCTGTCTGCTCTCATGGTTTACTGGAATTCTTTAAACACTTGGATTCCTTTCTCTTTTGTACATGTATTATGCGTTTTGATTTGTGGTTAATATAGCGGTCCACATTACGTTGATGAGAACTTATATTTGAACACATTCTTTATTCCTCCTCCCTTGTTTTAGGTATATGGTGTCATTCTTCACAACCTTTATTTTGTGAGTGCCTTGACTGATTTTTTTATAGATATATTTAATTTTACTGCTTTTGTGCTTATTACATTTTTATGCATGCTTATGGTCTTTCCCTTCCACTCCGAGTCCTTTTAACATTTTTTTGTAAGGCTGCTTTCGTGGTGCTGAATTCCTTCATTTTTTGTTTGTGTTGGAAACTGTTTATCTCTCATTCTATTCTGAATAATAGCATTGCTGGATAGCTGCATTTTTTTTTCCTTTCAGCCCTTTGAATATATCATGCCACTCCCTTCTAGCCCACAAAGTTTCTGAAAAAAAAATTAGCTGATAGCTTTTTGGGGTTTCCCTTGTATATAACTGTTTTCTTTTCTCTTGCTGCTTTTAACATTCTCTCTCACTACTCTCTGCCATTTTCATTGCTATATAACTTGGTACAGACCTTCTTGGGTTGTTTTTGTTGAAGGATCTCTGCATCTTGGGTCTGGATATCTGTTTCCTTCCCCAGATAAAGATTGTTTTTAGCTATTATTTCTTCAAATAAATTATGGCCTCTTTCCTCTCTTCACTAATTATTCTGCTTCCTCTGGCCTGCTATTTATTCAATCTAGTGTATTTTTAATATTATTTATTGGCTTCCTCATCTCTGGTTCTTTTTTTATCTCTTTGTTAAAGGTCTCATTGATGTCCTGCACCTTTTTCTCAAGTCCAGTGAGGATCTTTACCATCATTACCTTATATTCTCTATTAGGCATATTACTTATCTCAATTTTGCTTGGGTCTCTTGGTTTGATTTTGTCTGGTTCTTTCATTTATAACATATTCTTTTCTTTCCTCATTTTGTCTAACTCGGTGTCTGTTTCTGTTTGTTGGGAAACCCAGCTGTATCTCCTGCTCTTGAAAGTAGTAACCTTATGAAGAGGTCCTGTAGTGCCCTGCAGTGTAATGTCCTCTGTTCACTATAAACTTGTGCTTCAGGGGTGTCCCTTGTATATGTTGCATATGCCCCGTTCTTGAGTTTTGGATGCTTTTTCCTTCAGTCCGATTGTCTGTAGTGGCTCTCTTGGACTATTGTGGCCAGTTTTTGGTCCCTGTGTGGTTAGTGTTCCTGTCTGGGACCACTTTAGGCTTGAGTTAAGTCAGAGCAGGCATTTTCCAGAGCTGCCATAGCACCAAATTGCAGGGTGCTTTCCCTGTCTGTCCCTGCCCACTCCTGGGTCTGCAATCTGAGTGGTGTGTGAGGTTATCTTCCACCCATCCCAGGAGAGGAGTCAGTTTGGAGTGGTGCTAGTGCATCAGGGCTGCTTGCATACTGCCAGGCTGGTGGCCTCAGTTGAATGGATTTTGGCCAAGATTGTACTGGAAAGGGTGAGGTGCATAGTGCCCACATGTTTTATGTGTTCATGAGAGGAAACCTACCACTGCCATAGGGACTGGGCTGGCTAGAGCAGGGCACATACTTTTAACAAGGCTTGTGCTAGTCTTCCACAGTGCCTGCTGCTGCCACCACTATTGGGACTGAGGCCCCGTAAAGTGTGTCACTGGGGAGTCCCCATGTTGGCAAAGTTTGTGCTGGTCTTCTGGGTGAAGGGATCTCTAGCACATGGACTGAGACATGTGTGACTAGAAAAGGCAGATCTGCCAAAGCCCAGGGGGTGGTGGTTGGTGTAAGTAAGTTAGTGAATGTGGGTGCAGCACTGGCTCTTGCAAGTGGTTGTGTGTTTATGCTGGGGGATACGGAAGGGAAATTGTGCCTTCCAGCTTCTTTGTTCCTGGGGAATCTCCGAGAAATCTGTTTTTCTGGACACCTCTGAGATGAGGTAATTACTCTCCTCCCACACATCTCAGACGTTTTTCAGACTATTACTTCCATGGTATATGTGCAGGCTATTTGTTGTGTTGTGTGAGGACTCCACTTTCTATTGCCCTTCAGGCTCTCCCAGAACCAAGGCCATTGTCTTTTGAAATTCTATTCCTTAAGTTCCGCTAGTTGTAAGAATTCACAAAATTCTGACCCTCTTATTTTCAAAGCCAAATGTTTTAGGGTTTTTTCTCCTCTGTGTGGCTCTCTAGTGTGAAGGTCTGTTTCATTCCCCTCTCCACACCCTGCGGCTCTTTCCCTTCTGTGGAAAGATGTGCGGGTCCACTTAGCTCCCTATAATGTCTCCACCCTTCCTACCCTCTTCATTGTGGCCTCTTTTGTACATTTAGTTGTGGAGTTTGTTGTGCCAGTCTTTCAGTCATTTTCTGGGTTATTTACACTGGTGCAAGTACTATCTAGGTGTATCCATGGGATGAGGTGAGCTTAATGTCCCCCTACTATTCATCTTTCCCAGGTCTCTGGGAATGGCTTTTAAAAGTAGACTGACCAAATTTTAGTTTTCCCTGTTAGATGTAGTCTTTAGTTAAATCACTTAAGCACTCTGGGCCTTATTGTGTATTGGTTGTATTAATTCATGCACATAGAACATTTAGCACAATTCCTGGTATATAATTACTTCATAACATTATTTTCTTGTGGATTTTGCATCTTGTCAGAGCAGTGAATATTTCAGATATACTTTAATCTTTATCTGTGTTCTAGAGTTCTAGAAATTCCAAGTGGAAAAGGAAGGTCAGTAGAGAATATATCTTGATCATCCAACAAAAGATATTGTATCAATTTCCCTATCCAAATGCAAAAAGCCTCAGACTTTATATTATGGAATCCTTTAATGTTAGAGGTTATAAGTATGCTAAAGTATTAAGCCCCAAAGATTTCATTTTCTCATCAGTAAAATGGGAATAAAGCCTATTTCTTAAAGCTGATGGAAGGATAGGACTACCTATTATATTTTTATATGCTTCCATGTAGGGTCTAGCACATAATAAACATTCAATAAACACTATGATCAAAATATTATGATTATGCCAATAAATTTCATAAGTAGCATTTATTCCAGTTCTACTCAATGATCCCCCTTTTGAATCTGCATAACAAAGCAGAACAGAACCTATAAGACTCAACAATATTTAAACTTTTCTGTGTCTTAGAAGTCTGTGACTTCTTTAGCTGGATGACTTTGGGAAGTCTCTTAAAATTATGTCCTGTCTCACTACTGACCCCATTCTTGATGGATCACAAGCAATCTTCACCTCAACAAATCCAATGGTTAAGTCTTCCCCCTCATTTCACTCAACCTTTTGGCATCATTTTATAAAGCTGGTTAACTCTTCTTAGCTGCAGTAGCATCACTCTTTCCCTTGGTTCTCCTTCTATCATTCTCTTGTGAGTACTGTTACTTCCTTTTAAATTTTAACCTCTCCATGTTGAACTACTCCCAGGTTAGGCACCCTTTCTTTCTCCTTTATCTACAGTGTTTCCCTGTGGATTACTTTCAGAGCCCTGGCTTTCAATCTAATTATATACAGACAACTACCAAGTGTCCAACTCTACCCCTGCTCTCTCCCCTGAGCTACAGACCCCTCTTATAGAGCATATCCAATTTTTTTTAGGGCTGCTGTACCAAATTACCACAAACTTGGTGGTTTACAACAAAAATTTTGTCACTGCTCTACAGGCCTCAAGTCTGAACTCAAGGTGCATTGGTAGGGCTGTGTGCTCTCCAAAGGCCATAAGGTAGAGTCCTTCCTCATCTTTCTCAGCTGCTGGTGACTCCCAGCCTTCCTTGGCTTGTGGCCATGTAACTCAAATCTCTGCTTTAATCATCATGTGGCTCACCCCCTCCCCACCTCGTGTATTTTATCTTCTTAGGACACCTACATTGGATTTAGGGCATTCCTGGATAATCCAGAGTGATCTCATCTGGGGATCCTTAATTATGTCTGCAAAGACCCGCCCCCCCTCTCCACCCCAAATAAAGTCCCATTTCCAGGTTCTAGGGGTTAGGATGTACATAAATACATATCTATATATATTCTCTCTTTCTAGATAGATAGATAGATAGATAGATAGATAGATAGATAGATAGATCCAGGTAGATCTATCTATCTAAAATATACATCTTAGCAGCCACCATTCAGCCCACTAAACAACTCATCTGTGGGCTCTACTTTCAAATATGGGTGGTTTACTCAGTTAAGTATCTGACTCTCAGTTTTTGGCTCAGGTCGTGTTCTCACAGTGGTGAGATCAAGCCCTACATCAGGCTCTGCCCTGAGTATGAAATTTGCCTGAGATTCTCCTTCTCTCTCTGTTCTTTCCCTGCCCACATGCTCCCTCTCCTTCTCTCAAAAAAAAAAAAAAATTATATATGTATGTATGTTTTATATAATACTAAAATTTTTATTTTAGTTTTATATATCTTTTCCCTCTTCAAATTTTCAAGTACTTTCCCATCATATTAAGAAAAACAAAAATCCAAAGTCCTTACCAAAGGCTCCAAGGCCCTACAGGGTCTGGCTCTGCCCATCCCTCCAAGCTCCTCTCCTACTACAAGTCTCTTTGATCACTCTGCTTCAGTCACAGTGCTTTCTTGCTCTTCCTTCACTACACCAACTATTCCCCTGAAGGAAGGAGCATCTTTCCTCCAGATTTCTACCATGTTCTCTCCCTTACTTCTTTCAGATTGCCGTTCACATAGCATCTCTCTCTCTCTCTCTCTCTCTCTCTCTCTCTCTCTCTCTCTCTCTCTCTCTCTCTCCCCCTCCCCCTCCCCCTCCCCCTCCCACCCCCCCGCCGTCCCTATCCCTCCCTCCCTCCCTCTCTCTTTCTCTCTCATATATATTTTACATTATATATCCAGGACTTATAACTAGAAGTTTGTACATTTTGGCCACCTTACCCATTTTGTGCACCCACCCACCCTATCTGGCCCCTGCCTCTAGCAACCACCAGTCTATTCTCGGTATCTAAGAGATTGGTAAGTTTTTTTTTTTTGTCTTTTTTTTTTGTCTTTTTAGATTTCACATATAAATGAGATTGTATAGTATTTTTCTTCTTCTAACTTATTTAGCATAATGCTCTTAAGGTTCATCAATACTGTCACAAAAAAATTTTATTTTTTTTTAATTTATTTTTTTTAATGGCAGAGTGCCTAGGTGGCTCAGTTAGTTAAACGTCTGGCTCTTGATATTGGCTCAGGTCATGATCTCACAGTTCGTGCGTTTGGGCCCTATGTAGGGCTCAGCACAGAACCTGACAGCACAGAAGACAGCACAGAACCTGATTAGGATTCTCTCTCTCTCCCTCTCTCTGCCCCTCCCCTGCTTACGTGTACTTTCTCTCTCTCAAAACAAATTAACATTAAAAGTCTTTTAAAAAATTTTATGGCCAAATATTCTGTATGTGTGTGTACATTTTCTTTATCCATTTGTCTATCAATGGACACATAGTTTCCTTCTTGGCTATTGTGAATGATGCTATGATGAATGTGTAGGTGTGCATATATTTTCAAGAATGATTTTGTTTTCTTTGGATAAATATCCAGAAGTAGAATTGCTGGATCATACGGTAGTTCCATTTTTTTTTTTAATATTTGGAGAAACCTCCCATACTTTTTTTCCACAGTGGCTGTACCAGTTTATATTCCTACCAACAGTGCACAACAGTTCCCTTTCTCCCCATCTTCACCAACACTCTTATTATTTCTTTTGTATGGTAACTATTTTAAATGGTATAGGATGATATCTCATTGTGGTTTTAACTTGTATTTCCCTGATGATTAGTGATATTGAACATCTTTTTATGTACCTGTTGTCCCATCTGTGTGTTGTCTTTGGAAAAATGTCTGTTCAGAACCTTTGCCCATTTTTTTAACCAGATTTGATTTTTTGCTATTAAATTATAGAAGTTCTTCATATTTTGGATATTAACCCCTTATCAGAATATGATTTGCAAATATTTTCTCCCATTCTGTATGTTACCTTTTCATTTTGTCAGTGGTTTGCTACATAGAAGCTTTGTGGTTTGATGTAGTCCTACTTATTTTTGTTTTTATTGCCTTTGGTTGTGGTGTCAAATTTATGAAATCATTGCCAAGACCCACATCAAGGACAGCCTCTCAAAGAGGCTCTCTCAGAGCACTCTTTCTAATAGCATTGTGTGGGCACTCTTTATTACCTTACCCTGCTTTATTTTTTTGTGGAGCACTGATCATTACCCGGCATTGTATGTGCCCCTTCCTGCCTCTTGTCTGTCCACTCTTCAAGGACTGGAGCTTTATGTTGTACACCTGTTTCTCAGTACCTGCATCAGTCTCTGAAAGATTATAGAAACTTTAAAATTACTTGTTGAATAAATGAATGAAAGAATGGTTCCCATAAAAGCCAAAGAAGCAAGAGATTTTGAGGTCGTGTTGCAAGACCTACTTTCTTTGTGTCTATTTAATCTTGAACTTGCAAAACAGGTAATTTCCTTCCCTTTTCCCTTTCTTTTTGTTTGTGAATAAGACAATGCCTTAGACATTTACTGTTGATCTGAACAATGAAAGTAAAATGAAAAACTTTAATTAAGTAATCCAAAGTATAGGTATATATGTCATATAAACTATCTGAATATTCAGGAGTGTTTTAGAGAAGCTTAAAATATTTCAATAGTGGCTCAGATTGGCTTCAAATGCTACCTTAGAAAAAGAGAACACACATTAATTAATATGCTCTTTCATCTACTTCTGCCTTTTTACCAGTTTCCTTTCATGCAGGATTCAGGCATCGCAAAAGAGAGGCTCATCTCTGTTTAGAAAAATTGACTTATATTTCCCTTCTCACTAAAAGCAATGATCCCCAGGTTACATTATGAGTCACTTAGGAATGGAGTCGACACATAAATGCAGATAGCCTAATGGTAATGTGGACACAAATCCTGACATTTAACAAAGTCTTATTTTTCATTTTCCCTGCAATTAGTCTGTAACAGGGCTACCAGTGTCCTTATTGTGGGTGAATTAAAATTCTTTGTCCTCACAGTGGTATTTTGATGATAGGTCTGTGCTAGGTGGATAAAATGGGGCTGTGAACTAAGATGAGGCTTATGCATTTAAGAATGTGCATCCCTACCTCCCACCACTCATAGAGTAACAGGTCTCAGGAGGAAGAGTACAGCCATCTGAACTCCATTCCGTCTTCAGGGTTTTATTTTTTTCTTCTAGTGATAAGTACCTTAAAAATTTTACAAGAAGTTTTAGGAATTCTTAAAGACAGAATCCATATTTTGAAGATATCGTGCACATGTAATGGGCCTCAGAGTAGCCATATGCGGAGATATACTTTTCTCTGTGGGAAGTAGTGTTTCCATGGAGACATTTGAGCAACACTGGAATCACTATGTTCCAGAAGCTTTGGTCCAGAGCAATCACTATGTTCCAGAAGCTTTTGTCCAGAGCATAATTTGTACCTGAATTTCCACTTTGAATGACTATCTCATTAAAAGCTTTAAGTTAGTATTTACAGAAAGTTGTAAAATACCTACCTGGCATCTGTAAACTGAAAAGCAATCAGAATCAGAACAAGCAACATTTGATCATGAGGCATTTTAGATATTTTAGAGCTTGGAGATACAATCCAGAGGTTCTTAAACTGTGCTTCTTTAGAATCCCAGTCTTCAATATATTAGACAAAAGGGTTTAAGTCTAATGATGGACACTGGCATTTCCTTCAGTGTCAATGTCAGTTTACTTTCATTTCTTTCAGTAAATAAAATATTTAGTCAGAGGATAAATACTTGGAATTTTAAGCTTTTTTGCCAACCATTTTTTTCATAAATTTTTGGTTATGTTATTTTTTCATCCACTGTTAAGTATTATCCTACAACTAATTGAATGGGCATATTAAATTGCTTTTAGTGGTTGTGATTTATTATATAACCTAATTATAAATTTGGTACCCATTAGTTTAATGGAATTAAATCCTTATTCTACATAATTACACTGATCTCTATAAACTCTGCTGTATGAAATTTTGAGAACAACTTATCAAGTCCAGTCACCTCGTTTTATGATTAACCCAGATGTTACAGAAATAAGGTCAATAATAACAATCTGTGTCTTACACCTAGTAATAATTTTTTATTGCACTTACTTTTCTGGACTACTTTTTATTTCTTGTGCTAGATTTCAAACTTACAGTGATTATAGCCTTTTGTGTATAAAAAGTGGGAGACAAAAACGCAGCTACATTTGCCACAAAAAAAGGTTGTGCTTTTTCTGCTGAATTTATAACTTAAAAAAGTCATCACAGCTTAGATCTTTTTTAGACTTCAAAATATAGCAAATATAACCATTTGTGGACACAAGAAGAAAAGAACATGGTCACACTTGCAACTACGCACACGCGGCATGACATCTAACTAAACGAATAATCAAGACAGCCAATGATAAACAGAATAGAAAGTCCAGAAATGGACACACAACTATGTGGTCAATTAATTTTTGACAAAGCAGTAAAGAATATCCAATGGGAAAAATACCATCTCTTCAATAAATGGTTTTGGGGAAACTGGATGGCAATATGGAAAAGAATGAAACTGGACCATTTTCTTATAGCACACACAAAAATAATTTCAAAATGGGTTAAAGACCCAAATGTGAGACCAGAAACTATCAAAATCCTAGAGAACCCAGGAAGCAACCTCTTGGACATTGGCCATAGTGACTTCTTTCTAGAACTGTCTCCTCAGGCAAGGGAAGCAAAAGCAAAAATAAACTATTAGGACATCATCAAAATAAACTTCTGCCCAGTAAAGGAAACAGCCAACAAAACTAAAAGGCAACCGATGGAATGGGAGAAGATATTAGCAAATGATATATCTGATAAAGGATTAATATCAAAAGTCTATATAGAACTTATCAAACCCAGCACGCAAAAAACAAATACTCCAGTTAAAAAATGGACAGAGGACATGAAAAGACATTTTTCTGAAGAAGACATACAGATGGCCAGCAGACATATGAAAAGATGCTCAACATCACTCATCAGGGAAATACAAATCAAAACCACAATGAACTATCACCTCACACCTGTCAGAATGTCTAAAATTAATAATACAGGAAACAACAGATATTGGTGAAGATGTGGAGAAATAGGAACCCTTATGCATTGTTGGTGGGAATGCAAACTAGTGCAACCACTCTGGAAAACAGTATGAAGTTTCCTCAAGAAGTTAAAAATAGAACTACCCTATGATCCACCAATTGTACTAGGTCTTTATCCAGAGGATACAAAAATACTGATTCACAGGAATGCATGCGCCCCAATGTTTATAGCAGCATTATCAACAATAGCTAGATTATGGAAAGAACCTAAATGTCCATTGACTGATGAATGAATAAAGAAGAGGTGGTATGTGTATGTATATTTATGTGTGTATATGTATATATGTGTATATGTACATAAGGGGAATATTACTCAGTCATAAAAAAAGAATAAAATCTTGCCATTTGCAGCAACGTGGATGGACCTAGAGAGTATTATGCTAAGTGAAATAAGTCAGTCAGAGAAAGACAAATGCCATATGATTTTAGTCATATGTGGAATTTAAGAAACAAAATGAACGTGGGGGAAAGGAAGAGAGGCAAACCAAGAAACAGACTCCTCACTGTAGAGAACAAACTGATGGTTTCTAGAGGGGAAGTGGAGAGGATGGGTTAAATAGGTGATAGGGATTAAGGAGGTAACTTGCTGTGATGAGCACCGGGTGATATATGTAAGTGATGAATCACTAAATTCTACACCTGAAACTAATATTATACTATATGCTAACTGGAATTTATTTATTTAATTTATTTTTTAAAATAACAAACACTTTATTCTTTCTAATTTACATCCAAGTTAGTTAGCATATAGTGCAATAATGATTTCAGAAGTAGAATCCTGTGATCCATCCCCTACATATAGCGCTCAGTGTTCATCCCCAAAAATGTCCTCCTTAATGCCTCTTGCACATGTAGCCCATACACCCATCCAAACCCCTCCAGCAATCCTCAGTTTGCTCTCTGTATTTGAGAGTCTCTTGTGTTTTGTTTCCCTCCCTGTTTTTATATTATTTTTGCTTCCTTTCTCTTATGTTTATCTGCTTTGTATCTTAAATTCCACATGAGTGAAGTCTTATATTTCTTTCTCTGACTACTTTCACTTAGCATAATACCCTCTAGTTCCATACACATTGTTGCAAATGACAAGATTTCATTCTTATTCATTGCCAAGTAATATTCCATTGCATATATATACCACATCTTCTTTATCCATTCATCTGTCGATGGAAATTTGGGCTTTTTCCATACTTTGGCTATTGTTGATATTGTTGATAAACATTGGGGTGCATGTGCCCCTTTGAAACAGCACACCTGTATCCTTTGGATAAATTTCTAGTAGTGCAATTGCTGGGTTATAGGATAGTTCTATTTTTATTTATTTATTTATTTTTTGAGACAGAGACAGAGCATGAGCAGGGGAGGGACAGAGAGAGAGGGAGACACAGAATCTGAAGCAGGCTCCAGGCTCTGAGCTGTCAGCACAGAGCCCATCATGGGGCTTAAACTCACAAACCGTGAGATCATGACCTGAGCCGAAGTCAGATGCTTAACTGACTGAGCCACTCAGGTGCTCCTCTATTTTTAATTTTTTGAGGAACCTCCATACTGTATTCCAGAGTGGCTGCACCAACTAACTGGAATTTAAATAAATATTCGGAGAAGGAAAAAAAAAAGGGCAGCCAGGGATAAAAGAAGGTTAAAAAAAAAACAAAAAACACTGCTCTGAAGGAGCAAAAAGACACCAATGAGTGCTTTGGTTTCCCAAATTTAGAGAAATTAATCACTAATTCTCAAAGAATTGGACGGTGCCTATGTAGAATTTTGAAGCATGTAGCAAATATCAGGATCAGAGATGGACTAGAGCCTACCCTCATCCTGTTCTCTAAGTCACACTTTGGAATTTGTCTTCCAGCAACTAAACAGGAAAGAACCACCTTCAGTAGACAGGGTGATATCCGTGGTCTGCCCCAGTACTGGGACCAAATCAAGACTCTAGTCACTTGGGTCTAGCAGGTAACTGTCACTAGCTAATTTTGCCAATGAAGGCAGATGAGTTCCTTGGGCTTCCATTTTTACATCTGAGGGCAAAAAAGATTCCAAAAACATCTCTTACAGTTCTAGAAACTATAAGGAGAAAAAAAAAAGAATCTCTTCTTTTTCCCAAAGATAATTTATTATCTTTTGGTTCAGAAGAGTAAAATCTATTCTTGACTGAGGTCAAATAATCAATGTTCAAGAATAGTGATGTTGAACAAGGAAGGGCAAGGCTGTAAAATACAACTTTTATTTGGGTTCTTAGGAATTGCAGTTTGGGAGACAACCTCCAGTAGTAATCCAGAGCATGCTCTCAAGAGACAAAGGGACTTGCAGTTTTTAAAGGCAAAGGAGAAATTTTAGTCATGTTATACATTGTTTAGTTGTGTAAGGTACATTGTTTTTAAAGCATTATAGTTGGTATTGGCAGGGTTACAGTAACACTTCTACGTGACTGGTTGCTAAAGTTAGTGTTAGGTAGAAAGTTCATTTAAGTCCATTCTTTCAGGCAGCACATGTTCATTAAGGATGTTTGCAGTTTGGCAACAAGCCATATTCAGTGTTGTTCCAAGAATTGAGACAGGAGACATGCATAAGTCCAACCTCCTTAATGTCCTTCAGACTCCATTTTAAGTGACTTTCTTAGCAATGCTTCACTTTATTTTTCTTTTATCAGTGAGTATACTCATACTTCTGTTTATGAAAAAGATCACCCTAAATATATATTTATTGATCTGAAATATAATTACTGGAAGTAAAATACCACTAGATGATACTATGTTCCAAGGGGTCAAAAAAAGTTGCATTAAATACTAACTGGATGTCAAATGTTTGAGGAAAGAACAAATCTGAGCTGGCAATCTTGGGGAGGAAAGAGGAATTGCACTGAGTAAAGGAGGGTCTGCATTATGTGCAATACTGACAGCTGACATGTATTGAGTATCTATAACCTATCAGAGGCTTTATATACATTCCCTGTCTCTCTCAAGCCAGAAAGTGTATTTTCTTCTTAGCTGAGAAAACAGTCTCATATCCTAGCTCAAGCCCAGGTCTGTGTGTTCTCCAAAGCCCTTCCCACCTTAGGATAGTGCTTCCCCTGCTCAGAGGTAAAATGGGAAAGAGGCGGGAGGAAATCTAGAAAGAGGGAAGAAAGAGCTATGGTAGAGACAGAAGCCTCCAAATTTCAAAAGCCAAAGGAAGCAGACAGCTTCACTCTATGTGCTTCCTGGGAACTGATTTCTTTTTTTTTTTTTTTCCATTGTGGTTTTGATTTGCTTCATTATTTTTTTTCAATATATGAAGTTTATTGTCAAATTGGTTTCCATAAAACACCCAGTGCTCATCCCAAAAGGCGCCCTCCTCAATACCCATCACCCACCCTCCCCTCCCTCCCACCCCCCATCAACCCTCAGTTTGTTCTCAGTTTTTAACAGTCTCTTATGCTTTGGCTCTCTTCCACTCTAACCTCTTTTTTTTTTTCCTTCCCCTCCCCCATGGGTTTCTGTTAAGTTTCTCAGGATCCACACTAGAGGGAAACCATATGGTATCTGTCTTTCTCTGTATGGCTTATTTCACTTAGCATCACACTCTCCAGTTCCATCCATGTTGCTACAAAGAGCCATATTTCATTCTTTCTCAGTGCCACATAGTACTCCATTGTGTATATAAACCACAATTTCTTTATCCATTCATCAGTTGATGGACATTTAGGCTCTTTCCATAATTTGGCTATTGTTGAGAATGCTGCTATAAACATTGGGGTACAAGTGCCCCTGTGCATCAGTACTCCTGTATCCCTTGGGTAAATTCCTAGCAGTGCTATTACTGGGTCATAGGGTAGGTCTATTTTTAATTTTCTGAGGAACCTCCACACTGTTTTCCAGAGTGGCTGCACCAATTTGCATTCCCACCAACAGTGCAAGAGGGTTCCCGTTTCTCCACATCCTCGCCAGCATCTATAGTCTCCCGATTTGTTCATTTTGGCCACTCTGACTGGCGTGAGGTGATATCTGAGTGTGGTTTTGATTTGTATTTCCCTGATAAGGAGCGACGTTGAGCATCCTTTCATGTGCCTGTTGGCCATGCGGATGTCTTCCTTAGAGAAGTGTCTATTCATGTTTTCTGCCCATTTCTTCACTGGGTTATTTGTTTTTCGGGTGTGGAGTTTGGTGAGCTCTTTATAGATTTTGGATACTAGCCCTTTGTCCTATATGTCATTTGCAAATATCTTTTCCCATTCCGTTGGTTGCCTTTTAGTTTTGTTGGTGGTTTCCTTTGCTGTGCAGAAGCTTTTTATCTTCATAAGGTCTCCTGGGAACTGATTTCTAACAGTGCAGGAGTTATTCAGTGAATTTCACCTGCCCCTCCAAGTGTCTCCCTACATGCTTATAGATGTCCAACATAGACTGTACAGAATTAAAAATTAAAGATGAAGGGGCTCCTGGGTGGCTCAGTTGATTAAGCATCAAGACTTGCTTTTGGCTCAGGCCATGACCTTATGGTTTATGAGTTGGAGCCCCGCATTGGGCTCTGGGCTGACAACTCAGAGGCTGGAGCCTGCTTCAGATTCTTTGTCTCCCTCTCTTTCTTCCCCTCTCCTGGTGTGTGTGTGTGTGTGTGTGTGTGTGTGTGTGTGTGTGTGTGTGTCAAAAATAAACATTAAGAAAGAAAAACTTTGAGACAAAAGTTACAAAATAAAATTTAAAAATTACAGTTGGGGGCACCTGAGTGGCTCAGTAGTTAAGTTCCTGACTTTTGGTTTTGACTAAAGTCACGATCTCAACAGTTTATGAGATGGAGCCCTGCGGTGGGCTCTGTGCTAACAGCACAGAGCCTGCTTGGGATTCTCTCTACCTCTCTCTCTCTCTTTCTCTCTCTCTCTCTGCCCCTCCCCTGCTCATGCTCTCCCTCTAAATAAATAAAAAATAGATAAATAGATAAACAAGCTTTAAAAAATTACAATTTTGTCTAGTTCAAACTGGTGAATGTTCAGCTGGGGATGGCTACTGGAACTTACACAGGGGCTTGACCAGGGCTATGGATTATGCAACTTTGCTTCAGTAGTATGTTCCTTTTGAGTTGAGCTGTTTTTAAAACTTTTTTGATAAATGAATTTAATTCCTAAAAGATCTATTAATCAAGGTTCCATTCTGTTTTTAATGTCCTTGGAACTATGGGGAATATTAAAAGAGCAATCAGATATTAAATACAGTGACTTCTGCTCTGTGGGAATAATTTTAATAGCTGTGATTACATAGTCTCTGATTTTCTCACATAGGAAGCTTACATACAATAAAATTCTGATTAACAGTTCCACATATTTGAGAATCCAAAAACAATACCAAGGTCTATAAACCCCCTTCTCCCTGAATTATTATAGGAACAATTAGTATCTTTTGAGCCTAAAAAGCAAAGGAAAATAGCTGACACATTAGTTCAGTTTTGTATACTTTGGTAAAAAAAACTTTAGTATGTGATGGTTTGCTGGAATGCACTGCGTAAAGACGTGAAATAAGTCAAAATAATATCTTTAAAGCAACCTCTCATCCTTCAGCGTAGTTTGTTTTGTACTAAAAAGAATAATTATATATCCCTATTTCTCCATCTGATCTGAGATATTTAGAATGACTTTCATAAAAGTAAAAAGTATTAAGGTCAACAATTTAAACTAAGAATGTTTTCAGTATTTTTTGCCTCAAAAAAGAACTTCTGTCTAACTAGTAGCTCATTACTGTCTGGGATCTGTACATCTTTTAATTTTATTCCTTCGTGTGTGTTTTGTTCATCTCACTATTTTCCAACCTAAGAGGCTGACTGAGAGGAGCTTCTTTGGTTCTCAGCTCTAAAGGGTGGAGCAAGGACCAGATCTTCCTCTTTGACCACTTAAGATCAAGCACATATTAGCAGTATTTTTAATACCTTACTGACAGCTAGTGGTTGACCAATATCTGCTATGCTAAGAGCAAGACAGATCTAGAGACTGAAGCCCAAGTGTATGTGATGGCTATTCAAAGGGGCCATGGTGGAAAATGGCCAAGCTGGAAATTCAGAAAGAATTTGGCCATGTTTTACTCCACTTGTTTAAAAAAAAAATAGTATCTTTGTGGATCTAATAAACAAAGCAAGATTTAGCTAGTGCTTTCAAATACATTATATCCTATACTTTTTATAAGAAATATTTGAACATGTATAAAGGTGATAGCAGTTTAACAGTAAAGTAGAATGTGTAAAACTGCAAGCAAGTTAGAAATTTGATCATTTTCTTCAAGCCCAAAAGGTAAGAATTCCAAGATGTCCAGGAAAGGTCTTGGGGAATACCAGCACATCACAAGATGTAGGCTAACAATCATGTACAGAAAATTGCAAGTGCAGTGGCGCCTGGGTGGCTCGGTTGGTTGAGCATCCGACTTCGGCTCAGGTCATGATCTCACAGTCTGAGTTCGAGCCCCGCATCGGGATCTGTGCTGACAGCTCAGAGCCTGGAGCCTGTTTCAGGTTCTGTGTCTCCCTCTTTCTCTGCCCCTCCCCTACTCATGCTGTGTCTCAAAAATAAATAAAAACATTTTTAAAAAATTAAAGAAAACTGCAAGTGCATAAGTTTGTCATCCTTTTCCCACTATTCAGAGAGACCTATTTGAGCTGGGAGCAGCTGGGCATATCATGGAGCTAGGCCCCAGTGAAGAACCCTAGAGTTTTTCTTTCTCCCATTTTGCAAACAACAACAAAAAGGCCTGCAAATGGTCATGTAGATAGGGAACAAACAACTTAGGTTTGCGTGTGAACAGCCCAACATCTGGGGACTTAAGAGAAATTGAGATCCATGTGCAACCCCTTCCACTGGCCATGAAGGGGTGAGGGGTGGGGAGACACTGACCCATCTAGTTCTAACTCCTTGTCTATGGGATTATTAACCAGGCAATCCTGTTTGACTTAACACCTTATAAACCCACTTCCATTCCTTTTGTTCCTTTCTCTAATCCATCAGGTGTTTCAAACTTGAGTATTCACAAGAATTTCCCTATAGGCTTACATATATAAAACAAAAAAAGTTTACTGGATATAACTGAACAACATGGATGATAAGAATGTACACAAACTGAATTAGACATCATTTACGTAGTACCTAATACCATGTTCATCTCATGGCTGTTGCCTCATCAACTGAACTTTTATTACCAGTCCAGGTCACATCACTAGTGACATGGCAGGAAGTTGAACCAGGTCCACATAACTTGAAAGCCCAATCTCTTTCTGATTTCCACTTTTCCTAGGCAGATAATGGCCTTAAGGAAGTGGCTTCAATAAAAGGAAAAGAGATAATCAAGTGGTGCATAAAAACAACATGTGTGAATTTTAACTTCACCTCATGATTTTGCCTTAAGTGGTCTTCAATCATCTCCGACGACACATTTGGAACAGAGTTTGGTCTAGGTAGGTTTTCTATGTATAAAATCATTTTACCCACTATATTTCTCAAATACTAACAAGCTATTATAATTATGAATTTTTTCTTTGGTTCTCAGCAGGTCAAATCAGACTTTTGTATGTGTCTGCTTAATCAGAGTAATAATTATATGGTATTAAGTAGACGTTAGTAGCTGTGTTTTCATATTATTGCAGTTCAAGATAGAAAACACTCATATTGATAGGTTTTTAAAATGTGATCTAAATTTTCCATACTGTAAAAAGAGAAAAATTTTTCAAGGCTAATAAAATCACAACTCTCCCAGAGATGTAAAATGAACATATCAAAGATTTTAACTCATTAAATAGAGAAAGAAGTCAAAGAAACATTAATTTATATAGAGGAAGAAAATGTTGTAATGAATTTACAAATGGACTCAAAAGTAGCTCTCTCCGCCAGATAGCTTATAGCAATACAATAACTTTTGTAATTCTATCTACAATTTAGAGAGCTTTAAAATAGTTCAAAGGCAGCAAAAGGTGCAGAGTTATTTAAGAATCTGATAATCTGCTGGAGGCTCCAGTATGCTACTGAAAGGATATCCAGTAGTCTCTTTAGTTTATTACAAAGTTTTCAATCTTTCCCTATAAATGATACCTGGTAAGACCAGTTCTTACCAGGTTCTTAAAAGACCAGTTCTTAAAAGAATATCCTATTTCTGCCTGACTGTTGTTGTGTTGCTTAGTTTCCTCTAGCAGCTAAAAACTATGCTAAATAATTAGAAAGTATCCATGAAGAGTATTTAATGCCTGTTTAGACCTCAATGTATAAGTTTGTTTTCTAAGCTGTTCCTATACTTTCATAGAAATGTACAAGAATATTTGGCCATTGGGGGGTGGAGTAGAGAAAGACAACATTCCAAGTCCCCACCTGCGATGTAAATTCACTGGAAAGACACAATTTAAAAGATGTATAAATATAGGGGCATTTGGATTTGGTTTGCTGAATTTGGTCAAGGATTTGGTTAAAGCTATTGGTCTATAGTTTTCTTTTTCTGTGATGGCTTTATCTCGTTTTGGTATCAGGGCAATGCTGGCTGGCCTCATAGAATGAATTTGGAAGATTTCCTATACTTTTTGAAATAGTTTGAGAAGAGTAGGTATTAACTCTTCTTTAAATGTTTGATAGAACTTACCTGTGAAGCCACCTGGTCATGAGCTTTTGTTGGAAGTTTTTTTCATTACTGATACAATTGCATTGCTAGTAATTAGTCTGTGCAAATTTTCTATATTTTCATGATTCAGTTTGAGGAGGTTATATGTTTCTAGGAATTCATTCATTCTAGGTTTAATTTTTTGGCATATAATTTTTCATAACATTATTTAAAAATCCTGTGTATTTCTGTAGTGTCAGTTCTCCTCTTTCATTTCTGATTTTATTTATTTGAGTCCTTTTTCTTTGTTTTTGCTTTGGCTAAAGATTTATCAATTTTGTTGATCTTTTTCAAGAACCAGCTCCTGGTTTCATTGATCTGTTCTATATTTTTTAGTCTCTATTTCATTTATCTCTACTCTTTATTTTTTACTTTCTTCTTCTGGCTTTGAGTTTTGTTCTTTTTTTCACTCCTTCAAGTGTAAGGGTAAGATGTTTATTTGAAATTTTTGTTCTTGAAGCAGGCATGTATTGTATAATCTTCCCTCTTAAAACAGCTTTTGCTGAATCTCAAAGATTTTGGACTGTAGCATTCTCATTTTCATTTGTCTCCATGTATTTTTAATTTCCTCTTTGATTTCTTGGTTGACCCATTCATTGTTTAGTAGCAGGTTATTTAATATCCATGTATTTGTGTTCTTTCCATATTTTTTCTTCTGATTTCTAGTTTCATACTTTGTGGTCAGAAAAGATGTATGATATGATAGGTTTCTTTTTTAAATTTTTTTAAATGTTTTTATTTTTATTTTTGAGACAGAGACAGAGCATGAGCAGGGGAGGGGCAGAGAGAGGGGGAGACACAGAATCTGAAGCAGGCTCCAGGCTCTGAGCTGTCAGCACAGAGCCCCATGCGGGGCTTGAACTCACAGAGTGTGAGATCATGACCTGAGCTGAAGTCGGACACTCAACTGACTGAGCCACCCAGGCGCCCCAAATCTTTATTGAATCTGTTAAGACTTGTTTTGCGGCCTGAAATGGGATCAAGTTTGGAGAACATTCCATGTTCATTTGAAAGGAATGTATATTTCATTGTTTGGGATGAAATGTACTGACTATATCTATTAGATCCACCTAGTCCAATGTGTCATTCAAATCCACTGTTTCCTTATTTATTTTTCTGTTCAAATGATCTCTCCATTGATATAATTGGGGTGTTAAATTCCCCTACTACGGTTGTATTACTATTGATTATTTTATGTCTGTTAATAGTTTCTTTATGTATATGGGTGTTTCATGTTGGGTGCATAAATATTTACAATTGTATCTTGTTGGATTCACCCCTATATTATTAGTGTCTTTTTTGTCTCTTGTTACAGTTTTTGTTTTAAAGTCTATTTTGACTGATCTAAGTATTGTTACCCAGCTTTCTTTTCACTTCCATTTGCATGATAGTTTTTCCATCCCTTCACTTTTAATCTGCATGTATCTTTAGGTTTAGTATTAGTCTCCTGTAGACAGGTTATAGATAGCTATTGTTTTTTATCCATTCAGTCGCTACACCTTTTGATTGGAACATTTAGTCCATTTACATTCACAGTAATTATTGATAGGTATAATTGCCATTTTGTTACTTATTTTACAGTTGTTTCTGTAATTCCTCCATTCCTTTCTTCTCTTACTCTTTTCCCTAATGGCTTGATGGCTTTCTTTAGTGATATGCTTAGATTTTTCTCTTTATTTTTTTGCATATCAATTACTGCTTTTTGATTTGCAGTTACCACTAGGTTTATATAGAACATCCTAAGCATATAGAAGTCTATATTAGGTTGATGGTTGATTAAGTTTGAATCCCTTCTAAAAGCACTAAATTTTTACTCACCTCCCACACATATAAACATCTTATATATATGATGTCATACTTTTATTTTGTGAATTCTTTAACTGAGTTTTATAGATATAATTTTAATACTTTTGTGCTTTAACCTCCATATTGGTTTATAACTGATTAATCTGCTACTTTTATTATGTTTGTATGTACCTGTGACATTTTTTCCTTTCTTATTTTTCTTACTCCTCTAATTATAGTCTTTCCTTTCCTCTCAAAGAATTCCCTTTACCATTTCTTGTATGGCTGTCTTAGTAGTGATGAATTTCTTTAACTTTTGTTTTTCTGAGAAATTTTATCTTTCCTATCCTGAATGATACCCTTGCGGAATAGGGTATCCTTGGTTCCAGGGTTTTTTTCAGCATATTGAAGATATCATGCCACTCCTTGTTGACTTACAAAGTTTCTTCTGAAAATCAGCTGATAGCCATATGGGGTTTCCCTTGTGTGTAACTGTTTTCCTTTTTGTAACTGCTTTTAAAATGGTGTTACTTTTTATCACTTAAATTATATGTGTCTTAGATGTAGGTCTCCTTGGGTTGATTTGTTTGGGACTCTCTGTGTATAATAGGTCTGGATTTATGTTTCCTTTCCAAGATTGGGGGAGTTTTCTATCATTATTTCTTCAAATCTCCTGCCCTCTTTTCTCTCTGTTGTCTTCCTGGAATCTCTCTAGTGTGAATGATTTTACACTTGATGATGTCACTGAGTTCCCTTAACTATTCTCATTCTTCATTTTTCTTTTCTTTTTTTTTTTTAATTTATTTTAAAGTTAGTTAACATACAGTGTAGTCTTGGCTCCAGGAGTAGAACCCAGTGAATCATCTCTTACATGTGACACCTAGTGCTCATCCCAAAAGGTGCCCTCCTTAATGCCCGTCACCCATTTAACCCAGTCTCCCCCTACACCCCCCCTCCAACAACCCCCAGTTTGTTTTATGTATTTAAGAGTCTCTTATGTTTTGCCTCCTCTCTCTTTTTGTCTTATTTTTCCTTTTGTTTTCTATGTTGTCTCAAATGGCAAGATTTCATTCTTTCTCATCACTGAGTAGTATTCCATTATAGATATAAACCACATCTTCTTAATCCATTCATCAGTTTATGGACATTTGGACTCTTTCCATAATTTGGCTATTGTTGATAGTGCTGCTATAAACATTGAGGTACAGGTGACCTTTCAAATCAGCATTTTTGTATAGTTTGGATAAATTCCTAGTAGTGCAATTGCCAGGTCATAGGGTAGTTCTATTTTTAAATTTTTGAGGAACCTCCCTACTATTTTCCAGAGTGGCTGCACCAGTTTGCATTCCCATAAATGGTGCAAAAGAGTTCCTCTTTCTCCACATCCTCACCAACATCTGTTGTTTCCTGAGTTAATTTTAGCCATTCTAACAAGTGTGAGGTGATATCTCATTGTGATTTTGATTTGTATTTCCCTGATGATGAGTGATGTTGAACACATTTTCATGTGTCTGTTAGCCATCTGGATAACTCCTTTGGAAAATTGTCTATTCATGTCTTCTTCCCATTTCTTCACTGGATTATTTGTTTTCTGGGTGTTGAGATTGATAAGTTCTTTATAGATTTTGGATACTAAATCTTTATCTGATATGTCATTTGCAAACATCTTCTCCCATTCTCCCTTTTAGTTTTGTTGATTGTTTCCTTTGCTGTGCAGAAGCTTTTTATCTTGATGAGGTCCCAGGACGTTATTTTTGTTTTTTATTTCCCTTGTCTCCAGAGACACATCAAGTAAGAAGTTGCTGTGGCTGAAGTCAAAGAGGTTGTTGCTTGTGTTCTCCTCTAGGATTTCGATGGTTTCCTGTATCACATTTAGGTCTTACATCCATTTTTAAATTATTTTTGTGTATGGTGTACGAAAGTGGTCTAGTTTTATTCTTCACGTTTCTGTCCAGTTCTCCCAGCACCATTTTTCAAATTGGATACTCTTTCCTGCTTTGCCAAGGATTAGTCAGCCATATATTTGTGGGTCCATTCCTGGGTTCTCTATTCTATTCCATTCCATTCTATGTGTCTGCTTTTGTGCCAGTATTATATACTGTCTTGATGATTACAGTTTTGTAATACAGCTTGAAGTCTGGAATTGTAATGCCTCCATCTTTGGTTTTCTTTTTCAACATTACTTTGGCTATTCAGGGTCTTTTCTTATTCCATACAAATTTTAGGATTGCTTGTTCTAGCTCTGTGCATAATGCTGGTGTTATTTTTATAGGGATTGAATTGAATGCATAGATTACTTTAGGTAGCATTGACATTTCCACAATATTTTTCTTCCAATCCATCACCATGGAGTGTTGTTCCATTTATTTGTGTCTTCCTCAATTTCTCTCATAAGCTTTCTTGTTTTCAGTATACAGACTTTTACCTCTTTAGTTAGGTATATTCCTAGATATTCTATGGTTTGGGGTGCAATTGTAAATGGAATTGATTCCTTGATTTCTTTTTTTGCTACTTTATTAATGGTGTATAGAAATGCAACCGATTTCTGTATGTTGATTTTATATCCTGCAACTTTGCTGAATTTGTATATCAGTTCTAGCAATTTTTTGGTTGAGTCTTTCAGGTCTCCATGTAGCATATCATGTCATCTCCTAAGAACAAAAGTTCAACAACTTCTTTGCCAATTTGGATGTCTTTTATTTCATTTTCTTTTCTGATTGCTGAGGCTAGGACTTCCAACACTATGTTGAATAACACTGGTGAGCGCAGACATCCCTGTCATGTTCCTGATCTTAGGGGGCAAGCTCTCAGTTTTTCCCATTGAGAATGATATTATCTGTGGGTCTTTCATATATGGCTTTTATGCTGTTAAGGTATGTTCCTTCTAACCCAACTTTCTTGAGGGTTTTCATCAAGAAAGATTCTGTATTTTGTCAAAATCTTTTTCTGCATCTATTGACAAGATCATATGGGTCTCATCCTTCTATTAATGTGATATATCATGTTGACCGATCTGCAAATATTGAACAAGCCCTGCAGCCCTGGAATTAATCCCACTTGGTCATGGTGAATATTTCTTTTAATGTACCATTGAATTCGATTTCCTAGTATTTTGTTGAGAATTTTTACATCCAGTTTCATCAAGGATATTGGCCTATAATTCTCCTTTTTAGTGGGATCTTTGGTTTTGGAATCAAGGTAACGCTGGCTTCATAGAATGAGTTTGAAAGCTTTCCTTCCATTTCTATTTTTTTGGACACTTTAAGAAGAATAGGTATTAACTCTAAATGTCTAGTAGAATTCCCCTGGGAAGCCATCTGGCCCCAGACTCTTATTTGTTGGGGGATTTTTGATTAATGATTCAATTTCTCTGCTGGTTATGGGCATGTTCAAATTTTCTATTTATTCCTGTTTGAGTTTTGGTAGTGTGTGGGTGTCTAGGAATTTTTCCATTTCTTCCAGATTATCCAGTTTGTTGGCATATAATTTTTAATAGTATTCCCTAATAATTGTTTGTATATCTGTGGTGTTGGTTGTGATCTCTCCTCTTTCATCTGTGATGTTATCTACTTGAATCCCCTATCTTTTCTTTTTGAGAAGTCTGGCTAAGGGATCAATTTTGTTTATTCTTTCAAAAATGCAGCTCTTAGTTTCATTGATCTTTGTTGTTGTTGTTGTTCTTTGTTCTATATTGTTTGTTTCTGCTCTAACCTTTACTATTTCCCCCATGCTGCTGGCTTTGGACTTTATTTGCTGCCACTTTTCTAGTTCCTTGAGGTGTAAGGTTAGGTTGTGTATTTGGGACTTTTCTTGCTCCTTGAGATAGGCCTGAATTGCAATGTATTTTCCTCTTAGGACTGCCTTTGCTGCATCCTAACATGTTTGGACTATTGTTTTCATTTTCATTTTCTTCCATGTATTTTTTAAAATTCTTTCTTTAATTTCCTGGTTAACCCATTCATTCTTTAGTAGGATGTTCTTTAACCTCCAGGTACTTGGGGATTTCCAAAGTTTTTCTTGCAGTTGATTTCAGTTTTCATGGTGTTGTGATATGAAAATATGCATGGTATGATCTCGATCTTTTTCTACCCGATGAGGCTGATTTTGACCCAATATGGGATCTATTCTGGAGAATGTTCCATGTGCACCCAACAAGAATGTGTATTCTGCTGCCTTAGGATGAAATGTCCTGAATATATCTGTTAAGTCCATCTGGTCCAAAGTGTAATTAAAAGCCATTGTTTCCTTGTTGACTTTCTGCTTAGATGATCTGTCCATTGTTGTAAGTGGGGTATTATAGTCTCCTTCTGTTATGATATTATCAATGAGTTTCTTTATGTTTGTGATTAATTGATTTATATATTTGGGTTCCTTCAAGCTGGGGCCATAAATATTTATAATTGTTAGCCCTTCTTGATGAATAGGCCCCTTAATTATGATATAATGCCCTTCTTCATCTTATTACAGTCTTATTTTTAAAATCTAGTTTGTCTGATATAAGTATGACTACTCTTTCTTTTGACCTCCATTAGCATGATAGATGGTTATCCATCCCCTCACTTTCAATATGCAGGTGTCTTTAGGTCTAAAATGAGTCTCTTGTAGGTAGCACATACATGGATCTTGGCTTTTTTTCTTTTTTATCCATTCTGATACCCTATGTCTTTTGGTGGGGCATTTAGTCCATTTACATTCGGGGCAATTATTGAAAGGTATGAGTTTAGAGCCATTGTGTTATCTTTAGATTTCATGTTTGTTGTAATATCTCTGCTCCTTTATAGTCTTTACTGCTTTCCTCTCACAGAGTCCCCTCAGGATCTCTTGCAGGGCTGGCTTAGTGATCAGGACCTCCTTCAGTTTTTGTTTGTCTGGGAAAGTCTTTATCTCTCCTATTCTGAAATTACAGCCTTGCTGGATAAAGGATTTTTGGCTACATACTTTTCCTATTCAGCACATTGAATATATTTCCTGCCACTCCCTTCTGGCCTTCCAAGTTTCAATGGGCAGGTCTGCTACTACCCTTATGTGCCTATCCTTATGGGTTAAGGACCATTTGTCCCTAGCTGCTTTCAGAATTCTTTCTTTATCTTTGTTTTTTGCCAGTTTCACCATGATATGTCATGGTGTTGACCTGTTTTTGTTGATTTTGAAGGGAGTTCTCTGTGCCTCTTGGACTTGGATGCCTGTTTCCTTCCCTAGATTAGGGAAGTTCTCAGCTAAAATTAACTCAAATAAACCTGCCCCTTTCACTCTTCCTCTTCTGGAACTCTTAAAATTCGGATATTGTTTCCTTTCATGGAATCACTTTTTTCTCTAAGTCTGCCCTCCCAATCTAGTAATTTCCTTTCCCTCTTTTTTTCAGCTTCATTATTTTCCATAATTCTATTTTCTATTTCACCTATTCTCTCCTCTGCTTCTTTCACCCTCACTGTATCTAGTTTATTTTGCATCTCAGTTATAACATTTTTTTAATTCATTGTGACTATTTCTTAGGTCTTTGATCCCTGCAGCAAGAGATTCTCTGGTTTCTTCTATGCTTTTTTAAAGCTCAGCTTTTAAACTTATTACTTTTATTCTAAATTATTGTTCAGATATATTGTTTATATCTTTTTCTGAGGAATTCTCTGGCTGCAATTTCTTCCTGGATTTTCATTTGGGGTGAATTCTTCCATTTTGTCATTTTGGCTAAGTTTCTGTCTTTTACATGTTTTGAAAGCTTGTTATTGTCCTGTACCTGCAAGTACTACTAAATCAAAAAAGGGTCATACACTTTCAAGGGCCTGGCTCTTCAGGAAGTGTTTATGGTGTATGTTGGATCCACTCTGTTTTTGCATTTTGGCTACTCTATCCCACTGGTCAGTCCTCTGAAAAGCTCCTCCTTGCTTGCAGTGGTAAAGTGTTTGGATTTTCAACCAGATGTGCTATGATTTATTTGTTGAAATAATCCTGGAAAAAAAAGGAAAAGTGGGGAGACAAGCCTGATCCCATAAAAAGACAAAAATGAGACAAAAGAAGACCAAACAGAAATCAAAACTATAAGGTTAAATATAAAGAAAGAGAAAGGAAATAAGAAATAGAAAAGGTATAAAAATAATATAATAAAAATGCCCGATCAAACAAATATATATGCACCTGATTCTAAAAGAAAAAAAAAAAGAGGATAGAAAGAAAAAAGAAAAGAAAACAAACAAAATAGTTGTCTGCTCATGGTTGGGACCAGTGACTGTGCTGGTCTGGAGGAGAGTCTGGCTGCATTGGGTCAGTCAGACTTGCTCCAGTGGATAAACAATTGCTAGGCATTGGAGGGGCAGGGTTTGGTGTAAGCGGGTCCTGCCTCAACTGGGGGCCAATGTTCTGCTCTCTGAAGTCCCACCATGTTGATGTTGGGGAGAAAAAATGGCGACACCCCAATCTCTCCTCACTGGACTATGTGTCTCATACCACGCTGTTCAGGCAGCACCCACAGAATAATGAGGGTGGTCAACTTGCCCTGCTTCAGTATCCCAGACCTTCTAGGCACTCATCTGGGACTCAAAACCCCATGTCTTAAAGGACCCGGCTCTGTGCAGACCCTGTTCTTATATAGAGCCACTCTGCTCTGATGATAAAAGGCCTTTGGCTGGCACCTGCAGGACCTTTTGTCCTTGGAGAGACAATAAACCCTCTCCCCACAGTACTCAAGGAAGGAGACTGTTCTCTCCCAGTGTGCCCTTGAGATTGCTACATTGCACTATGCATTCCAGGGCCAACTCTCTCCTCCCAGGAGCATGTAACATGGCTCCTAGCTTCACTCCAGAGAAAGTCACCCACTTTTGAAACCAAAAGTTTCAAAAACCTCCAAGTTTCAGCTCCTAAGGCTGTTTGCAAAATAGAAACTGGCACTCTCCATAGTTCTCATTCCCCAGTCCATGGTCTGGAGAGGTTTTCCTCTTCTACTAACTTAATGCCAACTTTACCAGCCCTCTTTCTTTCTTTCCCTTTTGTCTCTGCACAGGAAGGGTTCCCTCCCCTCTGTGCCTATGCCACTTTATCTCCCCCAATTCACATATATGCACCGTGATTCTGGCAAAACTGTCTCCTTCCAACTGTGGAGATCTTTCTTCCATTCCACAGATTGACTTCCTGGGTGTTCCAAGTGATTTGACCTCAATACAGCTGTGTTCAAGGGATGAGGAAAATCCTGGTCCCCCTATTTCTCTGCCATCTTAACTCCCTTCCATTTTTCTTATTTTCTTATTAAGTTTGGTTGCTTTCCAATATTGTCTTCCAGCTTACTGATCCATTTTTCTGCTTCTTCTAATTTACTATTAATTCCCTCTAGTGTGTTTTTAATTTCAGTTACTATTGAGTTCTTCATCTCTGATTCACTCTTGGTTTTCTGTCTTTTTGTGGAAGGTTTCAATGAGACCCTCTGTTTTTTTTCTCATCTAGTGAGTATTTTTATGACCATTACTTTGAAATTTCTATCAGGCATATTGTTTATCTCTGTTTCATGTAGCTCTTTTGCTGGGTTATTGTCCTATTCTTTCACTGGGGACATATTACTCTGTATCTTTATTTTGTCTTGCTCTCTGTGTCTGTTTCTATGTATTAGGAAAGTTAGTTACATCTTGAAAATAGTGGCCTTATGAAGGAGAGCCTTATGGGGCAATGTCCCCTGTTCACCAGAACCTGGAGGTTCAGGAATGTCCCCTCTGTGTATGTATACACCCTAGTGTTGTGGTTTAGCCTCATTTGCCTTCAGTCCAATCATTTACAATGGCCATCTTTGCTTGTTGAGGGAAGGGCTTTGTCCCTCTGCTGTTAAGGAAATAAACTAGGCTGTCTTGGGCCTGAGTTGGGTCAGGCAAGATGTCTTCCCTCAGCTCATCTGCCAGAACTGCAGTCTCATTGAACTGTAGGGTGCTCTCCCTGCATTATTCACTGAGAGGCTTTCATTGGTAGACAAGGCTTGTGGCCAGACCAGATATCTGCCCCATTTGACTGTTGGGTTTGCTGGCCCCTGTGAAGTTTGTGTTAGTGGGCATGTCCATCAGTCAGATCAGCTGTCTGCCTCCAGTCCACTGCTGGGGCTGCAATGGAGCTGGTGTCTGTGGTTATCTTCCCCTCTTCCCAGGGCAAGAGTCACTTTGGAGTGGTTTTAGACACTGCTGGGACTGCTTGCAGAATGAAATTAATCTGGCACAGCTGTGAAGAGACTCCTGCTGAGTGTGGTGGGTTTGATGGGGCAATTTTCAGGAGAACATGGTGAGGGGGCCGGTGGGAGAGGGCGTGCGGTGTTTGCAAGCCAGATGGCAAGAATTCATACTGGCTCCTGCAGGTGTCTGGGTATCTAGGCTTGGAGACGGGTGAGACATGCTGCCCAACAGCTCTTTCATTCTTGGAGAAGTCTCCCAATGATCCCTGTCCCTCCAGTGTACATTGTGAAATTAGTAAATAAATCTCCTTCCAGTATACCACAGGTGTTTTCGAACTTCTGCTTCTATGCTGTATCTTGGAGTTATTCATTATCATGTCTCTTTAAGAGCAAGAACTGTTTGCTATTACCCTCAGGCTCTCCTAGAGCCAAGCCCACTGATTTTTAAGTTCTCACTGTTAAGTCCTACTGATTATAAAAACTCATGAAATTGAGCCTCTCTGTTCTTTAAAGTCAAATGTTATGAGGACTCCTCTTCCTACTGCAGGTATTCTATGTCAGGGGTGCCTGGTGGGTGTCTTCCTTTCCCTTCTCTATTCTTGAGGCATCTCTATCATCTGTGGTTAGTTTGGTTCTTGACCATGTCTCCATCCTTGCTAATATTTTTGATGTGGCCTCTTCTATATGATTATGGAGAGTCTGTTCTGCCAATCTTCAGGTCATTTTCTGGGTTAGTTACACTGATGTGACTGGTATATAGGTGTCTATTGGAGGATGTGAGTTTAGAGTCCTCCTTTTCAGCCATCTTCCCAGGCTATGGCCTATTTTGAAGCTGCTCCTAATCTCTTTCCTATTGCCTTCTGTGATATTGCACATTTCCCCCTTTTCAGCACTCTGTTCACTCCATTTCATTTTAGTAGTTTTCTGCTCTGAAGCATCATAAATTGTTTTCCCTCAGGGTTTGCCCTAGGCAACTTTGTCAGTCAGAATTCATTGCAGAAAACAATTTTCTCTAGCCAGCATAAACAGGAAAAGATTTATTACAGGGCATTAAATTACCTACAGAATTATTGTGAAAGTTCAAGAGACACTCAAGTTTGAGTTTTTAGGAACTGACTCAAGGACACAAAAGGAAACACTGTCTCTTAAAACTATAAAACCATTTTTCAAATTAAGGTGTCCCTCCATCTGCTGGCTCCAGAATTAAGCCCCACGACCACAGTCAAGAAGTTAATGATACAAATGACACATAAAGGGGCTTGATAGGAAAGATTGCACTGCCAGATAGTGCTTAAAACTGAAACCACACACACAGCAATAGAACTGTCCTCATCTTCTCCTTTCTAAATATCACAGAAGGGCATCCAATTGGTGTAACCTAAATCATATCCAAATTCCTAATTACACAGGGAAAAGGGAAATGTACTTTTGGCCTTTGCACTTCAGCCTCTGAAGTAAGGGCAGCATATTGAACTGGGATCTATATTCCATTGGCTACTCCACACCCAGACACATTCTTCTATCCACACTTAACACTAGAACCAGTAAAATAGAAAAGAAAGAGATAACCTGATTTAAAAAAATGGGCAGAGGATCTGAATACACATTTCTCAAAAGAAGACTTATAAATGGCCAACACGTACATGAAAAATGTTTCAACGTCCCTAACCATCAGGAAAATGTAAATCAAAACCACAATGAGATAGCACCTCACTCTTGTTATAATGGCTATTATTAAAAAGACAAAAGATAAAAATATTGGCAAGGTGGAGGATGATGGAGAGAAGGGAACCCTTGTGCACTGTTGGTGGAAATGTAAACTAACATAACAACCGTTATGGAAAACAGCATGGAGGTTCCTCAAAAAAAATAAAAAATAGAACTACCAAATGATCCAGCAATATATACCCCTTCTGAGTATATATTCAAAAGAAATCAATATCTTAAAGACAGATATCTGCATTTTCATATTCATTGCAACATTATCTATAACCACCAAGATATGGAATCAGTCTAAGTGCTGATTGACAGATGAATAAAGAAAATAGGGGTATATATACAGAATATAACTTTATTCAGCCTCAAAAAGGACATCCTGTCAATTCTTGTTATTTGTGACAAGTTGATGAACCTAGAGGACATTATGTTAAGTGAAATAAGCCAGGCACAGGTAGACAAATACTGCACGATCCCACTTACATTGTGAAATATAAAAAGGTCAGACTTACAGAAGCAGAGAGTAGACTATGGCAGGGAATAGGGGAAATGGGGAGATGTTGGTTAAAGTGTATAAACTTTTAGTTGTACATTAGGGCCCCAGAACTTATTCTGCATACCATGTTGACTAGAGTTAATGCTGTATTATATACTTAAAATTTGCTCAGCGAGTAGATCTGAAATGTTCTCTCCACACATACACACAAAAGGTCTTGAGGTGATGGATATGTTAATTAACTTGATTGCAGTAATCAGTTCACAGTGTACATCAAAATGTCCTCTGCTTCATACACATGAAAGCAAGTTTATTTTTCCTCACAAAGGGGAGACCCAAAGTCCCATGCGTAACTGTATCAATCCTGGGGTGATTCTTAATCCATTTTTAGTTCAAAGTACTATTTTAATATTCTGTACCAATGGGCAAAATTTTATTTGTATTAAATGAGAGTAGTATTAAAAAAAGAACGTAAGAAATAATATATATATAACGTACGTTTTATACTTTATTGTGTTTAATTGTATATTGAGTCACTACCACCGTTCTTAATTCTACAACTGTTTACAAGGTTCTAGTTGATATTTTAACTTTCCACCACCATAGTCAGGAGTTCCTGTGATGGGGAACAACATATTCAAGGCACTAACGTGGAAGCCAGACTCTGCCCACCCTCTGTTAGCATGGTCACCAGAAACAACTGCAGGAGTGTAGTCTCCACTTCACTTTCATCTTCTAAATTTTACAGAAATGCTTCTACTTTATGAAATTATATCCCAGGGCAGCTCCTAAGGAGAAAATAGGTTTATTCTTCATACAGTGTTATATTATTTTCAGATGTACAATATAATGATTCAACAGTTTTATACATTACTCAATGCTCATCACAATAAGCACGCTCTTAAGTACACTTAAGACAGTACACTTAAGAGAAAATAGTTTTTAACTTTCAAGTTTCTGTAGAGTAGGATGGAGTTTGGAATGTATATGGAGTGATATTTCACAATATCCACCACAGAACTTTCAAACTCTCTCAGGGATGTCATGTACTCATAAGACTTCAAATATAGTCCACAAACACTTAAGACAGATAAGAATTTAGATTTTCTTTTTGGATCTTAGAAATCTGAAACATTTTCATATACTATATATTATTAACACCAATAGCAGGATTTGGGCAGCACCTCATAACTGAAGACACTAACATTTCTACAGCAAAAGGTATAAATAATACTAATGGGATAAAGATAAAAAAGGTTGTCAATTTAGGGGGTGGCTCAGTTGGTTGAGTGCCTGAGTCTGGATTTCAGCTCAGGTCATGAACCCCAGTTAGCGAGATCAAACCCCACATCAGGCTCCGTTCTGACAGCATGGAGCCTGTTTGGGATCCTCTCTCTCTGTCTCTCTCTCTCAAAATAAATAAAACTTTGTTTGTTTACAAATATATTTGCATGAAATTTCAAAATAAAAACACTTTCAGTTTTTCAGAGTTTGAGATTTGAACTTGTGGATCTGTATCAATTATTGATAATTCCCAAATCTGTATTTCCAGTTCTGAGATCCAGATCTTTATATACTTATCTCCACTTCCATCCTTCATACAAATAAACATGAACATTTTTCAAACTGAATTCAAAATCCAGTTTTCCTCAGTTGTTCTGACTCAATAAAAGGCATCAACAGCTACTTGTTTGTTGAAGCCAGAACGTACATGCAGAATTAGTCACTAGTTCTGTCAGTCTTACCACTAAAATATCTCCAATATGCTCACTGCTTCCCAACATCACTACTATCTTTTCAGCTCAGACAACCAGCACTTCTAAACTAGATTATTTAAAACAGCTTCTTATTTTGTCTCCCACACCCAATATCCATTCTCAGTTCAATAACCCAGTGATCCTATCACTTCCATACTTATAATACTTCCCCTTTTTATTAGAGACTATTTTCCCTCAGGAAAAAGTCCTACCTTCTGAACAGTAGCTTATGATACCCTTCTTTGCTTTCTACTCCAGCCTCAAAACCTATGCTCCAATCTCACTGCACTTCATTAAGAAGTTTGAGTTCATCATGTCCTGCCTCACATCAAATCTCTTTCTTCTGGAACAATCCTTTTGACTTCAAGCTAGCTCCTACTCAGCTGTTGGGTTTTCACTTACATGTCATTCCCACTGAGCAGCCATCTCTCACTCCCAGAGCCTGGTTATATGTCTGTGTTTTTAAAACAACTTACACATCCCTTCCCAGTTACTAAACTGTATTCACATGGATTTTAAAAAATAATGTCTGAGAGACTTGAATTTAGTCTCAAAAAAGCAGAAATAGAACATCACAACAAAACCAGAGACAAATCAGTTACCAAAGTAGTCACTTCTCCCTCTGAGACCTATGAAGCGCGTAGATAAAAGTTTTCTTGACAGGAACATAGAAAAAAATCTGAGAAGCAGCCACAGAAAATATGTTCAGAATCTCAAAATAGCATTTACTATAGGAAGACAGTGAAGGAAACTACAGGGGGTCATAACACTTTTTAAATATCACTTATTACACCAAGACCAGCCTTTATACAACCAAGAGAAGCCAGGGCTCAGAGAGGCTGCTCAGAGACTGAGAAGAGACCTGAATGCCAGAGTCTGGCCCCAGGCAACTCCTTCACAAGTCTGGCTGAATAATTATGGAGAAAAAATATTTATTCATGGGTGGTTAAAAAATGTCAAAAGGTATCTTTCATATCTTTGAGACCTAGAATTTGATAAAGTCTCCAAAGAAATTATCCTATGTGAAGATAAATATGCAAATTAATATTCTAATCAAAGCACATCTTGATCCATATCTTCATCTTCCTTTCACACCTCTTTCCATGTTTAATAATCTATTACAGAAGCACTAAAAGCTTCACTGGATGCTAACCTGGGCAAATGAAAAAAAAAATGCTTTTAACTTAGAATGAGATATCGGGCGATTTTGGTCTAGATTTCCCTTATCTTAAGTTTTGTTTTGTTTTGTACAAAAAGGTGGTTTTATTAAAGCACAGGTACAGGACCCATGGGCAGAAAGAGCTGCACTGGGGTCCTGACAAGTGACTGGTTACAAACTATGGAGTTGGAAGAGGTAAAGTCAAAAGGGAGGCCTCCAGAAGAACTTTGATATGCTAAAGAGGACTCCTGAGATACCAGAGACCTAGCTATTGTCAAGCTAAGGTTCTTTTCCCTCCAGTGAGGCATTAACTTTAGGTCCATAGGGGGTTCCTAGAGAAATGCTAGACTCTGTTATTTGCCTCAAGTATTTGTCAATGGCCTGCAGGTGATAAAGAAATTTAATCTTACCTGCCATTTCCTTCTTGCCTTTGTTCCCACATCACTATGGAGAGGAGGGTGATGGTGGGGCTCCAGGAGACTGAGTCTATAGGTTTCTGGAGACAAGTCATTGATAAGATTGCCTTTCTCTTGTAATTTACTAAGACATTTGTAAACTGATGGAAACTCATGTCCTGCAGGACTGTGATTTCTATCAGTTAACCATTCGTTTTCCTCTTTCCTGTGTTCTTGGGCAGCCAAGAGTGCCAGAGGAATGTCACACACATGTCCCACTTGAGGCAGGTGTTGTTAGCTGGTGCTTTGTCCTCCACTTGACTTACGCTCCCTCATCAATATTACTACTAATAATAACAATAATAGAATTATTATCACAACTAGGAGTTTACACTAGTTCATATAATCACGTTGATAATGCACACTAACAGGTGCACACATGTGGAGAATTTCATTCCATAATGGCAACCATAGGATGTCAGCCCTGAGTTTAGCCTTGGCTGTGGAAACGCAGAAAGTAAGTATGTGGTTCTTAGCTTGGATTTCAGATGTAAGACAGCTGCCTCTTCCTTGGCCATGGTGGCCAACATTTCCTGCGAGTTACTAGGCATGCATCTCTTTCCCATTGGCCAACCCCAGGAACCAAGAATTTAAATATAAACTGTCAGGCAGTTAAGAGTTCTTGCCCGGCTTTGTTTTCACTTCTCTCAGTAATGTTGCCATCTGTCATCCCTTTCTGGTTGGAGATATGGCATCTATTTCCAGGTTTCTGGACTGGAGAGAACAACTTTTTTTTTAATATGAAATTTATTGTCAAATTGGTTTCCATACAACACCCAGTGCTCATCCCAACATGTGCCCTCCTCAATGCCCATCACCCACTTTCCTCTCCCCCCAACCCTCCATCAACCCTCAGTTTATCCTCAGCATTTGAGTCTCTTATGGTTTACCTCCTTCCCTCTCTGTAACTTTTTTTCCCCCTTTCACCTTTTCCCTGGTCTTCTGCTGAGTTTCTCAGGATCCACATAGGAGTGAAAACATATGGTATCTGTGTTTCTCTACCTGACTTATTTCACTAACATAAGACTCTCCAGTTCCATCCACGTTGCTACAAAAGGCCAGATTTCATTCTTTCTCATTAGTATTCCATTGTATATATAAACCAGAACTTGTTTATCCATTTGTCAGTTGGTGGACATTTAGTCTCTTTCCATAATTTAGCTATTGTTGAAAGTGCTGCTATAAACATTGGGGTACAAGTGCCCCTATGCATCAGTACTCCTGTGTCCCTTGTGTAAGTTCCTAGCAGTGCTATTGCTGGGTCATAGGGTAGGTCTATTTTTAATTTTTTGAGGAACCTCCACACTGTTTTCCAGAGCGGCTGCACCAGTTTGCATTCCCACCAACAGTGCAAGAGGGTTCCCGTTTCTCCACATCCTTGCCAGCATCTATGGTCTCCTGTTTTGTTCATTTTAGCCACTCTGACTGGTGTGAGGTGATATCTCATTGTGGTTTTGATTTGTATTTCCCTAATGAGGAGTGACATTGAGCATCTTTTCATGTGCCTATTGACCATCTAGATGTCTTCTTTGGAAGAGTGTCTGTCTATTCATGTCTTCTGCCCATTTCTTTACTGGATTATTTGTTTTTCAGGTGTTGAGTTCGGTAAGTTCTTTATAGATTTTGGATACTAGCCCTTTGTCCGATATGTCATTTGCAAATATCTTTTCCCATTCCATCAGTTGCTTTTTAGTTTTGTTGACTGTTTCCTTTGCAGTGCAGAAGATTTTTATCTTCATGAGGTCCCAATAGTTCATTTTTGCTTTTAATTCCCTTGCCTTTGGAGATACGTCATTTGCTGTGGCTGAGGTCAGAGAGGTCTTTTCCTGCTTTCTCCTCTAGGGTTTGGATGGTTTCCTGTCTCACATTCAGATTCAGGTCCTTCATTTTGAGTTTATTTTTGTGAATGGTGTAAGAAAGTAGTCTAGTTTCATTCTTATGCATGATGCTGTCCAGTTCTCTCAGCACCATTTGTTAAAGAGACTGTCTTTTTCCATTGGATACTCTTTACTGCTTTGTCAAAGATTAGTTGGCCATACATTTGTGGGTCCAATTCTGGGGTCTCTATTATATTCCATTGGTCTATGTGTCTGTTTTTGTGCCAATACTATGTTGTCTTGATGATTACAGCTTTGGAGTAGAGGCTAAAGTCTGGAATTGTGATGTCTCCTGCTTTGGTTTTCTTCTTCAATATTACTTTGGCTATTCGGGGTCTTTTGTGGTTCCAAACAAATTTTAGGGTTGCTTGTTCTAGCTTCCAGAAGAATGCTGGTGCAATTTTGATTGGGATTGCATTGAATGTGTAGATAGCTTTGGGTAGTATTGACATTTTGACAATATTTATTCTTCCAATCCATGAGCATGGAATGTTTTTCCATTTCTCTGTATCTTCTTCAATTTCCTTCATAAGCTTTCTATAGTTTTCAGCATACAGATCTTTTACATCTTTGGTTAGGTTTATTCCTAGGTATTTTATGCTTCTTGGTGCAATTGTGAATGGGATCAGTTTCTTTGTCTTTCTGTTGCTTCATTATTAGTGTACAAGAATGAAACTGATTTCTGTACATTGATTTTGTATCCTGCAACTTTGCTGAATTCATGTATCATGTATCATGTATCCAAAAAGTCTATCGGATTTTCCATGTATAATATCATGTCATCTGCAAAAAGTGAAAGCTTGGCTTCATCTTTGCCAATTTTGATGCCTTTGATTTCCTTCTGTTGTCTGACTGCTGGTGCTAGAACTTCTAACACTATGTTAAACAACAGCGGTGAGAGTGGACATCCCTGTTGTGTTCCTGATCTCAGAGGGAAAGCTCTCAGTTTTTCCCCATTGAGGATTATATTAGCTGTGGGCTTTTCATAAATGGCTTTTATGATGTGTAATTATGTTCCTCCTACCAGACTTTCTCGAGGGTTTTATTAAGAAAGGATGCTGAATTTGTCAAATACTTTTTCTGCATCGATTGACAAGATCATATGATTATCTTTTCTTTTATTAATGTGATGTATCACATTGATTGATTTGTGAATGTTGAACAAGCCCTGCAGCCCAGGAATGAATCCCACTTGATCATGGTGAATAATTCTTTTTATATGCTGTTGAATTCGATTTGCTAGTATCTTGTTGAGAATTTTTGCATCTATATTCATCAGGGATATTGGCCTGTAGTTCTTTTTTTTTTTTTTTTTTTTTTTTTTTTTTTTTTTTTGGTGGGTCCCTGTCTGGTTTGGGATTCAAAGTAATGTTGGCTTCATAGAATGAATCTGGAAGTTTTCCTTCCCTTTCTATTTTTGGAACAGCTTGAGAAGGATAGGTATTATCTCTGCTTTAAATGTCTGGTAGAATTCCCCAGGGAAGCCATCTGGTCTTGGACTCTTATTTTCTTGGGAGATTTTTGATAACTGATTCAGTTTCTTCACTGGGTATGGATTTGTTCAAGTTTTCTATTTCTTCCTGTCTGAGTTTTGGGAGTGTGTGGGTGTTTAGGAATTTGTCCATTTCTTCCAGGTTGTCCAGTTTGTTGGCATATAATTTTTCATAGTATTCCCTGATAATGGCTTGTATTTCTGAGGGGTTGGTTGTCATAATTCCATTTTCATTCATGATTTTATTTATTTGGGTCATCTCCCTTTTCTTTTTAAGAAGCCTGGCTAGAGGTTTATCAGTTTTGTTTATTTTTTCAAAAAAACAACTCTTGGTTTCATTGATCTACTCTACTGTTTTTTTTCTTAGATTCTATATTGTTTATTTCTGCTCTGATCTTTATTATTTCTCTTCCTCTGCTGGGTTTGGGGTGTCTTTGCTGTTCTACTAGTTCCTTTAAGTGTGTTGTCAGATTTTGTATTTGGGATTTTTCTTGTTTCTTGAGATAGGCCTGGATTGCAATGTATTTTCCTCTCAGGGCTGCCTTTGCTGCATCCCAAAGCGTTTGGATTGTTGTATTTTCATTTTCGTTTGTTTCCATATATTTTTTAATTTCTTCTCTAATTGCCTGGTTGACCCACTCATTCTTTAGTAGGGTGTTCTTTAACCTCCATGCTTTTGGAGGTTTTCCAGACTTTTTCCTGTGGTTGATTTCAAGTTTCATAGCATTGTGGTCTGAAAGTGTGCATGGTATGATCTCAATTCTTGGATACTTATAAAGGGCTGTTTTGTGATCCAGTATGTGATATATCTTGGAGAATGTTCCATGTGCCCTCGAGAAGAAAGTATATTCTGTTGCTTTGGGATGCAGAGTTCTAAATATATCTGTCAAGTCCATCTGATCCAATATATTCAGGGCCCTTGTGTCTTTATTTATTCTCTGTCTAGATGTTCTATCCATTGTTGTAAGTGGAGTATCAAAGTCTCCTGCAATTACCACATTCTTATGAATAAGGTTGCTTATGTTTGTGATTGATTATTTTATACATTTAGGGGCTCCTATATTCCATGCATAGACATTTATAATTGTTAGCTCTTCCTGATGGATAGACCCTGTAATTATGATATAATGCCCTTCTTCATCTCGTTACAGCCTTTAATTTAAAGTCTAGTTTGTCTGATATAAGCATGGCTACTCCAGCTTTCTTTTGACTTCCAGTAGCACGATAGATAGTTCCCCATTCCCTCACTTTCAATTGAAGGTGTCCTCAGGTCTAAAATGAGTCTCTTGTAGACAGAAAGTAGATGGGTCTTGTTTTTTTATCCATTCTGATACCCTATCTTTTGGTTGGAGCATTTAGTCCATTTACATTCAGTGTTATTATTGAAAGACATGGGTTTAGAGTCATTATGATGTCTGTAGGTTTCATGCTTGTAGTGGTGTCTCTGGTACTTTGTGGTCCTTGCAACATTTCACTCCCAGAGTCCCCCTTAGGATTTCTTCTAGGGCTGGTTTAGTGGTGATGAATTCCTTTCAGTTTTTGTTTGGGAAAACCTTTATCTCTCCTTCTATTCTGAATGACAGACTTGCTGAGTAAAGGATTCTTGGCTGCATATTTTTTTCTGTTTGTCACATTGAAGATTTCCTGCCATTCCTTTCTGGCCTGCCAAGTTTCAGTATATAGGTCTGCTACTATCCTTATGTGTCTACCTTTGTATGTTAGGGCCCATTTATCCCTAGCAACTTTCAGAATTCTCTCTTTATCTTTGTATTTTGTCAGTTTCATTATGATATGTCATGGGGAAGATCGATTCAAATTACATCTGAAGGCAGTTCTCTGTGCCTCTTGGATTTCAATGCCTGTTTCCTTCCACAGATCAGGGATGTTCTCAGCTATGATTTGTTCAAGTACACCTTCAGCCCCTTTCTCTCTTATTCTTCTGGAATTCCTATGATACAGATATTGTTCTGTTTGATTGCATCACTTAGTTCTCCAATTCTACCCTCATACTCCTGGATTTTTTTATCTTTTCTCAGCTTCCTCTTTTTCCATAATTTTATCTTCTAATTCACCTATTCTCTCCTCTGCCTCTTCAATCCATGCTGTGGCTGCCTCCATTTTATTTTGCACCTCATTTATAGCATTTTTAATTCTTCATGACTATTTTTTAGTCCCTTGATCTCTGTAGCAATAGATTCTCTTCTGTCCTCTATGCTTTTTTCAAGCTCAGCGATTAATTTTATGACTATTATTCTAAATTCTTGTTCTGTTATATTGCTTAAATTGGTTTTGATCAATTTGTTAGCTATCACTACTTCTGGAATTTCTTTTGAGGTGAATTCTTCCGTTTTGTCATTTTGGCTAGTTTTCTGTCCTTATGCATTTTATTTTTTTTAATTTTTTTTATTTATTTACTTTTGAAACAGATATAGCATGAGCAGGGGAGGGGCAGAGAGACGGGGAGACACAGAATCTGAAGCAACCTCCAGGCTCCGAGCCATCAGCACAGAGCCCAACGTGGGGCTCGAACTCACAGAGTGTGAGATCGTGACCTGAGCTGAAGTCAGACACTCAACCGACTGAGCCACCCAGGTGCCCCATGTCCCTTATGCACTTTAAAGTTTGTGTGCTCTGCACTTGCAAGCACTGCTATATTAAAGGAGGGTCATACACTAGCCAGGGCCTGGCCCTTCAGGAGGTGTTTTTTTCTGGTATTGTTACTTGTTCTCTGTTGGTATGACTTTGGTTATTTTATTATCCTACTTGTAGTAATATTTTGGACTCTTCACCAGGTGGGTTTTGATTTGTTCCTTGGAGTAGCCCTGTAAAGGAAAACAGACAAACAGGAGATAAAACATGCAAACACACAAATAACACAAACAAAAACCTTAAAGACTAAAAACAAAAAAACCCAAAACACTGACTACAAGTAAAGAAGATGGTGGCGTTAGTGCTGATGGAAGAGACCTACAAAGACAGAAATGACAGGAGCGGGGTGGGGGTGGAGAATAAATATTGATTAGGCAGAGAGACTAAAAGGCTTAATCCAGAGAGAGAGAAAGGAAAATAAGGAGGTGGGGAAAATGAAATGAAGATAAAATTACCCAGATAGAGAAACTCTATGGCTTGATTATTCCAGAGAGAGAGAGCAAGGAGTGTAAAGAAGGAGGTGTAGAACATGTATCAAGACAATGGATTAAAATGTCTGTTTAGACAGACCAATAACCAGAGTAACCAGCCTAGAGGAGGGAAGAGATAAGTAGGAGAAATGGGGGTTGGGGGTGGGGAGAATATATCTATATATCCAGAATTGACCTAGAGCTAATCAAGGCAATGCTGCATCACTTGTCAGGAGTAGCTGTCAGCAGGGTCTGTGCTACTATGGTGGATATGCAGTTACCCAGTGCAAGGGGGTGTGGTTTGGGGTTTTCTGGACCCACCTCCACTATGGGCCCCAGAGTGATCCCTGAGGCCCCACCTTGGTGGTGGTGGTGGGGGCAGGGAGTGGGGAATGGTGATCTCCCAGTCTCTTCTCCATGGAGCCTGACCAGTAGACTCAATTTGAGTCATCCTCACTGTGCTTTGGGCGCAGACAGGATGGTCCTTCTAGCTCTGCCAACTCCCCTAACCCTGCACTCTGCTAGGACTCAAAGTCCTGCTCCATGTGCTCTGGCTCTGGGGAAGCGCCTCTCAGTGTGGTGGTATGTGTTCCCAGCTGGCTTTGTGCTGCTGTACTTCAGGGAGGACCACCTTCTCCTACTGCAGACTGGGCCACCACCCTTGCTGCGAGCACCTGGGGTGGCAGATGCAAGCAGGCTTTGTCTTTTCCCACAGCACTCTAGGGAAATGGCAGCTTTATCCTCCTACAGACTAAGCCCTCTGCCCAGCCACTGTGCCTGGGGGTGGCAGATGCAGGCAGGTTCTGTGCTATGCTGCCACCCTGCAGGGGAGGGAACCACTTTCTCCAGCTGCAGACTGAGCCCCTGACCTACAACCTCACCCAGACCTGGCTCCCCCCTCCCCAGGTGCACGAACAGACACCCAGCTCCAGTTTGAAGAAAGCCCCACAGTTAGAAATCATCAGATCCTTCTCAGTCTCAGTCCAAGCTCTTTCTCCTGTCCAGATATGGTCCTGCACTTCCCTAGCCGCTCTTTCTCTTCCCTTTGTCTCTCTGAAAAGAGGGTCCCTCCCCTCCATGCCCACGTGGCCTTTTTTTTTTTATCTCCCCCAGTTTGCAGTTACCCACCTATCTTTTTTCCAGCTTTCCCACTTTCTTCCTAGTAGATTCAGTCTCTTTTCCTCCCAGGTTCTGGTGTTCAAAGTCCTTTGGCTTCTACAGTTTGTTTGAGAGAGGCGGGTGTATGGATTCCCCCTACTTCTCCGCCATGTTGACCACCTCCCTCTAGAACCTCTTAAGTATTTTCAACAGAGTAATATTTTTAACAAGAAAGAACATTGTGCTTTAATGTTCCCTACTCTTAACAGATTTTAATTCTGACAGGTTAGTTGAATAATCTACAACAATGTTCACAAGAATGGGGACCTGTTGGAATGGCATGTTATTCCTGCCATATAAATTAACAGGTAGTTATTTATTTCAATGTAGAAAGGTGGTCCCATCTGAGCCTGACCGACAGCACCTACCCCACCCAACACCTATCCACATTAGTTGTTAATATGCATACAGGCAAGGCCTGTGCTTGTTCCTATGTTGGAGAGACTGAGAAATAGAAAACGCTGACCATTTCTATTCTTCAACACCACAGGACAAAAGAGAGCTTGCTAGAGAAAGAGCAGAAGCTAACAGTCTTCTAGAAAACTTAAAAATCAAGTGTTGCTTTGGGGCTTAAAAAAAATAAACAAATACAACAGACTTGATGATGCAAGAGAGGCTCTTTCCCACCCATTCTGCTCTGAGAGGAAGCCACAGTGGAGAAACACATCTGAGACTCACCCTGGAGAAAGACCAAGAAGTCATGCAGAGGTGGCCTCAGAGACAGGATGGAGTCCTAGGCAGCAGATGGAGACTAATGAACCAAGGAAATTCAGGTCTATAATGTTAATGTGGCCTTATTTGTAACTTCTGTTTGAGGAAGCCTGGGGACATTCTGGTTTTATAAAGATAAAGTACTTAAAATAATCTCAAATTCTAGGAAGTTGACATTTCTGAGAAGAATATTAAAGAACTGATGATTTCTCTCACTAAACAATAGAATACTGCAAGTTTCCCTTATGAATTAAGGAAAGTTTGGATTTTAACAGAACTAGATGGAATTTTATCAAAATTTAAAAAATAAATAAAATTATTTAGGTAAAAGAATCATTACAGAGAATAATTTCTAGTTTACCAAAGGATGGTAGATGTAATAATAATTTCAAGAATAATTGATTCTTCTAAGTCAGACCTGTGGAATAAATTTAACTGTGAAAATATCATGTGCCTTTTAAACAATTATTTCATCAGTCCTAAATAAGAGTCCCTGAATTTTAGAAACTAGCACTAATTGCTATCTATTTACTATGAAAGTAAAGTTCTAATATACAAATTTAATTACCTGCAATTTAAATGCAAAAATTATATGTAAAGTCAGTCAGACATAACATGGCTTAGAAGTTAGAGCACTAGAGTAGGGTATCAAGCCAGATTCTGGTTGTAGATCAAATGATGCCTGTGTGACTTTGGGCAGGTTAGTTACTCTGTGTGTTTGTTTGTTCATCTATATATTATCATGGTTGGATTAAAAAGAATGTCTAAAATTCTTCCCCCTCTTAAGGTCTAAAGGCACAGACTCTATAGTGAGCAAACATTCAGTGAGTTAACACGTGTAATCTACAGAACAAATCAAACAACAGGGGTACAAACCTTTTCAAACATAAGGAAACGTCTGACCTGTGATGAAACACAGCGACGTGGCCCCCATGACATTTAGTCTCTTTGCTTTTTGGATATAGTTGATGGTTCACCAGATTCCTTTTGACATTTACTCACATGATAATAGATTTGTGTTGTAAGCCACTAGTTTGTGATAAATTATTAGAGCAGCAATAGGAAGCTTGCATACTCCCTATAAACAGTACAGAAAGCATCAACTCTTCCCATCTCACAGACAGAAAACAGAATGAGCAGTGATGTGTAGATCACAGTTTAATAGGTTTTCCCAAAGCTCAATTTTAGCTTTGAAGGAAAAGCAAGTCTGTTTATATTAAAGCCTCATAGATCAAACTGTGTGGAGGTGCTGGATGTTTCCATAAAAGGATGATGATCTTCCCATAAATCATGTCCTCTAATGTGTGTTCTGTTGAGACCTATCTCTTTCTAAGTTAATATTAAATAAAAGGATCCCCATGAAAACAAACAAGGACTATTATCAAAACAAGTTGTGAGCCAAATCTTTCCTTATAGAACAGACATTTCTCTATTGTAGATACATACAGAAAAAGAGCTGTGGAGAAAATACAAATACTCACAAGATGTACATTATTGTTCTTTAAATAGCTCTTGTGAGGAATCAACTCTAAAATACCTGTCTTTGGTAAAACAGCAGAATCAGTATTTATAACAATTATTTCATCCTGACATAATGTGAGGACGTTTTTCTGAACAGTTCTTGACCAGATGACTAGAATCTTCCCTGGGAAAGCCATTATCAGGTAAGTGCTCTGCCAGAAATCTGGGCTGGAGCCACGCAGTCCTTAGGTAATTAGCGTGAAATAGATTTTCTGAAGAGCATTTAAAATCAGAATCAGATTGTTTCATTAGAAGTAAAAATCCGAAATTAATGCATAGATTAACAAAATTTTAATATAGCTTATTAAGAGGGGATAATTAGCATGGCATCTGTGCAAAATATTTCCTACACAACTTATACACCCTATTAACTTTAGTTACATTAAAATTCTCCTTCTAGGGGCGCCTGGGTGGCGCAGTCGGTTAAGCGTCCGACTTCAGCCAGGTCACGATCTCGCGGTCCGTGAGTTCGAGCCCCGCGTCGGGCCCTGGGCTGATGGCTCAGAGCCTGGAGCCTGTTTCCGATTCTGTGTCTCCCTCTCTCTCTGCCCCTCCCCCGTTCATGCTCTGTCTCTCTCTGTCCCAAAAATAAATAAACGTTGAAAAAAAAATTTAAAAAAAACTAAAATTCTCCTTCTAGGTCATCTTTTTTGTTCTTTTATCAGACCAGGAACATGACTGAATCCCAAGCATTACATTTCAAAGGGCATATACACCAATATTGCTCCAGTCTAATTAAGGAACTTAACCATACTATACATCTTCTCATCTTCAAGGAGCCCATAATTAAAAGGACTACTGTTTTTCTTTCACAAACTTTTAAAACTTTCTATTTTGCTGTTACTTGCTGTGTGACTCACCTTCCTTTACCAGGTTCTATATGCAAAATCTCACACCATCTGAGTAACTTAGAGCATACCACTTTAACATGCATTTTCTTACCTGTGAAAAGGGGATTATAAGAGTAACAATTCCATAGCGTTATTGTGAGAATTAAATATGATATTTACAACATCATTTAGCATGACTTGATGTCATATTAGGATGCTGCTATCAGAAATTTCCATATATATACCTCAGAAAATATTTTAAAATATTTCATAAATTAGAAGGGACAAAGAAGGACATTAATATTTATGTTTGTCAACTACACTCCAGACAAATTATATACACATCTGATTTTTTGTGCACATCTGATGAGGTAAAATTATTTTTTCCAGCTGTATTGAGATATAAGCGACATATCACATTGTGTAAATTTAAGGTGCATAACGTGATGATTTCAAATACATGTGTTCCAAAACAATTACCACAATAAGGCTAGTTAGCACATCCATCACCTCACTTAAATATAACTCTTTTTTTTTTATGGTGAGATCTTTATTTAAGATCTACTTTCTTCACAACTTTCAAGTATTTAATACATAGTTGTTAACTAGAGTCACCATGCTATACATGAGTTCCCAGAACTTATCAGAACTTATTCATCTGCTACCTGGAAATGCCTACATTTTGACCAACATCTCCCCATTTTCCCCACTCTCTCGCTCAGCCCCACACACCTTCATTTTCTTCTGTTTTATGAATTAGGCTTATTTATTTTTTTTATTTTTTTTAGATTTCACATATAGGTGAGATCATACAGCATCTGTCTTTCTCTGACTTACTTCACTTAGCACAATGCCCTCAAAGTTCATCCGGGCTGTTACAAATGGCAGAATTTTCTTCTTTTTTATGAATGGATAATATTCATGTACATACACACATATATGTGTGAGTATGTATACATAAATGGATATATATGCACATATTACATTTTTAATTCATTCATCACTCAGTGAACACTTATATAGTTGGCATTATCTTGGCTAATGTGAATAATGCTGCAGTGAACATGGGAGTGCAGATATCTCTTTGATCTCTTGTTTTCATTTCCTTTGTATATACCCACAAGTGGAATTGCTTAATCACATGTTCTATTTCTATTTTTATTTTTTTGAAAAAAACTTCATACTGCCTTCCATAGTGACTGTACCAATTTATAGTCCCACTAACTGAGCCCTAGAATTCCCTTTTCTCCACACCCTCCCCAACCTATGTTTTGTCTTGATAATAAACTGTACCAAATGACATGAGGTGAAGTCTCATTGTGGTTTTGATTTGCATTTTCCTGATGATTAATGGTGTTGAACAACTTTTCTTGTATCTGTTGGCTGCTTGTATGTCTTCCTTGGAAAACTACTCAGTTTCTCTGCCCATTTTTAAAATCATGTTGTTAGTTTTTGTTTTTGTTTATTATTTATGCTATTGTATGAGTCCTGATAAGGGTGTTAAACCCTTATCAGATACATAATTTGAAGTAATTTCTCTCATTCTGTAGGTTGTATTTTTGTATTTTCATCTTGTTAATTGTTTCTTTTTTTTTTTTTTTTTTTTTTGCTCTGTGGAAGATTTTAGCTTGATGGAGTCCCACTTGTTTAATTCTGCTTTCATTGTTTGTGCTTTGCTGTCATATCCAAGAAATCACTAACGATAATGTTGTCAAGGAGATTTTTCCTGTTTTCTTCTAGGAGTTCTATGGTTTCAGGTCTTAAATGTAAGTCTTCAATCTATTTTGACTTTGTTTATATGAGTGGTAAAAGATTGGAGTCCAATTTTATTCTGCATGTGGTTATCCAGTTCTCCTAACACCATTTATTGAAGAAACTATTTTTCCCCATTGAGTATTCTTGGCTCCCTTGTCAGATATTAGTTGACTGTATATACAAGTATTTAGATCTGATCTCAATTCTGTTCCATTGTTCTAGTTTTATGCAAGTGCCATGCTGTTTTCTTTACTATAGCTATATAGTATAGCTTGAAATCAAGAAGTGTGATGTGTTCAGCTTTGTTCTTCTTTTCAAGATTATTTTGGCTATTCAGGGTCTTTTGTAGCTCCATACAAATTTTAGGATTGTTTTTTCTATTTTTGTGAGATTATTCCTAACATTTATTTATTTTTTTTATTGGGATCTTTAGGAATTTTTACTTTATTTTATTTTTTTATTTTTTTAATGTTTATTTTTGAGAGAGAGAGAGAGAGAGTATGAGTGAGGGGCAGAGAGAGAAGGGGATACAGAATCTGAAGCAGGCCCAGGCATTGAGCTGTCAGCCCAGAGCCCAACATGGGGCTCAAACTCATGAGCTGTGAGATCATGACCTGAGCCAAAGTCAGATGCTTAACTAACTGAGCACCTGGCACCCCAGGAATTTTTATATACAAGATCATATCATCTCCAAACAAAGACAATTTTCCTTCTTCCTTTCCTATTTTACTGGGTTTTCTTTCTTTTTCTTGCCTGATTGCTCTCACTAGCATTTTCAGTAGTATCATGATATCTTATTCCTGATCTTAGATGAAAATATTTCAACCTTTCATCATTGAGTATGATGTTGGCAATGGGTTTGTCATATATGGCCTTTATCATGTTAAGATATGTTTCTTCTACACCCAATTTATTGGTTTTTTATCATGAAAGAAAGGAGTATGTTGCCAAATCCTTTTCTGTATTTATTGAGATAATCATATTACTTTTTTATTTTGCCAATGTTATGTATCACATTTATTGATTTGTTTATTATGAGCCATCCTTGCAACCCAAGGATAAATCCCACCTGATTGTGGTGAATCATTTATTTAATCTTTTGTTGAATTTAATTTGTTAATATTTTGTTGAATTTTTACATCTATGTATAATAGGAATTTCAGAGAATAATTCCCGTTCTTGTAGTGTCTTCATTTAGCTTTGATGTTAGGGTAATACATCATAAAATAAGTTTGAGAGTGTTTCCTTCTCTTCAAATTTTTGAAAAACATTTGTGAAGGACTGACACTAATTCTTCTTTAAATATTTGGTAGAATTCACTAGTGAAACCATCTCAGCCTAGACTTTTTTGTTTTGAAAGGTTTGGGAATACAGATTCAATCTCTTTATTTGATACTGGCCTATTCAGATTTTATATTTCTTCATGATTCAGTTTTGGTAAGTAGTTTGTTTTTAGTAATTTATCCATTTCTTTTAGTTATCCAGTTTGTTGACACATAGTTATTTATAGTAGCCTCTTATGATTCTTTGTATTTCTATGATGTCTATTGTGTATCCTCTTGCATTTCTAATTTTATTTCCCTGAACCCTGTTTTTCTGAGTTAGTCCAGGTAAAGATTTGTAATTTTGTTTTTATTTTTGAAAAAAAAAATCTCTTAGTTTTATTGAGCTTTTATATTGTTTTACTGATCTTCATTTTTTTATTTATCTTTATATTTTTCATGTATTTATATTCACTTATGTTCTTCTTTATACTAACTTTTGGCTTCATTTCTTCTTTTCTAGTTTCTTGAGATGTAAAGTAAGGTTGTTGATCGCTCCCCTTTCTTGATGTGGTATTTTTTGCTACAAACTTTCTTCTTAGAACTGCTTTTATAGAATACCTTAGGTTTTGATACATCATAATTCAATTTTATTTTGTTTCAAAATATTTCTTGATTCCCTTTTGGTTTCTTTGGCCTTTTGATTTTCAGGGACATGTTGTCCAATATCTATATATTTGTGAATTTTCCAGCTTTCTACCTGCTAAAAATTTCTAATTTATATAATTGTGGCTAGAAAAGATACTTCAGGGGTGCTGAAGTCACCCCTGAATGGCTCAGTCAGTTAAGCGTCCAATTCTTGATTACATCTCAGGTCACACTTTCGCAGTTCTTGGGATTGAGCCCTGTATCAGGCTCTGTGCTGACAATGTGGTGCCTGCTTGGGATTCTTTCTCTCTCTCTCCTTTTCTGTCTGCCCCTGCCCTGCTCCTGTGGATTCTCTCTCTCTCTCTCTCTCTCTCTCTCTCTCAAAATAAATAAAAACATTTAAAACAAGAGAGATACTTGGTATATCAGTCTTTTAAAATTTGCTAAGATTTCTTTTGTGACCTATCATGTGCTATTTCCTTGAGTATATACCACTTGAACTTAATAATGTGTATTTTAATCTTTTGAGGAACCTCCATACTGTTTTCCAGATGGTTGCAAAGTTTGCATTCCCACCAGCAGTACAAAAGAGAACCATTTTCTCCGCACCCTTATCAACATCTATTGTTGCCTGACTTGTTAATTTTAGCCATTCTGACTGGTGTGAGGTGGTATCTCATTGTGGTTTTAATTTTTATTTTCCTAATGATGAGTGATGTTGAGCATTTTTCGTGTGTCTCTTAGCCATCTGGAAGTCTTCTTTGGAAAAGCGCCTGTTCATATCTTTTGCCCATTTTTTCACTGGATTATTTGTTTTTTGGGTGTTGAGTTTGATAAGTTCATTATAGATCTTGGACACTGACCCTTTTTCTATGTTATGTCATTTGGATATATCTCTCCCATTCCATTGGTTGCCTTTTAGTTTTGCTAATTGTTTCCTTTGCTGTGCAGAAGCTTTCTATCCCAGTAGTTCATTTTTGCTTTTGTTGCCCTTGCCTCCAGAGACATGTTGAGTAAGAAGTTGCTGTGGCCAAGGTTAAAGAGGTTTTTGCCCAGTTTCTCCTTGAGGATTTTGATGGCTTCCTGTCTTACATTTGTCTTTCATCCATTTTGAGTTTATTTTTGTGCATGGTGTAAGAAAGGGGTCCAGTTTCATTCTTCTGCATGTTACTGTCCAGTTTTCCCAGTGCCATTTGCTGAAGAGACTGTCTTTATTCAATTGGATATTCTTTCCTGTTTTGTCAAAGATAAGTTGGCCAAACAGTTGTGGGTCCATTTCTGGGTTCTTTATTCTGTTCCATTGATCTGAGCGTCTGTTTTTGTGCCTGTACCATACTGTTTTGATGATTACAGCTTTGTAATACATCTTGAAGTCCCAGGATTCTGATCCCTCTAGCTTTGGTTTTCTTTTTCAACATTACTTTGGCTATTCGGGGTCTTTTCTGGTTCCATACAAATTTTAGGATTGTTTGTTCTAGCTCTGTGAAGAATGCTGGTATTATTTTGATAGGGATTGCATTGAATGTGTAGATTGCTTTGGGTACTATTGACATTTCCACAATATTTGTTCTTCCTATCCATTAGCATGGTATGTTTTCCCATTTTTTTGTGTGTGTCTTCTTCAATTTCTTTCATAAGCTTTCTATAGTTTTCAGTATATAGATTTTTCACCTCTTTGGTTCAATTTATTCCTAGGTATTTTATGGGTTTAGGTGCAATTGTAAATGAGATTGATTCCTTGATTTCTCTTTCTGTTGCTTCATTATTGGTGTATAGCAATGCAATCAATTTCTGTGCATTGATTTTATACCCTGTGACTTTGCTGAATTCATGGATCAGTTCTAAATTTTTTTTTTCAACGTTTATTTATTTTTGGGACAGAGAGAGACAGAGCATGAACGGGGGAGGGGCAGAGAGAGAGGGAGACACAGAATCGGAAACAGGCTCCAGGCTCTGAGCCATCAGCCCAGAGCCTGACGCGGGGCTCGAACTCACGGACCGCGAGATCGTGACCTGGCTGAAGTCGGACGCTTAACCGACTGCGCCACCCAGGCGCCCCAAGTTCTAGAAGCTTTTTGGTAGAATCCTTTGGGTTTTCCATATAGAGTATCACATCAAGTGCAGAGAGTGAAAGTTTGACTCCTCCTTGCCAATTTGGATGTTTTTATACCTTTGTGTTGTCTGATTACTGAGGCTAGGACTTCCAATACTATGTTGAATAACAGTGATGAGAGTGGAAATCCCTGTCATGTTCCTGATCTTAGGGAGAAAGCTGTCAGTTTTCCCCATTGAGGATGATATTAGCATTGGGTCTTTTATATATGGCTTTTATGATCATGAGGTATGATCCTTCTATCCCTACCTTCTTGAGGGTTTTTATCAAAAAAAGGATGTTGTGTTTTGTCAAGTGCTTTCTCTGCATCTATTGAGAGGATCATGTAGTTCTTGTCCTTTCTTTTACTCATGTGATGTATCACATTGATTGTTTCACAGATCTTGAACCAGTCTTGCAATCCCAGGTATGAATTATACTTGGTCATGGTGAATAATTCTTTTAATGTATTTTTGGATCCAGTTAGCTGGTATCTTGTTGAGGATTTTTATATCCATGTTCATCAGGGAAATTGGTCTCTAGTTCTCCTTTTAGTGGGGTCTTTGTGTGGTTTTGGAACCAAGGTAATGCTGGCTTCGTAGGATGAATCTGGAAGTTTTCCTTCCATTTCTATTTTTTGTAACAGCTTCAAAAGAATAGGTGTTAAGTCTTCTTTCAATGTTCAGTAGAATTCCCCTGGAGAGCCATCCAGCCCTGGACTCTTGTTTTTTGGGAGATTTTTGATTACTGTTTCAATTTCTTTACTCGTTATGGATCTGTTCACATTTTCTATTTCTTCCTGTTTCAGTTTTGATGGTATATATGTTTCTAGGAATTTGTCCATTTCTTCCAGATTGCCCAATTTATTGGCATATAATTGCTCATATTTTCTCATTATTGTTTGTATTTCTGCAGTGTTATGATCTCTCCTTTTTCATTCTTGATTTTATTTCTGTCCTTTTCTTTTTCTTCTTGATAAATCTGGCTAGGGGTTTATCAATTTTGTTACTACTTTCAAAGAACCAGATCCTGGTTTCATTGATCTGTTCTACTGTTTTTTGTTTGTTTGTTTGTTTTTGTTTTTGATAGCATTGATTTCTGTTCTGATATTTATTATTCCCCATCTTCTGCTGGTTTTGAGTTTTATTTGCTGTTCTTTTTCCAGCTCTTTAAGGTATAAGGTTAGGTTGTGTATCTGAGATCTTTCTTCCTTCTTTAGGAAGCCCTGGATTCCTTTTTTTTTTTTTTTTTTTTTTTTTAATGTTTATTTATTTTTGACAGAGAGAGACAGAGCATGAGCAGGGGAGGGGCAAAGAGAGAGGGAGACACAGAATCTGAAGCAGGCTCCAGGCTCTGAGCTGTCAGCACAGAGTCCAGTGTGGGGCTCGAACTCACAGACCATGAGATCATGACCTGAGCCGAAGTCAGATGCTCAACCAACTGAGCCACCCAGGCGCCCCCTGGATTCCTAAAGCAATATATATTGCTATATATTTCCCTCTTATGACCATCTTTACTGCATCCCAGAGGTTTTGGATTATAGTGTTACCATTTTCATTGACTTCCATGTACTTTTTAATTTCCTCTTTAACTTCTTGGTTAACCCATTCATTCTTTAGTAGGATGTTCTTTAGTTTCCAAGTGTTTGCTGTCTTTCAAATGTTTTCTTGTAGATGATTTCAAGTTTCATAGCATTGTATTCTGAAAATATCCATGGTATGATCCCATTCCTTTTGTACTTGTTGAGGGCTCATTTGTGTCCCACTGTGTGATCTATTCTGGAGAATGTTCCATGTGCACTGGAGAAGAATGTGTATTCTGCTGCTTTAGAACAAAATGTTCTGAATTTATCTGTTAAGTCCATCCGGTGTGTCATTCAAAGCCATTGTTTCCTTGTTGATTTTCTGTTTAGATGATCTGTTCATAGTTATAAGTGGGGTGTCGAAGTACCCTACTAGTATGGTATTATTATGAGTGAGTTTCTGTATGTGATTAATTGATTTATATATTTGGGTGCTTTAGTGCTTACAGCATAAATTTTTACAATTGTTAGATCTTTTTGGTGGATAGACCCCTTAATCAAGACATAATGCTCTTCTTCATCTCTTGTTACAGTCTTTTATTTTAAAATCTAAATTTTCTGATATAAGTATGGCTTCTCCAGCTTTCTTTTGGCAACCATTAGCTTGATAGATGGTTCTCCATCACCTTACTATCAATCCAAAGATGTCTTTAGGTCTAAAATTTGTCTCTTGTAAACAGCATATAGATGGATCTTGTTTTCTTATCCATTCCATTACCCTATGCCTTTGAATGGAGCATTTAGTCCACTGACATTTAGAGTGAGTACTGAAAGATATGAATTTTTTGCCATTATGTTGCCTGTAAAGTTTGAGTTTCTAGCAGTGTTCTCTGGTGCTTTCTAGTCTCTTTTTGCTTTTGGTCTATTTTGGGTTTTTTTTCATATTTTCTCCCCTCAGAGAGTCCCCCTTAAAATTTCTTGCAGGGCTAGTGTAGTGGTCATGAACTCCTTTAGTTTTTGTTTGTCTGGGAAGCTTTTTATCTCTCCTTCTATTTTGAATAAGAGCCTTGCTAGATAAAGAATTCTTGGCTGCATATTTTTCTGATTTAGCACATGGAATATATCTGGCCTCTCTTTTCTTGCCTGCCAAGTTTCTGTGGATAGATCTGCTGTGAACCTGATCTGTCTTCATTCCCATGTAAGTTAAAGACTTTTTTTACCTAGCTACTTTCATAATTCTTTCCTTGTCTGTGTATTTTGTGAATTTTACTATGGTATGCCTTGTTGATTGTCAATTTTTGTTGAACCTAACAGGAGTTCTCTGTGCTTCCTGGATTTTCATGGTTATGTCTTTCCCTGGGTTAGGAAAGTTTTCTGCCATGATTTGCTCACATAAACCTTCTACCCCTTTATCTCTCTCTTCATCATCTTGGACTCCTATGATTCAGATGTTATTCCTTTTTGATGAGTCACTGAGTTCTCTAATTCCTGTATCCTACTATTTTGCCTTAGTTTCCCTCTTTTTTTATTCTCCACAAGTTTTTCCTCTATATTGCTGATTCACTGCTCTGCTTCATTCATCCTTGCCTCTGTGGCAGCCATTCGATATTGAATCTCAGTTATAGCATTTTTAATTTCATCCTGACTAGATTTTACTACTTTTATCTCCACAGAAAGGATTTCTATGTGTTTTTTTTTTAATCCCAGCTAGTATTCTTATTATCATGATTCTAAATTCTGGTTCAGACATCTTGCTTGTATCTGTATTGATTAAGTCCCTGGCTGTCGTTTCTTCCTGTTCTTTCTTTTGTGGTGAATTCCTTCATTTTGTCATTTTGGAAGAAGAAAAAGAACTAATAAAATAAAAACTTAAAATTAAAAAATTAAAAACAACACACAAAAAAATCCAATAAAGGATGCTAGATCCTAAATGTGTTTTGGTCTGGTTGTTGAAAGAAGCTTGATAGAATGGAGAAAATAAGGGAAAGAAAAGGAAAGAAAAAAAAAAAAAAACACAACAGGAAAATGTTTGAAATTAAAAAAAAAATTAATATAATAAAATAGTATAAAATGAAATGATGAAAGTAAAATAAAATGAAATAAGTTTACAAAAATAAAAAAATATTGTAAAAAATATTAAAAGTCTTTTATAAAAACAGAAAATAATTTTTTTCTTTTTGTATTCATGAATAAGAAAAGAAAAAAAATTGAATAGATGCACCAGTGAACATAATGGAATGCGATTGAAATTACATCCAGTTTCCCCTAGAAGTCAAACTATGAAGCACTTAATAGTCTGTACACTAAGCAGGCAGAGAGACTTATGGTATTCCTCTAGAGCACTGTTGGCACAGTTGGGCAGGGCTTGGTGTAATGGCTCCGTTCTCCACTAGATGGTGCTGCTTAGCCTACAGGGGTGGATCATTTGGCACATGTATGCATGTATGTGCATGCATGGGAGAGATGAAAATGGTGTCCTCAGCTACCCAGTCTCTGGTATCAGCTCTGCGTTCTCACCAACTGGCAATCAGGCGCCCCTCCTTTGTCTCTGGCTTCCATCCACTCCCCGCTTCCAAGCTGTCAGCCTGCCAGGTGGCACCTCCCTCCCAAATTTTATCTCGGATGGGGCTTTTTTTTCAAACCCATCACTTCTGAGGGCCCTGTGGCTTTGACCAGTCTTCTGGGGGAAGGTCTTGTCAAGCAATGGTTGGGTACCTGCCATTCCCCAGGAATATTTTCATGATCTGCTGCTGCAGATACCCAGAGACTGCAACTGGGTGCCAGCTTGTCCCCGAAAACATTCGCAGGGTCATGTAGCAAAAGCATTTCAGGGATTATAGTAAATCAAAATACACATCTGGCTCCAGGATTCACTGCCTTTTAATGTCCTTATTCAAAAACCAGCAAATGTGCCTGCTCTCTAGGATCTGCTGGGACCTTTTCCTGTGGGGAGGCAGCATAGTCTCTACCAAATGCCCTCTCAGCAAGCAATCCACCTCTCCCCACAAGGCCCATCTGCTCCTGGGGATTTGCCTTTCCCACCAGAGCTCCACCAGGTATTGAGCTAAAGAGTTTCAGATTCTGTACTCCCATATTTATAGTGACTTAATAGTATACAAACCGTCTTCTTTCTCCTTTATCCTTTTTGTGTTAAGAACCTTATGGGTGTTTCCACTTTTTCTTTTTTTCTCCAGCTGCTTTTTTTGGGGGAGGGGGTTGTGCTTTTCCTGTACCCTCCCTCTGTCTCTGTCCTCTCTCTACAATGAAAACAGCTCCCTATCCGCTGCGGCTTCACTCTCCCCCAGTTCTCCTCCCCTCATAGCATACCTGCTGAGTTCTGTGGTTCAAGTTGTGCAGATTATTGTGTTAATCCTCAGATCAATTTTCTAGGTGTGCATGATGGTTTGGTGTAGATCTAGTTGCATTTCAGGGACAAGAGAGGCAAAAACAACTTCCATGCTGCTCTGCCATCTTGTCCCCCTCTATTGAATTTTCTCAACTGCTTTTTCTGTATCTAATGAGAATATCATACGATATTTACCTTTCATTTTATTAATGTGTTGTAGCACATTGATTGATTTGTAGATATTGAACAATCCTTGTATTCCTGGAAAAAATATCTTTTGATTGTGGTGAATGATTTTTTAATGTATTTTTGAATTCAACTTGCTAATATTTTACTGAGAATTTTCACATCTATGCTCATGTTGGTTATTGTGCACAATTTTTTCTCTAGTGTCTTTGATTTTGGGTGTCAGGGTAATTCTGGCCTTATAGAATGAATTTGTAAGCTTTCTAACCTATTTTGGGAATAATTTGAGAAGAATGGGTATTAACTCCTCTTTAAATTTTTGGTAGAATTCATCTGTGAAATCATCTATTTCTGAACTTTTGTTTGTTGGAAATTTTTTGTAATCAATTTCCTTACTAGACTGATCTACTCAGATGCTGTATTTCTTTTTAACTTACTCTTGGAAGATTGTATATGTCAAGAATTTATCCATTTCTTCTGGGGTGTCCAATTTTTTTGACATATAATATTTTGGAATCTTTAATAACTTTCCATATTTCCATGGTGTCAGTTATAACTAAATTTCATATCTGACTTTATTTTCATCCTCTATGTTTTCTAGATAGGAGTTTGACTAAAGGTTTATCAATTTTGTTTAACTTTATAAAGAACCACCTTTTATCCTCATTGATCTATTCTATTTTTTTAAGTCTCTATTTTATGTTTTTCTGTCCTGATCTTTCACATTTCCTTTCTTTTGCTATCATTGGATTTTGTTCTATTTTAGTTCCTTTAACTGTCAGGTTAGATTGTTTCAGATTTTTGTTTCTTGAGGTAGGACTGTATAACTAAATACTGCTTTTGTTGCTTCCCAAAGTTGTTTTTTTTTAATTGGTCAGTTTTTCCTCTATATGCCAGTAAAATTAATGTACAGTCTTATTAGTTTTAGATGTACACTAGAGTAATTCAACAATTCTATACATTACTCACTGTTCATCACAATAATTGTACTCCTAATACCCTTCAATGGTTTCAGCCATCTCCCCAACACCTCCCCTCTGATAGGAACAGCTCGCTATATTTAGTCTGTTTTTTGTCTTTTTTTCCCCTTGTTCATTTATTTTGTTTCTTAAGTTACATATATAGCTGAAAACATATGGTGCTTGTCTTTTCCTGAATGACTTGTTTCAATTAGCATTATACCATCCAGAAACATTTATGTTTAGCAAACAGCAAGATTTTATTTTTTTATGGCTGAATAACATTCCATTGTGTATATATACCATATCTTATCTTATTTTTAATTATTTATTTTTAATTAATTTAAATTCAAGTTAGTTAATCTAAAGTGTAGTATAGGTTTCAGTAGAACCAAGTGATTTATCACTTGCATACAACACCCAGTGCTTATCCCAAAAAGTGCCCTCCTTAATGCCCATCACCCATTTAGCCCTTCCCTCACTTACCTTGCCTCCAACAACCCTGTTTGTTTTCCACATTTATGAGTCTCTTATGGTTTGCCTTCTTCTCTGTTTTTATCTTATTTTTGCTTCACTTCCCTTTTGTTCATTTGTTTTTCTCCTTAAATTCCACTTATGTGAAATCATATGATATTTGTCTTTCTCTGACTGACTTAATGCACTTGGCATAATATACTCTAGTTTCATCCATTCTGTTGTAAATGGCAAGATTTCATTCTTTTAGATCACTGAGTAATATTCCATTGTTTATATATAACACATCTTTATCCATGCATTAGTCAATGGGCATTTGGGCACTTTACATAATTTGGCTATTGTTGATACTAATGCTATAAACACTGTCCTTCATGTACCCCTTCAAATCAGCATTTTTTATCCATTGGATAAATGCCTCGTGGTAAAATTGCTGTGCCTTAGTATAGCTCTATTGTTAATTTTTTGAGGAAACTTCACACTGTATTCTACAGTGGTTGCACCAGTTTGCATTCCCAACAATATTTCAAAAGGGTTCCTCTTTCTCAGCATCCTTGCCAACTTCTGTTGTTGCCTGAGTTGTTTGTTAATGTTAGCCATTCGTACAAGTGTGAGGTGATATCTCATTGTGGTTTTGATTTGTGTTTCTCTCTTAATGACTGATATTGAGCATATTTTCATGTGTCTCTTAACCATTTGGATGTCTTCTTTGAAAAAGTGTCTATTCATGTCTTCTACCCATTTCTTCACTGGACTATTTGTATTTTGGGTGTTGCATTTGACAAGTTATTTATAGATTTTGGATACTGACTCTTTATCCAATATGTCATTTGCAACCAATTTCTCCCATTCCATCAGTTGCCTTTGGTTTTGTTGGTTGTTTCCTTTGCTGTACAGATGTTTTTTTTTTATCTTCATGAGGTCCCAAATAGTTCATTTTTGCTTTTATTTCGCTAGCTTTGGGAAATATGTCTAATAAGAAGTTGCTCCAGCTAGGGTCAAAGAGGTTGTTGTTTTTTTTTCTCCTCTAGGATTTTGATGGTTTCCTGTCTCACATTTAGTCTCTCATTCATTTTGAACTTATTTTTGTGTATCATGTAAGAAAGTAGTCCAGTTTCATTCTTCTACATGTTGCTGTCCAGTTTTCCTAGCACCATTTGCTGAAGAGACAGCTTTTTTTTCCACTGAATATTCTTTCATGTTTCATTGAAGAGTAGTTGGCCATTCATTTGTGAGACCATTTCTGGGTTCTCTATTCTGTTTCATTGATCTATGTGTCTGTTTTTGTGCCAGTACCATACTAGCTTGATGACTACAACTTTGTAATATAGCTTGAAATCTGGAATTGTGATGCCTTTAGCTTTGGTTTTCTTTTTCAACATTACTTTGGCTATTCAGGGTCTTTTCTGGTTCCATACAAATTTAGGATTGTTTGTTCTAGCTCTGTGAAGAATGCTGGTGTTATTTTGATAGGTATTCCATTGAATGTGTATATTGGTTTAGGTAGTATCGACATTTCCACAATATTCTTCCTATCCATGAGAATGGAATGTTTTCCCATTTGTGTCTTCTTCAATTTCTTTCATAAGCTTTCTATAGTTTTCAGCATACAGATCTTTTATCTCTTTGGTTATGTTGATTCCTAGGAATCTTATGGTTTTTGGTGCAATTGTAAATGGAATTGATTCCTTGATTACTCTTTTTGCCACTTTATTACTGGTGTATAGAAATGCAACCGTTTTCTGTATGTTGATTTTATATCCTGCAACTTTGCCGACTTCATGTATCAGTTCTAGCAGTTTTTTTTAATAACTAAATAATATTTTATGGTGCTTATGAACATTTTCAAAACACCTTTCCCATACTGAGCATCATTTAAGTAGCAAAACAACCTTATTGTTTTGTAGAATTAAGTAGTGATTGACAGTATTTTATTTAAAAAAAATTTTTTTTAATTTACATCCAAATTAGTTAGCATATAGTGCAACAATGATTTCAGGAGTAGATTCCTTAGTGCCCCTTACCCTTTTATCCCATCCCCCTTCCCACAACCTTTCCAGTAACCCACTGTTTGTTTTCCGTATTTATGAGTCTCTCATGTTTTGTCCCCCTTCCTGTTTTTATATTATTTTTTTTCCCTTCCCTTACATTCATCTGTTTTGTTTCTTAAAGTCCTCATATGAGTGAAGTCATATGATATTTGTCTTTCTCTGACTAATTTCGCTTAGCATAATACCCTCCAGTTCCATCTACATAGTTGCAAATGGCAAGATTTCATTCTTTTTGATTGCCGGGTAATACTCCATTGTATGCATATACCACATCTTCTTTATCCATTCATTCATTGATGGACATTTGGGCTCTTTCCATACTTTTGCTATTGTTGACAGTGCTGCTATAAAGATGAGGGTGCATGTGTCCCTTCGAAACAGCATGCCTGTATCCCTTGGATAAATACCTAGTAGTGCAATTGCTGGGTGTGGGATAGTTCTATTTTTAGTTTTTTGAGGAACCTCTAAACCGTTTTCCAGAATGGCTGCACCAGCTTGCATTCCCACCAACAATGCAAAAGAGATCCTCTTTCTCCGCATCCTCACCAACAACTTTTGTTGCCTGAGTTGTTAATGTTAGCCATTCTGACAGGTGTAAGGTGGTATCTCATTGTAGTTTTGATTTGTATTTCCCTGATGATGAGTGATGTGGAACATTTTTTCACGTGTTGGTTGGCCATCTGGATGGCTTCTTTGGAGAACTGTCTACTCATGTCTTTTTCCCATTTCTTTACTGGATTATTTGTGTTTTGGGTGTTGAGTGTGATAAGTTCTTTGTAGATTTTGGATACTAACCCTTTATGTGACATGTCATTTGCAAATATTTTCTCCCATTCTGTCTGTTGCCTTTTAGTTTTGCTGATTGTTTCCTTCACTGTGCAGAAGCTTTTTGATGAGTTCCCAGTAGTTCATTTTTGCTTTTGTTTCCCTTGCCTCCAGAGATGTGTTGAGGAAGAAGTTGCTGCGACCAAGATCACAGAAGTTTTTGCCTGCTTTCTTCCCAAGGATTTTGATGGCTTCCTGTCTTACATTTAGGTCTTTTATCCATTTTGAGTTTATTTTTGTGGATGGTATAAGAAAGTGGTCCAGGTTCATTCTTCTGCACGTCGCTGTCCAATTTTCCCAGCACCAGTTGCTGAAGAGACTGTCTTTATTCCATTGGATATTCTTTTCTGCTTTGTCAAAGATTAGTTGGCCAAACGGTTGTGGGTCTATTTCTAGGTTTTCTATTCTGTTCCATTGATCTGAGAGTCTGTTCTTGTGCCAGTACCATACTGTCTTGATGATTACAGCTTTGTAGTATAGCTTGAAGTCCGTGATTGTGATGCCTCCTGCTTTGGTTTTCTTTTTCAATATGGCTTTGGCTATTCGGGGTCTTTTCTGGTTCAACACTAATTTTAGGATTATTTGTTCTAGCTCTGTGAAGAATGCTGGTGTTATTTTGATAGGGATTGCATTGAATATGTAGATTGCTTTGGGTAGTATCGAGATTTTAACAATATTTGTTCTTCCTATCCAGGAGCATGGAATATTTTTCCATTTTTTTGTGTGTCTTCTTCAATTTCTTTCATAAGCTTTCTATAGTTTTCAGTGTGTAGATTTTCCACCTCTTTGGTTAGATTGATACCTAGGTATTTTATAGTTTTTTGTGCAATTGTAAATTGGATTGATTCCTTGATTTCTCTTTCTGTTGCTTCATTGTTGGTATATAGGAACGCAACCGATTTCTGTGCATTGATTTTATATCCTGCAACATTGCTGAATTCGTGAATCAGTTCTAGCAATTTTTTGGTGGAGTCTTGGGTTTTCCGTGTATGTCATCTGTGAAGAGTGAAAGTTTGACTTCTCCTTTGGCAATTTTTATGCCTGTTTTCTTTTTGTTGTTGGCTTGCTGAGGCTTGGATTTCCAGTGCTATCCTGAAAAATAGTGGTGAGAGTGGACATCCCTGTTGTGTTTCTGACCTTAGGGGGACAGCTTTCAGTTTTTCCCCATTGAGGATAATATTAGCTGTGGGCATTTCATATATGGCTTTTGTGATGTTTGGGCATATTCCTTCCATCCCTCCTTTCTTGAAAGTTTTTATCAAAAAAGGTGCTGTAATTTGTCACATGCTTTTTCTGCATCTGTTGAAAGGATCATGTGGTTCTCATCTCCCTATTTCTCTGCCATCTTAACTCCTCTGTAAATTACTTGTTTTTAAAAAAGAGAGGAAACAATCATTTGACTATTCCATTAATATTTATGGAGCATGATGGAGAGAGACCTTAGGGAGTGTACATACCCTTGAGGAATTTGTTTGTTTTACTCTATTTTTTTCTGATAATAAGCACTGCTACCCCAGGTTTTTTTTTTCTTTTTATCACTTTCGTTTGCATGGAATATGTTTCTCATTTCTTCACTTTCCGTTTGCATGTGTTTATAGGTCTGAAGTGTCTGTTATAGGCAGCATATAGACAAGTCATTTTTTTACACTAAGTTACTCTTTTGATTGTAGTTTTTAGTCCATTTACATTTAAAGTAATTATTGTTAGATGTGTACTTTTGCAATTTTGTTAATTTTTTGTTGTTTTGTAGTTCTTTGTCCTTTCTTTTTCTGCTCTCTTCCCTTTTGGTTTGGTGGCTTTCTTTAGTGTTTTATTTGGGTTACTTTCTTTTTATTTATTTATTTTTTGGTGTGTGTACCATTATAGATTTTTAGTTTGTGGTTACCATGGGGTTCATATATAACATTATTTTTAAAATTTTTATGTTTGTTTATTTTTGAGACAGAAACAACATGAATGGGGAAGGGAAGAGAGAGAGAGAGGGAGACACAGAATCTGAAGCAGGCTCTAGGCTCTGAGCTGTCAGCACAGAGCCCAACATGCAGCTTGTGAACACAAACTGTGAGATCATGACCTGAGCCAAAGTCAGACCCTTAACCAACTGACCCACCCAGGCGCCCCTATAACATTCTATATACATGCTTGTGTTTCTTAGGTTGATGGTCGCTTAAGTTAAAACATATAAAGGCACTAAAGTTTTACTCCCTCCTCCATGTTTTATGTATATGATGTGGTATATTATATTTTTGTATTTTGTGTATCCCTTGACTAATTTTTGGAGATATAATTGATTTTACTATTTTTGTGTTCTAACCTCCTTACTAGCTTTGTAATTGATTGGCCTACTAATATTATTATATGTTTATTTCTATAAGTAACATTATTTCTTTCATAATTTTCTTCTAGTTATGGACTTTTATTTCCATTTAAAGAGTTCCCTTTAACATTTTTTGTAAGACTGGTTTAGTAGTAATAAACTCCTTTAACTTTGGGAAACTTTTCATCTCTCCTTTAATTCTGATAACATTGCCTGGCAGAGTGGAGTTGGTTGTAATTTTTTGTTTTTTTTGTTTTTTGTTTTTTGTTTTAGCACTTTGAATATACCATCCCACTCCCTTCTGGCTTGTAGTTTCTTCTAAAACATTACCTGTTAGCGTTATGGTGTTTCCCTCGTATGTAACTGTTTCTCTCCTGTTGCATTTATGATTCTATATCTTTAATTTTTGCCATTTTAATTACAATGTGTTTTGGTGTGGACTCCTAGGATTCACTTTTTGGGGGTTCTCTGTGATTCCTGGACGTGGGTATCTGGGGTTTTTTCCCCCAGGTTAGGGAAATTTTCAGCTATTTCTTCAAATAAGTCTTCTACCTCGTTGCCTCTCTGTTTCTGGAACCTCTATAATGCAAATGTTATTATACTTGATGATGTCAGAGGTCCCTTAACCTATCCTTGTTTTTTGTTATTATTTCTTCTTTTTGCTATTTAGTTTGGATGATGTTCACTACCCTGTGCTTCAGATCACTGTTCTGTTCTCCTGCACCCTCTAACTTTCTGTTTATTCCCTCTAGTGTATCTTTCATTTCAGTTATTCTTCAGCTCTGATTCGTTATTTTCTATAATCTTTGTTGAATTTCTTCTTGAATTTATCCATTCTTCTCTCAAGTCCAGTAATAGCTTTATGACCATTACTTTGAACTCTTTATCAGGCATATTTCTTTGTTTCACTTAGCCCCTTTTTTGTGATTTTTGTCTTGTTCTCTTTGGGACATATGCCTGTATCTCCTTTCTCTAACTCTTCATGTTTTCTTCTATGTGTTAGGTTGGTAAGTTGTGTCACGTGGTCTTGAAAATAGTAGCTTTGTGTGGAAAGGTCCTGTGCTGTCCTGTAGCACAATCCCGCCCTTGCCACCAGAACCATGTGCTCCAGGGATGTCCCCTATGTGTGCCTGCATGTGCCTTCTTGTTGAAGATGAGCCACAACTGCTATGGGTACCATAGTGGGCAGGGCTTCCTCTCTCTCTGGCTGGCTGTGAGGACCTGTTGTAGCTATTCTGGGTATACTGGTGGGCAGGGTTTACTCTCTGAATTGCTGTTTTAGGGGCCTGGCTGTTGCCACTATGGGCTTCCTTGTGGGTAGGGCTGGCAGTCCGCCTGGATGTCTACAATGAGCCACTGTGACTGCTACAGGTGCAATGGTGGGCCCATGTCTCTTCTCTTCCTAGGGAAGGATTCACTTTGGAGGGGCTCTGGTTCTGGGTGGGGCTGCCCTCTGGATGTGGTGGTGTGGAAGCCACTTTGGGGAGATACCTGCCAGAGCAGGTGCATTGGATGTGACAGATCCACAGGGGAATGCTGGGGCAGGGAACTTGGTGCTGTCAAGGTAGGTGGAGAGTATCAGAACTGACTCCTAAAGACTTATGGCTATCTAGCATGGGAAGAGCAAGAAAAATGGCAATCACTGGCACTTTTGTTCCCAGAAAAAGCTCTTGCAAATCCATGTCCTGTTGGCACATGTCCTAAAATTAGTCAATAAATCTCCTTCATGTATACAACATTTGTTTTCAAACTACTGATTCTGTGCTGTGTCTCAACCAAATTACTTAGTATGCTGGCTCTTTAAGGATAGGAATCAGTTTCCTATAGCCTTCTAGCTCTTCAGAGTTAAGTACCATTGATTTTAAAGCCAGGAATTATGGGGGCTTGCCTTCCCAGTGCAATGTCCCCAGACCTATAGTTGCCCAGTGTGTTTTCTGATCCCTTCACTCTTCCATGCTAATGACATCTCTCTCATTTGTGTGTAGACATGATGGGTGTTTGGTTCTTAATTTGTCTCTGCCCACCCTGCCCTTTTTGTTGTGGCTGTCTATGATTATCTATAGAAGATCTGTTCTTCTAGTCTTCAGGTTGTTTTCTGAGTGAGAAGCAATACATGTAATTGTTGCCATGGTGTGTCTATCAGAGGAGTTGATCTCAGGATCCTCCTACTTTACCATCTTTCTTATAATCCACTTTGTCTTTTTTTATTGTAATATAGTTACATTTAACTTTACAATGATTTCAGATGTGCAACATAATGATTTAATATTTGCACATATTGCAGATGATCATCACAATAAGTGTAGTTAACATCCATCACCACATATAATTATAAATTTTTGTTGAGAATTTTCTTGATGATAATTTTAAGATCTACTCTGAGACATTTCCAAGTATACAATACAGTATTATTAACTATAGTCACCATGCTATGCATAACATCCCCAGGACTTATTTATCATATAATAAGAAGTTTGTTACCTTTTGACAACCTTTACCCATTTTATCTACTCCCTATTCCCCACCTCTGGAAACCATCACTCTGTTTCTATGACTTCTATCTATGATTTGGGGGGGGGGGGTTATGGGGGGGTACTTTTTTTGTATCCATATATAAATGAGATGATACAGTATTTGTCTCACTCTGACAGAATTATTTCACTTAGCATATCTTCAAGGTTCATTCGTGTCACAAATAGCAAAATTTTCTTTTTGTTCTGGCTGGATAATATTCTATTGTGTGTGTGTGTGTGTATAATTTTATGCATTATATATAATATAACATATATGCCTATGTATATAATATATGCAGATAATCTGGAATATATCTAATATGTTATTATATATGTTATTATTAGATACATATTTTATACATATTCCACATTATCTTTATCCACCTATCAGTAACCCTTAGGTTGTTTCCATGTCTTGGCTGTTGTAAAAAGTGCTGTAATGAAAATAAGGGTGCACATGTGTTACAGTTAGTGTTTTTGTTTCCTTTGAGTAAATATCTAGTGGTAGAATTGCTGTATCATATAGTAGCTCTATTTTTTTTTTTTTGAGGAACTTCCATATTGTTTCCCATAGTGGTTGCACTATTTTACATTTTCACCAGGAGTGTATAAGTGTTTTTTTTTTATTTTTTAAGTTTGTTTATTTTAGTAATCTCTACACCCAGTGTGGGGGTCAAACCCATGACCCAGAGATCAAGAGTCACATGCTCTTCCAATTGAGCCAGCCAGGTACCCCAAGTGTTTCCTTTTCTCAATATCCCTGCCAACACTTCTCATTACTTTTTGATAATAGCCATTCTAAAAATATGAGGGGATATCTGGTGATTCTGACTTGCATTTCCCTAAAGATTAGTGAAGTTGAGCACCTTTCATTGCAGCACCTTTCATTGACTGTTGGCAATCTGTGTCTTATTTGGAAACATTTTTATTCAGATATTTTACCTATTTTTAACTAGGTTGTATTTTGCTATTGAGTTGGAGGAGTTCTTTTTCTATTTTAGGTATTAACCCCTAATTAGATATAAAATTTGCAAATGTTTTCCCCCCTGCCAGAGGTTGCCTTTCATTTTCTTAATGGTTTCTCCTCTACTGTGTAGGAACTTTGAAGTTTGATGTGGTCACACCTGTTTATTTTAGCTTTTGTGTTTTGTGTTTTTGGTATCAAATAAAATTACCAAGACTGGTGTCAAGGAGCTTACTGCCCATTATCTTCTAAAAATTATATGGTTTCAGGACTTACATTCAACTCTTTAATCTATTTTGAAGTTTTTTTATGTATCTGGTATAAGATAGTGGTTCAGTTTAATTTTTTTGCATGTGACTGTCCCGTTTCCCCAACACCATTTGACCTTTTCCAACTGTATAGTGTTGATTCCATTGTTGTAAATTAATTGACTATATATTTGTGGGTTTATTTATGGGTTCTCTGCTCTGTTCCATTGACCTATGTGTTTATTTTTAAATTTTTTCCTATCTCTAGTTTTATGCCAATACCATAGTTTTGATTACTATACCTTTGTAATATAGTATGAAATCAGGAAGTATGATGCCTCCAGCTTTTCTTTTTCAGGATGGCTTTGGCTATTCAACGTCTTTTGTGGTTATATAAAAATTTAGAATTGTATCCTTTCCCTCTGTGAAAATTTCCATTGGAATTTTGATAGAGATTGCACTGAACCTGAAATTCACTTTGGGTAGTATAGACATTTTTACAATACTAATTCTTTCAATAAATGACCATGGAATATCTTTCCACATGTGTCTTACTCAATTTTTTTTATCAATGTCTTTTAGTTTTCAGGGTACAGGATTTTCATTTCCTTGGTGAAATTTTCACTTTCTTGAAGATTTTACTCTTTTTGATGCAATTGTAAATGGGATTATTTTCTTAATTTCTATTTTTGTCAGTTAATTATTAGTGTATAGAAACACAACAGATTTTTGTATCCTACAATTTTACTGAATTTCTTTATTAGGTGTAACAGTTTTCTGGTGGAGTCTTTATGGATTCTATACATAATATAATGTCATCTGCAAACAGTAACAGTTCTACTTATTACTTTCTAATTATATGCTTTTTATTTCTTGCCTAACTTCTCTGTGAGAACTTCCAATGCTATGTTGAATAGAAGTAGTAAGAGTAAGCATTTCTATCTTATTCTTGATTTTAGAGAAAAAGCTTTTAGCTTTTTACCATTGAATATGATGTTAGTTGTGGGCTTGTCATAATATGACCTTTTTAATGTTGAGGTATATTCCCTCTATACACACTTTATCATAAACGGACATTGAATTTTGTCAAATGTTTTTTCTGCATCTATTTTAGATGATCATGAGTTTTATCCTTCATTTTGTTAATGTGGTATATAAACGATTTATTCTCAGATATTGAACCATCCTTATGTCCCTGGAATAAATCTCACTTCATCATGGTTCATAATCCCTTTTGTATTGAAATCAGTTAGGTATTATTTTGTTGAGGAATTTTGTATCTATGTTTACTAGGGACGTTGGCCTATAATTTTCTTTTGGTGTACTTTTCTGTGGTGGTATCAGGGTACTTCTGGCTTTATTAAGTGAGTTTGGAAGTGTTCCCTCCTTTTTATTGGGGTTTTTTTTGGGGGGGGGGGAAGCTTGAGGATTAATATTCTTATTTAAATATTTGTAGAAGTTACCAGTGAAACCATCTGGTCCTAGACTTATGTTTCTTAGGAGAATGTTGAATACTGATTCAATCTCCTTACTCATAATTAGTATGTTCCAATTTTCAATTTCTTCAAAATTCGGTGTGTAGATGGATGTTTCTAGAAATGTATCCATTTCTTCTAGATTGTCAAATACTTTGATGTATAATTGTTCTAGTAATCTGTTATGATCCTTTGTATTTCTGTCATATTAGTTGTAATGTCTTCTCTTTCATCTGGTTTTTATTTGAGTCTTCTCTAGTTTTTGGTGAGTCTTGCTAATGATTTATCTATTTTGTTTATCTTAAAAAAACATAACTCTTAGTTTCATTTTTTTCTACTATATTTTTACTCTTTAATTATTTCTGCTTTAGTCTTTATTGTTTCCTTCCTTGTAATAAACTTGGGCTTCATTTGTTCCTTCAGGTACAAAGTTAGGTTATTTATTGAAATCATTCTTGTTTCTTAATGTAGACATTTATCACTATGAGTTTCCATCTTACAACTTCTTCAGCTGAATCCCATAAGTTTTTGTATGTTATATTTCCATTAAAATTTTTTAATGATTTTTTTAAATTTTTTTAATGTTTATTTATTTTTGAGACAGAGAGAGATAGAGCATGAACGGGGGAGGGTCAGAGAGAGGGAGACACAGAATCTGAAACAGGCTCCAGGCTCTGAGCTGTCAGCACAGAGCCCGACGCGGGGCTTGAGCTCACGGACCGCAAGATCATGACCTGAGCTGAAGTTGGACGCTTAACCGACTGAGCCACCCAGGCGCCCCTAAAATTTTTTTAATGTTTATTCATTTTTGAGAGAGAAGGGGATAGGGTAGAGAGAGAGGGAGACACAGAATCCGCAGCAGGCTCCAGGCTGTCAGCACAGAGCCCAACATGGGGCTCGAACCTACGAACCATGAGATCATGCCCTGAGCTGAAGTCAGATGCTTAACCAACTGAGCCACCCAGGAGCCCTGTTATATTTACATTTTCATTTGCCTTAAGACACTTTTTTAACTTTCCTTTTGATTTCTTTTTGAAGCATCAGTTGTTCAGTATGCTTTTGTCTTTTAACCTTTATTCTATGATTAAATAGTTAGTTCATCACCATATTACAGTATTTGTGTATTCTGAATTTGAGTCTATGTTTACCTTGACCAGTGTGTTTTATATATTTTCACTTACTAATTAACATCTTTTTGTTTTGGCTAGAAGAATTTTTTCAACATGTCTTTTAAAGCAGGTTTACTGGGCGATTTTCTTCAGTTTTTATTAGGGAAATCTTTATTTTTGCCTTTGATTCTGAAGAATAACTGCTAATAGGCTTATTGGGGTTCCCTTACAGGTGAGATTTTTTCTTTTGATCTTTTCAAAATTCTGTCTTTGTCTTTTAGACAATTATGTTTCTTCAAGAAGAATATTTTAAATTGAAAGTTTTAAGTGATTTATTAGTTTTTTGAAATTGTATGTCCAATCTCTCCCTGTGTTTGGAAATTATCAGCCATTGTTTCCTTAAATAAGCTTTCTATTCCTTCCTCCTCATCTTTTACTCCTTGAACTCCAGTACTGCATACATTTCTTCTTTTGACGGGGGGTCCTATAACTCCCATAGGCTTTCTTCTTTTTTATACTTTCTATTTGCTCTTCTACTTGTATAATTTCAATTAATCTGTTTTCTACTTCTCTAATTCTCTTTTCTTGTTGCACAAGTCTGATGCTACAACTCTTTATTAAATTTTTTATTTAGCCGTTGTATTCTTCAACTCCAAAATATCTTTTGGTGCTTTTTTTTTTTTGTATGTTTTCTATATCTTTGTTGAGCTTCTCATTTTGTTCTTGTAATGTTTTCCTAGTATTGTTAAATTGTTTGTCTGTGTTCCCTTATACTCTTGGAGCATCTGTAGGAAAATTATTTTGAAATCTTAGGCAAATCCTGTATCTCCTTTTCTTTGGGGCCAGTTCCTGGAAGTTTGCTGTATTCTTTTGGTGGAGACATGTTTACCTGATTCTTCATGATTTTTGTGGCCTTGTTAAATGTCTGCACATTTGAGGAAACAGCCACTTCTTCCAGAATTTATGGGCTGATTTTGGTAAAATAAGCCTTCTGCCTGAAGATGAGGGCACATTGACTTGTCCTCTGACCCTGGATCCAGTGGTGCAGGATGCCAAGGGTGGGGAGACGTGACAGCATTGAGTCAGAGCAGAGTGTGATTTGTCTTAAGCTCAGGCCACTGAGATCCACAATATCAACAATTTGTGTGGTCCTTGGTGAGCACTATGGGGGGATTCCAGTGGCTGCATGGGTTATTAGGCTCCTATGTGACATCTCTAGGACTTGTTGCTAGGAACTAGGGCAGGCAGCATTGGTGGCTGGAACCGGTGATGTGCACATGCTCATTTACAGTAGCCAGATACAGGCACTTATATGTTGGCAGAGGTCACTTGCTGGTATACTTATAGTCACGGGGGCAAGGGCATGTAGCAAGTGCCAGGGCCCACTATGAGCTCACTCGGTGTCTGCAGAGGACCTGAGTGTTAGTATATTCTCCTATGGCTTCATACTCTATCCTCAGGTATGGAATTTGCAGTGGAGGCCAGTGATGGGGTTTAGGCTGGGGGGCATGCAGATCCATAGCTATAAGGACTAGGTACAGTTATACACAGTGGTGCCAGCTAGTGACAGAAGGCAAGATCTGGTCTGGACCTGAAAGCAGTTATAGGGTTTCTAGATATAGATGTGCTCTCCTGTGACTGCACACTCTTCCCTCTGGATATATGTGACCAACAATGGGGATCAAGTGAATATGCTTGAGCAAAGCTGGAGTGGTTATACACAGTTGGGTGTCATGCTGCTGGCCATTGACAGCAGGATCTGATTCACATCTATAAGCAGCTGCAGGGGCTCCTGGATATCAGTATATTTGCTCATGGCTAGACACTCTACCCTCCATGTATGTGTGCTACAGTGGAGGCCAGTGGTGAGCATCAGGCTGGTGGCATGCAGGTACACAGCTGCAGGGGCTAGCCCAAGCGTGGACACACTGGTGGGGATCAGCCAAGGGTGCCTAGGCTGGTTTCTTGCACTGGTGGTTGGTTGGAGGAAGCATAAGGGGTGGGAATGGGGGGGAGCAAGAGGGACAGAGGTGTGGCTAGTATTAACAAATGTGGTGTTTGTCAAGATCCACATTCCAGCTGGTGACTTTGTTGGTGGTAGAAGCTACTGAGTTTGACTGCAGAGCAGGTTTTTGTGAACTGCAATCATGTTCACTATGGATTTGCTAATAATAGCCTCTGCTTTTCTTCCTTGTTCTGAGCTGGCTCTCTTTGCTGATCTGAGTAGGGTGAAACAGAAGCTGGACCTTCATGGGGTGCCAGGAGAGACCAAAGAAATTGGCTGCTCACCCCACTCTCCTTTCCTGGCAAAGAAACTCCTAGTGGCTGGGAAATTTCTTAGTGCTGAGCAATGCCAGCTTGAGTGATGGGATGATGGAGGTGAAATGAACTTGTGTTCCTTCTGTGATTATACTGATTTTTTGCTTTGTTGTTTTTGTTCCACAGTGTTGCTAAAACTAAGTTGTCTGGAGCTGTTTTTGTTCATTGGTAGTTGTCTAATGGTCATCTTTGGGGGAGGAACAGGAAAGCTAGGATTTCCCATATCACCATTTTGTTCTGAAATATATCAGTATATTATTGGTTTTGGATGCTATTGTAAATGGAATTGTTTTCTTTATTTTTCAAAATTTTTACATTTAGAAATGCAACTGACTTTTGATTTTGTTGATTTTGTATCTTGCAACCTTATGGAATTCATTTATTAGTTCTAAAAGATTTTTTGATGAATTTTTAGGGTTTTCTATATATAATATCATCATCTGCAAATAGATATAACTTTACTTCTTTATTTTCCAATTTAGATCCTTTTTATTTCTTGCCTAATTGCTCTTCATAGGACTTTCAGTTATATGTAGAATAGGTGTGGTGAGATTGGTCACCCTCACCTTATTCCTGATCTTAGAGGCAAGGTTTCAAACTTTCACCATTGAGTATGATGTTAGCTGTGGGTTTATCATCCATGACCTTTACCCAGTGACAGAACTCTTTCAGAGTCTACAGTCCGACCCAGTATTACGGGCTTACCTCTAGCGCCACCCAGACCATGGCTGACAGAGGCTGGAGCTGTTTCATGAGCTACTTCAGGGTCCAGAGCTGAGAATGAGATTTCTATGTTTATTACCCAATGTTTGAATGGGCATTATTCGTCCTGGATCCCTTGGAATATGGTGCTAGTGACAGGACCACACCAAACAGGATTATAGCTAAGTCCTCAGGGGTATGGGGTTGTTTCTTTTTCTGTAGCTGGGACCATAGTTGATGAGTCAGCCACCTGAGTGCATACCCACTTTCTCAAAATGACTCCTTGATTTTGTACTGTACTAGGGTTTCAGAATCTCCTACTTGGATCCCAAAGCTCAAAGGAAAACACTTTTCCTATGGATAGGTGTTAAATTGTTGTTGGTGAGGAAAACATGCAGTGGACATGTTATTTGGCCATTCTGGTGACTTCACTCATACTGATGAGTCAAAAATTTTTAGCACTCTTTTAGTGGAAAGGTTAAATAAGTTGTTCAAGATCCCAGAGCTAGTTAATAATGGGAGGAAGCATCAAGCATTGTCTCTCTGAAATGAAAACCTCTATTTTTATCATGCAGCCTCCCAGCTTCCTATCAAAATTACAGTGTATCCTCTTCCAGTGATGATAGCACAGAGACTTTAAATGGGTTTTCTTTCCTCAAGCTGTATTCTCAAAGCCAATGTACTAACACGAAAATGCAATATTATCAAATAAAATAGCATGATTTGATTTTCTTAGGAAAGGCAGCATCTTTTCAGAGAAGAGCTTCTTCTTGGTTAAGTCATATAATAAGCCTTGTTTGTCATGCCCTCAAGAGGAGGCAGTGGGAGGGTGAGAGTAAAAAGGAGCTGCACCTGCTCGGGATCATTTTGTGGACAAGGTTCTCTTCACAGGGTTATGGAAATCTTTATATATTACTACTATTTTTTTAAGTTTTATTCACTTTGAGAGAGTGTGTGTGCAAATGGTGGAAGGACAGAGAGAAAGGGAGAGATAGAGAATCACAAGCAGGCTCTAAGCTGCCAATGGAGAACCCAATGTGGGGCTTGAACTCATGAATGGTGAGATCATGACTGAACTGAAGTTAGATGCTTAACTGACTAAGCCACCCAGGTGCCCTATCTTTGTATATTACCACTCATAATTAGCATGCCCTGTAGTAAGGCAGTTTCATCTTACTGTTGTTTATACTGTCTTTTGAGGTGTCCATCCTTGGGAGGTTGGAGGTATGTCTGTGATCATGAGAGTGTGGGAGAAAAGAAAAGAGAGCTGGACACCCACTTAAGGATTACCACAAGAGGCCAGAAGCAGATTGAGAAGGCCATAGAAGCAGGCAGTGACATATTACAAATCCCACTAGGCTTGCACCTGACTCCACAAGTTTTCAAAATAGGAACCAGATTCTCTGGGAAATGTTTTGCAAGTTATTGGGTCCCATAGTCCTGGTCGGGAGTAAGAGGAGATTGAGTGGATTCCAGGAAAAGGATTCTAGCATAGGACAACAATATATTGCTGCAATTGGCTGAGAATTTATTCTGTGAAAATCAAGAGATCATCTTTCTTAAGAGAGACAAAAAAGAGGATCCTAAGACCCAAAATAGATATGCTTATGAGAAGGCATCCCTGAGGGGCTTATGTTTTCCTTGGATTGTGAGAATCAATCTTAGTTAAGATCAAATATTGTTTCCCCCTCTGTTGTAATTTCCTCTAGTTATTGTCCAGTAGTTGCCTGGTAAAGTCTATTTTCTGTGCCACCATGTGTTGGTCAGTGGTGCCTTGAAAATTAATGGAGGGGCACTGTGCCTATTTAAGTAAAGAGTAGTGTACCCTCCCCGTACTATCCTCACAGGGCCCACCAGGCACCCAAAATAGCACATTGAAATGTTTTAGACAGGAAGAAGCTATACAATGAGCACACGCCTGAAAATGGTAGGAGCAAGTGACTCCAGAGAAGCAACCTACATCATGTTCTCACACAGGTATGTGCTAGAAGCAAATGTTCTTCCCCCCAAATAACTCAGGAGAGATGATTCTGGAAAAGTCACCTGGAAAGAAGAGAGAAGGGGTGGGAGGAGGTGTCTGGAGAGAGGCTAATTACACATAATCCATACAAGATAGACATTTGGGTCATAATAGATGCTTACTGTATGAGATTACTTATTCTTTCCCACCTGGCTTTGTTTGTATTTAGAATCTATAGAATATTTGAGTTCCCACCTACAGTTTATAGGCCTGTCTCTCCAGAGTTTCAAGGAGAAAATTATCATGACTTTTTCCTTCCTGCAAAGCACTGAGCAGTATAGTGATTAAGTATATAGCCTCTGGTGTTAGATTGCAGGTGTTATTTCCAGGTTCTTAATTTAATTGCTATGTTGCTTTAGGCACTTTACTTGGTCTTCCAAAACCCCAATTTTCTCATCTATAAATAGAGATAGTAATGGTACCTACCCTATAACATTTGGCATGATTAAATGAGAGAATTAATGTAATTTGTAAAGTTGTTGGCACACAAGAAGTGCTCAGAAAATTTTATCTCTAACTGTAATAATCATTATTTCTAAAGTGCTAGGAATCTACCTCTCCTTGCACAGGACAGTGAGGGAAACTGTAAGAAAGGATTATAAGATCAGTGATGTCTGACATGTTTTTGATGCTATATTAGAAGGAGCCCCAGGCTTTCACTCAGTGGTTCTTAACCTTGACTGCACATTAGAATCTCCTGAGGAGAGGCTAGAGACCCTGATGCTAGACTACCCCCAGACCAATTAAATCAGAATATCTAGGGATGGCATCATTGTTTGCAAAGGTCTCTAGCTGATTCTAATATGCATAGAACAAGTATGCTAGCTAGCTCCTAGTTACTATTAGTATAGTCTGAGGAGCAGCAGCCGTGGAGTCATTTGGGAACTTATTAGAAATATTCAGTCTTGCCCCCAACCCCAGCCCCAGATCTATAGAATTGGTCTGTAGACCCCATGGTGATTCATTTGCATATTCAGATTTGAGACACACAGCCTTAGCTGGATGTTTCCAGCAACACTTCTGAGAAATTCCTCTTAGTGGCAAGTAACCTGACCAGCTGCAGAATCTTCTGGTGATCATTTCTTTCAGCATTTATCTGGCCAGCAGCTCCCAAGAATGCTTCCAGTTCTGCCTTCAGCACATGCTCAGTTTGGAGGATTGAGTACAGCCCAATTCTGTTTCTTGTTCAGAGAGGGCACTTCACCTGGCCCTTTGGAGGAACTTGTTCAAAGACGTATTACGTCTCCTAAAGCATGCAATAACCATGTTTGTAGTTGTTCCTCAACTTTTTTGCTCTTTAGTTATTAAAAGTAGAAGTTTATCAGCATTCCTTGGCTTAGGGAGAACTCACATACTCCCTGGAAAGGCATCTAAAAAGTTGCTAGGTATAACCCAACAACACTCTGAAGTCAGGTAATTAGGGAGAGGACCTAGCAAGACTTTATATTTATTTTCTAGGGTTAGCCCTTAAGGAATAGAAATAAATGAGGAAGGGGGAGGTCTTAGAAATAAACCCATTACAATGCAGTGACAACCAATTCCAAGACTACGTGCAGGGTCATTTCCTACGTATAGGGTCCATTTGCTACCAACAAGTTTTGGTGGTGGGCTCTGCTCATCATAGCTCTTCAGGTTCCCAGGATGACCAGGACTCCATCTCCATATATACTTCATCAATTGCTAAGGCAGGGAAAAGGAAGTTGCAGTGCCTCCCACTGAAAATGAAATATTTTTGGCCAGGAGCTATGCATGTCATTTCCATTCTTGTTTTGCTGCCCTGACAAGCTATAGGGCTAACTTCAGGGAATGAACCCTTATTGTGTCCCTTTAAGGAAAGGAGCATCAAAAATGAATGGACATATTTATTTAGGCACCCATTTTGTTTCTTTTGAATCCTTTCTTACATCTAAAACAAACAAAAAAAGTGATAGCTATACTGACACAATAAGACGAGCAATAGTTTAATCCTACGTCTCTTTGTCCTATTCCTCAACCCTCATCATGTTGATATTTTGTAGACTTTTAAGTCTGAGTTATTGCAGATTTATTCTTTTTCTTAGTCTTAGATACTTCTTCTAAAGATAACATAATTTATCAGGTAAAATACATTCATACTATATAATCTTCTCTTGTCATTCTCCTGGATTTGAATCATCTTTGATGTAAATACTTCATCAAAAACCATTTTCAATGGAAGTCTTGGTGTGGCAAAATTTCTGATGCTTTACTAGGCCTGAGAAAATTGCTATTATGTTCTGACCTCTGACAGTTTGGCTGGATATACAATTCTAAGTTCAAATATTGTTTCCTTCTTTGAAAAGACAACATTGTCTTCTTACTCCCATTGTTGGAAACTTTATACTTTGTTCCTTTGTATGTAACTGGTTCTTTCTCTATCAGCTTTTAGAATTTACTCTTTATCTTTGATGTTTTTACATATTACTACAATTTGTATACGTTTGACTTTTCTCTTTATAATTCTATGATCTCTTTAATCTGAGGGCCTTAATTTTGTTTTTTAATTCCAGGAAAATTTCTCCATTAGCTGTTCAAATGTTATATCTTCTCTATTTTTATTTCTCCCTTTTCTGGGATTCCTTTTAGCCAGATATTATTAGTACTTCTCCATGAAAAAAGAAACTACTTTTCTTTGTCCTTCAAAAAGATTTCATCTTTCTGATCTTCTAATTTGCTAATTTTTCCCCAACCATATCCATTCTGCTATCTAGTCCATCTATTATGTCTTTTACTTCAAATATTGTTTATATACCTAGTATTTATACTTCATTCTTTTCTGTTTCCTTGTTTTTATTTCATATTAATGACATATCCCCTTATCTCTTCTAGTAGGTTTTTAAATATAATTCTAAATTCTTGGTCCATTTTTAAATATTTCTACTTCTGAAATCTAGTATGTCATTTTTTTTTTTGATGCGGTCATGCTATTTTGGCCTCCAAGTACATTTCCCCCTGGAGAATGGGCTACTCTGTGAGGCAATGTGTATGGGGGAGACAAACTTCAGTCCTTATCAGTGAGTTCCCAATGTACATATTTGGGGATGGGATGGTGTGGATGAGTTCTAAGGTGGAGTCTCAACCACCAGAAAATGCTAGCCAATTATGTCTTATTCCATAAAACAGTTTCTCAGATAAAGGCCTCACCCTTTGCAGAGGAGACTCCCTAAATTGTTTATCTGTTATCTTTCGGAGCTTTGGGGAAGAAGTTTTGGTAGTGTGCTGATTTTACTCTTAAGAAAATAGGGCTAGAGTGTGATTTGTTGAAGGTATGGAGGAAAGTACTACTAGTCCCATGGTAGGGGCAGGGGTGGGGTGATGAAAGAACAGATCTCCAATTCTACTTTTGTTCTGTTTTTCTACTAGCTCTGCCTGACCTCCTTCTACTCCCCACAACTAGTTCACTCCACACTGGTAACCCCAGGGGATTCTTACATTTTTTTTTTCCGTTTTCCTAGTGTTTTCCTTTATAGTATGTCTTCAGTTGATCTTCAGAATGGGAGAGAGTGAGAAGTTCTACTAATTCAGCCTGTTGGTTAGAATCTAACATTAAAATATAATTATACACCTATCTCAGATTTAACATATATGTTTATATACAGAGTCCCTAGGCTCATATTTATTCATTTTAAATATTAATAATATTGATTATACTAATAAAAATGAATACTAGGACCATAACATTATTTAAAGTAAAAGTTTAGAATTATTAATATAAAATAACTATAATCTGCATAACAATTATATTTTCCATCAGCCAGACTTGAGTCCCAATATGCCCAAATGAAAAATAACAATCCATCCAAGGAGGTCCAGCAGAAAGAAAAAGGTCATATAAAAGCAAATTCCATGCTAATGAAATATGGACTCTGTAGGAAATAAATGAAAACTTAAATTTAAAAAAGTACCTTTGAAAGAATAGTGCACTTAGAATTTGAGCAGCAGAAAAATTATACATTTGAATTTAACCTAAAGAATAAATATTCATGAGACATTTTTCTTTTAATTTTTTTTTCAACGTTTTTTTTTTAATTTATTTTTGGGACAGAGAGCGACAGAGCATGAACGGGGGAGGGGCGGAGAGAGAGGGAGACACAGAATCGGAAACAGGCTCCAGGCTCTGAGCCATCAGCCCAGAGCCCGACGCGGGGCTCGAACTCACAGACCGCGAGATCGTGACCTGGCTGAAGTCGGACGCTTAACCGACTGCGCCACCCAGGCGCCCCGAGACATTTTTAAAATAAGTGAATAAATGGGAGAGAAGGCACAAGCATCCCTTACAGAAGAATTCCAATTAATATATATAGAAGAATTGAAGGCAATGAAATGAAATGAAAACTTGAATTTGAATGGATTGAATCTTGGAATAAAGAATATTAGTGGAGGTGTGACTGGATGGCTCATTTGGTTGAGGATCTGACTCTTGATTTCAGCTCACAGGGATGTGAGACTGAGCTCTGTGTTGGGCTCCATGCTGGGCTCCATGCTTAAGATTCTCTCCTTCTCCCTCTGCCCCTATCCTGCTTGTGCAGTGCACATGCTCACTCTCTCTTGAAACAAATAAACAAAATGAGTATTAGTGAAAAATTTATGAAATCTAAGAAAAGTCTATAGCTTAATTAATAGTATCATAGCAGCGTTTTGTGGTTGCCCAGAGAAGGCACAGTTGACTTTCTCCCACACAAAATCAGATATTGAGGATGATGATGCCACATATACCAAGAGGGTATGAAAGGTTTATTATTCACGGACTGGAGCTTTCTGGGGAGAGCAAGGCAGGCACTCAAGTTGGTCTAAAGTGGTTTAAGCGAGTGGGGAACAAGTGGTTTTGGTTTTTGTGGTGGTTAGGGATGAGACCGAGGTGAGGATTCTCTTGCAGTGTCCAGGGCTTATGTGCTGTTTAAACTTCCTATTGGTGCAAAAAGAAAAAAAAAAAAAAAAGAAAAAGAAAAAGAAAATAAAGTACTCAGATTATCTTATCAGCTCACCCAGATGTGGAGCAAGAGGGAAAGAGGGATGTGTGGTCTTGAAAACTATCAGTGTCAGCATGAAAAATGGAGTCAGATACTTTATTACACCAATATTCATTTATTAGTAATGGTAATTGTACCATGGTTATTTAAGAGGTTAACATTAGGAAGAGCTGGGTAAAGAATAAACAGGAACTTTCTATACTGTTTTTGCAACTCTTCTGTAAGTCTAAAATTTCAAAATGAAAAATAAAAACTAGTTCACCTAGAACTTCATTTCTTACAATATGTATTAAATATCTATTTAAAAAGACTTTCTGATACAAACGCTACACACTTAAGAATTTTTTTAATGTTTATTTTTGAAAAAAGAGCGAGACAGAGCACAAACGGGGGAGGGGCAGACACAAAACCCAAAGCAGGCTTCAGGCTCTGAGCTGTCAGCCCAAAATGGGGCTCAAACCCATGAACCCTCCAGCTGACAGATCTTGATTGAGCCAAAGTGGGATGTTTAACCAACTTGAGCTACCCAGGCGTCCCTTCACTTATGAATTTCTAAATTGAGGGGCACCTGGGTGGTTCAGTTGGTTAGGGATCTGACTTTGGCTGAGGTCATGATCTGGTGGTTCGTGGGTTCGAACCCCTCCTTGGGCTCAGTGCTGACAGCTGAGAGTCTGGAGCTTGCTTTGGATTCTGTGTTTCCCTGTTTGCCCCTCCCCCACTCACATGCTCGCTCTCTCACGAAAATAAATAAACATTAAAAATAATTTGAAAAAAGAAAAGAATTTCTAAATCAAATAAAACCAACACTGAGAAAGCAATGAAAATCCCAGAGGCAGAAAACACGAAAAGTTGTGAGCTACTCCTCAGCATTTACTAATCCTCACCTATTAGTTTTGAATTGCTACTGTAACAAATTATCATAAACTTGATGGTCTGAAACAACACAAGTTTATTGTAAGTCAGAAGTCTGAATGGATCTCACTGGGCTTAAATCAAGGTGTCCTTGGGCTACCTTCCTTTCCAGAGGCTCCAAGAGTGAGGAATCTGTTGCCTTGTTTTTTCCAGCTTCTAGAGACTACCTGCATTCTTTGCCTCATAGTCCTTCCTCCACTTCAAAACTACAAATTCTCTGGTCCTGTTTCCATCATCACACTTCTCTGATTTTCCACTCTTCTGCCTGCTTCCCACTTCTAAGAAAACGTTGTGATTCGATGGGTGCCATCCAGATAATCCAGGATAATTTCCCTGTTTTAAGATGAATTGATTAGCAACTTTAATTCCATCTTGAACTTTAATTTCCATTTGCCAGGTGCTCTAACATATTAATAGGTTCCAGGCATTAGGATGTGAACATCTCTGGGGGTCCTTATTCTGCCTAAGATGCTTTGTAATTAAATGCAAATTCTAATGACCATAAGGGGAAAAAAGGCCTTTTCTCCACAAAAGGCAGGGAGTCCTTACATAAATCGAAGGCCTTGAAGTACCAGTACAAGACTGGAAGTAATAAAAGTGTGGACCAAGAAAAGTTCACCCCTTGGCATGTGGACATTTTCCTATTAACTTTTTGTATTTTGGCTAATAGAAAAGTTGCAAAAATAGTGCAAAAAGTTCTCATGTTCCCTTCATCCAGATATCCAAAATGTTAACATTGTACATTTGTGTTTTCATTGTATTTATGTGAACATATAATTTTTCTAATGTTTGTGTAAAAGTGTATCAGAGGCATGTTGCTTCTTTTCTACTAAAGTACTTTTAAGTGTGCAAACAAGGCCATTCTCATATTAAGCAGAGTAAAGTTATAAAAATCAGGGAATTAATACTTTCACCAAATATGGAAGAAAAGCCTTAAGTAAGATAAATAAAAGTATATCCAAACCTATGGTTTCATAGTGAAATTGAACACAAAGACAAAAAAAAATCATAAAGGAGGCTGAAGAGCAAAACAAATATCTGTAAAAGAATGATAGAAATAAGAGCTAATGTTTATTTTTTGATGTAATTGACATACAACATTATATTAGCCTCATGTGTACAATATACTGATTCACTATATATGTGGCAAAATAATCAGAGGAGTAACTCTAGTTAAAATTCATCACAATAATTTTTATAAGAAAATGTTAAGCTCCATTCTCTTAACAACTTTCAAATAAGCAATACAGTAGTATTAACTACAGATACATACTCACCGCACCATATAGTACATCCCCATGACTTAATTATTTTATAACTAAAACTTTGTACCTTTTTTCCTCTTCATGCATTTTGCCCGTTTTACCTCATGCATTTTACCTCATGCATCTGGCAACCACAAATCTGTTATCTGTATCTGTCAGCTTATTTTATTAAACTGTGATAGTTAACACACATTACATTTTAGATTTACAACATAGTGATTTTACAACTCTGTATGATATACACAAGTATATCACCACAAGTATAACTTGTGTGTCTGTCAACATCCATTGCTATTATAATACCATTGACAATATTCCCTGTACTTTACCTTTTGCTTATTCATTATATGACTGAAAGTCTGTATCTCCCACTCCTTTTTACCTTTTTTGCCTGTATTCCCACCTGCCCCCACTTTGGCAACATCAGTTTGTTCTCTGTTTTTGTGTGTGTTTCTGCTTTTTGTTTATTTATTCATTTGTGTGTTTTTTTTTAACTTCCACGTATATGTGAAGTCATTTGGTATTTATCTTTCTCTGCCTGACTTATTTCACTTAGCATAATACCCTTCAGGTCCATCCATGTTGTCGCTAATTGTAAGATCTCATCTTTTTATGGCTGCATAATACTCCACTGTGTTTGAGTGTGTGTGTGTGTGTGTGTGTGTGTGTGTGTGTGTGTGTGTGTGTATCATCTTTATCCATTCTCCTATTAGTAGACTCTTGGGTTGCTTCCAATTCTTAGCTATTGTAAATAATGTTGCAAAAAAACATAGGGGTGCGTATATATTTTTTTGAATAAGTATGTTTTTATTTATTTGGGGTAAATACTCAGTAGTAGAATTACTGGATCATATGATATATCTAGTTTTATTTTTTTGAGAAACTTCCATACTGTTTTCCACAATGACTGCACCAATTTACATTTCTACCAATAGTGCATGAGGGTTCCATTTTCTCTATACCCTTGCCAGTACTTGTTATTTCTTGTCTTTTATTTCTATTGTTTTGAGAGAGTGCACACATGAGTGGGGGAGGGGAAGAACAAGAGCGAGAGAGAATCTAAAGCAGGATCCATGGCTGGCAGGGAGCTCAACTTGGGGTTGGATCTTAAAACCGTGAGATCATAACCTGAGCCAAAATCAAGAGCCTGACACTCAACCAACTGAGCCACACAGGCACCCCTCTTCTCTTTTTAATTCTAACTATTCTGACTGGTATAAGGTGATAGCTCATTGTGGGTTTAATTTGCATTTCCCTGATAATGAATGATGTTGAGTGCCTTTTCATGTGTCTACTGACCACCTGTATATCCTCTTTGGAAAAAGCTCTATTCAGTTCCTCTGCACATTTTTAATTGGATTATTTGTTTTCTTGGTATTTAGTTCTGTGAGTTCTTTACACATTTTGGATATCAACTTCTTATCAGAATATTATTTGCAAACGTCTTCCATATACTAATGTTGCCTTTTCATTTTGTTGGTTTCCTTCATCTTGCAGAAGGTGTATTTTTGCTTTTATTTCCTTTGTCTTAGGAGCCATGTTTAGAAAAATGTTTCTAAGGCTGATGTCAAATTACTGCCTATGTTTTCTTCTACGAGTTTTATGGCTTCATGTCTCACATTTAGGTCATTAATCCATTTTGAATTTATTTTTGTATATAGTGTAAGAAAGTGATCTAGTTTCATTCTTTTGTATGTAGCTTTCTAGTTTTCCAGCACCATCTATTGAAGAAACTGTCCCTTTCCCAATTGTATATCCTTGTCTCCAGTGTCACAGAGTAATTGACCAAATAAGCATGGGTTTATTTCTGAGCTCTCTGCTCTATTCCATTTATTTATTTATGTGTCTATTTTTGTGCCAGTACCACACTGTTTTGATTGACATGACTTAGTATATCTTGAAATCTGGGACCTTGATACCTCCAAGTGTGTTCTTTCTCAAGATTGCTTTAGCTATTTGGGGTATTTTGTTGCTGCACACAAATTTTAGTAGTATTCTAGTTCTGTGAAAAATGGTTTTGGTATTTTGATAGGAATTGCATTGAATCTTTAGGTTGTTTTGGGTAGTATAGACATTTAACAATTTTGATTTTTCTAGTCAGTGAGCATGAAATATCTTTCTATTTCTTTGTTATCTTCAATTTCCTTAATCACTATTTTATAGTTTTCAATGTACAGGTCTTTCAACTCCTTGGTTAAATTTATTCATAGGTATTTTATACTTTTTAGTGCAATGGTAGATGGAACTGTCACCTTAATTTCTTTCTACTACTTTGTTACTAACCTATAGGAACACAACAGATTTTTGTGTATAATTTTATATCCTGCAACTTTACTAAACTCATTTATTGCTTCTAATAGTTATAGTTTAATTTCTTCCTCACTAGCATGAATGCCTTTTCTTTTTCTTGTCTGATTTCTGTGGCTAAGACTTTTAGTAATATGTTGAATAAAAGTGTCAAGAGTGGACATTCCTGTTTTCTCACTCGTCTTAGAGGAAAGCTTCATTTTTTACCATTGAGTATGAGGAGAGCTGTGGGTTTGTCATCTATGGCCTTTATTATGTTGGGATATGTTCCCTTCAAACCCATTTTATTAAGATTTTTGTTCACAAATAGATGTTCAATTTTGCCAAATTGTTTTTCTGCATATATCAAGCTGGTCATATGATTTATAGCCTTCATTTCGTTAATATGGTATATCATGTTGATTAATTTGCACATATAAATAAATCCCACTTAATGGTGAACCTTTCTTATGTATCGTCAAATGCAGTTTGCTAATATTTGTTCAGAAATTGTGCATCTGTTTATCAGGGATAGTGTCATGTGGTTTTCTTTTTAATTCTTTATTAAATTCTTTATTTTATCAATAATTCTTTATAATTCTTGTTGAGTCCGGCTAAAGGTTTACCAATTTTGTTTATTTCTGCTCTGATCTTTATTGTTCCTTCCTTCTACTCACCTTGGGCTCTGTTTGTTCTTCTTTCTCTAGTTCCTTTAGGTGTAAGGTTAAATTGTTTATTTGAGATTTTTCCTGTTTCGTGTACAGTTTCTTCCTATACTACTATACTATAGCAGTATACCTGCACTACCATCAATATCCCTCTTAGAACAACTATTGCTGTGTCCCAAAGACTTGGGGACATTGTGTTTTCATTTTTATTTATCTCCATGTATTTTTTATTTCTTGTTTGATTTCTTAATTGAAGAAATCCATTGGTTATTTACTAGTGTGTTGTTTAACATCCACATATTTGTGTTTTTCCAGTTTTTTTATTGTAATTGATTGCTATTTTCATACCATTGTGCACTCCAAAAATTCATGATGATTTCAGTCTTAAACTTATTGAGACTTGTTTTGTGTCCTAACATGTGATCTATCCTGGAGAATGTTCCATGTGCACTCGAAATGAATATATGTTCTCCTTTGGGGTAGAATGTTCTGTTTATATCTATTAAGTCCATCTGGTCTAATGTGTCATTCAAAGACATTGTTTCCTTATTGATTTTCTGCCCAGATGATCTATTCTTGGCGTAAAGGCAGTGTTAAAGTCCCCTACCATTATTGTACAACTATGAATTTCCCTCTTTATATCTGTTAACAAATATTTACAATGTGTTTAGGTACATCAGTATGAGTGCATCAATATTTAAAATATTGTATCTTCTTGTTGGATTTTCCCTTTTATCGTTATACAATGCTCTTCTTTCTCTTTTTTAGTAGCTTTTGTTTTAAAGTCTCTTTTTTTTCTGATATAAGTATTGCCACCCCAGGTTTTTTTTTGTTTTTTTGTTTTTTTTTTTTTGCTTCCATTTGCATGGTATATCTTTTTACATGCTTCACTTTCAGTCTGTATGTGTCTTTGGGTCTGAGGTGTATATCTTATAGGCAGCATTTAGATGGCTTAAAAAAAATCCATTCTGTCACTCTATGTCTTTTGACTGGGGCTTGAGACCATTTACACATTTAAAGTTTATTATTGATAGGTATGTACTCGTTGCCATTTTGTTCATTGTATTCTGGTTGTTTTTTGTACTACTTCTTGTTTCTTTTCTCTCATGCTCTTTCTTTGTGGTTAATGACTTTCTGTAATATTATGTTTGGCTTTTTTTTCTCTTTATTTTTGTATATCTTTTATAAATTTTTGGTTTGTGGTTACCATGAGTTTCCTGTAACATCCTAAGTATATAGCGGTCTATATTAAGTTGATGGTCATTAAAGTTCAAACACATGCTAAGAGAACTTATTTTTTATTTCCTCTTACACATCTTATGTATATGTTGTCATATTTTATATTTTTTCATTCATAATTATTTTATTACTAGCCATCATCTTTTTCACTTAAAGAAGTCCCTTTAACCTTTCTTATAAAGCCAGGTTAGTGGTGATAATCTCCTTTATTGTCTGTGAAATTCTATTTCTCCTTCAGCTCTGAATGATAACTTTTCCAGGTAAAATACTGGTTGCAGATTTTTTTTTTTTGTTTCAGCACTTTAAATATATCATGCCACTACATTCTGGCCTACAAAATTTCTGCTGAAAAATCAGCTTCTAGACTTATGTGGTTTCCCTTGTATATAATTGTATGCTTCTCTCTTGCTGCTTTTAAATCCTCTTTATCTTTAAACTGGGATATTTTAATTATTATGTGTTTTAGTGTGGACCTCCTTGGGTTCATCTTGTTGAAACTGTGCTTCCTGAACCTGGAGCTTTATATACTTCCCTAGGTTAGGATAGTTTTCAGCTATTATTTCTTTAAATTAGTTTCCTGCCCTTTTCTTTCTCTCTTTTCCTTCTGAAACCCCTATAATGCAAATATTTGTCTGGTTGACGTTCCAGAGATCCCTTAACCTACCGTCATTTTTAGTTTTGTTTTTTTGTTTTCTTTTTCTTTTTGCTGTTCATCTTGGGTGCTTTCCATTACCCTGTATTCCAGATTGCTGACCCATTCTTTTGAATCTGCTAGTCTGTTGATTTCCTCTAGTGTATTTTTCATTTTAGTTATTATATTCTCAACCATGATTGGTTCTTTTTTATATTTTTTATCTCTGTGTTGAAGTCTCATGCAGTTCTTCCATTCTCTCCAATATAGTGAGCATCTCTATAATATTACTTTAAACTCTTCATCAGGCATATTGCTTTTCATCAGGCATATTGCTTATTTCCATTACATTTAGTTCTTTTTCTGATATTTTGTGTTCTTTGGATAGTATGCCTATCTCCACATTTTCTTGGTTTTCTGTGTTTCTATGAGTTGGGCAAAACAGCTAATGTTTGTGTATATGGTCATCCCCTGTGTAGACTATGTATACACGGTGATGTTTGCTGGCAGGCTAGAGCTGTGGCTGGCATAGGCTGAGGGTCATGAGGCACTCCATGCTGTAACTGCACTACTGGGATGGCTGCAGCTAAATTGGGCATGTCCAGATGATCCTGAGGCTCTCCATGCAGAAGGCCCCTGGCAGGACAGCTCAGGTTTATGGAAGCCAGAAGATCCTGGGGCTAACTGTACAGTGGGTAACTTGGAGAGACAGCTAAATCTGAAGTGGGTGTCGGCCAGTGTGCTTCCTGGGCTTATACACATGGGGTGCCCTTGTAGGATAATTGAAGCTAAAATGGGTACAGTTTGGTAAAGTCCTTGGGTACTCTGCACAGAGTGACTTGGCAGGATAGTTGAAGTTGAACTGGGTACAGGCTAGGGTTTTGTGTGGCTCTCCACAAAGAAGGTGCTCTAGCAGAACAGTTAAACCTGAAGTGGACATGGGCCACTGTGGTCCCTGGGCTATCCATGCAGAGGGTGCCCTGGTGGTGTGGCTAGAGCTAAGGCAGGGTATGGGCAAGGAAGTCCTGTGGTGCTCCATGAAAGAGCCACACTGGCAGAGTATCTGGAGTCTAGGTTGGAGCATGGAATGGGGGTCTCTGTGCAATTTGCTCAGGGGGTGCTCTGGCAAGCCTTCTGAAGCTGAAGGTACAGTCCTGGAATGGTCTGGGGTGCCTCATGACTGTGTCACCTTGGTACTATATTTGGAAGCTGCAGTAGGTGCCCACTAGGGTGTCTGGTGTGTACTGTTCTGGGGATGGCTGTGGCTGGTGTGGGCTGAGAGTCGGAGGCTCATTGAGGCATAGGATGGTTACAGGGCCCAAACCCTGCTCACATCCATGCTATCAAGGTGGAGGGAGAATGGAAACTGTGGTGCTCACTAATCCTTCTGACCCAGAGAGAGTTCCAACAAATTTCTCACCATCTGGCAGGGTTTTAGGGCTAGTTTCTTTATATTCTAGTTGCTTTTTAAAACCACTACTTTTTTCTGTGTCTAAGGGCATCCAAGGTTGGAGTGGGCTGGGGCCTGGGGCTCACTGAAGTGGCAGGATGGCTATGGCACCAACAACCCTGCTTCAAACTTCACTATCAAGATGGAGGGGAAACAAACATGGCACTTCCTAGTCCCTCCAACCCAGAGAGTTTCAGCAGGTCTCCTGCTGTATGGCAGTGTCCTAGGGGTGGATCTGCTATATACTGGTCACTTTCTTAAACTGTGGCTTTTTTTTTTTTTCTGTTCCCTAGGGCAGAAAAATCTGCTCATGGTTCCTTGGTACTAACTTCACAGGGTCAAAGATGGGGGTTCCCTTTATTACCAAGTCTCCATCTTTCTTGCTGTTTTGTCTATCTTTTGTTGTCTGAAACCTGTTTGGCCAACCCTTAGTTATTATTCAGGAGGAATTGCCCTGTAAATAGTCATAGGTGTAGATTTGGTGTGGCTATAGAGGAGGGGAGTTCAGGATCTTTCTACATGGTCATCTTGGGCCAGAACTCATTTTTTTGTGATGCCACATATAAGTGATGCCACATACAGTATTTGTGATGCCACATAACAGTATTTGTCTGACTTATTATGTATATATCACTCTGATCTTTGTAATTTTTTTCCTTCCACTAATGTTGGGCTTCATTTGTTCTTTTTATAGTTCATTGAGATGTAAAGTGAGATTGTTTTGTTGGAATTATTTTTGTTTCTTAAAGTAGGCATTTGTTGCTATAAGATTTTAGAAATGCTTTTGCTGCTTCTCAAAAGTATTGGTATATTTTATTATCATTTTTATTTCTTTCAAGCTATTTTTAAATTTATCTCTTGATATCTTTGGCCCATTAGTTGTTCAGTAGCATGTTAAATCTCCACATATTTGAATTTTCCATTTTTCTTCCTGATTTAACTAGATTTCTACTTTTATACCATGAAATTGATTTTTAATTTCATATAATTGTCAGAAAAGATATTTCATTTGATTTCAGTCATCTTAAATTTATTAATAGTTGTTTTGTGGCCTTAGGTATGATCCTGGAGAAGGTTCATGCTCCATTTGAGAAAAATGTGTATTCTGTTGCTTTTGGATGGGATGTTGTCTCTAGGTCTTTAAGTCCATCTGGCCTATTGTGTCATTTAAGACCAATGTTTTCTTACTGATTCTCTGTCCACATGATCTATCCATGGATGAAAGTAATGTATGAAGTCCCATATTGTTGTATTGATGTCTTTTTCTCCCTTTAGGTCTATTAATATTTGCTTCATTTAAGTGTTGCTGTGTTGGTTGCACAAATATCAACAAATGCTTATGCATCTTTTATGCATAAGATAAAAAACAGTCACCTCTTTCAGTCTTGAAGGAAAGGCTTCAAGAGATGATTCATAAGAGATGAATCTTAACATTCAAGCCTGCCCTAGCTCTTGGTTGTTTCTCAAAACCTTGCCCAAACAGCCGATTTTCTTTTAATTGGCTTCCAGTAGTTCAGGGTGTACCAAAACCTGTCAGTGTCCCAAAGGGGAGGATTTCATTCAGCAACTAGTTTCGGGCTGATTGGAAGCCAGAACATCAGACAGCAGCTTTCAAAGTATGTAAATATGTACAGACCTTTGGGACTACAAGTCCCACTGGCCATCAGAGTTAGGCATTCTAGGGCAGCAAACCACAAAACCTGGGGCACCAGATATAAAAACTGGGGTAACAGATGTGTGCGCAAGCTCCCTTCTAGGAGATACTGGCACTTTGGACTGTGGAAAAGGGAGACTACAAAGATATTGTCCACCCTACAAGGTCTCTAGAGAAGGTCACATCTAAGGTCAGACCTTAAATGCGTGTTTTTAAAAAGCCTGGCTTGGGTGCCTGGGTAGCTCAGTCATTTAAGGGGCCAACTTTGGCTCAGGTTATGATCTCATGGTTCATGAGTTCAAGCCTTGCATTGGGTTCTGTGCTGACAGCTCAGAGCCTGGAGCCTGCTTCAGATTCTGTGTCTCCCTCTATCTCTGCCCCTCCCTTGCTCACACTCTGTCTCTCTCTCAAAAATAAAGATTAAAAAAGTTAAAAATTAAAAATAAAAATAAATTAAAAATTAAAAAAGCCTGGCTCTCAGGCTGCACCTCTGAAGGCAAGGTAAGAGGTCTCTTTCACAGAAAGACTAGGTGCCTCAAGCTGTTGCCTCCTGCTGTGTGCAAGGTGGTAGCCAATTAGGACTTTTTCTCTGTTATAGTCCTGTGAGATTTGTGTGCATAAGCCATACTGTTTTCCAGAGCTAGGAGACCTAGAGGTGTCACTCAGATGGCAGCCACAAAATTCAGGTGCCAGATGACAGTACAAGCTTCTTTCCACAAGATAAAAATAAGCTAAAGTGAGACAAAGGGATAGTGCAAAGATGGTACCCATAAGCCTCTGTCCCTGGACAGAAAATACTTTTCAGTAGCCCTCTAGGTGTATGTCAAATTCAATGCCTGACTCTCAGGCCCATACTTTAAGATAAACAAAAAAAAGTAACTTTCACATAAAGTCTGGTTCTTTGTAGTCAGCTACCTTTGTGCTGGGCTTGGGGCAGGTGAGTCTGAGTGTCCACACCCCATTACTCAGTTTACTTTATCTTGGTGGGTCTCATGGATGTAAGCTCCACTGACTTTTAAATTAAAGGCAGATATTTTTGGTATTCCTCTTTCAGTTGCAGGTGTTAAAAGTTTGGATGCCAGATGTAGGGCTCAAACCCTTTGCTCCTCAAGGAGAAGCTTGGGGTTTTAAGTTCTCTTCCAGTTGTGGTTTGCCTTGCCAGGGGAAGAATTTACGTGAGATTGTTTCTCAGGCTCTCCTACATGATGCAATATGTTTTTATTTCCTGTCATTTGCTCAGTGCATAGATGTCACTCAGCTAGTTTTGGAGTTTTTTTCAGAGGAAAATTTTCCATATGTTGCTGTGTATTTGGTGTGTTCACAGAAGGAAGTGAGTTCAGAATCTTCCTACATTTCCATCTTGAACTGGAATCAAGCAGCTAATATTTATTGCTTATTTACTGTATTAGGCGTTTCTGTTGTTTACCAATATTAACTTATCTTCTAAAAAACACAATAAAAGAAATACAGTAATTCTTTTATTTTTCAAACATCATTTTTTAGATGACAAAATTAAGGCCATGCTTAGACTCTGATCACCAGTCCTGTTAAATTTCATAATGATGTTCTTGGGTGTAGGTTCATTCTCATCCATTTGGTAGAAACCTGTTAATTTCTTCAAAATGGATATTCCTGTCCTTCAAATCATAGAGTTTTCTTGAATTATATAATGGTTTATTCCCTCTCCTGTTATTGGTTCACAATATTGTGATGAAAATTCATCCCTGGTGAATTCAAAATCGCCCCCCCCAATACACAAAGGGATAGGAGAGACCAAAGAAAGAGAAGGATCACTTCAGATTCATAAATGGCAGCTTAGGGTACTTGGGTGGCTCAGTGGGTTAAGTGTATGATGTTTGGTTTCAGCTCAGGTCATGATCTTATGGTTCATGTGATTGAGCCCCTTGTCATGGTTTTTTGCTGACAGCACATAGCCTGCTTGAAATTCTCTCTCTCCTCTCTCTCTGCCCCTCTCCCGTGTGTGTGTGTGTTCACGCACGCACACGCGTACATGCTCTTTCTTTCTCAAAGAAATAAACATTAAAAAAAATAAGTGGCAGCTTTAATAAGGACACTTATATATAGAAGCTTATTTTGGGTGGCTGCAAGATAAGCAGGTCTCCACATCTTCCCACTAGGATCTTGAGTTTATGTACAAGACTTAATGGGATTCAATCATGTATACAATTCAGATGGTCTCGAGAGTAAATTACTCTCTAAAGGCTGTGTCCTTGAAATGACTCAGAGTGGGTGAACAATGGGCAACAAGTCAATTCCAAGGACCAGGGAGAAAATAAAGAACTTCTAATTGCCCAGGTCCAGCTCATGGGTCATCATGTCCTCTTGATGACCTTCTCCAACACTCCACATCTCTTAACTGGCTCTTACAATCTTATCTAACCTACCCTTCTGCTATGTGCCCCGAATAGTCAACACGCATTTTCATTAGCATAGAGGTGGTTCATTTAGTGGCTATATGGCTGCACTAGAGGCTGATACCTCAGCAACAATGTAGGCCCATGTCAGAGACAACATGGACTATGGTTTTGATTCCTAAAGTCCCAAAAGTAGGTAACAATTATTTTCTTTCAAGAGCCCCACAGTCCAAGCCACTGATTTATAAAATTTCCTAGGTTGAGGGTTAGATCACTCAGAGTATTTATTTGTGTCTTCATGTGATTCAATAAAGATGATACATTAGCAGATTCATCAGGTACAAAAACAGAGCATTCTGCTTGATTACTGGCATAGGTGCCTTCTTGCAAGGAGGTAATAATATCCAAGTTTATCCTATTTTGTAGGACTGTTGGCCAACTTTGTTACCATGGGGTATATTCTTTTCTGTACCCTGGGAAAACCCAGAGTGCAACAATCCATTTACTCAGGTAGAAGACATAGTAAAAGATTTTTGCCACATAACCACTGAGTCCTGTTTGAGACTACAAAATACCTGGGTGGTGCAACCAGACAGTGCCAAACCAGTCATCCTTCAGTGTGACAAAATGACTACACAGTTCTGGTGATACACATCTTATTTTCCTGGTACAATTCAGTTGGGTTCTGTTTAGAGTGATTTTTCTGTTGCCAGTACAGAGAGAGGTCCATGAATGCTCAAATGTCCATTTACCCAAGGTAAGTCACATGAGTTCATCCTAAATATGAGTGTAACCACTCGTGGCTCTGATGATGGTATTCTTAGGACGCTGCCAGTCATCAGTTTGATGAGCAGCCTGTGTAGTTCAATTCATAGAAAGAGTGCCTATGCCTACTATTACTGATAGTGTATGCTACACTCCAGGTTTGGGGATCAGTTTTGGTAACATGACATGAATTAAGAGAACTAGTTTTATCTTGTTGTTCCTTAGTATACTGCTTTAGGGCCTTTCAGTCTCCTCCCTGGAGTGCTGATGACCACCATGGCAATCCTGAGTAGCTAAAGAGAGAGGCAGATGCTCACATTCCTAACATTTGGATTAATTCCCTTGCCAGACACATAAGTGGACCCACTATATAATGGTATTTGCATCAGGTCCCCATCCTATGACCAGACACCACAGGTGTCACAGAAGTCTGAGTTCAAAAAGACATTATTTTAAATTTTAAATGATTTTTTTTAACGTTTATTTATTTTTGAGACAGGGAGAGACAGAGCATGAATGGGGGAGGGTCAGAGAGAGGGAGACACAGAATGGGAAACAGGCTCCAGGCTCTGAGCTGTCAGCACAGAGCCCAACGCGGGGCTCGAACTCATGGACCGTGAGATCATGACCCAAGCCGAAGTTGACCACTTAACCGACTGAGCCACCCAGGCGCCCCTATTTTATTTTATTTTTTTTTTAATTTTTTTTTCAACGTTTATTTATTTTTGGAACAGAGAGAGACAGAGCATGAACGGGGGAGGGGCAGAGAGAGAGGGAGACACAGAATCAGAAACAGGCTCCAGGCTCTGAGCCATCAGCCCAGAGTCTGACGCGGGGCTCGAACTCACGGACCGCGAGATCGTGACCTGGCTGAAGTCGGACGCTTAACCGACTGCGCCACCCAGGCGCCCCGAGGCGCCCCTATTTTAAATTTTATTACAAAAAAATTAATGTTTATTTTTAAGAGAGAGAGAGACAGAATAAAAGTGGGATAGGGGCAGAGAGAGAGAGGGAGACACAGAATCTGAAGTAGGCTCCAGGCTCTGGGCTGTTAGCACAGAGCCCAACATGGGCTTGAAGCTACGGGCCATGAAATCATGACCTGAGCTAAAGACATTTAACAGGAGCTTGTATGGAAAACTCTTCCCCTTCTCTAGGAATTTCACTTGTCGGATCCTTAGATGTTAATGTGGCCTCAGCCTTAGGAAAGCTTTTATCTTTTCCAGGCTTCACCTGGTTGTGCATTCCATACATGTTGGCTGGGGAGGCAGCATTGTCAGTCATAAGAAGATGGGCTGGAGGGTGGGATATACCAGACCAGGACTCTCACTTTTTCCCCTCTTTCAGTGGTGTGTATTCCATTCCAGGTATAGTGTTTCAACCAGTTTGGATTGTAGTAAACAATGAGATCCCAGTGAAGATTGGACAGTCACCTCTCACTTCTGGGTGTGAAGTAACTCAGTCATCCTGGTGGGATATTTCACTGCAAATTCCAGTAAGTAGCATCGTTCCCAGACATGGTGTTCTTATCAGCATAGTACATTGATCCACCGTAGGAATCAGGGCAATGGCTGTCTCCTGCATATTCCATTCTTTTATGGAATTGGATGTTTTGACAGGGGTCCCCAAGCTTTCATATGGGGTAACTTTCTCTACTGGTCCATCATTCCAATGTATTAAAGCCTGGGGTAATACTTTAGTCTAACCAGTCAATGTGGTTTTACTTGTTAGTAATGTAATCTGGTACTTTAATATTTCATTCTTTCTTTCTCTCTCTACCAATGCTGCTACTTGTGCACTATAGGAGACATAGAACTTCCATTCAATGTCCTCATTTTTCTGCCCAGTCTTTCACATAATAACTTAAAAATGTAACATCTGATCACTGTCTATTCAATAAGCATACATGATACTCAGGTTTTCTCTTCCCTTAATGCCAGGTTCCTGGATGTGTGACAACAAGGGAAGGTTTGGGTTGGACCAAAGTGTTCACAGAAACCAAGGCATTTTTAGAAGGCTCAAAAGTAAGGGGGCCAATGTAAGAAAATTGCCGATTTCTCACCAAATGGGAACTCAGGGGAATGGCCCAAGACTTCTTTGGCAGTGACCCTAGATGATGTTTGTAATACATAGGACATGTTACTGCGTTACCAAGTCATGATATTTCTTTTTTCTTTTATTTTTAACACCTTAACTGATTTATTTTTCTTCCAGTTTTACTTATACAGTGATGTATGTCAATTATATTTAAGTTTAAGGTACACAGCATAATGATTTGGCTTACATATATTATAAAATGATTATCACTATAATTAGCATTTATCATCTCATAAATACAAAAAAAAGAAATCTAAAAATGTAAATATTTTTTCCTTGTAATGAAAACTCAGGATTTACTCTTTAAATAATTTCCGTGTGTGTGTGTGTGTGTGTGTGTGTGTGTGTGTGTGTGTGTGTGATGTAGCAGTATTAACTATAGTCATCATGCTGTACATTATATCCCTAGTAATTACCTTGTAACTAGAAGTATCTTTGACCACGTAAGTCCTATCATCCCGCTCCCCTGCCCACTGTCTCTTGTAATCACAAATCAGCCTCTTTCCTATGAGTGTATTTTTGTTTGTTTCTGGATATCACATATGTGAGACCATATAGTATTTGTCTTTCGCTGTCTACCTTATTTCACTTCGATTAATGCCCTCAAGGAGTATCCATGTTACTGCAAATGGTAGGATTTCCTCAGTTTTTATGGCTGAAAAATATTCCTGTGTGTATATAATATATACCACAAGTTGCATATTTACTTATCCATTCATGGACACTTAGGTTGTTTCCATATCTTGGTTATTGTAAAAAAAATTCTGCTATAAACACTGAGTCATTTTTGAGTTTGTATTTGTTTTCTTTGAATATATTCCCAGAAGTGGAATTGCTGGGTAACATGGTAGTTATATTTTTTTAATTTTTTGGATTCTCCACACTGTTTCCCATAGTGCTGTACCAGTTTACAATTCCAGCAATAGTGCACAAAGATTTCCTATTTTCCACATCCTCACCAGCATTTGTTACCTATTTTTGATGATAGCCATTATAACAGTTATGAGGTAATTTCATTACAGTTGTGATTTGTATTTCCATGACTAGTGATGTTAAGCATCTTGTCATGTACCAGTTTGCTTCTGGCATATCTTCTTTGGAAAAATGTTCATTAATGTTTGCCCATTTTTAAGTTGGATTATTTGGGGTTTTTTGCTTACTGAATTATGAGCTTTATATTTTGGATATTAATCTCTTATCAGATAAATCATTTCTGAAAAATTTCTTCCCATTATATGGTTTGCTTTTTCATTTTGTTAATTGTTTTCTTTGCCATGTAGAAGCTTTCTACTTTGATATAGTCCTCCTTGCTTATTTTTTTACTTTGTTGCTTGTGCTTCAGGTGTCCTGTCCAAAGTGTCCTTATCAACACTCATGTCAAAGAGATTTTGTCCTGTACTATCTTCTAGGAGTTTCATGATTTCAGGCCTTACACTTAAGTCTTTAATATATTTTAAGTTAATCTTTGTGAGTGGTATATGATAGGGGGTTCAGCTTTTTTTAAAAAAAAAAAAAAGTTTATTCATTTTGAGAGAGCGCGCGCTAAGGAGGGAACATGCATTAGCAGGGGAGGGGTAGAGAGAGCTGGAGACAGGATCCAAAGCCAGGCCCTGCGCTGACAGCAGGGAGCCAGATGTGGGGATCATACTCACAAACTGTGAGATCATGACCTTGCTGAAGTTGGACACTCAACTGAGCCATCTAGGTGACCTCATAGGGGCCTAGCTTTAATTTTTCACATGTGGATATCTAATTTTCTTAGTGCCTATTTATTGAAGAGAATACCTTTTCTCCACTGAATATTCTTGGCTCCCTTGTCAGATATTAGTTGACCATATATGCTTGGGTTTATTTCTTTGTTTTTTATTCTCTTCCTTTGATTTTTTTTTTTTTTTTTTTTTTTTTGCTTTTATGCCAGAACCATATAGTTTGAAGTCAGGAACTTCAATGCCTCCTGCTTTATTCTTTTTTGAGGATTGATTTGGCTATTCAGGGTTTTTTGTGGTTCCATATAAATTTTAGAATTGTCTATTTCACTTCTGTAAAAAAAAATCATTGGAAACTAGATAGAAATTGAATTGAATCTATAGATAGCACTTGGTAGTATGATTATTTTAATACTATTGATACTTTTAATCCATGGTTAATTTTATTCTAGGTAGTTTATTGTTTTTTATGCTACCATAAATTGATGCTATTGTAAATGGGACATTTTTATTACTGATTAATATTCCTACTAGTAATTGATCTATTCAGATTTTCTGTTTCTTCCTGAGTCAGTCTTGTTAGTTTGTATGCTCTTAACAATTCTTCCATTTTTTCTAGGTTGTCCACTTTGTTGGCCTATTAATGTTCTTTGTAGTTTCTTATAATCATTTGTGTTTGTGCTGTCAGCTGTAACCTATTCTTTTTCATATACACACACACACACACACACACATACACACACACACACACACACACACATATATTTTTTGGGGGGGTCCTCTTTTTTCCTTTGTTAGTCTAGCTAAAGGCTTGTTAATCTTTTTTTAAATGTTTATTTATTTTTAGAGAGAGAGTCTGTATATGCATATGCATGCACATGCATGGGACAGAGAGAGGGAGAAAGAGAAACCCAAGCAGGCTTCATTCCAGTGCAAATCTCCATGTGAGACTCTATCTCACAACTGTGAAATCATGGCCTGAGCTGAAATCAAGAGTCTGCCACTTAACCAGCTGAGTCACCCAGGCACCCCAGTTTGTTAATCTTTTCTATTGTTTTCCTGTTCTCTATGTCATTTGTTTTTTCTCTAATCTTTATTAGTTTCTTTCTCATGATAACTTTGGCCCCAGTTTGTTCTTCTTTTTCTAGTTCGTTAAGGGTAAAGTTACATGTTTACTTAAGATCTTTTTTGTTACTTAATGTAACATTTATTACTATAAACTTCCCTCTTAGAATTGCTTTTGTGGCACCATGTAAGTTTTGGTATATTGTGTTTCCATTCTTGTTTTTCTCAAGTTATTTTTTTAAAGTTCCTATTTAGTTTCTTCTTTGATCCATTGGTTGTCCTGGAGAGTGTTGTTTAATTTCCATATATTCATGAATTTTTCAGTTTTCCTCTTGTTATTGATTTCTAATTTTATACCATTATGGTCTGAGAAGATACTTCACATGATTTTAGTCTTCTTGAATTTGCTAAAACTTGTTTTGTGGTCTAACATATGGTCTACTTTGGAAAATGTTTTATGTGTGCTTTAAAAATGTGTATTCTGCAATGGAGTACTACGTGGCAATGAGAAAAAATGAAATATGGCCTTTTGTAGCAACGTGGATGGAACTGGAGAGTGTGATGCTAAGTGAAATAAGCCATACAGAGAAAGACAGATACCATATGGTTGCACTCTAATGTGGATCCTGAGAAACTTAACAGAAACCCATGGGGGAAGGGAAGGAAAAAAAAAGAGGTTAGAGTGGAAGAGAGCCAAAGCATAAGAGACTCTTAAAAACTGAGAACAAACTGAGGGTTGATGGGGGGTGGGAGGGAGGGGAGGGTGGGTGATGGGTATTGAGGAGGGCACCTTTTGGGATGAGCACTGGGTGTTGTATGGAAACCAATTTGACAATAAACTTCATATATTGAAAAAAAAAAGAAACAGAATATTAGCATGAAAAAAATGTGTATTCTGTTGTTGAGTAGAATGTTCTGTATATATCTCATAGGTGCTGTTGAAATCACTGTTTTCTCAGTGATTTGCTGTGTGGATGATCTATCTGTTGTTACTAGTGAGGTAGTAAAGTCCCCAAATATTGTTTATTGTATTACTTGTTTATTTCCCCTTTTAGCTCTATTAGTTTTTATGTATTTATATAATATCATGTTAGGTACATAAGTCTTCACAATGGTTATATCATCTTCATAAATTGACCCTTTTATTAATATATAATGATCTTTGTCTTTTTATTTTAAGGACTATTTTGTCTGGTGTAAATATAGCTACTCCTTCTTTATATTAGTTACCATTTGCTTTAAATATCTTTTTCCATCCCTTTACTTAGTCTGTGTCTTTAAAGCTAAGGTGAGTCTCTTATGGTAGCATATTATTGGATTTCATTTTTTTTAGCTGCTCATCCATTCTGTCTTTTGATTGCAGAATGAATGTGTTTACTTTTAAAGTAATTGTTTAGTAAGGACCTACTGCCATTTTGTTGTTTTCTGGTTGTTTTGCAAGTCATGGTATTTCAAGAACAATCCAGCACTCTTGGCTATACACCATTCCACCCAGGCACTACTATTACTGCTCTTTATATACATCCAATGCTTGTAGGGCATCAATGTCCCGATTGTCAGGGGCTATGTTAGTACCTTAGCTGGGAAGTGAAAAACAGGACCACCTTGAGTTCTTGCAGGCCAACCCAGATGTCTTTTCATATATTCTGACCCCATAAGTGTTTGTTCATAATTATCTCTTTCTTCCCATTATCCAAACCATACGGTTAATCCTTTCAGTACAGCCTAATTGTCAGTGTGAAGGGATAATGACCAGGACTCCTGAGCTATTCCCAGCCAAACTGCTCTGAGTTCAGACTACTGGCTATTGCAGTTTGTTCCTTTCTCCATTCAAATGGTGCCAGAGTTGGGCAGAATAGCAACTGCAGTCCCTGTGGGTGGGTTGTGCTAACTAGACCCATCTGCATGCCAGGCATCAGCGGGAATTTCCTTTACTCCCTTTCTAGAGGCCACAGGAGCCACCACAGAAACAGGAGTGAGGGTATTTGGAGGATCTATATGTTTCAAAGCCTAGTGACACCCACATTTCTGGAGATAGTGGACTAGAAGACAGAGTGCTCCTCTGCTGCAAGTAGGCATGCCAGTTAGAGTGGGAGTTTGAGCCATGGCAGACGTGAGTCAATGGAACATATTTTCAGACCATACCTTCACAGGAAGAGAAGTTTTTTTTTTACAATAGGCTGTTTCTTCAAGATATCTGGTCATATCTGATTCTATGCACATTCTCAAATATGGCATTATAGTCAAAGCTTTGGTAGTGTAACCAATGTCTCCAATTGTGTCCTGTTAGAAAGAGAAGAGATTCTTATTGAACTTATAAAAATAACTATATTGCCACAAAAGTAAAAGTACTCACTAAGAATAGCCAAATTCAGGACAGATGAGATAGGGAGAAAAAGATATGTTTCATTTTTGTTTGCAAATGTATATGTTAACAGATTGCTTAACAAAAGAGAAAAATATGTTCATGAGTCAGGAAAAATCAAAAATAAAAGATGCTTTCCAAAATGTTTTCTATTTATTTTTCCCAGATCCATCAGATATACGACTATCTATGGCAGTTATAGCTTTACAAAATGTATTTCTTAAATGAGACCTGTAAGTCAAAATTATTCCTTGAGCCATGGGCTCCAGAATGGATGTTGTGTTATCAGGAATGAAAACATTAATCTCATTGCACATCTCCATCAGAGCTCTTGGGTGACCAGATGTATTGTCAGTAAGAAGTAATATTTTAAATGGAATGGTTTTTTTTCTTTTTTAATTTAAATCCACATTAGTTAATCTACAGTGTTGTCATGGCTTCAGGAGTAGAACCCAGTAATTCATCTCTTACAAAGGACACCCAGTGCTCATCCCAAAAAGTTCCCTCCTTAATGCCCACTACCCATTTAACCCATCCCTCACCCACCTCTCCTCCAGCAATCCTCAATTTGTTCTCTTTATTTAAAAGTCTCTTTTTATCTTATTTTTTCTTCCCTTTCCCTATGTTCATATGTTGTCTTTATAAAATTCCACATGAGTGAAATAATATATCATCTGTCTTCTCTGACTGACTTATTTAGCTTAGCATAATATCTCTAGTTCCATCCATGTTGTTGCAAATGGCAAGATTTCATCCTTCTTCATTGCTGAGTAGTATATCGTTGTATATCTATACCAGATCTTCTTTATCCATTCATTAGTTGATGGATGTTATAGATGCCATTCAGACTCATGGGAAAAAGTCAAAATATCAACAAAAACAGGAGTTTGGAAGAAGTTTATTGCAACCCTCATGGGTGACTTTGAAGGATTTAAGACTTCAGTGGAGGAATTAACTACAGATGTGGTGGAAATAGCAATAGAACTAGAATTAGAAGTGGGGCTTGAGGATAGGACTGGATTAAAGAAATCTCATGCTAAAAATTGAAGCGATTAGGAGTTGCTTCCATCAATGGGCAAAGAAAGCAGTTTCTTCAGATGGAATCTACTCTTGGGAAAGATGCTGTGAAGATTATTGAAATGACAACAACAGATTTCGAGTATTACATAGACTTAGTCCTCTTAAATTCTACTGCTTGTCAGCTAACTCCAATTTTGAAAGAAGTTCTACTGTGGGTAAAATGCTATCAAACAGCATCATAGAGAAATCATTTATGAATAGAACACTAAGTTGATGAAGCAGACTTCAGTGTTGTCTTATTTTAAGAAATTTCCAGTACCTTCAGCAAACACCACCCTGATGAGTAAGAAACCGTGGACGTGGAGGTAAGATTCTCCACCAGCAAAAAGATTATGACTCACTGAAAGCTCAAATATAGTAGCATTCTTTAACAATAAAGTAGTTTTTTTTTAATTTAAGCAATAAAATATTTTAAAATTAAAAAAAACTGTTGGTTCTCTTGTGTTTTTTAAAGAAGTCTTCATGAGTTCTTAGTCTCATGTAATTAATTCTTGTTGATCTTGATCTTTTGGTATCAGTTTTATAATTTCATCACTTTTTCCATTAGAGTTCTGTAAATTCTTATTGTATTCAATGATATGATCTTAGTTATATGAAACTTGTACTTGTCAGTGTTTTTCATGAATCTCCTTGAAGATGAAACACTTATGCAGGAACACTTTTATAAAAGTATCCAAGTAAAGCACTGTCTTTAAATGAAAACAGACTTGCTTGAAAATAGCTATGGTTAAAGACCTGATGAGAGTTCATAATAATGCAATTACAAGGAAATTTGGTTATTTATGTGACATACATTTTAAAATGCATGTTTAATATGATTTCTTATTTGACAATGCTTTCCATATAATATAATATTTCAAATAAGCCTAACTAGTTTAATGTTTCTCTTTTACAAGGAGAGAGAGCAAATCCTTTGGGGTGTTCCAGGGACCTTCTGAATATCCTAAAATTACTTTGAGACCAAGAAGACTTCATTTAGAATTTGAATTTAGAGAATGTTATCAAGGATTTTCAAAGGTTTTGAAAAATTTGATTAAATAGGATATCACTGTGAAACAATGCTTAGTTATCCATTTAACCAAGGTGACAATTAAAGACTCTCAAGGCAAATACACAACTATATGGTCAACTAATCTTCAACAAAGCAGGAAAGGATATCCAATGGAAAAAAAGAGTCTCTTCAACAAATGGTATAGGGAAAACAGGATAGTAACATGCAAAAGAATGAAACCAGACCACTTTCTTACACCATACACAAAGATAAACTCAAAATGAATGAAAGACCTAAATGGAAGACCTGAAATCATAAAATTGACAGAGGAAAACATAGGCAGTAACCTCTTTGACATTGGCCAGAGCAACTTCTTTCTAGATATGTCTCCTGAGCAAGGGAAACAAAAGCAAAAATAAATTATTGGGACTTCATCAAGATGAAAAGCTCTTGCACAGCAAAGGAAACAATCAATAAAACTAAAAGACAACCAAAGGAATGGGAGAAGATATTTGTAAATCACAAATCTGAAAAGGATTAGTATCCAAAATATAAAGAACTTACAAAACTCAATACCCAAAAAATGAATAATCCAATTAAAAATTAACTGAAGACATCAATAGACATTTTTCCAAAGAAGACATCCAGATGGCCAACAGACACATGAAAAGATGCTCAATATCACTCATCATCAGGGAAATACCAAAACTACAATGAGATATCACCTCACACCTGTCAGAATGGCTAAAATCAGAAACACAAGACACAACCGGTTTGGGTGAGGATGTACAGAAAAGGGATCTCTCTTACACTATGGCTGGAAATGCAAACTGGTGCAGCCACTGTGGGAAAATAGTGTGGAGGTTCTTCAAAAAATAGAACTACCTTACAATTCAGCAATTGCACTACTAGGTATTTATCCAATGAATACAAACATACTCATTCAAAGGGATACATGCACTCCAATGGTTATAGCAGCATTACCAATAATAGCCACATAATGGAAAGAGCCCAATGGACATTAACTGATGAATGGATAAAGAAGATGTGGTATATATTTACAATGGAATATTACTTGCTATTTTTGTGACTGGTTGGAGCTAGAGAGTATTATGATATGCAAAATAATTCAGTCAGAGAAAGCCAAATACCATATGATTTCACACATTTAGAATTTAAGAAACAAATGAACATAGGGGAAAAAGGAAAGAGGCAAACCACAAAACAGACTCTTAGAGAACAAACTGATGGTTACTGGAGGGGAAGGTGGGCAGGGTGAGGTATAGGTTAAGTGAATAATGGGTGTTAAGGGCACTTGTTTTGATTAGAACTGGGTGTTATATGTAAGTGATGAATCACTAAATTCTACACTTGAAACTAATATTACACTATGTTAACTGTAACTTAACTAAAAATTTGAAACTACAAAAAAAAAGGCTTCTGCACAACAAAGGAAATCATTAACAGAATAAAAAGGAAAACTATTACATGGGAGAAAATATTTGCAAATTATGTATCTGATAATGGGTTAATATCCAATATATATAAAGAACTCTAGGAATTCTATTGGATTTCTTGTTGGATGCTATTTCCTCGTCAAAGTTATTTTGTTCATGCATTGTTTTCCTAATTTTGCCTATTTTCTTGTAACTCCCTAAAAAAGATAAATATTCTGAATTCTTTGCCTGAAAGTTCATAGATTTCCATTGCTTTAGGGTCAATTGTTGGAGCTTTATTAGCTATCATATTTGACCTAGTTTTTCATGATTGTTGATTTATTGCAATGGTATCTCCACATTTTGAGTAGTAGGGATCCTCTTCTAGACTTTTTAGGTTTGCTTCAGGAGAGACAGCTCTTCACCAGTCAAGTGGAGCCTAATATTATGGCTTATGGAAGTGAGACTAAATTGGCTCCATGGTTGCCCGGATTCCCTGGTCAGGCTTACCAGATGGTTGGAACTGAGTATAGATATCCATAGACAATGGGGCTATAAATTAAGTTCCCAGCCCTAGGAAAAACCTGTACAACTTGATGTTTAGGGCCCTGAATCAGGACCAAGTATGCACCGAATTCCATGGTCTGATGAGGCCACCAGTTTTGCTCTGCAGACAAGGGAAGCTACAGGCTATGCTCTCTGTTAAAGTGCTCTTGTACGTAGGAATTTTGGATGGGCCTTGCAGTTTCTTTTTTTCTGGGATCTCAGTCTGGTTTGGGAATCAAGGTAATTCTCACTTCATAGAATGAGTCTGGAAGCTTTCCTTCTGCTTGTATTTTATTTTATTTTTTTTTTTTTTTGGAACAGCCTGAGAGGGATAGGTATTAGCTCTGATTTAAATGTCTGGTAGAATTCCCTTGGGAAGCCTTCTGGCCCACGATTCTAATTTGTTGGGAGATTTTTGAAAACTGATTCAATTTCTTCACTAGTTATGGGCCTGTTCAGATTTTCCATTTCTTTCTGTTTGACTTTTGGTAGTGTGTCAGTGTCTAGGAATTTGTCCATGTCTTCCAAGTTGTCTAGTTTGTTGGCACATAAGAACTTATCAAACTCAACAACCAAAAAATGAATAATCCAATAAAGAAATGGGCAAAAGACATGAATACACACTTTTCCAAAGAAGACATCCAGATGGCTAAGAGACACATGAAGAGATGCTCAACATCACTCATTGTCAGGGAAATACAAAACACCACAATGAGATACCACATCACAACTGTCACAATGGCTAAAATTAACAACTCAGGAAACAACACATACTGGCAAGGATGTGGAGAAATGGGAACCCTCTTGCACTGTTGGTGAGAATGCAAACTGGTGCAGCCACTCTGGAAAACAGTAGGGAGTTTCCTCAAAAAGTTAACAGCAGAACTACCCTATGACCCGGCAATTGCATTACTACATATTTATCCAAAGGATACAAAAATGTTGATTTGAAGAGGCATATTCACCACAATATTTATAGAAGCACTATCGACAATAGTTGAAGTATGGAAAGAACTCAAATATCCATCTACTGATGCATGGGTAAAGAAGATATGGTATAGACATACAATGGAATATTACTTGGCAATCAAAAATGAAATCTTGCCATTTGCAGCAACATGGATGGAACTAGAGTATATTATGCTAAGCAAAATAAGTCAGTCAGAGAAAGACAAATATCATATGATTTCACTCATGTGGAAGTTAAGAAAGAGAACAGATGATCATAGGGGAAGGGAAGGAAAAATAAGATAAAAACAGAGAGGTAATCAAACCATAAGAGACTCTTGAATAGAGAGAACAAATTTGAGGGTTACTGGTGGGGTGTTGAGTGGGGGGATGGGCTAAATGGGCAATGAGCATTAAGGAGGGCACTTATTGGGATGAGCACTGGGTGTTATATATAAGTGATATATCACTAAATTCTATTCCTGAAATTATTATTACACTATATGTTAACTAACACTAAAATGTTTTGTATTCTATATCGCTCTGTGCTACAATCTATGGGGAGATATATTTTCCAGACCTATTTTCCATATCGAAAGTCTTTCTCCGGTTGAGTCTTTTTAACCCACTCATTGAATTTTTAAATTTTAATGAAATTTTTATTGTGTAAATGTTTTATGTCATTTTTTTAATATTTATCTTCGGTATTTAATCCTGACCATTTTCTCAAATTCTCGGCTTCAAATCTCTGTCATTTTATTTTTAGCTTGAGTTCCCTTTTTCCTTTCTTTTCCCTGAGATTTGTCTTTTCTTCTTCTGAAGCTTGGCTATATATTGAGCTTTCTTTCAAAAATTTTCAACGTATCTGTTTGTAGTCAGTTGAAGCCCTGCCTCATAAGCTCTTCTTATAAATCTTGTTTGAAATAATGAATACCTTAGTAAGAGTATTTTTCCCCCTAAGGCTACTAGAACAAAGTACCATAAAGTCAGTGGCTTAAAACAACAATAATATATTGTCCCTCAGTTCTGGGGGTTGCTCTGGGCCATGCTCTCTCTGAAGGCTCTAGGGAAGAAATCTCACCATGACTCATCTAGTGTCTGGTAATTACCAATTATTCTTGGTGTTGCTTGGCTTGTAAATTCAGAACTTCAATCTCTACCTCCATCATCCTATGGTATTCTTCCCTGTTTTCTGTGTCCAAATTTTTTCTCTTTTTTTTTTTAACATGTAATTTATTGTCAAGTTAGCTAACATACAGTGTATACAGTGCGCTTTTGGTTTCGGGGATAGATTCCTGTGATTCGTTGCTTACATACAACACCCAGTGTTCATCCCAACAAGTGCCCTTCTCAATGCTCATCACTCATTTTCCCCTTTCCCCCATCTTGCCCATCAACCCTCTGTTCTCTGTATTTAAGAGTCTCTTATGGTTTTCCTCCCTCTGTTTGAAACTATGTTTCTCCTTCCCTCCCCCATGGTCTTCTGTTAAGTTTTTCACATATGAGTGAAAACATAAGATACCTGTATTTCTCTGACCAACTTATTTCACTTAGCATAATACCCTCCAGTTCCATACACATTGTTGCAAATAGCAGGATTTCATTCTTATTGCCAAGTAGTATTCCATTGTATATATAAAGCATTAGTTGGACATTTATTCATCAGTTGGACATTTAGGCTCTTTCCATAATTTGGCTATTGTTGAAAGCACTGCTATAGACATCAAGGTACATATGACCCTATGAATCAGCACCCCTGTATCCTTTGGATAAATTCCTAGTAGTGCTATTGCCGGATCATAGGGTAGTTCTATTTTTAATCTTTTGAGTAACCTCCAAATGTTTTCCAGAGGGGCTGCAAAATTTTCTCTTCTTAAATGGCACCAGTTGTTGGATTATAATCCACCTTAATCCACTATTACTTCATCTTAATTGATTTCATGTTCAAAGACCCTATTTTCAAATAAGGTCGCATTCACAGATACTGGAAATTAGAGTTTCAACATATCTTTTGGGGAGAACATTTTAAACCATAATAGTAGATGTACCTTTTCTATTTTATAGGGCAATGAGAAACTTTTTTAACATACATCACTGACATATAACTGTTATCTTAGATTATAAAGCTCAGCAGTAATTGAGGGCATTGAGCTGTTAGGAAAAACCATCTTGCAGGGGCACCTGCGCTGCTCAGTCAGTTAAGCACCTGACTCTTGATTTTGGCTCAGGTCATCATCTTGCAGTTCTTGAGTTTGAGCCCCATATTGGGCTCTGTACTGTCAGTGCTGAGAATCCCTGTTTGGGGTTCTCTCTCCCTTTCTGCCCTTCCACCAGATTTTATTTCTCTCTCCATTTCTCTCAAAATAAGTAAATAAACTTTTTTTAAAAAGGACAAACCATCTTCTAGAATGTAGAAATAATGTTCAGCAGAGAAGGAAAGAATAAATGGAATTAAAGGAATAAAATTAGTAAGTCAATAAAATATGGACCTCTGAAAGCCTAATAAAATTAGAGTTAATGTATTAACCTGTATTTAAGTGATGTTTATTTATCTGCCATCCTAGACTTCTGTTATATTTTTATTTGAAGCTTCAGATAGCAAAAACCTGCTTTTTCCATGATTTTATATATATATAGATATAGATAGATAGATAGATATAGATATGTATATATATAGAGATATCTATATCTATATCTATATCTATATCTATATACCTTTATTCTCTTTTTATTTTCATATCTTAAAATGAGAGCTGTTTAGTTGATAAAAGCTATACTCCCAAAAATGTCTCTTTATATAATTAGGACGACCCTAATTTCTGAGAATTTATCTTAATGGCATAAAATGGGAAAGAAAGACGTTGATGCATAGTTATTTCACTAAAATTAATCCATTTTAGATGCCAGAATGGAGCAAAGTACTGCACAGTTTGTATGTTGTTTTTTTTCTAAAGAGAAATCCATGGTGTTGGGGCTGTGTGCATAATAGCACCACACAAATAATAAATTAAGTGTAACAGTGTAAACATAGAGAAGAAATTTAGTAAGAAAGCTTTTTTTCTAGATGTGGTTGTAAAGTAAAAACAATTGAGATTTTTTTAAAAAATTAACTGAAGAATTTGTAGTAGAAAGATGAGGGGGAATTAATAGCAGGCATTTGAGAAGACATTAGTGCCTTTCTAAATAGAATATTCATTTTATAAAAGTTCATAAGGCAATTACAAATACTTAGAATATCTGTACACAACTTTTCACTAGTGAGATGAGTTATTGTATCATTTTCTGTGGTACTGAAGCTTCATATTTTACTATGTTCATTTTACATTATTTTTGCTATCCTAAGTAGCTGTACAGTTTAATTTTCTAGTGGTGTCATCGCATAAAATCATATTCTGTCTGCTTGGAAATTGACAAAGTGACAACCAAAAAAGCAGGGTTAGTTTGAGTTAAAATTATGTATTTGAAAAATATAACACATGAGTCTTTTAATATTACCAGTGACTTTTTATCATTGAATGTTATATTAGTTTTGATGTGCAACAGTTACTCAACAACTCTATATACTATGTTGTTCTCACCACAAATACAGTTACCATCTGTCACTATACAATTCCATTAAAATACCATTGACTATATATTCCCTATGCTGTACCTTTCATCCCTGTGACATCCATTTCATAACTAGAAACCTATACTTCTCACTGCAATTCATCCCTTTTTGCCAATCCCCAACCCCCTCTACTCTGGCAACCACCACTTTGTTCTCTGTATTTGTAGGACTCTTTTTGCTGTTTTTGTTTGTTCACTAATTTGTTACATTCCATATGTAAGTGAAATCATATGACATTTGTCTTTCTCTGATTTATTTTATTTAGCATAATATCCTTTAGGTCCATCCGTGACTTTACAGATGGCAAGATCTCATTTGTCTTTATGTTTAAAATATTCCATCATGTGTATACAACACATCTTCCTTATCCATTCACCTATTAATGAACTCTTAGGTTGCTTCCATATCTTGGCTATTATAAATAATACTGCAATAAATAGAGGGATGCCTGTACTTTTTTAATTAATGTTTTTGTTCTTTGGATAAATAGCCAGTAGTGAAACGACTGGATCATATATTTCAATGTTTAATTTTTCTGAGGAATCTCCATACTGTTTTCCACAAAGGCTGTACCAATTTATATTCTCACCAACAGTGCACAAAGGTTCCTTTTTCTCCACATCCTCACCAACAATTGTTATTTTTTTTCTTTTTGCATTTCTGGTATTAGTCATTCTGACAGATATGAGGTGAAATCTTATGGGTTTTGTTGTTGTTGTTTGTTTGGTCCTCTCCTGCACACTCTCCCTAAAAACAGGGAGAGAGAAATAGAGAATCTTAAGCAGGCTCCATTCCATGCATGCAACCCAATGAAGGGCCCAATTTCATGACCTTGAGACCGTGACCTGAGCTGAAATCAAGAGTCAGACATTTAGCTGAGTCATCAGGTGCCCCTCATTGTGGTTTTTATTTGCATTTCCCTGATGATTAGTGATGTTAGTGATTAGTGATTTTTCAGGTGTCTATTAGCCATATATATAGGTCTTCTTTGGGAAAAATATTCATTCATATCTTCTATCCATTTTTAATAGTATTATTTGTGGGGTCTTTTTGGTGTTTTTTGGTTATACACACACACACACACGTATATAATGGATATTAACCTCTTATTGTATATATCATTTTCAAATATTTTCCTTAATTTATTACATTGCCTTTTTGTTGTGTTGATGTTTCCTTTACTGTGCATAAGCTTTTTATTTTGGTACAGTCCTAATATATTTACTTTGCTTTTGTTTCCCTTGCCTGAGTAAACATACCTAGAAAAATTTTTCTGAGGCTAATGTCTAAGAGATTACCGTTTATGTTTTCTTCTAGGAGTTGTATTGTTTTAGGTCTCACATTTCGGTCTTTAATTCATTTTGAGTTTGCTGCTGTGTATAGTGTAAGAAAGTAGACCAGTTTGTTCCTTTGTATGTAGTCTTCTCAGAACGAGCTTTCTCAGCACCTTTAATGGAAAAAGATTGTCCTTTCTCCATTCCGTATTCTTGCCTTGTTTGTCACAGATTAATAGCCCATATAAACATTGGTGTATTTCTGGGCTCTCTATTCTCTTCCATTGATCTATATGTCTGTTTTTGTGCCTCTAACATACTGTTTAGATTATTAGAGTTTTGTAGTGTGTATTTCCCTTGAAATTGGGAAATGTGATACCTCCAGCTTTGTTCTTTCTCATGATTGCTTTGATTATTCAGAATCTTTTCTGGGGCGCCTGGGTGGCTCAGTCAGCTGAGCGTCTGACTTCCGGCTCAGGTCATGATCTCACAGTCTGTGAGTTCAAGCCCCGCATCGGGCTCTGTGCTGACAGCTCCGAGCCTGGAGCCTGCTTCAGATTCTGTGCCTCCCTCTCTCTCTGCCTCTCCCCTGCTCATGCTCTCTCTCTCTGTCTCAAAAATAAATAAAAACATTAAAAAAAAATTTTTAATAAAAAAAAAGAATCTTTTCTGGTCACATAAAAATTTTAGGATTATTTATTCTAGTTCTGTGAAAAATGCTATTTGTGTTTTGATAGAAATTACATTAAATCTGTAGATTACTTTGGATAGTATAGATATTTAAAGTCCTCCAATCCATGAGCATGAGATAGCTTTCCATTTGTTTGTGTCATCTTTGATTTTTTTTTTTTCATCAGTGTTTTATAGTTCACAGAGTACAGGTCTTTCACCATCTTGGTTAAGTTTATTCCTAGGTATTTTATTCTTTTTGATGCAATTATAAATGAAATTATCTTCTTCTCTTTTACTTTATCCCTTGTATATAGAAGTGCAACTGATTTCTGTATATTAATATTCTATCCTGCAACTTTAATGAATCCATTTATCAGTTCTAGTTTTTTTGTGGCATCTTTAGGATTTTCTTCGTATGTCGTCTGTAAATAGAGACAATTTTACTTCCTTATCAATTCAGATGTTTTTTTTCCCCTTGTCTGATTGCTGTGGCTAGGACTTTCAGTAATATGTTGAATACAAGTGGCAAAAATGGACATCCTTATCTTGTTCCTGATCTTAGAGGAAAAGCTGTTTTTCTCCATTGTATATGTTAGCTGTGGGTTTTAAATATATAGCCTTTATTATGTTGAGCTATATTCCCTCTAAAACCACTTTGTTGAGGGTATTTTTTTAAATGTTTATGTTTTTGAGAGAGGGAGAGACAGAGCACGAGCTGGGGAGGGGCAGAGAGAGAGGGAGACACAGAATCCAAAGCAACCTCCAGGCTCTGAGATGTCAGCTGAGAGTCTAATGAGGGGCTCGAACCCACCAACCTCAGGATCATGCCCGGAGCTGAAGTCCCATGCTTAACTGTGAGCCATCCAGGTGACCTAAGAGTTTTTATCGTAAATGGATGTTGTACTTTGTCAAATTATTTTTCTCCATCTAACAAGACGATCATGATTTTTAGTCCTCATTTTAAAAGTTTTGATGTATCATGTTTATTGATTTGCAGATATTAAATCCCTGCAATAAATCCCATTTGATCATGGTGAATGACACTTTTAATATACCATTGAATGCAGTTTGTTAATATTTTGTTCAGGATTTTTTTGTTCCTACATTCAAAAGGGATATTGGCCCATATTTTTATTTTTATTTTTATTTTTTTTTGTAATGTCTTTGGTTTTGGTATCCGGGTAACACTGGCCTTGTGGAAATGTATTTGGAAACTTTTCTTCCTCTTCTATTTTTGGAATAGTTTGAAAAGAATAGGAATTAATTCCTCTTTAAATGTGTGGTAGAATTCTCCTGTGAATCCAACTGGTCTTGGATATTTGTTGGCAGTTTTTTGATTACTGATTCAATTTTGTTAGTAGTATTTAGTCTGTTCAGATTTTCTTTCTAATGCAGTTTTGGAAGATAGTACGTTTCTAGGAATTTATCCATTTTTTCTAAGTTTTCCAATTTGTTGGCATATAATTTTTCATTGTAGTATCATAATCATTTGTATTTCTGTCATTTTGGTTGTTACCTCTTTCATTTCTGATTTTATTTGAGTCACCCCACCACCGCCCTTCTTTTTTCTTGATGAGTCTGCTTAAAATTTGTCAATTTTGTTGATATTTATTTATTTTTATTATATTTATTATTTATTTTTGAGAGAGACAGAGAGAGAGGGAGACACAGAATCTGAAGCAGGATCCAGAATCTGAGCACTCAACACAGAGCCCAATGCAGGGCTCGAACTCACAAACCACAAGATCATGACCTGAGCCGAAGTCAGACGCTTAATCAACTGAGTCACCCAGGTGCCTCTGTTGATATTTTTAAAGAACTAGATATTGGTTTCACTCCTATTTTCTATTGTTTTCATAGTCTTTATTTCATTTATTCTTGCTCAGATCTTATTTTGCTTCCTTCAACTACTAACTTTGGGGTTTAATTTTTTTCTCATTCCTTTATGAGATTAGATTGTTTATTTGAGGTTTTTTTTTTTTTTCTTGAGGTAGTAATTTTCCTCTGAGGACTGCTTTTGCTGAGTTCCAAAGATTTTGACTTTATGTTTTCATTTTGCTCCATGTATTTTTGAAAATTTCCTCTTTGATTTCTTTATTGACCTTTTAGTTGTTTAGTAGCATGTTGTTTAACCTCTTTGTATTCAAGTTTTTTCTTGTAATTAATTTATAGTTTTATACCCTTGTAGTGGAAAAGAAGTTTGATAGGATTTCAGTCTTCTTAAATTTAATGAGACTTGTGGGGCACCTGGGTGGCTCAGTCGGTTAAGCGGCCGACTTCGGCTCAGGTCATGATCTCACAGTATATGAGTTCAAGCCCCACGTCGGGCTCTGTGCTGCCAGCTCAGAGCCTGGAGCCTGTTTCAGATTCTGTGTCTCCCTCTCTCTGACCCTCCCCTGTTCATGCTCTGTCTCTCCCTGTCTCAAAAATAAATAAAATGTTAAAAAAAAAAATTTAATGAGACTTGTTTTGCAGGCTAACATGTGATCTATCCTAGATAATATTCCATGTGCACTGGAAAAAAATGTGTATTCTGTTTGTGGATGGAATGTACTGTATATATCTGTTAAGTCCTTCTTGTTTAATGTTTTATTTCAAAGACACTGGTCCCTTATTAATCTTCTGCCTGATCTATCCATGATATAAATGGAGTGCTTAAGTTCCATGCTATTATAATTTATTTCCCTATATATGTTAATATTTGCTTTATATATTTAGGTGCTCTAATGTTGGATACACACACACACACACACACACACACACACTCTCTCTTATTGAGTCAACCCTTTATTATTATGTAAGGCTTTCCTTTGTCTCTCATTAGTCACAATAGACTTAAAAACAAAGGCTCAGATATAATATAAATATAGCAATTTGAGGTTTATCCTGGTTTTTGTTGGCATGGAACATCTCTTTCCATTCCTTCACTTTCAGTCTTTATGTGTCCTTATATGTAAAGTGAATCTCTTGCAGGCAGCATATAGATGTGTCTTGTTTTTCCATCCGTTCTGTTGCCCTATCTCCTTTGATTGGAACAATTAGACCAAGTAAGAGTAAGTATTGATAGGTATGTCCTTACTGCCATTTTGTTAATTGATTTCTGGCTGTTTTGTAGTTCTCTGTTCCTTTCTTCTTCTTTTGCTTTATTTCCTTGTGGCTGATAACTTTCTATAATGCTATGTTTAGCTTTCTTCTTATTTTTTGTGTATCTGTTATACATTTTTGGTTTGTGGATACCATGATATATAACATTCTAAGCATATAGCAGTCTATATTAAGTCAATGATCATTTAAGTTTGAACACATTCTAAAAGCTCTTCATGTTTACTCTTTCCATGTTTTATGTATATGTTATATTTTCATCTCTTTATTTTGTGAAACAAATTTTGAAGATATTTAGTTGAGATTTGTCTTTCATTGGTAACATATGCCTGTTTCATTTTGCTTGACTTTGTGTTGACTTTGATGAATCAGAACAACTACTTCTCCTACACTTGAAGGAATGGTATTGTGTATGGTTGTTCCCTGTATAGATTGTGTGCCTGGTGACTTTGGCTGGCTGCCTGGATCTGTGTCTTTCATGGGCTGAGGGTCCCAGGGTGCTCTGTACTGGGCCCACCATGATTGGTTGGCCTGATCTAAAGCGGGTGTAGGCTGGGTGGTCCTGGGCTCTCCACAGAGTGGGTGCCCTGGCAGGACAGATGATGCTGAAATGGAGGCAAGCTGGGAGTAGGGATCCTAGGGTTCTCCACACAGAGAGTTCTCTGGCAGGAAAGTTGAAGCAAAGGCAGGCATGGGCCAGGGGTGCCTTAGCAACCCACTGGAACCAGTGTTCTATGGTGTTTTGCAGTATTCTTTAGCAAGATGACTCCACTGTAGTGAGCAATGACCCAGGGTGTCCCAGTGTATGCCACACCAGGGGCATCTTGCTAGAATGGCTGGGGCTGGTGTGGTCTATGGCCCCAGAACTGATAAAGTAGGTCAGCCAGGGTGCCTGAACCCTGTTCCTGTTTATTCTATCAAGGTGGAGGGGGAATGTAAACCTTGACATTAGCCCCTCCAACCCAGAGATACAGCAGTTCCCCCATTATTTAGTGGAATTGTAGGTCTGTATTGTTTATGTCCTAACTGCTCTTTTAACCTATGAGGTTTCTTTCCCTATGTCATAGGGTGTTTGTGGCTAGAGGCCCAGTGTTCACTGAAGTGGCTGAGTGGCTATTGCACTGCAGTCTGCTCCCATCTATGCTATTAAGGTGAAAGGGGGAAAGCGTACAGTGGTGCTTGCCAGCCCCTCCAACCCAGAGAGTTCCAGCAGCTCCCCTGAAATTTGTCAGGGTTTTAGGATTGGTTTCTTTATATTCTAGGTGCCCTTTAAAGCCACAGATTTTTTTTTTCTGGGCCTAGATCAGGTGAATCTACTCAGCTTCTCTGTAGTATGCCTCTCTACTATAGTTTACTGTGAGGGGGTGGGGGGGTTCTCTTACTTACTATGTTTTTGTGTGTGTTGCCATTATCTATGTGGTGTGTGTGTGTAGACACTGCTCAGTCAGCCCTCAGTTCATCAGGAGGAATTTATTCTATAGATTTGCTATGTCCATGGAAGGCTTTATTGCAGGGTCTTCCTACATTGCTGTCTTGGACCAGAACTCACTAGCAACTTTTTAATAAGGTTCTGAAATTTGATCCCTTTAGAGGGTTGTTATAACATCATTTTTTTGCTCATTCCTAGCTAATTTGGAGTCTTTGAGTAGGAAACAGGTGGCTAACACGAAAAGTCACCATTAAAATTTTCCAATGTCTAATTTGGAATTCTGCAAACACTATTTTGCTTCTCTAGGGGCCAAACAGGCACTCAGTTCACTTCTATTAACTTTTCATGTTTTTTAATCTTCATTAAAATGGAGCTAAAAATAACTACAGAAAACATGCTTAGAAGGAACTCTTATAAATCCTATTGTGTACAAAAGTGCTAGAAACAAAGGTGGAATAAAAGAACTTTATTCCTTTCTTTAAATATAGTGTTTAGAATTTCTCCATTACTATTATTTTATATGTTAGTATCCTTAAAGATGTACACACATATCTGGAACTTTACACTAAGCATATATATGATCATATTGAACATACATTTTAATGCCTCCTCCTACCTGTTCTGTTTGACTTTGATTTCTCCTTTCTACTTCCTCCACTCTCCTTTAACAAGTCTCCCCCATCCCTATAATCTACATTAACTTCTAAACTTTTCCACATTTTCTCTATGTTTATGGATGCAGTGATTTTTATTGTCCTTTCTTTTAAAAGATGAGATCACATTGCATACAACTTCGCACATGTTGCTTTGCTTACCAGTAACTCATGGACAATCCTCCAAACACACAATTGTATGAGATCTATATATTTAATGGCTACGTTATATAATACTGTGTCTGATAATTATTTAACCACTTGTGGGTATTCATTTTATTTCTCATTTTTTTGTCAAGATGAACAATGCCTCAGTAAACATCTTTGTACATATAGATGTGCTTTTACACTGGTTGATTAAAATAAGGTAGAGTGCTAGGAATGGGATTGCTGAATCAAAATCTAGATGGAGTCTAAATAGAATAGATATTGCTAAATGGCTTTTTAAAAGGGTTTTACAGGGTACCTGGGTGGCTCAGTCAGTTAATCATCTGACTTCAGCTCAGGTCATGATCTCGCAGTTCCTGAGTTTCACCCCATGACAGACTGTGCTGACAGCTCAGAGACTGAAGCCTGCTTCAGATTCTGTCTCTCTCTCTGTCTCTCTCTCTCTCTCTCACTTAAAAATAAACATTAAAAACAATTTTTTTAGAGTATCACAACACAATTTCCTCAGCAATTAAAGATGATATCTTTCTTCCAACTCTCTACTAGCAGCTTTATTACATTTAAATTTTTATCAGTCTGATGGATGTAAAGTGACAGTTTGCTATCAATTTATTCTGTATATTCCTAACTATCATTTTTCACACACAGACACACACACAACTTGGCCATTTTGATTAGCTGTTCTGGATGGTTTGCCTATTTTTTTCTTCATATTATTTGGAGACTTCATGTATCAATTTGCAATAAGCATAATGTATAATATACATATTAACTCTCTGGTTCTACAGATATTAAAATATTTTTCCAAGTATATTGTTTTTATTTATTTTTTACTTTCATAATATAATTTGTTGTCAAGTTATCTAACATACAGTGTACAGAGTGCTCTTGATTTTGGGGGTAGTTTCCTGTGATTCACTGCTTATATACAACACCCAGTGCTCATCCCAACAAGTGCCATCCTCAATGCCCATCACCCATTTTCCCCTCTCCCCCACCCCCCCCATCAACCTTCAGTTTGTTCTTTGTATTTAAGAGTCTCTTATGGTTTGCCTCCCTCTCTGTTTGAAACTAATTTTCCCCTTCCCTTCCCCCATGGTCTTCTGTTAACTTTATCACATATGAGTGAAAACATATGATACCTGTCTTTCTCTGACTGACTTATTTCACTTAGCATAATACCTTCCAGTTCCCTCCACATTGCTGCAAATGGCAGGATTTCATTCTTTCTCTTTGCTAAGTAGTATTCCATTGTATATATAAATCACATCTTCTTTATCCATTCATCAGTTGATGGACATTTAGGCTCTTTCCATAATTGGGCTATTGTTGAAAGCATTGCCATAAACACTGGGGTACATGTGCCCCAATGCAGCACTCCTGTACCCTTTGAATAAATTCCTAGTAATTCTATTGCTGGGTTGTAGGATAGTTCTATTTTTAATTTTTTGAGGAACCTCCACAGTGTTTTCCAGAGTGGATGCACCAGCATGCATTCCCACAGCAGTGCAAGGGGGTTCCCATTTCTCTACATGCTCACCAACATCTGTTGTTTCTGAGTTAATTTTAGCCACTCTGACTGGTGTGAGGTGCTATCTCGGTGGTTTTGATTTATATTCCCCTGATGATGAGTGATGTTGAACATCTTTTCATGTGTCTGTTGGCCATCTGGATGTCTCTTTAGAAAAGTGTCTATTCATGTCTTGAGCCCATTTCTTCACTGGATTATTTGTTTTTTGGCTGTTGAGTTTGGTAAGTTCTTTATAGATTTTGGATACTAACCCTGTATCTGATATGCCATTTGCAAATATCTTTTCCCATTCCATCAGTTGCCTTTTAGTTTTGTTGATTGTTTCCTTTGCTGTAAAGAAGCTTTTATTTTAATGAGATACCAATAGTTCAATTTGTTTTTATTTCCCTTGTTTTGGAGAGGTGTCAAGCACTAAATTGCTGTGGCTGAGGTCAAAGAGGTTGTCACCTGTTTTCTTCTCTATGGTTTTGATGGTTTCCTGTCTCACATTTAGGTCTTTCACCCATTTTGAGTTTATTTTTGTGCATGGTGTAAGAAAGTGGTCAAGTTTCATTCTTCTGCATGTTGCAGTCCTATTATCCCAGCACTATTTTCTAAAGAGACTGTCTTTTTCCATTGGATACTCTTTCCTTCTTTGTCAAATATTAGTTGGCCATACATCTGTGGGTCCAATTCTGGTTTCTCTATTCTATTCCATTGGTCTATGTGTCTATTTTTGTGCCAATACTATACTATCTAAAGTCTGGGTTTGTGATACCTCCTGCTTTGGTTTTCTTTTTCAAAATTACTTTGGCTATTTGGGGTCTTTTATAGTTCCATACAAATTTTAGGATTATTTGTTCTAGCTTTGAGAAGAATGTCAGTACAATTTTGATTGGGATTGCACTGAATGTGTAGATTGCTTTGGGTAGTATGGACATTTTAACAATATTTGCTCTTCCAATTTATGAGCATGGAATTTTTTTTCCACTTCTTTGTGTCGTCTTCGTCTTTTACATCTTTGGTTAGGTTTATTCCTAGGTATTTTATGGTTCTTGGTGCAATTGTAAATGGAATCAATTTCTTGATTTCTCTTTCTGTTGCTTCATCATTGGTGTATAGGAATGCAACTGGTTTCTCGCATTGATTTTGTACTCTAAGACTTTGCTTAATTCATGTATCAGTTCTAGGGATCTTTTGGTGGAGTCTTTGGGTGTTCCATGTACAGTATCATGTCATCTGCAAAAAGTGAAAGTTTAATTATTTACTAATTTGGATGCCTTTTTTTTCATTTTTGTTGTTGTCTGTCTGATTGCTGAAGCTAGGGTTTCCAACACTATGTTAAATAACAGTGGTGAGAGTGGACATACATCCCTGTTGTGTTCCTGATCTCAGTAGGGAAAGCTCCAGTTTTTCCTCATTGAAGATACTAGCTGAGGGCTTTTCATATATGGCTTTTATGATGTTAAGGTATATTCCTTCTGAATATATCCTGACTTTCTTGAGCGCTTTTATCAAGAAAGGATGCTACATTTTGTCAAACATTTTTTTCTGAATTTATTGAGAGGACCATGTGGTTTTCATTCTCTTTTTATTATTGTTAATGGGATGTATCAGATTGGTTGATTTGTGGATATTGAACCAGCTCTGCATCCTGGGAATAAATCCCACTTGATCCTGGTAAATAATTCTCTCAATGTATTGTTGGATCCAATTTGCTAGTATCCTGTTCAGAATTTTTGCATCCATGTTCATCAGGGAAATTTGTAGTTCTCCGTTTTTAGTGGGGTCTTTGTCTTGTTTTAGAATCAAGGTAATGCTGGCCTCATAGAATAAAATACAAAATATTCTAAGAGTTCTCGTTGACTGTTTTTCCTCTATCCATTCTCTATAATTCCAAATACATATTCAATATTATAAATACATATATACATATATAACTATATATGCAGGTATATATATATATATACACACACACATATGTGTGCATATATATACAAACATATATTTGTGTACGCTTATACACACGAATTTTCTAGAATTGAAGAAAGGTGTGGATCTTCTTACTGAAAGATAACCTAAAATAAGAGTAAGATACATAATAACCAATTTTATCTGGGTTTACTGCAGTAAAAATGCAGAACTCTAACATAACAAGAAAAATTTTAAAAACAGCCCCAAAGAAAAATCTGGTTACCTACAAAAGTCTTATTACTAACAAATAACTATTAGACTGTCACCAAATTCGCTATCAGCAACAATAGTTGTCCAAAAACAGTGGAAGAGTTTTAAAGTGCTGAAAAAAATAGCCATCAATCTGGAATTCTATGCCTGGATAAAGTATCAACCAAGAACAATGGCAAAGATGTTTTCAGACAAAAATTCAGAACATTCACCATTCACCCAATTTCACCACAATTATAAATAAATGATTTTTTTTAGTAAAATGGAAAATGAAGCAAGAAGGGAGCTATGTACAAGAAGCAACAATGATCAAAGACATTTTAAAACATGTTAATTAAGCCTAAGTGAGCATCCACTGGAAGATGATGATTCTAGTGGTAGGGCATTAAAACAAGGTAGAACTAAAATATTATTCATCAATAGCCTCATAGATGGGAGACAAAGTTGAATTGAAAATTTCTAATGTCCTTGAGTTATTTAAGAGACTATAGATATTGGTTAATTTTAAACTTTCGGTAAATGTGCATGCTAAAGAATCTCAGAGTAGCTCCTAAAAATAAAAAATGGAATTGTATAACTTTATACAATTGTGGGGGGAAATATTATTAGCTAATAGTACACAGGAAAGGGAAAAATGTGAATAGAACTTTGCAAAGAAAAAAAAAAGATACAAGGTATCTTGTAAAACAAGAGAGACCCACCTAAATTAAAATAGAGGGGGAACAATGAAAGAACAAAAAAAAAAAAATGGAAAAGCTGTAGTAGGTGACTATTAACCAAAATATGCTAGTGAATTAATATTAAACAAAATAGTCTTTAAGGAAAAAAACAGATTCCAACATGGCCCCCTTACCATGATCCCTGCCTCCTAATGTCTACATCTTTGTGTATTCATTCCCTTCTATGTAGATGGGACCTGTGAGTTGCTTCTAATAAATAGAATAAGAGTTAAGGGATATTATACTCTTGATCATTACCATTATGTAAGATTCCAACATACTATTTAACTCATTCTAGAGACTCTCTCTGCCAGCTTGCTAAATTAAGAAGCTATGTAAATGTGGGGTGGAGGTGGGGGAAGAAGCCCTGTAGGAAGTCTTCATGGCAAGGAACTGTGATCAGCCTTTAAGAACTGCTGGCAGCCTCTAGCCAACAGCCAGAAAGAAATCAAGTTCTTCATACCTGTAACTACAAAGGAATGAATTCTTCTAACAACATGAGTGGGATTGGAAGCATATTTTTCCACAATCAAGCCTCCAGAAGATAATTTATCCTAGTTAACACCTTTACTACAGCCTCATGAGATCCTAAGTAGAGAACTCAACTAAGTCATGCCAAACTTCTCACCCACAGAAGCTGTGAGTCAAAAAAAAAAAAATGTGTGTTGTAAAAATTTGTTATGCAGCAATAGGAGTCTACTATAAGTCTGAATTAGGTCATTACTTCATGATAAAAGAAGCAATCTATTGAGAGATATAATAACCCTAAACTAATATGAACTTAAAAACTTATTTAAATATAGGGAGGAAAAACATGGCAGAGAAGTATGGAGATCCGAAGTTCCCTCCCAAAGCAGTGTTGAAGCTAAAGGACTTTGAACTCTGGGAGTCCAGGAGGCAGAGTCATTTCCAGGGACCCATAGGGACAACCTTATAGACAATAGGTGCATGATTGCAAACTGGCAGAGATAAAACGAATGGAGGGGATGGATCCCCTTCTGTGGGGAGACAAAGGGAAGAAAAAGAACGGCAGGGAAGGAGAGGACTATATCTAGACAAGAGAAAAACCATGGACCAGGATGGAGAAAGATTCAATCTCTAACTGAAGGGCTTTCTTTGGACTGGGGCCAGCGGCACCGATCACGCACCTGGGGAGGAGGGGAGCCAGCCCCAGTCTCGGTGGCTAGGTCAAGGGCTCAGTCCACAGTAGGAGAAAGTGATCCCCTCCCTGGAGTGCTGTGAGACAGGACACAGACTGCCTGCATCTGCCAGCCAGAGACCATATATCAGGCAGCGCTGAACGGCACTCCCACAGTACCAGACACACATAGTGGGAGTTTGAATCCCAGCCAAGCATTGGGACATGGGAATTGGCAGAGCAGGACAAACTGCCTCACTTGCACCTATGGCACAGTGAGGACTCCTCAAACAGAGTGGTAGGGGACACCTAGTCTGTGGAGGAGAGACTGGGGTGTCCTACCATTTTTCTCCCTATCACCAACAAGGGGGGACTTTGGTGAATGGACAATGAGCCACAGTGGAGGGGGGACCCGCGTACACCAAACCAAAACCCTCTGTGCCTGCTAAGTGTGTACCTACTGAAATGGGATTGATGCTGACGAACCAGACAGCCCCTGCTCCAGACCAGCACTGTTGCATTGCCTTGTTTAATTCTTGGACAATTCTTATTATATATATTCTTCCTTCCCTTATCCTTCTTATCTCTTCCCTCCTCCAGTCTAGTTACTCTGATTGTTGGTTTGTTTAAGCAGACATATTCAATCCATTCTCTTGATACGTGTTTCATACCTCCTCCTTTAGTCTCCTTTCTCTCTCCCTGGATTAAGCCATATAGTTTCTCTGGACAACTTTCTTTTCTTTTTCCCCACCTCCTTCTTTATTTTCCTTTCCTCTCTCTGGATTAAGCTGTATAGTTTCTCTGGTCAATTTTTATTTTTTTCTTTTTCCCCCCACCCCTGAATTTTCTCTCTTTGTATGGGATAAGGCCTCTTCCATCAGCACCACCTCCACTCTGTTGTTGACTTGTAGCTGGTGTTTCTGTTTTTTTTGTTTGTTTGTTTTGGAGCTTTTGTTTGTGTGTTTGTGTATTTTTGTTTTCTGTTTGTTTTCTTTTCCAAGGCTACTTCAATGAACAAATCAAAGCACACCTGGTGGAGGGTTCAAACATCTCTATAAGTAGGGAGATAAAGTAACCAAAGTCACAACAACAGAGAGCAAGTAACTCCAAAAAACACCTGCTGAAAGCCAGACCCTGGACATCATATGACCCCTCTTGAATATAATAGTACTTACAGGTGCAGGGCACATAACAAGCTTTTAAAGAGACATAAGGGACAGAAAACTAGCCAAAATGATGAAACAGAATTCTTCTCAAATCCCAGGAAGAAATGACACCTAAAAAATTCCTCAAAACATATATAAACAATATAACTGAACAAGAATTTAAGATAATAACCATAAGATTAATCGCTGGACTTGAAAAAAAAAGCATAGAAAACTGCAGAGAATCTATTGCTGCAGAGATCTAGGAACTAAAAAATAGTCATGATGAATTAAAAAATGCTGTAAATGAGGTGCAAAATAAACTAGAGGTGGTCACAGCAAGAATTCAAGAGGCAAATGGGAGTATAGGTGAAACAGAAGATAAAATTATGGAGAAAGATGAAGCTGAGAAAAAGATAAAAAATTCTGAATCATGAGGGGAGAATTAGAGAAATAAGTGATTCAATGAAACAGAACAATATCTGCATCATAGGTGTTCCAGAGAAGGAGAGAGAGAAAGGGGCTGAAGGTGAGCTTGAACAAATCATAGCTGAGAACTTCCACAATCTGGGGAAGGAAACACATTGAAATCCAAGAGGCAAAGAGAACTCCCTTCAGATGTAACTTGAATCGATCTTATGCATGACATATCATAGTGAAACTAGCAAAATACAAGTTCATAAAGAGAGAATTCTGAAAACAACTAGGGATAAACAGGCCTTAACCTACCAGGGTAGACATAAAACAGTAGTAGCAGACCTATCCACTGAAACTTGGCAGGCCAGAAAAGGAGTGGCAGGAAATTTTCAATGTGATGAATAGGAAAAATATGCAGCCAAGAATCCTTTATCTGGAAAGCCTGTCACTCAGAATAGGAGAGAGAAAAGTTTTCACAAACAAAAACTGAAGGAATTCATCACCACTAAACCAGCCATACAATAGATCCTAAGGGAGACTCTGTGAGTGTTTCAAGGACCATAAAGGACAAGAGATATCAGTACAAGCATGAAACCTACAGATATCACAATGACTCTAAACCCATATCTTTCAATAATAACACTGGATGTAAATGGACTAGATCTTCCAATCAAAAGACAGGGTATCAGATTGGATTAAAAAAAACCCATCTATTTGCTGTCTACAAGAGACCCATTATAGACCTGAGGACACCTTCATATTGATTGTGAGAGGATGGAGAACCATCTGTCATGCTACTGGAAGTCAAAAGAAAGCTGGAGTAGCCATACTTCCATCAGACAAACTAGATTTTAAAGTCTGCAACAAGAAATGAAGAAGGGCATTTTATAATAATTACAGGGTCTATCAATCAAGAAGAGCTAACAATTATAAATGTTTATGCACCAGATTCAGAAGCACCCAAATATGTAAAACAATCACAAACAGAAGCAATCTTATTGGTAAGAATATGATAATTGCGGGGGACTTTAATACTCTACTTACAACAATGGACAGATCATCTAGACACAAAAACACTAAAGAAGCAATGGTCCTGAATGATACTCTGGACCAGATGGACTTGACCAATATATTTAGAACTTTTCATCCTAAAGCAGAATATACATTCTTCTCATGTCCACATGGAACATTCTCCAAGATATATTACATAATGATTTACAAAACAGCCCTCAATAAATACAAAACAATTAAGATCATACCATGCACACTTTCAGGTCACAATGCTATGAAACTTGAAATCAACCACAGAAAAAAGTTTGGAAAACCTCCAAATGCATGGAAGTTTAAGAACATTCTACAAAGGAATGAATGGGCCAACTAGGCAGTTAAAGAAATTTTAAAAATGTATGGAAATAAATTAAAATGAAAATACAGCAATCCAAACGCTTTGGGATATAACAAAGGTTGTCCTAAGAGGAAAATGCATTGCGTCCAAACATATCTCAAGAAACAAGAAAAATCCCAAATACAAAATCTAACAGCACACCTAAAAGAACTAGAAGCAGAATATCAAAGAAACCCCAAACCCAAAAACTGAGAGCTTTTCCCGACATTGGGAACACGACAGGGATGTCCACTCTCACCACTGTTATTTAACATAGTGATGGAAGTCTTAGCATTAGCAAACAGACAACAAAATGAAATAAAAGTCATCCAAATTGGCAAAGAAGTCAAACTTTTACTTTTTGCAGATGACATGATACTCTACATAGAGCACCCAAAAGTCTCCACCAAAAGATTCCTAGAACTGATACATGAATTCATCAGAGTCTCAGGGTACAAAATCAATGTGAGAAATCGGTTGCATTCCTGTACACCAATAATGAAGCAACAGAAAGAGAAATCAAGAAATCGATCTCATTTACAATTGCACCGAGAACCATAAAATACCTAGGAATAAACCTAACCAAAGATGTAAAGGACCTGTATGCTGAAAACTATAGAAAACTTACGAAGGAAATTGAAGAAGACACAAAGAAATGGAAAAATATTCCATGCTTATGGACTGGAAGAGCAAATATTAAAATGTCAATACTACCCAAGGCAATTACACATTCAATGCAATCCCAATCAAAATTGCACCGACATTCTTCTCAAAGCTAGAATAAAGAATCCTAAAACATGTATGGAACCACAAAAGACCCCAATTAGCCAAAGTAATGTTGAAGAAAACCAAAATAGGAGGCATCACAATCCCAGATGTTAGTCTCTATTACAAAGCTGCAATCATCAAGACACTATGGTATTGGCACAAAAATAGACACATAGACCAATGGAATAGAATAGAGAACCCAAATTGGACTCACAAATGTATGGTCAACTAATCTTTGACAAAGCAGGAAAGAGTATCCGATGGAAAAAGTCTCTTTAGAAAATGGTGCTGGGAGAACAGGACAGCAACATGCAGAAGAATGAAACTAGATCACTTTCTTACACCATACACAAAAATAAACTCAAAATGGATGAAAGACCTGAATGTGAGACAGGAAACCATCAAAACCCTAATGGAGAAAGCAGACAACAACCTCTTTGACCTCAGTCACAGCAATTTCTTACTCGACACATCTCCAAAGGCAAGGAAATTAAAAACAAAAATGAACTATTGGGACCTCACAAAGATACAAAGCTTCTCTGCACTGCAAAGGAAACAATCAACAAAACTAAAAGGCAACTGATGGAATGGGAAAAGATATTTGCAAATGACATATAGGACAAAGGGCTAGTATCTAAAATATAAAGAACTTACAAAATTCAACACCTGAAAAACAAGTAATCCAGTGAAGAAATGGGCAGAAGACATGAATAGACACTTTTCCAAAGAAGACATCCAGATGGCCAACAGACAACATGAAAAGATGCTCAATGTCACTCATCTTCAGGGAAACACAAATCAAAGCCACACTGAGATAGCACCTCACAGCAGTCAGAGTGGCTAAAATGAACAAATCAGGAAACTACAGATGCTGGCGAGGATGTGGAGAAACAGGAACTGTCTTGCACTGTTGGTGGGAATGCAAACTGGTGCAGCTGCTCTGGAAAATAGTGCAGAGGTTTCTCAAAAATCTAAAAATAGAGCTACCCTATGACCCAGCAATAGCACCACTGGGAATTTACCAAAGGGATACAGGAGTGCTGATGCATAGGGGCATGTGTACCCCAATGTTTATATCAGCACTATCAACAGGAGCCAAATTATGGAAAGAGCCTAAATGTCCATCAACTGATGAATGGATAAAGAAGATGTGCTTTATATATACAATGGAATATTCCTTGGCAATGAGAAAGAATGAAATCATTCCATTTGCGGCAATGTGGATGGAACTGGAAGGTGTGATGCTGTGTGAAATAAGTCAGAGAAGGATAGATATCATATATTTCATTCATATGTGGATCTTGAGAAACTGAAGAGAAGACCATGGGGGGAAGGGAAAGAAAAAAAATAGTTACAAATGGAGGGAGGCAAACTGCAAGAGACTCTTAAATACAGAGAACAAACTGAGGCTGGATGGTGGGGTGGTGGAGAGGGGAAAGTGGATGACGTGCATTGAGGAGGGAACTTGTTGGGATGAACACTGGCTATTGTATGTAAGCCAATTTGACAATAAATTCATTTAAAAATTTATTTAAATATATAACATAAAGGTTGACAGAGAATTAGAGTTGGCCCCTTGAAGTCTGTGCTCAATTAAAAGGTTGTCCTTCAAGTCACAGATTATGAAGATAGGCTATTTAGTTTATTTCATAGAAGGACTAAGTATTTCTGTGTTATGCCTCTAGGCTATGCCCTGTGGCATAGCTAGTTAACACTTTCTCCATGTTAAAGTCCTTTGGCACCTACATATGTAACTCACACCAGACACTGGAACCAGGTGATCAAGGAGCATCCCCTAGATAGCAGCCACAAAGACCAGAGCATTAGGCATGTATACAAGCTTCTTTCTAGGACATACCAGCAACCTGGAGTAAGGCAGAGAGCACAAAGGTGGCACATGCTAGATCCTCCTTGATCTTTGAAAAATGTTTCACCAAGTCTCTAGATGTGTGTTAATTTAGAAGCCTGTCCCTCAGGATGAATCTTTACGGTCATTAAATAAACCTCTTCTACAGAAAGACTTGGGGTGTTTCAGTTAGCTGTCTCTCCATTGTGGCCTGAGGGCATAGCCATGGTAAGTCCACATGAGTCCTTTAAGGACTGTTTTTCAGTTGATTATAACCTTGTGGGTCTTGTGGGTACAAGCTCCATTGGCTTTACAACTAGGATGTTTGGAGACCTCTTACATATAGTTCTTAAAAGTTGAGGCGCCAGATATAGGGTGCAAAATCCTTTGCTCTTTGGGAGAAGCTGGGAATTGTGAGTTGCCTCCTGATTGTGGGATACCATGCTGAAATTTGCAGGCATTGTTGCTGCAGCATAATTTAGCAGAGTTGACTAATACAATCAGTTCTGAAATCAGTTTAGCTTATGTAGTAATTAGAAGATATACATATCTTATGAATTACTGATTTTGCTTGTAATTATAGACCCTAGAAAAATTCTCATTCATGGGCACAAAGAGATACATACAAGGTTGTTATTAAAGTATTATTTGTAAGAGCTAAAAATTATAAAAAATCTAAATATTATCAATAAAGGGATGGATACATCCATTATAGTATATTTATGCAATGTGATACTATATGAAAGTTTAATGAATTGAGTTTAATAAAATTAATGCAAATCTCAAAAACATAGTGTATGAAAAAAACATATTGCTAAAGTATGATACCCTTTAAAGTTTTAAACACAATAAACAGTTCTGAATATTATATATATATATTGCTGTATCTTTACTCCAATGAATAACAAAGATACATCAACTTCAGGATAGTCACTACCCTTGGAGAGAGATGGAGAACAGGAAAAGAAGATTTAAAGAAAACTTCAACTATGTCATTTTTTTCTTTCAAAAATCTGATATTCCAGTTATCAAAATATTAAAATTTGTTTAAAACTAGATCTCAGGTATTATTGTTTTCTGAACATCTGTATATCTCATTAGAAAAGTCTTGGGTAAATTTGATGCCCATTTCATACTATTTTGAAATCTTCCTTCCCAAAATAATTCTTTAGCTGTCATATTGTTGTTCTGCCTTTACTATACTATTAACATTAAATATTAAGTCTATTTGTTATATTGGCCAGTGAGGCAACATGGGTAATGAAAATATTATGTGCTCCAAACTCAAGGCAGCATGATCTGCACTGTTGGTTCTGACAGTGTAAATACCTAAGCTTTCTGTGCTTTGGTTACTATTCTCCAATGTTACAATTAGGATAAGGGAAAAAATTCACTACATCAAAAGCAGTTAATAAATAAAAATATGTAATAATATCTAAAATATATTATGAATGCTTCTCTACCTAACATTTATTTCCCATTCTGTAGATTAGAAAATCAAGAATCAAAGAATTTAGCCATCTGATCTCAGTAACTTAATATAATACTGTTGTATGACTTCTTAGAAAATCCTAGATGGCCCTAAAACAGTATAGATATTAATAGTCCCCCCCCCCAATTCTCTATTACAAAAATAACCTGACTTATGCACATTTATCTTAATATTTAGGAACTCAGAAGACATTGATCCAAAGATGTATTCAGCATAAATGACACATTATTTGCTGTTTCTTGAGTGTCTCCTAAGCCAAGTTACAGGGCCCTATACATGTTACAGTTTCAATAAATATAATGAATATTTACACATTGATACAGTACAAAGAGTGAAATTAATATCTGTCAACAATATGTAATTGAGAAGAAAGCATACAAGATCAGATTTCAAAGGACTAAACCAAATAAACCTCAGGATTATTATTTCTCTTCGTTTGGTTTAAAATTTTATCATAGCACATAGCAATGAAAGAAGTCCACAAAATTGTTGTCACTCCAACAAAAAAAAAAAACCTAAGATGTTTGCTTCAACTTATTTGAACTATTTTATATCCCACTTTTACTATTGGTCATCACATTAAGTCTGTCTAACTCTTATATTTTTCTTCATGGAATGCTGACATGTTTTAAATTATTAATTTACTTTTAATAAAAAGTTGTTTGGAAGCTGTGAAAAAAAATTTTATACCTTCCAAGGCTTTGAAGATTATCTTGTGTTAACAAGGCAGCAAGTCTTTCAAATAACTTGTTCTCTTCAAGTGATAAAGAAATTACCCTAATCACTAAACAAATTAGCCTTCAAGCCCTATAGTCCTTAGTAAAATTTAAAATCACTGAAAAACTGATAGTGATTTCTTTATATCTTTCCAGTCCAGGCTAAAGTCCTATGTGAATAATTGTGAAAACAGGCTCACTTTATTTTGTTTAGAGAATAAAAAGTAAGTATGCTTTCATGTATCTGAATTTTATTAGAATTTTCAAATAAAAGGAAGTTTCAAATAGAAATTTTCAAAAGGAAATTCACCACTTCTTTGAATATTCAATCAGTTACATAGCATTTTTGATACATAGTCACTTGAAGATTTCATTTAGGTTGTTAAAAAATAAAATTCAACTAAGTAAATGTAAAGATCTAATTGACTTTATTCAATGATTCATGAATCTGGCAGCATCTCACCTAGCAAACAGAAGAGAGCTACAAAGAGCTCTACAAAATGGAATGATTTTATAGACAGAAGGAGGGTGGGACAAGGAAGTTAAGAGTGACTTTAGGCAAGCTCACCTGCCATGAGAAGGCAAGGGGTGGGTTCAGAAAGATGACATTATTAGTGCTGATGAGGAAATTCCAAATTGATTGGATTAAAGTTCCATCTGGAACAGGCTGAAACCACAATTAGCTAAGGTACTAAGTCTTGATGGGGTTTATCATAAGTGACTCCATTTTGGCTGTTTCTTTTTAACAAGGTAAATACACCTCAGGCAAACCAGTCCAAACTAAGAAGATTTCTGCATTTTATGAGTTCAGTTTTTTCCCCCACAGTGAATAATTCACCAACATTATTGTTAATACCAGCAGAAAACCTGAACATGATGATATATAATCTATAATATTTCAGAAACTTAGGAAATAAAAACATGTTATTTTCTGCTTTTCTAAGTAAGGAACTCTTCAGTCTAACTTGGACCCAACAAGAAACTAATAATGGACTACATTAATTTTATCAAAGGCCTAATTTCAGTTGCTAATAGTCACTAATAAAAGGAACAAGCTAGTACCTCCTAACAAACCCTCATACCGTCCAGCCTAGAATTTATATATAAATAGATGCAAATAAGTTGAGAAACAAAGAATTTGTAAAATGATAAAAATAAAAATAAAAAAACTTAAAAGCCTGATTAAAATCATGCCAAAGGGGAGGCAGTCTGGGTAGTTCAATTGATTAAGCCTCCCACTCTTGATTTCATTTTTTTCTTTATTTTTCTTTATTTTTTATTTTTTTTCAATATATGAAATTTATTGTCAAATTGGTTTCCATACAACACCCAGTGCTCATCCCAAAAGGTGCCCTCCTCAATACCCATCACCCACCCTCCCCTCCCTCCCACCCCCCATCAACCCTCAGTTTGTTCTCAGTTTTTAAGAGTCTCTTATGCTTTGGTTCTCTCCCACTCTAACCTCTTTTTTTTTTTTCCTTCCCCTCCCCCATGGGTTTCTGTTAAGGTTCTCAGGATCCACATAAGAGTGAAAACATATGGTATCTTTCTCTGTATGGCTTATTTCACTTAGCATCACACTCTCCAGTTCCACCCACGTTGCTACAAAGGGCCATATTTCATTCTTTCTCATTGCCATGTAGTACTCCATTGTGTATATAAACCACAATTTCTTTATCCATTCATCAGTTGATGGACATTTAGGCTCTTTCCGCAATTTGGCTATTGTTGAGAGTGCTGCTATAAACATTGGGGTACAAGTGCCCCTATGCATCAGTCCTCCTGTATCCCTTGGGTAAATTCCTAGCAGTGCTATTGCTGGGTCATAGGGTAGGTCTATTTTTAATTTTTTGAGGAACTGACACACCCAGAGTCTAAGGGACCCCCAAAAACGAACCACCAGAGTCCAGAGTCAAAGCTAAGCAGCAAGGGTCATTTATTGCAGGTTCGAACCTGGACCTCCACGCACTCGTTGCCGGTGACGACGAGAGGTCCTGAGAGAAGTTTTTACACCCCTTTTATAGACAAGTACAAACAAGTCATGGGGAAATCAGGAATACACGGATGTGCCAAGCAACAATGATTGATCAGAAATACACGGATGTGCCAAGTCACAATGGTTGATCAAGAATATACGGTTGTGCCAGGCAACTATGATTGATCAGAAATACACAGATGTGCCAAGTAACAATGGTTGATCAGAAATACACAGTTGTGCCAGGCAACTATGATTGATCAGAAATACACGGATGTGCCAAGTAACAATGGTTGATCAGAAATACACGGTTGTGCCAGGCAACTATGATTGATCAAGAATTCATGGGCGTGCCAAGCAATTGTACAGAAGCGGAACAAGCTGGTTAAGCTTGGTTAAGTTTCAGTTTTCCCGTAACTTAAGCTTTTAAGTTTTAATTTTCTCAGGCCTCTCAGAACCTCCACACTTTTTTCCAGAGTGGCTGCACCAATTTGCATTCCCACCAACAGTGCAAGAGGGTTCCCGTTTCTCCACATCCTCGCCAGCATCTATAGTCTCCTGATTTGTTCATTTTGGACACTCTGGCGCGCCACTCTTGATTTCAACTCAGGTCATGACAGTGCAGAGCCTGCTTGGGATTCTCTCTCTACCCACCCTCCCCCCCCCCCCACACACACACACACTCATGCTCACACACACATGCATTCTGTTTCTCCTACTCTTTCTCAAAATAAACTTAAAAAAAAAAATCATGCCAAAGGGAATGTAAGTCTTTAGATCATAAGAGGGAGCTGAAAGATTTCTAATACCATTCTTTCTGTCCATGATAGCTATACTCTTGGAGTATAATCTAATGATAGCTATACTCTTAACTTAGAAATTACTTTTGTTTGAAGAACAAAGACTTTTCAGAAGCAAACTTAGGAAAGATAAGTAAATGGAAAAACTAATAGCTCAAGTACCCAAAAAATAACTCCATCAGACAATTTGAGAAAATTAAAGACTATTCCAGTTATTTCTCTAAATTCAGTAGTAATAGACAGTAGAGAATTACAGTCCAGGACTACCTATTCCAAATAGCTATATGATTTTTAATATCTCTGAGATTCTCCTTAGCTGTCTTTTGATATGAGTTATAAGCCCAAATCCTTTTAATAAGAAAATTGTAAATTAGTACACTCTGAATTTTGTTTTTGATCATTTTAATTAAACACATCAATGCTCTTTCCCTTTAACAGAAAAATAGGGAATGTATTTGGGAAACAAAAGTTTCATGGATATTATGAGACAATTATTTAAGCCTGTTTCAAATCTATGTGGAAATAGGCAAAGCATAAATTTGAATAAATCAATTTATATAAAGCCTATAAGAATGTCAAATATATTGATTTTCTGAAGAGTGTTTCCAAAGCAATATGTTAAAATACCATCTGAGGGACTTCTGGGGAAGGCGGCAAAGTACAAGGACCCTAAGTTCACCTTGCCCCATAGATACAACTAGACAACACTTGCATCAGTGTAAATAACCTGGAAAACAATGCAAACTTCGTAACCAGATGTAGAGAAGAGGTCACAGAGGGGAGCTAAACGGATCTACAGGACTGTCTGCAGGAGGGAGGGACACTATGGGCATGGAATGGGGAGAGAAACAAACCCTCACACTGAGAAGCCCACATGGGGAAAATAAATCCACATAACATTTGGCTTTGAAAACCAGAGGGGCTGAATTTCATGAGTTTTACAACCAGTGGGACTTAAAACCTGGAATTTTTGAAATCTGCAGGCTCAGTACTGGGATAGCCAAGAAAATAGAGGAAATGGAATCCCTGCCCTTAAAGAGACAGTACAATACACAGCCCACAGAGATAAAGCATAGAAGCAGCAGTTTGAAAAATGCCTGAGGCATACAGGAGGGATAGTAGTTTATTAATCTCAGAGTGTATCCAGGAGGGATGGATATCTTTGGGAGACTTCTCCAGGAACACAGGAACTGGCAGGCACCATTTCCCTCCTCCATTCACCAGCATAAATGCATGATCACTTGTGAGAACCAGCAATGAACCAACACACACTATCTAACATGTTAACACTGCACATCATTTCCTCCCAACTTTCTGCAGACATGCCCTGCCCAGCCAGGCTAGCCCTAGTCCTAGTGCTATAGGCCCCCTCCCCCAAGAAAACCAGCACAAACCTTGCTAACACCACACCTCCTGTCCTGCAAACTTTGCAGATCCAAGCCCTCCAACCGAGCTTGTCTTAGTCCTGGAAGAGTGGCAAAAGTTCTCCTTTTGCAGAGGACTAGCACACAAACCTTGCTAACACTGTACACCCCACCACCATACATCTGCTCCCTGTAATACGCTTTTGACCTGAGACCATCCAAACTGGTGCCACAAACCTAGCAGTGTGCAAGCAGACTCAACAGGGGCCAGTACAACTCCAAAGAGACTCCTGCTTTGGGGAGAGGGAAAGATAATCACACACACCAGTCATATCGTGGCCCCAGCAGTGGGTTGGAGGCAGACAGCTGGTCTGAATACAGGCCCTCAAAGGACAACAGAGGGAAAGGGACCTGCATTTTGGTGGTACTGCATCTCTGGAAAATGCCTGCTCTGACTCAACTGAAAACAAGGCAAACCCAGACTGGCCCAATACCAAACACTTCTCACAATAAGCCAGAGAGCCACTGCAGACAACTGGACTGAAGGAAAACACAGCCCAACCACAATAGCAGGGCACATACCACACACATAGGAAACACCCCTGAATCAAAAGGTTCCAGTGAACAGGGGACACTGCACTGCAGGGCACCACAAGATCTCTTCTTTACAAGGCCACTACAGGGCACCTGGTTGGCTCGGTTGAGCATCCAGCTCTTGATTTTGGCTCAGGTCATGATCCCACAGTTTGTGAGATTGAGCCCCACACAGATAGTGTAGAGCCTGCTTTGGATTCTCTCTCTCTCTAAGTAAATAAGTGTTTTTTTTTTTAATCCACTACTTTCAAGAGCAAGAGATGTAGCTGACTTTTGAAACACATAGAAACAGACACAGAGAGTTAGACAAAATGAAAAGACAACATAAAAAAACAGGACATCACAGCAAGACAGCTAAATGAAATAGACATAAGTAATATGCCTGATGGGGAATTTAATGATCATAAAAATAGTATACTTGAGAAAAAAGTAGAGGACATCAGTGAGATCCTTAAGGATATTTTTTTAGAATCAAAGTTGAAGAAAACAATAAATGAAATTGAAAATACACTAGATGGAATAAATAATACATAGAGAAAGCAGAAGAATGAATCAGTGACCTGGAAGACAGAATAATGGAAAGCAATTAAGCTGAGCAAGTGAGAGGGGGGAAATATGCAAAATAAGAATGGACTTAGGGAACTAAGTGACTCCATCAAGCATAACATTTGCAATACAAGGGTTCCAGAAGGAGAAGAGAGAGAAGGGGGATGGGGCATAATGTTTAATAACAGTGGAAAATTTCTTAAATCTGTAGAAGGAAATAATTCCAGCCCTAAGAGGCACAGAGAGGCCCCAACAAAACCCAAGGAGGTCACACCGAAACATAGCAATTAAAATGGCAAAAAGTAGTAATGGAGAATTTTTAAAGCAGCAACAGAAAATAAAAGTGACATACATAGGAAACCCCATAAGGCTATCAGGTAATTTTTTAGCAGAAACTTTATAAGCCAGAAAAGTATGATGTATTCAAAGGGCCGAAAGGAGAAAGAAGAAAAACAAAACAAAAACAAAAACAAAAAACACTGTAGCCAAGAACATTCTATTCAGCAAGCCTGTCATTAAGAATAGGAGATATGGGGCGCCTGGGTGGCGCAGTCGGTTAAGCGTCCGACTTCAGCCAGGTCACGATCTCGCTGTCCGTGAGTTCGAGCCCCGTGTCGGGCTCTGGGCTGATGGCTCAGAGCCTGGAGCCTGTTTCCGATTCTGTGTCTCCCTCTCTTTGCCCCTCCCCCGTTCATGCTCTGTCTCTCTCTGTCCCAAAAATAAATAAACGTTGAAAAAAAAAAAAAAAGAATAGGAGATATAAATAGCTTCACAAACAAACAAAAGTTTAAGGAATTCATGACCACTAAACCAGCCCTAAGAGAAATGTTAAAGGGGACTCTTTGGAAAGGAAAGGCCAGGGGTATTTGGGTGGCCTAGTCTGATGAGTGTCCAACTCTTGATTTCATCTTAGGTCATGATCCCAGGGTCGTGGGATCAAGCCCAACATCAGGCTCCATGTTTAATATGGAGTCTGCTTAACAGTCTCTCTCTCTTCCCCCTCGTCTGTCCCACTCCCTTGCTTGCTTTCTCTAAAATACAAAAAAAAGAAAGGTAATATCATAATTAAGAGAAAATAGGAAGGACAAAAGCAGTAAAAATAAGTATAACTGTAAAAAATTAGCCAAGGAACTCGCATAATAGAAGAATGTAAGGCATGACACTATATACCTAAAATGGGGGAGGGGGGAAAGGAATAAAAAATGGATTCAAAATTAAGTTACCATCAACTTAATATAGATTTCTATATGCCAAAAATGTAATACACAAACTAGATAGTGACCACAAATCAAAAACAAGTAATAGACATGGAAAAATAAAGAGAAAGGAATGCAAGAATATAATAAAACTACAAACACAACCACAAAACAGGTAACAAAATGTCAATAAATATCTATCAATAATTTATTTGAATATAAGTAAACTGATCCAATCAAAAGACATAGGGTGATGGAATGGATAAAAAAAAAAAACACATCTATATGCTGCCTATAACAGATTTACTTCAGGCCTAAAGACACATGAAGATTGAAAGTGAAGGGGTGGTGAAACATTTATCATGTAAATGGATGTCAAAAGAAAGCCAGGTAGCAATATTTATATCATAAAAAATAGACTTTCAATCAAACACTGTAACAAGAGACAAAGAAGGACACTATATAATAATAAAAAGAACCCAACAAAAAGATATAAGACCTATAAATATTTATCCACCCAACATGGGAGAAAAAAGTACATAAAGTACCTAATAGCAAACATAAAGTAATTGATAGTGATACAATAATAGTAGGGAACTTTAACATCTTACTTACATCAACAGACAGATCATCCAAACAGAAAGTCAACAAGGAAACAGTGCCTTTTAACAACACATTGGACCAGATGGGTTTAACAGATATATTTAGAAAATATCATCCTAACACAGCACAATACACATTCTTTTCAAGTGCACTTGGAACATTCTCCAGAATCAATCACATTTTTAGGTCACTGAACAATTCGCAACAAAATCAAAAAGATTAAAGTTATATATCTTTTCTGACCACAACATTGTGAAACTAGAAACCAGCCACAAGAAAATATATGAAAAGAGCACAAATACACAGATATTAAATAACATTCTACTAAATAATTAATGGGCCAATCAAGAAATCAAAGAGGAAATAAAAAAATACATGGAGACAAATGAAAACACAATGATATAAATCTTTGGGATGTAACCAAAGCTGTTCTAAAAGAAAAGTTGATAGAAATGCAGGCTTACCTCAAGAACCATGAAAAATCTTAAGTAAACAACCCTACCTTACACCTAAAGGACTAGAAAAAGAAGAACAAATAAAACCCAAAACAGTAGGAGGAAGTAATAAAAAATTAAGTAGTAATAAATGATATAGAAACTAAAACAAAAACATAAAAACAATAAAACAGATCAATAAAGCTGAGTTCTGGTTCTTTGAAAAGATCAACCAAATTGATGACCTTTAGCCAGGCTCATCAAAAAAGGAGAGAAAGAACTCAAATAGACCAAATCAGAAATGAAAGAAGAGAATTGGGAGAAATCATATGCCAACAAATTTGACAACTTAGAAGAAATAGATAATTTAGATAATAGATAAATTCCTAGAAACATATCAGCTCCAAAACCCAAATCAGGAAAAAATAGAAAATTTGAATAGACTGATTACTAGCAAGAAAATTGAATTACTAATCAAAAAACTCTCAACAAACAACAGTCCAGGACAAGATGGTTTCACAAATGAATTCTACCTAACATGTAAAGAAGAGTTAAGGGGCACCTGGGTGGCTCAGTCAGTTGAGCATCTGACTCTTGATTTCAGCTCAGATTATGATCTCAGGGTTATAGGATCAAGCCCCATGTCAGACTCTATGCTGAGCTTGGAGCATGCTTAAGATTCTCTCTCTCTCTCTCTCTCTCTCTCTCTCTCCCCCTCCCTCCTCCCTCCCTCCGTGTGTGTGTGTGTGTGTGTGTGTGTGTGTGTGTGTGTGTGTGTCTCCCTCTGGCTCTCTCCATTTGTGCACTCTCTCTCTACAAAAAAAAAAAAAAGAGTTAATACATATTGTTTTTAAACTATTGCAAAAAATAGTAGAGGAGGGAAGTTCCAAATTCATTCTGTGAGGCCAGTATTACCCTGGTACCAAAACCTGGTAAAGACACTACAAAAGAAAAAGAAAAAGAAAAAGAAAAAGGAAAAGGAAAAGGAAAAGGAAAAGGAAAAGGAAAAGGAAAAGGAAAAGGAAAAGGAAAAGGAAAAGAAAGAGAGAGAACTACAGGCCAATATATCTGATGAACATAGATGCAAAAATCCTCAACTAAATATTATCAAACAAAAACCAAAAATATATTTAAAAAATCACCCACCACAATCAAGTGAGATTTATTCCTGGGATGCAAGGGTGTTTCAATATTTGCAAATCAATCAGCATAGTACATCACATCAATAAGAGAAAGGATAAAAACTATATGATAATTTCAGTAGATGTATAAAAAGCATTTGACAAAGTACATTTTTGCATGACAAAACCTCAACAAAGTAGGTTTAGAGGAAATATAACTCAACATCATAAAGACCACCTATGAAAAACTCACAGTTAATATCAAACCAAATGGTGAAAACAATGAGCTTTTCCCCTGAGTTCAGGAACAGGCAAGGATGTCCATTCTCTCCAGTTTTACTCAACATATCCCTGGAAGTCCTAGCCACAGCAATTAGACAACAAAAAGAAATAAAAGTGATCCAAATTGCTAAGAAAGAAGTAAAATTTTACCTATTTGTGGATGACATGATACTATATATAGAAAATCCTAAACACTGCACTGAAAACACAGAACTGATAAATGAATTCAGTAAGATTACAGAATACAAAATCAATGTACAGAAATCTTTTGCATGTCTATACACTATTAATAAAGCAGCAGAAAGAGAAACTAGGAAAACATTTTAATTTATAACTGCACCAAAAGGAAAGAAAAACCTAGGAATAAGCTTAGCCAAGGAGGTGAAAGACTTTTATTTTAAAAACTATAAAACACTGATGAAAGAAATTGAAGATAACACAAATGGAAAGATATTCCATGCTCTTGTATTGAAAGAACAAATATTGTTAAAATGTTTGTACTACACAAAGTAGTCTATAGGTTTAATGCAATCCCTATCAAAATACCAACAGCATTATTCACGGAACTAGAATAAACAATCCTACAATTCATATAGAACCACAAAAGACCCAAAGAGCCAAAGCAATCTTGAAAAAGAAAAAGAAGGAGGTTTCAGTTATACTACAAAGCTGTAGTAATCAAGTCAGTATAGTACTGGCAAAAGAAATGATACAGATCGATGGAACAGAATGGAGAGCCCAGAAACAAACCCATGATTCTATGGTCAGTTAATCTTCAACAAAGAAGGAAAGAATATGCAATGGGAAAAAAACAGTCTCTTTAGCAAACGACATTTGGAAAACTGCAGTTACATGCAAAAGAATGAAACTGTACCACTTTCTTATATAGTACACAAAAATAAAATGTATTAAAGACCTACAGTGAGGCCTGAAATCATAAAAGTCCTGGAAAAGACCACAGGGAGTAATTTCTCTGATATCAGGCACAGCACATTTGTCTAGAGATGTTTCCTGAAGCAAGGGAGACAAAAACAAAAATAAACTATTGGGACTATGTCAGAATAAAAACCTTCTATACAGCAAAGGAAACAGTCATAAAACTAAAAGATAAGCTATTGAATGGGAGAAGATATTTGTAAATGACATATCTGATTAGGGGTTAGTATTCCATATATATGAAGAACTTATACAACTCAATATCAAGAAAACCAAATAATCCAATTTAGAAATGGGCAGAAGATGTGAACAGACATTTTTCTAAAGAAGACATACAGATGGACAACATATACATGAAAAGATGCTCAATATCACTTATCAGAGAAATATAAATCAAAACCACAATTATATATTACCTCAACCCTGTTAGAAGGGCTAGAATCAAAAACATAAGAAACAAGTATTGGTGTGGATGTGGAGAAAAAGGAACCCTCATGCACTGTTGATGGGAATGCAAACTGGTACAGTCACAGGGGAAGGCAGCATGAATATTCCTCAAAAAATTAAAAATAGAACTACCATATGATTCAGTAATTACATTACTGGGTATTTTCCCAAAGAATATGAAAATACTAATTCTAAAGGATATATGCACCCCTGTGTTTATTGTAGCCTTACTTATAACAGCCAAGATATGGAAGCATCCCAAGTTTCCATTAGTAGGCAAACAGATAAGAAGACGTGGTGGGGGCACCTGGGTGGCTCAGTCGGTTAAGTGTCCGACTTCAGCTAGGGTCATGATCTTGCGGTCTGTGAGTTTGAGCCCTGCATCAGGCTCTGTGCTGACGGCTCAGAGCCTGGAGCCTGTTTCAGATTCTGTGTCTCCCTCTCTCTCTGACCCTCCCCCGTTTATGCTCTGTCTCTCTGTCTCAAAAATAAATTAAAACATTACAAAAATATTGAAAAAGACGCGGTGTATGTGTGTGTATATGGTATGTATATGGTATTATACACACACACACACAAAATGAAATATTGAACCATAAAAAAGAATGAAATCTTACCATTTGCAATAACATGGGTGGATCTAGAGAGTATAATGTTAAGCAAAATAAGTCAGAGAAAGACAAATACCATATGATTTCACTCATATTTGGAATTTAAGGAGAAAAAACAAATGAACAAAGGGAAAAAGAGACAAACCAAAAAATAGACTCAAGTATAGAGAACAAACAGGTGGTTACCAGAGGGGAGGTGGGTGGGGGTGAAAGTAGGTGAAGGGAAATAAGGGTACACTTCTCTTGATGAGCACTGAGTAATATTTAGAATTGTTGAATCACTATATTGTACACTTGGAACTAATATAACATTATGTTAACTGTACTGGAATTAAAATTTTTAAAAATTTAAAAATCTGAAATCAGTGCCTCTAGACTCTGACTAGCTACCTCCTCACACATTTTACCTTTTTTTTTTCTTTTTTTTACCTATTTCTAAAAAAAACATGTTATTGTAGAGGTCTCCAATCTGGTTAACAAAATTCAGCACATTAAATGTTCTAATTTATCTGACTTATCTTACTAAGGATAATAAAACAGTTAAGTCAATAATAATTAAATCTCTCTTCCTATATCACCAGGTCTTTAGGAAAACATAGCCATAGGAAAGCTAAGAAAGAAGGATCAAGAACAGCTAGTGTTCAGTGCCAGATTGCTCACTGAGTATGTATTCACACAGAGGATATTCTATAAAAGATCTGATGGAGGCCTGTTCACAGGATCTAGCTGCTGTGATTGACTCCACATCTGTTCAATTCTGATGATGCCTTGAGTCATAACTGTACACTTCCCACCCTCATACATTAGGTAACCATGTCAGCAAACACCCTGCAGAAGGAACCAGTAACAAATCATATTCATATTCTATATCCCTTCCAAGAGAAAGATATTCCGCTATTATAGAAACCCTTCCCGGCTTAAGCATTAGAAAGGAATTACTCCAGATATACATGAATATTTAACTGAAATGAAGTACAGGTATGAAAATAGCCCCAAGAGCTACTCATGGAATTACACAGCCATTACCAACCAAGGAACCTATCCTCTCTAGCTGTTTTTGGTACGGAATTTTTAATTTCTCTTTCTCTTGAACTTTCCACCCACCTGTTTCATTCTGTTTTTTTTCTTTTGTGGATTGAAGTTTTCTGTTATTTTCATGTACATGCTGAGGGAACCTTCTATGACTCGTAAATGTCTGAGATACCTAGTTTCTTTCGCTTTCAATTTCAAATTCACTAGTGATAGAATTCAATAAAGCAGCTAGCATCAGGCATTCATCTCTGGTCCAATAATTTATGGTCATAGAAATAGGGTTTTATAATGCATAATGGCAGCTGGGACTCATCTGTAGGTTAGCAGTAGCTCATAAATAATGGATGTTTTATGTGGGAAGACAACCCAGAAAAGTATATACTGAGACATAGAAACCTGCGTCAATGTGAAATTTTAGGCTTACTTACTTACAGTTAAAAAATTTAAGATGATAATACCATGTAGTATTGTCTTATAGGCTGATATAAATATCTGATTTACATATTTATGTCTATATCAAATGATCTAGGTAGGAATACCTATGTGATCTATACTAGTTATATATTATCTATACCCACCAATTGATCTATATAGAGATATATACTAGATAGATATATCTAGTATAAATATCTATACAGATATGTCAATAGATAACATATATCTAATATAGATCATATCACAGTTGCTTCAAGTTCATTTCTTTTTCCAGTTAAACCAATTCCAAGGACCCATTCAGAGGATTCTTTGTGGTAATCCTGTAGTGGGTGACTACTACCACCCCAGAGGAAAGAAAAGCCAATTATATATGCAAGGACTGGCAATGGCAGTGTCAGGCAACCTTGAAGCACTTGATACAGCTTGGTAGCTGATAATCATGGTGCCCTCTTAGGAAGCATCTTTGCTTGGCTTGATCATTATCACAGAGATACAGAGCTTGAACTAGCAGAGTAAGAGTTTTAAAGAAGCTTGGAAAGAACTACAATGTACCGGGTGCTACCCAGTGCAAATAGAAATGTAAAGAGCCCCTTCTATGCGGGCATGCATCTAATTCAGGACAAAATCACTTAGAAGAAGAAGAAGCTCTTCCATCAAGCTTTACATCATACAGTACATCAGGTGAACATATCAAGTGACTTTCTACTTGAAGGCTCTTTTGAGCAACACTTGCTGGATATAATTTCTGAAGAAGCAAGTAAAACTATTATGCAGTCCATATTTTGCCTTTGGTCCACAAGAATGATTCTTCAGAGAAAATTTTGTGACATTTGTTGTTTAAGTTGAAATATACCACATGTCAAAATTAAAATAAATATGAATAGTTGATATTAATCAAAATTAAAGGCATATAAATATATCAGTAATCATATTACATGCAAATGAAATAAAACTCCAAGACAAAGTTTGCCAAGCTGGGTTTAAAAAAAAAAAGGCATATGTGGCTTATACAACTAGATTACAGGGTCTATCCATCAGGAAGAGCTAACAATTATAAATGTCTATGTGCCGAATATGGGAGCCCCAAATATATAAAACAATTACTCACAAACATAAGCAACCTTATTGATAAGAATGTGATAATTGCAGGGGACTTTAATACTCCACTTACAACAATGGATAGATCATCTAGACACACAGTCAATAAGAAACAAGGGCCCTGAATGACACATGGGGTCAAATGGACTTGACAGATATATTTAGAACTCTGCATCCCAAAGCAACATAATATACGTTCTTCTCGAGTGCACATGGAACCTTCTCCAAGATAGATCATATACTGGGTCACAAAACAGCCCTTCATAAGTATACAAGAATTGAAATTATACCATGCATACTTTCAGACCACAATGCTATGAAGCTTGAAATCAACCACAGGAAAAATTCTGGAAAACCTCCAAAAGCATGGAGGTTAAAAAACACCCTACTAAAGAATGAGTAGGTCAACCAGGCAATTAGAGATGAAAATTAAAAATATATGGAAACAAATGAAAATGAAAATACAACAATCCAAATGCTTTGGGACGCAGCGAAGGCAGTCCTGAGAGGAAAATACATTGCAATCCAGGCCTGTTTCAAGAAACAAAAAAAATCCCAAATACAAAATCTAACAGCATACCTAAAGGAACTACTAGAACAGCAAAGACACCCCAAACCCAGCAGAAGAAGAGAAATAATAAAGATCAGAGCAGAAATAAGCAATATAGAATCTAAAAAAAACTGTAGAGAAGGTTGAAACTAGACCACTTTCTCACACCATTCACAAAAATAAACTCAAAATGGATAAAGGACCTGAATGTGAGACAGGAAACCATCCAAACCTTAGAGGAGAAAGCAGGAAAAGACCTCTCTGACCTCAGCCGTAGAAATCTCTTACTCGACACATCCCCAAAGGCAAGGGAATTAAAAGCAAAAGTGAATTACTGGGACCTTATGAAGATAAAAAGCTTCTGCAAAGCAAAGGAAACCACCAACAAAACTAAAAGGCAACCAACAGAATGGGAAAAGATATTTGCAAATGACAGATCGGACAAAGGGCTAGTATCCAAAATCTATAAAGAGCTCACCAAACTCCACACCCGAAAAACAAATAACCCAGTGAAGAAATGGGCAGAAAACATGAATAGACACTTCTCTAAAGAAGACATCCGGATGGCCAACAGGCACATGAAAAGATGTTCAGCGTCGCTCCTTATCAGGGAAATACAAATCAAAACCACACTCAGGTATCACCTCACGCCAGTCAGAGTGGCCAAAATGAACAAATCAGGAGACTATAGATGCTGGAGAGGATGTGGAGAAACGGGAACCCTCTTGCGCTGTTGGTGGGAATGCAAATTGGTGCAGCCGCTCTGGAAAGCAGTGTGGAGGTTCCTCAGAAAATTAAAAATAGACCTACCCTATGACCCAGCAATAGCACTGCTAGGAATTTATCCAAGGGATACAGGAGTACTGATGCATAGGGCCACTTGTACCCCAATGTTCATAGCAGCACTCTCAACGATAGCCAAATTATGGAAAGAGCCTAAATGTCCATCAACTGATGAATGGATAAAGAAATTGTGGTTTATATACACAATGGAATACTACGTGGCAATGAGAAAAAATGAAATATGGCGTTTTGTAGCAACGTGGATGGAACTGGAGAGTGTGATGCTAAATGAAATAAGCCATACAGAGAAGACAGATACCATATGGTTTCACTCTTATGTGGATCCTGAGAAACTTAACAGGAACCCATGGGGGAGGGGAAGGAAAAAAAAAAAAAAGAGGTTAGAGTGGGAGAGAGCCAAAGCATAAGAAACTGTTAAAAACTGAGAACAAACTGAGGGTTGATGGGGGGTGGGAGGGAGGAGAGGGTGGGTGATGGGTATTGAGGAGGGCACCTTTTGGGATGAGCACTGGGTGTTGTATGGAAACCAATTTGTCAGTAAATTCCATATATAAATAAATAAATAAATAAATGTAAATAAATAAATAAATAAATAAATAAATAAATAAATAAACAAACTGTAGAGCAGATCAACAAAACCAAGAGTTGGTTTTTTGAAAAAATAAACAAAATTGACAAACCTCTAGCCAGGCTTCTCAAAAAGAAAAGGGAGAGGATCCAAATAGATAAAATCATGAATGAAAATGGAATTATGACAACCAAGCCCTCAGAAATACAAGCCATTATCAGGGAATACTATGAAAAATTATATGCCAACAAACTGGACAACATGGAAGAAATGGACAAATTTCTAAGTACCCACACACTTCCAAAACTCAAACAGGAAGAAATAGAAAGCTTGAACAGACCCATAACCAGCGAAGAAATTGAATCAGTTATCAAAAATCTCCCAACAAATAAGAGTCCAGGACCAGATGGCTTCCCAGGGGAATTCTACCAGACATATAAAGCTGACATGATACCTATCCTTCTCAAGCTATTCCAAGAAATAGAAAGGGAAGGAAAACTCCCAGACTCATTCTATGAAGCCAGTATTACTTTGATTCCTAAACCAGACAGAGACCCAGTAAAAAAAGAGAACTACAGGCCAATATCCCTGATGAATATGGATGCAAAAATTCTCAATAAGATACTAGCAAATCGAAATCAACAGCATAAAAAGATTATTCACCAAAATCAAGTGGGATTCATTCCTGTGCTACAGGACTGGTTCAACATTCACAAATCAATCAATGTGATACATATTAATAAAAGAAAAGATAAGAACCATATGATCCTGTCAATAGATGCTGAAAAAGCCTTTGACAAAATTCAGCATCCTTTCTTAATAAAAACCCTTGAGAAAGTCTGGATAGAAGGAACAGACTTAAAGATCATAAAAGCCATTTATGAAAATCCCAGAACTAATATCATCCTCAATGGGGAAAAACTGAGAGCTTTCTCCCTGAGATCAGGAACATGACAGGGATGTCCACTCTCACTGCTCTGGTTTAACATAGTGTTGGAAGTGATAGCATCAGCAATCAGACAACAAAAGGAAATCAAAGGCATCAAAATTGACAACAATGAAGTTAAGCTTTCACTTTTTGCAGATGACATGATATTATACATGGAAAATCTGATAGACTCCACTAAAAGTCTGCTAGAACTGATACATGAATTCAGCAAAGTTGCAGGATACAAAATCAATGTACAGAAATCAGTTGCATTCTTATACACTAACAATGAAGCAACAGAAAGACAAATAAAGAAACCGATCCCATTCACAATTGCACCAAGAAGCATAAAACACCTAGGAATAAACCACAGATGTAAAAGATCTGTATGCTGAAAACTATAGAAAGCTTATGAAGGAAATTGAAGACGATATAAAGAAATGGAAAAACATTCCATGCTCATGGATTGGAAGAATAAATATTGTCAAAATGTCAATACTACCCAAAGCTATCTACACATTCAATGCAATCCCAATCAAAATTGCACCAGCATTCTTCTCGAAACTAGAACAAGCAATCCTAAAACTTGTATGGAACCACAAAAGGCCCCGAATACCCAAAGTGATTTTGAAGAATACCAAAGCAGGAGGCATCACAATCCCAGACTTTAGCCTCTACTACAAAGCTGTAATCATCAAGACAGCATGGCATTGGCACAAAAACAGACACATAGACCAATGGAATAGAATAGAAACCCCAGAACTAGACCCACAAACGTATGGCCAACTCATCTTTGACAAAGCAGGAAAGAATATCCAATGGAAAAAAGACAGTCTCCTTTATAAGTGGTGCTGAGAGAACTGGACAGCAACATGCAGAAGGATGAAACTAGACCACTTTATTACACCATTCACAAAAACAAACTCAAAATGGATAAAGGACCTGAATGTGAGACGGGAAACCATCAAAACCCTAGAGGAGAAAGCAGGAAAAAACCTCTCTGACCTCAGCCATAGCAATTTCTTACTTGACACATCTCCAAAGGCAAGGGAATTAAAAGCAAAAATGAACTATTGGGACCTCACAAAGATACAAAGCTTCTCTGCACTGCAAAGGAAACAATCAACAAAACTAAAAGGCAACCAACAGAATGGGAAAAGATATTTGCAAATGACATATCAGACAAAGGGCTAGTATCCAAAATCTATAAAGAGCTCACCAAACTCCCCATCCAAAAAACAAATAACCCAGTGAAGAAATGGGCAGAAAACATGAATAGACACTTCTCTAAAGAAGACATCCAGATGGCCAACAGGCACATGAAAAGATGCTCAAAGGTGCTCCTCATCAAGGAAATACAAATCAAAACCACGCTCAGATATCACCTCACGCCAGTCAGAGTGGCTAAAATGAACAAATCAGGAGACTATAGATGCTGGCAAGGATGTGGAGAAACAGGAACCCCTTGCACTGTTGGTGGGAATGCAAACTGGTGCAGCCGCTCTGGAAAACAGTATGGAGGTTCCTCAAAAAATTAAAAATAGATCTACCCTATGACTCAGCAATAGCACTGCTAGAAACTTACCCAAGGGATACAGGAGGGCTGATGCATAGGGGCACTTGTACCCCAATGTTTATAGCAGCACTTTCAACAATAGCCAAATTATGGAAAGAGCCTAAATGTCCATCAACTGATGAATGGATAAAGAAATTGTGGTTTATATACACAATGGAATACTACATGGCAATGAGAAAGAATGAAATCTGGCCTTTTGTAGCAATGTGGATGGAACTGAAGAGTGTTAGGCTAAGTGAAATAAGCCATACAAAGAAAGACAGATGCCATATGTTTTCACTCCTCTCTGGATCCTGAGAAACTTAACAGAAGACCATGTGGGAGGGGAAGGAAAAAAAATGGTTAGAGAGGGAGGGAGCCAAAACATAAGAGACTCTTAAAAACGGAGAACAAACTGAGGGTTGATGGGGGAATGGGAGGGAAGAGAGGGTAAGTGATGGGTGTTGAGAGGGCACCTGTTGGGATGAGCACTGAGTGTTGTATATAAATCAATTTGACAATAAATTTCATTTTCAAAAAAAAATTAAGAAAATGTATACAATAAATAGCATAAAATTGGAGAAGTTAAAATAGAATAAAAAATACATTTCCAAAAAAATTAAAAATTAGTAAAATATTTTTTTAATTTTATATGAAAATTGAAAATATTTTTTTCTTTCTGTATCCAAGAATAAGAAAAGAAAAAAAAAGAAAACAAAAAATTAATAGATGGACCAGCAAACAGAATGAAATCTAAATGAAATTGCAACCCTTAGAAGTCAAACTATGAAGCACTTTAGAATCTGTACACTAAGGAGGCAGAGAGACTTGTGGTCCTCCTCTAAGGCTTGGTTGGCACAGTTGGACAGGGCTTAGTATAATGGCTCTGCTCTCCACCCAGTGGTGCTGCTTAGCTTACTGGGGTGGAATGGTGGGGTGTGCATATACTTATCTGTGCATGCACATGAGAGGTGAAAATGGCTTCATCTAGCTTCCCAGTCTCTAGCATCAGAACTCTGCTCTACACAATCGGCAATCAAGCACTCCTCCTTTGTCTCTGGCTTTTGTCCACTCCTCACTTCTATACTGTCCTCATCCAAGCTGTCAACCTGACATGTAGCACCTCCCTACCAAATTTTATCCCAGGTGGGGCTGTTTCCAAACCCCTCACATCTGAGGGCCCTGCAGCTTGGATCTGCCCCAACCCTCTGGAGGAGGGTCTCCCGAAGCTATGGCCACATGCCAGCTTGCCCCCAGGAACATTCCTGTGATCATGCTGCTGTAGAGGCTCAGAGAATGTTACTAGATGCTGGCTTGCACCAGAATAAGTTCATCTGATCATGTAGCAGCAGTGTTTTAGGGATTATGGTAAATCACAACACACAACCCATGTCAGGTTTCACTGCACCCTGGAATTTTTGTTCCAATACCAGCAGTCATGTTCTCTGGGGCCTGCTGGGACCTTTGCCCATGGGGAGGCCCTATGGCCTCTACCAAATTCCCTCCTAACAGGGTGGCAGGGGAACTGCTTCTCCCTGTGGGTCCCGCAGACCCAAGCACCCCTCAGACCTTGCTGCTTGCTCCTGGTGATTTGCCTTTCCCACCAGAGCACCGCCAGGTATCAGACTGCAGAATTTATGATGCCACTCTGCTCTGTTTGTAGAGTCCTAATTATATTGAAACTCTCTCCTTTTTTCTTTCTCCCTTTACTGTTCAGGCACTTGTGGGTACTTCCACTCTTTCTCTTTCTCTCCTGCCATTTTCAGGGCAAGTGCTTTTCCTATACTCTCCCCCTTTCTCTATCCTCTCTCTGCAAATACCACTCCCTACCCTCCATGGCTTCTCTCTCCCCCAATTCACATTTCCTCATCATGTACCTGCTGAGTTCTGTGGCTTAAGTTATGCAGATTGTTGTGCTAATCCTCAGATCAATTTTCTAGGTGTGCAAAATGCCTTGATGCTGATCTAGCTGCATTTGAGGGATGAGAGAAGCAGAGAACTTCCATGCTGCTCTGCTATCTTGCCCCGCCTCTGAAAATCTTAAGCATGCTCCATGCTCAGTATGGATCCTGACATGGGACTTGATCCCATGACCCTCAGATCATAACCTGAGCCCAAATCAAGAGTCCTATGCTCAAATGACTGAGCCACCCAGGCACCAGTAAGCATTCTTTAATAAGAATAAAAACTTCAAGGCATTGAAACATATCTGGTATTTATTTGAAATTAATACACAAATTTAAAATATATACTAGAAAATCACCTCATTATTTTGAAAACAGGTATATAAAAGGAAAGAATCAACCATTCTCTTTTATATACCTTTGTCTTTTATATAAAGCCCATATACAAGCATATTTTACTGCACTTCACTTTATTGTACTTTGTAGATTTTATGGTTTGTGTGTGTGTGTGTGTTTGCTTTGTTTTGTTTATAAATTAAAGGTTTGTGACAACCCTGCATTAAGCAAGTCTGTTGGCACCATTTTTCCAATCTTTGCTCACTTCATGTCTCTGTGTCACATTTTGGTACTTCTTTGGTAATATTTAAACCTTTTCATTATTATTATATTTGTTATGGTGATTTGTGATCAGTCATCTTTGATGTTATTATTGTAATTGTTTTAGGGTGCCACAAATATGGCCATATAACATGGTGACTTGACTAGACAAATGTTATATGTGTTGTGCCTGCTCATCAGCCATCCTTCCCTGTTTCTCTCCCTATCCTTAAACCTCTCTTTTACTAGAGACACAATATTGAAATTAGACTAATTAATAACCCTATAATGGCCTCTAATTATTTAATTAAAAGAAAGAGTCACACATTTTTCTTTAAATCAAAAGCTAGAAATGATTAAGCTTAGTGAGGAAGGCATGTCCAATGCTGAAAAAAACTAAAAGCTAGTCCTCCTGTGTCAGTCAGCCAAGTTGTTGATGCAAAGGAAATGTTCTCAAAGGAAATTAGAAGTGCTACTCCACTAAACACTCTAATGATAAGGAAGTAAAACAGCCTTCCTGCTAATAAAGAGAGAGTTTTAGTGGTCTGGATAGAGAATGTAATCAGCCACAACATTCCCTTAAACTAAGGCCTAATCCAGAGCGTCTCTAACTCCCTCCAATTTTATGAATGCTGATTGAGGTGAGAAAGCTGCAGAAGAAAAGTCTGAGACTTGCTGAGGTTGGTTCATGATATTTGAGGAAAGAAGCTATGTCTATAACAGAAAGTGCAAGATGAAGCAACAAGTGGTGATGTAGAAGCTACAGCAAGTTATCTAGAAGATCTAGCCAAAATAATAAATGAAAGTAGCTACACTAAAGAACAGATTTTTCAATGTACATGAAACTGTTCTACTGGAAGATGATGCCATCTAGAACTTTCATAATTAGAGAGAAGTCAATGCCTGTCTTCAAAGCTTCAAAGGACAGGCTGACTTTTTGTTAGGGGTTAATGCAACTGGTTGCTCATTTAACATTTCAAACATCCGTGGGCTCTTGAGAATTATGTTAAATGTACTCTACCTGTGCTCTACCAATGAAACAACAAAGCCTAGATGACAACAAATCTATATACAACATAGTTTACTGAATATTCTAAGCCCACCCGTTTTGAAACCTACTGCTCAGAAAAAAAAAAAAAGTCCTTTCAAAATATGACCACTACTGACAATACACCTGGTCACTCCTCTGATGGAGAGGCACAATGAGTTTAGTGTTGTCATGTCTGCTAACACAACACCCATTCTGCACCCAGGGATAAGGAGTAATTTTAAGTTTAAAGTCTTATTATTTAAGAAATACATTTCACAAGGTTGTAGCTGCCAGAGATAGTGATTCCTCTGGTGGGTCTGGGAAAAAGTAAATGGAAAACCTTCTAGAAAGGATTCATCATTCTAGATGCCATTAAAAACATTTGTGATTCATGGGAAGAGGTCAAAATATCAACATTAGCAGGAGTTTGGAAGAAGTTGATTCTAACTTTCATGGATGATTTTGAGGGATTCAAGACTTCACTAGAGAAAGTAACTGCAGATATTGTGGAAATAGCAAAAGAACAAGAATTAGAAATGGAGTATGAAGATGTGACTGAATTGATGCAAGCTCATGGTAAAATGTCTACAGAGGAGGAGTTGCTTCTTATAAATGAGCAAAGGAAATGGTTTCTTGAGATGGAATCTACTCCTGGAGAAGAGGTTATGAAGACTGTTGGAATGACAACAAAGGATATAAAATATTAATTAAGCTTAATTGACAAAGTAGCAGCATGGTTTGAGAGAATTGATTCCAATTTTGAAAAAAGTTCTGTAGATAAAATGGCATCAAACATCATCATATGCCACAGAGAAAATATTTGTGAAAGGAAAAGTTAATCAATGTAGCAAACTTTATTGTCTCATTTTGAGAAATTTCCACAGCCACCCTGACCTTCAGCAATAACCCTGCTTAGTCAGCCACCGTCGACATCAAGACAAAACTCTCCACAAGCAAAAAGATTATGACTTTCTGAAAGCTCAGATGATGATCAGCATTTTTCAGCAATAAAGTATTTTTTAATTAAGGTGTGTACATTCTTTTTTTTTTTTTTACATAATGCTGTTGCACACCCAATAAGCAACAGTATAATGTACATATAGCTTTTATATGCACTGGGAAACCAAAAAATTCACTTGACACATTGTGGTATTTGCTTTATTGCGGTGGCCTGAAACTAAACCTGCAGCATCTCCAAGTTATGCCAGTATCAGAGTAACCAAAAAGTTAATAAAAATTTCTCTTTCAACTGATAAAGATTAAATAATAAAACTTGAATATCATCATTTTGAACCTCTAATGAATATGATCATTAATGGCTAAAATTTGCAAAAAGAGTGATGAAATATTATATACTTCCTGAAGGAAGTATAGACCACCAACTGAAACATAGCCTTGCAAGAACAAGGAACAGAATCTGAATCTAATCAGTTTAGAGAAATTCAAGGGACAAAGAAATATATTCAACTACATGAGGTGGATGCAATCAATAAACATCAGATCATGAGAAACTTCTAGGAACAAAAAACTTAGGCTCTTCAAAAACAAGAACATTGCAAGTAAAAAAAAACCAAGATGTAGGAAAAACATAGATTAAAAGAGACTTAAGATATTTATCAACAAAATATATGTGAACCTAATTTGGATCCCAGTTCAAACATTTACATAATATATACATATATATAACTGGAGAAATAGGAACACTGATTGGCTATTTGAGAGTATTAGGAAATTAAATTTTTTAAAAACTAACATATTTGTAAATGAAATTATATCGCATCTTAAATTTGCTTCAAAATAATTTAGAAGGATTGTGGGTGGGGTACAGCTAAAACAAAATTGTCCATTTATTGGTAGCTACTGAAGCTGGATGATGAAGCCATCAGTTCACTATACAGTTCTCTCCTCTATATATGTTTGGAAATTTCCATATTAAAAGTTAGTCATAAGAAAAGAAATGGTCATAATTCAACAATAGAACTTGGGGGACCCAATGCACAGTTGACTTTGTCAGTTTTGTAGATGTTTGGACTTCATGAACCAGCTTAAACTAGTGCCAAAGTAAATAGTTAAATAGAGAAACTTACTGTGAAAAAAAGGATGAGAAGGGCAAGACAGGACAAAATACACTGCAAAATGCAGCATAGACACATACCAAGCAGAACAAAAGATGGCTACAGGAGACTGAACAGGATGTTCAAGGATCTTGGAATAAATAAGCCCTTGGTAAATAGAATTTCTTACCCTGTAATAAAGGAATAGAAAGACCCTATGTCTTTTCAACATTCAGGGACTAACCACCTAAAGGCATTAGAGTTTTGCTAAGTGCTGTGGAAACAAGATCGCAAAATAACCTCTGCCTGCAGAATGGAAGTAGGAAAGACACTACCACCACTTTAAGAGACATACAGTAAGTGCAAAGCATCATAACAACTCAGAGAATAAAGTAATGAAGTTTTGCCAGAAGAGTGAAGACTGTTTCAAAGCAATAGTTGAACTGTTCTTAAAGAATCAGAAATTCACCAGAATGATAGAGATGAAGAACTGTGTATAACTTCTTATTTATTCAGGTTAAAATATTTTTAAGTGAAGTAGGTAAAGTATACAATTTTCCAATATACAAATTTTGTTTAAAAACATGTTCTCATAATATTTAATGTGCATAGTAAAAATGCAAGCAGTAAATAAGACCATAAAAAAAAAGTAAAATGTTGTTATGTGGTGCCCTATATACTAGTCTCGGTTTCCAGAGGTGACCACTTTACACTATTTCTGTTTTAGGTTTTTTTGGTAGATTCTAAGTAACTCTAAAATGTTACTGATATTTCTGCTTATTGATATATCAACTTTAAAACATATTAGTTGAATTCCTACTGTGACATGTGAATTAGCTCACTTAAAATTCTATTCGCTTATTGGCTATGTTCTTTTAAGTATTCTTTTCATAATACTTTAATGATTATAACATACACCCTCATCTTATTACACTCAACCCTAAATTAGTAAGTCCTTTTATCACTTCCTGAACAGTTTAAGAAACTTAAAACAGTTTAACTCCACTTACCGCCACCCTTGATTTTTGTACTATTATTATATATTGTATTTCTACATGTGTTAAATGTATGAGACATTATTCTTATTGTTTAAAGCCATTCATAGCATTGTATTTATAAAAATACCCTTTCTGATGCTCTTCCTTCTTTCATGAATCTCTATGGTTCCATCTAGTTTATTTTCCTTCTGCCTGAGTAACTTCCTTGTAAGAGCAAGTCAGCCAGCAACAAATATTTTTTTCTCTATATATACCTCACTTTTGAAAAGTATTTTCACAAGGAATAGAATTATAAGTTGGCAGTTATTTTCAACATGTTAAAGATGACAATTTATTGTATTCTAGCTTAATTGTCTCTGTTTAAAATTCAGTTGACATCTTAAATGTTTTTTTAAAGTTTATTTATATGTTTTGAGAGAGAGCATACATGAGCAGGGGAGGGGCAGAGAGAATGGGAGAGAGAATTTTAGGCAGGCTCCGTGTTGTCAGTGAAGAGCCCCACATGGGGCTCCATCTCACAAACCATGAGATCATGACCTGAGCTGAAATCAAGAGTCAGATGCTTAACCAACTGAGCCACCCAGGCGCTCCTTAACTATTTCTTCTTTGAAGGTATCTTTTCTTCTACCTTTGGCTTCAGAGATTTTCTCTCTGTTTTTAGAAGTTACACTGTGATGTACCTGCCTACAAGAATTTATACTTGGGGGCGCCTGGGTGGCGCAGTCGGTTAAGCGTCCGACTTCAGCCAGGTCACGATCTCGCGGTCCGTGAGTTCGAGCCCCGCGTCAGGCTCTGGGCTGATGGCTCAGAGCCTGGAGCCTGTTTCCGATTCTGTGTCTCCCTCTCTCTCTGCCCCTCCCCCGTTCATGCTCTGTCTCTCTCTGTCCTAAAAATAAATAAATGTTGAAAAAAAATTTAAAAAAAAAAAGAATTTATACTTGGGATTTGTAGAGCTTCTTGCTAATTTGATATTTATGTGGAAAATTCTAGGCCAGTTTCTCTTAAACATTGTTATGTCCTATTATCTCTCTCCTCTCCTTAAGAAGACCTGCTTTTACATGTTGACCTTGACACTGTTTTCTACGTCTCTTGTGCTCTTTCCTAAATTGTATATCCCTTTTTACTTTCTATGCTTAAGTCTGGGTTCCTTCCACTGGCCTCTCTTTAAGTTCACGAAACTTCTTTTCTGCTATGTGTAATCTGTTAGTGAGTCTATATATTGAATTATTAATTTCAATTTTGATAGTTTTATTCTAGTATTTCTATTTATTCTGTTTTATAGCTTCTGGGTCTCTGTTAATATTCTCCTTATTTTCCCCCCTATTTTCTTGATTACCATAGTATCTGAAACATCTATATTGTTTCTTTCTAGGTTACCAAGTTTTTGGATCTATTCCTTTTATGTATGCATTATAATTTATGAATTGATACAAGACATAGTATATTAAAAATTTTATTAGTTTGATTACATCTTCTACCATTAAGCAGAAAAATTATAAGCATATTTCCCCTAATTTTGTTAAGGACTGGCTTGTTGTTTTGTTAGGACAGGTGTATTTTACTAGTGCCAACCCTGGGTTGAATATCGCCCATTTCCCACCACCAAATTCACGTCTGCCTGGAACCTCAGAATATGAGTTTATTTAGAAATAAGATCTTTGCAGATTTAGTTAATTAAGATATCTTACTTGGCTATAGTGGGCTCTAAATCAAATGAGTTGTGTCCTTATAAGAGGGCCATAAAAAGATACAGACACACAGAGAGGAATGCTATGTGAAAACAGAGGCAGAGATGGATTTTTGGTCTTTAGGCCAAGGAACACAGGATTGCCAGCAACCACCCAAAGCCAGAAGAAGCAAAAAAGTATACTCCCACTTCTGAAAAAGCCTAGCCCTGCTGACACCTTGTTTTTAGACTTCTGACATCTGGAAATGTGAAAGAATACATTTTTGTTGTTTCAAGCCACCCAGTTTGTGGTAATATGTTATGGCAGTCTTACAAAACGAATGCATGCCCTAACTTCTATGGGTTGCCCTTCAGTAGATCAAATCAAAGCCTGAGGTTTTTATGGAGGTTACCCTTCCTAGGGTTCTCTTGCCCCAGCGCTATGTGGCTGCTAAGATATTTGCCTGGGGCTTTAGCTTCTTAGTTACTACTTTCTACTGCAGTTACTTAGAGTCTTGCCCTTCACCTGCACAATTTAAGAGTTGGAGAATGTTCTGAGAGAAGACTCCACAGATACTTTGAGGCTCTCTTTCCTGTGCTGCTAGCCTTATTAGGATTTTGCTCCTCAAGTCCTATGTACTCTGACAGTACCAAACTCCAACCTCTTCGTTTTAACCTGGTGGGATTGAAGTTTTCTCTTAGGACTTTATTCTCCCACACTGTTAATTAGCCCATGTACCCAGGTAAAATCTTTGGAGTTCAGTATGGAAATATATATTCAACAAACAGATGGTTGACAGAAGGGTAGGGAGTGTGGGGTTGGGCCAAATGGTGAAGGGGAGAGGGAGACACAGTCTTCCAGTTATGGAACGAATAAGTCATAGGACTAAAAGGCACAGCATAAGGAATACAGCCAATGATATTTTAATAGCAATTTAACAGGACAGATGGTAGTTACACCTGTAGTGCACATAGCATATACACTTGTTGAATCACTATGTCATACACTTGAAACTATTATAACATTGTGTATCACCTATACTGAAATTTCAAAAAAAGAAATATTCAAAATTATTTTTCCTCAGTACTTTGGAGGCATTAGCCCACTATTTTATAGTTTCCTGACATGAAATTTTGTGCAAAAAACAAACAAACAAACAGTGCTTTGGCAGCACATACACTAAAATTGGAATGATACAGAGAAGATTAGCATGGCCCCTGTGCAAGGATGACATGCAAATTCATGATGTATTCCATATTTTTAACCTTTATTAAAAATATTTTTCTTCAATTTTTCCTACTATATTTTTTACTTTTGTGTAAATTTTTTTAATTCTATTTTACTTCCTTTATTTCATTTTAGTCTACTTCAGTGTATTCATTTTTCCAAATTTTTAAATAATTTCTTTTTTTTCCTTTTTTCCCTTTTTTTTCTCTAATCTATCAAGCCACTTTCAACACCCAGATCAAAACACACCTGGGATCTAGCATCATTTATTCGATTTTTGTCTACGTGTGTATTTGTTTTTAACTTTTTAATTTTAATATTTTTTTAATTTTAATTTATTAATTTTAATTTTTCCAGCTCATTAACTCCTTTTCTCCCTTCAAAATGATGAAACGAAGAAATTTACCCCAAAAGAAAGAGCAGGAAGAAAAGACAGCCAGGGACTTAACCAACACGGATACAAGCAAGATGTCTGAACCAGAATTTAGAATCACGATAATAAGAATACTAGCTGGAGTCAAAAATAGATTAGAATCCCTTTCTGTGGAGATAAAAGAAGTAAAAGCTAGTCAGGACAAAATTAAAAAATGCTATAACTGAGCTGCAATCTCGAATGGAGGCCATGGCAGCAAGGATGGATGAGGCAGAACAGAGAACGAGTGATATAGGGGACAAAATTATGGAGAACAATGAAGCAGAAAGAAAAAAGGAGATTAAGGCAAAAGAACACAATTTAAGAATTAGAGAAATCAGTGACTCATTAAAAAGGAACAACATCAGAATCATACGGGTCCCAGAAGAGGAAGAGAGAGAAATAGGAATAGAAGGGTTATGTGAGGAAATCATAGCAGAAAACATTCCTAGCCTGGGGGAAAGACACAGACATCAAAATCCAGGAAGCACAGAGGACTCCCATTGGAGTCAATAAAAACTGACCATCATCAAGGCATATCATAGTCAAATTCACAAAATACTCAGGCAAGAAGAGAATCATGAAAGCAGCAAGGGAAAAAAAAGTCCTTAACCTACAAAGGAAGACAGATCAGGTTCACAGCAGACCTATCCACAGAAACTTGGCAGACCAGAAAGGAGTGGCAGGATATATTCACTGTGCAGCCAAGAATTCTCTATCCAGCAAGGCTCTCATTCAAAATAGAAGGAGAGATAAAAAGTTTCCCAGACAAACAAAATTTAAAGGAGTTTGTGGCAAATAAACCAGCCCTGCAAGAAATTTTAAGGGGGACTCTCTGAGGGGAGAAAAGATTAAAATAAATAAATAAATAAATAAATAAATAAATAAATAAATAAATAAATAGCAAAAGCAACGAAGACTAGAAAGGATCAGAGAACACCACCAGAAACTCCAACTTTACAAGCAACATAATGGCAACAAATTCATATCACTCAGTACTCACTCTAAATGTCAATGAACTCAATGCTCCAATCAAAAGACATAGGGTAACAGAATGGATAAGAGAACAAGACCCATCTATACTGTGTTTACAAGAGACCCACTTTAGACTGAAAGACACCTTCAGATTGAAAGGGGATGGGGAATCATCTATCATGCTAATGGTCAACAAAAGAAACATGGAGTAGCCATACTTATATCAGACAATCTAGACTTTTAAATAAAGATAGCATCAAGAGGTGAAGTATCAAAAAGCATTATGTCATAATTAAGGGGTCTACTCACCAAGACCTAACAATTGTAAACATTTATGCACCAAATGTGAAAGGACACAAATATATAAATCAATTAATCACAAACATAAAGAAACCCATCAATAGTAATACAATAATAGTGGGGGACTTCAACACCCCACTCACAGCAGTGGACATATCATCTAATCAAAAAATTAACAAGAAAATAATGTCTTTGAATGACACACTGGACCAGATGGACTTAACAGATATATTCAGAACATTTCATCCTAAAGCAACAAAATATACATTCTTTTCCAGTGCACATGGAACGTTCTCCAGAATAGACCACATACTGGAACACAAATCAGCCCTCAGCAAGTACAAAAAGATCAATATCATCCCATGCATATTTTCAGACCACAATGCTATGAAACTTGAAATCAACCACAAGAAAAAAATTTGGAAAGACAGCAAACACTTGGAGACTAAAGAACATCCTACTAAAGAATGAATGGGCTAACAAAGAAGTTAAAGAGGAAATTAAAAAGTTCATGGAAGCCAATGAAAATGAAAACGCCACACCCAAAACCTCTGGGACGCAGCAAAGGCAGTCATAAGAGAAAAGTATATTGCAATCCAGGGCTTCCTAAAGAAGGAAGAAAGACCTCAGATACACAACCTAACCTTACGCCTTAAAGAGCTGAAACAAGAACAGCAAATCAAACCCAAAACCAGCCGAAGACAGGAGATAATAAAGATTAGAGCAGAAATTAATGCTATTGAAATGAAAAAAACAAAAAACAAAACAAAAAAAAAGACACTAGAACAGATCAATGAAACCAGAAGCTGGTTCTTTGAAAGAATTAACAAAATTGATAAAACCACTAGCCAGTTTGATCAAGAAGAAAAAGGAAAGGACCCAAAATAATAAAATCAAGAATGAAAGAGGAGAGATTACAACCAACACAGCAGAAATAAAAACAATAATAAGAGAATATTATGAGCAATTACATGCCAATAAAATGGGCAAGCTGGAAGAAAGGGACAAATTCCTAGAAATATATACACTACCAAAACTGAAACAGGAAGAAATAAAGAGTTTGAACAGACCCATAATCAGTAAAGAAATTGAATTAGTAATAAAAAATGTTCCAAATAACAAGAGTCCAGGAGCAGATGGCTTTCCAGGGAAATTGTACTAAACATTTAAGGGAGAGTTAACTCCTATTCTTTTGAAGCTGTTCCAAAAAATAGAAATGGAAGGAAAACTTCCAAACTCTTTCTATGAGGCCAGCATTACCTTGATTCCAAAACCAAACAGAGACCTCACAAAAGAGGAGAAATATAGACCAATTTCCCGGATGAACATGGATGCAAAAATCACCAACAAGATATTAGCCAACCAGATCCAAAAGTACATTAAAAAAATTCACCACAACCAAGTGGGATTTATACCTGGGATTCAGGCCTGGTTCAATATCCACAAAACAAACAATGTGATTCATCACATCAATAAAAGAAAGGAATAGAACCATATGATCCTCTCAATAGATGCAGAGAAAGCATTTGACAAAATACAGCATCCTTTCTTGATAAAAATCCTCAAGAAATTAGGGATAGAAGTATTATACCTCAAGATCATAAGAGCCATGTATGAAAGACCCAATTCTATTATCATACTCAATGGGGAAAAACTGAGAGCTTTCCCCCTAAGGTCAGGGACAAGACAGGGATGTCCACTCTCACCACTCTTATTCAACATAGTATTGGAAGTCTTAGCCTCTGCAATCAGAAAATACAAAGAAACAAAAGGCATCCAAATTGGCCAGAAAGAGGTCAAACTTCCACTCCTCACAGACGACATGATACTCTACATGGAAAACCCAAAAGATTCCACCAAAAACCTGCTAGAACTGATTCATGAATTCAGCAAAGTAGCAGGATACAAAATCAATGCACAGAAATCGGTTGCATTCCTATACACCAACAATGAAGCGACAGAAGGAGAAATCAAGGAATGAATCCAATTTACAATTGCACAAAAAACTATAAAATACCTAGGAATCAATCTAACCAAAGAGGTGAAAAATCTATACACTGAAAACTATAGAAATCTTATGAAAGAAATTGAAGAAGACGCAAAAAAATGGAAAAAGATTCCACGCTCCTGGATAGGAAGAACAAATATTGTTAAAATGTTGATACTACCCAAAGCAATCTACATATTCCATGCAATCCCTATCAAAATAACACCAGCATTCTTCACAGAGCTAGAACAAACACTCCTAAAATTTATATGGAACCAGAAAAGACGCTGAATAGCCAAAGCAATCTTGAAAAAGAAAACCAAAGCAGGAGGCATCACAATCCCAGACTTCAAGCTATACTACAAAGGTGTAATCCTCAAGACACTATGGTACTGCCACAAGAACAGACACTCAGATCAATGGAACAGAATAGAGAAACCAGAAATGGACCCACAAGCATATGGCCAAAGAATCTTTGACAAAGCAGGAAAGAATATCCATTGGAATAAAGACAGTCTCTTCAGCAAGTGATGCTGGGAAAACTGGACAGACACATACAGATGAATGAACCTGGACCACTTTCTTACACCATACACAAAAATAAACTCAAAATGGGTGAAAGACCTAAGTGTAACACAGGAAGCCATCAAAATCCTTGAGGAGAAAGCAGGCAAAAACCTCTTTGACCTCAGTTGCAGTAACTTACTCAACACATCTCTGGAGGCAAAGGAAACAAAAGCAAAAATGAACTACTAGGACCTCATCAAAATAAAAAGCTTCTGCACGTGAAGGAAAAAAATCAGCAAAACTAAAAGGTAACCAACAGAATGGGAGAAGATATTTGCAAATGACATATCAGATAAAGGGTTAGTATCCAAAATCTATAAAGAACTTATCAAACTCAACACCCAAAAAACAAATAACCCAGTGAAGAAATGGGCAAAAGTCATGAATAGACACTTCTCCAAAGAAGACGTCCAGATGGCCACCGACACATGAAAAAATGCTCCACATCACTCATCATCAGGGAAATACAAATCAAAACCATGATGAGATACCACCTTACACCTGTCAGAATGGCTAACATTAACCACTCAGGCAACAACAGATGTTGGCGAGGATGCAGAGAAAGAGGATCTCTTTTGCATTGCTGCTGGGAATGAAAGCTGGTGCAGCCACTCTGGAAAACAGTATGGAAGTTTCTCAAAAAATTAAAAATAGAACTACCCCACACCCAGCAATTGGATACAGGTGTGCTGTTTCGAAGGGACACATGCACCCCCATATTTATAGCAGCACTATCAACAATAGCCAAATATGGAAAGAGCCCAAATGGCCACCGATGGATGAATGGATAAGGAAGATGTGGTATATACATACAATGGAGTATTACTCGGCAATCAAAAAGAATGAAATCTTGACATTTGCAACTACGTAGATGGAACTGGAGGTTATTATGCTAAGCGAAATTAGTCAGAGAAAGACAAATATCATATGACTTCACTTATATGAGGACTTTAAGAGACAAAACAGATGAATGTAAGGAAAGGGAAGCAAAAATAATATGATAACACGGAGAACAAAACATAAGAGACTCTTAAATATGGAGAACAAACAGAGGGTTACTGGAGGGGTTGTGGGAGGGGAGATGGGCTAAAAGGGTAAGGGGCATTAAGGAATCCACTCCTGAAATCATTGTTGCACTATATACTAACTAATATGGATGTAAATTTTAAAAAAGACTAAATAGAAAAAAAAAACACCTCTTGTTCTATTCACTCCAGAAACATGCAAAATTTTAGTTTTCTGTCATGTTTTGACATTGATACAGGTTTGTTTAGAAATAGCAGCATTTTTTAATTCATCCTAGCATTTTTTTATTCATCCTGCTCAGTCTTTGATGCATGAAAATTTCAAATAATTTTAATATGCATTTTCTTCTATTCTCTTATCAGTTTTTGTAAGGAAATTTGGATTATTGGTTTAAAATATTAGAACTCCTGGGGGTGCCTGGGTGGCTCAGTCAGTTAAGCATCTGACCTCAGCTCAGGTCGTGATTTCACGGTTCATGAGTTTGAGCCCCACATTGGGCTCTGTGCTGACAGCTCTGAACCTGAAGCCTGCTTCAGATTCTGTGTCTCCCTCTCTCTCTGTTCCTCCTCTGATCATACTCTGTGTGTGTGTGTGTGTCTCTCTCAAAAATAAAAATAAACATTAAAAAAGCTTAAAATATTAGAACTCCTGGGTTGATCATCTGTAGCCCTCAAAAATTTTCTCATATTTTCCATCTTTTAAGCCTCTAATTCCATATTCAATAAGACTTCAAATTTTGTTCTAGACTCTACTATATCTATATCTATATCTATATCTATCTATCTATCTATCTATCTAGATAGATAGATATATCTACTGATATTTATCTATATTTTATTTTGGATAATTTGTTTTTTTTTAATTTCCAAAACTTATTTATATTAACTGATCTTTACTCATAGTAGGCTGTTACTATTTTATTTCTCAAATATTCTGAGGCATAATTCTGAACAAAAGAATAAGACACAGTTAAAATACTTGTTTCCAGGAAGGAAAACTCAGACCTAGTTATAGGAGGGAAACTACTGTACAGTTTGAAATTTTACTATGCATATATATTACTTAATTTTTTTTAATTATCCAATAAATATCTCTCTGAAAATCCTAATTTAAATTATTTGTTTTGTCCTTTGATTTTTTTTTTCTTTTGGTGGTTGGATCAGGTATTTCATCATTCATCTTGATCTCTCTCATTTGTACTGCTTATTTTCCTCCAACATTTGATATTCCTTGGTAGTCTATTCACAGGTATAAATTAAAGCTATGCTAATTAAGACAGGTAAATGATGTGGATTTCTTCTGCCATTGTTTGAATGTGCCTACCCCCAAAGTACTCTCCCTTGAATGGGAGTGTGACTGTGGCTTGAAGCACATGGACATGACGTATTGATTGAAAGGCTTCCCTTTATGATGGGTAGGTAAAGAAGAATCAGAGAAGATGGACACATAGTAGATTATTTGCCAAAATTACTGCAATCATTTCTCTTTTTGTACCTACACCCTTTGTAACACGGCATTGTAATTTTTCCCACCAAGAAGCAAAGTCAATTTATTTACCCTCTGACTCTGGGCAGAAGTTGTAATTTAATTTGGCCAATAAAATTCAACAGATTTAGTGAGATGCCAATTGCAACTTAGCCCTCTAAAGGCAATGCAAACTTTTGCATATTCACCTGGAAACCTAGCCAACTTCCTGTGAACATTCTAGAATAGCCTGACTCAGGATAAGAGATCAAAAGGACCACTGATGAGTCATCCCAGCCTAGGCCATCTTCATGCACTATGTACCAAAAGACATAAAAACTAACTGTAGATGTATAAATGCACCCAGTCAAAATGAGAAGAACTATCCAGCTGAGTCTATCTCAAATTATCAAACCACATAACCATGAGTTAAATAAATGGTTGCCATTTTAAGCCAAAAATTTGGAAATAGTTTTTTATACAACAATATTTAACTGATATACTTTTCCCACTCACCCCCAAATGCCAGAATAACGAGAATGTTAGTATTATGAGATGCCAATGGCTAAGCCAAAAACCCTAGACTCCAGCACACAAAGCTTTCCATTTCTTTAGAAATCAGGTTTCTTCCCACACTGCCAGTCATTCTGTACATTGTAGGGAGGAACAGGGGTGGACTTTGTCAATCTACTACCCACTTTTTTTTCTTCACTTCTCACTCATTTTCTGGCTACTGACACCAATTTAGTAACGTTTACTCGAATTCCATCAGGAAGATGAGTTCTTATATCCACAGCAGACTTGGTTATGCAAATTCACAATAGAAATCCCCCTTTACTCTTCACTTTGTTAGGAATTTGCTCTCTTTTGAATTTATTTTGCCATTTTAATTTAATTTATATCGGATAATATATCACATCTAAAGAAGATGGTAAAAATATTTACATACAGCTAAAAACTAATAAAATCAAAACCCATGAGTCTATTACCCAAGTAAAGAAATAGAAGATTACTAATACCTTAAGGCTCCCTATGTGCCTCTTAAATGTATACTCCACTCACCCCTAGGAAATAACCACGATATGATTTTATCTTAATCATTCCCTTGCCTTTGCTTATGGCTTTTACTAACAATGTAAGAATCTCTAAGTAATACATTGCTTAGTTTTTTAAAAAATGAATAAAAATGATAAACCCAGTTGTGTAAAAAAAGGACAATATTGCCACCATTGGATAAAAGCTGTCAGGAGATATATAAGTTGAACTGTGTCTAGGTTGTAATCAAATTTTAGTTTTACTACAATTTTAACATATTTAAAAGTTGCTAAGACTGTAAATTTTTTAATGTTTATTTTTGAGAGAGAGAACGCACAAGCAGAAGAAGGGCAGAGAAAGAGGGAAACAAAGAATCACAAGCAGGCCCTGTGCTGCACAGAGCCTGGCATGGGGCTCATACCCACAAACCACAAGATCATGACCTGAGCTAAAATCAATTCAGATGCTCAACTGACTGAACTATCCATGCACCCCTGCTAAGACCATAAACCTCAAGAATTTTCATCCCAAGAAAAAAATTCTGTAATTTTGTATGATGGCAGATGTTAACTGAGCATACTGTGGTAATTATTTTGCAATATATACAAATTTTGAGTGATTGTGTTGTGCACCTGAAACTAATATAATGTTGTATGTCAATTATACCTTAATTAAAACATATTTTTCAGCTTTATTGAGAGTTTATCAGCCCTGAGGAATACAATGGGCAAGATAAAATGAGTTCTGGGAATCCTTGGGCTTCTGCATTTGGGTTATGTGGCAGGATTATAATGGGAACCAAGATTAGACATCTGGCTTAAAGATGGTGAAAAAGAGTAGATTACTCTATATTTATTCCTTCGGGTGCACTATGCCTACCACCAGCCCCCAGTAGGTCAGGCCACAACAATTCTGTTCAGTGAAATGAGTGTCCTCTTGTCAACTGATCCAGGCTATAAGACATGAGGAAGTTACTAGGAATGATATCCATGGCATGGGGGTATTGCTGAAATAGATGAAGGGGGTTAAGAGGTATAAAATTCTAGTTGTAAAATAAATAAATTGCAGAGATAAAAAGTACAGCATAGGGAATACAGTCAATAACATTGCAGTAACATTGTATGATGACTGATGGTGACTAATGGTGAGTACTGAGTAATGTATACAATTGTTGAGTCAATATGTTGTACACCTGAAATATAACACTAATAGAACACTGTATGTCAACTATTCTTCAATAAAAAAAATAAAAGACAAATTAAAGAAAAGAAATGACATCTACACTGCTCAAGACATACCTAGTACAGATTAAAAGTGGGGTCAGGATCATCTGAACTTTGTCTTCAGCTTAAAGAGATATACAATGAATAAAAGATTTTTAAGGTAATACAATGGCAGTGAGAATATCAATGATGACAGCCTTCAATAAATTCATCTCTGGGTCAGACCTCTCTCAAACTCCTGACTCATACCCTTCTTGGCAATGCAACTTAGATTTCTAATGGATATCTGAAAATCAGCGTTGAAGATAAATTTCTAACCTCACCTCCCCACCCACAGAATCTTCTCCAAATGCAGCTTTCTCCATTTAAGTTGATAGTAACCCCATCCTTCCAGGTGCTCTTACAAAACTTTGAACTAATTCTTAATTCCTTTTCCTCACCTACTACATCCAAGTCATCAGGAAATCCTTTTGGCTCCACCTTCAAAATATACCAGAATCCAACCAATTCTACTACCTTCACAGCCACCATCCTAGTAAGGGACACATTGTCTCTCACCTGGATTATTGCTGAAGTCTCCCAGTTGGTCTCTCTGGTTTTCCCCTTGTGCCTTACAGTCTATTCTCAACCATTCACATTGAAGCAGCGTGATCAAAAAGATGGACATGTTTATTTCTTTATTCACCAACTGTACACTGAGCCCCTACTAGGTACACTCTGCTAGGTACTTGCCATGTATCAGTGAACAAAACAGACAAAGACATATGTGCCCTCATGGAGTTTATGTTCTATTGTCAGGGAGAGGAAAACAAACAATAAACAGTAAGCAAGTAAATTATAGTAACATGTAATCCTTTTAAAATTTAGGTCAAATCATGTGACTTGTCTGCCCAGAGGCTTCCAAAGTCTTTCTATTTCACACAGGATAATAGTTAATATGTTTACAGTGGCTCACAGTCTCCCCCTTTTCTTCTCTGGCATCCTCAAAATACTTGCAGTTCATGTCATGCTAGTCACCATGGCCTTTTTGCAGTTCCTTAAATGTACCATAATTGTAGACATGCTTCCACTTAAGATATTGTTCTGGCTATTTCTTCAGCCAATATAACTTTATCCCAAATAACTTATTGGCCAAATCCTCACCTCCTTCAAGTTGTTACTCAAATTTTGTCTTCTCAGTGAGGCCAACACAGACCACCCTACTTAATATTACAATGCCCCTACCTCCTACCCCAGACACCCAATCTCTTTACACAGTCCTGCTACTTTTTAAATTTTTTCAGAAACACCTTCTAACACATTATATAATTTACTTGCTTACTGTTTATTGTATTTTCCTCTCCCAAACAATAGAACATAAGCCCCAGGAGAGTACACATATCTTTGTCTGCTTTGTTCACTGATGCATGCCAAGTATCTAGAAGAATGATAAATAGTAGGGCTTAGGGTAGAGTTGGTGAATAAAGGAATGAACACGTTCATCTCCTGGATCACCCTGTTTCAATGTGGACTGATTGCTCTCTATGTCTGGTATACAACCATATACATAATATCTCAGGATCCTCCTAGAGATTCCTTCTGACTCTTTTCCATATTCCCTTTCTTGGTTTACTCTCTTATTTAGATAAAGCACATCCTTTTCTAGCTTCTTAATAAAAGACACGTAAAAGGTACATTTTCAAGAACTTGCATATATGAAAATGTCTTTATTTTATCCTCATTTTGAAATAGTATTTTGGTTATAAATTCTGTATCGGAAATTTTTTTTTCAAAATTTTGTCTGCATGCTTACAGTGTTTCTGATATCCAAATCATTTGGAGATATCTAAATCATTTTGATTCCTGGTCTTCTGTATGTGACTTTTTAATTTGGAAGTTTATAGAATATCTTCTTTATTTCTTTATTTTTTGTTCTCAGTGTTTCAATAATTAAAAACTATGGGCCTTGGTGTGTGTGCATTTTCATCCACTTTTCTGGCCTTTTAGTAGAATCTTTCACTCTGGCAATTCATGTGTTTCAGTTCTGGAAGAATTTTTGAATTGTTTTCTTACTGGTATCACCCATTGTTTTACTATCCTCTATTTTTAGAACTTCTATTATTCATATCTTAGACTTTCTAGATTGAGTTCTACTTTCCTTATGTTGTATGCCCAACTTCCTATCTGTTGGTCTTTTTTAAATCTTACTTCTTAAAGATATTCTCAGTATAATCTTCCAACCTTTTATTTAGTTGTTTATTTCTCCTGTTTTTACTGTCAATGAGTTCTCCTTGTTCTCTGAATTATTCTTTTATATTTCATTCTGTTCTTGTTCCATGCATGTAATATCTTCTGTTATCTATTTGTTAAAGCTTCTTTCTTCTTGCTGAATTGTTTCTTCCCAAGTTGCTTCTTTTGTTGGTTTGTTTGTTTGGGTTTTTATCTTCCATGTTGAAAGCCTTTCCAAGGTATCTGTTAGTCAATGACAATTCTCTTATGATGAAGAGTGCAAGACTAAAATGCTGCTTGGAATCTGAAATCACATGGATGGTGTTTGTAGATTTTGGGTTATTATTGTAAAGGAATTTGAGATATTTAAATATTTTCTTGGGATGGTCAAATTTCTAAGGGAATTTTTTGGGTTTTTTTTTATCTCTTTCCCAGAGGGTAAAAATATGGCTTGCAACTTTCTGGGAGTAGAGCAGTATTTCTATATTCAGCATTAATTATTAATAAGGTCAGTTAATCCTTCAATTTTGTGAATGAAACTTATTCGCTCTATACAAAGGCCCATATTTTTATACTTTCCCAAGAAAAGAACTCCACCAAGAATAGAACTCTAGACTTCTGCCAGGGTAGGTGGTCAAGGGAAGGTTCTGGTAGTGTTTAGTGGGTACATAAACTAAAGTTTCCAGAAAGAGAGAATTGAAAAACAATGGGTAAAATCATTAATAAAGGGGCGCCTGCGTGGCGCAGTCGGTTAAGCGTCCGACTTCAGCCAGGTCACGATCTCGCGGTCCGTGAGTTCGAGCCCCGCGTCAGGCTCTGGGCTGATGGCTCGGAGCCTGGAGCCTGTTTCCGATTCTGTGTCTCCCTCTCTCTCTGCCCCTCCCCCGTTCATGCTCTGTCTCTCTCTGTCCCCAAAATAAATAAACGTTGAAAAAAAAAATTTAAAAAAAAATAAAAAATAAATCATTAATAAAATATTTTTTAATGTTTATTTTTGAGAGACAGAGCATGAGTGGGGGAGGGGCAGAGAGAGAGGGAGGCACAGAATCCAAAGCAGCCTCCAGGCAGGCTCTGAGCTGTCAGCACACAGCCAGATGCGGGGCTCAAATTCATGAACTGGGAGATCATGACCTGAGCCGAAGTCGGACGCTTAACAGACTGAGTCACCCAGGCACTCCATTAATAAAATAATTTAAGAAGAATCCTTCTAGAACTTAAACACATGAGTTACCAGAATTAAAGGCCCCACTGAAAGTCCAGAAAAGTGGATTAAAAATAGATCTGAAACAACTTCCACTCAGGTTTCTTAATTTCAGACCCCAGACCCATCTCTAGTTTCAGAGTACCTGATACTGCTTTCCTGGGACTTATGAGGATTCTGCAGTGTATCTTGGACTGGTTCTCAGTTATTCCCATAGCTAATATGATTTTGCACTTATTGGGTCTGCTAAATCACTTATTATTTGTATATCTGCTTTCTAACATCCCAAAATTTATGATTTTCTCCTTTCTTTCAGAGTGTAGGGGAAAGTGATTGGGTTAATCATGAGCTCAAACTGCCAGCTTTAGCCACAATTAGATATTAAAACTTTTAAAAAATTAATGTTTATTTTTGAGAGAGAGAGAGAGAGAGAGAGAGAGAGAGAACGAGAGAGAGAGGAGCAGAAAGAGGGAGACACAGAATCCGAAGAAGCAGGCTCCAGGCTCTGAACTGTCAGCACAAAGCCCCACATGGGGCTTGAACTCATGGACTGGAAGATCATGACCTGAACCAAAGTTGGACACTTAACCAACTGAGCCAACCAGGCACCCCAAAACTTTTAAATTGCAATTGTAATTTTTAAGTATTTTGAATTAAAGGCATATATTTTAAAATTTGAGATATAAATTCTAAGAAAGTCCTATGAAGGGGCACCTGGGGGGCTCAGTTGCTTAAGCATCCAACTCTTGATTTCAGCTCAGGTCATGATCTCATGATTTGTGAGTTCGAGCCCCGCATCAGGCTCTGCACTGACTCTGGAGCCTGCTTGGGATTCTCTCTCTCCTCTCTCTCTATCCCTACCTGATACTCTGTCTGTCTGTCTCTCAAAATAAATAAACTCCAAAAGGAAAGTGATATGAAAAATATTGAAATACATAATTACACAATATTAGAGATAATTTAGTCACATATACTTTAAAATGTTTATATGAACCTCTGTTTCCAAATTACTTTTTCTAGTTGATATTCTTAATACTCAATGCCAGAGCAAGTTCTTTAGGATAATAGAAAGTAGCTAACCTTGACATTGTCATCCTACTATAACATCACTTAGAATATATTTCAGGGTTAAGGGTGGGTCATTCAAGACTGACAAATATACTGATTCTGTTTTAAAGTATTCTGGTAGGAGCTCCTTAAGTATCTGAATTCATTAAAGTCAAATAAAACAAAATAACTTTCAACAATCTATTCTTTTGCTTTTGTAGAAATTTTTCTCACTTTAGAGTCACTCATTTGAACTTGAAATTTAATTGTGGAATTATAAAATTGATAAAATGTCTTTTTTTCTGAATTTACTAATGAATATGAAGATACAGCAAAATTTACATTAGCTCCTTAAGTGTGTATTTAAAATTTTACATGTTGACCTGCATAGGGTGTTAGTCATATTGTAGTTGCTTAGTATACACTTCATTGCTACAGGAGCAAAATTTATGTGAAAAATTTAAACACTGCTTTTAAATTAAATATCTCTAACAATGAAGCACATAGCAGTAAGTTGTAAATTATATTCAATATTGCTACAGTAAAAACCAATAACACTTTCCATTGTTAAAAATTATTAAATTGGATCTTTTAGCATTAAATTGGATCAAGTGGCATAAATCATTTCATTTAAATTGAATTTACCCTCAATAATAATATTTGGTTTCTTTTTATAAATTACGTTTATTTTAGTGATGTTGCTTTTTAAAAATGAAAAGGCCAAAATGTTCCTTTGATCACAAAAAAGGCTTCCATCACTGCTTGAAGGGTATCTTTTTTCTGCAACTACTGTTATTTACAGTACAATTAAGTACTGCCTTTACTGAAACCTAAAATTAGTTTTCACAATTATTTTGTTTTCTTACAAGTATCTAGAATTCACAGAAAGACATAATGGTAGGCAATTAATCTCTCAAATCAGTAGCAAAAGTATTTCTCATAGACTGAAGCATTAAAATATTTAACTTATCCTAAAGTTGAATACACAATAGAGTGTAAATAATGCAGGCTCCAAAGTCATTCATTTAACAAATATTTATTGAGCACCTGTGATACACCTGAGGGATACAATGGTGAGTAAAAATACTGTGACCTCAGAGTTTCTAGTCTGTAGTGTGGTGGCCTGTAATGTGTTCTGTAATGCTGTGTTCTATTTGGGGATTTGTTGCTGTTTGATTTAATTTGCCATGTTTTTTGACAATGGATTTTGCCCTCTGGTTTGGCTATGGTATCTGCTGCTCCATTTATATCATACACAGAGGCCTTACATATTCATATTCTCTGGCCAATTCCTGCCAACATCAGGTTGTGTGTTCTGTGAGCAAGTGACTCATACCAACCTGGATTTAAAACCCAACGTTGCTTGCATGGTGTCACCCTGGGCAAGTCAATTTATTAGTCTAAACCTCACCTGTCTCTTACGAAAAATGAGAATAATATCACCCATTCCATAGTGTTATTGAGTATAAAAATAATATCTAAAATATTTAGCAGAGTAACACATAGGCCAACTAGTATAATTATAGGTAATGTATTAATTTAGTTTAATACATTAATCTAGTTTCATAATGAACAAAAGAACTATATCTTCTTTTATTAATCTATTTTTTTCAATATATGAAATTTATTGTCAAATTGGTTTCCATACAACACCCAGTGCTCATCCCAAAAGGTGCCCTCCTCAATACCCATCACCCACCCTCCCCTCCCTCCCACCCCCTATCAACCCTCAGTTTGTTCTCAGTTTTTAAGAGTCTCTTATGCTTTGGCTCTCTCCCACTCTAACCTCTTTTTTTTTTTTTTTGCCTTCACCTCCCCCATGGGTTTCTATTAAGTTTCTAAGGATCCACATAAGAGTGAAAACATATGGTATCTGTATTTCTCTGTATGGCTTATTTCACTTAGCATCACACTCTCCAGTTCCATCCACGTTGCTACAAAGGGCCATATTTCATTCTTTCTCATTGCCCTGTAGTACTCCATTTTGTACATAAACCACAATTTCTTTATCCATTCATCAGTTGATGGACATTTAGGCTCTTTCCATAATTTGGCTATTGTTGAGAGTGCTGCTATAAACATTGGGGTACAAGTGCCCCTATGCAGCAGTAGTCCTGTATCCCTTGGGTAAATTCCTAGCAGTGCTATTGCTGGGTCATAGGGTAGGTCTATTTTTAATTTTCTGAGGAACCTCCACACTGCTTTCCAGAGCGGCTGCACCAGTTTGCATTCCCACCAACAGTGAAAGAGGGTTCCCATTTCTCCACATCCTCGCCAGCATCTATAGTCTCCTGATTTGTTCATCTTGGCCACTCTGACTGGCGTGAGGTGATACCTGAGTGTGGTTTTGATTTGTATTTCCCTGATAAGGAGCGATGTTGAGCATCTTTTCATGTGCCTGTTGGCCATCCGGATGTCTTCTTTAAAGAAGTGTCTATTCATGTTTTCTGCCCATTTCTTCACTGGGTTATTTGTTTTTCAGGTGTGGAGTTTGGTGAGCTCTTTATAGATTTTGGATACTAGCCCTTTGTCCCATATGTCATTTGCAAATATCTTTTCCCATTCCGTTGGTTGCCTTTTAGTTTTGTTGGTTGTTTCCTTTGCTTTGCAGAAGCTTTTTATCTTCATAAGGTCCCAGTAATTCATTTTTGCTTTTAATTCCCTTGCCTTTGGGGATGTGGCGAGTAAGAGATTGCTACGGCTGAGTCCAGAGAGGTCTTTTCCTGCTTTCTCCTCTAGGGTTTGGATGGTTTCCTGCCTCACATTCAGGTCCTTTATCCACTTTGAGTTTGTTTTTGTGAATGGTGTGAGAAAGTGGTCTAGTTTCAACTTTCTGCATGTTGCTGTCCAGTTCTCCCAGCACCATTTGTTAAAGAGGCTGTCTTTTTTCCATTGGATGTTCTTTCCTGCTTTGTCAAAGATTAGTTGGCCATACGTTTGTGGGTCTAGTTCTGGGGTTTCTATTCTATTCCATTGGTCTATGTGTCTGTTTTTGTGCCAATACCATGCTGTGTGATGATTACAGCTTTGTAGTAGAGGCTAAAGTCTGAGATTGTGATGCCTCCTGTTTTGGTCTTCTTCTTCAAAATTACTTTGGCTATTTGGGGACTTTTGTGTTTCCATATGAATTTTAGGATTGCTTGTTCTAGTTTCGAGAAGAATGCTGGTGCAGTTTTGATTGGGATTGCATTGAATGTGTAGATAGCTTTGGGTAGTATTGACATTTTGACAATATTTATTCCTCCAATCCATGAGCAGGGAATGTCTTTCCACTTCTTTTTATCTTCTTCAACTACCTTCATAAGCTTTCTATAGTTTTCAGCATACAGATCTTTTACATCTTTGGTTAGATTTATTCCTAGGTATTTTATGCTTCTTGGTGCAATTGTGAATGGGATCAGTTTCTTTATTTGTCTTTCTGTTGCTTCATTGTTAGTGTATAAGAATGCAACTGATTTCTGTACATTGATTTTGTATCCTGCAACTTTGCTAAATTCATGTGTCAGTTCTAGCAGACTTTTGGTGGAGTCTATCGGATTTTCCATGTATAGTATCATGTCATCTGCAAAAAGTGAAAGCTTGATTCATCTTTGCCAATTTTGATGCCTTTGATTTCCTTTTGTTGTCTGATTGCTGATGCTAGAACTTCCAACACTATGTTCAACAACAGCGGTGAGAGTGGGCATCCCTGTCGTGTTCCTGATCTCAGGGAAAAAGCTCTCAGTTTTTCCCCATTGAGGATGATGTTAGCTGTGGGCTTTTCATAAATGGCTTTTATGATGTTTAAGTATGTTCCTTCTTTCCTGACTTTCTCAAGGATTTTTATTAAGAAAGGGTGCTGGATTTTGTCAAAGGCCTTTTCTGCATCAATTGACAGGATCATATGGTTCTTCTCTTTTCTTTTATTAATGTGATGTATCACGTTGATTGATTTGTGAATGTTGAACCAGCCCTGCATCCCAGGAATGAATCCCACTTGATCATGGTGAATAAGTCTTTTTATATGCTGTTGAATTCGATTTGCTAGTATCTTATTGAGAATTTTTGCATCCATATTCATCAGGGATATTGGCCTGTAGTTCTCTTTTTTTACTGGGTCTCTGTCTGGTTTAGGAATCAAAGTAATACTGGCTTCATAGAATGAGTCTGGAAGTTTTCCTTCCCTATTTCTTGGAATAGCTTGAGAAGGATATGTATTATCTCTGCTTTAAAAGTCTGGTAGAACTCCCTGGGAAGCCATCTGGTCCTGGACTCTTATTTGTTGGGAGTTTTTTTTTTTTCAACATTTATTTATTTTTGGGACAGAGAGAGACAGAGCATGAACGGGGGAGGGGCAGAGAGAGAGGGAGACACAGAATCGGAAACAGGCTCCAGGCTCTGAGCCATCAGCCCAGAGCCTGACGCAGGGCTCGAACTCACGGGCCGCGAGATCGTGACCTGGCTGAAGTCGGACGCTTAACCGACTGCGCCACCCAGGCGCCCCTTGTTGGGAGATTTTTGATAACTGATTCAATTTCATCACTGGTTATGGGTCTGTTCTAGCTTTCTATTTCCTCCTGATTGAGTTTTGGAAGAGTGTGGGTGTTCAGGAATTTGTCCATTTCTTCCAGGTTGTCCAATTTGTTGGCATATAATTTTTCATAGTATTCCCGGATAATTGTTGGTATCTCTGAGGGATTGGTTGTAATAATTCCATTTTCATTCATGATTTTATCTATTTGGGTCATTTCCCTTTTCTTTTTGAGAAGCCTGGCTAGAGGTTTGTCAATTTTGTTTATTTTTTCAAAAAACCAACTCTTGGTTTCGTTGACCTGCTCTACAGTTTTTTTAGATTCTATATTGTTTATTTCTGTTCTGGTCTTTATTTTTTCTCTTCTTCTGCTGGGTTTAGGCTGCCTTTGCTGTTCGGCTTCTAGTTCCTTTAGGTGTGCTGTTAGATTTTGTATTTGGGATTTTTCTTGTTTCTTGAGATAGGCCTGGATTGCAATGTATTTTCCTCTCAGGACTGCCTTTGCTGCGTCCCAAAGCATTTGGATTGTTGCATTTTCATTTTCGTTTGTTTCCATATATTTTTTAATTTCTTCTCTAATTGCCTGGTTGACCCACTCATTCGTTAGTAGGGTGTTCTTTAACCTCCATGCTTTTGGGGGTTTTTCAGACTTTTTCCTGTGGTTGATCTCAAGCTTCATAGCATTGTGGTCTGAAAGTATGCATGGTATAATTTCAATTCTTGTATACTTATGAAGGGCTGTTTTGTGACCCAGTATATGATGTATCTTGGAGAATGTTCCATGTGCACTCGAGAAAAAAGTATATTCTGTTGCTTTGGGATGTAGAGTTCTAAATATATCTGTCAAGTCCATCTGATCCAATGTATCATTCAGGGCCCTTGTTTCTTTACTGACCGTGTGTCTAGATGATCTATCCATTTCTTTAAGTGGAGTGTTAAAGTCCCCTGCAATTACCACATTCTTATCAATAAGGTTGTTTATGTTTATGAGTAATTGTTTTATATATTTGGGGGCTCCTGTATTCGGCGCATAGACATGTATAACTGTTAGCTCTTCCTGATGGATAGACCCTGTGATTATTATATAATGCCCTTCTTCATCTCTTGTTACAGCCTTTAATTTAAAGTCTAGTTTGTCTGATATAAGTATGGCTACTCCAGCTTTCTTTTGGCTTCCAGTAGCATGATAAATAGTTCTCCATCCCCTCACTCTCAATCTAAAGGTGTCCTCAGGTCTAAAATGAGTCTCTTGTAGACAGCAAATAGAAGGGTCTTGTTTTTTTTTTTTTTATCCATTCTGATACCCTATGTCTTTTGGTTGCAGCATTTAGTCCATTTGCATTCAGTGTTATTATAGAAAGATATGGGTTTAGAGTCATTGTGATGTCTGTATGTTTTATGCTTGTAGCAATGTCTCTGGTACTTTGTCTCACAGGGTCCCCCTTAGGATCTCTTGTAGGGCTGGTTTAGTGGTGACAAATTCCTTCAGTTTTTGTTTGTTTGGGAAGACCTTTATCTCTCCTTCTATTCTAAATGACAGACTTGCTGGATAAAGGATTCTCGGCTGCATATTTTTTCTGTTCATCACATTGAAGATCTCCTGCCATTCCTTTCTGGCCTGCCAAGTTTCAAAAGAGAGATCAGTCACGAGTCTTATAGGTCTCCCTTTATAAGTTAGGGCATGTTTATCCCTTGCTGCTTTCAGAATTTTCTCTTTATCCTTGTATTTTGCCAATTTCACTATGATATATCGTGCAGAAGATCGATTCAAGTTTACGTCTGAAGGGAGTTCTCTGTGCCTCTGGGAATTCAATGCCTTTTTCCTTCCCCAGTTCAGGGAAGTTCTCAGCTATTATTTCTTCAAGTACTCCTTCAGCACCTTTCCCTCTCTCTTCCTCCTCTGCGATACCAATTATGTGTATATTATTTCTTTTTAGTGTATCACTTAGTTCTCTAATTTTCCCCTCATACTCCTGGATTTTTTTATCTTTTTCTCAGCTTCCTCTTTTTCCATAACTTTATCTTCTAGTTCATCTATTCTCTCCTCTGCCTCTTCAATCCGAGCCGTGGACATTTCCATTTTATTTTGCATCTCGTTTAAAGCATTTTTCAGCTCCTCCTGACTGTTCCTTAGTCCCTTGATCTCTGTTGCAAGAGATTCTCTGCTGTCCTCTATACTGTTTTCAAGCCCAGCAATTAATTTTATGACTATTATTCTAAATTCACTTTCTGTTATATCATTTAAATCCTTTTTGATCAGTTCATTAGCTGTTGTTATTTCCTGGAGATTCTTTTGAGGGGAATTCTTCCGTTTGGTCATTTTGGATAGCCCCTGGAGTGGCGGGGACCTGCAGGACACTTCCCCTATGCTGTGGTGTATAACTGGAGTTGGTGGGCGGGGCCGCAATCAGACCTGATGTCTGCCCCCAGCCCACCCATGGGGCCACAGTCAGACTGGTGTGTGCCTTCTCTTCCCCTCTCCTAGGGGCGGGATTCACTGTGGGGTGGTGTGGCCCATCTGGGCTACTTGCACACTGCCAGGCTTGTGGTGCTGGGGATCTGGCGTATTAGCTGGGGTGGGTAGGCAAGGTGCACGGGGGCAGTAGGGGCAGGCTTAGCTTGCTTCTCCTTAGGTGATCCACTTCAGGAGTGGCCCTGTCGCAGCGGGAGGGAGGCAGACCCGCTGCAGGAGGGGTGGCTCTGCAGAAGCACAGTGTTGGGTGTTTTCGAGGAGCAAGCAAGTTCCCTGGCAGGAACTGGTTCCCTTTGGGATTTTGGCTGGGGGATGGGTGAGGGAAATGGCACTGGCGAGCGCCTTTGTTCCCCGCCAAGCTGAGCTCTGTCGTCCGGGGCTCAGCAACTCTCCCTCCCTTTGTCCTCCAGCCTTCCCGCTTTCTGAGCAGAGATGTTAACTTATGACCTCCCAGATGCTAAGTCCGGCTTTCTGTCGGAACACACTCCGTCTGGCCCTTCCGCTTGCAAGCCAGACTCAGGGCTCTGCTTGGCAGGTGGGCCGCCCCTCCGCCTTGGCTCCCTCCTGACAGTCCGTGGAGTGCACCGCCTCGCCGCCCTTCCTACCCTCTTCAGTGGGCCTCTCGTCTGCTCTTGGCTCTGGGGACTCCGTTCTGCTAATCCTCTGGCAGTTTTCTGGGTTATTTAGGCAGGTGTAGGTGGAATCTAAGGAGCAGCAGGAGGCCCGGTGAGCCCAGCGTCCTCCTATGCCACCATCTTCCTAGTCCCCATCTTGTCCATTTTTCACTATATCTTCTTTTAAAATTAAGGCAAGGATTTTAAAATAATTTGTAAGATAGAAGGTAAAGGTTTTATAAAACCTTTAGGTTTTAGATAAAACCTTATCTAAACATAAGGTTCTATAAAACCTTTAGGTTTTAGATAAAACCTTATCTAAACATAAGGTTTTATTTTTTATTGCAATTTTCCCAATTCTATGATAAAGGACTATCTTGCCTAAAACATTTGGAAATGATATAGAAAGACTTGGGAGGAATATCAGGCACTAGACATCATACATTGATATATATGATATTTATACCTATTAACTAAATTTATTTTACCCATAATAACTCAGTAACTATAAACCATGTTCCCTAGGACAATTTATTAGGCCATAAAAGATTTTTTCCAACTAATCATGACTAAAGCAGATAGAAAGTACTTACGTAGTGTCTGGTTTACAGTGAATTCGGTGTTAGAGGTTTACAAAAACGATTTTATTTCACACTGACATCATTCCTTTGAAATAGGGAAGGAAGAATTTCAAACTTAATCTCATATGAGACAAATCACAAGTTGCAGAGAGCCCAAATGGCTTTGAATATGCTTGAAAAATAATGGGCAGAACCTGATCTCCACCAGCATTCCATCTATTAGACTGTTCTGTCTCCACCAAGGGCATTGAAAATAACATTTTGTAATACAGAGATGCAATTATAACCTAACATTGATTAATAAATTAATTTGCTAGATAAGTATTTCCTGAAGTTTTACTATGCACCAAGCACAGCTTAAGACACTTGAAACATAAGGTTCAACAAATTAGGTCCCTGCTCTTGTAGAGCTAGTAAGTTTTTAGTGAAGAACAACAAAGTAACCAAGTATATTCATGCACAAGCAGGTTAATTTGAGATGGTGAAAATAGCTATGAAGAAAATAAAACATGGCAATATAGCACAGAGTGGCTGGCAAAGGAATAATGTCAGCAAGACAGCAAAGTAAGAAGCCCTGGACCTCCATTCCTCCTACAAACATACCAATTTAGCAACAATTCATGGACACATTTCCTTTGAGAGAAATCCAGAAACTAATTGAAATTTTCCTTCACCCTTGGCAAACACAAAAACAGAATGAAGCCATTAGGGAAATTCAGGGAATGCTCTGTTCAGAGTTGCAGTCCTGGTACAGCACCATATAATCAGGAAGAGATCCCTTAGGTCTCACCTTCCCCCATAGGAGGGAAGAAGTTGGTCATAATGAAGGGGCTCCCCCACAGGACAGGCTTCTGTCTTTCATAAACCAAACAGTCAAAGCAAATAAGAATTAAACAAAGATGCTCTAAAGGAACAAGATAAATCTCCAGGAACAAGATAAAACTCCAGACCCTAGTGAAATAAAGTTATATGATTTACATGGCAGAAAATTTTAAATTATTGTAATAAAGATGTTCACTAAGGCCAAGAGAACAATACATGAGCTAAATGAGAATTTCCACAGGGAGGTAGAAAACATTAAAAAATACTAAACAAATCATGGGGCTGAAGAGTACAATAATGAAACTTTAAAATTCACTAGAGGGGTTCAACATCAGACTAGATGACTACATCAAGCCAAAAAAAAAAAAAAAAAGAAACTGAAAAATCAAAGATAGGTAATTGGAAATATTCAATTAGAGGGGAAAAAGAAGAATGAAAAAAGTGAAGTGTAAGAGATTTATAGGACACCATCATGCATATCAATATGTGCACTGTGGGATTCTCAGAAAGAAGAGAAAGAGAAAGGACCCTTATTCAAAGAAATAATGGTTGGGGCACCTAGATGTCTCAGTCAGTTAAGCATCTGATTATGATCTCAGCTCAGGCCATGATCTCATGGTTTGTGAGATCAAGCCCGCCATCGAGCCCCACACTGGCCTCTTCACTGACAGCACAGAATATACGTGGGATTCTCTCTCTCTGCCTCACCCCCACTTGTGTTCATGCTTGCTTACTCACTCTCGCTCTCTCTCTGTCTCTCAAAATAAATAAACTTAAACAATGGTTGAAAATTTCCTAAATCTGGGGAATAAAATGGACATCCAGATGCAAGAATCTCAAAACACACCAAATAATACATCAAATAAATTTACACCAAGACATTATAATCAAACTGTCAAATGACAGACAAAGAGAAATTTCTGAAAGCAGCAAGAGTATTATTCTCTACAAAGGAACCCTCTCCCCATAAGACTACCATTGGATTCTTAAGCAGCAACCTTTCAGGCCAGAAGAGAGTGGGATAATATTTTCAAAGTACTAAAAGAACAAACTGCCAAATGAAAATGCTATAGTGAACAAAATTGTCCTCCAAAAGTGAAAGATAAAGACTTTCCTGGACAAACAAAAGCTGAGGGAGTTTATTACCAGTAGAACTACTTTATAATAAATGCTAAAGGAAGCTCAAGTTGAAATGAAGAAACACTAAATATAAATATGATAGCATGAGAGTGTATGAAACTTATTGGTACAAGTGAAATATATACACAAATATAGAATGCTGTATAATTGTAACGGCAGTAGGTAAATCACTTTTAATTCTAGTATAAAAGTTAGAATTCAAAAGTATTAAAAAATAACAACTAAAAATTTGTTAAAATATACAATATGAAAAGATGTAAACTGTGATAACAGTAACTATAAAGGGGGAAGAGGAAGTTAAGGTATAGTTTTCTAATACAATTGAACTTGTTCCTAGCTTAAAATAAAATGTTGCAACTATAAAATATTTTGTGTAAGCCCCTAGATAACCACTCACATGAAAATAAAACTATGTTGGGGCGCCTGGGTGGCTCAGTCGGTTAAGTGTCCGACTTCAGCTCAGGTCAGGATCTCGCGGTCTGTGAGTTCGAGCCCCGCGTCAGGCTCTGGGCTGATGGCTCAGAGCCTGGAGCCTGCTTCCGATTCTGTGTCTCCCTCTCTCTCTGCCCCTGCCCCGTTCATGCTCTGTCTCTCTCTGTCTCAAAAATAAATGAAACGTTAAAAAAAAATAAATTAAAAAAAATAAAAAAATAAAAAAAAAACTATGTAAGTTACACAAAAGAAAAAGAAAAGGGTATCAAAGCATAACAACACCAAAAAATCAACAAAACATAAAGGAATATATCAAGCCAGGAAAAGACAGAAAAAGAACTATAAGACTAATGGAAAACAATTTTTAAAATGGCAATAGTAAATCCTTTTTTATCAATAATTAAATGCAAATGTATTAAAATTCCCAATCAAAAGACATGGAGTGGTTGAAGGGATTTAAAGAAAAAAAATGACCTAACTATATGTCATCAACAAGAAACTTACTTTAAGTTTAAGGACATACATAAGCTTAAAGGGAAGTGGTGAGGAAGAAAAGATAATTATGAAAATAGTAACCAAAAACCAGCACTTGTGGCTATATTGCATCAAACAAAATAAGTCTGAACTTATGCCTAGATTGTCAAAAACTGTCACAAGAAGCAGAGGAGGACATTATATGATGATAAAAGAATCAATTCACCACGAAGTTATAACAATTTTAAATACATGTGCCTTAATATCAAATCACCTAAATATGTAAAGCAAACAGGACAGAACTAAAGGGATAAATAGAAAGTAATACAATAACAACAGGGGATTTCAACATCTCACTTTCTTTTTTTATATATTTTTATTTATTTTGAGAGATAAAGAAAGAATGAGCAAGTGGGGAAGGGGCAGAGGAGAGGGAGAGAGAGAATCCCAAATAGGCTCCACGCTGTCAGCACAGAGCCTGATGCAGGGCTCAATGCCACAAACCATTAGATCATGACCTGAGCCAAAATCAAGAGTCAGACAGTTTACCTACTGAGCCACCTAGGAATCCCAACATCTGACTTTCAATAATGGGTAGAACATCCAGACAGAAGATCAATAAGGAAACAGAGGACTGGAACAATACTATAAGCCATATGGACATAACATATATGTATAGAACATTCCACCAAATGGTAGCAGAACACACATTCTTCTCATGTGTATACATATCTTTCTATAGACTAGATCACAAGTTAAGGCCAAAACACCTCTTAACAAACTTAAGAATAAAATTATATCAAGTATTTTTTTAATCACAACAGAATGAAACTAGAAATCAATAGCAGAAGGAAAACTGGAAAATTCAGAAATATGTGGAAATTAAACAGCACACTCATAAATAACCATAGAGTCAGAGAAGAAATCAAAAAGTAGAAAATACTTCAAGACAAAAAAAAAGGGGGGGGACACAATATACCAAAACTTATGAGATGCAGCAAAGTACATACCAAAAAACTGGATAGCCTAGAAGAAATGGATAATTACTAGAAACACAACATGCCAACACTAAGTAATGAAGAAATAGAACATGTGAACAGACCTATCACTAATATAGAGATTGGATCAGTAATCAAAAACTTCCAAAGAAAACTTCAGGACAAGATCACTTCACTGGTAATTTCTACCAGACATTTAAAGAATTAATGCTTTTTTTTTTCCAAACTCTTCACCAAAACTGCAAAGAACAGAATACTTTCCAAATCACTTTATGAGCTAGAATTACCATGATACCAAAACCAAAGAAAGACTGCATGAGTAAAGAAAAATGAATCCCAATATCCCCGATGAACATAGCTGCAAAAATTCTTAACAAAATACTAACAAACTGAATCCTATAGTATGTTAGAAGGATAATTCACCATGACCAAGTGGTATCTATCCTGGGATACAAGGAAGTTCAACATATGAAAATTAATTAATGCAGTATTACACCTTAAAAAAAAGGATTAGGGACACCTGGGTGGCTCAGTCAGTTGAGTCTCTGATTTTTGGTTTTGGCTCAGGTCATTAATATACGGTTTCATGGGTTTGAGCCCCAAGTTGGGCTCTGCACTAGCAATGCAGGGCCAGCTTTACAATCTTTCTTTCCTTCTCTCTTGGCCCCTCCCCCACTCGTTCTATCTCTGTCTCTCTCAAAAAAAAAATTTTTTTTTTAAATAAAATAAGGGATTAAAATCACATGGTCATCTCAATGCAGGAAAAAAAATCATTTGACAAAGATTCAACACTTTTTCATGATAAAAACTCTCAACAAACTAGAAATAGAAGAAAAGTATCTCAACAAAATAAAAGACATATATGAAAATCCCACAATTAACATTATCATCAACATTGAAAAACTGAAAGCTTTTCCTCTAAGACCAGGAATAAGGCAAGAATGCCCATTCTCATCACTTCTATTCAACATAATACTGGAAGTCCTAGCTAGAGTAATTAGTCAAGAAAAAGAAATATATGTCACCCAAACCAGAAGTAAAAATTTCAGTTTGTAAATGAATTTTATGTGTAGTATACTTTAAAGACACCACCAAAATCTATTAGAACTAATAAATGAATTCAGTAAAGTAGCAGGATACAAAATCAATATACAAAAATCCACTTGCTTTTCTGTATACTAGCAACAAATTACATGAAAAAGAAATTAAGAAACTAATCTCATTTACAACGGTACCAAAAAGAATAAAATACTTTGGTAATAACTTGGCTTAAGGAGAGGAAAGAATTATACACCAAAATCTACAAAACGTTGATTAAAAAAAAAAAAAACTAAAAAAGACACAAATGGAAAGACATCTGGTGTTCATGGATTGGAAGACATAATATTTTGTAAGCGTACATACTACCCAAACAACCTATAGACTCAATGTAATATCTACCACAATCATAATGACATTTTTTACAGAAATAAAAACAATTCTAAAATGTGTATCAATGTGGGGAGGAATTAAAATGGTGGAGCAGTATGGGAACCCTGAGCTTGTCTCATCCCTGAAATGCAGCTGAGTCAGGATCAAACCATTTTGAACACCTAGGAAATTAATCTGAGGACTAATGCAACAATCTGAATAACTTGAGCCACCAAACTTGGCAGGTGTGCAGTATGGAGAGTTGAATTGGGAGAGAAAAGCCACAGAACTGAGGAATGTTGGGAGCCATGTTCATGGAGAAAGGACAGAGAAAGAGAAGAGGAGAGTGCAGCATCCCATAAGAAATGAATTCTCCATGAAAATAGCTGGAGAGAAGAGAGAGAGAGAAGGAGTGAAAACGTTCACAGAAGATCAGACAAGAAATCTATTCCCCAAGACTATTGATGAGGAACAAAGAGAGGGTTGCAATACCACCAGTGTATAAATAGTGGAGCACAGAGTCTGGATGTTCAAAACTCAGTGCCAGGTGGTGCTCTTGTGGGGAAGTAGTGTGAATCCCCAGGAGCAGGCTGGTCAGTATGAGGGGTCCATATACCACACAGGGAGAGACTGTTCCTCTGCTTGAAGTGCACTTGGTGGAGGCCATATAGCTTCCCCAAGGGCACAGGTCCCAGTGGACCCCAGAGAGCAGCCACGTTTGCTGGTATTGGGATAAAGACACCAGAGTGCAGCAAAACCTGGTGCTGTCTATGTGTTGTGACTTACCATAAACTCTGCACCTATGCTACTGTGTAACTGTGTGAACTGTTTTCTGGGGAGAGCTGGAGCTCAGCCATTGCTCAGCAAAACCCTCCACCAGAGAATCGGCATGGGTTCAAGCCATGGGAGTCTCTGAGGTGTGGGGTTTTGAAACACAGTCCCATATAAAATAAAACTCTGGAGAGAGGTGCCACCTGGCAGGCAGACAGCTTGGACAAGGACAGGGTAGAGGCAGGGAGTGGACAAAGGGCTGAAACAAAGGTTGGGTGTTTGATCACGGTTGATGAGAGCACAAAGTTCCTGGGCCAGAGACTAGGAAACTCGGTGAAGCCATTTTCACCTCTACTGCACACATAAACAGATCTACCCCAGTAAGGTAAGCAGCACTACCAAGTGGAGAATGGAGCTGTTACACCAAGCCCAGCCCAACTGCACCCTCCAGACACATCACCCAGAATACCAGCACAAACCCCTCCACCGGCTTAGTCTACAGACTACAGTGTGCTTCAAAGTTTCAGTTCTAGGGGAAACTTTATTAACTTTGTTTGGGTTTCATTCTGCTTGCTGGTTCATTTGTTCATTTTCTTTCCTTCTATTTTTGCTTAAATTGTTTTCTTTTATTCCTTTCTGTCTTTCCTCTTTATTAGAACCAGAAAGAGCAATTTTTTTATTTTTAAAAATTGTTTTAATCTATTTTATTTTCTTTTATTTTATTCTATTTTACTATTTATATTTTTTTTAATTTTTACATTTTTTAAACTTTTTTTTTCCTTTCCTTTCTCTCTTTTTCTCTATTCTATCAGGCTTCTTTCAACAAGCAGACTGAAACACACCTAGGATGTAGCTTCCTTTATTTTATTTTGTCTTGTTTTGTTTTTAATTTTTATTTTTTACTTTATTAATTTTTTTTCTTCCTTCAAAATGAAAAGATGGAGGAATTCACCCAAAAAGAAAGAAGAGGAAGAAATGACGGCCAGGCATTTAATCAACACAGATATAAGTAAGATGTCTGAACTAGAATTTAAAACCACAATTATTAGAATACTAACTGAGGTTGAAAAAGCACAGAATACACCATAGAATCCCTTTCTGTGGAGATAAAAGAACCAAATGTAGTCAGGCAGAAATTAAAAATGCTGTAACTCAGATGCAATCTCAAATGGATGCCATGGTGGCAAGGATGGATGAGGCATAGCAGTGAATAAGTGATACAGAAGATAAAATTATGGAAAATAATGAAGCAGTAAAAAAGAGGGAAACAAAGGCAAAAAGTCATAACACAAGACTTAGAGAATTCAGTGACTTATTAAAAAAGAGTATCATTTGTATCATAGGAGTTCCAAAAGATGAAAAGAGAGAAAAATGGACAGAAGTTTTATGTGAGCAAATTATATATGAAAATTTTGCTAATTTCCCCCTTGTCTGTGGGAAGGACACAGACATCAAAAAGAAGCACAGAGAACTCTCATCAAATTCACCAAAAACCAACCATCACCAAAACGTATCATAGTCAAATTCACAAAATGCACAGACAAGGAGAGAATTATGAAAGCAGAAATGGGGGGAGAAAAGTCCTTAGCATAGAAAGGAAGACACATCAGGTTCACAGTAGATCTGTCCACATAAACATAGCAGGCCAGAAAGGAGTGTCAGGATATATTCAACATGCTGAATGGGAAAAATATGCAGCCAATAATTCTTTATTCAGCAAGGCTGTCATTAAAAATAGAAGGAGAGATAAAGAGCTTCTCACACAAACAAACAACAAACAAACAAACAGAAAACTAAAGGAGTTTGTGACCACTAAATCAGCCCTGCAAGAAATTTTAAAGGGGACTCTTTGAGTATAGAAAAAACATAATAGGGGCACCTGAGTGGCTCAGTTGGTTAAGCATCAACTCCTGACTTTGGCTCAGGTCATGATCTCATGGTTTGTGAGTTCAAGCCCTGCATTGAGCTCTGCACTGATAGTGTGCAGCCTGCTTAGAATTGTCTCTCTCTTCCTCTCTCTGCCCCATCCCAGCTTGTGTTCTTTCTCTCTCTCTCAAAATAAATAAATAAACTTTAAAAAAATGAGAGAAAAATAAAATTAAAAAAGACCAAAAGCAGCAAAGACTAGAAAGGACCAGAAAACATCATCAGAAACACCAACTCTACAGGTTTCACAAAGGCACTAAATTTGTATCTTTCAATAATCACTCTGAATGTAAATGGACTAAATGTTCCAGTCAAAAGACACAGAGTATCAGAATTAATTAGAAAATAAGACCCATATATATGATGCCTACAAGAGACTTATTTTAGACCTAAAGACACCTGCAGATTGAAAGTACAGGGATGGGAAAGCATCTATCATGCTAATGGACATCAAAAGAAAGCCAGAGTAGCCATACTTACATCAAACTAGATTTCAGAATAAAGAATGTAACAAGAAATGAAGAAGGAGATTATATCATAATTAAGGGGTCTACCCAACAAGAAGATCTAACTATGGTAAATATTTATGCCCCCAACTTGAACACCCGAATATATAAATCAATTAATCACAAACATAAAGAAACTGATTGATAATACTATAATAGTATTGGATTTCAACACCCCACTACAGCAATGGAGAGATAATCTAAACAGAAAATCAACAAGGAAACAATGGCTTTGAATGACACATTGGACAGGATGGACTTAACAAATGTGTGCAAAACATTTCATCCTAAAGCAGCAGAATATACATTCTACTCAAGTGCACATGGAACACTCTCCAGAATAGATCACATACTTGGTCACAAATCATTCCTCAACAAGTACAAAAAGATCAAGATCATATCATACATCTTTTTATTTTTTTAATATTTATTTATTTTTGAGAGACAGAGTGAGACAAAGCACAAGTGGGGGAAGGGCAGAGAGAGGAGACACGGAATCCAAAACAGACTTCAGGCCTTGTGAAAGCATTCAGCACAGAACCTGATGTGGGGCCCAAACCCATGAACCATGAGATCATGATCTGAGCCGAAGTCAGACACTCAACCAATGGAGTCATCCAGGTACCCCTTGTGCATATTTTTAGAGCATAATTCTATGAAAGTGGCAATCAACCACAAGAAAAAGTTGGGAAAGACTACAAATACTTGGAGATGAACGAACATCCTACTAAAAAAAAAAGAAAAAGAAAAAGAAATAGAACATCCTACTAAAGAATGACTGGGTTAACCAAGACATTACAGAGAAAATTAAAAACCACATGGAAGCCAATGAAAATGAAAATACAACAGTCCAAAACCTCTTGGATATGGCAAAGGTGGTCATAATAAGGAAGTATATCCCTATACAGTTCTTCCTAAAGAAGAAAGAAATGTCAAAAATACAAAACCTAACCTTATACCTAAAGGAGGTAGAAAAAAAAACTGGAAGAAAATGGGAAATAATAAAGATTAGACCTGACATCAGCAATATCAAAATTAAAAAAAAAAACAGTGGAACAGATCAATGAAACCAGGAGCGGGTTCTTTGAAAGAATTAACAAAATCGATTACCCCCTAGCCAGATTTATCAAAAAAAAAAAAAAAAAGTAAAGGACTCACATAAATAAAATCACGAATGAAATAAGAGATATAACAACCAACATTGCAGAAATACAAATAACAAGAGAATATTATGAGCAATTATATGTCAAAAAATTGGGCAATCTGAGAAAAAAGGACAAATTCCTAGAAACATACAAACTACCAAAACTAAAACAGGAATAAATAGAATATTTGAACAGACCCATAACCAGTAAAGAAATTGAATCAGTTATCAAAAATCTCCCAACAAACAAGAGTCCATGGCTGGATGGCTTTCCAGGGGAATTGTACCAAACAGTTAAAGAGTTAGCACCTATTCTTTTGAAGCTGTTCTAAAATATAGAAATGGAAGGAAAACTTCCAGACTCAATTCTAAGAGGCCAGCATCACCTTGAGTCCAAAACCAGACAAAGACCCCACCTAAAAGGAGAACTACAGACCAATTTCCCTGATGAACGTGGATGCAAATATTCTCAATAATATACAAGCAAACCAAATCCAACAATACATTAAAAGAATTATTTACCATGATCAAATGGGATTTATTTCTTGGCTGTAGGGCTTGTTCAGTATTCACAAATCAATCAACATTATATATCACATTAATAAAAGAAATGATAAGAGCCACATGGTCCTTTAACAGATGCAAAAAAAAAAAGGCATATTGACAAAACATAATATGCTTTCTTGAAAAAAATTCGTCAAGAAAGTAGGAGTAGAAAGAACAAACCTAAACATCATAACGCCATTTATGAAAGGCCTACAGTTAATATCATCCTCAATGGGGAAAAACTGAGAGCTTTTCCCCTAAGGTCATGAACACGACAGGGATGTCCACTCTCACCACTATTGTTCCACACAGTGTTGGAAATCCTAGCCTCAGAAATCAGACCACACAAAGAAATAAAAGACGTTCAAATTGTCAAGGAAGAAGTCAAACTTTCACTCTTCACTGATGACATGATATTCCGCATGGAAAATCCAAAAGACTCCAGCAAAAAACTGCTAGAACTGATACATGAAATCAGCATAGTTGCAGGATATATAATCAATGTACAGAAATATGTGGCATTTCTATGCATCAACAGTGAAGCAACAGACAGAGAAATCAAGGAATTGATTCCATTTACAATTGCACCAAAAACCATAAGATATTTAGCAATAAACTTAATCAAAGAGGTAAATACCTTTATGCTGAAAACTAAGAAAGTCTATGAAAGCAATTGAATAAGACACAAAGAAATGGAAAAAAAAAATCCATGCTCACTGATTGGAAGAACAAATATTGTGAAAATATCTATACTACCCAAAGCAATCTACACATTCAATGCAATCCCTATCACAATAACACCAGCATTCTTCACAGAGCTAGAATAATCCTAAAATTTGTATGGAACCAGAAAAGACCTGAATACCAAAGCAATCCTTAAAATGAAAACCAAAGCAGGAGGCATCACAACCCCAGACTTCAAGCTGTATTACAAAGCTGTAATCATCAAGACGGTATGGTACTGGTACAAAAACAGACACATAGATCAATGGAACAGAATAGAGAGACCCAGAATAGAGAATAGAGAATAGAGAACCCAGAAATGGACTCACAAATATATGGCTAACTAATCTTTGACAAAGCGGGAAAGAATATCCAATGGGAAAAAAAGTCTCTTCAGCAAATGGCATTGAGAAAACTGGACAGCAATATTCAGAATAAACCTCAACCACTTTCTTACACCCTACCCAAAAATAAACTCAAGATTGATGAAAGACCTAAATGTAAGACAGGGAACCATCAAAATCCTAGAGGAGAATACAGGCAGCACCCTCTTTGACCTTGGCCACAGCAACTTCTTTCTTGACATGTCTCCTGAGGCAAGGGATACAAAAGCAAAAATGAACTATTGGGACCTCATCAAGATAAAAAGCTTTTGCACAGCAAAGGAAATAATCAACAAAACTAAAAGGCAATTGATGGAATGGGAAAAGATATTTTCAAATGACATGTCTGATAAAGGGTTAGTATCCAAAATCTATAGAGAACTTATCAGTCTCAACACACTGAGAAAAACCCAAATATCCAGTGAAGAAATGTGCTAAAGACATGAGAAAACACTTTTCCAAAGAAGACATCCAGATGGCAAGCAGACACATGAAAAGACACTCAACATTGCTCATCATCATAGAAATAAATATCAAAACCACAATGAGATACCACCTCACACCTGTTAGAATGGCTAAAATTAATAACGTAGGCAATGACAGATGTTGGTGAGGAGGTGGAAAAAGTGGAACACTTTTGCACTGCTGGTGGGATTGCAAACTGGTGCAGCCACTCTGGAAAACAGTATGGACGTTCATCAAAAAGTTAAAAATAAAACTACTCTACAACCCAACAATTATATATCTAATGGATACAGGAGTGCTGATTCTAAGGGGCACATACCCCCAATGTTCATAGTAGCTGTATCAACATTAGCCAAATTACGGAAAGAGCCCAAATATCCGTCGACTGAAGAATGGATAAAGAGGTGGTATATATATACAATAGAATATTATTCGGCAATAATAAAATCTTGTCATTTTCTTTTTTTTTTCTCAACGTTTATTTATTTTTGGGACAGAGAGAGACAGAGCATGAACGGGGGAGGGGCAGAGAGAGAGAGGGAGACACAGAATCGGAAACAGGCTCCAGGCTCTGAGCCATCAGCCCAGAGCCCGACGCGGGGCTCGAACTCACAGACCGTGAGATCGTGACCTGGCTGAAGTCGGAAGCTTAACTGACTGCGCCACCCAGGCGCCCCAAATCTTGTCATTTTCAATGGAGTAAGTGGAACAAGAGTGTATTATACTAAGCAAAGTAAGTCAGTCATAGAAAAACAGAGATCATATGATTTCACTCATGTGGAATTTAAGAAACAAAACAGATGAACATAAAGGAAGGGAAGCAAAAATAAGATAAAAACAGAGAGGGAGATAAACCATGAGACTCTTAAATACAGAGAACAAACTGAGGGTAACAGGAGGGGAATTGGGTAAGAGGATGAGCTAAATGGGTGATGGGCGCTAAGGAGGACACACGTTGAGATGAGCATTGCGTGTTTTGTATAAGTGATGAATCACTAAATTCTACTACTTAAATAAGTATTACACTATATGTTAACTAAATTTGATTTAAATAAATTAGAAAGTAAGAAATAAAATAAAATAGAAAAATAAATAAAATAATAAAAAATAATAAAATAAAATAAAATATGCACAGAATCACAAAAGATCCCTAATAGCCAAATAAATTCTGAGAAACAAGAACAAAGCTGGAGTTATCATACTTCCTGATTTTAAATGCATTACAAAGTTATAGTAATCAAAGAAGTGTACTTGTGTAAGAAAGACACGTAGTCCAATGGAACAGAACAGAGAGCTCACAATAAATGCATACATACACAGTCAGCTGGTTTGACAATATATAAAGGAAAAAGGATAGTCTCTTCAACATATGGTGTTGAGAAAACTAGATATCCACATGCAAAAGAATGAAACAGATCCTTATACACAGAAATAAACTCAAAATGAATTAAAGACTTAAATATAAGACCTGAAACTTAAAAATTCCCAGAATAACCTATAGAGGGAAAGCTTCATAACATTGGTGTTGGCAATGGTATCTTGAATATGAGATTGAAAGTACAGGCAACAACAACAACAACAACAAAAATAAGCAACTTGAGCTACATCAAACTAAAAGTGTCTGTATAGCAAAAGAAACAAACAACAGATGAAAATGTACAGATGGGAAAAAAATATTTTCAAAGTATATATTCAACAATGGATTAACCTCCAAAATATACAAGGAACTTCTACAAGTCAAAAAACAAAAAGTCAATAACTTAAGTAATGGGCTAAGGGCTCAAACAGAGATTTCTCCACAGAAGACAGAAAAATGTCCAGCAAATATATTAAGAGGTGCTCAACATCACTAATCATCAGGGAAATGTAATCAAAACCACAATGGGATATCACCTCATATCTGTCAAGATGGCTATTGTCCAAAAAAAGACAATGTGTTAACAATGTGTTCTAGAAAAATTAGAACACTTGCATGCTGTTGTTGGGAATGCAAAATGCTATATATACTTCTATGGAAAATAGTATATACATTCCTCAAAAAATTAAAAATAGAACTACCACCTGATCTAAAAATCCCACTTTTGGGTATTTAGCCAGAAGAACTGAAATCAGGATTTTGAAGCAATATTAGTACTCCATGTTCATAGCAGCACTATTGATAATAGCTAAGATATGGAAATGACCTACATGTCCATTGACAGATGAAAAGATAAAATATGTGGTATACATGAAATAGAATATGATTCAGCCTTTTAAAACAGGAAATTCTGTCACATGTGGCAACATGGGTGAACTTGAGGACATTACACTAAGTGAAAGTAGTCCATCACATAAAGATAAATAATGCATGAATCAATTTATATAAAATATATAAAATAGTCAAATTTATAGAATTAGAGTGTAATGGTGGCTTCCAGGGACTAAAAGAGAGAGGGAAATGGGAGATACTAATCAAGGGACACAAAATTTCAGTTAAGTAAGATAAATAAGTTCTATAGATCTGCTGCACAACATTGTACCTAGTCAACACTAATGTGTTACACTTAAAATTTTGTCAAGAGAGTAGATCTCATGTTAAGTGTTTCACACTTAACAAAGCGATTTTCAAAAAAAAAATGGCTGGCTAGAGAAAACAGGCACATGTAAGAAAGTCAGAGAAAGGACTCTCTGAAGAGATGTTTGAGCTAAGTGGGATCTGAATGAGAAGAGCCAGCCAAGCAAATGTCTGGGAAGAGACTGTTCAAGGCAAGGACATAAATATACAAAAAGATCTCAACATGTTTGAAAATTAAAAAAATAAAAATAAATAAAAGCTAGAATGTCTTTTTCACTGAGTACCAGCTGTATTATCCAGGAATACTGTGATCAAGAAGCATGATAGGAGATAAAGTCAGAGTAATAAGTGGGAGCTGAATTGTGGAGGGCCTCCTGTTCTACAACAGTGTAAAGCTACTAAAAGTTTTTTCACAGGAGAAACTCCAGGTCTGATTTTCATTTTTTAAAAACTACCCAGGCTGCTATGAAAGAGAGAGATTATGTGTGCATGTGTGTGCAGGGGTATGGGTGGATAGGGAGGTGGTATCGAGTAAGAGTGGAGCAGGTTGGGCTCCTAAGAGCTATTGCAGCAGACCAGATAATATTGTCATGGACAGCCTCTGTGCAGAAGGTGGGGAAAAGCAGCTGTATTCAGGATATATTTTGGATTTAGACCTCAAAAGATATGTAGATGGATTATGTGATAAGTTAGTTGCCACAAACTTCTTTTATCCCAGTATACATACACCCTTGAAAGATGAATTTTTTTCTCCTCCCATTCAGAAAAGGTATCTATTCACCTCCTTAAATCTGGGCTGGTTTATGACTTGGTTTGACCAATAAGATGTAGAGAAAGTAACTTTATGCAAAACTTAAGGCTAGGCCTTAGACATTGCAGATTCTAGTTTGGTTCACTTGAAATGTTTCCATGAGACCCTATATGAGGAAGTCTATTTAGCTTATTACTAAATGAGGAATTATGGAAAAGAGACAAAATACTTCAACTGACAACTAGCATCAACTCCCAGACATGTAAATAAAACCTTGTTGGTGCTTGCAGTTCAGCCAGCTTGTCAGCTAAATTAGCCATATAAGTGAACCCAGATGAAACTAGCAAGAGAAGCTCCCAGCTACAACATAGTACTAGAAGTCTTAGTCACAGCAATCAGACAAGAAAAAGAAATAACTACATCCAAATTGGATAAGAAGACATAAAATTTTCATTATTTGCAGATGATAATAATACTACATATAGAAAACCCTAAAGACTCTGCCATAAAAAAAAACACTAGAACTAATAAATTCAGTAAGGTGTCAGGATACAAAATCAATGTACAGAAATCCATTGCATTGTTATACACTAATAATGAAGCAGCAGAAAGAGAAATTAAGAAAAAAATCCCATTCACAACTGCACCAAAGATAAAAAATACCTAGGAATAAATTTAACCAATCACGTAAAAGACTTATACTCTGAAAACTGTAAGATACTGATGAAAGAAATTGAAGACAACCCAAACAAATGGAAAGATATTCCACGTTCATAGACTGGAATAATAAATGTTGTCAAAATGTCCATACTACCCAAAGTTATCTACACATTTAATGCAATCCCTATCAAAATACCAATAGCATTTTTTCACAGAACTAGAACAAACTATCCTAAAATTTGTATGTAACCACAAAAGATGTTGAATAGTAAAAGAGGTCTTGAAAAAGAAAAACGAAGCTAGAAGTATCACAATCCCAGAATTCAAGATATACTACAAAGCTATAGTAATCTAAGTGGTATGATACTGGCACAAAAATAGACACATAGGTCAATGGAACAGAATAGAAAGCCAAGAAATACACTCACAATTATATTCTCAATTAATCTTCAAAGCAGGCAAGAATATGCAATGGGAGGGGCGCCTGGGTGGCGCAGTCGGTTAAGCGTCCGACTTCAGCCAGGTCACGATCTCACGGTCCGTGAGTTCGAGCCCCGCGTCAGGCTCTGGGCTGATGGCTCGGAGCCTGGAGCCTGTTTCCGATTCTGTGTCTCCCTCTCTCTCTGCCCTTCCCCCGTTCATGCTCTGTCTCTCTCTGTCCCAAAAATAAATAAACGTTGAAAAAAAAAATTAAAAAAAAAAAAAAGAATATGCAATGGGAAAAAGATAGTCTTTTCAACAAATGATGTTGGAATAACTGGACAGCTACATGCAAAAGAAAAAACCTCAATCGTTTTCTTACACCTTACACAAAAACAAACTCAAAATGGACTAAGGACCTAAATATGAAACCTGAAACCATAAAAATCCTAGAAGAGAGCACAGGCAGTAATTTCTCTGACATTGGGTGTAACATCTTTCTAGATATGTCTCCTGAGGCAAGGGAAATAAAGGAAAAATAAACTATCAGACTACATCAAAATAAAAGTCTTCTGCACAGCAAAGGAAACAACCAACAAAACTAAAACACAACCTATTGAATAGAAGAAGATATTTGCAAATGATATGTCCAATAAGGGGTTAGTATCAAAAATATGTAAATAACTTATATAACTCAACATCCAAAAAAAATCCAAATAAAAATGGGTAGAAGACATAAACAGACATTTCTCCAAAGAAGACATATAGATGGCCAATAGACACATGTAAAGATGCTCATCATCACTAATAATCAGGGAAATACAAATCAAAACTACAATGCGATATCAACTCACACTTGTCAGAATGGCTAAAATCAAAAACACAAGAAACAAGTATGGGCAAGGATGTGGATAAAAAGGAACCCTCATTCACTGTTGGGGCACAGTGAATTCAAACTGGCACAGCTGCTGTGGAAACAATATGGAGATTCTTTTAAAAATGTTAAATAGAATTAATATATGATCCAGTAATTGCCCTACCAGGTATTTACCCAAAGAATACAAAAACACCAATTCAAAAGGATAGTACACACTATGTTTATTGCAGCATTGTTTACAATAGCATATTATGAAAGAAGCCCAAGTGTTTATTGATAGATTAATGGATAAAGAAGAAGTGGTGTGTGTATATATAATACACACACACACACACACACACACACACACACACACACACACACACTGGAATATTATTCAGCCATAAAAAGAATGAAATCTTGCCTTTTGCAACAACATAGATGGATCTAGGAGGATAAGGCTAAGTGAAATAAGCCAGTCAGAGAAAGACAAATACCATATAATTTCATTCATATGTGGAATTTAAGAAGCAAAGCAAAGAGGGAAAAAAAAAGAGACAAATCCCAAAATAGACTATTAACTATAGAGAGCAAACCGTTGGCTACCAAAGGGTAGGTAGATGGGGGGATGGGTGAAATAGGTGAAGGGATTAAGAGTGCACTTGACTTTATGAGCACTGAGTAATATATGGAATTGCTGAATCATTATATTGCATTCTTGAAATTAATGTAATAGTGTATATTAACTCCAATGAAATTAAAATTTTTAAAAAATTTATTAATTTTTTAATGTTTATTTTATTTTAACACTCGTGTTTAGAGCGCAAGTTGGGGAGGGCCAGAGAGAAAGGGAGACACAGAATCCAAAGCAGACTCCAGGCTCTGAGCTGTCAACACAAAGCCCGACATGGGGCTCAAACCCACAAACCACGAGATCATGACCTGAGCCAAAGCTGGCACTCAACTGAGCTGCCCAGGCACCCCAAAATTAAAAAAAAATTAAAAATGAAAAAGAGAAACTTTCAGCTAACCCATAGAATTATGAGATATAATAATTTTCTTTTTTTTAAGCTACTATATTTTGTGTAGTTTGTTATGCCATGGTATGTCACTGAAACAGATGATATCTGGAGCAGGAGAAACAGAAGAATTATAGATAGGTTTTAAATGATTGGCCTCAACATGGTTAAAAAATAGTACACAAATTGAGTTGGGGAATACTGAAGGGGAAGAGGTTAGAGGTGAAAACATTAAAATTTTTGTTTTGTTTTGCCTATATTGAATTTGTAAATGTCTGTTAGCCATGTATTTGATGTGGAGAAGCCAACGTTGGGTATAATTTTGAAATCCATCAACATATAAATAGCATTTAAAACCACAGGAATAGATAAGACCCACTTAAAAACCAAGGTGTAGATAGTGAAGAGTATAACTGGGACTCTAAAATATTCAAACTTTTGAAGGTTAAGCAGAAAAGGAAGAACTAAAAAGAACAACAACAAAGGCAGAAAAGCCAGAAAGGAGAATGTAGTCCAATGGAAGCCAAGAGAAGAGAGTATTTCAAGATGAGCATGACCAAACGATGCTAGGAGACAGCCAAATGACCACAGGATGTGTCAACATGGCAGTCATTGGAAGCCATGAGCATCTTCAATGGAGTAAAGACTGCCCTACAGACCACTTTTTTTGGAAGCATTGTCATGCTTTTTAGGAGCAGAGAAAAAGCATTGTCATGCTTTCTAGGAGCCAGAAAAAGCCAGGGAGCCTTAAGTGAAGAAAGTATTATTTCCTTGCTTTATTGTTCTTTAATAATTTTTTTAACATTTATTTATTTTTGAGACAGAGAGAGAGCATGAATGGGGGAGAAGCAGGCTCCAGGCTCTGAGCTGTCAGCACAGAGCCCGATGTGGGGCTCGAACTCACGAACCGCAAGGTCATGACCTGAGCTGAAGTCAGACGCTTAACCCACTGAACCACCCAGGCACCCCGCTTTGTCTTGTTTTTAAACCCTCCTAACCTCTAGTCATGTCATGGAATCATAAAGCCAAAAAGTATCACATTTTCCTGTTATTCTCCTCAATTTACAGATTAAGAAACTAAAGAGACACAGAGAGGGCAATCGTCCTATGTATAATCCCACAATAAGCTATTGGCTGAATTGTAATTGACTACTTATAATTTCCATTTGAATATGGACTGGATACTAGATGATATAATGAAACTACTATCAAGTACAGTAAGGGAATGGTGGTTATCTAGGAGAATGTGTTGTCCTTTTTAAAAAATTTTTGTAATGAATTTATACTCCCACCTGCCACTCCCTGCCTCTTGCAAGGACCAATCTGTCCTCTGTATCTTTGAGCTTGATTTTTTTTGTTGGTTTGTTTTTAGATTCTACATATAAGAGAAATCATATGATATTTATCTTTCTCTGTCTGACTTATTTCACTTAACATAATGCCCTCAAGGTCCACGCACATTGTTGCAAATGGCAACATTTCATTCTTTTTGATGGCTAATATTCTAGTGTGTGTGTGTATCACACCTTCTCTAGCCATTCATTTATCAATGGACACAGGTTGTTTCCATATCTGAACCATTATAAATAATTCTGCAATGAACATAAGGGTGCATATATCTTTTCAAGATAGTGTTTTCACTTTCTTTGGGTTAATACCCAAAGTGGAATTATTGGATCATGTGGTAGTTCTATCTGTAATTGTTTGAGAAACCTCCATACTGTTTTCCATAGTGGCTGCACCAATATACATTCCTACAATGCATGAGGATTCCCTTTCCTTCACATCCTTACCAGCTTTTGTTGTCTACTTGGTAATAACCATTCTAACAGGTGCAAGGTGATATCTTATTGTGGTTTTGACTTGCATTTCCCTAATGATTAATGATATTGAGAATTTTGTCATGTACCTGTTGACCATCTGCATGTCTTCTTTGGAAACATATCTATTCAACTAATCTGCCAACTTTTTAAACCAGATTTTGTTGTTGTTATTGAGTTATACGAATTTTTTATATATTTTGGATATTAGCCCCTTATCAGATATACGACTTGCCAATATTTTCTTCCCTTCAGTAAAATAGCCTTTTCATTCTGTTGATTTTTTCTTCTGTGTTGAAGCTTTTCGGTATGATATAGTCCAACTTATTTATTTTGCTAGTGTTGCTTTTGCTTTTAGTGTCAGATCCAAAAAATCATTGCCATGACCTATGTCAAGTAGCTTTCTGCCTATGTTTTCTTTTAGAAGTTTTATTATTTCAGGTCTTACATTCAAGTCATTAATCCATTTTATTAATTTCTGTGTATCCCTTAAGACAGAGATCAAGTTTCATTCTTTTGCATGTAGCTGTCAAATTTTCCCAACACCATTTATTGAACAGATTATCCTTTCCCCATTGTATATTTTTGGCTCTTTTGTTGTAAATTAATTGACCATAATGGGGTGCCTGGGTAGTTCAGTTAGTTAAGCATAGGACTCTTGGTTTTGGCTCAGGTCATGATCTCACGTTTCATGAGTTCAAGCCCTGCAACAGGCTCCACATTGACAGTGCCTGTTTGGTATTCTCTCTCTTTCTCTCAAAATAAATAAACTTAAAAATATATAAATTAATTAACTATATATACATGGGTTTATATCTGGGGTCTCAATTCTGTTTCATGGATCTATGTGTCCGTTTTATGTCAATACCATACTGTTTTAATTACTTTGGCTTTGTAATATAGTCTGAAACCAGGGAGTGTGATACTTCCAGCTTTGTTTTTTTTTAGCTTCTCAGGGTTATTTTGACTCTTTGGGGTTTTTTTTTTTTTTTGTGATTCCATACAAATTTTAGGATTACTTGTTATATTTATTTGCAAAATGCTTTTTGATAGCAATTGCACTGAATTTCAAAAATGCTTTGGGTAACATGAACATTTTAACAATGTTGATTCTTTTAATCCATGAACATGGGCTATCTTTTCACTTATTTGTATTGCTTTCGATTTCTTTCATTAATACCTTATGGTTTCAATATACAGGTCTTTCACATCCTTGGTTAAATTTATTACTAGATATTTTATTCTTTTTGATACTATTGTTAATGGGATTCTTTTATTTTTCTTTCATATAGTTATTGGTGTATAGAAAAACATTGTATTTTGTGTATTAATTTTGTATTCTGCAACTTTACTGAATTTGTTTACTAGTTACTACAGTTTTTTGATGAAGTCTTTTGAGTTTTCTGTATACACTATCATGACATTTGCAAACACAGTTTAACTTCTTCCTTTCCAATTTGGATGTCTCTTATTTCCTTTTCTTGCCTAATTGTTCTGGCTAGTACTTCCAATACTATGTTGAATAGAAGTGGTGAGAATGGGCATCCTTGTCTTGCTCCTAATCTTAAAGGAAAGGCTTCCAGCTTTTCATTGTTGAGTATGTTAGATGTAGGCTTATCATATATGGCTTTTATTATGTTGAGGTAGGTTCTCTTTATGCCCACTTTCTAAATCATAAATGGATGTTGAATTTTGGATATTGAATTGGATATATTTTTTATTATAAATGGACATTGAATGGGTCAAATGCTTTTTCTGTATCTACTGAAATTTTCATGTGGTTGTTATCCTTCATTTTGTTAATATGGTATATGATGTTGACTGCCCTGCAGATGTTGAATGATCCTTACATCTCTGGAACAAATTCCATTTGATCATCATGTATGATCCTTTTAATGTATTATTGAATTTAGTTTCCTCATATTTTACTAAGGATTTTTGCATCCAAGTTTACAAGGAATCTTGGCCTATAATATTTTTCTCTTTATCATACGTTTATTTTTAACTATTCCCAAGCACCCACTCCCCACTGCCATCTTTGCTCTCAGCCTAATATTATATATAAGCACAAAACAAACACTGATCGGTTAATGCCAGAATGTATGTTTCTGGTCCTGGAAGTTGATGGTCCACTTTACATGAAAAACTTTTAACAATCTGCTTTATTATTATTTTTTTTTTAGCTTCAAGTTTTTATTTAAATTCTAGTTAGTTAACTTATAGTGTAATATTACTTTAAGGTGTAGAATTTAGTGTTTCATTACATACATACAACACCCAATGCTCATCACAACTAGTGCCCTCCTTAATATCCATCACCCATTTAATCCATCCCCTGCTCACATCCCATATCCCCTCCAGTAACCCTCAGTTTGTTCTCTACACTTAAGAGTCTGTTTGATGGTTTGCCTCTCTTTTCCCCTATGTTCATTTGTTTTGTTTCTTAAATTCCAAATATTAGTGAAAGTTATTTGACTTTCTCTGACTGACTTATTTCACTTAGCATAATACTCTCTGGCTCCATCCATGTCATTGCAAATGGCAAGATTTCATTCGTTTTTATGGCTGAGTAATATTCCATTGTATTATTTTTTTGTTGTGGTGTCCTTGTCTGGTTTTGGTGTCAGGGTAAGGCTGGTCTCATAAAATGAGTTTGGAAGCATTCCTTCGTCTTCTATTTCTTACAAGAGTTTGAGAAAACTGGTATTAATTTTCCTTTGAATGTTTGGTAGAATTCATCAGTGAAGCCATCCAGTCCTGGACTTTAATTTGTTGGGAGATTTTTGATCACTGATTCAAACTCCTTACTAGTAATTGGTCTGTTCAGATTTTCTATTTCCTGATAGGTTATGTTTCTAGAAACTTATCCATTTCTTCTACATTGTGCAATTTGTTGGTATATAATTTTTCATAGGTCTCTTTTGATCCTTTGTATTTCTGAGGCATCAGTTATAACATCTCTTACATTTCCAGTTTTGGGCCCTCCCTGTTTTTCTTGGTGAGTTTAGCAAAGGTTTGTCCATTTTGTTTTATCTCTTCAAAGAATCAACTCTTACTCTGATTTTTTCTATTGTCTTTTTAGTCTCTATTTCACTTATTTCTGCTCTGATATTTTTTATTTTCTAACTGTATTTAGACTTTTCTGATTAGATTTTCTAGCAATTGTTCATTAAAGAATCATTGATTCTGCAAGAGAACCTTATGAAAAGTACCAATTTCAATAATTATCTACATAGTCAATGAATTATACATTTAAAAAAGTATAGCACCTCCCATTAATCATATAACAGAATCCTACATATGCCTCTTTAATCCCATCTATAATATATGACCCCTTCTACTAAGTGTATTACCTAGCAAAATCCTCTTAGAAGAAACAGTTGGCTATCTGTAAAGTAGGGCATTTTTTTTTATTGCAAACCATAAAAGTAGAGCTTTTTTAAAAGAGGATGGAGACCTGAAATGATAGTTATACTCTTCTACTTTTCTTCTAACTCTGTGATGATTGTTAACCCCTAGTGGAAAGATAACCAAGGATTTTAAAGTTTTGTCTGCAAAGAAAGGATAAATACAATTATTTAAGAGTAAAAGATGGATTTGTTACAACAGGACAATATTTCATTCTCTTCTTTACCTACATAAGTTTGATAAACCAAAGTGCTACATGTCACTATGAGACATACATAACATAAATATCCAAATAAATGAAATAATAATGAATACCCTTACAGCACTCTTTAAGAACAATGCCTCTAGAATAGGGTTCCACCTTTGGTGATATACATGGGTTTCTATGCTAGAGAGCCCTGGAAGCACCCAGGATATGCCTCTGAGGTTTCTGTTCTCCAAGGTTCTCTGCTCTTATTCCATCATATCTCCAAATAGCTATGTAGACACAGTATCTTTCAGAGCTGAATGATCAGAATGCTCAGATATACCTGTCACAAAGAATACGCAAGTCAAAATTTCTTCCAAGTTTTCCTTAAGAGCCTGGGGTAGAAGACTGTGATAAACCAACCTCTAATCTTGCCACAATTAGCTCATTAATTCAAAAAGCATTTACTAGTAATGTATTTTTGATAGATGTTGCAGGATGCAAAAGTTGGTAAAGTAGAAAATCATCACAATAAGCCCTTACATTTTTCTGTTGTCCATCTACAAGTGACATTCTTCCAGGGCTTGCACCAGGATCCCATTTGTTCTCACTTCCAACCCTGATTTTCACCATAACAGTAGTTTCTTTTATGCTCATCTTCAGCCAAACATTTGTCTTTTTTTTTCTTTCACATATTTTTTTAAATAAACATTTTACAAAACTATAGAGGAGAACACAGGCAGCAACCTCTTTGACCTTGGCCACAACTACATCTTACTAGACACACTGCCAGAGGCAAGGGAAACAAAAGCAAAAAATGAACTATTAGGACTTCATCAAATTAAAAAGCTTCTGCACAGTGAAGAATACAATCAGCAAAACTAAGAAGCAACTGATGGAATGGGAGAAGATATTTGCAAATGACATATCTGATAAAGGGTTAGTATCCAAAATCTATAATTAATTTATCAAACTCAACACCCAAAAATCAAATAATCCAGTGAAGAAATAAGCAGAAGACGGGAATAGACATTTTCAAAAGAAGACATCCAGATGGCTAACAGACACATGAAAAGAAGCTCAACATCACTCATCATCAAGGAAATACAAATCAAAACCATGATAAGATACCACCTCACACCTATCAGAATGGCTAAAATTAACAAGAAAAAAACAGGTGTTGGTGAGGCTGTGAAGAAAGGGGAATTCTCTTGCACTGTTGGTTGGAATGCAAACTGGGGCAGCCACTCTGAGAACAGTATGGAGGTTCCTCAGAAAGTTAAAAATGGAACTACCCTTTGATCCAGCAATTATATTACTAGATATTTACCCAAAGGATAAAAAAATACAGACTCAACAGGGTACATGCACCCAATGTTTACAGTGGTATTATCAACAATAGCCAAGCTTGGAGAGAGCCCAAATGTCCATCAACTGATAAATGGATGAAGAGGATGTGGTGTGTGTGTGTGTGCGTGTGTGTAGTGGAATATTACCCAGCCATCAAAAAGAATGAAATCTTGCCATTTGCAATGACATGGTTGGAGCTAGGATGTATTATGTTAAGCAAAATAAGTCAGCCATAGGAATACAAATATATGATTTTACTCATATGTGAAATTTAAAAAACAAAACAGATGAACATATAGGAAAGGAGACAAAAGAGGGAAACAAACCATGAGGGTTTGAAAACAAACTGAGGGTTCTTGGAGGGAGGTGGGTAGGAAATGGGTTAAATGGGTGATGGTTATTAAGGAGTTAACTTGTTATGATGAGCACTTAGTATTGTATATAAGTGATGAGTCACTGAATTCTACTGCTGAAACCAATATTGTACTGTATGTTAACTAACTAGAATTTAAATAAAAATTTTAAAAATAAATAAAAATTTTATTTTGAATATGTTTTCCTTTACAGTTTTGTTTCATGTTTTCTACCATAGAACAAAGAAAATTTTATTCAAGTTATCTTTTAATTTTTTTTTCATTCAAGTAATCTTTAAAAGCATCACTTTTTTTCAGAAGTCAACATGGTGTAAAATGATGATGGACTTTACAGACTAATAAACTAGAGGGTGTAATTCCAGTTCTTCTTTCTTACTGACCTACAGCAGGTAACTTCTCTGAGCCTCATTGTCCTCCCTCTACATTACAATATAGAGTAATAATATAGTAGTTCTCCCTTACCCATGGTTTTGCTTTCCATGGTTTCAGTTACCCATGCTCAACCCTAGTCCAAAAGAAGATAATCCTCCTTCTGACATATCATCAGAATTTCAATAGTAATCTAATGCTATATAACAATGCTTACATCATTCACCTGACTTCATTTCATCACATAGGCATTTTATTATCTTACATCATCACAAGAAGGATGAGTACAGTACAAGATATTTTCAGAGAGTCCATACTGACATAACTTTTATTATAGTGTATGTTTATAATTGTTCCATTTTATTATTAGTTATTGCTATTAATCTCTTACTGTATCTGGTTTACAAATAAAACATCTTAATTGTTATGTATATACAGAAAAAAGTATAGTATCATAGGGTTTGATACTATCCGTGGTTTCAAGCATCCACTGTGAGTCCTGGAACATATCCCCTCTGGACAAGGTGGACTACTGTACCTGTCTTGTGGAACTTTATGTATTAAATAATATATGTAAAGAATCTTGCACATTGTTAGGATTCAATAAAAGTTTTATTCCAATCTCTCATTTTAGATGTAGCATTCCTACAGTTTTGGCAGGTGAACACCGGCTATAACAATTATTATATAGTACTTATCCCTTCCTTAGAAACAACTTCCAGTACTTCCTTTTTGTATGCTGAGTGAATTGCATGCTTTTAGATATCCTCAATGGGTCTCTTGGTAGCTGTGAACTGGAGAAAGTTCTTGAGCCTACTGTATTTGCCCTGCAGCCCTGCTCTCCCTAGAGAAACCCTGAAAAAAAGATTAAATAGTAATAGTGAGATGCCTGATCATTTACCATGTGCCTGCAATCACTAGCATGTTTGGCCCATGTCTTACCCCTTGCTTTGTGCTTCAAAGTAGGAAAGAGAATCCCCTGGCTACCAAAAGCTTGAAATACTTTGGTAAAAGCCTTTGAACTAGAAGTTAAAGCTTCTGATCTTCATATAAAACGCTGTGTAGAGGAGTGGCTGCATCAAAGACCCAGCAGTAAAGACAGCTTGTTTTATAGATAAGGCAGATAAGGCAGGCAGTCCAGAGAGAGACAGGTGGCCTTAATTCAGGTGAGACTTGTCCAATTTAAGTTTCTTGTTATGAAGAGGGGACACGGTGCTGATATAATCTGCAACAGATTACATGCACTGACCAAGACGCATTTGTAAGGCTTTTTCTTGATTCAAAAAGTCATTCATTCATTAGCCTAGCCCTTCAGATGATTTAGTTGTGAAAGAAAGAAGCAGAAACTCCTTCTCCTTGCTTATTTTTATTTTTAATGATGATGACATAATGATACATTTAGTTTAACATCTATGTTAAGTATGTAAGGACGGGAGAACAAATGTAGGAGTAGATAGATACATTTGTGTGTCACCTGTTTACGGGATGTGGTTTCATCAAATACATATTACAGCTCAGTGTCCTGCTATAGAGAGGACCTGGGAACAGTGATAGAACCTTCAAAGAGGAGGTAGGATACCCATCTCTGGAGGAAACACAGTAAGAGGGGCCAGGTGAAGAGTATACACCTAAGGTCAGAAAAGTTCACTCATGGAATAATTATAGCTCTCCAGCCATGAAGGAAAAATGCTCCATTTGCTGTCTCCTGCATAATATGCCTATATAAGAGAAAGAAAAATAGCCCTTTGCTTAGCTATGGCTGCTCTTGTAAGGAAACATTGCATCTTCCTTTCTCTAGGTTTTCCTCTTCTTTCCTGTGTATTTATTTTGTTGTTTGCTTCTATATAGTATAAAACAAACTGAAATCATCTACATAATTACTTATTCACCATCCTGAACAATTTTTCAGTAGAGGACTGTTTCAAGAACAAAAATGTCCTTCTACTCCTAAGAAATGATTGATCATTCTTTAGCCTTGGTAATAAACAGTAGAGCTGGTTTAACTTGTCTCATCGATCAATGACAACTTGCTTCAGTGAACAAGGTTCTGAAAGCCAACCAAGTAGTGACACCCCCACACTTTGAAAGTCAGCCAGTCAGTAACCAACTTACTCTAGGATACATGCTTCTAAGACTGATGCCAACACACTGTAAATCCATTTTCTTGTATAAGTAACACAACCATGCCTCTTGGACTGACATCAACTCACTCTTGCCCCTGAAGTCAACACACCCTAAACAAACTTTTCCCAAGCCCCTGAATAACATTAGCAATTTGCTTTGCTTAATAAGACTTTGCCTGTTCAGTCTAGTTCTTCCTTACTTAAGTAAGCAATAAGTTTAGTTTTGGTTTTTATTTCAGATTTTGAGTTGTGGCCTCACCAATTCACAGTCTTCATTTGAAATGTTGTGTAATGACACCTCTGTTATGACACGTAGAGCCTTGGAAAGACTTAGATTTGGTTATTGATGGCTCAGGGTTCTAGAATATACTGTGGCAATAATTTGTTGTATAATGGTAGACACATCTCTTTGTCCCACAAACATTTGTTTCTTCATCTGTAAAATAAGGGAGCCAACCAGATGACCTTTAGCTTCTTTTTAGCTTAAATATTGCCTGATTCTACTTCTTGTAAAACCCAATAAGACTTTTTTCTCTACTATTACATGTTTGTTTAAAAGGCCAATTTATGATATCTTAACATCAACATGTATCAACAATTGATATCTCAAAGTAGTAGCAAAGCTCACCCATTATGAATACTTATGTGTCAAACACTGTTCTGATTAAATACATTATATGTGTTAACTCATTTGATTATAATAAAAACCTTAACAAAACTATAATCATTACCACTCTATAGATGAGGAAGTGGATGCACAGATAAGAAACATGCCCCAAAGTACATAATTAATAACTGGTAAAACCAGGATTTAAGCCATGCTGTCTAGATTCAGAACCAGATCTATTAAAATAACCTAAAGTATAAAAATAGAGAATGGTGCTTAACTATTTATAGCCTACAAAAATGTAGATTTTTATTTTAGAATTTCTTTATTTTGAGCCTTTTTATCTGTTGTTCCCAGCTCTCTTCTTGAAAAATCTATCTGGTTAATGTCCATTATTACCATATATTCATTAGGTTTATTATTTTGTACACTTCAATCTTTAAATATTTGATTAATTTAATAGATTTATTCTTAATTAAGACTGTGTGTATAATTACATGGTCTCCAAACCAATTGCAAAAAAGAAAGAACAAAAAAAGGAATGAACTGAAGAAATCAATATTTCTAAATTCTTCTTTCAAAGCCCTCAAGCAATAGTTTAACATGTGAAACAATTCATTTTGAAATAGCTTTACTTTACTTTCTAGCTGTATGTGCTGCAGGAATGTGAAGTGTAGTTACTTTGCTTTTAATAAATGGCACTGATGGCAAAGGGAGAAAAAAGTCAGCTCTCTGCAATAAAAGTTTCGGATTATGCTCAGAGCATAGTACTCTTCTAGGCTGCATCAGTCAAAAGGGATCTTTAAAGGTAGCACTAGAAGTTTAGTAAGATCAGTGTATTTTGGTCCCATTCCTACCCTAGCCACATTTATAAATTTAGCTTTCTGCCTTCACTATTTCAGAGAAATCTTTTGGCAAACTTACTAATGATTTCTTCAAATAACCTATATAATAGGACAATGCTATTCATACAAAAATCACTATTAATCTATAGACAGGGAAATTAAACGTTCTGGTTACAATAACTGAAATCTTGTTTCTCTCTTCATAGCTACTCTTAAGTACCATGTATTCTTTTATATTTCAAACCAAGCTGCTACCCAATACTGTCCTCGACAGTTCTCTGTGGCCTTAGAAATGGCAGCTAAATTCACTATTAACCTAAGCAATCAATGAACACAGGTAAATACACAATATGCATTAAAAAAAAAAAAAATAGAAGGATACCTGGGTGGCTCAAACACCCAACTCTTGATCTTGGCTCAGGTCATGATCTCATGGTTCATGAGTTCAAGCCCCGTGAGGGGTTCTGTGCTGTCAGAGCCTGCTTGAAATTCTTTCTCCATCTCTCTCTGCCTCTACCCCACATGTGCTCTTTCTCTGTCTCAAAATAAATAAATAAACTTAAAAAATTTTTAATAGAAATTAATCTATGGGACTTTGTGAAACTTAAATTTAGCATGATGTGTCTGTGCAGAATGTATGTCAGATGATTCCTTTGTCTTAATCAGACATCTTAAAACACAGCAGCATTTAGTACATAATAAAAGGCCAGGTGCATAACAAAACACCTCCTGCGTTTCTGTGTGAAACTGAATCTGAATAAAGTAGCATACTTAGTTCATTGAATCTAAAATGCCACTGATTATCAAATACATTCCATCTTCAAGTATGTTAAAATACACTTTTTAATGTGTATATTAAAATGATGAAATATGGTATTTAAAAAATCCAGAAAACAATGTAGATCTTTCAAAGGGCTGGAACAAGTTTCACACTTACAAGATATTTTTATCAGATGGATCACTACAGAAATAATATCTTGATCTATTAGGAAATTATCCCATGGCTTTCTCTAGTAAGAAGAGCTGTACTTTATCTGGGACATGATGATTATCACTATTTTTTTAAGGATGTCATAAATGATTTATGACATTTATCTCTTTAAAAAAAAAAAGGCAAGAACCAAGAACTGTGCATGTGCCCCAGCCTGCTGACCTCCTCTTTAGCAAATTTCCATGTGCCTTGTGAACTAAACTCACTTATGACCTCCCCTTCCTTTTGACCTACACATCCTTTCATTTATTTTTTTCCTTGTAACATTTTATGTCTTTGATACGCCTTCTTAAATCTTGTTTTGTTACATGAGATATAAGCAAAGACATATACACTAAGAATATATTTTCCTCATAACGAATTGTAAATTTTATGAAGAAGTCTCCAGGTCAGAATATCAGAAATGAATAGAATAAATACGTAAGCCATTATGAAAATGGAAACAGATGTTTGCTTTCAGTTTTATTCTATTATTTTCTACCTGTTTCCCTCCTTTTTAAGTTTATTCACTTTTGAGAGAGAGAGACAGACAGAGCTTGAGTGGGGGAGGAGCAGAGAGAGAGGGAGACACAGAATCCGAAGCAGGCTCCAGGCTCTGAGCTGTTAGCATGGAGCCCAACGTGGGGCTGGAACTCATGAACCTTGATATCATGACCTGAGCCGAAGTCAAACACTCAACCAACTGAGCCACCCAGGCACCCCTGTTTCCCTCCTTTTCAACAGACAGCCCAACTCACACATTTTGAAAAAAGCAGCAAAAGCCAATTAGAAATTTCTATTTGTTAAGATGTTAACAGATGTTGTAAAAGAATTAACTAAATTTCCTTCAGTAATTAGAGAATTATAGCAGTTATATTGCTTAAAATCCTTCCCACAGGAAAAAAAAAATCTTAAAACACTGAGATTCTCTGAATGTATTCTTTCTTAGCATGCAATTTCTAAAGCTGTAGAAATTACTTCTATATGAAGAGTCATAAGCCAATCTCTACAATAATTTTTGCATTTCATGTTCATCTGGAAAAAACTGGAGAATAAAATGGTATAACATAAATAACGAATATTGGATATCTATAAGGTATGAATGTTTTACATACATAATTTAATTCCTCACATCATACCTATAAAATTGTTACCATTGTTGGGGTGCTTGGGTGGCTCAGTTGGTTAAGCATCCAACTCTTGATCTTAGCTCAAGTCATGATCTCACAGTTCATGAGTTCAATCCCCACATTGGGATTTGCATTGAAAGTACAGAGCCTGCTTGGGATTCTCTCTCTCCTCCTTTCTCTCTGTCCCTTCCTTGCTCATGCTCTCCCTCTCTGTCTCTCTTGAAGTAAATAAACTTTAAAAAAAATGTTTTTAAACATTTAAACATTTAAAAAAAATTGTTTTCACTTCACATACAAAGAAGCAAGTGTTGGGGGGTTCAGCAAAATCACACAGATCAAAGTGAGTGAGTGATTTAACAAAATTTCAAGCCCATAGCTATTTGACCCAACATCTACATTCTTTGTTCTTCAACACATGAATAGCCAGTACAATGATGGTGTTAACTTCCAGGAGGCATCTCTAATTTGCTCTCATTTTCCTAAGAAACATTATTTAAACTATTATTTGGCTGGCAGATCTTAGGGGATTTTTTTTTGATGACATGGTACCCATAATACTAAGAAAGTTCCTGAGACAAATTCATTAGATTTTAGACCTTCTTAAAATTTCTAATATAAGCATTTAGAGATATAAATTTTACTCTAAGCATCCCATAAATGTTGATGTTGTATTTTTATTATATGATCCATATGCTATGGATTGAATATTTGTGTCTCCACCCCCTTCCCAGAATCCGTGTTGAAATCCTAATTCCAACATAATAGTATTTGCATGTGGGACCTTCAATAAGTAATTAGGTAATGAGGGTGGGGTCCATATGAATGGGATTATTACCCTTATAAAAAAGGCCAGAGAGATAGCTAGTTCTTTCCACCATGTAAGTTGACAGTCTTCAACCCAGAAAAGGGCTTTCACCAGAACCCAATCATGCTGGCACCCTGATCTCATACTTTCAGCCTCCAGAACTGTGAGAAATAAATGTCTGTTGTTTATGAGCCACCCGATCTACTTTGGTATAGTAGCCAAACTTACTAAGAAAAGAAAACCTTTCATTATTTGCAGATGATAACATTATCTACACAGTGCTTCTCAAATTGTTCATGGAAGGATCAGCTTTTTTCCCCCAATCTGTCAGACTAATATATTTGTAAAATACGATAGAAATGAATATCTAAAGAAAGAAAATATAAAGATGTATATCATACAAATCAAAAATTTTGTTATTAAGTTCAGTAGATATATAATTACCTTATCAACTTACTATAAAAATTTCTAACCTAATAGTCTCAATTTCTTACCTCATTGCAGACCAGTAACAGTTTAGGAACTGGCACTGGTTCATGGAACACACTTAGAGTAATACACGTATTTTCTAAAAACCATGTCAAATTTGGGGCACCTGGGTGGCTCAGTCAGTTGAGCGTCCGACTTCGGCTCAGGTCATGATCTCATGGTCTGTGAGCTCAAGCCCCGCATCGGCCTCTGTGCTGACAGCTCAGAGCCTGGAGCCTGCTTCAGATTCTGTGTCTCCTCCTCTCTCTGCCCCTCCCATACTCATGTTCTGTCTCTCTCTGTCTGTCTCTGTCTCTCAATAATAAATAAGCGTTAAGAAAAAAAATTTTTTTAAAACCTATCTCAAATTCTTAGAATTATTAAGAGGATTCAGCAAAGCTTATAAAATCAACATATAAAATCAGTTATTTTTATATACATCAGTAGCAAAAACATATAAGGTACATACAAATAAGTATAATGAAGTTATCTAGAGAAAAAATAGACAATATTTATTGAAATAAATTAAAGAAGAACTAAATAAGGCCACGTTTATTGATATAAAGAATGCATTTTAATGTTATTATTCACAAATTGACTTATATTTTAAATGCAAATCTCTTCTCTAATTTCTAGTATTGATAATTTGGGTGCTCTCTCTCTCTCTTTCTCTGCCATCTTCCTTCCCTCACTCCCTTCTTCTTTCTCCCTCACTCAGCCAATCAGCCCACCAGGGTTTTCTTAAGTTTGCTAAATTTTTAGAAGTATCATATTTTGGGGGCTTTTAAAGTTTTTCTCTGTTGTTTGCTTTCTGTTTCAATGGTTTCTGTATTTATTATTATTTCTTTTATTTTTACTTACTCTGGGTTTACTTTGTTCTTCTTTCCCTAGCTTCTTAAGCTGTGAAGCTCAAATCATTAGATTTTAGACCTTTTTTAAAATTTCTAACGTAAGCATTTATAGATATAAATTTTACTCTAAGCATCCCATAAATTTTGATGTTGTATTTCTATTATCCGTATTCATAGATTATTCAAAGTATTTTGCAATTTCCTTTGATTTTTCCCTTTGATTCATAGATTATTTAGAAGTATGTTTAATTTCCAAATATTGGGTGGTGTTTTCCTACATATTTTAATGTTATTGATATTTTATCTGATTTCAAAGTGGTCAGAAAACATACTCAGTACTTACTCTGTTACCTACAATATAACCATTCTTGCATGATGCACCACGTGCACTTGAAAAGAATGTGTATTTTGCAGTTACTGAAGATAGTGTTTCATAAAAATTATTAAGGTCAAGGTGGTTGGTGGTGTGATTCAGACCCTCTATGTCTTTGCTGATTTGGTGAGTCCAAATGGAAACATTTGGTGAACATTCACATGGAACACAAATGTCCTTCTATACTGGGCTGATTCTGAGAGTTTCATCCATATGATACTCTTACCCAGATCTCTTTGTTGTGAATCCTCAAACCTTATTCTTTCTACCAAAACATAGTCCACAGCTCCTGAACTGGTGTGGACTTATGCTTTTGCACAGCTCTTCCTCTAGGCATAATAGTAAATCAGAGTTACTCCTTGAAGTTAAGCCCATGAGAGAGGATTTTCTTTTCTCTAATATTTTTCAGAGCTACCCCTAAGTGGGGCTGTAACATTGCAATAGCTCACTTTTGGATAGAAGACGAAACATCCAAAAACTATTCTCAAATTGTTCTTGCTAAGCCAATTGGTCATATGGAACTCCACAGGAGGCTATAGGCTGAGGATGAGATAAGAATATAGCAGAAGTTGATGCCCTGAGAGTATGAACTACATGATCATGCAACTGACTTGTGTCTGAGTCCTGCTTAGCTTCCACTTGATGGTAGAGCACTGTCAGGCACACCAAATCCAAGGCTTTGTAAATAAAATAATTTCCATTTGGTGATGAGCACTTCAGTTCCCATGGTTATTTGAGGAGCCATGATCAGAGGGTGTGCTTTGTAGCAAACCAGAAGCAGTTTCTCAAGACGAAAATTATTCTTTGACTAATATGGCATATATTTACTCCAAAACCCTAGGGACTCTCACTGTGAGTTTTCTTTTAGGCCATTCCCAGACTCAAGAAAGCATTGTGACCTGCCACAAGCATCTGAAGATGTAGGACCCACTACGTCATCAAGATCAATCTACAGAGCATTTTCCACAGCAACACAGAACACCTGAAGAGGCTTCCCTCATTCGAAGTGCCATTCAAAACTGGAATCTTCATCTATGTCATTGCTAGTTCATCCATACACCCAAATATGGCAGGCATTCCTTAGAATATCCAAAGAGAACCAAAAGGGTTTGGACTCCTTTCTTAATGGTAGAGGACTCAAGATGCAGCAAATTCTCTTTCATTTTGGAGAAGATGTCACAGCTTGTTGTAGACTATTGGATTCCAAAACACTTCCTGATGTGGAAGGCAGCTAAATTTTCATGAGTCTATTCCCACTCTGCCAAGTGTTTTACTGAGGTATAGAATATCCTTTCTAATTCCCAATTGCCATATCCAGTCAGCACCATTTCATCAAGACAGTGGATACACATTAAGTTTTTTGGGATACTGAGATAAGGCTCTTGCAAACCAAATAATGGCTGAGAATTAAGAGTTTACTTAGCCCTGGGGAAGATTGTGAAGTCCTTGCCAAGAAAAATCAAAACTCCACCAGTGATTCTCCACTTATTAGAATAGAGAAGAAAGAGAAAAAAGGCCTTTAAGTGTCAGGAACCATGTTGACTTGTTCCGGTAAAAGATCTCAACTGACACAATAGATTATTTCATTTTAGTCACCACATAAGTTTATAATAAGCCACTAAATTTCCCCAGGATCCAAGAGTATTCTCCACAAGTCAAAAGGCAAACTAAATGTAGATATTACAGAAATAACCACTTCCGTAGCATTTTTTTTTAAATATTTTTTTTTTCAACATTTATTTATTTTTGGGACAGAGAAAGACAGAGCATGAACGGGGGAGGGGCAGAGAGCGAGGGAGACACAGAATCGGAAACAGGCTCCAGGCTCTGAGCCATCAGCCCAGAGCCCGACGCGGGGCTCGAACTCACGGACCTCACCGACCGCGAGATTGTGACCTGGCTGAAGTCGGACGCTTAACCGACTGCGCCACCCAGGCGCCCCAGCCGTAGCATTTTTTTTAATGGTGGCACTAATTTTCTATGAACCTCCCTGTGTTGGAGAATTGTTTTGATTTACTATTTTTGTAGGTAAGATAATTTCAGAGGCTTTCACTGGACTCTTGCTACCAAAATAACCCTTACTCCATGGGTCAGGAGTAAATAGGAATAATTCAGTGATTGCTATATCTGTTTAATCCAGCCATACATCCTGGAAAATGGGAAATTATGATAGCATAACAAACCCACTCAGTCCTTTATGAAAAATAACCAATTTGGGGCTCCTGGGCAGCTCAGCCAGTTAAGCATCCAACTCTTAATTTCAGCTCAGATCATGATCTCTCGGCTCATGAGATGGAGACCTGTGTGGGACTCTGTGCTAACAGCATGAAATCTGCTTGGGATTCTCTCTCTCTCTCTCTCTCTCTCTCTCTCTCTCTCTCTCTCCTCTCTTTCTCTCAAAATAAATAAGTAAACAAACAAACAAACTTAAAAAAATAACCATACAAAATTTGTTTTAATCATCTGACCCACAGAGGTGCCCATCACTGATGGACCACAGTGGTATTCCAGGTCCTCAATAAGCCCCCAGAAGTTGTAGCTATTTTTCTTTCTTTAGGGTTGTAATAATTGATAGTTATATCAATTAGCGGCCTTAGATCTCTTTGGGGAAAGCTAGAAGAAAGATTTACATTATGTGCTAGAGGTATATCACAGGACCTTTTTATCCCACTTCCCCTTTATTCAAGGGTTACTGGGTATGTGAATCACTGTGAGGGGCCATGACTTTTATATCCTGATGACTCAAGCAGACTTCTGTTTACCAAAGCAGGTCTAGTGCTTCTAGAATACAATATCCTGTACCTTCCAGGGTTTGGCCTGCATCCAGTAGTTTAAAAAACTTATAACTATTTTTGAGTGTAAGCCTTATACTCAGGAGGTACACTCTGTGCTTGCCCCCTGAGGCATGCTAGACTGGGACTGCAGTTACAGGTAAATGACAGGTGGCATGGGAAAGCTATGGTGTGGAACTGCATCTCACTGTGAGGAAGTCAGCCCAGCTGAGATCTTTAAAGTTCTTCAGGAAATAGAACAACTTATCAGACAGGGAGGGTGATCTACCCATGCTCATAAGGCAGGCTCTATCCAGCTGGAAAGTTTGGGACCCTCAGGTACAACTGAATTTTCAAATGTCCATCTTCCAATTCTTAGGCTCTCACTTGTTCCCAAATTATGTCATAAATTTCACATAAGAGAACTGGCAAATTGCTGAATTAATGTGCAGGTTGAATTCATAAACTGCAAGATTAGATTCTGCAGCTGACTTATGGATATGTCGGCTCTGGAGCTAAAGGAATGAGATTCTTTCAGTGCAACAGTGGAGTCTCACTAGCCCTAGAGATCATGCTTTGAATTTAAAACCTTAACCTTATCATTTTTTTCAAGTTCTCTAGGAGAGTTATAAATACACAGCCCACCTATAGTCTTTGTATGCCTCATTCTTGTCATAGTGGTTCATCTCAGAAACTATTATTATGATAAGGCTAGTTTTTTTTTCAATACATACTTCATATTAGGTGTTCAAGTACATGTTACAGTATACTGTAATTTCTGGTGTCCCATTTTCTAGTTTCAATGATATATTTAAGGCCTTAAAACACAACCAAATCAGAAAACTAGTTTTATATTCACATATCCTGAGAGTTTGTGGCCTGTACTTTTCTTGGTATAGATTATTACATCATCAGTGTTCCAATAGAAAGAGCTAAGTTCACACAGAAATTGCTTACTGGTTAATAAGTGGCTTATATAATCATTGAGCTAGGAGAAGAAACAGACTGTAGGCTCAGTTTCCAGGAATGGAAAGTCATAACATACAACTAAACTGACCCAGCAGGAAATCACTTCTCAAGCACCTCAGGAGGCTTCACCATGCTACTTTTGTACCACAAGGAAATCATGTGCTAGATTAGAAAGCTACCACCTCTAGAACTCTGCAGCCTCTGTGGAGAGCCACTGATGAAACAGATCTCTCCACCAACTTCAGTTCTTAATTGAAGTCTCCTGTAAGTACCTGATACCCATCCCAGAACTCTGACTGCAAGGAAATCTAGGAAATATAATTGTTTGCTTTCCAGGCTCTGCCAAACAAAAAGGCACCTTAAAAGGTAGATGAATAAAAGTTAAGCAAAATTGGCATGCCTGGGTGGCTTAGTCAGTTGAGATTTTGACTCTTGATTTTCGCTCAGGTCATGATCCCAGGGTCGTGGGATCAAGCCCTGCATCAGGCTCTGTGCTGAGTGTGGAGCCTGCTTAAGATTCTCTCCCCATGCGCCTTTCACCCACTCACATGCTCTCTGTCTCAAAAAAAAAAAAAAAAGTTAAGCAAAATTATTCATAGTATCTGCCCATACACTTTTGGGGGGGGGGGGGGAATGGGCTAGGATATATGTTCAAAAATGTTCATAAAATTGGTTGTAATATCAAAAACATGGAGACAAATAGGAAATAGGTATATGTCCAATTATGTTTGTAGACAGGAAAAATAAACTCTCATATAGTAGTAAGTGAATGAATTATATAGCTACATGCAAATATGAATGATTCTCAGAACATAATATTGAGAGCAAAGCAAGTCAAAACTAAAATACACAATGTAATAAAATTTTCATAAACTTAAAAGCAAACATTATATTGCTTAAGGATACATAGATATGCAATATAACTGTACTTGAAAAAGCAAATAAATGATAACCATCAAATTCATGAGGGACAAAAGAGACTGAAATTGGGAAGAACACATTTAGCTTCAGTGGAACTGGTAATATTCTAATTGTTACATGGCTGTGGGTTACTGGTGTTCTTTTTATTATTATGCCTCAAACATGTTACTTTCCATATTTACGTATCATATAGATACATGTTAAAAATTTTAAAGCTTATGCACTCTTGGGTTACATTAAAACAAGCATGAGTTTCAAATAAAAGAAAATAAAATAGTAGCTTTTCTACTTTAGTGGTCAGCATATGAGCTATAATCACTTCAGTTGATAAAGTTTAAGTAGGATATTGGCAAGCTATAGGGTCTTTATAACAGTGCTACCCAACCTTGACTGCACATTGGAATCATGTGGGAGCTTTAAAAACAACTTTGATGACAGCTTCTCTCCACTGGAGATAATAATTTACTGGGTCTGGGTTACAGCCTGGGTCCCAAATTTCATAAAGCTGTCCAGGTTATGACATTTGTATGCAGAACTGCAAACTGTCACTTTAGAGGAATATAATCGGGATTTGGTGAGTCCATCAAAGAGGCATAAAATGAGTATTGATCCCTAGAGAAGACAATGGCTGCACTGGGGGACAATGATGGCAGGGCTGTTGTGTGAAAGGAGGAGTGGATTTATTCTACTTCAGACAGTCTGTAGTACCAGCCTTCCATATCTCATGTTTTTCTCAAAACACAAGCCTTCTGTCTAAGAGATTTGAAGGTTCCTGAAGGTCATGTTTTCATGGTTCTGAGGTCTTAAAGAAGCCAGATATGTTCAATATAGTGAGTTACACATTGCTAGAATTTTACATAGGGATACAATAAATTAGGATTCCCTTTGTGGTGAAGGTACCTGTTATCAACCAGGAGAGCAGACACATGGAGGAAAACTGTCACAAAAGCAGAGAAAGTAGGGACCCAGCCCAGGGTGAATTTTCTCAAACAATGAGGACACTTTACCAACCTAAACTAAAGGCCTGGAATCTGTGTGTGTTTATGAGTTAGGCAAAGTTTAGGAGAAATGACAGCGTACCTTTGGAGAACCGGTAAACCTATGTTATTATGTTCCTATAAATACCCTTAATAAAAAAAATTTTTTTATCTTAACACCAAAATAACCTGATATGGTAAGGATATGGATCAGTGATTCTCTCATTCCCTTGGATACCCACCTTGCACATACTTATATGCACATAGATCATGTATAGCAGGTTAATTCATTCAGAAAATAATATTAATGCAGTCTAGTCCAGGTCCTGGCTTCCATTCCCATATTAGTGTATTAGCCCCATTTAGTCCCGCAGAATTCACCTCAAATCTAGCCAATGTGAGCCTCAGACAATAATAAGTAAAAGAAACTAATCCAGCAGACACCTTGATTTTGGACTTCTAGCCTCCAGAACTATGAGAGAATAAATTTCTGTTGTTTCAAGCCAGCAGTGCTTTGTTACAGCAGACCTAGAAAACTAATAGGTATCCAATCTTAGAGTTCTTTACACTAGGTCACTGTTCTTTACTTGACACTTATTTCTGCCACTAAACAGCAAAGTCCTGCACAGGAAAGCTTTTCCCTGTTTGTTCCATACCTTACTTTCAGTTTCCAACTTTCCAGTTCACCAACCACAGTTCCTGGCAACTGGTAGGCACCAAAAACCACAGAATAAAAGAAAAAGGGGGGAATATCAGAAGGAGGCTGAGAGAAGGCGGTGGCAGCATCATCACCATCATCATCATCATCATGGTAGATGCATTGAATGACATAACTTACCATTCCTTCAAATGCTTCCTGATGTCTTCATAAAATGTTTTTCTCTAGGAAATGTTACAATCTTAAGCCTTCTACTTAGGGATGACAAGTATGGTGTATTTATATTGATGATAAAAACTAATAGCAATGTTTGGGATCCAGCCTACATATATGAATTTTTCAGCCTTCAGGGTATTTGGCCACCAAATGTTTTTTTCTCTCAAGTTTTTTTTAGTGTCTAAGCTTTAAAATAATACATAAAATCCAAAGTTGCAGTTTCTTTAGTAAAAGATCACTGGCAAACAACGGCCTCTCATTCCCATGTGCCCACAGCTTCCAGCCTCTAAGTGGTTGTGTCCCCTTAGGTGACACGCACCCTCTGCTATTCACCACAGGTCCCAGCACACTGCTACCTCTTTTCCTAGATCATTGTGCCTGGGGTCTACAGCCTACAAACTGCCATAGGAATGAAGATGGTAAATGTGTCCTAAATGCTTTTTGAAGCAGTTTTTATTGCAAAATATTATTCATATTTCCAAACAATAACTATAAAGAAAACACAAGCATGAATGTTTACTTAAGATAAGTAAATTCCTAAAGTTAGTTTGGGGGGTAGGGAAGATGGCGGCTTAGGAGGGCGCTGGGTTAACCACACATCCTGCTGATCACTTAGATTCCACCTACACCTGCCTAACTAACCCAGAAAACTGCCAGAAGACTAGCAGAACGGAGTCTCCGGAGCCAAGTGCAGACGAGAGGCCCACGGAAGAGGGTAGGAAGGGCGAAGAGGCGGTGCGCGCTGCACGGAATGGCTAGAGGAAGCCGGGCGGCGGAGCGGCCCGCCGGACAAGCAGACCCCCGAGTCTGGCAGCAAAAGCGGAGGGGCCAGATGGAGTGTGTTCTGACAGCAAGCGCGACTTAGCATCTGGGAGGTCATAACTTAACAGCTCTGCTCGGAAAGTAGGAAGGCTGGAGGACAAAGGGAGGGAGAGTTGCTGAGCCCTGGACGACAGAGCTCAGCTTGGCAGGGAACAAAGGCACTGGCCAGTGCCATCTCCCTCGCCCATCCCCCAGCGAATATCCCAAAGGGAACCGTTCCTGCCAGGGAACTTGCTTGCTCCACGCAAACACTCAACGCTGTGCTTCTGCGGAGCCACCCCTCCGGCAGCGGGTCTGACTCCCTCCCGCTGCCACAGGGCCCCTCCTGAAGTGAGTCACCTAAGGAGAAGGGAGCTAAACCTGCCCCTCCTGCCCCTGTGCACCTTGCCTACCCACCCCAGCTAATACGCCAGATCCCCAGCACCACAACCCTGGCAGTATGCAAGTAGCCCAGACGGGCGAGGCCACCCCACAGTGAATCCCTCCCCTAAGAGAGGGGAAGAGAAGGCACACACCAGTCTGAATGTGGCCCAGCAGTGGGCTGGGGGCAGACATCATGTCTGATTGCGGCCCCGCCCACCAACTCCAGTTATACACCACAGCACAGGGGAAGTGCCCTGCAGGTCCGTGCCACTCCAGGGACTATCCAAAATGACCAAACGGAAGAATTCGCCTCAAAAGAATCTCCAGGAAATAACAACAGCCAATGAACTGATCAAAAAGGATTTATATAATATAACAGAAAGTGAATTTAGAATAATAGTCATAAAATTAATCACTAGGCTTGAAAACAGTATAGAGGACAGCAGAGAATCTCCTGCTACAGAGATCAAGGGACTAAGGAACAGTCAGGAGGAGCTGAAAAACACTTTAAACGAAATGCAAAATAAAATGGAAACGACGACAGCTCGGATTGAAGAGGCAGAGGAGAGAATAGCTGAACTAGAAGATAAAGTTATGGAAAAAGAAGAAGCTGAGGAAAAGAGAGATAAAAAAAATCCAGGAGTATGAGGGGAAAATTAGAGAACGAAGTGATACACTAAAAAGAAATAATATATGCATACTTGGTATCCCAGAGGAGGAAGAGAGAGGGAAAGGTGCTGAAGGGGTACTTGAAGAAATAATAGCTGAGAACTTCCCCGAACTGGGGAAGGAAAAAGGCATTGAAATCCAAGAGGCATAGAGAACTCCCTTCAGACGTAACTTGAATCGATCTTCTGCACGACGTATCATAGTGAAACTGGCAAAATACAAGGATAAAGAGAAAATTCTGAAAGCAGCAAGGGAAAAACGTGCCCTAACTTATAAAGGGAGACGTATAAGACTCGTGACTGATCTCTCTTTTGAAACTTGGCAGGCCAGAAAGGATTGGCACGAGATCTTCAGTGTGCTAAACAGAAAAAATATGCAGCCGAGAATCCTTTATCCAGCAAGTCTGTCATTTAGAATAGAAGGAGAGATAAAGGTCTTCCCAAATAAACACAAACTGAAGGAATTTGTCACCACTAAATGAGCCCTACAAGAGATCCTAAGGGGGATCCTGTGAGACAAAGTACCAGAGACATCGCTACAAGCATAAAACATACAGACATCACAATGACTCTAAACCCGTATCTTTCTATAATAACACTGAACGTAAATGGATTAAATGCGCCAACCAAAAGACATAGGGTATCAGAATGGATAAAAAAACAAGACCCATCTATTTGTTGTCTACAAGAGACTCATTTTAGATCTGAGGACACCTTTAGATTGAGAGTGAGGGGATGGAGAACTATTTATCATGCTACTGGAAGCCAAAAGAAAGCTGGAGTAGCCATACTTATATCAGACAAACTAGACTTTAAATTAAAGGCTGTAACAAGAGATGAAGAAGGGCATTATATCCAAATTACAGGGTCTATCCATCAGGAAGAGCTAACAATTATAAATGTCTATGCGCCGAATACCAGAGCCCCCAGATATATAAAATAATTACTCACAAACATAAGCAACCTTATTGATAAGAATGTGGTAATTGCAGGGGACTTTAACACTCCACTTAAAGAAATGGATAGATCATCTAGACACACGGTCAATAAAGAAACAAGGGCCCTGAATGACACATTGGATCAGATGGACTTGACAGATATATTTAGAACTCTGCATCCCAAAGCAACAGAATATACTTTCTTCTCGAGTGCACATGGAACATTCTCCAAGATAGATCATATACTGGGTCACAAAACAGCCCTTCATAAGTATACAAGAATTGAAATTATACCATGCATACTTTCAGACCACAATGCTATGAAGCTTCAAATCAACCACAGGAAAAAGTCTGGAAAACCTCCAAAAGCATGGAGGTTAAAGAACACCCTACTAAAGAATGAGTGGGTCAACCAGGCAATTAGAGAAGAAATTAAAAAGTATATGGAAACAAACGAAAAAGAAAATACAACAACCCAAACGCTTTGGGATGCAGCGAAGGCAGTCCTGAGAGGAAAACACATTGCAATCCAGGCCCATCTCAAGAAACAAGAAAAATCCCAAATACAAAATCTAACAGCACACCTAAAGGAACTAGAAGCAGAACAGCAAAGGCAGCCTAACCCAGCAGAAGAAGAGAAATAATAAAGATCAGAGAAGAAATACACAATATAGAATCTAAAAAAACTGTAGAGCAGATCAACGAAACCAAGAGTTGTTTTTTTGAAAAAATAAACAAAATTGACAAACCTCTAGCCAGGCTTCTCAAAAAGAAAAGGGAGATGACCCAAATAGATAAAATCATGAATGAAAATGGAACTATTACAACCAATCCCTCAGAGATACAAACAATTATCAGGGAATACTATGAAAAATTATATGCCAACAAATTGGACAACCTGGAAGAAATGGACAAATTCCTAAACACCCACACTCTTCCAAAACTCAATCAGGAGGAAATAGAAAGCTTTAACAGACCCTTAACCAGCAATGAAATTGAATCGGTTATCAAAAATCTCCCGACAAATAATAGTCCAGGACCAGATGGCTTCCCAGGGGAGTTCTACCAGACTTTTAAAGCAGAGATAATACCTATCCTTCTCAAGCTATTCCAAGAAATAGAAAGGGAAGGAAAACTTCCAGACTCATTCTATGAAGCCAGTATTACTTTGATTCCTAAACCAGACAGAGACCCAGTAAAAAAAGAGAACTACAGGCCAATATCCCTGATGAATATGGATGCAAAAATTCTCAATAAGATACTAGCAAATCGAATTCAACGGCATATAAAAAGACTTATTCACCATGATCAAGTGGGATTCATTCCTGGGATGCAGGGCTGGTTCAACATTCGCAAATCAATCAACGTGATACATCACATTAATAAAAGAGAAGATAAGAACCATATGATCCTGTCAATCGATGCAGAAAAGGCCTTTGACAAAATTCAGCACCCTTTCTTAATAAAAACCCTTGAGAAAGTCAGGATAGAAGGAACATACTTAAAGATCATAAAAGCCATTTATGAAAAGCCCACAGCTAACATCATCCTCAATGGGGAAAAACTGAGAGTTTTTTCCCTGAGATCAGGAACACGACAGGGATGCCCACTCACCGCTGTTGTTGAACATAGTGTTGGAAGTGCTAGCATCAGCAATCAGACAACAAAAGGAAATCAAAGGCATCAAAATTGGCAAAGATGAATCAAGCTTTCACTTTTTGCAGATGACATGATACTATACATGGAAAATCCGATAGACTCCACCAAAAGTCTGCTAGAACTGATACATGAATTCAGCAAAGTTGCAGGACACAAAATCAATGTGCAGAAATCAGTTGCATTCTTATTCACTAACAATGAAGCAACAGAAAGACAAATAAAGAAACTGATCCCATTCACAATTGCACCAAGAAGCATAAAATACCTAGGAATAAATCTAACCAAAGATGTAAAAGATCTGTATGCTGAAAACTATAGAAAGCTTATGAAGGTAATTGAAGAAGATATAAAGGAATGGAAAGACATTCCCTGCTCATGGATTGGAAGAATAAATATTGTCAAAATGTCAATACTACCCAAAGCTATCTACACATTCAATGCAATCCCAATCAAAATTGCACCAGCATTCTTCTTGAAACTAGAACAAGCAATTCTAAAATTCATATGGAAACACAAAAGGCCCCAAATAGCCAAAGGAATTTTGAAGAAGAAGACCAAAGCAGGAGGCATCACAATTCCAGACTTTAGCCTCTACTACAAAGCTGTAATCATCAAGACAGTATGGTATTGGCACAAAAACAGACACATAGACCAATGGAATAGAATAGAAACCCCAGAACTAGACCCACAAACGTATGGCCAACTCATCTTTGACAAAGCAGGAAAGAACATCCAATGGAAAAAAGACAGTCTCTTTAACAAATGGTGCTGGGAGAACTGGACAGCAACATGCAGAAGGTTGAAACTAGACCACTTTCTCACACCATTCACAAAAATAAACTCAAAATGGATAAAGGACCTGAATGTGAGACAGGAAACCATCCAAACCCTAGAGGAGAAAGCAGGAAAAGACCTCTCTGACCTCAGCTGTAGCAATCTCTTACTTGACACATCCCCAAAGGCAAGGGAATTAAAAGCAAAAATGAATTACTGGGACCTTATGAAGATTAAAAGCTTCTGCACAGCAAAGGAAACAATCAACAAAATTAAAAGGCAACCAATGGAATGGGAAAAGATATTTGCAAATGACATATGGGACAAAGGGCTAGTATCCAAAATCTATAAAGAGCTCACCAAACTCCACACCCGAAAAACAAATAACCCAGTGAAGAAATGGGCAGAAAACATGAATAGACACTTCTCTAAGGAAGACATCCAGATGGCCAACAGGCACATGAAAAGGTGCTCAACATCGCTCCTTATCAGGGAAATACAAATCAAAACCACACTCAGATATCACCTCACGCCAGTCAGAGTGGCCAAAATGAACAAATCAGGAGACTAGATGCTGGCGAAGATGTGGAGAAACGGGAACCCTCTTGCACTGTTGGTGGGAATGCAAACTGGTGCAGCCACTCTGGAAAACAGTGTGGAGGTTCCTCAGAAAATTAAAAATAGACCTACCCTATGACCCAGCAATAGCACTGCTAGAAATTTACCCAAGGGATACAGGACTACTGCTGCATAGGGGCACTTGTACCCCAATGTTCATAGCAGCACTCTCAACAATAGCCAAATTATGGAAAGAGCCTAAATGTCCATCAACTGATGAATGGATAAAGAAATTGTGGTTTATGTACACAATGGAGTACTACGTGGCAATGACAAAGAATGAAATATGGCCCTTTGTAGCAACGTGGATGGAACTGGAGAGTGTGATGCTAAGTGAAATAAGCCATACAGAGAAAGACAGATACCATATGTTTTCACTCTTATGTGGATCCTGAGAAACTTAACAGAAACCCATGGGGGAGGGGAAGGCAAAAAAAAAAAAAAAAAAAAAGAGGTTAGAGTGGGAGAGAGCCAAAGCATAAGAGACTCTTAAAAACTGAGAACAAACTGAGGGTTGATGGGGTGTGGGAGGGAGGGGAGGGTGGGTTTGGGTATTGAGGAGGGCACCTTTTGGGATGAGCACTGGGTGTTGTATGGAAACCAATTTGACAATAAATTTCATATATTGAAAAAAAAAGTTAGTTTGAATAATACTAGTAAACATCAATAAAATACATAAAATTTGCTACAAAAAAAAAAGATAAGTAAATTCCTAGTGTTGTCCAGGAGATTCAGACTTTGGGATTCTCATTTCATTGATGAAACTGTCATATTGCCAGAGGGTGTGACATTTAGTCTTCTTCTCTCACTCTTCACAACAATCCAACACTGAGGCAAATAAAAGGGCACAGATAGTACATTTGCTATTTGCATAACATAAATGGCCTCAAACTCAGGTTGACAGTAAATGCTCTCATGGTATTTATTTTAACATTTTGAAAATAAGTTCAAGAAGAAAAGTGGGTAACTCTAAAATGCCCTTTACATCACAGCATTAGCTCACAGGTACCACAGAAAAAGCTTGTTACGATTTACATACACTTTTCTTAATTCTGTCTTCTCTTCATGATTTCATTTTCCCCTGGAGAAACCAGAAGCACTGAACTAAAGTCTCAGGCCAAAAATTAAAGGAAAAAGAAATCTTCAGATAAAAAAAAAGTTAACACTCTAAGTTTTAGTTCCTGAAAGGTATGTTTCTGGAATTGAACAGCATTGGTTTTTGCCAATTTAAGATTTTTTTTCTACTTTGAGATGGCTGTCTGCAAATGTGCACCATCACTAAATAGGGTTTCTTCTTTACTTATAAATTGTTAAATGTTTATTTTTTTTTAATTTTATCATTTATTTTTGAGAGAGGGAGGTGCAGAGAGAGAGGGAGACACAGAATCCAACACAGGTTCCAGGCTCTGAGCTGTCAGCACAGAGTCCCACGCTGGGCTCAAACTCACGGACTGCGAGATCATGACCCAAGCCCAAGTTGGAAGCTCAACGGACTGAACTACGCAGGCCCCCCTAATGTTTATTTATTTTTTTAAAGAGAGATAGATAGAGCAGGAAGGGGCAGAAAGAGAGGGAGACAAAGGATCCAAAGCGTGCTCTACACTGACAACAGAGTCCAATGGGGGCTCAAACTCCTGAACTCCAAGATCACAACCTGAGCTGAAGTCTGACACTTAACAGACTGAGTCACCCAGGAGCCCCACACTTACACATTTTTAAATGAATTTTTGTGGAAGAAAAGATCCCCTAAAAATCATCCTATGATTAACCTGCTCCTGAGGGAATAACTTGGGAAATCAGGATCTCAAAATCCCTTCATAACAGATGTGGCTACTAAAGAAAGTGTTATCTGAATTCATTGGAAATGCTTTTCACTGGGATGTTAGCCCAGGAATCTCATTTTATTTGTATTGAATATTAATATAACTTTGTAGGCATCTTTGAGATTTCCATTTCTTCAGAGAAAAATAGAATAAGGCAAAAGGCAAATCGCAAGAAGGAGCAAATACAGATTTTCAAAATTTTCTTCTCAAATGTTTTGACAAGGGATCATTTATATGTGCCTTTTTTTACCTAAGTCCTTCCTAAGTTACCCATTTCTAGTCCTTTCTAAGTATTACTTTCAGTGGTGTGCTGATGAATTAAATGAAGGTTGGGGGTGTGGCTGCTTTATAAGACCTTTAGAGACCACAGTCTCTCTGTTTACTAAGTTCCCCAAACCAAAATACTTAATAAAGTTCAAATCTATAATTCCATTACAGGTACATACAGAAAAAAGAAACAAAAAATAAAGGAAATTTCAACCCAAATTATTTAAAAGCTTCTTGTGGCAAAGGATAATTGAATTTCAAGACATGGAACAGTTAACATGAAAAGAAAGCTATTAATGCACGTGTACAGAAGCCTGATAGGTGTACTCAGAAAATAGGCCATGAGCGGTTATATACAGAAACATCTGCTTCTGATTCTCTTTAGTATTTTTCACTACCTACATGACAATTCTAATCAAACAGATTGTTTTGTCTGAAGGAGATAGGTGGAAGATGGATAATTTCCTATCCTTAAAGAACCTACCCTGTACATTAGTCTAAATCATATCCCCTTTGCAACTGGCCTAGACAGAACTAGATAGCAGCCTGCAGTGAATCAGAGAAGTATACCTGAGGGTGGAGGCAATGAGGAGAGATTTGGTCCATGATGCAAGAGTCAGGAGGGTAGGGTAAGGCCAGGCACGAGGGTTCTTCTGAAAGACCTGACAAGCTGAGAGTCAGACACAAGGCTAAGACTGGGCGGTAAATATCAGCTAGTCACCAGAGGGAGCAAAGATTGGAAAACATGCAAAGAGCAGTGGCCAGAAACCCTATGCATAAAAACTACAAAAATAGCACTGACCCCTAAGAAACTGTAAGATTGGGGCACCTGGGTGGCTCAGTCGGTTAAGCATCTGACTCTTGGTTTCAACTCAGGTTATGATCTTCAGGTTCATGAGTTTGAGCCCCACATCGGGCTCTGCGCTGGCAGTGAGGAGCCTGCTTGGGATTCTCTCTCTCTCTCTCTCTCTCTCTCTCTCTCTCTCTCCCCACTCTCTCTGCCCCTCCCCCACTTGTGCTGTCTCTGTCTCTTTCAAAATAAAATAAGAAGAAAGAAAGAAAGAAAGAAAGAAAGAAAGAAAGAAAGAAAGAAAGAAAGAAGAAAGAAAGAAAAGAAAAGAAACTTAAAGACTTCCTTGACCATTTGTGGTATCTGTGATTTTGACCAGCTATTGTCCTTGGTTGAGAATTTGCTGGGTCCCTGTGATGAGAAGATGTATGTGTTCAAAGAATTCAACATTAGGGTGAATTTTATATAAACATATTGATTCATCTGGCAGTACTAATGCCAGCACCAAACTATTTGATTATTGAAGCCTTATAGGACATCTTATTAATAGTTTCCCTCTTATTAATCTTCTATTTCTTGAATTTCTTAGGTATTCTTACTCATCTTCTTATTCATCATTCTTATTCTTAGGAATTCTTATTCATCTTTTCAATGATATTTAGGATAAATGAAGGTTGGGGAGTGACTTCTTTATAAGACTTTTAAAGATCACTCTCCCATTAAAAGAGGGAACTTGGGTCAAGTTCCCCCAAAAAAATTTCCACTGGAATTTTTCCTGGAATAGCATTTAACTTAACAATTAACTTGAGAGAAATTGATATGCTCACAATGGTCTTTCCTTTAACTTGCCGTATTTTATATCTTTCACTGAAGCTCTGCTGAGTTGTTTTCATAATTCCTGCTAACGTTATTTCTTAGTATTTATATTTCCTTTGTAGCACTGATTTTTTTATTTCTAATTGGTTTTAGCAAGTTTAAATGAAAACTCTTGATTTTTATGTATTCACTTTATATATGTCTGGTTTACTGATGCCTCTTAGTCCTATGAGATTTTCAGTTGAGTCTCTTGGGTTTTCTACATAGACTATTTTACTATCTACAATAATGAACATTTTCTTGTCTTCAATGGCCATACCTTTTACTACAACCCTAATTCATTGAAATTCTCACTCTATATTTTGGTGACTCTGCTCTTTCTATCTGGTCTATTTCTCTCTCCTTTGTTGTTTTTATCTTCTATCTCTTAACTGGATAAACCTTAAGTCCATTCTAGCCTCCAGACTGTTGTGAGCATGGTGAATATGTCCCAAGTCTTTAGCTCCAACTTTATGCCATAAACCCATACTTCCAAATATTTAAAGATACCAATACGTGGATGTCTTTCCAGTTTCTCAAACCCAATACATTCAATAATGGACTTCCTTTTCCAACCATATTTGGTTTTTTTATTGTTAGCAAAATCAGTTCTTTTTTTTTCTCTAAGACTAGAAACATTACTATTATCTTAAATTACTTCTTCATCTATTATGTCCAGCCTCACATAAAGTCAGGCTTTTATTTACTGAGCATGGTTCTCAGATTCCTCACTTCTTTAATCTTTTTAAGGTTACCACCCCAGTGAAGCCTCCACTGTAGAATGTGAGCTATCTTTACCCTTCCTCCTCTTTTTTTTCTTGAAGAGTTTATTATTTTTGAGATATAATTGACATAACATTGTGTAAGTGTATACAGTGTGTCGATTGGATTCATTTATATATTGCAATATGATTACACCATAGCATTTAGCTAACACCTTTATCATATGACATAATTATCATTTTTAGGGTAAGAACAATTAACAATTAAGATCTGGCCCCTTAGCAACACTGAAGTTTATAATACAGTATTGTTTACTATAACCATCTGGTATACATTAGCTCTCCAGAACTTATTTGTCTAGTAGTTGGAAGTTTTTACCCTTAAACAACATCACCCCACTTTCCGCATGTCTCAAGTGTCTGGTAACCACCACTATACTCTGTTTTTGTGAGTTCAGCTTTTTCAGGTTTCATCTATTAATGATATCATAAAGTATTTGTCTTTTTCTGACTTATGTCACTTTTTCCTTCTTTCTGGTAGCTGAATAATTTTCCAGTGTGTGTGTGTGTGTGTGTGTGTGTGTGTGTGTGTACCACATCTTCTTTATCCATTTATTCACTGATGGACACAGGTTGTTTCTATGTCTTGGTTATTATAAATAATGGTGAAATAAACATGGGAGTACAGACATCTTTTTGATATTGTGTTCATTTACTTTAAATATATATCCAGAAATGAAATTTCTGGATCACATGGTAGTACTATTTTTAATTTTTGGAGGAATCTCTACATTGTTTTCCATAGTGGCTCCACCAGTTTACATTATCATCAACACAAGGTGCACAAGGGTTCCTTTTTCTCCACATCATCACCAACACTTGTTATCTCTCATCTTTTTGATAGCCATTCTAACAGGTGTGAGGTATTAGCTCATTGTCATTTATATTTGCATTTTCCTGATGATTAGTGATGTTGAGCACCTTAACATGTACCTGGTGGCTATCTATGTTTTCTTTGGGAAAAAGTCTATTCAGATCCTCTGCCCATTTTTTTCATCAGGTTTTTTGGCTTTTTGCTATTGAGCTGTATGAGTTCTTTATATATTTTATGTATTAATCTCTTCTCTAATATATGATTTACCAATATTTTCTCTAATTCTCTAGGATGCCCTTTAATTTTGTTGTTTCTTTTGTGTGCGGAAGTTTTTAGTCAATAAAATATTAGTAAACCAAATTCAAGAACACACTAAAAAAATCAGACATCATAACCAAGTGGAATTTATCCCCGGGATGCAAGTATGGTCCAACATGTGCAAATCATGTGATACACCATATTAATAGAATGAAAGATAATAATCACATAACTATCCCAGTACATGCAGAAAAATCATTTAACAAAATTCAACACCATGTCATGCTAAAAACCCTCAACAACTTGGATATGGAAGGAACATACCTCAACATAATAAAAGCTATATGCAACAAACCCACAGCTAACATCATACTCAATGGTAAAAGATTGGAAGTTTTCGCTCCAAGATCAGGACCAAGGTAAGGATACTCACTCTCACCTTTCTTATTCAACATAGTACTGGAAGTTTTAGATAGAGCAATTAGGCAAGGCAAAGAAATAGAGGGCATTCAAGTCAGTAGGGACAATGTAAAATTGTCATTATTTGCAGATGGTATGGTCTTATATATAGAAAATCCTAAAGACTCTATAAAAAAAAACTGTTGATACTAACCAGTGAATTTGGTAAAGCTGCAGGATATACAATCAACATACAGAATCAACTTCTAGACACTAACAAAGACATATCTGAAAAAGAAATAAACAATCCCATTCACAAGAGGACCAAAAACAATAAAATGCTTAGAAATAAGCCTAACTAAGGAAGAAGAAGTACAATGAAAACTACTTTAATAAACGAAATTGAAGAAAACACAAACAAATGGAAAGATATTCCATTTTCATGGATTCAAAGTATATTGTTAAAATATCCATGCTACCCAAAACCATGTGTATATTCAATGCAATCTCTATCAAATTTCCAATGACAGGGGTGCCTGGGTGGCTAAGTCAGCTAAGAATCTTACTCTTTTGGTTTTTTTGTTTGTTTACTTATTTATTTGAGAGAGAGAAAGAGAGAGTATGGAAGGGGCAGAGGGAGAGGGAGAGAGAGAGAATCTCAAGCAGGCTCCATGCTGTCAGTGCCGAGCCATGCAGGGCTGGATCTTACAAACCATGAGATCATGACCTGAGCTGAAATCAAGAGTTGGTCACATAACCATCTCAGCCACCCAGGCACCCCAAGTGTCCAACTCTTGATATCGGCTCAGGTCATGATCTCATAGTTTGTGAGATCCAGCCCCATGTTGGGCTCTACACTGACAGCACAGAGTCTGCTTGAGATTCTCTCTCTCTCTCCCCCTCTCTGCCCCTACCCCACTCATGCTTGCCTTCTCTCTCCGTCTCTTTCTCTCTCAAAATAAATAAATAAACTTTTAAAATTTAAAGACAATTCCAATGACATTTTTTAACAGAAATGGAAAAAACAATGCCAAAATTTATATGAAACCACACAAGCTTCCAATTAACCCAAGCAATCCTGAGGAAGAACAAAGCTGGAGGCATCATACTTTCTAGTTTCAAACTATATTACAAAGTAATTAGAACAGTATGATACTGTCATAAATATAGACATATAAACTGATGGAACTGAACTGAGAGCCAGGAAATGAACCCTCACATACATAGCCAATGAATAGTTAACAAGGAAGCCAAGAACATTCAATGGGGAAATGGTCTCTTCAACAAAGGATGCTGGGAAAAGTGGATAACCACATGCAAAAAAAAAATGAAATTGGATCCTTATTTTATATCACAAAAATTAACTCAAAAATGGATTAAAGACTTAAACATAAGATGTGGTACTGTAAAACCCCTAGAAGAAAAAATACAGACCACCTGGGTGGCTCAGTCCGTTAGGCTTCTGACTTCTGCGCAGGTCATGATCCTGCAGTTTGTTAGTTTGAGCCCTGAATCAGGCCTCCATTCTCAGCATAGAGCCCACTTTGGACCCTGTCTTCCTCTCTCTTTGTCCTTCCCCTGCTAGAAGGAGAAGGAGAAGGAGAAGGAGTAGGAGACTGAGATGGAGATGAAGATGAAGACAAAGGCGAAGAAAAAATAGGGAAGTAGCTCCTTGACACTGGTCTTGGCAATACTTTTTTGGATCTGACACCAAAAGCACAAGCCAAAAAAGCAAAATACAACAAGTGGGACTACATCAAACTAAAAAGCTTCTTCCTTCTTCTTAAAACACCACTTTCAACCTGCTGCTCTCATACTCAGGATAAGTAATATGTCCCTATTCTTTCCAATGTCAAGCCCAAACTCCTACCCATGAGGCCTTTTGCCGTCTGTAAAATGTGCAAATAATACCTGCCTCATACGGTTGTATAAGGATTAAATAAAGCAATTTTCATCAAGACTACTTCAACAAATACTTCTCCAGAACAAATTAAAAAATTCACCCTGGCTGTAGCAATTTTTTCTAGATAGGTCCCCTGAGGCAAGGGAAACAAAAGCCAAAATAAATTATTGGGACTACAGAAAATAAAAAGTTTTTGCACAGCAAAGGGAGGAATCAACAAAACGAAAAGTCAGCATATGGAAAGGGAGAAGATATTTTCAAAAGACATATCTGATAAAGGGTTAGTATCCAAAATACATAAAGAACTTACACAACTTAACACCCAAAAAACAAATAATCCAATTAAAAAATGAGAAGACATGAACAGACATTTCTGCAATGAAAACATCCAGGTGGCCAACACACACATGAAAAGATGTTCATCATCACTTATCATCAGGTCAAGGCCACACAGCTAGTTAACCATAAAACTGGGACTCAGGTCTGTCTCCAAAGTTCTTGATCTTAATTGCTCCCCTATTCTGCTTTAGCATAGGAACTTGCAAGTATAATCCAAATTTATTTTAAAATAATATTTCAATAGAACATAAGCCTTTTTAAAATAGACATAAAATGGCTTCTCCATCAATCCTGCTGAGATTAAAATGTTTACATATAGAAGAAGGAATTATATTGTCATAAGATAAAGATTATACTATATGAAATACTTGATAATAAAAATTAATTTATAATTATCAAATTCCTTTGTCTGCCACTGTGAGGAGCTTCATAAATAGTACTTAATTTTACAAAGATACAAAAGTCCCCTCTTTCACTGTTCTTGCTAAAGATCCTCTTCCCTTTACTGGATCCCTTCATTTATTCACCCATTATTGTGGTACCTTGCATGGAAGTTGTACTTATTAATCTTAATATAAATGTGCTAATTTCTCTTTCTCTGTACAAAGAAAAACATATCCCCGAAGGAAAAAAGAGAGGAGACATTTTTTCATTCCTTATTCCACATACTGAAACCAATATTAATGGAGCTAGGTGTCCCAACTCAAGTTCTAATTAGGGAGAAAAGTAACTAAACACAAACTCTCCATGATATCCAGCTTGGGCAAAGTTATCAAGGGTTTTAATTCATTCAACAAATATTTTCTGGGCCCTATTCATTCCAAACACTGTGCGAGGGACCAGGGATGCAAAAATGAGTAAACATGTCCTCAAGAAAGTCTTCTCTACTGAGTAGTTTAACCTACAGGCCAGGGAAGGTGATAGAACATTTTTTAAATTGCTTTTCACACTTTATTTTATGTTCTAGTGTGTTTCCATGTTTTTTGTACATTGCAGGTATTTTGAATCATGAGAATAAAGGTGCTGATTGTGAACTCACTCTGTAATATTCATACAGTGGCCAAATGCAAAAAGTAAATAACTATGTTTAAAGTTGTAGATGAGTTCCAGCTTAAAAATACATACAAACACATAAATACATTATACATACCAGGGGGTTTATTTTAAATTAAGGAGAAAAGAATAAAGCAAATAGAGGGTATTAGAAAATATATTTACAACATGTGGAAAAATACAAGATATACAAAATGCTAAGTATATCTAAATCATTTTCCATTTCCTCTAATATTTATTATCTTCTCTCCCACATTCCAAATAATATTTTCTATTTGCTTTTTGAAATCAAATTTATACAAACTAAAACTTGCAATTCACTTACAATTAAGTCATGGATATTGTTTCACAAAAGCTTTTTTATGTCTAAAATTTTTGTCGTAAATGTTTTAAAGTGCTCTAGCCTCATTTCCTTTCTCTGGAGAAAGAATGACAAACTTCAAAAGATTCAAATTTCATCTGAAGTGGAAAAATCCAGGTTTGGAAGTTGTTTCACCTTGGTGAAACAATCCTCAATGGAACCAACAGAATGTCTGAATAGTCACCTAAACATTCAAGACTTATCACAATGGTCGGACGTCTCCTTTTGTCTTGAAAGGTAGTCTGTGATCTCTATAGGGGGCTCAGATTTATTATCTCTGCTTTGCACTGTATCCTGTGGCTCACTCCACTGTGCCAAAGCCCTGGTGATTCCAACTAGGACTGGGAAGCAGGGGAGAAAGGCTTCATTCTGCAGAGTTCTTGCAAGGTGATTAAAGAAGTCTTTGCTGACCTCCTGCCTTTGGTCTTCCCCAGAGAAGCACACATAGGACTATGAAGAAGGCACACAATGTATTTTGCCAAAGGACCAGTGCATCTCAGAAAAGCAAAATCATACCAGGCATGCAAAGTCTTAGAGGAGGTATCCCATGTGGCTGTTCCTTCTCTCTCCAACTCATTTCTCCTCAATCCCTTTAGTTTGCTTTCCACACAGCTCACTTTTTCAAGTCCTTTGACCAATCCTCTCTCTCTCTATCCTGGGAAAATTAACACCTCATCACAGGAAGAAAATGTTTTTCTCTGACACTTTACCTTCAGTTCCTCCCTGAACATTGAAAATATTATTCTGTCGGGCAATCAGATGCTAGTGAGGGTTTTCCTCTTTTCATTGATAAGGGTTTTTTTTTTAGCTGAAAGTGAAAATGTTTCTTCTACTACAAAACTTCAGCTGGTTTCCTCACTAGTAAGTTGATCTTCTGTTATGGGTTGAAATATTTGGAGAATTATTTTGACCATTTTTCAAGACAGGCTCTTCACAAAACTAATCAAGTTAAGATGGAGTCATGTGAGTATCCCTAATCCAATTTGACTGGTGTGTTTATAAATAGTGGATATTTGTACACAGATACACACACAGAGAGAGAACACAATGTGAAGATGGAGTCAGAGATCAGGGTGTATCTACAAGCCAAAGAATACCAAAGATTGCCACCAAATCACTAGAAGCTAAGAGAAAGGCAAGAAACAGATTTCTTCATTGCCCTCCATAGGAACCAATCAAAGTATACCTTGATCTCTTAGCCTCCAGAACTGTGAGACAATAATCTTCTATTGTTTAAGCCACTCAGTTTCTGGTTCTTTGTCACAGCAGCCCTTACAAACAAATAAGAACTACTAAAGATAGTCTTCTTTCTTGAAGGCAGCACACCCTGATCTCCATCTGATCTGTTAATGAGTCTGGTCATGCTGATGAGTTTTTAAAGCCTCACTGCACTGCTTTTAAAGCTAACAAAAGGACTTTCAGAGGGCTTCTTTTCTGTCTTAAAAGGCTGATGCCAGCTCTGGAGTTTTATTACAAAGCTCTTTCCATCCCATCAGCCCCTGGACTCACATTTTGGCCATTTCCCTTCCAGGTCTTTCCCCTCCCAGGCTCTATCATGGGAGCAGGGTATACAATCTCTCCACTTCAGACCCACAGTTCCCATTTTCCCCTCATTTTCCACCTTTCAGTTAGTAGGGAGTATTTTCTAAATTCTGAGAAAGTATTCCTTTGATGTTTCTGGCTTAGAGATTTTATTTGCTCCTGAGATTCTTCTCTAATAATGGACTTTAAGCTTCAGCAAAAAATAGGAATAAAAGCTTTTACTTCACCCCTGATTTCCTCCCTGACATAACTCTTCTCTAGCTCTAAGCACAGAACCAGCTGGAAATTGAACATAAGGAATACAGAGATAAAGTAATGGAGAAAAATGAATTAAACCTTAAAATATTCTCTTACTATTCAAAAATATATAATAAACTCTGAAAAATGCTGTCATTAGAAGTATAGCCATGGGAGCATAAAATATGGACATGAACCAAGCCAGACTAGGGGTAAGACCCCTGCACAAACCACCTTTAAGCCAAGATGATTGTTCCTGTCATACAGGTGCCTCAAAGGCAGAAAGCAAGAAATGGCATTCCCATGGATGGCCCGGATCCCACAGCAGCAGCCACCACTTTGTCAACATTTCTAATAGATTCCCACCAGCACACTGAGATGTTCCCTCAAACTACTCAAATATGCTGTTCCTTCTTACTCAAATATGCTGTTCCTTCCATTTGTGTGTGTACAAGTTTCTTTGTGATAATTATATTGAAAGAAACCTATATCATGAGGTAACAGCTATGGGTAGGACAGTCCAGCCCTCCTGTCTTGCTTTTTCAAATTCTCCACCTGTCTTTCATCATTCATTTATGCTCAGCTTCATGCTTTAGTCTTTTTCATCTCCTAATCAATCCCCCACCAGGCTTGGTCATGAAAGAATCTCAGGAGGAAAATGAACTTGCCTCCCCCACACACTCACAATGTTTCAAATAATTTATTGTGCTCCTAAAGAGAAATCTGAAATTTTACAACCATCTGGAACTGTCAAAGTCAGCTACAAAAACTGAAACATCTCTTCCCCAGATCATTTTATTTACGCTAGGCTGTGTCCATACCCATAAAACCGTGGTACCCCAAATGGGATGCTCAAAGACCCACAGTACCTAACCAAGAAGCACTGAATCTGAATATCTGTATTTCAGCTCCCCTTTTAGTTCTGAGTACTGATCAGGTTAGGAAACCACTGCTAAAAAGCCATTATGGAAAATATGAATTAATCACACTATTTTTTTTCTATCATGAACAAATCCATAATTTCTAGCACTCTTTTAGTCAGTCCACATCCACCATTTAAATTATAGATCAGTGTCCCTGGAATCAAATAGGCAATGGAGTACCTCTGTGGCCAGAATCAATGTGGTCCCCAGGGTAGCAGCCCAACTTTTAAATTGCTCTCTGGTTAACACACCAGCTGTGTCTGCAGCAAAAGTAGCCCAGGCAGGAAGCCAGTGTCCAGGGCAAGGCATTTCCCTGAGGTTGACTGTTAATCACCACAAGAAAGAGCTGGTAGGTAAAAGGGAAATGGTAGATACACACATTTTGATATTTAGTAAGCAGTGCAACTTGTGCTGGAATTTGTTTCTTCAGGTCTTGTTGCTAATTTCCCCACTGGAGTTTCTAAACAGCTGCCAAAATGCTTGTAGCTATGGCCCTAAGCCAGTGTAGGCCAGCCATATGGCTGCTAGCACATTTGCCCTGGGCCATCTCTAAGGATGACTGAAAGGACACACTTTCCTCACTCTAGCCTTAAGCCAGACTCACAAGAGTAGCCTAGGGAAAAATGTACTAGCAGTTATCTACCCTGTGGGGGTGCAGTCATCTGGTTCCCAACATAAGTGTAAATTACTCATTATATATCCAGAGATCTGGCTTAATAGTTATTATATAAACTGGTACTCCACTGTTATTTGGAGCAATTCAAGTGTAGTCATGGCTTTAGAGTATTGGGATAGCAACATGCATATCAAATATGGCCTTGAACTGGAAATCATGATACACATTGAAATAACGCAGGAGAAGCAGAATGTTCTTGGTCATTCCAATAAACTGGTTGAAATAGTGCTGCATTAATCACATAAGACTTGTGTTCTCTAAGTTGCTCTGCCAAGGAGGCAAAATTACTTTGTTTGACAAGGCACTTACCTCAGTGCGGGGGCTGAAGTGATCACAGAGGCATTTTAGTTAGAGTGTTCTGTGCTTTTATAAAATAAACCAGATTCCAACTCACAAATCATGTTAGAAAGTTACATGCAAAAGACTAAAGACAAAGTATGCTAATCTACCTAAAACTGAGATCTCTTTCTATACCTCCTCTGGAATCAACTCTTATGTTTTTTCACCATTTCAGAAAATATGGTAAATGAAAGCTTTTAATAATTTAATTTCAATGGCAATAAAAAAAAACATTGTCTTCTCAGGAAGAAATTTCCTTTCACATAGCACAGGCTTTATTCTCATGAATCTGTTATGCTTAAAATTAACCAAAGTCACCTTGTAATAGAAAGCTCAGTTAATGGCCTGATAGAAATTACAGCTCTCAGACTTAGCGGTATTTCTAATTTCCTTTCAATCTGTGCATGGCTGACAAAATTAAGTACTCTTAACACCAACATTCTTAAGAAGAACCATTTACCACACCAATATTCAGGATGGTGATACAGGTTAGCTATCCTGTTCCCTTCCACATAAAACTGGCTCCAAGGATTGGGACCTTTGAGGGATGTTGGTACCTACCTTAGCCTAAGTGTCCCTTTAACATGACAACAGGGAATATAATCAAAATAAGCCTTGTCAGACTAATAGTGAATTTGTGGCCAGTTGTTAAAATTTCATATTTATTTTTCCAGGAAACTCACCTATAGGTAAGTTTTGGCTGGCAGTCATATCTAATATGATAAAAAAAAAAAAAAACTCCTATCCTGATAATCACCCCAAATCCTGACCAGCCTTGGCCGGGAGACTTAGCTTGTAATATTCTTGACACCAGGAATTAGAGAGTTCATCCCTCAGAACATTTTCAGAAATGAAGGATGGCCCCTCCTATGCTGCAATCCCTTTCTTCCTCTGGTTTTTCACAGGGTATTTGTGGGCCCAGTTATTAGCCCCTTTCATGTACATTGTCTAATGTTCCTTTAAGAGAATTTCCAAATGTTTTACATCAGAGACCCAGCTTTCTACCATGTCCTCACTCCTCTCTTTTCACTTATCTTCTCTAGTGTCTTCTCTCCTTCACTTTCTTCCTCAGGATGAAGGTAAATTCCTCTTCTTGCTTCAAGCAGAACAGTTTATCCATTTTGTTTACTAGCCCTGGTACATGCAACATCTGTGTTTTTAGGTCTCACTTCTAACCCCAAGTAGCTTTTCCCAAATAAAAAATAAATGTTAATAAGATAACAAAATGTTAATTTCCATTCACAATTGAGTCAAATTCTAGAATAGAGAATTCCCTCTGTTACCGGCAGGGTAGGGTAGAGAGAGGCACTCACTTCAAGGTCTGGCAGTCACAGTGGTTTCAACTAGTTTACCCTGGAACATAGGGAAATAGGTTCTACTTACATAAATGGGTTAGAAGAAAGTTTAGGATGGAAAGCGGCCACCATGGGGTGAAACCACCTGAGGTTAGCTAGCAGGATATTTTAATGGGTCATAAGTATTTTCCATATGATGCCAATATACTATTGTACTTTGATCACAAACTCCACTTGTCCTCCTAGACCCTTTGCTTCTTACACAGGTTAATGATTACTGTCTGATTGTTTTCTCTATGTTCACGTGTATAAGACTTTGTTTTCTTTATGCTCATCATGTGGGTAATATCTTGTGAGCTCAATATATAACAGAGATGAAACCCCTGCAGAACTTTTGTCTCTTCCCAGACATTAGCCTCTCTTGTATTCAATTGTGCGTCTGCTCTCTTGCTGGACAAGAGAGAACTCCAAACTCAGTCTGTGACAGATGGTGACCCCGATGTGCTAGAAGGGAATGTGAACCCAACATGATAGAAAGCTGATGTGATAGAAGGCAATGTGAAGGCAACGTGATTAGAAGAAAAGTCAACGTGACAGAAGTGGACATGACCAGGAACTGACATGGCTAAGAAGCCAACATGGCTAAGAAGCCAACGTGGCTAAGAAGCCCACTTAACTCAAGAACTGCAGAATGCAGTGGAATTACCAGAGTTCTAAAATAGAAAAAGTACACCAGACTACAATCTCTCCTGATGAGGTAAGAGAAAAACAGAACTATATTAGAATGAGCTACCACAGAACATTTGAGAGAATCATTATGGGAGATTCCCTATCCCCAGAACAGAAACAATACATTTGCATAGCACTCCTTATATTATTAATGATTATCCAGCACCATTGCCCTTGGTTTCCTGAGCAAGGAACCCTCGACCTGGACATTTGGGAACTAATAGTGAAACACTAAAGGCAAGCCATATGGTAGGCACCAATGTTCTGCCTGAGGTTATTCTTACATGGTCTGTTGTACCTAAGACAATTATCCCCCTGGGGGTGGATGATGTTTACGAAGATATAGATACACCCAAAGTAAATAAAAATTTTTTCAAGGAACCTAAGCCTCCTTATTGTCAGCCAGACCCTTCAGCACCCCTACATACAGAGAATGCCAACTCCCTCTTTTGTCATTGGGAAAAATCTAACCTTTTAAAGGGACAAAAGATGACGTCTGACAACCTCCTTACCCCGATGCTACAACCTATTAAGAATGCCCTTACAATGTTTACAGACACCTCAGGGAAAACTCACAAAGCTTCTTGCCTTTGTAAAACTGGAAAAAAATGGGGTACATATATTATACACTGGACTGGGCTATACCCAACATTCAGAACTGTGAACCATATTATTAGCTATAGCAACCTTTTCCCAACCCTTAAACACTATCTCCCAGATGTCAAGAAGCAAAGACCACCCACTTCAGATTTCCCCACCAGTGTTCCAGGTAAAAATTAACCATGGGGAACAAATTGTCTTAGATGGACCCCTATGTAAGTTTGTTGGTTTGAAACAGACCTGTGTATCAAAGATCAAATAAGCTCATGTTATGACTTAAAGTAATGGTTAATTTTGTCTCATAGTTTTCATGGATAATTGTTAAGATAGCTTTCAAAGGCTTTAGTAACCTAAAAAGTTTTGCTTGCATGATAAATTGGGATTAAATTTGTTGGACATCAAAGCTTTTTCTAAATAGGATGGAATGCTAAAGCATTGATTACTAAACAAGATTTATCTGCTTTTGTCTCCTTATCGCAGAGAAACTAAGGATATTTGGGTCTGATGGTAAACATGCTTTGTGTTTTATAACTTTTTAAACAAATTTCCCAAGATTTAAATTGTAAATGAAGTCTTTTTGACCAATTAGTCTTCTTTGGTATGTTAAATTACTTTGGAAGTACTGTCATTTCCCCTGAACTCTGTCTTTCCCTTTCATAACTCCCCTATGCCTACCCAAACTGAACAATGTTGACCCATAGGTAGGAACATCTCTACTCACCTATTCAGCAGGAAGAAGTTACAGAAAAGAAGACCATCCACCCTCAGCAACCTTAAAGATTTTAAGAGCCAAAATTTTTAAGGGGGGGATAATGTGGGAAACAAAGGCAGAAGGAAATGGCAGAAATTAAATTAAATTTCCTTATAATCCACAAGGTCAAGCAATTGCAGAATAAACACATAATAAACTTAAAAATATGCTTAAAAAAACAAAAAGGGGGGAAGTGCCCATCACTGTCTACAACCTCGACTTCTCTTCGATCATACTATGATCACTCTTAAGTTTTTAAATCTTGACCCTCAAAGACTAACCACAACTGAGCTACATTCTTCTAAATTAGATAAACCCTCCCATCCTATGCCTCTGGTTCAAACTTCTCACCTGGGGTGGAGGATATGCTTGTGTATATAATCAGAATCCCAATTTCTGTGGATTCCCTCTTGGTTGGTGAAGCCATACCATGGCAAGCTGGAAATCCCCAGAATATCTTCAAATCAACCAGGACTTCCAGAGAATGACTCTGAATGAGTTACCACTCCTCCAACTTTTCAAGATGGAAGAAGTCTCTTCATTACTCCTCCTCCTGAAGCCACTCCACAAATGCAAGTCTTTGCCCCTGATATAACATTAGGGAAGTCATAAACACCTGTATAACCACTCCAGCCTTCTCTTACAACACAATGGTATAGCATATACCCCCGATTTGCATCTTATGGCCATGATCTCCATCACTGGTATTCATTAACCAGGCAAAGGTGATTCATAGGCTTCTTAATCATGGGGATCCTAGCTGTGGTAAGCATTATGACCTCTGCTACCATTGCTGGAGTTAGTCTTCACCACACTATCAAACTGCACATGTACTTAATCAATTTATGGCCAAATCCTCCATTCTAAGCTCCCCTATGATAGAAAATTTAGATGTGACATTACACCAGCAACTACAATACTCCAAAGAACTAAGACATGAATGGGTCAACTTAAGGTTCTTTTGTAAATACTTTAACTCTCTCTCTCTATTGGCTAATGCCCATCTCAAATTCTGGATAGCGCTTGGAAGTGGAATACTTCTACTATGTCTTTTATGCCTTTTCAGAATCACCCTCCAGACCACCCAACAGCAAAAGGCAGATCAGGAGCTCATCATGACAGTCCTTGCATGTAAACTTAAGATGAAGAAAAACAAAAAAGGGGGAACTGTAGGAAAATAGGTTCCACTTACTTAAATGGGTTAAAAGAAAGCTTAGGGTGGAAAGCCACCACCCTACATATTACTAGACTTCTCTACAATATTTAACATAGTTCATTGGAGAAGATTGTATTTTCCAAAGTGAAAACGCTGAGGTTTGCTAGTGGGATAGTATAATGGGACCATGAGTACTTTCCATCTGATGCCAATATACTATTGTACTTTGATCACAAACTCCACTTGTCCCCCCAGACCCTTTGCTTCTTATACAAGTTAATGATTACTATCTGATGGTTTTCTCTATGCTCACGTGTGTAAGATCTTGTTTTCTTCATGTTCACCATGTGGGTAATATCTTGTGAGCTCAGTAAATGCAGAGATGAAACCCCTGTTCAGGGCTTTTGTTTCTTCCCAGACATTAGCCCCTCTCATATTCAATTCTGTATCTGCTCTCTTGCTGGACAAGAAAGAACTCCAGACTCATCATCTTCAACCCTGGCATAGATATGGACACTCTACAATGAGGAAGCAGGAGAGGGGAATAGGAGTCAAACAGACATGCAATTCACCCACCGATTTGGAACTCTAAAAAATAGAGCTCCAAGCCCTATACCAAACTAGTAAACTTTGGTGGCCTGAACCAGTATGGTGATACTATGATCCAACAAGAGTAGACACATTTCATACTAATTTTAGAATACAATTGATAGAATGTTGGATTAGATTAAATGTGAAAAATAAAAAAGAAGGGCGACTCCAGAATAATTTTGTTTTGGATTGAATAAGTGGAAGTGAAAGTGCCATTAACCAAGATGTAGAATATAAGGGTAATTTTGAAGCAAAAATTCAGTATGTTGGTTTTGGATACATCATATTTGAGATATCCATAAGATATTCAAGATATCAAGTTAATAATTGGAACTTAAAAAAAAAAAAGGAAAAGCCTAGAGCTGAAAGTAGAGGTTTGGCCTCAAGATATAGATTTGGTGTTTCTCAGGATGTGAACAGTACTTCTAGCAAAGAGAATTGAAAAATATCTCCTAAGGAATAAATGTAATAGAAAAGAGAACCAAGGACTAAGGTTTTGAGAGAATTTGAAAAGGAAGAGAATTCAGCAAAGAAGACCAAAAAGGATGCACTAAAAAGATAGAACAAAAGTCAGGAATAATCTACTGGGCCAGTTACTGAATCACACACCATCACAAATCTAGTAGCTTTTTTATTGTGCTCATGGATTCCATCAGTCAGGAATTCAGAAACAGCACAGCAAGAGAGCCTGTATCTGCATAATATCTGTGATTCAGCTGAAAACACTTGGAGGCTGGGCTCACTAGTTGGCTTAGTGTTGGTCAGCTGGAATCATCTGAAGCTTTCATTTACATGTCTGGTTCCTGGGCTGAGAACACTCGAAGACAAAACCTAATGACAGGAGCATCTACATGTAGCCTTTCCATGGGGCTCAGCTTTCTCCCAGCCTAATTGAAATGGCTTCTATTAGTCCATTTTCTTACTGGAAGCTTAGGACTCTATGCCAAACTCCCAACTAACAAAGGAGAAATTGCTTTACCCTTTGTGACCTAGCCTGGAAAGTCAGGCAGCATCAGTTCTGCTACATTCTACTTTTAAACCAAGTCCCAAGCATACTCAGACTCAAGAGCATTGGAAGTAAACTCTACCACTTCACAGGGGAATGGCAAGATTTCAGAAGAGCATGAGGCATGGACATGTGGCATTGTTGCAGCCAACTTTGGAAAATACAATCTTCTCCCATGAACTATGTTAAATACTGTAGAGAAGTCTAGTAATATGAAGACCTTAGGATGTCTAAATGAATTTGCAACACTCTTCCCTGACTTCCTAAATAATCTTGTCTTCTTTTTGTCCCTTATTTTATCACTTATCACAGTGTAATCTAAGTGTTTCTCCTACTTAACTGTTTACTGGTGAGTAGTAAACAGGTCATTTTAATATTAACGAATAAATTAATATTAATAATAATTTAATATTAATGAATAAATTAAAATTAATTTAATATGAATTTAATATTAAAACAGGTCATTTTAATATTCTTTGAGACTTGATACAGTGCCTGACACATAGTAGAGGCTCAAGAGATGTTTGTTAAATAGAGGACTCTGAATCTCTCTGTTTTCTTACCTGTCTCCCAGTCCCCTATTCTAACTACTTATAGGACAATTCTGGAAGGCCTTCCAGCTATCTCCTCAAGCTCAAAACAACCTAAGTCTCATGCTATTTATATCATGACAAATTGTTTGATATTAGCTTTGTCTGCACATAGCAGGGGAAAAAATCCAAAATAATAAAAAAGAAAATGTTAATTCTTTATCATATAAAGGATGTCCAGAGCTGGTGTGTTTTTACAGTGATATTAGAGAACCAGGCTCCTATTTTTCTGTTCTGCCATCCTTATCACTTCACTTCCATCCTTAAAGTCAGTTTGGCCCAAGATGGATGACACATTCCAGATTAGCAAAGAAGGAGAAGGGAGAGAACAAAAGGAATACCTCTTAGCTGAGTCAACTCCCTCTAAGGAGTCTTTCCTGAAGTACCATAGATATTTTCCATTTATGATTTTGTGGTCCAAGCTTAGTCAAAACCCACCCCTGGCTACAAAGGAGGATAAAATATACCTTCATTCTGACAAAAAAAAATGCCCAACTAACACAGGATTTTATTATTAGGGGCAAAAGATATAATGGATATTCTCATGTCTCTGAATTTCTTATTCAGCATTTCTATTTCAGTTTATGCCATCGTTTCAATTTTTGGACTCCACTTGATTTGAACTCGAGAAAAAGAACTCTAGTAGCTGAAAAGAAAATGAGTGGGAAGTGGAACAGATGGGAGATATAGAGACCAGTGAGTTACAAGACCATTGGACAAATCCAAGACAGGAAACATAATGCCGAAACCAAGGCAGTGATGGCAGGGATAAAAAGGAGAGGATGTGGAAGAACATAAAAGGAACAAAGATTTACAAGGCTGCTGACAATCTAAATTTTTAAATCAATCTGAAGAAAGAATATATGATGTCCATCAAGAGTTCTACCAACATAAAACACCATAGCACTGGCAGAAAGCCAATTACTTAAATGGATTATTCAGGAATAAGCAGGCAGATAAACTTGTGAAAACAGTTTGCAATTTATTAGGGGTCTTGACAAATACTTGGGTGTATTACATGTTTACTCATGCATGTTTGCACATGTTATACACCCAATGTCATGTACAATTAATAGAGGTAATTTCTGTGAATGAGTTACAGTAGTTCTGAACTCAGTATTTATCAGATGGTGTGTGTGTATTGTATAGCATGATGTGTATGTGTAAAACATTGTGATTCATAAATATGTGCCCAATGATGCTTTTTTTAATCACACCTCCAAGGTTTTGCATGAATAAAATTACATTTATTTTTTGCTTTCATCTGATGAAAACAAATAAAAGGAGATGTGGAATAGGCAGAAAGATTAGGATAGAGAAAAAATACAAGTTCCTCCATCTTTCTTCAAAGTCATCTTTTCAACTAAAGAGTGAGTTCACTTGCTGCAGGGATGTAGGAGAGTGAAAAATGTCTTGTAATTGGATATTTTTATTTTGAAAACAGAGATCTTTTCAATTAAAAATATCAGTTTCAACTACCATGTAATATAAATGAAAAAACAATATCCTCTTATTTAAACATAATTAAGGTAGAAAAGAATTAAAAGCATGGCAAAAGAATCCAATAATGGCCTCCAATTCAATTGACTCTTAGCATCAGAGCTCATTCAGTCTCTAACTAAAGGTTTAGTCTTGCCATGGTTCCCACATTCACTCATCCATTCACTTATTCATCCAATACATACTTATTTGGTATCTACTTTGTGCCAAGCACTATTGTAAGCATTGAGGATAAAGCAGTGATTGAAACAGACATTAGACATTTCCTCATAGCACAAATTTGATTTACATTTTCAGTCACCCAGTTAGGTAAGACCATGAGACCAAGTTCTAACATATAGAATGCCCTCCAATAAATCTCTTTTACAATCTTCAATGTACTTTTTTCTTTTTATATCCATTAGCAAATAAAGTAAGAAGATAATCAAGAAAGACTGGAGCTGGCCTCTGAAGTCAAGTGAAGAAAGCATTTCAAAGAGGAGGAAATAATCATTAATGTCAATTTCTCCTTAGAGACCACAATAGTTGAAGACACAGAACAGGCCATTTGACAAAATGGAGGTCATTTAATATTATACAAAGAATTTCAGTGGTGAACATAAAATCCTGACAGGAATGAATTTTAAAAATAATAGTAAAAGTAGAGACAGGTAACATAGAATTTGCTTTTGAGGAATCTTACTGTAAAGCTAGACTGCCACCAACATTTATAAGGCTGAGGACAAGAGCTCATATGGCGACTCCAGTCTTTAGGCTCACCTCCCTCTTCTTCCCACTCCCCATCCCACACCACACACATACATGTGGGTACCCCAGGCAGCTCACTTAATATTTGCCCACCCCTCCTGCATAGAGTTGCCTTTCCACCACTCCTCAAGCCTAGGATTATACACACTGGTTATGTCAAGAGGGATGACCAGGGAAGAAGCTCACAGAATCAAAATCAGAACCATTGGGAACAGTAAATTTTGGGGTCTCAAGTACCCAGAACATAGGCAAGGAATAAGACAAAGGGCATGAGTAGAAAAAGACAAAGGTAGGACTATCTAAAGTGCAGGGGCTCCACTTGTCCCTATCTAAGGGCAAAATAGGCAGCTTTCACTTTGCATAGTAGTGCAAGGCCACAAAAATGAGCATCCAAGCTGAAACCATGCAAAATGATCTTAATAATCATGGAGAAAATTAAATGATTGTTGCATTACCTTTAAAAATCTTTTTCAGAGGAGGAGTTAAAATGGTAGAGAACTAAGGAGATCCTAAGCTTGTCTTGTCCTTTGAACACAGCTAGATAGTTATCAAATCATTCTGAACACCCAAGAAATCAATTGGTCTTAAAGAGCCAAAACTGCAAGTCTACCAGTACAAAAGCGATCACCTTCTGAAAGGAAGGAGTGCAGAGAGTTGACTTGGGGGACACATAGCATTCCAGTATGGCAGCATGGAGGTAGTCTGCTTAGAGGGGCTACTGCAAAGTATTAGAAACAGCAGAGCACAAAATCTGAACTTTTAGAAGTCTGCTACAGTGGGGATGTGCCTGATTTAAAGGCGTTCAGGTGGCAAAATGGGGCAGAAACCCGGGAGTGACCACATGGTCTGAGGGCCTCTGGGTCACAAGAAGGATGTGTGGTGCCAATGTGCTGCATTGCTTCCAAACATAGGAGCAGGGACTCCAGCTGAGGGCAGCAAGCAGGTGTGTCAGCTTTCTGCTGTTTTGACATAAACTCTGAACTGCTTCACAGTCATGCCACCAATTTCCTCACACAGCCAGCAAAAAGCATGGTGAGACCCACCCCCAGAGGAACACAGCCACATCAATCCCTAAAAAATGGAATTTTGAAACCCAGTCTCATCCCTAAGATAAAGAAGCTAAGACACAGGCAGATGAACATCAGGTTCTGATGGAAACTGAAGACACAACAGAGGTGATTTATTGTTCTTCTGTGAGTTTTCCCTGAAGAGTGAGGGGCCACAATCTTTCAGCTCTGGGGCTAGAGACCATTCACCACCATATTCATCCCACCCATCACCAATAAAGGCCTTCAGGGAGCAAAACAGCACCCCCAGCAGAGGCCAAAGCCCCTTATACCAAGCTCCACTCCCCTGCTGCTATATATACTGGGGTGCTGTGCCCCTTTGAAACAGCACACCTGTATCGCTTGGATAAATACCTATTGGTACAATTTCTGGGTCATAGGGTAGTTTTATTTTTAGCTTTTTGAGGAACGTCCATACTGTTTTCCAGACTGGCTGCACCTGTTTGCATTCCCACCAGCAGTGCAAGAGATCCTCTTTCTCCACATCTTTGTCAATATCTATTGCCTGAGTTGTTAATTTTAGCCATTCTGACTGTTGTGAGGTGACATCTCATAGTAGCTTTGATTTGTATTTCCCTGATGATGAGTGATGTCGAGCATTTTTCATGGGTCTGTTAGCAATCAGAATATCCTCTTTGGAAAAGTGTCTATTCGTGTCTTTGCCCATTTCTTCACTGGATTATTTGTTTTTGTTTGTTTTTTGTTTTTTTGTTTTTTGTTTTTTGTTTTTGATGTTGAGTTTGATCAGTTCTTTATAGATTTTGGATACAAACCCTTTATATGATATGTCATTTGCAAACATCTTCTCCCATTTCTTTGGTTGCCTTGAGTTTTGCTGAATGATTTTGCTGAATGATTCCTTTGCTACAAGGATTGCTGCAATGATTTATCTTGATGAGGCCCCAATAGTTCATTTTTGCTTTTGTTTCCTTTTTCTCCAGAAATGTGTTGAGTAAGAAGTTGCTGTGGCCAAGGTCAAAGAGGTTTTTACCTGCTTCCTCCTCTACGTTTTTGATGGCTTCCTGTCTTACATTTAGGTCTTTCATCCATTTTGAGTTTATTTTTGTGTATGGTGTAAGAAAGTGGTCCAGGTTCATTTTTCTGCATGTCACTGTCCAGTTTTCCCAATACCATTTGCTCGAGAGACTGTCTTTATTCCATTGGATATTCTTTCTTGCTTTGTCAAAGATTAGTTGGCCATACATTTATGGGTCCATTTCTGGGTTTTCTATTCTGTTCCATTGATCTGAGTGTCTGTTTTTGTGCCAGTACCATACTGTCTTGATGATTACAGCTTTGTAGTGTAGCTTGAAGTCTGGGATTGTGATGCCTCCTGCTTTGGTTTTCATTTTAAAGATTGCTTTGTATTCAGGGCCTCTCCTGGTTCCATACAAATTTTAGGATTGTTTGTTCTAGCTCTGTGAAAAATTCTGGTGTTATTTTGAGAGGGATTGCATTGAATATGTAGATTGCTTTGGGAGTATTGACATTTCCACAATATTTCTTCTTCCTATCCATTAGCATGGAATATTTTTCCATTTTTTTGTGTGTCTTCTTCAATTCCCTTCATAAGTTTTTGATAGTTTTCAGTGTATAGATTTTTCACGTCTTTAGTTAGGTCTAGTCCTAGGTATTTTAGGGTTTTTGGTACAATTGTAAATGGGATCGATTCCTTGATTTCTCTTTCTGTTGCTTCATTATTGGTGTATAGGAATGCAACAGATTTCTGTGCATTGATTTTATACCCTGCAACTTTGCTGAATTCATGGATAAATTCTAGAAGTTTTTTTTGGTGGATCCTTTTGGTTTTCCATACAGAGTATCATGTCCTCTGTGAAGAGTGAAAGTTTGACTTCCTCCTTGCCAGTTTGGATGCCTTTTATTCCTTTGTGTTGTCTGATTGCTGAGGCTAGGACTTCCAATAAATACTACGTTGAATAACAGTGGTGAGAGTGGACACTCTTGTCAGGTTCCTGACCTTAGGGGGAAAGCCCTCAGTTTTTCCCCATTGAGGATGATATTAATCGTGGGACTTTCATATATGGCTTTTATGATCTCGAGGTACAATCCTTCTATCCCTACTTTCTTGAGGGTTTTTATCAAAAAAGAATGCTGTATTTTGTCAAATGCTTTCTCTACATATATTGAGAGGATCATGTGGTTCTTGTCCTTTATTTTATTGATGAGATGTATCACATTGATTGTTTTGCAGATATTGAGCTAGCCCTGCATCCCAGGTATAAATGCATTTGGTCGTGGTGATAATTCTTTTAATGGAGTGTTGGATCCAGTTGGCTAATATCTTGTTGAGGATTTTTGCATCCATGTTCATCACGGAAATTGGTCTGTAGTTCTCCTTTTTAGTGGAGTCTTTGGTTGTGGAATCAAGGTAATTCTGGCCTCATAGAATGAGTTTGGAAGTTCTTCTTCCATTTCTATTTTTTGGAACAACTTCAAAAGAATAGGAGTTAACTCTTTTTTAAATGTTTAGTAGAATTCCCCCGGAAAGTCATCTGGCCCTGGACTCTTGTTTTTTTGGGAGATTTTTGATTACTAATTCAATTTCTTTACTGGTTTGGAGTCTGTTCAAATTTTCTATTTCTTATTTCAGTTTTGGTAGTTTTTATGCTTCTAGAATTTTCCCATTTCTTCCAGATTGCCCAATTTAATGGCATATAATTGCTCATGATATTCTCTTATTATTGTTTGTATTTCTGCGGTGTTGGTTGTAATCTCTCCTCTTTCCTTCTTGAGTTTATTTATTTGTGTCCTTGAATTTTTCTTTTTTATCAATCTGGCTAGGGGTTTATCAATTTTATTAATTTTTTCATAGAACGAGCTCCTGATTTCATCGATCTGTTCTACTGGGTTTTTTTGGTTTTGATAGAATTGATTTCTGCTCTAATCTTTATTATTTCCTGTCTTCTTCTAGTTTGGGGTTATTTGCTGGTTCTTCTTCCAGCTCTTTAAGTCGTAAGTTTAGGTTGTGTATCTGAGACCTTTATTCCTTCTTTAGTAAGGCCTGGATTGCTATATACCTCCCTCTTATGACAACCTTTGTTGTGTCCCAGAGTTTTGGGGCTATGTTGTTATCATTTTCACTGGCTTCCATGTACTTTTTAATTTCCTCCTTAAGTTCTTGGTTAACTCATTCATTCTTTTGTAAGATGTTCTTTAATCTCCAAGTATTTGTTTTCTTTCCAAATTTTTTCTTATGATTGATTTCAAGTTTCATAGCATTGTGGTCTGAAAATATGCACAGAATTATCTTGATCTTTTTGTACTTGTTGAGGGCTGATTAGTGTTCCAGCATGTGATCTATTCTGGAGAATGTTCCATGTGCACTTGAGAAGAATATGTATTCTTCTGCTTTAGAATGAAATGTTCAGAATATATCTGTTAAGTCCTTCCAGTCCAGTGTGTCATTCAAAGCCATTGTTTCCTTGCTGACTTTCTGTTTAGATGATCTGTCCATTGCTGTAAGTAGGGTGTTGAACTCCCCTACTATTATAATATTATTATCAATGAATTCCGGTATGTTTGTGATTAATTGATTTATATGTTTGAGTTCTATCTTGTTTGGGGCATAAATGTTTATAATTGTTACATATTCTTCGTGGATAGACACCTTCATTATGATATAATATCCTTCTTCATCTCTTGTTACGGTCTTTATTTTAATATCTATGTTGTCTCATATAAGTATGGCTACTCCAGCTCTTTTGGCGACCATTAGCATGAGAGACAGTTCTACATCCCCTTACTTTCAATCTGAAGGTGTCTGTAGGTCTAAAATGAGTCTCTTGTAAACAGCATATAGATGAGTCCTGTTTTCTTATCCATCGTTTTACCTTATGTCTTTGGACTGGAACGTTTAGACCATTGACATTTGGAGTGAGTACTGAAGATATGAATTTGTTGCCATTATGTTGCCTGTAGAGTTGGAGTTTCTGGTGGTTATTCCCTGATACTTTCTAGTCTTTGTTTCTTTTGGTCTTTTTTGTTTTGTTTGTATAGGAAACATTTTCTCCACTCAAAATGTCCCCCTTAAAATTTCTTGCAGGGCTGGTTTAGTGGTTACGAATTTTCTTTAGTTTTTGTTTATCTGAAAAACTTTTTATTGCTCCTTCTATTTTGAATGACAGCCTTGCTGGGTAAAGAATTTCTGGCTGCACATTTTGTTGATTCAACACATTGAATATATCCTGTCATTTCTTTCTGGCCTGACCAGTTTCTGTGGATAGGTCTGCTGCCAACGTGATCTGTCTTCTCTTGTAGGTTATGGACTTTTGTCCCCTGCTGCTTTCATGATTCTTTTCTAGTCTATGTATTTTGTGAATTTTAATATGATATGCCTTGTTGATGGCCGGGTTTTTGTTTGTTTTGTTTTGTTTTTTCTAATAGTTCTCTTTCTGGATTTTGATGTCTGTGTCTTTCCCCAAGTTAGGAAAGTTTTCCACTATGGTTTGCTCACATAACCCTTCTACCCCTATTTCTCTCTCTTCCTCTTCTGGGACACCTATGATTCTGATGTTGTTCATTTTTAATGAATCACTGATTTCTGTAATTCTTAAATCGTGTTCTTTTGCCTTAATGTCCCTCTTTCTTTCTGCTTCATTATTCTCCATCAGTTTGCCCTCTATATCACTGTTTTGCTGTTCTGCTTCACCCATGCTTGCCACCTTGACATCCATTTGAGATTGTATCTCAGTTATAGCATTTAAAATTTTGTCCTGACTAGATTTTACTTATCTTATCTCTGCAGAAAGGGATTCTATGCTTTTTTTCAACCCTAGCTAGTATTCTTATTATCATGATTCTAAATTCTGGTTCAGACATCTTGCTTGTTTCTGTGTTGATTAAGTCCCTGGCTGTCACTTTTTCTGATCTTTCTTTGGGCTGAATTCTTTCATTTCATCATTTTAGAGGAAGAAAAAGAATTAACAAAATAAAAAATATATAAAAATTAAAACAACACAAAAAATAAAATAAAGGATGCTAGCTCCTAAGTGTGTTTTGGTCTGGTTGTTGAAAGAAGCTTGATAGAATAGAGAAAAAGGGGAAAGAAAAGGGGGGAAAAGGGAAAAAAGGAAAACGTTTGAAAATTTTAAAAATGAACACAATAGAATAAAATGAAATGATAAAAGTTAAATAGAATTTAAAAATTTTAAGTAAAAATATAGTAGAAAAAATTAGGGAAAATCTTTTTTATGATAATGGAAAAAATGATTTTTTCTTTCTGTTAAAGAATAAGGAAAGAAAAAGGTGAATAAGTGGATCAGCGAACAGAATGAAATACGACTGAAATTACATCTAGTTTCCCCTAGAAGTCAAACTATGTAGCACTTTATACTCCATACATTAAGCAGGTGGAGAGACTTGTGTTCTAGAGCACAGTAGTTGGATGGGTCCTGGTGTAATGGCTCCATTCTCCACTAGATGGCACTGCTTAGCTTACTGGGGTGGATCATTGTGGTGCATGTACATGTGTATGCGCATGTGCGGGAGAGGTGTCACCCAGCTACACAATCTCTAGTATCAGAACTCTGTGCTCTTGCTAGCCGGCAATCAAGCACCCCTCCTCTGTCTCCAGTTTCTGTCCCCTCCCTGTTTCTACACCATCCGTGACCATGCCGTTTGGTCTGTCAGGCAGCACCTCTCTCCCAAATTTTATCTCAGATGGGGCTGTGTTTCCAAACCCCTCACTTCTGAGAGCCCCTCAGCTATGACCCGCTATGACCCTCTGGGGGAGGGTCTTGTCAAGCAATGGCTGGGTGCCAGCCTATCCCCAGGAACTTTCACATGTCCATGCTGTTGCAAGTGCCCAGAGACTGCAGTCAGGTGCCAGGTCACCCCTGAAAGTTTGCAGGATTGTGTAGCATCAGCATTCCAGGGATTATAGTAAATTACAACATATATCTGGCTCCAGTCTTCGCCACCTCTTAACATCCTTATTCCAACACTAGAAAACGTGACTGTTCTCCAGAGTCTGCTGGCACCTTTGTCTATGGGTAGGCTACACAACCTCTACCAAATGTCCTCTCAGCAGGGGAACTACCTCTCCCCATGTGGCCCAAGGACACTGAGGACTTCGCTGTCTTCTGGGGATTTGCTGTTCCCACCAGAGCTCTGCCAGGTATCTAGCTGCAGAGTTTCAGACTCTGCACTCCCCTCTTTATAGAGTCTTAATGGTATTTAAATCCTCTCCTTTCTCCTTTTTCCTTTTCTTGTTAAGTCCCTTATGGGTGTTTCTACTCTTTCTCTCCAGCTGCTTTTGGGGGGAGTGTTTTTCCTGTACTCTCCCTCCTGTCTCTGTCCTCTCTCCACAAAGCAAAAACAACTCCCTGCCCTCTGCAGCTTTCCCCCCCCACCCCCGCCCCAGTTCACCTATCTTCACATCCCTTCTGAGTTCTGTGGTTCAAGTTGTGCAGATTGTTATGTTAATCCTCAGATCAGTTTTCTAGGTGTGCCAGATGGTTTTGTGTTGATCTAGCTGCCTTTCAGGGACAAGAGAAGCAAAAAGCTTCCTTGCTGCTCCACCACCTTGGCCCCTGCCCTGTTGTGTGTTTTTCTATAGTCATTTTCATTCTGCCAATTCTCTTGCCCCCATTTTCAACTAAACCCTCCACAACTAATAGGTGTGTCACTGGAGATTGTGTGTTCAGAAAATCAAATGGACCCAGGCTCCTGTGGCCAGCTTCTAGGACAGAGTTTCTCTGTTGTCCCCATTAAGTACATAATAGCCTAAGAAATGAAAAGCACAACTCAAGAAAGTTAAAACTATAACAGTACATCATTGATTTTCCCTGTTCTAGTTATTTAACATCAGACAGAATAAAAAATATTTCTAACAGAATTTTAAAACAAGATACCCACAAATCAAGTAATAATTCCTTTGTTCTTTCACTTAAATTTCTATGGCTTTCTGACTTCATTTTCCATACTGTGACTTTCATATACATTTAAAAGTTCATAGTGATTGAGTAGACTTTGAGTTGAAGGCAAAGTGAAGTAAAATAAGTCAACTAAAAGAAAATTCATAAGTCAGACTACTCCAAAGCATAGACTGCATGGCAAAGAGCAACCATATCTCTCTTTCTTATAACAATAACCACAAAAATATTGAAAATGCAGTAGACTTTGATGTCCTAACAAAGAAGTTACATTTTCCTTCTAAGAGCAAAGTAGGGTTTAAATAAAAGAATAAACCTATTCAAAGAAGTCAGATTAACAAATTGTTCATCTATAAACAAAACAAAACACTCACTTTTCCTTTTTTTAATGTTTGTTTATTTTTGAGAGACAGAGAGAGAGATGGAGAGGGAGAGAGAGAGAGAGACAAAGTGTGAGCAGGGGAGGGGAAGAAAGAGGGAATCAAAATCAGAAGTAGGCTCCAGGCTCTGAGCTGTCAGCACAGAGCCTGACACAGGGCTTGAACTCACAGATGATGAGATCATGATCTGAACCAAAGAATAAACTCACTTTTCTGATTTCCACCCATTTCCTTTATTCCACATCACACTTATTTTTAGCATCCCTAAGGGAAGTCCAAGAACATGGTCACCCTACCACTTACCACTCCAAGCTTTTCCCCACCTCATAGTTTCCCATACACATTGCTCTCTCTGACTCTAACACTTTACCACACTTGTTCTCTTAGCTGGCCCCTACACAACTTTCAGATCTCACTTTAAATGTTATTACTCCAAAAACTTTTCTTTCATTATCCAACCAGTTTATGTTTCCCTATTCTCTCTCTAAAAACACCTTATACTTTTACTTCATAGAACGTACCATAATTTGTAATCAAATATTTATTCAACATCTGTTCCTTGATCCTGCCCTGATTACAAACCACATGAGGGTAGGACTATGATTTCTTCACCATAGTGTGGATAAGAGCTAGCTCAGTGCCAGGAACATAGTAGTCAATAATAATTATTCATGGAATAAGAATATTATTCAGAAATAAGTACAATACCTTTCACAGAAGACCAGTATCTGGTGCAAGGGATTTTTTCATGTGTTTGAAGACACTGAAGAACAAAAAAATAAGGAGAGGAAGAATAGAAGTCACTCAACTACTGCTTGAGAACAAAAAGTTAGCATGTGGCTCTGAGAAATGGATAGAAGATATGGCTAGGACTTAAAGGACCACATATTCATAGCTCATGGTCCTGCCACTTAGTCATTGTGACTCTGCTAAAGAGACAACCTTGCTTGACCTCAAATCTTATCATCTGAAAAATTATAGAGGGCACCAGATGGTATCTAAGCAGAAGATACTATCTGGCATCTTCTCTCTCATTTCTTAAATGCAAATTCCCACAGAATAGTTTAACAGTTCTTGTGTTTTGAGGGTCAGAAAAACGTGATTTGCACAGGCACAAAGAGAATAATTTTTCAAAAAATCTCAGGATTGTCCCTTGGTTATTAAGTGCCCCTGGCTTTATCTTACAAAGCTAAGCTACCCATCTGGCTGCATCTTAAAATGTTTGAATACTGAGTTTCCTGTTCTGTCCTTTCATTTCGTGTTTTAATGATGTTCTTCTATGGAAAAAAAAACAAAAACAAAAGTTAAGTGCCCAACTCTTGATTTCGCCTCAGGTCATGACCTCACATTTCATGAGATTGAGTCCCGCATTAGGCTCTGCACTGACAGCATGAAGCCTGCTTGGGATTCTCTCACTGCCCTTCCCTGCTTTTTCTCTCTCTCTCTCTCTCAAAATAAATAAATAAACTTTTAAAAAATGGGCAGAAGACATGAAGACATTTCTCCAAAGAAGAGATACAGATGGCCAACAGACACATGAAAAGATGTTCATCATCACTTATCATTTGGAAAATGTAAATCAAATCTACAATGCAGTATCACTTCACATCTTTCAGAATGGCTAAAATGAGCAACACAAGAAACAACAGGTGTTGGCAAGGATGTGATGAAAAAGGAATCCTTGTGTACTATTGGTGGGAATGCAAACTGGTGCAGCCACTCTGGAAAACAGTATGAAGGTTCCTCAAAAGGAAAAGGTTCTATTCTAAAAATAGAACTACTCTATGATCTAGCAATTGAACTACTGGGTATTTACCCAAAGAACACAAAAATACTAATTCAAAGGAATACATGCACCCATATATTACAGCAGCATTATTTACAATAGTCAAAATACAGAAGCAGTCCAAGAGTCCACTGATTGATGAATGAAGAAGAAGTGGTATGGGGCGCCTGGGTGGCGCAGTCGGTTAAGCGTCCGACTTCAGCCAGGTCACGATCTCGCGGTCTGGGAGTTCGAGCCCCACGTCAGGCTCTGGGCTGATGGCTCAGAGCCTGGAGCCTGTTTCCGATTCTGTGTCTCCCTCTCTCTCTGCCCCTCCCCCGTTCATGCTCTGTCTCTCTCTGTCCCAAAAAAAAATAAAATAAAAAACGTTGAAAAAAAATTAAAAAAAAAAAAGAAGTGGTATATGTATCACACACACACACACACACACACACACACACACACACACAATGGAATATTATTAAGCCATAAAAAAGAATGAAATCTTGCCATTTGCAATAACACAGATGGAGTTAGAGTATAATGCTAAGTGAAATAAGTCAGAGAGAGACAAATACCATATGACTTCACTCATATGCGGAATTTTAGAAACAAAACATATGAGCAAAGGAGAGGGGGAAGGAGAGAGAGAGAGAGAGAGAGAGAGAGAAACCAAGAAACAGACTCTTAATTATAGAAGACAAATAAATGGTTACCAGAGGAGAGCCGGGGGTGGAGGGATGGGTAAATAGGTGATGGAGATTAAGGAGTGCAGTTGTCATGATGAGCACTGAGTGATGTATGTATGGAAAAGTTGATTCACTATATTGTATACTTGAAACTAACGTAACACTATATGTTAACTAGCTAGAATTAAAATAAAAATATTTTTAAAAGACACCATTTAGAGAGTGAAAGGTAAGCCACAAAATGGAAGAAAATGTTTGAAATACGTACACACAGAAAAGTTTCCATGCTACAATATATAAAGAACTCCTACAACTCATTTTAAACAATAAGTGAACAATCCAATAGAAAAATGGGCACATCACAAAAAAAGGTATCTAACTTGCCAATAAACATAAAAAAGTATTCAACTTTATTGGTTATCAGGGAAATCAATATTAAAACTACAAAGAGTCTGGGTGGCTCAGTTAGTTGAGCGTCCGACTTCGGCTCAGGTCATGATCTCATGGTTTGTGAGTTCGAGCCCCGCATCGGGCTCTGTGCTGACAGCTCAGAGCCTGGAGTCTGCTTCAGACTCTGTCTCCCTCTCTCTGCCCCTCCCCAACTCACACTCTGCCTTTCTCTCTCCTTCAAAAATAAATAAACATTAAAAAAATTTAAAAAAGAAAACTACAAAGAACTTCACTAGGTACTTCAGAATAGCTAAAGTTTAAAAGTCTTCCCAAACCAACTATTAACAAGGACATGGAGCAAGTGAAACTTTTTCATACACTGTTGGGAGTGTAAGGTGAGCAGAAACTGGGCAACCATGTTAAAAAAAAAAACTGACACTAATTCAAGCAGAACCTAGGTGTACCCTGTGATCCAGCAATTGCACTCTATTTGTGTATCAACATAAATGCATATACAGGTTCACCAAGAGACATATACATGAATTTTAACAGTAATATTACTTTGAAATAGCCTTAAATTGGAAAAAAAGAAACAAATTTCCAACAATACTCATTAATATAGTCACCCTTGGAATGCCACAGAGCAATGAGAATGGACAAATTACAATAAAGGCACACTTTGTTTTATTGTAAAAAATAAAATGGATTTCTCTGGGAAGCCTGAAGATGTTATTTAGAGCAAACACAATGATTATGAGGACAAATGGGAAGAAGAGAGTCCCACTGTGGTCGAAGTTCAGGTAGAGAGAGAGTCCGTATGTGTCCCAGGGACAAGAAGTGTTAAGTACAACAATATTTGACACTGAGATTAAAATTTTCTGTCCTTCTCTTCTGATATCCTTACATAATTCTGTATTTTGAAACCCAGAGTAATTTATGCTTCTGGGAATGAGGATGGGATGCAAGTTGTCCCCTGGAGCATTGTGGCTGGGAAGAGAAAGGAAAAGATGAACAAATTGCTATTCCAAATAAGAAGTGACAATCAAGCAAATGTAAACATTCCCCAGGAGTTGTCAGAAATATTTGGTTGACTGAAGAAGCATGGGATACAGGCTCTTTTATTTGGACATTGAAGCATGGGATACAGGTTCTTTTATTTGGACATTGAAGCAAAGGTTAATCCTGGATAGATGGGGAAAACTTAGCAATACTCAGGACTACTTTGGTATTTCCTGTGCCTTGGCACATAAGGGGTATTAAAAATACAGGAAGTCTTAACAGTCAAGAACAATGGTTACAGAGATAGATTTAAATCTCAATCCCAGCTTTGCCAAGTGACCTCTAACAAGTGACTGAACATCTGGAAACCTCTGTTTCTTTCCTGTTTAAAATGCAGATGATAAGAAGGACTGAGTGAAATGATGCATGCAAAACATCTGGCATGTAGTAAGTACTTAATAACTATTTTGATTTGGGCTTTTATTTTATCTTAAGTGAGAGAATAGCGTTATATATATTATATGAAGTGTTATCATAAGCCACTTCAGTAGAGTGCCTAATACCTGATCAAAAATCCAGAAGCGGGTCTGTAAAAGGTGGTCAAAAGCAAATTTCCCTCACCATGCTCTAAAGTAGCTCTATTTGTCTCTGACAAAGCAATGTCAAACAGCTGGTTCTGTTGGGATATGATGACTTCCTTCATTTTTCCTCCTGCTTCTAGACAGGACAGCATTTGAACCACTCTACAGTACCTTCATCTATTCTTAGAGTTCACCAGGGGAAAAGATTCCATCCGTTTCAGGCCTCGATTCCCCACTGTAATCCTCCTTTTCAGAAAGAGCTATTTTGTGTTTAAGTTATTGTTTATGTTTATATAAAGAAAACATATTGCAGTAGGAGATCTAAACATGCCCAGATTCAGCCTTGTCAATCACCTTTTATTTTATTCAAGACTCTTTCAAGGCAAGTGCTAGAAAGCCAACTCAAATTACTGCAAGAAAAAAAATGGGGAAGTGCTGGCTTATGTAATGGAAAGTGCAGGAGTTGGTCTACATTCAGGCACAGTAGGAGCAGATATTCAAAACAATATCTCTAAAGAATGTTTCTCTCTCCTTTCCTATCCTTTGTTCTGCTTCCTTCTGTTAGTGTCATCTCTGGAATGTGCTTGCTTTCCAGCATCTGACCTCAGAAGAATAGGGCCACTTCTGTCTTCTCAATGTCCACATCAGACCAAATAATAAATATCCCATACTCTACTCATTTCCACATAATTCCCGACTAAGGGAGGTAGATGCCAGAAACAATAGTAAAATAAGAAAGAAAATGCCAGTGTCCCCTCCCCCACAATAAACTAAGATAAAGCTCTTTGGGAAAAGCTGAGTTAGAGGATACAGCTTAGTCCTAGAGGCCTCAGTAAGGTTTTCTGCTTTCTTCCCCCTAGATGAAGATGGTGGATTCTGAAAAGTGAACCCTGTCTTATTGATCCAATTGATGAGAGTTAGAAGGAGAAAAATTCACCATTACCCCAGAAGACTTACCTATAGGCTGCATAGTTCTAATAAGGATCAGATATGGGCTGGTTGCTACATTCTTAAAGGGCCTCATGACTGCCTGTACATCTCACCAATAATTAATATTGAACTGAATGATAAGCACCAGAGAAATCTTTTGAAAGTAGTTTCACAAGTGGAAATTCAAAGAAACATTTATGATCTAATACTCCCTGCACATCACTTCCCCCTTGAGTACTAAGCATATAACCACTAGCTTCATACAGCAAAAGTACAGCTCTTTCTGCCCCTCATGTCCTGTCCTCATGCTACTTAAATAAACTTACTAAGTTGCACCATACAACATTCCAAGAATTCTTCCTTGACGGTTGTGCTCTATGACCCTGTGACACAATCATTTCCAGAGACAGAATATGGAAAAGGAAAACTTGGCTGACCTTGAGTAAGGAAGTGCTGTGGACACCTACTCTGCAAAGTATAAAGTGGGGCCTAAGGATCAACCTTATCAGAACCTGGTAGGGAGAGATGAGCAGAATTGATAAGGCACAAGAAGAGACAGGGCAATGCCCCTTCAATAGGTATGTACCTCTTCCAGGGCTTACCATGATTTTGACCTGAAATAAAGACATCCAAGTTTGAACTGCTTGAGGCTACACAGTAAGAAAAGCAACAGAGGAAATTTCCTTCCTGCAGAAGAGAACTTGAACTATCCATGCTGGAAGAGCTCCCTTCCACAAAAACTCCCCACCAAGTGAAGACTCTGTCCTAGGGCTAGATCCCACCACAGTTCGCTTCCCACTTTGTTATAATTCAGCCTTCAAAAGAAGTAATTTGCCCTCAGAGCCTAGCACTCTATAGTCCCTGCCTGCAGAGACATCCTGCCATCTAATTTTGTGTTGATTTTGTTCATTAGCATCAGGCATGGCATTTCCACTTCAATAAGTAAACTGGCAGATCTGCATTTTCTCACTGTTTGGAATCTAAAACCTATGCCAGGCACATCTATGAAATGCACATTTCTTAATATACTTCCCCTCTCTTTCTTATCCCCTCTTTATTTTTTCTTAATTTTCACACAATAATTTCTGTGACTGACAGTGCCCACCTGGTCCACTTCACAATCTGACCTCTCCCATCTCAGTACTGTTCAGTGGCCATCCCTAGGGTCTAGCCAAAGGTTTTTATTCCAATACTTGTTTCTCTTTAAACCTACACCCAGTCCTCTCCCTCTCAGCAAACAACCCAACTCTCCACTTTTCAGAATAGCTAGATGTCATTCATTCAGTATAAACGCTTTCAATTTCTCTTTCCCCTGTCTCAAAATTTGATTAACATTCTCCTTGTGTCCTCTTTCCTTTCTGTCTTAGAAGGACCTCCTTTCCAAGGCTGGTGACTCCTTGTGGGCTGTTGATCTCATCCTCCTCATTTGTTCTTTTTCTTCACCCTTTGCCCCTTCCCTCAGCCTTGAAATATGCTCAAGTCTCTCCACTGTAAACAAATAAATAAATAAATAATTCAACAAGTATGAAATAAAATCTTTCCTCAGATATTTTTTCTTCAAACAATCATTTTCTCTTTCCTGTAATTGCCGGACTGCTTAATATGTCAGACTTCCTTTGTTCTTGACCACTTTTCACCTCTGGTTTTGTCTTAATTAGTGTAACCTAGCTTCTACAAATCTACTGTGTCTCTTAATTCTACTCCTCATTCCACTCTTTGTTCTACTTAACTCTTGTGAGGACAGAGACTTTATGACCATTTTATCCCAGCACTTCTAAATACCTAACACAGATCTGATACTCAATATTTGTTCAATTAACAAAAACTATTTGATGCTATAAATTACTCCTTTGATTTCACCACTCTTCTGGCTTATAATTCTATTTCTTGTCCTCCTCATTTTCTTTATCTGGTTTATACCCACTGAAATTAGACATTTTCTGGGATTCTTTTGTTTTTTTCCTCATCCATATTCTCTATACACAATCATCATTCTCAAGATCTCAGATCTCACATATATTTGAAGGACTCTCAAATTTAGCCTCTCTGAACTTTTCTTTAATTTCCAATCATTATTTCCTACAATGGATGTTGTGTAGGAGACTTAAGCTGAACTTGCCTACACCTAAAGTCATTATCTCCCCTTAGCCAAAACTACCCAGTCTCCCCTACATCCATTACTGCTATCACCACCATTTACCCAGACAGTGGATTCCTTTTTCATATCTCTTGTATCTATACAAACTATAAACCTGGCACTGTAATAGGCACTAAAATGCAAATATGAAAATGATTTGGTGCCTGTCTGCCTTCCAAGATTATTGTACTCTATTCAGTAGACCAAAACATAAATGCATAATTTCAATGTGAGATGAAGATGGCAATGAGGGAGGTATGCCCAGAGTATATAGGAGAAGCTGATAGCCTCATATAATAGAGGGAAGAAAGTAGTGTTGAGCAGGACACTCATTGGAAGTTTTCCTACAGGACCTCTGAGGTTTCCTCTGAGTCTTGAAGGAGGAATACCAATTAGGTAGGCAAATGGTTGGTAAATAGAAAGGACAGTTCAGCAGTGTGTGACAAGGACTTCCATCAGTATAGGTATGCAGGAATCTTGCCTAAGAGGTCAGAATTTGAAATCAAATCTGCTGTACCTAATGTGTCTTGTCCTGTTGTTCTCTGATGGAGAACCTTTACATCCTTCTATCATCACTTGTGTACCTATCCATTATATAAGGCTATCCAGAGATAGCCTGTAATCATAACAATAGCTAATATTTATTGGTTATGTACTATGTGCCAACCATAGGCTCTATGTGCTTTTCTTCTTTTAATTAATTCTCAGGACAACCCTGTAAGATAGGAAATATCATTATTTTCACTTTATTGTTAAGGAAACTGAGATAAGAGAGGTTTAGTAATTTGCCTAAGACACCTCTAACAGAGAGTTGGGCTAAGATGTGAACACAAGCTTTCTAGCTAGGGGTCTGTGCTCTTATTCACTATACTATATTGCCTCCCTTTTGCCTTAGAATACTTTACCTTTACTTCTACCTTATAGGATTATATAATTTTGGTATTTGTTCATTAGATGGTATGAATATGAAAAATGCCCAAGAGGTATCCTTTGTGCCAACATATCAAAAACTTCTGGCCCTAATTGGAAATCTAAGGGTTCAAGAGAAGGTTCTATATGCAACATATACCACATGACCTAAATAAGGATGATCTAAATAAAAAAATAACTACAAAATATATGCAAAAATCAGCATGCTTATCCTCCTATGTCCTCTGATATTGGTCATGGATTGTGGGTTGTTATAATGAGGAAAGAAGGCTGAATTTTGAGGGAAACATAATATGGTAAAAAGTGGAAAAGTTTTTTTTTTTAACTTATATAACTAAATGTACCTTCTTCAATGGTATCAGCAAATATCTTTACATCAAAAAATAAAATAAAATTCTCTACACAAACGCAAATTGGTTTTCTCTTCTTATGCATAAGAACAAATAGCCAGAAGTAATGTAAAGGAATAGAGCGTTAGGAACCATTTTTAAAATTCGATTTTACTGGAGTGTCAAGTACAAAAGATGTGGCTGAGAGCAGAAACAGAAAGAGTACCTTCTAAGGTATACAAAGCAGCTTGGGTTCACAAAATTGAGACCAGTTAAATTACTTCTCTAAGATCACACTGGTTAGGGACAGAGCAGGACTTCAATTTCAGTTTTTTTATATTAAGTCCAATGTTCCGTCTACCATGAATCCTATATCAAAGTCCAGAAGCTGAGAACTGTAAGTAATTTTAGAAATCAAGTTTGCTTCTTCCCTCATTCTGGTTTTTAAAAATATATGTCATGGGGCACCTGGGTGGCTCAGTTGGACAAGAGACCAACTCTTGATTTCAGCTCAGGTCATGATCTCACTGTTGGTGAGATTAAGCCCCTCGTCAGGCTCTGCACTGACAGCATGGAGCCTGTTTGGGATTCTCTCTTTGCCTATATCTGCCCTCCCCCACTCGTTCGTTCTCTCTCTCTGTCTCTCTCTGATTCTTTCTCTCAAAATAAACAAACATTTAATATATAGATATAGATGATATATAGATATAGATATAGATATAGATAGATACATGTCAGTAAGGTACAAAAGGTGAAATGGCTTACCCAAGGCCTCATTAGTGACAGAAACAGGTTTCTTAGTTCTCCTGACTCCCATGCCAATGTTTTTCTGCAATTGAATACTTGCTAATCTAGGTTCCAATGTAGCAAAACTTGATTGTATGAAAAACTATGGTTATTGTCCTCATCTCTTTTTGTTCCAGAAATTTATGATGTGATTCCTTCAGAACCAAAAAAAGGAACAAATGTCATGATGTGGGGTGAAAGGGAGGATTGCTGGGAGAGGTCAGTCCCAGTGAAGAAAAGTGTTTACTACTGACATTATTTAGAATTGTCAGCATATGGTAATAGTAGAAACAAGATGTTATTTCATCAGTTTTATTATAATTTTTCAACTCAAGACAATACACCAGCTTATTGCCTGCACCTGGGATAACAATTCAAAACAATGTCAGTGGTAGAATACCCTTCCCTGAGCTCTGAAAAATACAAAAGGGGATGAAAAAGCAAATATGCCCATGGAGAAGAGTATACCAAATATAAACTGACCTCCATTTTCCTAAAGAGAAGATCCTCCAAATAAAAGATTTTGGCCACACTGATTATATAATCTTTTAGGGATATAGATGAAATAATTAAACCAATCTATAAAATATAGAATTTAACCATTTTATTACATGCATATTTATAATTGCATGTTACATAAAAATCACCTAAAATGAAAATTAACATGGCAATTTTAAAGCATTGATTTTTCCTTCACCCTTACATTTGCATGAAACTATTCAAGCATTTCACATGCTATCTTGATATCAATGTCTTCTTCACCAAAACCACTGAATACAGTTCCTGGAGCATATCATCTTTATTTCCTTCTAAATTATTTAAGATACATTTTCTTTGAATACTTCTAAGGTACCAGCCCCAGACACCTTGTACAAAACAGAATTAATCATTCCCAGAAGCTGTGATAGTGGTTTTGTTTTATTTTGTTTTCTTTGATACTGTAGTTGAGTATTTTTTATGGAAAATTTTACTGTGTTTTTTAAAATATTTTTTGAGAGACAAAGACAGAGACAGAGACATAATGTGAGCAGGGGAGGGGAAGGGAAAGGGAGACACAGAATTGGGAACAGGATCCAGGCTCTGAGTTGTCAGCAAAGAGCCTGACACGGGGCTCAGGCCCATAAACTGCAAGACCATGACTTGAGCCCCTCAGACGCTTAAACCGACTGAGCCACCCAGGCGCCCCTACTGTATTGTTTTTCAAAGTGATCTTTAAAAAGCTTATTTTAGGCAATAGCCAACCTTAAAATTGTGAGATTAGACCCCGGGAATACTAAATCTTTGAATGTCATTGCCTCCTTTTTAATCCAATCCATAGGTGACCTCACATCAGCCTTGGGCATAGAGTTAAATAACTCAGTCTCAAGCTGGTATTGAGAAGAAAGCAGTGATGCCAGTGCCATGCAGAAGGCTGACATTCAGGGTCAGTGCAGCCTTACAGTCTTTGGCTGTAGAACAGTGTGCATCTGTGCCCTTGATCGTGCAAGGATGAAATTCCAAAATAAAATTCAACCTCTTGAAGAGATGGTTTTGCAAAAGTGATGACCTGAACACCAATAAATCCACCAACTAAGGCAATCACCAATCAAGGAACATGAGTACCTACTGTCCATCCACTAATATGATAGCCCTGTGATCAGACTCCAGGTGGAGTCTAGGCCATGCCTAGGCATGGGACCAGTAGATCTGTAGAACGTGGTTAGATTCTTCTCTTAGACATTAGTTGTTCAGAACTGTTTTAATGCTGTCACATCCCTTGGCTACACATTTGGGAAGAAGCAAGTAATTCACATTGGGCCCTCTCTGAATTTGTTGGTCTCCATGTTGATGGGGGTGCATAAGGCAGGCTGAGGGAAAATACAAGCTATCCCCCCTACCCCACAGGTGGGATATGTGTGACATTCCTCAGGCACTCATGACTGCCCAAAAACAAAGGAAAGGAAAAAAAATGGTTAACTGATAGACATCACAGTCCTCCAGGACATGGGTCTCTATCAGTTTACAAATATCTTAGTAAATTATGAGAAAAAGGCACTCTTATCAATAGCTTAATCTCCAGAAATTAGAGACTCAGTTTCCTGGAGTCCCAACATCACCCCTCCATAGTGATATGGGGAACAAAGGAATGAAGGAAATGGCAGATAAATTTCCTTATAACCTGCAGCCCATTGACAACTATTTGAGGCTAGCAGAGTAAAACGTTTCTCCAGGAACTCTTTACTGTCTTAAAGCTAATGCTTTGCTAGAGGGAAAAGCAACCTTAGCTTGATAATAGCTAGGCCTCCAGTATCCTGTGGGTCTTCTTTAGCATATGAAAATCTCTCTGGATGACCCTCCCCCTTGACTTTACCTCCCCCAACTCCCAAGTATATAACCTGTGTCTCCACAGGGTCCAGGGGAGCTCTTCCTGCCCATGGGTCCTGTCCCCGTGCTTTAATAAAATCACCTTTTTGCACCAAATACATCTTCAAGAATTCTTTCTTGGCTGTCAGCTCCAGATCACCCCACCATCACCCCAAAACTTCATCAATGTGAGTTCCTCTTAATTATCAATTATTTTTCTGCGTTTTTAGATTTTCATTCTCTGGTGAGTGTTACTAAAGATCCAGTTGCACATTTGTGTAATCCCAATAATGACAAAGAAGGTTAAGTGTCGGTCTATTTTTTTTTGAGAAGTGGCAAGGGTTGGGGGTCTGGAAACATTTTGTTGTGAGGATCTGCCTGAGTACAGAGCTAGTTTACAGATCACTTCTCTCCCCAAAGGTTATATATATAAAGCACTATCAAGGACAACAACAAACTACAAAGCTGCTGCTTGAAGCAAATTTTCCCATTTAAGAAAATCTTGCTTCATGCAGTTTATCAAATAAATGATATTCAAGAACAATTTCTTGGGTTATATTTTTCTTTTTTGGGAAAATAGAAGATCTGTCTGCTCTCACTTTAAGAAGATTGAAAGTAAATTTGATAAGAGCCTCAAGATTTGGACTAAATGAATAAAAAAAGAAAACAGATCCATGTATCTGTAGATCTAAGATGGTGTTGCGAAAACTTTCTATGTTGATTAAATTATTTACTTTTCATTTTTAGGACAGGCAGAGCATTAGAGTCAAAATAACATGAGACAAAATAATCCTAACTCTTATCTCTAGCTCACTATAGCACCTTGGGCAAATCATTTGAAGTTGCTAGGTCTATTTCTCTAAGTGTAAAATGAGATAGTTAAATCCCAGGTTCCTCTTAAATTCTGTGAAGATGACATTTTTAAAAGTTATGTGAAAAAGACATTTGAACTTGACTGTTTGTCAAAAGACATATTCGGGATACATAAAAATCGTAAAAAGCAATAAAAAGGAGAAACAACTCACTGTTTTCACAATGGGCGAAAGACTTGGAAAGATGTTTCATTTAAAAAAAAAAGACACTCAAATAGTCAATAAGCATATGAAAAGATGCTCATCTTTTATGTTAAGAAATGCAAATTTGGAACTGCAATGTGATAACACTACACCAACTAGGATGACTTCTTTTATTACTAAGTATTGACAAAGATGTAGAGAAATTGGAACTACTGCTAAGGAGAATGTAAAGTGGTACAGTTACTTTTTTTCTTAATGTTTATTTATTTATTTTGAGACAGAACACAAGTGGGGGAAAGGCAGAGAGAGAGAGAGAGAGAGAGAGAGAGAGAGAATTCCAAACACGGAGCCAAACGGGAGGCTTGATCTCAGGAACCCGTGAGGTCATGACCTGAACCAAACTCCAGAATTGGACACTTAACTGACTGAGCCACTCAGGCACCCCAGTACAGCTGCTTTGTAAAACTGTAGTATCTTCTAAATCTGAACGCATACACAAGATATGGATAAACAGATAGATGATAGACAGATGATAGTCTTATCTAGATATTATGCACACACACACACACACACACTGAGAGAGAGAGAGAGAGAGAGAGAGAGAGAGAAATGTTCATTAAATGCTAATGATGTTTTCCAGAAGGTAGAATTGAAAGGAGAGCTTACTTTTTGTCATGGACTTTTCTATATTGAGTTTTTTGTAATGGTATATATCATTTGAACAAATATTATACAGCCATTATTCTTTAAGAGGAATGAATAAAACTATATTGGTAACTTGATTAACAACTGGCCCCAGGAAGGATAATCAGTGGGGTTGGGCAATTCAATATTGGCAACAAAACCCATACGCAGCAACATTTTGAAATCCCTGCATCCTTTTTGTCACATTTTGTTACCAGATGCAGTGCTGATAATGCCCAAGGATACTGGGCAAGGATGAGCTTCAGCTCATCTCAGGGGAGTATCTTCTCCATGAGCCCATTGGTACCATCTACACCCCTTTGGCTACTCTTTCCCTACTGATCTCACCATTACACTTCTCCCAGTCACCTCTCCGTCAGCTGTGATTATGATGGACTTATTCAGCCCCTTTTGTCACCCACATTGCTTTGGACATTATGCATCTCCCCATTATAAAGGCCCTAATGCAAATATTTCTTCTCCACCCCAGGCCAAGCTGAATACATAAAGATTATGGGCAGCTGAAGTGTATGATATTTTCCCCCAACAGAGGACAGCTATTGACACCCCAAATAGTAGATATTTGTCAAAGTTGATGCTATTACTTTTAATTTTGTAGTATCTGATTATCCTTCCTATCTGGGAAAAGGAATCTTCCTTTGCAAATCTTGTCAGGAGACAAGGTCTCACACCCCACTGTGAAAACCAAAAGTCCTTGGGAGCTCCTGGTAGAGCATATAGACTCCACTCTGCTAGTAGGAGCTTCCATACAAGACTTGAAATCCTGAGGGAGTGATGTAAAGAGCAGGGGCATCCAATTATACATAAGGGTAACTGCAGAGTTGAGTGTCCATGGGGTGGTGGCAAGTGTTGTCCAGGGGCAGCACCAGTGGCATTCTACCAGACCTTTCTGAGACATGAATTTGGCCATCCTTAGGTTCCCAGACTTCCTTGGCTCATGACTATTTTCCAAGCCTGATGCTTCTGTAGGCTATTTAACATGTTCCCAATACATATGTTTTCTCTCAAAGCTATCCAGATTTGGTTTCTATTGTTGGCAACTAATAACTCTAATCCCCTTCTCACTACCTTCTTTTTTCTCTCCAGGTGAAATCTGAAGAAAACTAGTATTTCTCCTTGAACTTACTTCACTGAAGCAAGTAAATTTCAGTCATTCCCATCTCCCCACATTGCCCACAATATCTCTAGTATAATTGATTTCTATCACTCCCAGATTCCACATACGCTGGGTTTAGTTGAACATTTCCAATTTTTGTCTCTCATGGTCTTCACAAAATCAATTTAGAGAACAAAAGTCTAATTTCATTCTTTTGCATGTTGCTGTACAGTTTTCCCAACACCATTTGTTGAAGAGACTTTTTCCCATTGAATATTTTTTCCTGCTTTGTTGAAGATTAATTAACCATATAGTTGTGTGTTCATTGCTGGATTTTCTATTCTGTTTTATTGTTCTATGGGTCTATCTTTGTGCCACTACCATACTGTTTTAATCACCACAGCTTTATAATATTACTTGAAATCTGGAATTGTGAGGCCTTCAGCTTTGGTTTTCTATTTCAAGGTCACTTTGTCTATTCAGGGTCTTTTGTGGTTCCATACAAATTTTAGGATTGTTCTAGCTCTGTGAAAAATGCTTATTGTATTTAGATAGGGATTGAATTAAATGTGTAGATTGCTTTCAGTAATCTAGACATTTTAATAATATTTGTTCTTCTAATCCATGAACATGAAATATCTTTCAATTTCTTTGTATCATCTTTAATTTCTTTCATCAGTGTTTTATAGCTTTCAGAATACAGGTCTTTTACCACTTTGGTTAGGTTTATACAGTAGGTGTCCACTCTTAGCCCCAAACCAATTCTCTAAAACATACAAACACCCATATATAAGTAGCAAACTATTGTGTTAAAATGGAAAATTCTTTAAAATTTGACTTCCTGATTGGCAATTAATGCATTTGTTGAAACTCTTTATTTGTATGAGATGCCATGACCCAATGCCTCTGCACCAGCAATATTCATGGCCTGTGACCTTTTGTTAACCTTTAGTGTTCTTTTCAAAGAACATATGATTCTGATCTTTTATCCATTGTGTTTGGAATGTAACTTGAGATTTATCCCACTTGTAATTTTATTAGAGGATTTATATTGAGATTTGGGAATACACATATAGAATTTTCTTATATAAACTGTGGCTGAAAAATGTTGCACCAGGGGATATACACATTGTATATGTGTTTGGAATTTGATTAACTAAAAACCAAAAGTCATTCTATTAAGAAAATGTTAACCATGGATGCTGTCTGCAGGATATGCCTATAATAGCTTAGGCACCACTGATAATTTGTCATAGGGATGATTAATTTCTAGTTGTAATAAATAAATAAATGAATAAATAAATAAATAAATGTCAACCTATATTTTCTACACTACCTTGAGGTTTTATAAAAAGGTGAAATTTATAAACATATTAGTATCTGGAAATAATTTTTTTAAGATCTTCCTTCTATATTCCATTGTTTTACCAAATATTTTGTGCCTTGATTACTGCATATTAGGCACATCTATACTTGACATACAAATTCATAATCATAAAGTTAAAATCAATTGATATCACAACATCCAAGAGCCACTACCATTGTTGCATTACTTTTTCACTTCTGAGCTTCCTTAGGAAATATTCTGAATAGGAGGACAAAATGAAATAAGATCAAAGATTCAGAAGGAATTATATTCTGTCTGACTAACTGCTTGATTTGCCAGAGGATATAATATAGCAGATGTTTGTCATATGTTGAGGCTGCATAAACTGTGCATATCCTTGCAGTGTATGAGAATTTCCCACTGTAAAAACCCTACCTCACCTATGTAAAAACCAGAAAATACCTCCCAGGTCTCTTGCAACCAGGAGTTAGGAAGTAAATTAGGGTCCTGCAGATTAACTGTTCAGTGCAAGACTAACAAGAAGGAAGAGCTGGGAGAAATACATTGATCCAAGGGAAACACACGACCAACATTCACATTTTGAAAGGGTCCCATAGGAATATCATAAGCCAGCCTTAGATGATGGAAGCTGCCACCCCTTAACCCATTAGCAGGAGCACAGGATTTAAACAATGCTCCTGGCTGTTCAGTCTCCAGATCTGTCAGAGATTTCTACAGCTACATAACTCCTATTAATAAATTTATGTTCTGTTTAAACTAGTTAAGGAAGGTTCTTTTGTGACCACTGAGAATCCTGAATGAGATAAAGTTGTAAAATTGCTTACATAATGAGTTCCTTTTATTTCCCTCCTGTAAAATAAAGAAATCTATCATGATATAAAATACTCTTTTAAATCCTAGTATGTGAACTATACCTATTATAAATAATCCTTCCTACATAAAATGCCTCAAAAAAAAGCAAGTATTATTCATGTGGTGATCAATAACCATCTCTCGGACTGCAAGAAGTTTAAAAAGGAAAAAACAAATCTCACTGAATGCTGTTTACATTCATCTTCAGAGTAGGGAGCTAGTACCAACTGTTTAATCTGAATTGAACTATATAAAAAAGATTATGTGTTTTGTGTATATATTAAGCCAGTAATTACTTTTCAATAAATATTCAATTACTTTGGCACTGCATCAACTTCGCAGGGGATAATGTTTTATAACACTTAGCATCATATTTTTGTTTATTCGTGTAAATGACATGGAACTAAAGTTTATTTATTGTTAATCATCTTTGTGAGTTTCTTGTACACTGCCAAAGGGCAAATAGACACTTCATTATCTTGCTTTTGGGTTTATTGGATTCTTGAGCCCCACAATATTTAGAATGTTTTTGTAGTATCATAAACTTATTATATATTTGTATAGATGGAATAGAATAAAAAGAAAGCTCACTCTTTTCTACACTGTCCATATTTCTAAGTCAAGGCAAAGATTCAGTAGTGATCATTTTTCCTTGACAATTTGATTTAGCATAAAAGGGACATATGTGAGCATACCTACAAAGAATAATTCCATATAAATAATTAATAATAATCCTATTATATGCTTTCTATCTTTATCCATCTATCAAATTCTACTGCTACCCCCTTAACTTACCCCCCCCCCCCCACTAGTTTGGTCAGGTTTCATAGTCCCAGACCATAGAATCTTCTTTACCTGGTTAATGCAAAAAAGAATTACTAAATGATATGAATCACTCAGAGAATTGCTGGGGGGTGCTAAACAAACTATATGGTGACTTCATTAACTATAACATACATGGAACTGGGCCTCTTAAGTAGTTTCTACTTCTGCTCCCTTTCCACTCTGTGGATTCATGTTTGAATCAGTAGACTAGAACTAGGGCAGTCCCAATAACAATAGTTCTTGCTCCTGGATTGTCACCTCGGCCCATTTTCTATTCCAGCAAAATAGATTTCCATAGTCTGTCTCTCTTTCCTGAAACCCAACTACAGATTAGTTTTGTGTGAGTGCATCTGTACATGGGATGAGCCCTAATTTATATGCAATACTCTAGCTGTAGGGGACTCTGGATATGTGAGTTTTGGTTTTCCAACCTCTGCATTACAAAAAGAGATGATAGAATGGAGTTCAAAGGAGAATGTATTAAACCTAACCAATGGTATGTCTAATAACAACTTCCTCATGTTTCCACTGTGAAGCTACAGTGATCTTTGAAATGAAACCCTAATATTGTTACTCCACTACGTAAAATTTTTCTGGAATTCTAAAAACATTCAACCTGGGAACTCCTTAACATGGTTTGTAGGACTTTTATGATCTGACTCCTACATAGGTCTCTAGTCTCATCCCTTTATTCTCATATATCACCTTTCTTTCATCACATTGAAGTCATTATGTGGTTTCAGGTATCCCAATCTTTACATATTCTGTTCCCTTTGCCTAGAATGTCTTTCTCTCTCTTCTTTCCCTAGCTAATTACTCCTTGTCCTTCAAATTAGCTTTCATATTATCAGTTGTTCCCAAATATTTCCAGCCCTAATAATTTGTGCAGATATCTATCCACATGATCTCTTTAAATGCCCTGTGCATATTGATTTATAGTATTCATTTCATAGAACCTTGCCCTGAGCTATTTTTCAGACTTCCATATTAGACCATAACTGAGACAAGGACTAAAATCTATCTGCCTCTATGTCTATCTGATCTCAATACTTTCCACAATGCCTAACATATAATAAGATTTTAAAAGATAAATGGAGAGAGGCACCTGGGTGGATCAGTTGGTTAAGTGTCTGACTCTTGAATTCAGCTCAGGACATGATCTCACAGTCATTGGATTGAGCCCTGTATTGGGCTCTGTGCTCACAGCATGGAGCCTGCTTGGGATTCTCTCTCTCCCTCTCTCTCTCTGCCCCTGCCCTGCTTGTGCTCTCTCTCCCTCTCTCTCTCAAAAATAAATATTTTTTTAATCTTAAAAGGTAAATGGAGAGATAAATGAATAAGTGTAGTTAAATAATAATATCTTTATGGTTGCAGGGCTAAGGAAGGGGATTTCTAAACATGCACTTAGGAATGCAGAGTTAGAGACAACAGTGTTTTCATAAAAACATATGGAAGAAGTGTTACAAATCAGTAATGTTAGTCTCTGTTTTACAGAAGAGGAAATAGAGAAGCATAGAGTTATTTTCTCAAGATCACACAAATAAAATCTGAGTAGGCCACACAAGTATTTCATTCCCACCTTCTTCCTTGAATGATCCTTGAATGATCTTTGAATGCGATGTCAAGCATCACAAAGTGTTGATATAAGCCATTCCAGAGTCTAAAGAATTAGACTTTAAAAGACAGGCAGGGCCTTAAAAATTTAATTCTATTAAGAATGAACTCATGTATTTTCAAGCAAATTATTTTCATGAAAAAAACTATTTTTTTCAGAGTCCTTTCTTAAAATGACTTTTAAGTTTTACAACTAACCTTTGTGAAATTTAAACAGAATAAAATAAAGCTGTTAAAAGATCAAGTGATATAATGCATGAGAAAGGAAATATAAGGCATTATTATGATTAAAGAATGTTTCTTGGTATAACAAAGTATCTGCCCTATGCTAGAAAGTACATAAGCAATTTTAAAATAACTAAATTGCAGTTTCATAATGTATTATGAGTCTCCATATATTATGGCTTAAGAGAAAAGGAATGAGGAAAACGTTGTCTATCCTGGTAATGGCTATGATTCAATATTTCTTTTCCTAAGAAATAATTTTGCGAGCCTCCAAAAGGAAGGAAAAAGAATTTTTAAATATAACTAGTTTAATATTACTAAGATACGACACTTTAAATTGCTGTCTTAGAGAAATTTAGAGTGTGTTTAGTATCATCACCATCTGTCCAACTCTGTATTTTGACTCTTAATAAGAAAACTTGTAAAATTTCATTAAAATATCTTAAAACTTACATAAAATTAACAATTCTTAGAAAAATATAATTTACCAGAATTAACTAAAAAGAAACAAAACATGTGAACAGACATAGAAACATTAAAGGAATTGAATTAGTAATTTATAATCTTCCCACAAAGGAAATAATAGGCCCAGAAGATTTCATAGTCAATAAACAGATCATTGTTATTTAATATAATATCTCAATTTCTAGCAGTTTGGTCTAAACCTTATACCAAAGCAAGACAAGGACAATAGGAGAAATAAAAATTTATCAAGCTCATTAACATAGGTGTAGAAATCTTAAACAAAACACTAGAAAACTAGAAAACCAAATCCAATCTATAGCCTATAAAATATGATCAAGTCAGGGCTAAACTGGATTTCAAGGGAAGTTGAACATTAGAAAAAAAATCTATTGTTAGTCACATTAGCAAAATCAAGGAGATAAATCATATAATCATGTCTGTAGATATAAAAAAGCATTCAATGAATTCAACATTTTATTCTTGAAAAAATAGATAGCATTTAGTAAGAGAAGATAATTTCAATTTGGCAAATATATATAACAAAAAACAATGACAGACCTCATGCTTGGTGACAACACATTAAATTTATTGTCTAAAATTCAGAAAGAAGTGTAAGACACTCCATAACCTCTTCTATTCCATATTACTATAGAGATAATAACCAGCAATATATGGCAAGAAAAAGAAATAAAAGTTATTAAAATTGGAAAAGAGGACACCAAACGGTTATTATTTGTAAAGATACAGCTGTCTACAAAGAAAACTTATATAGACATTAAATTGCTGTCAATTGGGGGAACTGAATAAATGAGAACAGAATATGGAGATAAAAAGTAATAAATAATAAAGCAAGCAGAATGAACTATCACAGATTGAGGGATGTGATTAATTTAATCACCTGGGGTTTTTAAAATATACTGTTATTTGAATAAACAAAAGAACTTAGCAATGAGATAAATTTCAAAATCAATTGCATTCTAGTATACCAATAACAGAAAGATATGCCATATAATTTGCAAAGAAATACTATTTAAAATAGTAATATAAGAATATACTTTAAAATATATATGAGAAAATACAAATTTTTATTGAAAGATATCAAAGAAGACTAAATAAATGGAAAGAGATATGTTCAATCTTAGGAGAAACTTAGTGTTGTAAAAATGTCAATTCTCCCCAAATTGATATAAATTAAACTTTCGATGAATATTACACAAGCCTTTTTCATGGAATATAACAAAATGATTATAAAATTTATACTAAGATACAAAATGTCAGCATAAGACAAGACACTTGCAAAGAATAAGCAAAAGGTGGCAGCAACGTATTCTCTCAAATGCCAAAATTTATTTTAAGGTTACGTTAATATAGTGTAGATTTATGTTGGGGATAAAGAGACCAATCAACTAGAGTAGAAAGTCAGGAAGATATTCACACATACATGTGAACTTAACCCATGACAGAGTTGGCACTGCAAATCATTGAAAGAGGATGGATATTCAATAAATGGTGTTTGGACAACTGATTATCCATATGGAAAAAGATAAAGTTGGATTGCCCACACATAAAGTAATAACGAATTCTCAATTAAATTATTTTAAAAAGCAAAACTTAAAGCTTTTAGAAGAAAACACAGGTGACTATTGGTTACCTTAGTGAGAAAGAATTTCCTAACCAAGAAAGAAAAGTGCTTCCCAAAACACAAACCTACCATAATTGAATTCAGAAGAAATAGAAAGCCTGCAAAACAATAAAAAAAAAAGGAGTTTGAAGGAGTAATCAAAAAGCTCCCAACAACAACAACAACAACAACAACAAAAAACCCAGGACTAGATGGCTTCACAGATGAGTTCTTTTTTTTTAATTTTTTTAACATTTACTCATTTTTTAGTGGAGGAGGGGCAGAAAGAGAGGGAGACACAGAATCTGAAGCAGACTTTAGGCTCTGAGCTGTGAGCACAGACCCCAATGAGGGGCTTGAACTCACTGACCACGAGATCATGACTTGAGCTGAAGTTAGACACTTAACCAACTGAGCCACCCAGGTGCCCCACAGATGAATTCTAACAAACATTTAAAAATGAATTAATTATTCTTAAACTATTCCAAAAAATAGAAGATAAGGAAACCCTTCCAAACTTATTCTATGAGGCCAGAATCCAGACAAAGACACCACAAGAAAAGAACACTACAAAACAATATATCTCTGATGAACAGAGTTGTAAAAATCCTCAACAACAACAACAACAACAACAACAACAACAAAACCTAACAAACCAAATACAGCAGCACATTAAAAGACTCATATATGATGACTAAGTAGGATTTACCCTTGGGATACCAGATGGTTCAACAGACACAAATCACTGAATACATTACATTAATAGAATACAGGATAGAAATCATGATCATCTCAATAGATGGAGAAAAACCATTTGACAAAATTTAACACCCTTTCATGATAAAAATTCTCAACAAATTTGATACAGAAGAAATTTACCTCAAAACAATAAAAGCTATCTATGAACAGCCTGTGAGCAAACTCCAAGGCAAGGATGCCCACTCTCACCACTTCTATTCAATATAGTACTGGAAGTACTAGTCAGAGCAATTAAGCAATAAAAAGGAAGAAAAGTCACCCAAATCAGATATAAAGAAGTAACTTTTTCTCTGATATATGACAGCTTATATCTAGAAAACACACACACACACACACACACACACACACACACACACAGGAAAAAAAAAAAAAACCTGTGAGAACTAATCAGCAAATTCAGTAAAGTTTCAGGATACAAAATCAACATATGAAGATCACTTGTGTTTTTATTTTTTTTCAACGTTTATTTATTTTTGGGACAGAGAGAGACAGAGCATGAACGGGGGAGGGGCAGAGAGAGAGGGAGACACAGAGTCGGAAACAGGCTCCAGGCTCCGAGCCATCAGCCCAGAGCCCGACGCGGGCTCGAACTCCCTGACCGCGAGATCGTGACCAGGCTGAAGTCGGACGCTTAACCGACTGCGCCACCCAGGCGCCCCTCACTTGTGTTTTTATACATTAACAAAGACCTATCCAAAAAGGAAATTAAGGAAATAATCCCATCTATAATAGCATCCAAAAAACAAACAAACAAACAAAAAACCTTAAATAAACATTTACCAAACAGGTAAAAAACTTGTACACCAAAAACTATAAGACATTAACGAAAGAAATTTCAAAAGACAGAAATAAATGGAAAGATATCCCATGATCACAGATTGAAAGAATAATGTTAAAATGTTCATGCTTCCCAAAGTGACCTACAAATTCAATGCAATCCATATCAAAAACCTACTGAAATTTTTTAAAGAAATAGAAAAAGCAATCCTAAAATTCACTTGGAACCACAAAGGACCCTGACTAGCCAGAGCAATTTTGAGCAAGAAAAACAAATCTGAAAGTTTCACACTTATTTTTTTTCAAAAAAATATTACAAATCCACAGTAATCAAAACAGTATGACATCAGCATAAAAATAGATATATAGACCAATGGAACAAAATAGAAAGCCTAGAAATAAAACCATGCATATATGGTCAATGGATCTTTGACAAGAGTGCTAAGAATACACAATGGGGAAAAAATGCTCTCTTCAATAAATGGTGCATGAAAATTGGATATCTGCATGCAAAAGAATGAAATTGAATCCATATCTTTCAACATATAGAAAAATAAAACAAAATGCACTAAAGACTCAACATAAAAACTGAAACAATGCATTTCTTAGAAGGAAACATAGGGGAAAATCTTCTAGACATTGCACTGGGCAATAATTTCTTAGGCGTGACACCAAAAAAACAAAAGAAAAAATAGACAAGTGGGATTACATGAAACTAAAAATGTCTGCACAGCAAAAGAAATAATTAATAAAATGAAAAGGCAACCTACATAATGGGAAAAAAAATTTTGCACGCCATATCTGTGATAAGGGGCTTAGTATCCAAATTATATAAGGTATTCCTACAACTCAATAAAAAAAAATAATAAAATAAACAAACCAAAAACAAACAAACAAACAATTCAAGTAAAACACAAGCAGAGGACCTGAATAAAGATTTCTCCAAAGAAGACATACAAAGGACCAATAAGTACCTGAAAAAAATGTTGAAAATCACTAATCATCAGGGAAATGGAAATTGAAACCACAATGAAATGTCACCTCACACCTATTTCGATGGCTATCATCAAAAAACAAGGGACAAGTGGTGAGGATGTGAAAAAAAGAGAACTCTTGTATGCTGATAGTGGGAATTTTAAGTGGTATATCTACTTTATTATATATAGAAATATATTTTATTTACTATAAATATAAATATATATTTGTTAAATGTATAATATTTATTATAAACATATATAGAAATATATATTGTGTATTATAGAAAAAAATATGGAGTTTCCTCAAAAAATTAAAAATAGAATTATCATTTGATCTGGCAGTTACATTTATGAATATATATCCAAAGGAATTAAAATCTTTATCTCAGAGAAGTATCTGTACTACCATGTTTATTGCAACACTATTCACAATAGCCAAAATGTTACAAAAACCTAAAAGTCTATCATCAAATAAATGGGGTAGGAAAATGTGGTGTGTAAACTAGATATAGATATCTACACTCACACACACACACACACACACACACACACACACACACACTGGATTATTGCTCAACCTCTAAAAAGAAGGAAATCATGCCATTTGCAACTACATGGATAGACATGCTAAGTAAAATAAGCCAGACACAGACACATACTGCATGATCTCACTTATATGTGAAATCTAACCTAGTCAAATACATAAAAGAGTAGAATGTGTTTTCAAGGAACTAGGAGGAAGGAGAAATGGAGACATGTTAAAAGGGTACAAAGTTTCAGTTATGCAAAATAAGTACATCCTAGAGACCTACTGTGCAATTCTAAGCCTATGACTAACAATACTGTATTGTATAATTTAAAATTTGCTAAGAGGCTACATCTTATGCTAAGTACTTTTACCACAAGAGTTAAAAAAGGAGGTGGGAAGAAACTTGTGGAGGTGATGGATAAATTTATGTCACTGATAGTGATGATGGTTTCACAGGTGTATACTTATTTCCAAACACATCAATGTATATTCATTAAAAAACTACAGTTTTTTCTATATCAATAATTATTCAATAAAGCAGCTTTAAAAAAGAAAAGAAAAAAGTCTACCAAAAAGAAATAATTGTTAAATGTGACTATATGAAAATCAAGAACTTTTCTTTATTAAAAAACAACAAAAAAAAATTTTTTTTAAATAAACTATGAAGAAACAACTTTTAAAGCATGTATTATCTATGGAGGAATATTATCAAGATTTTATTATCAATATTATAAAGAAACAATAAAATTTAACTATCAAGAAACTTAATAAAAACACAAAAGGCCTATAATTTAACATGAACACATACTCAAATTCATTACTAATCAGGAAAGTGCAAATTACATTTCCCAGATTACTTAAATATGAAATATTAGCTACAGTGGGAGGGACAGTAACTGTCACATGCAGATGGTGAGTGTAGAATTGGTATAACAATTTGGAAATTGACTCTCCTAATGACCCTCCAAAAAATTCTTAGGTAATTTTCTATTTTCTAGGAAAACTCTTGTAGATGTACATGAGGAAACAAGAATGTTTGCAGCATCTGTAGCTGTCAACTCTCTCTTCTACAAAAAGCCTGTCTTGCCAGAATGATAAACAGATATAAGGCAAAAAAAAGCAACGGAAAAATTTTAGCATAATCTCAAGGGTGCAGCATTATGCTAAAAATTGAGCAATCTTAGCAGACCCTGGCAATGAATAAAGGCAGACAAAGATTCCGTCAACATAATAAGGCACTAAGGTCATGCAGTAAGAGAGTTTGTGTTAGCAGAACAGCTTATTCTCCTTGTATGCTTGTCACCCTGGAGTTGGATGAGGAAGTTGTCTCTTTCTTTGTTCTCCTCTCCTACCTGCTACATCTGAAGCACCCTTGTCCCAGGTGCTCCATGGAAAAAAACAAGATGAACTGAACAACTGATGGCTCAAACCAAAGCTTGAGAAAATGAAGAAGCAGAACTGTGTGAGTGTGTGTGCATACAGAGGCGGGGTGGGGAGGTGGATGAAAACATCCAGGGCTGGGTTGGTGGCTGGGAGGAGAGAGCAGCATCTGCCCATGTGCAACTATAGGAAAGAAGCAAAGAACTCTCACACCTCTTCCTGTTTTTCTCTTATGTGTTGGATTCTTTAATAGGGAGGGTTTTCAAAAATCCTCTAAATTTTTTCACCCTTCTGAAAGTGAAAGGCATACTAAGGGACCTTATAAACATTTCCTTTGTGGATTACATAAGCAGGCCATCACGGCTTTATGGTGCTACAAAGAGGAAATGATGCCACCTCACTGTTTTGCCTTTTACAAGATAAGGCTAGAAATAACTTCCTACTTATTTTCTCTTGATTTTTTTTCCTACCACTTTCAGATCAATAAAATGAAGGTGGTGGTTCACAAATTTCCTATGGGAGTTTCCATCAGGTAATACTTTAGGAATGACCTCATTCTAAATAAGTGAACTTTCACCTTTGTACTTCATCTGCTCATTAGATTCCTGTTTGCTCATTCAATCAATCATTCAATTGATAATCTGCTATGTGTCATGCTCTGTGCTAGGATCATGTCCAAAGTCTCTATTCGTTCAGTGCTTCAGAAACTGGCATAGCATGATATTTGTTAAAATGAACTTTAGAAAAAAATATGAGCTGAGTCTTTGTGCTATTATTGCTTCTCTGCAGAAATACCCTTATGCTCTAAATTAAAACTGATAAAAATGAATTCTATAATTCTGTGGTGTTTATTTTACCTTTCATCATTCCCCATTCCCAGCTCTCTATTGTTTTTGTAAATCTTCTATTATCATTAATGAGAAAAATCCTACTGATATCTCTTATATCACAACCAAAATTTATTTTACCCACCCCTTTCATTCTAGAGGCCCTCACATCATCATATGTGATCAAGAATGCTCCAAAGGCTCTCATCTGCCTTATGAAGGCAATTCAGTAGCAACAACTAAACTCTCATTTTGAATTTTGAAAGTTGAACCGGAGTAACATTAGATGGTAACTCATGGAAGCAGAAAATAAAGAGCAATATTTCTAGGCTACTATATAGAATTAAAAAAAAAAAACAGAAAACAACTCTGCCTACATTAATAAGTGAATTTGTCCTAAGGATGTGGATATCAAGGATCAAGGCAAAAATTGAAGAACCAGCCTCAGAAAAAAATCTGAAAGTAGGCATCTCAGGAGAGTCCCAGTAGCAGGAAAGAACGGACAGGCACCCTCTAGGATGAATCGGCTCTAGCTATCCTTAGACCTTTTTGCCTCTGCTTGTAATTCATGCTTGGGGTAGGAGTTGGGTAGCAGGGAACATCCAACTGCTTCAGCTGAGTGCTTTAAATAATGTTCACCAGACTGATTCCAGTGTGGCACAGGCAGAGCATTCTATCCCTGTAGCTGCTGTAACAAATCACCACAAACTAGGTGGCTTAACACAACATAAATCCATTCTCTGGTTCTGGAGGCCAAAAGTCCATTATCAGTTTCACTGGGCTGAAAGCAAGATCTAAGCAGAGTCACACTCCCTCTGGAGGCTGTACGGAGAATTGGTCCCTGCCTCTCCCAGTAGTCTCTGGTGGCTTGCCGGCATTCCTGGGCTTGTAATCACCCCACTCCAATCTCTGCCTCCACTGTCTCATCACCTTATCTTCCCATTAAATCTCCTCTTGCATCCTTCTTATAAGGACACATGTGATTTCATTTAGTATAATCCAGGCTAAACTGCCATATCAAGATCTTTAATTTATTGCCATCTGCAAAGTCCTTTTTTACCATTAAGTAACATTCACAAGATCCAGAGATTAGGACTTGGATATCTTTGGGAGGACACTTTTTAGGGAAGAGTGTGGGTGATGGCATCGAAAGAATAAGATAGACAAAAACTAGAATCGATGAAGATGCCCTTCAATAGGACAATGGATAAACTGTGGTACATCCTTACAATGGAATATTATCCACAGTAAAAAGAAATGAGCTCTTAAGCCACAAAAAGACATTGAGGAAACTTATATGTAAATTCCTAAGTGAAAGAAGCCAGTCTGAAAAGGCTACATAGTGTATATTTTTAACAGCTGGACATTCTAGAAAAGGCAAAACTATACAGTCGGTAAAATCGTCTTGGTTGCCAGGGGCTCAATGAGGAGGGTGGGAGCTGGAGAGATGAGTTAGGTAAAAGCACAAGAGATTTTTAAGGCAGTAAACCCATTCTGTATGATACAATAGTGGTGGGTACATGATGTTATACATTTATCAAAACTCACAGAACTGTCCAACACAGAGTGAACCCTAGTGTAAACTCTGAACTTTAGTTAATAATGATGTATTAATATTGGTTCAGGAATTGTAACAAATGTACTGCACCAGTAAAAGATGTTAATAATAGGGGAAACAGCTAAAAGACAGCAAGGGGAGGAATAATGTATGGGAACTCTCTGTACTTTTTGTTCAATTTTTCTGTAAACCTAAACCTAAAACTGCTATTATATTTTTTAATTAATTCATTTTTAAAAACATACATTGAGCAGCAAGAATAATAACAATAATAAACAGTCATAAAACCAAATCATTACAGCAGTCAATCCAGGTCTTTCCCTGATTCTGATGAGACACTGAATAAATCAGTGACTTTGTCATTGAATATCATGAGAAGATATTATGAATACCCACAGACTATAACTAATCAAAAAGTATTATTATTTAGAAACTATTAAAGCATTTAAATAGTAAACAAGCTGTCCTCTCCTGAGTCTGATCTCATCCTCTAAAACACAATGTTAATAAAATATCATGCAGATAAAAAAAACTCATGCAAATATCATATTCTTTCCATTCCCCAACCTACCTGCTAGAGAAGTGTTGAAAATGAAAAGAGAATTAAAGAGTTGAATGTAAAATCTGAAACCATAAAATCTATAAGAGGTGATAAGCTCCTTGACTCAGATCTGGGCAAAGGCTTTTTTGGATTTGACACCAAAGCACAAAAAAACAAAAGCAAAAATAAACACATGGGAATACATCAAACTAAAAAGTTTCTGCATGGCAAAGGAAACCATCAACAAAATGAAAAGGCAGCATATTGAATGGGAGAAAATATTTGCAAATCATATATCTGGTAAAGGATTCGTGTGCAAATATATAAAGAATATATAAAGAACTCCTACAGCTCAACAGCAAAAACAAACAAACAATCAGATTTACAAATGGGCAGAGGATCAAAATAGATGTTTCCCAAAGAAGACATACAAATGGTATATGTAAAGGTACTCTAAATGACTAATTATCAGGGAAATACAAATCAAAAACTACAATGAGATATCACCTTACACCTATTGGAATGGTTATCATCAAAAAGATAAGAAATAAGTGTTAGAGAAAAGGAAACCCTAATGCACTGTTGGTGGGAATGCAAATTGGTGCAGCCACTATGGAAAACAGTATGGAGTTTCCTCAAAAAATTAAAAATAGAACTACCATACTATCCAGCAATTCCACTACTGGGTATTTACCTGAAGAAAATGAAAACAGTAATTCAAACAGGTATTTGCACCCCACATTCATTGCAGCATTATTTACAATAGCCAAGATATGGAAACAACCTAAATGTCCATCAATGAATGAATAAAGAAAATTTGATGGGTGTGTGTGTAATGGAATATTATTCAGCCACAAAGAGAATGAAATCTTGCCATTTATGACAACACAGATGGACTTCGATGGCATTATGCTAAATGAAATAAGTCATACAGAAAAATATAAATACCATATGACCTCGCTTACGTGCAGAATCTAAAAAACAAACAAAACAATGAGCTCATAGATATAGAGAACAGATTAGTGGTTGCCTGAAGTGGGGGGTGAGGTGGGCAAAATGGGTGAAGAAGGTCAAAAGGTACAAATTTCTATTTTAAAATAAATAAGCAATGGGGATGTAATAGACAGCATAGTAACTATAGTTAATATACTGTCTTGCATATTTGAAAGTAACCAGGATAGTGAATATTGAAAGCATTCACCATTAGGAAAAAGAATTTTTTGCTACTATGTACTATAAGAGATGTTAGCTAGACTTACCTTGGCGATCATTTTGCAATATATACAAATATGAAAACATTATGTTGTACACCTGATACTAATATAATGTTATGTCAATCATACCTTAATTAAAAGCAAAATAAAAGAAAAAGACATAATGCCAAAAGGGAGACAAAAACAATGAATGAAATAATGGATATAAAAAATGGGCTTGAGAAATTTATAAATCGTACCCTCATTTCCAAAGTTAATTATTCTTTAACAACCCCCTTGCCCCATTCTAATATCAGAGGACTGAAGGGAAAAAAAAATAGCCTTTCAGTTAGTACATGAATCTCTAACCCAGAAATGCATGAACAGCAATATGATATTGCATGACGTAATTAGTTCACTCCCACGGTCGGGTCACTCTGATAGTCCTTCATCAGAAGCCAGAGAAGATGGGAAGAAAAAGAGTTACTGAAAAGCACCAGAAAATAAATTCTTGAAATTAGGATAATTCTGTCCAGTAAAAATTGATTGAGTAAATCATTTCTAATGATTGAATTGTCCTGGCACATTTGTGTTACTGAAATTTAAGCAAACACTAATTCTAAGCCTCTGACACGCTCACTTCTTTTAAAATGAAATTAGAGTTCCATATGCTTCGAAAACTGTTGTATCAGTCATTTCTGTGGCCTCTGAATTATACTTTACCAATTCAGGTAAAGTATAATTAATCACCTGGGAGTATTTTTAGAGGGATAATAGTTGCCCAAAACTCATTCCAAAAGGAGACATTCATTCTTGACCTTCTCTATACAAAGTATTTTATGTACAAGTGAGATCCAGCATATTTCCTCCACAGTCCAGGCCAGATTTAAATCTGAGTGGTTAGACTCTGCTATTTCATTAAAATTCTGCCAATTCAAGTGAAGTAGCACTTTCTCAAGGGAAGGAAAACAAGTACAGGGTTCCTACAGGAGACTATTTTGACATTCAGTCTCCTGTGCCTGCAGTGTATTATGAAGAATACATTTTCAGAATTACATACCAAGAAATACTATTTTCAGTTCCCTCTCTTAATTCTCTGGAGTTATTATGTACATCTCTTGAAGACTGCCTCCCCCTTAATCTGCCTCACTCATAGGCAGATGCAAGAACCATTAGCCCCTAATTCCATCAGTTGCCCCAGAGACATAATTAATCAACCTCTTGGTTATTTTACATTTCATGCTGTGTTAATTTATAGATATCTATTTTTAAAGCTCTCATTTCCCATCATCATTGTTCTAGCATGCCTGAGAGTATCTGAAACACCAGAAAAAAAAATTCTTTCTACATGGTGTATCAGAAAACACATCAGATTACATATTTCAAATGCTGTACGTCACTTGTTTATGAACACAGAGATTTCCTGGGCCACCATAGACTTTGAAAGCCTGGGCACCTCAAACACAGGCAAAAATGTGAGGTGCTGCTTTGTGATTCTAGACACAGCTGTGGTATTACTGGATGTGTGGACTCTGGTTCTCTCCATGGTAGTGAATGAATATCAGTGAACTAGTAAAAAGGCTCACGTGAAGGTCCAGTTTTTCTTCACTCTGGACCAGTAATGATATTTAATAAGCATGATTAGGGGAACACTGAGCTTCATTCTGCGGATCCTGCTCTCTGCACTGAGGGCATCTATTTCTCGCTTCACTTTCTCCATTGCTACAATTTTAGTCTTCTGTTATACCCATATGCTAAATATTTGGGTAGCCAGCACTTTTCCATTGATTTTCTGCAAAAGGCTTTGCTTCCTCTAATTCCACATTTAGAAGTATTTATTGCCTACTACATGCCTGTTCTAGACAGTGAGGATAGACCAGTAAACAAAACAGGCCTAACTTTCGTCCAGTATGTTCTGAAAAATAGATGCTTCTTGCTTCCCACATTATTGCTGGTTTCGGAATCTTCCTTAAACCTGTCCTACATCTGCACTCTCTTTCCCAGCTAAATTCCTTCCTGCATAATCCCTGTCACTATGGAAATGTAACTGGATTTAAACTCTTTTTAGCAGGGATTTGGAGGTTTGTAATCTACACTGAAAGGAGACCTCCCTCCTTGAGCAATCATGTATGCCCCAACATTTTGTATTCATGCTATTACATGCCTCTCTTCTCTTCAAGCACTGATCCACCTCAGGAGGTGTTTCTGTCCAGCCATTGTAGGCCAACTTTCCTTACTGGCCACCCAACTGGTTTATTCAGTTTCAAGGAGGTCTTAATATAGATTTTTCATTTAAATGATCAAATTTTGCTACATGGATAAGACATGCTTTCCCTAATTTACAGAATGGAAGTAATCCCCATGTTTTAGTCATTTATCCATCTTCATATAGTTTGGTTTGGCAGTGCTTAAATTGGGATACAGATTTGGGGTAAAGGAAGGGGGAATTTTACAAGATATCTAATCCATGCTGTTTTGCCATCAACAATACTGCCAGGTAATAATAACACACACAATTTCTGTCATTTGTTCTTAAGACTTAGGGTACTTTACTCTATCACATAAAGACAATACATCTTTGAAGACAGACTACTGTTAAATTCAAACAACCAATAGTTTAGTACCACTTAAGTGGACCAAAAAAAAAAAAAAAAGTAAAAAGCCCAACTTTCCATTTACAGTAGATGCATGAATAAATTGTGGATTTCTGTAGTGGTAAACTATACAGCAACGAGAATGAGCAAACTATAAGTATACTCTACAATATGGATCAATTTCACAAACAAAATGTTGAGCAACAGAAGTCAGAACCAAAAAGAATATATGCTGTAACAATTCCATTTACACAAAGTTCAAATATTGACAGAACCCATCTATAGTGTTAGAAGTTAGAATAGTGGCTACTATGGTTGGGGGTTCGGGGCAGTAACTAGAAGGGTATGAGGGAACTTTTAAGCCTGCTGGTTATGTTCTGTTTCTTGACCTGAAAACTGGTTACAGAGTGTTCTTTTCCTGAAAAATCACTGATTTGTAAACTTAAAACATGTATTTCCCCACATGCATTTCATACTTCAGTAAAGTTTACAAAAATAAAACCCTCATTAAATAACCTAAACAAATTTTCTAATCTAAGGTAATATAATGATCAGCTATAGATGAGAAACAACAGATGCTACTTTAAAGATTTCTCACAACAATCCAAATAACTTGGGACATCTGCAGCAGTGAAACTAAACCTTAGCTAATGATTGAAAATCAGTGACTGTGAAGTAATTCATCCACCAAAAGCCTTTATAATAATAGTCAAGAAAACAGAAAAGTTGGATGGTGTGAAAATTAATATAAAAGTGGAGGCAATTTTCACTGCCTTTTTATATTTGACAACTAATTCTAAAATTTATAGATTAATAATTTAAGTAGCTATAAGTCTTATAATGGCATTGATCATCAGACTTAGATTAACTGTCACACATTACCCATTAACTCTAACATTAAGAATAAACTTGAAGAATGGCTGTTTTGGTGTGCAATATTATAAAAGAGAATTTAATCAAATTCTACAGCTAAAATAAAAAAGGCTTCCAGAAAGAACATTGCTAGGTACAAGGAGAAGAAACTAGAACAGAGTGAGAGAGGAAGAGATGATAGGAGAACAGAAGATACCAGGATTCTAGCACTCAGAGACCATGCTCAGCCTCCTCTCTTGCCACATTTCCCCTTCCACCAAGTGCACTTGATGCTCCAAATCTACCTGGGCAAATTCATTTTCCCAAACTTACTATGCGTTTGATGTCAAGTGACCCCTCTTTATTACATTTATCTCCCATTCCTAGCTACCTGACAAACATTTGCTTTTTTTAAAATTTGTTTAATGTTTATTTATTCCTTCATCTCTCTCAAGAATAAACATTTAAAATTTTTTTTTAATTAAAAGAGAGAGAGAGAGAGATTAAAATTGAGAGAGAGAGAGAGAGAGAGAGAGAGAGAGAGAGAGAGAGAGAGAGAGTGCAAGCAGCAGAGGGGCAGAGTGAGGGAGACAGGATTCCAAGCGGACTCTGTGCTGACTGTAGAGAGCCTGATGCAGGGCTTGAACTCATGAATGGTGAGATCACGAACTGAGCATAAGTCAGATAACTGACTGCATCACCCAGGCGCCCTTAAACATTTGCTTTAAATTCTGACTCCACTTGGCTTTTCCGAAGGTTTTTTCAAACCTCTACATTTCTCTTCTTACTTTGCTGGAATGCACAACTCTTCCTTCTGTGCCTGCCCACACACCACTCTATGAGCATTATTGTCACCACACCCTTCACTATACCTATGGCACTTATTTTTATACTTGCTTTGTCCCAGGTCATTAAAGTGTTACAGTAATAGTTAGCAGGCACCTCTGATTCATCTTTGCATCCATTACCACTGAGCACAGTGTCCATGTCACCTAGTCATAGACAGTGTTGAGCAAATATTTCTTGAATTCATGAACTGGTTATCAGAACACTATTCAACTGAAAATCTAACATGCTAAAATTAAATCTACTATGCCAGAGAACATGATTTTAGTAAGATTTAGCACAAAGTTTTAAAAGACTCTGGGTTTTTAAGAACTCATTCCAGAGTTATGAGTGTTAAGGAATTCTTTCTGACACACATCTGTCAATTAAGGATGGTGAGCTGGATAGGGGGCTGAATCTTCACAAGCAAACAATGTCACCTGTCACATCAAAATTTATACCTGAAGAGATTTGAATGCATCACAGAATACAAAACAGCTCTGAGTTCTCTGAACCATCCTGGGATGTAGCTTAGAACCAAAAAACATCTAATTTTTCTTTCTCTTTTAAGCCTGTTTCCCAATGCAATCCTTCAGCTCCAACCACAATCATTCTCTTTTTTTTATGCTAAAAATTATAAATTATATTTTTACAGTAAATAAATATCAATAGTCAACACAAGTTCAAAACCAGCCACCGGTCCCTGAGACTGAGAAAATGTCTGGGTGACACCCCCCACCACCACCACCACAGAGCCATCAGGAGGGAGCATGATGACATATGTATTACATGTGAGGCAGCAGCCGACAATCATTCTTTTAAGTTTAAAGTATAACTGTGTGCTCTTGACATAGGTATGAGCTTATTTCATGTGCATTTGTTTTTATTTCACTAAATGAGATACATCTATATCCACAAATAGAGGTATACACATGCATATATATATATATATATATATATATATATATATATGTTTCTTTTTTCACTCTACACGTGTTTTAAGGTCCATCTATGTTACATTTAACAACAAAACAAACGGCTGCATAGCACTCCATGGTTGCATCTACTATATTCTACCTATCCACTCTATCTGCTGTTATCAACCAGTTTCCACTAACACTCCAACAACACAAATAGTCCTGCAATGAACATCCTCATACATGTCCCCTATCACATGTATTTAGAAATTTAAGACATATACCCATGAAAATTGCTACATCATAAGGTAGGTATACATATATAATATATATTTAATGTGATTAAGGGTAGCCTTTTGCTTCCAAGAATGCACGTCCCAGTCTACACTGCCACTATCAGTGCATAAAGATTCCTATATCCCCACATCACTGTCAATGTTGGCACTACCCAACTTTATTTTTTAACAGCTTTATTGGGATATAAATGATGTATAATAAAATGTGTGTTTGAGGTATACAATTTATTAAGTTTAAAAATATGTATACACATGTGAAATTAGCATAATCAACTATAAATTAGTAATTATAAATTACTCTTAAAAGTATTCTTATTAAAAAAAAGTATTGTCATGAAATTTTGTTGCCTTTTTGCTTTCTATCTCATGGATTTCTGCTCTGAACCTTATTTTTCTTTTGCTGTTTTTATAGCTTCTAAATCCAAAACTGAGGTTTTTGCTTGGAGTCCTTTTTTTTACCCCTAATATAGGCACTTAGAACGTTAAATTTCATCCTAAGTGCTACTTTAAATATAGCCCACAAATTATGATATACTGAGTTTCCATTGAAAGTGTATTATTTAGTTTCTAAATATTTGGAGATTTTTTTCAGATATCTTTCTGTGATTGATTACTGATTAATCAGTAACACTGTGGTTAGAGAATATACTTGGTATATCTTGGATCTTTTTTTTTAATTTATTGAGACTTGTTATGGCCCAGTATATACTCTACCTTGATAATTGTTCTTTATGCACTTGAAAAGGATGTGGTTTCTGTTAGCTTGAGTATTCTATAAATGTCCATTAGGTCAAATTGGTTGATAAAATGATTTAAAAGGTTTATTTCCTTATTGGTTTTCTATTTGTTCTAGCAATTACTGAAAGACAGATACTGAAATTTACAACTATAGTTATTGTTTTGTCTATTTCTCCTTGCATTTCTGTTTCTTGTTTCATGTATTTTGAAACTCCATTACTAGCTGTATAACCATTCAGGATTGTTCCGTCCTCTTGATGAAGTGACACCTTTATCATTCTGAAAAGGCCTTCTTTATCCCTGATAATGAGTTAATCTCAAATCTACTTTATCTGATAGGAATATGTCAAGTCCAGCTTTCTTTGGATTAGAGTTAGCATGGCTTCTCTATCTCATCCTTTAATCTATTTTTGTCTATATATTTCAAGTGGGTTTCCTGTAGGTAGCATATAGCTGGGTCTCCTGTTTTTCCAATCTGACAGCTTTACCTTTAATTTGGGTGCTCAGACCACTTATGTTTAAGGTGATTATCAATATGGTTGGATTTAAATCTATCATCTTCCAGTTTGTTTTCTATTTGTATCAAGTCTGCCTCCACGAGATACTATCCTTCATTGTGCATGCTATAAGAATCTCATAAAAATGTATTTCTCTGTTCTTGGGATTTCACTTTGTTGTCATACACTTTCCTTCTACATGTGTCATCAACCCCAAAATACATTGCATCACATCTGCTTTAATCAATTATCTTTTAAAGAGATTTAAATAACAAGAAAAATTTTATATTTACCCACATTGTTACTATATCTGTATACTCCATTTATTTGTGTAGCTCCAAATTTCTATCTGGTATTATTCTCCTTCTGCCTCAAAGATTTTCTTTAACATTTTTATTCGGTAGATCTACTCCTGATAAATTCTTTCAGTTTTTGTATGTTTGAAAAGGTCTTTACTCTGTTGTCATTTTTGAAAGATATTTTCACAAGTATCTAAATCTAAGTTGGCAATGTTTTGTTTCAGCCTCTAAAGTTTTGCTCCACTTCTAGCTTGCATTGTTTCTGATGAAGAATCTGCTGTGGGGGCACCTGGGTTAGTCAGTTGAGTGTCCAACTTCGGCTTAGGTCATAATCTCACGATTTCTGAGTTTGAGCCCCACATTGGGCTCTCTGCTGTCAGATCAGAACCCAGTTTGGATCCTCTGTCCCCCCTCTTCCACTCTGCCCCTCCCCACTTGTGCTGTCTCTTTCTCTCTCAAAAATAAACAAACATTTAAAAAAAAAGAAAAGAAAAATCTGCTACGAACTTATTGTTTCTCTGTACATAAGGAGTCTTTTTCTTTGGCTGCTTTTTAAAGATTTTCTCTTTATTGTTTTTAAGCCATTCGATTCTAATGTGTCTTGCTGTGGTTTCCTTTATGTTTCTTGTGCCGAGGGTGAGCACCTTGGATCGCCTCAGCTTAGGGTTCCCCCTGGGGAGCTTTCCCTGCATGGTGGCCTGGAAACTCTACCTAGTAGAATGGAGAAATATTGGGGGCTTGCCTCTTGTTTCCTGCCTTCCCAGGATTACTGGTTTTTGTTTCAAAGTTTTGTATCTTAACATACTGTATATGTTTCAAAGTGTCTTGAAACAAAGTTTTGAAAATCTTTTTCTCATATATTTTATCCCAACTGTTAGTTGTTTCAGGGGAAAAAAAGGTAAATCTAGTACCTGCTACCCCACCTGGTTGCAAGCAAAAGTCCCATCTTTATGGTTTATAGCAGCATAACGACATGTCATTTCAGAGTCAGATGCTTAACCAACTGAGCCACCCAGGTGCCGAGCTTCTAATATTTTAGATATTAATTCCTAATCAATTTTATATATCCAAAACATTACTCTCCTTCCATCATCTCCTCTCTATCCATTTATTAATAACTATTCCTTTCTTCAACTGCTTAACAACTGTTCTTCATCATTGAAAAACTCTTAATTTTTATTTAATTAAAATCATAAATTTGTTGCACAATTCACTTTTAAGGGTTTAACAAATTCTCTGATTTGTCCCTAGTTTACAAAGAATCCCCAACATATTTTCCTGTTAACTCTAATTCTGTCTTCACATGTAAGTCTTTAATCTACCTTGAATTTGTTGTATGTGGTGTCAGATATTTTATTCCATATAGTGCTTCCTATACCATTTTTTTAATGTATGTCTCCTTTCCCCATTTAGTTCTGGTGCCATGTTTTTGTATCTTGACTTACTGTAAATGCGTGCACTTTTGTTTTAAGAAGTCTTTGTAGGTTGTTTTTTTGTTTTTTGATTTTTGGTTTCTGTTTTTTTTTTTGGTCTACTGGTCAGTTGCTGAGCCAATACCTCACTATTGCTATTATGCTGGCTTTGTAGTTTTTCAGTCACAATAGCTAATAGGTATCAAAAACCTCAAATAAATCCAAGTGGAATTCAGAATGTGGAGATTTTACTTCTTTATGTTGTTGAACCATCCCTTTAAAGACCACGTTTCCCTCTATTCAGATCACCTTTGTGTCTGTTATTAGTGTTTTAACACTTTACTCAGAGTTTTACATCTTCTTGATTAAATAAATTCTTTGATATATTATTTTTTATTATGATGTTATTTCAGCTTTATTGCATTTTTATTTGGTTCCAATTGGTATAGAGAAATTCTGTTGGCTCTGGGGGTGGGGAGAAGGGTAACTTTTTATCTTGAAATAATTCTAGATTCACAGGTTACAGCCAGTCTCATGCAGCCGTTCTGCCATCTTTCCCAATGTTAACACCTTACCCAACTATAGTACAATATCTAAGCTAAGAAACCGACATTGGTACAACCCATATGGCTTATTTACACTTTATTGGTTATACCTAAACTCATGGTGTATGTACCTCCACTAAACATTATCACCTTACACAACTAGAAGACTGTAAGTATAATATTTGCTATAAGGTTTTAACATATAATTTTTACCATGTTAAGGAAGTTCCCTTCTCTTCCTAGCTTACTTGTAAAATTTTATTTTAAGGGCACCTGGGTGGTTCAGTTGGTTAAGCGTCCGACTTCGGCACAGGTCATGATCTCACAGCTCGTAAGTTTGAGCCCTGCATCAGGCTCTGTGCTGACACCTCGGAACCTGGAGCCTGCTTTGGATTCTGTGTCTCCCTCTCTCTCTACACCTCACTCGCTCACTCTCTCTCAAAAATAAACATTTAAAAAATTTTTAATTTATTTTAAATAACTCTTTCCATATTGAGTGCATTTTTTTCTGTATCAGCTGAGGTATTTATTTTTCTATATTAATGTGGCGAATTACATTGATAGATTTTCTGATGAAAATCCTCCTTGCGTAACTAAAAGAAAGCTACTTGATCATGTATTCTGGTTCACGCAGTTGGATTCAGTACCACAAGACTGTCTTGCATTACCTTTTTAAGCCACAACCATTCCCTCCCCTGACAACAACTAATATGTTCTCCATTTCTATAATTTTGCCAGAAGGATACATAAATGGACTGTAGTCCATTTATAGTATGTGACTTTTTGAATTTTTTTTCACTTAGCATAATACCCTTTAGAGCCATCCAAATTTTTACATGTGTTAGTAATTTAATCCTTTAAGTTGTGGTGTAGAATTCTGTGGTATAGATGCACCATAGTTTGTTTTTAACTATTCAGAGTTTTGTTGTTGTTGTTTTAATTTGTGAGTAGTTTCCAGTTTGAGGATCCTATGAATAAAACTGCTATAAACATTCGTGTACATGGTCCTGACTGAAAATAAACCTTAATTTCTATGAAATAAATGCCCAAGAGTACAATCACTGGGTCTTCTGGTAAACCCATTTTTAGTTTTAAAAATTATTGCCAAACTAACTTCCAGCACGGCTATACTATTTTACATTCTCCTTTGTAATGTATGAGAGATGCCATCTCTCCACATGCTTGACAGCATTTGGTATTATCGTTGTTTATTATAGCCATCCTGATAGATGTGTAGGGATATTTCACGGCAGTTTTAATTTTCATTTCTCTAATGGCTAATGATGTTGAACATCTTTTCACTTGTTTATTTGGCATCTGTATATCCTCTTTGGTGAAAAAAACTGTTTCTGGTCTTGTGCCTATTTTCTAATTGGATTATTTGTCTTCTTAATGTTGGGTTTTGAGAGTGTAATATATTCTAGATATTAGATCTCTGCTGGGTATGTGACTTAGAAATATTTCCTCCCTGCAGTTTGTCTTTTTATCCTTTTAACAGGGTTATCCACAGAGCAAAAGTCTTTATATTTTTGATGAGGTACAACTTGTCAACTTTTCCTCTTCTGGATCATGCTTTTGGTGTCAAGCCTAAAAACTCTGCCTAGTTCTTGGTCTTGAATATTTTTATCCTATAGTCTTTTCTAGAAGTTGTGTAATTTACATTTTGAGTCCTTGATCTATCTTGAGTTAATTTTTGTGGAAGGTGTGAGTTCAGATTGAGGTGTGTTTTTTTTGTTTGTTTGTTTTTGTTTTTGTTCATTTGCCTATGGATGTACAATTGCCTATTGGCTTTTTAAGTTGATCATATATATCTGGCAAACTTATTGAATTCTGTTATTAGTAATAAAGGTTTATTGTTAATTCTGAGGCTTTTCTATGTAACATTATAGTCTGTAAATCAGAAGCTTAGCCTCTGCCAATTTTTACTTATTTTTTTTCCCTTGTAGCATTAGCCAAGACCTATCCTTCAATATTAAACTGCTACAATGAGAACAAGCAGATTTTTCTTATCCCTGATCCTAAAGAGACAGTATCTACATTTCTCCCTTAAGTATAATATTTGCTGTAAGGTTTTGATAAGTAACTTTTACCACATCAAGGAAACTACCTTCTATTTCTAACTCACTTCTAATTTTATTATAAATAACTGTTGTACCACAGCAAGTGTGTTTTCTGTATCAGCCGAGATAATTACTTTTCTATGTCAATATTTTAATATCATAAACTACATTGATAAATTTCTGATGCAAAATTATCCTTGCATAACTAGGATAGAGCCTATTTGATAATGTTTTTTGCTTCACACAATTGGATTCCTTTAACTAATATTTAAGATTTTTTTCTCTATATAAGTGATAAGGGCCCATAATTTTCTTGCATTTTTGGAATTATGATTTTATTTACCTCATATTATAAAGCAAGAAACTTAGCTCCTTTTTTATTTTCTAGAATAATTTAAATAAGAAAATAACTACTTTTACTTGCAAAATCAGTAGAACACATCTGTAAAACATTTGGGTTTGAGGTATTTTTATTATAATCTCAACTTAAAACTTATTGGTCATCTCAAGTCTTTTTTTGGCACCAATTTTGGCAACACTGTGTCTGCAAGAACCTTCCTTGGATTCAGCCTGGTGTGCAAATATAATGGATCAATAATAAAGTCCACTCTTCCAGGTTTCCATGAAGATTACCAAAAGTATGAGAAAAATGTGTCACCATTTACTCTGCCAAGACTCTGGACTCATCACCAGGGACATTCTCAAGGGTTTTGGTTGGACCAGGCAAACCCAAAGACCTGCAGGATTTTACTGATCCCTAGCTGTTGAGGCATGTAGCTAACTGGCTATAAGCATGACATGTGCTTTTGTGTTACTGTTCTAGTGTAGTGTGCTCAATATTTTATTTCCCCCACTTAGAATTAGTTTCTAAATCTCTTTCCTGTTTTTGACAACTTTTTTATCCTGGATGCTTTAATAATTACCTTCTCCTAGTTTACTTTTCATAGATTATTTACTGCCAGCAATCAATAACTTCCCTCAAGACCAAAATGTCTTCGCCTCTACTTATATCTGGACAGTGGCTATAAGAAGTTCCCAATTGGAGAAGGTATGCAACTTAGTGTGATTGCCTCAGATTCTCATCTGTCTACCCTGATCATTGCCTATTCTCCAATTCCACTCACTTATCTACAAATTATGTATACACACACACACACACACACACACACACACACACACACACACAAAGAGAGAGAGAAATTTGAAGGAATGGTTTTGTTCAAAGTAAATTACTTCTCTTCAATTCTCATTTTTCTGGTAGCATAATTGAATACCATAGCAACTTGCCCATACAGTAGCTTGTCTTTACCTTATTATTTATAATCTGAAATCAGGTTAAAGCACCATATTTCTCCCTGGAATTCCCTCAAATAAAAAGCCATGTGTAATACAAAATGGAATTTGGGGTATACACATTTACTTGGCTTGTTTTATAGTAAAGAAAACACAATTTAAAATATAGTACTGTCAAATTGCACCTTATAAGTAAATTTGCATGCATTAAGCACTATCAAATTGCAGTTGGACTCCTAGCACATGGTAAAATTCTCCTGACTGCCACTCGATGCATTAGATTATTCATAAAATAATGATAAATAAAATAGAAGGTGTCTGAAGCTGAGTAGAGAAGAAAATAAACTGGAATCCTTGTGATCTTTTGTTTTCTGCTCATGACCTCTGGAATACAGCTTCCTTGAATACACATCAAGAAAAAAACTAATTTTGGATAGACAACATTATCCATTGATTCAAAATTTTAAAATATTTTTTATCAGTTAATAAAATATATTATAAAATCTTCAATCCTGCTGATAATTACTCATTCAACATTATATTAAATGTCAACTATTAGGCACTGTTCTCCATTTTAGAAAAAGTTCAAAGATGAACACATCATTATTCTGCCTCTAATGAGTTTACAGGCTAATTAAGGAACAAGGCTAAGGAAAAAACACTTCTGATAGTGTGCTGTGTTTCCAAAATAGAATGCAGTGACAAAGTAAATTTCATTTCCTGATGGAAAATACAAATTCAAGATGATCATAACTAGACAACTATACATCGTAGCAAATTGGCAAAAAATATGCAGAGAATTTGTCTCCCATTACTGCAAATGCAAAAAACAAGATCATGGTCCATATGCAAAGCTGCAATTGAGGAGCTCCAAATCCACAGGTAATCCATAGGTAATAATGAATACCTATCAATTCCATGTAGCTTGCTTCCTGGAGTTACTCAAATTCATTCAGAAAAACAGAAAAGCTGCACAAAATCCTTCTGAAAACATAGTATCAAAACCATAGACGGTCATTCAGATAAGCTGCTGGGCTGATAGTGTATATGAGGAATGATAGCATTTGCTGAACACAGTAATGAGGAAGTCAAAATTGGTATTCAGAAATAAGAAAGGATTGCAAGGTAGTCAGGATCTAGGAGAACTTGTCTGCTGAAGACTGAGGACCACTACTGCCCACTTGCCCAAGTTCAGCTTCTCTGGGGAATTTTGAAAGAGGATTTTCCTTAACCTTAGTCACTAACTTTATTAGTCAAGGTTCTCTCCAGAGAAACAGACCAATATGAGAGATAAAGGTAGAGAGATAGACAGACATAGAGATGAGAGAGAGAGAGAATTTTACTTTAAGGAATTGTCTCATGCAGTTGCAGGAGTGGGCAAGTCTGAAATTTGTAGGGCAAGTCAGTGGGCTAGAAATTCAGGTAACAATTGATATTACAGTCTTGAGTCCAATTTCCTTAGAGCAGTAGGCTATCGGGTTTCTATGCTATAGTCTAGAGGAAAATTTTTTCTACTCTGGGAAACCTCAGTCTTTTTTCTCTTAAGGGTTGGATGAGGTTCACCCACATTATGGAGGATAGTCTGGTTTATTCAATCTACTGATTTAAATGCTAATCATATCTAAAAAATACCTTTACAGTAACACCTAGACTGGTATTTTATCAAACACTTGAACACCATAGCTTAGGCAAATTGACACAAAATTAGCCATCACACTAACTCATATACAGTAAAACCTTGGGTTGCAAAGAACTTGTTCTGCTAGTGTTCTGCAAGATGAGCAAACATTTCTAATAAATATTAACTTGATAAACAAGTGATGTCTTGCAATACAAGTAGTACCTGATGCCAAATGCCACATGATCACAACTGAGCCAATGGTTCTTGAAATTCACTTCTATCTATGAGTGCTTTGGATTAAAAGCATGTTTCCAGAATGAATTATGCTCACAAACTTAGGTTTTACTGTATTTGGTTTATATAGTATTTGGGTTTTAGATGCCCTGGCTACTTCTTAGGCATGGAACCATTTCACAGTATTTAATTAGTGCCTCAAATTTATCTGCAAGGGGAAGAATTAGATTTTTTTTAATGTAGATCTGATATTTAGTCAGTATTCACCCCTCCATCGTGTCATTCCATCAATTATTGTTAATATTTGTTAAATATTTTGAATATCAATCCTGTCTTACAAGATACTTGCAGAGATATTTGTGTTAACATTTAGATTCTTCTTTTAAAAATGGTAATTGTATAAACTGTTATTAAAATGAAGAATTTTAGGGGTGCCTGTGTAGCTCGGTCGGTTGAGCTTCGACTTTGGCTCAGGTCATGATCTCGCAGTCCGTGGGTTCGACCCCTGCATCAGGCTCTGTGCTGACAGCTCAGAGCCTGGAGCCTGCTTCAGATTCTGTGTTTCCCTCTCTCTCTGCCCCTCTCCCATTCACACTCTGTCTCTCAAAAATAAACATTAAAACAAAATTTTCTAATGGAGAGTTTTAAGTATTCCTCCAGTTTGATAGTGATGAAGTTTTGATGTACACAGAAGGATTGGACTTGTACTAAACTTCCAATTATATAAGATAGCATTTCTTTCTTCTGTTAAAAACAAAACCACAGACCAAAATAATATCACTTAAGTTAAGGCCTCAAGTCGGTAAACAAGACTTAATACCTACCTTCACTGCAGTTTCAACACTCGCCTTCCAGAAATGTAACCTTTAACCAGTCAACATGGGAATTTCCTGGTCAGCACAAGGAATTTACCAATGGACCCCTACTGCTCCCCTCATGAGGGCAACCTTGCCTAAATTCATGGATTCTTTGCTAATAATTTCCTTTTTTCTACTTTCTCTCTACCTTCAAAATCCTTTCCTTTTCTGTAGTTCTCTGAAGCTCCCTTCTGCTTGCTGCCAAATTGACAAATTGATTAATATAAATAATTAGATATTATAGTGTACTCAGTTGGGTTTTTGTTATTTAACAGTTCTTTTTATTTTTCTGGCTTTTTTTGGTGAATTCCTTTGAACTAGAATATATTTCATTTTTATTCAGAAAGAAGTCCATTTCTATTCGAGGAAAAGATCATCAGAAAAAGTTGAAGAAAATAAAGAAGGTACAGAAGCAGATGAGTTGAGAAATATTTCCAAATATAAGAAATTAGATGGTAAAACAGAAAAATAAAAGAGGTCACAAAATCAGTATTGCAGCTCTACATTCTCTATTAACATTTTGAGATATTCTAACAATCATTTCTAAGAACCATAGTTTCCATAAAGAACAATGTTTTGGAGACTTCTAAGACTGTGTAACATTTCTAAACAAGATTAGAACTGACACAGAATTACAAAATAAATATAATTATGACTTGGTTCTTGTTAACAGAAGAAACACTAGTCAGCAAGATTTCTTGCCCTTTTTGCATACTTCCTGAGTGTTATATTCTTACCCAACAAATGATGAGGCTTATAGAATAACTATAAAGTAATTTTAGTGACCTTGAACCACACAGTGTACCCATTTATAAACATTTTATAATTTTCTTCATTTCTTTGTGCAAGAAATGTTGCTGAATTACCAATATGTAGTTTGCTTTTAATGGCAAGATTTAATATGGAGAGAAAGATATGGCAAATGCTGAACAATAGCAAATCATGAGCTAATTTTAAAAGAACAGAGATCGCAGCCCAGAGTCCAGGTGCTTGCAACACATATAGACCTTCCAATGGCTGGTCATTAAAAACTTAGGCACATGGTTAAGGCTAAAACTTTGTCTTCAAGAGTAAGCTCCAGCCACATCTTCAGACAAGATGAAAAGAAACTCCTATACTGAACTACTTCAGAGTTCTAATTCATAACCACACATTCTGGAACCCAAACAGGAAGCAGAACTGATCCAGTGTTATTACTGTAGAGCAATGCTTCTTCAACGATAACCCTGGAGCACTAAGTCAGTGTGGAACACAGACCTGCCTGTCAAGAAGCTCCTGACAGCTTGTTCCAATAGGATTTCCAGACAGCCCACCATACTGCTCCTTAATGAATAAATAATTCCCTTTCATGGGTTCTTGGGAAAATAGCAAATTTTTAAAAAGAGCCCTGCAAATCAGAGATTGATTGTGCCTTTTACCAGAGAGTGGTTCTACTCAAATGAAATGACTACTTCTCCCTCTAGGCCACAGATCTGAACAGTCCAACCATCAGCAACTTGCAACCATCCAAGGAACCCACCCACAAGGAAGAGTAATGGAAATATCTATGAAGCAGAAAGGTGAATGTATCTTACTTGGCCACAGGTAAAAAAAAAAAAGAAGAAGAAGAAGAAGAAGAAGAAGAAGAAGAAGAAGAAGAAGAAGATTATTTATCCAGGGGCAATCTGGTGAGGCTGCAATAAACAATCCATGATTCAGCAAGTTCACCCTCACTGTGCTCATTAAATTCTGCAGCAAAGTATAAAACACGATGACACATCTTGAGATATAAACGGTGGTAATGAGGTCTTGTACTTTATGCTTATACTGCTTAAATTGGACTCATAGTATATTTCACACATAGAAACACCAAGAAAAATTAACTGACACCTGTACTTTGAAAGTGCTATGATAACATAAGGGACAGTGGGATTGAATGAAATTGAGTGAAAAGCACCAACTACTAGAGAAGGAAACAAGCTCAAGTTCTCATCTAACATAGTCTATTCAAAGGAACCTCAGTGTTGTGTGTGTAGTGGGAGGAGAGGGGAAAATGGCTTTATCAAATATTTGGCTGTTGGCCTTAATAGTGCTTCATTTTCAAGCTGGGACCACTTCAACCCCATCTACAGATACAATCCTATTCTATCCTCCAGAATCAATGCCTGCCATAGGGAAGAAAGAAGGAGAAGGAGAAGGAGAAGGAGAAGAAGAAGGAAGAAGAATAAGGAAGAAGGAAGAAGGAAGGAAGGAAGGAAGGAAGGAAGGAAGGAAGGAAGGAAGGAAGAAAGAAAACCAAAAAGAAATTATGTATCATCACCTATGGTTCCACTTGGATCTTCTTTAGCAGAAAGAATTAATGAAGATGGAGCCTAACACTGAATCTCTGACCTAGTTGTGCTATCATGGACAAGGTGACTTTGGAACAAACATCCCTTTGTTTCCCTTTGCTATATTTTTCATCATATATGAACTAGGAAAAACATACACAATTTTATGACACAAATGATTTATGAGGTAAATGAAAATAATGCATAAATTTCCAGCAAATTTTCTACTTATTCACTAATATAAAATTCTCCATTATATCTGATATTCGAATGTCTCTGGAATTAGGATTCAAAATCAATACTAACAGGAAAGGTCTTTCTTCCCTGCCCTTTGTCTACCTGGGTTTCACCACCAGAGACTTTCTTCAATATTCCTCCTCTGACTGAGTCTTTCCCCATGACCTGCTTCTGGACTCTCATGAACATCTGCTCAAATTCTGTGGGAATAAATGTTCCTTGATTCTGGATGTCCCCAATCCCATTAGCCAAGAGTCAAAGTATCTTTGACTCTCATTTTATTTACACAGCAGGATCTACAGCACTGCTCAAGCCGAATGAGTTCTAAAGATTTCCTGGACTCTGATTACTAACTTCTTCTTCCTCTCTGACCTTAATCATGCTCAGGGAAGGGGGAATTCTTCCCAAGATTCAATAATTTTACTTAGAGATGTAACAAAGGAAAAATGAGGCCCAGTATATACCTTTTGATATCATGCTACTATAAGCCCATAGGCCTCAATAAGAGAGTGATTAAGCTCTCAAAATCCCAGATGGATGCATGACTTCTTCTGCCATTTTCTTCACTGATTAAAGATGTAACAAGAAGTAAATACTAAATGTCCAATAAAACTTCCTGTAGGATCCACTGCCTGCCCACAGGAACCAAAGGAATTTGTCAGGAAGAATCACACAACAGAGAAGTTTAGGATTATATATAACGACTTTAAAATTAGGAGATAAATGGGGAACCTGGATGGCTTAGTGGGTTAAGTATCCGACCTCGGCTCAGATCATGATCTCACAGTTTGTGAGTTCGAGCCCCACATCGAGCTCTGTGCTGACAGCTTAGAGCCTGGAGCCTGCTTCGAATTCTGTGTCTTCCTGTCTCTCTGCTCCTCCCCTGCTCATGCTCTCTCTCCTTCCAAGATAAAAAAAACATTAACAACTTTTTATAATTAAGAGATAAATTGGACATCCATATGTATCATGGGCAAAATTTTAAATGAATTATAGATCTAGGGGCACCTGGGTGGCTCAGTTGGTTAAGTATCCAGCTCTTGATTTCGGCTCAGGTCACTATCTCACATTTCATGGGATTGAGCCTGGCATCAGGCTCTATGCCTACAGCTAGAGTCTGCTTGGGATCCACTCTCTCCCTCTTTCTGAACCTCCCTCACTAATGTTTTCTCTCTCTCTCAAAATAAATAAGTAAATTTAAAAAATAAATAAAATGAATTATAGATCTAAATATAAAGTCTAAAACTGTAAAACTTCTAGAAGAAAACATAGGAGAAATTCTTTGTGACCTTGGATTAGGCAGAGTTCGTTGCCTTTCTAGGCAAAAGAACATGAAAAATAAAAGAAAAAAATTCATAAATTAGACTTTATCAAAAGACACTGACTTTATCAACAGATATTTTAATCAAAAAGGAAAATACAATCCAAGAAAATATTTGAAAAACACATTCCTGATAAAGGACTGGTATGCAAAATTAATATTTAAAAACTCTCAAATCCCAGCAACAAGAACTCTAGCTTTGTGAATAAACTGTTTGTTCAGTTATTTTGCCTATTAAAAAAAAAAAGTTCTGTGGCACCTGGGTTGTTCAGTCAGTTAAGGACTGACTTCAGCTAAGGTCATGATCTCATGGTTTGTGGGTTCAAGTCCAGCATCAGGCTCTGCACTGATAGCTCAGAGCCTGGGCTCTGCTTCAGATTCTACTTCTCCCTCTCTCTCTCTCTGCCCCTCCTCTCCTGTGTGCTTGCTTGCTCTCTGTCTCAAAAATAAGTAAATAAACATTTTTTAAAATATATTTTTTAAAAGTTCCTTAAAATAAATATTACTATATGTTAAGTAAGTGGAATTTAAATCAAAACTTAAAAGGGGGAGGGGCTATATGGTGGGGGTTTCTGAAGATGGTGGAATAGGAGGATCCCAAGCTCATCTTATCTCATGGGTGCACCAAGATAATAGCTACATTAGTACAACTAACTCTGAAAATTACCTGAACACTTGCAGAACAGCCTTTCCACAATTAATTGTAGGAGGAGGCCAAATTGAAAAAGGGTAAGAAGGTTGGGAGACAAGGTTGTAAATCAAACTCCCACTAAGACCAACCACAAAGAGGAAGGACACAATAAAAATCAACAGTCTTGGGGCATCTGAGAGTTGCAGTCAGTTAAGCATCTGTCTATTGGTTTCAGCTCAAGTCATGATCTCCCAGTTCATGGGTTCAAGCCCCACATCAGGATCTATGCTGAAAGTGTGGAGTCTGCTCAAGATTCTCTCTCTCTCTCTCTCTCTCTCTCCCTCTGTCTCTGCCTCTCCCCCAATATCCCTCCCGCCTTCCCTCTCTCTCTAAATATATATATATACATATATAATTTATAATGTTTAAAATATATGTATAAATTATAAAATTTAAAATTTATATATATATTATTTATAACATATATATAATAAATTATTTTTTAATTAAAATTAGAGGAGGAGCCAAGCTGGAGGAACAGCATGAAAGTTTTTGTGTGTCTTGTGTCCATGAAATACAGCCAGACCAACATTAAACCATCCTAGAAAACTGATCTGAGGATTAACACAACAATCTGCACAACCTGAACCACAGAATTCAGCAGATATGGAGCGTGAAGAGGTGAACTTGGGGAGAGAGAAGCTGTGGAGGGCAGGGAGCCACTTTTGCATGTGGAGAGAGGACAGAGATGGTAGGGGATGGGGCAAAGAGTACAGGTAAAGCACTCCTCCCCAAAAGCAGCTAAAGAGAAAGTAGAAACTTGGAAACAGCCACAGGGAGTGAACTAAAATGGGAGAAAGGAGAAAGGAGAGGGTTTAAATTCCATTAAGACTGTAAACAGTGGGAGTGCAGAGACTGAAACTCCACAGCTCGATGCCTGTCAGTGCTCTGGTAGGAAGGGCAAATCCCCAGGAGCAGAGTGGGGTCCGGGAGATTCTCGAGCCACACGGGGAGAAGCAGTTCCACTGCTGGAAGGACATTTGGTAGATGCTGTGAAGCCACCTGGGCCCAGCAGACCCACGAGAATGGCCACATTCCCTGGTGCTGCAACAAGGTTGTTGTGGGTGAAGCCTGGTGCCAGATGTGTGTTGTGATTTTCCATAATCCCTGAGGCACTGCTACTACACTGTCTCAAACTTTTTCTGAGGTAGGCTGGCACCTGGCTGCAGTCTCTGGGCATCAACAGCAGCACAGTCCTGCAAGTGCTCCTGGGTGTGGCCAACACCCAGCCATTGATCAGTGAGACCCTCTGCAGAGGAGCGGAATGGGTCAAAGCTGCAGTCCCTCAGAAGTGAGGGGCCAGGGAAGGCAGCCGCATCTGAGACAAAACTCAGGAGGGAGGTGCTTTCTGGGGCTTGGTCATGGACAGTGTGGAAGCAGGGAGTGGACAGAAGTCCAAGACGAAGGACAGGTGTGTGATTGCTGATCAGGAACAGAGTTCCGATGTTAGAGACAGGGTAGCTGGGTGATGCCATTTTCACCACTCCCACACATGCACATAAGCATCTACAAGTGCCACAACAATCCACCCCAGTAGGCTAGCAGCACCATCTAGTGGAGATCGGAGCCATTACACTAAGACCGCCCAACTGGGACAACCTTGCTCTTAAAGAACACAAGTCTCACTGCCGCTTAGTATATGGACTACAGAGCACTTCATAGTTTGACTTCTAGGGGGAAATGAAGTAATTTCAGTCATATTTCAGTCTGTTAGCTGGCCCATCTATTCAATTTTCTTTCTTTTTTTTTTCCTTTTTCATTTCTTTTCTTTTTCTTAAATACAGAAAGAGAAAAAATTCATATTTATTTTCAATTTTTACTAAAAATACTTTCAATTTTTTTTACTACATTCTTTACTTTTGTGTAAATTTTTCCAAATTCTATTTTACTTCCATCATTTCATTTTAGTCTAATTCAATTTATTCATTTTTTCAAATTTTCAAATGATTTCCTTTTTTCCTCCTTTTTTTCCTTAATCTATCAAGCTACTTTCAACACCCAGACCAAAACACACCTAGGATCTAGCATCATTCGTTCAATTTGTGTGTGTGTGTGTGCTTAATTTTAGTATTATTTTAGTTTTACTTTTTTAATTTTATTTTTTTCTATCTCATTAATTCCTTTTCTCCCTTCAAAATGATGGAACAAGGAATTCACCCCAAAAGAAAGAGCAGGAAGAAATGACAGCCAGGGAGTTAACCAACACAGATACAAGCAAGATGTCTGAACCAGAATTTAGAATCATGATGATAAGAATACTAGCTGGAGTTGAAAATGATTAGAATCCCTTTCTGTGGAGATAAAAGAAGTAAAAGCTAGTCAGGATGAAATAAAAAATGCTATAACTGACCTGCAATCTCGAAGGGATGCCATGGCAGCAAGGATGGATGAGGCAGAACAGAGAATGAGCGATATAGAAGACAAACTTTGGAGAATAGTGAAGCAGAAAAAAAGAGGGAGATTAAGGCAAAAGAGCATGATTTAAGAATTAGAGAAATCAGTGACTCATTAAAAAGGAACATCAGAATCATAGGAGTCCCAGAAGAGGGAGAGAGAGAAATAGCAGTAGGAGGGTTATGTGGGCAAATCATAGCAGAAAACTTTTCTAACCTGGGGAAAGACACAGACATCAAAATCCAGGAAGCACAGAGGACTCCCATTAGATTCAACAAAACTGACTATCAACAAGGCATATCATAGTCAAATTCACAAAATACTCAGGCAAGGAGAGAATCATGAAAGCAGCATAGAAAAAAAGTACTTAAACCTACAAGGGAAGACAGAACAGGTTTGCAGCAGACCTATCCACAGAAACTTGGCAGGCCATAAAGGAGTGGCAGGATGTATTCAATGTGCTGAATCATAAAAATATGCAGCCAGGAATTCTTTATCCAGCAAGGCTATCATTCAAAATATAAGGAGAGATAAAGAGTTTCCCACACAAACTAAAACTAAAGGAGTTTGTACCACTAAACCAGCCCTGCAAGAAATTTTAAGGGGGACTCTCTGAGAGGAGAAAATATGAACATATAAGTGAATAAATAAATAAATACCCAATGCAACAAAGATTAGAAAGGACCAGAGAACACCATCAGAAACTCCAACTCTACAAGCAACATAATGGCAATAAATTCATATCATTCAGTACTCACTCTAAACATCAATGAACTCAGTGTTCCAACCAAAAGACATAGGATAACAGAATGGATAATAAAACAAGATCCATCTATATGCTGCTCACAAGAGACCCACCTTAGACCTAAAGACACCTTCAGATAGAAAGTAAAGGGATGGAGAACCATCTATCATGCTAATAGTCAACAAAAGAAAGCCAGAGTAGCCATACTTATATCACACAATCTAGACTTTAAAATAAAGACTTATCAAGACATGAATAAGGGCATTATATCATCAAGGGGTCTATCCACCAAGCAGACCTAACAATTGTAAACATTTATGCACTAAATGTGGAAGTACACATATAAATCAATTAATCACAAACATTAATAAACTCATTGATAGTAATACCATAATAGTAGACTTCAACACCCCACTTACAGCAATGGACAGATCATCTAATCAAAAAATCAACAAGGAAACAATGGCTTTGAATGACACACTGGACCAGATGGACTTAACAGATATATTCAGAACATTTCATCCTAAAGCAGCGGAATATATATTCTTCTCCAGTGCACATGGAACATTCTCCAGAATAGACCACATACTGGAACACAAATCAGCCCTCAGCAAGTACAAAAAGATAGAGATCATACCGTGCATATTTTCAGGCCACAACGCTATGAAACTCAAAATCAACCACAAGGAAAAATTTGGAACGGTAACAAATACTTGGAGACTGAAGAACATCCCACTGAAGAATGAATGGGCTAACCAAGAAGTTAAAGAGGAAATTAAAAAGTATATGGAAGTCAATGAAAATGATAACACCACAACCCAAAACCTCTGGGATGCAGCAAAGGCGGTCACAAGAGGAAAGTATATAGCAATCCAGGCCTTTCTAAAGAAGGAAGAAAGATCTCAGATACACAACCTAACCTTACACCTTAAAGAGCTGGAAAAATAACAGCAAATCAAACCCAAAAACAGTAGAAGACAGGAAATAATAAAGATAAAAGCAGAAATCAATGCTATTGAAACAAACAAACAAACAAAACAACAGTAGAACATATCAATGAAACCAGAAGCGGGTTCTTTGAAAGAATTAACAAAATTGATAAGCCATTAGCAAGTTTGATCAAAAAGAAAAAGGAAAGGACCCAAATAAATAAAATCAAGAATGAAAGTGGAGAGATTACAACTAACACAGCAGAAATAAGAACAATAATAAGAGAATATTATGAGCAATTATACACCAATAAAGTGGGCAGGCTGGAAGAAATGGACAAATTCCAGAAACATATATGCTACCAAAACTGAAACAGGAAGAAATAGAAAATTTGAACAGATCCATAGCCAGTAAAGAAATCGAATTAGTAATAAAAAATGTTCCAAACAACAAGAGATCAGGGCCAGATGGCTTTCCAGGGGAATTCTACCAAACATTTAAGGAAGAGTTAACACCTATTTTCTTGAAGGTGTTCCAAAAAATAGAAATGGAAGGAAAACTTCCAAGCTCTTTCTATGAGGCCAACATTACCTTTATTTCAAAACCAGATAGAGACCCCACTAAAAATGGGAACTAGAGACCAATTTTTCTGATGAACATGGATGCAAAAATCCTCAACAAGATATTAGCCAACCGGATCCAACAACACATTAAAAAAATTATTCACCAGAACCAAGTGGGATTTATACCTGGGATGCAGGGCTGGTTTAACATCCACCAAACAATTAATGTGATTCATCACACCAATAAAAAAAGGACAAGAATCATAAAATCCTCTCAATAGATGCAGAGAAAGCATTTGACAAAATACAGCATCCTTTCTTGATAAAAACCCTCAAGAAAGTAGGGATAGAAGGATAATACCTCAAGATCATAAAAGCCATATATGAACGACCCAATGCTAATATCTGCCTCAATGGGGAGAATCTGAGAGCTTTCCCCCTAAGGTCAGGGACAAGACAGGGATGTCCACTCTCACCACTGTCATTCAACATAGTATTGGAAGTCTTAGCTTCTGAAACCAGACAACACAAAGAAATAAAAGGCATCCAAATCGGCTAGGAGGAGGTCAAACTTTCACCTTTCGAAGATGACATGACACTTTATGTGGAAACCCTAAAGATTCCACCAAAAAACTGCTATAACTGATTCACAAATTCAGCAAAGTTGCAGGATATAAAATCAATATACAGAAATTGGTTGCATTCCTATACACCAACAATGAAGCAACAGAAGAAATCAAGGAATCAATCCCATTTACAGTTGCACAAAAAAACATAAAATACCTAGGAATCAATCTAACCAAAGAGGTGAAAAAAATCTATACAATGAAAACTATAGAAAGCTTATGAAAGAAATTGAAGAAGACAAAAAAATGAAAAAAGATTCCATGCTCCTGGATATAAAGAACAAATATTGTTAAAATGTCTATACTACCCAAAGCAATCTACATATTCAATGCAATCCCTATGAAAATAACATGAGCATTCTTCACAGAGCTAGAACAAGCAATCCTAAAATTTGTATGGAACCAGAAAAGACCCCGAATAGCCAAAGCAATCTTGACAAAGAAAACCAAAGCAGGAGGCATCACAATCCCAGACTTCAAGCTGTATTACAAAGCTGCAATCATCAAGACAGTATGGTACTTGCACAAGAACAGACACTCAGATCAATGGAACAGAATAGAGAACCCAGAAATGGACCCACAAATGTATGGCCAACTAATCTTTGACAAAGCAGGAAAGAATATCCAGTGGGATAAAGACAGTCTCTTCAGCAAGTGGTGCTGGGAAAGCTGGACAGCAACATGTAGAAGAATGAACCTGGGGGCGCCTGGGTGGCTCAGTTGGTTAAGCATCCGACTTCAGCTCAGGTCACGATCTCACGGTCCGTGAGTTCGAGCCCCACGTCAGGCTCTGGGCTGATGGCTCAGAGCCTGGAGCCTGGTTCTGATTCTGTGTCTCCCTCTCTCTCTGCCCCTCCCCAGTTCATGCTCTGTCTCTCTCTGTCCCAAAAAAAATATATAAACGTTAAAAAAAAAAATTAAAAAAAAAAAAAGAATGAACCTGGACCATTTTCTTACACCATACACAAAACTAAACTCAAAATGGATGAAAGACCTAAATGTAAGACAGAAAGCCATCAAAATCCTCAAGAAGAAGCAGGCAAAAATCTCTTTCATCTTGGCTGCAGCAACTTCTTATTCAACACGCCTCTGGAGGCAAGGGAAATGAAAGCAAAAATGAACTACTGGTACCTCATCAAAATAAAAAGCTTCTGCACAGCAAAGGAAACAATCAGCAAAACTAAAAGGCAACCGACAGAATGGGAGAAGATACTTGCAAACAACATATCAGATAAAGGGTTAATATCCAAAATCTATAAAGAACTCATCAAACTCAACACCCAAAAAGCAATTAATCCAGTGAAGAAATGGGAAAAAGACATGAATAGACAGTTCTCCAAAGAAGACATCCAGATGGCTAACTGACACATGAAAAATGCTCAACATCACTCGTCATGAGGGAAATACAAAATCAAAACCACAATGAGATACCACCTTACACCTGTCAGAATGGCTAACAGTAATAACTCAGGAAACAACATATATTGGCAAGGATGCAGAGAAAGAGGATCTCTTTGGCATTGCTGGTGGAAATGCAAGCTGGTGCAGCCACCCTGGAAAACAGTATAGAGTTTCCTCAAAAAATTACAAATAGAACTACACCCACGACCCAGCATTTGCACTACTAGGCATTTATCCAAGGGATACAGGTGTGCTGTTTCAAAGGGACACATGCACCCCAATATTTATAGCAGCACTATCAACAATAGCCAAAGTATGGAAAAAGCCCAAATGGCCATCGATGGATGAATGGATAAAGAAGATGTGGTGTGTGTGTGTGTGTGTGTGTGTGTGTCCACAAACACACACACACACACACACACACACACACACACACACACACACAATGGAGTATTACTTGGCAATCAAAAAGAATGAAATCTTGCCATTTGCAATGACATGGATGGAACTGGAGGGTATTATGCAAGCGAAATTAGTCAGAGAAAGACAAAAATCATGACTTCACTCATATGAGGAATTTAAGAGACAAAACAGATGAACATAAGGGAAGGGAAACAAAAATAATATAAAAACAGGGGGGGGGACAAAACATAAGAGACTCTTAAAATATGGAGAAAAAACAGAGGGTTACTGGAGGGGTTGTGGGAGGGGAGATGGGCTTCATCTCAGTGATTGTTGCACTATATGCTAACTAATTTGGATGTAAATTTTATTATTATTATTTTTTAATTTTTTTAATGTTTATTTATTTTTGAGACAGAGAGAGACAGAGCATGAATGGGGGAGGGGCAGAGAGAGAGGGAGACACAGATCGGAAGCAGGCTCCAGGCTCTGAGCCATCAGCCCAGAACCCGACGCAGGGCTCGAACTCACAAACCGTGAGATCGTGACCTGAGCTGAAGTCGGACGCTCAACCGACTGAGCCACCCAGGCGCCCCTTGGATGTAAATTTAAAAAAAAAAAATTAAATTAAAAAGATAATAAATATAAAAAGTTAAAATTAAAATTAAAAAATCAGCAAGCCTAGCTCCAGAAGAGCTGGAGGATGATAGGAAACTGAGCCCCCACCCTTAAAGAGACAGCATAACAATCCCACCAAAATATTAGGAACAACAATTTGAAAAGTGTCTGGGATACATGGGAAAGAGATTTATTTACAAATCTCAGAACATGCACTGAAGGGTCATGGATATTAAGAAGACTTCTCCAAGAACAAAAGAGCTGGTGGGCACTATTTCTTGCTCCAAGGGATACAGGTATGCTGGTTCAAAGAGGTACATGCACCCTAATATTTGTAGCAATGCTATTGACATTAGCCAAATTATGGAAAGAGCCCAAATGTCCATCGACTAATGAATTGATAAAGATGTAGTATATATAAACAATAGAGTATTACTTGGCAATCAAAAAGAATGAAATCTTTGAAACAACATGGATGGAACTAGAGGGTATTATATTAAGTGAAATAAGTCAGTCAGAGAAAGACAAGTATCCTATGATCTCACCCAGATGAGGAATTAAGATACAAAACAGATGAACATATGGGAAGAGAAGAAAAAGAATATAAAAAGGAGGGGGACAAAACATAAGAGACTCTTAAATATAGAGAACATACTGAGGGTTGTGGAGGGGTTGTGGGTGGGAGGATGGGCTAAATGGGTAAGGCACATTAAGGAAGACACTTGTTAGGATGACCACTGGGTGTTACACATAGGGGATAAATAGTTGAATGCTACTCCTGAAATCATTATTGCACTATATGTTAACTAACTTTGATGTAAATTCAAAAATAAATAAATAAATAGATAAATTAATCAATTAACCAATTAATTAAATTAAAAATAAACAAAAAAATAGAAAAAATAAAAACTTGTGGCATTTCTATAAACTAATAATTAATTATCAGGAAGATAAATTAAGAAAACAATCCCATTTACAATTGTATCAAAAAGAATAAAATATCTAGGAATAAATTTAACCAAGGAGGTAAAAGACATGTACACTGAACTAGAAAAACTTGATGAAAGAAATGGAAGATGACACAAATAAATGGAAAGATAGTCAATGCTCAGAGATTGAAAAAATTAATTTGTTAAAAAGTCCATATTACCTAAAAACAATATAAGGAGTCAGTCCAAGCCCTTTAAAAATTTCAATGGCATTTTTCACAGAACTAGAACAAATAATCCTAAAATTTACATGAAACCACAAAAGACCCTGACTAGCCAAAACCATCTTAAGACAGAAGAACAAAGCTGGAGTTATCATGCTCCCTGGTTTAAAAGCACACCAGAAAGTTATATTAATTTTTAACTTATGGTATTGATATTTTAAAAAGACACAGATTGACAGAACAAAATTTGAAGCCCAGAATTAACCCCACACATATATGGATAATTAATTTGCGGCAAAGGAACCAACAACATACGATGGGGAAAGGATAGTCTACTCAATAAGTGCTGATAAAACTGAACATCCACATGGAAAAGAAAGAAACAAGACCACTACTTTATACCATATATGAAAACTAACTTAAAATGGATTAAAAACTTTAATGGAAGACCTAAAACCATAAAATTCCTAGAAGAAAATATAGGCAGTAAGCTTCTTGACATCTGTCTTGGTAATAGTTTCATGGATCGGACCCCAAGGGCAAGGGAAACAAAAGCAAAAGTGAACAAATGGGGTCAAAATGAAAAGGCAACTTCCTGAATGGGAGGAGATTTTTGAAAAACATATCTGACAAGGGATTAATATCCAAACTTAACAAAAGACCATTGGGGAAGGGAAGGGGAAAATATAGTTTCAAACAGAGAGGGAGGCAAACCATGAGACTCTTAAACACAGAGAATAAACTGAGGGTTGATGGGGGGGTGGGCGGGGAGACAGGGGAAATGGATAATGGGCATTGAGGAGGGCACTTATTGGGATGAGCACTAGGTATTTTATGTAAGCGATGAATCATGGAATCTACCCCCAAAACCAAAAGCACACTGTATGCACTGTATATTAGCTAACTTGGCAATAAATTATTAATATATATATTTATATATTATAAATAATGCTTCTAAATATACTTATAAATATATAAAATATGTATGTGTGTGTATATATATATATATTTGTATATTTATACAGATGGCCAACAGGTATAGGAAAAGATATTCAATATCACTAATTATTAGAGAAATGTAAACTAAAACCATAATGAGCTATCACCTCATATCCATTAGAACGACTTTTTAAAAATTATTTGACACAGAGAGGCCAAGAGGGGCAGAGAGAGAACAAGAATCTTAAGCAGGCTCCACGTGAAGCGTGGAGGCTGACACAGGGCTCAATCTCATGAGCCTGAGATCATGACCTCAACCAAAATCAGGAGTCGAAAGCTAAACCGAGTCACTCAGGTGATCCTAGAATGGGCTATTTTCAAAATAAAAATAGTGGTGGAGAGTATATGGAGAAAAGGTAATCCTTGTTTATTGCTGGTGGGAATATAAATTGGTGCAGCTACTATTGAAAACAATATAGACATTCCTGTATGAGCACAGAACTATCATGTAATCCATTTATTCCACACCTGGATAATTATATGAAGAATACAAACATTCTGATTTGAAAAGATATATGTGCTCCTATGTTCATTGCAACATTGTTTACCATAGAAAAGAAATTGAAACAACCTAAATGTACATCTGTAGATGAATGGATAGAGATGACTGTATATATATATATATACACACACACACACACACACACACACACACACACACACACACACACAATAGAATACTTCCCATCATCTATAAAAAATAAAATCTTACCATTTACAATAGCATGGGTGTACCTTGAAAGTATGCTAACTGAAATAAGACAGATGAAGACAGACAAATGCCATATGATTTCACTCATATGCAGAATCTAAAAGAAACAATATATAAGCAAACAAAACAAAAACAAAGTTAAAGATACAGAGAACAGATTGATGGTAACTAGAGGTGACAGGGGTGGGAGGTGGGCACAGTGCATGAAGGGGATCAATTGTATACTGATGGATGGTACCTAGACTTTTAGTGGTCGTCACTGTGTAGTGCATACAAATGTTGAATTATCATGTTTTCCACCAAAAACAATATAATGTTACATGCCAATTTTGTCTCATTAGAAAAAAAGGAGGAGTAAAAGGAGGAAATCCTGGTGACAATGTGGATGATCCCTGGAGCAAGTATGCTAGGTGAGATAAGCTGTCACAGACAGAGGCTGCATGATACCACTTATATGAGGTATATAAAATAATCAAATGTATAGATGCAGAGAGTAGGATGGTAGTTGCCAGAGGCTTAGAGGAGGGAAAGTTAGGGAGTTGCTATTCAAGGTGTATAAAGTTTTAATTATACAAGATGGTTAATTTCTAGATATCTGGCATATAACATCATGCATGCAGTTTATAATACTCTATTGTATGTTTAAAATTTTGCTGAGACAGGGTAGATCTCATGTTCAGTGTTCTTACCACAAGAAAAAATAAATTTAAACTACTAATAACTTATTGTTTTATTGTAGAGAGTGGGGGAGAAGGACAGAGACAGAGACAGAGAGAATGTTAAGCAGGCTTCATGCTCAGTGCAGAACACAACATGCAGTTCGATCCCAAAAACTTGGGATTATGACCCGTGCTGAAATGAAGAGTCGGACACAACCAACTGAGCCACCCAGGAGCCTCGAACGTAATTTTTTTTTAAAAGGAATATGTTTGAGTCCTTACAGAGTCAGTTTCAATATGTGAAAGTGCTTCAGAGATTAAGAAGACAAACAAGAGTTAGAAAAATAGATTAGGGTGAAGGAATTCTTACAAAAGACCTTGTTATGTTATGCCCTATTTACCAAGATAATTAACACATACTAGAAAAGAGATGTAAACACCCTGGAAGAAAAAAAGGTAAAATTGAGAAAAATCTTAAAAGAGCCAAAAAAATAGGAAACCTATCTAAATGTAGTACACCTTCACTTTAATCTATTTTCTCCATTCCGTATGAAGTTAAAGGTGAAAACAAAGCAAAACAAACAAAATAACAATAGCTAACTGATCTTAAAGATAACCACAATCATGAAATCACAATGGCAGTTTCGCTCAGGGCTCTGACCTAGCAATGTACTGAGGAAAAAGAAACCTCTTAATATAAACACACAATATTTTAAACATCCAGCAAAACCAAATGCATGTAGTTCATATGAAAATCAAGTCAAAGATAATTTCATCACAGATAAAATTTAAGAAAATCAGAGAGTAAGAGGAGGGAAGAGTTAAGATGGCAGAGAAGTAGGGGGACCCTGGGCTTTCCTTATCCCTCAGACACCGTTGTGTTGAGGTCTGACCACTAGGAACCCAAGGGAAATGAATCTGTGGACTGGCAGAAGGATCTCCACAGTTGGAAGGAGACAACTTGGCAGGTATGAGGTGCATGGGTGTGAATTGGGGAGAGAAAAATGGTGGTGCTGGGAAGGAAAGGGAAACTTTTCTGACGAGAGACAAAAAGAAAAGAGAGAAGAGTTGAGAAAGTGTAGCATTGAGTTAGCACAAGAGGAAAACCTCTCTACACCACAGACTAGGGAGCAAGAAGTACGGAGTGTCCCAGTTCTTTTGCAAACAGCATTTGGAGCTCAAATCCTGACGTTGTGAAAGTGTGTGACTTTCTCCAGAGTGGAGCGGTGGCACACACTCCTGGGGAGTAAGGAGCTGGTCCCAGAGTGCATAGTATTGTGTAGGGATCTCTGGGGCTCACTGGGAGATAACAGTCCCCTTTTTGGAGTACTTTTGGAAGAGGGTTTATTGCCTCCAAGAACAAAAGACCAAAGGTTCCAGCCAAAGACACTTCATCAGCAGGGGACAGGTGCACACAGAGGGAATATAATCTTTGCTGCCTTTGGTGGTGCTACACCATAGATTCCATTCACTGTGCAGGTGTGGGACTGTTTCTGAGGGACAGAGGACTTCACACAGTGGAGAGCCTCTACTCTGGAAGAGGGGAGTGGATCCACATGGGCCAGGTCCTTTAAGACTTTGGGTTTTGAATGCCAGCAGTACGCCAAAGAAAAAATTCAGGAGAGTTGTGGCACATTGTGAGCTGACTGCCCTTGCTATTCTGTGAAGGCTGCCTGAACAGTGGGGGAATGCCAGATCCCCAGCCCAGGGACAAGAGATTGGGGTGGTGCCATTTCCTCAACACCAACACTGTGAGACTTCAGGGAGCAACACAGCAGCCCCCAATGGAGGCAGGACCCATTTACACCAAACCCTGACCCCCATGCCTGGCAACTGTTTATTTACTGGGGAAATACTGACTCTGAGCCAAAGCAACAGATCTCTCCTCCAGAACGAGCACATCGAACATGTCCCATGTACCAAATGCAACAAAAACTATAAGATACCTAGGAATAAACCAAACAAAAGAGGTAAAAGATCTGTACACTGAAAACTATAGAAATGTTATGAAAGAAATGGAAGAAGACAGAAAAAAATGGAAACACATTCCATGCTTATGGATTGGAAGGAAAAAATATCGTTAAACACCAATACTACCCAAAGCAATCTACACATTCAATGCAATCCCAAAAAAATAACACCAGTATCTTTCACAGAGCTAGAACAAACAATCCTAAAATTTGTATGGAACCACAAAAGACCCTAAACAGCCCAAGCAATCCTGCAAAACAAAACAAAACCTGGAAGCATCACAATCCCAGACTTCAAGATGTATTGCAAAGCTGTAATCATCAAGACAGTATGGTATTGGCACAAAAACACACACTTAGATCAATGGAACAGAATAGAGAACCCAGAAATGGATCCACAAATGTATGGCCAACTAATCTTTGACAAAACAGGAAAGAGTATCCAATAGAAAAAAGACAGTCTCTTCAGCAAATAATGTTGGGAAAACTGGACAGCGACATGCAGAAGAATGAACCTGGACCATTTTCTTACACCAGACACAAAAATAAATTCAAAATGGATCAAAGACCTAAATGTGAGACAGGAAACTATCAAATTCCTAGAGGAGAAAACAGGCAGCAATATCTTTAACCTCAGCTGGAGCAACTTCTTATTAGACATGTCTCCAGAGGCAAGGGAAATAAAACCAAAAATGAACTATTGGGACCTCATCAAGATAAAAAGCTTCTGCACAGCAATGAAAACAATCAACAAAGTTAAAAGGCAACTGGGGCGCCTGGGTGGCGCTGTCAGTTAAGCCTCCGACTTCAGCCAGGTCACGATCTCACGGTCCGTGAGTTCGAGCCCCGCAGTCAGGCTCTGGGCTGGTGGCTCAGAGCCTGGAGCCTGTTTCCGATTCTGTGTTTCCCTCTCTCTCTGCCCCTCCCCCGTTCATGCTCTGTCTCTCTCTGTCCCAAAAATAAAAATAAAAACGTTGAAAAAAAAATTTTTTTAAAAGGCAACCAACGAAATGGGAGAAGATATTTGCAAATGACACATCGGAAAAAGGGTTAGCATTCAAAATCTATAAAGAACTTATCAAACTCCACACCCAAAAAAAAACCCTCAAATAACCCAATGAATATATGGGTGGAATACATGAATAGACATTTCTCCAAAGACGACATCCAGATGGCTAACAGACACATGAAAAGATGCTCAACATCACTCATCATCAGAGAAATATAAATCAAAACCACAGTGAGATACCACCTCATACCAGTCAGGGTGGCTAAAATTAACAACACAGGAAATGACAGATGTTGGTGAGGATGCAGAGAAAGGGGAACCCTTTTGCACTGTTGTCGGGAATGCAAACTGGTGTAGCCACTCTGGAAAACAGTATGGAGATTCCTCAAAAAATTAAAAATAAAATTACCCTATGACCCAGCAATTGCACTACTAGGTATTTATCCAAAGGATACAAAAATGCTGATTTGAAGGGGCACATGTGCCCCATTGTTTAAAGCAGTACTATAAACAATAGCCAAATTATGGAAAGGGCCCATATGTCCATTGACTGATGAATGGATAAAGAAGATATGGCATATGTGCGTGCACGCACACCCCCCCCCACACACACACACTGAAATACTACTCGGCAATCAAAAAGAATGAAATCTTGACATTTGCCACAATGTGGATAGAATTAGAATGCACTAGGCTAAGCAAAATAAGTCAGTCAGAGAAAGACAAATATATGATTTCACTCATATGTGGACTTTAAGAAAGAAAAGAAATGAACACAGGGGAAGGGAAGGAAAATAACATAAAAACAGAGAGGGAGCCAAATCATAAAAGACTCTTAAATACAGAGAACAAACTAAAGGTTGCTGGAGGCAAGGTGGGTTGGAGGATGGGCTAAATGGGTGATGGGCATTAAAAGGGCACTGGTTGGGATGAGCACTGGGTGTCATATGAAAGTGATGAATCACTGGGTTCTACTCCTGAAATCAATACTACACTTTATGTTAACTTGAATTTAAAAAAAAATTTTTAAGAGAAAGAAAATCAGATAGTAAGAATTGAGCACAATGAGTTCAAAGAAACAAAGGCAGAAATTCAAGTCAGACAATGAAAGACAGTAACTCAGTATATAAGACAGAGAAGTAATGGTCTAAGAGCTCTTTCTAGGAATCTGGTAAGCAAAGTATTTGCTCCAGATGTAAAGGAACAGTCACAGGGTACCATATAAAGAGTGGAGTTTGATGCTATGACCAAGACCTTCTGAGTAGGGTACTTGTGTCATTCTTGCCCAGGACTAGAACTTTTCATATTAGAACTGACCTGAGTGTATTAGTGCAAATGAATAGGCACAGTGAACTGGACAGAGTGCTGAGGAAGAGGAAAACGAGCCTTTTTTTGAGCCACTGTTTAGACTTCTGCCAAACTTGAAAGGATAAAAAGAAATGTCTGCTTTCTGAGCCTTAATGGATATTTAAAATAAAGAGGTAATTCTATTCTTGAAATTCACTATTCTTACTTTTACGCTGAGTTGGAATTCTTATAGACTTTACATTTTGGGCACATTAGAACCTCATCAACCTGCATTTAGTTGACCAACCTAGAGAATTCAGGATTGATTTAGTAATGATTAAAGATAAAGGGAAAACAAAAAAAACAACTGAGTGACCTACATATCATTTCAACTGGGGAAAAAAATAAAGTAAATTGATTTTAAGGACAACCTGTATATTGTGCATTGTAGTCTAAAATGTAGAAATTGATTAGAAAATGACAATTTGATAACAAAAGAGAAGGGAAGTAATGTTCTTGCAATGAGGCCAGAGAAATGAATAGGAAAGCTGAAATGACATTAATCTGTGTCCAGGAGGTATTAAACAAAAATCCTGCTAATTGCCTATCCACTATTGATTCTCCCTTTCTCACAAGGGAACCACTGTATTGTTGGGGTGACGTAGCAGAAAATAGACTGCACTATTATTTTCAGACATGTTATTTGAGGCTTATCACAAATGGCTGAAAGAAATAACCTTGTTTGGTGAGAAGCTTCCAGAAAGCTATCAAATATCTTTCATGTAAATAAATAAATAAATAAATAAATAAATAAATAAATAAATAAATCAAAAGCATATAAATAATAATTTGGGAATCAAATTTTATACAAAGCACCAGAAAATGTCTGTAACAACAGCAATAAGTTTGGCTAAAAATTAATTACTGTCCCAAATCTCCCAGAATCCCTTGCTAATATGGTCTGTGGTATATAAACACAGGTCATTGGGTGTGGCTTCTAGAAAAGTTCATTAAGCAGGCCTGACTCATCTAGAAGGTATGCATCTTTTCTTTTACCCTTTAATCCTTCTACAATTCAGATTTAATAGCTAGAGCCCCTTTGTGGTCATGGAATGATTTTTTTTTTTTTTAAGTATTCTCTACACCCAGTGCAGGGTTCAAACTCACAACCACATCAAGAGCCACATGCTCTACCAACTAACTGAGCCAGCCAGGCACCCTGATCATGGAATGATCTTAAAAATGAAGCTACAAATCAATACAGAGAAACAAGAAGGTTGCTGATGAAATCATGGAGTCACCCATCCAGTCCAAGACTGGCTAATTACAGCCTTCATACCACGTGAGAAGAAAGCAAGCCCTTATCTTCTTTAAACCATTGGTTTTCAAGATTTCTTCTATTAGCAGATGTTTAAAATTCCCAATTGGCTGACAGAGTTTGGTGAGGCTAATTGAACTAAGTAAGAGCATGGTTAGATTCTCATTCTTGCATATATTATAATAGGCCAAGTCACAAGCAAATGTCCTTTATAATGAAAAAGAAGTTGAAAGAACCCACCTGAACATGTGGAAGTTTTCCTTTTATTTAAGTCAAGGTAATTATATTAATAAAGTGTACCGAATTTTTTCTGTCAATATAAACATATACTGCCAAATCCCCTCCTATACTTGAAAATGGGATTTGAGTGGCGGTCTGAGTTTTAGAATAAGCCAACCCAGCTTCAAAACCTGGCTTTAGACACAAGACAACAAAAGAAAAACTACATAAATTGGATTTCACCAAAACTAAAACTTCGGTATAACAAAGGATACTATCAAGAGAATGAAAAGACAACCCACAGAGTAGGAAAAAAATAATTGCAATCATATACCTTCCTGGACCCTTACAGATGGAGTCTTTGAAAGCTCCTACCCAAACTCAAAATGAGAATTTTGAAGCCTCAGCCCAACAGTGATGAGGAGACTGGAATAGTCTTAACTGCCATCGTCTATGTTATGGGGTGAACTAGGAGTCAGCCACAGTCATGGGTTCCACTACTGCCATCCTGTGGGCCTGGATTGTATACTTATCACCATGTAGGCTTTGGTTCTCTTGTTTTTGTTGTTCTTGTTGTTTGTTTTTTGTTTTTTTGTTTTTTTTTTTTTAACAATGCTGACTAAGGTAAAGCAAATACAGTATATGAAAATGTTGTTTGTTCTGGAGTTTCAAACAACAGAGTTCAGTTAGCCTGACTTCTCAGAAGCAATTTATACATTGTTTTATTCTATTTGTTCTAAAAGATCAAAAACAAAGTTCAGCAATGTTAGATAATGTGTTTCTTGCTTGATCTAAGTCAGCATATGGCCAACTCTAATTCAGTTCATTTTGAATTATTTCATTTGGAAAATCTGAAAGGTTAAACAGAACAGACTTCAGACCAACAGTATCAATTAAAATTTCTTTTGCTTGGAAACCAGGTGATAATGAAATCACATGTCTCCAAATCACTAACAAAAGAAAGATGCATGTACAGATAATATCAAATGGTTTATGAGGAACATAAATTCACAAAGACTGGTCAATTAAGGTTTCTGAATTTTTAAAGAAGTCTACTCTGTTAAAATCAGTGAATATAGTACAGGCATACTTTGGACATGTTACAAGTTTGGTTCAGACCATTGCAATAAAGTGAATAACACAATAAAGTGAGTCGAATGAATTTTTTGGTTTCTCAGCACATATAAATGTTTAGACTATACTTTAGTCTACTAAGCATGAAATATCATTATGTCTAAAATAAAACAATGCATATACCTTAATTTAAGGATACTTTATGGGTAAGAAATGTTAACCTTCAATTGAGCTTTCAGCAAGTTGTAATCTTTTTGCTGGTGGAGATTCCTGCCTGGATGCTGATGGCTGATGACTGATCAGAGTAGTGGTTGCTGAAGGCTAGGGTGGCTGTGGCAATTTCTTTTTTTTTTTTTTAAATATATGAATTTTTTTGTCAAATTGGTTTCCATACAACACCCAGTGCTCATCCCAAAAGATGCCCTCTTCAATACTCATCACCCACCCTCCCCTCCCCTCCTTCCCACCCCCCATCAGCCCTCAGTTTGTTCTCATTTTTTAAGAGTCTCTTATGCTTTGGCTATCTCCCACTCTAGCCTCTCTCTTTTTTTTTTTTTTCCCTTCCCCTCCCCCATGGGTTTCTGTTAAGTTTCTCAGGATCCACATAAGAGTGAAACCATATGGTATCTGTCTTTCTCTGTATGGCTTATTTCACTTAGCATCATACTCTCAGTTCTGTCCACATTGTTACAAAGGGCCATATTTCATTCTTTCTCATTGCCACATAGTACTCCATTGTGTATATAAACCACAATTTCTTTATCCATTCATCAGTTGATGGACATTTAGGCTCTTTCCATAATTTGGCTATTGTTGAGAGTGCTGCTATAAACATTGGGGTATAAGTGCCCCTATGCATCAGTACTCCTGTATCCCTTGGGTAAATTACTAGCAGTGCTACTGCTGGGTCATAGGGTAGGTCTATTTTTAATTTTTTGAGGAACCTCCACAATGTTAAATACAAATCAAAACCACTCTCAGATATCACCTCATGCCAATCAGAGTGGCCAAAATGAACAAATCAGGAGACTATAGATGCTGGAGAGGATGTGGAGAAACAGGAACCCTCTTACACTGTTGGTGGGAATGCAAACTGGTGCAGCCACTCTGTGGCAATTTCTTAAAGACATCAATGAAGTCTGCTGCATTGATCAACTCTTTTATATATATATAAAAGATGTGCCATGTGATACTATTTGATAGTATTTTACCCACAGTAGAACTTCTTTCAAAATTAGGAGTCAGTCCTCCAAAACACTGCCACTCTTTTATCAATTAAGTTTATATAATATTCTGCATCCTTTGTTGTCATTTCAACAATCTGCACAGCAACTTCACCAGGAGTACATTCCACCAAGAAAGGACTTTCTTTGTTCATCCATAAAAAGCAACTCCTAATCCATTCAAGTTTTATCATGAGATTGCAGCACGTCAGTCACATCTTCAGGCTACACTTTTTTGTTTGTTTGTTTGTTTGTTTGTTTGTTTTCAATAATTTATTTTTTATAATTTACATCCAAGTCAGTTAGTACATGGTGCAACAATGATTTCAGTAGCTACCTTAAGCCCCTTACCCATTTATCCCATCTCCCCCTCCCACAACCCCTCCAGCAACCCTCCATTTGTTCTCTATATTTAAGAGTCTCTTATGTTTTGTCCCCTTCCCTGTTTTTATATTATTTTTTCTTCCCTTCCCTTATGTTCTCTGTTTTGTATCTTAAAGTCCTCATATGAGTGAAGTCATATGATATTTGTCTTTCTCTGACTAATTTCGCTTAGCATAATACCCTTTAGTTCCATCCACGTAGTTGCAAATGGCAAGATTTCATTCTTTTTGATTGCCAAGTAATACTCCATTGTATATATATATATATATATATATATATATATATATATATATATATATACCATATCTTCTTTATCCAATCATCCATCAATGGACATTTGGGCTCTTTCCATACTTTGGGTATTGTTGATAGTGCTGCTATAAACATTGGGGTACATGTGTCCCTTCGAAACATTCAGGCTCCACTTCTAATTCTAGTCCTCCTGCTGTTTGCACCACATCTGCACTTACTTCCTTCACTGAGATATCAAACCTGTCAAAGTCATCAATGAAAGTCACATTCAACCTCTTCCAAGCTCTTGTTTCTTTTGATATTTTGACTTCCTCTCATGAATTGAAAATGTCCTTAATAGCATCTAGAATGGTGATTCCATTGCAGAGGTTTTCCATTTACTTTTTTAGATCAATCAGAGGAATCACTACCTATGGCAGGTATAACCTTACAAAATGTATTTTTTAAATAATAAGACCTGAAAGTTTACATCACTACTTGATCTGTGGAGTGCAGGTTGGATGTTCTGTTAACAGGCCTGAAAACAACATGAATCTCATCCTACATTTCCATCAGAGCCCCTGGGTGATGAGGTGCATTGTCAATGAGCAGAATGATTTTGAAAGGCTTCTTTTTTTCTGAGAAGTAGGTCTCAACAGTGGGCTTCAAGTAATCAGTAAACCATGTTATAAACAAATGAGCTGTCATTCTGGCTTTGTCGTTCCATTTTTAGATCAAAGGCAGAGAAGATTTAGCATAATTCTTAAGGACCCTGGGATTTTTGGAATGGTAAATAAGCACTGGCTTCAATTTAAAGCCACCACCTACATTAGTCCCTAACAAGAGTCAGCCTGTCCTTTGAAGCCAGGCATCTCCTCTCTGGCTATGACAGCCCTAGATGGCATCCTCTTCCAATAGAGGGCTGTTTCACTGACACTGAAAATTTGTTGTTTAAGTGTAGCTACCTCCATGAGTTACCTTAGCTAGATTTTCTGCATAACTTGCTGCTGCTTCCACATCAGCACTTGCTGATTCACTTCACATTTTTATGTTATGGAGAAAACTTCTCTCCTTGAACTTCATGAACCAACCTCTACTAGCTTCATACTTTTTTTCTGCAGCTTTCTCACCCTTCTCAGCCTTCACAGAATTGAAGAGAGTTAGGGACTTACTCTGGATTAGCCTTTGGCTTTCAGGGAATGTTGTGGCTGTTTTGATCTTCTATCCAGACCACTCAAACTTTCTCCATATCAGCAATAAGGCTACTTCACTTTCTTATCATTCGTGTGTTTATGTGTTTACTGGAGTAGTACTTTTAATTTCCTTCAAGAACTTTTTCTTTGCATTCACAACTTGGCTGACTGGTGCAAGAGGCCTAGTTTTAAGCCCATCTTCGCTTTCAACGTGCCTTCCTCACTAAGCTGAATCATTTCTAGCTTCCAAGTTAAAATGAGAGACATGTGACTCTACCTTTTATTTGAACACTTACAAGCCATTATAGGACTATTAACTGGCCTATTTTTTTTTTTTTTGAGAGAGAGAGCATACAAGTTGGGTAGGGAGAAAGGGGGAGGGAGAGAATGAATCATAAGCAGGCTCCATGCTCAGTACAGAACCCAACTCGTTGGCTTGATCTCACAACCATGAGATAATGACCTGAGCTGAAATCAAGAGTCAGATGCTTAATCAACTGAGCCATCCAGGCACCCCTGGCCTAATTTTATTACAACAGTAACATTAATGATCACTAATCACAGCTTGCCACAACAAACTTAATAATTTAAGTTTGAAATATTGGGAGAATTACCCAAATGTGATACAAAGTAAACAAATCCTGTTGGAAAAATGACACTGGCAAACTTGCCTAATGTAGGATTGCCACAAACTCTCAATCCTTAAAAAGAAAAAGAATAAGCAATGACTGCAAAGCACAATAAAGCAAGTATGCCTCTATTGTTTTCATATACTGATCTTTGTTAGGAGACAAAAAAAAAATTACTTATGTTATTTTAACAGAAAGGGTTTAATATAAAGAATTAAATGAGGCAATAGATTTTTCTTTTTTTTAATTTTTTTTAATGTTTGTTTATTTTTGACAGAGAGAGAGAGACAGAGCATGAGTGGGGGAGGGGCAGAGAAAGAGGGAGACACAGAATCTGAAGCAGGCTCCAGGCTCTGGGCTGTCAGCACAGAGCCTGACGTGGGGCTCAAACTCACAGACTGCGTAATCATGACCTGAGCCGAAGTTGGATGCTCAACTGACTGAGCCACCCAGGAGCCCCGGTAATAGATTTTTCTTAACTGGATAACTGAAAACAAAAAAATTAAAAGAACAAGAAGGTATCATGGGGCACCTGAGTGGCTCCGTCAGTTAAGTGTCTGACTTCGGTTCAGGTCATGGTCTCACAGTTTGTGGGTTCAAGCCCCACGTCAGGCTCAGTGCTGACAGCTCAGAGCCTGAAGCCTGCTTCTGATTCTGTGTCTCCCTGTCTCTCTGTCCCTCCCCTGCTCATGCTCTGTCTCTCTCTGTCTCTCTAAAGTGAATAAATATTAAAAAAAAAAATTTAAACAATAAGGTGTCATGAAACTAGCAACTTCAGGAAGCATCTACCACCACTAGTGTTAGGAAAATAAAGAGAAGAGGTTGGAACTATTAAAATTAGAACTTTGAACAAAAGGCCCCATAGGGCAGATACTGAGAAAAGGGAATATTCCTTAGCTGGAGCAGGTGTCTCTGAATTTGGCAGAGGAAGCCCAAAGGGCATAGAATCAGACTTCTCAGAAGGGATGTTTAATGGCAGCTTTGGTGTCCCTGAGAGACATGGTGAGACCTGGTTCTTCAAAGGTTGGAAAATCTGCAAACTGGATTCAATTGCTTCTCTAAAAATAAAGTCTCACTGACAGATTGAAGAAATGAGACTGTCGTGATACTAACAAGAACCCAATTTGACAGCAAAGAGGATGGACCTTTTTCTTCTTTCTCCTTCAGCTTGCAGTTACCTCTAGTGCCTCCTTTTGTCAGAGTCTCAGAGCCAACTAGCAAAGAAATCCTCTTAGCAGAATCCAGCCTTGATATCACAAAGCAGGGATTAAATGTGAATTTGGACCTGAGACATAATTGCTGAATAACTGCTGTCATCTCCCCCTTTGGCCATTCAGCATCTATTCACACTCTTTCTACATATATTTGAACTTTCATGCAACAACAAAAGTGAACTCCCTATTTGCACCTAACATCATGGAACTATCCCTTAGACAAATGATATCATTTTCATCCTCTCCCCAAAATAATGAGATTCAAAGTTCCATCAGTCATTGTATTCCTCTCTGAGCTATGTTAATTACACTTCAAATTCAGTCACAGCCACATGTAAACATTCTATATAAAGACTAAATTGTAAATTTTACCTCCAAAAAAACTTACATACAATTCTAAAGAAAAGGAAAATAAAGGAAAGTGTGTAGGTAACACACACAAGAAGATATATATAGCTGCTGCAGTCTTCATTTCTGTAATGGTCATGCAGCTCTCGTTGATATTTATAACCCCTTTCTTCTACATCTCATTCATGTTCCTTTGTCCCCATCAGGGCCTCAGCTGGTCAGGATCAAACCTTCATTTATCAAGATTCTCAATCTCTATTTGTCCTATCTTTTTTAAATTTCTGTAGTTTGCTATCAACTTAACCTTTTACTCTTGGACAGGAAGTACCAATAAAACTCCAAAGAATTTCCTTGGTTCCATATGCCTCTGCCATAGTCTGAATTGTTATTTCACACTACAAAATTCACACACTGAAAACCTGATACCCAAGGTGATGATATTGAGGGGGCGGGAGGCCTTTGGGTGTGATTAAGTCAAGAGGGCAGAACCCTCACAAATGAGATTAGTGCCTTTATAAGAGATATCCCTTGCTTTTCTGCCTTGTGAGAACACAAGAAGTCTGCAGTTCTAAAGAGGACTTTCACCTGCCCATGCAGACATCCTAATTTCAGACCTCCAGCCTCCAAAAATGTGAGAAATAAATTTCTGCTATTCATAAGCACCCCAGTACTTGGTATTTTGTTATAGCAGCACAGAAAGACTAAAATGTTCATTGCCCCTCTTGTGTAGCAAGAACCCAATTTTCCATTGAAAATCAGGATTAGTGTCCCCCAAACAGCAGAGTAACCTCCTTCTTGGCCTGTTAATTCAATGACATAAGGACCCAAGCAGCTAAGTGACAGTCTCAACTTTTAGTTTAATAGAACCATTGTTGGGTCCCCCTTAGGAATCAAGACCACCAAACCATCTGTAAACCAGGCCCAAGGTTTTCTCCTCCTCAGACATAAATTCATAAGGAATTCTCCATGAATCCATAGGTATGAAGAAAAAAAGACAATACAACAGCAGTTAGTGTTGAAGAGTCAGGTATCTGCTCACACAACTTCCTTGTGCCTTTTGGCATAAGCTCAAACTCAATTTCTTATTTACCATTTCTATTTAATAATAGATTTCTGTGGCTCATGCCTAAATTTATGGCTTGGTAGCTCAGAGAACACCAAGTTTATAATGGGAATCTTAGGGCACCAATCACTTGATATCCAATGATTAGACATTCAGTTTCTACGGAGGCCTGGTAGCAAACCTGGAGCTATTCCCCAAAAGAATAGTTATCCATAAAAGAAAGCACGGATTTTCTCAAAACTCTAGACTTTTGCCCTATAATTCTCCTAATAGTACTTGCCAAAGACTCCATAGTGTATCCCTATACTCCACAGTCTTTTCAAGTATCATCAGATATGCTTCATAAAGCTTAAGCGGAAAAGAAGTTCTCATTGCAGCCTGGACTTGTTGCAGAGCCTTTTTCTGCACTCCCCATTCAAAACCAACAACCTCCAGGTTATTCATTAGGAGGTATCATAAATACTCAAACATGTATATGTTGCCTCCAAAATCCAAAAACTTCTATCCAGCATTGTGCCTCTTTTTGTTGGTTGCTGGTACAAGATGCAGTAACTTGTCATTTACCCTTGAGATGGTTTATCTCAGAAATTTCACTGAGCTGGTGAGTCTCTGAATTTTCATGGGGTTTATAACATATTCTGTTTCTCAGGTGTCTTACTAAGGCATCTAAAGAACTTGCTATTTCCTACTCATCAGAGACAATGATCTCACCAATGTAGTGGAGAAATGTTAGGTTGTTTAAAATGTCAAGACAATCACTGTAGAAGATACTGTAACAGAAAGCAAGAAAATTAACATAGCCCTGAGATAGGAAAGTATATTGTTTTTCCTACCATTTAAAATCAAACTACTTTTTTGTGTGGTTCTTGCAAATTAATATGGAAAGAAAAGAGCATTTTTCAGGTCAATAGCTTCCCACCAATGTTGATTTGCTTCAGTTAAAGACACCGCATCTCAAGCAACAGCTGCAATTGAGCTGATTAAATATATGATATTTCAAGGTCACTTTCCATCCACCATACTTCTACAGAGTCTAAACAAGAAAATTAGAAATCTGATTTGTTTCATTACACCGGCATGTTCCAAGTCTTTGCTAGTGGTAATAATCCCTGAAATTTCTGCAGAGATGTATTACTTTTGTTTACCATCCTGTCAGGGAGGGGCAATTCTAGAGGAATCCATTTGATTCTTCCTACCTAATGTCTTTACTTCATGAGTCAGAGAACCTTTGTAATGATTCTTCCAGTTGACAAATGTATCTATCCAAATTATACATTCAGTAACTTAGGAAAGAACCATAGGAGTCTGTGGGTCTATTGAGAAGAAAGCAATTCAAACTTAGGCCAAAATTATAGAGATAGAGATATATCACTTGACCACCATGAGCCCTACCTTGACTAGTGGACCACAGTGGCATTTTGTTTCCCTTGGATTTAGCATCAATTCAGAGCCAGTGTATAACAACCTCTTCAAAAGTCTGGGTATTTCTTTTTTCCTAGTGTCCATTCACTCTAATAAAATGCTACAATTCCCTTTAGAGAAAGCTTAGAGGAAGATTCACACTACCTATCTGAAAATTTTTCTGAAGTGATTTTATAGCTCAAAAATATGTGGGTTTTTTTGTAAAAGCATTTATGGTAGAGCAAAAAGATGACAAAATGTTCATTTTCTTTCATTGAAAATGTATTTGTTGAGTGCCTCCTGTGTACCAGGCCTTGTTAAAGTTGATGGATATAAAGAAATATCCTCATTGATCTCATGTTTTAGTAAGCAGAAAAATAAAATATCTCAGATAATTTTAGATTATGATAGGTTCACCAAAAGGAATAAACAAGATGATATGATAGAGATATCAAAGGGAGATTTGGGGGGAGACACATCAGATAAAATGGTTGGCAAAGGCCAATCTGAAAATGTAAAACTGAGGTTAAAATGTGAAGGAAACAATGGAACCAGTCATGAGAAGAACTGAAAGAGGAGGTTCCCAGGCAGAAAGACCAAGTCTCTCAGAGACCCTGAGTGGGGATGTGTCTGGGTCCCTCAAGCACGGTGAGCCAGAAGAGTAGTATGAGGTGAGGTAAGACAAGCTGAGGGCAACATGTAGGTCCTTGTAAGTAAGAAACTTATGTAGTTAATTCTGGTATAATAAAACATATGCATTTCTAAAAACCACTCTGCAATGCAAATCAGACAAAAAAAACCATGGGAAAACACGGGGCGAGAGGTAAAATATTTAAAATTTTTGTGACACGTCAAAAACTGATTAAAACCTAATAATAACAGCACATTTTTGCACACTTGTAATGATTAACTACATAAATACTACAGTAACCATAGCATACTACCTTATAAAAGACCTGAAGCTTGTTCATGGAAGCGGGCATCGGAAGCATTGCAGCGCTGAATTTTGGGTAGCGGAAGGAGGGTCATCTGAAATCCAACGGCAAACAGGAACACCTGATGTGGACAGATGTGGCCTATAACACACAGTGAACTGAGGAAGCTGGTGGGGGGTGATGAGCTTGCATGCGTGCTCCATTCACCAAGTGCAGCATCTGCTTTGTCTGGTGTTTTTCAAACATTAGCAAATGTGAAACTCACAATGCTCAATTTTTTCCTTAATATATCTGTCACTTTTTCAAAACAAGCATTATAGCAGAACGAACTGTATTTTACTCTAATTGTGGGAGACGCCACTGGAAGGTTTTAAATAGCAAAGTGGCTTCCTGAGAAACTTAACAGAAGACCATGGGGGAGAGGAAGGGGAAAAAAAAAAAGAGGTTAGAGAGGGAGGGAGCCAAAACATAAGAGACTCTTAAAAACTGAGAACAAACTGAGAGTTGATGGGGGGTGGGAGGAAGGGGAGGGTGGGTGATGGGTATTGAGGAGGGCACCTGTTGGGATGAGCACTGGGTGCTGTATGGAAACCAATTTGACAATAAATTTCATATTTATAAATAAATAAATAAATAGGGGCGCCTGGGTGGCGCAGTCGGTTAAGCGTCCGACTTCAGCCAGGTCACGATCTCACGGTCCGTGAGTTTGAGCCCCGCGTCAGGCTCTGGGCTGATGGCTCAGAGCCTGGAGCCTGTTTCCGATTCTGTGTCTCCCTCTCTCTCTGCCCCTCCCCCGTTCATGCTCTGTCTCTCTCTGTCCCAAAAATAAATAAACGTTGAAAAAAAAAAATTTTTTTAAATAAATAAATAAATAGCAAAGTGGCATGATGTGATTGTGTTTTTAAAAGATCACTGGCTGATCCCTGGAGAATGATTACAGACCAGGATGAATGGCATTTTTACTGAATTGGAAAAGACTGAGAGAAGAGCAGACTTCAAGTGAAAGGGTAGTGAGAATAATAAGTTGGCAGGTGGATCTGCCTCCAACCTCACTGCAAAAGTCAGAGCTAGAAATATAACCTGCATCTGAAGAGTATCTAATGTAATGGGACCACCTGAGATAATCTGGGGGCGGAGGATGTAAAAGGCCCAGGGCCTTTCTCATAGCCACAAGTATGAATTAGAGATGCTATGTAGTTCTACTTTTCTTATTGTGTTTGGGTGTCCAGTTCTACATATGGTCACACCAAAACACAGAAAAAAAGAGAGAAGGAAAGACTGAAGGGGACAGAAGTAGGGAAAAGACGAGAAAGAGAGAGAACAGTGTAAGAACCAGGTCTCTGATGTATAATACAGTTTATAGAATAAAGCTGCAGCAATGGCATAACAACATTAATTGGTAATGGTCAATGCATCTACTATGCCTTCCTTCTATACACAGTTCTCTAACCCATTATTCAGTCTGGGATATTATGTGGGGTTTTGAGAGAAATAAATACTGTTTTAGAATAAATAAATATATATGTATATATAATATGATATATAATATATATATTTTTAGTGAACATAGGTGAATTTTTTGCCTTGAAACCTTTTCTTACACTTTTGCTTATTCCTAAAGTAATCAGTATTAAAAGTTTCTGAAAAAAATAAAGCAGTCACCTCAAAAAGTTTGTAAAATGAACCACTCTCTCCTGAGATAAGAGCTTAATAAAATAACAATATACCAATTTTATAAATTGTTTCAGAACACTTATTTTGTCACTGATGATGTTGCAAACAGCCTCCATTTTTGACAACCATTATCGTGACTACAACCACCCAGATAAGCCTGTTGCCCAGTTCATGCACTGGTACATCTGCTCTATCTCCAGCCCTCTCCCTAATACTGGTTTCATCCCATCCCAGCTTGCTCTTCTTCTCCCATTCCTATGATACTTGACATTTTTTAATCTTTTATTTGTTTTTACTAACTTTTTATCTTAGAATAGTTCTAGAGTTTCAGAAAAATTGCTAAGATAGTTCAGAGAGTTCCCATATTTACCATATATTCCAGTTCCCCTTTTATCAATATTTTGCATTGGTTTGGTATCTATGACGTAATTAATAAACTAATATTGATATGTTATTAGTAACCAGTGCCAGTTCTTTATTCAGACTTCCTTAGCATTCACCTATTAACCTTTATCTGTTCCAGAATTCCACCAAGGATACCACATTACATTTAGTTTTCATGTCTCCCTGGCAAATTTGAGGATTATTGATCAGGTATTTTATAAGATGCCCCTTCACTGAAATCTATCTGATGTTTTTGTCATGACTGGAGTTATGGATTTTGAAAAGGAAGAGCACAAAGGGAAAATGCCATTTTCATCCCATCCCATCACGAGTATATACTATCAACATGACTTACCGCTGTTAATGTTGACTTTGATCACCTGGATGAAGCAGTGTGTGTCAGATTTCTTCACTCTAATTTTTTTTTTCCTTTTTTCCATACTGTACTCTTTGGAAGGAAGTCACTCTGTGCAGCTCATACTTAAGAAATGGGGGATTATGGGGCGCCTGTGTGGCGCAGTCGGTTAAGCGTCCGACTTCAGCCAGGTCACGATCTCACGGTCCGTGAGTCCGAGCCCCGCGTCAGGCTGTGCGCTGATGGCTCAGAGCCTGGAGCCTGTTTCCGATTCTGTGTCTCCCTCTCTCTCTGCTCCTCCCCCGTTCATGCTCTGTCTCTCTCTGTCCCAAAAATAAATAAACGTTGAACAAAAAAATTAAAAAAAAAAAAAAGAAATGGGGGATTATGCTCCACCTCCAGGAAGAGAGGGCAAAGTGGTACTTTTTAAGCATGGCCACCACCCTCTTCTAATACTATCCCCCTGCAAGTCCTAGGAAAAAGTAAAATTGTGTTTTTCTCTGAAAGTTGGTCCATTGAGAATAACAACGAATGGAAAAGGCAGCCATGTATTGCTAAGAGGGTAGGTCTGGTATGTGATGCCAGGTGACAAGATGAGAGCACTTATGTTGTTACATTAGCATCACTAATGACAAGTGCATCACATTTTCAGACTGGGCTCCCTGCATCTAATCTTCAGCCTTCCTTTCCCCATAGCCAGAATCATTTGACTTCTTCTACATGCTGGCTCTCCCCTTTCCATCTCTAGGTACAATCCAGACCTTGGCATTCTGGGGCAAGCTGAACCTCAGCATTCAGTAGAAGCCAATCTTGCCACCAAGCCTGGTTTCTTTAGCCCCAATTCTAGTCACTGGTCACTATCCCATGTCTATTCTGTTTTAGGATCTTCCCTTGTGACCCAAACTCTCTAAGACAGGTGGTCTGCTTTGCTACTATCATTAGATTCTCCTTTCCAGGTACTTTTCCTCATCAATTCAAGATTGTTAACACAAGTCTCTAATATCTATCACTCATCTCCCTTGACTTTTAATAACCTCCTATTTCTAGATTCCATATTGATGGCTTGTATACAGCTGCTGGGATACACAGTCTTCCTTTAATATGATACAGTCTCCCTATTTTATACCACTCACAAAGACTAACTCAAAATGGGTTAACTCAAAAAGACTTAAATGTAAGACTGAAAACCATAAAACTCCTAGAAGAAAACCTAGGAAAATAAAAAGCTTTTTGACATGGATTTAAGAAACACATTAAAGCACAAGAAACAAATTAACGAATGAGTATGTGAGACTACATTGAACTAAAAAGTGTCTGCATAGCAAAAGAAATAATGAACAAAATAAAGACAATGTATGAAATGGGAAAAAATATTTGCAAACCATATATCTGATAAGTGGTTATTATCATCCAAATTATATAAAGAACTCATGCAACTTGATATCAAAAAGAAAAAATCTGAATAAAATACAGGCAAAGGAACTGAATAGACATTCCAAAGAAGTTATATGAATGGCCAACAGGCACATGAAAAGGTGCTCAACATCACTGATCATTATGGAACTGCAAATCAAACCACATGCCTGTTAGAATGGTTCTTATTAAAAAGACAAAAGATAACAAATACTGGTGAGGATGTGGAGAAAAAGGAATCTCGTGCACTGATGGTGAGATTGTAAGTTGGTGCCATTACTATGGAAAACAGTTTGGAGTTTCCTCAAGAAATTAAAAGTAAAACTACATGATTCGGCAATTCCACTTCTGGAAATATATACAAGGGAAATGAAAACATTATGTTGAAGAGACAACTGCACCCCCGTGTTCATAGCAGCATTATTATAGCCAAGACATGGGAACAATCTAAGTGTCCCTTGATGGATGAATGGACAAAGAGGATTATTTACACACACACACACACACACACACACACACACACACACACACAATGGAATACTACTCAGCCACAAAGAAGAATGAAATCTTACCATTTGCAACAACATGGAAGGACCTAAAGGGTATTATGCCTAGTGAAATAAGTCAGACAAAAACAAATATCATACTTCAATCATGGGTGTCATCTACAAACAAATACTAAAAAAAACAAAAAACAAAAAAAAACAAAAAAACAAACAAAAAAACCCTCGTAGATACAGAGAACAGAGTGTGGTTACTAGAGGGGAGGGGAGTGGAGTTTGGGTGGAGAGGGTCAACCCTCCAACATCCAATGGTGATGGAGGTAACTAGACCTTCGGTGGTGATCACTTTGTAGTGCATACAGATGCTGAATTATAAGGTTGAATACCTGAAACTTACATAATGTTTTATATATCAATTTTATCTCAATTTTTAAAAACTTGTTGAACATATGCTGGCCAAGAATAAGATAAATAAAAGTAGTAACCACTAATATAGGAAATCATATATAAAAAGATTCATGAGTCCTTGTTGGAATTAAATTCCAAATTCGGGAATGTAGTTGGACTATCTGTGCTCAAGAGCATTCTGCCCTCTAAGAGTAAATCTTGGTGCTTCTCTCTGAGTTCCTCTTCATTCATCAAACAAATAATTTGTAAGCACTTCCTTTGTGCCAGGCACTGTGCTGGGCCCTAGGGATATAGGGATGATCAGACAGTTGTAATTACTTCCCTTAAAAAGCCTACAGTGTAGCTTTTTACTTCTGTTCCTTTCTCAGTAGGAAAGATAATTATTCAGTCACATTATTCATTCCAATCACTAAATGTGACTATTTTTTTTTCATATATGCTGTCTGCTTATAACACTTGTTATTATTTTAAGATAGTTAAATTATTTTATTTACTGTGAGAGAAGAATTATACTACAGAAGATCTTTTGTCCCCCCTCCCCACAAAGGCAGAATTGCACAGAACAAATTAATAGCCATTTTCATTGCCAAGAAACTCAAATGATTTTCTACCTCTTTAAAAATTATATTTAATGAAAAGAGTCATTTGGATTTCTTAATTGGAAAAAATGCAGGCATTATTTGTTACCAAGTGTGTTTCATATTGCCTTACATCCAAAACTCAGGACTGTTTCTTTGTTGATCATACTTTAAAATTAACTCTTAGAGCAAGTAAATACATGAAAATATTCATGGAATTTATGGAGGGTCTTAACTGAACTTGGCCTCATTGCCCTCTCATTTCAGTATCTTTTTCCCAACAAGAGCTTGGTACCAAGGCCTGGAATATTTCAATGCAATTTTCTTCCTCTCTCCCATGCTTGTAGTGCTAGTAGTCCAGATCTAAACAAATGAAATAGAAATAACAGGGGCGCCTGGGTGGCGCAGTCGGTTAAGCGTCCGACTTCAGCCAGGTCACGATCTCGCGGTCCGGGAGTTCGAGCCCCGCGTCAGGCTCTGGGCTGATGGCTCGGAGCCTGGAGCCTGTTTCCGACTCTGTGTCTCCCTCTCTCTCTGCCCCTCCCCCGTTCACGCTCTGTCTCTCTCTGTCCCAAAAATAAATAAACATTGAAAAAAAAATTTAAACAAATGAAATAGAAATAACAGAATTGTACATAACAGAGTGTACCAACACTTAACATAAAATTAATATTGCAGAGAGATAAGGGTTATTTTCAAAGTTAAATTCAACTTCACAAATCTCTTTTCCTTTTAAAATAATCAGACTGCCCAAATACTTTTTGTGTCAAAAATTCAGGTCTATAAATTATGTCTAACATGCCCAATGCAAAATATTTTGCTTCCACTAAACATATTTATACAAACAATTGACCTAAGTGTGAGGGGAACTGTAATAATGAGGGTTTGATTGGAGAGGAAGATCCACTAGTACAAATATATAAAAGGCTTTTATTTGGAGGGTTTATCCCTACACAATTGTGGGATCTGGTTAAACAATCTATGTGAGGGGTGCCTGGGTGGCTATGTCAGTTTAAGCGTCTGACTTCAGTTCAGGTCATGATCTCACAGTTCATGGGTTCGAGCCCTGGGTCAGGTTCTGAGCTGACAGCTCAGAGCCTGGAGCCTGCTTTGGATTCTGTGTCTCCCTCTCTCTATCTGTCCCTTCCCTGCTCATGCTCTCCTTCTCTCTCTCAAAAAATAAATAAGTGTTAAAAAAAAAACCTGTGAGTCTGTTGTTTCTGTGGTTCCTGAAGTCCACAGGGTGGGCAGTTGGGAAGGGAAGATGGACATGAAGTGGGAGAAGTAAGGACAAACTAGAACCTGCTGTCAGCGTCTAGGATTTTAACCCACTTTCAACTAATAGCTTATTGTTCCATGGACTGTAGTAGAAGAACCTATACTCCAGGGTCAGAGATAAAATACTTGTTACTCACAGTACAGCAAGTAGCAGAAACATCATGTTTGTCTCAGTTCCTCTCGCTGCCCCCCAATTCCTGTTGTACCTTTGGGTGCAACACAAAGGTACTCAGATGGATACTGCACAGGCAGTGAATTTGCTTCACAGGTGAGAAACATTGAATGTGGAGAATTCACCAAAGCACATATAATAAGCAGTAAGCAAGTCTGTTCTTCATCCCAGAGTAAAATATTGTCTAATCATCAAGGTTGCTCACAGTAAATAAACACAACCCTGAGAAATAGCCAGGTAGGAGGAGACTTGTATTCTCGGAATACTCAGCAAGAACATCAAGGGACACCCAAACCCATTGTGGATTGCCTCTTCCAATATTTTTAAGGCTTAGCTAGAACCCATATAGATGGGCTGGAACGTGCCTTGGTCTTTCACTACCTCTGGGTCTTCAATTTTGATGGTGAATGTGTCCTGAAGAAGACACTGATGTGTTTCATCATGAAGGTAACCAAATATTTGGCCCAGGAGTTGAGGAGGGTGAGGCAGGAGCTACAGTTGAGCAAGCCCCACTGCTGACCTATGCTAACCAGATGAACCAAGGGATAAGTGATAACATGCTTGATCTACAACAGCACCTCACTAAACTTTACAGCAGAAAAAATCAAGAAAACTGCTGTTCCGCTTTTGCCTTCCAAACCTTGTACAAACTATTTCTCCTGACTCGTGCTAACCTAAAACATACAGGAAAGGGAATTCTAAAAAACACAATTTCAGACTAGCTAATACAATCTGCCAGAGTCTATTGACAAACGGCCTCCATGTTACCTTCCGTCCAGGTCTGTTAAGTCTCACTGTCCTTCTTCGGGCAACAAGACTCTTATCACTCTCGTTTCATGAAGGAATGGCTGAGAATCAAAGGGGTAGTTGAAACCACTAGCTATGTTATTTCCTGGTCCCTGGCACCACCCCCACTTTCAGTGATTCTCTAGGGAGGATTCACAGGTCATACTCACAACTAGGATTAAGTGCAGTGAAAGGATACAAAGTAAAATCAGCAAAAGAAAAGTATGGGAAAACATGTGGAAAAAAAACAGGCACAAACTTCCAAGAGTCTTCTTTCAGTTCCAGTGGAGTCCCACAGGATGCATTTAATTATCCCAGCAATTAGTTGTATCAATACATGTGAAGTATTGTGTGCCAGGGGAGCTTATTAGAAGCTCACTGACCAGGGTTCTTACTGGGGCTGCTCCTGTAGCACTCTCTGCCTGTACCAAAATTTCACACTGCCAGAAGGAAAGTGGGTGTTCAACATAAACCACATTGTTTGCATGGTTTAGGCAGAGTGAACAATTCTTATCAGCTGTAGGCATGATGGGAACTCCCAAACCCAAGTTACCAGATGGTAGTCAGAAGCCAACCTTGCAAGCAGCCCTGTTTAGGAGAGTAGTCTCAGTGCTGCTATGTTAACTCTTTTTCTGTGCATGTGTCTTGATACAACAATAACCAGCTCCATCAAAACACTGAATTGTTCTGTTTGAGTTTTGAAATGCTATAATCCTCTTTTTTTAAACTTGTAAAAATAGGGGCGCCTGGGTGGCGCAGTCGGTTAAGCGTCCGACTTCAGCCAGGTCACGATCTCGCGGTCGGTGAGTTCGAGCCCCGCGTCAGGCTCTGGGCTGATGGCTCGGAGCCTGGAGCCTGTTTCCGATTCTGTGTCTCCCTCTCTCTGCCCCTCCCCCGTTCATGCTCTGTCTCTCTCTGTCCCAAAAATAAATAAACGTTGAAAAAAAATTTAAAAAAAAAAAAAAAAAAAAAAAACTTGTAAAAATAAAACACTTTTTCTACTCCCATTTTCCATAAGAAGGATTTTTCTCTAAGCTCCCATTAACTTCCCCTTTTCCCTTTACTCAACACTGGTCCTAAAGAGGTAGAGTGAGTTATGTGATTGCTAGATTTAGGAAGAATAACTGGGTGTGCTTGGCTTGCACCACCGTTGGTACCGTCCCGGCTCCAGGGCAATGATGCTCCTCTGATGTACCAGGGACTCTGCCCCTTCCTGAGAAGGACTTCTCCATCCAGTACGACTGGTTTGCCTGCCTAATTCTGGGGTTCAATATTACCAAACCCATGTGGCATGTGAGGGGCACATGCAATGCTTATAGCAGCACTATCAACAATAGCCAAAGTATGGAAAGAGCCCAAATGTCCATCAACAGATGAATGTATAAAGAAGATGTGGTATATATATACAATGGAGTATTACTTGGCAATCGAAAAGAATGAAATCTTGCCATTTGCAACCACATGGATGGAACTAGAGGGTATTATGCTAAGCGAAATTAGTCAGAGAAGGACAAATATCATATGACTTCACTCATATGAGGACTTTAAGACACAGACAGATCAAAATAAGGGAAGGGAAGCAAAAATAATATTAAAATAGTGAAGGGGACAAAACATAAGAGACTCAAATATGGTGAACAAACAGAGGGTTACTAGAGAGGTTGTGGGAAGGGGGATAGGCTAAATGGGTAAGGGACATTAGGGAATCTACTCCTGAAATCATAGTTGTACTATATGCTAACTCATTTGGATGAAATTCAAAAAATAAAATTAAAAAAAAAAGAAATGCTCTTGGAGGACAGTCTATTGGGGAAAAGATCTAAGTAGATTAAAATCACAAAGCAATAAATACCCATCTACTTCATGATATAGGTAAGATATACTATTGAAACATAGAAGAAAGGGAGGTTCCTTTTGGCTGAAGTGGTTAGGAAATATTTAAATACAGAGCTGGGGTTTACCTGGGTCTTGAAAGCTGAATGGATTTTCATAGGGAAGAGATGAGGGAAAGGCAGTCGGGTAATAGACTGGTAATAACAAAGTAAGAAAGCAGGGGCTGTGGTTTGGAGTTAGAAATAGCAATTTAACTAGAGAGGATGATTTATGTAGGGACAGAAGTGGGAGCTAGGACTGGAAAGATAGTTGGGAGCAAAATATGAAGAGCTGCAAACAACAGAATAAGGAATTCAGGCTTTATAGACTTGATCATGAGAACTACTGAAGGTTTCTGGACAAGTGCGCACATAATGAAAATGGTACCCAAGTAGTAAACTTAAAAATTACAGCAGTGTTTGTGGCACCTGGGTGGCTCAGTCGGTTGAGCGTTCAACTTCAGCTCAGGTCATGATCTCACAGTCCTTGAGTTCAAGCCCCACATCAGGCTCTGTGCTGACAGCTCAAAGCCTGGAGCCTGCTTCAGATTCTGTGTCTCCCTTTCTCTCTGCCCCTCCTCCACTAATGCTCATGCTCTCTCTCTCTCTCAAAAAGTAAATAAAAAATTTTTTAAAAATTATAGCAGTGTTTCTTTTTTTTTTTTAAGTAAGCCTCACGCTCAGTGTGGAGTCCAATGCAGAGCCCAACTTGAGGTTTGAACTCACGACCCTGAGATTAAGACCTGAGCTGAAACCAAGAGTCAAATGCTTAATCAACTAAGCCACCTAGGTGCCCCCATAGCAGTGTGTCTTAACCTTTTTAAAAAATTATTGCCTCCTGGGGCGCCTGGGTGGCACGGTCGGTTAAGCGTCCAACTTCAGCCAGGTCACGATCTCGCGGTCCGTGAGTTCGAGCCCCGCGTCAGGCTCTGGGCTGATGGCTCAGAGCCTGGAGCCTGTTTCCGGTTCTGTGTCTCCCTCTCTCTCTGCCCCTCCCCCGTTCATGCTCTGTCTCTCTCTGTCCCAAAAATAAATAAACGTTGAAAAAAAAATTTTTTTTTAAATTATTGCCCCCTAACACACAAGGAGCTTTCATAGACATTTTTTCCTCATGGCCACCTGTGAAATTTTAATACTGCAGATATGCTGTTTATCTATTCATGTACTGTATGTATATATCTGTGCTGTATATTTAAAAAGAGTAAATTTTTTTGGCTCCCAAAAACCAATTTCTACCCTCTTAAGGGTGTTAGTGTCCCCACTCAGGACATATAGATTGTAGAATAGGTAGAATTGGAGAGTGATATATGAACAGATGAAAGTACAAAGAATCTGTTTTCCTCATAGCAGTCCAAGCAAGCAAGAGGTGGAGAAGTTGGTGCCTAATGAAAGAAAATATGCTATGTCAGAGCACAGTTGGTGGCAGATTGAACTAACAGCAGGAAGGGCAACCAGGATGATAAGGAAGCATTCAAAGAGGTGGCCACCTCAGGGGACATGCAGACAACAGTTTGTAGATAGATTTCCAGGAGAAGATATTGAGGGCCCAGTAACACAGATAGTATACAGTATCAAGGAATCTGTGATGGTGATTGGAGCCTGATAGCCCTGATTACTTGCAAAGTGACTCACAAGACCACCAATGGGCAAAGAGAAGAAGCCAATACAAAGTTGCTAGAAACAAAGAAAGATGTGAAGTCCCAGGAGTCCCAGGAGAAGTTATGTCCTCTGGACAAATCTGGGATCCAGAGATGAGAACTAGGACTCCTGTCCACAGCCCAGCAGGACAACTATGATCATCCTCAGTGAGGGAGGTACAAAGGTGGTTTAAATACTACAGTTGTCCCTTGAGTAATGTGGGGGTTAATAGTGCTGATCCTTGTGCAGTCAAAACTGTGTATTAACAGTGCATTAACTGTGTATTAACTTTTGACTTCTCAAAAACCCAGAAGACTTACTCCTAACAGTTGATTAATACATACTGTATATGTTTTATGAATTGTATGTTGTATTCTTACAATAAAGTAAGCTGGATAAAAGAAAATGTTATTAAGAAGATCATAAGCAAGAGAAAATAAATATACAGTACTGCACTGTATTTATAGAAAAAAAATAAAATATAAGTGGATCCACACAGTTCATACCCATGTTGTTCAAGGGTGAATTGTACCTTCTTTTGGTCAACCTCATTGGCATGATAATAGGAACAGGACTGAGGCTTCTGGAAGGAAGTCACACCAGTCACACAAAGGGAAATAAGGTTGACAAGGGGATGGGAAATTAGGCAGGACTAGTAGAAGACACTATAAACAGCATGGGCACTTAAGTCATTTTAGGACATTCAGTTCAAGATGGCAGTCTGAGCAATTATAAGCCCGGGACACTATTAAAATGAGGATGAATGCATTGAAAGTCTGACAATAAAAAGAATGACAGGGAAACCATCAGCACAAAAGAAATGTCATCAGATTTCTGGGAAATGGAAAACTGAAGGAACAGTGATGTCTGATGAAGCCCTAACTGAAAACACACATAAAGGAGGCTATAAGTGAAGGTTGTAAGTGTGGCTCTCCAGAAAATCTTGTGACATAGATATTAAGTAGCATGGAGGTAAGAATGACATGCAAGACCTAAAACAGAAGAATTAACTGAAAATCCATATGTGAAACAAGGTTTATATACATACACACTATACCTTGGAGCTTAGAACCTCTCTTGCCAACTTTCTACCCCTGCCCTCAGCCAGAAAGAAAGAAAGAAAGAAAGGTAGGTGGATGGAAGGAAAGAAGGAAGGAAGGGAGGGAAGGAGGAAAGGAAAGGAAGGAAGAAGGGAGGCAAGGGGTGAAGGCAGGTGAGGGAAAGGAAGGGAAGGGGAGGGAGGGATGGAGACAGGCAGGCAGGAGGCCTAGAAAGAAAACAGTCAAATCAAAGGATTGAACTACAGGAAAGAAATCCCAGGAGGAGAAATTTGGCGAAGGTGCCATAGACTTCACAAAATGCTTATATATTACAGTGTATTACAAACACTTAAGGAACAATAAAGACTCATATCATGAGTGTGGGAAATACAAGGACAAAAGAAGAGAAATGAAATTATAAGTTAGCTATGAGTTGATAATCTGAACTTTTCTAATTCCAAATTGTAGAATCAACATATTGACAAATAACTATACTGACTTAATTGAGATTATAGAACAGAATATAAACAGAATCAACACTGACAATTTCAAAAGCAAAATTACAGTTGACCAAAGTTGGAAGATGGAAAGGCGAGAGGAGATAGGAAGGGTAGAGTCTCTAGTACCATAGCCTTTCAAAATGAGGAGTTGAAAGATTCTTTCCACAATTGTTGGAACAAGAAATAAAATTGCAAACATATTGCTTAAGGGTACACAGGTAACCACGAGAGGAACTAAGAAGAATAAGTGTGCTAAGAGGAGGTAGAAGAGAAGACGAAAGGTGAGTACAGTAAATTAATCAAGATCTATTATAGCAGGAAACCAACTTGAATTGGATGAAACTTGAATGAAGAAGGAAATCATCATTTCTATATATAACATGGAAATATAGGTAGAACCACCTGGAAGAAAATTAAAATGGAAATAGATAAAAATGTTTAAACTTTTGACACTTCCCTCCTCCCCTGAGTGGGTAATGGAATGGGGATGAGGAAGTAAAAACATATGGACTTCCCCTTTTCCTTGTGTTTCTATGCTAACTGGCTTTTAAAACTGGTGTGTTTATTGCCCTGATAAAAATAAAATTTTTCAAAAAAAAAAAAGTCATTCATGTAGTTCAAATAAGATAATTGGTTCCAGAAATAGGGGAGCAGCAGGAATGGAAAAGCAGATGTAATAGACATAATGAAGGAAGAATTGTCTAAAATTGATAATTAATTTAACATGAAGGACAAAGAAATAGTGAATATAAAATGCTCCCAAAGTTTTGAGACTGAATGAGCAGAAGAATTTTAGAGCTACTACCAAAACTGGGGAATTTGGAAGGGCAAACTGTTCTGCAGGTGATACGATGAGTATAGTTTGAGACACCTGTGTATGAGAAGATAACAATGTTTAAAAAAAGGTGAACTTAAAATTTTAAAATATTCCTTCATTTTGAATTTTTTTTAATGTTTATTTTTGAGGAAGAGATAGAGACAGAGTGTGAGCAGGGGAGGGGCAGAGAGCAAGGGAGACACAATCCAAAGCAGGTTCCAGTCTCTGTGCTGTCAGCACAGAGCCTGATGGAGGGCTCAAACTCCCGGACCACCATGAGATCATGACCTGAGATCATGACTTGAACCGAAGTTGGACGCTTAACCGACTGAGTCACTCAGACTCCTCAAAAACATTCCTTCATTTTGAATATCAAAACCCAAAAAGCAAATTCATTCTTCAAAAGCGGATACTTTTTCCCCTATGTGCACCTCTGGTTGTCTAGAATTGATAGGTAGCAAAAATTGAGAAAAATACATCATCCATTAAAAATATCCAAAGTTTTTACAAGAGGAGGAAATGTGCTCTGTGCTCCATTGAAAGGTTGGGAGCAGGATAGAAGGTGGGAATGAGATTTCAAAATATCTTGGGGAAAAGGACAAACCAGTGCTTTGGGGCAGGGAGAATGCTCCAAACGAGAGAAAATAGGATGATACTAAACCACAAGCAACAGATGATAAATCAAATAAGGGATTAAATTTTAGATTGAGTTTTTATCTGAGTGGTAGCGTGAGGAAGACTGTATAGGAATACCATGTGACACTGAAAAATTTTAAAGTTTGCTGTTATTAAATGGAAGTGGTTTGAATGTGATGGAAGTTAAGTTTATGCCAACAGCACCACCCACTGGGCATAAGAGAGACTGCTGCTGGTTTGGCAGATTCTTCAGAGCGCGCGCAAACACCCACACCGCCCCCCGCCCCCCCCCCCCCACACACACACACAGGTATATGAGGAAGGAAAAACTTGTCCCCGGAGGGTTTTGATGATTGAAATGAAGCACAAGTAAAAAATAAAATAGAGAAATGCTTTTCCGTACTTATGTTAGCAGAATTAGCAATAGTACACTAAATGGCAGTTCTGCTTATACCTAGAATGTAGGGCAGCATTACTACTCTAACAGAGACTGTGTAGATTACAAAATCATTTTCTGAAACTATCTGTGGAAGGCACTAAAATGTCCCCCACCATATATATATATATATATATATATATATATATATATATACACACACATATATGGCTTATATATATGTGGCTCCATGCCTTAATCCTCAGAATCTGAATATGTGAACTCTTATTGACAAAAGGGAATTACAGATATGATCCTGAGATGGGGAGATTACCCTGGATTATCCAGATGAGCCCAATATAATCAACAAGGGTCCTTTAAAAGGGAAAGAGTTAGAGTTGGAGAAGGAGATGTGAGGACAGAAAGCAAAAATTAGACAATGAATTGATTGTGGGCTTTGAAGATGGAGGAAGGGCCCCAGAGCTAAGGAATGCAGGTGTCCTCTAGAAACTGAAATAGAAAAGGAAATGGATTCTCCCCTAGAGTTTCCAGAAGGGAATATAGCCCTGCCAACACCTTTATTTTATTCTTTATCTAACACCTTTATTTTAACCCAATGAGACTGATTTTAGACATATGACCTCTAGAACTATAACTGCATTATTTTAAGCCACTAACTTTGTGACCTTTATAGATATATGTTTGATGTATACATATTAAAAATTATACATATTTGATCTTTCAGTTTAAAACTTCCAAAAAAAACCAAGACCCAAATGACTTCACTGAAAAATCTACCAAACATATAAAATTTTTATGCCAATTCTACACAAACTCTTACACAATTCAGAACAGACACGAACACTTCCCAACTCATCTTATGAGGTTAGCATTACTCTGATACCAAAACTGGACAAAAACATTTCAAAAATCAAAACTGCAAGCCAGTTGCCCCGTGAATACAGAAGAAAATTTTCAAAAACATATTAGCAAAACAAGCCCAGCAATATTTTTAAATGATAATACATCATAGCAAAGTGGAATTTATCCTGAGAATGCGAGATTGTTTAACATTGGAAAATCAATGGATATAATTCACCTTATCAATAGAAAAAAGAAGAAAACTCACCTCCTTCCACAGACACACCAATCTACAACTATGTATGGAACAATTTCCTCCAAAAAACAATCTCAACATCAAACAAACCTTCAGCACTGCTCCCTAGATTTGAGCCCCAGTAAAGGATTTGAACCCCACATTTGACACCCCAACTTTTAAGACCTGTGCTTGAGAGATGTGCCCCCAGGACGTCTAGCTGTGAAAGCCAACAGGGTTGCATCCCCAAGACCCACAAGGCTACAGCGAACTGAGAAACACTTCTTCAAGGGCTCATGTGGACTCACCCATTCCAGGGCCCAGAGTGGAGGCAGCCAATGGAAAGGCACCCAGACTTTCTGTGAAAGAGGCCTACTTGTTGATCTTAAAGCATCGGCATGGAGGGGCAGGGATCTAACTGAACACACACCTAGGGAACTACGGAAGTAATCTCCAAATATGGAGGTCTATGCTCTCCTTCTGCCTCACTCCAGGTCACCAGTAATCCCAGAAAGTCACTTGTACACTCGCGTGGAGCCCCGATTTTTGCTTTGTCACCCAGAGGACACCCTTAGTTCACCTAGCTCTGGTGGATAGCAGGGCTTATGCTCACAGGTCCTCAAGGTCTATAATCAACACAGAAGGAATTCTTACTGGGGACCACCCCCAGGGTACAGTAGAGAGGCAACAGACTGGGGAGCCTAGACTCTGCTGAAGAGGCCTATTAGCTTATCATCACAGTTTCAGCCTGAGTGTTGGAGATGTGAATAAAGTACGCCAAAGATGGCCAACGAGGCTAAAACAGACTCTGGTCTCTAGCGTAGAGACCCCTCCTCCGGGTTCTTCTTCCTATGTTTGCTGTGTGCACAAAAACCCCCACAGATATGGAAGCTGACGACTATAAGTTACCCTCCCCACTTGCATTCGGCACTCAGAACTTTGGAGAAACAGTCTCCTCTGAGCCCACCAGTGTTAAATAAATCTCTGATCCACCAAGATCTCCAAGTGCCGCTTGGTTTTTCCGCCAGTGTTCCAGACTGGTTCTGTAAGGTACTTGGTTCCCTGACAGGGAAACCCAACTGTGCTGGCCCATTGTTGCCACCGGTTTGGGAGAACGGCAAGGTGGTGATGGAGAGAGGGATCGCAAGGGCGAAGGCACGCGCTGCCTGAATTTCGGCAGTCTCCTTCTCGATTGCCTTGGGCCAGCTCTGCTCCATTGTTCCTGCCGGACTCAAAGAGACCTGATAGGTGAGGACCTGGACCCGACGTCGGAACCGGTAAGGCCGGGGCCCCAAAGAAGTCAGGCCCAACCAAAAGGGTAGAAGGGGACCTGATCAATTCCCAGAGGACTTAATAGGTCTCACAGGTAGAAAATTTTGCAGGAGGGAAGACTCTGGTGTGTGTGTGTGTGTGTGTGTGTGTGTGTGTGTGTGTGTGTGTGTGAATGTGTGGCTTGGCCAGGCTTGCCAGTCGAGTTCGAGTTTGTAGCTCCACGGACAGGCACCCTTAAAGTCCCCAAAAGTCTATGGAGTCTGAATGGGCTCTCTTGTGTCGTGGTGAGACTATAAGGTCTAGGGCAGTACCAGATCAGATTCCGAATGCAAGTCACAAAGCTGAGTCTGCTACAGCCAAACCTCACCTAAAGTTTCCCTTGGGAACTCAACCGGAGGAGTATCTGATTAGTCTTCTCATCCAAGGGGATACCCTCCCCTTGTCTGTCTTTGTGACACCAAACACAAGAAAGAAATTAATAATGGGATAAAAACAGAGTAAGCCTACGATTTTAGAGGTCATTTTCAAAAAATTTAAAAAGGGATTTTCAGGCAATTACAGGATGAAAATGACACCCAAGAAGTTAAGGAACTTTTGTGAACTAGAATGGCCCATATTCAATGTAGGATGGCCCCCAGAAGGGACATTAGATTCTCAAATAGTGCAGCAGGTTTGGCTAATAGTCACTGGGAACCCAGGCCACTCTGATCAATTTCCATACATCAACTCCTGGCTTGAAATTTCCCGAAATCCCCCACCTTGGGTGTGATTCATCGTTAGCAAACAGAGCCAAGCAAAGGTTTTAGCCACTTTATCTGGAGGCTCACCCAGGGAGCCAAAGAAGCGACCCACCACTCCTCTAAATTTAAAGGAGATGCAAAGGAAGATATTGTCTTTCCACCTCCTTATGACTTGCCAACCTCCCTCCCTGCTCCCCCTGAGCTTGAAACTCCTCCCCCATCTGTCTCTCTGCCCAGGCTGCAGCCCAGCCTGAGCCCCTGCCTCTGCATTCGGTGCCGCCCATCTCCCCACCCCTCTCGGACCCAGAGAATCCTCCCCCACAGGGGCCAGCAGCCAGAGTGCGCCCCAGACCCAGACCTAACACTCTCCAAATGCCTGCAAGGGAGACAAGAGAGCCTGAAAGATAGAATGAGGACAGAACAGTCCAGCCCAGCCATTCCATGATGTATTATCAACCTTTCTCTACAACTGACCTCTTCAATTGGAAACACAGCACTCTATCATACTCTGAAAAGCCACAAGCAATGGTCAACTTGATGGAGTCCCTCTTCCAGACCCACTGACCGACTTGGGAAGATTGTCAACAGTTACTCCACACTGTGTTTAAGAGAGAAGAAAGAAGAAGAATGAGAGAAACACAACAGTACCTAAAAGATCACTTACCTCTGGGGATTAATGACCCTGCTGTCTGGGTTCGAGCTGCTGCACCTGAAGAACGCCCAACATGGGATTTCACCACAGAAGAAGGACAGGCCCACATCCGATGATACCAGGAAGCCCTCCTTCGGGAAGTCCAAGCTGGAGCCAAAAAGCCCATGAACATGACTAAAATATCGTCAGTCACACAGCACTCTGGGCAGTCTTCCGGAGACTACTATGAAAGATTATGTGAAGCATACCGCGTATACACCCCATTTGACCCTGAGGCACCAGAAAGTCAACAGATGGTAAATACCTCTTTTGTGGCACAGGCTGCTCCAGATATCAGAAGAAAACCAGAAGTTGGAGGGCTTTGACGGGATGAATATCGCTCAGCTGATAGAGGTCACCAATAAAGTTTTCATGAACAGAGAAGTCATAGCCAAAAGAGAAGCAGAGAGAAGGCTAAAAAAGAAGGCCACCCTTCTCGCAGCAGCACTAAAACAAACAGATGCCGCTAAGATGGGAAGGTCCCAACCACCAAAAGGGGGAAACCCAGAGCCTCCTTAGCAAGGGACCAATGTGCGTGCTGCAAAGAGAAGGACTGGAAGAATGAATGCCTGAATCAGAAGGGGCCCTCAAAACCCAGCCGATATCAGGAGGAACCTCGAGGCGAGAACCTCGTTGGTCTGGCCGGGGTACAATCAGACTGAGGGAGACTGGGCTTTTTCTCTCTTGGCCCCCATGAGCCCACGGTTGAAATGAAGGTAGGGGGCCTAACAATAATTTTCGTGGTTGACACTGGGGCTGAATACTCCATTGTTACTTCCCTGGTGGTGCCCTTAAGCCAAAAGACGGCAACCATACTTGGGGCTACTGGGACACAGGTGATGCAGCAGCCCTTATGTCAGGCTCAACAATGTGAAGTTGGGGGTCACAAGGTCCGGCATGAGTTTCTCTACTTACCTGACTGCCCGATTCCTCTCCTGGGCCAGGATCTGCTCTCCAAACTTGGGGCCCAGGTAACTTTTGAACCCACTGGACACACTAGCTTCCAATTAAACCCAAGGCAGAAGGAAACCCTGGTCTTGGCGATTACCCTGCCAAGAAGAAGAATGGAGACTATTCTGCACCCAAGGTTTACCCTGGGATTCAGAATTCAGGTTTACATTCCCCTCTGTATGGGCTGAAGATAACCCACCTGGACTAGCTTGGAGTCAGGCCCCCATCATTGTTGACCTGATCCCTGGAGCCCAAACTCAGAGACAAAGGCAGTACCCCCTTCCACTCGAGGCTAGAATGGGTATACAAGAGCACCTGACCAAGCTCAGAGAAGCAGGTATTCTAATTGAGTGCCAATGGGCTTGGAATACCCCGCTCTTGCCATCAAGAAGCCAGGAGGAGGAACTGACCAGTACAGGATTTGAGGGCCATTAACAAAATGACTGTTTCCTTACACCCAGTGGTTCCAAACCCGTATGCTTTCCTCAGCCAAATACCAGGGTCAGCCAGATGGTTTACATGCCTCGACCTAAAGGGTGCTTTGTTCTGCCTCCACCTGGCTCCTCAAAGTCAACCATTGTTTGTCTTTGAATGGGCTGAGCCTGTTACAGGCTCCAGATGCAGCTGACCTGGACATGACTTCCCTAAGGTTTCAAGAACTCACCCACTCTTTTTGGGGAAGCACTAGCTGCAGACCTCACCGACTTTCCAAGGGAAACCACAGGGTGTGTCCTCCTCCAATATGTAGATGACCCTCTCCTTGCCAGCAACACCCAAGAAGACTGTATGAAAAGTACCAAGGCCCTCCTGCAGCTCCTGTCCTACTCGGGGTATCGGACCTCTTGGAAGAAGGCACAGATTTGTCAGCAGCAGGTCCGATACTTAGGCTTCCTCCTCACAAAAGGAAAAAGAGAACTAGGACTAGAAAGGAAGAAAGTTATCACCACACTGCCTCAGCCCCAAACAAAACAAGGCTTGCGTGAATTTTTAGGGGCTGCAGGGTTCTGTAGCATTTGGGTTCCCAGATTCTCAGCCATAGCGAGTCCAGACCAGGAGCCCCTCGCATGGACTGCAGAGGCAAGGGCCGCTTTCACAGAAACAAAGTTGGCTCTGGAATGAGCCCCAGCCCTGGGTTTGCCTGACATAGAAAGGCCCTTTAACCTCTTCTTACATGAAAAGGACAAAATAGCCCTTGGAGTGCTCACTCAGAGCATGGGGCCTTGGCAATGGCCAATGGCCTACCCGTCAAAAAAAAAACTTGATCCTGTGACTGAAGGACGGCCACTGTGCCTCAGAGCGCTGGCAGCCACAGTCCTGCTCATCAAGGAGGCAGACAAACTCACACTGGGACAAATGCTTAATGTTAAGGTCTCACATACAGTCATGTCCCTCATGAGCACCCAAGGATATCGTTTCCTCTCCAATTCTCAGCTGACACAATACCAAGGCCTTCTCTATGAAAACCCAAGGGTCACTCTCAAAACAGTAAGAACACTAAACCCGGCCACCTTCCTTCCCATGGAGGAGGGAGAACCCGACCACGACTGTTCTGAAGTAGTGGATGAAGTCTACACCAGCGGCCCAGACCTCCAAGACTAGGCTATAACAAGCCCAGAGATCACCCTGTTCAGCAATGGGAGCAGCTATTTACAAGAGGGCAGTCAAAGAGCAGGATATGCGGTAACCACAACCACCGAAGTTCTGGAAGCCAAGGCCTTGCCGGAAGGATGGTCGGCACAACGAGCTGAACTGTACGCCTTAACCCGAGTCCTCATCCTTAGCAAAGGTAAACAAGTTAACATCTACAATGATCCCCGGTATGCCTTTGTTACTGTGCGTGTACACAGGGCCATCTATAAAGAAAGAGGCTTCCTTACTGCTGCAGGGAAAACTATCAAAAACAAGGAAGAAATACTAAAGCTTCTTGAGGCTGTATGGCTGCCAGACAAGGTAGCTATCCTACACTGTAAGGGACATCAGAAAGGAGACGACCCCATAACTCAAGGAAATCACCCGGCTGACAAAACAGCCAAAACGGCCACCTGTGGTGACCCAGGCAAAGCTCCTACCTACTATGACTCTTGCACCCCAGAGGGAAGACTCCCCTCCCCGTACATAAACGAAGAAAGAAGTTGGGCCTCAACAGAAGGGGGCACACTAAGCAAAAAGGGATGGTGGGTCATGCCGAATGGACACATCTTTGTCCCATCATCTATGGGAAAACACATAGTGAAGGAATATCACCAACTCACGCACCTAGGGAAAACTGCACTAGAAGCCCTCCTCAAAAAGAACTACTGTATCAGCCAGCTGCCGGCATTATGCTGAGCTGTCAGTGAATAATGTGTAATGTGTGCCAAAAACAATGCTTGGTCTGCCCCACAGCCCCCGCCTGGCACACAAAAGATGGGGGCTGCCCCTTTCAAAGACTTAGAGGTGGACTTCACTGACATGCAACCAAATAAAGGGTTCAGATACCTTCTTGTAATAATCTGCACATATTCGGGATGGGTCAAAGCATTCCCAACCAGAACAGAACAAAGTCGCGAGATGGTCAAAGCCCTTCTACGGGAGATTGTGCCTCGGTTTGGTCTACCTTTAACCATACACAGTGATAAGGGACCTGCATTTGTGGCAGACATTATACAAACCCTGACAAAGTCCCTCAACATTACCTGGAAACTACACACTGCTTACCGACTCCAGAGCTCAGGGAAAGTAGAGCAGATGAATAGCACCCTCAAGGAAACCCTGGCTAAATTCCACCAAGAGACTAATCTCCCATGGCCAGATTTACCACCGCTGGCCCTCCTGCGTGTCCGATGCATGCCTGGGGCACTGAGATTCTCCCCTTTTGAGTTATTATATTGGTGACTCCCCTCCATGTTTAGGAAAACTCCCAGGAGACCTACACCAGCTTGGAGACAAGGGAATAAGAGAACAGCTCCAGATCTTGGGGGCAGTCCTAAATAAGTTACAGAGATACACCATAGAGAGGGCCCCAATTTCCTTAGGGACCCCTGTTCACCCCTTTCATCCAGGAGACTCTGTGTGGGTTAAAGATTGGAAGAGGAAACCTCTTAGACCACAGTGGACAGGGCCTCATACTGCTATTTTAACAATTCCTACAGCCTACAGGCTGTACACGTGATACTTTTACAGGTATCATCCCATGGGTCCATCGCTCCAGAGTTAAGAAGGCCAACTCAGAAGAACCTACAACCTGGCAAAGTGATCCAGATCTAGTCAACCTGCTTAAACTGACCCTCAAAAGGGAAACTGGCCCCTGAGACCTCCAGCCCTGCTCCAGCCACACCCTGGAAGCTGGCTGGCCTGCGCACAGCAGAAGCTTGAGGAATCAATGCATGAACCTAGCCCAGGGGTTTGGATGCAGCTCTGCCAGCCCTTGCCCCTTACTGGTGTAATAGCCCTAATCTTACTTCTTACTTTGGGCTGATAGAGACTACACTAACAAGCTAGACGTGGGACAAAAGATGCATACTGGGTCTCACATACCTCCTCTGGATGAGAGGATTATTAAGCATTTCCTGTATATTATGATAACTTCTCTCACCCTTACAACTGCCGCTTACCTACTTTGCCCCCAGGATTGTTATATGACAATAATGGGGTCAAGGGCATTCAGTGCCTTCACCTCCCTCCACAAAGATTGCTTCAAGGGAAAAACACCCACTCTCTGTCAGTCACCCGGTGCCCCAAGGACTAAGTATTGGACCATAGCGATAACCCAAAATGTCAGGAATCCATATCACAACAAGGGCCTCCAGAGAGGGAAGCAAGCTTGCTACACTTACCTTCCTCAATGGGGGATCTCAGACAGGGGAGGAGTGAAAGACAGGGCCCTTCAAGAAATTATAAAAGACACCCAGGATAGGGTAATACAAGCCATAAAGGTGACCACTCCCCCGGCAGCCTACCAAGGTTTGAACCTTTCAGCCGTCAACCAGATGCTTACCAATTCCCCATTCCAGCATTGAGACAACACTACTCTATAAGTCCTCCATAAAATAGATAATCACACCCAAACCTGCTGGATGTGCTTGCCCCTCAGCCAGAGGGCTTACTTAGCCATTCCCATCCCTTTGACCTGGGAAGCTCCTGAAAATCTCAAAACCAACACCTCTGTCTTAATCGGACCCCTGGCCACTGGGATCTTTCTCACAAATGCCGACAATCTAGTCTGTACAGTCCCTGAAGGTATGAACAGTACCTCTCTATGCAGAAGAAATATAACCTTAAAGAGGAATGCAACCCTGTGTTCAATCCCTGGGGTGTTCTATCTGTGTTCTAATTCAGCCTACCAATGCTTAGAGGCCAACTGGACTCAGATATGTTATTCCAACTTCCTAACTCCAGAGATATCCGTATACACTGTAGATGAGCTCCTAACAGCCGTTAGCCCCAAGTCCCAGGCTAAACAGACAGTCCTGCTACCCGTTCTGATAGTAGCAGGAATTGCAACAGGAATAGAAACCGCAATAGGAGGCATAGGTTCATCTGTAGGACTATACCACAGACTATCTCAAGAGATAAATGAAGACGTGGAATGGGTGGCAGATTCTCTGGTAACCTTACAAAGCCAAATAAACTCTCTTTGGAGGGTGGCAGTGACCCTCCAAAATAGGCAAGTCCCTCTATCTCCTCACTTCAGAAAAAGGAGGGACTTGCATCTTTCTGAGGGAGGAATGTTGCTATTTCGTAAACCAGTCAGGAATAGTTACAACTACGGTTAAGGAACCCAAGGAAAGAATTCAACGTAGACAACAGGAAAGTATCAATCAATGGAAAGGATGGGATCTCACGGATTGGGCATCCTGGCTTCCTGCCCTGGCAGGGCCCCTCCTCTCCATAATTTTACTTGTATCCATCAGCCCCTGTATACTGAATGCCCTGGTATGTTTTATTGAAAACATTTTGGTGTTGCTCACCAAACTACTGCATGTATGTTAGCCTTCCGAGAGCACCAACCTGTAAAACTGAAAGGTGATGCCTTCTAAAAGTTTTTTTAAAAGGCATCAAAGGGGGAATGTTGGAGAAGTGAATAAAGTATGCCAAAGATGGCCGACGAGGCTAAAACAGACTCTAGTCTCTAGTGTAGAGACCCCTCCTCCGGGTTCTTCTTCCTTTGTTTGCTGTGTGCACAAAAACCCCCACAGATATGGAAGCTGACGACTATAAATTACCCTCCCCACTTGCACTCGGCGCTCAGACCTTTGGAGAAACAGTCTCCTCTGAGCCCACTGGTGTTAAATAAATCTCTGATCCACCAAGATCTCTGAGTGCCGCTAGGTTTTTCTGGCAGCATTCCAGCCTGGTTCTGTAACATGAGGAGCAGGTTTGCAAATGAACACACATCCTAAAGGCTGACTGTAATCCTCTCCAAAGACCAGTCTTCTCATTCTCCCCTTGTGTGACCCAGATCGCCAGTGTCCCTCAGAGAGGAGTTGCACACGTGTCTGGTGCCTGCTTTTAAGGCTGCCACCCAGGAGACACCCTTTGGTCACCTGGCTCTAGGGACCAGCAGGGCTTGCATTCGTGGGTCCCAGGAGACTGGGACAAAGGGAGCGATGGTGCACGACTGGCGACCACACCCAAACGCAGAGACACTAGACCGAAACACACCCCCAGGCTTTTTGTTAAAGAAGCCTATTTGCTTGTCTTGGAGCTTCAGCCTGAGGGGCAGGCTTCTGGTTTAACACACACCTAGGGGCCTGCTGAAGTGCTCTCCAGTGACAGAGGCCAGTGGGCACTATCATTGCAGCTCCCCTGCCTTGCTGTGGTTCACTGGGACTCCTGGATGGGAGCTTGTGCACTCGTCTGATTTTTACAGCTGCCACCCAGGGGACACCTCCCAATTACCTGGTTCTAGTAGTCGGCATGGCTTGTGCTCATGGCTGAAGGGCTGTTACAAATGGTGAAGTAGTTCTTACCCAGCCACCCACCCCAGGGCATAGCACAGAGACAGCGGAGTGAATAGTGCCCAGTCTTTCTGTGAAAGAAGCCTATTAGCTTATCTTCATAGCTGGGGCCTAACAAGTAGGATTCTCTCTTTTTTTTTTTAATTCATTTTTGAGAGACAGAGAAACAGAATATGAGCAGGGGAGGGGCAGAGAGAGAGGGAGACACAGAATCCCAAGCAAGCTCCAGGCTCCGAGCTGTCAGCACAGCGCCCGATGCTGGGCCCCGTGCAGGGCTCGAACTCACGAGCCGTGAGATCATGACCTGAGCCACTAAACTGGCTGAGCCATGCAGGCACCCCATAAGGGGTAGGATTCTAATCAAAAATACACCTAGAGGCTGACTGAAATTCTCTCCACAAACCAGGGAGGCTGGCAGGTGCCATCTTCATTCCCTCCCTTGCCCCACTCCATGTTCCTGGTGTCCAAGAAAGGAGTTTGTGTAGATGTATGGTGCACCGGCTTTTGTGACTACTGCCAGAGGACACGTCCCTTGATAGCCTGGCTCTGGAGGCCTGGAGGGCTCTGTTCACCAGTTCAGTGAGAGTGTACCACACTAAGAAACAGTTCTTAACTGGCCGTCACCCTAGGACTCAGCGTAGAGAAAGCAAACCGAAATGCCCATCTCTCAGTCTTCCCCTAAAAAGGGGATTTTTACATGCTTTAAAAGCTTCTGCCTGAGAATCTGGATTCCAATTAGCCTGAATCTAGGTAATGACTGAGATTCACCCCCACCACCCTTTAGGACCCTAAATGGTCTTGGTGCACCTTCAACTCCTGGGAGCCACTAAGAATAAAAGTAGGCTGCTTGAACAATTACAAAGATTTGAGAGACAAGTCCATATTCATTGCAGAATTATTGACAAATTGCGAAGACCCGGAAGCAACCTAATTTCCATCAGTGGATGAATGGATAAAGAAAATGTGATATATATAGACAGCACACTATTATTCAGCCATAGAAAAGAAGGAAATCTTGTCATCGGTGACAACATAAATGAAACTTGAGGACATTATGCTAAGTGAAATAAGTCAGAGAAAAGATAAACACTCTATGACTTCTATGACATGTGGAATCCAAAAAATGACAACAAAAAAACAAAGTTATGGAAAAAGAGATCAGGTTTGTGGTTACCAGAAGTGGGGAATGGGGAACGGGGTAATTGGGTGAAAGTGGTCAAAAGGTACACACTTCTAGTTATAAGATATAAGTACTGGGGATATAATGTACAACACTTACCACTGTGTGATCTCACATATTTGAAAGTTAAGAGATCCTAAGAATTATCATCAAGGAGAAAACTTTTTTTTAATTTATATGAGATGATGGATGTTAACTAAATGTATTATGGTAATCCTTTTGCAATATATATGTAAGTCAACTCATTATGCTGTATACTTTAAACTTACACAGTGATGTATGTCAATTATACCCGAATAAAACTGGAAAAAAAATATGTAGGCAATTGATTCTCAGCTTGGCTCTGCATCAGAATTGCTTATGGAAAAAAAAAAAAAGCAATGTTATATGTACATATAATTTTTAAGGCTCCATGGTTATTCTGATTAGCAGCCAAGGTTGTGACAAGAACAAATTACTACTTAAAAATTTTCAAAGGGAGAGCAGTCCACTTATAAAAATGTCTTATTATTAGCAATCACATGCTTTAAAAAAATGCTTACCTAAGGGTGTCAGTGCAAAAAAGGAAACTGACACCAATTCAAGAAGCAGTTTGAAAGCAGAAAACTGAAAGGTAAATATTATAAGAAAGAAAGAAACTGCTTCTTTCTAACAGATGTTGCCTGCTTTTTTATCTCAAAGAAGGTAGCAGATGAAAATAGGAAAAACAAGTTAATAATAGGAAAGAGAAAAGTATGCTCTGAATTTTTAGGTTGTTTTATTTTATTTTAATTTTTAGGCTGTTTTAAAATAGCTTTTCTACTAAGCAACTAGCATCCTAAGCATCACCTTAATTGATGCTACATACGCTATAAATCAATCAGAGACCCCTTAACCTCTCTCTCGTTCCACATGCAGAGGGATGCAGCTGCAATTCACGTTTATCACCCAAAAGTCAACTGCAAATTCAGCTGTCAGGTGACACCATTGCCAATGACTAGCTTGGAAAAAGATATCATTGCTGATGGTATTATGCTCAGTGAAACAAGTCAGAGAGAGAAAGTCAAATACCATATCATTTCACTCATATGTGGAATCTAAAAAACAAATGAATAAACAAAGAAACAAAAAGCAGCACCAGACCTTAAGTACAGAGAACAAACTGATGGTTACCAGAAAGGAGAAGGACAAAGGGATGGGCAAAATGGGTGAAGGGGAGAGGGAGATACAGACTTCCAGTGATGGAATGAAGAAGTCATAGGAATAAAAGGCACAGCATAGGGAATATAGTCATTGGTTTTGTAATAGCGCTCTATGCTAACAGTAGTAGCTACATGTGTGGTGAGCACAGCATGACCTGTAGAGTTGCTGAATCACCATGTTGTACACCTGAAACTAATGTAACATTGTACCAACCATACTCAAATAAAAATAATTTTTAAAAAATTTTTCTGAACACATACAGATAATTCAGGAGGAAGGAAATGTTTATTTTTCATTAATCTTTTGAATGCAATCTTTTGAATTAAACCAGGTTTAATTTAGTAGCAAACTTGATTAGTAACACTTCCAGGAGTTCATATTTCAAGGCTAGAGTTCCGATTAAGGAAATACGGTTATCATTTTAATATAAATGAAGTTTTTTAAAAAGGCTAAAAGCAGTCTCATCTTTTAAAAGAAAGTATAAATGACACAGACTTTAGACTTTAGTAACATAAGTACACTTGAGTACTATAATAAACAAAGAGAAAGATCTTAACTGAATATCAGAAAGAAGCACCACTATTTTTCTTCTGCAACATGTATGTTTTGGTCATTAGCATACTAGTATGAATAAGGCAATGTGTCAAGCACCGGCATACAGAAAGTGCAGTGAGATGTGAAGGAAGGTCATGGCGGCGGTGGCAGGCACGGCACAGGAATCTCTTTCCAGCTGGTACCTCAGTCATCTTCTCCCCCACACAGCAGCAAGAGGGCTTTCTTATAGTCCCCAGACGTATCACCCTGAAACCCAAATGTACTCCGTTAAGCTCTGTGAGTCACAGAAGCCTCAGAAAATAAAAAACTAAATGTCTGGCAAAAAGTTTTATTCATGTGACTTTTCTCTCAAGTGGATAATCTCTGTGTATGTGACTTTCACATCAGGAATGTTATACCAGGAGTTTCCTACCAATGTAACATATGTTTAATTTCTAATTGCACCTCTTAAAGGCACAGCTCTAAGACAATGAAGTACGCTCTTCTTCAGTTAGTAATACAGAGAACAAGGAAGATTTTACAATGATATTCAAATCAAGGTTTCTAAACCTCTAAGTTTCTATCATATACTATGTGTCTGGCTAAGGGAGGCAATCCTGGGACTGTGTGGCTGTTATGTCTTTGCTTCAAAGACAGAGGAGCAGGATAAGCTTTACCTCTGCTTATCTCATATACAGATATGTAGGATAAATTAATCTTTCAAGCTCAGAGTGCATGCAAGAACTCTCCAGGGTCCTTCAACCCAGCCACACCATACACACACACACACACACACACACACACACACACACACACACACACAGTTCAAAGCTTGCTCAGTTGAGATCCTGCTTTGCATATGGCCCACTTTCCCCTTTATTAAAAGAAAGAAAGAAGAGAGAGTGAAAAGAGAGAAAGGAAAGAAAGTCAAAAGGCCTTAAGCCAACTTTAAATTTAGGCCACAGTCTCCCTTGCTTTTAAAGAGACAAAAATGATAGTAATACCCAAGCTCTTTACTTATTTCTGATATAACCTGGTTGGTTCTTTCCTGAACTATGAACCAATACCACAGACAAGCTGATAACAGAAAATAAAGAAAGGAAAGTCTGATATGGGAGGAAGGAGGAACTAATAAAGACAGCTGGAACTGATAAAAGAGAGAAAGAACAAACACCTTATCATCAGGGGCAGGGGTTGGGTTTGTTGAGTCATCTGTCACCACTACTAAATAATGCTGCTAGGCTCACCAAAAGCCTCAAGCCTTACCAAGAGCCAATCTTTCACTTGGGAGCCATCATCCAGACTTTAGGAAACATTATGCCAAGTTTCATAAGTCATAGCTCTAATCACACGACTAAAATTGTAAACTTTAAGCAAGAACTGGGTTCTCTCATCCATGTCTTACCTGCTGTCTATTGGTCTGCTCTGGATTTCTGAACATAATTTAAAGAAAGATTCTACTACCTTAATCATGGAATAAAGAGAGGTGGCAAAATTCTTCCGGAACTCCTTCCTAATGTTAAACAAATCAATCTCGCTCCTGGACACCACGACTCTGATGAGGGTATGATCATCTGTCCCAGCTCCCTTTAATAAGGAAAGAGAGGCACACTGTTTAAAAATGTCAAATATGGCATCAAACTCTCCTGAGTTAGGATGAATCAATAAAGTAAAACAATTTGGTAGCATGTTTTAAGGGGAATAAAAAAACCCAAAGTCTATCATTTAAATCATAATAATATGCAAAGATAACTAGAAAGATAAATTAATTAGATGGAAGATTCCAGGTATGCACTTACCTTCATAGCATAGTAGAGGGTTTCTGCAAGGTAGGCAGGTATGCTACGAATAGATTTCACTAAGAAAATAAATAATACAATGGTCAGATGCTATTCTGATAGGAAAAGAATTAATTAAAAACCAAAAGTTGCTTCATGCTTATTGCTCTACTTATTTACAAATATAAAAGTAACATAGGTTAAAAAACTGCTCATTTGCAAGCTGATCTGATCTCCTTGTTCGCCAAGTATTTTCTTAGCAACTGGGTTGAGATTTACTTAAAGTTCTGAGTTCTACATAGAAAGGTGTGTAGGACAGGGCACGTGAGTTTTTCAACTCCCCTTTGTTCTATGAGTACCTGTCTGCTATCACAGTTTGGGTGGCCTGGGCTATTACCCACAACTTTCTTCATCTTCAATAAATTATACAGGCATCCTAGAAGTTTTAAATCCAACACATTCAAGCAAATAACACAAGGTAACCACTCTATCTAATCTTCGACAAATCTTAGACTATCTTTCTATAGTCTTAACCTAGGTATTCTCTCCATATTCTTTAATATCCATGATTTACATAGAGCAGCATGAGACTTACCCAACTCAGTAGAAACACCCAGATAAACGGATAAGAGAAAAAGAGTATCTTCCCTGAACATATATGTATCTACTCTGTTTCAGGGCTGCTCAGACCTCAGTTGGCTCCACTTCAGAAACTATCCATATGAAAATTTCTTAATATACAGAAATAACAATCCATGAATTGGGGGTTGTGGAGTTATTCTCTCTTTTCCAACACTTAAACAAAACAGCCACCAGTAACTAAAAATGTCATTATGTCAAATCTATTGTAATTATGAAGGGGCTGTCTAAAAGTTTTCTTTTAAAATTCATTAACTGCGGAAGTCAAATCAAAGGCTACTATTAGTGGTGGTTCATGAACGTCATTAGCTTATTCTCCAGACAACAGCACAGAACTTGAGATCAATGCCAAGTACTCAGAACAAACAACAGACAGGTTCACTCCAAACCCATATGAAAACTAGGGCCACTGGGAGCTCACAAACTAGATTCTCCCTGGATTTAGAGAGTATATACAAACTCAGTTCTTCAATGTTTCTAGATCATTCTGAATATTTAGCTGAAACCAATTTCTAAATTAATTTGAAAATAACCATTATTATATCTTCCATCATACAAAAGATACTTTTTCTAACTCAGATTCCAATATCTCAGTCAGCCTCAAAGTTGTGAGGACAGTATTCAAAAGAATACTAAAATTCACAAGAATCTGAAATATTTAAAAGCCTCTGAGATAATGCTCACACTTCAGATTCATAATAAAATAGTCATATTTTTAATGCAGCTTCAAAATGACTTTCAAACAATTGTTTCAGTATTTCCATGGGTTTAGATGAACTAACCAGATTAATTCATTTCCAACATCAAAACAGACTTTGAATTGGAAATTGAGGAGTTTGCTTCACCCAAATATCATAAGACCTTCTTTTCATAAAGAAAGAAGTGGTTCTTTTCAGATACACCTTCAATTGAATAAATGCTTTAGCTCTTAACACCATAAATTTTATATACATTGTAAAACTACCTACCAACAGCAAGGAGTAGTTGCTCCAAATTACCAGAAGTCTCTCGGTCAATAGTTTCCTCAATTTGGAATCCTGATATAGTCATGTATTTATCAAACACTATAAGAAAGGAAAATAATTTCTTAATCATGTAAAGATCGTTCTGCAAGGAAAGAAGGTATTTACTCCAAGCACGTATTGTTCTACTGAACACAAATCTCCCCTTTTTCCTTGCTGACAGAACCTGGACTTTGTTGTAGAGCCTCAATATGGCAAGCCCTCAACAACGGATTATAAATGTTCTTTGTTCACTGATTTCCTGGCCTCTACTTACTAGTTACAACCAATGAGACCCAAAGGTAAATCTGCTGGAGAGGATTCTGAGAAATTTTTCTTTCCTTATTAAAAAGTGATAAACAGGGGCCCCTGGGTGGCTCAGTTGGTTAAACATCCAACTTGGGCTCAGGTCATGATCTCATGGTTCATGAGTTCGAGCCCCACGTCAGGCTCTGTGCTGACAGCTCAGAGCCCACTTCAGATCCTCAGTCCTCTCTCTCTCTGCCCCTCCCCTGCTTGTGCTCTGCTCATGCTTTCTGTCTCTAAAAAATAAACATTGAAAAAAAAAATTTGTTTTAAGTGATAAACAGGTATGATTGGTTTGTCCCTTTTTTCTTGCTATTAAAGTGGTTGATAAATTTGGAGCTTCAGTAGCCATCCTGTGACAATGAGGTACAGAGCATGAGAAAGAAAACCCCAAAATACCAAGGACAGTGGTGCAGAAAAACAAAAAGAGCCCAGATCTTGCCAAATCAGCCAAGGAATGCTACCTACAGAAAAGCCAATTTTTAAAGCCCCGATTAGTAAGGCCACTGAACTCATTCCCACTTGATACCACAAGAACTGATGAATGTCTGGAGATGAGGTCATGCATCCCACTACTTAGGAGGAAATACTGAAGTGAACCACACACAGCTCAGTGATTTGTGACAATGAGAGTGACAATCTAGAGGCCTAGCTCCCTCCTCACCCTCTGATTGCAAAGGGGGAACTAAGGATCTCTAGTTCTGTAAACACAAGAGCAGCAAAGAGAATTGTGAGATTTCTCATGGCTACCAAAAGGAAGAAATACAAAAACTGATTCACTCAGTAAGTGTCTGTTAAACAGTACATATTTTGGCACACTGGCTCCTGTACTTTCAAAATTAACCAAAGTACCAGCAGCATACACATTTTTTTTTTCACTCACCCCTTCTCAAATGAGACACACTTCGTGTTCCAAAGATGGTGATAAACTTTTCTTCATCTGTCCCCCATTTCAGTTCTCCAGCTTGAAACAAAGCCTGTGAAAATTTCAACCTCAATTAGTATATTGTCCCTCCCTCTCATCTCCAGGTTCTGATTCATACCTGTGTTTTATTCCCTGTACGTTAATGTGCCTGATTCACCATCTTACACTTTTCATTTCTGTTTCCTAAACTCAATGAGGTGAGTATGGAGCTACTTTGGAGCTTGCCACTGAACTGTGCCACAGATTAGTGAGTCAAAGGAATAAAGCACAACAATGGGGCAAGGTTAAATGGTCTCAAAATGTCTACCATGCTGTGTCTTTCAGGGGCAATGGTGTGGTTGGCAGAAATTTCTGATCACTTCACTCTTGACACATCCACTTACAGACTGGGAAAGAATTTAACTAGAAGCTAAATGGTCTACGTTTTCTGTTTTGCTTACTCAGCAGCTATTCAGGAACACATGATAAAAAAATAAACTCCATATTTTCCCTTTTCAACTGCAGTTTAACCAAAACTAGCTACAAAGAGCTTTCACATTTCTAAAAGATCACAATGGGGGTGGGGGGTGAGCCTGGGTTGCTCATTCAGTTAAGTGTCCGACTCTTGAATTCAGCTCAGGTCATGATCTCAGCATTCGTGGGTTCAAGCCCCAGGTCGGGCTCTGCACTGAAAGCATGGGGCCTGCTTGGGATTCTCTGCCTCTCTCTCTCTCAAAAATAAACAAATGCACATTTAAAAAATAAAATAAAAATAAAAGATCACAATGACTTTTTAAAAGGTTGGGGGTAGATCACAACACTTGGCATACAGCAGGCAATTAACATATACTTGTTGAATAGTTTGTCCAGATTTACTTCTTAAATGGAGACTATATGGTTTTTAGTATTCATATAATTGCTAAAAAAATAAAATAAACTTATATATAAACCTCATCATTAAACCTGATCCCACTTACTGAGATGTGGATAATTTATTAAAACCCAACGCATCAATCTTTAAAATGTCTATACTACCCTTTTATTCATTTCCAGGTAAGGTATACCTATTAAGCCAAGACAAATGCAATTTGCTGAGCCTTCAGCTGCCTTTATGCTCACAGGTGGCATACCACATAAGGACAGAAGGTGATGAGATCACAGCACGTGTTTAGATGTAGAAATTTTGATCATAGTGTGTTTAAAAATGTAGATTATGGTGAGATAGATCTAGTTTTTTGTTATATTTCCAGGAAATTTAAAAAAATGAGTCACATCTTTACACTCAATTTTGAAAATGATTTATTTTAATGATAAAAATAAATAATACCAATCCTGGTCATGCGAGCATGTTCTTCAGAACTGAAAAGAGTTACAACGAAAGTTGTGCAAGTATCTAAATTTTAGAACTACATCATGGTGTTATAGACCTGTCTTAAAATAACTTTTAAACCTAATTACAAAAATAACACATGTTCACTGAGAAATTTTATATAACAAAAGAAAAAAAACAAATAAGAAAAAAAATTACCATGAATGCCAATATCCTAAAGATATCGGTTACTACCTCTACAACGTTTTCTACACATAGATAAGATATACATACACATTGACACCTAAAAGAGGGGGTGCATTCTACACAATCCTGCAAGCATTACTGAAGCACTCCTTTCTGAACAACTATTTCATATTTCTAGAAATTTTCTCTAGCAGGTATGGCAGAGTTAGGCCTGTAATATGGAAATAATTTGCAAAATGGCTATTTAAAATCTCTTGGAGTGCCTGGGTGGCTCAGTTGATAAAGTGTCCGACTTCAGCTCAGGTCATGATCTCACAGTTTGTGAGTTTGAGCCTCACATCAGGCCCTGTGCTGACAACCCAGAGCCTGGAGCCTGTTTCAGATTCCGTGTGCCCTTCTCTCTCTGCTCCTCCCCTTCTCACACTCTGTCTCTCTCTCTCTCAAAAATAAGTAACATTAAAAAAAAATAACTAGAATCTCTTAATTTTCTTAAAAGAATTATGTTTTAGATCAATACATATTCTAAAACTACTGAGTAAATCATATGCAGTAATGATAATCTTTACATGGAATAATGATTTTAAAAAAAGGTTTTTTAATGTTTATTTATTTTTGAGAGAGAAAGAGAGAGAGAGAGAGCACAAGCAGAGAAGGGGCAGAGAGAGAGAGAGAGGGAGACACAGAATCCGAAGCAGGGTCCAGGCTCCAAGCTGTCAGCATTAGAGCCCAACGCAGGGCTCGAACTCAGGAGCCATGAGATCATGACCTGAGCTGAAGTCAGATGCTCTACTGACTGAGCCACCCAGGCGCCCTGGAACAATGATTTTTTAAAGTTTTGGTTTTGTCTTGTTTGAATGTAAGAGTCCTTTCTTCTAAATGAGGATGGCAAATATCCACAGAGCTGCTCTGGATGAAGGACCCTCATACCTTTTCATCCTCTCCTCTTCTCTCAGAGTGGGCTTTACAGTTTAGCTAAGTTTGATAACCCCTGGTTCAGTGCAAAGGTTTTAGAGTCAAAAAGATTTGGTCCTTGTCCTTATCTGTGAGATCTTAGATGAGTTACTTAATCTCTTCTTGAGTCTCAGTGTTTTCACCTACAGAGTAGGAATAATATTTCTACAGAGGCGTTAATGCAGATTATGTTAACTTATATAATGACTACATCAAATAGTATCAGGTCATCAAAAGCAGATACTCCGTAAACATTGATTCCTTCTCCTTCCCCTCTCTTCCCCCTCCTTCCCCTAAGAGCATAGCTTTTTCTCTATGAGCATGAAACAAGAATTCAGAGTGGGGGGTGGGGGGAAGAGGTAAAATCAGTTTAAAGCATTAAAAATGTAAGAGAGTAGATTATCTACAAAATGTTAATTTCCCAGGTGAATGACTCACTGTGACTTATCAAATTCCTGAAACAGAATGAATCCTCTTAGCGCCAGGTATCGGTAGAGAAAAAATTCAAAAGCTTATAAAAGGGCCAAGTGCCCTTTGTTTGTCTCAGCTTACTCTCAATTAAGAAATCTTAAATTCCCATTAGTGAGAACAGTCCAGCTGGCCTTGCTACAAGAATTAGGTGTGTTCTGTTTCCTAAGGATGAAAGGATAATTATTTTTAACAGGCTGAATTAGTTAATGATAATACATTTCAAAGAATCAAAAACTGGGGTGCTTGGGTAGGTCAGGTGGTTAAGCATGGGACTCTTAATTTTCGCTCAGGTCATGATTTCCTGGTTCACGAGATTGAGCCCCCTATCAGGCTCTGTGCTGACAGCATGGAGCCTGCTTGGGATTGTCTCTCGCTTCTTCTCTCTCTGCCCCTCCCTGCTCATGCTCCTTCTCTGTCTCAAAATAAATAAATTAAAAAAAAAAAAAAATAGAATCAAAGACTGATGGCCCGTATAGCATGTTCTATGTTGTTCCTAATCACCGAAAGTGTAAAGAAAACCTGGATTCTATTTCAGGGATATTTTAAAGTAACTTCATAAGACAGTTTTCGGAGGTATAAAGTTTCCCCTTCAGGGTTCTGAATGGTCATATCTTCTGCACAGCAGTTAAGTGACACCTATATAGACCTGGTACTCAAAATGTGGTCCCAGAACCACAGAGGTATCACCTGAGAGCTTGTTAGGAATACAGAATCCCAGGCTCCACCCAGACCTACTGAATCAGAATGTTTTAAGGACATCCCCAGGTGATTCACATGCACTTAAAAGTTCAAGAAGCAATGCTATACACTGAGTACTCTGAGGAGAGAAATCAATGAAATTGAGGTAAAAATGCACTGTTTCCACTCCCTAGCCTCACACTGCAGCAATGCTCTCATTACATCACCAGCTATGCTGAGAAATCAGCCTACAGCCAATGTAAGACTCACTGCATTCATCTGAGACTACTAGAGTTGGCTTCTTCCACAGTGACCACTAAAAAGCATCTAGCACTCCTACTCTTGAGAGTAGGAGTATGAGAATCACATTGTTTCCTACAAAACCCACAAATAATTAATGCTTGGAAAGCAATAAGGTCATTTCTAACAGTCAGGAGTACAGGTTTGAAGGGATGACTAGAGCTTTCTCCTCAAGGAGCCAAATTTCTTCCTTCAAGAATGCAGAGTTAAGCTAGACCTGTGCTTCAAATCTATATTTAATAAACCTTTTACATGGTACAGGAATCAAGGGAGAGGAACTAACAGGTAAAAACACAGACTGTTGTCTAGTTGAAAGAGAAAGAGCTTGAGGGTTAGACTGGCACAGGTATGAATCCAGCTCCACTAGTCAGTGGGAACCATGGGATTGATTCTCAAATCCCTGAGCCTTGGTTTCCTTATGGATAAGAGGAAAATTATCCCCTCTACTTCACAATTACGTACTAATCCATTCACCAGTTATATACTGAATGCCTACTAAATGCTAGATCCAGAGGATACAAACCAAACTGACAGCTCAGAATGCCCTGGGTAAGCAGACAAGTGAATAGGCAGCTTCAATATAAGTTGGGAGATTCTACAGTCTTTCCTAAGGGCACCTGACATACACTTGGAGGGGTCAGGCAGGGAGACCTGAAAAGTAGCTAACCTGAAGACTGCCTCCTGAAGAGGAAATAGTCAGGTGAATGGGTGGAGGAAGGGGCAGGTGGAGAAAGAAAGCAAGAGAGGCTGGAGGCATAAGAAAGCACGGGATAACAAAGAGGCTTATAAACCATATTTAGGGCTTGAACTTTACTCTGAAGATAATGGATCCACTGAAGTTTTAATGTTTTATATAGGGCTGTGACACAATAGGTTTGCATTTTATGGAGGACAGACAGTAAGGGAAGCATCAAATACTGCATAGATAGTCCTCAGTAAATGATCATTTGCTTTCCTTCTGTCTCCAGCTAGACAAAAAGATGCTAACATTCCAAAGCCATTACAAAATCAACCCACCCAAAAGAATACTAACGCCTTCTCTATCCCATTACCAAAGTCAGATTACACATCCAATGGTTGTTTCACAGAGAAGTCAACTGGAGGAGTGAATATGACCCTTCCTTTTTCAATGGTGTAGGACCAACAATCAGAATTGTATATTGAAACATGTGACCAGAGAGACAGAACTATGGTATATGATTCTAGGAATGCAAATAATTCTTTCATTACCAATTTCCAGTTTTCTAGTCTCATGTTTCAAAAATTTCCTAACACTATTTCCTACATTTAATTACTTATGTTTTTTTTAAGTTTTTTATTTTAATTCCAGTATAGTTATCATGCAGTGTTATATCAGTTTCAGGTGTACAATATAGTGATTCAATAATCCTGTATATTACTCAGTGCTCATCATGATAAGTATACTCTTTAATCCCCTTCACCTATTTCACCCATCCTCCCACCCTCCCATTCACCTCCCCTCAGGTTACCATCAGTTTTTTTGATTACTTATTAACCACAGTAAGACTATACTGGGGTTTAAAAGCCATTTGAGTATAGAATTTCATTTGGGAGTCACAAAAGGCAGCTGACAAGACAACAATCCTATTCAGAATTCTATCAAAAGAAAGGTGGGTGAATTCCCAAGTACTACAATAACTTGTAATCTATGTATTCAGAAACCATTTATCACTAAAACACCTTATTTTCTCTTTTTTATCCTCTCCTGTCAAGACACCTACTGCCTCACTGGCAGTGGAATCAATAATACCTGTGCTTTTTGGTAAAATTATCTATTTTGTGAATTTCCATAATCACACAAAAAATACCATATCTAGGTGAAATTCACTATATGTAATTCATTTTATTTCATTTCAGTTTGGGGACAAAATATTTTACTGGCCAGATCAAAATCAGAGAAATATACTTACATGGGTCTTATGATTTATATAGGGCCCATAAATAAGATTATTTTAGATGCTATCACAATATATATTATGATTTTCCATTAGCGTGGATTCTTTTTTCATTTATATGTCATTATAAAGTCACCACATATCACATCTCACCTGAGCATCTTGTTCAACTTGTGCTTCATCAATTCTAGCATCAGGGTCTCTATTAGCCTTTAAGAGATAATATCACATTATTGAATTACATGAGCATTTTTATTCAAAAGGCAAATTGATTCCACCTGATGGTTGTGCACACAAAGCTCTTTCTCTTAGGAATAATATGATTTTAAGATACCAATTTACAATATTTCACTCATCACACAGCAGTGTCTAAAACCAATTTGACCCTCTTGATTTTAAATCCTATGAATGAAAGAGAATAGTGATAACTTAAAAAAGCAAACAAACAAACCTGTAAGTTAGCTAGCTATTAAAAGTTTAGGTCAGATATTCTGAAACACAAACATAGGCAAGCAAGTACTAGAAATCTGTTTAACTGGATTCAGACCAGTCCAGCTTCAGATTTTTTAATCAAACTGTAAAATATTCTCCACCCAATACCTGAAGGAGAACCACCAACATCCTCTGGTAGTACCCTGAGGTATCCCCAACCACGTCATCTTCCAGGCTTGAGCCATATTCTGCAACAGAATTATTTCATACTTATTTATAGCTTCTTTCAACTAAAAAAAGATATCCTGCCCCATTAATCAAATACAAGAGACATAAAGAAATACTTGATTAGTATAAATGTTCTCTACTCCACCTCTGAGTGCTCTAAAGACTAAAGGCAAATGCTTTAGGAGTGGCTGGTAGAAAACAAATTAAAGTTTCCCAAAAGTTCTCGATTCAAGCTAAAATCCATGACTCAGCCATTTAGAAATGCTCTCAACCAATGCAGTTATGTAGACAAGCAATGGTACAGGAAAACCTACAAAACACAACTGATCATAATTTTAAACTTTGTATTGCTTTCTTTCAAATGTTTTACATAATTAGTTTCCAAAGAAGCTCTTCTATAATCTAAAATTCTGCGTTGTTTTTTTTTTTTCTTCTGGCATGGCCATTCTTTCCCCTAATAAGATATTTTTCCTCTACAGCAAATAAGGTTAATAGCAGTGATATTTTAAAACATGCCCCTTCCTGCCTCTATTTCCAGTTATTTAACATAATGCCATAGTAAAGAGGAGAACTGGTATCTACAAAAGTCTACAAGCCCTTTTCACTAACTTTCAAACAGCTGCTATTGAAGGCAGCTCAAAGACACTTAAATACTTAATCATTATCTGAAAGCAGACAAACGTTAAAAGCTTGGCACTATTTCTAAAGGTCTAAAAGCTCTAGGGGTGCTTGGGTGGCTCAGTCAGTTAAGCATCTGACTTCAGCTCAGGTCATGATCTCACAGCTGTGAGTTCGAGCCCTGCGACAGGCTCTGTGCCAACAGCTCAGAGCCTGGAGCCTGCTTCAGATTCTGTGTCTCCCTCTCTCTCTGCCCCTCCTCTGCTCACTCTGTCTCTCTCAAAAATAAATAATAAAACATCAAAAAAAAAAAAACCCTCAAATGTGATTTTCTGCTGTTAAGATACATGTATCCCCTCTGCCTTAGTGGTTGGGACCTATCCAACTGTAAAAAGAGAAGCAGGAAAGAAATATCCAGCACTGAATAGGTAACTATTCAGTTGCTATAAATTTCACACTGTTCTGACTTGCTGAGTTACAACATAATCTCCAAGATTAATAAACTAATTCCAACATAGGGACCCATTTTCCTAGCTGAAGGCATTCATCTTGTTGGTCTGTTGACTAGGCTGACCATCTGGATAGTCTGCTCCTGCTCAGTCAGGACAAAGAGTCTGATACAGAAACTTTGAGGAGATGAGAAAAGAACACTCTACCTTTACTTTTTATTTCATTTTCTTGGTTCCATTCACATTCAGATGGAAATACAGAATATTTTTTCACACACAAAAAGGTACACCAAGGCAAAAAATTAAAATGCAGAGTATTCAAGCATTACCATTAGCTAAAATGACACGTTTACTCAAACATTTTTATCAATTCCAATTTGGACACAGTTTCTTTTCCAAAATTCCAAAAGGGCCTTTTAGAGAACTCTTAACTTCTAGTAACTTAAAACTAATTTTCTCCAGGAAGCAAACCCACATCCATCTTGAAGTTAATGTAAAAGAAAAGCAAACTGTAGGTCTCTACGCTAGTTGCAAGTTCAAAGTAAAAGTAAACTTCCATCTTCGTCAGAAAATTCTCCTAAGTACCAAAACAAATACAGGTATAGTAAAAAGCAGTCTTTTCTTCACTGAAGAAGAAAACTATCTTGAATTGTTGCTCAGTCATTCATTCATGCACCCATTCCTCTAGCCATCATGTACGGCCTGCCTCCTGTAATTGTGAAGAACTGTGCTCACTTTAGAAAAGTGAAAAAATGACAGTGGAGATGAAGAGGAAATAACATTCAAAACACTTACCTTCTTCATAGACTTGTTTTATGGCTCTCAGTTCTTCAGGTGTCCTCGAAGCAATAATTTCTGTCAGTACCTTTTCATTTGTCCCAGCTCCCTGTTTGGAAATTTATTTTTAATAGAGAAAATATGTTAATAAGATGAAAGAAATTTATTTTCTAGAATAGATGTTACCCAAATTGCATAATTACATAAATATAACATATAAACTATCCAATATCATATTCATTTCTCTGTATACAAGTTCTATTAGTTATAGAAAGAAAAAATTTCAAATTAATTTTTTCCCCAAAGACATGTTTTTCCTTTTTGGTCTAATGAAAAACAATGGTTATTGCATGTGTGTGTGTGATATATGACATGTAACAGATTCTACAAACTCGTAATCATATCAGTTTCACTCCAAATAGTTTAAAAGCACATGCGGATGAACATGAAATCAAAAAGACTAAAATAGTAAAAATGAAAATTCTACGTAAATTTACAAGGAGGAGCAGTGATACTTAAACAATCTGTACCTCAAAACATAAACCCTCTACCTCAAATTAAATTCTCAGTGGAATTTCCGAAGGGAAATTCTGTACCAAAGGAAATAATAAATGTAGCATTGCTTAGTTATTAGGAACTAGATCAGTACAAAAGAATTAAAATGTGCTTTCTGGATTTTAGGAAAATACAGTTGACCTTTGAACAATGTGGGGGTTAGGGGAAATGACCCCATCGCCAAGTCAAAAATCTGTGTATAACTTTTGACTCTCCAAAAATGTAACTTAGTAGCCTACTGTTCACTGGAAGCCTTGCTGATAACACAGAGTCGATTAACACATATTCTGTATGCTATATGAATTATATATTGTATTATTACAATAAAGTAAGCTAGAGAAAAGAAATATTAAGAAAATCATAAGGCAGAGAAAATGCATTAGCTATACTGTACTATAACAAATCAATGTATACACAGTTTAAACCTGTGTTGTTCAAAAGTCAACTCTAATTTTAATTGGTTTTCCTTTTTCTGATTATAAAAGTCGTATCTAAATTAGAAGATAAAGGAAACAATAGAGCTGAACTTAATTTTAAAAGATAGCATATTTGAGTCTTACTCTCTTTATATCTGTTTCTTTCCCAAAAACCAAGCACTGAAAAATCTACGTTTATGCTCTGGCAGAATTTCAATTACTGCTGAGATTTCAGAAGTACTCTGCAAAAAGGCCCTTTTTCAATAACTTGAGATTTTGTTTATTCCAAAAGAAGCACTATAGAAAAACAAAGAGAAAAAGCACAGAAAGCCTCCTAACTTGATAAGCCCCCTTCTTTCTTCCACTCCATCAGTAAGAATCCCTGTGCTACATTATCTCCTTGTTGTTAAATCTCACTTTGCCCATTCAAAATCTACTACCAATTGTACTATTTCCTGCGTCAAAGATCTAAACAAAGGTTTTAATGTAATCATATTTATACAATATTCCAAACATCAGTCAAGGGAATACACATTTAGTTATTTGCTACAATGAAATTATAACAAGTTTACCAGCTACTATTTTAGCATTATCCTAATTTAGTATTTAGAAGTACTACAGGAAAGAAGGAAAGGGTATTAGAAAATCTTTCCTATATGAAAATTTGCTCTGTAGCTTTATTTTTTTTAACCTAAAATCACTAACAACATTGTTATTTCATAATCAGGAATTTTTAAAACACATCTCAAAATCAGAAAACAGGCATGAAAATATAAAAAGCTATAAAAATATTAAAATTTTAAATGACCACTACTACTGAGTTAACTATACAAAAAGATTAAATGATACACTTGTAATTTTCTCCCTCCTTTTCTTCTTATTGCCTCCTACACAATTTTGTCCCCCAAGAAACCCTCACAGAAATAACTCAAAAAATGTAATTACCAACACAAAATAATATTATTCATGACAGGAATGTCCCTCTCAGTAAACATTTTACCTTAAGAGCATGCTTTAGTTCATAGGCATCATAAAGCCGAGAGGGTTTCATCAGAGCCACGATTAATTTTTCAAATTTTCCAGTCAGTTCTGATTTCAGGTCATCCAGAAGATCCTAAGTCACAGAAAATACAAATGTGCTAAACAGGCAGAAATTTTAAGGAGATTCTTCTTAAATATACAACGTAGCCCTTTGCTCTAATGAATTGTTTATATTGCCATCTCCAAGTAGAAAAAGGCACGAGTTAAACAAATCCCCATAGTTTTGAATATGCACCTTTGACCTCTGACCTAAAGCTTATGCTAAAGCAAAGCAACTTCTGTATCAAGGCATTTGTTCTTATGAGATGTTTTTCTTAACATCAATAGTTAAAAAATGAAAACTCTTAAAAAGTAGGTAGGAGATATTTTTAAAATGTTGTTCTGAGAAATGTGTATCTTTAAAAACCATTTCCCCAAAATAAAATCATAAATGCATTTTTACAAATGACAAAATCTGGCTTATCATAACTATACAAAACAATTTTTTTCTCTCAGTATCAAATAATATTTTAATACATAAGGAATTATGTTTACAATTATGCTCCTGACCACTGAGAGACAGCTGCTACTATGGAGAAATTGTGTATATAATGATGAAAACAAAAGCAGTAGTCCCTATCCATTTCAGTGTCAGCACACAGGCAACTAGAAATTATATTTAGAATACTTTTTATGTGTGTGCTTTGCATTTATTTTGCAATGAAATGATGAACACAAATTTGCAGAATAACAAAACTGTGTTTAAATAGGCAATAATTCATTTAAATAACAAATGTGATTTTTATGTTAAATTGTTAATCAAATAAGAGCATTTAAATCAATGAATTAGAAGCTCGTTCATTAAGATACCACTCCAAAAGGGAACTGAGACTGTGACACAACAAAACATACTGTAATACAGGTTCACACCTAGAAACTAGATAATAAGACAGTCCTCAGGGGGGAAGCAGAGAAGGATAGAGGCAGCTATCACCTTGGGATCCTGGGGCACTTGCCTTGCATCAAGCAAGGAAAAACAATTATGAGGATAAATTGGGTAAGCACTGTAAACCAACAGCTGATATTAAGAAACTAAAAAAAGAAAAAGGAATAGTAAAGTCAGAATAACAAAATGATGTTAACAAAAGAATACTAATAGAGTTCAAACTAGTCTTAAAATCATTGAGGGGCTCTACATTCTAACTTAGGATGAAGTGTAGTCTTACCCTGCCAAACAGAGTTTTAAAAGCTGTGGCGATTTCCTGACGTTGAGCATTGCTTCGGGATGTCAACAGAGTCAAGATGCTCTCCTCATCGGTGCCTGCAATTTATGTTCAAAAATTATATCTTGGCTCCCACACACCCACTATCTCAATAACCTTTGTGACCAGCCCCCCCGGTCACTTCCTTACCTCAAAAAACAGATTTTATTAAATAATTTATTAAACTATAAAATGTATAATTTATAACGTTATATTTTCAATATAAACTACCCCCTATGCTTGACGCATTTTTGTGAAGTAGAAAATACTCCTGAGTTGTTAAAAACTTAGTGCATTGAATTTTCTTGCAACAGATAGTTACTCAAATAATGGCTATTCACAAGGCCCAATTGTTGGGTGTTACAGGAGATTAAGAGGGGAGGAAAATAAATCCTGGTTTCAAGTTCTAATTTAGGGTAAAAAGAAAAAAGAAAACACAGAGACAACCTTGAGCTAAGGCAGAATGTGACAAATGCCTCAGGAGAGGTCTAGGTGTTAAATGGGGTTTCAAAGGAGGTTCTCATAGTCGACAGGTGGAAGGAGGTTTGGGAAAAGCTTCATGGAGAAGGTGACCCCCTAAAGAGTCTTGAAGGATGGAAGGGTTTTGTCAGGCAGTGATGTAAGGAAGGAGGATAGGCTTTTAGGATGACGGAAAAGCTCAGCAGTAGGAACATAAGGCTTTCACAAATAGCAGATAATACAAGGAGTGCTAATGTGAGCTGAGTCCGACAAAGTGTGCTGGGATACTAAGGAAGGCCTTGCGCAGCCAGAAAGCTAATGCTAATCCTGCTACGACAGGAAATCTCACAAGATGTTCAGCATGGGAAGTGATGGGGTCAAAGCCAAGTGTGGAGAAGGCAGGTCCCCACACACATACTCTAGCGCAGAAGGAGGCTGAGGACGGTGGATGAATTCTGTCTAGAAATCCTCGAGATGAGAGGTTTATTACACGTAGCTAGAGAGGAGTCCAGGGAAAGAGAAGACAATTGAATGCAAGAAGCCTGCAGAACCAGACAGCTGATTGGGCAAAGCGAACAAAGACCTGCGGAGCTGACCACTCTCAGGAATATCTGTTTATCTACTCAATCAGCTGCCTTCCAGGTAAACCTGAAAAGTTGAAAAACAAAGGGGCTGGATTTAACTTTCTGTTCAGTTCTAGAGATGGATTATATTGTATATCAGTCATACTATTTTGTTACTTTCACCTATCTTTTCTCTTTCTACACATTTCAGATAAAAATATTCTAAAATTAATCTTATTGTAAATCAGCGACTTTTTGTTTGGAAAAACAAATGTCATGTTTTTTTTAAGAACAAAAGAAAGGTTGAATTTACCCAGGCCTTTCATGGCCTTCCGAAGAGTTTCTGCATCAGCCCGCTCATCAAATCCAGGGAAGGGAGTCACAGTGCCCTTAACCTGAGACAGGAAACACAGTGATATTATTCATGGCATGACTAATATGACAAAGCAAATGACATACAGAGCAAGCCATTGCTCTATATCATGCTCAGTCTTTAAATAAATTTCCGTTTGATAACCCCATTTAAAATGGGAAGAGGACCACTTACAGTCTGGATTAGCAGGACCAATTCAGTACATGAGCTATCCCGGCCCACCTGCAATACCATTAATGGGAAGCCTGGCTCCCAAGGCTCTCCTCCCAGGGGCATCGCCCCCAGTGATCAAGCCCCAGTGATACCGCTTGATTCTCAGAGGGCACTTCCTTGCAGGATTCCTTCCATTAAGTCTCTTGCCACTTTGCTTGAGAAGCATGCTAAACCTGCATTAAAACTTGATGTCCTAACCTAGACACTCAACTCCAAGCAATGTTCTTACTGCATAATTTTAAACCTAGTCCTGTTTCTTTATATTTACTTAGGGATTTTAAGACAACCTGGTAAAGCCTGAAAAGATGTTTGGTAATTCATATGCCAAATCTTTAAATTTATAGCTTTATATATAAAGTATACTGGAAGACATTCTTCAAAAGTTTTCCCATTATACTTACTTTGTCATATGTGTAGTGCTTTTAATCAAAATGTTTTAGTATTTCCCCCTCAAAATTTGTAATAGCACTAGTTCTTTACAATCAGAAGGCTTTATGAATACTCAGTCATAGATTTTTATGTTCTGATGAAAGGAGGATGCCACCATTTACTTTTACTAATAAATGTTTTTGAAGTCCTTCAAAACTATTAAGGTTCTATCTAAAACTGAGGAAAAATCAGTTATAAGGGGGAAGGGGTTGAGAATACTTGTCTGGTTTATACTCATGAGTGTTTTATTATGAATGCATGGAAGCACAATCACCTACAAGGAAATGTAGGTGATTCTGACAATTTCACATGGTTCAACATAATTACAAGGAGCAATAGGTTGAGAGAGAAATTAATCAAGATTTGAGAAAATGGTCCTTCAAAACTGGCATGGATTGGGAAAGCCATATCTCTCAGGTCAAACTGCAGTCTCCCTCTGTTTAGTGGGACCACTTCAAATTGATTCTGAAAACACCATCAATATATCATCATAAAAAATTAATAAATACCACAGGTTCTCTCAATGGTGAGAACTTAGGATATACAGATGACTTAGTTCACCAGTCTGTTTATTCATTCACTCGATAACCATTCTTTGAATGCTTTCCACATGCCAAGTATTGTACTAATCACTAGGAAAAAGTGATGATGTCTAAAATCAAAAGGAAATGAAAGGTACATAATTAACAAGTGCAGTTGAGTACACACACACACACACACACACACACACACACACACAAAGGTTTCATCAGGGTACATATACACATAAAGGAGGGATTGAGCTGGGAAGGATGCAAAGAAATCAAAAAACTTCCCAAAAAATGTTTTGAAAGTTGCCTGTGATTTTCCAAGGCAGGTTCAGGAAAGTAGAGAAGTACAGGGAGGTGTAGTCCAGCATGCATGAAAACATGAAAAAATGAAAAAATCTGGTGCTTTGGACACAGGGTTAAGAGTTTGAACAGACTGCAACAAGAAGTGTTTACATAGATAAACAAATGAGGGGAAGGTCTTGGTGGGGGGGTGAGGAGGAGCTGGAAAGCCACTGTAATAAGTGCAGACTTCATCCTGTAGGCAAGGGGAAGTCATAGAGGATCACAGAGGACATCTACATGGGGAAGAACAATATCAATTCTGCACAGTAATATTACTGGGACCGCAGTGGAGACAACAACAGAATGGACTGTGCAAGAGTGGAGATAAGGACACTATTTTAAAAACAACACAGGAAGAAGATAAGACCTGATCGAAGTAAGGAGCAGTGGAAATGTAAAGGAAAAGGACATGGGAAGGAGCAGTGGACATAGAACAGGATCAAGGCAGAAGGGAACCAACTGCAATGATTCCTTTCTTGGATGGGGAATAGGATCACTGGTTTTACATTTCTCCCCAGTAGGCATACTGGAAGAGAAACAGGCTTTGTCAGTTACCAGGGCACACTGGTGGTAAGTGGAGCTGTGTGAGAAGGCTATCACAGAAGCAATATTAGTGGGGTGGAAAGGAGGGCTGGCAGAGAAGGGAAGGTCACCTACAATCATAATGGCAGCTAATATCTGCTGAGTGTAGCAATGGGTCAGGCACAGTGCTCAGAGCTTCTCACGGATCATCTCACTGAAACTTCATTTTACCTTAGAAAGGCTTAAAGAATCAACCAAGGGACCAGGAAGCAAGTACCAGAGCTGGTACTTGAATACAGGCCATGGGACTGGGGGCTACTAATCATGAAGCTGCCTAGCCTCCCAAAGACAAAAAGAAAATCTCCAAAGAGGGTGATGACATGGAGAAGACAAATGAGAAAAATGTACTAGGAGGAAAGGAAGAAAAGGCAGTGTCCAATACCACAGGGAAGTCAAACAGGTGGTGTGACTGAAAAGGGTTCCCTGGACTTAGTAATGAGGAGGTCTTTGGTGGCAGTAAGAGCCTGATTGGAGAACACTGAAAAGTGAATTGTAAGGCAAAGCATCTCCATGAACTCCAATTTTACAAATGATGGGGTTTTTTTAAACATGCTTTTATATTTTTTTCATGTTTTATTTTTTTTATTTTACAACCAAGTTAGCATATAGTGCAACAATGATTTCAGGAGTAGATTCCTTAATGCCCCTTACTCATTTAGCCCATCCCCCCTCCCACAACCTCTCCAGTAACTCTATTTGTTCTCCATATTTAGAAGTCTCTTATGTTTTTCCCCCTCCCTGTTTTTATATTATTTTTGCTTCCCTTCCCTTATGTTCACCTGTTTTGTATCTTAAAGTCCTCATATGAGTGAAGTCATATGATATTTGTCTTTCTCTGACTAATTTCACTTAGTATAATACCCTCTAGTTCCATCCATGTAGTTGCAAATGGCAAGATTTCATTCTTTTTGATTGCTGAGTTATACTCCATTGTATATACATACCACATCTTCCTTATCCATTCATCCATCCATGGACATTTGGGCTCTTTCCATACTTTGGCTATTGTTGATAGTGCTGTTATAAACATTGAGGTGCATGTGCCCCTTCGAAACAGCACAACTGTATCCCTTGGATAAATACCTAGTAGTGCAATTGCTAGGTCATAGGGTAGTTCTATTTTTAATTTTTGGAGAAATCTCCATACTGTTAAATAAGCTTTTAAATACTCACTTTAAAAAAAATACTGATCACCTGGGTAGCTCAGTCGCTTAAGCATCTGACTCCTGATTTCAGCTCCGGTCATGATCTCATGGTTTGAGTTCAAGCTCCACATCTGGCTCTGTGCTGACGGTCTGGAGCCTGCTTAGGATTCTTGGTCTCCCTTTCTCTCTGCCCCTCCCTCATTCACATTCTCATTCTCTCTCTGTCTCTCTGTCTCTCTCTCAAAATAAATAAGTAAACATCTATGAAGGCTATAAAGTTTATAGGCTATGAAGTTACTAGTAGATAGAGAGGTTATAGGCTATGAAGTTACTAGTAGATAGAGAGGTTAAGAACAGGGGAGACAAGAGAGATTTGTCTTAAAAATACATCTGACCCCTGAGACTGAAGGAAATGAGGTGAAAGATGGAAGGAAGAGGAGTACCCTCAGAATCTCAGCTACTAACTATGAAGAAATAACTGCTGGTTGTATTTTTGAGAGCTTTCTAGAAATTGGGAAACACGTGCTACATTCCACATGATCTGAGTCATTGTCAAAGCTAGCCAAAGCCACGTAGTGGTAGTAACGGACCAGATGTGAGTCAGACATGAGTCACAAGGGCAGAAACGCTGCTTGGACATCCTGTCCAAACTCTATCCCTGCCCACACAAAAATGTCTATCCTGAGCAAATGTGACTTTCCATGACTCATATCGGAGGGCTTCTCCTTCTTCCCATTAGTACCCACTGGCCTCCAGTTAAACATTTATACCTTACCCAGGTTAACTCCAACTATAAGTAAGTACTGTTCCCTTCACCCATTCCCCAGCTTGTGCTCAATTACCTTCACTCCCAGCCACCAGTGCCTGATCAAGGAAATTATATATCCTCAGATGATACGTGGCCAACACATATAATTCCCTCTTTTAACTCTCACCTTCAAAATTATCCACTCTTCTAGCTCTATAATTTTGTTGGCTTTTTTGTTTATTTATTCTAAATGAATAAGTTCTTTACCTTCAAAGACTAGGCATGCCAAAATAAAATGAATACAATTAAACCTAAACACAAGTGAAGGGTTGCTTTTCTAGATAGAATTTAAAGAAACAGGAAAACAACACAGAAATAACTTCAAATTTAGGGGTGCCTGGGCGCTTAGTCGGTTGGGCATCCGATTTCAGCTCAGGTCATAATCTCACGGTTCATGGATTTGAGCCCCACATTAGGCTCTGGGCTGACAGCTCAGAGCCAGGAGCCTGCTTCAGATTCTGTGTCTCCTTCTGTCTCTGCCCCTCCTCCACTCACACTCTTTCTGTCTGTCAAAATAGATAAGCGTTTAAAAAAAAAAAAAAAAAGAAAGAACTTCAAACTTAAGGATGAGAAAACATTCACCTGTCTGGAACATTTTAAACTGAAGCTTTTCTGAAGGCACAGAAGAAAACTTAAAAGCCCTCTTTAAATCTGTCTTCCAGTTCAGTGTTATCAATACTTAATCAAACACCTTACCCAACATTCCACATTAATACTAATTAGGAAGCAAGAAACCATGAAGCCCACCACTATAGCCGAGCAACTGCTAAGCAGCTGTACAGTAATTTTTAAGTATATTTCTTCTGAGGCTCAGGTTTCATGAAAAGCCCCTGGAGGCCCCCAAGAATGTTAGGGAAAAGGAAAGTCAAATGGCAGAACTCTGCCTTCACTCCCCAATCAGAGTAGTTCAGGTCTTATCTGATGCACACTGTGCAGGCCCATTAATATTTCCTATGATAATGGGTCCCACTGATGACCAAAGAAAAAAATTAAAAATCACCATACCAAGAAAGAAATGAGATGAGCAAGAAAAAAGGGAAAAACCAGTATGACAGACATGATTCAGATCTAAGGTGCAAAGTAAAGTAAATATCAGAAAAAAAAAAAGAAAAAAAAAAAAAAAAACTAGAACCTCCAAGAGGTACAAACACAATCGGGGGTCAGAAACAAAATCTCAAGCTCTAATTCTAAGCCTTGCTCCAATTCCATCAAAAAAGGTGAAAGTTCAGGGTGCCTGGGTGGCTCAGTTGTTAAGTGTCCAACTGACGGCACAGAGCCTGCTTGGGATTCTCTTTCTCCCTCTCTCTTCCCCTCCCCCATGTACACATGTGCAAGCACTCTCTCAATAAATAAATACACATTTAACAATTAAAAAAAGTGAAAGTTAAATTCAAAGACTTAAATTCAAATTGGCCTTTGACCATTACCTTTGACCCCTTTCTTAAAATCAAGTGTAAGGGAAAAAAGTATCACTATAAATAGTTTAAGTTATACGCACAGAGGTAGAAAAGAAGTTTTGATAACAAAATAAAGGTTTTCGATATGATTTAGGTTTTTGTTGTTTCTTTAATGCTCCCATGACTATGACTACTTCCCACCTGGATAAGAACGCCTTCCCTTGGCAAATACCAACAAATGGAAAGTTAAACTGTCCGTCAATAATGGTGATGCCTTGAGGTAGCTGAAGTGGGCAAACGCATTAGCTCCCAATGAGTATACGTTTGGTTTGGGGTATGTAGGGTTCCATTTTACCTAACTGTTCAACTGGGAATTCTGTCAACAGTACTTGAAAAGCTGTATCACTAACCAATTCATTCACCAATGCTTCAGAAAATAAGCTTATAGATTTTTCATATTAGAGAAGAGTATGCATGGATTCACAACTTTATTTCCTTTTGTATCTAAACAAGGGGCAGAAACCTAATAAACATGGCTGGTCCTACACAAAGGTAGGAAATGTTAGCCTCAAACCATTTTTAGTCATAGGAAAGAAATAGTACATAAATAAAAGACCTACAGAAATGAAAGAGGATTTAAAGATCATATATATCCTGCTGTTTACTAGACAGCATCTCCTAAATGTTTTATAAAGAACTCGAATTCAACAAATTCACTAACTCCATCTTTTCCGCACCTCAAACCTGCATTCCTTCCTCAAAGAAAAAGACAAACCACTCAGTGAAGCAAGCCACTCATCTTGACCTGACCAAGCCCTTCACCACCTACCACCACCCCACTCATGCAACCAATCTGCCAACTCTCTCCATCAATCCCCTATCTAAAGCCCCAGCCACTGCCTAGTTTAAGTCTTTAAGATTTCACTGGGACCATAGCAGCAGATTCCTAAGTGATCTTCCAACATCCAGCTTCTCTCTCCTTCCCTCCCTCACCCCCTGAAACACCATGCGGTCTCTGCAGCCCTCAAATGCAACATCACACTGGCACCAGGGTGATTTTTGTGAAGTGTAAATCTAATCATGGCATGCCCCAACTTACAACTTTTTGACAGCTCTCCTTATCTACAAATGGTTCCTACTCTTTAGCTCTTTCTGGCATCTGTTTCCAAGACAGGGCTCCATGTCCCCACCTGACTGCAGCTTCACTCAAACAATACCATACTGCCTGCTGCTCCTGGCCATGCCAAACTCCTTTACACCCCTGAGCATTTATTTTTGCTGCTGTTGCTTCTACATATAATGCCTTTGCTCCTTGTCCCATCTGACTAATGCTAACTAGGTAACCTCATTTTTCTCTTCTGTGAAATAGTAATACTTATATCTGAAATAGTATTATGAGTACTAAATAATGCAAACAATGGACTTGGCAATGCATCTGTTATTTCACTAAACTTTCGTTCCATTTCCTCTTTAATTCCCATGTCTAACGATACCTGGCACATAGTGGGAACTCAAAACTTTCATATGTTCATGAATGCATGCATGAATAGGAAGTAAAGAGAACAGTTAGGAACAGGTGTTCAAAGAAATGATACCAACTGCAATATGTATTAATTTCCAATAATTCAATTATATATAGGTTTACATATTATATAAACTACTGAATTGAAAGGCTGGGTCCAAAAAAAAAACCACTTAAAACAAAGGCCTTAGGAGCACAAGTTTTTGTAAAAGATCAACTAATGTGTTTGTGAAGTTTTAGAATAGTATTCAGGTTATTTTAATTTATATAAATTTATATTGAATATAATATTAAATAATATTGAATTTATATTTAAATTTATATAAATAAATAAATTTATACAAATATATATTTATATTTCTACCACAGATTGCCTAACTGTCACTAGCTTGCCACCTATAGCCAAGGGGTACCAGATCTAGATAAGGGAATTAAGGTTTGCTGAATCCCAATGAATTGCTCAGTGGCTTGCAAAGCAGCCACGCAGTTTTGGATCTAGTTCTTTCTCAGCATGCAAAATGTAAACAAGATTGTGCTCTCAGACAAAGGAATCAGGAACTGAGACACTAACCCAGAGCAGTACAGGTCATAAGTAAACAGGTAATCCTGACCTAGGATCCCAAGAGGGATCACTACAGACAGATTTGATTTTAAGATGAATGGTGGAAAAGATGCAATCAATATCTGATTGACCCCTCTAGCATGAAACTCATCTCAAATCTATTTATTTACATTGATCCTGCTGTTCTTTATAAATTGTCACAGTACAATGATTTCAAACCAAAAAAAAAAAAATTATAATCAAACCTTGCACAATTTAAATATGTATAGGAGAGAGAACTCTGATGTTCATGAAGTCTCTAGTGAAAAATTATGTAGCCTGATTTTGCTTCATGACATGCCTGCTGCTCTAAATTAATTCTTTATTAACATTATAAATAAAGCTAAGTTCAGATTGGCCAAAATCTGTATTTTTAAAGTTGCAGTCTCATAAAGAAAATTAGAGATATAAAAGACTTAAATTGAATTAAAATGTATTCAATGGATCATTCATCTTTGAAATACATCCAACTCTTGATTTTTTGAAACCAAAGAATATAGAAGTACAGAATGTACTTTTAAGTACCTAAAATAAATTAGAATATCTGTGAAATATTTTGGCTGTAGCTAAATAGTGATATTTTAAAAACCTGCATGAGCAAGTTAAGCAATAAGAAATAGGTCAGTGTCCAGTTTAAGAAACCCACCCCAAGATATAGTTAAGTCAGATTGAGGAAATAACCCTAAAATCTAATTAAAAATTCACATTTATATAATCACAAGCTGACCATTGCAAAGATGAAAGGATTCAAAAAATATTTTACTATATATAAATAACTCAGGCAATTAACAGCTCTTTGGCCATTCCTTAGTAAATATCTTGAGCTAGCTTATACCCAAATTTAGCATAGAAAAATGTTAGTGGTCCAATAATCATAAAAATTTACTATTTAGCAAGGTTTATTCTAAACATGGAAGTTGTGGTTTTAAGCCATATAAATCCAAAGCCATTCAAATGAATGATTTCAAAGATTATATATATATATATATATATATATATATATATATATATATATATATATATAATCCAGGAACTGTTTACATGCAGGTACATTTGTAATTCAGATTTTTCTTGTATGTCATGGAGAAGATACAGTTAATCAGTGTGTTACCTTTGAGAAAGCCTGGGAAGCCTCATGTTAGACTCCTTCTCTCCATAGTAACAATCAGTTGGTAGACTCCCACATGTTTCAATGCTAGTGGATGAGGACTAGGACCAGAGAGAGAAGGGCAGAGCTCAAGTGGTGGTTATCCCACAAACACCACCAGCTCTGAATGTATTCACCCAACAAGACAATATAAATCACTTTTTTAAAATTTTTTTAATGTTTATTTATTTTTGAGAGAAAGAGACAGAGTGTGAGTGGGAGAGGAGCAGAGAGAGAGGGAGACACAGAATTGGAAGCAGGCTCCAGGCTCTGAGCTATCAGCACAGAGCCCGACCCAAGATTCGAACTCACGAGCGGTGAGATCATGACCTGAGCCGAAGTCAGATGCCCAACCCACTGAGCCACCCAGGTGCCCCTAAATCACTTTTTATGTAGTTCACAATAGTTGTCATGGCTTTGTCCCCCTAGACTGACATCATCAGGGTAAAATTTAACTAAAATTTTTCATTGATATAAAAATATTAATATAAATATACACAAGAGTATAAAGTATTCGTAATATTTATTTATAGAAAAAAAGAAACTCCAATTATCTATCAAAGATTAATCAATGCTTTCTCATTAAATTCTTAGCAGGACAGTCATACCTAGAAGTTACCTATATAATTGATTTCCTGGATCTCTGTAAACTCTGATTGGCAAGGAGGTGGTCCCAAGGTCAAATAAAAAGACAAAAACACCAGTATGGAAGGTACAGCTTATAAACATGAAGAATAACTGCTGTTGGAGGCGACATTTTAATTCCTCAATAAATAAGAAACAATATTTAACCATACATTTTAAATTACTGAAATGTACACCTCTATGTCTCAGGCATCTCATTTCACTACTCTACAGATGGCCATGGAGTGGAGGTCTCTGGCTCCCATAACCACAAGGCAACAAAACTACTACCATAGAAACCGTTTGAAACCTAACACTGAAGCTACTTCAGCCTTCCTACAATTACACTGGGGTCCAAGGGAATTTTTTTTGACAGTAAAAGTGCAATTCCTTATTGTGGGCATTCTGCACACCATCAAATATAAGTATAAAGACAACAAAACGTTATCCTAGTAGTAAACATTTTAACAAAATGCTTTACTTCCATGGTTTCCAAGGATAACTAATAACAAAGTAAGTGCAAAATTCAACACTGTAGCTTTCTTAACACTACTTATAACTTTTACAATGACCAAAAACTGTGGTTTTGACAGAAAACAGTCCTGGTGTTATACTGTGATAGAGATCATGCACATAATTTTGTCATATAAACCACCATTCTCCCAGCTTATATATGTATAGCAGCTTTTATACTTTTCATTATTTTAAATTATTAATGTCCACAATTGGAAAAATGTGTTCCTTTATGCTACCTGGAATCTACATAATTAAAAGGCATTGATTGAGGGGTGCCTGGATGGCTCAGTCAGTTGAGAGTCCGACTTCAGCTCAGGTCATGATCTCCTGGTCTGGTCCGTGGGTTGGAGCTCCACCTCAGGCTCTACCGACAGCTCAGAGCCTGGAGCCTGCTTCTGATTCTGTATCTCCCTCTCTCTGCCCCTCCCCCGCTCACACTCTGTCCCTTTCTCAAAAATAAATAAACATTAAAAAAACAATTTTAAAGGAATCGATTGAAAAACTTCAGACATCACGGGGTAAACTTACAAAAGAGATTCAAGAAACAGTCGAATGAGCAAGTATAAAGGGAATTATTCTTTGATGCTTGTTTCATCGCCATTTACATCACCACACCAACAATATCAAGATAAGAAAAATAATTCTCAATGAAGGAAAGTTAGTTCCACATAAAAGTATCCTTTATGTGGGGAAGAACCTAAACCAAAGTTTCCACTTGAAGTAACAGGAGACTCAGTTTATTGTAATATTCCTTAAGTGTAATAGAGGAAGTAAGAATGGAAGCACTGTATAAATTAATAAAGTTACCAAGTCATCATAATCCTCCCATTTTTCTCTTGGAAAGAACCGTGAAACCTTATTCAATTTTGATAAGAGTTTTTGTTTTTGTTTTTTAATAAATGAAGAGTATAAAGAGAGGGCTTTGTCTGAGCAAACACTTGTTTAAAAAAATGTTTGAAAAAAAAAGGGATCTGGACTCTGACAAGCCAATTAGATTGTTGAGATCTGTAAAATTAGTTTTGGGGTGGAGTTGTTAGCACTGATATTTTATTCACAAAAAAATTGTCAATTTTTATTCACAAAAGATTGTCAATCTTTTAAAGTCTGCTATATAAATTAAACTATTTTTTTTCTTTCCTACACTTGTTTAATGTGTATTTATTTTTGAGAGAGAGAGAACAAGAACAGGGGAAGGGCAGAGAGGAGGAGACAGGATAGGAAGCCTGCTCCCACTGACAGCAGAGAGCCCCACATGAGTCTGCAAGTCACCATCCCCTGAGATCATGACCCGAGCTGAGCAGGAGTCGGATGCTCAACCTCTTAGCCATCCAGGCGCCCCTTCCCTGCAATTTTGATAAATGTTAAGAACAGAAAAAAAAAAAAAAAAAAAAAGGCTAATAACTAGGAAATCGAGTTCTGAAACAATCCCAAGGCAAATTCAAATCAGAACTCGTTCCACGAGTTCCTTAAGAAAAGCACCTCTTCTGTTTAATCTTTTGCATGAAAAAAAAAAAAATCCTACCTACAACTAACAATAAAATTGGGTTGAGCAACTGGAAAAAGCTCACTAGAGTTCTACTGGAAAAACACGAAGGCCCACTCACTGTATTATAATGCAGGAGACGGCAGGGAACGGAAAGGGGAGGAAAGGAAAGAAGGAAAGGAAGAAAAAAAAATGAAGGGAAGGGAGGGAGGCAGGAAAAGAAAGAAAGACAAGGAAAGAAAGGCGTTGGGCTCACATGACCGCTACGCGCTGGTTCCTGCTCTGGTTCTAATTTTAGCGGTTCTTTGGATTTGGGAGGGCGCACTTTTACACACTCACTCACGAAAAGGGAGTGCACCCAAATCCGGCCACGTCACCCGCGGCAGCGCCCCACCGGCGGCTACCGGGCAGGTTCCGGCGGGCACTCGGCGGAATAAGCCGGGGCACAGCGAAGGGGTCGGGGGGAAGCAACCAGAGAGGAAACAGGAAAGGTGTCCCAGATTTCTCCCAGGCAGATTTCGCTTTCTCCTAAACTTTTTTTGGCTTCCAGACGAATTCTACAACTCCCTTGACACAGCTTACGAAGTTGGCAAATGCGAGCGCTGCGCGGGGGCGCAAGGCCCTACCTGTGCCATGGCGACTGCTCAGGTCAGGAAAAGGTGATGCAAACCTGCAAGAGAAGAGAGGCACGGAGGGTTCAGCCAGCCGCAGACCGGCCCTCCCCGCAGCGCCCCTCTCCGGACGGAGCCCCCACTCCGGCTGGGCGAGCACTCACCCAAGCGTGACAGAGGGACCCAAGTGCTCCGAACCTCCGGGAAAGCCGCGGAGCGCGGGGCGGTGGCGCGCAGGGCAGGGCAGGGATGCAAGCGCAGTAGGCTCCAAGCAGCTGCTCGCAGCCCAACTCCAAGCAACGGAAACACCACCCGCCCCGCCCCGCCCGCCGCCTGCCACGGGGACCGGACCCGCCCCTTCCCCGGCCTCACTGCGCCTGCGTGGGGCGCCACTCGTCCCAGTCCTCGCACACCGGGTGGGGCCGGGCTGCAGCTGCGTTGGAAGCGGCAAGAGGCGGGCTCCCCAAGGGCCGCTGGACCGCCCTGTGTTCGCGCGCGGGAAGGGCTTGGGGACTCTGACCCAGGCTCTGGTTTGGGGGTCGCTGGGACCTTTCTTCTCTCCGTGGCCTCACAGAGCTGCTCAGACAGCGTGGCCGAGTCGACTTTTTGCAAGGCGAGAAAGTCACTGCGGCCAAGGACAGTGGGTCTTTGACCATGCTATAGAATAAGAGTGAAGTTTTGAGAGCCCTTTCCCAAATTTGTTTTTAAGTAAACAAACAAGCAAACAAAAAAGTGTCAGTGGTTGCTTCCTAGATAATGTATATAGCTTGAATGTAGATACCTCTTTGGTAGCTTATGTAGGAAATTTCAAAACCTCTGCTTGGATCAGTTCCTATTTTACAAACCAGCCTAGAACTTTACCAAAACTTAAATTTCAACTATACTCTGTATTCGTTCAACATAAAATCTGTAAGTACATGAGAGAGACACACAAACAGAGACTGACTCCAAGATACTGTACTAGGCTGGTACAGAAAAAGCAAAGATAGACAGTGCCCTTCATAGACTTCCTGGTGTGGGGGAGGAGAGGCAAGAGGACAACCTTGCAACACTAGACTGCATGAGATATTCTCAGATGAGAAGAGCAGTGCTGTGGAGATTCAGGATAAGAGATTAGAATCTAGTCCGCTTTGGGGAATAAAGAAGAGGTCTTGTCAAATTAAATGGAGAACAAATACGATTCTTGTATAGAACATCTCATTCATTAGCTGGCACCCCCGGGTGGCCTGGTCACTTAAGCATCCGACTCTCGTTTCTGCTCAGGTCAAGATCTCATGGTTTGTGAGTTCGAGCCCTGCATCGGGTGGGCTCTGTGCTGATAGACGAGAGCCTGGTTGGGATTATGTCTCCCTGTCTCTCTGCCCCTCCCCCACTTGCGCGCGTGCTCTCTCTCTCTCAAAATAAAAATAAGCTTCAAAAAAATTATTAATAAAAAACAAAACGAGCATCTCATTTGCTTTCACCTGTTAAGCCACATGTTTAATAGGCCCTGACAAAGTCCCAGCAGAGTGGTTGTTTACTGGATAGAAAGGCAAAACTGAAAAGTGTGTGGAGCTTGCAACATACACATACCGTCCCCTTTCAGCTTGCCTTCCCTCTTCTCTGGGAGCCTCTTTTCAACCAGCCCAACATCTCTATGTGGCCTCCAGTCCCCCCAGCATTCTTCCCCCACCCCCCACAGCATTCTTGACAGGCCCATGCACCTGAAGGCAGCCCTTTCTCTGCATCTCTCCCTCCTCACACGCTCTTTGCTTTCTCTCTGCCTTTTGCCTCCAGCATTCTTTTTCCCATACACATCTACTTGAACTCCATTTCTTTTTTTTTAATATAAAATTATTTATTTATTTAGAAAGAGGGAGACAGAACATGAGTGGGGGAGGGACAAAGAGAGAGGGAGAGAGGGAATCCCAAGCAGGCTCAGCACCATCAGTCCAGAACCCCACGCAGGGCTCGAACTCACAAACTGCAAGATCCTGACATGAGCCAAAACCAAGAGTCAGATGCTGAACCAACTAAGCCACCCAGGAGACCCTTGAACTCAACTTCCACATTCCCTGTCTCACTTCCTACTCTCAAAGTAATGAAATTCCATCAGATCTTATTGATTTTATAGGGAAATGCCCAGCGTGGGTTAATGACTTGCCCAGTGTCCTACAGCTAAATAGTGATAGAAATAATCAATTATTAGATCCAGAGTCTTGATATATGCCAGTTGATATTCCTTTTACTTCCAGTCACATCAATTTATTCAACTCCTGCTCTGGACCAGGCACAGGTCTTGATGCTGAGGAAAGGATGATGTAGTAAATGAAACAAAGTAGGTCATACACTGGGTGGAAGAGACAGAAAATAAACAAATATCTATTATGTCAAGTATGATACATGCTATAAAGAAACTAAAGCAGGGCTAGGGACCGGGGGTGTGGGGAACACTATTTTGCAAAGGCAGTCTCAAGGCACTTCTTGAGAAGAAATCTGAATTATTACAATTTAATTGTATTTGACAACTATTTACTGAGCACCCAAAAACGAAAACAGGAGACACACTGTATATTATGAAAGAAATGCAATCAAAATGCAACTGGTTTCAATGGAGGGACAGCTAATATTTTCCCAAGGGATTTTAAAAATGGATGTGACATTGGAATTAGGCTTTGAGGGAGGATATTTTACCAGGCAATGAAGAATTGAGAAAGAAAGGATGATCTGGTCAGGTGTACAGCAAACCAAAAGAAGGAAAGTACCTTTTTGTGCATGGGGTGAAAAGTGCATAAAGAGAAACTGCCACTTAGATGCTGCTTTGAATGGCATATTTAACTGATGAATTTTGAATGACCGATTTTTTTTTAACTCCTGGGTATTATAAATAATGGGCACTCAGGAAATTTCCTTTACTATCTCTTAAAAACAAGTCTCTATCATTCATTTCCAAAAGTCCCCGATCAGTGTCCAAAAGTCAACCTCAGAATCTCTACCAGATGGTCCAGTGAACTCTCTCATCTTCCTAAGTTTTCTCTTTCATACATTTAGAATCAAAATCCTTCTCACTCAGTGTATTTTCTTTATGTTGTGTTAAATTTAAGTATTGCATAATAATTTGGGGTTGTTTGCTGTACTGTTCTTGGATACAAATAATAGATGCCAGCTATTTTCTGATGAGATAATCATGTTGCATTCCTACCTAAAATTTTCTTTTCATTGGGGAAATATACCAAATGTCAAATAACTGATTTACAAACGAACATTTGAAACTCAATTTATTTGTAAACTCGGGATTTTCCCGCTTCACTCTTGTCCTCAATTATTTGGATCACTCAGGAACTAGCCAATTTATTGTAAACAAGTCACTGAACTTCTGTGTGTTGCAGTTTCTGCATCCCTCAACTCTAGTGTTTTGATCATATATCCATTGACCTACTGTTACTCTTAAATATAATGATTGATAAAGAGAGGACAAATGGGTAATCGGCTTTGCACAAGTAAGTACAAGTTTTCCCTAATTTTAGAAGAGTGGGAGTCTTGTGTTTTAAAGACTATAAAACTTTCAACTACTCTACTTTTAAAATTAATTTTGTTTAATAAATATAGCTGTTGCAAACTGTAATTATTTAAAGAAGAAAGAGAGAAAGGAATGTGAATTTGCAATAGGCAGAAAGAAACAAGAGAATGCCTGAGGGGTAAAGTAGGGGATAGATACAAAGGGAAAGCCGGAATGTCCTGCCTCTCAGACAAGAGCTGGAAAGAACACACCCCCTGAGGTCAGAGAGACCTGGGTTCAAATCCCCACTGTGCTGTGCAGCAGGTGTGTGATCTTAGGTTTCCTTATCTAAAGTGCTGGTTAGGGGGAGCACCTGGGTGACTCAGTCAGTTGGGTGTCTGACTCTTGATTTTGGCTCAGGTCATGATCTCATGGTTTGTGGGTTTGAGCCCCGCGTTGGGCTCCCAGCTCCAGCTCCACGCTGGCAGTGGGGAGCCTACTTGGGATTCTCTCTCTCTCCTTCTCTCTCTTTCTCTCTCTGTCCCTCCCCCACTCATGCCATCTCTCTCTCTCTCTCTCTCTCTCAAAATAAATAAATAAATACTCTTAAAAAAATAAAGTGGTAGTTAGCATTAAATGAGCTACTTTGTGAAAATGTCTAATAACTGGTTTGAAAGATTGGTTTCATTCCTCATGTTCCTTCCTCCTTCCCAAAACTTTATAATTCTCAGCTCCTATTCTGATGATTCAGCCTCCACCCTCCTAATGAAAGCAAAATTAACCTCCTTTGGTGCCACTGCTCTACTGCAGCAAGGCCTGTCTTATCAGGTCTGGCAGGCCCCAACTTTTGGGGGCCAACCTGATGATTCCTGGTGCCATTTCCCTTCTGTCCCCCATTCTTCCTTATCCAGACTCTTCTGTCAGTGGCCCCCACTGACATACAGCTAACCTAGTCTCTTGACATGCAAGCCCCCACAGTCCCCATCTGATGGTGCCAAGGACTCCAGAAGCACCACTTAGAATTAAGTTCAAGCCACCTACCTGGCCTCAGCTCATCCATCCATGAGCATCTTTGGGTGAGAAGTGGAGGTGAGGCCACACTCCTCTGGAGATTTTGCCCTGTTTGCCTCATCACTTTGGCATTCCAGCTGTGATCCTGGAATGCAGAGAGCATTCCAGTGGCTCCTCACTCATCCTTGCCCTTTATATTTAAAGTGTGTGTAGTATCCTTAGGGAAAATAAGTCCAGATTTACTTTCAGAACCTTTTCCTGAGCCAACTGTGCTATATTATTAGAGGACTCTAATCTCCCCTTATTGAGATTCATGTGCTCACCAGAGAATACAAGCAGAGATTCCTCAGGAGATTCTTAGCTTTAGATGTCCTTCCACTCTATTTATTCAAAACAATATTTTTATTTACCCAGTAAGATGCAAATCAACTTCCTTACCAGGAGATGGGAATGTAGGTCTTGGATAAATAGGTAAAAAAGATTCTCGTAGGAATCTTTCAGACAGAATGTTTTAAGCTTGATTGAAATCTTCAGAGCTATTAGCAATAACAAGCAGTAAAAATACTCAGCCTACTTATAAAAGTACAGGTATCCTGTCTCTCTTTTTCTCTTTCATTGCTGAACCCCCAGTGCCTAGCAGACTGCCCAGCACTTAGTAGCTGAACATTGAATATTGTGAAAGGGTGAGTGAATGGATGAATCAATCCATTGTGGTGTGGGGTTTTTATGTTTAACAATGGTTACTATTAACTGCAAACCATTGATATTCAGAATGATGAGGAAGATTGAAAAAAAATTAAAAGGAAACCTTGTAAGAGAATTTTGTCAAAAGAATAGATAATATTCTCAGACAAGGATTCTGAATTCCGGAAAGGACTCATCCTTGGGCGGGTAAGGTTTTGTTTTGTGATCTTATTAGTTTGTGACCTTGGAAAACGATTTGATTTTTCCTAATTTGGGGTGGTGGATAGGATGAGATGAGATCATTTATTTAATGCCTAAAAATAACAGGAAGACTGGTTTCAATTTCTCATCCCTCATTCTGCCAAAAACTCTCACCACTAAACCCCACCCTCATCTTCCATGCTGATGATTCAGTCCCCACCCATCCCACTCAAAAACCAAAATGAAGTCCCTATGAATCCGTTGCCCCACTGCTACAGGCCTTTCCTATCAAAAGCTAATTTCTCAGCACTGACCCCCACCCCCACCCCAGCCTGCTCCCCACACCTGGGGTCAGTTTATGGTTTATCTGGGGCTTTTCTTTATTCAACAGATTTATTGTGTCAGACCCTGGCATAGTGAGTATACAGTGATTTAAAAACAAACAAACAAACAAACAAAAAAAAAAAACAGAACAGATACACAGGATCTATCCAGTTAGAGTACTCAATCCAACAGAATAAATAAGATGACACAGCAGAATCCCATTAACATTCGGGCCGAGGTCAGAGAATAGGAAACAGGCTCTTACAAGGAAAGCCTTTGTGGGGTGGGTATGTGTCCATCCCGGAAGTCAGCCTAACAAGGATTGAGGCATGTGATGGGTGGAACTACAGTATTCCTTTTTTTCCCCTTTATGCAATCTTACTACTGGGATAAGATGAGAAAGGATATTCAGGGAAGAACAACTGAAGAGGGATTTTGCCTGAGAAAGGGGATAAAGAGGGAAAGGCGATAAAGAGAATTCACCATCTGAAGGATGCTGTAATTGTCACCCTCACACCCTGGACACTTCTCCTTTAAAATCTTCCAATCTGATTGATTCCTCCTTGCTGGTAGCTTCCTCCTGTCCTCCACATTCTCTCACCACCCCAACCACATCTCCTATTACTCTCTGACATCATGCAAACTTCTAGTTCCTCTCTTTTCACCCAGCCTCCCAATCTTCCTCCTGCTTCCACTGTCTTCTCTGCCCAACCCCTGGCCTATCAGGAATCATAACAGCCACCGTCTTGTCATTATTCCCACCCTCCTCAGTCCAGCCTACCGTCCTCATGTGTCGCGCTGACCTGATCCCACCATCACCTGCCCCGATGTATGGGCTGCTGAGTGTCGCTGGACACAACCAATCATACCACAGATTGGCCCTGCAGCAAATTTGGGGTCATCAGTCTCAGTGGGACCCTCAGCATTTCTTAGCAACTCTTTAAATATGCTCCTGCTCAGTTTTCTCCTGATATTGATTTTAGTCTTTCACTGTTCTCTTTAAGATCCTAACCTTCCCCTTTCTCCCAGTAGATGGCCTTAATTCCTACTTAACAAGCCTACTTGTCCTGAATTCTCAACCTTCTCCTACAAACTCATGTGTCCACACTCTTTCTTACTTCCTTTCTCGCTCTGAGAGTGAGAGGATCTTTTTCCAATCTGAGGCTTAAGGTTCATTCTCCAGAATTAGGATCTTACTCTTACCTATATTTAAAATTTTTCCCCTCCACTAGCTTCTTACTCTCAGCCCAAATTAACAAAGCTGTTTACATCAGGACTCTCTTAGTTTCAAGTGACAGAACCCAACTCAAGCTAGCTTAGGTAAAAAAAGAGAGAATTTTTTTTTTAAGGTGTCTGGCAGGATTTTTAACTGTAAACAATAGAACGCATTCTAACTATCATAAGCAAGAAAAAATAATTTTTTTTTACAGTTTATTTATTTATTATGAGAGACAGAGAGAGGGAGACAGAGAATCCCAAGAAGGCTCCATACTGTCAGCCCAGAGCCCATCATGGGGCTCCATCTCATAAACCATGAGGTCATGACCTGCCAAAACCAAGAGTTGGATGCTTAACTAACTAAGCCACCCAGGCACCCCAGCAAAAAAAAAAAAAAAAAAATTAAAGGATTTTAGGTACCTTGGCACAATGTCTGGCAGGATTAAGAAATGATCCTTGGTGGGCATGCAGGCTGGACAATGCCCAAATCACACTGCCAACTTCTCCAGTGGAGAAGCTACCGCTGGTAAACTCTCCATGCATGAGACAAATCTGTAAGAAGCTCAGATCTATTGCCTCTGAAAGCTTAGATCTCTCCACGCTATTCTACCAAGAACTCTAAAAGGTGGATTTTGTGGAATGTTTTCTGTGCTTACCTTGCTAAAGTGGTCACACCACACACACTACTGGAGCGTGGGGCACCATCCACACCTCTTTACAAGGTCCCCTTATCCACTGTGGATGAGAAGCCTGGAACTACACTTCCCAGAATCCCTTGCTAGCATTTGTCAATGAGAAGCATTTGTCAGTATTTGGAAGGCAGTAGAGGTGAGAGTTGCACTCAGAGGCATGGGCCAGACAGGAAATTCCCAACAAGTTCCTGAAAAGGTCTGGTGAACCAGTGGCTCCCAGTAGAAAGCTGCAGAACAGGACAGTTAGTGGACTTTCTGAGGATTGCTGTCACTTCCTGGCCATCTCTTGAGAATCCCTACTGTCTTTGGCACTTCAGACTCAGCTATTCAGTGGTAGTTTCCCTGATCTGTGCTGCTGTTTTTCTAGCAGTTGGTGAAGCCACTAATACCCTATATTAAAATTTTCACAACTGTACTAAACAGAGTGGTTTTTCTTTTCTTAACTGAACCCAGACTGATACAGTGAGTTGGAGCCTTAGCAAAAATAGGCATGCTGCTGCATAAGTTTGGCAGTTACAGTAAAATAATGTAAAGGACATGTCATCAGCAAAACATACCGGCAGACATCAATTTGAGGGATGTCTGGGCAGAGGTGACTTCTCAAATCTCCCCAGGTTTCATGGGAGACATGCCTGGATTCGTGGTAATGGTATTTTTTCTATTTAGGATGAGACCCTGCCAGATCGATCCAACAATACCACTGTGACACCACAGCACATTACCTTTCCCTTTCCCAAACCACATGGCTCTAATCTTTAAGCTCTGAATGATTTCTTTTTTCTGCCACTATCATTAGCCTGCTACTTGGTCCACGATTTTCCTATAAGATACACGGTTGCCTTGCAACCATACACAGTGTTTAGTAGCCAAGGGGGACTGAGGATGGCAGGCCTGGCCCAGCCCTGATAAAGTTACCCTCTCCTGAATCAATCTCCCATGGTTGGTTCTGAGTGGTAGAACCTAATCACAGGCCCTCAGCTTTATGGAAGCAGGAAACTGCATTCCCCCATTAAGCTCATAGGAGGAAAAAAAAAAAAAATGCCAATAAAGGGAAAGTATGCCGGATGACATGCACATAGCTCTCTGTCTCATTTTTTCTCTCTCCATAGACCAGCTTTCTCCTTGTGGCAGGAACATGGCTACAATTATCTCAGGATCACATTTTTCCACCTCCAAGAAAGCTTTCTTTCCCGAGTTCAACTTGGAAAAATCTGATTGAACCAGCAAGGTCACAGATCCTAGTCACAACCCCCACTATAATCACATGATCTGTGGGAGAATATCCTAGAAGAGATTATTTTTGTAATCATGGTTTCTCAACCAGGGCACTATTTTTTTCTTTCTTTCTTTCTTTTTAAGTTTATTAATTTTTTTTTTTTTTTTTTTTTTAGTAATCTCTACAACCAACATGGGGCTTGAACTCACAACTCAGATATCAAGAGTCGCATGCTCCTCCAATTGAGTCAGGCCAGTGACCCTCAACCATGCCACTATTGACATTTGGGGCCGGATCATTTTTTGTTTGGGGGACAAGGAAAGCTGTACTATGCAATACAGAATGTTTAGCAGCGTTTCCAGCCTCTACCCACTATTTGTCAGTAGCACCTCCCACACACACATTGTGACAAACAAAAATATCTCCCAACATTGGCAAGTGTCCCCTGCGGGGCAAAATTGTCCCTACTTGAGAACCACTGATCTATATAAGGGATTCCTTGCTGAGCCACAGCTCTGGATCCCACTTGTTACCGAGTCACCCAGCCTGCAGCAGGCCTGCCCATGGCAAACTATACTTCTAAATCATCAAATGATACTAGACACATTTATCTACCTGTCTGCTAACTCACACGGTTGCAGGATTTTTTTTACCTGAACGCCCGGGGTGCCGTTGTCACACTGCTTCGAGGAATGAAGAGGGGGACACAGAATAAAATGTTTTATTAGAGTACAAGGTCAGAAAGTAAGAATAGTATGAAAGCTCTCTTTACAGAGGGGGGACCTTTGAAAGTGAATACCCGCGACTATAGGCAAGGGTCCTTGTTTTATAGGATTTTGGTGGGCCCGTCTCCTTGCCCCGTTCCTTCTCAGGTTCTACCCTTATTGGCTAGGTAACTCGAAATGCCTAGTCATTCCTTTTTGACTGGCTAATTTTCATTGTATGAGGGGTGGTCTATGGCCATTCTGTTCCTTGTGGGTCATATATTTTATGCTCTACTTATTTTCAGTCAGGTCTTTTGCTTGTCACATTTCCCAGGGAAACCTGAGGGGCAGGAGGTCGTGTCTGTTGCATTCTTAAAGGGAACTTTATGCCTGAGGGAGTTTGCTTGAGGTCAGACATTCCTAGAAGAAATGTGTTAAAATAAGTATTTTTCCCCACCCAGGGACCTTTTTTAGCCTCTCCTTTTCTGCCTACTGAATCCTATCTTTCCCTATCATAATATCTCAACCAGGACATCCTTTAGCTAACTCTAACTCACCATTTTCCCTCTGAGATCAACTCTTTCTTTCACATCCCCTGGCCTGGTTAAAGACATCAGTGCTAATCAGTCACTCATGCAGAATCCTCGGAGTATTTCTAGATCCTTCACTCTCCCATCCACCACCACATGTGAGGGGAAGGATTCTAATAACACCTCTCCTTGTCTTATATCAGTTCCCTCTCCCCACTTGCTTTTACAATAGTTTTCTACTAGCCTCTTAGTCTGTCCTCTAATTTACCTTCTAAATGCAAATCTGAGGGTGTTACTCCATGCTTAAAATCAATATTTCAGCAGATCCAAATTGCTGTGGAATAGTCAGAATTCTTTAGCAATGTGAACAGTGACCTTCCTGAACTTTTCCTCCAATTTTACTCCCCCTGCTTTCTTGCTAACAAACTACTGAAAAGTTCCTGGTTTTGCATTTGTTATCTCCCCTGCCTGCCTCTACCTTCTGCCACATTCTCTTAGTTCAGGTGATGAACTGCTAGTCCTCCTTCAAAACCCATTGTAAATTGGGCACTTGGGTGGCTCAGGTCATGATCTCAGGGTTCACGAGTTCAAGTCCCATAATGGGTGAGCTCAAGCCCTGTCTCTCCCCCCCTCTCCCTCTCCCCCCACCCCTCCTGGGATTCTCTCTCTCTCTCTCTCTCTCTCTCTCTCTCTCAAAAAACAAAACAAAACAAAACAAAACAAAAAAGCCCATTTTAAGCATATTTTCTCTTATTTTTCTTTCTTAAAATTCCTCTTAACCATATGTCCTGACATCTTGACTGCAACCTTGACCCTGGGCCACTTCTACCCAACTAACCAGCTCCTGAATTTCTGGCCACAGAAATGATGACATTAAAAAAATTGTTTGCTGTTTTAAGCTACCAAGTTTTTGGGTAATTTGTTACAGAGCAACAGATGATTAATTCAAATAGTTAGTTGCAGAAGTCAACAGGAATGAAATTCTACACCCAAGTTCCAAGTTTAGGGGACTCAGTCTTTCTAATTTAAGCTTCACCTGGCTTTTGAACAATACCCACGAACTATTTTATTTTCCACTTTCATTCTGAAACACAGTAAAAATAATTGTGTTAAAAAATGTGTTTGAGTGAATTAGCTGCTCAATGTTCACACAGTAATATGTAAAGGAAGAGTTCAAATTCTAGCATTATTTAATGTGGCTTTAGACTCAGAATGGGAATTGAGGGACCATCAAGACGCATTTTTTTTTATATTCAAATGTCTATTTTTCCAAGAATCAGAGTCTACAGAATACAGCGAATCTAATTCCAATTTTGTAGGTAATCAGAAATTTAATTTTGATTTCATAAAGAAAAATCTCCAGTATAAAGAAAAGTTCTAAAGTGTTTTAAACAGTTTACTTACATTAAAATTTAGTGTGTAGGAACAACTGAAATGGTCACCAAAATGAGAATACGTAAATAAATTGTATATTCATGTAATGGAATGGTACTCAGCAATAGAAAAGAACACAACAGCATAGAGTAATGTCAAAAACATGTTGAACAAAAGAAACGAGACACAAAAAAAGATACATTCTATCTGATTTCACCCATATGAAGTTTAGGAACATGGAAACTAAGCTACAGTGACAGAAATTAAGAGCAGTTTTTGAAGGGGTAAAGATGAGTAAAAGGAAGAACAGGAGAACTTCCTGGGAGTGATGGAAACATTCTTTATCGTGATTTGGGTAATGACTACATGTGTGTATATAGTTATCAAAACTCACAATTTAGGATTTATTTATGTTCATTTCACTACATGTAAATTTTACTTCATATTAAAAAAGACAGCATTAAAAAATAGTGCATAATACCAAAATCTAATTATGTTTCCCCGTTAGGATAAATTCTCTTTTAGAAGAGGGATTCAGAAAACCAAACTGAAAGAGCCTTCACATCACACAAGTGAAACTAAGTAAATGTATTTCCAAAAACTACCATTGAGGAAAATAAACCTCAGCCACCTGAGCCATGATAAATACCCGCTGATTCTTAGCACGAGCCCCGTCCTCTCTGAAGCTGGGCTTGGGCAGAAAAACATTCAATTCTCCGCCCTTCTGAGACTGCCGGGTTCAGCAAACACACTGCGCAGGGAGGGGAGCCTCCGCACAACAGAAAGGCCCCTGGAGCGGAGCTCAGCAAACAAGTTGAGGGCAGTGGGCAGTGGGCAGGAGTCCGGGCCGCTCCGCGTGTGATTCCGCGTCCAGGCATCCCACACGTGCAGAGGGGGAGGGGTTCTGGCACAGAAAGGAGACCAAAAGGGAAAACATATTGACAAAGCCTTCACAGTTGTGAACCAGGGCTGCAGAGGGACAGACAGGAGCTGCTGCTGGAACAGAAAGGGAGCATTTGACACACTGAAGCCCAGACCCGGGAAGGCCAGGGGCCTGCGCCACAAAAGGGGAAAGCAATTAAGAACAAATTCAGTGTTCTGCCGTCTGCAAAGGGGAAGGCAGAAAAAGCAAACCGGTAGGCCCAGTGAGACAGTTAAAGGCATCGTTTCGGGGTTGGGGGGCGGGGGGGTGGGGACCATTTTGTAGAGAATTCCAGCTTCTATGAATTAAATACAGACGCTGGATTCCTCACCTGGTCTGCCAGGATCTGCTTGTGCCCTGCTGCTCAATACCCTTTAGGATTCACCCTTACCTCGGGATGTCTAGACTCAGGAAACATGATTTATAAGGGTCTTTGTGATTTTCCCACAACACACATATCACAAATGCCCCTTAATTTCTTAGGGAAACACAGCTCCAGGGCTACCAATGTTTCCCTCAGGGGGTAGCTCGGATGTCAGTTGCTTTGGGAAGTCTTTCCTAACCACCTCCCCCCCCCACCCCCCCAGCCCCTTCACCCTCTTCCCCCCACTCCAATCTGGGTTACCCTTTCTCTGGGCTCCCTGGCACTAGTACTTTCTTCCACTATGGTAAGCCTTGCCTCTGTGTATTGTGGCTGTCTGTTGGTTTTCTTTTTAACTGTTAAATATCTGAAACTACAGAAAAATTTTAAAGCGTACTTTGTTACCAGTGAAAACCTTGTTACAGTTAATACCTTGTTAATTACACATATTTTAAAATAGGGATATAAAATGTTACAGATACAGAATAGTACTACCATTGTTATTCTCTGCTTATGTACCTTAGTTATCTATGTTTCTTTTTTTTTTTTTTTTTTTTTTTTTTTTTTTTTTTTTTTTAGTTTATTTACTTATTTTGAGAAAGAGAGAGAGCATGAGCGGGGGAGAGGCAGATAGAGAGACAGACACTGATGTCTGGCTCCATCTCAGGAATGTGAGACCGTGACCTGAGCCAAAATCAAGAGTCCAATGCTGGAAACCAATGTGACAATAAATTGTATTAAAAAAAAAAAAAAAAGAGTCCAATGCTTAAGGGACTGAGCCACCCACGTGCCCCAGTTACTTATGTTTCCAATCAAAAGCAAAACACAGTATTTCTTGGTATGTTTCTAACATAATTAGTAATATACTACACATACTCTAACAATCCTTTCACTGTGTCTTGTGTTTTGACATCACATTCATAAAGAAATTAAGACATCGGAGAACAAATCATTAAAAAAACTAATCCATTTGACTACATTAAAATGTAAAAACTCTGAATTGTAAAATATTGCATAAATGAAGTTAAAAAGATAAGCTGCTGACTCTAATTACTTCTTTTAAAAATAATTATTCTCTCAAAGACATTCATGTTCATAATTTTGAAAGTCAAGTTTTTCTAATATGTTTAGAATTTAAAAGTTTTAGGGCACCTGGATAGCTCAGTCAGTTAAGCATCCAACTCTTGGTTTCAGCTCAGTCATGACCTCAACAGTTTGCGGGTTGGAGCCCTGCCTCAGGCTCTACACTGATGGTGCGGAGCCTGCTTGGGTTTCTAAGGTCCACTCTGTCTGTCTCTCTCTCAAAATAAATAAATAAACTTAAAAAAAAATTTAATAAAATGAAATTAAGAAGTGTCTTCCCTTACTTGCTTTCATTCTTCAGAAGCAGATTTTTTCAACTCTTTTAACTATTTTTTTTTTTCTGGAATTGGCCTCCATGTTTTTAAATAACATGCATTTTTTTTTTTAGGAGACTAAAAAAATACTATTGAAGACAATGATTTATGAACTTTCTTCACACACATTCTTCCTCCCTCTTTCTCCTCCATTTTGATAGATAGAACTGGTTGGAGCAATAGTCCGTGCTTACATTAGCAGGGTTATGTAAATATAATCCACAGAAGAGCCATGGTAATGTCCCAGTTTCACTTTCTTTCATCTATAACTTTTTGTTTTCCCTATTGTCTCCACGACCCTCACTGGTTTCATTGCCAGTGTGCCTTTATTTTTTTCTAAACTCCCCCCAAAAGAGGAATTTCTTTAATTTTTAATATATTCAAACTCACCAGGAAATACATACACACACATATGTAAGTATATATATGTATGTCTTTTCCCCTGGATGTATTTTCCAGATAACCCATCTGAAGTGCTCTTGTGGGGCGCCTGAGTGGCTCAGTTGGTTGAGCCTCCGACTTTGGCTCAGGTCATGATCTCATGGTTCGCGAGTTCAAGCCCCGCGTCTGGCTCTGGGCTGACAGCTCAGAGCCTGGAGCCTGTTTCAGATTCTGTGTCTCCCTCTGTCTGACCCTCCGCTGCTTGCACTCTGTCTCTCACATTGTCTCAAAAGTAAATAAATATTTAAAAAAATATATATTTTTTGAAGCACTCTTGCCTTCCCATCTGGTCCAGTTGTTCCATATCTGCTGTCAGCTCTCTGCCTGGGACTTCTCTTCACTCTTATCCTGGACATCGGATGACCAACTCATCCCAATTTGCCAGGGATCGGCCCAGTTTTGAAGCTGAAAGTTCCACATTTGGCACCACCCTCAGGCTCAGGCAAATTGGAACTGGTCAATCTACCTGGACATCCCCTTGCCTCTTTCCTGGTTCAAGTCCTGTTTCCTGGATCCTATGTGATCTTCTCGGTTTCTGTCCTTATTTTGTGGAATCCATTCTCCAGTATTTTCCTGAAAAGGAGGTAAAAAAATTTTTAAACTTGCATATCTGCAATGTCTTTATTCTGCCTTCACACTTATTAGAAAATTTGGCAGAGAACAGAAATCAAGATTTGAAACAATTTTCCATCTGAATTTTGAAAGGATTGCTCCACTGACTTTCCATGTGGCAGGTGAAAAGCCTGGTGCTTTTCTGATTCTGGATCTTTTGTATATTTTTAATCTCTAGGAATTTGCAGGATTTTTATCTCCAAGGTTCTGAAATTTCACAATGGCACACCTTAGTGTGAGTTTTTGTCGTTGCAGGCATCACGCAGGGCATAAGTGAGCTCTCTCAATCTACAAACTCATATCCTCTATTTAAGGAATTTTTCTTCAAAAATACCCTACCCTATCTTTTTGCAGTCTCTCTTTCTAGAGCTCCTGCTTACTAGAGTGTTGGGCCTCCTGAACTCTAATATTTTCCTTTTCTCTTCCATTTTCCATTTCTTTATTTTTGATTGACTTTCTGGAAGATTGCGTCGAATTTATCTTCCAGACTTTTTTCTGAGAATTTACTATTTAACTTCAAAGAGCAATATTTATTTATTTATTTATTTATTTATTTATTTATTTATTTATTTATTTATTTATTTATTCATTGTTCTCTGAATAGTTTTATTCTATAGCCTTTTCTCATTGTTGTCAGATGCTACATCTCTTCTTACCACCTGGGGAAATGAACTATCAAGTTTGTTCGTTTTTGAGTCTTATTCTGCTCCATACATAATTTCTATTTTCTTCTATTTCTATTTCTTCTATTTCTTCTATTTCTTCTGTTTTTGATTTGGTTCTGTCTGTCCTGGCATAAGCTTTCCTTAATTGCCTGGTAATCCTTGGCTGTCTGTGCATATTTAAAAATAAAGTAATAAAAGAACCTGATTGGAACAGGCAGGTACACATCCCTGTAGGGTGCTCTGGTGAGGTTGATTTATTATTTTTTCTTTGTTTCTTTGTTTTCATGTTTAGCTGGCTTCCCATAGCAGACTCAACCACACTCTCACCTGGAAAGCAGAAGTTTGGCTGACGATTCATTTCTCTTACAGACCTGCAACTAATCCTCCTGCTGTCAGCACCACCTGCACCCCTATTCTGATAGTTCTAAATATTTCTGAGCTCCTATAGTTCGTTCAGCCTTCTCAGTTTCCCTTACTGTCCGCTTTGGTTTTAATTGTTAATTTCATTTTGCCACTTCCATATGCTTCCTGGTTTCCAATATTCCAATGCTGCCATGTTCTCTACTTGTAAGTATTTCTTTTTTTGCCTCTATAGGTTTGTGCCTTAAAAAACAAAACAAAACAAAACAAAACCCTATACTGTCACTTTTATGTAATTTTGGCAGGGAGGGTATGTAGATGTGTGTTTACCATATTTCAGCAGAAGTCTGTTGGATCTGGAGGTGGCTGAGGTGAGGACTGCCTCTCATTCATCATTACAGTCTAGTGTCCAGCATATTCTAGCATATTGCCTGGCATATATTAGGAGCTCAATAAGTAAAGTCTTACTGAATGAATGTAGTACAAAAACTTTTTTTTTGGAAATATTAACTATTGTTTTGCCTTGTTTTTCTCACTAGTATTTCATTTTCTCCTTTCCAGCTAGGCTAATCTGTCATTTTTTCAGAGAATGCTTGGGACAACAGAAAGCAAACTATTGCTGCAGTGTTGAGGAGAATTGAAAGGACTCATAGCATAAACAAAAATATTGGGATGAAACATTGTGAATCATTGCTCTATCTCTCCCTGGAATTGGAAGACTGATCCAAAAGAGAGTCAGAGCTTAGTTCCAGGGACGCAGCAAGCCCTGTAAAAACAAAACGAAACAGGTAGTGTGTCTAGACAGTTGGAACAATTTCATCCATCTAGAAAGGCTCAGGAGCACCAGAAGTTTCTCACTCATTCAAGAATGAAAACAACGTAAATGGAGAGAGTCAGCAGATCTAAAAGAGCTGTGAGGACAAGAGTGAAGGTGAAGAAATGCCAGACTGGACCACTGAATGAAGAGAAAGGATGATGCTCATGTCACTGGATATATCATGGACAGATGACAATCTCTCCCCCCTAGATTCTTTGGAACTATTTGTGTCCCTTGTTACTTAGACACAATCCTGGGGAAATCTACAAATTAACTGAGATTAAGTTTCTGCCACCCAAGTAAAATGAGAGCTCAAGATTGAAATTAAATTGGCTTATGAAAACAATATTATATTTCTACAATATCTCTACTAGTTAGTTGAAATTCATATATACTACACAAATGTAAGTATGATCACCAGAGTATTTTCAAATTTATTTAAAAATTCTCAAGTTTTACACAAGAGATGATCAAATATGTTAATGTAACAACAAGCTTAAGAACAGATTTATTACACCCAGCAATAGCACTACTAGGAATTTATCTACAAGATACAGGAGTGCTGATTTGAAGGGGCACATGTACCCCAATGTTTATAGCAGTGCTATCAACAATAGCCAAATTATGGAAAGAACCTAAATGTCCATCAATTGATGAATGGATAAAGAAGATGTACACACACACACACACACACACACACACACACACACACAATACTATTCAGTGATGAAAAAGGATGAAATCTTCCCAATTGCAACAACATGGATGGAACTGGAAGGTATTATGCTATGTGAAATAAGTCAGCCAGAGAAAGACAGATATCATATGATTTCAGTCATATGTGGAATTTGAGAAACTTAACAGAAGACCATAGGGGAAGGGAAGGAAAAATCAGATACAAACAGAGAGGGAAGCAAACCATAAGAGACTCTTAAATACAGAGAACAAAGTGAGGGTTGATGGGAGTGGGAGTTGGGGGAGTTGGGAAAATAGATGATGGGGATTGAGAAGAGCACTTGTTGGGATGAGCCCTGGGTGTTGTATGTAAGTGACGAATCATGGGAATCTACTCCTGAAGCCAAGACTACACTGTATGTTAGCTCACTTGACAGATAAATAAATAAATAAATAAATAGTAAATAAAGTACAGATTTATTCTTGTGAATGACAAATCATCCATAAAATCAAGGATGTGGTTTATAGAATAGGTAGATTGCTTGGCTAAACTGTTTATATTATTGTTAATCTTAATAGAATAATTAAGGAATACAGAAACACCTATCAGGAATGTATGTTAGGACCTCTACTTTCAGCCAAGATGAAGGCCAGCGCTCTCACCAGGAATGGCTACAAAAGCTTAAAAAGCTTACAAAATACACAAAACAATATCTGCTTGAAGGCAGTGAGGAACTTCTGGGGAAATTCAGACTTAAGCACCAAGATTCTGGAGAAGGAAGAAACTTGGAGAGGAGAGTTGGCATTCTGCAATTGATTTTTCCTCTGGCAAAATAGCACTTGCTTACTCTGAGCACTAAGCAAGAGGCCAAGGACAAGGTCATGGATGTGGGCTGGAGGTAACTAACAGGCAGAGAAGGCAACAGGATTTTTGGCAGTTTTGGGAAGTGGAAAAATGGGAATTTTATGAGTCTGGGATGCCAGTGAGAAGGGTGTTTGGAAAATCAAGCTTGACACTTGACCTGTTTTCCCAAATTCCTATGCTGCATGGAACAGGATATTAAGAAACTAAGCAGAAAACCTGTGTAAGTACAGCTGAGGTTTTTCAGTCTCAAAAAACTCACCAAGAAGAAAGGGTCACAGTGGGCACCCCCAGGTCCTTAGGTGGAGTCTTTGGAGGGTGTTTTGCTATATCAAAAAGGTAACACATTATTTCTCATAATTCTGGAGGTTGCAAAGTCCAAGATCAAGGCATCGACAAATTCAGTGTGGTGAGAGCAGGTTTCCTGGTTCATAGACAACCATCTTTTCACTGTGTCTTCACAAGGTGGGAGGAACAAGAGAACTCTCCAGGGTCTCTTTTCTAAGGGCACTACTCCCATTCATGAGGACCTCTCCCTCATGACCTAATTACCCTCCAAAGGTCCCACCTATAATACCACATAAAGGGTGACAATTTCAACATATGAATTTTGGGGAGACATAAACATTCAGTCTGTACAAGAGGCATCCTCTCTAAGAACAGGGATGGATCAGAGATGGAAAAGAACCTCATAAAAACTATAATGCACTCTATGACATTCTGGAAAAGGTGAAACTATGAGGACAAAAGTAAGATCAATAGTTTCCAGGGGTTTGGGCTTGGGAGGGATAAATAGGTGGAGCGTAGAAGATTTTTAAGGCAGTGAAACTATTCTTTATGATACTATGATGGTGGGTACCCATCATATACATTTGTCAAAACCCACAGAATGCACAGTACCTAGAGCAAACCTAAAGCAGACTACAGACTTTGATGCATGATGATGCATCACTGTAGAGTCATCCTTGGTTTAAAAAAAAAAAAAAGCAGCATTCTGGTAAGGGATGTTGATAATGGGGAGGCTATGCATGCATAAAGGTAGGGGCATACAGGAACTCTGTACTTTCTGCTCATTTTTTTTTTCTGTGAACGTAACACTGTTCAAAAAAACAAAAAAAAAATCTAAAATCAAAACAAAACCCTGTAATGCAGCCTGCAGTCTATCTCTGTTTGGATTAAAGTAGTCAACTCCCTCAAAGAGGAAGGGGGAAAGCCTCTCTAGAGAAATATTTCATCCCTAAGCCTCTACAATGTTTAAGAAACAATGTCTGGCACTTTCAGGAGATATTTATCAGACATTCCAGGAGACAGAAACAATTACTAAAAGCCATAAAGAAAAAACAGAAATGGACATATTGATCCAGATATTTTAGTTATCAAAAACATTTAAAATAAGTATGATTAATATACTGAGGAAAAATAGATGAAAAAATGGATGCTATTAGTATAAATATCAGAGTACAAAATATATCAAAAAGCTAGCAATTTCACAAAGCTAGTATTTCACATTTATTGAATGCTTATTTTGTGCCAGGCATTGTTGTAAGTGATTCTTAAATTTCTCACAATAATCCTGTGAAATAAACACTGTACTATTATTGCCCCCACTTTACAAATGAGAAAACTGAAGCACAAGATGGGTAAATAAGTGCTTATGGCCAAATGACTTATAAATGGCAGAGTTAGAATTTGAACTCATGTAGTCCAACTCGAGAGGCCTCAGTTTTATCACCGTGCTATCTAGAGTATCCATCTCCTACAACAATAGCCACAGATGATAATGTTTTGGTTAAAGAGTTGTAGGACCTTGACAGTTCAAATTACTCAGGTCACCAAAATGTTTTCTGTTTTCTCATAGCCTCAAAAGATGAGAATGTGTGAGTTCTAAACCTTAACCAAAATTGCTCAGAGATGTATTCTTGAAGCCATGCTCCCAGTAATACTCATCAGAAAGTACTAAACTCAGAAGAAATGTGTCTAATTTTAGGTAGACTAAAAATAGAAAATAAAAACAAGGATGTGAAATTCGATCAAAAATAGTGCTTAATATTAACCACCACGTAACTTACTTTTGCACACTTTTGCCTGGACACACTTTAATTATTATAATTGCCACCTGTGAATTCTTCAGTGCAGAACTACAGTTAATTCATTCATCCCACCCATGGGGAGATAATTTGGAATGAAATTCCACCACATGCATAGGTCTTGACTTTTTCTAGCAGTAGTCACTCCCTGAATAAACCAAGTCTCCATCCTTGGATACACACTGTTCTTGTTGACAGACAGGATGGTTTACTGTCTTACCAGGCAAACGTTTAAGAAATGTATTTGAAAGAACAGTGGACTCCTCAGCAGGAAAACTCTCCCTGTCTCCTGTACTCCTTTTCCCAACAGTTTATTTCCACTGCCAGAAATATTTGTCATTTGATTTGATTTCTCCAGGTCTCTTCTAGACAGATCAAACATTTCTCATCATTTTTACCTTAGTATGAATTAATGAATGACTCAATTTCATGGACAGCCAGCTGTGATCAGAGACACAAAGAAGTTGGTGTTTCCACTGGAATGTAGTAAGTAAAAGTCATGACAATTTTTGATAATAAATTACTGGGCTGTTATTTCTTAACCACTACAAAATGAAGTGTAAGGTAATCTTCCTCTTAGAATTGTGATGAAGACTTCATTAGAACAACGAGAATAAATATGCTTAGGATAATATTAGGTGCCTAATAAATGCTGGCTTTTATAATTAATTATAATGACTTTGTCAATAATGGAGAAATTTAAAGGAATAAGATATATTTTAAAAGATGGCAATGGGGCGCCTGGGTGGCGCAGTCGGTTAAGCGTCCGACTTCAGCCAGGTCACGATCTCGCGGTCTGTGAGTTCGAGCCCCACGTCGGGCTCTGGGCTGATGGCTCGGAGCCTGGAGCCTGCTTCACATTCTGTGTCTCCCTCTCTCTCTGCCCCTCCCCCGTTCATGCTCTGTCTCTCTGTCCCAAAAATAAAAATAAATTAAAAAAAAAAGATGGCAAGATGGTTATGGTAGTAGATCTGAATAAAGTTTAATAAAAGAGTACAAATAAGCCCTCAACTCACAGAGCTACATTTCATTGTTCAACATCATTTTTGCTGCTTTGATGTACGTGAAAGACTAGGATGCATCTTGTGATCTGTTTAGCATGCAAACTTAAATATTCATAAATTTATAAATCCATTTAATACATTTAAGAAATTTTTTGGGGGGCGCCTGGGTGGCTCAGTCGGTTAGGCGGCCGACTTTGGCTCAGGTCATGATCTCGCGATCCGTGAGTTCGAGCCCCGCGTCAGGCTCTGTGCTGACAGCTCAGAGCCTGGAGCCTGTTTCAGATTCTGTGTCTCCCTCTCTCTGACCTTCCCCCGTTCATGCTCTTTCTCTCTCTGTCTCAAAAAATAAATAAACATTAAAATTTTTTTTTAAAAAAAGAAAAAAAAAGAAATTTTGTGGAACCAGAATTTCAGGTTTATAGTTAAAATCTTTTCTCTCCACTTATCCAGTAAACTATTATCTCTTCCTATGTCCATTTGCTTCTGAACAAAGTAGTCACTTAACATAATGCCCACTCATGCAGGCTTAGGTGCCCTATGGCTTTTCTTATATGAAAATTATCTTCCTGACTTAGTATCAGCAGGATATGCGCCAGTGAGCTATTTTTTTTTCCAATAATAGCAGTAGATTATATATATACTCCAACATTTTCTCAGTGAGTTCCATTTGTGACCAGAAGCAAACCCTTACAAGCTTGTTAAGAGGTTTTATAAATGCAGTTGGGCTACAGAGTAAAAAGAAGCCAATTAATTGTCTCCCAGGGTGCAAGAATTCAGGAGTTACCTCATTAGTGCCATGCTCTTACCAACCTGGCCTCTCAGAATGATTACTCCCGGTCTAGTTTTCTGGTTAACTTTGTGGATGATGAATGTTTACTCAATCACCTGAGAAATATGTATATCAATGAATTAGTGTGGCTGGAGAGAAAGATCTATAAAGGCAGAAATCTGTGTTTAAACTAGAATAGCATGTAGAGGGACAGGCGTGGCTGGAGTACTCATAGAGTCACTGATCATTGGTCAGTGGCTTGATCACTTACCAACTATTTGACCTTGAGCAAGTACTTCATGGGCCTCTTGCTTTTTCACAGGACAAACAATATTGTTAGACTGCAGGGTTTCTAACTTTCCTTTCTCACCCTAACATTCTGCTAATCTTATGTACTGAAGAGGAAATTGAAGTTAAAGACTTTTTGTTTCTTATTAAGAGGTGCCACTTTCAAAGGCTACTATACTAGCTACATATGTGGACATAAAATATTTCAGTAAAATTAAATTACACTGAAGAGCGTCTGTCTGGCTCAGTTGGAAGAGCATGGGACTCTTCATCTCCAGGTCATGAGTCCAAGCTCCATATTGGGTGTGGAGATGACTTACATACATACATACATACATACATACATACATAAACTTAAAAAAATTAAATTACAGGGGTGCCTGGGTGGATCAATTGGTTGAGCGTCTGGCTTCGGCTCAGGTCATGATCTCATGGTTGGTGAGTTCGAGCCCCACATCGGGCTCTGTGCTGACAGCTCAGAGCCTGGAGCCTGCTTCGGATTCTGTGTCTTCCTTTCTGTTCCTCCCCTGCTCAAACTCTGCCTCTGTCTCTCAAAAATAAATAAAGATTAAAAAAAATTTTTTAAGTAAAAAAAAAAATTAAATTACACAGACTACCGAAATAAAAGCCAACTAATTTTCTCAAGAATCGCTTTCAAATGTACCTTCAAAGTCACATGAATGGGCCACACAAATATAGTTAATTGATTTTTACAAAGGCACAAAGATAATTCAGTGGATAAAGTGGATAATTCAGTCTTTAAGTGGTGGTGCAACAGGTGGACATTCATACACAAAATGAATAAATAACACTAGACACAGATGTTACACATTTCACAAAAATTAACTTTAAATATCTCATAGAAGGTTGAGTATAACTCCTTATCTCTGAAGTGTGGGCTGCATATAGTAGTGACTTCCTTCCAAAGAGTAGAGATGGAAAACAGGAAAAAAAAAAAAGTAACTTTCTGGTGGAAAAACCTGACAAACACCACCTCAGTCAGGTGATCAAAGTCAGCATCATCAGCTATAGGTCACGTTGATAGCATATACTCCTGATACAATTGTTGCTGGTCTTCTTCCATAAAACTCAAAAACCCAGTCTAATCATAAGGACAAAAATCAGACAAGTCCTAATTGAGAGACCTTCTACAAAATACCTCATCAACACCTCTCAAAACTGTGAAGGCCAGCAAAAACAAGAAAAGTCAAAGAAACTTCCATAACCAAGAGGAACCTAAGAAGACATGATGACTGGGGCATCTGGGTGGGTGGCTCAGTCGGTTGAGAATCCAACTCTTCATTTCGGCTCAGGTCATGATCCCAGGGTCATGGGACCAAGCTCCTAGTCAGGCTCCTTGTTGAACACATGGAGCCTGCTTAAGATTTTCTTTCTCTCTCCCTCTGCCCGTCTCCCGCATGCCCACACATTCTCTCTCTCTCTCTCTCTCTCTCTCTCTCTCTCTCTCTCTGTCTCTCCCTCTAGAAAGAAGGGAAGGAAGGAGACATGATGACTATATGTAATGTTATACATTGGACTGAATCCTAGAACAGAAAAAAGACATTAGCTAAAAACAAAGGGAATATGAATAAAGAAAAGACTTTGGTTAATTATAACATATCACTATTAGCTCATTAGTTGTGTTGTGGTTACCATATTAAGGTAAGATGCTAAAAATAGGGGAAATTGGGTTGGGGTATATGGAACTCTCTCTACTATGTTTGTAATTGTTCTGTAAACCTTAAACTATCCTAAAATTAAGAGTTTATTAATAAAAAAAATATGAACTGTTTGTGTATTTCTAGGCAAAATGTTCATACCAATAATACTGCTTTGAATTTTTTTGTCTCACTTTCCTTCATAGTAAATGGTATAGCTGCTACATAATATTGTTGGTCCTTTAAGGATCCTTCGATTTTGGAATTAAGTTGCATCCATAGAATTACATCTTTGAAGGTAGAGTATTACCAACCAAAACTAAGAGAAAAACAGTTCACTTTTTGTGTATATTTTATCAAACAAAGCAATAATAACAAACCATTATCTTTTTTTTTAAGTTTATTTTGAGAGAGACAGAGACAGAGAGACAGAGAGAGAGAGAGCAGGGGAGGTACAGAGAGAGAGGGAGAGACAGAATCCCAAGCAGGCTCCACACTGCCAGCGCAGAGCCCAATACAGGACCCTAACCCACAAACCGTGAGATCATGACCTGAGCTGACATCAAGAGTCAGATGCTCAACCAACTGAGCCACCCAGGCGCCCCAACAAACCATTATCTTAAGAAGAAGAAACAAACAGGAATCCCCACTGATTTGGGGGTGATCTTATTCTGTAAAATTAAATGATATGGAGTGTGCTTAAATAGGCAAAAAGCTACAGGAGACTGGATTCTCTATTGTACTGTCAGTTTCTCCTCGGTTAGTTACTCTTTGATGTGTTGCCTGTTAAAATGTTTCCCAAGAATGTGGTCTGGCACACACCTTGCTGTGCTGAGTGCTCAGACACTTGCATTTTTGTCCTAATTTACCCACCAACGACTTGTGTGACAGGAAGTCTCTACTGTTTTCTGTGTCAAAATGTGGAATTGGGTAAGCTGACCTCCAAGCTCTCTTCCTGTTTTATGACTGTAGACATAAGAGTAACTTATTACCACGAGGTGACACAGTAGCATGCATTTGTTTTTCAGATTATCTGGTTTCACCTGGCACAGAGTGGGGACGTCAGGAAAAGATGTGGGATGGGAAAGATAAAAAACAGCTGAAGTTTAATCTAGAAACGCGAAGTGTTTGAGGGGATCCGGCTCCAAATATTTGAAGAATTGTCGTGTGGGAAGGGATAGCAGACATGTTCTGGGAAATTCCAGAGAACAAACTTAAGGCCAACAGAGATGTAGGAGTGGCCTACATCTGAACCAGAGTAACCTCTGAGGATGGTGGCATCAGTCACAGATGTCCCAAAGGAGAGTAGCTCACTGGAACAGCGGTGGTGTCTCCTCACAGCTGAGGATGTCAATTCCCACTCACCTGCCTCATTTGTTTTTAAAACTGCCTTGCCTTCCTCACCACATCCCTTCCTACCAGCCTTATTCCTCTCCCCCAGAGCTTCTGATCCCAACCCTGCAATGGTTTCTACTACAAATATTTCATGACTGTCAGGTGTTTAGGACGGAGAAAAACAAGCTTGAGAGGCACTGCCCTAGATCATTGAAAAGCCCTCTGCTAGGCTAACAGTCGGAAACTACTAGAGAAAGCATCATCTGCAGAGCTTCGCCCCTCAGCGGTGCCCTAGTCCCCGGACAGCCGCTCCTCTTTCCGGGCCACCAGCACACCCCTTTCACACACAAGACCTTATTTCATAACTAAGGCCATTTCATCGTACTTGGAACCAGCTCTTACTGGCTTTTTTTAAATGCTTAAAACTCCTCCTACATATTTTAATCCAGCTACCTAGGAGATCTATGTAAGAACTCTCCCTAAATTCACAATCTATTTTGGTGGGGAAAGGCCTGTTTTGCCAAACTGCAACATTAAAATCTGGGGAACTCATTTCTCCCCTCAGCTGGGAGGAAAGCCCCAGGCACTGAGTACACATTCCAGTTATCCATCTTTAAGTGATGTATTGGTTGAAAGCCACAATGCATTCATTACAGACGGGCCTTCCTAGGATAATGGCTTTTTCTCTGAGACCACACTTCCCTTCCAGGCCATCAGTGAAAATGAGAAAAGCACAAATACACTTGGCAGGCGACCGTCCTGAGGCATCCTGCCATTCACATCTTCCCTAACAACTCAGAAAACAAGCATATGAAACATAGGAAACGTCCTCACGGAGCAAGGAAATAATCTGAAACCTTTCTTTCTAGTTTCCTCCTGGTCAGAGCAAAGCTTGAGATCACCACACTTCAGTCTAATACTGAAAACACAGTCTTGTCAGAAGACATAAACATCAAAGGACGGCATCTGTTAATTTTTATAGACTAAGTTGAGTGTCTGCTTCACATTTTATCAGTTTTATTGATAACAGGAACACATATAAGCAACCGCCTAGCTTGTAAGTCACATAATATTTTATTGTCTTTTTGTTGTTGTTGTTTTGTTTTGTTTTTCCTAAAGAAGATAATCCAGGCAGGAAAATAATGGGCTGAGTGATGAAAACCTAAATTATGTCTAGCTAGGTTTCAGGCCAAGTTTATTGGAAGTTATCTGCTTCTGACCAGCCTCACCTGTTGCTGAGTATTCATTGCTATAGCAAGGCTATTCATGTATTTAATTCCTTCAAGGGGCCCCTTCCTCTCTCAGGGGGACATCACCCAGACAACTGTCACGTTGTGTGTTCCTGCTGTACTTAACAGCAAACTCTATTGTTGTTCTTATTACATTACATGGACGTCATCTGTTTCTACATGTCTGTCTCACATACTACAGTGTGAACTCTTTGAGGACTACCAGTAAGTCTTATTTGTCTTCATTCAGAATAACTGTTCAAAGTATGTTTGTTGAGGGAGTGACCGAAACAATGAACTGCCATCGGACAGTGAGGCCAAGTGGTTATGAAGACGTACTCTGATGGCAAGCGTCTATGTTTTTCAACTCTGGTTCCCCCATTTTTCGACTGTGTGACATCGCACAATTATCCCATTTGCACCTCAGTTAATCTGTTAGATGGGGTAATAATAGGATTTCCATCATAAGGTTGTTGAGTTAGTATATATGAAGCATGCAGAAGCATGGGTTTGTTGTGGTTGATATTGTTTTAATAAGATTATTATCACTAGGGAACAATAATACCCCTATTAATAATACTGGAAGAATTTCTCACATAGGTTCATGGTTCTTTGCATCAGAGCCTTTGATAGTAAGGAAGCAAGCCAGATATATACCACATGGCAGACAGACAGCAGAATGAATATAAATGTTCTCTGTCATCTGTGAATGAAATATAGCTAATATTGGGCAAGTACTCCCTATGTGCCAGGAATCTATTAGATATTTTATACATATAACATCTATTTTTTAGTAAACTTTATTTTTTAGAGCAGTTTTAGGTTCACAGAAAAATTTAGGGGATGGTACAAGATTTTCCACTCATGTATAGCCTTCCCCATTATCAACATCCCCCCAGAGTGCTACATTTGTTACAATTGATGAGCCTACATTGACACATCAAGTACTCAAATCTATAGTCTACACTAGGGTTCACTCTCGGTATTTTATATTCTATTCTATTCTGGACAAATGTATAATGACATGTATTCACCATTACAGTGTCATACAGAGTAGATTCATTGTCCTACAAGTCCACTGCAAATGACCTCTTTACATTTTCAAAAAAATTGAGAGATATTATTAATATTATTATTTTTATTATTATTCTCATTTTTAAAAGATGAGGAAAATGAGGCTCAGTGAGTATAAACAACTTATCAAGAATTATACACTAACAAGTGGATCATCTGGCCCCAGGACCCATTATCTTTCTATTCCACTGCTCCCAGTGGAACATGCAGAAAGCAGATGAGTCACAGGAATGTAATTAAATGTTCCCTACAGCAGTGACCAACTTATGAGGATATAATCCAGTGTCACCGGGCCTTTTCAGCCTATGATGCTAATGCGGTCTCAAGAACAGTAATATCCAAATAATGGTGGGTTTTCAGCCCTGAATGTAGTCCACTGGATATATTTCTGGAAGTCAAAGAGAATTAAGAAAAATATAGGAGTGCCTGGGTGGCTCAGTCAGTTAAGCGTCCACCTTTGGCTCGGGTCATAATTTTGAGGTTTACAAGTTCGAGCCCTGCATCGGGCTTGGTAGTGACAGCTCAGAGCCTGGAGCCTGCTTCGGATTCTCTGTCTCCCTCTCTCTCTGCCCTTCCCTGGCTTGTGCTCTATCTCAAAAATAAATAAAAACATTAAAAAAATTGTAATATATTTTAATGACAGTCATTATTAAATTATTACATAGTCATAATAAAATAATAAATATTGCATAAAATTTCTCCTGGGAGTCCTCAGTCAAAACTACACTATGCCCAGCTACAAAATTCTAAGGATGGATTTCATACTTTCTAGTCTACCACAGGCTACAGTTTATTTCCCAAAGAAGCACTAATATAACTTAGTGTTTAAAAATCACAACACTACCTATCAAGTTTAAATAGTATCATATATTTTTTAAGTTTATTTATTTATTGGGGGGGTGCATGCAAGCAGAGGAGGGGCAGAGAGCAAGAGGGGGAGAGAGAATGCCAAGCAGGCTCCCTGCTGTCAGCACAGAGGCCAACACACAGGGCTCAATCTCAAGAACTGCAAGATCATGACCTGAGCCAAAATCAAGAGTCAGGGGTTCAATCCACAGAGCCACCCAGGTACCCCTATATATTATTATCTTCATTCGACTGAAGAAGCTGATTTTTGAGGTTAAATTAAGTTAAATGACTTGTCCAAAGTCATATAGTGAATAAAAAGCAGAAGAGTGAAACAATTTTCAGCTTCCACGCTCTCTCTCTGACAATCGGCTCTTAGCCATTTACCGTGGCTTTGTGACAGGCACTGTGCCGAGTGAAGGCTGGAAGTGGAAAAGTGAATAAGACATAGTTCCTACCCTTGTTGAGGAGATAGACCCATAAATAATTATAATGAAATATAAAAATGGTGGTAGAAGATATACATAAAATGCCACTGGAACACATGGAATTCTTTAAAAAGGATGTGACATCTGAGCTGGGCGTTGGAGAATGAGTAGGAGTTTGCCCAGGAAGGGAAGTGCATTGTAAGCAGAAGGCAATGCTTGGGCGTGGAGTATGTGGGAAATGTGAGGGAGAGATTTCTTGATTCTTGCTGTATTTTAAAAGGTGAGACGTTTTAAATTATAATATTCATAATACAATAGTAATAAACCTTGCAAAAGTGTCCTTTAAGATGGCTACTTGTTAAGTACACACACACACACACACACACACACACACACACACACGGACATATAGATTATTGAGATCCAAACATATATATTTAAAGTCACTTAATACTGGTGTACCATAGGACTATTATCTTAACTTTTGCCCTTAATCTATCTTAGTGGTTCTTGTCTGGGGCCATTTTGACCCCAGGGGACATTTGGTAATGTCTGAAAACATTTTTGGTTATTACAACTTGAGCAGCGCAGAGATGTTACTGGTATCTAATGAACACAGACCAACACACTGCTAAACATCCTACAGTGTATAGGCCAACCCTGCACAATAAAGAATCATCCTACCTCAAATGTCAACTGTTGAGAATCCCTGCTCATCTGCCTAGAAGGCCATGATTCTCTCTCAGACTGCCAGCAAAGCCCAGAGCAGGAGGCCCCTGAATCAAACCACAGGCATTTCAATTTCAGAGGAAGCAGCATGGAGCTAATGGGCCTGCTCCTGCTTCCCAACCTGGCATAAAGCCTGCTCTGCATTATCTGGGTATGGAGATAGCATGGAGAAGACACAAAAAAACAAGTGGATCAGGGGGCCTGAGAACCAACATATCACTTAAAAATAGTTCACTAATGGTTTACCTAATAAACAGAACCACCAAACTAAGTTTTAAAGGCCCTGTCTCATTCTGTGAAGGGACACAGTATATTTTTGTGTGTTGTTTTGTCTCTCCTCTGCTTACTCAATAGTAATAAGAGCATCAGCCAACATTACTGAGCACTGACTGGATACCAAGCACTGTGCTGTTGCTTTATGTGAAGTATCTGGCTGAACCTTCCCCTGTTGCAATATGACTTCCAGAGTGTGCATTTTCTCCCATTGGACACTTGCCCTTATTCTGAGAGAAAATACTGGAGCAGTTCCACAAAGAGGGCAGTTATCCACTGGGGAAACGACACATGGGTATCAGTTTTCACAGGGCGAGGCAGGACAGAAAATCCAGTCTTCAGACCGGGGGAGCTCAGTAAGCAGTTCCGGAGGACCTCTATCTCTCAGGCTGGGTGCTATTCTCTCAGAAGGCTCTTACCCTCAAGGAGCTAAGCGAGAGGGGGAAAAATATAGATGATATAGATGATATAGATACAGATATAGATAGATATAGATGATATAGATATAGATACAGATATAGATATCAGCTTCTATTCCACAGAAGTCCATATTTAGATACCCTTGTGATAGATGAACCACTTATATTCCTTAATGATTCCAGGCAAGAACAGTATTATCTTATAAGCACTATGTTTCAGGGCACTTGGCTTAATCCAGGCCCAGTGCTGGGGTTCAAGCAGGAAGAATTTAGCTATAAGAGTCGCTTTGTTGGAGAAGTTTAGGGCAAAAGGAGACTGGGTAGGTGAGAAAAAAGGAGAAGGAGAAGGAAAACATAATGGCCTTTCCCAAGGCTCCCTCTACAGATTAGTCTGAGCCCTAGAGAGAGATGATTTTTCAACCGTTTTTGTCTTTGACTCCAGTAAGAAATGTGTTTTTACCTGCTCCCAGCAAAAGTTTCATGAAACACTATGTTTTCAAAAGTGACACACTGACCTTTTCTCCCCTGATTCCAATTTATTTTCTTTAATGTTGGCCTTGAACTAGTGGGCGAGTACATGTCCTGCTTTGTCCAGAGCAGTTCCCGTTTATACCTGTTGTCCGTGTGCAATTCTTTTTTAAAAATTTAAAAGTTTTTTCAATATTTATTTTTGAGAGAGAGAAAAACAGTTCAAGTGGGGGAATGGACAGGGAGAGAGGGAGATAAAATCCAAAGCAGGCTCCGGGCTCTGAGCTGTCAGCACAGAGCCCAGTGCAGGGCTTGAACCCACAAATCATGAGACCATGACCTGAGCCTAAGTCAGATACTTAACTGACTGAGCCACCAAGGCATTCCTGCCCTTGTGCAATTCTTAAAACCACCCTCTTTCACTGACTAAATTGATTTTATAACCCATCAGCTTCCATTTGGAAAAATCCTTCTATAGAGAAAGCCTCAAGCAGCATGTGAAGGAACAGGTTTCACAAGGAGAAAGAGCTGCCTCAGGGCTGAGATAACAGAAGGGAAATAGATCAGTAGGGGGCTGCCCATTCCCAATTTCCAGACCAAGGTTTGGGGCTTTGGGGACACAGATATCAGGGATGTCTGTGAGATGTTGCCCCCAAGTGGTTTCTCATGAAGTCACCATGGGACTGGGTCCCTCTTCCATCACTCACAGAGGGTTATAAAGAAGGCTTGTTGCCTCAACCCAGAGATTCACTGAGACACTGATAAAAGCTCGTGAAAGGACTTAGGTCCTATAGAATGCAGGTTGGGGCAATAACTCAGTAACATGGAGTTATTTCCGATAATATTTAAGCCCAGAGTTTTAAGAAATTAATTGTCACAAACATCTGTCTATCAAAAATATGCTAGAAAGAGATGAGTTGCTTAACAAAGCTGCTTACTCACAATAAGCTATTCAAAAAAAATTTTTTTAACATACATTTTGTTTCCTTTACCTTTAAAAAGAAATTTTCTCATAGGTACAAAAGTTACAATAACTTTCCTGTGAATAAAATTTAAATTTGAAATAAACAGCACTGAACACTTTTAAAGTGTTTTCATCTATGGAAAAGGAAACTTTTAGTTACTTTAAACCGCTTTGGATATTCATTTATTTTAATCCTTCCTCATGCTTCCCCTGTCTTAAAATATATTTGAAATGAGTGAAATCAGACAGATTTGTCATGATGTTGCAATTCAGGAGGAAGTATTTGGAAAGAGGACCGACCCATACTCTCCCCAAATATTGTATTCTTATCAGGAAAAGAGTCCTACATTTTTAAAAAGAGATTTTACATTTCTACTTGATATATTAGCAAAATGCATCAATTCTTTTTGTCTTCTGAAAATATTTGTTTTAAAATTCTTATTGCCACTTCTCTCTCCTCAAAAGTCAAATTTTAAAAAACAGAAAAGCATCCTCAAACAATAAAAAAATTTTTAAGTTAAAAAAAATAAAAGCATTCTCAAAATCGATTGGTAACGAATGAAATCTCCACCTTCTTTTTATTTGCTGGGGCTTCTGTGAGAGGCTTTAACAGCACCCCAGCATGAATCCGGCAATGTGTGCCGACACGTTCTTCTCATGTACCGGGTGAGGCTGGAGGCTTAAGACAACAGACAGCTTCTGGCTTTTTTTAGCTTTCCAGGCAAGGGCCCAAAAACAACTTGTTAAAATAGGTGTTTTAAGAAAGATAGAAATGAAAGAACTACAGTCCTGACTGAGTGCTTTGAAATGTCTTCTATACCTGTGGGTCCCTCCTCTAGAATACCAGACTTGCTTTGAAAGGGGTAAGCTGAACCTTTATTGTCCAAGTTCCAAAGGGATGCAAGAACACACATTTCTCTAATGCTGCACTTTATTCTCCAACGTTACACTAAGTATGGAGAGTAAAACAGTCAAGGGAACCAGTTCTGGTTGGTTCCAGAGACCTTATGCCTGGCTCCTTCATTCCTTCTGCAGCTCTTCTTCACGTATCCTCTTTACTTGGCTCCCAGATGGCTCTGTGGCCTGGATTTCTTCCATCTCTCTGCTCCTGCTCCATCTCTTTTGCTGGGTCCTCCTCCTTTCCCCAAATTCTGAACATGGAGTGCATCTGGTTCAGTCTCTGGCTTGGTTCAGTGTCCTGTTTCTCTTTACCCACACTCACTCCTTAGCTCATCATTTATTCTCACCACCCTTAGTAAGTAAACTGTCTCCATTCTCATGGCTTCAAATTCCATCTATGTTAATGATTACAAAGTATGGAACTCAAAACACCTCCCATGGTTTCCAGGCTCACACATCTAGCAGCTGACTGAGTGTCTAATAGGCATCTCAACCTTAATGTGTCTACAACTGAGTACTGATATTACTCCCCCAATCTGCTCCTTCTACTGTCTTCTTCGTCTCAATTCATGACAACCCCAACTTCTCAGTTGCTCAGGCTGCAAACCTTGAAGCCATCCTTCATACTTCCTCTCACATTCTTCCTCTCACATTCTGTATCTTCTTCTCACATTCTGTATCAGCAAACCTGGTTGTCTCTGCCTCAAAATGTAGCAAGAATTTGACTAACCCGTACTGCCATGTTATACAAGTCTAAGAGACCCCTCTGACATAGAACATATTGTGACTGGTGCCTCTGGAAGTTCTAATCTGTGAGACCTCTCCCACTGTTACCATCCTAGTCCAACCACCACGCTCTCTTACCTCATACGAGGGTAACAGCCTTGTACCCTCATATGAGGTAAGAGAGCGTGGTGGTTGGACTAGGATGGTGACAGTGGGAGAGCCTTGTAACTGGTATCTCTGCTTCCCCCTTCCATCTATCCTCAAAATAATGCCACAGAGATTCTGGTAAAACCTAAGTCATAGCATATCATTTCTTACCTCAGAACTTTCCGGTGGTTTCTCAGTTCACTCAGAGTAAAAGCAAATATTTTACATTGACCTCGAAGACCCTACATGATATGGTCACGTATCACCACTCTGACATCATCCTCCAACACCCTGCTTCTCTTTCTCTACCCTTGGTACTCTGACCACTGTTCCTTGAGCATTCCAGGAACACTACTACCACAGGCCTGGCACTTTCTGCTCCCACTGTGTGGAATATACTTAGCCTGTATTTCTCTCTTCCTTTAGATCTTTACTCAAATGTCACCGCTAGGTGAGGCCTGCCTTAGCTACCCTATCTGTAATTTTAAACATCCCATCCTACACTTCCCTTTGCTTCTCTGCTTTTTTCTTTCTTTCTTTCTTTCTTTCTTTCTTTCTTTCTTTCTTTCTTTCTTTCTTTCTTTCTTTCTTTCTTTCTTTCTTTCTTTTTTTCCTCATCAGCACATATCACTATCTAAAGTTTTGGAGGCTACAACATTATCCTCCAGGATCCTGCAATAAACATTATCAGATGACTTTGATATGGTGCCCTGTCCTCAGTAGGTACAATACATGGGTCTAAGAATCAAGTGATGGAAGCGGAAATGGCCCATTTACTACAACTTCCAGTGATCTAGTTGGAGAATTTGTGCTTCCTTTCCTGTCATCTCTGGCATCTGTGGGTTTAGAGGTCATGGTTTATAAAGGGCATACACTCTCTCCAGGGGACACAGCAAGATTCCCATAAATTAGGGCTGACTTGCCAAGAGACTAGCAAACAAGAAATGCAGCATGAACCTGGCTGGGATAATTAACCCTAATCATCAGGAGGAGGTAACAACCTCTGCTACACAATGAGTACAAGAAAGAGTATGTCACATCTGGTGATTGACATGGACACCTCTGTATATTTCCTTGTTCCATTTTGATAGCAAATGGACAAATAGTCAAGCTACAGCCTGAGAAGGGCATGGTTACCAGAGGCAACATCATGATGCTAGGTGGGCCACAGAGACATGCAGGGAAGCTGAGGAGAGTAACCTAGAGCAGATCATATGGGAGCAAAAGTGAATTTCAGTGGCAGTTCTGAGGCCAACGACAGCAATAGGGGCTGTGATTCACATCCCACCAGTCTTCTTCTTACAAGTAGCCCCAGGAAAGAAGCCCAACAGGAGCACCTGGGTGACTCCGTCGGTGAGGGGTCTGACTTTGGCTCAGGTCATGATCTCACAGTTTGTAGGTTCAGGCCCCACGTCGGGCTCTGTGCGGACAGCTCAGAACCTGGAGCCAGCTTCAGATTCTGTGTCTCCCTCTCTCTCTGCCCCTCCCCTGCTCGTGCTCTGTCTCTCTGTCTGTGTCTCTGTGTCTCTCTCTCTCTCAAAAATAAACATTAAAAAAAAGTTTAAAAAAAAAAAAAAAGAAGCCCAACAAAATTCTGGAAGGTCTGCTACCAGAACTTTAGTAATGAAATTAATCTGAGCGGCAAAAGGGGAGGACTTCAGTGGAGGCTGTGTTGTGCCACCCAGATCCCCTTCGAGACAAAGGACTTATCCCCTAGGCATTCCTCCATTCAGGAGAGCAGTCAGCAGAGTCCTCAGCCATCAGTCCTCTATGGGGATTGTCTCAGCTAAGGAGATGCACTACATAAGTTCATACACCCTTAGGAAGTCCACATCCAATGACTGCTTAATGTACAGTATAAAGCTTGTGCCCCCACCCCCATCCCAACTTGGGACCACTCTGAAGGGCCAGCCCAGCTTTAGAGCTGCCTGTGAGGTTGGGTGAGTCCTTTGTTCAGACTGCATTATAGCCCAGCTTTTCTTTCTGCCAAGCCATGCTCCTTTCCCTTTCCTTCCTTTTCCTTCTCTTCCACAGGTATTAACCCCAAGGGTTCTCCTGGGTAAACTTCTTACTCACTAATATCCACCTCAGATTCTTTCCAGGGAACCTAACCTATGGCCCGTTGAAACGCAGGAATCTTGACTGCTTCATCATATCCTACAACCATACTGAGAAAACCAGTTGATTGGACCATGTACTACATGTCTGTATACCAAGCCTAGTTATGGGGCTTCTCTAATACTTTTATTGGAAGAGGAAGCATATGGCAAAATTAAGACTCTACATGTCCTTATTTATTCAAAAGCAAAATTTAAGAGAGAATTTTACTGAAAATAATCAGTGGCTACTGGTCTCCAGCTAAATTTGCTCTTGCACTGACTAATATATAACACAGATACACTGTATCAAGGACAAACTACCATTGTTTACAGATCGATAAAATTGCCTGATAAAGATTTCACTGGTATGTCCCACAGCCATTGTTAGGTTACAACAAATGACCCCAGGAGCCCAGTGGCTAACAAAAGAGATTTGTTTCTCACACATAAGGGTATGCTGTGACTCTGTTTCACATGATTTTCTCATCCCAGGATCCAGATGGAAGGAGCTGCCCCTAACTGGGGCATGTTGTTCTCATTGCGGAGGAAAAGAGCAATGAGGAAGCTGTGGGATGGCTCTTAAAGCATTGTCGTGAATGAGGCACGTGTCACTTCCGTTCACAGTTCATTGGCCAACGTAAGTTTTGAGGCCAAGCCTGACCAATTCAACTCCTTCTCCAGGGAGGCATTCTGCAGGAATAAATCCACTGAAGAGGGGCAGACAATGTTTTGAACAAATAATAAAACCTACTACAACTGGTAACATGTAGGTCACAGGATCTGACATCTTAAATAGACGTTTAACCTCCCTGAGTTAATCCTATACTGACATCACATGAAGATAAGTTCCTGTGTTAATCAAGATGACAAAACATTCAGCAGCACACTTCCTGCAGGTATTTACTAATTCTAATATCTCAAAGATGTCAGTAAAGAATATATGGGGGTGGGGGGTGGGGGGGAGGAGTAGAAGAGAGCTTAAAATAAAACGGTAAAGCAGTAATGCACTTCTAAATTCACCAAAATGTTTTTCTAGTAATCAGAATCACTTCTACTCTGAATTTGGCAAAAATTCAGGATGTCTGAAGATAAAGATAATGAAGATAAAGATCATTAAAGATAATGAAGATAAAGATCCTAGGGACTACCATTCTCCCTGGCTTCTTTACTATTCTTTGTCATCATCATCATCATTATAAATATCAATAGTATAATTTTGGGGCGCCTGGGTGGCGCAGTCGGTTGAGCGTCCGACTTCAGCCAGGTCATGATCTCGCGGTCCGTGGGTTCGAGCCCCGCGTCGGGCTCTGGGCTGATGGCTCGGAGCCTGGAGCCTGTTTCCGATTCTGTGGTCTCCCTCTCTCTCTGCCCCTCCCCTGTTCATGCTCTGTCTCTCTCTGTCCCCCCCCCCAAAAAAAAAAAAAAGTTGAAAAAAAAATTAAAAAAAATAAATAAATATCAATAGTATAATTTTTATTAGTTATGCTTTTTTCCTTCACCCATTTGTGATGATCTTGAACAGGAAGAATTTTTAGTTTGTTCTAAAAGGTGTGGGACTGCTATATATATTATTTAGTTATTTTTAAAACAAATAAAACACATTACAAAGTGAACAGTAGTGAAACGAGAAAGTGAAAGAATTAAGACAAACACAAGTTATCTCATCAAAAAGTTTGATTTGAGAAGGAGTCTGGGAGTTACCATGAAAGAAAGAGTAAGTGTAATCCTGGGAATTGAAGAAAGGGCATTGCTGACGGCCAAAAATTGAGCCAAAATGTTAATAAAAATAAATATGAAGGCCCAAGATGCAGAATAAAAGAAAATCTAAGCAGCAAATAGGAGTCAAACACCACAGCAGATAACAACCAGAAAATCTCAAGGGAGACGGACATTGAAGAGCTCCCTACTGGCATGTCTAGTCCTTTCTTGTCTTCCAGAAATCTAAATGCCAGGCTCCCCAAACTGACTGTGGGACAAGCATGTCACATTTCCCAGCGATGACCATATTACTTAATGTTATTTTTGTAGTTAAAAACATTGATATGTATTATGGAATAGAAAGTGCCTGGTGGCACAGTGGGTTAAGCATCTGACTCTTGATCTCTGCTCAGGTCATGATCTCATGGGCTGGTGAGTTTAAGCCCCACAGCAGGCTCTGTGCTGACAGTGTGGAGCCTGCTTGGGATTGTGTCCCCCCTTCTCTCCGCTCTTCCCCCCCTTGTGCACGTGCTCTCTCTCTCTCTCTCTCTCTCTCTCTCTCTCAAAATAAAGAAAAACAAAAAAAAATTTTTTAAAGAACTATTAAGAAACAAAGAAAGAACAAAAGAAAGAAAAATACACACAACCTGTGAAGTGAAACCTGAAACTTCAAAGGCATTGTTTTTCCCAAGGGGCCATTTAAGGCCAGTCTGCTGTTCTTGGGGGACATGTTTACTGTCTCTCTTCTGCCAGTGGAAGCAAGCATGAGAAGTGCCAGCCTAGAAAATCCTAACCTATGTATTTACAGAAACCATTAGAACTAATATTAAGAACTGTATATCTAACAATGTTTGTGCTAAAAGGTATGGGTGTGTGTGTGTAGAGTTATATAGAAAATCTTCAAAACAATGTAATGTTATTGATATACCCCACTTTGTGGTACCTTAAAATAGTTAAAATGTGTTTTTACAAAAGAAGTTTGGCTATGCTTTAGAAAATCATTCTAGGTATTAAAATCACAAGCAAACCTTTTGAGGTCGATCTCCTCACATTTGCACTGAATCTATTTTCTGGAGAGTTCTTTATAATCACAATACTCCCATCTGGTGGCCATAAGAACTCATGGACTGCATAAAGATTTTAGATCCGCTTTGGCAAAGTGTTCCCCAAAATGGGGCCGCTGAGTCCTGTGGTCACAACAGAGGACCACAGGACCCAAAGGCAAGGGTGATTTGGGGACACCATATGCTGTAGGAGCAAAGTATGAAAAGGAAGGGAGGCATGGGGAAAACAAAACGGGCATAATATCAGCACCCTCTTCAGGGGTGTTGTCGGGGTTAAGTGAGTAACTACACATCAGCACAGTGCCTGCTACATGGTAAACACTTAACACTATTACACACTTTTATTATTATTATTCCAAGGTGAAGACATGTGGTGGGTGCCAGCAGAAATAATCAAAGGACTACTCAAAAGTCCACTTTTGAAGGGAACTGTCACTCATGAGGGCAGATCTGAGAGGTAAGATAAAATACTAAAGGCAGACTCCCTCTCCTAGCACAAAAAATTTCACATATAAAAATAGAGTGAGGCTAGGAATTTAATGAATGTGGAGAGAAACTCACATCTGAGGTCTTAGTTCACATCTTGTTATATATCACAAATTCCTGCAGGAGAGAAAGGACTCAGTTAAGATTATACATATGGAAAAGGTATCTATTATGATTCAGAGACTCTCTACATGAAATAAAGTCTCCAGGTATAATGAATATGAAAAACACTGCAGCCCCTGCTGCTCTTGTCCTTCATCACAGAACCTACCCTGGAGAGGGCAGATGCATAGAGACCCTGGGAGCATCTTCAGCCACCTTGGTGGGCAGAAACCTCACCAACATAATGAGTGTATGACCTTTCGGACCCTCCTGAACTATCAGAAAGTTCACACTGGGAATATTTAGAGTCTAATCTTGCATCTCTCTCCTCCCTGACTACTCAGATACTCATTAGTGGTGAGCCCATATAGTTTTGGCTCTTGATTATATCCGAGTTAGGTCAAAATCTGCCCACTTTGATCAAATCCTCTTAGTACTACTAACTTCTAATGGTTCAACTGAGCACATAGGAAATGGGTGGAACTCTCCAAAATGTCTCTCTGTGCATTTTGAAGTTCTGGGCAGAAAGCTGAAGGTCCCCAGGGCACAGGATGTGTTTTTATCTTGCCTTCCAGGAAAAGGCTGTGACTTTGCAAGATAAAGAAGGATGTGAGATGTGACCAGCCAGCTTTCTTTATGAGTAGGGATGTATTTAGATTTCTGGGACAGAGGGCTCCTGCAGAGGCTGGAGTGTGTCTGCATGGGCTAGAAGGAATATACTTGGCAGGAATGTATTTATCTGACATGTGTAGGAAAGGAAAAATTCCCTGATAAAACTGTACACATACAGAGAATAACAGATATGACATGCAAAGAAAAATGGCATTGGAGGGGACTAATAAATCTTGGCAGAAAACAAGGATTGGATTAGGGACAGTACCACGAACTCACATGTCTATACATAAACTAACAAAATATAGGTTATAAATTAACTTGAAATTTTGGTAAAAGGAGACCAATGCTATACCAGACAAAAGAAGATATTGTGAAATGAGACAATGACCTATAATAAAGTGGTGGAAGAAGCACACCTTGTTGAAATATTAGATAACATATATTGAGCACTTACTGTATATCACATATGGTCACATATGTTCAAGGCATTTTACAAGCATTAGTATCTGTTTTTTCAGATGGCAAACTATAGCACAGAGAGATGATGCACCTGGGATATAAATGCAGGAGTCTGGCCACAATGTCTACGTTTTCAGGCAATGCCTCTTTAACAGATTAGAGCCAGCCAATAGAGGCTGAGAGAAATTCATAAATGATCATTGTAAGATCATTTCAGTGGAAAGTAAAATGAGAGAGAAAAAAAATGAAATTCTTACAAGATAGGCATCTTGGCCTACTATCAGATATAATAATACAGTATAATTCAGAGGAAAACCTGGCACAGAGACAAATATAGTAGTGATTGGTGATTTCAGCTATCAGAAAAGCTGTAATCCAAATGCCCTCCCTTCCCCTGCTTGGGTTCTGAGAAGCCAAGACTGGCAGAGGCAGTTTCACATTAAGGGTGCAAGGGATGCAGAGGAATCACAGGCAATAGGGTGGGAACTTTGAGTTTGGAGGCAGGGAAAGGCTCTTAAGTGGGCAGTGTGGGTAGGGGTAAGGAGATGATTCTGGAAATTATGAAGGAAGGCTTAATGTCAGTCCACATCAAAATTCTGTATTTAAAAGTATAGTTTTGCAGCATTTAGAAATGAAGCCATCTGAAAACCACTGAATCATGTTTCATATTTTGCACAGGTGGTGATAATATTCTGGACGTAGGTCAATGGTTTCCAGTTCCTTTGACTCCAGGCTTACCTGGCAAGAATCTACTGTGGTTAGAAAGTACACCAGCTATTTCAGCATGCCAACTTTTGTTGGCAATGGGGAATCTGGAATTAGCTCTTCTGTTACCAACCAGACATCCAGGGAGCCTGAGGTAGAACTCTGTTTCCCAGCCTATTTCTACTCATCACTGTGTTGGCCTAGACTACACGACTAGGTTTCTGACTCAGTTTCTTTGCCTTGCTCTCTAATTCTGATGAGTCCAGGAGGCTTACCCTTTGCTCTGTTCAACTGGGCCCAGCTTCCTTTAGTTCCAGCTGCTGACCCATACTAAATGACCCATGTTCCAGCTAAATGCTGACCCATCTGATTGCCAGATACGCAGTGTTACCTATTGCGTGTCTATGTGTTTCTCTGTAACAGATACGAAACCATGGAATTCTTGTTTGTATGCAGTTTAAATGTGAATAGATAGACCAAACTGCCCTCCAATGTATGTATTCCAATTCCAACTTCTACCAGAGTATATGAGAGGACTTGTTTTATCCACACACACCACTTTTTAAGTGGAATATTATCAAATTGGAGGACTTCCAGAAGAGAGGAATCAGAATGGTAGAGCTTTATTCATAATTATCAAAACTTTGAAGCAACCAAGATGCCCTTCAATAAGTGAACAGATAAACAAGCAAATTATAGTACATCCATACAATGGAATATTATTCAGAACAAATAAAAATAAATAAAATTTTGAAATTATCAAAAAGAATAAGTTTGAAGCAATATTTCCTCTTTTATATATTTCAAATTTCTATAACAAAATTTTACACAATACACATACCCAGAAATTCCACATCTAAGATTTTATCCTATAGCTACATGGACATATTGATTAAGGATTTGTGTCAAAAATTATTCAGTGTTGTTAGGAATAGCAAACGCCTGGAAACGAATAAATATCTATTAAGAGTTGGATAAGTAAATTATGCTTCCTTTCCACATGGGATACTAGAAAGCAGTTAAAAAGAGGCAGCCCTACATGCAGAATGTAAGTAAGCTCCATGAAGAAAGGAATTATCTTTTTTGCTCGTGAATATATTCCCAAATAACTAGGGTTGTACCTGGTACATAGTGGGTGCTCAAGAAGTATTTACTGAATGGGGCACCTGAGTGGCTCAGTCAGTTAAGCATCCAACTACAGCTCAGGTCATGATCTCATGGTCCATGAGTTCGAGCCCCGTGTGGGACTCTGTGCTGACAGCTCTGAGCTTGGAGCCTGCATTATAACTGTGTCTCCTTCTCTCTCTCTCTGCCCCTCCCCTGCTCATGCTCTGCCTCTCTCTCTCAAAAGTAAATAAGTGTTAAAAAAAATTTTTAAAAAGAAGTATTTACTGAATAAATGAATAGGGAATATTTGTTGCATTTTTAATACAAGGTACAAAACAATGTACATATAATGTGGCTTTATTTGTGTGAATAATAAAGATATATACACATGGGTACTTCATATACACATGGGTATATAATAAAGATATATACACATGGGTACCCATATACACATGGGTATTTCATAAGTTTAGAAGTACAAATAAGAACCTGGTAACCATGAAGAAGAAATGGAGGCTGGTAGTTAGGGAGGGAAGTGCAATTTAACCTCATCGTGTTCCTATTTATGAATAAAATAACATTCTCCAAGGAAGAAAAGAAAATATCAACAAAAAAATCAATAAGGAACTAAAGAATGCCCTAATAGAAAGAAAGGGCAAGATATGAATAGGAAACTCACAAAAGAAGAAAGAGAAATTAACAATGTTCAAACTAAACAAAATGAACGCTAATAAAAGCAACACATGAACGTTTTTTTACCTATCAAATCTGTAGACTAAAAAGATCCTCAAAACACACAGTTGGAAAGGGTAGAGGGAAATGGGAACACTCATTCACTGTTGATGGCAGTGTAATTTGGTATATCCTTTCTGGAGGATAATTCAGCCTCAAGAATTTGTAACAAAATGCACACTAAAGTTAGTTAGATACCTCCCTTACTTTAGCACAAGCTATCTAACTTCCAAGAATCAAACATATGTAAAGGTTGTTTGTACAAAAAGATTCAAAGCAGTGTAGCTTATATATATATGTGTGTGTATACATATATATAAGCAATATATATATATATATATATATATATATATACATACATGAGCACACACACACAAACATATTAAATATATATACTTGTTTACCACTGGAAGACTAGGTAAGTAAATTTTAGTATGTATATTCAATGAAATATTATGCAGACATTTAAAATTATTTATCTATATGCTTCTGTATTTGGAAAACTGCTCAAAGCATGTTGAGAAAAAGAAAACAGGTCAGAAAAGAAAACAACAATCATTCACATTAAAAAATGAAGAGAAAAATATACGAAACTTCAGCAAATATAATAAAGGTTAAACATTAGAAGTATAATTATTTAAATTAGTAATAAAAGACAAGAATGCCCATTATCACCAGTAATATTCAACAACGTACCAGCTGTCCTGGTCATTATTATATGAAAAGAAATGAAATAAACTGCATAATTTGCAGATTATAAAGCAGATTATAAAGCAACAAGACTCATCATTTACATAATATGATTGACCGCCTAGAGAATCCAAGAAAATCACTGAAAAAATAGTATTACAATACATAGAACAGTTTAATAAGTTTGATTCTTAACTTCTTATGTGAAACACACACACAAACACACCCCCCCATAACAATAGCCAAGAAATTTTTGAAAAATGAAGATCAAATGAGAGAGATAACTGTTCTATCATAGTATTAGTTATGGACATTAAACAGTATGCATATATAATTTTAAACTTCAGTAAGATGAAATAAAAAACAAAGTTAAAACACATACAACTCACCAGAAGAAAACAGTTTCAACTTTCAACTGACAAATGATTAATGACTGTATGCATGTAGTTGGTGATTTTATATATACAGCCATCAGATAGATGCATTATGTATATAGTCATTATATATCTGTAGTAAACATAAATTACATATAAAAGGATAAACAACCTATTTTAAAAATGGGTAAAGGATATGAATAGGCACATAGAGAAGAGGAAATTAAAGTGGCCAATAAACATAAAACAAGAGGAACAAACTCCCTTATAATTTTTCAAATTAAACCTATAAGGTTTTATTGTTTTTTGTTCACTATAGTGGCAACTTTTTTATTTATTTATTTATTTTTTCAACGTTTATTTATTTTTTTGGGGGGGGGACAGAGAGAGACAGAGCATGAACGGGGGAGGGGCAGAGAGAGAGGGAGACACAGAATCGGAAACAGGCTCCAGGCTCTGAGCCATCAGCCCAGAGCCTGACGCGGGGCTCGAACTCACGGCCGCGAGATCGTGACCTGGCTGAAGTCGGACGCTTAACCGACTGCGCCACCCAGGCGCCCCGTGGCAACTTTTTTAAAGACCCATAATGTCACATACTGTGGAGAAGTGGATAGATATATTCTGGCACCGTCATTTAGGATGGAGACTGTCCATATCTACTGACTCTTGAAATTTCTAAACCAATTGACCCAGAAATCATAATTCTGTGAGTAGAATCTTAGAAAAATTTGCAACAAACTTAATGTTCATCAATACTATACATCTGTTAAATAAATTGCTGCAGATTCTATATAATTTAAAACAATAAGGATGATTCTATTTTTATTAAAACTTTTAAAACATATGTTCCAGTTCCTACTGCTAGAACGAATCTCCCAAGCTTAGTGACTTAAAACAACTAGGATTCAGACCAGGCACAGTGAAACTGGCTGATTTCTATTCCATCAAGTCTGGAGCCGCAGCTGGGAGGACTCAACACCTGGGAGTTACTCACCAGCAGGGGCCCTTGACTAGAACATCTACATGGGGCCTCTCTGCTGAGGCTTCTTGATAGAATGATGATGGCTGCCAGGTAATCCTATCTTACATGGTAACTCAGGGCTTCAAAAGTAGGTATTCCATCAAACAATGGGGAAACTGCATTGCTTTTCTGACCTAGCTTCATGAGTCAGACAGTATCATTTCTGCCACTTTCTGTTGTCACAAGCCTGCTCAAATTCAAGGAGAGGGGATCTAGACTCTCCCTCTCAATGTCAAATCACATTGTAAGAGCATGTGAAATGGGAGACACAATGGTGACCATCTTTTTGAAAATACAGCCTGCCACAACGTATTAGAGAAGAAAGCAAATTGCAAGGTATCCATGGTCTGATGCCATATATATATATATATAGAGAGAGAGAGAGAGAGAGAGACCTTTTGTGTATCTGCACGCAAATGTGCATAAATGTGACTGGATAACGATGCATGGCGAATACACAGAAAATCGTTTCAAAAGATATACCTCAAACTGTTTACGACAGTTAGCTCCAAAGAGGGGAGTGGGATTACACAATTGGAGATGGAGGGAACCATTCACTTTTCTTCTAATGGGTTGAGACTCTGCAGTGAGTTCCAAGGTGAGATGTGTAAAGAACAAAAAGGAGTATGTCTGGAAAACTGCACACAAGTAAAAATGGGACATGAGACATGATTTGGTGCCAATCAAACCATCCCAGCTAAATTTCTAAAAAGCATGATAAGATATAAGACGGTCAAATGTCAGATACCACTGAGGGAGGGGAAAACATCAAAATGGATGGCCTAATACTTACTTGAGCCAGGCAGTTCAATCTGTGGCTAATATTAGGTTGGTAACAAAGATGGGACTTTAGCAACACATGAGCTTCTGTGCTGTGTTTTTTAGCTTTCTAGCAAAAAGCCCCTTTTATAAACTACAGTTTGGTCTCAACTGTAATAACAGGAAGAAAAAGCTTATTTCCTAATTATCCAGATATGTAGAAACACAAGGACATCCCTTTTCACCAAGTGCTACCCCAAACCTAGATTCAGATTGTGGGTGGAACTAGGATTGAGAATAAAAAAAGCACGGTATTGGGGTGGGGTTCTCTTATTGAATTTGACTATTTTCAACTAAAATTACTGAAGCTCCTTTATTGTGTGTAGATCCAGACTTTAGTAGTTTATTATGAGTTCAGTTTCAATAACGTTTTGTAGTGAATACCAAGACTTACTATAAAACTACAGTAATCAGGACAGTGTTTTATTAGCAAAGAATGGCCTTACAGAGCCCAGAAATACTCCCACACTTATATGGTCATTTTGTTTTTGATGAGGACGCCCAAGCAATCCAATGGGGAGGGAAAAATCTCTTCAATAAATGTGTAGAAAAACTGTGCATACATACGGGAGGGGGGGGAAGAACCTTTTTTTAAAAAAAAATTTTTTTAACGTTTATTTATTTTTTTGGGACAGAGAGAGACAGAGCATGAACGGGGGAGGGCCAGAGAGAGGGAGACACAGAATCCGAAACAGGCTCCAGGCTCTGAGCTGTCAGTACAGAGCCCGAGGTGGGGCTCGAACTCACGGACCCCGAGATCATGACCTGAGCGGAAGTCGGAGGCTTAACCGACCGAGCCACCCAGGCGCTACTAAAAAGAACCTTAATCCTTACTTCATACTGTATACAAAAATTAATTTGAGATGGATAATAGACATTCTAAAAGTTAAAACTATAGTTTCTAAGCTAGAAAAAAAAGTACAAGACAATATTTTTGTGACCTAAAGACAGGCAAAAGTCTCTTAGAGAAGGCAGAGAAAATAAAAAAGATAAAAGGAAAAAGTGGCTAAATCTAACTTCAAAATTAAAAATACCTCTTTTAAAGACATCGCTACAAAAATGAATAGGCTAGCCACAAACTAGGAGAAAACTGCTGTAAAGCATACATCTCATAATTCAATAGTGTCTAGAAATAACAAGCATTTCTATAACTCAGTAATAAAAAAACAAATAACCCCAAAGAAGGCACAATAGAGAAACAAAATCTAAGTGATTCTCAGTATAGAAGAACCAGATACTTAAGGAAAAAATTACCCCAATACCATCACCACCCTTGTATTTTATCCAAACTCCAAATACAATGAAAATATTATTTAATATTTCAAAAGGACAACATTAATTGGCATACAGACATGCCCACTAAAAAGGAAATCTGATATAAAAATAAATACTTCCTTCTATCCATTAATCTCACCCTAATTAACTCTTTAAAAATTATGCGTAATAATAATTCACACACACAAAAAGCTGAGTTACATATAATTATTTTTTTTTATTTCACAGCCTTTTATATTTTTAAAAATATAAACCACTAAGTAGTTTGAAAAACATACATGGAATAATCATTTAGCAGCCACGATACTACAAAAATAAAGTAAAACAGAATTAAGCATAACAGAACAAAATAATTCCCGCTGACTCACCCTCACTAGGAACACATAATGTTCACCAGGAATGCTAAATGGACCATCACCACCATTTTTCCATCACCAATTATCACAAAAATCAATCACAGGACCTATTCCCAAGAGATCACTGCATTTATACAGAAATATGTGCAATGTGCAGATATCAAGTTAACATCTTGAATTTAGTTCCAAGATACCATTTTTCCTTTTCTCTGGGAGACAAGTTCAATGGCAAGGTGGAACAGTGAAGACCATGAAACACCAAACACATGACTGGCCCAAACCCCTCCCAGGGGGTTGGTGAAACACAAGAAAAAGAAGGTTGAATACTGGAGCTGTACAATACAATAGCCACTAGTCACATATGGCTATTTACATTTTAATTATTTAAAATTAAATAAAATTAAAATTTACTTCCTCAGTCACACTAGCCACATTTCGAGTGTTCACTAGTTACACATGGCTAATGGCTACCATAATGGACAGTGCAAATATAGAACATTTCTGTCACCACCGAAAGTTCTTTTGGACAGCCTTGGATGTGGGAAGTGTTTCTTCTCCCTTTGCTTAGGCAGGATGTAGGCTGATTACGGAAGCAGCTTTGAGAAGCAAGTCTTCTCCCAGGATATTCCTAGGTTGGTGGTGGAGTCACAGAAGGGAGTAAAGTAGCCTTTCTTTACATAGATTACCTTCTCCTATATATGAAAGGGATGATCCTTTTAGGGGATCAAACAAAAACTAGACTCCACCAAAAATCTGTAAGGAAAATTAGAATACGTGAAGCAGATGGGAAAGCAGCAAAGTAGAATATTCTTTATCCCATTCCAAACCTCCATAGATTATGTCCACTGAGGAAGCGTACAGGTTCCCAGGGTCCTCCTCTAGAAAATCCTGATGTGGGGCAAGCCAATGGCTGATTGCAAAAGCCAGTCCTGGCAGGTGTTTCATGAAAAAACCTAGCATGTCTTCATTCTGCTTACTGTCTGAGCAGAGCAGTGTTGCCTGGAGTGTTGTTAGTTGTGAAGGAGTTGCAGGTTTTGATCTGTTTCAAACGTTATGCTCCTTTACAACCGTATTTTGTAGCCAGAGCACAGACTGCTACTCTGTTCCCCAAAGATCCACAATCATCGTTTTCCTTAGATTTCCTCAGATTTTTTTTGTTGAAGGCTGTTTTATGTCCAGCTACAAAAACTACATATCTCATGCAACCTTGCAGATATAACACAGTCTGGCCAATGAGATGTAAGTAAAAGTTGCTGGGCTGCTGAGAAAGCTCTTTAAAAGGAAGCCGACTCAAAATGGTGTGCCTCATTTCCTCTTTCAGCTTCCTTCATCTTCTTGGGGGGGGGCTGCAGCAACCATCTCGGGACCTATGGGAAAAGCCAAGGGAACCTCAGGGGCCACCTTGGCCCTGACATCTGTGAGCTGCTGAACCAACACCAGCAATAGTTTACCCCCGACCTCCTTGTCACATGAGAACGAAACAAAATCCCTACTTTGTTTAAGCTACCCTTAAGTCCAATAACTTCCTACTGTATTACCGAGAGAGCAATCCATCTTGGTTCCCAATAGGAAAGCAAGATTTCCATCTTAATGTAAAAAACAAAAAAAACAAAAACAAAAAAACCAAGGGGTGCTTTGGTGGCTCAGTCGGTTAAACATCCGACTTCGGCTCGGGTCATGATCTGGGTTTGTGAGTTCGAGCGCCGCGTCAGGCTCTGTGCTGACAGCTCAGATCCTGGAGCCTGCTTCAGATTCTATGTCTCCCTCTCTCTCTCTTTGCCCCTTCCCTTTTTTTTAATTAAAAAAAAAAAAAACTTGCCAGAAGAATCCATATATATATTCAATAAAGTTCAAGTAACTTCAGAGAGTCATAAAAAAAATCAAGTTAAGTATAAAAATTTTAACTTCAGGGGCACTTGGGTGGCTCAGTGGGTTGAGTATCCGACTTTGGCTCAGGTCATGATCTCACGGTTCATTGGTTCCAATCCTGCATTGTGTGTTGCACTGACGGCACGGAGCCTGCTTTCAATTCTCTCTCTTTCTGCCGCTTGCCCACTTGTGCTCTAGCTCTGTCTCTCTCAGAAATAAATAAACACTAATTTTTTTTTTTAATTTTAACTTCAACCCATCCACATCTACACAGCACAACAGTGGAAGAAAATTATTAGGCTTATTATATAAAATAGCTGCTAAGGAAAACAAGAGGATTTTTAGCTGAATTCATCAGGAAGTTTTTTCTGAATGCCTATTATATTCTAACTACTGTTCTAAACATAGGTCGGCCCTTCTGATCACCCAAATTCTTATGTGGTAAGATGCTAACTACTCAGATAATTAACCAGATTATTATTTAATCTGTAATGTTATTTTGTGTGGACAAAGTAAGAAATGTAGAGTTGATAATTCATTTCACTGATTCAAACAAAACAAAACGAAAACAAACAAAAAACAAACAAATAACAAAAATCAACTGTAAGGATCTGCAACTCCATTTTTAGTTAAAAATTGAGTGACACAATTTGTCACTTGTAAGTGACACAGATGCCTGACAGTGATTTCCTAATGATCCCAGAATTTTAATTGTGGTTTTAGCTATAATAAGTACACCTGCCCCAGAGTAGTTATAAAAATTAAAACCAAAGTATAGTACTCTGTAAATACTTTCTATGTATTGCACTAGCACCATTAGTATTCTAAACGTCCCTAGATTAGCAGGTATGAGTTAGAAGAAGTAAATATTTACCACTATCCTAAATGGTTAACTATATACAATGTTTAAATTTGGGGCCATTAAAAAAAATTAGCTCTTTTGCACTTATTTTGAAACTGTAAACAAAATTGGAAATATGAAATGTCAAGCTATAAATGGGGATGTTGCATGTAAAACAACTCACCTAGTTCCAAGTTTCCACCCCTGCAAGTGAACCAAAAACAAATCCTGGCAACCTGTCATTCCCAGAAAAGCCAGTGCATGGCACACTCTGGGTAAATTTTCTCTCTTATTCTGTGGAACTGCACCAGATGGCATCAGTCCTGCATGTACAGCTGTGCCCTAAAATTGAAGTTCAGATATAGGAGTCTACTTTATTAGACATTTTAGATTTTGCAGGTGTGAGTGTGATGTCATTCTCATTCAACTTAAAATGGTTATCTTTCCAAGTGGAACTGCTGATTCACTGCATTGACAGGTTTGAAAATCAGTGAAACAATCAAGATTATTTACCCTAATAAAATTCGAAGTCATTTTAAACAACTGAAATTTAGACGCAACAATGAAATAAGAACACCTGACATAAAATACTAACATTTCATAATAACTGAATTATAGCTCATTTCCTTATAATGTAAGAAATTCAACTCAGCTTCTAACATGGCTGAAGAGTCACTAAATACCTTCTATTTGAAATAGAACATAAGAATCTTCTATAATCAAGTTACATTTGAATAATGAGCCGTTATTTTAAATGTTCCTTATTTTTCAAATGTTTTAACGCTTAACCCACATGCGTAGCATCTTTGAAAATCAGTTTGGGGTAGTGATAGGATCGGAATGTGGTCAGCGGATGGAGCAGCCAACATGTACAAACTGGGAAACTAGAGCATTGTGGGTGTTAGAGCATTAGATCAAGAATACATACAGATAGAAAAAAAAAGTGAGTTCAGAAGTAGTTCTAGTTTGGGAGGTCAGTCTTTGTTGAGTTTTGGAAAAATGATGATTGAATAAATGAATAGAAAAAGGCAGTTCAAGTACAGGTGTCAAAGTTTCAAAAGCAGAGTGCCTAACCAAGCAGGGGTGAGGCAGGAGAACAACAGCTGCAAGTTCTGGGAGCAAATGTGAAGAAGCTTAATTCCCAGATTTAGGGCCACATTCCAGGCAGGCAGTGATGGAGTAACAGGAATAAATAGTTTTTTGGTTTTTGTTCTTTTTTTGCCTATTAAAATGGCAACTTAGTAATTAATAGATTACAAGGAGGGTATAAAATGGCACTGGGCACAAGATAGAAAAATAACCATTCCTTTCATGTCCTTTCATGTCCTTCCAAACAAAGTCAGTAGAACCATAACCCAGATTAATCCTGGGATGGCAGCACACTACTCACCCTCAGTTCTCCAGAGTCTCCTCTCTAGAAGAGTCAGGGCTCGTTTACACCTCTGGACACCAGTGGCACTGCTAGGAAGATTAAAGGAATACAAAATCAAGAAGTCAAGGAGGTGGTTAAAATAATTTTCATTCCAGTTATTAATAAAGTATGAAGCGATTGTTTTCCATCCTTGTAAACAAGTATAATTGCTAATTAACTACTCCTGCACTCATCTTCAGTGTCCATATTAACCATATAACCCTATAGTTAAATGCCACTATGGAGGTGTCAACCAATTAGAGACCTATTGTTTAAAATACAAGATAGAGTCACTGCAGTTGATTCTGGGATTCAAACTGGAAATTCAAATGAAGTCATACTATAGCTCTGATAAAGAGAAGGATGGATAGACAGATAGAATTATATATATTTATATATAGAGAGAAATATATGCGTATATATACACATACATACACACACCTATACTTCATTAACAACAGGTCTGTTCAAGCAAAGTGAAATAGAAATATGGGAAAGTATCTGAATGTCTCAGCCAAATAAAAAAAAATTCCCCATAATTATGTTTACCTACATGAGACTATTTTTCCTTACCTTGAATTAACAAAGTAATTGTCTTCTGCTTCACTTTCATATTATCAACTTAGGCAAAACTTAGTATTTTGTTGTTTTTATCCTCTCTACATGGTCATTTTACCTCAAATTAATAAATATTTTCAAAATTCAGTCATGACATGGACAGCTTATCCCACCTTAATGTGACTGACCCAAATCTTCCCTTACTGAAGACAAAAGATACCTGCATTACATATTTCAACTCCTAGACCCCCTGCACTGTTTTCCAAAAGAGTAGAATGTTTATTAAAATTGCAAACACTCCTCACATCCCATTCTAATTTCTACGCTCCTCTGCACAGACACTGATTCTTGCCCTGAGTTAGGAATCAGTTTGGCTCCTCAGTTCTAATAGAAGTTCATCAGTTCTAAGTGGGAGAGAGTTCTTTCATTGCTCCCATTGCCTCCATCTTAACCTCTCACGTTTTCAGGGCCTGGGTCTTCAGAAGTTTAGCTGTAACCAGGGACAAAGTGTCATCCGGGGCGGTGCCCTCTTACCATTGGCAGAAGACGTCCATCTCGGGTTGTCCAGGTCCCCTCTGTGAAGGGTTTCCCATTACCAACCGGAGCTGCAGTTGCCGCCTTCAAGGCACCAACCCAGGGCAGCAGCTTGACTCCAGAACTCGAGACAGCAAGTATCGAGCAAAAAGCAGCTGGAAGATGAAACTCTTATTTCCCCAAAGTGACATTGCCTGGAGAGTGCTTAGGGCACATTAATGAGAAGTTTATTGCTGCCGGTCAATCTTCTCGCAAATGGTCTAGTCATGTATTCTGAAAAGACATCCTTGCTCCTCCGGTCCTTTTTCCCATTGCCCTAAAACGTGTAAACAGTACCTCTTTTCACCGGCCCTCCAGAGCAACCCCAAGGCACCTCTCAAATGACTTCTAGGTCTCGCCGACCCGCTGTTCCAGATTCTAAACCCACCCGGTGTGGCAACTCTGTAGCCATCAACCGGGTCGGTGGCTAGGAGAGGAGCAAGGATTTAGAGGAAGATAGGCCGCTGCCAGAGGAACCCCATTTAGCCTCTACCAAAGGGCAAAGATATTTAAAGCAGTATTCGGCATACTTCAAGTGCGCACTGTTTCCTCCTGCTACCTGTCCCAAAGCCCATACTCTAAATAATTTGGACATTTAGGTTGACATTCGATTTTTGGAATCAAATTTGGTATGGAAGGTTGGGCTGAATTATCCGAATGATTTAGCTTGCCATCCTTTGGGAACAAGCTAAAATGCAGTGGGACTGGGAAGAAGAGCTTGCAGGTGCCCAAAGCCATTCCGGCTCCAAAGGCTGAACGTCTCTCTTTCTCCCTCTCTCCCCACCCCGGAAAAGCTGAGGGTCCATTCCTAAGAGCACAGCGCTAGCCCAGACCCCATACACCCACCATGCCTGGCAACAGAGCGTGCTTCAAGCCCAGAGCCTCCCCGAGGGGCCGAGAAACTCGCCCCTCCGCAGGCCCCTTCCACCTCCGAACGAACCTGCCAGCGCTACCACGGAGCCTAGCACTGGAACCTAGGTGGCCACGCGGACAGAGAGTCGAGGCTGAGACCCAGCCTGGCGCCCGCGCAGCTCCGTGCCCTCCCGCTAGTGCCCGCGCCTTACGGGTCACACCGCTTGCTCTCGGGAGAAGCCCCAAGGCTCCCGGTGCAGTGAGAGACGCCCGGGCTGGAGCGCCCCAGCCGTGCTGGCCACAGAGTTCTTCAGCTGCTTGATGACCACGAAGAGCAAGAGGAAAAGTAAGAAGAGCAGGAAGAAAAAGAGCGCCAGGTAGAGCAGAAAGTTGAGCTCCCACTCCATGCTGGAGGCGCCGGCGCTCGGTGGTTGTGCGCGCTGGGCGCGGATAGCAGCTGGCGGACCAGGCTTGCCACCCGCTCTCCCACCTCCGAGTCTCCTCCGCCCCCTTACGGGCGCCCGGCGTTGGGCGCCTACTTCTCGGTCCGTGCTCGGCCTCCCCCAGTTCGGAGGAAAAGCGCCAAGGAGCTGGTTAATCCCAGCTCCGCCTCTCCCAGCAGGCACGAGAGCCTCCCGCCTCACTGAGATCCTCTCCTGCGCTCTTGGGGACGTGAGCGGATTTTTCTAGGAGCGAATTTAGCGGGCGGGGACGCCAGGAGAAGAGGTCACGGCTCAGTCTCCCAAGGGGTGTTGGAGCTGGTGTTTTGCAAATGATTTTAAGATTTCCACCCCCATCAACCAATGGGTCCCTAGTCCCCTCCCTTCCTAATTAATTGATTTCTGGATATTTTCCCCTGTCCTGGTTTTCCCAGAGGGAAAACATGCCATGGCCCAGAAACCCAAAAGAATTAAAGGTAGCAGTGAAGGTGGGGTCTTAAGGGATGACTTCCTTCTGTGAGATGACTTCATGGTGCCTGCGTGAATTCCAGTTCAACCTGCCTTGCTCTTCAGAGTCGCACACGTACTCAGTCCAGAGTGCTCTTTTCTATGGACAACAACAGGCCACTTAGAAAAGCATTAATAACAGGGGCACCTGGGTGGCTCAGTCGTTTAAGCCTCCGACTTCCGCTTAGGTCACAATCTCATGGTTCCCGAGTTCAAGCCCTGCACTGGGCTCTGTGCTGACAGCTCAGAGCCTGGAGCTTGCTTGGGATTCTGCCTCTCCCTCTCTCTCTAACCCCCAACTCTCTCCCCCCCCCCCGCCCCCCCCTCCCCAAAATAAACAAACATTATAAACATTTTAAAAAAAGGAGTAACTGGCTGGCTCAGTAAGTAGAGCCTGAAACTCTTTAAAAAAAAAAGGAAAGAAAAGCATTAACAACAAAACGCATTTCAAAAGCTATATTGTACAAAGCTTCACAGAATGTTGACTTGAAATTGAATTTCCTTGGTGGAAAGCAGAAACAATACAATAAACAATTACTTGAAATGTTCGTTTAAGTCCCTAACACCTATCTGTATTTGGTTAAGATCACCCATAGTCTATATGGTGTAGCTTTTAAAGAAATCCAGTTTATCCAGAGCTGTGTAACAAATTACCCCAAAACTCAATGCCTTAAGACAACAGAAACATTGGTTCTCTCTCATAGTTTCTGTGAGTTAAGAGTTTGGTAGCACTTAGCTTGGTGATCCTGGCCTGGAGTTTCTTGCGAGGTTAGGGTCAGATGTCAGGCAAGGCCACAGTCACCTGAAGGCTTGTCCGGAACTGGAGGATCCACTTCCAAGGTAGCTCACTTTTATCACCAGAACAGTGCTGGCTGTTGGTGAGAGGCCTCAGCTCTTTCCCATATGGACTTCTCCACAGGCCTGCTTGTGTGTCCTTATAACACTGTGCTGGCTTCTCCCATAGCAAGTGGCCCAAGAGAACAAGGCTAGCTCTTTGTGGTTAGCTTAAGAAGTCATATATCAACACTTCTGTAATGTCCTATTAGTCACACAGGTGAGCCTTACAGTGAAGGAGTCCAAGGACATGAACATCAGGGGTAAGGATCATCAGGGGCCATCTTGGAGTCTTGCCATCAAAGCTGGTAATGCAACATGTTGTCATTGTCCATTTTATGGGCCTGCGACTTATTTCATTTTTTATTTGTGAAGATAGAGGAGAGCCCCCTGGGCTGAATTCAGGGAATAAGTCTTGACATACACATTCCAGATTATTTAATAGTCTGCCTGTAATAAATGGCTACTCCAGGGATGGCAAGGGTTCAAAGAAACAGGATGGTATGGAAAAAGCTGTGAACTGGTAGTCTCGAGGACCCAAATCTAGTTTCTACTCCACCTGTCAGAGGTTACTTCAGTTCTCTGACTCAGTCCCCTCACCTATAATATACCTTGCTTACCTTTTCCCTGGATTTGTTGTAAGGATAAAAAATAAATTAGGATGTTGAATAAGAATGTGTTTTGCTAGATAAATGTCAGATACTATTATTAATCTGTTGCTGAGGATTCCCAGTGTATAAAAATATACTGTGCAAAATTTCTAGCTCCTAGGCATCTCACCAAGCATTGTACTATATAAGAAATCTCTCTCTTGATTATTAATCCATCTCATAGGCAGTGGTGTGCTGGCTCATAAATTATTTGGAAAAATTTTGCAAGCCATTTGTTAAAATACAGCTATTGTTAAAAATTAAATCATATAGGGGTGCCTGGTTGGCTCAGTCCAAGAGCATCCAGCTCTTGATTTCAGCTCAGGTCATGATCTCACGCTCTGTGGATTCAAGCCCAGAATTGGGCACTGCACAGACAGTGCAGAGCCTGCTTGGAATTCTCTCTCTCCCTCCCTCTCTCTCTCAAAATAAATACAAAATAAACAGCAAAAAAATCATATAAACTTATAAATTACGTTAACAACAAAGGTAATGAATACTCATAAATAAATACTGATAAATAAAAACTAATTACTTCTGAATTATTTTACTACATTTCACTATTTTCTATGCACTTGAGGTTATGTACATCTGTTGTAGCTGTATGGCTGAAATATTATATAATAGTATATTACTGTACATCTTTTTAAAATTTTTTTTATGTTTTTATTTTATTTTTGAGAGAGAGAGTGTGAGCAGGGGAGGGGCAGAGAGAGAGATGTGGAGACACAGAATCCGAAGCAAGCTCCAGGCTCCCAGCTGTCAGCATAGAGCCCCAAGTGGGACTCAAACTCACAGACTGAGATCATGACCTGAGCCAAAGTCAGTCGCTCAACTGACTGAGCCACCCAGGTGCCCTGAAAATCTCTTTTCAGCTGTGTTCAGAAGTCATGTGGGTAGCCTGAAATTGGCCACAGTGGGAGTGTTTGCCCTTGGAAATGTACAGATGTTACAAATCAGGGCCAGAGAGCCAGTTGTTAAACAATTACCACCACGCTATGGCTCATGGAGCTACTGACAAGAATTTAAAGTCTTACCTGAAAGCAGAGATTTGTAAGATTTGTGAAGTACCACATGTTCTTACTGGTAGAATACTCCATTTTACCTAATCTTGATAGGAGGACAGAATCCAGTGACTGCTTTCCACTGCCACCTCCCATTATGGAAACCAGGAGGGTCAGATATATCTTTTACTCACTCCTGATACAATGCAGGAAGAAGGGCAGAAAGAGCCATGCCAGAAACTCAGCCAAATATCCTCAATGCCACAACTCTGAAGTTTGGGAGCAGTCAGAACAGGAGGAAATGTTTGGAGGTTAGATGCATCCCAGTGGCAGAGAAACTCCAAGACCCAGACCAGTCCTGCGAGTGACCTGGGTGTGGCTCTCATTGCCCGCCTCCATGATGCCCTTTACTCTGCCCTTTTCCCAAACTTGGCTCTCCTGCCTCTCTTCCATTCTGTGAGCTGCCACTGGTTTTCCAGTAGATCTCCTTATTGTAGCGAGGAGTAGTGTTTAATGGCAGCTTGCAGATGGGAATACTGACTGGGAAAGCATTACTTACACACTTTACATATGTTATATGCTTACAATCAATAAAGTGTTTGAAATATACCATTTGGCACATTGCCATCCAGATAGCCAAGCTATCAAAGGATGAAAATTGAAACACAGAAAGGTTACATGACCTCCTTAAAGCCACACAGCTAACAAGTGGCAAAACTGGGATGTGAACCAAGGGAGTTTGGCTCCAGAACCTTCACTCTCAACCCCCATGGTATCCTGTCTCCCAGAAGAAAGTACCCTTTTCTTGTGTATCACCATCAAATTAATGATCACACTGTTTTTTCTTTTGAGTGTCAAACTTAAAGAAAACACATTTCAAGAAATACATACTTTTTGTTTACTTACATCTCAGCTCCTTTCTTTGAAATCTTGAAGGTAAAAGCTTCAGATGAGCCAGGGTTTGCCTGGAGATGCTGAGGAAAGAAGCCAAGGGATGAAAGTTTTAGGTCACCACGTTCAAACCCATTTCAGCCTTCCTGACCATAACTATTTAGATTTTCTATTTATCTGAGCAGCTTAAATAGATTTATAAATATTAACTAATATATCCTCATAGTCACTCTCAGTAGGATCTATATTTGAAATAATGTTGCTACAACAAAAAATAACTTATTACATTTATTACATGTTCCCAGTACTTTTAAGCCTCTGGTCATATTTATACACCTCATAAGATGGTCTGAATTCAGTTTCTATTATATAAATGACTCCATAGAAATAAGACACAATCTTTCTCTACCTAAATATGCATATTAATGGAAACCCATGGAAAGAAAACCTAAGAATTTAAAGGGCAGAAAGGACACTTACTATAGATAAGCATTTGTCTGGTTCTAGCACCTAAAAAGAAAGCCCTTGTATGCAAACTGGTAAAGTAGATGGAGGCTACGTCATTACAATCCCATACTACTGTCCACAAAGTTGACCCTACATATGCTTCCACATAACATGGCACTACTCAGAGTCAGACTTTATGTATCATTCAATTCCTCAGTCCACTCCTTACAAGTCTCAGAACAACTGGATATTGACCCAGGGCTGTTCCAGGTCCTGGCTTATGGACAGCTATGGTGTATATTAGAATTGGGTTCTCTCTCCCTTTGCCTGCCCCGTTCCTCCTCACCCTCACCTCTGATAGGGAGGGATCTTTTATCATAACAAGCATCAAAGCTATTTATGAGAAGTGATTAAGGGTAGCAATAGAAGAGTTTGTCTTATAAATAAGTGTGCTTCTCTAAAGACTATGAAGACCCGGGCACCTGGGTGACTCAGTCTGTTAAGCATCAGACTCTTGGTTTCAGCTCAGGTCATGATTTCATGGTTTGTGGGTTTGAACCCCAAGTCGGGCTCTGAGCTGGCAGCACGGAGGCTGCTTGGGATTCTCTCTCTCTCCCTCTCTCTCTCTGCCCCTCCCCGCTTCTCAAAATAAATAAATAAACTTAAAAAAAAAAAGACTCTAAAGACTTAAGAAAACACCACGAAAGGGCTGTAAAGTTCTACCGTCACCACCTCAGGGTGAAACCTCCCAGGACTTACCTGTTGGGAGTAAGTGCAGGATGGAAGCAGCTTCCCCAAGCAGGGGAAGGATAAAAGTGGGAGAATAAGAAAAAGAGACTTCCAGGCACCTTTATTTTTTTAAGTTTATTTATTTATTTTTGAGGGGCGGGGGGATGCAGAGAGAGAGGGAGAGAGAGAATCCCAAGCAGGCTCCATGCTGTTGGGGCAGAGCCCAACATGGGGCTCAGTCTCATGAACTGTGAGATCAGGAACTGAGCCAAAATCGAGTTGCCTTATTTCTTTTTTGAGAGTTGCTTTAAAAAAAGAAAGAAAGAAAGAAAGAAAATATGCATGAGACAAACATGGTAATCTGAACACAGACTAAACAAGATAATGTTCACAAAATCAAGAGTTAGATGCTCAACCAACTGAGCCACCCAGGTGCCTCTCCAGGTATCTTTCTAAGGCTAACTTAATTTGTCCTGAAAGGCACCCAAAAGAAATGGAAGAAATATTTTGCACCATGCTCTGACCTCAAAATATGCTGTGGGCCATGATTATTAACATTGGGTTCTTAAGTCACTGCACACCTTTCTAGGTGGCTAGGACCTTAAAAACTGGGTTACAGGTAGATAGATGGTCTCTGCTTAGATGGGATCTCCTGTAAAGCACTGATGCATGTGCTGAGGATGAGATCCATATTCTATGGAAGTTTCCAGGCCCTAAGAAGCTCTGTCCTAGCTAGTCAGGACCTTTATCACCCCAGTGATCCTGGCAACTCTTAAAGGCCCCAAAATACCCCAGCCATACTATACATGTCCCTCTGACACCCCATATCCCCTGCTTCTTCCCCATATACAAATGTACCACCATGTTGATTTCTACATAATACAAGCTGGGCTTCTTTGGAATTGCCCCTTATTTACACTCTTCACAACCCTTACAAACCCTCTAGGTTAGAATTAGAACATCTATAGGAATGTTTACTGCTGCAGAAGAGGAGAAAAGTGAGTTGTTCTACCTCAGGGAGTCCTCTTAAGTTAACCAACAGTTATTGTAACACCCTGACAATAGGACTTGCTCTCCACACCCTCACCTCTTTTCCTACTCCATCCCAAAAGGATGACTTACGCAGTTTTGCAATACTTACAAAATGAGATCCTGTTCAAGAAATAAGTAAAGTGTAAATGGTAAACTGCTTAAATCTCACATAACCATTTAGGAATTCCAGTGGGAAGGAAGGAAAGGAGTGCGGGAGGGAAATCTAAGGAAGAAACTTATTTGAGGGGTATGTGGGAGATCATATTATGTGGGTAGCCTTTGAAATCCAGAATTCACCACTAAGAATAATTCTACAAAAAAAAAAAATCTAGACCCTGTCCTTGGTTTATAATGTTTTAAAACATAACAGAATATACCCAAGTCTGTGCAATATTGAAAAAAAAATTAAGTGACAGATTGTGCTAACAGCCAACCACTATTTCTTTAATTTAGACTCTTTCCAGTAAGTTAGCAGGAACACTAGAAAAAGTCGATGTGACTGTGGGTGCCTTTAGACTTGATCAATACTATGTCATGTAGCAAAATAAAAAATCTGAGCATTATAGAGCAATATATCTTTTGTTCAGCACAACTTCAATAATGGCAGCAGTGAAACTGTCATCTCTAATGGAAGGTCTGCAGACTTCTATATGAGCTGATAATAATCACAGCCATGGGCTTGCAGATGTACATGTACATACATAGGACTAAAACTGAACTGCCACAAGGGAAAAAGAAATTGGAGAAAAGTAGAATTTTTCTGCAATCCATACTCCTTTACTAAAATGCCAGCTTATAAGATCTGGTGACCCCAAAAACTAGGGCCCGCATTCCCAGATCTAGGCGTCCACGCTGCCCTCAAGATATACACAGGCAATGGCTGCAGCAACTTCTTACTCAACACATCTCTGGAGGCAAGGGAAACGAAAGCAAAAATGAACTATTGGGACCTCATCAAAATAAAAAGCTTCTGCACAGCGAAGGAAACAATCAGCAAAACTAAAAGGAAACCAACAGAATGGGAGAAGATATTTGCAAACGACATATCAGATAAAGGGTTAGTATCCAAACTCTACAAAGAACATATCAAATTCAACACCCCAAAAAAAATAATCCAGTGAAGAAATGGGCAAAAGACATGAATAGACACTTCTCCAAAGAAGACATCCAGATGGCCAACTGACACATGAACAAATGCTCAATATCAGTCATCATCAGGGAAATACAAATCAAAACCACAACTAGATACCACCTCACACCTGTCAGAATGGCTAACGTTAACAACTCAGGCAACAACAGATGTTGGTGAGGATGTGGACAAAGAGGATCTCTTTTCACTGCTGATGGGAATGCAAACTGGTGTAGCCACTCTGGAAACCAGTATGGAGATTCCTCAAAAAATTAAAAATAGAACTACCCTATAACCCAGCAATTGCACTACTAGGTATTTATCCAAGGGATACAGCTCTGCTGTTTCGAAGGGACACATGCACCCCAATATTTATAGCAGCACTATCAACAATAGCCAAAGTATGGAAAAAGCCCAAATGTCCACTGATGGATGAATGGATAAGGAAGATGTGCGGTGTGTGTGTGTGTGTGTGTGTGTGTGTGTATACGGTATATGTATGTGTATATATATATATATATATATATATATATATATATACACACACACAATGTATATATATACTATATATATACCATATATATACAATGTATATATATACTATATATGTATTGTATACATATATATACTATATATATATTATATATATATAGTATATATATACACACACACGTATATATATTGTATGTATACATATATATGTATACATATATATGTATACATACAATATATATACGTATATATATTGTATATATATATACATATATAAATATATATATGTATATATATATACATTGTGTGTGTGTATATGTATATATATCTATATATATATCTAGATATATCTATCTATCTATCTATCTATATATATACATATATATATATATATATATATATATACAGTGGAGTATTACTCGGCAATCAAAAAGAATGAAATCTTGCCATTTGCAACTATGTGGTTGGAACCAGAGGGTATTACGCTAAGCGAAATTAGTCAGTCAGAGAAAGACAAATATCATATGACTTCACTCATATGAGGACTTTTAAGAGACAAAACAGATGAACATAAGGAAAGGGAAGAGAAGCAAAAAGAATATAAAAACAGGGAGAGTACAAAACATAAGAGACTCTTAAATATGGAGAACAAACAGAGGGTACTGGAGGGGTTGTGGGAGGGGGGATGGGCTAAATGGGTAAGAGGCATGAAGGAATCTACTCCTGAAATCATTGTTGCACTATATGCTAAGTAACTTGGATATAAATTTAAAAATAATAATAAATAATAAATAAAAAATGCCACCAAAAAAAAAAAGACATACATAGGCAAACTGGTAACGAACAGCTTTGGGTCCTAGTCCCAGCCCTATACACTCTACCCTACACTGTATTGTAGTGATGAAAGAGTCTTGAGTCCTTTGGACTTGGACATGTATCTTGGCTTTATCTCTTGCTAGCTGGGTAAACTTGAATACCTTTGGTTGCCTAACCAAACCAAGCACCTCATCCTTCTGTCTTCCTCATTAATAGTGTCCTGACTTTATTCAGGTATCTACCTCTTTTCTGTGTATCTCATATGACTTAGAGGAAACTGTATTGGGGATGTGGGTCTCAGTCATCTAAAAGTCATTTAGGGAATACAATGATTCTTTTCTTTTTTTTTTTTTTTTTTTTTTTTTTTTGGCCCAGGAAGGGGCATATGACTTAAATTGACCTAATCTAATTGAAGAAAAGTATTATCAGTTTCCCAAAAAGAAAACAAAACCACCGTAGGTAACCAACACAGGGAAATTTAATACTGGGAATCGGTTACACAGCTGTTGAATGAATATAAGGAGCAAAAAGGAGAAGATAAAATACCACACGATTATAGCCCCCTGGGCTAGAGGAGTAAAAGGGAACATGGAATTACAACAGAGTTGATGTTACCCAGAGCTCACAATCACTGTTAGTTAGAGCCTGTAATCCCTGATACGATTATTTAGGTCCAAACTTCTGGAATTGCAAGTCTGCTATAGACTCCAAAGTTCTAAATTAGTTGTATCGGACAGATCATGCCACCAGTGCAATTGTTGTCTAAGTGGGGAGACAAGATTCCTAGTGCTTGCTAACCCATCATCTTCCCAGAATCCTCCTTCTCTTTTTATTTTTAATTCTGGTAAAACACACTCAAGATAAAATTTATCATCTTACCCATTTTTAAGTGTACAGATCAGTGTTATCAAGCACATTCATAATGTTGTGCAACCATCACCACCAGCCATCTCCAGGACTTTTTCATCTTGCAAAACTGAAAGTCTGTACTCATTCAATAATAACTTCCCATTTACCGCCTGCCCTTCCACCCCAGGCAACTACCCGTTCTTTCTGTCTCTATGAATTTGACTACTCTAGGTATCTTATATAAGTGCAATCATACAGTATTTGTCCTTTCCTGCCTAGCTTATTTCACTTATGATAATGTCCTCAAATTTCATCCCTATCATAGCATGTGTCAGAATTTTCTTCCTTTGTAAGCTGGATAGTATTCTGTAGTGGTTAATTTCATTTGTCAATTTTATTGGACCACAGGGTATCCAGACATTTGGCCAAACATTATTATGGGTGTATCTGTGAATGTTTTTCTGGATGAAATTAACACTCAACCAGTAGACTAAGTAAAGCAGATTTCCCTCCCTCCCTATCTATCTATCTAATCTCCTTATAGGTTTTGTTTCTCTGGAGACCCCTGACTAATACATATTTTATTGTATGCATATACTACTCTTGTAGATACCTTTTATTTTGAGTAAAATAGGAGCTTTACCATAAGGTCTAAATCGTTAAAATAATCTACTTTGGCTACTGGTTATAGGAAGGCATACTATATCCCCCCAAAGAACTATTTCCCATAGCGTGTAAGTATGCTTAATGCAGAAAGCCACAATGCTATTTAATATATGAGAAAATTACTTCTCCCTGGGATCTTCTTATTTAGAGAGAACAGCTCCATAGTGGTTAAGCTATAGGTTTGGTATTATTGTCTCTACAATATATCATATTAGAAGGCCCATTGTCATAAATACTGGTTAGAACCTAAACAGAAATTCTCAGTGAAAGAGACTGAGAGATTCTAAGGTCTCCAACAGAGAATAAATCTGGATATTCCTTTTGTAATCCCCACATAAAGCAGCCAACAATGACTCCCCCCCCCCCCCAATCCTCCCTCTGGTTTTTGTATCAGCTGTCTGGAAGCCACTGGAATCTGTCTAAGGAAACTTCTCATCCTTCCCACTGAAATTATTACCTCAGTCTAGAGGCTGCTGGCTTGGGAGAGGCAAAGTCTCTTTTTATGGCTCGTGTGTGTTTTCTTTTGGCTTAATGGATATGAGCATTTAAACACCAAGATGAACAGCACCATAGATACAGTAACCTTGAAAGCATTTGTCAAGAATCCAAAAAGTATAGATTATAAATTCAGCAATGAAGAGATTGTCCCACCATTTTCTGTGACCTGAAAAACACTGCAAAAAGAGAAGGTACAGGGTGTTTTTGAATTAGTGGTATTAGAATATTGCTACTGTCATGAGGTGTGTGGTTTTTTTTTCTTTATCGTGGATACTGTTGGTTGAAATAAGTGATGCTATTATAGTGACTACTCAGTAATGAATACGAAGCTTTGTGACATCTGAAGAAAATGCATATTCCTTGTAGTCTATTGCACACCTGGTTCTTCTGTGTGGCCCTTCATAATCACGACCTCTTCATGTGTTCTATGGCTGAGATGGTGGGCTATGATTGAAACTTATGCCACCAAGAATTTCCTTTCTCCACCCACCCGGCTGGTGGTTGAACCATTTCTTACCTATGAGAAAAGATGAACACACAACTCAATGCACAAAACTTAGCACCTGCTACCTACATTTTTGTCTCTTCGTGTTTTCTTCTATCTTGTGTATTTTTTCAGATGAAAACTCAAAAGTCTATTGCAAGAGGAAAACAGCCATATATCAGTTTCAGCATTTCGCTGATGCCTTAGCTATATTTGCCAGTATGATTTTTCCTCCTTCTTCTCCAGATTTCTTCAGATTTTCTGGTGTCGTGGAAAGAACACTGGTTGGAAACTTAAGAAGCCTGGATTCTCACCATCCCCTGCTAGCATGAGCCATAACATTAGGCGTGTCTTTAATTTCTCTATACTTCTGTTCCCTAAATTAGGGAATTGAACATAATTATCTCCATGTCCCTTCTAGTTCCAAAATTCAAATGACTTATGATTTTTCCTGCCAAAACCAGGGGTGGTGGAAGAGTGAGAGTATCTGTGTGAATTGCTCCCAGCTGCCACAACGACAGGGTAGGCTTGGAATCCAGAGCGCCTTCTTTAAGGAAAGCAGTTGGCTCCCGGAAGGGCCTGGGACACATTAACAGAAGAAGTTAGCCACTGCTCACTGTTCACCCCAGCCATGACATACTTCCTTCAAGTAAGCAGAGTTGTTCATGTGTAACCTACATATCAGCTGCTCCCAAAAGCAATCACTTTTTCACTATATGCAAATCATAAGCAGGACCCAGCACAACATGGGTTCCTCTAAAAGAGAAAAATCACTCCACAAAGCATGACTGAAAAACAGAGAATTTATGGAAGGGAGACTAAAGGGAGAATTTAGACCACAGAGCAAACAAATATCCATTAGACAGCTCTGTGGCTCCCAAAGGCCCTGGTTGGCTATTTGCACAAGTTTGGTGTTCTTTCCTTTTAACACTGTCTTCCCAACCAAATTATTATTTTCTTTCCTTTGCTTTCTTTGTTATGCAGGAAGCCTGAGCACCAACCTAAGCTAGCTTCTACCAGTTTATCAAACTCCCTTTTAAGTAAAATCGATCCCACCCATAAGTCTACAAGCTGCCAAGAGGTTATTTCGCCCCTCCGTACTACACATAGTTCTTCAACTTCTCTGATTAAGCCCATATCATTTCCAAGTAAGAAAGAGTATCAGAGAAAGACTGTTGTATTAGTAAGACCTCCCAGGTAGGCTGCTAAGGACAGTACTTCACACACAGTGTGGCCATACGCAATGTTTATATTCCCTTTCAGATTAGAATAAATAAAACTCCATTGTGGCTAAAATCAACAACACAGGAAACAACTGGTGTTGGTGAGAAAGTGGTGAAAGGAGAGCCCTCTTACACTGTTGGTGGGAATGCAAACTGATGCAGCCACTCTGGAAAAAAAACAGTTTGGAGGTTCCTCAAAAAGTTAAAACTAGAACTGCCCTATGATCTAGTAATCACAGTAGTTACTGCTGGGTATTCACCCCCAAAATACAAACACACTAACTCAAAGGGATACATACACCCCTATGTTTATGGCAGTATTATTTACAAGAGCCAAGATATGGAAGCAGCCCAAGTGTCCAGCGACTGATGAATGGATAAAGAGGAGGTATATATACACACTGGAATATTATTTGGCCATCAAAAATGAAATCACCATGTGCAACAGCATGGAAGGAACTAGAGTGTATTATGTTAAGTAAAATAAGTCCATCAGAGAAAGACAAATACCATGCAATTTCACTCATATGTAGAATTTATGAAACAAAACAAATGAACAAAGGGGAAAAGAGAGACAGAGAGGGAGAGAGAGACAGAGAGACAAACCAAGAAACAGATACTTAACAAACTGATGGTTACCAGAGGGGAGATGAGTTAAATAGGTGCTGGGGATTGAGGAGGGCACTTGTGATGAGCACAGGGTGACACATGGAAGTGTTGAATCACTATATTGTACACCCGAAACTAATATAATACCATATGTTAATTAACTGGAATTAAGATAAAAACTTAAAGAGCAAAAGCAAAAACAAAAAACAAAAACAAAAAACCTCCATTGTACAGGCTTAAAAATGAATTTTTCTACATCCCCATCACCATAAGAAAATAGCTTCACAATTTTCATCTAATTTTGAACAAAAATTGATCTCATCTTAAAGATTATTTAATACTAGAGAGCATTGAATATTTTTGTCATCAAGCACTTGACAATCCATTATTTTGTATCTTTTGTAATATCACAATAATCATTTCATGACAGTATTATAAAGCTAGAACTGTTTGGTACTCATACGTTTCTAATAAGTTTGCAGACTCACTCTGCCAAGAAACTAATGTGACAACATTTGCTTTCAACTTCAACACAAGCAGAAAATTGATTTAAAGGACAACTGTTTGCCCATAATTCCATGATAAACTATTGATAATCATGTTTGTAAAATAACTCATGCATGATAACAGTGTGTTTCTAAAACTATGTACACACTATGATTTTTTTTTAAATGCCATGAATTAAATTGTGAAGTAAGCCTGCAAAGATGTGAAAATTATACTCTTCAGTCAGTGAAAGGTAGAAGGGATACAGTAATTCTGTTTTTTCACTGAACTATTAATGAAAAGCAGTCTTTCTTTAAAGTTTTTCTAGGGGTGCCTGGGTGGCTCAGTTGGTTAAGCATCTGACTTCAGCTCAGGTCATGATCTTGCGGTTCATGGGTTCAAGCCCCACATCAGGCTCTGTGCTGACAGCTCAGATTCGGTGTCTCCCTTTCTCTCTGCCCCTCCCCTGCTCATTCTCTGCCCCTCTCTCTCTGAAAAATAAACATTAAGAAAAATAAAGTTTTTCTATAGGAAAGTAAATGTACAAATTGTTTAAACCTATCACTGTAGATACAACTTGTCAAAATTTAATACTCATTAATCTGTAAATCTAACATTTTTTACAAACACATAGAAATAAGCATTGCTTCATAGCAAAGTATGGTGATTGAGCCCCTGGGTGTAGAGCCAGGCTGTCTGAATTAATAAATCTTGGCTTCCATCCCAAGCATCATGTGACTTCAATATTCTGTGGCTCAACTGGCTCATCTGGAAAATGGAGGTAATAATAATACCCTCAACACTGGCTTGTTGTGAAGATCAAATTCATTAATACATGTAAAGAGTTTAGAATATTGCCCAGAACATTGTAAGTGCTCAATAAAAGTTAACTATTATTCTTATTATTTCACAAGTCAGGTATTAACACACCATTGACAGTGCTGATGAGCTCTCTCATCATTATATAAACCAGCTGTATGTTTCATTGCCTGCCTCACTAATCACATCTACCACTCTCCAGATCATGTTTCTACTATTGCATTTATAGGGCTTTAAAAAAATTTTTGATACATTCAGAATTTAATTTTGGGGAAGGTAGAGATCCACCCTTATTTTTTTTATATGTCTACCCTGCTTTTCCCCAGACCATTTTTTTCAATGAATAACCCATCTTTCTTACATTTTTCTTGTCTATTAGCTCTCCCATAACCTTAGACCAAAGGTCTCCAAAGCAGGTTTCAGATATACCTGACGGTATATAAAGACTTTCTAAAGAGCAGACAAGCATTGTTAGTTTTATGGGTATGTCGAAATCTTCAACTTCCATGTACTTTTTCCTAAAATCATCTGAGTCACCAGCAGTCTCTTTTTTATTAGACTTTATTTTTTAGAGAACTTTTAGGTATACAACAAAACTGAGGAGTAAGTATAGAGTTCCCATATACCCTCTGCCCCTACATACACACAGCCTCCCCCACTATCAACATCCTCTACCAGAATGCTACATTTGTTGTAGTTGATGAACCTACACTGACCCACATCATAATCACCCAGAGTCCATAGTTTACATTAGAATTCACTCTTGGTGGTTTACATTCTAGGGATTCTGACAAATGTATAATGACATGTATCCACCATTATAGTATTAGACAAAGTAGTTTCATTGCCCTAAAAATCCTCTGCTCTTCCTATTCATTCCTCCCTCCCCAGTAATCCCTGGCAGCCACTGATCTTTTTACTGCCTCCACAGTTTTGCCTTTTCCAGAATGTCATATAGTTAAAATCATACAGTATGTAGCCTTTTCAGATTGGATTCTTTCTTTTTTTTCAATGTTTTTAAAAAATTTTTTAAGTTTATTTATTTAACTTAAGAGAGAGAGAAAAAGAGCATGAGAGGGATAAGGGCAGAGAGAGAGGGAGAGAAGGAGAATCCCAAGCAGGCTCCGCACTGTCAGTGCAAGCCCAATGTGGGGCTCAAACTCACAAACTGCGAGATCATGACTGAGTCAAAATCAAGAGTTGGACACTTAACCGACTGAGCCACCCAGGTGCCCCCAGATTGGGTTCTTTCACTTGGTAATATGTCAAGGGTCTCTATTCATACTCCTCTTTCCAAATTTCCTCCCACTTTAACAAGAAAGACTTACCTCTTACTTATTCCTAATCTAAATATTGTACATTGCCAAATTCAAAAGTAATCCTTTAAACAATTTCTTTAATCATGGCACCATAAAATATCCTCCCCCATCCATCTCAGTAAGAGATATATTTCCAATGAAGTTTGCTTTTTAGGTGACAAGAAACAAAAACCCCAAAACAAATTGGTTTACATATATGGTCATAGGATGTATATTTGATGTGAAGAAGCATAATAATATTGCCAATAAAAGACTTTTTTAAAAAATTTCTTTAACATTTACTTATTTTTGAGAGAGAGAGAGAGACAGACAGACAGAGTCTGAGCAGGGGAGAGGCATAGAGAGAGGGAGACAGAGAATTTGAAGCAGGCTCCAGGCTCTGAACTGTCAGCACAGAGCCTGGCACGGGGCTCAAAACCACAAACTGTGAGATCATGACCTGAGCTGAAGTCGGACGCTTAACTGACTGAGCCACCCAGGAGCCCTATAAGACTTTCAACATGAAAGCCTATTAGATTAGGATAAGAGTCTATAGAGAAGTGAAATTAGAAAGGAAGTTGAACGAGAAAAAGAAACAACATGAAATTTCTGTTAGCAAGGAGTTTATTAATGTTTTAAATGGAAGATGATGTTTCAAATCACTGTAGAATCTACATTTCCATTGAGTAATAAAATAGCTTTATTTTGAAATATAGATACTTGCAACATCCATAAGCAACATCCTTTCCTGCTATTTAAATTTATAATAAAAATTTTACTTTAAGATACAAAACAGATGAACATAAGGGAAGGGAAGCAAAAAGAATATAAAAACAGAGAAGGGGACAAAACATAAGAGACTCTTAAATATGGAGAACAAACAGAGGGTTACTGGAGGGGTTGTGGGAGGGGGGATGGGCTAATTGAGTAAGGGGCATTAAGGAATCTACTCCTGAAATCATTGTTGCACTATATGCTAACTAACTTGGATGTAAATTAAAAAATAAATAAATAAAAATTAAAAAATTTTCTAAGATTAAGAAGGTGCATTTCAAATATAAAAATAAAAAATAAGGAAAAAATATTTTAGGGAAAATATACTTTTTCAAATAGCTTTTAGGGGGATTATGATAAAAAATATCCTTAAAAGCACACTAGGCTGCTTATTCTCTTACATCCCAACTACCTTCTCCTCCCACCTCAAACTTGATTGGGATTATTTAGGTACTTCTAGGTGTGTGTGTGTGTGTGTGTGTGTGTGTGTGTGTGTGTGTGTGTGTGTGTGTATGTGTGTGTGTATATGCATGCGTGTGGTTAGGGGTGCAAAGTACCAAGGTTATATAATATGAGCCCATTATAGATGGACGGCACTTCAAAGAACATAGTTTTTAGCTTATCCTCTTTCCTTTTTATTTTTTCTTCCTAATCAGAAACTTTTATGAAGGCTAGAACCTTGCTGCTCCAAGTGTTTTCTGTGGATCACTAGTGTTGGCATCACCTAGAAGCTTGTTAGAAATTAAGACACTGAAGCCTGAGTCCAAGCTTTTGAAGAAGCATTTTAACAATATATCCAGGTGCTTTCTTTTTTTTAATTTTTAAATTTTTTTTATTTTTGAGAGAGGGTTAGCAGGGGAAAGGGGCAGAGGGAGAGAGAGAGAATCTTAAACGGGCTTAAGATTAAGGGACACGGGGCTCCATCCATGATCATGGGATAATGACCTGAGCCGAAATCAAGAGCCAGACGTTCAACCTACTGGGCCACTCAGGCACCCCTCCAGGTGATTTCTATGCACAATAAAGTTTCAGAAGGACTAGATTGGTGGCACCTAGTTGTCTAATTATCTCGTGAGTGTCAGCCACACCCGGTGAGGTCCCAGTTCCTCACTACCTAAATTTATTTTGGCTGTTCCATAATGACCATCATCATTACTCATACTAATGACATATATTTATAGGCCAATTAACAAGCACTTTCACATACATAATCTAATTTGATCCCAACTACAATCTTCAATTTAGAACAAAGTGCTTTCTGCAAAGAGCACAAATTCAATTCCACCAATGTGAAGAGACACGAGTATAGCTTCCTGAATTGTTTTCAAAGATGAGCATACTCTAAGTCCAAAAAGTCATTTGGAGCTATTTTCAAATTTAACAACATCAATATTATTCATTCAAATATAGTTTGTTGTTATATTCCAGAAGATTTTATGAAAAAAACATAATAAAGTAGTGGTTTGGGGGTGGATTGGTTTTATTGTTAAATCATAAATATTTATATCTGGAAAATATGTTAATAAAACTATGTTGAAAGAGGCCAAACAACCTGTTTAAGATAGATTCACAAACCAAACCACAAACAGAATAATCTGATAAATCAACAAAAGGGTTTTTTTTTTCAACGTTTATTTATTTTGGGACAGAGAGAGACAGAGCATGAACAGGGGAGGGGCAGAGAGAGAGGGAGACACAGAATCGGAAACAGGCTCCAGGCTCTGAGCCATCAGCCCAGAGCCCGACACGGGGCTCGAACTCACGGACCGCGAGATCGTGACCTGAGCTGAAGTCTGACGCTTAACCGACTGCGCCACCCAGGCGCCCCAACAAAAGGTTTTTAAAGGTCTAATTGCACATCTACTGTCTCAGGTTCTAAGTAAAGAAATAAAAACCCTTGCTATTAACTCTCTATCTGTGGTGTTCTCAGTTCATCCTTTAGGTATCAGATAAAATAATAAATAATAAAAGATGCATCCCATCTTTAAGGAATATTTATTTTCTGCTTACGAAGAGACTCAAGTGAGAGATGAAAGAAACAGGTAACATTTACAGGGCAAAAGATGGAAAAGAGCTATATAATTTAATATTGTATGTCTCAAAGTGATGTGAACAAGCACAGTGAGGTGGGATTAGTAAAATAAAACTGAGAGAAACATTAATTTCAAGGCTTTGTAGTTGGTTCGTTTTGGACCCACCAGTTTTTATTGAGCTGCCAAAAAAAAAAAAAAAAAAAAAAAAGACTGCAAGCAGGTGTCTAGAACAAAAAGGCATTGGGGAAAAAAAGCAATGAAGAAGGCGCCTGTAGAGATGTGACACTTAGTGGCCGTTCTACGCAGAGGGTCTGTATGAACTACAGATAAGGAATCGATATACTAAATACTGATATTTCATCCCTCCTCCAGGAAGTTGCTCATTCATATTTAGACAAGTTTATTTTCAAGGGATCATATCTGGTAAATTGGACTACTTAATCTTCTTTGGAAAGCCTGGTGGATCGTTGAGGTTCTACCAACATGTCTTCCTGAAACTCAAGAAGCCCTCTTCTGGACCAGAAGTCACACAAGAGACTTGCAGTTTTGTTTTGTTTTAATGTTTATATATTATTGAGAGAGGGGCAGAAAGAGAGGGAGACACAGAATCTGAAGCTGTCAGCACAAAGCCTGATCGGGGCTGGAACTCACAAACAGAGAGATCATGACCTGAGCCTAAGTTGGACGCTTAACCAACTGAGTCACCCAGGCACCCCAAGAGCCTTGCAGTTCTAATGAGTTGTTTTTTTGTGCCAAGACTGAGCTGTCACAGAGACGCTAGGAGCCCTGTATTAGGTTCTAAACCTCTTGTGTGGAGCCACCGTGAACTCATGAACAAAGCCCATCTTTGACTTCATTGAAAGTTTATCACTTGTCAAGTACACAGCTCCTCGAGCACAGCAACCTTACCTTATCTGTAACTCACTTAATACAGATTGTGACGACCCCCTCCCTCCCACACAGAGTAGGCATCAGCATGTCACAGCTCTGAGGGCATCTTCTCCATCGCTTATTTCCCACCCCTTCTTGGAAATGGGCTTGCACTGTTCCCTTCACCTCTTTGCTCTACCCACCCACCCACAGTCATTCTCTTTTGGCAGCTGGAAAGGACCTGGCACTCCTGATGTAACTACCAACGGCTTTCTGCTTCACCAAATTGGGTTCTGACACCACGCTCTGTTGCCAAGGGCCCTGCCTCGCTCCAGCTGTTCCCGTATTTCTTCCCCAGTGGCATGACACCCACAGTGAGGGGCGGGGGAGAACTCATCCCCCAGCATCCCTGCTTCTATCCATGGGCTCCACTGGAAGCTCTTAAGTATCCAACACAACTATGTGCTTCTGAGCACAGGGTTTTAACAGAGTTTGGGCTAATCAAATGAGCAGTTTGTTTTGTGCTTTGGGACAGAACGAACCTTGTTAACTGGTGTCACTAGTCTTGAGCCAAAATAGACATCAGAGCCTGTGGGGAGTAGCCACAGGGTGACAAGGCTGCTTTCTAGGAGTTCAGGTAGACATGAGCCACATGCTTGAAACTGCCACTGGCACAAGTTGCTAGACAGACCTTGTATCTCTCCCTGATTTTGTCTATGGCACATACAACATCTCCACAAAGTTAAGGGGGAAAGAATCCCACCACTCTAAATATATTTATTGGTTTAGGTTTTATATAATTCTTCCCAGTGCTTATTGCCATGGATTAATTTTTACACAAAGTTAATCAACTGGCTTGTAGGGCCTTCAGAATAAAGCTTCAAGTGTTGCCATTTAAAAGCACTCCATCAACATATACCCTGATCACCTTCTCTGTGAAAAGCAGAGCTTCAAACTGCCTGCTGAAAATCTGATTGCCAAAATATTGACTAATCTCTTACAGAAAAATAGAATGCACTGAGCAGCTTGTGAAATACAATTTGGATGGCTAAATATGTTGTGGGTTTTTTGGGATTCTGTAAAGATTCCCAATTCTGAACAAATTTCTTTATGCATCTTAAATTAATGGCCTGGCTCTATGAAACTTGGTACTTTGCCTCACCTCAACTGACTTTAGTATTCTTCATATTATTGTAGATGATGAAAACACCATCTGTCCTTGAGAAGGCTTTGAAACTATTTTGAATAAAGAAGGGTAGTTTCATTGAAGTTTTACATTATTTATATAATGTTGGCAAAGGATCTGAAAAAATAATTTTAACAGTTTTATCATAAAAAGGATGCATGGTTATTTAAAATGAAATGATATTTTCTAATTTAAAGATTTTAAAACTTTGTTTCAGAGAACCTGAAGCCTCAAACTCGAAGTCTGTCATAATCATGTTAGTGATTCTTTTATGCAAAATATGATTAGTAATATGTTTTGTTAGACATAGTGAATACTCACAGCTCCCCTACCAAGGAGGAGAAAGCATCAAATTAATAAATGTCTTGGGGCGCCTGGGTGGCGCAGTCGGTTAAGCGTCCGACTTCAGCCAGGTCACGATCTCGTCGTCCGTGAGTTCGAGCCCCGCGTCGGGCTCTGGGCTGATGGCTCAGAGCCTGGAGCCTGTTTCTGATTCTGTGTCTCCCTCTCTCTCTGCCCCTCCCCTGTTCACGCTGTCTCTCTCTGTCCCAAAAGTAAATAAATGTTGAAAAAAAAATTAAAAAAAAATTAATAAATGTCTTACCTTTGGTAAGTTACTTCATTTATGTAAGCATCAAAATCCTCATCTACTTAGGGTTGTTGGGAAAAGCACATGTATGGAAGTTGCTTTGAACAGTGCCTGGAACACAGTAGGAATGCAGATGTGACTGTGAAGATTACTCCTGCTAACCAGGTAAATACACTTTCATTTTCATCCTGGTCTTGATTTTCTCTCACTTATTAAATATTGACTAAGTATCTGCCATATTTCGGGCTCAGGCGCTGGGCATAGAAAAGTGAATGAAACAGATTCTCCTCATGGAGCTTTAGGAGAGACACATCCAGGCAAACAGACCACTTAAAATGCATGCCATAAGTGCTCTAGAAGCATAGAGTGGGGACTTGCCCCAGTCTGGGGTTTCAGGAAAGACTTCTTCCTGAAACATGAAGAATGGTTAGGAGTTGGCCAGATAGATGTGGGGGAAAGTATTTCGGGCAGAGAGAATCCCAATGAAAATGCCTGGAGGTGAGAGAGAACTAGGAGCCTTTGAGTAACAGAAAATAATTCAATAAAGTTGAAGATTAGATTTAAAAAAGTGTTTACAGATGGGACTGGGAAATTAAACAGGGATTAAATTATAAAAGGTATTGTAAACCATGGTGTAGAGTTTGGAATTTATCAGAAAGCAACATGAAATCATAGAAGAGCTGTATGTAAAATAGCATGGTTGGCTTTTCTTTTTTAAATTTTTTCATGTTTATTTTTGAGAGAGAAACAGAGACAGAGCATGAGTGAGGGAGGGGAGGAGGGGGAGAGAGAGAGAGAGAGAGAGAGAGAGAGAGAGAGAGAATCCGAAGCAGGCTCCAGGCTCTGAGCCCCAACACAGGGCTCACAAACTCAAAAACTGTGAGATCATGACCTGAGCTGAAGTCGGATGATTTACCCACTGAGCCACCCAGGTGCCCCTTGGTTGGCTTTGTTTTAGAAGCATCATACATAATGAGGAAAATGAAGTGGAAGAAAGGAAGACTGGAGACTGGGAGGCTAAGTTAGTAGCCAATACAGTAATTTAGAGAAAAGACGATAGTGACCTGAATTATGGTCATGACAGTGGGACTGGAGAGACCACATGGGTGACGTGTTTAGTAGGTAGCCTCAGCTGGAGGAGGTGAGTTATGAGAAGAGGTGGGTGTGGTAAGAAAGGAGTCAAGAATGATCCCCTGATTTACTGGCTACTGAGGTGCTGCCACTCACTAGACAGAATGTAAGAAAAAACAAGTTTGGGAAGAAAGACAATGAGTTCAGATGAAGACACAATGAATTTGAAATGTCTACAGAACATCTAGAGAAATCTAGAATCCAGAAGAGGTCTGGACTGGCACAATAGCTTTGGGAATAATTAGCACATAGCTGGTCATTAAAACGAGGGAAGTGGAAAACCAGAGATAGTGTAAAAAGGGAGAAATTCTCTGAGACAGAATTCAATGAAACATTGACACGTGAGAGATGAACTGAGGAAGAGGAATCCCCAAAAGGGACTAAAAAGGAATGGTCAGGGGTGCCTGGGTGGCATAGTCGGTTAAGCATCTGACTATGGCTCAGGTCATGATCTCACAGTTCCTAGTTCCAGTCCCCTCCATTGGGCTCTCTGCTGTTAGCATGGAGCCTGCTTCAGATCCTTTCTCCCCTCTCTCTGCCCCTCCCCAACTTGCACACGTGTGTGGGAATTCTCTCTCAAAATAAATAAACAAAAAAAATCCACAAACACACATGCAGACACATTCATATACACACTCATATGTACTTTATTTATTTTTAAAATGTTTATTTATTTTTGAGATAGAAAGCGCCAGCAAGGGAGGGGCAAAGAGAGGTGGGCAGAAGATTGAAGGCAGGCTTCGTACTGACAGCAAAGAGCCCAATGCAGGGCAGAACTCATGAACCATGAGATCTGACCTGAGCCGAAGTGGGATGCTCAACCAACTGAGCCACCCAGGCAGCCTCACATGGACTTTAAATCCTCAAATAATAGATTAGTTTTCCTCTAAGATCCACCAAGTTCTGCTCTGTCTTGTTTTCCTTCTCTTACCACCCCCATCCTCTGTAGTTACACTACAACTCATCCTCACTTCTTAGCAGACCAAACTAAAGGAAGAAAGAGAACAGGGAGTGGGTGCAAACTCAGGTTCTGTTACCAAAGCTAAACCATTGTCCATGTGCCCTGATTGTAACTGTTGTACCAAAACTTCCCAATGGAAGAAACTTATTACCATTTTAAGTGTACATTGTAGAAATGAAATACAATTTGACCAACTTAAGTTATGAAGTTTAATTTTCATCTCCTAACAATGTCATTGACCTTCAGAAAGTTTAAGAAGGGAGACCACGCACTATACATTTCAATATTTCAAAATTTTCACTACTAGCTCTTGCTATAGACAATACGTCTAGAGAGAAAACAAAAGCATGCATAGCTTAATTTCTTTTCTATGTTTAAATAATCAGAAATCATTTATTAAGAACAAATGCAGTTGGAAAGGTTTGCTGCAAAGAAAAATGACCTATTTTTAAGGTCCAAGTATAAGTCAGAAATTCAAATGTATAAAATATCTAATTGGTCAAGGGGTTGAATGTACAAAAATTTTGCATTTTTAGTTTTTCTTTACTCTTTTAAAACATATGGTTTAGTTAAAAGAAATAGGATTTATTTAGATAGCAGAAGAATGTCAGATTATATGACTCATATCCTACCTAAATTTTCCTGTTGGAAAATTTCCTCTAACAGATGAGTAATCTAATTTTATGCTGGATCAGCCCCACAATCTGATACAGTTATGGGTTTGAAATAGAAGTGATTTGCTAGTTGTGTGATTCAAATGCTTTTCTAGTATAATGCAGTCATCCCATTACTTTAACAAAAAATTGAAACTAGGTAGAAAATTTCTAATGGTCTTTATCACTAATGAAGCATGTCAGTAATGTAAACTAGATTTTCATCTTGAAAAGAACTAGAAGTTCCCCAAGTTCCAAAAATGCAAAGAAGGCAAATATGTAAATGATGAGCTTGACACTGATTGCAGGCAAAATTCTAAAATAGATTCTCAAACAGATGGTTTGTGGGCATTTAGAAACATAAGAGGTGACCATCAGGAGCCAGCATGGGCTCAGTACAAACAAATTTTGCCAGGTAATCCAATAGAGTTATTAGACTACAATGGATTTGCAAAGTTGATGTAATATATACAAGGTTACCTAAAAGGTAAAAAATTGAATTATTCAGCCATAATAAAGTATGCATATAGATTATTTACTATGATATAATTTACTATGACTTTGCATAATCAATCATTCAACAAATATTTATTGAGCACTTACTTAGCGTCTTGCACTTTGCCAAGGGCTTATACACAACCTCTTTTAATATAGTTCTGCCTATGAGGTAGGAGCTGTTATTACAGAGGCAGTAGAGTATAAGGGTTTTAAGTACACAGACTTGGAGCCACAGAATCTATTCAAATCCTGACTCTGTCACTTACATGGCTGTGTGACCGTGAGAAAGTCACTTGATCTCTTCCTCAGTTTGCTCATTTGTAAAATGGGAATGATAATAGTAACCATTTTGTAAAGGGATTGTGAAGATTGAACGAGCTAACGTATGTAAACATCTTAGAAAAGTATCTGACACATCATAATAAATGCTACTAGAGTATCAGCTATAACAACTCCATTTTAGAAAAGTAGGTTGATGTGTTCAAGACACCACTGTTTCCCAAGCCAGGATCGTTTAGGCAACCCAAGGCTGCCTGATGCCAAAGTCCATGCCCTGAATCACTATAAAAATTACATTAAAAAAAAAATGTGTGACTTTCTTAGATGATTTCAAAGAACCCCTGACACCTACTTCTTTATACCTCTGTTTTAACAATGTATATTATAACTAAGGTGTCTGGAAAGATATTTCTGGGCTCCTGTGCTGAAACTTTCCTACAGGCCAGGAAAGCTACTTAGGGAAATTGGGTTTACAAATTTGAAGGCTAGAGTCCTCACGTTATAAAAGGCAGATCGTTTTACCTCTGGAGAATGATTTTCTTCATAAAGAATAAATATTGTAATCAAGGAAACTCATTAAGAACAGTAGCTAATGTTTATTATTGCTAAATATGCTCAGGCCTGTTCTAAGTGCTTTTCACACGTTATTTAACCCCCATGACCACTTTACAAGGATGTAATGATTAGCCTCATTTCTTTTTTTTTTCAGAGAGGTTTACAACTTGCCCAAGGTCACCCAGCTAATAAGCTACAGAGCTGGAATTTAAATCAGGAGGTTATTCCCTCTTATAAAATCATGTCCAGCTGTGTATGGTACACACCATAGAACCTCAAAGAAGTCGTTTGTTTCCAGCAATCTCCCTCACAGCCTATTTGGTCATTTGGCATACTTAAGTCCACTTACTTAATCATCCATTCCCCACATTTCCAGGTTTCCTCAAATGCCTACTCATCAGAGATGCCCCTTCTTGAGTATGTTATCTGCATAGTAACATTCTGGCCATTCTCTCTCATCCAAACCTACTACTCGTCATCGACAGGCATTATTCATTTGCTTGTTTGTTGATTATTTCCTGTCCACTCATCTGTATAACATAAGCTCCAGGGAACTTTGTCTACTTTGTTTACTACATTATTCCAGAGCTTAGAATAGAGCCTGGCACATACCATGCTCACAAAAATATTTACATAAATGACTAAATTCTTTCAGATTCTTATTTGCTACATAATCTAATTTTTATTAGTAATATCAGAAACAAAAATAAAAGAAAAATGTCACCATCAAACATAATACACAATCTCTGTTAATTTTGGCCTTCATATCTAGTCTCTGTTTATAAGCAGATACTGGCATTCCTTTTTACAGGTATGTACTCATGACAGAGATTCCAACATGCATCTGCCTTTTCAGAGAATATTATCAGATCAGATAAAAATCCACTGCTGGTGGGGCACCTGGGTGGCTCAGTCGGTTGAGCATCCGACTTCAGCTCAAGTCATGATCTCATGGTCCATGAGTTCAAGCCCCACATCGGCTCTGTGCTGACAACTCAGAGCCTGGATCGTGCTTCAGATTCTGTGTCTCCCTCTCTCTCTGCTCCTCCCCCACTCACACTCTGTCTCTGTCTCTGAAAAAATGAATAAATCTGGGACACCTGGGTGGCTCAGTCAGTTAAGCCTCCGACTTTGGCCTCGGGTCATATCTCACAGCTCGTGAGTTCGAGCCCCGTGTCGGGCTCTGTGCTGACAGCTCGGAGCCTGGAGCCTGCTTGGGATTTTGTGTCTCTCTCTCCCTCTGTCCGGCCCCCTGCTCATGCTCTGACTCTCTCTGTCTTTCAATAATAAATGAATGTTTAAAAAATTTTTATTTAAATGAATAAATGTTAAAAAAAATTTTTTTTTAAATCCACTGCTGAATGGATTTTTGCTTGTCAATGACTTTCAAAAACTACATGTTCAGGGGCCCCTGGGTGGCTTAGGTGAGCATCTGACTTCACCTCAGGTCATGATCTCATGGTTTGGTGAGCTCGAGCCCCATGTCAGGCTTTGTGCTGACAGCTCAGAGCCTGGAGCTGGCTTCAGATTCCATGTCTTCCTCTCCTTGCCCTTCCCCCGTTCTCTCTCTCTCTCTCTCAAAAATAAAGATTTAAAAAACTTAAAAAAAAAAAGAAAACCCACATGTTCAGGCTCAGTTTTTTTCTTTTAAGTAAAAGCAAAGTTGGTCAAGGCTTTTACATCTGCATATTAGAAGTCATTTTACCCTGAGGCACCTGGGTGGCTCAGCCGGTTAAGCTTCCGGCTTCAGCTCAAGTCATGATCTTGCAGTTCATGGGTTTGAGCCCTGCATCGGGCACTGTGCTGACAGCTCAGAGCCTGGAGCCTGTGTCTCCCTCTCTCTCTGCCCCTCCCTGCTCATGCTCTGTCTCTCTCTCTCTCTCAAAAAATAAATAAACATTAAAAAAATTTTTTGAAAAGAAAAAAGTCATTTTACCCTACATTTTATATTGCCAGAGATGAAAATTACAGTCCTAATCCAGTAGTACTTAACTATAGCAAGATTCTTGAGATACAAACCATGCTTTCTTTGTATGTTAACCTCTTAGAGATCATCAAAAAATTTAGTGGTCACTAAAGAAAGCACACAGATACAGAATTAACATTTATGTGCTACAAATTCCTTCACAAAATATTTTAGCACCATTTTGATAAACTCAGAGGTTGTAAAAATGCTAAATGTAGATTTTCCTTGCATTATCAACAAGATGAGACTAGGTCAGTGGAAATATGAAATCCACTTAGGTATGAAATGCTTACCTAAGAGTTTGTGCTAGAAATTGCATTAGCTTTTTATTACTTCTTAACAATACACATTTATTATCTCACAGTTTCTGTGAGTCAGGAATCCGGGTACAACTCAGTTGGGTCTGCTTAAGGCTGCAATCAAGACCAGCCAGGGCTGAGGTCTTATCTGAAAGCTCAACTTGGGAAGGCTCTGTTTCCAAGCTCACTTATGTGATCACCAGCAGTATTTAATTCCATCTGGGCTGTGGAATGTGGGCTTCAATATCCATAAGGCTGTTGGCTGGAGGACCCTTACTTCCTTGCCATATGGGCCCCCCTAACATAGAAACTTGCTTCATCAAAGTCAACAAGAGAAGGAAACTGCTAGGAAGATGGAATTTATATTCTCTTGTAATCTACTCACAGGGGTATCATTCCCTCAATGTTAAGGTAGTCTATTTGTTCAAGGCAAGTCCCTCAAAGGGAGAGAAGTATATAGTCCCTGAATACCAGAAAGTGGGGATCAATGGGGGCTATCTTTGAGGCTGCTTATCACTGAAGTACTATCTCAAAATAATACTTTATTGCTTGTTAAAGAGACATGCCCACACGAAACCGCCTTCTTGTCTTAGCTGTCCACTATTACCTCTCTTGAGAGTCACCATCATCTGGTATTCTCCCACTTCTGCTGACGCTGCTGCTTCTGAAACAACCTAAGACTTCCTAGGCAACTTTAGGTAGAAGTAAACAAGGTGAAAACAAGAAATAAAGTAGACTCTTTTCCTCTTAAATCATTAATTTGAATGAAGAGTTGATCTATTATACAGGTGCAGCATCCCTGGACTTTACGGCCAAAGGAGAGTAGCTAAGGTTGTACAAATGACATATTCTGTAAGAGTCTCTCAATCAAGAACCAACATCACTTTTGCACGTACAAGTTCTCCTGTTGGTTGTTAATAAAAGCTAAATTACAATTTCACTCCTGTCTGTATGCAAGCATTGGGATTACAGTTAGATCTCATCATGTCTCTTTGCATTAATGAGCCCTACTTCATGATTGGACTTCTAATTGCATGTCAAGTCTGAGCAGAAGAAATTGAGTTTGGGTAAACTAATAATATCAGCTTTCTTCTCTATGTACAGTTTATCTTTGAACAATGCAAGGGTTAGGAGTGCTGACCCCCCCTACCCACCACACTGTCGAAAATTTGCATACAACTTTTAACTCCCCAAAACTTTACTACTAATATCCTACTGCTCACCAGAAGCCTTACCAATAACATAAACTATAGACTAAATATATTTTGTGTGTTATATGTATTATATACTGGATTTTTAAAACAAAATAAGCTAGAGAAAATAAAATATTAAGAAAATACATTTACAGTACTGCATTGTATTTATCAGAAAAAAAATCACATATAAGTCAACCCATATAGTTCAAACCCATGTTATTCAAGGATCAACTGTAGACATCAATGCAATCATGAGAGGGAAGTTAAGATCCTCACCAAAAGAAGAAAATAAATTTATTCACTGTTAAGGTGAAAATAATACACTTGGCATAGAAGTGGGTTCCCATTTATAAGAAGCAGCACAGGGTACTGGTTATAAATACAGTCACTTGAGATAGACTGCCTGCAAATGAATCCTGGTTATATGAATTACTAGCTGTGTGACCCTCAGCAATCAATCTTAGCAATCAAATCTTGGATTTCCCCATCTGTAAAACAGAGATAATATTTTCACCTACTGCATAGGGTAGTTATTAGGATTAATATTTATAAGTGCTTAAATCAAGACCTGGCACACAGTAAGTGCTACATGCATGGTTGTTAAATAAAAGAATATCTTTTAAGTTTTTACTTCATGTGACTTCCAGTTTCTGGTCTAGCACACAGTCATCTTGGAAATGATCACTCCTGTCCACAGGAAAAGAAAAAAGCTGAACAAACTAAAAACCAACAACTTTCTTAGATGTGTCAGAGAAGTGAGGTCACAGAACAAACCACTGCCGCAAAATCTAGAGAGGCAGGCAGGCAGATACAGAGAACCACAACTTACCAGAACAGAAACTCACACTTAACAGAAATCTCCACAGGAACCTTTGTGGTAGGAAACCTAAGCTGTAATAGACTAATTGTCGGAGTTTAGTGTAGACAAGTCTGAGAGTTAAAAACTCCAGTTGGGGACCACTCATAGGATGACTCCCACTCTTTTGTAAGTTTTACCTCCAAAAGCCCTACTAGACTCTCACAGTGAGGTTTGGGAAAAAACTTTTCTCATGCTTCTGGCAAGGGGAGGGAAACAGTAGCCATTTTGATATAGGGCAGAACACTCTGCTCTTCTTAATAAGTCCTGCCATAAGAGAAACTATGTTACCAGAGCCCAAAAGACTGGGGTTTTGCCAGAGCCTACCTGACCTAGGAGGAAAAAAGACCCAACTCCATTCCCCACTAGTTTTCCTGTCTTACCTAAGGAAGGTGGGGGTGAGAAACTGAGAACCACTTGTAAAGGTCATATGCCAGGCTCACTGAAAGAGTGGGACCAAATCATAGGACTATAGAATGCTTCCCCTTCCCTACACCTCACCAACACTGAGGGCCTATCGACTCCAGTTCCTTTTATCCAGTACGCGATGTCTGGTTTTCAAAAAAAAAGTTACAAGGCACACTAAAAAAATATATAGTTTGAAAAGACAGCAAACATCAGAACCAATAGCAGATATGGCAAGGATGTTGGAATGATCAGACTAGGAATTTAAAATAACTATGATTAACATGCTAAAGACTTTAATGGAAAAAGTAGACAACACTTAAGAACACAGGAGACAATCTAGATGACCTTGAGTTGGAGAGGATGACTTTTAGATAGAATGCCATAGACACAATCCATAAAAGAAACGTTGACAAGTTGGACTTCATTAGAATTAAAAACTTCTGCTCTGTGGAAGACACAGACAGAATAGAATGAGAAGACAAGCCACAGACTGGGAGAAAATATTGCAAAAAACATACCTATCATCCAAAATATACAAAGAACACTTAAAAACTTTTTTTTTTACAAAGAACTCCTAAAACTCAAGAGTAAGAAAATATAAAACTCAACTTAAAAGTGGACAAAAGATATGGACACCTCAGCAAAGATTTGCAGATGGCAAGTAAGCATATGTATTTGCTCAACATATGTTAATATCATATGCCATGAAGGAATTGCAGATTAAAATAACAAGGTATCACCATACACCTATTAGAATGGTCAAAATCCAAACACTGACAAAAGCAAATGGTGGTGCAGATGTGGAGCAACAAGATCTCTTATTCATTGTTGGTTGGGATGCAAAATGGGATAGCCACTCTGGAATACAACCTGACAGGCTTCTTACAATGCTGAACATATTCTTACCATGTGATCCAGCAATTGTGCCCTTTGGTATTTACCCAAATGAGTTGAAGACTGATGTCTACACAAAAACCTACAGTGAATGTTTATAGTAGCTTTATTCGTAACTGAAAACTTGGAAATCAAGATGCCCTTCAATAGGTGAATGGATAGACAAACTATGGTACATCCATAAAATGGATTATTCAGTGATAAAAAGAAATGAGATATCATGCCACAAAAAGACACAGAAGAACCTTAAATGCATATTGCTAAGTGAAAGAAGCCAATCTGAAAAGGTAACATACTGTATAATTCCAACTACATGACATTCTGGAAGAGGCAAAACTGTAGAGGCAGTAAAAAGATCAGTGTCTGCCACTGGTTAGGGGAGAGGGAGGCATGAATAGGTGGAGCACAGATGATTTTTAGGGCAATGTAAGTATTTTGCATGATACACTATTAGCGAATACATGCCATTATACATCTGTCCAAACCCATAGAATGTACACTACCAAGAGTCAAGTCTAATGTGAATTATGGACTTTGGATGATAATGATGTGTCAATGTTCGTTCATCAATTTTAACAAATGAAGCATACTGATGGAGGATGTTGACTGTGGCGGAAGCTGCATGTATGTGGCAGGGGTGGGAAAGGAGGGGTATATGGGAACTCTGTATTTTCCACTCAATTTTGCTGTGCTCTAAAAAATGTCTATTGATTTTTTAAAATCTATGCTGTTGAAATATAGCTCAAGTTTAGATTGTAATTGAAAGCTCTCCTATAACATCAGTGAAGAGCAAGTTGGAAATCTTTGCATGGCAGCACAACTTTGCTGGCACCAATCATACTGCCTAGCACATATTAGGAATTCCATAATTCCTTTTCTGCCTCCACTTCACTCCAGAAATCTGTAAGCCCTCAGCAGTGTCACCTGGGGGAGGGGAGTGGATGACAGCTGTAAGCACATTTGACGTAAAACAGATTGGCAATCCCAGAGCTATGGACAAGAACGAGCTAACCTCTTCAAGAAATTTAGATCAGTGCTTCTCCAACTTTAGTGTGTATAAAAATCATCTGGAGGATTTTTTTAAATAAAAACTGTACAATCCCTCCTGCAGTTTCTGATTCAGTAAGTTTGGGGTGGAAACTAAGAATCTGAATTTTCAACCGGTACCCTGGTGATGCTGATGCTGATGGTCAGTGGATCATGTTTAAAAGTTGCAAGAGATACATGAATTCAGCAAAGTTGCAGGATACAAAATCAATGTACAGAAATCAGTTGCATTCTTATACACTAACAATGAAGCAACAGAAAGACAAATAAAGAAACTGATCCCATTCACAACTGCACCAAGAAGCATAAAATACCTAGGAATAAATCTAACCAAAGATGTAAAAGATCTGTATGCTGAAAACTATAGAAAGCTTATGAAGGTAATTGAAGAAGATATAAAGGAATGGAAAGACATTCCCTGCTCATGGATTGGAAAAATAAATATTGTCAAAATGTCAATACTACCCAAAGCTATCTACACATTCAATGCAATCCCAATCAAAATTGCACCAGCATTCTTCTCGAAACTAGAACAAGCAGTTCTAAAATTCATATGGAAACACAAAAGGCCCCGAATAGCCAAAGTAATTTTGAAGAAGAAGACCAAAGCAGGAGGCATCACAATCCCAGACTTTAGCCTCTACTACAAAGCTGTCATCATCAAGACAGCATGGTATTGGCACAAAAACAGACACATAGACCAATGGAATAGAATAGAAACCCCAGAACTAGACCCACAAACGTATGGCCAACTCATCTTTGACAAAGCAGGAAAGAACATCCAATGGAAAAAAGACAGTCTCTTTAACAAATGGTGCTGGGAGAACTGGACAGCAACATGCAGAAGGTTGAAACTAGACCACTTTCTCACACCATTCACAAAAATAAACTCAAAATGGATAAAGGACCTGAATGTGAGACAGGAAACCATCCAAACCCTAGAGGAGAAAGCAGGAAAAGACCTCTCTGACCTCAGCCATAGCAATCTCTTACTCGACACATCCCCAAAGGCAAGGGAATTAAAAGCAAAAGTGAATTACTGGGACCTTATGAAGATAAAAAGCTTCTGCACAGCAAAGGAAACAACCAACAAAACTAAAAGGCAACCAATGGAATGGGAAAAGATATTTGCAAACGACATATCAGACAAAGGGCTAGTATCCAAAATCTATAAAGAGCTCACCAAACTCCACACCCGAAAAACAAATAACCCAGTGAAGAAATGGGCAGAAAACATGAATAGACACTTCTCTAAAGAAGACATCCTCATGGCCAACAGGCACATGAAAAGATGCTCAACGTCGCTCCTCATCAGGGAAATACAAATCAAAACCACACTCAGATATCACCTCACGCCAGTCAGAGTGGCCAAAATGAACAAATCAGGAGACTATAGATGCTGGAGAGGATGTGGAGAAACGGGAACCCTCTTGCACTGTTGGTGGGAATGCAAATTGGTGCAGCCACTCTGGAAAGCAGTGTGGAGGTTCCTCAGAAAATTAAAAATAGACCTACCCTATGATCCAGCAATAGCACTGCTAGGAATTTACCCAAGGGATACAGGAGTACTGATGCATAGGGGCACTTGTACCCCAATGTTTATAGCAGCACTCTCAACAATAGCCAAATTATGGAAAGAGCCTAAATGTCTATCAACTGATGAATGGATAAAGAAATTGTGGTTTATATACACAATGGAGTACTACGTGGCAATGAGAAAGAATGAAATATGGCCCTTTGTAGCAACGTGGATGGAACTGGAGAGTGTGATGCTAAGTGAAATAAGCCATACAGAGAAAGACAGATACCATATGGTTTCCCTCTTATGTGGATCCTGAGAAACTTAACAGAAACCCATGGGGGAGGGGAAGGAAAAAAAAAAAAAAAAGAGAGAGGTTAGAGTGGGAGAGAGCCAAAGCATAAGAGACTCTTAAAAACTGAGAACAAACTGAGGGTTGATGGGGGCTGGGAGGGAAGGGAAAGGGGGTGATGGGCATTGAGGAGGGCACCTTTTGGGATGAGCACTGGGTGTTGTATGGAAACCAATTTGACAATAAATTTCATATATTGAAAAAAAAAAAAAGAAAACTTCGCCTAACTGGAAAAAAAAAAGGGGGGGAAGAATTAAAAAAAATAAAAATAAAAATAAAAAAAAGTTGCAAGAATTTGTATGTTTTTTTTTTAATTTTTATTTTTTACTGTTTATATATTTTTGAGAGAGAGACAGAGAGAGAGAGAGAGACAGAGAGAGAGAGAGAGAGAGAGAGAGAGAGAGAGAGAGAATGTGAGCAGGGGAGGGGCAGACAGAGTGGGAGACACAGAATCCAAAGAAGGCTCCAGGCTCTGAGCTGTCAGCACAGAGCCCAATGATGGGCTCCAACTCACAAGCTGTGAGATCATGACCTGAGGTTAAAGTCCGACGAGCTTAACCGACCAAGCCACCCAGCTGCCCCTGGATGGTTTTTAAAGATGAAGTCGGCTCAGCAGACATTCTGGAATTTATAAAGGAGGAGTTTGGGACCAGAAATCTGGCTGAAAGGGACTAAGGAACTCCTCAAAAGGGTGAATTTGTTTGGCAAGCACACTGTACTTTGAGACTTTAGATGGATTGAGGTGATGAAAACTGAGAGAAGGCCTAAGAAAATTCAGTCTATGTTTTGTTTTGCTCTCAGGGAGCTATAACAATATTTGGGTCCTCTTAGAAAGGGCATGTGGTGTGTGGGTCACCATAGATCTTTTACTTCCTATGGTCCTCTAACGGATCAGCTTCACTCATTTATAATCTGCCTGGACCTTGAAGTCATTTGACTGTGCAAGTCCTGTACTAGATAATCTTTCAGACCCCCACATAGCTTTAAAATTATGAGATGTTATCTGTAGACTTCCCCTTTTTGTGCCGGAGAGGAAGTTCCTAACACATAATATTGGCACATTGGCACATAACATTTTTAACTATAAATCCTCACACTGCAATGAGGAATTTTCAGGTAAAATTTGCTTCATGAATATTATAATTTCCTACAACAATATAACATAATAAATAGTCATCTTCCTTTAGGAAAACTTCATGTATACGGGGCCCCTGGGTGGCTCAGTCAGTTGAGCGTCCAACTTCGGCTCAGGTCATGACCTTGTGGTCTGTGAGTTCAAGCCCCGTGACAGGTTCTGTGCTGACAGCTCGGAGCCCGGAGCCTGCTTCGGATTCTGTGTCTCCCTCTCTCTCTGCCCCTCCCCCGCTCATGCTCTGTCTCTGTCAAAAATAAATAAACATTAAAAAAAAAAAGAAAACTTCATATATAAAACTAGAGGTAGAAATTAATATGTAAGTGAATAAATAAGGCACCTTATAACAGTTTAGGGTTTCCAGACTTAGTAAAAAAATAAATAAATAAATACAAAAATAAAAAAACAGGATTCCCAGTTACATTTGAATTTCAGATAAACAACAAATAATATTTTAGTATAAGTACGTCCCATGCAATATTTGGAACAAATTGGATACACTTATACTAAAAAAATTATTTGTTGTTCATTGAAATTCAATTGTAACTTAGCACCTACATTTTATCTGACAATCTCTAATACTTTCCTATTGCTGCTGTAACAAATTACCACCAACTTAATGGCTGGAAGTAACATAAATTTATTATGTTACAGTTCTAGAAGTGAGAAATCTAAGATATATCCACATGGCTACATTCCTTTTGGAGGTTCCAGGGGAGAATCCATTTCCTTGCCTTTTCCAGCTTCTGGAGGCTTCATATATTCCTGCTCATAACCTCCATCTTCAAATCCACTAGTTATAGCATCTTCTCTCCTCTCTGATCTCTGCTTCTGTTGTCACATTCTCATATTGTCTCATTCCCTCTCTCTGCCTCTACTGCCTCCTCCCTCTTATAAGCATCCTTGTGATTACATTGGGTCCACATGAATAAAGTCCCCGTCTCAAAATCCTTAATTTTGTCACATCTGCAAAATAACTTTTGCCATACAAGGGAACATATTTACAGGTTCTTGGGATAAGGATGAGGATACCTTTGAGGGGAGGGCATTATTTTGTTTACCATATATCTCACAATAGTTATTGGAGTTACAATGAGTTTAACCCATAATAACAAATTCTACTTTCATTATTTTATCTTATTATTTCTAATTCTACTTAAGATATGATCTTTGTAGAAGTCTAATTGGCACAGAACTTTTCTGGAACATATTAATTTTTTAGACATTAAACCATGTAATTTCCTACAGAGTTTTATCAATGAGCATGAATTTTCTTTTTTACAGATGAGAACAGATCAAAGAGCTTTAGCCATTTGCTGAGACAGAGTGATATGCTTAATATTGTTGTGTCCAGGATTACCCACATGTTACAACTATCTGGGTGCAGCATAAATCAAAATATCCCATTTCTCCCCCCCACATTTTGTTGTACTTATATGAAGATATAATTTTTTATTCCTCTAAAAATACAGAAAAAGCTTAAAATAATATAAGATCATATCTAGATATCTGAGGATAGCAAATGGTAAGAAAAGGAAGCTCTTTTAACTATTCCATAGAAATTAGAGATGAACTTGATAATATCAGTTTTTAAATTTATATTATCAAATTAAAAATATGGAAGGGAAATACATACTACATGTGACTTATAGTGTTCAGTCATTTTTGTCTTTGTTTGGACTGCTATAACCAAAATACCACAGGCTGGGTGGCTCGTAAACAGTAGAAATTTATTTCCCACCATTCTGGAGGCTTAAAGACTGAAATCAGGGTCCTGGCATGGTTGGATGAGGGCTCTCTCTGAGTTGCAGACCTCTTATGGCATCCTTATGTGGTAGAGGAGGCCAGGGAGATCTGTGGGATCTCTTTATAAGAGTATTAATTCTATTCGTGAGGACTCCACCGTCCCCTTCCAAAGACCCCCACCTCCTCAAACGATCTCCTTTGGGGATTAGGATTTCAACAGATGAATTTAGGGGGGGCACAAACATTCAGACCACAGCAGTTGTCAATGCATAACATCTTCTCACATATTAACTAGGTGGTTTCCAGTTTGAGTCTTGAAAAACAACAACAAATATCTTGAGCCCCACATCCAGCTCTGTGCTGACAGCTCAGAGTCCGGACTCTGTTTCAGATTCTGTGTTTCCCTCTCTCTCTGCCCCTCCCCTGCTCACACTCTCACAAAAAATAAACGTTAAAAAAGATTTTTTTAAATAAAAAAATGAGGCTATGAAGTAAACGAATTTTGTGATGATATGTAGATGTGAGTGGAGATGGATTATATATCTTTGGACTAACTCCAATAAAAGGCAGATGCTGCAGTGTTAAAGTTACACTAATATGATAATGAAAGAATGGTGGAAATTCTACCAAAGTGGAGGAAAGCAAAGGCAAAGTAATCAAGCAGCAATCTCAGAACAGCAATCTGAGATGGTGAATCTGGGTGGTTTCAAGGGAAGCCCTCACCAAGTCAAAAAAGGAAGGAAACTAGTATTTGAATAGCTATCCTGTTCAAAACGCTGTGTTAGATTGTTTTAATTTTTTTTTAACATTTGTTTATTTTTGAGACAGAGAGAGACAGAGCATGAACGGGGGAGGGTCAGAGAGAGAAGGAGACACAGAATCTGAAACATGCTCCAGGCTCTGAGCTGTCAGCACAGAGCCTGACGCGGGGCTCGAACTCACAGACCGCGAGATCATGACCTGAGCCAAAGTCAGCCGCTTAACCGACTGAGCCACCCAGGGGCCCCTGTGTTAGATTGTTTTAACTTTACACAAAGTAATTATTATTTCCAAACTAAGATATGGAAGCTGAAGCTCACAGATTACTTAACTCATCCAAAGTCCATTTGAACTGAAGTTTACCTGAAGTCGAAGTCCATTCTATTTGCACTACCAAGCTGCACCCCCCCCCCCCCAGAAAAGGATAGGCTACCTCAATTAAAGGCCCATTTCATTTCTGACAGGAAGAGAAACTAGTAAATGCCCACTAAAAGACCGTAAGGATTTAAATGATGAATTTAGCCAGGAGTTCTGTTGTGAAATTGTGCTATGAAAGAACTTAAGTTGTTAAAAGAACTTGAATGGCCTACACTCTGTAAGCCCCTTGCCTGTTTTGAAAGTCAATCAACTGTCTGAGCATGTAGACATAATTTCTGTCCACTTTCCTCCTTCACAATTCTTGTCTCCAGGCCATGTTAAGCTCATCCTATCTCATTCTTGGCTCATGCTGCTCCTTCTGCTTCAAACACTTTTCCTTTCCTCCAGATGATATCATGGCTGCTCCTTCTCATCACTGAGGATTTACTAAACTCAACTGCCACCTCTACAAAACGACCACTTTCTGCAATTACCCCTATTACTATAGCATCACCATTCTCAGATAGCATTAGTATGTCAACTTGTTTTTTTTTTTTGTTTAAGATTTATTGCTTGCCTCCTCCAAAGAGAATATAAATTTGTCGAGGAACAGATTTCTGTCCACCCCAGTTCTGTAACACTTGAATTATTCTTGAGACACAGAAGGCCCCCCCCCCCCACACAATGTAACTAATTAATTGAGTACATGGATTGCAAGTGATACAACTGGGACTACAATGTATCAGTGGTAGTAAAAAACGTAAGAGACAAAAGTAGCAGAATGGAGCCTGAAAAGGAGTTACAGTGCCCATTACCTCTGAATCAAATGTTAACAAAATAATATGCAAACACTTAAATAGCACTTACTCTATGCCAGGCACTTGTTCTAAGCATTTTACCTGTATTAACTCATTTTTATCCTTCATAATAAATAGGTTTAACACTCCTTTGTTGCAGATGAGTAAAGTGATGCACAAAGGCTAACTTGGCCAGGGTCACAGAACTAGTCAGAGGCAGAATCAGAATTTGAACCTAGGTAGTTTGGAGTTCCTGCTTTTAACTACGCTTCAAAACGCCGAATGGTTGGCAGCACGAGTATCCGGTTCCTCTATGAGCATAAAAATAAGTTTATCCGCTTAAAATACTGGGGAGATTGAAAAAATAAACACATTTTGTTTCAGCTAGTGGTGGCTGTAACACTGTTAGTTACAAGTCGGCAATATTCTCAATTCTTGTCAACTTCTCAAGCCTACCAGATTTCACCTTCAGCCTGCAATAACCCCACCTCACCGTCTCAAAGTTTCCTCCCCTCCCTCCTCTCCTCTTACGCCCGTTTATTCCAGCGTTTCTCCACTGAAAATGATACAAGCTCTGCTTCTGCAGCTTTCTACTGGCTAAATCTCAACTTCCTCATTTGTAAAATAACAATACCCGTCCAGTCTATCCCGCTAAAACGGAGGAAAGGGTGAAATGTGAAAGCCCTCTACTGATATTAACTTCTATCCTTGACCGTTATTTTCTTGTCCTTTTCTTCCCTACACTTCATGATAAAAGCAATAGACTTTCCCGTTCAGAAACTCGCCTCCTTAAACTCACTTGCTTCTCCTAGCCAGCTCCGCGGGTGCCAACCTCGCTTTGAGCTTGCGCACTAGCGACGGCAGTAGCCTTGGCTTTCCCACCTTCAGCCGCCGAGCTTTGATGACGTAAATTTCCTGCGCGTCCGAGCGAGCCGAGACGCGTGAAGAGGACCAAGTTCACTTTTCCCTGCGGATTCCGGTGCTAGTGTGGCCTGTGCTCCTACAGCATGAAGGAGACGCCACTTTCAAACTGCGAGCGCCGTTTCCTACTCCGCGCCATCGAAGAGAAGAAGGTAAATGGCCCCGGGGAACTTCGCGGTGCGTGGATGCTCTGGTCGCCCGGCCGCTCCTAGCCTTTCGGCTTAGACGCGCAGAGCTGGCCTTCGCAGGCCCAGGGAGCCCCTGGAATGAACCGCCGGTGCGTTCCCCCAATCCCTAAGGCTCTCCCCGCCCCCTCCAGTTCAGTTGAAGGCTGGAGTTACCCCAGCGACTATTAGTGCCGGGGCACGTAGTTTCCACTCTCCTATGGGGAGTGGTTAGTATCCCACGTTTCTCCCAAATGTTAGGCCGTGGCATAAAGTAGCTGCTCAGTAAATACATTTGTTGAAATAATAAACGAATGAATGTTGTGCTTACAGCGGCTGGATGGCAGACAAACCTATGATTATAGGAACATCAAGATAACGTTTGGAACAGATTATGGATGCTGTATTGTGGAACTTGGGAAAACAAGGTAACAAAGGATTCAAATTATTTAAAAGCTCCAATAGGGAGAAGTTTAAAAGAACCTTATTGTTTGTTGTTTACAAAGCAGCTAAGAAGTGTGGACAGACTTCTTTGTTTCGTTGCCAAGATAAATATATTTTCTTTAATGCAAGAGTTTTTGGGTTTTATAGTTACATTTAAATTTTTAATCATATATTAAAAAAAATTTTTTTTAATGTTTTTCAATTTTGAGAGACAGAGAGACAGAATGTGAGCGGGGGAGGGGCAGAGAGGGGGAGAGAATCAGAAGCAGGCTCCAGGCTCTGAGCTGTCAGCAGCACAAAGCCCAATACGGGGCTGGAACTCAGGAACTGTGAGTTCATGACCTGAGCCGAAGTCGGACACTTAACAACTGAGCCACCCAGGCACCCCAGTCATATTTTTTGTCACATGAGTGTCACATGGTTTTCTGATCTTTTCAAGTCATATATACAGCCAGCAGTAATTGCCCTGAGTTTGTAGTCCTACTTTTCTCATTTTCCTGACACGAGAATTAGGTTTTTAATACTCGTTTGGAAGCTGTGAGGATATTGGTCAGATGTTAGCCAGATAATGCCATATGAAAACTAAGAAATCTCAAGTTTTCATGCCATCTTGTTCAACAGATATTTGTTTTAGAAAAGAGAAGTAAAGATCATTGATCAAAAAAATAAGATGTTTTTTCTTGTTATTTTGGGGGGTATGCCAATATGTTCATTTTCTGTATATACTCTATTATACTTTATACATAATTTCAACTTCTAATAACATACTGAGTATGTTATCACTCAGAGTAAGATTTAAACTTAATTGATACCTGTTTTAGGTTTTATTGTTAATTGGAAAGGAGATATATTTAGTTAACAGATTTGTACTTTATCTTTGCAGAGTTCTTGGACAGGTTTCCTGTGAACTTGTTTCTCCAAAACTCAATAGGGCAACAGAAGGTATTCTTTTTTTTAACCTTGAACTCTCTCAGATGGCTGCCCCAGCTTTTGAACCTGGCAGGTATTTAAATCTTCTTTTAAAGCTGCTTTAGCCAGATGAGAACCTAACAGCAAGCTATTGTTTTAATATCTGGTGTTATATTTCATGACTTTATCCCATTCCTATTTTCATAGGCAGTCAGATCTCTTGGTGAAGTTGAATAGACTCTTGGAAAGATGTCTAAGAAATTCGAAGTGTATAGACACTGAATCTCTCTGTGTTGTTGCTGGTGAAAAGGTGGGGAATATGCCCAAAATTATTAATCTTAGTTGACTATTGTTGCTTCATGGATTCCTATATCTATACTCTTATTCTCAGCTTCTGTTAATTTAGTTTTATACTGATTCACTTCACTTCAAATGTCCCCGAGTGCTACCCATAGAACTTCATATCGTCTCTCTGAAGGGACAATAAACATTGGTGAAAGCATCAACTTGGATGTGTGTAAAAATGTCTCATTCAAAGAACTTGTGGTTTTTCATATATTCTGATTTATTTTCTTATGTTCTTTAAGTGACTTGATAGAAGCAGGTAATGTGTTCCTTTTTCATGAATGAAGAACTGAAGAACAGATTAAATCCTTTTGTATAGGTTTATTGACATAAAGGGTTACATAGGAGGCAGTGGTAGGCGGACACTGGAAATAATACTCTCAATAAATTGTGCTGCATAATGATTTTAGAACTTTATTCTTGATTAGGGTATTTTGACTATCTTTTTGACTATCTTTGAATAGGATTCTTCCTATTTGGATGACTTGTAGTGTTATTAAAATATTAAATATTTTTGACAACATTAAAATATTGTCAAGAAAACCTAAGAGTTTGAGGTTTTAAAGTTAGGAGACACAGTAAAAACATTTAGGCTTGGGGGTGGGGAGATCTTAGTTTTAATTGTATAATGGTTCTATTTATTTAGAGTATATATTTTACTGTTGTCAGAGGACTCAGAAAAGTGAACAATTGGTATGTCAGATGTTGGCTAGGCTTAACATTTTTTAAGTATTTTTTTATTGATAGGAGTAACTGCATGTTTTAACAGCAAGAGAAAAATTTGCACACAATGTTACTTTTCCTTATATATAACCACTGGTTGTGATCAGTTAGGGTTTTTGTTTTAAATTCACATTCAGGTTTGGCAGATACGTGTGGACCTACATTTATTAAATCACGATGGGAATATTATTGATGCTGCCAGCATTGCTGCGATTGTAGCCTTGTGTCACTTCCGAAGACCTGATGTCTCTGTCCAAGGAGATGAAGTAACACTGGTAAGCTTCCATGATTTGAGCTAGGCTTATTCCTGTCATTGAATGAATATCCTTGAGGTGCAGGCAACTTATTAGTGAATTCTTACTATAGATGGTAATTAGGGATGTCCTAAAATTGATGAGGCCCAAATGATATATGGTTGAACTTGTCCTTGAAATCTCTTAAATCTCTTGTATTAAAGTGTCAGTAAAAGCACACCCTATCTTCGTTTCTAGAATAAAACCAGATGACTTTTTCTCGGGATTGAGCATTAGATGAAGTAGTTGGCTTAGGGACCATGTGTGTGAAAAACCCATGATTCTCAGCACACTGAGATACTTGTGCTTGTTACTCTGGCAAAAGTCCTTCAGAAACAACTGGAAGGCTTATTAAAACATATGCTAAGCTCTACCCTCAGAAAAGGGGAGGGGTAGGATCTACAAATTTGTACTTCTAACAAAGGTCCCAAGTGATACTAATGCTGCCAGTGTAAGGGCTACATTTTGAAAACTGTTAACTTTTACTATTTCCGTTGCCTTTCTCTTTTTTGCTCGATATGTCAAGTTCAGTTTCTATGAATTCATGCTGGAATGATAAAGGTACAGTGTGGATAGTTTGAGTCTTGAAGTTGTGAAAGTAAATATCACATGCCTAAATTTCTGAGCAGTCATTCATGTGCTGCTTTTAGGCATCAGACTAGAGGAGACTCTTTAAAGATTTAGAAGTAGAGACAAAGGTTTCTTAACAATAGAGACATGTTCCCTGAGATAAGGGAATTGGTATAAGAAAGTAAAGTAGAAAGATTAAAAAGTACTGTAGAGTTATTGCTGGTGGTAAAGTAGAGTGGAACAGCCACATTGGAAAAGATTGGCAGTTTCTTTTTTTTTTTTTTAATTTTTTTTTTTTTTAACGTTTATTTATTTTTGAGACAGAGAGAAACACAGCATGAATGGGGGAGGGGCAGAGAGAGAGGGAGACACAGAATCGGAAACAGGCTCCAGGCTCCGAGCCATCAGCCCAGAGCCTGACGCTGGGCTCGAACTCCCGGACCGCGAGATCGTGACCTGGCTGAAGTCGGACGCTTAACCGACTGCGCCACCCAGGCGCCCCAATTGGCAGTTTCTTAAAAACAAGTGTCAACCTATACAGCCCAGCAATTCCATACCTAGGAATCTACTCAGGAGGAATGATAATACGTTTTTAGTAAAAGACTTTCACGTGAATGTTCATGGTAGCGTTATTCGTAATAGCCCCAAATCAGAAACAATCCAAATGTTTATGCACTGATAAGTCTAAAAACAAAATGTGGTGTCCATGCAGTATCCATACAGTGGAATACGATTCAGTAAAAAGAACCAGACTGTTGATATGTACTACAAGATGGATGAAACATGCTAACTTCAGAGGAAACTGATGTAAAAGACAAAATTACTTGATTCCACCTAGATGGAAAGCTTGGGGCTGGGAGTAGGAGTGAGAAGTGACTGCAGACAGGCCCAAGGAGATTTGGGAGGTAATGGACAGGTTAAAAAACTGGACTGTGGTGATGTTACATAACTATAAGTTTACTATAAAGTGAGTAGATATATACTTAAAATGAGTGGATTTTATGGTACTTATGCCTCAATAAATTTTTTTTGTTTTGTTTTTGCATAAAGTTTTAAGGAACGAGGGGCAAAGTCAAACATAATTGTAAACGAGTTATTTAAGTACTGAGGATTAAAGGGATTTCATTTTTTATTTTAATATTTGATGTGCCAGATATTTTTTATATGTTTATCATTTAGTGACTAATTATTAAACTTCTATTTCCAAACAGTATACACCTGAAGAGCGTGATCCTGTACCGCTGAGCATCCACCACATGCCCATTTGTGTCAGTTTTGCTTTCTTCCAGCAAGGGTAAGTCTCATTCTTATCGTGGACTGAAATTATAAATGCAGCTAGGACTTTTCTGTTCCGTTCAAATGTGCTATGGACAAATGAACAAATACCTCCTCTAATATTAAAGCACCTTGTAGGTTTTTTTTTTCTTCTTTGTAAGGGCATTAGTTGACAAGGAGCCTTTTCAATAGAATTGACAACACTTTTCATAGGATACTTAAAAATTTACTGCAGCATGGTGGTGCTAGAGATGTACAGGTGTTAGGAGAGTTGTGTGCTAGGCCGTAAGTAGGGAAAATGGGGTGAGAATTACCGTGGATTAAGGGAAGACAGAGGACTTTGGAGCATGTTAGAGGAGCATATTAGATGGAGTGGTTATAGCAGCAAGTCATAGGGGGAATGTTTCACAAATGGGGGAAAAAAATCTAGTTTTCTTCATTTCTCTAGTAGTTTCTTCACAACTCACTGCTAATTCTTCCTACAACAGAAAAACTGGAGTTGTAGGTCCATGTAATGGCACCTTTAAATGAAAGCTTGAGCCTTAAATCTCTCCAGAAACAAAGGGAGATATATAAGTAAGGTATTTGAATAATTTTATGAATAAAACTAGAGAAAAGCTTTCAACTTTTACTCATTGTAGTGTAGAATTTCATTAGCAGGAAAATAGACTGTCCAGTAGAAATACAACATGAGCCGTATATCTAATTTTAAATTTTCCAGTAGCCACATTAAAAGTAAAAGGAAACAGGGTTGCCTGGGTAGCTTAGTCGGTTAAGTGTCCGACTTTGGCTCAGGTTGTGATCTTGCCGTTAGTGAGTTCGAGCCCTGCATCAGGTTCTGTGCTGACAACTCAGAGCTTGGAGCCTGCTTCAGATTTTGTGTCTCCCTCTCAGTTCTCCACCTGCCCCCTGTCCCCCCCACTTGCACTCAGTCTGTCTTTCTCTCAAAAATAAACATTAAAAAAAGAGAAGAAACAGGTAAAATTTTTATATATATTTTACTTATATCGAAAATATTAATATATAATATCTTAAAAATTATTCGTGAGATGTTTTACATTCTTTTAGCTCTACTAAGTCTTTGAAATCCAATATTTTTCACTCATGTACATCTCAGTTTGGACTAGCTGCATTTCAAAGGCTCAATAGCCACATGTCACTAGAGACCAACATTACACAGTGAGGAAATAGTATTTTTTTAAAGAGACATTAGCAGAACCTGGAAAAACTTCAGAGTATAGGATACCAGGGAGCCTTTAAAATTAACCAAATTAATGTTATCTAAGTTTTTATTAATGAGCCACAAGTCATTTCATCAAAGTGATAGCATTAGGTTTAGAATATATATTATTTAAATAAAACCAATATGAACTTAAGTGGTTTTACTCTAATAGTTACTGATACTCACTCACCATTCATTTTGTCCATTAAAAAGTGGAATTCTCATCTCATTTCATTAAAGTGACTCAAATCCACAGGCTCAGACCTTCACTGTGTTAAACTTTATTAATGCTATCTTTTAAAAATGTTCATTATCTTAAAATTGACAGGCATTCAGCCTCAGATTTGCTTAGGTCTATTTAACGTTCATTTCAGTACATATTTATTGGTGGATCCCAATGAACGAGAAGAACGTGTAATGGATGGCTTGCTGGTGATTGCCATGAACAAGCATCGAGAGATTTGTACTATCCAATCCAGTGGTGGGATAATGCTGCTGAAAGATCAAGTTAGTGCTTTGATTAATGTTTTATTAATAGGTCTTGGGGCACCTGGGTGGCTCAGTCGGTTAAGCATCTGACTCTTGATTTCGGCTCAGGTCATGGTCTTGTGGTTCATGAGCCTGCTTGGATTCTCTCTTCCTCTCTCTCTTTGTCCCTCCCCCATTCTCCATCTCTTTCTCTCAAAATAAATAGACTTAAAAATTAAAAAAAAAAAAAAAAAAAGAACAGGTCTCTTCTTCTTAGAAGCTTTTTCTTGTTTAACTAAAATCCATCAAGGATGTTTTCAATGTTTGATTCTAGGGTATGTTAGAATCTGGTTTCAATATTATCATTATGTTCCTTTGACTGCTGGCTGCAAGGGATCCTCCTTTCTTCCTTCCTGCTCCATTTATGGCCATCCAGAGTCTAGCCCTTCTATGCAGAGGAACATTTTTTTCCTTCCAGTGAGGAAAGAGATTCATATCCCTATTCAAAAAAAAAGTGTCCAAAAAGTAGAAATTAGGTAAAAAAGATAGTTTTACTCTCAGAAGTTGGGTACAATAAGCAGTAGTTCTCAAATATGGCTACATATCAGATTCACATGGAGGCTTTTAGAAGATAGATCAACATATAGCATATAGCACAGGTGGGGCAGAGGCTGCTTTGTTGGAATTCCAGTTCTGCCTTATACTAACTGATCTTTTACAAATGATTTAATATCTTTGTGCCTTGGCTTTATCTGTAAAATAGGGAATATTGACACCTTGTTAAAAAAGAATGCAGTAAGTACACATGGATATATTGCACTGTGTAGCATTTCTTAAGTATGCTGTAAATGTTAGTTTCTATTACCATTATTAAGATCATTACCAGATCCCTATTTCCAGAGATTCTAATCCATTAGGTCCCTGAGGTCTTGGAATCTCTGCTTTATAGAAGTTTTCCTGGGGACACTGTAGCCATGACTTGAACTAGTGCTTTGTGGATCACTCACTCACACAGCAAGGTAGTTAGTGCATCCCTGAGTATATAATGTATGTCTGTGGCCTTTTCAGTGGTATCTTTTACACCATCAGGGAAGTTTTTGGTCTCTTTTCTTAATATGATAATCCTTCAGATATTTTAAAACAATGCTTACATTTTGCATTAATTTGTGTTTACATTGTATTTTCATATTTGAAAAGGTCAGGCTTATAAAGGTAGAAAAACTGTTCTCATATGCATAGTTTTGTTAGAGAAAGCTATGTAGTTTGGTGTCTTTAAATAACAGAATTCACTTTTATAAATAGGTATTGAGATGTAGTAAAATAGCTGGTGTGAAAGTACTGGAAATTACAGAGCTAATACAGAAGGCTTTGGAGAATGACCAGAAAGTTAGGTAAGTTTAATTTTTTTAGAACTAAACGTTCTAATCTACTATTTTTAATAGATTTTTCCATTAAGGACTTTTCTTGCACAAGGGTAACCATGTAATTTTCACACTCCATCGTCCATTATTTGTTAATCTAATTTGAATATACATACTACTTAATATTTTTTGAAAGTTGATGGAACTGTTATATTGTATTCCAATTTAAACATAATCTGTATTGAGAAGCCACAGAATATTTTTCTATAAAAAATGAACATTTTTTTCAGAAAAAAGAATCTAGTAGCCCAAATTAACAGAAGGAACACAAACTGGGGTTGATTACCATCTCTGTTTCCTACTAAGCAAGATCTGTAACTTATCACTTCAATATTCTATAATATGGGAGGTAATACCTATTTGGCTAATACCTATTTGGTAGAACTGGTTTGAAGATTCGAGAACAATATGCTTTTAAGCACTTAGCATTTGCCTGGCACATGGTTCAGTAAATGGTAATTATAGTAACTTTTTTATTTCTCTTGATAAGCATAATAAATTGGTGAGGTTAAGTTAGTCAAATAGCTTTTTTCTAATTTTTCTCCATCAAAAGGATAAAATGGTTAACTTTTCCCTTCCTGTTTTCTCTTCCCTCTCTCATTCCCCCCTTTTCACTTCTCTTCACCCCCAAATACAAAAAAAAAAAAACAAAAAAAACACCCACATAGGAAAGAAGGTGGCAAGTTTGGCTTTGCAGAGTCTATAGCAAGCCAAAGAATCACAGCATTTAAAATGGAAAAGGCCCCTATTGATACCTCTGATGTGGAAGAGAAAGCAGAAGAAATTATTGCGGAAGCTGAACCTCCTTCAGAAGTGTATCTTTATTGGGTGGTTTTTTCAGGAACAGAATTCATATCACTTTTGGCGTCATTAGGTATATGGGAAGGTGTGCATACTGAAGTTTGTTTTCTGAAACACTGCTTTGTTAGAGAAAGCATTTAAGATACAAGACAGTGATTAGTTATATTAAGCCCTTGGTGTAACATCCACCTCTTTAGCTATCCTACAAAAACAAGAAATCTTCTATCTTAACGAATTCGCACCATTTTATTTTCCTTTGGAAAATGTTTTTCATTTATTTTGAGAGACAGAGGAAGCAGACGAGGAGCGAGAGAGAGAATCCCAAGCAGGCTCCACACTGTCAGCACAGACCCCTATATGGGGCTTGAACTCATGAACCAAGATTATGACCTGATCATGACCTGAGCCGAAGAGTCGGACACTTAACTGAGTCACCCAGGTGCCCCTGGAAAATTGTTCTTTAATCTCAATGGCATGGTCAAGCATTTTATATACTATAAACATTGTTCTTGGAAATTATTTATTCATCCAGTTGCCAAATTTATGACTACAACTGTTAAAAGCCAGTATGTCTTGGTGTTTCTAACCATTGTTTCCATAAAGTCTTATCTGTGTTACATGTTTTTTTTCTTTATTGGTCAGCCATCCCGTAGCGTAGCTATTAGTAAAATTTTTACATACAAACTTGAGGAACACTTCAGTCTTGAAACCTTTATTCTCATCTTTCTTAACACTGCATCAAATAGCCGTAAAGTTTTCTTAACTTGTTACGTGTTTCTAAACCTGTGCTTTGGACTCCTGGAACTGCCCAAATTGGAGAGGGAATAGAAAACTCCTGGGGCGATCTTGAAGACTCTGAGAAGGAAGAGGATGATGAAGGTGGCAGTGATGAAGCTATCATTCTTGATAGTATAAAAATGGACACTAGAGAAGTCTCCAATATTGGAAGTCAAGGTAGGTAACACTTTATTTACGGCTTTTAAGTAATACATGTGAATCTTCCTATTGTAGGGATCTTATTTTTGTATTAGCAGTTCTTTTTTTAAAGGGGGTAAATATTTTGTGATTTAAATTTCAGTTAAGCTGTTGATGCTAAACTACTATATTACTCCAGTTCTTTTCTAAAACAATGTGCTTATCTTTGTGGAGTAGTGGTATTCTGGTATGTAGTGGCATTTTTAATAATTTTTTTCTTTTGTATGTATATCTGAGCCAGTTTTAAAGGGAGGCTTTTCTTAAAGATTTCATTACTACATGCTGTTTTTCCTTTGTAGTTTCTAGACTCAAACATAAAAAGCCCATATCATAACATCTGTTAGAGTAGTACTTTCCAAATAGAACTTTCTGTAATGTTAGGAATGTTCTATATGTACACTGTTCAATAAATATAATAGCCACTAGCCACATGCAGACACTGAGCATTTGAACTGTGGTTTGTGACACAAGAATTTTAAATTTTAATTTTAGTTAAAATTAAATAGCCGTATATGGCTATTGTATCAGAGCGGTATTAGAACATACAAAACTCTAGAATTACCTGGAATACTATAGAACTGAAGAAAATTGTTTTTAACCTGTGGTTATTTTTACTGTTAGGAAAGCCAGTTTCTTGCTTGGCCCATAATAATTGCGAATTTTTTTTTTTCTTAATGTAGTAAAAACAAATCATACAAGTTTGGATGTAGGAAGTAGGCTGGCAGAGAACTAAAGGGTGCATTTACTAAATCTGGCTGAAAAAAATAGTGAAGGGGATACTGTTTATATATATAATATGCATAGCTGCCTACTGTCAAGGAATGAAATTATTGCCTATAAACATTGCTAAGAGCCTGCTAGGGTTTTTATAAGGAAAAAAAATCCCCATTGATTGGGACCCTTAGGTTTTTATTTACTGTATTTTTACACCAATATAAGCTGCTTGAATGCAGGGACTGTGAATGAATCATTAGAATTTCATGTTATTGCATGTAGATCAGCCACGCTTTTAAATGCTGCATAGAATTGTAGGTTTGACAATAACTAGGTTGGCCTAATCATTCCCTTATGGATAAATGTTACCACTTTCTGTTATAGTGCTCCAGTAGGCATCCTTGCATATGCCTCTTTATATATTTGTGAAATATTTTTCTAAGATTAATAAGGTTAGTGCTAAACATTCAGTTGCTGCTTTGAAGAATAGTATTTTCAACTGAATATATCAAAGAGGACCTAAGATAATTGGGAGGATAAAGCAGGTAAAGCCTTTCTCCTTGTGGAACACAAGAAGGTAATTGAAAACTCAAAGACTTGATATGCCAACTGGGAAAAGGGTTAATTCACATTTTATATATATCGTTCATTAACTAAGGCTTAGGAGAAAAACTGGTCAAAGATAAAGAATACAAACGGCCAGTAACATTATTTCATAGGCAACCCTAGCAGTAACAAAGGAAATAAATTCAAGGCAAAAGGGGATGTTTTCTGACTACTGTATTAGGCAATATTAAAAATGTCACCATTGGCAAGTGTGAATAGGAAGATGGCTTCTTCATATACTTATTTCTTGGGGTATAAATTGGAACAGTATTTTTGCAGAATTTAGCAAAATATCTTTTGGAATGTGTATGCCTTTTGACCCAATAATTCTGCTTCTAGGTATTTTCCTTCCAGTGTTGTTTCTAATAGAAAGTTATATAGATTTTTTTCTCCTATTATGACATGTATGAAATGTAATTATATTGAACACATATAATTGTCATGTAATTACAGAATTTTTAGGAAATAAAGTAATGTTATTTTTCAGAGCTCCAAGGAATTACTTAAGGAAAAGAACCAAGTAGTTCTGTAAGCCTCCACTCAGAGTAGTTTGGGATATTTGTACAGAAATAGAATATTAGAACTGCTGACCTAAACCCATGTGGAAAATTTCCAAGAGATTATTTATATTGTTTCCTTAACATTTTCTTAAGATGCCCCCATAGTACTCTCAGACAGTGAAGAAGAAGAAATGATCATTTTAGAACCAGACAAGAATCCAAAGAAAATAAGGTAACAAGTTTCTGATTTATTTCAAGTGTATACACATACTCAAGACTTTTCTGGTTTTATTCTCATCTTATCCTACTATAAACAGACACCCCCTTTTTAATTTGAAATCCAGCTGTTCTTTCTGTGGTTTCTTCAAACTGAGATTTAAAAACATTAGGACCTAATTCTATAAAACTGGATTACTTTTAAAGTAATACTGCATTTTATTCTCATAGTTGGCAAGTGTTCTATATTCTACTGGAAGAAATAAGGCCTCCTATTTTGGAAAAAATGAGGCCTCCTATTTTGGTAATCCAAAATTAACGAGCAAAATATTATGAGTGTGGCAAACCACCCATGGTATCAGCTTGTAGTGCTAATACTGTTAGTAAACTGTTAATTTATTTTATTCACAGAACACAAACCATCAGTGCAAAACAAGAAAAAGCACCAAGTAAAAAGCCAGTGAAAAAGAGAAAAAAGAAGAGAGCTGCTAATTGAAGCTCACATAGTTGTATATTTGTGTATATAACTATTAAAAGGATATTTATTCAGTGCTAATAACTTTGGGTATTTTTCTCTTCACAAATCCATTATAAAATCTAGTCAATTCCATAATAGTTTTTTACATTATGCTTTAAAATAAACCTTTTGGACAACTTAACAGGTTTTAAATAACTGTCACTTCATTAAAGTGTAAAAGTTGATGAGGAATGAAAAAGCATTTTCATAGTGTGTACAAAGAGCTGAAAGATTCTCAGGATCATCACAACAGATAAATAAGCACAGATTTATTCCAGATATGCTTGGATTATGCGCAAGTCACCAAATTGATCCAGTGGCTTAGGAAAGTGGATGCTCAAACTTTTATCCGTTTTCCTACACAAGAGAAGCCTTCCCAGTCCCCTTCTGTAGTAAATGAAATTAATTTTTCTGAGTGATACTGTAGTCAAATCAAATTTGACTTACAAAACCAAATTTTCTAAATCCATTTATTCTTATTCTTATTGTGCTGACAGCTGGCATCATTAATACTTTAAACCACTTAAAATTAGCCAAATATCTCAGATAGTTACATGTACAAAAGATATACAAATTAAAACCATTTAAAAAGTAATAGATACCATAATTTGTACTTGACCCTAACTTCTGTATTCAGAAATGATTGTAAAGATTAAAACCTTAGAAAAAACTGTACACCATATACTTGGAGTGATTTACATCTTAGAAAGCAAAGGCAGTCTTTCACTGTTACACATTTAGTGTCTCTGGTGGGTTGAGGAGAGAAACACCATGATACCTGGAAGTAGGGAAAAAAAAAAAACTGTAAATATTCATTGGGTAAAGGGGCTCATGGAATGATACATATACTAGGAACTCAAAATTGCTGTTTGTATGCTGATTGAGTTAATGGTTATACAATCATTGTCTGGTCCACAAAACATGCACGCATACCCGTTCCTCTCCCCTCTTTTCCCTCAAATGCAGGACAGAAAGGGTAACTACAGCATACTCAGAACACCTGGCCTGCTAAGAGAACAGTTTCTTAGGGAGGCTGTGTCTGTTTTGTGAATCCTTTGATAAAGTTAAAATGTCAGGCGTCCCAGAATCATGCAAGCTTCTTTAGTATCATGTTAATTCTTACTTTGAACTTTTATACTTTTCCCTTATTGACTGTTGTGCGTGCTGTGGTGCTCTGAGGTAGGTCTGGTGAAGGTCCATGAGGCAAGGCTTAAGACTTTCCAAGGTATATCCAGTCTTTTGAACTAAAGATTCAGGCTGCAGAGAAGTGGGTAGAGAAGCACTGAGTTTTGTTTTTAGGAACAGACACCAAACACAATGAGTTAGTAGTTGGCATTAAGCTGGAGTTTTGTTAAGTTTCAGGGCTAACACCTCCAGCTAAGAAATCTAGTTTTCTCAAGTCATTATTCCATCTTTTATGCTGACTTTGGTCAATTTTTACTACTTTCCCTGCCAGCAGCAGGTCTTATGGCCTGATCCTTTAAGCACACCTTTCAAATCCAAGTAATAACTAAGCTTTCTACCTAACAAACATACATTACTAAACAGGTAAGACACTTTAAACAGTGCAGAGTTTTTGAAGTTTTTCCAGGTTAGTACCTCTAGTCCACCATCTCTTGTATAGGACAATTATCTGACTTAACTGACACAAATATTTAAGTTGCAAGGCAGAAGTGTGAAGACATCGAAATACATACCCAGCTTTGTCCTGTGACTGTGTAGAGTGCTAAATGAAAGGCTGCTGCAGCAATAACTGATGGCAAATACTTTAGGTATGGGTCAGCATCTATCAAACTTAATTCTCCCAAAAACTGCAATGAAAATGTAAATATACTTTATGATCACAAGAGCTCTAGAATTCAAACCTCAAATCCTTGCCTTCTGTCCTAATATTTTCCTGTTTTGAAGACTGGCTCTATGGCAACCATAGGAAAAAAAAATTGTCACAGCCCTTATCCATTATCTTAGTGTTTTGCTCCATCTTCATTCATCCTGTATTTTTTCCTCTTTTAATAATTTTTAAAACTCTTCTGGCTACCGTTTCCCAAGACTCAATCCTCATTCCACTACTCCTAGTTACTTTCCCAGTTCATGTTACCTTTCACCAATGGTGGGTTCTCTTTACACTATAGCATTAATTTGTCCCCTAAATACTAAATCCCTTGACCAAAGCTATGTAATTAAACTGTGTGACCTAAGAATCTTCATTCAACAAAATGAAAAGAACTTACCATTGCTAAACTTTCAACTTTGCAGTTGGCAGACTGCTGATGCAGAAAGTATTGGGTAAGAAACTGATTTACTGTTGGTGCAGCTAGGTCAAAAGCAAGCACTTTCAAAACTAGATGCTCCATTCTCAGGACTTGTTTCTTGGTATAGGTATCATCTGTAATGTACACAAACTCTGCTACTTCTGGGGGGTATATTTCTTCAAACTTTCTACAATGAAAGAAGTTTTAAGTAATCAGTCTTTCCAAAAGAGAAGCAAGCTGTTTATCTAATTCTGAAGTCCCTTTAGCAGAATACATGGAATGAGTCCCAAACCTACACTCCACCAGTTGCCTGTTTCCACTGATTTTGACCATTACCAGCAGAGACTAGATAGATGCTAACTGAAAGACCCAAATCAATACAGGACTCATGGGATATCTGTCCCAATGCAGTCAAATAAGAGGCCTAAGAGTTCCCAAGATGGTAACAATGCCAGAGTTCAAGTAAATGAAAATTTAGGAAATTCTTAGAAAAATAAACATTTTTAGTTTTTAAATTTAATTTCCATGTCTTAAGAAGATATGATTTTATGCCAGAAAGCACTTTTTGATGGAAGGAACCACACTTTTTTAAATTTGGTAATCTAGTCCAAGTGTATTAAAAAGTAGCCAGTCTCCATCTTTAAGGTACCCTGGAATCTAGATCTGGGAAAATTAATATCCTCAACTAGTTTCCACACTGTTTCATGCTGCTACCCCTAAAGTAGTTTCCAACTCTGCCTTGTGTATATTAAAATGTCAGTGTTAAAAATCACAACCTCTTCCTTACACAGAAAGGTACCAATCACTTAATCCAACAAACCAAGTTGGACTTACGAGGCTAACAGCATAGCAGCAGTGCCCACAAGCTGAAGTTTTCCTCTCAACACAGACATCGATGAAAGGAACCTATCAATGTAGTTCACAGCCAAATGCAGGGTCTCATTCTGTAGTTTATATTCTTCTCCTACTTCAACTAACCAGTCCACAAGGATAGCCCTCATACTGTTAGTGATGTCTGGCTGTTTCTTCATGTAACCCACTTTAGGCTTACATTTAACCTGTTGAGAAAGTTACTTAGTATAATGTTAAAATTACAATTAGATTATTCTACCATTAACAAAGATGCCACATACCAGAAACATCAGTATAACATTAGACTAATTCACCACCAGTTAAGGAACTTAAAAACATCCTCTCAGTTTCATTTTGCTACAATGAGTAAAACCGTATAAAAATTGGATTCAGAGAGCTGTTACCTCCATTTCCCTAAGGTATGTGTGAATGTCCTCATGGTAGTCTGGGACTTCATTGACACTCATTGGCTTTTCATCGTCTAATACGATTGATATGTCCATAGTATGTGGTGACTCTGGGAGAATACAGAAGTATGATTAAGTTCATTGTTTAATTTTCTAATTAATTTAATAGCCAAAACTGCCCTTGTAAGGAGTCCCATATGAAAGCATTTATTTCATCCAACTAAAAAGGGCTGTTCATGAAAAAGTACAAAGAATAGTTCACTGTGGTAGTACTTCTCTCCACTTTTAATCAATAAGAAAAAATACTAATAGGCCACTAAAAGGAAAATGAGTTTGAAGATCAAGTACTATGTTAATATTCATATTGCATGAGAAATAAGAGCAGGTGGCACAGTGATTCTGTTAGGACTGAGTTAAGTGATTCTGTTAGGACTGAGTTAAAATCCAAAGAAGTCTGGAGATATTATGTAGTATTTATCCTGAGAGTTTGCAGACCCCAAAGTCTGACATATTCAAAGTACAATCTAGGCAATAACTAAGAAGCAGTGCTTCTATGAGTGTATGAATGAGAAAATGAGGTTTGTTACAAGCAGTTCAAACAAATTAACACTACAATCAACAAGTGATTCATGTCTGTAACTTTAAATTATCTTTTAAGGCAAAGAATATCATTAATTATTCTTTTCACTTCAGGGTTCACTTTGAGGTTAAAATTTGTGGCAAATTTTAAATAAAAATACAAACATTACTTTATTTCCAAAGGATTTTCCTGCGATTTCTAGACCACTTCTCACAGTAGAACTAGAGACTAAACTTAATGAGTTGCCCAGTGACTCAGCAGACCTATGGTAAAGAAGTTGCATAAACTGTTGGCAGAGCTGTCTTTATAGCAGCTACTTTTATTTTTATGTGGTTAAGTGCAAAGCCATGGTTCAATGCTTGACTTACAGTAGAATAATGTCCCTCTCTGGTATCAGACTGGATTTACAGAAACAAAATTTTAAAGCTATAACAGACGGGTGCCTGGGTGGGTCAGTTAGTTAAGCATCCGACTTCAGTTCAGGTTATGATCTCGCCAATCGTTCAAGCCCTGCATCAGGCTCTGTGCTGACAGCTCAGAGCCTGAGGCTGCTTCAGAGTCTCCCCCTCTCTGCCCCTTCCCTGCTCACACTGTCTCTCTCTCTCTCAAAAATAAATGTTACCTTAAAGCTGTAAGAGATGTTAGATATCACAATATTGAAAGCTGCATCCTTTTCAAATACTCTGAGTGGTATGTACAAAGTGAGTCTTATGAATACAACTGAAATCTATTCTCTGGAAGCAAGCAAACATTTCCAGGGTCAGACTAAAGTGTTTCAGATCTAATTAAATTGATGTGATTGGCAGTATACGGGAAGGGAGGAATACCCAATTAGGATTTATAGATCACTAGGTCAACATATTAGCTGTGAAATCTGAGACGAGTCACACACTTTCTAAATTTTGTTACATTAAACCAAGTTCATAAATGTGCTAAGGATCAAGTAAGAAAATGTCTTAAAGTACAAAATAGCATTAATGCAGCCTATTTTTTAGTTTTTTTAAAGAATGAGATTATTATTATTTTTTATTTTAGAGTGCGGGAGTGAGCTGGGGAGAGGGGCAGAAAGGATCTCAAGCAGGCTCCGTGCTCAGCAGGGAGCCCGGTGTGGGACTTGATCCCACAACCCTGGGATCATGGCCTGAGCTGAAATCAAGGGTCAAAAGTTCAATCCAGTGAGCCAACCAGGCTCCCCCAGTGTATTTAATAATTACGATTACATTGATTTGATACAGATGTTCTTTAAAACTTACCAAAACTACCATCCATTGGATAATCAAGAGGTACCAGTGGTTTTCTTGGTCCAGATAAAGTAATGGCTGAATTAAAAGCCAGGACATTTTCATGTTCTGTTTTTTTAGATTCAGCTGGCCTCTTTTGAGTCTCTTCTTCTGCTTCATCCACATGAATGGTAAATGCAGGCTGTTTACTGTTTGCTTTCCAGGGAGGAACAGTGACATGCTCATCATTTATAGGAAGATCCTTAAGAGGTGCAACCTAAAAAGAAATAAATATTTGGCTTTGAGCCTGTTGAATGGAGTTTTGGTTTCTTCCCCTTATGGGTCTCAGTGTCTGCTTTTTACTCCCAAATACTCAGGAAATTAAACTGGGGCAAAGTCCATGCGGTAAAGTTTGAGTGGCTGAAGAAAGGGATGTTCAAATTCGTTACAGGCATTCCTACATAAGTTATAAAAAGAGTCACACTAAGTGGAAGATACAAAACTAATCAAGGCCACAAGATGGGTGGAGGGGCAGGCTGAGAAATGACAAGTTTAGGAGAGCCGGCAAAGAGGTGTCGGTTCACTACTTTCGCCCAAGGGTGGAGCAACCGAGCAAATGCGGCAAAATGGCGGAATTTACTAAAAGCAAAGTACTTTTTACACCCTTTCTTAAAGTTGAGGTAATCTTAACCATATGGAGAGGGGAAGGAGGTCCAGATACTAGGGCAGGGCCTGGCGTTTAAAGCGTCGAGAAAAGCGCGGACACACGTAGGACTTGATTAGGGTTTGGTTTGACCCCCATTATCTATAGAAAAACATCCCCAATAAACAGCAGACAGGCAACATAACACAGCTGGCGAAGAGAGCAATGGGGGAGAAGCTATTAAGTGGCATCCCACACGCCAGAAAACTAGGGATCAAGGTGACTCAAGACCCAGGACTCCCTTTAAAAAAGCTCGGAAGATGCTTTTTTGCCATGCTCCTCGGCCTGCTAAACCTCGTGCAAAACTCCCGCTCGGCCCACCCTCCTGCAGATACCGCTCATCTCTTTACCCGTCGTGTCTTGGGCCTCTGCTGCGGTGCTGGAATGCGCGGATTCCCAGCCTTGAGTACGGCCAGCCCGGCACGAGTGCGGGGCTGCTGGGTGGGCGCCACCTTCTCAGGGTTGATGTTCTCCTGGTCCTCTTGGAGCTCCGTATGCTGCAATGCTAGCAGCGCCGAGCCCGCCTCGCGGGACGCAGGCCCCGGCGCGGAGCTGCCCAACATCACTGCTCCCGGGGTCGCGGCGGAATCAGCCTGGGGCGCCTGGCGGCGTGTACTCCGTCCCGCCGACCCCAACAAGAAACGCTCCAGCCGTAGCAATCCGCCGCAGCCCGGGCCAGCCTGCCCGCTTGAGATCACGGAGTTCCAAATAAGTTGAGAAAGGCGTAGGCAGGAACTGCCGGGCGTGGAGGGCTAAAGACGCCCCCGAGATGTCGCGAGCAGCCCGCCGGAGCGGCGGCTGTTCATGCAGTTCAAGTATCCCGCGACTATTGAAATGAGCCAATGGAAAGGGCCGACGCCCGTGACGTCACTCTGGGCGACACAGTCGCAGGCGAATGAAGGCGGCCGCGAAGGCCACGGAACAGAGGCGGAGAAACGCCGAACGGCGGCGGGAGGGAAAACGCCTGCGCCGAGCGAAGAGGCGGGTCCTGAGTTTCTGGTGACTTTAAACTGGGCCACTAGGTGATCCCTGGGCTCTGGGCTAGGGCTGCCTCTTGGATAAACTGAGTTAAACTTAAGCAGTTATTAGTGAGCCACCCCAGTCGTTAGCTGTGGAACCTTCAGTTAGCCTGCCTGGTTTCCCAAAGTCTAAAATCTGACCCAGCCACTTACTGGCCTGGTAGTCGTGGACCAGTTATTTAATGTCTCTGATCCTCAGTTTTCTTATCTTTTAATTGGGAGTAATGTCTACCTGTCATACGGCTCTCATGATTATATAATGAGCATAAATCATTTACCCGCTGCTAACGTAATAACTGACACTCAAGTGGTAGACTATAATATCTTACCATTTAGGTGTTTCTTCAGTCATGCTTTTTAATTTACCTAATGAAGACGCAATTAAGTAAGCTGCCACTTTGAACTGTTGATATCTAATAATAAATATATATATATGATACTCATCATATATACATATGATACATCATATATGATACATATATATGATACCATATATATAACATATATATAAAAAAATAGTAATGGTCTACAAGAAATTCAACTAGACAGTCACTGATTTTGATGAATATTTTGCCAAGCTGTGGCAGCCAACAAAAAGCACCAGTGAAATTCTAGTGACCTAGATATAATTATTTGTTCCATTTAGAAATGAAGGTTAAATATAATAAAAATATGACCTTATTAAAAGAAAACTTTCAGTGATATGTGACTTTAACAAATTTTCAAATTTAATATACCAGGCTCACATATAATAAATATAATGGTATATGATTAAGAAGCATTACTGTTTTCTGACAAATTCATGAATGTGCCCTTCTTGAAAACATAAGAATAGCTTATCTCCATCATAATCTTTATGCCATTTTAAAACAACCTTTAAATACAATATTTCCCTGAATATGACAAAATGTAAATTAAGATTAATGAATAAAACTCCTGTATTCTGTAACCTTAAAGTCATATTTCTCTCCATATATGATAAAAAGGTAATCAGTGGATCCTAGTACAGGAAAATCTAAGGAGCCATCACCATTTCTGCACTATTCACACATAGTACATTTGTACAGCTCTACTGGTTACAGGACATCAAATTAAGATCCCTTCAATCTGTGCAAGCTCTGCTCATTTCCCTGGCCACTATTTATAGCACTGGGGCAACTCAAGCATTTCACAAACTGAGCATGGGTCATAAAAACATTACCTAGCAAAAGTGAAATCAGTTGCAAATCAATCTCAACTCCTAGAAAAAATAACTGGTAAGTTACTTCCACTAGTTAACAACGTTTACAGTAACCAGGACACATGCCAGGCAACAGAACTTGAAATCTGGTCCCAGTTTTACAAATAACAGCATGTCCTCTTTATCACTTAACCTCACAGAGAATTGGTTTTCTTATAGACTGACAAAATAATATGTATTGTGAAGATCAGATGAAGTAATGTATGTAAATACATTTTGAAAACTTTAAAGGAATTTATACATGTGTGTAGCTTGTTATATATTTGAATAGATTTTTATTTTCCAAATATTTCTCAATTTAAAAGTTAAAACATCCACTTGCAAAAAATTCATTAACGTCCCTTATAATCATTCCACTTGTTTTAAAATAAAAATTCCTTTATTTTTAAAAAGCTCCATTTCTCAAAATAGAAGCACTACTAAAAGAAGTCACATCTTAAATATTTTTAGATGATATTAAAAAGCATTTGAAATGAAAGTGTGTACAGTTAGCATGTCCTGTATTTCTGTTTTAACATACTTTGTTTAAAAAGACAACTCTAGAACTTTACCTTGTTTATATATTTCATGCAGCCTCAAAGAAAGCAATCAATGTATTTTGATCATAACTGTCCAGAATCTCCAGTAAAAGAGGTACTTTGGTTTTTACATTGGTGCCTTTGAACTTGAACTTATCTATGAAAAGATCGGTGATCATGCCTATAAAGAAAAATGTTAATTTCCTATCATTGATTAGTACTAATTTCTAACACAGTACTTAATGAAAGTAAGTTATTACTTGAAATTCTCTAAGCACTCATAATTGTATTATTTAATATACAAGGCTAAAGGGATTGATACTATAAACAATATTTATTTGGGGGATTTTCTTTTTAAAGTTTATTTTGAGAGAGAGATAGCCAACAAGGAAGCAGAGGAGGGGCAGAGAGAGGGAGAGACAGAATCCCAAACATGCTCCATGCTGTCAGTGCAGAGCCTAATTGTCAGTGGGGCTCTAATTCATGAACTGTGATTGTGACCCGAGCCAAAATCAAGAGTCAGACGCTTAACCCCTGAGCCCATCCAAGTGCCCTTATTTGGGGGTACTTTAAGGCAAGTTTCAAAACATAAATCATTTGGCTAATAATCCTCTTAACAACTGGTTAAAAGCTACTGAATTCAGATAATTAACTCTTGGCCAGTTCTGAATTGCTTTTGGTATATATAACATCACAAGTGGTTTATTTTTCCCACCAAGCTGGCCATTTTGAGATAGTGTAGACAGATTCTGTTTTTAACAGCTGTATTTGAAATAAAACATTCCATCAACATATTGACCATTCTTGGGATTTATCCAAGACATGTTTCAGAATTTTTTATATTTTAGAAAGATAATAAAAGGAACATACCATATATGGCATAATATCCAAGGGGAATAAGTGGCAACATCTGATAACAAAACAGAATAGTGTTTCTGCAACAAAATATGTGGATAAATATTCACATTAAGTGGAATAAAAATGGGGGCACCTGGGTGGCGCAGTCGGTTAAGCGTCGGACTTCAGCCAGGTCACGATCTCACGGTCTGTGAGTTCGAGCCCCGCGTCAGGCTCTGGGCTGATGGCTCAGAGCCTGGAGCCTGTTTCCGATTCTGTGTCTCCCTCTCTCTCTGCCCCTCCCCCGTTCATGTTCTGCCTCTCTCTGTCCCAAAAATAAAGATAAACGTGGAAAAAAAAATGACTATAAATAACCCCATGCCAGTTTAAGTAAGGTTTGTCATTAAATTATTAATTCAGAGCGAGTCAAATTTGCTACCAAATGATTTATGAAACAAGCTTTAGTTTTCAAAGCTTTCTGGATTCTGGAACTGGTGGTAAGAGATGGTTTTCTGTACCACTCATCTTCATGTGTTTGCCATATTGTAAATATTAAGATATTAGATATTGTTATAGTTTGTGAGCAAGTCCCAGGGTAAAAAATAAATTCATTAGACAGGCTTAAGATCAGTGTGGATAGATGATACCAATTGACTCTAAAAGATTTGGCATAGCGCAAACAGCATGCAGTTTGGGGTGAGGAAGTTCTGATGCAGGCTTTGCCACTACGAATGTGACAACAAATTCTTTAGTCTCAGATTTCAATATAAGAAAATGTAAAAAATGAAGATAACACCATCTATCTTGCAGAGTTGTTGTAAGGATTAAATATCCCACCTGATTAATAATGATGTTATAAATCAATAGGTGTGCTATACACATAGGTCTTATATAAAGATTGCAAAATAAAAGAAGTTTTCCTTAAGCTGTTCCATTCTTCCTCTTTCTCTCCTTTCCTTCACATCTCCCTCTTGCTCTCACTGTTTTTCAAGACAATTTGTGAAACATCCAACATGTCACCACCAAAGCAAAAAGAGTTTTGAACTATAAATTTATAGCACAACGTATCATTTATTACATTTTGCCAAAAAAATACTAAATGCTGCATTTTGATATTTCATAGTATCAACAAAACCTGAAAATTATTTGTGTGAAATACAGCCTACATTTTAATGCTTCATAGGTTATAATCACTTCACACCGGGTTTCTTCATATACAGAAATTAATTTACTGCATTACACCTATTTCACTTTTTTACTTTCATTCTACAGTAGAAATATTAAATATGAAAACTAATTTGACAAAAAATTTGATGCAATAAACTAGTTGTCACTGGTTCATGAATGCTGTAATCTTTGCTTATCTTTCTGCCCATTTTCTCTCACATGATCTTTCGTAAACAGTAGGAAAGGAATATGGCAAGGTTTTCTAGAATAGTTCACTAACCATAGAGTCTTTCCAGATGTGCAGGTTGCTTTTTGTATTCTTCCTGTAGGTGATCTGCCTCTTCTAGAATACAGCGATATTCTGGTATCAGAAAGTTTGTATTTCCTTCATGAACCTGCAATTCCTTATTTAAAATAAAAAACAGAAGCACTTTAATGTTCAAAATTCAATCCAGTGTAACTTTAAAGTCTTTACAATTTTAGAAATCCCATGACAATAAAACAATGATTGTGAATCCACGAAATACATACTTACTTTTAAAGCATCAATTAATTGCACTTTCTTAGCCAAAAGCAACTGGTATTCCAGCTTTGGGTGGATTAGCTTTAAAGTGTGTTTGACTGATACTTCATTTATCTCTAGAAGAAGTCGATCCAGACACAATTAGGTAAGTCACTTTGATCAGAAACATTGTTACTGTTAACAAAAATACCCCTCCAAAATAATTCATTTTTTTCTTCTTTTTTTTTTTTACCATACGATATGTTGAGGTTAATTTTCCTTTTTGTAGCTTCTTTAGAGAGCACATCTTTTAGGATGGATATAGTAGAAATGTTGTCAGATTTAAAAACTCCTTCTCCTTTCCTATAAAATTAATATATTTTTAAAAGAACAGCTTTAGAAGAAAATATAGTAATTAGGTCCAGTGAATACATATTTTGTGACTAGGAGCTGGTTTTTAAAATTCATTTGATTTTAGATCTCTTTATATACATATCACATTATTAATATAAAGCATATTTAAGTGTGTAAACTTTTATTATTAAATTCAAGTTCTGAACATAATTGTGAAACTAAACAAGATGTTAGATATATGCCTCTTAAACATGACAATTACCTATAAGTTCTTCCTTAAAGCATCTTTCTTTACTTTCACTAACAAAATTTCCAACAACTAACCCCATATGTATATAAAATGCATTTATAATTGCTTATTTACATGATTTTCTTTGATGTAGTCACACAAATCACAACATGACTACATTCTTCATTCTCAAAAGAAAGCTGATATTAAACCTAAGAGTAATATCTTTCATTCTTCCATGCCCATCATTTATTGCCACTTATTATGCACAGAGGACTCTTCATCTTCTTTACAGAACCATTTCTTTGTTCTCTTACCTTTCTCAATCCATATATAGTTGACCCTTGAACACTGTGGGGGTTGAGGTGCTGAACCCCTGCACACTCAAAAATCCGCACAGAACTTTTGACTCCTCAAAAACTTAACTAGCTGACCAGAAGCCTTACCAATAATATAAACAGTCCATCAACACATATTTTGTATGTTATATGTATTATATACTGTATTCTTAAAGTAAAATAAGAAAAAAGAAAATGTTACTAAGAAAATCATTAGAGAAAATACATCTACCATACTGTACTGTATTTATATATATATGTTAAAAAAAAAATCCATGTGTAAGTGGTCCCATGCAGTTTAAACCTGTGTTGCTTGAGGGTCAACTGTAGTCTCACTGGCACTGGCCTCATCCCCATTTGTGGGACTTTCGAAGGAAGCATTTAGCAGCGTATTCCAACCTCATGGCTTTATACTGACACTCAATCCTGGGGCTTTTATTTGGAACTATTCAGAAAGAGAGGCTCTAGGATAGATGAAAAGATAGAAAACTGGATGGAATTGCTGGTAGCCACATGGCACTTATTTGAAAAGCCAAAAAAAAAAAAGACAAAAACAGAGCTGAGCAATGGAAAGAGACAGTTTTGATGATATCAGGTAAGCCAGGAATCCTGTTCTGCCTGAGGCAGATTACTACTAGACTTTTAAGTTATATGAGCTAATAAATTCTTTTTATTTGGTTAAGTCTTCTTGTATTTGGTTCCTTCTTATGATAATCAAGTTTCCTAATTAATACATATACCACCTTTCATGTATTAAATGCTGTCTTTTTATTTGGTTTTCACACACACACCAATAGTTTATATTTACTAGTTGTAGACAAATGCTAATTCTTTTTTCTAGAAAGGTGAATCCTACATACTATATTGATTTCAATTATGTTTTAAAAATCATGATATTTTCACTAGTATTTAATTTTAACTGACGATATTTAATTTTAAACACTTAACAGTACCTGGCACTGTAGAATGACTCACATGGTTTATCTTCTTTTAATCATCACAGCTCAACAAAGTGCTATTATTTCCGACCCCCAAAAAAGAAAACTGAAGCTCAGAGAGTTAAATAATCCAGGTAGGTCAAATAGTTGGTGAGTCACAGAGCCATGATTCAAACCTAAGTATGTCTGCCTCCAAAGCACATGCTTCTATACTTTCTCCACATAAATGTATTTTATTTAGGCACCCAAAAAACATTCATTGAGCAAAGCCATGTGGTAGGTACTTGGAGGAAACATACAAAGATAATTAAGAAATTGACTCTGCCCATGAAGAGCTTAAAGTCTAATTTGAAGAAACAAGTTTACATAAAAATTATTATATACTTCAAACAAATAACAATAAATACCTAAGACAGGTAAGAATAAAATACTATGGGAACACAAAAGAGAATCTCAAGGAAGGCTTCAAAATACAGCAACTGAGTTGAGCCTTGAAGGATAAGTAGAGTTTTGATTGTTAAGGAAAGAATATTTAAGGGCACAGAATGGGAAAATACAAAGGTATGCTATTATAATAATACAGAATATGCCAGGGGCATGTTGAATTGTCTGCTCTGATTAAAGTGTGAGGTTTACTGTGGTACTTCAGAACAGGAGTCATTATTACAGGTTTAGACACATATAAGATCCCTTGGAGGGCAAAGTAAAACCTCAACAGAACTGATGCAAAAACAAAACAAAACAAAACCAGCTATACTGCTGGATACTTCTTGGTCCCAAAAGGCTGTATTCTGAGGTCAAATTATGTGTTCACTCCTATTTCCAGAATTTAGCATGGTAAAGTCTCAGCTAGGAAGCAAGAAGTAGAATACCTCAATAATCTGCTTAGGGAGAGAATCCTAGACAGAGAGACAGGTATAAGCTCAAAGAGCAGATGTAGAGAAATCAGCCTTACCCAAGAAATAGGTCATTTCACATTCAAGAGACAGGAACAAAAGAGAAGGAAAATGTAGCCTCTACTATATTCAGAAACAGAAATTATAGAAGCCTATTGGAAATGAATGAGCAGTGACAGTTAAGGGGCAGGAGTGCAACTGGGAGCTTGTGAAAAGTGTAGAATATGACCTCTACCCTTAATATGATAGCTTCAAAACCCTGTACTCTCAAGTTCTGAGCCATATTCTATTTTTGCCTAAAGAAATTCAATGGAATTTTTACTGAAACTAGAGTAAATGAATCAATTTGGGGAAGTACTGCCATGTTTATGTCTTCATATTGATGACTACTGAATATATTACTCCATTTAATCAAGTCTTTTATGTCAATAAAATTTTAAAGTTTTCTTCATGTAAGTTCTGCATATTTCTAATAACATATTTCTGCAGATCTTATATGGATATTTTGTTATTGTTATTGCTACTCTGATAGGGTCTTTTCAAATCATTCAAATCATTTATTTTCTAACTGGTTATTGTTGGAAATAGGATTTAGAAGCTCTATTTACATAAAAACATTCCTGAACCAGTAATAAGTTTTATTTACCTGTAGGTACTTTCAAGTTGTGTATCCAGGAAGGTGTTCTGAAAATAAAATGTCACACATTCTCCTGCTGGAGGTTTCTCAGGGACTTCAGGCAGGCAAAAAACCACCCAGGAGTGAACTTCAGCAAAACTGAACTGGCCTGTTAAAGTCAGTGTATTCATGGGTCTGTAATTTAATAGTGGAGGTACACATTTGTGTGTAGGAATACATGGAGGTATTATATGTATATAACACATGAACAGAATTTTGCAATAGTAGTTAAACAAATATAAAAGTATCTATTAAATTTTCTTCAGATTAATATTAACCATAAGATAAATAAAATTTTCAATCTCATGGAAGAAAAGGAATGTTTACCTATATCTGTGCTTTAATATTCAATTAAGCCTCCAATCATAACTGTTTCCTGTATCAGCAAGTTACTTACTTTTCCAAGTCTCTATTTCTCATTTGTAAAATGGGGACATTACTACCTGTCTTGCTTGCTGTAAGGCTTAAATGACAATGCATAAGCATCTAGTACAACATACAGCAGAGGGAAAATATTCAGTAATTGTTCATTTCTTTCCCTTCTCCTTCATTTAAGCTCATGGTCTCTCATCTCAGGAAAGAAAGTGAAAAACTACCAACAGGAACATGCTTAAGTTGGACTGGAACTCAGAAATAACAGGGACTATCACAACCAATTGATTTGCCAATATTCCCTGAGGTGAAAGAGAAAGGAAATATAACCTTTGAGGTTAATATTATAATAAGATCCTGTCCACAGAGAACTCAAATGCTAAACAATATTTATTCACAACAGGTATTTGGGAGAGAGAACTGTCACTCTACTGAGATCAGAATGGTAATATATGAGAAAGATAGGAAAATCCAACTTAAATCAGCCTTTAAAAGAAGACAAATCTTATATTAAAAATATGAATCCACAGTGTTTAAATATTTAATTTTTAAAATGTACAAATAGCTACCAGATTTATACTATAAAATGAAAAGCAAGTTTATCTGTATCATGTAATATACTAAAAAATAAACTGCTCCCTCCTTTGTCCTACCTGTCATGATCAATAAAGTGAGTTCTTTGATGGAGTGAAAGGGGTTTGATAAGGTATTGGCGGACCTGACAGGTTTTGGGTTGAATCCTTGGAGTCACATATGCTTGAAGTGTGCCATACTGGCCTTCAATTGAACGAATCTGAGTAAACACAAAAGAAAAGAAAAGAAGAATAACCTAGCAACATAACATAAATGTTATCTTTAAAATGTTCAACACAAGTAAACAAGTAATTAGACCTTAATCTCTTCTGTAATATTCTGAAGGAAATAATGACATTTTATTAAACAATTACTTTTTACCACTAGAGTAAAGGAAAATTTAAAAAGCTTTGGCAGGCAAAAGCAAACTTAATCTATCTATAAAAGTTATCCCCACCACATATTTTTAGATGATCTGTCTACACTTAGTAGTGCTGTGCCATTCCAAAAAAAGTACATTCTTACATACTAACCCATCACATCTAAAACCACAAGTGTCTAATATAGTTCATTAGATTCACATCAAAAATGGTTAAAATTTAGACATTTTGTTGAGGTGGATAAGTGAGTTTTTTAAATAACTAAAACTTAAATGTAATACTTCATTTTCTCATAAATAAGGGTATTATAGCATATAGCTATTGACAGCTATAAGCTATAACAGCTATATAAGCTGTTGACAGCTACTGACAGCTTATATTGACATATAAGAATCTACTGACAGAAAAAAAAGTTTCTAAGAACTTAATTCTTGATTTTCTATGAAAATACAGAAGTATACACCATCTAATTATAACATATTTAGATTAGGAAATTCTTTTGAGTTATTTTAAATATACCTGGTTGAACCTCCTAAGGATTCAAAACACTTAACAGAAAATAAAAATTCATTACACTGTGAAGAATTAACTTTTCAGGAATTGGAAAGCTGTTCAGCTTCTCCCTCTTGCCCCCCGTCTCCGTTTCTCTCACTTCAAATTCATAGATGGACTGTAGTACTTCTTGTATTACAATGGTAGCTTCTCTAACCATAGCTATATTTTAACATAGCTCTAACCTGGCTATATTTTATTTTATTTTATTTTATTTTATTTTATTTTATTTTATTTTATTTTATTTTATTTTATTTTTAATGTTTATTTATTTTGAGAGAGAGGAAGAGCACGCATGCAAGTGAGAGGGGGCAGGGGAGAGGGAGAGAGAGAGAGAGAGAGAGAGAGAGAGAGAGAGAGAGACTCCCAAGCAGGCTCCACACTGTCAGCGCAGAGCCTGATGCGATGCTCGATCCCATGAACCATGAGATCATGACCTGAGCCAAAATCAAGAGTTGGATGCTCAACTGACTGAGCCACCCAGGTGACCTGCTAGCTGATATTTTAACTCACACTTTTCCTAGCATGTGAGGGGGGCAGAAATCAATGTTTTACCTAAATGGGAAAGAGAAATAAAAGTTTAAAGCAAGGTCTTTTGCAAATGTTACACTGCAAATATTGCTCTAAATGGAAAGAGAGGAAAAATAAAAAGATGAAAAATAAAAATACAGAAAAGAAATAAAAAATAGATCTGATACAGCTATATTTCAGGGTTTCTTTTTTAAAGGTAAGCTTACACTAGCACATAATTTTTTCCAGAATAAAAAGTCATAATGCTTTTTTTGATTATATAAAAATTCATTTTCATTATTAAAAATATAAGCAATACAGAAAAATTAGGATGAACATACAAGTCGCCTGAAATCCTACCACCCAGAAATGATCATGATTGCTATTTTGGTAGTCATACCTTCATACATTTCTCTATGCAGAAGTACAAAAACAAAATCATACATTTCTCTATGCAGAAGTACAAAAACAAAATCATAATTTCACATGAAGAAATTCTATTTATATCATAGACATCTTTCTTTTATTTCTAATAGTCACATTTTCCCCTTATCTTTGTCTTTCCTAATGCCATCACCTCCCTCCAACTCCTATCCCACCCATGCTTTCTCCTGTGGCATACGCTATCATACCAGACAGGTATGTTTCTTTTCATACCTTTATTCATATGTAAATAAAATGTATTTACATATATAGGGATTTTATCCACATCTTGTTTTTCATGGAATTCACTCCATGTTAACAGGAATAGATCAATGTCTTCTTTATTGCAGCTGTGTTATATTCCATGGAATGCATAAATAGCTAATTATTCAACCATTCAATTATTGAATGTTCACTTTGGTTCCACTCCTCTGCTTCTACAAGCAATACTGCAGTTAATTAAATACATATCTGTGTGTATAATACTGTGATTTTATTGCTTAAAATAGATTCCTCCAAGTGGGACTATTGCCTGTTTTTCCAAAGCAGCTATAACAATTTTTATTTCCTTCAGCTATGATTTAGAGTGTCTTTTTCTCATCCCTGCCACATGGTGATGTTGCTTTTTAAAATTTTTTGCCAGTCTGTTAGATAAGCAGAAAATGTTTTTTGTTATTTTAATTTGAATTTCCCTAACAGTAAGTTAGAACATTTTCTTTTAATATTTGCTAGCTATTTTGACTCCCTCTTGTGTGAACTGAGGCACAGAACATATTCTCTGCCTATTTTCCTTACTGAATAGTTGTTTTTATAACAAGTTAGAGGTAGTAGTAGTCTTTGTGTTTTACTGATATTCACCCATTACCTAAAAGATAACTAAATTTCCTTCTTTTGAAAAATAATTAGGTACCTAATACATCCATATTTATTTTTTATATAGGGCATTAAGATAAGAATCCACTTAATTTTCTTCCAGATATATACCAGTTGTGTTGACACCAATTTTCAAATAGAAATAGTAATTTAACAGAATTTTTCCCTACATAAAAATGTCATGCATTAGGCGCACCTGGGTGGCTCAGTTGGTTAAACGTCCAACTCTTGATTTCAGCTCAGGTCATGGTCTCATGGTTGTGAGATCAAGGTCTGCATTGGGCTCTACAGTGGGTGTGAAGCCTGCTTAATGTTTTCTCTCTCCCTCTTCCTCTGCCCCTCCCCCACCTGCACTCTTTCTCTCAAAAAAAAAAAAAAACTCATCCATTAAATTTCCATAAATGTATGTTAAGCTCTAGTTCTATACAATTTTATTGCACTCCCTATTTATTTAGGCCTTTTAAATACCCTGCATTATTTTTATTACAGTAGTTTCATAGTATGTTTTACCATATAAGTTTCACCTTTTTCTTCTTTTTCAGTAGTTTTCTTGCATCTATCATTGCATCCAACTTAAAAAAAAAGAACATAGCTTTTTAATCTATTTAGGCCTACTTCCCAATTTATTGGCACAGTCTTGTTCAGTGGATATGTAATTTGAAATGTTTAATCAGGTTACATAAAATATGTTTAAGTATAGTCCTTTAGAAATAAATTTATTCCAGTTTTCAATTTTTCTTTCAAAATACACAAAAGGGGACTTATGCAGACTAAAATAAATTGTTTAGGGAAAAAAACCTACACTTAACTGGAACTTCCTACTAGATGTGAAAAAGTTATTGTATAACATCTCTCTTGAAAAACACAGACTGAATCTCTGAACATCAACAACACTTCTCCAAAACAACCATTCCTTAATTTTTTAGATCATAAATATATCAAAAATAATTTTTAAAAACTCACACAAATTAATTAACTAAATTAGATTTGTGTGCTACAATCAGTATTTAATTATGAAAGAGATTATATTACTAAATTGCTGAAGAAAATACTAAAAGATTTTCTTTAGAAAGATGGTAATGCATGACATTATTGGAACACAATCAGAAAAATCCAAATGGTAGGAAAATATAGGACAAATGCTCAAATACTTCAATAACCAAATTACCTTGTCTGGACCATGACTGGATCAAACAAACTGTAAAAAAAAAAAACTCAGTGAAATCTAAATACTAAATATTTGATGAAACTAAGAAATTATGAATTTTTCTTAGGTGTTATAATAGTATTGTGGTTATGTTTTAAAAAATAGTTCTTATCTTTTGGACATATGTACTGAAATATTTACAACTGAAATTTTTAAAAATCTTGTATTTGCTTCAGAATATTTTGAGATAGACAGTGATAGTATAAACAAGAATGTCATGAGTTGATGACTACTGAAGCTGAAGTCATTACTTTTCCGTACGTTTGAAACTTTCCAGAATAGAAAATTCGAAAAAAAAAATTCCACTAAGAAGAAATTCAGGATTGGTAATTTTAGAGAAGGTGATTGGTTGTGTGCCAATAGCAGAGATAATGGTTTGGGCTGAGTTAAAACCAGCTGGTCATCCAACAGTCATTACTTATTTCAGGGAGAAAACAATACAAAGAAGTGATATGATACATTGCAAGATATACCTAGGGGGAAAAACGTTCAAACTTTCAATTAAAGGTAATGTCAAACATTTTTACCTTGAGTTCCAGCCTTGTGGTATTTGCCTGGCACCGATAAGTGGCGAGAAGAAAGTTGTCATTTGACTAGGAAAAATTCAAAGTTAAGGCAAAGGATAAACTCACATTTTTATAATAATAAAAACATCATCAATAATAATAATGGTTATCATTTATAAAGCAGATATCATGTGGGTGACACTGTGCTAAGTGCTTTTTTCTTATTCCTGCAAACAACCCTATGCAAACTTTTACTAAATAAGTTTTTACAGATGGAGAAACTGTAGCATTCGGGTTAGGAAAATTTCCCAAAAGCTCATAAGTAAAGAAATCAGAATCCAAATGAATACTTTTAAGACACAAGCTCATGCTCTTTCCATCCTGAGTTTCTACAATAACATTTTTTTAATGTTTATTTTGAGGGAGAAAGCGAAGGGGGAGGGGAAGAGGGAGAGGAGAGAGAGAATCCCAAGCAGGCTCCACACTGTCAGTGCAGAGCCCAACACAGAGCTTGAACTCATAACCATGAGATCATGACTTGAGCCAAAATCAAGAGTAGGTCGCTCAAATGACTAAGTCACCCAGGTGCCACTCCAATACTTTAAAATATTAATTTTTCTAAAAATTTAACTGACAGCACAAGCTTCTAATGTTTATACTATTAAAAGACAAAACATGAATGTCTTTGATTATCCCAAATAGTTATAGAGGACTAAGAAATATCATATCTCTGTATTTCCAGCAAATAGCACAGTGCCTGAGATGATACTATAAGCATTCAATACATGTTTGTTGAATTAAATCAGACAGGTTACTTCAAATATGATAACTTCCGGAAACTGAATATTAAACTACTAAAAACAGAGAAATGTATCTGGGTTATGAATTGCAAAACCAGACAAAGCAACATGAAATACTTAGTATGCAATTTTCATATACTACTATTTCCCTATTTTTAATAAGTAAATGAAGAAAAAGGATGCTAATATCAAAAAGAAAATTTGAACGTTTTAATTTAAAATCATTTAAATTTAGTAAACAGAATATCAATCAACCTGAAAATAAATATACTTTCGTGTGGTTAAAAACAAATGTTATATACCTAAGTATTTATGAATAAGATGATAAAGATTAAAATACATGAAATGTCTGGGATTAGGTTTGGGATAGGAGACAAAGGAGAGCATAAAACAAGACTGGCCGTATGTTGAAGTGAACAATGAGTATACTGAGGTTATTATACTATTCTCTCTACTTGTGTATATACTTGAAATCTCCATATTAAGGCTTTTTTTTTTTAAAGCCATCCTTCTAGAAAATGGGTTTTAAATTAGTATAAAATACTCATTTCAAAGAATCCTGCAATGATGTAAATAGGATGATCTTTCACAGTAATTTAGGAATTAAGATTTTAAGATTAACTTGATTTTTTGAATGAAAATAAAAATGTAGGCTTTAATCTTTTATGTTTTATTCTCAAACAGGGATGACAAACCACACATATTGTGTAATACAACTGTGATAAAATCTCTTTTTTTTTAAATGTTTATTCAGTTTTGAGAGAGAGACACACACACAGCACAAGTGGGGGAGGGGCAGAGAGAGAAGACGACACAGAATCCCAAGCAGGCTCCAGGCTCTGAGCTGCCAGCACAGAGCCCGACGCGGGGCTCAAACTCACAAGCTGTGAGATCATGACCTGAGCTGAAGTCAGACGCTCAACCGACTGAGCCACCCAAGCGCCCCTGATAAAATCCCTTATTCTCAAACAGGGATGACAAACCATACACACTACATAATACAACTATGAAAAATCTCTCTTAAAAGAAAAGCTTTACTATAAAATTATATTAAAAACTATTCCCTAATATAGCTATCAACTTTGTTCTTCATCTACTCTTTTTATTCTTCCCTTCAAAAAAAATTTTTTTTAATGTTTATTTATTTTTGAAGGAGAGAGAGAGACAGAGTGTGAGTGGGGGAGGGGCAGAGAGAGAGGGAGACACAGAATCCGAAGCAGGCTCTGGGACGCGAGGCTCAAATTCACAAACTGCAAGATCATGACCTGAGTCACAGTCAGAGGCTCAACTGACTGAGCCACCCAGGCACCCCTATTCCTCCCTTTTTTATATGTATTATGACTTGCCAACTCTAATCATCATCTCCTGCTCTGGCTTGCCTTCTCCAGAACAACCGTTCCAGACCTTATTTTCCCTAACTTCTCTCCAGGAGCCACACTTAGTTCTGGGACTGCTAGTGTGTGCTAGTACTGAACAGAAAGAAGTGATATATTAAGCATATCCAAAAGCTCTGATACAATCTCATCCAAGATACTTTACACATGGTAAGTACCCACCAAATGTCTGCTAAATAAAGGTTAAGCAAGATTCAACAAGCCCAGAAATGGTGAAAAAGAACAAGCAGAAGGAACAGACCATGTTCAAATGTAGGAATGTGTGAAACTATATAGCATTTTCAAGAAATTTTAAGAACTTCAGTTTGGCAGCAATAATGTGCATGGGAGGGAAGGTAGCAGCTGGTAAGAGATCAGCTAGAGATGTAATCAAGAGCTGAATCATGGAAAGCTGTTATGCCACAATGAGGAATCTGACTTATATGCAGCAGGAAATAAGGAATCTTTAAAGGTTTTGAAAAAAGAAATGACATGGTGATATTTACATTTTAGGAAGACCTCTCTGGTGGCGGTGTACGGCAGAGCCTGGAGGTGAGAGGCAATACTGGAGATAGAAAAACTGATAGATGAGTAGTTCAAACAAACATGGTAAGGGCCTGAAAAGTTAACAGAAGTGGAAATGAAGCAGAGTAGAGACATAGGAGCCAAGGACATAGACTGGCAAAAAATAGTGACTAACTGGATTTAACAGATCAGAGAAAGGAAGGAATCTAGGACAACACCCAGTTTTCTGGATTATCTGAAAATAGGGGAAATGAGCTGAAACAGATTTTGAGGGAAAGGTTATGAAAAACAGATTGAAGAAACATTAAACCTTAGTAGCATTTATTAGGCTTTATTCAAAATGGTATAATAGAAATGAAAAAGTGTCTGAAAAATTCTTGATACTTTTTACTCACCTCAGAATCACAGCTGCTAAAGCTGACAACAGCAGAATTTTTATCCACATCAAGTAAATCTATTGGAACATCACTCTACAGTCAATATTAAAAAAAAAAAAATGGTTCAGATGGAAAGCTAAAAAATTTACAAAACATTATTTTCTCTTAGGGTTCTCTTTAGTTCTAGTTCATGTTCATCTTTAAATTTGAGCATATGAATTCTCTTAATTTACATTTGATAATGTACTTCTAGAAAATAAATGCAATAAAAAATAAATGTTATATCACAATGTTTATTTTTTTCTAATTTGGACTATTAGAGATCATAAACGATCATCTCTCACCACCCCCTTAAAAGTATAATCTTTCTACCTATTTTTGTCAATGCTAAAAATGTTACCAGAGTCTAAAAATAATAATATGGCCATTCTGATTCTATCAGTTCATTTTTATTAATTTATTTTTTACCTGCATCACAAAAATGAGATAATTTTTGGTCTCCTCTAGAGAGGTAGTTCCTAGGGCACTGTTGTTGCACTCAGTTCTATCTAAATGGTGCTCCTAGAGTTGTGTAATGCAGCCCTTATGCTAGCATTACCTACGACAGATTTCAGCCTTTAAATTTTAATTAATAATCTGATCTCTCCCCCACATCTTTTTAAACCTTATCTTCTTTCTCCACTTTATTCTCTTCTCATCTTCTTATGGGTTTTCCATCTTTTGCTTGTTTTCCATTCATCCTACTACCATCCTTTCCCACTCCCTGAATATCTTACAATTTAAAGAAAAACTGATTAAATATATTATTGAATGGAGTTGTGTATTATTACCCCTATATTTCACCTTTTGGGAATATCTACTTTGTCTACGGACCTACCCAGAAACTGGTGGTTAATGAGCAAGCTGTACTGTAAGCTACCATTTTAGAATTGAGAGCTTAAAAAAAAGGTTCTAATAAGGGCATTAAATACTGCAGTTTTCTAAATCGCATCTCTTAAAATTCTCTTAAGATCGCCAAAGAACAAAACCCTTACTGTTCTTTTTGATGCTTCTTAAAACTTAAGTCCATCAATCTTTCGTTTAATACTTACAGGATAAATAAAAAGTAAAAATATAACTTAGATAATCTATGAGCAAACTGATTATCTAATAGAAGATTAGATAAACCTTTAAAATTACTATCTAAGCTAAATGCAATTTAAAAGAAAAACACTTAAAATTACTGTCTAAAATTAAGTGTTCAATAATAGTTAGTGCATACGGCTGGTCTGCAAAATAGATCCAATCACAAAACAAAGAAATTAGACACTGGCTTACCTGTATTAAGACATTATCTATTGCTGTCTGCACCTCTAAGATGAGGCTGTAGCTAGCATCATCTTTATTTAATGTAAACTTGTCATTTACACTAAATGAAGGTACTGCTGATTTTGCTTTGCTTGATTGGGAAGACTGTTGATATTTCTCTCTTTCCTGTAGTACCTTATACTGCAGATGTTCCAGCTCACTCCTAGAGAAAATATATACAACTGTCACCTATAAGTATAAACATTTGAAGTCCTTAGAATGATTACAAGAATTTGAGACATTTACTTGTGCAAAACGGATTTTTATTAGTTGAACTAGAACTATGACACTAATACAAAGTTTTGTTTCTATGACTAACCAAACAATTCCACATTATTTATCTCTAATCTAAAAATTAAAACTCAGTCCCATACCAGCAATATTAATAAAGAGTTGTAACTATCAAGGCAAGCTGAAAATAATCAGTTCTAACACACAAATCTAGTTATAGTTAATCAGAAGAGAAACTAATTGTACTGGAGCAGAGAAATATGTTAGACTTAATTTGAAGAAACAAAATGTGTAAAACCCATAAATATGTGCCTTTCAGTAAAAATTAGGTGAAACAGACAAAATAAGAAGGAGGCTGTGGAGTACTAACATTTTGGGGACCATAAGATGATCATGAGCCAGTGGTACAGCTGAGTTTCTTCTATCGAGTGTTTAAAAGGATTCTGCTTACCTTCAACTGTACAGACATTGCTTCATTGCTTAGAGTCACTTCAGTTAAAGGGAAACAACATATGCAAATGTAGCAACTAGTAACTGAGAAACAACAACATGAGGCTTAGCCAGCCCCAATTTAGGGGAAAAAATCTGGGTAAGAGCTTGGAAGGGATTTGTGCGATAAACAAAACAAAGGAAAAGATTCATTCGTACAAGAAATATTTACTTAGAGCCTCATATGTACCTATGTTGCAGGTGCTGAATGAACAAAACAGACATAAGCTTCTCATGAGCTTACATTCCACTGGAATCAGGAGGGACAGACTCGGTTATAAATGTAAGGTATACTGATGATGTGAGAGAATAGCCATTAATTCTACTTGGTTTCCTTATTGCATGAACGTTGGAGCTTGAAGTCCAGGTGGCTTTGCTAAACTGGCTTGTGGTAAACCTGTGGTGTGGCTTTAGTGAACTAGTACTTGTGGCATTTTGCTGCCTTAAAAACTTAAGTAGCCCTCAACTACCACCAAAAATAAAAATAGATCAGCCCTCACTACCCCCAAGAGGTTGGTAAGGGTTGAAGTAGGGAGAGCAGTCATTAGAAGTTTCAGCAACTCCCACTTCTTCACTGTATGAAGCAAATTTACTTGAGTCTGGGGTCTCTTTTCATAGGATTTGTCAAATTGAACAAGCCACAAAAGCAATCCCTGTGTCTAAAAGAGTCAACATTACTCATTTCCAGTAAGAAAACTGATAAGCCAATGTTACAGATACATAAGGGTCCACAAGAGCAGTAAACAGTACAATTAAGAAGGAATACAGTTGTCTGTGTTGGTCTCTTTCTAATGTCTGTGAAAAAACAAAACACTACAACTATCTATAAACAAATTAAAAATGTAATTTTTGATCTAGGAAAAAGTCAGTATAGAAAAAAGTAATAATATGTATATAAATAATATAAAAAGTATATTTATAACTTTAAAATACTAATTAGCACTTACTGCAAATTTTCTCAAACTGATAAATTTAATTTAAAAAGGTGATAAAATAATTAATTGTATAATTCCTTCCAATAAAATATAAGAACTACACACTTCATGAAATTAAAAAAAAGCAAACAAAAAAATCCAAAATTACCTTAAGTTAGAAATTTTATTTTGCATCTCCTGATTAATTTTTACTTCTTCTCCTGGTCCACTTTCCTTATGCATAGGCTCTGTTGTCAGACCTGTAACCCAGCCTGCAGAGATGAATTAAATTGTGCACCATTAAGTGCTGCTAGTATTAAAAGAAACCCCAATATACATGCCCCTTTGTTCACCAACATCAACCTCATTTAGTCCTAGGACTTATTCTCCTTCAAAAAACAAGACAAAACAACAAAATATATCAAGCTGGAAAATACTGAAGCCATAAAGAAACTATATAATAAACATTTGTGATACTATTTTTATTTTGTGTAAACTACTGTAATACTATGATTAAAGAAATCTTTCACTTCTCAATTTATAGTTTTAGTTTTCAAGTATGGAATAAGTCAACACAATTCTAGCAAGTTCAAATATACCTGATGAATTAGAACTGTCCTTCAAAAATCATGTTTATGGAAAGTTAAACTCTTGCATTGGCTATTTTAAGAATGTAAAAGAATCACTAACTCAAAAGCAAGGGAATTTTTATAAGAAATATAGACAGTAACAAAACATAAACTAAAATTCAGTAAATACTTCTTTTTAAACCAAAGAATATCATTTAATTTTCAAAGACTAAGTAGAGTATGCTAAGTACTCCATTATTCACATATTACCTCTTTTATAAACCAATATACCCACTCCTTCCCTCCTTAGTTTTTAACCATAAACGTTTTAATGCTGTAGGTAAGACTGATTTACTAATAACACTTTTTTTTAAAAAGTTATCATCAAAAATAATTTATTAAGGGACGCCTGGGTGGCTCAGTCAGGTAAGTGTCTGACTCTTGATTTCAGCTCAGGTCATGATCTCAGGATTGTGAGATTGAGCCCTGTGTTGGGCCCTGGGCTGAGCATGGAGCTTGCTTGAGATTCTCTCTCCCTCTCTCTCTCTCTGCTCCTCCCCCACTCATGCTTGCTTGCTCTCATGCTCTCTCTCTCTCAAAATTAACATTAAATAATAACATTAAAAAATTTATTAAATGTATATTTTTTCTTAATGATTCTTTCTTTACCTATTACCATTTCCCTTACCTGAATACGTGGATACCACAATTTCATCATAGCCTTCTTTCCCTACACAACCACCTTGGATAGATGTGACACTTTCAGACAACATCTAAAATAAATTTAAGATCAAGTACTTCATTAATAGCTAAAAAGTTCACAGACATATTAAAATAAGCCATAAAACCTATTTTCCTCCCTCCAGACATTCAACATACATTTATTGAATACTTATCATTGGAAACACTGAGATTGGAGAGGCAAAAATCCTGCACAAATGGCAGAAAATTCCAGTGCTTTTAAATTTGGGGGAAAGAAGACTGAAAATGACTCATATATGTGTGTGTAGCACTCAGCCACAGTAGCCACATAATGAGCAAAAATCATTTATTTATATAAAGAGGTTTTTTTAAAAAAATTACATAAGCAAAACTCCCAATATGTTTAGTCTATCATCTGAATTCTACATACCACCTCTCATGTGTTTTTTCCAAATAGTTTTTGGAAATGAACAAAGAATAAAGTTTTTTAGATGAATAAAGGAGATGATAGCCTCTATGAAACCTTTAGGGAATTTTTATTCCCATATTATCTGTGTAATACCTTTATCTATACATCAAAACATCTGTATTTGCTGATCTACAGTTAAAGCTGGGACTGAGGGGAAGCACTAGTAGTGAAATCAGACAAAGAAAACTTGATACTGGTTGTGGTTTTTGTTGTTGTTGTTTTTAATATAGCCTCAATCCATCCTGCATAAGGCAGGATGGGAAACCCTGGACTAGAGAACACCACTTCATGAAAACGAAAGATTCATTTTACAGCAGACTGATTCTCCATGTAACTCCGTACCTTGGCATAAACAAGCTTAACTACATTAAAATCCGTGAACTAAAATTACTCATATTTAGTAATTCTTCTCATTTGGTAAAGTCTTGGGTGGTTAGAAGTGAAATTGCGACTTTTCTCTCTGCTCAAGGATATTTTGATATTGTTCTAACAACATGAGTTTATTCCTAAAACATTATTACTTTAAAACAACAGTCTTGTTTGTTACCCAAACATATAAATGTTACTCCTGTAATCCACTATGTATTGTAGAAACTAAGGCAAAATAATTAAAGTTCAGGTATACAGTATTTAGAAACCAAATGAAGAAGCAATTTATTATTTATCTGGAAGGCAATAGTCTATTATTCAAACATAAGGGCAGTCTAGAGAAGATTTTGATAACATCAAAGCAGCAATATTCTAAGCCAAACACAAGATTTTAATATATTTAATTTAATAAAACCCAAAACATCACAATCATCTCTATAATTATTTGATGAATATAAGCATATATAGTCTTTTTAAATGAACTGACCTGATCAAATCGTAGAACAGGCTCATTTGTATTGTCAAAACTATACACTTGTACCACTCCATCATCTCTCCCAACAAGTAAATCTTTAACCCCATCACCCACAATGTCAAAGCTGTCAACACACAAAATACCTTTAAAAAAGAGGATAGAGGTGACAAGTTATTAATAAAACTAATATTAGGGCCAAGTACAGACAAAGTAAGGCTGAAAACATGTATATACTGAATCAGAATGGGAAAACAAATAACAGAAAACTTGAAGCATAATCAGGTATCCCCTTTTCTGCCCACATTCAGCCATTTCCAAGACTTTAAATATAATCTAAATGGAAATGGCTCATAAGTTTTTATCTCTAGCTCTGGCCTCTCCCCAGAGCTCCAGACTTCTACATCCAAGATCCTATACAGCATCTTCTTTGAGACGTCCATTTGCATCTCAAACGTCCTATGCCCCAAAGAAAATTCTTCATTCCCCTTTAGCGCACCCCATCAATGGTCCTTCCCCAAACTCTCCTCATCTCAGTAAGGTATCACCCAGTTGTTCAGGCCAAAAATCTAGACTACATCTCTGATTCCTGTCTTTTTTCTCACTGCCCAGACCAAATCCCTTAGCAAATCTTAACAGCTCTATCTCCAAAATATATACTGAAATTGAGTCCTTCCCATTTCCAACTACCATTAGCCTAGCTCAGGCCACTTATCTGTAGTCTAGACTAAAATAAATTATAACAACTATAACAATGACTTCCTAACTGATCGCCACACTTTCAATTTTGAGCTGCTTCCCCCAGATCCATTCTCCCTGGTATGTTTTTTGTTTTGTTTTGTTAGATTAGATCATATCATACTCCCACTTAAAATTCTCCAAAGACTTCCCACTGCACATAGATAAAAATTCAATCCTTTTCCAAGGTCCACAAGGACCTACATGATTTGGCCCTATGCTAAGTCTCTGTCTTGTCTTGTCATGCTAATGCATTTAGCCACACTGACCTTCCCTTTGCTCCTCAAATGAATCAAGTTTACTTATGCCTCAAGTCTTCAGCCCTGATTTTTTCCTCTTTCTGGAGCACAATTTTCCCCCCAATTTTTACATTACTAACTCCTTTTCTTATGAATCAGATCTCGGCTCAAATTTCACCTTTTATAAGACACCTTCCATTACCACCCAGTCTAAATTTAGTTTTCTTCCTTCCACCTATCACTAATGCATCACTGTCTGATATTTTTTTCAGATGACTTAGATGAAGTTATCTATTTATTCATTTGTTTATTCTCTGTCTCCCCTAACAAGTATTTGTTGAAGGAATAAATGAATACATGAATAGAATTACTATACCTATAAATAGCCATCTTACTACTTTCTAAGTCAGATATAAATTTCCTCAGAAAGGTATAAATCCTTTAGAAAACCGGAATATTCCCTGACTCACTATACTTCTTCCTTGCTTAATATCAAATATTCCTAAATTCCAATTAATTTCCTACACCAAACAGTGAATAATGGATTTGATACTATGGATGGACATTAGCCCACAAAAGCCTACCTATCCTAAATTACTATTAACATTTCTTAATTAAAAAATGATGCCAAAGTATGACAGACCTGCTAAATAAACAAAGAGTAAATAAATCTGAGGTGGCTCTGTAAATTGTTAAGCTTACCAAATACTGTGAATAAATAAAACAGAATGAACTATATAAAATTTAGGATATTTAATAATGAATGACATTTCAGAATCTAAACTACATCAAAAACATACCTCCCAGCTTTTTCTCATTTCGAATTTCCCACTTGTGTATCGGTTTGGAGGTAGTGATCTGAATAAGCCCAAGTTTTCCATCTGATGTTCCAAACAAAAGGTCTTCTCCAGAGTTACCTAGTTTATAATTAAAGTTAACATGTTAGGGGCACCTGGGTGGCTCAGTCGATTAAGTGTCCGACTTCAGCTCAGGTCATGATCTCATGGTTGGTGGGTTCGAGCCCTGCGTCAGACTCTGTGCCGACAGCTCAGAGCCTGGAGCTTGCTTCAGATTTTGTGTCTCTCTCTCACTCTGTCCCTACCCCACTCATGCTCTGTTTCTGTCTCAAAAATAAATAAACATAAAAAAAAATTTTTTTTAAGTCAACATGTTATACTTATCTCATGACTCATAAGATCTCCTTAAAACTGAAAAAATTTTCATATACATGGACTTTAATGTAAAAATATCATTTAAAAAATATAAAAAGACAGAAAACTTAATTTTGGAGGATGGTTATATAGTCACAGAATTTTATAAACTAAGAGATAATACCCTTCCTCATCATCTAATTTTAAGATGAGGACACTGAAAATTAAAGTTCAACAATTCATTATTGTTAGTTACTGGCAAGTTATCAGACTACTGTCTCAATTCCAGTTCATTAACATATAGTTACATTATTAAAAACTTAACATACAGTTAAATGATTAACTATACTTAATATATAGTTAAATGATTAAAAACCTGAAATATCTAGACTTAAATAACATAACACACTTCCTTATTTTATTGTGATTACCGCCATTTCCATTGTGTAGTGCTAAAACAGTAGGTGGGCCAGGAACTTCAGTTTCATACATCACATCAGATCCCTGAAGAAGAACAAGTATTTTAAAACTGAAACAGAACATAAATTTAGTAGACATACTCCTTGATAACATCAGTATTCATATAAAGAAAAACTCTAGAATAAAACTGCTGAAAAAAGTTAGACTGTGATTATTAACTTGCATTTCTTTAGCAATTTTGTATATGTTAGCTCATTTTAAAATATATAATATTTAAAGATCACGAAGAAATATTTAAAATACTCAACACTTAGAAAAGTTTTCAGTTTAAATACTTTGTTTGCCCAAAAACTTGACACTGGTAAATTTTCCTATCAAAGCTTTCCAGGAATAAGTTGTTTGTTCTGTTTTCTTTAACTCAGAGCACAAATATTTAAACAGACCCAAAGTTACTTCCTAAGAAAAAGACAAGCCCAGGGGCTCAATTTTGCTTCCTGAAAAATGTGAATGAAGTTTGCCACCCTAGTCCCGGAGTGGTAGCAGACATGTGTCACCTAAGGCAGAAAATGGCCCCTACCTAACCCTCAACCTGATTCTCATCGTCAACCTTAAGAGGTCGTCCAGGTTCTCAGGATGGTAACTGACACAAGAAGGTTATGCAGATTTTTTTTTCAACAGGACTTCTCACTCTTTAATGTGCCATTACACTTTTTGATACTCCAAGAAGGTAGGTGGTGAGTATCACCAGAACAGCAATATCCAACATCTAGGGTGTTATCTCTTAGGGTAGCACATTGAATGTATTGTTTCATTTAGTTGGATAATACCAGCAGGTGGGTTCTCAGTGTTTTCATTGTACAGAAGAAGAGACTGAAGTTGGGAGCAGTTAACTTGACATAGTCACATGGCCAATAAGTATTTGGGTACTTCCAAAACCTATTCCAGTGAGAGGCAGAATGACTGTTATTTAGATAAGAAAATAAGTTACGTCCATTTATTTGTCTTTTTTAAAATTTTGCCACTTCTTATGTTTTCATTTAGTACACAGTATTTTGTGAAGCTATCAAAGAATAGAGTACTTATAAGTATCTACACTTACATGGAAAAAACAACTATGATAAATCATTCAACGAAAAAAGGTGAAATTATAGTAAATATGTAATGACCTTTTTGTTAAATTAAATATATATATAGAATATATAAAAGTCATGTGCTTTATCTTTTATTTATAATTACATTTGAAATTTCATATATATCAACTATATAAACACAAAATCCACAAGAAAAGGCTACTTCTGGGGCAATGGATAATGAGCAGTAAAGGGGAGGAAGGACGTATGAAGGGCAGAGCAAAGGCTTCAAGCTGTAACTTCCCACAAATCCTTACTGAATTCTTTATTTTTACAGCAAGTGCATGGATCTCTTCTAGTTAAACAAAGCAGAATCCTAGAATAAGCTGGAACAATTTCTAACTGAATTCTAGCCAGCTCCTGTTTAAAAGCCTTATTCAAACAATTCATATTTGGGAGTACAGGCTATGGAAGAAATTAATTATTCATCTCTCTAGAATGAATCTTGAACATTACTTTATCTTCCCTTGGCAGGGGGGTGGGGGGGGGGCAGGGAGAACCTCATAGAACCATTGGATTTTTCCTTCTATAAAAGGACTAATACCAAGAAATGGCCATCTGACTATGAAATTCCAAAGAATGAGATAGCCTGTGATGGCACAGAATAAACAGCAAGATTTTTTATTCAACTGCACTATCATTAGCCCAAGTTTCTGATCCAAATAATCCACCTGTTCTATGTTATTTGCATTAAACTTTATTTTATGGATCCTGGTGTTTGTATGTATGTGTATTTTATTGAAAGTCACTTTTGAAGAGACATAGGTGTAACTATTATACTAATAACAATACCTTATGCATCATGGTTTTTAATAGAAATATAAGGACAATAAAATGATTTTTCCCTCTATCATTCATTTATTCATCCAACAAGTATTTACTGAGTGCTTATTTTGTTGCACATACTGTCATAAATATGGAATAAACTCAAATGATACATCCTTTGATCTCAACTATTCCTTCTTTGTTAAAGCCTAACATCCGCTCCCCAACCCAATTTCCTCCATTTATTTGATTTTGGCAGGGAGGGAAGGGTAATAGAGGAAGAAAGCGAAAAAAAAAAAGCTGCGAAGGGTTCTATAGCAAATGCACTCCATTCAAACTGGACTAACTCAGAAATTATGTACGGGATTGGGAGGAAGCATCCTTTTTCCCATGTATGCCTAAAACTCACCAAAGATCTTAATACATTTGGCTCAAGTTAAAAAAAAAATAGCATACCAATTAAAAGGCATTTTTTCCAGATATAATTTTAAGTAAGACATTTAAAGCGGCAGTAATAAGTAATTTAACTTAAATACACATTGTTCAGTAATACTTATTTAACATAAATTATGAAAAACTATAAAAATGCAAATCACAGAAACCTGTAAAACTCTGAGCACTCTGTCCTGGCAGGCCAATACTGGTGTAATACTAGGTAATCTTTCCACTGGAAGGCAGATGACGTCATTGATTTTGTCCCCGGAAAGGTAATAATGCTGGTCTTTGCAGTCACAATAATGGTTATAGATGTAACTTGCACTGAGAAAGAGGTCTGAGCCAGATATATGCCTGAGAACATTAAAAGTAATATAAAATATCCATATTTTTAAAAATAAGCATAGAAAACTCCTGAACTTTTATGAGATGAAAATGAGTTTATACAGTTTCTATCATTTTATCACAGACTTAAAGAATAGATATTTTTCCCCTCATTTCCCCCACTTAATTTTAGCCTTTAGGTATAACATTGATTTTGAAAGCTGTGAAGACCTTAAGGTCTTAGGCATCTCAAAAATTAAGCTCAGAAAAAAATGAAAAAGACAATGATAATTTAACTGTCTATATCTGAAGACAATTTGAAAAAAGGAACTTTTTTTAAATGTGTACTATGTGACAAGCACTGTCCTAAATGATTTACATGTATTACATGGATTAGCTTAATCCTCATAATGTTATAAAGCAGGGACCATTATTATTCCTTTTGACAGAGAACAATAAAGTGTTAGGTAACTTGCCTAATGGCACACAACCAGTAGTGGAGTAGACTGCATTAGGTAGCTTTTAGCTTTAGAGTTAGCTTTCCTACTACTTTTCTGAACTGTCTAGCAAAGGCTGTTGGAAATGAATCTACTTTAAATGGTAAACAGTGAAAAAAATGATTTCATTAGATTTTTATCTTGAAAAAAAATGAAATTTTCATTTTAAATTATATTTAACAAAATGTAGGCAATAATCATAACAACATTCTAATTCTATATCGAATCCAGTTTTCACTTGGGGAGCTGAAACTTGACAAAAATTATATACTAGTATATTACCTTTCACTTGTAGACTGCTATAACCATAAAGAAGGTGATAATAAAGAAGGTAATTTTATTTGAAGGTTTATTTGAAGGTGAAACTTCTAAAGTCTAGTTAAAAAGTTTTGGAATTAAAATTATTTCTTATCTTATAATTATCCTCATTGATTTTCTCTTCTTCAATTATCGCTTAAGTGGCCTCACTCTGTGGCTCTGCATATGATTTCAGTAGTCCTCAGTATCATTTTTATCAACTAACAAAATTCTTTTTCAAGACTTAAAGTTTCATCTAGAAATCCATCTGTATTACATTTGCAATTATATTGCAGTTACACATTTTCCGAAGTACTGCTTACAATCACTATTGTTGACAAGAGCAGGGATAGATGGAAACATTAAGCAGGGAAGGGATGCATGAGTGGTAACCAACTTGTAAGTTTTTGTAAGTGCTCTCTTACTGAATCTTGCCAAGTTATAACCTTGCTTTCCTATGCACCCTTGTAAATTTGGGGATTCAGACAATAAATTTTCAAAAATTAAGTAAAGATCTTCTCCATCCTGCCACTGCCACTCCAACAAAAACATTTAAGAAATTAGCAAAAGGAATTATTGTCTAGGAAATTCCTTATCTTTCTCAAACCTGTGCCCACATATCCTTCTGAATGTGAGTTATGCTAATTATTAATGTATTACTTTGATTTTAGTATTTTACAATTATCATTGACCATGTCTATCTACAAAAGCATTTCAAAAGTATTCTATTCTTATTAAACCACTGAACTCACTCCCATGTACCACTGTTTAAATCTTACCTAATCTCACCAAACCAAAGTTTTGCGGCTTGGATGTCAGGACATGAGACATGCATTATACAGAATTATACAGGACAGCTGTGCATTACACAGAACGCTGAACTGAGTTCGCAGTTTTCAAACCAATGTCTGGTTGCTTATAGAACTTGGCTGCATCATAGTCAAATGAAGAACTTTTTTCTTTTAACCCACTCCTAATAATTCCAATTCTGCAGGTATGAGTAAGACAAGAAATCTACTCTTTTAAGCTGCCAAGGGATTCTCCTCAGTAGTAGGTTTGAGGACAGTGTGTTAGATAAACTTTAAAGGCTTTTCAGCCCCCCATGATTAAAAAAAACTAAAATTTAAACTGCAAAATCTCACATATCCAAAAGCCCTTAAGGGAGTTATTTTTACTCAGGGTCTTAACTGATTTACCTAAAATTATATCCTATTGGTAGTTACCAACTTTGACAGCCAGCTTTTTAATAAAATGATGCTACCTCATAACCAAAATTACCAGAGACATCAAAGGAACAGAAACCTAAACATCTCTAGATTTCTTTTACTTTTTTCTTTTATACCTTAATCATGAATCAATTGAACCAATTAGTCAAAAATTAATGTATAAATACTATGAGAGTCTTTAAAAGAAAACATTTCAACAACCAATTGATTTTGTACTGATTCTAGGTTAATTAGTTTCTTACTAACAAAGTGCCTTTAGGCAATTTTACTTCCCAGGAAATCTATTAAGATATGAGACTCAATCTGATGTTTGTCACCTATCCAAAATATTGTAAATGGATATGTAAAGATAAAAAAAAGGATGAACATACATAGCTTTAATGCTTTCAGTGAGGTTTGTTTCAAAAGAGAGGAACTGTTTTCCTCTCTTTGTGAAGCCTCTAATCTCAGATCCTGCAGCAACAAAAATTTTCTCCTGGGGTGTATTAAGAACCCCTCCTAGCTCCAATCTTGCAATCTTCTGCCCTGGTAAAGTCTTGAACACTGCCTGCAAAAATCATGGGGGAAAAATTAAGTACACAAATTTATTGTAAGCATTTTCTTTTACCATAAAAAACGCTGTGATTTCAAACACACAAAGTATTATAGTTCCATTATATAGAAACATCTTTAGATACAAATGTATTTACTTCAGTGGGTCTTCAAGGTTTTTGGCTAAATATCTTCAAAATTTAGAATATTTATTGCCACACATATTTCAGCAACATCATTAAAATCTAAACTCCTGCAACTCAAAGTAGAGTTCATTAAGCAGTGCGATTAGTATGATTAACCTTATTAAAAATGCAGACTTTTCTACTGAATAAGAACTGCATTTTAACAAGATTCCCCCACTGGCTCCAATGGACATCTTTTTACGCTTGAATTGTCTGTTTAAAACTAATCTCTCCTGCTTTCTTCATAATTTTTATAAATTTTCGCAGTATAAGTAAAAGATTGTAGAATTTACTGAAAACCTGAATGTATAACTTGATATCTAATTGGAAATACCATTTGTATTATTAATTTCTTCCTGGTTATTTTCCATTTTATTATTGGCACCAATTTCTCTCCCTCTCCTCCAATGACTTTATACAGAGAATAAAGTATCTGGGAGAATATACAAATAATAGAAACACTGCACCTTCTGACAGTTTTTACCCTATTCAGTTTTTTTATAAATTCTACATAATGTATAGTGAATATATTAGTGTTCACAGCTCAGACCCATTGCTTGTAAACTATGATCTGTCAATATGATAATGCATTAATCACATCCTTGATTAGGTTACATTAAGAGGCAGAGGTGATGGGATAGTCACTTCCATGTTATATTATGTTACATAAGTTACATTAAGACTCTACATTAGCTGACTGGACAGATTTTCCTGCTGGCTTGAAGCAGGTCACCATGAGAAGGCCAGTGAGAAGACCATATGGCAAAGAACTGTGGGGGCCTCAAGATGTTGAGAGCAGCCCCTGGTTTATAGACAGCAATAAAATGGGGACCCCAGTCCTACAACAGCAAGAATCTGAATCCCGTCAACAACCATGTAAGCTTGGAATAGGACCCCAGCTCCAAAAAGGAATAGATCCTGGCTAATATCTACACTGTAGCCATGTAAGACACGAAACCATATTCCTGACCCACAGAAACTATGAGATAATAGTATTGATTCAAACCCCCAAAAGTAATCTGTTACACACCATAGAAAATTAATATATCACCCTAGGCTGTCAAAGGTGTTTTACAGCTAGCTAGAACATGACTGTTGTCTTGCCTGTAGCCTCATACTTCATGTAACTACTTTTCTCACAATGCATTTTTCATTGTTTTTAGAACAATTTTAACCTAAGAGTATTCAACAAGTAGTGTGTTTCTCTTTTAGAAAATCCTTTTTTCAAGGCACCTGGGTGACTCAGTCAGTTAGGTGACTGACTTTTGATCTCAGCTTGGGTCTTGATCTTGGGGTCATGAGTTTGGGCCCCACATTGGGCTCCATGCTGGGTGTGGAGCCTACAAAGGAAGGAAGGAAGGAAGGAAGGAAGGAAGGAAGGAAGGAAGGAAGGAAGGAAGGAAGGAAGGAAGAAAAGAAAGAGAGAAAGAAAGAAAGAGAGAGGAAAATCCTTTTTTCTCCTAAAAAAAAAAAAAAGCTATACATACCACTGCTTCTCCCTTCTTCATCCCAAAGCACATAACTACCCCATCGTGATCTCCAATAACCACCTACAATAGATTGAAGAGAATATGAAATTACTACAATTATGTCCTATTAACTTATATGGGGGAAACAAGATCTCAAAATATAAATCATAATTTTGAAAGTAGAGATCAGAAAATCTAGGAAAGTGCCTACACAAAAAATAATACTCCAAGAAATTACAAGAAAGGGGCAACGAGAAGGTAGGGAGAATCATTATTGAAGTTATTGGTCATATATTCTGTTCCTACAATGTAAAGAGAGCAAGAGAACATAAACAGAAATGTCAGTGAGGTAATTTTTTTCCTTAACTAGAGGATAAGAATATGTTAAGATTAACTTTCAACGTTTTATTTATTTTTGAGACAGAGAGAGACAGAGCATGAACGGGGGAGGGGCAGAGAGAGAGGGAGACACAGAATCAGAAGCAGGCTCCAGGCTCTGAGCCATCAGCCCAGAGCCCGACGCGGGGCTCGAACTCATGGACCGCGAGATCATGACCTGAGCTGAAGTCGGCCGCTTAACCGACTGAGCCACCCAGGCGCCCCAAGATTAACTTTCAAAACAGATTATCAGTAAAGTTGTGATTGACCTACTTGATATTTTTAAAACCTTCTTAATAGAAAACTTTCACCCTATGCAAAAGCAGACAGAATATTATAATGAATTCCCACATATCCATCATTCAGGTTCAACAACTATCAACATGTAACCAATGGATTATTTTGAAATAAATACAGAGGGAGATTTTAACACTTGTTTCTCAGGAATTGGTAAACAAGCAGACAAAAGAGGATATAGATTAGAAAAACAATTACCTCTGATCTAATATGTATGTACATATGCATGTGTACATTCATGTACATATGTGTAGGATATGTGTGTGTGTGTGTGTGTGCTCACACGTGCATAAATAAGCAATTCACTCATCCTAAGTACATTATAAATGTTCTTTTCAAGCACACAGGAACATTAGAAAATTGACAATGTATTAGGACACAAAACAAGTCTCAATTATCAAAAAGTTGATGTTGCACAGGCCACATTTTTGGGTCCCTGATTCTTAACTTTGGTGTGGGGATCACAAACCCCTTTGTGCATTTTATGAAAGCTATGGACTTTCTTTCTAGAACAATGAACATTCACAAATAATTATGCACACATTTTCAGGAGATTTATGGACCTTTGGTATTGGCAGATTCCTATTCAGATGAAAAAATACATAAGAACAGTTAAGGTTTTGAGTTTTTTTTTTTTTTTTTTAAATACTACACTACTCCAATAATTTGTGAAAACAATAATTACAGGGATTCCCAAAGTGTGATTCCTAGATTCCTGGGGTCAACAAGAACGTTTTAGGGAATCTGGCAAATGAAAACTATTTTTCTAAGTAAGTATTTTTCTTTTTTGCTATGTTGATATTTACGATGATGATGCAGAGCAATTGTGGATAAAGTTGCTGGTGTCTGGCAAGAATCAAAACAATGACAGCAAACCTTACCGGTTGTCACTGTAATCTTCATCACCACTTGAGAGTAAAGAAAAAAATCAAACTTCATGTAAGAATGTTCTTGATGAAGCAATAAAAAGTATTAATCTTCTTGAATTTTGGCCCTTGAATCATGTCTTTTTAATAGTGTGAGAAAATAAAAAATATGCATAAAGCACTTTTGCTGCATACCAAAAAACACTTAATACCAGTTTTAGTCACAAGCTGAACTATTCAATTTTTTCAAGAAACACAATTTTAAGAATGAAAGAACAACTAGCAACTATTAGCAATGGTTAAGGGGTGCCTGGGGGGCTCAGTGGGTTAAGTGTCTGACTTTTCGTTTCAGCTCAGGTCATGATCTCACTCAGGGTTTGTAAATCAAGCCCTGCAAGCACCCAGCTCTGCCACCCAGCTCTGTGCTAACAGCGCGGGAGTCTGCTAGGGATTCAATCACTCCCTCCCTCTCTGCCCCTCCCTGGCTTTCTCTCTCTCTCAAAATAAATAAACATTAAAAAAAAGAAGACAATGGTTAATAACAAGCTGTTACTAACACTTGGTATTTGTAGACATTAAAAACAAAACAAAACAAAACAAAACCTAAAAGAAGTGAGCTTGTCATTTTAAAGGAAAACAATTGAAAGTATTTGCTCCCAATGATAAAATTTGGGTTTTCAAGTGAAAATAAGTACTTTGGAAGACTTGAATCTGCCACTGTGAGCTGGACAGCTACTCCATACTTAACAATTTTTCTGATGAAATCAGTAGTGACATCAACAAATGTGATTTGCTTTATATTTTATAATAACATTTGGAACAATCAACATTTGAACATTCAACTTTTGGAAGATATGTATATCTCAATGAACCAATAATCTCAAATGACCATTACAGGATGCTATAAAACTATGCATGGGTAAAAGATCCATTCAAAGTACAAATGGTTTTTAATGTATCAAAGTATGAAAAGCTAATCAATATGGCTTCTTAATCCACATTGCAACTAATGTTTAAGTAACTACTATTTGTCAAGTATATGTGAAGAGCCATAATTACCTGGAAAAGCTATTTAAATAACTCCTAAGTTCAACTGTGTCTGTGTGAGCTTCAACCAAGACAACAGATTGAATGTAGAAAACAGATATGAGAAGTTAGATGCCTTGCTTATGCCAGACTAAAGAATTTGCAAAAGTGTGACACAACACCACTATTCTCACTAAATCCTCTTTTTGTTTTTGAAAATGCAGTTATTTTTTATTAAAATGTTATCTTTGTAAACATGTAATGGGTGTATTGTTTAAAAAATAAAATAACAAATATTTTAGATATTTGTTTTAATCTTAATATAGTAATATTGATAGATATAACCTACATAAACAAAAGTTCTTTGGGATCCTCAATAATTTAAGAGTGTAAAAGGGCCTTAAGGCCAAAAAAGTTTGAAAAGTTCTGATGTAGTAGACCAAATACAATAAATGGCAATGAAAAATATGTTGATTTATATTAGTAAAATGTTACTACATCAGAATACTGTATTTATTTTGCAGCTATTAAAATATCCTACCAGTCTACTAAGAAATTATAATTGGTTTATAGAAATCATAGGATCAATATTGCTACAAAAATTATTGTCATTGTGGGGCGCCAGGGTGGCCCAGTTGGTTGAGTGTCCGACTTCAGCTCAGGTCATGATCTCACAGTTCACGGGTTTGAGCCCCATGTCAGGCTCTGCACTGACAGCTCAGAGCCTGGAGCATGCTTCAGGTTCTCTATCTCCCTCTCTCTCTGCCCCTCCTCCCCAAATAAATAAACACTAAAAATATATTTTAAAAATATAGTTTTCATTAATTAAATAAAAAGTTCAACATCAAAATACTTAATTACTCTTAAAAATACAATGAAGTTTAAAAAGGATTTTCCCAGGGTGCCTGGGTGGCTCAGTCAGTTTACTGTCCCACTTCAGCTCAGGTCATGATCTCACAGTTCAGGAGTTTGAGCCCCGCATTGGGTTCTGTGCTGACAGCTGAGAGCCTGGAGCCTGCTTCAGGATTCTGTGTCTGCCCCTTCCCTGCTCACACTCTGTCTCTGTCTCTCTCTCTCAAAAATAAATAAACATTTAGAAAAGTTTTTTTTAATAAAAAAATAAAAAGAATTTTCTCTATATCCTAATGTGCTTTATGTTTCTTCTTCATATACACAATCTAGTACACACAATTACACACTGAGTAAATTGTTAACAGGGGAATGGAATATATTTTTCAGTCAGTCAACAACATTTATCGAGCACCTTGGAATATACTTTTCAATGAGTTTGCTCAAACTATTACAGATTGTACATAAAAATTAGAATATCCAAGAAAATTACTGACTGTGGATGTCCCTTGGTATTCCAACGTCTGTTCAAATTAAAAGAAATTTATTTCCATTTTAACATCAGCATTTTAAAAAGAGTAACTTAACTAATAAAGAAAGGAATATAAACCTCTTCTCTGTCAGAGCAAAGAGATAGGGAGAAACCAGGATCTGTACAGTACCTTTTGTGTGGCTCTATGTCTTGAGGCAGGAAGTAACTTCATAGTCTTCTGAGAGGTCACTCCCACCTAAGGAAACACACCAGCCACCTAGTGAATGTTTTCTGATACACTAATTGGAAGTGATTACATAAGAGATTAAAAGAACCAGCAGATTCAATTCACTGTGTATTGCAATTAGTGATATGAAACAACTACTATCAGCGATAAACTTACTTTCTAATGAAATATATGCCACAAATTACAAAATATAGGAACCACCCCAAAATAGTAAAATTTATGCTATAAAGTTGTCAAGCCAAAAATAATGTGACACTAGTGGCAACATACTTTATGTTCATATTTCTAGAAGCCTTCATTAAAACCTTCATACAGTTATTCGTTTTTGTACAGTAATTAAAAATCTTTGGAAATAGATTACAATTATTAAAAATGCGACATAGAAGACTTCTGCGAAACACCGAACATGCTGAGGGTCATGTCATCCAATCTGATAGTGAGGACTATTTTACAAAAGGTATGGAAGATGCAAACAGCAGGGAACTGTCACTAGTGGCGCACAGTATGAGAGAAGACGTGGGGAGGATGGGGACCAATGGGACAGACATTGCAGTAAACAACAGATCATAAAAGGATTTACATATAGTGTAGAAGTACAACTTTCTTCTGTATTCTAAGGAGTAGTACTGAAGTTTAAAGTAATCTGTTTAGGGGGCGCCTGGGTGGCTCAGTCGGTTAAGCCTCCGACTTCGGCTCAGGTCATGATCTCGCGGTCCGTGAGTTCGAGCCCCGCGTCGGGCTCTGTGCTGACGGCTCAGAGCCTGGAACCTGTTTCAGATTCTGTGTCTCCCTCTCTCTCTCTGCCCCTCCCCTCATTCATGCTCTGTCTCTCTCTGTCTCAAAAATAAATAAAACATTAATTTTTTTTTTTAAATAGAGTAATCTGTTTAGATTTGCGTTTTTGAAACATTCTAACAAGTGATGTGAAGGACGGCTTGGAGGGAGGTGAAGCAGGAGGCTAGGAGTCCAAATAAGAGGCTATTTCAATTACTGGAGAAAGCGAAGATGAGGACCTGAATTGGGGGTAATGGAGATGGGGAAAAACATGGGACCAGTCAAGAGATGTTTAGGAGACAAAAGCAGTAGCAAAATGTGGTGACCAGTTCACTAAGGAAGATATTACGGTGAAAAGTACCTAGCATAGCTAGCAGGGAAACTGAGGGGGCAAACTTTTGTATCATGAGCCAAAACGGGATCACTGAAAAAGGAGATGAAAAAGAGGGACAGAATGGCTAGAGCTGAAATACTGAGAGGCAGGATAGTGTAAGAGAGAGAACACCAGCTCCGGAGTCAGAGACTTTGTTTCAAGTTAAGAACTTCATCCTTTTTCGCTGTTAAGTAATTACTTTCTCTGAGTCCCTAGATCCCCATCTATAACATTATCTACCAGAGAATTTTTATGAAGAGTAAATAGTAATGTATGTTAAGCTCATGAAGAAATTACATGTGCAATAAAGAGTTGTCGTTGGCTTTTATGATTATGTGGCTGGTGACGTCCAGCTCAAAGCGAGAAGTGTCTGGCGCTCGGGAGAAGGGGCTGGGGAGAGATGGAGGGAGATTCCCGGAGTTACGGGCCAACAGGTAGCTGCAGCCTGGGAGGCGTACGGCCTTGAAGAGGAATCCGAGATCACTTCAGCTCTTTCTAGGTATTCAAGGTATACTCTAAGTGTATACATGTACATTCTATATATTCTAGGTATGCTGGCAGCCTCCAGCAACGCGGGAGCGTCTGCCGCTTCTTTCCAAGTCCCCGCGGACCCTCAAGGGCGAGCAGTAGTTGCCCGTGACAGCGACAACGAGAGCGCAGCACCCAGCCCTGCACCTTCGCCGCCGCACCCGCTCTGGGCGACCCCGACAGACGTCAGTGGAAGGACAAAATCCTCTCAGGGAGCGGGGCTCGTCCCGCTTGGCGCCCGCTTTATTCCCTCAGGTTTACCTGTAAATAATCCGCTCGGTTTAAATTTAGATCCATGACGGTGGCACCGATGCTGGGGGCAGCGCCGGAACCGCACGGGAACAACAGAGGCTGCTGGACCTCAGGCCTCAAGGGTCCCGCTCGCGTCCCCTCGAAAGGCCAACCCCCCCCCCCCCTACGGCGGCCTCAGTTGGGGATGCACAGGCGTGGCGTCAAGGCTGCGGCGTCCAGTGTGACGTCAATACGCTCACGCGAGGGGAGCCCACGGCCAAAAGAGAAAGCCCCGCCCCTCTCCCAAAGAACCGCCCACTGACTTAACCTGCTCCAATCACAGGCAGAGAGGAACGGAGGACTAGGCCCAGGACACTAGAGAAAGGTGGTTTCCAGGGAGACTGGAGACGCAGTCTTGGCTCCACCCCCACCGCGGTCTAGAGAAGCACCTCTTTAAGTCTTTCTCAGTGTAGACCCCTGATGTGAAACTTATGTTGACTCTGAACTATTTTACTGACACGGGAAAGAGTCAAAGAATTAGGTTCCACCGTTACAGGAGTTAACTTACCACAATAGTTACCAAACTTTTGGCCTTACAGCCCCTTCCCAAAACAAACTATTGAGGACCCCAAAGACCTTTTGTTTATATAAGATCTGCTGATATTTACTATATTAGAAATTAGAACTGGAGGGGCGCCTGGGTGGCTCAGTCGGTTAAGTGTCCGACTCTTGATTTCAGCTTAGGATATCTCAGGCTTTGTGAGTTCAAGCCCCGATTCAGGTTCCACAAGAGTGCAGAGAGTGCTTGGGTTTCTCTCTCTCCCTCTCTCTCTCTCTCTGCCCCTTCCCTGCTCACAGGTTTGTGCTCGCTCTCTCAAGAATTAAAAAAAAAAAAAAAAAAAATTAGAAATTAGAACTGGAATTTTAAAAGTGTACTTAAAAATAAACTTATTACATAAAAATTTTAATGAAAACATTTGGGAGAAAAAAATAAAAAGTCTGCAAATTGGTGTTTGCAAATCTATTTACTGTCCACCTGAATAGACAAGCAAGTCCCAGATCTCCTACTGCATTCCATCTGTTGGTATATGTGGGTTGTTTTATTTAAGTATATGAAGAAAATCTGGCGCAAAATTAACAAGTGGTAGGTTCTTTTTTTTTTATGCTCGTAACTTTTGGCCATTTATTTTTATTTTTTATTTTTTATTACATGAAATTTATTGTCAACAAGTGGTAGTTTTTTACAAGCTAATTGCAATGTGGAATGTGTCTTCATTATATAACATCAAAGAAATCCTGTATGTTAATATCACCGTGGATTTAATCAGAAAAGTTGTGAAATATTGGAAAGCTATCTACCTCAGACATGGAAACAAATTTTGCAAACTTCTCATTTGTGCTTAAAAGGTCAAATTTTAAGCATTGGCAACAAATGTCAGTTGTTTTCCTTAAAATGATAGGTTCCCTTCTTGAATTCACAAGAAAGTGTATACCAAATACTCTAGTCTGACTAATCATAATTTTTGTCAGTTGTGCTTTTTTAAAGAAAGTGTTCCAGCTACCGTCTCCAATAATCACACAAATGCTTTTCCTTGAGACAATACCCCTCAGTATTTAGTAGAAATGCTTTATGCATACTTCCCATTTCATCACAGAATATCTGAAAGAAATGTATTCAAATTGAGACTTAAAATTAACAACTTTTACTGCTTCACAACGGACATATTTATGTAGTTTTGTTTCCTGCCAATATGTGGCATGAAGAATGCAGTAACTATTGAAGCCACTGCTTTGATTCATGTTTAAGCACCAACCGTACTTAACCACCATTGCTTTTGAACCATCAGTGCAAATGTCAACACAGTGCAAAAGGCAGATAACATCTTAGTGTAATGAAAAGAGTTTCAAAATCACAGACCCCCTGAATAGGCCTCAGAGACCTGCAGACTACTAGTGGCCTATAATGACCCAAGGTCTGACTGACAGCTAATATTCCCTGATCCTTTGATCATTTCTTCCTTAATGTACAGTGTTGTGACTAAAGAAATACTAAATATAGATGAGAAAGATACAGCCTCTTTCCTGATTTCTTCGGTTTACTAGGAGAGAGTTCACAAATGATTGTGAAACAAGAATTGAAACCCTGAGAAGGGGGTACTTCTTAGGAAGAATAATTATCTCCAGCAAGGGACGTGAGAAGGTTTTGTCTAGATACCAGAATGTTCTAGACAATTCTTTTTCTGAGGCTAAATAACTCCATATTAAAATAGCAGGGCCTGGAGATGGATTAGCTATGTGCAATTTGCGAAAAACACATACCAATTTAGACTCAACAAAAATACAGATACATTTCAGAAGTAAATTGAAAAATAAAGCCATAGGGGAGACAGGAGAACACAGAGTTGTACAGAATTTTATAGAATTTAGGGAGTTGGAAGGTGGAATACTTAGGGGCCCCATAATAAATTACCACAAACTGAGTGACTTTATACAACAGAAATTTATTTTCTCACAGGTCTTACAGGCTAGAAATATAAGATCAAAGTGTGAGAAGGGAACCAAACCAATCTTCTAAGGCTTCTCACCTTGCCTTGTGATGCCCATCTTCTCCTCCTGGATTCACAAGGTCTTCCCTCTTTGCAAGTCTGTATCCTAATCTCTTCTGATAAGGAAACCAGTCAAATTGGATGGATCAAGGCCCATCCTAATGATCTCATTTTACGGTAATTACCTCTTTAGAGGTCCTACTTCCAAATACAGTTACATTCTGAGGTACTTGGAGTTAGGACTTCAACATATGAATTTAAGTGGGACACAATTCAGCCTATATCAGAAGGGAACTTGTCTGATCTTAACAGGAATGAAAGAAATCAAAAAGAAAAAAACAGATATTAAGAATAAAGATGAAACATTTCAATATGTGACAAAATTTTTAAAATATAAACAAACATTTGGGATATATATGCAAACTTACTATCTTTATAAACAGTTCATACAAGTTAATAAAGAAATAGTATTACTCCAATAAGTAAACAGGTAAAAATATTAACAGACATTTCACGAAGAAAGTAGCTACTGAACAAACTTATAGAAATCTATCACCTTCATTTGTAATTGATAATATTAAAGCAAGATACCCTTTTATTTTACCTTTCAAATTAGAAAAAGATGTAAGTGATAACACTGCATATTGTAGAGAGGGCATGTGCTCATCAACTGTGATGCTTAAAACTGGCAATAAAACCCTTTCAAAAGCAATGTAGAAATATGCATCCGAACCTATAAATGTGGGATATTTTTAACCCATAACCCCAATTTTGGATATTTAGTTTTACAGAAACAAAGCAAAGTAACAAGTCGTCATTGAGGAACCACTTAAAATGCAGATATAACTATCCAATAAAGAAATGGTGCCTCCACTTTATCAACTACTGTGCAGCCACTGAAAGTGGAAATAATGAAGGCTGGAAAGCAATGTGGGAAATGCTCAGCATCATACTAAAAGCATAATATAAAGTAGTGTATATGCTATGATTACAATTATAGGAAGGGACTTGTTATGAAATAAATCCAAAAAAATTTTTGTTGGTTATAAATGATTATAAACTTTCCTCCTCTTGTTTTGTGTTTTCCATATGATGTTTGCATTGTTTTTAATAAAAATTTTCAATTTGAAAATAAAATTGTTAAAAAATAAAATTAAAAATTAAGCAATCCTCAAAATCTGTGTTTAACTGCATAGTTTCGAAGGTAGGCATTCTACTGTCCCTGAGATTGCAAGGTTCTGATAAAGGATTATCCAAGGCAGTGGGTACCAAATCTTCCCAGTCTGTTTTGTTTCCCTTCTTAAGTCCTGGCAATGCATGTTAACAACTTAAGGAAAATGGTACTGATATTTATTATTGCTACGTTTTTGCATTATAACAAAGAAATAAAAATCCTGAAAACCTGATGAATGGGCAGGAATTATCTTTTTAAAAATTACTCTCGTAAATTTGACAAGTATTCCAGGGCTGAGCAAAATCTTAGAAACCATTAATCCAATGTTTTCTCTTTCATATCCACAAACCACTTTCATAGTAATATATAACCTTTCAAATCCCATAGGATTTTTAATAATTATCTCATTTTTTCATTGTGAAATTTTGTAATTAATTTGGGCATCTACAAGCCAAGGTGAGAAAAGAAAATGTTTGTGTAGAAATGTAGCTTTAAAGATAAGGCATTTTATTTTAGATTGCTATATTATTTAAGGTAGCGTTATAAAATTCATCTTCTTGCAATCTTTTTTAAAAGCTGTTTTAAGTTTATGTATTTTTTGGAGAGAGAGAGTGGGAGAGGGGCAGAGAGAGACAGAGAGAGAGAGAGAGAGGGAGAGGGAGAAACAGAGAATCCTAAGCAGGCTCTGCACTGTCAGCATGGAGCCTGATACAGGGCTCAAACTCACGAACCCATGAAATCACGACCTGAGCTGAAGCCAAGAGTCGCATGCTTAGCCAAGTGAGCCACCTGGCTCTTCCTATAATCTTTATAATATTTGTAATCAAAATATATACTGGCAATTCTTATTTCCCATTTAATAAGTGATGCCCACTGTTTATTTACTTTAATTGTGTAAAAGAAAAGAGTTTATTTTGAAGATCAAATTTATTTTAAAACATTAAAATGAGGCTATGATATAGCATCAAAAATACACAAAAAGAGCTTTATGATACTTAGAATTCTTTCATTTTGCATCTAGAAAAGGCAAGTGATTTTTTTTAAGTACTGTGTTTTGTTTCTAAATGGCAAAATTTTCAAAGTACTAATTTTAAATACTTCTTATATAATTAGCAGGGTGGGGAGTTTTTCTTCACAAAAATGAAAAGCCAAGTTAGAGAAAACTGCCACTATAATGCATCTTTTTAAACATATTTTAAGGTACTAGAGACATCTTGGTGGATTACATTAAAAAAAATAAAATGATTATATCTTACATGTGATAAAAATCACCTTCAGACAAATTTACAGAAGTATCATGCACTTCAGTAACTTATAAACCTTATGCTGCAGTCTCAAAGCAACCCTTATGAGTATAAATTAAATAACTTATGACTAAGAATAAGAGCAATTTAAATTGCATTATAGTTAAAACCATAATACAGCTAAAGGTGGTTGACTGAGTGATTGACTCATGAGTATATACATTAGTCTCCACTAACATGTGGTACCAACTGGGAAACCCTCAAACTCGTATTTTAAAAAATTAATAACCTTTTAGATTGATTTTAAAAAAGAAACATGGAAAGAAAGATCATTACCACCTTGGGTGATGATACCAATCCCCTGAAAGAACTCTGAGACACCCAAAGACTGAGAATCTGCTTGTGGCAAAGCCCTGTTTGATGGAACATGGTAGAAGACCAGATTTGTCCCAGGGCACACAATAAACAATTAATGTGACTTCAGTTCTTTTTAGACATCATTCATAAGACACTTTACCTTCCCATTTCTAACAGCTTCTTTCATTTGGCTTAACGCATTTGAAATAAAAATATATTGGACACGATTGAGTAAGACAGTTGTCTTAAGTGGTAGTAAATTTGCTTTTAACAATCACAAAATACATGTCATTTTTAAGTTTTTAAAGTACACAGAACTCTGAAGACACCAGATACTATTTTGCTTATTTCCCTGTTTTATTTCAAGTCTATAAATCTAAGCTTCTCAATGTATTGTGAATTCCATTAAGTCAAGGGTCTTCAGCAAATTTAATACAGAAACACTTACAGTACCAAAATTTTTTTTTTTTAATTTTTTTTTTTCAACGTTTTTATTTATTTTTGGGACAGAGAGAGACAGAGCATGAACGGGGGAGGGGCAGAGAGAGAGGGAGACACAGAATCGGAAGCAGGCTCCAGGCTCTGAGCCATCAGCCCAGAGCCCGACGCGGGGCTCGAACTCACAGACCGCGAGATCGTGACCTGGCTGAAGTCGGACGCTTAACCGACTGCGCCACCCAGGCGCCCCTACAGTACCAAAATTTTTAAAGAGTAAGCCTAAGAAGCAATTTGAGAGTTGCTTCCTTTCCTTTATCTGTAACTGAGGAAAAAACTAAGAATAGCAAAGAAGTTAAAAAAAGATATAGGACTTGGATAATTTTCTAATTAATCATAATCACCTAAATGTCTTTCACTAAACAAAATTGTTTTGGTTCTGTTAAAATGTTCCCTTCTCCAAGTTGCCCCACCTAATTCTTTGAGCATGGCTTCTAAGCCCAATGTTCCTGTTAAAACAGTGAGACAAAGTGTTGCTGGCCCAGAGCTATTATTCACCTCAAAGAAGTATTAATTTTGATAACAATCACCTAGAATAATCCTTACCTTGCCTCTATATTATCACAGTAATACCTATGTCTTAGGATGAGTTCACTAGGGACAAAGCCTAATAAGATTTGGATATGATATATTGAAGGAATGTTCTCAGCAGAAAGGGAGGAAGGGAGACAGGATAATAGAGGGAAAAGCTAAACACAGATTTGGTCTCAACTGGAGTCTGGCCAAGCCTAATCCCTTCTGCAGCTCTTGAGCATGAACTACACCAAAAAATGTGGCCCACCTTAAGACAAGGGCCCAGCCTTTTTATTTCCACCCCAGTTGGTCACTGGTAAGGGGAAGGGGAGACATAACATCCAGGGCTTCCTTTCAGTTGAGGGCAATTCCCTGGGGAAGTGGATTGTTGGGAACTGCTATTCTGGGAACACTCACAGAATCTGGGAGATGCCTGCACTGGCCCATTAAAAAGGATCTGGGTAGGATATCAATAGTATCCACCACATCTTGGCATCACATCTTCTTTCTTGGCTACCACCTAGAAACTATGAAGAAGGAAAAAAATGAAATAACAGAAATGTACCAGTTTTACATAAGCATAGTAAATAAAGGAAAAACCACCTATGTTTGGAGCTCTGCAGTTGTGAAAGGCATAGACGACAAAAAAAAAAAATGTATTTTCTTACAGGATATAGTTGCCATGAGCTTTATTTTCATTCAACACTCCAAGGATCCTAGGAAGAATGTCCTCAGCTAAATCTGACACTTTTCCATTCAACACTTTTTCAATCCCAATTAGGAAGATTACTAAATATGCTGTCCCATAGGTACAGGAAAAACCTTTTACTCTTGGAATCCTAGACAATACTAGAAGACTGTAAGTATTTTCTATTATAGAAATTTCATATCTTTACTGTTTTAATATAAACTATAGTAACATATAACAAAGAAAAAAATCAATATTTTATTTAGCTCTGAGGTATAACATAAAATATATAAAGTTTGAAAAATGTTTAACACAAAATACCATTTGCAAAGCACAAAAGTTAAAGAAAAATTCTAAAATGGTAGCAAAAATGTATAAAGTTCTTTTCTTTTTTTTAAATTTTTTTTTAATGTTTGTTTATTTTTGCAACAGAGAGAAACACAGCATGAGCAGGGAAGGGGCAGAGAGAGAGGGAGACACAGAATGTGAAGCAGGCTCCAGGCTCTGAGCTGTCAGCACAGAGCCCGACGCGGGGCTCGAACTAACGAACTGTGAGATCATGACCTGAGCCGAAGTCGGATGCTTAACCGACTAAGCCACCCAGGCGCCCCTATAAAGTTCTTTTCTTACATTAACTGTTTTAAATCCCCAAAAGTAGAAATGAAGAAATAATCTTTAAAGAGCTACCATTTAATGGTCATTTTGTTTTCATGTCTAGAAAACAAAAAATGTGTGATACTATTGAGTTTTAGCATATAATGTATTTAATTGTTTTTTAGAACCTATGAAACTACCCTTAAGCTATGACAATTCGTATTCCTGTATGACTTGACAAAAACAGAGTGAAGAGAATCCAGATAGGTATAACTCCATGAGACAAAACCTAGCTGGTAAAAAAAAAAAAAAAATACTTTGTTTTATGGTCTGTGAAGAGATGAGGGAAATTACTGGCCTGTACCCCCATTCTTATTAAGGGGATGCATGAGGTGTTGTGGATATTACCAGTATTTAACTCACTTATAAAATAAAAATCAAATACAGATTCATCACCACCTATTTTGTATAGAAAGTGTAATTGAAATGCTTTGATAAGAAAAAGGATGTCAATCATTGTAAGCAATGATGGCAAGAGATGCCTCAAAGGGAAACGAAACATACCTGGTGAGGCTTGGATATGTGTTTCCAGGTAGACAGCCATTACTTTTTCCTGGTTCTTCCCATAGACATACCCTCTAAAACTCAGAATGAAGCTAATGGGCAAGATAGAAGTCAGTCATTGATATCTTATTTAGCATTAAAGCATCAGAGGCAGAAATTAGAAGGTTATAACAAAATAGCAACCCTGCATATCCTCTAACTTTAAAAAACTCACCATCCCACTAAATAAATTCACATTATTGAAAAACAACAAATGAAAATTTAAGACAGAAAGCAAAGAGTATATACTTTAGAAAAATCTTTAATGTGTTGTTTGGAACAATTCTATGAAACTTAAATATGTAATTATATTTTCTATTAACCCATTTCATTGTTAAATTCTTCATTTGGGGCTCAAAGGTTCTAGGATTATGAGTGATGCCAAAAATTCTAAGAAAATCTTACCAAGTCATAGCCAGTTATAAAATTTCATGTTTCTATTTTTTTTTAAAAATGTCTTCAGCCTTTGGACAACGGAAGGAATGCTACATAGTGATGACCTTTTTATTTTTATTTGTATTTTGTTGGCAGTTCAGTTCAGTTGGGTTCAACATTTATTGAGCACCTACTATGTACCAGGCACTGTACTAGATGCTGGAGACACAAAGATGAATAAGACATGGTCCCTGTCCCCAAGGAGCTTACGTCTCTTGGAGGCAAACAGGTAGTGCAAAGACATAGAGTTTATTCTAAAGTGGACGAAAATGTCAGTAATGTAATAATACTGGGCCTTTAAATACAATGGCATGTCATTGTTTATAATGTCAAGGCAGACAATCAAAATGAAGACCATTTTCATGTGATAAAACAGTAAAATCATTAAGACCTAACTTTTAAAGATTCACATGATAAAGGCAGTTAAAACTAAAAATTTACACCACAGTTTTTCAAGTATTTCATACTTAGAAATATTATTGCCCACATTTGTGCTATAGTCAAAGCCATTATTCCAGGTTACTGAATCATTCACATCTCAGCATGCTAGGATTCAGTTTCTCACTGAGTTTATGAATCAGAACGGCTAATTCCTCAGTTGCTTGGCTCTTGTCCTCTAAAAGTTCATAACGAAGGCTGGAGATATCTTGTTTGATTTCTTTTAATTCACCTATAGTATTTGTATTAAAAAAAAAACATATCATGGGTAATTTGCTCTTTGGATTTAGAAAAGAACAAAGAATGAATTCATACAATATGAACACATTTGCTTCATAAAGTCCAAGGTACTTTTTTCAATTTTTTTTCCTTCAAGATATTTAAGAAATATTAATCTTTAAAAATATACTGATCTTTGACAAAAGCTATAAAAATAGTCCAGCTATGTTTTCAGTAGTAGAACTCAAAGTGTTGTTCTGGGGCTCAACCACCTCTTAACACAGGGTGATTTTTCTGTTAACTGATCTGCAATCGGGGTATCTCCATCCTGTCTATAGAGGGTCCCTTTGGTTCCCTCAGACCCATAAGGGTTGAAACCTATGTGGATTATCCCCCTTTGCTAGGATGGAAGAGAACCCTAGCAAAATGCAACTTAATTAAAGCTTAGTCAATCTATTTAACAGGCAAATACTCATATGAAACAACTAAATTTTATGTCAAGTTTGAGGAGTTGGGAAGAACATAAAGTGATTATGAAGGAAGGCAGTGGTAATGAACTTGGAGCCAAGGAAGGGTTTGTAAGACACAGAGAACCAATGTATAAGGAAGTAACAAGCAACGGTGAAATTAAGTTTAAATGTGAAACCACTAGCAATGTGTACATACATAAGAAACTCCATAGGAGACTTTTGGCTATTAAAACACAACTATACCCATAATTAAGCTTGGCAGTATTTTGATCATATGTAGACTGCAATTAAAAACTGGATTCTCTTGCAAATGATTATCATGTAGATAAGCCACTGACGTCGAAAGGTGAACTTTGGGGCAGAAATTTATCTTGAATCTATAAGAAGTGATTCTTCAAATCATTGGTATTTCAACAGCTTTTTATAATAGAATCACATGTAAAACATACCTTTAATGATATTCCCTGCTACCTTTATCATGGTTTAAAGTATAATTTCTATGTTCTTATATATATGAAAGTCAGAACCTCTTTATCTTAAGGAATTCTATTTTTTAGGACTACACATAAAACATTTTCAGATTCATTTTGTTTAGACCAGAAAAAAAAAAAGTGCTTCTTCCTTTCCCATTTGGCAATATGATCTAATTTGAAGTCACAAGGCCAGTCTTTGGTGAAATGAGTAGATTTTCACTCCATTAAGTATTATATTTGGACTATAAACCCAGTGGATCCCCTTTTGCATGCCTACTGCCATATCCTCCTTCCTTGTTTTTGACTTATGGGGAAACTATACTTTTATTTTATTTTTTTGAGAGAGAGCTAGAGAGAGAGAAAGAATGAGAGAGAGCAGGGGAGGGACAGAAGAAGAGGATGAGAGAGAACCTTAAGCAGATCTCATTCCCAGCACAGAGCCCAAAGCAGGGCTCAATCTCACAACCATGGGACCATGACTGGAGCCAACATCAAGAGTTGGATGCTTAACCAGCTGAGCCACTCAGGTGCCCCAGAAGACTATACATTAAGTGTTACATGTAGTCTGCCAATACAGCAAACACAAATTACTCAGCCTCTTCAGACTTCAGTCCCTTCATTTATTAATGAAGCTGTTAAACTGTATGATAGTTTAATTAGAACTTTGTTCAAAACTCCAAATTCTCACTAACTCATTTTCCTCTTTGGTAAAAGGACTTGGAAGATGCTCCTTGGTTTTAATGCTTTCAGCCATCCAATTCCCCAGATAACTTTGTTTTTGTACCCCTTCCCCCCAGGGAGGTTATTGCACAAATGATCAGATTTCCACTTTCTAGACTACAATCCCTTTCCAATCCTATCTCCCTGAGACAATTTCTAGGGCATCATGATTGGATTTTTGCTGATCCTCAATCACACATTCATAGACTTCTTTTCTACATACATGTATCATTGGACTGACTCAGATTTTCAAGGGATTCCTTGTGCTCATCAAGTAATGGCTTCAAAACCCATCACCAGTTTTATTTAGTTTAGCCCTTTCTCTCTTATCAGCACAGATAGAGATCATCTGGTGGCATCTCACTGGTGTTGTAAGCTACAGTTTCCATTTTTAAGGCAACTTATTTCTCCAAGTTTGTTTGTTTGTTTGTTTTCCAACTCTGGGCCTATGCTTTGACCCACCTAGCCTTTGGTGAAACATTTTTATAATCCAGACAGATGCCCTGCCTAGGATATATGTGGAAAAATAGGCACCATTAAGGAAGGAGCCAAGAAGAAAAGTGAAAGGCAAAAGAGAAACACTAGATGAGAGCAAGATTTGGGTATAACAAAGCAAAGATTTTCCTGAAGAAATGTGGATTCTATTTGAGCCAAGGAGTCAATTATTTTATTGGAAAATGTTAATATTGGAAAAAGGTTAATACTCATGTGCACTCACTGAAAACAGAACTGAAACTACTGACTACCTTATATAATAGGGATTTAAAAGCTTCCAGAAAGATAGCAGGTTTTACATTCTAAGAATCAGGGCATTCCGAGAAGAGATAAATGGTCTCTGAATGACATTTTAAATAACCATTCCTTTAAAAAGATAATTTTAGAAATTAACATAAGATTCTCCTGTCAATCTTGGAACTATTACCTGAGATTAGATTTTTAAAGTATCCTTCAATAACAAGTTTCCCAAGTTCATCAAGTTAGTTGCAAAAGGATGTTTCTCAAGTTGGAGATGCTTACCTTCATTAACTTCATCATTTTCCTTGTCCACTTGTGCTTTCAGAACATATCGCTTTATAAGTCTTTTCATTATCTGCTGTTGATCAAAAAGAAATGTTTATATCACCAATGATACATATAAGTAACCCAGATCCTATTCTCCAGAGAGTCGCACATTACCTGTAAAGCAAACACAACTTAGGAGAGAGAGATTTTATATAACTATTTACAGAAGATTCACCCAGATTCCACAACTTAATGGTTTTTCACCTTCTACTGAGATTTACTGCATAATCCACAAACATTCTCCCATATCCCTAGGAATGGAAGATGCTATATAAAAAAAAAGTTAAGTTGGAAGATTTCAATTCATGGTTTCTCTTTCAACTGATGATTTCTCTTTAAGATGTGCTGATACTATATTATCACCTATACTACCTTATTTTCTCACTGTCAAATATATATTCGACAGAGAAAAATTGGAAAATACAGAAAAGAACAAAAGAAATAAACAAAAATCATCAATTGTTCTACTATCCAAAGATAATCATTGTTGTTATTTTGGTGTATGTATCTTTAAATTCTGTATACATACTAATTACCACATGTATATTTTATACTTTCTAAATACCATATATTCTGTTATATTGTGTGCTTTCCTCTCATAGAAATATATATTTTGAGTATATTTCAATCTAAATAAATTCTCTTACAGGATAATTGTTTACCCATAATAAGAAAATAAAATTGGAGCCCTATTTCATACCATGTACACAAAAATTAATTTCAGATGCATCTTAAATATGAAAGACAAAGCTTTTAAATACTTTAAAATAAAGCATAAGAAAATATATTTATAAATTCAGTGTAGAGCTGGGTGTTTTTAAAACAAGATTTAAAAATTCCAAGTATAATAGAAGAGACTGATAAATTCAACTTTATTAAAATTAAAACTTCATTAAAAGTTCTGTTTATAAATATACTATAAAAAAGTAAAAAAGAAAGTCACAAGTTGAAAGAAAATATTGGCAATACCTATAACTGATAAAAAATTAAATTTGGATCTAAAATATGTGACTTTGAGTAAGAAAAACTCAAATAACCCAATAGAAAAAAGAGCAAAGACAAACAGACATTGCACAGAAATGGAAACAAGAATGGTCAGTAGGCCTATAAAACAATTTCAAATTCTTTTCTTGGGGAAATACAAATTACAATTAAAAGGAGACACAATTACACATCTGCACAGGGAAAAGATTAATACATCTCATAATGCCAAATGTTGGAAAGAATATGCATCAATGGGGACTTTTACACTTTACTGGCATGAGTATAGATAGACCATTTGGAAAAGCAATTTGGCATTAACTTTTAAAGCTGAATACTCACATACCCTTTCACCCAGAAAGTCCACTCTTTGATATAGAGCCTGGAAAAACTTTACACATGTGGACCAAGAGACATAAACAAAAATGTTTATAGCAATCTTGTCCAAAATAGCAAATAAAAGTCTGGAAACAGTCTAAACAAACATCAACAGGAGAATAGACAAATGGTGGTATGTTACACAATGTAATGTCATTGTGTCCACTAACGAAATTAAATAATGAAATTAGCCATAGCCACACACAGCAGTATGGATGAATCTTAGAAGCATAAATGTTGAATGAAAAATTCAATTTGCAGACTTCACAAAGTATGAAACTATTCTTTAAAAGCTCAAGAACAAGTATATCTATATAATGCTTGGTAGGAATATTTGCATTATGTAGCAAGTCTATATTTGAAAAGAAAACAAAAGCAAGAGGCTGAGAAACCCAAACTTCAAGTTAGTGATTACCTCTTAGGTGGAGGCAAGGGGCGGGCCAGAGAGAAGCAACGAAGTAGAGGCCATGGATAGATAATGTTATCATTCTTAGGCAGGTGGTAGTTTCCATAGGTGTACATGTAATTTTAACTTATTATGTGTTGTACACATTCTTGTGCATATATCAAATATCACATTAAAAAATAAAAGAGGGGGAAGGCCTCAACTGAAATGAAAATATAGTAGGAATAGAAAATCTGTCTTAATTTTTAGGAAGTGGAAATTATGAACCTAAGTGACCCATTAGATGCCAAGCTCAAGAAAAGGATAAATCTAGGAATATTCACAATGTCTGTCTCAAAGAACAACAGATCAAGAGAGAGCCTATGTTATTGAAAAGGAAAAATTCACTTTACCAATCACAGTAAAATATAAAACCTATTGAAATCTGTGAATGTAGACTTTAGGGCAGACTCACAGCCACGTGGATCTTGGCCTGGATTTGCTCACTCCTTCACCAAACATTTATTGAGAGCCAACTCTGTGCCAGGTACTGTACTAAATGCTAGGCATGCAATAGTGAACACAACTCCTACTAATAAAGTTTCAATGGAACAATTCACTATGATGGGTGAACATATCAGGGATCTAATTTAGTTTAGGGGACAGCAGAGTTGATTCCTATAAAAAGAAAATACAAAGAAATGTGTATCAGTTAAAAGCAGCTTGAAAGATGGTAATACAAATCAGCGGGAAAGAAAAGACTATTCAACAAATAGTATTGATACAAGAACTATCCTTATGGGAAAATTAAAATTAGATCTCTATACCTCATACACCATAAACAAAAAAGTTTTTAAAGAGTCAAATAGACAAAAGATCTAAATGTGAAAAGCAAAATTTTGAAAAGAATAGGGAAATAGTTATTGAAAAAGCTAAAGGAAGGGCATCTGGGTGTCTCAGTTGGTTGAGTATCTGACTCTAAATTTCAGCTCAGAACATGATCTCATGGTTCGTGGGTTCAAGCCCCATGTAGGGCTCTGCCCTGACAGTGCGGTGCCTGCTTGGGATTCTCTCTATCCCTCTCTCTCTCTCTGCCCTTCCTCTCTTATGCTCTCTCTCTTGAAATAAGTAAATAAACTTAAAATGGAAAAAGCTAAAAGAAAGGATGAGCTATAAGGAAAAGATTAATAAATCTGACTATATTAAGACATTTAAAAACTTTTATACAAGAAAATACCAATGAAATGCAACCTTATGTCAAATGGTATTTTTCCAGTTGTCCTGGAATTGTCGATAAATCCAAAACTGATGAGAAGGGATACTAAGTACTCCATGGTCTAAGACCAAGCTGTCACTAGCAATTGGGACCAGCCACCTCTCATTAAGACTTACTGAGAATTGCTAGACCAGTACTTACCACCAACTTCCTTCTCACCCCACATAAGTAAGAGGACAGAGACATGGGAGGGATCATGGACTTCTGGAGAGGTTATTCTTTTTCCTGGGTGGAAGGGAGGTGGTACACCTCCACTTCCCAGAAGCTAAGGAGGGGGGTGGAAAGCCAAGGCAATCACTCATAAAGATTAGAGTTGCCTAAACAAAAGGCCTGGTATCTTGCTTCCAATTAAATGTCTATTCTGGCAAACTTGCTGACCTGCTCCTGGCAATTAAGTCAGGGGGAAAAAAGAACTGAGATGAGAGAGGAACAGCCTTTGGGTCAACCTGTATTCTCATTATTTGGCAAAAGGATAAATTTCCACTATATTGGGTGGAAGGCAAGAAGACATCTCAGTGGGAAAGGATTCAATAAATGGGGCTGGGATGATGCGCTATCCTTTTGGAAAAGGTGAAAATTAGATGTGAACCTTAAATCAGAGTCAGATCTCTGCTTCAGGAGCTGTGCAAAAGTAAAGTAGCTTACATGGCCTTTTCAAACCCTCTAAACATGCCCCCAACCCAGTTAGAGAGAGGCAGCACATGGGTGTCTGCCACAGTCAGGATGTTAAAACTTGGTCAACATTAGAGCAGTAGTGACCAACAAGAAAGAAACTTCACCACAGTGAGCTCAAATGAAAAGATGCCTGCCCTCTGGCTTCTTCTTCCTATTCCACATAGCAGAGGATTAACACCTTGATGAGCTAGCAGGGGGAGATATGTACAAAGTAGACCACAGCCTTTCTCCACTAGAGACATGGAAACGTTTAGCTTATGCTAAAAAAAAATAAGAAGAGCTTTAGATTTGATTTGAAGATTTATACATCAAAATAAACTTAACTGTCTCTTTAATTACAAAAATGAGACTTTCTAATAACCAAGTCACTGGAATGTTCTGGAATCTTGACCAGATGTTGTAAAGGGATCTTCCATTCAATGGAAAAGAAGAGTTCAAAATAGGACAGTTAGTGGAAAATTATTGAAAACAAAGTCATTTTATATGGGTTAAGACTCCTTAATGAACCCATTACACAAAGTTAAAAGACAAACCAAAAAGTGAGAGAAGTTGTTGGCAAAACACATCAACAAAGAATCAGTAAGGCGAATATTACAGAATTTTGACAAGTCAGTAAGACAAATGGCAAAGTAGAATTAGGCAAAGGAATTCAAATTCACAAAAAAGGAAATCTGAATGACCAACAAACATAGGAAAAGATGTTCAATCTCACTAGTACTCAGAGAAGAGTGAATTAATAAATTCACACCTATGAGTTTAGCAAACACTTTTTCTCTTGAAAAAAATTCAAATCTAAAGAAAAGTTGAAAGTAAAATGAATTCACATATACCCTTCACCTAGATTCACCAATGTTAGAAATTTGCTACATTGCTTAATCTCACTCTCTGTATTATTATATTGCTAAAGCATTTGAAAATAATTCTGAGACATCGTGTCCCTTTATCCCTAAATACATCGACGAGTATTCCCAAAGAACAAGAATATTCTCTTATATAACCATGCTACAATGATAAAACTTCAAAAAAATTAACAAGGGAGCAAAAACCATTTAATACATAATCCAGACTTTGTTTCATTTTCCCAACTGAGGAACAACACTGTTTTTAGATGTTACGTATCTTTAGTCTTCTTTAATCTGGAATAGTTCCTTGTCCTTTGTTTTTCCTGATGCTAACATTTTTGAAGATGTACAGGGCAGCTATTTTTAGTAGGCAAAATTTTGAAAATCTGTTAATATCAAGTCCTTCTGAGAACAATGAGAAACTCTCATACCCTGTTGCTGGAAATATAAACTGATAGAACTATTCTCAGGTATATAATCCATAAAAAACACAAATGCATAAAAGGAGACATTTACTAAGATGTTCACTACAGCATTATTTATAATACTCAAAAATGGAAAATAAGCTAAATATTCATACAATGGATTATACTGTAGCAGTGAGAATAGAAAACAAGATATACACATATTAACATAGATCATTCTCAAAAGCATAAAGTGGAAAAAAAGCAGAATATGTAGTATATTATTAATTTATGTATATGTCAAAAACACATAAAACCAGTCCATAAAGGTATGAGTGTACTCATGTAAGTAATAAATATATAGAAGAAAACATGGCAAGAACTTGCATGAACTTCAATATAGTGAAGATAGCTGGGGAGAGATAAAGGCTATTGTAATAGAGTAGGTAGGGGAATTTTGTTGTATCAAAAAATCCTTACAAAAAAGGTCCAAAAAGAATACTGTAAAATGTTAACATTTATTAAATCAAGATGTTAGTGGCACAGATGTCTAACAGGATATTTGTGGTACCATTCTGCGTTAGAAATAGTTCATAATTAAAATTCAAAATCTAATAAAATCAAAACTACTAAAGGGGATTCTGGTTGGCTCAGCTGGTTGAGCATCCTACTGTTGATTTCATCTCAGGCCATGATCTCATGCTTGTGGATTGAGCACTGCGGCAGGCTCTCCATGCTGGGCATGGAGTCTGCTTGGGATTCTCTCTCTCTCTCTTTCTCTGTCCCTCCCCTGTTCTATCAAAACAACAACAACAACAACAAAAAACCCAAGAAACAAAAAACCAAAAACAATCAAAAAAAAAAAAAAAAAACAAACCCAACAACATACAACTACTAAAATATTCTTCTGAGTAGGTTTTTTGTTTGTGTTTTTTTTTCTTTTAGAGAGAGAGAGGGCACAAGTGAGTGAGAGTGGAGAGAGAGTGGGAGAGAGAGAGAATCCCACAAGGGAAGACAGACAGAGAGAGAGAGAGAGAGAGAGAGAGAGAGAGAGAGAGAGAGAGAGAGAGAAGTAGGACTCGTGCTCACCTGAAGTGGGGCTCAAGCTAAACCGGTGGGGGACTCAAACTCATGAGCTATGAGATCATGACCTGAGCCGAAGTCAGATGTTTAACCGCCTGAGCCACCCAGGCATCCCCTAAGTAGAGGTGCCTATCAAATTGATGTGCCTCACCAGCCTGGGCATTCATTCCATCTTCAGCAGCAACAGCCCTTAATTATAATAAATAAACAAATATTTTTCACTTCTACAAAGCTGTAAAAACTTTAGTTAATATAAATAGAGAATAATTCAGAGCTTATAAGGGTCTTGTTTAGAACCATTCAGGAATGTGTTATTTAGAAATCTTACCTCCACAAAAAATAAGATTGCTTAAAGGGAGACAGAATGGGTTCAGAATTTAAAAAAATCTCTTAAGGTGAACACATGTCTTTAATAGCTGAGTGAACTTAAGGTACTTAACAACCTCTCTAAGCTTCCAGTTACTCATATGAAATATGGGAGGGGGTAATAAAAACTTATAGGTTGTACAGATTAAATAATAAAATGCATCTAAAAGTAGAATTTCTGCTTACAAAATGTTAGTTCTTGCTAGTATTATTTATAAAGATAAAATTTGAAGACTAAAATATTGCTATCCACATTCTCTAGTATAATAACCTATAAAATATTTAATGTTATCCAAAACTATGCTTAGAAAAAGTCTATGACTTCAGCTCAGGCCATGATCTCATGATTCCTGAGTTCAGGTCCTGCATTGGGCTCTGTGCTGACAGCTTGGAGCCTAGAGCCTGCTTCAGATTCTTTGTCTGCCTCCCCCACTTGTGCGCGTGCGTGCTCTCTCTCTCTCTCTCTCTCTCTCTCTCAAAAACACTTAAAAAAATAAAAGAAAAAATCTATGGAAATTTATATTTACTTCCAGAAAGGAGGAGGAAAGTACAATATTTTAAAAATTAAAATGAGTTCAGCTTCCCTAGAAACACCATGTACAAAGTTACTCAGATTACACTCCCCATTGAAGGGAAAATAGGTAGATATATTACTAGGGAAAATTATGGTTATAGGCTTAAATTTTTCCCCTCCAAAATCTGGTGTGTTTAAAGCTTTCCATTTATCCCACAAAAAAATTCATTTTTTTAAAATTTGCATCGTAATATTAATAGCTTAAATATATTTATATCTACCACTGTACTAAGTTTGAGCTTCTCTATAAGGCAAGAAGACACCTGATGTTGGATTGAAATTAGTTTCTCCACACATGACACTACCTGGTAATAGTTCATCCTTTAGTTCATATTGGAAAGATAATTCATGAATTCCAAAATGATGTGTAGTTCAGACAAGGGACAAAGGTTAGCTATTTCCATTCTATTAGGTAGCTTGTCCAGTGAACCCAAGGCAGTACTGTGTAGCAGTTAAAAAAGTGGGTTGCAAGGGCAAATTGCCTGGATTTGAGTTGCTAACTACATTATTACAAGCTGTGGAACCTTGGTGACTTAGTCTGCATAATGGAAATGTTAGAATCTACATGGTAAAAGAGATAATACAGGTAAATTACATAGTAGGTGCTCAAATTAGTATAACTATTACACTCTCATTATCATGTATATTTTTATAAAGCAAATCTTGATTAACCAATATTAATAATGCTTAATAATACCATAGGCAAGGATCATAAAACTCATATGTGGCAAGTAAAATTACCATTGTAAATATTACCTTTAAATCTTCAACTGATTCCTTAATCAAAGCCAGTACCCAAAACAAAATTGACCATTAACAAACTCATTATTTTTCCCTCTTGGTCAAGTTACTAACTAATGGAATAGAAGTCCACAGTCCACAAACCTCCAGGAATTATCCAAATTTCTTGGTATGATCCTGTGAATTACTCCTTAAGATAGACATTGTGACTTTTGTAGAGTAGATCACAGATTTTCTCTATCCAGGGTGTTGAAAGCCTAGATGGTAGTTACCTTAAATATTATCTCTTGCAAACAAATCTGAGTTCATTTTTTAAACCTTCATTAAGACTGGGAGAAGGACTGAAATGTGGGTAGTTGGATATATGGGTATGTCCCTCACTCCCAAAAGGCATCAAACCTTTTCTTTTCAGTTGCTTATTTTTCACTAATTCAAATTCAACTAACACCTGTGAAGAACTCCTTCAGGTACTTTTACATTCATTTTCTCATTTAATCCTACAGAGAAGCCAAATTTGACTGTCCATGAGTATTCCATAATATGAATATTAGAAATCTATAAAGTATGATAAGGTAAGACTAATATGAACAAATACAAAGAACTCAGAAGTAGAGAGTAGAATTTGAGAGAGGAAAGGGACCTTGGAAGTCATGTGTTTTTCATATTTTCATACCACTCATTGTGAGACATCCTGATCCATCACCATTGCACAGCCTCTGAATAAACATCTGTGATTCAGAGTCTGTTACTCTTTCCAGACAGCTGGTTTAATCTATTTTTAGACAACTGTAGCAGTTAAAAAACAATTCTGTTGTATTGCATCAAATCTGCTTCCTTATACCTTCTAACCACTAGTCAAAGTTCTGTTCTTTAGAGAAATAGAGACTAGAATTGCTTCTACTTGATGGGTTTTTAAATATTCCCCTTCTATGGGTTTCCCAAGGTTCTTATACCATTTTATTTACATTTCACCTATGCCACATTTCACAGGGCTGTGTGAATGTTCATCTATTTTTCTTTCCTTCCCACCTCAATCTTGAAATTTCACTCCAGGGGAGAGATCCTTGAAGGCATGGACTGTATCTTTGTATCCTTGTTACCAAGGACCATGCATAATAGTGGGAGTCTGTAATGTGCCATCAACCTCATTATGAATAAAGCTTAATGTGAATGTCTCATATTGCCTCCTTTAGAGAAAAATGCCATGTGCCTCCAGTAAAACCAAGCCACCTATAGGTAGCCTTAGTGGTTCGGACTAGGGACCATCATGTGGGCCAAAGACAGTATAACACTACATTGGTGAAAGGAGTTCCCAAGCTGAAGAAGGTAGTTAAAGCAGAGCTGCTACAAGAGACACCAGAGAGAATAGGACCCAAGCACCTACAACCTTGTGTCTGTGGAGTCTTAGAAAAAATTCCCATTTCTTAAAGTCACTTTAGCATATCTGTGTACCTTTAACTTGAACTTTTCATGAGCAGAATTCAATCTCAGCTACCCCTCCAAGTCCTTATGTTCTCCAGAAAAAATCATCTCTAGTTTTGTAACATAACAAAAAAATATTTACACACATAACAAAAATGACCTCAGCACACTATTAATAATTAATGTTAATATAAATAACACTGTAATTGATCAAAGTATTTTTGAAACTCTTCCTCTGTTATACTTTGAGGCAAACTTGAGTCTCTCTACTTTTGAAGTAATTGTTTTGGAGAGGAAACACTCATTTGGATGTAAAACACATAAGGTGCAGCTGGCAACAGCCATGTGTTTTTTTGAAGATGGATATGACTATTTTTGAAAAAAAAGTAGTCACATGGCACTGAGTCTTATTAATAAGGTGAATAATTATCTGAGTTTAATAATGAAAATGAAGCAATTTTTGTATCTTATAAACTTATTATAAAAGTAATTCTTTAGTGATATTCCAAAAATGTTCTGAATTGTGGTAGCACCATTAGAATTAGAGTATCCCAAAAGGTCACCACTTTGAAGAAAATAATTCCCATTTAGCAGATTAAGATCTGGGATTTCTTTAAGTAAGTCATATATTATAATTACACTGCATGAAACAAGAATTCATTAAACTAAAACCAATTGTTATCACTCATGGAATCCACAGTAAAGAGATTTTATCTAAATATAATCAAGGCATTTATATGAAATTTGATTCATCTGTGAAGTTTGATAGCTGATTTAAATCTTTTTTCTCAGAGTTTGTTTTTATACTATCAATTTTGGAGCACCACAGAGTATCATGCTACAGACAGGGAATTCTTCTCCTTATAAAATATGAAATGTACGGCATACTGGAGCCTCTAGGGAGCGTAGCAAAGATCACCTCATATAGAAGCAGAACAGTTTTCAGACACAAGAAGATTGAATTTGACAGTAAATTTGGGAATTTCCCCCACTTCTTCTAAATCATTCAAAAGCAACAAGGAGAACAAGAAACAGAAACACAAACTCCTGTGATACATCCATACTCTTCTTTAGAAATGTCATATGAAAAATCAAATGAGGGTGTGAGGAAATGCCAAAGTCAGACATTCATGGCTGAGAACTTCCCTTGACCTTTTGACACAAAATCTAGAGAAGTTTGGAATAGAAGAGTGAAGGAGAAATTATAAAGGAAATCCATATTTGCTAGATGTATTTTGTGAGGTGGAGAGGGAGAGTCTGCCTTGCAACTGACTAGTCTTGTATTGCTATTTTCTGTTAGGGAAACATAAAGAAAAAATGAACTCACAAATACAATCCTGTGCCCATAGGAAAATTCTATTAGCTGCGAAGGAGGATCTGGAATTCTCTAATACCACTCCAACCTCCTGAAAGCTGCTGATTCAAGAACTTACTTCATTTAAAGCTGAGTACAGGGGCGCCTGGGTGGCGCAGTTGGTTAAGCGTCCGACTTCAGCCAGGTCACGATCTCGCGGTCCGTGAGTTCGAGCCCCGCGTCGGGCTCTGGGCTGATGGCTCGGAGCCTGGAGCCTGTTTCCGATTCTGTGTCTCCCTCTCTCTCTGCCCCTCCCCCGTTCATGCTCTGTCTCTCTCTGTCCCAAAAATAAATAAACGTTGAAAAAAAATTAAAAAAAAAAAAAAAAAAAAAGCTGAGTACAGATTGGGAGTTAAGACGGCAGATACTAGGAGGACTCTATGCTAGCCTCATCCCTTGAATACAGCTAGATAATATATGTCCAATTATTCGAACACCTAAGAAATCAGAGGACTGAGAGAACAAACTCACAACTAGAAGGAGAAAAGAGGCCACATCGTGGAAGGTGGGAGGTGCAGAGACATGATTGGGGTAGAAAAGAATTGCTGGTGCTGTGGAGGGGAGGGAACCTGGATCAGGGAGACAGGAGAGAAAGAGAGAAAAAGAATAGGACACAGGGCACTGCACAAGAAAAAATACTTCCCCAAAACCAATGGGGAAATGGGAACGGGGAAAATGAGAAGAGCTGATTATTGCAAGTTTTTACAAAGAGTGGAGCTCAAAGTCTGAAGTTTCAGAAATCTGCACCATAGCTGGGTGGAGCCTGGTGGGCATAGAGGGGCTCCTGTGCAGGAGAGAAGAGGACCGAGAGTGGACAGCATGGTCTGAGGATCCCCTGCATCACACTGGGAGAGACAGTTCCCCTTCTTGGAATGCATTTGGGAGAGGTGGCACTGCCTCTCAGAGGACAAAAGAGCGGTCAGGCACCAGTGAGCTGCCCCATTCACTAGCATACAAGCAAAGACTCCTGCTGAGGACAGCTAACATGGACACCAGCTTTTTGCTGCACTTTACCATAAACTCCAAGCCCCTGTGCCTTCGTGTAACAGCCCTTTGGGGACAAACTGTCACCAGCCCCAGCGTGGCAAGACCCTCCTCGAGAGGATCAGTGGCATTTGGTCCCCAAAATTTGGAGTTTTGAAACCCAGCCAGTTGAGATAAAATACAGGAGTGGGAAGATGGCTCAGACACAGACAGGGTGAAGGCAAGGGATCTGAGGGATGCCTGGTACACACAAAAGGAAATTGTTCACTCTTCTGTGAGGGTTTCCTGAGAAGTGGCAGGCACAAACTCCCCTCTCTGGTGTCAAGAGAGCAGGTTGGTGCCATTTTTCTCCCCCACATCAGCCCAGACAGGCTACAGTGATCAGCACAGCACCCACAGTGGAGGTTTCAGCTGCTTACACCAATGCCCTCCCTCCTGCACTCTGTAGGTTCTTTTTTTTTACTAGAGCAAGTGTCCCTGAGATTCAGAGCAGTAGGGAGCCCCTCCCCAGAAGATGAGCACAAATCTCCTGCATGCACCAAGTCTACTGACCATACAGTGTTGCAATTTCAGCCCTAGGGCAAAGAGGATCTAGCCTCTTTTAACAAGAAGAATAAAACACACCTAGTTAAAACGCACGACACAGTAGACAAGGTCCAAACAAGTCTCCACTACAGGCAAGGACAAACTCTACAGAGGACTGACCTGAGGGAAACAGCAGCCAAAACACAACAGCAGCATGCACACAGAATATATCAGAAATACTTCCTGAAGCACCAGGCCCTAGACAGCATATGACCTCTTCTTAATATAGCCATTACTTTCAGGAGTAGGAAACATAACAGGCTTTCCTGACGCACAGAAGACAGAGACCTAGAAAAAATGCCAAGACAGAGGAGTTCATCCCAAAAGAAAGAACAAGAAGAGATCACAGCCAGGGATCTATGCCTGTACCTGAATTTAAAACAACAATCATAAAGATACTAGGTTGGCTTGAGAAAAGCATAGAAGACACTAAGGAGTCCCTTACCACAGAAATCAAAGACTTAAAACTGATCAGGCTGAAATTAAAAATGCTAACTGAAATGCAAAACTGACTAGATATGATGACCACAAGGATGGAAGAATCAGAAGAACAAATAGGCTATACAGAAGATAAAATTATGGAAAATAATGACGCTGATAAGAAGAAGGAAAAAAATATTAGGTTACAAATGTAGACTTAGGGAATTCATCAATTCCATAAAGTTTAGTAACATCCATATCATAGGAGTCCCAGAAAAAGAGAGGGGAAAAAGGAGAAGGTTTATTTGTGCAAATTAAACCTGAAAACTTCCCTAATCTGGGGAAGCAAATGGGCATCCAAATCCAGGAGGCACAGAGAACTCCCATCAAAATCAACAAAAGCAGGCCAATACCAAGACATATCATAGTAAAATGTGCCAAATAGATATAAGGAAAGAATCCTGAAAGCAGAGAGGGAAAAGAAATCCCTAGCCTAGAAGGGATGACAAATAAGGATAGCAGAAGGTCTCTTCACAAAAACTTGGTAGGCCAGAAAGGAGTGCCATGATATATTCAATGTGCTGAATGGGGAAAATATACAGCCAAGAATACTTTATCCAGCAAGGTTGTCATTCAGAATAGGGAGATCAAGAGTTTCCCAGACAAACAATAACAAAAGAAGTTAGTGACCACTAAACCAGCCCTGCAAGAAATATTAAAGGGGGACTCTTTGAGTGGGAAAGAAAGGCCAAAAGCAACAAAGACTAGAAAGGAACAAGAAAATCTCCAGAAACACCAACTTTACAGGTAATACAGTGGCACTAACTTCATATCTATCAATAATCATTCTGAATGTAAATGGACTAAATGCTCCAATCAAGAGACACAAGTTATTAGAATGATTAAAAGAAAAAAACCCAAGACCCATCTATATGCCACCTACAAGAGACTTATTTCAGACCTAAAGATACCTGCAGATTGAAAGTGAGGGGATAGAGAAACATTTATCATGCTAATGGATGTCAAACAAAAGCTGGAATAGCCATACTTATTTCAGACAGGCTAGATTTTAGACCAAAGACTGTAACACGAAATGAAGAAGGGCCCTAGGTCTAAATAAAGGGGTCCATCCAACAAGAAGATCTAACAATTATAAATATTTATGTCCTCAACTTGAAAGCACCCAAATATATAAATACACAAACATAAAGAAACTCATTAATAACAATACAATAACAGCAGGGGACTTAACACCCCACTTACAACAATGGACAGATCATCTTAAGTAGAAAATCAACAAGGAAACAATGGCTTTGAATGACACACTGGACTGGATGGACTTAGCAGATATATTCAGACATTTCATCCTAAAGCACAGAACACACATTCAAGTGTACATGGGACATTCTCCAGAAAAGATCACGTACTGGGTCACAAATCAGCCCTCAACAAGTGCAAAAAGACCGAGATCCTACCATGCATGATTTTCAGACACAACACTATGAAACTTGAAGTCAACCACAAGAAAAAATTGGGGAAGACCACAAATATCTGGAGGTTAAAGAACATCCTACTAAAGAATGAATGGGTTAATCAGGAAATTAAAGAAGAAATAAAGAAATACATGGAAGCAAATGAAAATGAAAACACGATAGTTCAAACCTTTGGGATGTAGCAAAGGCAGTCATAAGAGGGAAGTGCATAGCAATACAGGGCTACATCAAGAAGCAAGAAAAGTCTCAAATACACAATGAAACCTTACATCTAAAGGAACAAGATACGAAACAGCAAATAAAGCCTAAAGTCAGCAGAAGAAGGGAAATTATAAAAATGAGAGCAGAAAAAAATGATATAAAAACAACAACAACAACAACACCCAGTAAAACAGGAGCTGGTTCTTTGAAAGTATTAACAAAATCAATAAACCCTTAGCCAGACCTATCAAAATGGAGAGAAAGGACCCAAATAAATAAAATCACGAATGAAAGAGGCGTGATCACAACCAATACCACAAAAATACAATTATAAAAGAATATTATGAACAATTATATGCCAATAAATTGGGCAATCTGGAAGAAATGGATAAATTCCTATAAACATATAAACTACCAAAACTGAAACAGGAAGAAATAGAAAGTTTGAACAAATCCATAACCAATAAAGAAATTGAATCAGTAATCAAAAATCTTCCAAAAAACAAAATACCAGGACCAGATGGTTTCCCAGGGGAATTCTACCAAACATTTAAAGAGGAATTAATATATTTTCTTCTCGAACTGTTCCAAAAAGTAGAAATGGAAGGAAAACTTCCAAACTCATTCTACGAGGTCAGCATTACCTTGATTTTAAAGCCAAAGATACCACTAAAAGGGGAACTACAGGCCAATATCCCTGATGAATATGAATGCAAAAATTCTCAACAAGATCCTAGCAAATTAAATCCAAGAGTACATTAAAAGAATTATTTACCATGATCAAGTGGGATTTATTCCTGGGCTGCAAGGGTGGTTCAATAATCGCAAATCAATCAACATGATACACCACATTAATAAAAGAAAGGATAAGAACCATATGATCTTAATAGATGCAGAAAAAGCATTAATAAAAACCCCAATAAAGCAGGGATAGAGGGAACACACCTCAACATCATAAAGGCCACCTACCAAAGACCCACAGCTAATATCATCCTCAATGGGGAAAAACTGAGAGCTTTTCCTCTAAGGTCAGGAACAAGAGAGGGATGTCCACTCTCACCATTATTATTTAACATAGTACTGGAAGTCCTAGCTTCAGCAACCAGAAAAAAAAAAAAGCAATAAAAATAATCCAAATTGGCAAGGAAGAAAGGCAAACTTTCACTCTTCACAGATGTCATGATATTCTATGTAGGACTCCACCAAAAAATTGCTAGAACTGATACATGAAATCAGTAACATCACAGAATATAAAATCAATGTACAGAAATCTGTTGCAATTCTATACACCAAAAATGAAGCAGCAGAAAGAGAAATCAATGAATCTGTCCCATTCACAATTGCACCAAAACCCATAAGATACCTACAAATAAATGTAACCAAAGAGGTAAAAGATCTGTACTCAGAAAAGTATAGAATACTTAGGAAAGAAATTGAAGATGATAAAAAGAAAAACATTCTAAGCTCACGGATTGAAAGAACAATGTTAAAATGTCTATACTACCCAAAGCAATCTACACACTTTATACAATTCCTATCAAAATACCACCAGCATTCTTCACAGTGCTAGAACAAACAATCCGAAAATTTGTATGGAACCACAAAAAAACCCAAAAGCTAAAGTAATCCTGGGAAAGAAAAGCAAAGCTGGTGACATCACAATTCCAGACTTTGAGCTCTATTATAAACTTGTAGTCATCTAGACAGTATGGAACTGGCACAAAAACAGACACACAGACCAATGGAATGGAATAGAAAACCCAGAAATGGATTCATCAACTATATGGTCAACTAATCTTTAGCAAAGCAGGAATGAATACCCAATGAGCCAATCATGTCTTTAAAATAAGAGCACCAAAGGCCGAGGAAAATATTGTGAGTCAAAAAAGGAAATGATATATAAGCTTGAAAGTCTCAAAAAGAGGAAGAAGAAAATTGTCACAGAAATGAAAGGTAAATTTGAAATAGCACATATGAAGACAAAGAACAATACAGTATGAGAGAAAAGGAGCCAAAGGAGAAATGGATAAAAAATTCAACTGGAATAGAGTAAAAGTGGTTGCTACAGAGGACAGGCAAAGAAGACTCAGCAGGCATCTAATTGGATTCTTTAAAGAAGAGACCCAAATAAAGGAACAGAAAAAAATATTTCAAGATATGATATAAGGATATTATTCAGAAATAAAAGAAGACTGGAATGTATAGATTGAAGAGCCATACTTTGTGCAGGAAGATTCACCTTCAGAAAAACCATACACCATATCTGTGCACCAAAACCATATCTGTGCACATACAGATTCACCTTCAGAAAAACCAACAGCAAGTTATTGGACTTAGAAAATGAATGAAGAAAATGTGGGCATTCAAATCAAAATCTCAGGTCAATAGTATAAGAAAAACAATCTGGCCTCAAACTTTTCCACATCAGCATTTCGTTCTAGGAGCAGTGGAGCAATGTTTACATTAAGAAAATAAAGTCATATCTAAGAATTTTATAGCAAGTCAATATAAATATATAGAAAATAGAAAACAGTTTAGAATATAAAATAACTCAGAACATAGTTCCCATGAACTCTTTCTGAAGAAACTAAAGACAAACTTTAGTCCACAAAGGAAAATGATGGCAAAAAGATCCGTGGCATGTGCCAACTCTGTGGGACTAAAATGAAAACAAATGTGGGTTAAAATCCTGACCAGCACTTTGGCATAAGGATTACTCTGAAGTCGATTAAGAAGCAGAAAACACAGAAAGAGCTCACTCCCCCTCTCCTATCTGCCTAAAAGCAAGACATAAATTTCCCTTTGTGAAGGTCTTCCCTCTCCTTGTTCCAAACCAGAAGGAATTAAAACAACCATCATCACTGGAGACAGAAAGTTGGCACAGGGTCTGCACAGGAAGACCTTAATAAAGCAACCCTAATCTTTCATTGGTTTTCTTGTATACTTACCTTCCCACAATTTAGTACCCTTTAGAGCCCAAACCTGTTTCCTTTGTCTTGTCGCTTCTACTCAAATTTACCCTTTGTTAAGATGGTATGTAAGCTCCCAATTCTAAATACCCCCTTGCGTTACTCATCAGGGAGTTCTCCTGTGTGTATGCATTTTGCTTTTTATAAATACACATGTGTTTTTTTTCCCTCATATTAATCTGTCTTTTGTCAGTTTAATTGACAAAACCTAATGGGTAAAGTTTTTTTCCTCCATCACAGTTGTAATGATTTAACTAATAAATGTTAGGAGAAAGGGGGAAGTGATAAAAGATAAAATAAACACATTGATTCTCTCATATTTTAGAGCTGGAGGATCAAAAGATAAAACTTGAAACTTATAAATCAAGTAACAGAGACAGAAATATATGTAAAGACATAAAGATAAGCACCAAGACAAATAACATAATCATCTCAGCAGAGACTGACAATTCTCTTCCCTGTTTGTTTTTTTTTTTTTTTAGCTTGGCAAATGGCCCCTAGGAATTAAGATATTTCCCAACCTCCCCTGCAGATAAACTGTGCAACTTTAAATAAGTTCCTTATAGGAAAGAGGCATATCTTTCTTTCCTATCACCTTCTAATCTAAATGTATTTTGGAATGCATAAATAATAGCCAGATTTCCAATAACTTTCTTGGACCATGAAGCATGTTAGACTGAAAGCCAGTCATGACACAATTATATGCTATAAAAGCCTTGGTCCCTGAACATTGGTAGGTAGCATACCAGTCCTGGGATGACCACCTCTTGACTTCTTGAATAGGTGAGAGGAATAAATTTCTATATATATACTTTACATAGTGGTTGGTATTTGGTGGTTTTGTGAGGTTTGCACCAAACTTAATATCCTAATCAATACAAACAACAGGAGGACGACTTTATAATGATACTGAATACACAAATGAAGATCTGAACAGTTGGAAAGGTATATCATGTTGTTGAAAAGGAAGCCAGACATTATACAGAATTCAATTTTACTTAATACAATCACAAAAAGAACAGAATATTTTATTGCCTACACAAGCTGACTCTAAAGTTCAAACAGAAATAGAAACAAGAAAGAATAGCCAGGATATTATGTAAGATAAGAGTCCTGAAGTAAGGACATATGTATGTGTGTGTCTGTGTCTGTATATTTTATTTACTTTTGTTATAAACTATAATAATTAAAACAATGTGGTTCTACAACATATGGAAATCCTAGAAACAAATCTAAGTAGATAAAGAAATTTAGTAAGTGATAAAGGTGACATTTCAAGTCAATAAAAAGATATTTATTCAACACATCCAACTATATAATCATCTGGAAAACGAATAAATTTGGATCTCCACCCCACACATTGCATCAAAATATATTCTATATGGATCATATATTTTCATCTGAAAAGTAAAACCATAAAAGTACTAAAGAAAATATGTGTAAAAAATTTCTCAAGTATTCTTACGTGGGGGAAGATCTTCCTAAACAGGTCACAAAATCTAAAAGCGATAGAAAGTTTGTAGAGTTGATGATACAAAAATCATAAAGTTGGGTGAAAATATTAAAAATATATACAACAAACAGAAAAAAATTCTCAACTTGTATCACAGGCAAAGGACTAATTTGAAAAGAATTCTTAATTCTTCAAATATTTCATAAATGAATTCCTCTTTATAACAAAAAACCCATAAAGAAAAGTAAACATGTGGAATACTAAATATAAAAAGATGGTCAAGTTCATTCATTACAAAGAATGCCAAGTAAGACTACACTGTGATACCATATTCACCCATCTATTTGACAAAGATAAAAAACCTTTGGTAACACGCTGTTAGTGCATGAAGGAGGAAATGGGCTCTTTCACACATTTATCGTTAAGACTATAAATTGGTACAAGTTCCATCAAAATCAGTTTGATAATAGCTAAAATATTAAAATGCCTATATACACTTTAACCAGACAATTCTATACGGTTGTGCATGTTTCAAATGTCATATATACGAGGTTACTTACTGCAGTGTTGCTTATAATAGCTAAATATTGGTAATATCCTCTATTTCAATCGATAGAAGACTGATATATTAAATGTAAATATAACCATGTAAATGGAATATAATGTAGCCATTAAAAAGTAAGACTTTCATAATCAGTGTGCCAAACAATTTGCAGTATTTGCTGCTTCCAAGACGAGTGTACAAAGAGCACTGTACCCATTAAGTGATATAACCATACATTATAAATTCCTGGATCTTCATTCTTGTGATCTTGTGATCTCTAGATTTCATCAGAAATCTACAGATTTGATAGTCAAAATGATCAACCAGATGGAAAAGAAAAGCTACAACATCTAAGTTGGAAAATAGTGTTCAAATGTCACATCTAATGTCAAAATGCAAAAGATATTTTAAAGTAGCACTAATGGAACAGTATAGACTAAGAATCCATTGGAAAAATGGATTACCTAGAGAAATGTATCAGGTTTCCATACTGTGAAAGCATAATCTTCCTAATATACCATATCTCCCACTGCTTCTCCAGCTCAAGGTATTTGAGGATGTTCTTTGGAAGGTGTGGCAACACTTTGCTTTTAATATCACTCTTCTTCCTCAACCAAAAAAATGAAGGATGTGGAACTCTGATTTCTAAAGTCCCCTCCTACTAACATACTATTTTTTCCCTGTTCTGTTCTATCCTCATAGTATATCCGAAGAATATAATTCTACTCACCACACACACACACACACACACACACACACACACACACAAGGAATTACATACGGATAAAAAGATATGTCTACTGAATGCTTACCTGATAACGTGTTGGCTGGTTGAGAATGCTGTTAAAACTGTGTGATTCAAAAACTCTTGAGTTAGACTGAGTGAAGAGGTTTAACTAGGAAAAAATACAATTAACCTAGTAAATTAGAATACATTCATTTGTAAGTCAAAAATATAATCTACTATATTCTCATTGATAACATTTCTGGAGTCAACATTTCCAAGGAAAACTTTGTGGAAGTGGAGTTTTATCAGTGATTTAATAGATTTTCAAAGGTAAAAATGAATGCAACAACATAACTCACATTTATCAAAATGTTTATAATGTGCACTGCAACAGAACTGCTTAACTGAAAACATTTTTAAAAGTTGGCTCATACTAAATGTAATTGTCCCTGAGGACTTGTGTGCTTAATCAAAATGTATTCACAGCATCTAGAAGGTAAGGATGCATAGAAGGAACTGTCTGCTCCTGAGCCTGTATTCCTCTCCTACACTCGGACAGGAACACACTACAAGTTCAAATGGTATCATTTGTTATTTTGTAACCCTGAAATATGAGCCAAAATAACATGTCTTTCTAGGTATCTTGGCCTTATACTGAGCGAGATTCATAACTTTCAAGATAATTGGGCTTAAAGAAAATTTTTTTCTTGCTCTCTGAGTTTAACTTTAGAGTGGGTAGAAAGAGACAGTAAGAGAAGCACACTGTTACTAGCTACTTTTTATGTATGTGAGCAGGGCCTGCCTCTTACTTTTGGGCAAGCTGCTACCAATACAGTATGATTCAAAGGCAGGACCACCTATGCGAAAATATGTATTCACCCCACCACCTGACTTCCATGATCATTACTCAGGATCCTATGTGTGGGATGCTAAGAGGAAGTGGCACAATCTTGCCAACAGACAACCTTAGCTAATAAAATTAATTCTTCTATTTGCCACTAGAGGTCAGTATCTGATTGTTGACTGAGGTTAGTTTTACAGGTTAGCGCGAAAGATTTCTTGAGGCTCCTTCCTCTCTTCTAAAAAGAGAAAAACAGAGACATATAATTTCTCCAAATTTTTACCAAATTCAGTATGCATAGAGTATTTATTAATATTTATAATACAAATAATATTAAAGAGATTTAAACATCTCCATGCACAATTTAAAAAATAAAATTAAAATGGCAGTTTTTAACCAGATATGGGGAGATTGGGAAGCCATGGCTCATGGCTTCTGAGAGATCAGTGCTCAACTTTTTTTCTATTTCCAGCCACCTCTCTGAAAAAAGCTGTTCTTCCTGCCAATGGTGTAATAAAGGCAGAAGAGGACACCATAAATAGAGCACTTCTGCTCCCCTCACATGCATTTGAGCAAGCTGCATTTCCTTTACAGAGGTATAGGTAGCCACAAGACAGACATCTGAATGTGCTCTTCTTCTCCTGACAGTATTTCTCCCCTTCATTATGATACTCTTAAGAATGGAGTCCGTGAAATCAGTTGCCTACAGAAAGAAAACTTTAAGGTGTGAGTGCAAGAGCTGTGAGTTCCCACTCTCTCCAGAGGCTTCCGGTTTTGAATAGTAAAGCTTCAGTTAATAAATCCCCAGAGGGGCGCCTGGGTGGGGCAGTCGGTTAAGCGTCTGACTTCAGCCAGGTCACGATCTCGCCGTCCGTGAGTTCGAGCCCCCGTGTCGGGCTCTGGGCTGATGGCTCAGAGCCTGGAGCCTGTTTCCGATTCTGTGTCTCCCTCTCTCTCTGCCCCTCCCCCATTTATGCTCTGTCTCTCTCTGTCCCATAAATAAAAACTGTTGAAAAAAATAATAGTAAAAAAATAAATCCCCAGAGAAACAAAGCACCTTCAAAACAAAGTCAATTTCAGTAGTGGTGGGAGTTGCCCAGGATGGCAATTAGAGCCTGGCCCATTTAAGAGACTAGCCACCCTGTTTCTGAAGGAGCAGCCCATGGGGAGGAAATGGGCCAGTAACCAAGCCATAGCAGTAGGTGCTGCGTATAAGGCAGCCATGTGCAGTAGAAAGGGCGAGGCATCTGATGCTGGAAAACTTGGATTTCACACCTACTCCACACAGGCCAGCTAGCTCCCCTGACCTTGTATAAGTACGCTACTTTAATGGTTTCAGTTGTCTTATCTATAAAATGGGAATAATAATAATACCTACCTCACAGTGTTGCATGAGGTTCAAATGTACAGCAAAGCACTTTGTAAACTGTGAATGAGGAAGGGCACTGATATTTGTTGAGGCTGGAACTTTGTACATCTCATATCATCCTTACATTAATCCTACCAAGTTTTCTCTCTTTCAGATGAGACAACTAAGGCTCAGAGTGATGAAATGACTTATCCATGTTACTTGAAAATAAGCCATAAGCACCAGAATACAAATCCTGGTCTGACATGGAGGCTCTATTCTTTACATTGTACTCCTTCTCGCTGTGTACGTATGAGGTACTATTTGAAATCATAGGATGACACAGCCAAATCAATGCCTTGGAACATAATAGCCTTAAGAGCCCATGTCCAAGTCAAATTTAAAAAGGTTTAAAAGGCCACCTTCCTAAGGAATAAGATGCCAGGGTACTACAAATCTTGGAAATACACATTTTTTTTAAAGAAAGAAATTAAATTGCAATAATCTAGTCTTTTTTCTCAACTTCAACTGACAAAACTTATCCACCTCTGCTCAGAAAGGTCTGTACTTTACGGAGTAACATTGCTATCTTGTGGTCTCCCAAGGTATGACAAGAACAGATCATTTTCACAACTTTAGGCAAAAATTAGTTACTAGTATAAGCAACTCCACACATTTATTCCTATTATGTCTTGCTCCCTTATTATCTGAGGTCTGCTCATCCCCTCCTGTGTCCTATACCAATTCTATCTCTGCAAATTAAATTCATGATAATGAAGTATTGTCATAAAACTCATCTTTGTTAAAATCAAAGTATGACTCAAACTAAAATCAAAGTATGACTTACCCAGGAAAACTTTGGGACAAACCATTCTTGATTATTTATAAAAATGGTATTTATGAAATATCAAATGGAATATTTGAGGATGCTCTTAGGCCTGTGTTGATTTTATGATATTAAAGAAAAAGGTTACTTAGCTCGATAAAGAGTTTCTACAAATAAGAAGAATATGGTGGTGGTAAACTATATATGCAGCCAAGAGGAAAATGTGAAATTAAAATTCTTTAACTTCAAAATAACAATTGAGAAGGATGGAACACAAAAATACAAAGTGTTTTCTAACAATAACTTTCCTGTTTAATTTTAACAAGTTAAAAAAGTGTTTTTGTTTGTTTTTAATCTGGCACTTTGCACGAAATTCTGACCAGAAGTAACGCATAGACTAAGTGACTTCTTGAAACATTGTGAAGATATTAAGTGTTAGTCTATGAAAGACTATGGAATGGATAGTAACTTTCAACATCTTCTAAGTTCATACATAAAAATTACCGAACAAACATCAAAAGACAAGGAGAAAGACAAAACATTTATTGCAATGTCTTGGTAAGTTTTTGATACGTACCCTGGACTTGGAGTTACCCATTCCCATTTCTATATCCTTCTGTAGCCGGCTCCTTCTGCATTTGGAGAAGTTAATGATCCTCATGACAAAATAAACAAATGACTTTGGACTAGGAACTAGACTGAAGGGTGGAGGTAATGTTTTTCCATCATCAAAATAAGATAACCAAAGTTTTGAACGGGCAAACTTCCATTCTACGTCACTGTCATCCTGTATCACAAAAATAGAAAAGAAACAATGTCTCATTTTAAAAACTGAATATTCTAGTAATTGATTCCAGTAGGATCATACAATGAACCTAAATTATGCTTTTGAAATAGATAAGTCACTTATATACATTTATCTGCATATAACTTCTATTGGCCTATATGATATTCTTAGTATTGTTTTCATGATACTCATCTTTTTAATTTTTCTCTTCCATATGCCTGTAACACCTGAAATTTAACCAGAGTGTCCCACCCCCCAGCCAAAAACAAAGCAAAAATGCAAGAAAAATTCAGGGTCAAGGAAGGATGAAAACATTAACTCCTCCCTTCTTCCCCACTCTGCCAATTCCTCATAATCAATGGTACTTCATCAGTCTTTACCCACCCCCCCCCCTCCCTCCTCATCTAGACCCATCCAAGGCAGGCTATAGATACACCATATTATACTTTAGAGCAAAGGGAAAAGAATAGCACTCAGACGAATTGCACTTTGGATGTCGTGTCTGCCATCTGTCCTCAAATGTCACATAAGGCCCCGGGTGGACTATTCTTGTCTTGTATCTCCTTTTATCCTCAGTAACAGCCCAGAGTGATGGAGAGAAAAATGAAGAGAAGGAAGTTCAAAGGTGGAAGAAGTTGGCTTGTTCATTTCACCCTGCCATTACCACACTCAAGCAGTTATTCAGAGTGCCACAGTTTTCATTTTTGGGGGACCTAACTTCTGCTTTGAGAATCTATGTGTTTTCTAAAACACACACAGAGACTCGGAGGTTTAACAAATAGCAAAATACTAAAGAGATACTGAATACGAACCGGAAGGTCGTAGGAAAACATACATACAATGATGAAGGAAGGCACCAAAGCAAGAGCAATCCAAAACATGAAGTAAAATGACTTCTAGAATACTAAAAATTCTGGCTGGATACAGGACATCACTGATGTTTACCAGACATCTAGTAATTCCTCTACTAGGATCTTTCAGATGGTTGGCCAGCTAACCTAGGAAAGAATAATTTCCCTATAGTCAGTACCTCTTCTAGCCATTAACTTCAAAACTTCTGAAATATACTCTAAGAGGAGGCAGCATGATGACAAATTCATGGGGACCCCTGCTGTGCTCCTAGAAGACATTAGAGCCTGTGAGACTATCTTTCCAGGAGGGAAACACAGGGAAATGTCCAGGCCCCTTCTGCTTAGGTATAAGCCTCTTTACTGACATGAACTGGACATCCACCAAAGGGCACAAAAACAGATGGAGGATATTATTAGGGTGAGATGGCAAGAATAGATACCATGGACAGAAAGCAGGTTTACCTCAATTTCTTGATATGAGCTATTAATCATAGCAATTAACATGTTGAGTAAAACGACCACCATAGTTACATTGTATATTCCATACAGAACGTAGCCAATATTCTCTATGAATTTGTGATCGTATTTGAGCACAACAGAAGTGACTTCAGACAACCCAAATATTGACCAAAATAGTGTCTTGAAACTTTCTTCTACACTGTTGAAAGAATAAGGTACACAGTAAATAAATTAACAGTTTTCAGTATTAAAATCAAAAGAAAAACAAGTTAGGGTTTGAATACTGTAAAGATGTAAAATGCCATCATTAAATATCATCACAACAAACTCTGAGTATAATTATTTTATTATAGTATTTAACAGAAATTGTTCCTTCAGGGGTTTATGATTAGATGTTGCCAATGCCTACCTTTTCTGTAAATTATCTTCAAGTGAAAAATCCCTGAACTCAGCAGAGGAAAGGTAAAGTCATGCCACAATACCCATTCCTTTCTCCTAAAGGATGGAAATTGGGGGTTTGATTTTATAGGTCATTTAGACCTTTAAATCAGGTTTTCTGGAGTAGAACAAGGTCAGGATTAAGATGATACACTCACTTCAAAAAAAATATGTACAAACATATTCCCTGCACTGTAGTAGTAGGGAAGAATGAAAACAACCTAAATATCTATCAGTAGGGGAGTTGGTAAATAATTCCATCTATATGATGGATTCCTATGTAGCCACTGGGAAAATGAGACACATCTATCTTCATGTGTTTATATAAAATGGTATCTAAGAAGTACTGAAAAATAAGATACAGCAAGTATGAAATAGTCTACAAGTTGACTAAAAAGGAGTTTACAAATACTTATATTCTTGTTTATATATAAAATATCTCTGAAAGTATCCAAAAGAAACCATTGCCTCTGTGAACTAAGGAGATATGAGAGATTGGGGCCCAAGGGTAAAGAAGGGGACATGATTTTCACTGTAGATACCACTCTATGAATTTTTTTTGCCACAAGAATATATTACCTAAAAGTTACGTTTAACTGGAAATGAATAGGAGGGAACAGATTGCAAGATTCCTGTTCTTTTCATTTATATAATCTACTCCCTGATTCTTCCATAACAGCAAGTAACACTTAGGCCCTCACCTGACTAACCGCCTACTTTTATCCTTTAAATGAATTTTGCCAACCGAATTTGGCTGCTTTTGGCATATAACCAAGTTGTATTCACTGATATGTGAACCACAAAAATAATCCTTAAACGATTACACATGTAGAACTCCATTACAAAGGAAGGTTCAAAAGTAAGTCCTTTTTCCAAAAAAAGATTTATGGAAACAGTGCTGGTTTTGATTTGTTGTAACAGATTTTAAACAACAATGCCATAGATTTATAGGTTTTAGCACTAGTTTATCTACTCATGCCATCATTCAACAAATATTGATGGAACACCTATCATGTTCTAGAAATTGTGCCACACCCTTATGAAGCTGAATAGAAAGATTCCTATTTCTATATAGTTGGTGTCTATTACAAAACAGTTCATTGTGTGATTTTATAGCATAGATGGTAGCAGGAGACTGAGAAAAACTATAACCTCTTTGTTCCCACCATTACTTTAACAGTGTCCCCAAATTCTGACTCCTTCCTCTTGCTCTTTTTGCAAACCTTCTCTCCTCTAACTTCAAGAATATCGATTCCTGTGAATACGTATGTGTGGGAGGAGGCAGACAGTAAAACAGGAGAGGACACTGGCAGTGCCTGAGCTCTTACCTTGGGCAAGAGGCTTCAAATAAATGACCTTACATAATCCTCACAATAACCCTATTCAAACCTTATTGTGTTTATTTTAAAAATAAGGGAACTAACGCAGAGGAGTGCTGAGTAACTTAACCAAAGGCCGCAGCTAGAAAATAGCAGAGATAATGCATCCATATCCAGGTCTGCCTGATTGCTAGCCTAGAATCCTTCCACTATATCAAGTTGCCATGTGTTCACACAAAACAGTGAAGACAATGTGTTGTAGAAATGAGTTCTTAAAGGCTCACAGGGGTGGCACTATGTGTAGGATATCTCCATCCCTCCCCTACTGGGTTCAAACAGAATTTTTTTTCATTACAATAAAGTGAGTTTCCGTTCTCTTCTACCCCCAAGACTTGCTCTGTATTAACTATGTGAAAAAATCATTTCCAAACAATTTAGATGTCTGGAAGGGCTTGATGTTCTATTTTAGTCTACAGGGAACTTATTGAAGGTCTAGATTCTTTCTAGCTGTGGCATTACAGGATACCAAAGGGAGACAGGGAGGGCTAATGATCTCCCTACCTTGAAGGACTACAGTACAAAGGGAGGACCCACATGCAGGGTTAGGGGATCTCACAACTGGATATCTCTCTGCTGAGGGAACTTAAAGGGACAATGACTAAGGAAGTTTAATCAGGGAAGACTTCACAGGCAAGGTGAGTCTCCAATGTAGAAACAAGTGTGACCACAGGAAGGAAGTGATACTAGTGTTATAGTGAGTTGTACAACATTTAGCTGTAATTTCTTCTTACTCAACTCCTTTGTACTGATTAATGATACATTAAAATAAAGGCCAGTGCTTTCTTTTTTGAATAGTAATGACTACAAATTACTGAAACTAAATTTAATGTCATACATAATGTAATAGATGTCCAGTATTAAAAATCTGCTGTCCAATTCTCTTAAAATAGTCAGCTTCATCTAGGATTTTTCCAAATTTTGATTCTTTTCTGCGGTCCCTTACTAAATTCAAAGAAATGAGCCTTTAGGGCAATGTAATCATGCATAAGCATTGTTTTTCAATGGATAGTTTTGCTCTTAAAAACATCTTTATTATGATTATTGAATTTGTGGTGTGTTTGATTCATCTGGATTTGTTAGAAATTTTCCTCATCAAACCTTTTTTCGAAGATGTTTTACTTACGTGGTAAAAGCAGCATTTACTTTAGCCCCAAGGTAGTAAGAATAAAGTATGAACATGCCAATCATAAAGGCAAGAAACACCATAATAAAGAGGACCATGAACTTGAATATATCCTTCACAGTCCTTCCAAGAGAGATCTGTAAGGGGCCAAAGCTCTCATTTGCAGGGAGGATATATGCGATCCGAGAGAAACTGAGCACAACAGCAATGGCGTAGAGGCCTTCAGATATGATCTGAGGGTCAGAAGGGAGCCATTTATCTCTGGCTAGAAAAAGAGAGAGAGAGAGAGATATCAGAAATGGGACTTTGTTTCATTGCAGTCTACAAAATAAATACCTTAAATAGGATCTATTTTGTAGGAAGGTGGCTTTTATCTCAGTTGAAACTACTCTAGATTCAATTAACTGTCTGGGCATTATTTTTATGTTTAAACCAGAAGCATATGAATTCTACACCCACATGGAGTCTTTTAATCTAATAAACATGATTATGAAGATACTAAACCTGCTCCACATTGAATAGAAACAGAGTCAAGTGCAAAAGATAAAGAAAGAGGTTAAAACCCTTCATTAGACACAGACTGTGTCCAGAATGACAAAACAACGGACTTGACTAATCTGTCTTCTCACATGTGGACCAGCTATTTTGTCACCCTATAGGCTCAGTTGGCACAAAACTTATTTTCCATATTTCATGGAGAAATTAGTTCATCTAACAGTTTATGCAAATAAAATGTTGTATTACAACAAGTGAGAATATCACTGAATCACAGTGGTGCTGTCAGTGTGATATCTGAGCAATATTACTTGTTCCTGTAAAATGTAAGATGCTATTGAGGTGCAAAAATTTTGGATATAGATTCTAAATGAAGATCCCACCACTTTCAAGGTTGTTTAGTAGGTTCACAGCAGACTGTTGGATACTCATTTCCCTGGAAGTTCAATGAAATAATATGTCGGTAATTTTGTGCAGTTACTCCCAGAAGAATAGATACATTGTAGATATTTCCAACAACAAAAATTAAGGTTTATTGAATGTTTAATGTGTACTAGACACTGTGCTTTCCAATGACTCTACGGATTTGATGTTATCATTATCGTTTTTTTAGAGATGCAGAAACCAAGACTTAAGGCTAAATCCTTGATCAAAATCATACACATAGTAAGGAGCGAATCCTGAATTCACTAATTTCCCTCCAGATTATAGTCATTAGATACACATGAATCAACCTAAATAAAGAGGTTATTGAAATAGTCAAGATATATATTACACAAGATACAATTTAAGCTAATTCTTTGATTATAAATGGTAATCATTTGCTCATCTGATCTGGTCTCCTTGGAATTAAAAAATCTTTGCTTGTTGACAACAAGACAATGTGTTTAAATTTCACAATGTGTGAAACATCCATCTTACATTTTGGAGCAGGCGCCCAGCCTTCTTCAGTTATGTTAACATGCCACTAGTACTTATCACAATATAAGCCTTAATTACACTTATAAAAAGTGATTCTTACAATCAGAACTCACTTAAACTCTGTGCCTGAGTTTCCTTATCATTAAAATAAGCGTTAGGCAATACATTTTTTTAATATTTATTTATTTTGGGGGAGAGCACAAGCAGGAGAGGGGCAGATAGAGGGCAACAGAGGATCTGAAGCAGGCTCTGTGCTGATAGGCTGATAGTGGCAAGCCTAATGTGGAGCTTGAACTCACAAACTGTGAGATCATGACCTGAGCTGAAGTCAGATGTTCAACTGACTGAGCGACCCAGGTGCCCCTAGGCAATACATTTCTAAGGTTCCTATCAGATTTAAGATTGTGCAACTACATGGAAATTTGCTAATCACCCCTTTCCAGCCTGGCCTCAATGGAGGGAAGGCTAACATTGCTTACCATCGGTTTGTGCTGGGCAAGGAAGGCATCAGTATCCTTGCACCCTGAATATCAGCTGGGACCTCCCTGCTCTTCATGATACACAGAAGTTAGGCATGAATTCCCTTCCATATTGTGTTGAGGGGCAGGGTGTCCCCCCCAGTATTTCTGCCTGTTCCCCAGAGCTTACATTCTCATGCCACTTTAGCTCCTACTTCCTGCCTCTGCCAAATTTTCTTCACTCCACCTGTACAGCAGTTTAGTGCCTTTTGTTATTTTATCTCCTCCAAACCATGCACTCAGGTACTCATCTTCCACCTTGAGCAGTTTATCAATCTATTTTTTCCCCTAATGAAGACAGTTTCATATCCTAAGAATATGTAAGAGTACTTATGTTGTTAGGCTTGAAGATAATTTTCTCTCACTTTGCAACACCTTCATTTTATAGGTTTGAAAACTGAGGCACAGAGAAGTAAGTTACCTTGAACAAAGTTATACACAGCAAGGGAGCTCCATAGCCTCGATATGAATCCAGTTTTGTATAGTTCTAAAGCTCATGTTTTCTCCTCTGTTCATACACATTTAACACACATCTCACATTAAACATACTCTTATTGACATTTCCTTCCAAAATGTGGTTCCAGTACCCTTCCTGATGCATAAGAGGACCCTTCAGTTAATAACTTACCATAAGTGAAATACTGTATCTCTGGTGGAAGTGTAACTTCACTGAGGTCACTCTCTTGGACATAACTGTCCACATACTGTTGTGCTTTTGTTGCCTGAAGGAAAGCTAGAAATCTGGCTGTGAAAGCAGCAATGAAGATGGAAAGCATCCCAAAGTCCAGCACATTCCACAACTGCAAAATATATTCTCTAGGTCCTTCCAGCCAGAGCTCCTTACACTCAGACCACATCATTCCTGTCACACACGGAAGGTACAGGTTACATTTTATAGCTTAGACTAGCTTAGAGAAGCTGTTATTTTGTCCACTATCAGTCCCCACCTATAAAAAGCTCCATATATAAAGTACCATATCAGGCACCCTGAGGCCCTGGGCAAAGTTAAATGGAGGAAAAATGTTCAAGTAAATAAGAATTAGAATTCGGAGAAACATAATTCTACACGTAGCATCAGAAATGGTGCGCGCGCGTGCGCACACACACACACACACACACACACACACAGGAATATTACTCGGCCATAATAACGAATGAGATGTTGGATTTGTAACAACATAGACTTAGAAAGTGTACACTAAGTGAAATAAGTGAGACAGAGAAAGAGAAATACCATATGATTTCACTTACATGTGGAATCTAAAAATCAAATGAACAGCAACAATGAAAAGGCTCTTGAATACAGAGAACAAAGTGGTGGCTGCCAGAGGGGAAGTAAGTGAAGGGATAGAAGAAACAAAGAGCATTAAGAGGTACAAATTTTTAGTTATAAAATAAATAAGCCATGGAGATGAAAAATACAGCACAGGGGATATACTGTAATAACATTGTATGGTGACTACGTTTATTGAGCTGAGCATAGAGTAATATGTAGACTTGTTAATTCACTGTGTTGTACATATGAAACTAATACAACAGTGTACGCCAACTACACTTTACTAATAACAATTTTTTAAAAAGAACTTTTGTGAGGTGAGGTAACCAGCATTCTGAAAATGGAAACTTTCCTAAAAAAGACCTCTGAAATGAAAGCCAAAAAAAAATTTTTTTTTGCAAAAAAATTTTTATTCATCAGCTAATGGCTACTAGATTATCTCACAAGTATTTCAATTAAATATTTGATCATCACAGTAGGTCAGATTTTTAAAATTTACATTTATTCAATAACTGAAGTTAAAAATGTAATATATTTATAATTGGGTTCATGTTAGTCATAAAAATTTTTATTTAGTGGTAAGAGATAACTTTTAGTATTCAAATTATTCAATTATTTTGTTCTACTGCTTATCTTACAATGAGAATGTTGTCACCACATAATGCACAATAACATTTTAAATAAAAAAGGCAATCGGGGCACCTGGGTGGCTCAGTTGGTTAAGCTCCCGACTTCAGCTCAGGTCATGATCTCATAGTTTGTGAGTTTGAGCCCCGTGTCGGGCTCTGTGCTGACAGCTCAGAGCCTGAAGCCTGCTTCAGATTCTGTGTCTCCCTGCCCCTGCCCCTCCCCTGCTTGTACTCTCTCTCTCTCTCAAAAACAAACAAACATTTAAAAAAAAAAAAGGCAATTGTTATATAGACACAATGTTTGGTAGAAATTAAAATACTTAACATAGAAAGCTTACCAAGAACCCAGACCATAATTAGCATCTCAGTCCAAGTGAACTGGGTGGTTTTCACCCTGAAGATCTGCTTGGGATAGTCAATAACAGTGATGTTTGGCAGCGTGGTGATGCCTTCGAACCTGTCTGAGGCATTGAACACGAGCAGGCCCAGGAAGATGATGAAAGAAGCAGCATGTGCCACAAACTTCATGAAAGGGCTTCGCAGAATTTTCCCCAGCTGTAGTACAACAAACAAACAGAGAGAAGACGAAGACGAGACTTTTATTTTGGAAATGTCAGCTTCTACTTATGAAAATTATTATACAGGGTAAAAGAAAAACAGATGAAATGAGAATAACTTCAAAATTCTGCCTCTGTTTGTGAAGAGCTATACATTATGAAAATCACCCCTTTTAGGGAATGCTGCCTCCAAGAATTATTTAAGAAGTCTTTAAACGTCATTGTTTCTAAAATCCAATTTATCTTGGGGGGTAACACTGCATTCACAGATGCATTTCTGAAAATCACAAGGCATATGCTGGTTATTCTTATTTTTCCACGAAAGACCACACCATCCATGTCTAGGTTTTGAGAGTCTAGGAAAAGAAACTCCAAATTGTAGTGCATATGCTTTATTGCTTTACAATTGAAATGTTATGAATTTAGAGACTCATTCATTATAGTTGAAACATTATGTGTTTGTAGCACATAACAAGGCCTTTGAATATTAAAAACCTTACTAGTACAGAAGTAAATTTTTGTTCTCACTTGTAAGTCTTTTGAAATCGACTTGTACTTTGTATGATATGAAAAAGGCAGATAATATTAGAATCAAGTAAATATTTTATGTACTATTACCTCAATAAGAAGGAGTTATACAATAATTAAAATCTCTAAGTAGGTTAACTTAATTAAGTCAGCCCTGAGTTTGGAAAATCATATAAATAGTACAAAAGCATGTCTGAAGTTCAGAGCATAATTATTTTAAGGTAACTCCTTTAAAGTCCCATGTGATATAATGTCCTTACAAGCCCCATGTTCTAGTAGAAATGAAAAACAATTCTGCCTGTCCCAAGGGCTTCTGTAGCCCAAGAAAAAGGCACATTTGGTTGATTTATCAAATAAGTTCTCTAGTCTACATACTCAGAACCAACTTTCAAACTCAGTCTGTGACCTTAAAAAGTACCAAGGCTCACATTTAAGAGACGGCAACTTCAAACAAATGTTTTTGCATGTCCAGAGCCTTAATTTGATGTCAACAAATAACCGAAGAATGTTAAGCATTTCTGGAGTTGAACATGAATGCAGACAGACAAATGTCATATTTTCCATATTAGACATAGACAAATAAACACCACATTTGCATATTGCTGTGCTGTTTTGCAGCTGCAAAGAGGCACATTTGGGGTAGCTCATCCATAGCACACAGTGATTTCTTGAGAGTTTCCAAATCTGTTTCTCATAAAGGCTGATCTTTTAAAACTTTAAAGAACACGAAAATAAAGCAGCATGCCTATCGTGAAACTAGGATATACGTGGGGGATTCTTGCTATGTTGTCTTCGGTGGTACGTGGCAGGTATAAATGTGGGCTCCAGAAACAACTCAATTCTGTCCTTTCCCCTCTCTGGGGGCACAGAGTTCACTATACTATTAGCTGCACTTTTGTAAGTGAAGAGAAAAAAGAAATGGACTTCCATGTTTTCACTGATTAAGCTGTCCTAAGAGGCAAACACTTAGAAACATCAACTTTCCTATTCGTTTCCCTCAGAAAGGGAAATTATTTGTGTGGGAAATGATTTTTGCTTTGATGCATGCCCTCTTATCACTTATAGATTTTAGTCTTTAGTGCTTATGTATTTGAGGAATCATAAGGTACTTTTCCATGATACAGAACAAAGGAACTTAGTCAACTCATCAAACCTGATCAAAATGACAAACTTTCTGCCTTAAATTGCATGGGCAGCTCAACAATGAAATGAGATGGATGAATATGCTCACATGTGTATGGTGCCTGCAGAGCAGGACTCACTCTGCCAGGAAGACTATGCAGCCAGAGAGGTGACGGATTTCCAGGATCATTGTAAGTGGCCTTGACTCATTTTTCCTGAAACTGCCTCTGATTTAAACAAAACCAGATCTCAGAATATAAAAGCAGGATTAAAGGACCTCAAAACGGCTTATTCTCCCTGGCGGTGCCCTTTATTAACCTAATACAGATCCTGTTAGCATGACTAGTATGCCTTCCCATATCCTGTTCAGAGGATCTCTTAGGCACAATTAAACTGAGTCTATACTAGCAAGTTGAGAGAGGGATGAAGATAGTGAACAAAGTGATTCAAGCAAACTAAACATAAACAACCTAAAAAATCCAAAGACCCCAAACCCAAATTCTACTTTTTTTTTCTTTTTTTTTTAAGAATCTTCTGAAGAAACAAAGGGGAGGGGGTTGGGGGGAACCTGGCATGCACTTTCTTGAATTCTTTAAATTAACACCACTGTTTGTGACTGTGCTTGATACACTGAGCCTCAGATCTCTTGACAGGTTCCAGTGAGTTGCCCTTCCAGTTCTCAGGTTAACTTCATTGGCACCACTGCAACAGGACTGTTCTAAACGCAGGCCAACTCAGTTGACACTCTTGATTTATTAAGCTGTCCACAGAATCAGCAAAAGTGCTACTTCACTCAAGCCGCTTTCCCTCTTGACCACCATGCAGATTTTACCTTAAAAGCCTAAGTATTATATGCCTTCAAATGTGATCTATTCCACTAGTACCAAATCCTTTTTCATCTCTTATTTGAATTGATCCAGTCATTAAAAAGCAGAATTTGTGTCCCTGAGTCCATTAACATTCAGGGTAAAGCTGATAAGAGCCTTAAGTAGGAAGCTTTTTCCTTCTTCATCCCCAAAACACACGGCACACCAACCACGGAGGAAATGGATGTAGAAAAACATGTACCCTGCTGCAAGGTGCAATCCAGTAGCCGATGGCAAGAAATGGAAGGCCCAAGGCCACCACCAGCACAACCAGACACTTGATAGCTATGGTCTGTTCCCGCAGGCCTGAGAGGTTCTCATACCAGATTGTCAAGAGCTGCTGCTGGCAGTTGGGGTGAGCCACAAACTGTTGGCAGAAAGAGAGGGGGAGAAAGAGGTAGGTTACTATCATTAGGGATACCTCAACTACTGAATGCATAATCCTAAAAATATTAATGTACACTTTTCCAGAATATAGGCACTAGAAGGTTCTGGTAATATTTTCCTTTACCTTCCCTCCATTTTCCAAAATTGCTTCAGAACTAATAGTACTTAAGTGGAAACAAGAGCACAAAATTGATATCATCCTTAATCACATTTCTTTCTGATTGAAATTCTCCATAATACACAGATTCCTGTCCATAATCTGGGTGACATATGCTTTCCTTTGTGAAAATGTGTCCCATCTTGTTGTCTGCCAGCTTACTTATGTTCAGTTCAAAATGGAAAAGAATTGGCTTATATTAGACTATAGCTAAAAAAAAGAAATGTGTTAAGTTTCATAAGTAATTCCTAAAGTGCTACATGTATGAAAAATATACATACATATATGTATGTACTATCACTGCAAACTGCAAAGATCTGCAAAAAGCCAATGAATCTGCAAGAATTCTGCTTGGTTCACACTTACACTGCCTCCAGGCACTGGCAGCAAATGTCCCTTCCTTCCTATTTCAGTAATCTGTCCTCTTTTTATTGCTGCCTCTATCACAGGTTAAAAAAAATTATCTCCAACAGTTCTTTTGTAACTACAATTGTAACCAGGAAAACTGAGCACATTATACTTACTTCAGCCCTGCCATTTTATTCTATTTTGCCATCTCACTTTGCTAAGTCATCTGCCAGCATCTATTCTGATGGACTGGGATTTCGCTAAAGTCCTGTCCTTGTTCAGGTAGCAAAATGTATTTGTAGTCAGGCTCATGTAAAAAGGTCCCTACCCTAACAGGTGCCCATTTGTGGCTGGATATGCCTGTCTTTGAATGGCCAGGTGCACTTTGCCCAAGCATGGAGATTATTCGGGGAGGGTCATTCACAAATCAACTATGAGTGCCACCTTACATACATTTTTAAAGAGTGTTTAGCAACGCAAAAATCAAGGTATCATTATCTTCTGAAAAACAGAACAATAACAATGAACCTGTTAAGAAGTACTCATGAAATGTTTTTTTACAAACTCTTAGAGGCAAGGAAGGCAGCTCCAGTTCCTACTATGTGAAGGGTTCATCTTTGATCAAGTTCTAGTTAATGATCTTAACGATTCTTAGCAACTCCAGGCAATTCCTCAAGTTATTCGGCTAATTACCAATAAATACCACACCTATAAGGAAATTAATGGGCTTCCACTTACTGGTGTATTGTTTCCCATTAGCTCTTGTAATTAAAAAAAAATTAATAAAATTAAAAAAAATAAAACCTCATCCCCCAGCGTAGACAGTAGAGATGCAATTTCCCCTAACCCCCCCACTTTTGCCCCTATGTGCATCGCCCTCCGGGAAGTCCACTGATGATCACTCTGGTGACTGCTGTGCCACAGGGCACAAGGGGCTCTTGACACCTGCTGGCAGAAGTGGTGAGATGAATTTGCAAATATTAGATTTGAAGTACTTCACTGAACTTATTTCAACAATCCAAACTGGTAGGATTTGGGAGATTTAAAGTACTATAAAGAGGATGCTATCTTTTCTAGCTTAATGAGTTCAATGTGAAAAAGCAGATTTTACCTTAGAAGTTTCTTTCAATTCAATTATAAAAGTCCCAGGTCCTAAAGCTCACTGGTCATTGCTAGCTGCTAAGTCTGTATTAGAACTCCTTTCCAGACTCAAGATTCTGTTACTCTTTCAAAGTTCTGATTTTTGATCGATACAGTCATTATTTGAACCCATGATAAAATATGATCAAGGTTGAAAGCCCTGGAATCTTTGTGACAACTTTCTAGGATTCTTGTTGAGAACTTTGCCAAACTTCCACTTCTGCCCCTGTACTCTACTGAATCATTTCCTTCCTGCTTTACCCCTCCTTCTGTGTTAAATCCTTATCCCCTCTGAGTTCCTAAATGTACCATTCATTTCATTCATTCATTCACTCTTCAAAATGTTGTAAGCTCTTCCTATGAATCAGGCACTCTGTTAGGCATTTGGTAGAAGAAGGTGAAAATGGAAGCATCAGTGCACATTAAGTGATTAGGGATTCCTGTTCTACAGCACACAGTAAGCTCTCCATAAATGTGGGGAAAAAATGGAGACAGACTTCTTATGCTTGCCAAGATAAATAATCAACATTTAAAATATTACTAATTTGAGGGGCACCTGGGTGGCTCAGTCGGTTAAGCCTCCAACTTCATCTCAGGTCATGATCTCACGGTTTGTGGGTTCGAGCCCTGGATCAGGCTCTGTGCTGAAAGATCAGAGCCTGGAGCCTGCTTCCAATTCTGTGTCTCCTTCTCTGCTCCTACCCCACTTGTGCTCTCTGTCTCTCAAAAATAAATAAACATTAAAAAACTAAAAAAAACTAAAATAATACTAATTTGAAAGTTGGAGGGTTTACATTTGGACAGATGCAAATAAAAAGCAGTCCTATGACTCCAGCTAGGCTCAGCTTAGGATGGGGAACAGTGCATTCAGAGAAATCTACAGTGGAGATGATGTCATCAAATCAGATTGTCGCTTAGGAAGTCAACATGCACTTTTTTATAGGCCAAGGCTTTCTGCAGGACAGAAAATCCCTATGAAGTTGAGAGACAGGTGGACGTGTACCCATGTAAAATTGATGGACAAATTTCCCTTTTGAGTGTCCGGCCTTTCTTTCTTAGGTTTTAATCTCTTAAGGACAAAAATATTAATGTTGCAATATGGCTTCCTCTCCTTGCTCCTCCTCCTCCAGTTAATCTTCAACTTTGAAGATGTGCTTTATGGCATGAATTACATTGTATAAGGGTTATACAACCCTTAAAGACTTGGTGGAAATCAATCATTCCCATATGGTATTATATAATGATCAATATTTGACCCATTGTGACTTGTACAATATAGTACAAAACCCCAATATATGTTAAATATTAGCCAAAACTGTGGTGTCTGCAGTTTACTTGTCACACTTTAAAATTCAGCTTAAAGGTATATTTCCTATATTATTAATTCTACTCTCTTCTTGAGATAGTAATACACCAGCCTATGGTATCTGTTCATTCCTTTCAATTCACAAGAAAACACAAATGGATATTTTCCTCTAATAATTTAAAATCCTAATGCAAGTACACAAGGAACATTTTTAAAAAATAATAAAATCAATACAACAGTAACAAGTGAGGGCAAAAGAGTTAATCCCTCTAGGAGATGGGTTTTTCTCTTTTCAATGACTTCAAAGTAGGGCAGTGACCTTTATCTCTTAAAATTGTTTACCTTCTAAAAAAACCTCTTGTGCTGTCACTCCAGTCATAGCCAGTTGGATAAAATTTGTATGCTATTTCCCAACTTCAGTGGACCAGCAAATTGAAATCATTACAAAAATAATGCCTTTATTTGAGGTGTTCTGATTTAAAGGGAGAATGCTTGACACATAAGAAAATCTCAATCTTTCAATGGAACAAAACTATTGTAGCATTGAGAACAAACATTTTTTTTTCCCGTGCCAAATGACTAACAGATTGTAAACTGAACCAGTAATCAGAGCAGGTTAATGGAAAACCATGAGATAATTTTCAACTTAAAAAAAATTTCATGTTACATTGTCTTATTATCAAATCAGCCTTTACAAGAACTATCTTCATGGAAATACTGTTGTACAAAAGCATGTTAGGAACACTCTGTTTTTGTTTTTAATGACATTGTTGAAGGCACAGTTCATACAATTTAAAATTCTGCTGTGAATAAAAGCTACATCATTCAACTTCTTTTTAAAGTTTTTTGAGTTGTGAAATATAAACTGAAAACTTACAGTGTGTAAGTTTTCTGGATTTTGAACCCACTGAGTGCACAATATTCTGTTCTTTCTCAGTGCTGGGCACAAACCTGGCCAAGAGGCTATACAGTGTGGGATTCAGGACAGGCTGGCCAGCACCTGCACCGCACCCAAGGTCTCTGCAGGATATTTAGCATTCTCATTGCATTGCTCAATGTTTGGAATTAAGGAAACCACACTTTCTTCATTCATAGTGGATAATTTTATGTGTATATGTTGCTGCAAGTCGCTCTTTTTTAATGTTTTGAGAGAGAGAGCGCACACACGCATGTGCAAGTAGGGGAGGAGTAGAGAGACAGGGGGATAGGGGATCTAAAGAGGGCTCCATGCTGACAGCAGAGTCCAATGTGGGGCTCAAATTCATGAACTGGAAGATCATGACCTGAGCCGAAGTCAGACACTCAACTGACTGAGCCACCGAGGCACCACCATGTGTCTCTTTTCTAGGTGATATTTCTATAGTTAAATCTAATCCCACCATGGAGAAAATAAGAGAGCAAAGAAGAAGTCAGGAAATTCTCTTTCTCAACAGCATGGTTTTCCAGATCGATAGTCTATCAACTTCTAGTATCCTTTATCTTTGTCAAGGACTTTCTTAGAATAGCTTAGTAAAGCTCTCATTATTTCTATTGAGGGAAAGGATTGATGTTCATCCTCAAGTTGCAGAGAAGACAGAGGTAAAGACAGAATTAAAACACAGAGCTTTTAGGGGTGCCTGGGTGGCTCAGGTCATGAACTCATGGCCCGTGGGTTCGAGCCCCACATCAGGGTCTGTGCTGACAACTCAGAGCCTGGAGCCTGCTTCAGATTCTGTACATCCCTCCCTCTTTGCCTCTCCCCCGCTCATGCTCATGCTCTGTTTCTCTATCTCAAAAATAAATTAGAACATAAAAAAAAAAACTCAGAGCTTTTTGGGAAAGGTAAATAATCCATTATTCAAACGGGAAAATAACATTTTTGTCTAAAAGTTAATTTTCTTGTACTCATTTCAAAAAATTTCATCTTTTGATCTATTCCATTCTCTTTTGTAGAATAACATGGGTAGCTCTACAAACAGTAATAAAATTTACTATCTTTCCAGTTTTATTATTTACCTTAGAAACTCCTCAGAAATGATTCTGAGATGAATGATCTGTAACATCCATTCCATGATAGAGAACACATTATTATTTGTTCCCCACTAGTCGCATAAGATTGCCCATTTCACCAACAGAATTGAGAGTATGAATTTTCTATTCTTTAATAATTTGAGAGAGGGGAAATGGTATTTGTATATTAGGATGCATTTATTACTAGAGGGCTTAAAATTTTTAAATAGGCTTGCTATCCATTTAAATTTTCTGTGAATTGCCTATTCATGCCCTTTGCTTATTTTTCTATAGGGCTCTAGAAATTTTTCTTAAAAATTTGTTTGAGCTCTTTGTAGATTATCAATCCTTGATAAGTCAGAATTGAGAAATTATACCTTTCTCACTTTGCTCTTTTTTATGATCTTTCTGTGTACAGAGGTTTTAAGTTGTATGTGGTTAAATTGTTTACACTTTTGCTTTGTTATATCTTCAACTGCTTTCATATTAGAAAGTTCTTTCTCCCATAAATATTAAATTCATGTTCAGATCTCTCCCATTCAGGTCTTCTATATTTTCATTTTCTTGACTAACTGCCATCGAGCTCTCTAAGGCCTGGGTAGACCTCATGGTGTGATTCCCAGGGAAGATTGAGCTCTGGGAACTATGAGGCCAGAAAGAAGCCAGTAATCCCAGACCCAGAGCTGGGAGGAGATCTTGAGCACATAGCAAAAGAGACTTTGAGTCTCTTATGGGAAACAGCTGTTACAAAAAACTAGTTTCCTTGGTGGAATTATGAGTTGATTTGAATATAAATTTATTATGTTATCAAGAGGGAAAAATTCCATAACATATATTTTGAAATCCCAATGCCTTGCATGTAGCTGTAGACTACCTCAGTGTCACAGTGGGTAGGGTTCACACATCATTGTAACCCAAGAAGTGGTTTTACTTAGGAACCAGAAATGAGATAAAGGAAAAAGGAAGCACCAGCAGGGATGGGGCATCTTTTCTCTTTGCTAAATGGAGACATGTAAATGTTGAGTGAAGAATGAAGGACATCTTGGAGAGAGAAAAAGAAAGGGGGAAGTGGGGCTTTGGGGGGCATTCTAGAATAAATTTTTATATACATTAATTGAGTGAAGCTTCTAAGTCAAAAACTTGAATCAATACTCCCTTTATATCACAAAACAAACGAACCCAGAAATAAATGCAAAGCCCTAAACATCCTTTCAGTTTCAAATGCACTTTTTGTTGTTTCCTGGCAGTAACTGACTGATAGCAAATTTATTATTAATGACACCTCATACATAATAAGCTATACATCAATTTATTTAAAATTAACATGTCAGGAAGACATTCACTGTCTCAAGACAGTTTGGTTCACAGAAGCCCATCTACAGATGAGCTGTCTCTGCTAATATGACACTTTCAAAGCAATGATAAAGAACCAGTGACAACTGAAATCAATTTTCTCCTCTCAGGTGCTAAAGAGATGTGTATTGTAAGATTTGTGAATAAATGTCCAGACAGTTTTCTAAAAATGGTTTAATATTAATCTTATTCAGTATTATTTTTTCCTTCAATATAGCAAAACCTCAACTAGCAAGAATTCTCTAGAGAGAGACAAATGCCAAATGATTTCATTCATATGTGGAGTTTAAGAGACAAAACAAACAAGCAAAGGGAAAAAAGAGAGAGAGGAAAACCAAAAAACAAACTCTTAACTATAGAGAACTGATGTTCACCAGAGGGGAGGGTGGGGGGGTGGTTAAAATAGGTGATGGGGATTAAAGAGGGCACTCCTCATAAGCAGTGGGTGTTGTATGTAAGTGTTGAATCCCTGAATTATACACTGAAGCTAATATAACACTGTGTGTTAACTGGAATTAAAAATAAAAACTAAAAAAAAAAAAAAAAGAAAGAAAGAAATGCTCTAGGAGGAAGGCAGTCGAGCCAATTTACTTTTCACTGATAATTCCTTGAAAAGTTATTTTACATCAGTATTAACTAAGAATCTTCACATTTCCCTGTCTTTTTAAGTTGAGGAGAGATCTGTGATTAATAGCTGGCTAAAACCTTGTGAACACTAGATGTGGAAGTTCTCCACTTTGTGGAGTGTGCACACACACAAAGAGAGAAAAGGAAAGAGAGAAAGATCTCCTCATGCTCACTTACTGCTAGAGGTGCCAGTACATGCCTAGGTTCCACAGGTCAGAGGCACATGTGCAGACCTCAGTTCTGGGCCTGGTTCTGAGTAAGGCTTCTGGAAGCACAGCTTAGATAAGCTTGTTCTTCCACCTCCCCTCGTGAATCTGTGAGTCTCCTCATATCCCTTACTTTCTGCCTAAATTGGCTATAGTCTGCTACAATGGACTGGAACAAACACAGTGAACATGAAATTTGTGTTTGATGACTAAAGCTAAACTTGCTTAAGAGTCATCATCCTGAGAATGAATTTTCATAATGTAGAAATGTTACTAGCTCATACATGTTGAATAATCATCATGTACTATACCCATGCTAATTACATGCATTAGCTCTTATAATCATCAAACAACTGAAAACGTAATTGCTATTGTGGTCCCTACTTCACTAATAAGAAGACCGAGGCTTGGCCTGGTTGGGTGACTATCCCATGGTCACACAGGGAACACGTGGTTAACTCAGGACTTGAACCCCTGCAAACTGGCTCCAGGGCCTGCCCTCTTAAGCACCATGTACGGAGGACAGAACATTCAGTGATACATGATTCACCAGTTCATAAAACCAGATTTATTCCTGTTAACAGCTTACTTTTGGTGATTTATCAGTTTCTCTTAAAATACAACATATGTGTGTGTGTGTGCGTGTATGTGTATAATTAGTTATCTAATATATAAAAGCTGTTAGATTCTAGATAACTGAGATTTTTATCACAGTAAAACATCATAGCTACAATTTTCATGGATTATTTAAAAGCCCCATACAAGCAGCAAATACATACACTTAAGTTTATTTGAAATACCAGAGTAAAAAAGTAATCATAAATCTTATTTCTGGTATTCACAGCTGTGTGACCTTAGACATAACATTTAAGTTTGGCAAACCTCAGTTTCCTTGTAGAAAAGAAATCTCATCATCTATTTTACCTATTTTATAGGTGAAATGGATAACATAGGCTTGTCACAAGGATTAGCATGACAGTGTAACAGTGCCTTACAAAAATGTATGCAAATAACATTTTATTATTTTTAATTGCATCACGAGTGGTTCACAAAGTTCTTTTGCATGTCTTAATCCACTGAAATTGCATCAAAACCCTGAGACAGGTAAGAGGTATGATCCTCCTTTTATAGGAGAAAATTGAAGTTTAGAGAAGGTTTATGACTTATTCAAGGTCTTGCAGCAGACAAAAAGTGGAAAGGATCACAGAAGCTAGATATTTGATTCACAACTTTACCACATTTCACTCAATCTCTTTCATGAAGAAAAAAAAATCTATTATCAGTAACATTTATTTTTATTATTTAAAAATTTTTCCTGGGATTATGGCATAGTTGATATGGTGTTGGATAAAAGTAGGCCACTTACCTTTTTGACTTCATACTTAATAGCAAGTTTGACACGACTCAGTGAAGCTTTATGCCTGTGTACCTCTAGGGGCTCTGCTGATTCCAGATCTCCATTCAGAATGGCTTCTACCTCTTCTGAGTCTCGGCAAAGATCCAGCACACCCACTACAAAGTCTTTACACTGCATGGAGAGCTTCCGGTAGTCATTCTAAGAATGAGAGGTTTAATTTCAAGGAGTTTGTTTTAATTCAATGAAAAGTATTTAGAGTTTTTGAGAATTACAAAAAAATGTCCCTTCTTCTGGGTAGAATTGCCGGTTAGATACAGGCCGGATTTGCCCCCATACACCCTCTTAGCTGATACCTTCCGCAACCCAACCATATCAGACAGCTCTGTGAATGGTATGCACGTTGGTCCCTGGCTTGTATTAAGAGATGTTGGCTAAATGCTAATGCTGACAGAGCAAAGGATCAAAAAGACTTCAGGCTCTCTTATGCAGATAAACAATAGTTTCCTTAAAGCCGAAACAAAACAATTCCTGTTATGAAAATTGGTTTAAACGGCAAATTTTCTAAGGCGGCAATCTGATATACAAGATGGACTATATGTGAAAATCATTTGTTCAGTTTATACCATCCCTTGCCTTGCTGGGGACCCAGCTTCTCAAAGCGTAACCCTCAAACCAGCGGCGGCAAGAGCACCTGGACATGTGTGAGCAATGTCAATTCTCTGACCCCATCTCAGATGTTCCTATTTAGAAACTGAAGAAAGAGCTCAGCAATCTGTGTAAACACGCTCTCCAGGTGTTTCTGATACACATTTACATCTGAGGACGACTGGTTTATAGTGACTGTAAAGAGATGGACAGGAGCCAACCTGGAGAGGAGGTATTTTTCCTTGTTTGTCTGAAGGGCACATTATCATGTCCTGCAGAACTGGAAGGAGAGAAATGTCTGATTATATGTAATTGAATTCTCAAGGGTTGCAGAATACCAATACCTGAGAGAAAATTTCCAGGCCACTGGAACTAACACCTTGCTAAAAATAATCTGTGAATCTTTAATTTCATTAGCATATTTATATAGTGCCATGGACTGGTATAAGGAAGTCACTTGGCAGCATTTCCTGTTACCTTCTGAATGGAGTTCTATTTCTGGCCCCTTGGTTCCAGTCAAGGTATCAGTGACCATCTCTTGGGAAAGCATCTTACTTTCAGAAACCCCAGTTCCACCTCTATGGCTTTCACTAAGTTTTAGCCCATTAAGAAAGTTAACCAGATGATAATTTAATTCGGCACACTTGAGGAAAATAGAATTTTTCGATATGTTCTGAGATACTGTAAATGTCTAATAACTAAGTAATCTTAGGATAGCAGTATTTCTGGGCTTCCCAAAATCCTACTGAAAAAAAAAAAGACATGAAGAATTTGAATTTTTTCCCTCAAATACACAATTGATTTCATGGGCAAAAATCACATCACCAACTAAAAGAAGAAAGACTGTTTAAAGGCTACATAGACTATAATAGTTTCCATTTCAGATATCAGAAATTCAGATAAGGAACAGTTACAGTTAATCCTTTTCCCCTAATAAGAGAATAAAATGAATAAAACTTCAATCTTTGGTTTCCATTCAAGTTGGTACCATGCAACTGATAAAATTAATAAAACGTTCAGTCTCTGGTTTCTGTGCAGAATGTCAGTTAAATATCCATCTGACTTTCATTCCTGAAAGACTAATGAAATATTTTATTATAGCACCCAGAAGTATTAAATCCATGTCTGTTTCCATATAAAGCTTCCCTTTTAACACATTTTTTTTTTTTAGATGAAATTTCCTCATGTTACTCTTCAGTTCAGACTGTTCTATAAGATTTGGAGCAACATTGGATGACCATTTCTTCACTGATCAGAAAAAAGAGAGACTATTTCAATGCTTGAAGAAACTTAATAACTGCTTCTGTAGTAATACATAAATCATAATTCATTGTTTTTAAAAATCATAATCTGGGCTGGGTGGCTCAGTCAGTTAAGTATCTGACTTTGGCTCAGGTCACGATCTCAGTTCTAATTCATACTTTCTGGGTCGGAGCCCTGCGTGTCTCTCTGTCAGCACAGAGCCCACTTGGGATCCTCTGTCTCCCGCTCTCTGTCAAAAATAAACATTAATTTTTTTGTAAATCATAATCTATAAACTGTCTCATCTTAAAGTCGTGTGGTTTGTTCACATCCACTGAAACATCAGTCAAGAAACAAAAACTGGTAATCATACAAGTTGCAAACACAACACTTTGTCTTCCTAACAATGTCAACATTTCCTGCTCGAAGAAGTGTATTGCCCAAGTGCGGAAAATAATCACAGCTGGAGATAATGAGAATTTCTTTTATTGTGGTCATGGGATACCACTTCATCAATGTATGTGGGGATCCCAGGGAAATATGGAGGGCTCCAGCTAAAGACAGCTTTTCTCAGTTGCAAAGGAAACTAGCAACAGTCTGCACTGCACCACAAGGTGACTATTTTAGTTCTACCACGAGGGCCTGTCTCATGTTCCTTCACAACTCAGACCATTTTTCCGACTGCATTTTCTAGTAATTTTCTCTTAGTTTTGCTTAATCATGCTCATCATGCCACTCTTCCAATACCATGGCTCTCCACAAAGTTACCAGATGGCCCTGCTACTTTCTTTACAGAGCGGGAACTCAAAACCCTGAGGACCTGCTCAAGCCAGGGGAAAAACAATGATGCTTGGTCCCTGTGGCAGCCTGTCTACAGATTTCAGCACACTTATTTTAATGTTTGTAGTTATCATCTCAATCCCTTTTTATCCTTAAAAGAACAATTGAGGGGCGCCTGGGTAGATCAGTCAGTTAAGTGTCTGACTTCAGCTCAGGTCATGATCTTGCAGTTCATGAGTTTGAGCCTCATGTCAGTCTCTGTGCTGACAGCTCAGAGCCTGCAGCCTGCTTCAGATTCTGGGTCTCCCTCTCTCTCTGCCCCTCCTCACCTCACATTCTGTCTCTGTCTCTGGAAAAAAATGGATAAGCTTTAAAATTTTTTTTGAAATAAAACAAAAATTGATATTCAACTCTAAGCAGGCATTGTTCTATCAGATCCTTTCCCTAATAACAAAAGGAGCAGGCTAGTGTAGTGCTTAAAAGCAGAAATCTGAAGCCAGATTTACTGGGTTCAAATACTTCTTCCACCACTTACTAGCTGTAGGATCCTGTGGGATTTACTTAGCTTCTCTGATGAGAATAAGCCAACCTAATATTGCTGCTAGGAGGATTAATTGCTTAGAGCATGGTACACATGAGGTACTATAAAAATACATCCATGTTATCAGGTACAGCACGTTAGATAGATTATCTAGGTCTGGGACCCAAGGCACCTAAATCTAGGCTTAACAGATGGGTCCTTGGCTATAGCTTTTGTTTTCTCATTTGTAAAATAAGAGGTCTATACAACCAGCTGACTCCTAGAGTATCATCCTGCTTTTTGCTGTAGTGATTTTGGTTATATTTATTTACCTCTTCCTCACAGCCCTACTATGATGTAAATTAAAATTGCTTTTCTAATTTAAAGAGAAGAAAACTGAGGCACAAGGAAGGCAAATGCCCTCTTTTAAAAAAAAAATAAAGTGCATTATTGACTCAGAATTAAGAAATTTCACTTTGCATTCTCACAGCCTAATAAATGACTAGCTTCCTTGCCACTGACATTTGGAGGATTAGACCTAGAGTCCATTCTGTCCAATATTCTGTTTCTCAGAATAGCTTCAGACATCATTTACACATCCAAACTATTTCCTTAATAACCTGTCACTAAGCCGTCCTCCATTAATTTATCTAAATCTATATCCTAGAATTTTCAACCTCTCGGGGGTAATGACCTTCATATGTTTTCGGCACCATGCCTCCTGCATACTTCAAAGAACTTTGGAAACTGCACACTGGCTAAGAACCTTCTCGGATGCACCTAAGTGATGGCGATTTGAGGGGTGAGATGCTAGATCTTACAGGCCATTGATAAGATAAAATAGATACAAGTGTCTAAAAAGGAAAAAAAAATCACCTCTTTTTCACTAGGGAACATATTTTTTAATTTCAAGGCTAGTATTTGATCTCATATTTTGAACTCTTTCTCTATGGAAAGAATACAGTGAACATAGGGCAAATCAGGTTATCTGTTTGCCTCAGAAATGAGCTTCACTTCCACTGCCCTTTCCAAGCTGAGTCTCTGGGTCAGCACCGTGAAAGCACTATTTTCTCTGTCTAAAGCCCTGACTGATGGACAGGAGCGTGGGATGAGAGGGCACAGAGATGAAAGGAAAGCAGGTACTAAAGGAATAACAAGGACAGGCAGGAACAGGAAAGAAAAGCAACCTTTAGTCTGGAGGAAGACTTGTCGTCCTTAGAAACTGTAACTTCTGAATCTATATTCAGGGTCAGAGAGGGTTATGCTACACGAGTACTTTCCGTACAGATCAGAAAAAGGAACTGTGAGATTCAGATGATCTTTGCAGATCCTTAGACACTTGGCAGCTTCATGGACGCCCTCTTTAACTCAGTAGTATTTTCTCCTGTTTTTGCCTCTTGTAACATTTTCCCACATTTGAAAGGTTATCAGAGGTGACTCTTTAAGTGAGGGTAAAGGAGATTCAAAGTATCATCAATACAGACCTAGCCAACTTCAGGAAAAAATATGAACAACAAATTTTTTAACTATCACTTCACGAAGATGACTTCTCTACACAGAATTGCAAACACTAGCCTCTTTTATAAATTATTAAAGCATAATATTAGAAAAAATTCCCTTTTGTAGAATCTCTTTTACAGATCTTCAATATATATCAAGCAAAATGCAAAAAAAAAAAAAAAAAAAAAGAACAAAAAAAACCAAAAAAACAAAAACAAAAAAACCCCACAAGGTTTTGATGAGATTTGAAATAGTGGCTAATAAATTTAGAATTACATTTTTTATTACTTTGTCAAAATAGTGATATTTACAACTATTTAACCTTGATGCTTTTCTATTTTCTCTAAACAGAATTTGAAATTTTCCATTTTCGCTGAGTCCTGTCTAAAAGAATAACTCATCTTGACTCCAAGGAAATTCATCTTTTCAAATATCACATAATGAATCTCTTCAAAGAGAGTAAATATAAGGTGATATTTTTTATTTTTCCACATTTTCCAAAATTTTTATAATAAACGTGTAGCTTTTATATCAGAAAAATTTTTAATGGAATAACAAAATTATACTTAAGGTCAGAGATCCACCAGGACAAGATGAGGGTTTATGATTAGGTAATTTGGTATGTATGGAAAAGGAAACATACAAACAAAAAAAACACGCAAAACTTTCCTACCATTTTTTAACATCTTTTTTTAAAAAAACTTTTTTTTTTAGAGCAGGTTTAGGTTCACAATAAAATTAGGAGGAAGGTACAGAGGCCTCCCACATTATCAAATCTCTCACCAAAGTGGTACATGTCTTATAACTGATAGATCTTCATGGACACATTGTAATCATACAAAGTCCATAGTTCATATTAGCGTTCTGTCTTGGAATTGTACATGCTATCAGTTTGGATAAATGTATAATGACATGTATCCATCACCACGGTCTCATACAGATTATTTTCACTGCCCTAAAAATCCTCTGTACTCCACTTATTTATTCCTCCTCTCCACTAACCCCTAGCAACACCGATCTTGTTACTGTCTCCACAGTTTTGCCTTTACCAGAATGTCATATAGTTGGAATCATATACTATGTAGCCTTTTCAGATTGGCTTCTTTCACTTAATAATATGCATTTAAATTTTCTCCATGTCCTTTCATGGCTTAATAGCTCATTTCTTTGTCCTAAACCATTTTCTTGCAACCCCTTAACTTGAATTATATTGCTAGTTGCATTTGTGTAAACCTCACGTAAGTATGAAAAACTGTAATAAGATCTGAAAGACAGAATAATCACTTTCTGTGATCTGACACCACACTACAAAGAAGATTAACTCAGCATCCAGAAAATAATTTAAGGATGATGTCTACAATAATCTTCTTAGGTGGACAACGGGAGACAAGAACCTGATGAAAAACATGCTGACTTTCACCAGAACCATGAAATCTCCTTGTGCCCCAGATTTAATATGTAGAACCGTCCAAAACCCATAGGAGGATGTAGTAATTGAATAAAAGATTAAAATATTCTATCATTAATTTTTTATAAAAAATAATACCACTTAACTGGAAACAATGTTCAGAAAAAAGCCTCATTCATTAAAAAAAAAAATCCGTTAATGCAAAACACTTTGCTATCCTTGTATTTCTGGGTTGACCTGAGGTCTATGGCTCACCACTCTGAATATACATTTGTGGATTTCAGGAGAGACATTTTTGTCATATTAATAAAATTATGTTAATCATATTCCACATTAGTCTTCTTTCTACCTAGAGGCATATACAGATGTTTGGGCCAATAAACAGTACATGCAAAACCAATATCACTTCAGTGTCGTGTGGCACCATACCACTAACTATAAAAGAGGAAGGATACGGGAGGAAAAAAGTCACACCAAATTCCTCCTCTAATCAAAGGGGAGAAGTCTTGTGTTCCACTTAATGCTCACCCACACAGAGCAGCACCATAACTATAGCTCTCAGATCCAGTATATACCCGTCCCCAAAGCAAATTTATCACGGCACCATGTTTAGAGGTGGAAATCATCGGTCATTTCTGAATGACATCCCAGTCCCTTGTGATTTTAAATCCACTGGGCAAAACTGATTCCAGAGCAGACTATGGAAGCCATCGGGCAGCAGCCAGGAAGTGGATGAGCATGCAGGGTCGCCAGGGTGGAGCACAGAGCTTACCTTGAACTCCTTCTCTATGTTGGCCAGCTTGGCCAACTCATTGCTGAGCTCCAAGGCGGTGAGCACTGGGTCCTCGCTAGACAAGGACAGGTACGCTGGGCTGGCCAGCCCCTTGTAGGCATTGATCCTCGAGCGTGAGTGGCTGAAAGAGTCGTGCCTCTGCTTCTCCATGCAATCTCCGCATTTGCAAAAATAGTCGTGTGGCCGCTCGATCCTGGCACCCTTCATCAGTAGCATATGCACCACCTCGTACTTCTGGCAGTGCGCCGCCAGGATGATGGGCGTGATGTCGGGAGAGAAGCGTGTGCCGTCCTCGTCGTAAGCATAGAAGTCGTCGTCCTGCAGCTCCTGCTCACAGGGGCTCAGGGTCAGGCGCTTGCTGGCTGCGAAGCCGGGGTGGTTGAGGATAGCTTCCACGATGCGCACGTAGCCCTTGCTGATGGCAAGCAGCAGGGCGTCGCCGATTCGTGCCAGGTTTTCCTTCTTGAGCAGCAGCTCTGTCACCTCCAGGTGCTCGTTGCCCACGGCCAGCTGCAGCGCGTTCTGGCCCATGTAGTCCACGCAGTTGACGTTCAACGTCTTGGACTCCTCTAGCATCTTGCGCACCACGGGGATGTTGCCGTACTCGGCAGCGTCGAGGAAGCGCTCTTCCTCAGCTGTGAGGCTGGTACCCCGGTCATTGAACATGAAAGCGGGGCCCCGGACGGCCTGGCGCCGGCCCTTCTCCCGCATCACTGTCTTGCGCCTCAGAGATGGGCTTCCCTCCATGGACCTAATCAGCAGCAATGAAAAACAACTGTAGACTATTAGGGCCTAGTGCTTCCTCCTCATACCTCGCCCTTCTCAAGTACACAGCACCTACAGCAGACCTGTGACCTGCAGGCAGCTCGGTCAGTTGCTAAGCAACGTGCCTGAAATTTACACCTGTACCTAATATGGGCTGCTTGAACCCAGAGAGGAGTTGGCAGCCTATCACAACGAGGGTTCCTGTTCAGTAGAATATGGCATTCAGAAGAAACAATAATATAAACAATTTCCAGACATCTGTGCCTCCCGTGAGACCCTGGTACAGGTGGAACTCATTGGACCTTGTATAAATAACTGTACTGGTCCTAAAAGTCTTGAAAATGAAGGCCTAGCAGGTTCTTGGCACCAAAGCACTAGACTTTAAGGCTAAAGAAAGTAAATTTTTCAAGAATTAGGCCAGAAGAATCCTCTCAAGTCATTGCATATTTTTAACTAAATAAAATAATTGACAGGGGAATAAAAGCCTACTATTTAGGCCAAGGATCTTTCAGGATCTTTGTTATCTTTTTCTCTTAAGGGTATCCTGTCCCCACCCCCCCCCAAAAAAAACGAGATTCATTTTTTTCAATGACACAGGCAAGATTTAGCAATTATAAAATTAAAGCATCAATCTAAAACTTATTTTGTTGAAAACGTCTGTGACTTTGTAATAAGAGCCGTTAATTACCAATACTATATAATTGCCTGTTTGAACTAAAAGGAGATGGTATGATTTATGGTTTAAAAATCACTACTATTATTTTATGAATAAAGCAACTGGGCACTAATAGTATATCCAGAACAATGTGTACAAAATCCAAATACCAACCACATTTGTTGACTTAGTTGCACTATGAAAATGATCTCATTAATTGATGTGTACAGTGACTGAGTTCACATTGTGATTTCTGTGATGCTGGGTAAATTCATTTCTTCGGACTTCCTTACCCCAGGTGTAAAATGGAAATTTACAAAGTGCTTCAGAGTTTTCTCATGAGCACATAAACAAAAATCTTTTTTAGAGGTTCCAAGTCTCTGAAAAATGATGCTAAACAATATAATTTTTAACATTGTGATTACTTTTAATGTTTCAGTGGCTATTATTCTAAGTAAAAATTTACATCTTTACCCAGCTCTAACATTCTTGCTGACTGAAATTCTTATGATCGACTTCCTTTAAAATATCTGTAATTTTTGTTTTCTGTATGAGTTGCACCAAAAGTACCAGTTAAAACTCTTTCCACATTATCCACTTTTAAGGCAAATAAGAATGACAAGTTAAAAGTGAATGGCTGGGGAAAAAAGGATTTCTTTCTACAATATATATTCCAGAAATACTTTCCACCATTGATAAAACAGTATTTACAGAGTCAGGGGTTGAAAACTAACTAGCGAGGACTCTATTCTCCCTGGGAGTCTGGGGGTGGACTTTAGGGAACAGGAGAACTCAGAGGCATCTACCAGCCCCTACTCAATTCTCACTTCTGCCGGCCTCAAACCAAGAGAGAAACACAGAAGGCACCAGCAGATGTTTCCCATATGGGGACCAAAGGAATGTGGCCAGGCAAACCTGGGACTACACAGGTGACATATCCAAAGAGGTCCGGAGAGGCTTGTTAACTCCAAGGGCAAGAGGGCTATGACTGGCACCCCGTTCTAACTGCTCAACTAGTGTCAGGTGATCAACTTTTAAAAATTAAATAAATATAGCATTTTTATATACACACCTTTATAAATTTACACATTTATGTACACATATGTATATACATACATATATATGTATTTGTAGCAATTTCTAGAAAGCAATACAAGAGGCTTTTAACCATAGTTATACTGGGCTCTGAGCAGTGGAACTGAGGAGCCATAGGGGAAGGGAGATTTTTGCTTTTCACTTATACCCTTCTGCACTTTTTGAATAGTTTTAACCACAGTTTGACTATTTTTACTAAAAAATAAAATTCTTTTTTTGATGTTTATTTTAACCCCTTAGTTGACAAAAATTTTTAAGTAAATGTACATATTGGCAACCATTGCATTATAATCTTTCTGAAGCTAAATAAATGCCATATTAGTGGGATATGGATGTATGTTGTGTAGGGTAGCATACAGAGTGAGGTTGTGAGTGTGTGGTGTGTGTGTAGGAGACAAGGAAGTGCAAAGCTGGGTGTGGGGTGTTGTGTGTATATATGTGTGTGTCTGTGTGTGTTGGTATGATGATGATTTTTAGGTGGACAAGAACTGGGAAATAGCATTCACTGAACTGCATGGAAGAAAACTTTGTTTCAAGATCAAACTATGACAAGGGTTTTAAACAAATCTTGTAAAAACTGTCATTGTAGTAGTTGAGTATGTTTTATTACTATTAATGGTACTGACTTCATTGGGTTAATATTTATACTATGAAGCTACAAACTGGAACTCTTCAAATGTCTAGAATCTCCATACAGTATAAAAGATGAATTCTGTGCTTACCAACGACAATAAATTGACATTTTCTATAATACAGAATATATATGCAGAGTATATATGTCTGAAGAATTCCAATCTCTACTCAGGTTATCGTTGGGGAAATAAACTCATTATTAAAGTGCTACCTCTTAATGGAAAGGTCTCTTTATTTAATGATTGCTATCTAAAAAGAAAATCACTTATAAAAACCCCACCTTTTCTCCCCAAAGAGTTGATGTGAAAATACCAGAATATGATTCTTCAATGAATTTTTCTTTGCATTGCTTAGTACTCGAAAGTTTTTTTCTTAGAATTTCTCCCTCTTTAAGAACCAGTATCTCCATATTGTATATTTGAGCTGAAACGTGGGATTTTAGTACTATACAACACAAGTCACATGAGTCATTTTGATGTTGTCTTTAAAACATTCTAACACTGAGTTAAGTGTGAAGTCATATTTCTGAATTAGAACAAATTATACGGCTATTTCAAAATAAAAGAGCTGATCTAATGCTACTTCATGGTAAATCCACATAGCAAGTATCTTTCTTTCTTTTTTTAACTTTTCTTACAGTATTAAGACAAGCTTCATTAATCTGGAATGATAGAATGGTATAAGCCACATTGAATGCAACTCGTCCACAATTCATAAACATGGCTCCAATCTCAGCTAGTTTTGACAGGGCATCTCCTCTAGCATGAGAAATAAGGAAGAAATGTGGGTGAATGGAAGAGAATACTTCACTTTAGTAATACTAACACTAAAATCATTTTTCCAGACATTTCTTACCTTCGGATTCCCACCCAATGGCCTGACTCATTCAGCACTGCAAGGGTACATTGTGCAGGGCCTTCTTTCTTGTAAAAGCATTGGAGTACCACTGACCTAAACCAGATGCTTTACAAGTCCCTGTGCAAGCTCAGGCTGATAGGGATGTCTGGTAATATCTGACTGCTATGGACTGAATTGTGTCCTCACACAAATCCATATGTTTAAGCTCGAACCCCAGTGTGATGTCATTTGGGGATGAGGCCTTTGGGAGGTTTGGAAGGTAATTATGATTAGATGAGATTATGAGGGCAGAGTCTTCATGATGGGATCAGTGCCCTTGTAGGAAGAAATAACAGAGAGGGTTGCCTGGATGACTCAGTTGGTTAAGGCTTTGACTTTGGTTCAGGTCATGATCTCACAGTTTCTGGGTTTGGACCCCATGTCAGGCTCTGTGCTGACAGCTCAGAGCCTGGAGCCTGCTTCGGATTCTGTGTACCTCTCTCTCTCTTTGCCTCTCTCTCTCTCATAAACATTAAAGAAGAAGCAGAAGCAGAAGCAGAAGCAGAAGAAGAAGAAAAGAAGAAGAAGAGACAGAGAGCTCTCACATTCTTTCCTTCCCTCACTCTCTCCCTACCTCAAGCCAGAAGAGAGAACTCTCACTAGAACCTGACCATACTGGCACCATGATCTTGGACTGCCAACTTCCAGAACCATAAGAAAAAAAAAGGACTTCTGTTGTTTAAGCCACCCAGTCTATAGTACTTTGTTGATAGCCCACGCTGAGTAAGACAGTGACGATATATCTTAAGGAAAAACAATTTTTTTCATCCTTTATGAAAGAAATTTTGGGTTCTTGTTACTTCTCCAAACACTTAAGCAAATAAAAAGTTCTTTCTAAAAAATATTTTGGTGTATCCAAAGGCAACCCTTTGCTCCATTCCATTCAGAGGCAAAAATACAAGTAATACTCCTCAGGCTTCATAACTTTGACATCAACTCATCTGACTTCAAACAGTGTTTCTCTACGTGAGGGCCACCCACCCCAGGATCACTTGGAGCTCCTATTAAAATGCAGATGGCTAGGCCTCATTTTAGATGAACTAAATCAGAATCTTTCAGGGGCGTGGCTCTGGAATATATATTTTAAATGAGCATTCTTTGCAATTCCTATGCACAGTAAAGGTTGGGAACCTAAAAACATAAAAACAATGACATTATCCTGGATCAACGACCCCAGACTATGAGGCCTTTTAAACATCTGTCACACTGGCCCTGCCAAAAGCAAAGCTGAAACAACACATGTGAGCAGTGGAGCCTGAGGGACAAATGGCCTTACATGCATTTAGGTTCCCTGTGTTTTACTAACATGTAACATTTCATGTCCAGGAACCAAGTCACATGAATCACAGCAAATAAGAAGCCTGTAAAATGCCTCACCAGTGACCATTTAATGTCATGCCCTTGCCTGTTTCAAGGATTTATATTTTTAAAAGGTTACTAGGCCTTCTTCAAAACTACATTTAACAGGTTAAAGAGGTTGTCCATTATTGTATCCATTTACTATAGTCATCCTAGAGTTGTGTATTAATAGGCCTCTCTCTCCAGATGAGTTTGCTTCCTCTACTCTAGTAATATATAAACTGTATATAACCCTTGCCTTTTTTTCTTTTTTCTTTTTCTTTCTTCTTTCTTTCTTTCTTTTTCTTTCTTTTTTTTGCCCAGGAAATCTAGTAATTTAGTTTAGATCTAAAAGTTCTCAGTGACCATCACTATTCTACCCCAGATTTTTGGTACAGTCTTTCCCTTCCTCCTAAATGATTTTTCATATAGATATAAAATGAATTATCCTATGTACCATGTGTTTTAAAGCTATTATATGGTTATATTAATTCTTTTTTAAAAAATAAAGTATTAATAAATACTCCCTCATATGTGCACATATTCTTGGATGGTCAGGTCATGCTTTATTTCTCATTATCTAGTGACCCACAGGGAGTAAGTACTCAATAAATATCTGTTCCACTGAGTTTCCAAATCTCCTTCCAGGCTCTTTCCTCTCCTTTGACCTCATATCCCATATGTATAATTATCTATCCCCTGGTCACTCTAAAATGTCCCACCTCACCCTCTCCCTTAACCAGCACGCCCTCCTAACATTTGCATCTCAGGCTGGTTATTCAGGTTTAGCAATTTTAAGGTCATCTATGACTCACCATCTTGATGTTCTCAGAGTTCTGAAGCTTTTCCTTTGATATTTATTGAGTACTTACCCCCTGTGGGTCACTAGATAATGTACTGGACCCTCCCTTCCAATTCTCATTGTCAGCACCATCTTCCAGATCTTTAACCAATCATATTTGGATTATCACAACAGCTTTCCAACAGAGATGGCATGAGGGAAGGCTACTATTAAACTTTACTGGGTACTTGGTATATATATATATATATATATATATATATATATATATATATATATGTGTGTGTGTGTGTGTGTGTGTGTGTGTGTGTGTGTGTGTTTTGTACGCTATCATATTTAATTCTCATAACAATGTTATGAAGCAGGTATTATTTTCCTTTCATAGATAAGAAAACTGAGATTTAGAAAAATTGCCCATGGTAATACACACAGAAAAATGCAGATCTGGGCTTCAACTTGAGGTCTGTCCGACTCCAGATTCTTTCCAGTACCACATGCTGTTCTTGATTTTCTTCCTTGTACGCCACAGCCATCCCAGCATCTTGCTCTTTTTAAACTCTGCTTTTACTCTCACACTTCTCTTAGACAAGAACAGCAAGCAAAATAGAATTCTCCAGTTGACTTTCAAGGATGCTGACTAGTCAACCTTGTTTTCCTTGCTCCTCAGATTCATTCTTCACTGTCCTATAAACATATTATCATGCTTATTTCTATACTATCAAGGGTATTTCTATACCATCAAGGGTATTTTTGGAAATATTAGCAAGGTGCTTTTCTCTTTTGTCTTTCCAAAAACAGTGTCCTCGCCCTGGTTGACCTTACTGCGGGGATAGCAGGGGAGGTGGAGGGGTGTGAGTGGTTAGAGTTAGGTGCCTATGTTTAGGGAAGAAGTAGAGAGCACAAATTTTAGAGGAGTGCAAAGAGATATATCAAGGTAATTTTCAGCTTTTTGCAGGAAAAAGAGAGGAGTTTTCATGCAGAATTTAGGAAAAAGAGAAATTGCCTTGAGGAGGGATTTTCTCTGTTCCTTTATTTCTCTAATTAGTTCTGAAGGAACCTGATCAGAGAATGCTCTCAGCAGGCAGACAAGATAGCTCTCCCACTTTTGACAGCAGAGCTATGATACTTCCTGTCCTGACAGAAGAAAGAAATAATAGAGGGGAAGGAAAAGTTAAGATGTGGATCCAAGAAAGTGAAGAACCACTGAAGGCAGGAGATCTGGGACGGCCCAGCCTGATTAAGTAGGGAATGGTGTGGGCTTTCTCAAGCTACCCTCAGTTCCCCTGTGGTGCAACCCGGCACTGAGAACCAGAGAGCCTGCTCCCAGACTAGGACACCACTAGTGCTGTAAGCTCTATTAGAGCTCTGTAGCTCATGGGAGCTGAACTGAAACCATATACACCAAGGAGCATATCTGGGTTATAACAAAGACAAGTTACCAAGATCAAGTTATTTTCACTGACAAGCAGCACCCGAGCAGACAATGAACATTGCCCAGAGACCAGAAGCATCAGACAACTCTTTCTTTCCTCAAGGGAACACATAAGCTCCCTTCCCCAGTGCCCAGGCGCTACAGAGGAAGCAGGAGGGTGGCTGTTTGAGATTCTGAGTTATTTTATCCAAGTGAGAGGCTATTTATTAAAAAGAAAAATCACTTTATCATATCAAACTAGGATCAATGACATTGGCTTCACAGCATCTCTACAGAATGCCCTCAACTAGGAGTGTATACATAAACCATAAAGAGACTATGCCCCCTTGTACGGATTGGGGGGAAGAATTAGAAAGAAAATGTCCCTTAGATATAAGCTCAGGGGACAAGGAGACATTGTTAGTTGACTTAATCCCTGTGATAATGTAGGGCAAGTCTTCCCTCTTGTTAACTCACATAACTGCTTAATTGATTAATTAACTTAATTAATTTATTGATTGCTTAATTCACTTGTGGAATGAGAATAAGTATCTGTTTAGCAAGCAAAACAAAAACAAAAACAAAAAATAAAAAACTAATTTAAACCACACATTGGACAACTGGTTCATTTTTTTTCCTCTCCTGGTCAGCAGGTAGGAGACTCAAGGGAAAGACCTGTTACAGGTAGATTATAGGAGCTGCTCATCCAAGTTGTTCTGGGTTTCTTGACCCGCTACACCTACACTTCTAAAACAAACAAAAGGCTGTTCTTTTTGTTTCTATCCTTAGGCCTACTCACATTTCTGCCCAATTGATCCAAAGTCTATAGACAAAGAGATTCAGACAGAATGGTAAGTAACTTCCTCAAGGTCACTAAAGGATAAAGAAGAGAGCTCAGAGGTCCTCTCCCAGGCTTTTTATTCTCTACCATGCTGTCTCCAGGGAATAAGAAAAAGATGAATAAAGGTTGCAAATCAAAATAACGTTATTAAAATGTATGCTTAGCTTATGTTTGGGAACATTTGGGTTCTATAAAGAACAGCTTCAAAAATTGCTCTTCGGATTGAATCACAATCTCTTTAGCACTCATCAACAAATGAACATTATTAAAGAAGTCAAATCCTTTACTGAAATAAAGAAACAGTCAACTACTCAATCCATCTAGCAAGGAAGCAAGCAGAGTAATAACACCATCAATGTGAGCCAAAGCAATGAGAATAACACCCAAGTTGTTTTGACTAAGCAGTTCACCACACTGAAGAAAGTGAATGTGCCAACCAGCCAGGATCCAGTCTGTAATTCTGTGAAGGCCAAGAAGAGCAGAAGGAGCCACAGAAGATAAGTAGTGAGAAAAGCTCAGAGAGGGAGGGAAAGTGTTAGAGAGCAACCACCATGTCACAGTGTCGGGGGTGGTGATAATTGGAAGTGATGATGAGGGTGGGAAGCAGCAGGCACTGACAAAGGACAAGAAAGCCAGAGAGGAAAAGTCAAAAAGTAGACAAACCCCATAGTCCCCCTGGCAAGCAGGCAGCTGTCAGTCAATGTCCTGCCTCCGGAGACACTCAACATCTACATAGCATGGTTTATGAGTGAGTGTGCTAGCAAGGAGGAAAGGGCGTCTCACAAACAGCCTCAAGAGTGTCACCAAAAACACGTTTTGAAAATCTCTTAATATACGTATTTGTAGAGGGCAAGAAGTGGAGTGGGAGATACTCTGAACTTCAGTAGCCCCCAAGGGCACCAGTACTCAAGGCTAGAGGAAGGCAGCCCCATCTGTTCAACTGTTTGGTAGACAGGGTCCAGGGCTACGGGCAGTCCCAGGCCCCACCCGCCTACTGCTGAGCCCATATCTACTGACATCACAAACAGCTCAATAACATATTATCACAGTAGCAACCAAACCAACAAGATGAGGAGCTCCATTTAAGAAACAGGAAAGCACAGCTTTCACTTCTAAGGATTCTCATTGCAGGCAAAAATTAATAGGTAGCAATTCCAGCACTTACAAGTCTGGAGAGATATCTGGATCTCCACAGTAATTAATTTCCTGACAGTTTCTGTTGGCCTGTGCTATATTCAGAATACTCTAGGTGTGAGTTTAATAAATCTATTAGACAATGCTAATTTGGGTATATGCCCTAATCGCTAAGTCAGAGACAAGAAGCTGTTGTATATTTAAGGAGGGAAGCTCCAATCTCCTCTCTTTGTCACCTTCCCAGTCATCCTTCTCATGAAAGCTCTTTGCCAGACCCCTCAACAGCTAAAACCAGAAAAACAAAAAGGCCATTTAACAGTGTGTTCCTTCCTCTAGAAGTTCAGTGCAGACAGAGGTGAAGACCCCTAATCATTGCCTGCATGATTTGATAATACTTCTAAACGCATGTGCCTTCTGGAACTTAGATGCTTCTGCTTCCAGGAACTATATTTTGTGTATAACTCTGTTAGCTGTTAAACTGACTATTATTTTGTTTTGTGATTGTCTGCTTTCATGCCTGGCTCTTCAGTAACATCTGTAAGAGCAGAGACTGCGTTTCTTTATCTATAAAGAGATAAATGCCTGGCTTTTAGTACATGGCTGGTGAGTATCCATCTATCGGAGCCATGACTGCACAGATGCATGAGTGCTTAAACCCCCTAACTGAATACCAAGGGGACAAACAATCTTCTCCTCCAGGCTAAAGAAAACCTTTGGTCACACACGATAATGTGCAGAAATAGTGGTGGAGGAGAATTAGAATAATTTTCTTATTAAAAAAAGTAATGAATAATACAAAATAATAATCAGAAGTTAAAGTAAACAATTATTCTTTCAAAGCAGATTTCTGCTTTATCACATTTAATTCTTAGTGATACCACAAAAAGTATCTGATGAACTCCACATCTCTTGATTTTGATATTAAAATTATGTTTGTAAGGATAATATGGGGGCACACCAAGGATAAAACTTAGAATTGATAACCTCTAATAATGAAGCTTATCTATAAAAATAAACTCTTTCACAATACTCTCTAAAACTAATGTTTATTATTTCAGGAACATTAAATGACAATGAAATTAGAATTCAAATGAATTCAATGTATAATTGAACAGGAATTGAGATAAAACAAACTCAATAATAAAATCAAAAACTTCTACTGACCCAAGAGAAGTTCATATTTGGCTATTTAAATATATTAGACGCTATTAGATGTATTATATTATATTATATTTATTATTATTCTATACATAGCTTTATATATATATAACATAAACATAAATAATATATATTATATATATAGACCTTTAATATTACTAGAAGCAAGGGATCTGGTTTTCTATCACTATCATCTATATCCTAAGTCAAAAATCTGAGGTTTTTGGATGCTTGCTCCTGCCTCATCACCCTCAACCTACTTTTCAGCAGAGAACCCATATGCATCAGTACTATTTGACAAAACGTAATCAGAAATGCAAAACTGGTATAGAATATTAGCATTGCCATGCCCCTTCCTTAATGGGTCATATACTTGTGGACACTTAAACCTCATTTTTTAAAAAGGTCTAAGACCAAATCCATACTGTCACCCATTATTTGAATAGTGCAAAGAGGGAAAGTTTTATTTTTTAATAGGGGATTTTTTTTATGACTAGGTAACTGTAGACAAACATCCTTGACCTAGATGCTAAATTAAAGACAAAACACTATCATAATCCTAAATATTCTCATAAAGTCACTGCTGAGCCCCATATGCACAAGTGTGAGGTTGTCCACCCATGGTTCACAACTCCAGATCTTCTATCTGGGGCCAGACTCCTACATGCTCACCCTGCACAGACCACTAATCTGTTTTCCTTGCCAGACTTCTATTGCGCAGTGTTGATAAGGAAGACTGTTGGTCAAGAAAAGAGCCTTCCGCCTCAGAAGACTGCTAAGCAGCCATTCACCATTACCCGAGCATGCCACCCTCCCCCCAGGAGGCAATCTCAATCCTGAGGCAAGAAATTCAAAGTATTCCTTCCTACCAAGAGCCTAGTAGCCCAATAAAAACAGGTTTCTTCCTCCCATTATATTTCTTGTGGTGTTTTATTTCCTACCGTCAAATGTGGTAAGGATTTATGGGATTGTAGGCAAAGGCAAAGCTCAAAGGTTAAGAATACTGAGAGAGAGAGAGGAGGGGTGGGGAGAGAGAGAACAGACAGACATTTGTTATCCTAGGGCAGTAATAAAAAATCCCTAAAATTCTAACTCCACCATAAAATGATGCTCCAGTCCTAGTCTAGGATCCTCTCACCACTTTGATAATAAGAAAGAGAAAACCATAAATGATATTTGGCAGGAGGTCAATTACATCTTGAGATATTCTTCCCTTCTTTTTGTTTCCATTCTTAGTCCTCCTACTTAGCTTACAAACTTTCTCAAGTTGATCGGCCATCAGCAGTCAAATTGAAATGATGAACTAATTGGATCTCATAAATGAATTAATACTAATTAGTAGTGTCCTGTGTCATTCCTCCCAGGAGTAAATGCATTTTTAAATTTCTCTGAGGAAGAGAGAAAAGCTGAACCCAAAGGAGGCCAAGGTGTGAACAGCACAGTGCTAAGAGCCTAGAGATTTCAAATGACCTGGGGCTGCTATGAATTAGAGGTCACACTTCAGCTTCAGTTTCTCAATTTGTAAAAGAAAAGACTGGGTTAGATAAAAATCCTTTGCAACTCAAAAGTTCTATTTTTTTTTTCAAAATATTCTATATTAGTTAAATTCAGGAAGTGTGGTACTAAGATGACTTTAGGTGGGGGAGTTCAGATGACCTTCACATCACACTGTATAGGTTACCAACTATGCCATCTGCCCAATAAGATCAGACATGATTAAGAATATTCTTCCTTCTGCAATCTTGGCCTGTTAATAACACAGTTTTCATTGGGGCTTAAAAAAACACATGAAACACAATTATAGGGATATTTGGTTTCAAGATGATGGAACAAAGGCCTCTCTTCCCCTTTCTCCTCTCCAAAATTACCCCCTTAAATATCAAGGAAAACAAAGAAAAGTAACACAAATTTCATCTTCCATGGAACTGGAAGACATTTGTAGCATCTCCAACTACACAATGCATGAAGTTGGAAAGAAGATGAGTTGGAAGAAAAGGAAATGATTTAGTGGGGATAAGGAAGGTCCAACCAGAGTGCCTATAACAAGAAGCAAGCTAATCCACTCTGCTTGATGCCAGAAAAGCCCAGAAATGGAAGGCAAAAGAAATACCAGCAAGTAGAGATGAGGCAGGAGCCCAAAATGGGGGGATTTGGCTGAAAGTCTATATACAGAGTAGGTAGAAACTCTTTCCCCAGATTTCTACCCCCTTACAGATATGATCAAGTGACAACCCTCACCCCTGTAATAAAGATAGGATGTGAAATCTCCAGAAATAGAAATAGAGAGCTCTAAATGTGGGGATACCAGGCCCAAGGGAGGGCAGGCACTAAGAACAGGGGATCCCTTCCCAGTTCCAGCATGAAGTATTATATAAACACAAATTGCTGCTTTTGTTGGGACACACTTTTGGCAGCACTTTCTCTGAAGAAAAACTAAACAGAATCTTCTTTTCCAGAAGTCTTTCTTTTTTAAAGATAACACCACTGAGAAATCTAATGATTTTGTGCACATGTTAATTTCAACAAGAATTGATTTGTCTTTCTTTTATTAAACATTTTTAAAATTTGTATTTATTTTTGAGAGAGAGAGAGAGACAGAGGATGAGCAAGGGAGGGGCAAAGAAAGGGGGAGACACAGAATCTGAAGCAGGCTCCAGGCTCTGAGCTGTCAGCACAGAGCCCCACGCGGGGCTCAAACTCATGGACCACAAGATCATGACCTGAGCTGAAGTCAGACGCTCAACCGACTGAGCCACCAGGCGCCCTGAGAAAATCCTTTTTAAACTTCATTGTATTTTTAAGAATAATTATTTTGATGTCAAACTTTCTATTTAATTAATGATAACCATATTTTTAAAATATATTTTTAATGTTTATTTATTTGGGGGGGAGGGGCAGAGAGAGAAGGAGACACAGAATCCGAAGCAGGCTCCAGGCTCTGAGCTCTCCACACAGAGCCTGACACAGGTCTTGAACCCATGAACCATGATCATGACCTGAGACAAAGTTGGACACTTAGCCAACTAAGCCATCCCGGTGCCCTGATTCTTCTTTCTTAAAGTAGACTCATCAGGTGCCTAGGTGGCTCAGTCGGTTAAGTGTCTGTTGATTTCAGCTCAGGTCATGATTTTACGGTTTGTGGGATCCAGCTCTGCATCGGGCACTGCACTGCCAGCAAGGAGCCTGCTTGGGATTCTCTGTCTCTCTCTCCCAATTTCTCTCTCTCTCTCTCTCTCTCTCTCTCTCTCTCTCTCTGCCCCTCCCCCACTCATGCTCTTTCTCTCAAAATAAATAAACTTAAAAAAAATAAAAGGAGACTCATAAATTTCTCTCTTGATTTATCAAGTACTTTCCAACTGTGAATCAATTCTTCCCTTTTCTTGAAACTGTTCTTTCTAAGCAGCCTTGCCTTAGTACCCACCTTATCCTTCATCTTCTTCTGTGTCCTCTATTTGTTACTCTTTCTCTCCACTCTCTAAATAACAACAAAAATTCCCTCAGAATGGGGAGTCAAGAGCTCTCTTTGTTTCTCTCTCCACACTTTCTTTGGGTAATATATACTCCCAGCAGCCAGTAGATTCTCAAATTCTCTCAAGCTTTAAACTTGTATTTCCATCTTCCTGCTTGACACCTCTATCAGAATTATCTGAAAAATCAGGCCCTCCTCTTTGTTCTTTTCTTTTCAACAATGATATCAATGATCTTAGTTATCTAGGTCAAAATCACCAAGTCATCTCTGACCCTGCCTTCTCTTTAAACCCTTGTGGGCAGTTAGTTGCTTATTTCCATAGATTCTCTGTGTATTCTCTCTTCCAACCTCTCCCCCTTTCCATCGCCCTAGTACTACACTATTACAGATCCTAATCTCAGCCTGAATGGTTATGGTAGCCCCCTAATTTATTTATTCACATTCTGTCAACTGCCACTACAATCCATTCTGCTCTCAGACTGGCTTTAATCAAATTGCTGCTGCTTTGTAATCATTAGTGGCTCCCTTTTGCCTCCTCCTGGCAAGATCCTTATATTAATGCCCAAACCAATGCATGCAGCTAAATCTCACTGCTCACCTACACATCCTATATGTTCTTTAAAAAAATTTTTTTAAGTGTTTATTCATTTTTGAAAGACAGAATGTGAGCGGGGGAGGGACAGAGAAAGGCAGCGGGAGACACAGAATCTGAAGCAGACTCCAGGCTCTGAGCCATCAACACAGAGCCAGACGTGGGGCTTGAACTCATGAATCATGAGATCCTGACCTGAGCCGAAGTCAGACGCTTAACCAACTGAGCCACCTAGGAGCCCCGACATATTCTATGTTCTAACCAAACTCAATTAATATTCCTCAGACATGCCTAGCATTTTGAGGGGAGAGCTTCAATTAATTTATCATTCTGTCTCTGTCTCCTATCCTATCTTTCAAGGCCCATAAAGGTTTCCTTGATTTCTGACTTTACATAGTGGGTCTCTCCTTTACACTTGATCCTTCATAGTTCCACCCTTGTGTGTATGTTTTTATGGTGCTTATTTTACTCTAATTCATAATAGCTTGTGCCCAGTTTCATTTCCATCTCTCCTTCATGAAATTTTAAACTCTTTGAATGCAGAAAAATTGTCATACTCATCTTTGGGGTTTGCCGTACCTAACCTGCAGTTTGCACATGCAAATGCTTAAGAAACGTTTTTGAATCTGGGGCGCCTGGATGGTTCAGTCGGCTAAGTGTCCGACTCTTGGTTTTGGCTCAGATCTTGATCTCACAGTTTGTGAGTTTGAGCCCCACATCAAACTCATGCATCAAACCACATGGGATTCTCTCCCTCTCCTTCTCTCTCTGCCCCTCCCTGCTCATGCGTTCTCTCTCTCTCTCCCTGAAATAAATAAATAAGCTTTAAAAAAAAGAAATGCTTTTGAATCGAAACTCATGAGAAGTACCTTCATATACCTTTTTGGAGTTTCATCAGATATTTAATAGCTAAGACTGAAAATGAGGTAATCTTGCCAATGACATACTACTTGCTCCTAGGTTTGCAAACAACTGGGATAAAGAAAGTCTTGGTTTGAATCAATAGTTGAATCAAGAGTTCTGTCAAAGGACTTTTAAAATTTCTTGTTAGTAATGTAACAGATGACATTCTTTCTCCTAAGTCAGTCTGTTTAAAACTCCCAGATGGAACACTGGAGCATGGAGCAGTGAAATGAGCAACAGGATTACCCTGAGGAATCTTTTTGGTCAAAGTGAGACTCTATCCTGAGCATCCTGGCTGAATTTTAAATTCAGCTGCTTTATTCTGCCTACTGAAAATGACCCTGGGGCTTTGAGAGACTGGTTGTCCTGCTCCAGTGCCAACATAGGGCTGCTGTGTTTGCTTTCTGAGCTGTTACATTCTTGCCATATTCTACTTGAAGGTGGAATAAAGAGCTGGTTTCTGCTACAGATATCAAACTAGTGCCTGATGTTACAAAATGACAGGACTCAGACATGGAGAGCTTGCTGCCCTACCTCTCAAAGAAACATTTATTGTGTCCTTAAAATGACTGGGTCTTCTCAACTGCTTTACAAAGTAAACACACTACAACGTTTACTTGTTGAATTATGTAAAGTCAGAAAATGGGGGGAAAATGTTCTAATAGAAAAAAAAAAGTCTACAGTGGAACTTGCTTCAGTGCTTTGTGTAATTGGCCTCAAATTTCAAAAGGCAAAGTGAGTAATCTCTGCTCCACCCTACTTTCTCAGATTAGAGTGCTGTGGTGTCCATTTAGTGTGGATTTAAGGTAAAAGAAAAATAAATAATCAAGAAATTGGTAAAAGGAAAAACAGACAATGTCTTAAAATCTTAGGGAGGCTGGGAAGCGAGCTGGCAGGGCTTTAATCCCTCAGGATATACCTTCCTTCCATTTCCTGGACCATTTCCTCTCCAGGCTAATCTTCAGCAGTAATTGAACATCAGGATGCGTCGCTCATTTTAAATCAGAACCCTTTCCTAGGCGATCTACTCCTAGCCACTGACTCTGGGTTTTATAGGCAAATCCGGCAGGGCCAGGAGCAGGCTCTGAGCGAGCAGAGCAATGCGAGATTAGGTCGGTCTGGAGGTCGCCGCGGAGGCCTGGGACCAGGGATGTGGCAGCTCGAGGGCGGCAGGGGGCACTGCATAACCTCGGTCCCCTCACGTAGCCGGTTACCCGTCTTACCCCACCCGGACGGTTAGGGCTGCCCGCCACGTCTGACCTCAAGTTCTCTACCTAGGTCTGTGCGTTTTTCCTAAAAAAGACAGTAAGCCCTCTGGCACGCCCAACGTGTGGGACACGAGAAATGCCATGGACCCTATAAAACTAAGCACTCTCTTTTGCATCCTCTCTGCGTCTCGTAGCTGCTAAGGATGTCTCCAAGATCTGGAAATTAAGAAAAGTTGCTCTTTCTCACACACTACAGTGTCGGCATTTATCTTCCTTTAAAAAGAAAACAACTACTGACCCCGGGCCGCCTGGGAACTACAGCCAAAGTTGTCATTAAACAGTTCCTGCGGCTGCCCTGCGCCCACTCTCCCCTGGAGATTTGGCTTCAGTATGCCCCCAACTGTGAATGGACCGTCGAGAAACGGGGCGACCCGGCAAACCTACACTCACACTGCGTAGAGCACACCTTCCTTCCTTTCCCTTCCCTTCCCTTCTCCCCGCTGCCCTGCCCGGGCCTCAGACGGCGGAGAGCTTCGCGGGGGACACGGGTTCCCAGGGTGGTTCCACGCTGAGAAGCTGGGGGGGGGGGGAGAGGGGGTCGGAGTTCGAGGGCGCGCCTGGCTTTGTGCAGACCTTCCCATTCTCCGACTTCCTAGGGTAAGCTCGGGGTGCATCTGCTGAGGGGTCCTAGCCTATGGGGCAGTAGTGCTTGTGTAGGAGAGGACGTGTCTGTTTGCTGGAAATTGAGTCTGGCGTCCGTGCTGTCCGTCCACGGGGCCGTTCCGTGCGCTTGAGCCGGGACAGAGCTCCAGCCACGCCTTCAGCGGCCCCCAAGTCCCTCCACAAAGCAGAACCAAGGAGACGAGCCCCGGACCGAGGTCCGCACCCCTACATCGCCCCGAACAGAACTGCCGTGCCGTGCCGCGCCGGGAGGCGTTTTGGGGTCCCAGGCACTTCGCGGGTTGGCCGGGAGCGCGCCTTCCCGCCCCCCCCACCTCCACCCCCTGCCGCCCCGCCGGGCACTGCCCTCCCCAGGCGCGGGCCGCGGGCCGGCCGGGTACTCACATGTCCAGCCCGGGGGAGAAGCGCTGCGGGCAGTAGCTGTGCGCTTCCCGCTGTGAGGGCGCCGAGCGCGGCTCCAGCCCCCCGTTGACGCCCCTCCAGCCCCGCCGGCGGCGCTGCGGCTCCGAGCCTTCGTCCTCACCCTCCTCCTCCTCCTCCTCTTCCTCCTCCTCCGGCGCGGGGAAGGTCACCCTCGCTTGCTCCTTGCACTTCCTGACCTTGGTGGACATCGCGCCCGCCGCGGTCGGAGCGCGGGGATGCCGGCTGCCCGCCGCCGCCGCCGCGCGGTCTGGCCGCGGCACCCCTTCCCCGCCGCCGGCCCCTCCGGCAGCCCCCGGCAGCCCCGGGCGGGAAATCTGCAGGAGAGAACGGCGCGGGGGGACGCCGAGCAGTCAGAGGCGGGAGCCAAAACCCAGTCGCCGCCGCCGCCGCCCACCATGAAACCGTGGGAGCGGCCGCCGCGGCTGTGGCTGCGCGGAGGAAGCCCGGGGCCGAGTGGGGCGCTGGTGCTGGAGAAGGCTCTCCCGCCCGGCGGCCGCGGCGGCGGTGCCTCCCCCGAGCCCGGCTCCCGTCTCCGACAGCATCACTTGCTAGGACACTAACGTTACTCTGGGTGAAGGACAGAGAGGGAGGGAGGGGGAGAGGGAGGGAGAGCAGGAGGAGAATCAGTTCCTAACCGGACAGAGAGCTGGAGAGGAAACCAGATCAGCAGGTAGCGAGCGAGGACATCAGAGAAACTTCCGTCCCTATTCTCCCATTTCTCGGCCAGGGGATTCAGAGCCCCTTTCCGTGTACAGAAGCAAGTTTCCTAAGGGAGAGAAAAGGGGCTCATCCGGCTTGCTGTTAATTTTTCTGCAGTCGTATTTACCCAGTTCAACTCCAAATATTTTTCAGCAAACATCCCTTGTTCACTGCGTTTCTCTAAGCCTTAGTTGAACCTGCAGAGGTTTGAGTACATTTCCTTGAGTGCCTTTGTACCCCAAGAACCGTAATGTTTAAATGTGCATGGTGCTTCAGGTTTGTTTGTGTGTGTGTGTTTAATGAATCTCAAAACCATCTGACAAGATTTGTTTACTTTCCAAGAAATATTCAGCAAAATTTAAAGTCTTCTTTTGAAAAGTTAAAAAACAGTACTAAATAAAACAAAAAAATTTTTTCATTTTAAAAGTCAAAAGCGGTATTTTTTTTTCTCTGGGAAAAAAGACTCATGGAATTTTAGTCAAAAGGAGACTTAAGGATCAAAGAATTTATCCCTTGTTTTAGAAATAAGAAAACTGAGGCCTAGAAAGACTGAGTAAACTAGTCATGCTAGGTAGTTTAGTGAGAAAACTCAGATTAGACTGAGTGTATTTCCAAGGCTCTCTATTGCCTTAAATATGCAGATTTCAATCAGGTCCAACTTGGAAGAATCACAAAAATACCAGACATGCTATGATGAGGTAAAATAAGATATTCATTTTTAACTATATTCAATTATATTGTGTTTTTTCCAGGAGCAATTCTTCCCCCAAATTAACTAAAAACACAAATAAGGAAGTGTAGCTCTTTTGAATTTAATTCTCAAAAGTAAATATAATATTGTATGTTTTATTAAGTTGATAATAAATCTATGTTTAAGGAAACAATTATATTTATTTGTACATCTGAGACAGAAAATACAAGTATGTATTGTCTAATGCTTTACAATTGGAAGCACCTTTCCCACATGAGCACCTGTAGAAGTGGGAGTGTGCAAATCCTCACAATGTAAATCCCATCTCTGAAATAGCCCAGAAGCAGGACTGCTCTCTGCACCCCAGTACCACTGCCTCAGTTCAGGCTCCCATCTACCTCCCTGCTATCCGTATGCAACCTTCCTCTCTTCGTACCATTTCGTTCTCCAAGCTAATACACAGACCATGCTCACAGCAAGTCTGATCGTGACTTGTCTCTGCAAAAGTCTCTGGTGGCTTCCCACTGCTTTCAGGTTAAAATCCAAATTTGGCATGCCCAGCCCTCCGTGGTCTGACCCTATTTCTCCACTCTCTCCTGGAACCCTCCCTCATACACATCCTAACTCCAGTTACCAGGACATCTCACTTACCATCCACATTCTAGACACTTCTCATTCCCCCGCCTTTGTCTGTGGTACTCCTGTCACTGAAATGCCTCTGTTGCCTTGTTCCCCTGGCATACTTCTTTTTCCTAAAGACTTAAGTTAGATGTGGCCTCCAATCTGATGCCCTTTCTACATCCCAGGGAACTTCTCACAGCCCTTCTGCATACCACAATCTTACTACTAGTCACTTCATATTGAAATTAACTCTTTCTGTGCTTGTCTCCTCTTTAGATTGAATTTCTTGAGGATTTTTAGGGTTTTATTTACTTTGAGCCACTTGGAAGCTTATCTTTTTGTCTTTGCCATTTAGCTGGACAAGTTCCACCAATGTTTGTTGAATTAACTCATGAAGTCTACAGGATCTTTATAATTATGTACACAAGTTCATGAACTGCTCTTCTAAGGCTCTGGAGAGAAGCATTTCAGGAATGCTGGAGTCACCAGGGTTTACTCTTACATACTATATCAGTTTGCTAGGGCCGCCATAGCAAAGTATCAACAGACTGGGTGAAAAGTTATTTTCTGACAATTCTGGGGGCCAGAAGTCCGAGATCAAGATGTCGCCAAGGTTGTTTTCCTCTGACAGATGGCAGATGATCATCTTAACCCGTGTTCTTCCTCCTGTGCCTGTGTCCTAGTCTCTTATGAGGATACCAGTCATTTGAGCTAGGGCCCACCCTAATGACCTCATTTTTAACTTAATTACCTTTTTAAAGGCTCTGTCTTCAAATAGACATCCAGAGGTATTGGGGACTAGGACTTCAACATATGAATTTGTGTGGGGGGAGGGAGGGCGGCAAATTTCAGCTCCTAACATAAACTAACTCTCCTGCTCTGAGGGAACTGCTCTTTCCAGAGTGCTAACATTTTTATTTCTAAGGAGCATGTCCTTGGAATTGATGAAAACCCAGAGGAGAGGAAATCCGAAGAAAGTAGTTTCTTGAAGAGAGAGGAAATATGGACCTCCCTGGCATAAGCCAGCTTTATCTGTCTTATTTCCTTCTTTTGTAAAAGAGGGTCTATCACTGCATATATGTTATTAGCTATCTGTGTATTCATGAAATGAGTGTTTGCCTTACATACATTCAGAATCCATTACTCCTTTGGTGTGTGTGTGGGGGAGGGGGAATCGTTATTCAATGTTCAGAAAATCCAACTGTTGAGGCAGATTATTTTCAAGAAGAGGTGGCCACTGAGGCATAAGTAAAGCATAATTTTCATGATAAGTCCAGATAAATTAAAAGTGTTAACCTTATAGCAGAAGTTGGTCTCTAAATTTCCTCTTAAATATCTAAGAAACTGCTGTATCTTCTTTAAAATCTGTTTCACACACTGTGGAAGGCTCCTGTTCTCTTTCACTGCCTCTTTCTTTCCCTCTCCCTCTCTCTCCCTTTTTGTGCAACACACCTAATAAGAAGACACTATTGAGCAGTAATTCTTGCACCCTGGGATAAAGGTTAGCAATTTTCTCAAGGGAGCAGAGCATGGGAACAGGTATAATGTTCCAAACAGTGCACAATTTTTCCTCCTTAAGAATAAAAGTTCTCTTATAAAGGGATTTTGCCTTGCTTTTTTTAAAAAAATAGATTTTATTTTTTTAGAGCAGTTTTACTTTCACAGAACAATTGACTAGAAGGTACAGAGATTTCCCATATACCCTCTGCTCCATATATGCATAGTCTCCCCCATTATCAATCAGCTTTTCTCACCAAAGTGGCACATTTGTTAAAATTGATGAGGCTACATTAAAATATTATTATCACCCAGAGTCAGTTTTTATTACAGTTCATTTTTCGTGTTGTACATTCTGTGGGTTTGGACAAATTTAAAATGACATTTATCCATCATACAGAGTAGTTTCACTGCCCTAAAAATCTTCTGTGCTCTGCCTATTCATCTCTCCTCCCTCCTAACCCCTGCCAACCACTGATCTTTTTATTATCTCTATAGTTTTGCTTTTTCCAGAGTATCATATAGTTGGAATCATAGAGCATGTAGCCTTTTCATTGCTTTCTTTCACTTAGCAACATGCATGTCAGTTTCCTCCATGTCCTTTAATAGCATGAGAGTTCATTTCCTTTTAGTACTGAGTAATATTCCACTGTCTGGATGTGCAACAGTTTCTTTATCTACATACCTACTGAAGGGCCTCTTGGTTGCTTCCGAGTTTTGGCAATTATGAATAAAGCTGTTAGAAACTTCCATATCCATGTCCATTTTTGTGTGGACATACATTTTCAACTCCTTTCATAGATACCAAGGAGCATGTTGCTGGATCATAGGGTAAAAGTATGTTTAGTTTTATAAGAAACCTCCAAACTGACTTCCAAAATGGCTGTATTACTTTGCATTCCCACTAGCATGAATGAGAATTCCTGCTTCTCTACATGCTCACCAGCACTTGGTGTTGTTAGGGTGCTGGATTTGGGCCATTCCAAAAGGTAGGTAGTGGTATCTCACTGTTTCGATTTGCATTTCCCTAATGACTACGGTGTTGAGCACCTTTTCATATGCTTATTTGCCATCCAAATTATCTTCTTTGGTGAGGTGTCTGTTAAGATCTTTCGCCCATTTTTAATCTGGTTGCTTGTTTTCTTATTGTTGGGTTTTAAGATTTTGTGCATTTTGAATAATACTCCTAATTAGTTGTGTCTTTTGTACATATTTTTTTTCAGTCTGTTCCTTGTCTTCTCATTCTGATTCTTTGCTTTTTAAAATTTATTTTATTTTATTTTAATTTTTTTGATTCTTTGCGTTTTAAAGTAAACTTAAGGCAAAAATTTCTTAGCAGCATAAGCTAGTGAGGTGGGAACCACTGCCTATAAGAACAATTGAACCTAAAAGGAGGATCCCTGAACTTAAAGTGTGGCAATTAATAGTCTAATGTATTTTGCACAGAATTTATAGTGTCCTATTAACCGTAGGTCACTAATGTTCCCAGGCCTCTTCTAGTCCCAGGAAGTCTCAAGTACTTTCCTAACTTAAAACACTTGTTTGAAAAATTTCTTCATGACTCTCAAGTTTGGAAGTCAGAATTTATTTTATTGTAGAAGTAAGTTGTAAGTGATGGTGATATTTCCCGGGCAGCTCACAAATGCCTAGTTAGTTTAAACTTGTTTCAGTGTCACTATACCCCAAAGGCCTGGAATCAAACCCCATCTTGGCTGCTTACCGTTCCATGACATTGGGGTATATAGATACGTAATCTATAAGATATAATCATAGTGCCTATTTCATAGGGCCGTTATAAAAATTCTCATTGTCAATTGCACTGAAAACTTTGCCTGGCATGTAAGAGGTTACTGTATAAGCATTAGCTACTATTAGTTCACTGTTGTGAACTATAGAACCAACTATAGACGTGTAAAGTCTGGGTCCTAAAGAAAGGACGTATCCTGTCTGATTGAGATGCATTTACTAAACTGTATAACTGTTGACTTACTTGTCTGTCTGTCACATAGGACTGTCATGTCTTATCTGACCTTGTCACACCCATGTAATCATAAAACTGGAAGCCAAGCAAGTGTTCAATAAATGGTAACAGTAATAGTACAGGGGCAGTTGCAACAACAGACACTCAGTATTTATGGGATGAAGATCCATAGAAGTGAGGAGAAGGAGGAAGGGAATGTTCTTCCTCTGCTGTGGGCACAATGCCAACCTCAAGTAAAATCAGAATGGGTGTGATTTCTCTTGGGCATCTCCCTAGTCTTTCTCTCTCTACTCTTTCTCTCACATCCTTTCCTACCTTATAGTGCCCAGCTTCCTTCAGTATGGACTCAGTGACTTCATATTGTTTTAATTCTCCCACAATGGTCTCTCTCTGGCCTGCTATACCCCAAAAGTGCTCCAAACTCCACAATTACCCTTTTTTATCCCCTACTAGTTAAAATTGCTATTCCTTCAAATCGGCCAATCTCAGGTAGCTTTTAAAGGACGAGTATCTTACACAAATTCACACTAATATGTGTGAAAACCTAAGAATCCTTAATGCTTCAAGAGATTTACATTTTTCAAAACTGCAATGATTATCCATTCAGTGGAATTATTAGTTGTGTATTAAAGTGAAATGAAAGAGAGATGCTTTGGAGGAGGATGGGGAGGGTTAGAGAGTTGCCAAGTAGCGAGCCTGCTTTGGGGTATCTTTCCTACAGAGTTTCTGACTTTCATCTTGCCACTACTAAAGTTACAGCACCCAAATGATTTAAATTTGCCCCCAGCCCTCTCCCCATCAGCATCTGCTCATAGTATTATCAAGAAAGACTCCCAGTTTGAAAAAAGAGTGGAAAATGGGCTAAGGGGCAGAGCTAGAGACTTTATGTATAGTATCAATCTTGAGAAAATAAGGACAGAAATTATTATTTATTTTCGGAAGACCATTCTCCATGAGTGCCTCACATTTCCATACATCTTGCAAGCAGAGGCAATGGCTGCTCTCGTTCTGGAATATCTTTTCAAGGGTGTTTGTGTTGAAAACAGCCTTGGAAGACAGAGATAGAGTCCCTCTCTGGGGCAAAGAGCAGGTTTGTTTACTGCAAAGAGCAGTAAACAATGCTCCCTCTGGGGCAAAGTTTACATGGGCTTACTGATCATTATAAAAGATTCAGTTCCCTAAGCTCAGGTTCCTCTCTTGTAATGCAACCCACTACATGTGCAGGTATCATTTAGCCCTCTTCATGTCGCTCTGTGGGAACTAGGACTCAGGGAACTGGCACAAATGCTGATGCTTTGGCTACTGTTATTACTGTGAGTAATAAACCATCCTTTGTCCCTGGTCCCGGAGTTTTGTGCCTTCTGCCAGCATCCATGAAACTGTGACTAACATGATGCATGTTAGCTTGCAAACAGTGTAAAATTTCAGATGCTTTATTGTTCTTGACAATTGTTACATTTACAGATGAAAAAATTCACAGCTGTCCCCAGGGCAGAAATCTGTTCTTCTTTTTTTTTTTTTTTTTTTTTTTTTTTTTTCCTATCAAAATACAGTTGACACACACAGTGTTACATTAGCTTCAGGTGCACAACATAGGATTCAACAAGTCTACATGTTTTGCTATGCTCACCACAATTCAAGAATAAATTAGGTTCTTAAAGGGATTGTAATAACTTTCCCATGGGACCAAATGCATTATTAATTTTTATGTGCCCACTCTTTTACATATTTGCTAATATTATTGTTTATGTGAAATGAGTACCAGAGGAAATCAATCCTGTCTACTTAATAAGACACAGAGTTGATGAGTGCTTACAGTTTTGTATTGACAATCTGAGGAGTGGCTTGATGCCCGCACTGCCCCTTGAGGCTCTGAGTGCTGTTGTGTTTAGAGACCGGAGGAAAATGAGGGTGCATGTCTAGCTTTCATTTCCTCGACCTCTGTCTGTGTGTACATACAGAAATCAAATCTGTGCAGGCTCTATTTTTGGCAAGGATAAGAACGCCTCTGCTGCATCCTAATCCCTATGATCCCTGCCCACCTCCTTCTGAAACCTATTTAAAGACATGTTCCTCAAAGTTATATTTGTCCTTCATTGAGGGAGGAAAGAAGTACTGATTACTTACAAATGGGAAACTGGCAGAAGTGTGTCCCGTAAGTCACCTGTCAGAAAGGGAGTTTGAAAAACAGAGAAGTTCTACCTTTCTAGTCATAGTATTTTCAATCTACAGTGAAATGAGCTAATTCATTTCTTATTTATATTATTCCTATGCAGGGTGAATTCTTAGGACAAATTCAAAATGGTCATATAAACTAAAGTGTAATTTTCTTTACGTTTGCCATTCCTATAGCCCTCCTATGTCAAATTTGTTCTGTGATACACACACATCTCTTAGAGGTTGCAAATGCAATCCCATTCTGAAGTCTGCATTGTTCAGTAATAGACTTAGGGTAAAGCTGTTAGTATCCGCATACCAGTTTACTGTCCTTTGTTTAAAGGCACAAGATCTACTCACCACCAGTGGATGAGAGGAGACTTGACTTACTGACACTCCAAGTCTGAGCAGGTATGGAGTCAGGGAGGGGGAAGTGAGCCCCGCTTAGACACTCTGAATATATAAAAGACAGCGTTTCCCCATTGCTTTAAGCCATGCCCTCCTCAGCCCCCAACTTCCTATCCCTAATCTTGAAACGTAATTCCTCTATCCTGTAACTCTTAACTTTAGGCCAAAGTGTTAAGAGAAAGTAAAGGAAAGAGAAATAGGAGAGAAGACGAAGTTTTCTGCTTCTCCATATATATTCACCTGGAATAAATTATCTTTTTTTTTTTATTAAAAATGTGTAATGTTTATTTATTTTTGAGAGAGAGAGAGAGGGGAGTGCACATGCAAGCAGGGGAGTGACAGAGAGAGAGAGGGAGACACAGAGTCAGAAGCAGTCTCCAGGTCTGAGCTGTTAGCACAGAGCCTGACAAGGGGCTCGAACTCACGAACTGTGATATCATAACCTGAGCCAAAGTCGGATGCTCAACTGATTGAGTCACCCAAGTGCCCCTGGAATAAATTATCTTGAAAATATATACGGATTTTCAATGGTCTCATTGTAATGCAAGTTTTTTTAAAATTAGAATTATAAGGTATTCACACAATAACATAAAACTCCATTACTAATACTTTTGATATGACATTATATAATTATAATGTCTTTAAGGATTTTAGGGATAAAGGGAAGGAAGGGGATTACATTGTCTAGAAAATCATAAACTATGTGGATTTGAAACATATCTTAAAGGACATTTGGTATGATCACCTTATAATGCTTAAATCCCTCTGCACTGTCCTGGCTAAATGATCATTCACATACATTGATATTTTTATCATGTATTAGTTGGTTTTTTTTTTAATGTGATTCACTTCCCTCTACAGATTTTTTTTTTTAGTGCAATAAATCCTTTCTTTGAAGAGATTTTAGATGCAGGAGAAAAAAAAAATAATGATGTGGCTTACACCTTAATCAATGAGTTGAGTCTGTGAGTAACTGCCCTTACAAAGGACATCGTTTTAACTCTTAGCAGTGGAATAAGTTCAAAGGGGGACATTAAGTGATATCTCTGAGGGTTCCTGGGAGGAACTGATGTCCAATGCCACTTATATTTACAAGGACTGGAAAAGTCCAACTGTATATGTACAAATCAAATTCAATAAAAATTGAATCCTCATTGAAAGTTTGCACTTTTTAAATTCAAGCCTTGGATATCACCCAGTCAGAACTTCTGTTATAATTGTGAGTCGGAGGTAGGAATGGAGAGCATTTAATAAGGATTTGTGTTCTTGTCAACCAAAACCAAAACAAGTTACAGATTTTGCACACAATAGACTTAGGCTTCACTGAAAAACAGAATTGTCTAAAATATAATTTGCAAGTGGAAGAAGCTTTACATCTTGGCTTCAATGTGATTTACGCTAGAAAGGGAGCCTTGTCCCAGGGACATTGTTGGCGTGCTGTGAGGTGATACTTGCTGCACAACCCAGGCACAGTAATGGAAAGGTTGGCATCCTCATCACACAAGCAATTCCTGCACGCAGAAGTATTTCTCATTAAAGTTTTGCATTAGTCTTGCTACTGAACAACCAAAGAGTCATTTCTTTCGAATGTTTTATTTTGTGAGAATCTTTTTCCCCTACTCAACTGTTTAGCTAGCAGCTTAACATGCCGAAATCCCAAAGGGAGAAAGAGGCTTCTCACACATCAGAAAGGCATGGCAGACTCCCAAGCCATAAATGGCTTCAATTTTCATGTAAAATCAGCTTAGAGAATCGCAGGTGGATTTTTACCAAAAATGCATTGAGGGGCCTCTGCCACCAATAATACTTACTTAAAAATATTCAGCTTATCCACGGCCAGAAACATTATGTGTACTGTAGCCAAATACATTAAAACATCAACAAAGACACCTTTATAGATAATTTGGCAAAAGCCCAACATCCACAAATGAATTAATTTCAGGAGGAATAATAAAATGAGCACAAGAGGGCATTAAGGATGTATGTCTATCAGAAGTGTTAAGGGAGAAAAACTAGATAGTTTAATTAGAATGACTTTCTGTGAGAACATAGAAGAAGATCTTACTCATGTGTTACATCTGTTTCAGAAGGTACTCTGCTCAAAAGTAACTACAGTTAAGAGTTGGGGGCATACTGTTGCAGGATTTTTTCTATATACTTATATCCTTGGTAGGCGGTTTAATGCATTTAAAAGCACAGACCCTGGAGCCAGGGTGTTTGGGGCAAAATACTATTTTCAGGGGTTTGGGGAAAATTTCTTTCATGCATTTCATAAATGCAAAATATGAATTTGAGTACAAAGCAGGAAAAAAACCCACCAGTTCCTAAGGAAATTAAAAATCCCATGATATTAATGTGGCCATGAATAAAATGATCTTAAATACAGGAAATATCAGACTGGTGTATCATGTGAGAGACATGGTCATGATCAGAGTCCCAGGATCTCAAATTACTAGCAGCAGTAGCAGCAGCAATTTTTTTTTCTATTATGGCTTTCTGTTTAGTGTGGAGTGAGCATCTGTAAGATGATGTGCTGGAAGCCTATTGAACCCATATGCATAGAACAGCGAGATCTCCACCACTTAAAACCCTGCAAAGTCTTCTCATTGTGCCAGATAATATCCTTTACTTAGCACATAAGACCTTTGATGATGTGGCCCTTGCCTATCCTTCCATCTTTATTCCTGCTACCTTTCTTTTGAGACTTTGTATATGTCCCCTCTGCCTAGAATACATTCATTCAAAAACAGTTATTGAGCACCAACTATATGCCCTTTCCTAACTGTCCTCTTGGCAAACTCTTCATCCTTTAAGGCTCAAAAAAATCTTCTCCTCTTTGAAGTTTCCTTCCTCAAGGCAAGTTAATCATTATCCCTTTACCCTTTTAAATAACGAGACCACTGTACCTTGTGCACAACCCTGGTGCAGACTGGAACTGTACAGCAATATTTTTTAAGTGAGTAAAAAAAAAAAAAGAAAGAAAAAACCCAACAAACTATATAAGTGAACATATTCCAATTATTAGAAGTTTTAAAAACTTCAAGTTTTAAAATTATTAGAAGTTTTAAAAACTTCAAGTTTAAAAACTTGAAAATCTTTTCACCTTTTACCTCCTTCAAACCTACTCTGCTCAAAAGTAACTGCAGTTAAGAGTTGGGGGCATACTGTTGTAGGATTTTTTCTATATACTTATATCCTTGGTAGGCGGTTTTAATGCATTTAAAAGCACAGACCCTGGAGCCAGGGTGTTTGGGGCAAAATACTATTTTCAGGGGTTTGGGGAAAATTTCTTATTTTTGCTGGGTCTCAGTTTCCTTATCCATAAAATAGCAGTTATAGTAATGGTATGTAACTGATTGAGTAAAGCACCTAGAACAGTGCCCTGCACATTGTAAATTCTTTTGAAGTAGTTGCTGTATAAGCTACACATAGGTATTTTGTTGTTTTCTAAAATATATAGGTGAAACTATAGTATGGCTACTGTTCTGCAACTTTTAGTTTTTGCTTAACCATATACCTTATTTTGCAATATTGATATACTATGTTTAACCATTCATCATTTTTTTAAATGTTTATTTTTGAGAGAGAGAGAAACAGAGTGAGAGTGGGTGAGGGGCAGAGAAAGAGGGAGACACAGAATCCAAGCAGGATCCTGCCTCTGAGGAGTCAGCACAGAGCCCATCACGGGGATTGAACTCACAACCTCCAGATGATAACCCGAACCGCATTTGGATGCTTAACTGACTGAGCTACCCAGGTCCCATCCCATTCATCGTTTAATTTGCTTCTGAATTGTCACCACATGAGAGTATTTTGAGGAAAATTCCTAAAATTTTTCCATCAGTATATATATATATATATATATATATATATATATATATATATATATATATACACTTTATGTTTATTTAAATACTGAGAAACTGCCCTGTAAGGAGAATGCAGTTGCTTAAATTCTCGTTGTTAGTCCTGAGCAGCAGGGGTCAAGAGTGACTCTAGTACACTTTGAATAAGATGCATCTCTCCGCTTCACACCCTCATTCACAGGTGTCAAGACCTCTGAGACAGCACTTCTCCGCCTCCTTATCTGTAACTGCTGAGGGCCTGAAGGAGCCCTGTAGCAGCTACAGCCTCCCCAGGGCTACACTGTCTGCCTTGAGTCGGCCAGGACTGTCTCCACCATACCTTTTATCTACACGTTTACATGACTCACCATGAGGAACTCTAGACTGCAGGCCACCCTCCTCTCCCATCAGTCCTGCCCATTTCTAATTCTAACCCATGGTTCACACATCGTTCACCAAACTCCTGAATTTCTTCCACTGTGCCTTCTGGAACTCACGATCCATCCTCAGCTAAAATCTCCCACATCTTCAACCTCTTCTGTGAATGTTTCCTTCACCTTCTCGCTCTATAGAGAACCTGACTATCCTCTGAGGATGCTTCTTCCCTTGCAGTCTTCTCAAGTTGGGGCTGTTTCCTCTACCACACTCTTTGTATTTTAGACCTGGAATCTGGATCCATGAAATCAGGGTAACTGTCTTTACTTTTTTTTTTTTTTTTTTTTTTTGCTTGAAACTTCCTCCCTCTTCCCTCAGCTTGAATCTAATGTCATTAAATGATACGATATTACCAACTAACCCTCATTATTGGGATCATGTACCTATACCAGTGCCACTTACAATGTTTCTATGATTTTAGCTCCCAGCTCACTGTCAGGCTCTCCAGTACTTATCCCATATTAATTTTCGAAAATTCAATATATATGTAGATATTTCCAACACCCTGGCCTCTCAGCTTCTTGAGCTCCTTTCCTCTGTCTTGTCCTGCACTCTACCTCAGTGGTGACTCTATGATCATAGCCTAGAATTTGTCATAACCAGTCCCTAAAATCCCTCTGGCATCATAGCTTCGGAACCTCTCACCCTCTGCACTTACCACCCCCTATAGGGGCAGTTCGCTTCCTCTAGGAGCACAATTCCGGCGATGCTCCCATCTTTCCAGAATCTCCAATTCATCAATCCTATCCTTTTCTCTTCTATACGCCCTCTTACCCAACTTAGATTTTAGGACCATCATTATTACCATCCATGATGTAATGCCCTCAACTCCCTCACCCTCTCCCCCTTCCCCATGTTCACTTGGCAGAACTAACTCTGCTGCATCATGCCTCTGCTGGTACAACTGGATGCATCCGTAGGAAAACATACAGTCCTCCTGCCTGACCTCACATTAAATCAAGACTGAGACCATCAAGAGAGCTGTTAATACTCTCTGACCATCACAACACAGATGGCGGTGGGAGATGGAGGCAAGCAGAAATATGTGAAGAGTCATGTTTTATTTAGAGAAGGGATAACACTATAGATTAACTCTATAAAGTGACAAAAATATACATATAAGAATGTGTTATTTCTGAGCAACCACTATTCTTACAAAGAGTTTTCCCTTCATGATGTTACTCGAGGATGAGTAACATTCTTGAGTTTATTCATTCTTGAGTTTATTCATTCTTGAGTTCTAGCAACCTTGTGTTTAATAAATGCTTGGGGAATTTGATTTGGATCAGAACATTTTTTGTTATAGGTAATGATGTAAACCGATGAATACCGTGGTGGGGGTAGGGGTGATGGTGATGATGTGGACCTAGGCACTTCTTAAATGTATCTAAACATCATCCTCCCTAAACTTTGATAGTCTTTATGTTCTTTTTACGCAATAACTGCATGCATTTACAGGGATAGATTAAAATTTGAAATTCTGAAAATACTGTGAGTTCTTTAGAGCAGAAGTTCTGGCTTCTTTGTGAACCTCTCTTTCCCATGCCTTAAATCCATTTTGTTTCTTTTTCTCTGAAAACTTTATTTTATTACTCTTTTATTTGTCGGTCCATATTTAAGGTATAAAGCTACTTTGGGTCAAATTTTAGAAAAGATTGATAACCTTAGGAATAATCTTTTTCCCCAAAGCCTTTCTTTATTAACAGTCTGATGTTTTACCTCTTAAATAAGTTTTTGGATTAGGAAAAAAAAAGGTCACCAGCTACCAGGATGGTTAGAAAATAAGTAGAAATAGTCCATGAACTAATTGCTCTAGATGACATCTTCTGAGATACTTCTTGATTTTTTTCCATCAACTATGTTGGTGATGGAATTATTAAAAAAAAAAAATGTTGGCCTCTGACAGATGCTCTCATTCTCATACTTTACAATTAAGTATTTACTCAGAATCTAGAATTTTAGAGGTTTTTAAAAATCATATAGATTTTTTCATGGGACACAAGTCAAGATTGAATTGATCAATGATCATGTATCAATGTATTGAGCATTTATATAATTTATCTGGAATGCACTTGTCTTCGAACTTTACTGAATTAGCAAGAATTTTTTCCCATATTCCTTTTTGGTCACTCACTGAGGTAAAGTAAATGGTGTAGAAAATAAATGCCAAGTCTTTTGTTTGCTTCATTGTTAAATGATTTAAGACTTTGATTATCTATAATCATTTTATACCCTAAAAGAAGAAATTAGTCACTTTATCAAGGCATATTTTTTCTTTAAAATCTTAGTATCTTATTTTTTCAGAACTCAAGAGATTACTAGTTTTTCTCTGTGAAAATTAAAATACGCAGTATATGATTGTGTAAACTCACTTAATTTCATTCTTTGTCTCTTTTTCATCAAATATCCTCCCTTATCAAAGCTCAATTATTTGATTAGTTATTAATTGCTATGTGTATTTGATATAATATGAACATGAGTATTCACAATATTCCACAATTTATAATGAAAAAAATAGAAACAATAGGATTTTGGAAAAGTAATTATGGTGCTTCCATGCAATAGAATACTATACCAGCACAAAGGTCATGTGGTGGAAGAATATTTATCGACATGGGAAAAAGTTCATGATATATATGAATTAAAAATTGAACTCTTTGTATAGCTTTATACCATTTTTTTTCCCCTACAAACTGACTAACAAAAAGACCATAAGTACTTTCACCTATTTCTGGGGGCAAAAGGCAAGTGGGGAAAAGTGTTTAAGATTTGTGATGACTTTTGAATTTTCCTTTAGCTTTTCTGTGTTTTTTATATTTTCAGCACTGACAATGTATTACCTTTGTGAGTAGAAAAAAAGTTTAAGACAAAATTGCTAAAATTATATTTGATTTTTCTTAATTTTATTATCCAAATCAACCAATATTTATTGAATAGCAACCTAGTGCAAGACACTGTAGGAAGATATTTTAAAAAGACCATTTTTCCTTCAGTCAAGGAGCTTCCAGTCATGTTTTAGAAGAATTGGATGTAAAAGTATAAAATGTTTTAAAAATCAGGAGTGCCTGGGTGCTCCATTGGTTGAGCGTCTGACTCTTGATTTTGGCTCAGGTCATGATCTCCCAGTTTGTGGGACGGAGCCCCACACTGGGCTCTGCGCTGACAGTGCAGAGCCTGCTTGGGATCCTCTCTCTCTCTCTCTCTCTCTCTCTCTCTGCCCCTCCCCTGCTTGCACGCTGTCTCTGTGTCTCTCTCTGTCTCTGTGTCTCTCTCTTTCTCTCAAATAAATAAATATTTTAAAAACTCAATAGGGTTTTGGGGTGTCTGGGTGGCTTAGTCAGTTAAGAGTCTGACTTGATTTCAGCTCAGGTCATGATTTAATGGTTCGTGGGAGAATCACTTCTCTGCTTAACTTTCCTGTGTTTAATCTGATACACTATGAATCTAACCAAGGTATACTTTTTTCTTCCTCGTACATAAAGCTAGCTGTTTGCGCTGATGACCTCATCATTTGTGTATAATCCTATTCCTACATTCAATTCTAGTGGCATTCAGCAAAGCACAGTTCTGAAACCTTCTAGTTCCTTGACTGCAAGCCATTTCATAACACATAAGAACTTTACAGTAAACAGTACAGTCCCTATCCCTTGTCTGAGATTTCAATTTATTTATTTATTTTAATCTTTACTTATTTTGAAGGAGAGAGAGAGACAGAGTGTGAACAGGGGAAGGTCAGAGTGAGAGGGAGACAAAGAATCCAAAGCAGGCTCCAGGCTCAGAGCTGTCAGCACAGAGCCCGATGCTGGGCTTGAACCTACCAATCGTGAGATCATGACCTGAGCAAAAGTCGGACGCTTAACCGACTGAGCCACCCAGGTGCCCCTGAGATTTCAATTTAGATATAGCATGTAAAACTTTCTTTCTTTCCTGTTTCTTGAAGCGGATTAAAATATGGGGAAGAAAAAAACAGTCATATTTTTATTCTTGGAGCTTTTGACATATTTTCTCAGCTACAGAAAGGAGAGTACAGTAGGATAATCAGTCATTTAATCAATGGTTTTTTTCTTGAGAGGTATTTAGAAGTGTGCTAGGAGCAAGGCACAAGCTGCATGCCAGTCAGTGAAGTGGCAAAATAAAGGGAGTTGAACTGAGTCCCTAAATGTATTTCAAATAAGGACCATAACCTTGGTTGTTTTTTCCCTTCAGTGTTTATCCATGTTTGTTAATTCCTCCCATGGGAAAGACTGGGAATGAATTATTGTCATTTAGAGAAGATAATTCCACTGTAAAGAAATATATTACTTAGCACCAAAACAAGATTAGTATTCTTACTTATAATAATGGAAATGATGGTTCAGATTTCCCTGAATGTTATCTAAGGGGTAGCTAAGACAAATAATTATTGAATTACATTCTTCTCTTACACTACATAGATTTTCACAGATTTCCTTCCAGAATAATTTTCCAAACCCTGTATGAGGATGTTTATTTCCCCCCAGAGGAAACTTAAGCATAGGATAAATTTAAAAAGTGGTACAATAAAAGTGATAACAGTGTTTTAATAACATTTTTTTCATGTCTGCTAACTGAGAAAGATGCAAGGATAAATATTTCCCCATTGCACTTGTGACTTATATTTATCTAATGAAAATTTTAATTTTTTATTGATTTCTCCTCCTTCCCTCCCTTCCTTCCTATTTGCTTCCAATAAATTACATACACATTTGAAATTAGATTTCTATAGCGACTGCCAAAGAATATGTCTTTTTTCATTGATTTTACAGATATGGAAGTCTATAAATCCTGTTCTCTGGGGTCAAAGCAAATATGATAACCCAAAGAAAAACAATAGTAGCCTCCTTATTGAAACAGAACTTTTCAACTTCTCCTTTAAAAGCTAAAAATAATTTATTTGAAATAAAATATGCATAACCAAATGAATGCTTTATTCAAGTAATGTATTTTGTGTCAGTGTTTTCCCATAATACTAGGAAGTTGTTTCTCTGAAATAGAAGTCTTTATTAAAGGATGACTTCCTAACATTGCACTCACTGTTACATAATTATAAGCCTATTAAAACACATAAATTGCTCATTTGAATAAATACATCATAATTTTCATAAAATGATATTTATTGAATATATTATATTAATGCCTATTTATTTCATAAAATAGTATTTTCTATACCTGAAGTTAAAAAATCTGCTAATAGAGTTATGGAAGAAATAAGGATAAACCTCCTGAGTGACTTTTTTTTTTCACCCAGGAGTTACCGTTTACAGTATTCACTTCACGTGAGGTAAATTTAGGATTTTTAAAAATGAAATGGCAGTGGCTTTTTCTTTGCCACTTTTGGCCAGTAGAATATTCTTTTTCTTTTTGAAGGTTTTTTTTTTTAAGTTTATTTATTTACTTGGAGAAAGAGAGAGAGAGTGCATGAGTGAGGTAGAGGCAAAGAGAGAGGGGAGACAGAGAGTCTTAAACAGGCTTCAGCTTGTCAGTGCAGAGCCCGATGTGGGGCTGGAACTCACAAATGGTGAGATCGTGAGTGGTTTCCTGAGTGGAAACCAAGAGTTGGATGCCTAACTGACTGAGTCACCCAGGCACCCCATCTGAATATTCTTAATGTCATATTTTTACCTGAAAATTAAAAAGTCCTGAATAATTTCTTAGGCTGTAAATTTCCAGAGACAACAAGAATAGAAAAATGAAAGTTATGACCCTTCCAAGGGTCCTGCCTGCTCACAGAGATTTGAGAAGTCAATGCAGTAGTGCGTATTGAGGGGCTTGGGAGGAAAAGCACTCTGCTGTGAGACGTTTAGAATACTAGTGCTGGGATTTCAGAGATCTCCTTGCCCAACACCCTCATTTCACACGTGAGGAGAATGTGAATGGCTTCTCTGAGATTACTCGGCCGGCCAGTTTCCTTACACACCTGCACTTCTTTTTCTCCTTCATCATCCTCCCAGGCACTTGAAAAAAGTTGCCCTTAGCCTACTTCTCCCGATTTCTCGTGAGCTGAACAATTCTTTAAAAAGGTATGCTATTTAAAATTTGTTGAGGAATTGGGGGGCACCTGGGTGGCTCAGTTGGTTAAGTGTCTGACTTTAGCTTAGGTCATTATCTCACAGTCCATGAGTTTGAGCCCCGCATTGGGCTCCGTGCTGACATTGTGGAGCCTGCTTGGGATTCTCTCTCTCTCTCTCTCTCTCTCTCTCTCTCTCTCTCTCTCTCTCTCTCTCTCCACCCCCCCCTCTCTCTCTCTCTTTCCCTCTCTCTCTGCCCCTTCCCCACACTCACTCACATTCTCTCTCTCTCAACAAATAAATAAACTTTAATAAACGTATTTTAAAAAGTTAAAGAAATAGAATTTGTCATGGAATTGGCAGTATGATCATAGAGAGCCATTAGGAGCTGCCAGTCTGCCATCCTGCCATGATTGAACTCAGCCTAAGTCACCTGTGCAGTTCCTATCCTGCTGCTTCTTACTCATTCAGCAGCCTTTGCTCACCACCCTCCCACTTCCCAGACTCGTTACTTTGCAGGAGTACACCTAGTCTAGGTGTCTAGATGCCTTTGTTTGTGCTGTGGCCATCATGCTCATCCTCCTATATTTCCAAGAAATGAACTCACCTACTATCTTTTCTGCCTGGAGAAATTCTCTCTGTCCTTTAAGCCCAGTATAGTCACCTGCTCTGAAAACCTCCCTAATCACCAGGCCTCGCCTCTCCCAGGGTAGAATTAATTATTCCTTCCCTTGTACACTAATAACATTACTGCCGTTGTACCTCTGGGGTTCCTTAGGCAGACAACAGCCTTCCAATTTGGTATGAAAAGACTGTATCTTATTCAGTTATGTGCCTCTAATGAATGATGTGGCCACTCAAGAAATCTTTTGAGAATTAAACCTAACTGTGGGAGTCAGGATTTCAGTCTTGGTTGCCCAAGTCCCATTTCACCCCTCTTAGGGATTCACTGCTCTTGAACATTGCTATTATTACCCAGAAATTTTCTTGGCTTTAGACGTGAAGCTTTGTTAATATCATTACCCTTCACACTTACAGAGAATATTCTGATAGAATTGTTTCCTTGTCACACCCTTTCTGTTAATAGTATTAAACGCTTTTAAAAAATAGGGTTCTCAACATAAAACACTACTATTTGTAAGAATGGTGGTAAAACGTGTATTTTTATTTAATTATAAGATTCCATTAGATATGGTCATTAGTGGGTTGCACAGTTGTTCAGGATGACTTAATTCTTAAGAATTTGAAAGGTAAGTAAGTGGTATTTGTTATTTTTTTTAATTGTACATGTACTTGAGATTTTTCTTTCTTCTTGATGTATGCCTGTATTGCTATAAGCCTCCTTCTTAGAACCACTTTTGCTGGTGAAATGAGTGAAGGGGAATAAAGAATATGTTTATTAAAATATTTCATTTATGAAAAATAAAATAATAAAAAATAAATTAAAATTAAAAAAGTATATATATAATACATGAAAAGATCGTAACTGTAAAAAAGTTAGTCTAACAATATCAAAGTATAATGAGGAAAATTGATACCTCCTTTCCAGGCTCCTTTCCCACAGTATGACTTTCTCCCTATGGGCATCACTATTAACATTTAACTGTGTATCAAATGTATATATATATATATATATATATATATATATATATATATAGATGTTGATATAGATGGAGCCATTGGGTCACAATATTAATTCCTTTACTAAAGAGAAAAAGGTCAGATTATGTGGAGCCTCTTTGTTCTTCCTTTACAGAGTATTCAGTCGATGTCAGCAATGGCAAAAGAAAAAAAACATCTAAATGATTTCAATGGGTTAAGTGGCCTGATACCAAATACATTGGATGCTAATATATTAGATAATACTAGCAATGGCATTTTTATTTTTCATTAGGAGAGATCATGATGGAATGAATTTGTGAAGTTCACAGGAATTAGAAAAGAATGAGTAATTAATAGGGACTTAATGACAAAAAAAATTAGTGGTATACCATGCTTAAGTATTTAGAAAAAGTCATTGTTCTGTCAAGTGGAGGTGATCTTTTTCTACTGGTATTTTACAGAAATTATACTATTGCTTTTTCCTTTTCTTCTTCTTCTTCTTCTTCTTCTTCTTCTTAATTTTTTTTTTTCAACGTTTATTTATTTTTGGGACAGAGAGAGACAGAGCATGAATGGGGGAGGGGCAGAGAGAGAGGGAGACACAGAATCAGAAACAGGCTCCAGGCTCTGAGCCATCAGCCCAGAGCCTGACACGGGGCTGGAACTCCCAGACCGCGAGATCGTGACCTGGCTGAAGTCGGACGCTTAACCGACTGAGCCACCCAGGCGCCCCTTTCTTCTTTTGAGAGAGAGAAAGTGGGAGACGGGGCAGGGTGGGGAGAGAGAGAATCTTAAGCAGGCTCCATGCTAAGTGCGGAGCCCGACGTAGGGTTGGATTTCACAACCCTGAGATCATGACCTGATCCAAAGTCAAGAGTCAGATGCTCAACTGACTGAGCCACCCAGGCTCCCCTATAATATTACTTTTTAACATATAGAGGCCTGGCTTTAAAAAGCCTCCAGATTTCTTTTTTTTTCCTTTTTTTTTACATTTATTTATTTTTGAGAGACAGAGACAGAGCCCAAGTGGGGTAGGGGCAGAGAGAGAGGGAGACACAGAATCTGAAGTAGGCTCCAGGCTCTGAGCTGTCAGTACAGAGCCCGACGCGGGGCTGGAACTCACAAACCATGAGAGCATGGCCTGAGTCGAAGTTGCACACTTAACTGACTGAGCCACACAGGAGCCCCGCCTCCAGATTTCTAATAACTATTTTTGTTAATTTTTTTAATGTTTATTTACTTTTGAGAGAGAGACAGTGTAAGGGGAAGAAGAGCAGAGAGAGAGAGGAGACACAGAATCCAAAGCAGGCTCCAGGCTCTGAGCTGTCAGCACAGAGCCCTATATGATAGCACAGAGCCTGATCCTCCAACTCACAAACTGTGAGATCATGACCTGAGCTGAAGTCAGAGGCTTAACCAACTGAGCCACCCAGGTACCCCCGGTTTCTAATTACTATTAAAGTAATATTTTATTTTTCTTGTAAAATTTAGCATTTCAGATAAAGAAATATCTGAAAGCCTATCTTCCTTTTATTTATTAAAAACATGATAAAAATATGACCCAGAATTTGCAAGTGAAATGTATTAAAATACTTCTGGGCACCTGGGTGGCTTGGTCAGGTAAGCCTCAGATTTCAGCTGATCTCATGGCTCATGGGTTCAAGCCCCTTGTCGGGGTACGTGCTGACAGCTCAGAGCCTGGAGCCTGCTTTGGTTTCTGTGTCTCCCTCTCTCTCTGCCCTTCCCCTGCTCATACTGTCTCTCTCAAAAATAAATAAACATTGAAAAAAATTTTTAACAAAGATTTAAAAAAATTTAAAACAACGTGCTTTTCAATTTAATCTCTGGGTGAAGGATTTGCATCCTAATTATAGCATAGCATCTTGGAAGGAACTAGAAAGGACCTTGGAAATAAACAAAGGCAAATCCTTCACCTTACAGATGAGCGAAATAAGGCCCCAGAGAGATGGGACTTCTGTCTCTTGGCATACTGAAAGAACAGCTGTGCCAGGGCCCCAGAAGTCCTGGGTTTGAATCTCACCTTGGCCACTTGTGCCCCTCTGAGGCTCAATTTCATCTTCTATAAAATGGGGCTAAGAACAGAATGGCATAGGGATATATTAAATGATATTATTAAAAAAGATAAAATAGATGTGCCTATGCAGTGGAATTATTCAGTAGTGTACTTTCCCTACACTGTTCCACCTTGTCTGAAGATACACCTGATCAAGGTTGTAGGAAAAGTGGGAGTAAGAATGTAGATTATCTGACTTGCAGGCCAGTTTGCTTCCCAGTAATTCCTTTCAGCCAAGCCCTGATGCCTATCAACTCTTCAAGGATGTTATTTTCAATCTCTTAGCTATGAGTACAAGTCCTTTCACTACAAACAAACGCTAGGTGTGTTCTTGGCAGATGATGGATCATGGTCGTCTTCTGTGACTTTCCTTTGCCCTCAGGTCCATCTCTTTCACATAACTTAAAAGGCCTCTGTTAACCTCTCTGGCCTCAATGTGTGGCTTTCTCCTTAAGTACTCAGATCCAACCGTAGGAACCTACTCTCAGGCAGTCTGTTATCTTTGTGCACTCACAGCAACCCCTTCAGCCATCACCGGGCAAATTCATACCCATACATTGTGTTTGCTCCAACTTACATGTCATACTTTTTTGGGAAGACTTCCCCAGCCTTGGGTTCGGTCCCCCATATTATAGAAAATATCCTAACACTATGTACTAATGGATTACTGACCTATGTGAATCCTCTGCTCTGCTATAAAGTCCCTGAATCTTGAATAGACTTTATTTATCTTGGTATCTGTAATACCTTGCATGACACTTTACATTGTAATTTTATTTTTTACTTTTAACTTCTTAATCGAAGTAGAACATACATTACAAAAACTATATAAATCATATGTGTACAGTTGGATGAATTTCACAAATTAAACGCATGCTGTAACTAGCATAAATCAAGAAATAGAACGCCCCCTCATGCCCTTTCCAGTCATTACCACTCTTATTTATAACACAATAGAGTGTTGTCTCTGTTTGAACTTTTATATAAATGGAATCATAAAGTACATATTTTCTTTTGTGTCTGTCTTCTTTCACTCAATATTATATTTGCAAGATTCTAAAAGCTTTTTTAAAAAAATACTGAGTAATATAGCAGTATCTAAGATTTTAATCAATGTATATGAGATGTTTTCCATATCACCAGTCAGAAAGAAGGCAGCTATTATAAGGCATGTGTGAAATTCCCCTCTAGTGGATGTCTACTCAGCATTCTTTCCTGTCATTCTCAATGAACCACTTTTTTTAGATGCCCCCTCCCACCCATGCAACCCATGTAATTCGTGATGGGGTGAGCCTGATTGATCATCTTATTCCTCCTTGCCAGTGGTTGGCTGAGGAATGGGAGTCTCCATTTTGACCAGTGAGACCTGAAGAGAGATTTTCTGGGGCTCCTGGGAAGTTTTTTTACCTGTTACTCCAGGAATACTTGCAGAATCAAGCCTCTAACTTTTCTTTTGGATCTTGTCATGTGTGGATGTAAGGCTCAGACCTCTAAGGCTATCACATCACCAGCCTTGAGGATGAAGTCAATACTAGAAGGAAGATGGGGCCAAGGATCACAAGGAAAAAGGGCTGTTTACTGGATTAAGTCAACTTTGAGCCTATCCTACTTCTAAGTTTCCAGTTGTGTCACTCAGCAAATCTCATTATTGTTTAATCCAGTTTGAGATTTTTCCTGTCTGTTCATGTTTGTCTGTTTTTTGTTTGTTTGTTTTATTACTTAAGGAATTTAACTAACATATCTCCTAAGGACTTGGATGATTACCTGGAAGGCTTATTTAACTGAATGGACAGCCATGGGAAGCCCCAGTCTTCAGAATAAGTTGCAAGTCAGGCAGCAAGGGATGGAGTGGCATGGGGCTGAGATAGAAATGTCTCAAGAAAGAGCTATTCTGGCACTACCCACATTCTGCCCATTGTTGTAGACGTAAGGAAAGATGGAACCTCAGAACAGTAACGTTAAGTGGTGGGAGATGAAGGCAGCTGTTTGTGCCTGCAGGTAGAGAGACTTTTCCTTTTCCCCTTACTGTGGAGATGACAGTCAGAGCAACAACAGTTGTGTAATCTTAGATGAACCAAGGAATTTCTTCGGAAGACAGGGATTGTGCCAGCTGTCAGGCTGCCAGACTTGGTGGTAGTACCGTCCAAGATGACAAAGATTCTCAAGTAATGGACATGAAGCGTGGTGTAAGGATAGGCCCCTGGGCTGATGGAATAGGTTTTCTGGTTCCCGCCCTTCCCACCCTGTGAGATAGGAAAATTAATATCGACTACCGAGACTGAGAAAGCACATCTGGGGATATTGGAGTTACTATGGAAGGAGGACGCTCCAACAGAGAGGATATTCTGTGAGGTAGCACTTCAGAGCTATTTGAACCAAAAATAAAGGGAAAATGAATGTTTCTTCCACCAGAGCTGGGGGAGGGGGATAGATCAGCTACATTTATATGGGGATTATTAGGGAGATTTTGTGAAAAAGGCAGCATCTGATTTGATCTGTGAAGGAAAGATAATATATATACTTGAAGTGACAGGGAGGACATTTCAGTTAAAGGGAACTGAGGCATAAGGGCAGTAATGAGAAAAGTGGACATAGGAACAAGTGAGTAAATCAGTTGGGCTCTGCCATAGGGTGTGTAAAGAATGGAAGGGCTGATAAAGTTGGAGACAGAAGTTGGGGTGAGACAGTGTTGTTAATACCTCCACAGAGCTTCGAATCCTATCCCGTGGGTCATGGAGAACAAGGAAAGAATTTTAAACATGTCAGTGATAAGACTGAAGTTGACCTCAAGATGATTAAAATTAGAATGGACTGGAATCAGGAAAGACAGAAAATAGGAAGATCAAATTAAAACCCAAAGTCATAGAACAGAGGAAAGGAAGTAAATTAGGGTCATGGTGACAGACTGTAGAGAAATAAAAGAACTTAGGAAGGAGAGTTTGACAGGAATCTGATTGGGTGTGAGTACGGCATGATTAAGAGGAATAGGATCATTGTCACAAAACCTGGTCCCAGGGGTTCATAATTTTTTCACACCATGTTACATTTTCTGCATAACCATCTTGCTAGTGAAATGATTCCCAATTTGCAGGCTATTTTAGGAGTATATTTGTAGCAAAATGAAACAAACAAAAACCAAAGTGATGAAGTGGTGCATGTGAAAGGATTTGCCTGAAACAGACTCCTTTATCTCATGGGGTTAACAGTAGCACCGCTTTTAACCAAGCCAAGTTGTGCGTTCTGATGATCGTAATGGGAAGAGAAGTGTGTTTGGAGCTCTTTGCACCTCCTCTGTCCTCCCAATTCGCTATCAGAACCTACCAGAACTGAGTCAGAGCCAAGCATTTGAAAATGTATTTTTTACAGTTTTTCAGAATTTAATTTATTGGCCAGAGTGCATTCATTTCTAAGCAGGAAAACCGAGCTTGGAAATTGACTACAAAACATAATTCTCTTTATTAGTAAAGAGGAGGAACTGTGGATGTGCGCCTTAAGGCACAGGTGCCAAAAAGCTTTCTTGATAATAGAGGTAACAATACCTTTCAAAGGAGTGTTCTTAAAAGAACAACTTCAATATCTTCTCTTCCTGAAGGAAAACCATGAACTTTTTTATCTCTCTATTGTCATGATCATATTAGTTGCTCCATAAGTATCTATAGAATAAATATCAAGAAGAGATTGTAGCAAACAGAGAAAAACTAAGATAGGAGAAATCCTAAGCAGTGATACAATTTTAAAACTATTGTGTCAGGGGAGCTGTCTTACACTCAGGTAATTAGAAAATCAATAGACCCTCAGAGATAAAAATAAAGAGGGAAAAGTTTTACCCTTGAAGACTATTTGGTTCCCTCATTTAAGATTAGACTCAAGAGTTGGGACTATGTTTCTGTATTTATTATTCATTTATTATTTTGTATTTTTTAAATTTGGACTAAGTTTAGAGGGAAATCTCCATTCTGGAGATTTTAAACAAATTTGAAATTACTTATGCCCTTCAGCTATGTTGGATTCAAGAACATCGTGGGGACTTATGGAAGGATCCTCAAGGCCCATCACTTCATCCTCAGGAAGAGACTAGAGCTGACATTGGTATTTAATCATGACCCTGGTTGTTTAACAGACTATTCTCCCAGAATTACATTGGTTTGTGTTATGTGAACTAGAGGTCCTATTTTTATTAATAGTTAGAATGACTAGCTAATCTGTAAAGGAAAATCTTGAGTATCTGAGTTACATTGTACTTTAGAGCAAATTCTGCATAGCACCAGGAAAGGAAAAGTTGGATTTAATGCAGAGCAATTAGTATTATGCAATAAAAATGAAAAGAATTAAGAAGTAATGAGATAGTGTGCCCCAAATCATCCTTCCAATGCCATCATTTGCTGGAAATTTTCCAAAAGGAGACAGAAATGTAAGGATTCCATTTTAATTGCACAAAAAAGGGAGAAAAATGCTCAACTGCCATAAGAACATGTGGGAGGTAGATGAATTTTGAACCAAAAGATGAAGGTAATATTATGACTCTGGAAATTTAATGTCTCCACTGTGACTTAAAGTGTTGTAGCTTATAGTAAGCATCTTGGCAAAAGCAAAAAATGAATATAAAGCTGGAGTAATGATCATGAATCTAAATTTCAAGATATGAGTAAGGAAAAAAGGTGAATGCTAGCTAAAATTCTTTCAAGCCACTTATTCTTTAAATGCATCAGGGCTTTCTTAAAAATAACTTCATTAGGATAAGAGTAGCAAAGTATCAGCATCCTGAGTCACATCTAAAAATCCATAATTAAAGCTCTTATCTATATAGAATAATCACTTCATGACTTGTTTCCTTTGTCATCATTCAGAAATTTACAGTGAATTGGATATAACCTGAACTCCCTTCTTCTCCCTTCTTCCCTTCTTCGTTTCCATTCTTTTAAAAAAAAAATTTTTTTTTAACGTTGATTCAACTTTTGAGAGACAGAGAGACAGAGTGTGAGTGGGGGAGGGGCAGAGAGAGAGGAAGACAATCTGAAGCAGGCTCCAGGCTCTGAACTGACAGCACAGAGCCCCATGTGGCTCAAACTCACAAACTGTGAGGTCGTGACCTGAGCTAAAGTCGGATGCTTAACGGACTGAGCCACCCAGGTGCCCCTGTTTCCATTCTTTTGAGGGGAAGGGATGAAGTTATCATTTCCCAAACAAAGGACATTAGTTGAGGATTTTTATGGACTTGCTAACTGTATCAATAGCTATTGTTGCATAAGAAATGACCTTGAAATTAAATGGTTTCAAACAACCACTTATTTAGTTCATGATACTGCACATCAAGTAGGCAATTTAGGGTGGTATCATCTGGGCTCCCCCACATGTCTGCATGTACCCATGTGATGACGGGTAGCTCTGCCTCCTGGACTTGGCTGGCACCTTTTGGCTCTCTCCATGTGATTTCTCATCCTCCAGCAGGCTAGCCAGAGTGTGTGTTCAGGTTGGAGGCAAAAGTCCAAGAGAGAAAGTGGAAGCATGCAAGGGTTCTAGAGTCCTAGGCTTAAACCTGGCACATGTTTACTTCTGTGGCATTCGTTTAGCCTAAGCAAGTCACAAGGCCAGCTTGATTCAAGATGTGAGAAGCAGACTACCTCTTGATGGGAGGAGATGCAAATTCACATTAAAAAGGCATGGATACAGGGAGGCTATTAATTTGGAGCATCAAGTGATCAATCTGCCATACTAGCTACTGTTCTTCTAGCACTTTAAGCTATTTATTAAAGAAACATCTTTTTATTCCTATTTTACTAGGTCTTTTAACTTAGGAGTGAATGTCGAATTTTATCAAATGTCTTTTTTTTTTTTCTTTGCATGTGTAGAGATGATCATGGATTGGAGGTTTTCTCCCTTGGATTCGGATAATATGGTGGATTATCTTAACTGATTTCCTAATACTAAACCTTCATCGCATGACAGGAAATAATCCCCTCACCTTGAATGTGAGCAGCTTCTGTGGCTTTTTTCCAACTAGTAGAATATGATGGGATGTCATATCTATTATTAAGTTACATAAGAATGACCTCTGTCTTGTTAACAGACTCTCTCCCTTACATATTTTGATGAAGCAAATTGCTGTGCTGGAGAGGCCCACCAAGGAAATGAGGATGGCCTATGGGCAATAGCCCTCAGTCCAATGGCCCTAGAAGAACTGAAATTCTGCCAACAGCTAGCTCCTCCCCGGTTAAGTCTCCAGATAAGACCTGAGTCCTAGCCATACCTTAGTAGCAGTCTTGTGAGAGACCCAGAAGCAGAGAACCCTGCTATATCATACCTGGATCCCTGACTCACAGAAGCTGTAAGACAGTAAATGTATATTGTTTTAAGACTGTAAGTTTATGGTAATATGTTAACCAGTAAGAGATAACTAATACACATTGAGTAATAGATTCTCAGGGTGAGAAGGATCTTTCAAAAATCACACAGTTTGGGGTGCCTGGGTGGCTCAGTCGGTTAAGTGTCCAACTTCGGCTCAGGTCATGATCTAATGGTTCATGGGTTCAAGCCCTGCATTGGGCTCTGTGCTGACAGCTCAGAGCCTGGAGCCTGCTTCAAATTCTGTGTCTCCCTCTCTCTCTGCCCCTCCCCTGCTCATGCTCTGTCTCTCTCCCTCTCTCTTAAAAATAAAAGCATAAAACAAAATTTTTTTTTAAATAACACAGTTCAAGCTTACATCCTATTGTGAATCTCCTTAAAGTGCTATTCACCTTATGTTTAAATGGCTCAGATGTCAGAAAACTTACTAATATATAAAGTCGTACATTCCGTCTTGGGGAAATAGTTCATTTTAATAAGTTAAGTATTTGTTCAGAGGTCCTGATTCTTACCTAGATATTATACCCATTTCTTCTTCCTTAGAACAAACCTCAAAATTAAGACCATTATCCTTTTTATCCCTATCTTCTATTGTTATTTACACTATAATGAGACTATGAACATTCTGAGACTGGGAACCAGTCCTCTATATTTTGTAACAGTGACTGTAAGGATATGTTCAACAAATGTTGGTGGAAGAAAATGGAATCATAAATGTTAAATATTCCCAATTCTTCCAAAATCTCTTACATAATATTGTTTTGTGTCCTGTCTTATCATCTTTTCTTAATCAGGTGCCCACAAATGACACCCTACCATCTCTACCCTTTAATTCTCTTCATTTTCCTCTGTATTTTCCTTCCCTTTGTCTCTCTGTATAACACACAATACTCTGGATAATTTCTTCCAAACTGTATCCCAGTTCATTAATTCTTTCTTCACCTTTTCAGCTGAATCTGAGGTCAAATCCATTCATTGATTTTTCAATTTTGGTTATATTTTTTATTTCTAGAAGATCTATGGGTTTTTCTTTTTCAAATCTACTTTGCCAGTTTTTATAACTTTCTATTTTTTGCAGACGAATTCAAGTTTATCTTTTATTTATTTATTTATTTCAACAAAGTCAGCATAGTTCTTCTGTTGCCTCCGAAGTCTTTTGGAGTCTGTTTATGGTTTCTACTGGTCCTTACTCAAGTCTAGTTTTCTTATATTTCTGGTTTTCTTTGTGTGTTGGACATTGTATGTGAAAATCATTTATGGAAACAATTTGAGGTCCACAAATGAAAGTACTAACCTCTAGAGAGAAGTTTTGTTTGCTGCTGCTAAGCTTCTGGAGCACTTTCACCTTAAACTAAGTTTATGTCTTGAGATAATAATTAAATCACAGGCTTTCATTTTCTTCTGGACTGGTTCATGCTTATCCTGAATGCGCAGCCTCTTGGGGGAGAGCTCCCAGTTTACTGAAAAGAGGTCTTCTACTGAATTCTCCACTTTGAGTCATTCTCCCTTACCTAACAAAGCCATTAAAACAAACCTTCTGATTTACCCAGATTGAGAAATTCCTTCAAGGCAAAAGCATTTCTATGCCCACTTCCCTTCTGTGCCAATTTGCCTTCCAGAATTCTCATTTTCTCTTCATTTTTGGCCTTTTAAAAAACTGTCTTGTTTCTTTGATGATTTTAAGAATATATTTCTTTTAAGTATTTTGGTTATGTGACTTCGGACAAGCTATTTAACCTCCACATGCCTCGATTTCCTCATCTGTAAAATGGGGTTAATAATAGTACCTACATTACAGGATTACATGTAAAGAATGTAATGTATGGTAAGTATTCAATAAATGGTAACTATTACCAGTATCTATTTTCATGCCATCTTATTTATTCCCTTTAGGGTACTTGTCATTCTCAAAAGTTGTCTTATCTATTTATTATTGTTGTTTCTCCTCCACTAGACTATAAACCCCACATTTTCATGTTTACCAGTGTAAATTGAACAATACCATTTTAAATTTTTTTTTCAACCTTTTTTTATTTATTTTTGGGACAGAGAGAGACAGAGCATGAACGAGGGAGGGGCAGAGAGAGAGGGAGACACAGAATCGGAAACAGGCTCCAGGCTCCGAGCCATCAGCCCAGAGCCTGACGCGGGGCTCGAACTCACGGACCGCGAGATCGTGACCTGGCTGAAGTCGGACGCTCAACCGACTGCGCCACCCAGGCGCCCCGAGCAATACCATTTTAAATGAATTAATGAATTTATTCAAGCTTTTCACTATATAGACATTAGCCTTTACTCAATCCCAGTAACTCCCAAATGAAACATAGGTCACTTTCTGTGAACAAATAATCCAAAATCTATTTTATAGCCAATTCTTTTTTAAACTAGTACATTAAAAACTCTTCTTAATCCAAGGAAAATTAAAGAATAATTAGACCAGATTTTACAATTTAATTGCCCAAATCACTTGGATATAGAGCATATTACTTCTGCCTGGGAAAACAATACCTCTCTTCAGATTAAAAAAAAATACCTTAGTTCAAGTATCCTTTAAAATTTACATTGTGCTCATTTGTTGAATATCTCAGTCTTTCACTATTTATTCTAGTTCTGTGGACTCTTTTCTTTCATGGAGCCATACTCCATTTATTGCCGTTCAGGGATATTCAGCATGTAATGTCTTACATTACAACCTTTTGATAAAACCACTGCAGTATGCACTCTAATCCATGCCAATGAAAGGAAAGGAATGAACTGTAAACATGTCTGATTATGTGAGTGCCTCTTTGTGGATGGAAATGCCATTTGGTTTATAATCCAATGGCTTAAAACTTCACTATCATCTCTGTGTTCTTTTGATTCAGAGTCTCAGAAGGATGTGGATCATTTTAGACATGATACTGGGTTTGTCTTAAGAAACGCTCCCCACCATCTGTCTTGGTCACAGTTGTCTCTGCTTTGTTGTCTGTGGGGAGAACAGGTATTGACTTCTGCAGAGACACCAGGAACCTCTTCCTCAAAGACATCTTGCTCCAGCTCTCTTTAGCAGCTTTCCAGTAGGCAAACACTTTATTGCCTTTAATTTTTTTTTTCAATTAGGATAAGATAGAGGGGTAAACTTAACATAAAACTTTTATATTCTTTCTGCTTACAGAACACATAGGCCTTTGCAAAGAGAAATCTAGATGTTAATACATATTTGTAGAGCATACTCAGCTTTATACAAACATTTCTCCCCTCAATTCATGTGCATGTCAGATTTTTGTAAATTAAACAGTAGTCACATACAATAAGGGGTCTTTGTATTAAAAAAAAATCTGAGGTGAATTATTTTAGAAAGCATAGAGTGACAGGGAGGAGTAAGAAGAGATGAAGTTCTATATGAACATACAAGAGCCTCCAGACACTCCCTGATTCACCCCACACTACTTTTCGTTAGTACCCTGGGTTCTTTAGTACCAAAATTTAGGGGCAGAATTTTCCCCTCAAAGCACAAAAAGAACTGTGTGTGTGTGTGTGTGTAGGGAAGGTAATAGGGGAAAGGGAATCAGATTATAGTCATTTAAGTAAAGTCAGGTTTCAGGCCCTGGAGAAGTTGAGTTCCAAGGCTGCGAAGAGAGGGTTAGAGCAAAACCATGTTACAACACAGGGATAGAAGCTGGGGGACTGTGGAGAGCTTCAGTGGGGCTTTCCTAATTCTCCTTCATGGTCTGGTGGTAGATCTGGCTGGCCAGAAGCAGGACGATAAAGTGAAGAAATGGTGATTCTAAGTGGAGTAAGTACTTTTAAGGAATTTGTCTACCAAAAAACAAAAACAAAAACAAAAGAATAAAGGACTTAAACTGGATTTTAGTAAAGCATGTACTAAGATGGTTTGCTTCTTAAGTTTAGGATTTACTACACATTTGAAATACTGAAATCTTGAGGTTTTGGTAATGTTAACATAATAGGTATAATTTACAAATACATTTGTTCTTCAAATAGTCTCTGTAGCTAATGGGGCTAATTTCCAGAAAACAGACTTTAGTGTCTGTGATGATTAGCAACCACAACACCTTTTGGTGTCTATTCTTATTGCTACTAATAAGAACAAGAAGATAAGAGTAACAAGAAGGCCAGTGGAATTCCAAAGCAGGTGAAATCTAGGGCTATGTGAAAAGTCCTACAGGGAGTAAGTTGAAGTTTTCTCAAGTTACCACCTCATCTAGATATGTATACATATATGTTTTTGTAATCTGATTTAAAATCCCTGTTCTTTTCATCTTCTTTACTGCTTGAAGACATTTCTTTCATGTGTATAAACTAAAGATTTGGGGCTTAGTCATCTTTTCAATTGATCTATGTCATTTAGCCCAATGCCTCATCAATTTCCGCTGCCCTGTCTCCATAAGTTGTGAGGGCAAATGGTCCTTCTCTCCTGGCAGCTGAGGACCAGGTCCTGCTCAGTTCTGATTGGCTGAGACCATTGCGTCTGACTAGTCCTGGCCAGTCAGAGGGCACGTTCACGAGGGCAGGTTGCACTTTTTGTCTCTTACTTTTCTAAGACGATATTAAACCATTGGAAAGATAGCAAGTGAAATTTCCTTGAAAACACATCTCTTTTTAAAAAGTGGCTGTAAATACTTACACATTTATATTGTCTGGTGGTGATAATGACATGTATTAGTCAGATCTCTTCAGATTAAAAGTGATTGGATTAAACTGGATTAAACTAAACTGAATTAAACCAAAAAGAGAATTTGTTATTCCTCATAACTGAAAGTCAGGGCTAGAGTTCCAGCTCACTGGACCCCATGTGCTCAAAAGCAGTTGTTGGAAATCTGTCGCTCTCCTTGCCTGCTTGCCCTGCTTGCCCCTGCACTAGCTTCATTCTCAGCCTCTGACCAAGTCATGAGAAAAGTGTCAACAAGCAGCTCCAGGCTTGTATCCTATCAGTTTATGAGCTCCAGCAAATAATGAGCACCTCTTTTCCAACTGTTCTGGCAGATGTCCTGGAGATAAATTTTATTTAAGGAGTGGCTGAGTAAAATAACCACTGGGTCCAGGGGTCTGGACCTTACTGGCAAGCCAGGCTTACACCATGTGCCCACTCCTGGAGATGGGGTTGGGTGTGGGGTCAGCCACATGAACAGCAACAAGCGATAAGTGGGCTACGAACCTGTGTTAGATGGGAAGATTTCATTATGGCTCAGCTCATGCCCCATGTTCTCAACAGGCCTTTTCACATGTGGATAAGGCAGACCCCTTTTTACTTAACAGTAGAACTATTCTTGAAAAGGGGAAAGAGACAATAACTCATGTGAGAAAAGCAGATCTCTAACAGAAAACAAAAACAAAAACACAAAACAAAAAACCTGGAGAGACAGCAGAAAAAAAAATAGCATGAGAAATAGAGTCGTTAAAAGAGAGAGATTTAAAAAACAAATAAAAATAACTATAAGCAAATACAAGGATAAGTAAACAGCTATAAAGTTAACCACCACATTTGCTTTGACCAATTCCTATAGAATACAATCTCCTTTAGTACTAAGCTCCCTGAAAATGAGTTGCATCGACCTGTTTTGGCTTACTCCAGGGTATCCCTCTTTCTCGTCCATTCCTGCTTTCTACTTTCCATCCCTTCTATTTTCTTTCTGACTGCTCAATCTGTACTGACAGCTTCCTCTTTACATTGGCAGCTACTGTCTTCAACATTTTTTTTTACCAAATTTTGTGTCAACTCTGCAGAATCCAATTTTATTTTGCATTCTTTCTAAGAGAGATGGAAAAGAAAAAGGTGAAGAAGACATTCTACCACGCCACTGGCACAGTTATTTGATATACCAGAACTAAGGCTAACTAATTTTCTAAATTAATTAAGAATTCCATGCTAGCAGAATATGAAACTAAGGACAGGGCCCTTTGGAGCTGGGCTCTATGCAACTATAAAGGATATACACTCATGAAGCTGACCCTGTGCAGAACTCTTTGGTTACCTTCCCAACTTCTATATTCAAATGTTCCTTCTCTTTTGCACGACTGTCCTTTTAGGGGAGGCTGGTCCCATCTTCAAATCCAGGAAGATGGATTAAGTCAAGAGTATATCCCCATTCCTTTTGTCAGTTACTGGTTTACGCATGAACACATGACCCAGTGCTGGCCCATGGGATCTGATTTCATCTTTGATGAAAAGAGACACCAGAGAAGAAATAGCTCTTCTTTCCTAGACATTGTCATATGTGCATAACTTCTGGCATTGGTATAGCCATCTTGCTATTGAGGGTAATTTCCCTGAAGAGGGCAAAGTGGAAACGGAGAAGGAACCCATCAATTAGCTGTTGAATTAACTAGCCATGAAGCTACTCCTCCTTAGGCTTCTTGGTATATGAAATAATAATTTTTTTTATTAAGCCAATTGAGTTGGGATTTTCCTCTTATAGCTAAAAGCAGCTCAATTTATATATCTTAGTAATCAAAGAAATTCTTCCATAAAAGTAAGTTCTTACAAAAAAAATAGCAGAAAAAAATTAAATGGAAATGTTCATTGTGGTGCAACATAGGAGGACAGGCTTCTTGAAGATATTTTTTTTTCCTCACTGAAGAGGCCATCTCATACTGTCCAGTTTCCCTCTCTCATGTGAGATGTTAAAACATTTAGAAAGTTTAAAAATAAGAAGCAAAGAAACAAAACCTATTAAATGAAACGCAAACTTGGATTTCAGAAATAGTTTTGACAATACAAACTTTGAATTTACAAATAAGATTTCCTGAGGATAACATGTGAGTTAAAGCTACCAATCCAGAAGCAGAAATAATAAGTCCTTGAATGTAAGCACATTCATTAGGCCACCTTTGACATTACCACCGTAAGTGACTTATATCTAGCTTCAAGAACTTGCTTATTGGCAAAACAGGGATAAACTAAAGGGAAACATTTTTTTGAGACACTGCCAAGTAAATACGCCCTGAAGCTATTTCTTACAGTCAGGACTCTGTCCATAATAAGTAATAGGAAATAGGAAATAGATTAGTCATATTGGATTATGATTTAATATTACATAATCAGGGCCTCCAGGTAGACTGGATTGTGGCCCAGCTGGATCCAGGCTCAAACAATTAAGGCTCTTTCTTTCTCCATCTCTTGGCTCTGCCCATCCTTGAGAGATACAGTGCTCTGATTGGCAGGTCTCCTCCCACACCCTGCCCTGGCTCGGAGAGGCAGAACTCGCCTACCCCAGCCTTATAGACTGAGAATGTAGGAGGGATGATTTCTGAAGGATAACGTAGGTTTTGTTTAAGAAGATGGGGAAAGGATTCTAGGCAGGTCAAAAGCAAGCTTCTTATTACTGTTTTGCAATGAATTACTGTTGGAATTTTAGTTTATTAATAGCAAATATTGCAGGGAAAGACAAATGTTATTCAGAAGTCAAAATAAAGAATTCTAGGGGCACCTGGGTTGCTCAGTTGGTTAAGCGGCTGACTTCGGCTCAGGTCATGATCTCATGGTTTGTGAGTTTGAGCCCTGTGTCAGGCTCTGTGCTGACAGCTCAGAGCCTGGAGCCTGCTTTGGATTCTGTGTCTCCCTTTCTCTCTGCCCCTCCCCTGCTTGCACTATGTCTCTCTCTCTCAAAAATAAGTAAACATTAAAAAATTATTAAAAAAAAATAAAGAATTCTGAATCCAACACTAATGTATCTTGAATTTAAGATATTTTTTCTTAATATACCAATTCAGTTTTGAGAATTGGGTTAAGATTTTAGTCTTCTATTCAATCATTCTGAAAGCTAATTCCATTTCTTAATTGAAGGGGATTTGTGAATTCACATATGTCTGATCATCAAATGTAAATTGAAAAAGGAATGCAATTGAAACCAGAGACATTATATATATTGCCAAATCAAAATGATGGCAGGTTAAAGAAAACAAAGCAAAATTCTTGAGTGAAGCTATCTATTATGCTCCATCTAAGTGGCAATTAAAAAGCCCGGATGTAAAGTACATGACTTAATTGGACTCATACAACATTTCTGACTGCTTGTCAGAAAAGACAGTTTAGTTATGAAGTTGACTTCATGTATTAGAAAGCAAAAGTGTGTTTTACTCTTTTTTTTTTTTCTTAAAAAGCTTATATTAAAATCTTCTAGTCACAAGATACTGAATGTGTTGTTACCGGAAAAATTTCAAGAAGGACTTCCTATGAAGCAAAAGGCATACTTCTAATTTCTATTTCTAATCCCAGAACTTTTTATTTACTATAAGTTCAGGGATTTACCTTGTGAAGAACCAGATGTCCACATCTGCATGAATTCGAGACTGCCTCATTTTCACTGGCACAAAGACAACTACATTAGTTTCTTGTTCCAGGAAAACAAGACATTCATTATCTCAAATAGAGGTAACTTGAAAACTTTGCAGTAATTTATAGACATTATGCAATTGTAAGACACTGTGTTATTCCAAAGGTGGGAGAAAAATTAGCTATTTAAGAGGCGGTTGATCTAAGTCAAAATTATAGCACCGCTTTGCAAGGAGTTTTCTTGCATCTCGTGCAAGCCCAACTCCTTTTTACGTTATCACCTGAGGGGCTGTGCACTGCTACAGTCAGTACAGATGGCAAGTCCTAGGATGGCAGTGAAGGTCTTGGCTGAACGAAGAGATATCTAAAAAAAGCCCAATTCATTCAATATCATCTTTTTATATCTTATTAAACAGGCAGCATCCATCACCACAATGTACAATAATAATATGTTACTAAGAGGAAAAAAATGCATCTGACACGAAAACTGGCTGTGGCTTTCTCCCTTATAAGGAAGAGGTCGCATAATTCATTTCAGCGGAGAAATCTGTCTCTGTCTGTCTGCTCTCTCATTGCAGAGACTAGAGAAGAGGCAAGGGGGGTTGCGAGACCTGGGGCAGGGACCCACCATCATAGAATCTTCGGCCATTTGAAAAGGGCTTGATACTGAATTGGGGAATAGGGGTTAGACAGCTGCAAAGTGCTCTTCCTGCCCATCAGCAATGGGAAGAACCACTGTTATTGTTATTGTTTTCGTTGTTTATGGCAGCTGAAGAGGGAGGCAGAGCCAGAGTTGGGCAATTCAGTGGGAAACTAGAGTTGGTGAAATAGCCAAGGATCTTCAAAAGAAGCAAGTCTAGCATTACATTTTAAGTTGTCTGCCCCAGAAATCTGTGATGTAACACAAACTGGTATAGCACCTAACTCCTAACCTTTTGAGAATTATAAGCAAGTTTGTTAGACGTGGTAAGCATTGAAAGAGAAATTAAAAGCAATGTATGGCATTCCAAACTAAAACGAAAAGGCTCAGCTAATGTGGGGTACTGTAAACTTGTGGAATGAGAAAGATAATGTGGGATCCCTGGGCCAGCTCCTCAGAAGCTGCGTGGGTTTGGGCGAGTCACTTACCCTTCCTCAGTCACAACTGCCCGTGGCACTATGGGAATTGTGAGAGTTGGCTTTACCCACTGGAGCATTGCCCTGCATCTTAAGTGAAAGGACAAATGGGAAATTGCTTTGTGAACTGCAAAGACTTACATCTATTCGAGTTATTATTCTAGAATTCTAGTGCAAACGTGACTGTCCCCCAGATATTTAAAAACAGCCCATCTTCTACATCAAAAGTCAAATGCCAGAAGGTGAGATTATAACTGGTACCTTCAAACAAGACACCGCTTTTACCCTGTCACTCATCTACTCATGTGGGGAGAATTATTGGCAGGAAGGCAAGCAGCGATGGCAGCAAGGAGTATTGATGTCAGCAAGGAAAGGAAAAAGAGCAAACACAGTCCACCCAAACCCTATCCTGGCTCTCACACTGTTGGTTATAGACACAGTGTGTTTTGTACCCTGAATATTTCTCAAGTACATTCTTTATTCACTCCATCACCTGCCTTCCTTCAGGTGCTTGTTGCCTTTGACTGGGCACTGTACCAGCACATCAATCCACTTCCCACACCGCCGCCACAGTTTTCTTTCTAAAATGCAAATGTGATCATGTTGCTCTCCAGCTTAAATCCCCAGACTGCCTTCCCAATACCTGGATGAGGTGTCGAGTTCAAGCTCAGCAGAATCCCCACAGTCAGCGCTCCCTGTGCCTTGCAGCGCCTCAAATAAGCCACAGAGCCACTTCTTTGCACTTGCCCCTCCCCCTCCTTGTTTTCTGATGCTTGTTCACTGGATGCAAGAAGAGCCACTTCTCCGCGCAGCCTTCTTCCTTATCTGCTCCGATCCCCATCCCCTTCACAGCACCCCACACACCCAGAAGTAGTTAGGGGTTTTCTCCAACCCATTAACACATTATGCTTGCTGCTTTTATGGCATTTTCCACAGGGAGTATCATTATTTATTTTTCTGTCTCTTCCACTAGACTGTGAACTCCCTGAGGGTAGAGAATTCCTCAAATTTGAATTCCTAGCATCTAGCACATAACAGCTTTCAATAAACAGGTTTCAAAAAAACGGTTTTCAAGAAACATTGGAAAAAAATAGATGTATTAACACTGACTTAAAAATTCTCCATGTTAGCTCAGTTTTTTAAGAAATGACTACATTAGCAATATATTCTAGAATCACAGCTTGCTTGTAATTTTCTGTCTTATGTACTCAGCATGGAAATTTTTTCAATCAGAATAACTGAAGTTGTAATCATTTAAAAGAGGTGTCACTGGCTAAATGGATTCTTGTGCTTAGAAAAATATGAGTGCAGTGATTAACAGAAAAATTCCAAGACATTTTTCTTTATCCTCATTTTCATGTCAAATCTCCTTTTTTTTTTTTTTTTGGAACCTGCAGTAAAGTTTTGACTCTATTAATTATGACATTACTGGCTACTGCTATCATTATGCTATCAGCATAACGACAATGTCAAGAATGCTGAACTGTGAAAACCCAGCAGGGACGAAGGAGCATGGAATAGGGAATATTTCGGTATGAGAAACTCTCTAAAGGACTAAATCCAGTGCCCAGAGACCATTATCTGGTAAAACAAAAAACAAAAAACAAAAAACAACCAACAACAAGATTTGTCTGACCATGGGTATAAGCCAAAAGCATTTCATTTATACTGGGCAGGGAACTGTACATAAGTGGGACAGAAGTATTTTAGCTGCTTTTTCTGTGTAATGGCAACGATCACAGAATTCTATAGAAAAAGCAAGCAAAATGCATTAATTAATGACTCGCTCTCTGGAAAGCCACAATTTACACTAGACTTGGTGGTAACACTGAGGGGGGCATGACATTCAAATTGGTCTGACTTACTTGGTGGAAATTTTTTAAGGGAAATTGGTAGCCTTTTCCCCTTTCTCCATTTTGTAAGAGGCTTCCTTAAGTGGCACATATCCATTAAAGTCCATAAGTAAATGTTGCTTTCGTGTGTAGGCTGGGATTATTGCTCTTTTTGAACGGACGGAAGAGACCTGTAGGTGAAAGGGTAGGGCAGCAGGACATCTTTTCCTTTTCATCCACTCTGTCACTACTCTAGCTTGTGCCCTCATCATCTTGTGCCTGGAACATGGCAACTGCCTCAGACATCTCCCATCACCCCAGTCTACCTTTTGCTCTGGCCTTTGCTGGGCCACCCAGCTTCACACAGGATCACCTTGGAGCACCTGGCTGCAGAAGGTGCTCTGAGCATCTCTTGATTCATATGCTGGGCCTTCTCTGATGCCTCAGTGTGTGATGCCCATGGGACCTGCTGGGCCTCTTACCTGCAGTCTGACAGTGGGTATAGATGGGAGCCTTGCTCCTTCATCCCGTGGGTGGATAGATCTGAGGCTCACCCTACATGGTTCCCCAGGAAGTGCCATCGGCATCAAGCCCCTATAGCCTACAGTGGTGGCCAGACAACACACTGTTGTATTGGCTCTCTTCCCTCTCTGTTTCACTCTATCCAGTTCCCCACCCTTGTTCATTGAGATCACTTCTCAAAGTGAACTACCTGGGTGCAAACCTTGTCTCAGGGCCCTGCTTTCTGGGAACACACAGATTCTTCTAACTGGTCTGTGACAGACAGACTTTTTCATTAGTAACTGTAATGGGTTGAAATATACTTTTTAGTATTTGCAATAATGATGTCTCCACTTCTACTTTGTAATGGGGGGGGGGACATTTATTTAGTCCAAGGTAAGTCAGCATCTTTTGGTTAAAAAAGCATTTTTAAATTATTGCAGTGTCTGTCCTTTAGCATTTAAGCTTTTGGTCAATTCTGGATTCTTTCCCTCCCCTTCTCCTGCACTTCCTCCCAGATGCCATTTAAATTCTGAGATACTGAAATATCATCCTGGAGTCTTTTGCTTTTTCTGGTATTTGCCTTCTTCCTTCCTAAGGCAATAATCCAGACTCTCATGGTCTAGTAATAGTAAGAGATTATAGAAAAAAAAAATTACAAATAAGAAAAATATTTCTAAAAATATTACAGAAATAGGGGCACCTGGATGGCTTAGTAGGTTAAGCATCCAACTTGATTTTAGTGCAGGTCATGATCTTATAGTCATGAGATGAAACCCTGAGTCAGGCTCTGCACTAGGTGTGGAGTCTGTTTGAAATTCTCTCTCTCTCTCTCTCTCTCTCTCTCTCTCTCTCTCTCTCTCTTTCTCTCTCTCTCTCTCTCCCCCACCCCAAACCCTCTGCTCCTGCCCCACTCATGTGTGTGCCTGCTCTCTCTCAAAAAAAAATAAATAAACTTAAAAAAATTACAAATATGTTATTTCTTTTTGGGCCTTTCCCCTCTTTTTCATGTCTACTTCATACCATTGTTGAATACTGCTATTTTTACCATGTCAGTTATCTACAATGGGACCAAGAATGGCATCCAATTTATACCCTCTAACATCTAATTTGAACTTGTCTTCTCTGCTTCCAGCTTAAAGTTAGTGTCAATATCCCTTGAAGTGAAGGAGGTACATAGGGTATAAAACTTGGGGTAATACTGGGAAGGAGAAAATGGGTATTAGGGAGGTGACCAGTGATAGCCATTAAAGTTGCCACTGTGATATGCTTTTCCTACTGTCCTACTGTGACTTCCTGCAGCAAAAACAATGCCTGGTTCAATAACATAAGTTTGCTCTTGAGTACACAGATAAACTACATTTCCCAGTTTCCTTGCAGTCAGGATGGAACCATCTGACTGTGTTCTGGACAGGGGAATGTGAGCAGAAGTGATTTACACTACAGCGAGGTTTGGCCCATGAAAATGTCCCATGTACAGTCCTCCATTTACTTATCTCCTCGGTGGTAGCCTTGGAAACCACACATGGAAGATGATGACATCAAGAGATGGAATCAGTCTAGGACTCTGCGTGACTGGGGACAGGTGAACACCTTATTCTCTCCCCACTCTTGGCCCCACCACATTAGATTGGGATGCAAGTGAATAATTAAGGTTTATGGTGTTAGGTCACTGACACTTGGAGGTTGTTTGTTATAGCAGCTAGTGTTATTTACCCTAATGTATCCCTCAGTATCATGCACGGTAATTCTCCTGCCTAAAATGAATTCTGTCTTCCCTCTTTTTTTTCTAATCAAAATCCCACCAATGTGTAAATTGTGTAAAAACTCAGCTAAGGGTCTTACACAATACACAAACTTTTCAATGATTGCTACAGCTCATGGTGATATCTCTCTTCTAATTCCTAGGATGCTCTTTCCTATTTAGATCTTAAATATGTACTGCTTTGCCTTGTTATTTACTTTTCCATGTGTATACGTTTACTTACCCAACTAGATTATCAATTCCAAGTGGAAAAAATGATCATTATTATTGTTATTATTATTACTTGACCCCCCAAAGCAATTATCACCGATCTGTGTAGGTGAATAAAAAGTCAGAAGTTATATAAGGCTTATAAGTGTTCCATAAATATCATCGTATGCTTCTAGCATGGGCTAAATATAAGAATTTGGCCCTAGTAATTCTGTCTCACAGGTACAACAATGAATTCTCTGAGGATAAAATTAATTCCTATATATAAATAAGCTGTTCTGAAAGTTTGCTTTTTTCCTCAAGGGCTAATTAATGTTAGCATTTCCTCTGCCTGTCCCCTAAATGCATATTGAACAATATCCCAGATTGTGAAAAAAAGAATTAGAACGTGAGATCTCTTTGAAATCCACCCCCCCACCACCACTACCGGTTTCCTGTCACCCATATTCAGCTTCTTTCAAAATGAAAGTTAGCAGGTTTAGTACAATCTGTGCTGGATTTTATGAGTCTACTTTTTCAACAACAACAACTTCTTTAAGTTCCTGAATCTCTTCTTTCTGACCCTAGCTGTTAAACAGTCAAATTTGTCTCTTTTCTAATTGGGACGGAAGAACAAGATAGTAATGTGTATCATTCAGGTGGCCATGATTTACTTTGCAATTAAGCAAAGGGGTTTAGGGATGAAAGTTTCAAACATAAAGATTAGAACTTGAAACAAGCACATAATGAAAAATTTTATATAAGCGTCTGTTTTTGAAGATGCTGGAAACCATCTTAAACTGGGGGGAAAAAGTTGCCTATAGATTTTGATGCTATAGAAATGTGCTAGCTTTCAAAAGTGCAGATTTCTCTGAACTCCTATTCATTCAGCGGGACTGGGTGCCAGCAATCTGCTTTTCTGCCCAGTCAGTGCACTTTCATTTTGAGCTAGGGAGAATACCTCTGCAATTGTAGAGTTCATGCCCTCCAGTCTTTAGTCTATTCTCCACTGAAGCTACTGTATAGAGATCAGTCTCTGCTGGTTGCACCAGCAGTTCTAACAATCACACAGCATCCAGTCTTATCCTTTTCAAGTACCAAGTGCAACATATTAATGATGAAGAGTACATTTTCTAGCCTTTCAAAGAATAACTTGAAATGACACAGTAACATGGAAGAAATATCTAAAAACCAAAGAAACATTTTTATGGGCGGTCTATCATTCTTGCATTTTAATTTCTTAGCAGCCAAAATTGAACCTCTGGCTCACAGGAAGGGAGGATGAGAATTAGGATATAAATACGTTGGTTCATGTTTTCTTCCTGTACAAACTCTAATGTTAGAATTGCCTTTTAATATGTGGTCATAGTTTTTGGTTTGTTTTTTGTTTTTGTTTATTTATTTATTTTTTTTTTAATTTTTTTCAACGTTTATTTATTTTTGGGACAGAGAGAGACAGAGCATGAACGGGGGAGGGGCAGAGAGAGAGGGAGACACAGAATTGGAAACAGGCTCCAGGCTCTGAGCCATCAGCCCAGAGCCTGATGCGGGGCTCGAACTCACGGACGGCGAGATCGTGACCTGGCTGAAGTCGGACGCTTAACCGACTGCGCCACCCAGGCGCCCCTGTTTTTGTTTTTTTAAATAGCCATCAAGGACTTTCAGCAGAGGGTTGTTTTTTTTTTTTTTTGGTGTTTTTGTTTTTGTTTTTAATATAATTTATTGTCAAGTTAGGTAACATACATTGTATACAGTGTGCTCTTGGTTTCGGGGGTAGATTCCGTGATTCATCGCTTACATACAACACCCAGTTCTCATCCCAACAAGTGTCCTCCTCAATGCCCATCACCCATTTTCACCTCTCCCCTGCACCCTCCCTATCAACCCTCAGTTTGTTCTCTGCATTTAAGAGTCTCTAATGGGTTTGCCTCCTTCTCTGTTTGAAACTATCTTTTCCCCTTCCCTTCCCCCATGGTCTTCTGTTATGTTTCTCAAGTATGAGTGAAAACATATGATATCTGTTTCTCTGACTGACTTACTTCACTTAGCATAATACCCTCCAGTTCCATCCACATTGCTGCAAATGGCAGGATTTCAATTTTTCTCATTGCCAAGTAGTATTCCATTCACATAACTGTGTTTCTCAAGGCAACAGGTTTTCCATGGTCATACCTCAGAGCTGCCCAAAGTGGGGCTGAATGTGGGGACTTTTCTTCCCCTTCCTACTGCAGTAGTTTTGCTTTTTGTCTGTTTTGCATTTGGATTTCTACATAAAATTTACAATTACAAAAATGGATTCTGGGAAGAAAAAAATCCCTGAATGTTGGAATCATGGAAACATTTATTTTTCTCTAATCGGTGCAACTTATTTTTCCATATTGAAATAACCAAAATATTATGTTGTAGGAATGTGTAGAGGATATTTGCTCCCCATTCCCTAGCATCCTGATTTCCTTCGGGGAATTACCTGTCTCCCACTGAATGTGATGCCGGCAGATGGTGAATCTGGGACCTTCCCTCCATAACAGCTGAAGTGACCGATCTCTCCTCTCAAATTCCCAGGCCAGCAAGGGGGTATGCGTCCTCAATCAGATGCTCTCTCCTAGGTGTCTGAATCTGCAGTGGGGGACACAACAAAGGAACATAGGTACTTTGCACATTTTATTAGTGGTATCCTTACCTATCAGAAGACTCTGCCAGGATTCCTCCTTCTTGGTCTTCCAGAGCTGCCTTGGTGCCTGCCCATTTCCAAGTAGATTGTCCAGCCTCCTGGCAATTTAAGGAGCCCCTGATAACCCTTCCACTCGCACATGTTTTTCACACTATGTATCTTCATTTTCCTTGCTTTGCTGTTTCTTAGCTCCTTCTGGATCAGACCATAAACTGCCTTATGGCAACCCTCCACTAAAATGTAGTTACTTGCTGTCCTCTGAGATGCATCCTTCTCTTCTTGTAAGGGCTTTGGACCACTTTCACTCTATCTCCATCTACTCCAATACATAGACTCACCATCTCCCTGTTTTTGATTTGTTCTTCCCGTGTTGATGCTGATATCTCAATGTGTCCCTGCTTCTCTATTCAGTATGCTACCCCAGCAATGGTATGAAAGTGTGTAGGCCTCAGTTGTTTGGAGAGTCAGAACACTTGCTGGGAAGGTGAAGGTGAAGAAGATCTGAATCCAGCGCAGCGAATCAGGAGTTCAGAGTGTCAAAACACAGGTGGCGAGGCAAGCAAGTGTTAGAGAAGGGGCAGAGAAAGGGCACAAAATCCAGACACACAAGGAATTTAGGACTGGGTGCCACAATAAACTGAGAAAATTATTTGAGGTAAGGTCTAGTTTGTACAGAGGCTTCTGTGTATTCTGTGCCGGAACAGGGGGTATTCTGGTAAAGATGCCCCAGCGCCACCGGCCCCCAAAATAGTATGGATATTTTTCTAAGTTCTATCTGGCCTTCATGAAGACAGTCCACCATTTTATTAACACAGTGGGGAAAATAAGATCTTCTTGATATGTCGTTAAACAATGATATCTGTCATTTATTGAGTGCTTTCTATATGGCAGGCTCTTTGCTGAAGTGCTTTGAGCGTAAGGAGAATTGAGGCTGAGAGAGGTTAAATCACCTGCCCAAGATCACACACGAAGTAAATGGGAAAGCTGAGATTTAAGCTCATGTTTGCTAACTCAGAGCCCAAGTTTTTAATGATTGAGCATCCATACCATAAATTGGACTGGGCTTTGGAATACACACATAGCTGCTTCTTCCAACTCCAAGCTTCTAGCTGGCATAAGGCAGCATTCAGTAAATACATGTTGAATAAACACATACGAAGGAGCCTGTTAACCCTCACTTGTTGCAGTAAGAATGGGCAGAGTGGCTCTTGTTTGACCACAACCCTACAGCTTTCACCTGGGAAACGCTTCTTCCTCTGCTCTAACCACATGCAAGTAGGAGCTGCCCTTCACTTACAGATCCCACTCTTGTGCCTTCTCTGATTGGGTGGCCCTGCTTGCAGCTGATTCCAGGTTTGGGCTCAGCTGGGAGAACACGAACCAGGCCAGACTTCCCCGCCAAACTTTCAACCGGGACCAGAGTCTCAGTCTCCCTCTGGTGACGAAGCTAGGAGATATCTGGCCTAAGAGATGCTGGTGGTTATATGCCCATGAGGTAATAGATCGAAGAATAAAAAGCTGACCTACAAGTGATTGAGAGACAGGAATCATAAGGAGAGATGGAGGGAAAGTAAGAATAGCAGAGTCTGAGACCTGGTATCAAGTTGTTCTCAAGTCCCAGCACGAGTTGGGTTTAGTTATGTCCACCCAAAATAGTTCTGACCAAGACAGTGGGTTTATAAAAATTTCCAGCACATCAAGTTCATGTTACACTGAGAGAAAGGGGGAAATACTTCATCTTCTGTCTCTGCATATGACATATGCTTCTCCATCTCTAAACCTAGACCATTCAGTACTAGAAGGAAAGCTAGTGGGGGGATTAACAGAGTGGAGAAACAAATTCTTGGAATAATTCACAAGTAACACCTCAGTTTTCTTGTCTCACTTGCTGACTGTCAATATTTCTACATTGTAAGGAAGCTTTCCTAACCATTAGGTAGCGAGAAATAATAAATTTGTTACAGTATCACATATTTCTACAGAATAGCTGGTAATAAAGTTTTGTTTTTGTTTTTTTACTCTGAAGAACTCTGGGGCACAGAGAGGGGTTCTTTGCCATCGTAGTCATGAGGAAGGAAGCCGATAATTTAATTTATCATTAAATTATTCTAAAATAAATAATTACTAAAACATTACTATTAACTATTGATTTGTATAACAGGTAAATTAGGACATACTTCCACACCTTACAAAAAATGCTTCATAGAATTTCTGCAGAGTATAATATAATGTACTGCCTTAACAATTTATAGAATCTCCTTGGGGTGCCTGGGTGGCTCAATCACTTAAGCGTCCAACTTCAGCTCAGGTCATGATCTCGCAGTTTGCAAGTTTCAGCCCCGCTTAGGGCTCTGTGCTGACAGCTCAGAGCCTGAAGCCTACTTTGGATTCTGTGTCTCCTCTCTCTGCCCCTCCCCCTCTCGTTCTTTGCCTCTGTCTGTCTCAAAAATAAATAAACATTAAAAAAATTAAAAAAAAAGAGTGTGGACAACTGAGTCCTACTTGACCTTTAAAAATAATAAATAAAAATATAATCTCCTCTTATGGGAAAACCAAAGATTATGGTGAGTCCACACATATTTAATTCACATATAATTTATTTAAAAACGTATTTATTACATGAAGCTAGGCTGCCAAGTATGGCTATACAGTCTGTGTACTGCATATTGACAGCTGGCTTGAGGCACATGTGGTAGCCAAGTTCCAGCCCTCACTTCTCACCCCTAGCCATGTGCCCATGAGGCTGCCTCCGCCCACTCAAAGCACATATTGGCCAGCAGTGGCCCTAGAAAAAGACCCACAGACCTTCCTAGGACCTTAAACTCTATAAGAGAGAGGCATTCTTCTGAAGCACAAAATAGAAAAATGACAGAAGTAACGTTTTCCCTATAAAAGTTAAACACACAAATGCCCAATAAGTGCTTATTAAACTAAATTAACAGATTGTAGAATAAGAAAGGTAATATGCCAAAAGAAAAGTGATAGCAAATGCCTTAAATTATATGCTCTTATTTCTTTCCATGGCTTATTTCTTCCTTATACGTGGTTTTTGTCCACTCAACCCAACACTATTAGGATTTGTGACAACCTTATTTTATTCTTTCTCTTGTCAAATAGGGACACCAGAAAAGTAAGACTTTTATTTTATTTTATTTTATTATTTTTTATTATGAAATTTATTGTCAAATTGGTTTCCATACAGCACCCAGTGCTCATCCCAACAGGTGCCCTCCTCAATATCCATCACCCAGCCACTCCTCCCTCCCACCCCCCATAAACCCTCAGTTTGTTCTCAGTTTTTAGGAGTCTCTTATGTTTTGGCTCCCTCCCTCTCTAACCATTTTTTTTTCCTTCCCCTCTCCCATGGTCTTCTGTTAAGTTTCTCAGGATCCACCTAGGAGTGAAAACACTAAAAAACTAAATTTTTTTTTTAGTGTTTATTTTTGACAGAGAGAGAGAGAGAGAGAGAGAGTGAGCGAGAGAGGGGCAGAAAGAGAGGGAGACAGAATCTGAAACAGGTTCCAGGCTCTGAGCTGTCAGCACAGAGCCCCACGTGGGGCTCGAACTCACAAACCATGAGACCATGACCTGAGCCAAAGTGGGACGCTTAACTGAGCCACCCAGGTGCCCTGACACTTACTTTAATTTTAAAAAGTTTTCTTATTTACCATCAGTGCTTCCCTTCTCTGTCTCTATCCTCATAATTGCCCTGATCCATGGAACACATGACTGACAGGGAAATAGCCACAGTAAATCACACAATCACATCCTGATGACTAGTGCTTCAGTTTATCAACCTTGACAATAAATGCCTCTTTGCGGCTCACCATAGTTCACTTTTTTATACCACAGAAAGGCCCTGGACGTGCTTACGATGCTTTCTATAAATAAGCCACACATTCCAGCTTTCGAAGGAGCACATTCTGCTAAACATAGACTGTGGAGACAAGTAATCCCTGTTTTTGTTGCTGTATATTATGGGTCCTAATTCAGGCTGAGTTTTCCTTATCCCATCTCAACTTGACCTTGGCTATTTTGGGTCTTTCCACAAAGGTCACCATATTACTTCTAGTGCTTCATAGTGCGTATCCAGGCCAGGAGTATCTGCAGTCCTGGGATTCTGGAGCCTGACAGCTGCAATCACCATTAACTGGAAGGGCCACAGGGTTGTTAAATAGTCTCATGGATATTCTAATCCAAAACCAGAGGTTTGGGAGTCTCTTGGCAATTGCAAGAGCCATCAGCCACTTGAAAGTTGAAGTCTGGGTATTATTGACCTAGAACTTCCCCAGCTGAGGCAAGAAGGCAGACAACCTAGCATGAATGGCTAGTTGGTCCAAAGGCTCTATGGAATTATATGACTAAGAAAAAGGGCTTAAAGTATGGTTCACTTGGTCCTCCTAGCCAGTACCAGTATATAGGATGATCTAGATATTGCAGGTTGTGATTTGGTCAAATCTTTTCTTGCTTTTTGTTTGTTCCTTTGGTTTTTACTTATTTTTTTTTTCAAAAGCATATGGCATTCAGCACCAGAAATATGAAATAGAAGTCTTTTGGAGTTACTTGTTATTGGCTCCTTATTCTGAATAAATGTTTTCTCTAAGACCCTTGCTTCTTTCTGTCTATACTCCCGCATTAAGCTGTAAAATACCAATAGGCTCATCAGTCACACCACGTTTACCATTAGAGCGTCACGGTGTGTGCAATGCTCTTCAGTTTACAAAATGCGACAGAACATCCATTCCGTCACTGATCCTCAGAACAGCCGTATGGGGCAGGAATTGTTATTCCAGTGTTCAACCTGGAGAAACTGAGATCAGACTGATTATGTGACAGGTCCACAGAGGACGGCCAGACCCCAATCCAAACCTGGTGATGTTTCCAATTTAACTAGTGTCTTTAGTTTTACAAGTGTTATAACTTGCATGCTGGACGCACGCTGGATGGGAGCCCCGGGACTTCCAGTAAGCCGCTTATCGCCAGCCAGAGGAACTTGCAATGGTGGTTTAATCTCTCTGAGCCTCAATTTCCTCTTCTGTAACACGAAGTCCCATTTTGCTCTCGCATTTTGTGATTCAATGATAGGCACACAGGGATATCAGGAATCTTTCCTCCATGTGTAAGACAAGTGTGATATGTGCATTTTACATGCAGAGGAAAATAGAAAATTTGGATTTTCCTCCTGCTGTCTCTTCCTTTCTCTCTGTCTTCATTTTTCTTTTACCATTCGTTAGTCTGCTGCCTTTGGTGAATTATTTACTGCCATTGAATTCCTCAAACTGTCAGCTGCTAAGTAAAGAAAATAATGCTATTCTCACATGATTTTATTGGGAGTTACATCTTCTGTCTCCATCAAGTAAATCCTAATATAGCATGTCCAGGTAACATACCATAAAGTCTTATGGAAAGTTAGCTTGGTGGGGTTTTGCTCTGATTTTAGGTCCATCTTATAGAATGTTGATGGCTCCTCTGTTTGTGTTGAGAATAGAGATGCCAACACTTTTTTGAAATTATTTTTAAACCTCGATTCTCACCTTGTGATGCATGTGAATCTGGTAGTTGCTGGAAACATAAATGGAGAAAAGATGACTTTACTGGTTGATTCTTACCAAAGGCAACAGATCTGCCCATACAGTTAAATCAGCGGTTATCAAAGTGTCCTTCCTGAACCAGTAGCATCAGCATCCTGTGGAAATGTGTTAGAGATACAAATTCTTAGACCCCCACCCACGACCGGCTGAGTCAGAAACTCTGGGGTTGGGGCCCCGGAATCTTTCTTTAAAGCCCCCCTCCCATATGATTTGAAGCACTCTGAAGTAAGAGAACTACAGAGTGAGATTTTTGTTCTATTGGAATATTTTTTCCACTCCTAAACTCCCCAGGATGGCTCTGTGGAAGTGAGATCACTGACAGCATCTGCTGTGGTGGAATGGAAGAAATTATATATAGGGCCACTGGGGCATAGCTGTTACTAGAGAATACCAATTAGCTACATTGTCAACACTCCATTACCTTTTAAATTTTCTTACTGCTATCTTAGACAGACAGGATTAATGTCCTTTCCTATATTTAAAGAGGTATTAAACTTTATCCATTAGCATCAACACATAACAAAGGTAACAAACCAAAATCTTAAGATACTTGTAACTAATAATATTCAAACCTTAGTTCAACTCCACTAAACTGAGGCTAGCCATTTTTCTGTGCTCCCACTGGGCTGTACTACGTAGTAAATCCAATTTCGGGTCTTAGTTCTAGAGGAATATATTGCCAAATATTTTTCTACATTATCAATTGCTATTCCACACAATTTTTTTAATGTCTAAGCGTGATTACCCTGAGGAAAAAGAACCCTCCTGAGGCACTTAAGCTCATTTATTAATTCAATTAATAGCAGAGTCCTTTTCTGGGAAAGACATTTTCTGTTTTGATCAGCACTTTAGTTTCTAAGATTAATACTCACAAGTTTCCCAAATGTGGAGGTTTAGCCTTAACTCATTAAAAACCTACTATTCATCCTATAAGGTACAAAGTTGGGTTGTACTACTTAATAAGTTTGTGGCTTTGAGCAAATTACTTAACCTCCAAACCTTGGTTCTTCATCTGCAAAATTGGGGTTTCAAAGCCAGAGTTCAAAATCTGGAGTGGAATTCCACCTCCCTCCACCTTTTATTATGTTTATTTATTTATTTTTTAGAGAGAGAGTATGTGTGCACATGTGCAGGAGTTGAGGAGATACACAGAGAAAGAGGGAGAGAGAGAATCCTAAGCAGGCTGTGTTGTCAGCACAGAGCTGGACATGGGGCTCCACCCCACGAAAGATGAAATCAGGACCTGATCTGAAATCAAGAGTCTGATGCTCAACCAACTGAGCCACCTAGTCACCTCCCTTTTATTTTTGTTAATGTAACTCACTTCTTTCCCCATTCCTAAGTTTCTCAGCCTTTGGGAGGAGGAGACCCAAGGGCTTTCTCTTCCCATTTGTTCTGGGAAGGCAACAGTTTTGATGTATTACAGGCTTGGATGTGAATCCTAAATTAAACACTTACCAGTGTATGACTTTAGGCAATTTACTTAATCTGTTTAAGCTTTAGTTTCCTTATCTACAGAATGAGGTAACAATTGTACCTATCTTGTAGTGTTAGAGAGATATGTAAAATGCTTGGTCTGCACATGGGAAGTGGTGAGCATTCAAATGTTCAACCGTAACTACTATTATAATTATAATTATTGCCTCTCTTTCTTAGCATATATCAAGGTTGGTACTGTTCCCCTCTTTAGACCAGACCATTCATCTTTATATACATATATATATACATATATATATACATATATATATACATATATATATATACATATACATATACATATACATATACATATACATATACATATACATGTATATATATACACATATACATATGTGTGTGTGTGTGTATATATATATAATTATGAGACAGAAATTATAAGACTTGACTTCCCAACCACTCTTTTTTATCAATTAAATGACAAGCTGTATCTGCTATTGGCCAGTGTTTTGAAGCACACTTTTTGAAGTTGAAGATGGGACTTCTCAATTGATAATTGGCTTTGACCTCTAAAGCTAGATGGTTCATTAATGGACAAATGACCAAAAGCTTTTTCGTATGGCTTGTAGCCTGTAGCCAAACCCATGCCCATAGGCCATGGGTGGTTTTTGCCAAAACATAAATTATGGGCCATGGTGACAGCCAATCACAAAATTCTTTTGCCTCACATTGCCTTTCATTGAGAGATTAATCCCCTCTCCTCTACTTTTTGCGGAAAGAAAAGCCAACAGGCATGGTTGATACAAATTTTAAGGAAAGGCTTTGCTGAAGGTATAAGTTTTCCTCTTCCAGAAGTGCAGTCTAGCTCTGGGAGGCAGTACACAGACCTTGCTTAAGAATAGTGGGCAATAGGGGCACCTGGGTGGCTCAGTTGATTAAGGTCCAACTTTGGCCCAGGTCATGATCTCATGGTTCGTGAGTTCAAGCCCTGCATCCGGCTCTGTGCTGACAGCTCAGAGCCTGGAGCCTGCTTTGGATTCTATGTCTCCCTCATTCTCTGCCCCTCCCTAGCTAACTCTGGCTTTCTCTCTGTGTCAGAAATAAATAAACTTAAAAAAAAAAAAAGAATAGTGGGAAATATATGTGGATGAGGAAAGATCTTTATTTGTCCATACCTAGGGTTTTAGATCCCTCATAGAGGATTTTCCTAAAGGTCCCTCATCATGACTCCCACAAACTTATTCTGAAAATTATACGGCGTGGTGTATATGTATGCATGCTGTGCTCAGGCAGTGGTAGTTCTCTCCTTTATATAATTCAGGTTCCATGCAGAATCCTCAAACAGGGTAATTGAGAGGAGTTTAATGGAGGCCTATTTACAAAAGTATAGGATGGATAAAGTGAGAACTACCAGGGATGAGGAAAGTACCCTAGAGCCAGCAACAACAGAGTCCACTACCACCCCTGGGCCAGAGAGGCAGGATGGGGAACAGTTAAAGGACCTGGACCGAGAGCTATAGTTTTCAGTTGAGAAACTCAGCAGCTGCCAGTATGGCCCAGCACACTTTCCACCTTCTGTTCTGCAGGGCCTCCTACAGTCACCTCACACTGGCTAAAATCTAGTGGTAGGGAAGCCTATCGATGCCATCCATAAACATCTTTAAAGGTCCATGTATTAGTTTCCTAGAGCTGTTGTAACAAAGTACCCAAAACTCAGTGGCTTAGAACAATAGAAATTTATTGTCTCACAGTTCTTGAGGCTAGAAATCTAAAGTCAAGCTATTGACAGGGCAATGCTCTACCTAAAAACGTTAAGGCAATCCTCCCTTTCCTCTTCCTAGATTCTGATGATTTGCCAGGGCTTTTCAATGCATCTCTCTAACCCCGTGTCTTCACATGGTGCTCATTCTCCCTGTGTCTTTGTCCTCACATGGCCTTTTTCTCAGGACACCAGTCATAGTGGTAGAGGCCCACTCTACTCTAGTATGACCACACCTCAACTAGTTACATCTGTAATGACCCTATTTCCCAATAAGGTCACATTCTGAGGTACTGGGGATGAAGACTTCAACATTGCCTTTTTGGAGAGACAAAATTCCAACAGACATCCTTCCACATGGGGTTGGGTACAGAGCTGGCAAAGAGGAGCAGCAGGGATGACTTGGCACACTCTTCTTTCATCATGTCCTCCATAGTTCACATTCCACAGGGTCCCAGACTTTTACCTCTCTTTTTAGGCTTCTAATCCTTCTTTCCTCACTTTATTCACTCTTTATTGAAGTGTAACATATGTACAGAACAACACACAAGTAATAAGTGCATAGTTTGAAGAATTTATACAAACTCAACATACATTGTAAACAGCATCTGGATCAAGAAACAATTTTAATAACATTGAATAACCACAGAAAACCCCCCTCATGCTCCCTTCTAGTCTCTGCCTTCTCCCAAGGGTAACCATCATTCTGGTTTCTAACACCATAGAATCATGTTGCCTATTTTGGAACTTGATCTAAGTAGAATTATACAGTATGTACTCTTTCACGTTTGTCTGGCTTGTCCCACTCGTAGTGTCATCTATGTTGTTGTGTGCAGTTGTAATTTGTTCATTCTCATTCCATTATATGAATATACCACACTTCATCCATTCTGCTGTTGATGGACACTTGGATAGATTCTAAGCAGGAGATCTGTTGGATAATATTGCTGTGAACATTCTTATAGATATCTGTTGGTGAAAAACATTTGGTGATAAATTCTCGTGCTTATGACTTTTTTTAAATTTTTTAATTTATTTTTGAGAGAGAGCATGAGCAGGGAAGTGTGGGGGGGACAGTGCAGAGAGAAATGGAGACAAAGAATCTGAAGCTGGTTCCATGCTGACAGCAGCAGGCCTGGTGTGGGGCTCAAACTCACAAACTATGGGGCTTGAACCCACAAACCAAGAGATCACAACCTGAGGTAAAGTTGGAAGCTCAACTGACTGAGCCCCCTAAGTGTGCCCATGCTTATGACTGTCTTGACAAACATCCTCTGGAAAGTCTTGCTCACTTCCTAGTTAGAATTATTTGTATTCTCTTTAGTGTTCTCAAAGTGAGCATTTACCACAATGTATCACATGAATTAAGAACATGCATATCTCCTACCCTATCCATAACCTTTTTGTGTGTCTGTGAGTTTTTCAAGGACAAAGATTCTGCTTTATGTATCTTTATATCCTAGTGTGTGCCTGCTACTTATTGGCATCAAATCAGTTTTTAAGTGAGGGAGTGAATAAATAAGGAGAGTGGAGACAGCATGAATCAGGATCACAGGATGGAAAAGGGTATGACCACAGATTCAGCTCATCCTCAAGAGTCTGACATAATGGCATCATCTTGTCACCTTCTAGCTTCCATTTGCTTTTCTTCAGGGTCCTGTCACCTACCCTCCCTGCTGCTTCACTTTAGGATTAGGTATCTCTGAAGACCCCATTTTCTCCTCTTCATTAGTGTCTTTACTACATGGGTTCTCACATGGATTTTATGCACAAAGGGATCTTTTTTCTAATACGTTAATCTCTAATACTTGAAATCTATCCCCCCCCCCCCCGGGTCTTTTCTTTTGATTCTTAGACATGATATAATTTTTCTTTACCATGCATTATAATCTTATTTTATGAATCAATGATTTATGTAATCTGCCTCCATTCCATCTTCTCTTCAAATCTGCAGCTCTTTCAAAATTCTCCATGAATGCCGAGGCCTCCACACTCTCCTGGGACCTGAGGCTCCCAACACTGGAGTGCATCTTAGTTACTGCCTCTCCGTCCTCTTATCATCTTTCCTCCTCACTCAATCAGCTGCCAACTCATTCAACACTTTCCCATTAAAGTCTTTCTGACTATTTCCACAGTCACCACATTAACCAATATCCTACCTACCTCACACATGTCCCTACCAGCTTCTTAGCTGGACTCCTCATCTGCATTCTCTCCCCTTCCAGGTTATTCTTAAATACAGAATAGATTTTATCATCTGCTCATGAAATGAGAGAGGCTTCCAGTTGCTAATCAGATCCAGCTCAATTATATCCGATCATATCTCTCCTGCATCCTCACTGCACGCTCCCTGGCAGAACCTGCTTCTCATATTTTTCCCGCTGCCATCATTGTGCCTCACCTCATTTGACAAGAGCGCTAAACTTCTAGCATGAAATGGAACTGGATTCTGAACTGGCCTTCCAATCACAAGGTGGAGATAACCTCAAAACACAGGACAGGAAGGGTATTTTGATAGCATTTGCTATTTTGATAGCATTTTGTGAAACTTTTCAAACACAGGATTCAGCTGATCAAGCTATTATTTTGCCACCTTAAAAATATGCCCTAATTGGGGCGCCTGGGTGGCTCAGTCGGTTGAGCGTCCGATTTTGGCTCAGGTCATGATCTCACAGCTCGTGAGTTCGAGCCCCACGTCAGGCTCTGTGCTGACAGCTCAGAGCCTGGAGCCTGCTTCTGCTTCTGTGTCTCCTTCTCTCTCTGCCCTAAACCACTCGCAGTCTGTCTCTGTCAAAAATAATAAACATTAAAAAAAAAATTAAAAAAAAATATGCCCTGACATACAGTAACTTCTGCTTCACATCTAAGCATATTCCCACAATTAAGTCATGAATTAAGTTTTAATTGTATCCATTATTTACAAATTATATGGGCTAAGGTGTGACTAATAGCCCTTATTACTAAGTGAAGAAGTATATTGGAAATTAAGTCATTTCACAGTGCCTAACCAGGTAGTCATTTGGTAGTAAAGTCTTAGCTAGCTCAACTATATAAAATAAGATATCATATATTTTTGAAAAATGACTTCTGCTTTAAAAATTAAAGGTTTAAACTTAGAGTCTTCTCCTTTGTTATGGATACATTTTAATTTTACAACAGGAACAAGAGACTTATTTTATCATATTATTTATGGTAGCTAATTATCTGTTTGTAAAAAGAGGTTTTATATAACCTATTTTAGGAAAAGCAGTTAAGAGGCTATTTTGGTGTTCAGTGTCCAGAGATTTTGCATCTTCATATTATATCATAGTTATATATGGTAATCAAAGTAGGGTTTTGTGCATGATTTTATCCAGAGAAAGTTACTGTAATTCAAAGAAAATATTAATCCCTGCCAATCACCAACAAGAATATAGCTTAAGATTGGTGAATGATTCCTTGTGTACAGTATCCAGGGATAGATAAGAACACAGGCTGGTAGGAGCATGGATGTCCTTGGGCTCGTCAGGGACAGTAGCTCTACCTTATGAACACTAAGGGAAAATTTTGGTATGTGTACATTTGCTATTACTTGGTTTTGTAGCCCAACATCACTTCTTGGGTTTCTTGTCTTATCAATCAAGTCAAAGATGTCCATTGGTTTCCACTGGTGCTGTCAGTTTGATTCCTGACTTTACCGAAAAGCCATTCTAATAATCCTGGTGTCAGCCTCAGCTAAATAAATTCTTGAATTTGTTATCTTCTGTCTTAGGAGAGGCTACATTAGAGTTGAAGCATACTAATGATAAAGGCACAGGTCCATGCTGAACTAGCTTTGGGGAAACAAGGCTTAGCTTTCTGAGTATTAAGTTGATTTTTCATAGGTTCTTAATTGAAATTTCTACATGTGAATGTGTAATACATTGAAAATTTAGCTGAAGAGTTGAGATATTTTTCTACGTTACTATACAAAATTCTTTATCCTTATAAAAAGTCTACAGCAATATAACTAGCTCATCGCCTTATTAATAGAGATAATGGTATACAAAATTTTGTAAGCAATATATTACTATTCAAACAGTTACTATTATTGTAACTCTTAACAAGTGAAACCCTCACGGTGGGAGACGATGAAACAAAAGTTCCTATAACGTATCATGAATAGGTAAGCAAACAAAAGGCCCAGCAGTGTTCAGCAATGTTCCTACATGAAGGACACAATATAATACCTATACACAGAATCCTGAGCCTTCTAGGTTATTTATAAACTCTTTTTGGGATTCTGATAAAGACACTTCTCAACTTCTGGAGCCTAAATATTTCAAGGGTTTTCCTTTTTATTAATAATTTATATCATAGGTGTGTGTTCTAATGTATATGCTTTTCATCTGAGATACTATTGTGGCCAAAATACTTCAAAAATGTCAGTGTATATTTATATCCTATGGAAGTTGTTCAATGTAAGCATGGACATAGTTTAGGCTTCCAACTTTGTAGATCAAGTCACCAAAAAAAGCAATGCTTTGAAAAACAAGATTCAACTCACTGAATGACCAATTTACCAACATTTACTGATCTATCAAAAATGTTTTTAATATCTGAATAGGAATATTCAGCTTTAGTTGCTGGTAATAAAACATACAAAATTAATGCTGATATGGCATTTGAAGAATTGGCAAAACAAAAAAAAAACTTTAACAAGCTTCAAGTTTGATGAAATAGAAACTGTCACCCATAAAAGCAGTCAAAATAATCCTACCACATATAAAATGTTAAGAAAAAGTATTGGTTTCAAACAAGGAGCTATTGGAATATGTATACGTGGTGGCAATTGGTTGAAAAGTTTGATGTGCAATCCTTCAAAGCATGAGAATAGAAATCAGGAGGGTATAGAGGAAGTATTATAATAGACCATGTGATTGGTGTGGGTAGAGAAATAAATGAGCTAAAATGTGACAGGAGAAACCACATCACCTCAAATACTGATTACCAGTTGTTCAAAAACAGTTGAAGGTTGATTTGCTACCTGAGAAACTGACAGAGCATCTTTAAAATGTTGTATGATTAGGAAAATATAAAATGGCATTAAATGAGATCCCTAGTTACTTTATTTGACTTTCCCAAAACTTTAAAGTTTTGCTCTGTGTTGTAAACTATAGTTTTTTGGTTCTTATTTCTCCTGTGCATTGCTGCAAAGTTAGTGTAACTCAATCTCAAGGATACCTTATCCTTTGGCATCCTGTGCTGTGAGTTGCTTGGTATAGACTGTTACTCCATTGGAGTAAACTGGGAGTTGGAAATATAGAGGCTTATCATTGGCTCAGTTGTCTCAGTCTTTCATTACCTGGACTATTGCAGGGGGAGGCGGAAACCTTTTCTTCTTCCTGCTGGGGTAGTAAAGTAATATCCACCTGCAAGGTCTGTCTCTTCCTGTTGGACCTGCAATTGACAAGCGGTAGGGTGTGAGAGCTCCCCCTGCTGAACCTCCCAACTCCATTTATTAAGGTTTCCGTTTATTAATTTGCACAGTTAGTTCTAATGTGGATACTTCCGTCACAGCGGTGGCTATCTTCAAACCTCAATTGCCCACTTCTGGCTTCTTGTGGCTGTCAATTCCTGTTGGTCTGCGTGACTTGATCGCGCAGGCTACCGGATTTGCCAATGCTACTTTTCTTAGCTATTATTAGTTGCTATTGTTATACAGGGTTGTTGGTAGCAGTCCCTCATGTGTTAGGCAAACCATAGTGGAAACTTATTGGCGGCAATCCGGAAGCCAATCCACTTAGCCTAGAAATAGTTCAGGGGAAATCAGGCTTTCTCTGGCACGATGTGACTGTCCCAGAGAGAAGCGGAAGTTGATACGATCTAAGCAACTGCAACAAACTCCAACACTGGAGGCATGTATCACAGCCTCAGGAAATACGCTTAGAAATATTTTCAGAAGTAGGGAAGTGGGAATTGATGGGTAGTTTTGAAGTTTCCGTCCTTACACTGGTGCCCCAGAAGCTGCTAAGAATCTGCATCTTTGATGCAATGAACTCTAACTATGCCGATGAGAAGATACTCTCATGTTTATACCCAGAATCTCATAAAGGGAAATTCCTGTCTTCTGCCAGTTCATTTGTCTCATGAAGAATTATGACAGTGCACGTTACAGCAATGGATGAGTTTCACTATGTGCAGATATTTTTTTCCACTTTGAGGTATAATTGACATATAAAATTGGAAGATATAGAAAATGTTTATCATTGTGATTCGGTATACATATAGATTGTGAGGACCCCCCCATCTGGTAAAATTGATTAACACCTTCATCACTTTGCATGTTTTTCTGTCTTTCTTTCTTTCCTTCTTTCTTTCTTTTTAATTTTGTAAGAACATTTAAGTTCTACTCTTAGCAAATTTCAGTTATAAATACAGTGTTATCAACTATAGTCACCATGTTTTACATTAGATCCTCAGACCTTATTCATCTTATAACTGAAAGTTTTTGCAGGTCTTATTTATATCTATGTGATTCTTTATGTGGCTCTTTACATATTCACCACCCTAGAAATTTTTAAGGATTACACAGATTTGTTGCTAAAGCCTCAAAGAAGGTGAAATGTCCAGCCATTACCTAGATTCTTGATAGCTTCCATTGCATTCCTTCATTTAACATCAGCAGTATAGCTTGATTGGCCTGTGCTCATCACTGTTCTTAAATATTTGCCCTCCGTGTCCACATGTACCTGGAGATGCTAACTGGGGAATTATTCAATCCTCCTATATCTCTTTTTCACCATACAATGTTCCTGTGATAAAGTGCCCAAGGAGTGGAATTGACATAGATGAATTTCAATGATACAGCTTTACAATCTTACCAGCAGCACAATAATGGCCACATCATTTCAGGGTTTATCCTAAGACTCAAAGTCACATGGTCAAATTTGGGGTAGGGCAAAAACTCAAGGTTCATGTGTTTCCACTCAACTTCAAACCGTCAATATTTTCAATTCATATTCTGAGTGTTTGTATCCCTTATTGGGGACAGAATGGCAAGATGGAAGTGCTAGCACAGTTATACACAACACATGGAATTATATAGAACATAATAATTTGTTTAATGCATTCAGGGATTTGGACACATCTAATCAAGCATCCCTAAAAAGATGGGAAGTTACCACTGTCAGGTAATTGTAACAAAGGAATACCATTTTTTTGTGTGTAAATAATGACACTTCATATGAAAATTGTTAGGTTACAAAGATAATTTTTCTTTTGAAATATGTTAGCATACTTAGGATTCTATTCCAATATCTTGGGGAGCATTAGTTAATATTTAAAAAGTAACTCAATTTGAATATCATTAGTTATCAAATTAATATTTTCTCTAAGGTGCTAAGGCTATTAAAGCTAAAATTGTAAAATCATCCTGGCCACCTAAAGCACATGTAGAAGCCCCCAAACAAGGCCAGTCTTCTTATTTCCTGTATTCACAGATGATAAAGGACACAAAATTAAGGTTGGCACTTAGTGCAGGCCCTGGTATATAGTAGGCATTCAGTAAACATTTATTGAATTAAGTATTGAAATAAATATTGTTTGGGCCCTGATGATGGGTCTAGCTTGCCTTCCAACTCTCCTTTCTCCCTTTTTTGGAGTCTTCATTAATCTGGTTTCCATTGTTCCTCATCTTGCAGACATGTCTGGACTCAAATTGTAGAAAAATGTTGTTTTTTTGTTTGTTTGTTTTTTCCTAAGAGGCTCCTCAGCCCCTGTGCAAATCAGTGGTTCTAAAAGATGGATATTGCTTACTTTCACTGTCCCAGCCCAACCAAGAAAACTTGTTACAGGTTGATCAGTGAGGTGATGATAAAATTCAGTCACTCTGTAACTGACAAGAAAAGTGTAAGGCCTGCTAAGGATGGTGATTTATGAAGAGTCAGGAAACCATCACAGAAATGTGGTTCCAGCAGAGGCCAGATGTGGTCTATTGTTCTGTCATCACAGAGGCTGAGGGTGGAAAACAGTGGGTGCCCCATGATCTGGTGGAGCTGCCAAGGTGCACTGTGGTCACACTAGGTGTGGTGATAGGAGGGATGAATGTCCTTATCTCTCATTAACACAGAGAATGAAGCCACCTCTGCAAAACCTTTTCTTTTCAAAATGAGAATTTTGAAAGCATTTGACAAGCAAAATGGGAAAACCAGTTGATTGCCTTTGCGTCCTCCACTAAGATTGAGGATTTATTAAAGGCCACTGGAAGGGAGAAGAGATCAGGACAATGGGTTTGAAAGAGCATCTTCAGTTTGAAAGTCAGCCAAATAGTCTGAATGTTGCGAATTCTGGCAAGATGAGAAAAGGAAGTGGATGCTGCTTCCTTTACTAATGGAACATAAACCTAAGTAAACAGTCATACACAAAGCATAAAGCACCTTCTGCGCCTTGCCCACTTACCCCCATAAATATGACTGAGGGAAAAGAAGGCCAGTGAGTAACAACTTCCTTTAAATTCTCAGGATACATGATATAATCATAATAATCTACTCTCTATTTTAATTTTTCTAGAATAGGGGAAATAAAGACATTTTCCAGTTTAAAAATGGACAAAGAAATTGAACACTAGAGTGGTTTACTGAAGAAAAGGGCCAAACAAAAGAAAAATTCAGTTATGTTTGGTCTCTTAAAGGACCCCTGAGGTAGGACAGACAGGAGTCTCTCTGCAGACATACCCCAGATTTGTGAGAATCTCTATCCTTGTGTTGCAAGGAGCACTGATCACAGTCTGCAAATAGAACTGCAGTGCACCAGTCTCTCCAATGAGCTTTGCTATCTCACTAGAGGGATGAGAAATGAAGACGTAAAAAGGCCAGGACTCTGAGACACTTGTACATGACAGTCAGTGCTAGCATCTGACTTCATTTCACTCTGATAGATCCTGTGGTCCATGCTAAGGGCCCTTTGCTGATCCAAAAGCATATACCTCACACCTTCCCCTCCCTTTCTCAAGATTCTTAATAACTGACTAGTGTCAAGCCAGGCCTCCAAAGGAGCCCTGCTGGGTGATGCAGAACATGCAGAGTGCAAGTGAGCCACAGATGGAGCAGGTGGCTTGTGTCCTAGAGCACAGTATTGCCAGGGGAGGCGCAGGACCAGAGAGACTATCATTTACTGGAATGGATCTTTCTGGGTTGCAAGTACTTGATATTTTGATGTTTGTGAAATTACTTCACAGGGAGAGGGAAAGCAATTAGCTATCAGAGTAATTTCAAATAACAGCATCTTAAAATTCACTGTAACAAAAACAGGGCGAAGTGGGTGTCATTAATGAATCACTATGGCAAGATGAGAACTGAACACGCTCTTTTAAACTGATCAGAAAGTATTTATAAAATGCCTACTGTTTGCCCAACTCATTAGAGATTAAAAAAGTCATACAAAACATGATTCCATCTTCAAGGGGATTGTAGGATTTACAGTTAAATCTTATTTATAAAAACATTTTAAGTGGACAAGATGGGTATGTTATACATGTCATATGTAGTGATTTTCTTGTAAATCCGCTCTCCTGAAAAATTTAAAAAAAAAAAAAAAAACCTCTGATTTGTAGTGTTTGCTAATTCTGCCATCAATGAATGTAGTGTTGGAAAGAGATGTGCATAACGGTTTCTCACAAGCTAATACAAGCCAGCTCCAGCAGATACTGGTCATTTATCTACATGCACAATACCTTAAGTGGTATTATTAGATCATAGACGTTCTAGATGTCTAGAGAAGGCAGGTCAGCCAGTCAGAAGACTGGCTGAGAGAAGGTAGGATTTAAACAGGGGAAGGTCGGGGCGCCTGGGTGGCTCAGTCGGTTAAGCGGCCGACTTCGGCTCAGGTCATGATCTCGCAGTCCATGGGCTTGAGCCCCGTGTCGGGCTCTGTGCTGACCGCTCAGAGCCTGGAGCCTGTTTCCGATTCTGTGTCTCCCTCTCTCTCTCTCTGACCCTCCCCCATTCATGCTCTGTCTCTCAAATAAATAAACGTTAAAAAAATTAAAAAAATAAATAAAATAAACAGGGGAAGGTCTTTGTATGGTGAACTCTTAAAAGATTAGGCTACTTGGTTTATTCTCCCTGCCTCTCTACACCCTGCACAGCCTCTACAGGTAGTAGGGCCTCTAGATGATTCAACATTTGTTTGTTTGTTTGTTTGTTGAGTGACAAAAACAAATGGTTAGACTGAAAGGAATGGGAAGGGTTTTTTTGAGCAAAACTTTTTTTCTTAAAAAAGGACAAAACAAAAAACAAACCCACAAAACTGGAGAGACCCAAGCAGGTATTACCAATTAATGTCTATTAAAGTTGTTGGTAGATGCATACATGCGGTTGTTCTGCATTTTACTTTCTGCTTTCTTCGTGTATTGGAAATATTTCATAATACAAATCATTTAAATGTTTTAAAAAGCTAAGAGGAAAAGGAAATTATGTGAACAAAGGCACAGAAGTAGGAATGGACACAAGCCAGTGGATGCTGAGTAGACACTTTGATCTGATCAGAGTGTGGTAGGGAACAGCAAACATCAAGGTTGGGTATGAGAACATGGATAAATGGGGATTTCACTCGGGTTAACTGCTGCCTTTCACACTTTTCAAAGGATGCAAAAGAACTCAATCCATTCTTTCTCCTTAGAATTATAATTCATTTGTTAAATTTTGAATTCCTGTATTGGTGAGGGAAATTATTAACATTAATGAAAATTAGAATTAGGTGAGGAAGGAAATATTTAATCTTATTTCATAAGAAAATGGACAGCTTATATAAAAACACTTGTTACTCTGAAATGAAGTCAGTGGTATCAAGCAGTGTTTATTAATGCAGCTGCCTCCGTATTGAATACAATCCAAGTTGTCCAGCCCCCTTGCCCTGCCCTAAATGCACACATATTCTGAAGCAGCCTAAAATAGTGTCCAGCTGGATAAATGTATACAATGGCATAGGGTCCCCTGAATTAGAGTTCGGTATTCTATTCATTGTATAAAACAAAGAATAAACCTTACGTAAACTTACACTCTGTTGGAAGTCTATTGCTGATAAAACGAAAGGAAGAAATGTAATAATCACAGCACGTGGGCATTCAAGGCACTGGAAAAAGTAGAGAGAAGGGCATTCTAGACCCGGCTTTGTATATTTCACATCACCGTATTAGCATCTGGTAGTATTAAATAGCACCTTAGAAAATAACTCAGAGCACAAAAGCTTTCAGAAAACATTCACTGTATCTTCAATGCACTCTACATAATGCATTCAGCACCCTGCAGACATGCCATCAAATCGCAGTAAGAGGAAAACAGCAAATGCTTGCCTGCAACACCAGATTTCTGGAATTGAGGATGGAGCTTATTTTATTCTCTCAGTTTCTTATTATATAAAGCTGCTTAAATCAGCTCTATTAAAATTGTGCTAAGATAAAGGCTACAATGGTGGCTATCAATGGGCAAACAGGGTTACAAATCAGTCATCAGGAACAATCTTGAAAGCAGAATTGATACAAAATTTAGCAACTGACACACAATCTGGTGCCTCTGGTATACCTTTTACTGACCCATAGCCATTTGGAACATGCTATAGCGTTCTCCTGTAGTTTCCTCATAGAGGTCTAAATCCAAGCTGAACCCCATTAAAATGCTCTCACATTCTCTTAGCCTCTTCATACACAGTCATTTTCCCCTTTGTTAGACTCTGAGTTTGTCTTCATGAATTTTTTGGAATATCTCAAGGAATAAAACTTCTACCAGTGATCATGGAATTTCCAGGTCAGATGTTTTGTTTTGTTTTTTTTTTTCCCTACCAAAAATTAAATAATGAAAATTCAAAAGGAAGAATCTTTTCTTCTGATTCTATTCTATCATGCTTACCAAATTCTGATGTTTTCCAGCCACCATTTATTTTCCTTCTTCTTTGCCTTTGGAGATACATATGAAGCCCTAATAAGCCCCTAACAACTGAGTCCCTAATAAGCCTTTAATAACTCCCTCTAAGTTTCTCTCAGCTGATGTGTTTAGTTCTTTTCATTTCATCACCTTATTTAACCCTAAAATCCTTTGTACTATGCCCATGTTTTTCTCTGAACTTTTTCTTTCGTTTCAACCTTCTGGCACCTGTGTTTACTAGTATGGCAGAAAAATAATTGTGTTTTTAAGAACAATTTGGAGCTGAATGCTTAAATGTAGCATCCAGAAGCATAGAGTTAAGTACAGTATTCCAGATGTTGTCTAATAGGTCGTGTGACATGACAAGAATGCTTTCCTGGTTGCTGATGTGATATTCTGATACTCAGCACAGTATGGCACCAAAGCTTTCCTAATTATCCCTCCTTCTTCCATCCCAGGCTCTCTTTGACCTGTTCTGTGGCTACATCTCCTCTTCCTATTAAGTGATCGTTTCTTAAATTTACAATCTGCATTTTCAATGCTTGCCTTTCATTAATACTTTTCTACTGTTTATACACATTTTCTTCATCTCTATTAGGCTCCTAAGACCTTTTTTAAAATTAAAAAAATAAAACCTGTATTTATTAAGATAAGATTTAGTCAAATAATTTACTAATATTGGCATTGTTAAGATTGAGATTTTGGTGCATTCTCTGATCCCCGGATAGGATGTAATCTAGAAATTACACATACATTTAAATGAAAATAACATACCTAAATTAAGATGTGGTATTTAGAATTTCATATTAGAACGTGCTTTCCATATCTTTGTATCTTCGCTTCTTGATGTAGCCATCTTTCAAGCAAAGGGGTTATATCTGAGTTCTGTGATTTGCAGATGCAAAAATAGTCATCAAGCAAGCTCTTCAAAAAAGACAGATGCCCTTAAATTTGGGCTCCTCAGAAATCTGGCATCTTTACCACCCACTTAAAAATACGTTTTCTCTGGGGCACCTGGGTGGCTCAATAGGTTGAGCATCAGACTTCGGCTCAGGTCATGATCTCATAGTCCATGAGTTCGAGCCCTGTATCAGACTCTCTGCTGTCAGCACAGAGCCTGGTTTGTATCCTCTATCTCCCTCTCTGCCCCTACCCCACTTGCTTCCTCTTCTCTCTCTCTTTCTCAAAATTAAATAAACATAAAAAAATTAAAAATATGTTATCTTTCAATGATGCTGCAATAAATATATTTTGCATAAGGTAGGTAGAGAAGCATTCATTAATCCAACTAATTATTAGAGTTAGTATTATGCCAAATTGGAAATTCTAGTTTAAGAGGGCGTTTGAGATGGTACATTTTTGATATTAAGAAATCAAAAGTAATTTTAAAATTGCCATATAAAGTGACATGTTTATGACAAAGTTCTAGTCTTGTTCTTATACTGAAGTAGTATGACTTACATATTACAAAAATCACAGAGGGGTGTCTGGGTGGCTCAGTCATTAAGCTATTAACTCTTGATTTTGGCTCAGGTCATGATCTCACCATTCATGAGATCAAGCCCTGCATCAGGCTCTGCACTAGTAGCACAGAGCCTGCTTGGGATTCTCTCTCTCCCTCTCTCACTGCCTCTCCCCTGCTAGCGTGCACATGCACATTCTCTCTCTCTCTCTCTCTCTCTCTCTCTCTCTCTCTCTCTCTCTCTCCCTCTTAAAATAAACTTGAAAAAAATCACAGGGAAAAACATTTTGAAAGGTCCATTTAGAAACTTCCACTAAAATTATGTGATAAAATTCCTCTGGTCTCATTCAGACCCATGTCCTCAAAAACCTTCACAAGTATTTGCCTGAATCCCTAATTTGTATTTCTGGCCCATACTTGTCTTCTAGTCTCCAGGCTATATACGTTATTTGACAATGCCACGTGGATATCTCAAAGATGAGTCACATTCTACATGTTCAAAACTGAACTTGAGGTCATCCTCCCCAGACCTGGTCCTCCTCCAGCTTTCTCCATCCCAGTGGATGCACCACCATCCACTCAGTTGTCAGTCAGAAGCCTGAGTTCTCTTTGGCCTCTTCCTCCTCTCCCCACATCTATTTACTCCATCACTTAGTTCCGCTGATTTGTATCTCCTGAATATCTTTCAAATCTTTCCACTTCTCTTCATTGTCAATGTCATCTACTTGAGCCAAACCGCCACTATTCCTTCTTTATTGATAGAGTGCCTAACCATCCAGGTTTGCTCAGCACTAAGAGAGTTCCCAGAATGTGGGATTTTCAGTTTTAAACTGGGATAGTCCTGGCCAAGCCGACACGAGTTGCTCATCCTAATTATTAATCTCTGTGCTTCCACTTTTGCCTCCCTCCAGTCCTTTTTCACTCTGAAGTCAGGGTGATTTATTTAAAATGAAAATTAAAAACATGAGCTATCAGTTTGTACCTGTTAGAATGTTTAAATTAAAAAGACTGACCGTGTTAAGTATGAATGAGGATATGGAGGAACTGGAACTCTCATACACAATTTATGGGAATGTACAATGTTTTACTTTAGAGTAAAAAAAAATGGGGGAATGTAAAACCACTTTAGAGAAGTGTTGGGCAACTTCTTACAAAGTTAAACATATACTTGACACCTGATGTTATGTTTATCCAAGGAAGCATAGGTCCACAAAAAGACTTTTATATTCATAGAAGCTTAATTCTGGATAGCTCAAAGGTAGAAACAACACAAATATGCATCAACAGATTAATAGATAACAAATTGGGGTATATCCAAAGAATGGATATACTTGGCAAGAAAAAGCATTATAGATATATGCAACAATATGGGTGAATCTCACAAACATGCTGAGTGAAAGAAGCCTGACATAAAAGAGTACATGCTATAAAATTCTATTTACATGAAATTGTAGGAGAGGCAAAAATAATATATATAGTGACACAAAGCAGATCAGTGGCTGCCTGAGGCTAGGGAGGTGTCATCAAGACTGGTAAGAGACTTGAGAGAACTTTCTGGGGCAAAAGAAATATTTATATCTTAATTTTTATGGTGATTATAAGCATGCATTCATTTATCAAAGTTCATCAAACTGTATAAAGTGGGGACATTTTATTTTATGTAAATTATCCTTTGGGATTAAAAAAATGAGAATAATTTTTAAAAACCTGCAAATCTGATCATGTCACCCTTCTGTTTAAAATACTTCTGGGGCGCCTGAGTGGCCCAGTCGGTTTGGCGTCCAGCTTGGCTCAGGTCATGATCTCTTGGTCCGTGAGTTCGAGCCCCACATTGGGCTCTGTGCTGACAGCTCAGAGCCTGCAGCCTGCTTTGGATTGTGTGTGTGTGTGTGTGTGTGTGTGTGTGTGTGTCTCTACACCTCCCCCACACACATTCTGTATCTCTCTCAAAAATAAACATTAAAAAAATTAAAATACTTCAAAGTCTTTCTCCTTTGAAGTAGTTTACAATACTTCACGATATTTTACCATCCTTTACAATAAACACCAAAATCTTAACATCTCGCCCTGCCTGCCTCTCTGATCCCATCTCATGCCACTTGCCCCATACTTTCTGTGATCTAATAATCCCACAGACCTTTTCTTTCTTTTTTCAGCTCTTCCATACCTCCTACCTCAGAGTTCTTGGACACGTTTCTCTTTGTGCCTGGAATGTCCTTCCCCACCCTCTTCTTCGTGGTTATTTAACACCTACTCAACCTTTAAATAAAAACTTAAATGCCACTTCCTCTAGAAAGCTTTCTCTGACCCCTATATTGCATCTGGTCTGCCTATGGTGCACTCTTATTGTATCTTCTAGGCAATGGAAGTGCCTTATAGTATGCATTGCAAGTTGTAATTATGTATTTGTGAAAGATCTTGACTACTGTCTGCCCTCTCATCAGACTTTAAGCACCACAAATTTAAGACTGTCTGTTTTAATCATTATTATGTCCCACACATTATAGTGCTGGGCCTAGAGTAGGACTCAGTACATATCTGCTAAAAAAATGAATGCTCAATTACAAAGGACGACTAACCATCATGCCTACGTTGCAATAGAACAGTATCTCATTCCATAGGTCTGTGCAGTCTTAAGTTTTTACATTCAAATTAATTAGTGAAGAATTTCAATTTCCAAACACCTTGATACCTATGCAAGCCTCACATTAACATTTTTTTCACCAAAGCCAAGCAAATTATTTGGCTATCCAGTTATTGTATAGGTCCCCAGAAAACTGAAAATTTGTAAAAACCAGCCATAGAATAGAATTCACAAAATCACATTACTATTATATTGTTAATTATTTTTGGAACTTGGATTGTTAAATAAAACATCTGTTTCTACCAGCATAATCCACTGATGTTTGCCTTTGCCAATATAATTTAAGCTTACTTGATAACAATTGAAATGTGTTCTTAAAAATACACAGCACACTTTTGAATAAAAAGGAAATATCAAAGGTATTATTTAACTACCTCAAGAGAACCATTTTGTCCTATTAGAAAATCCTCTGATAAAAGCTTTTAATGACACCAAACCTGGGTAACCTTTTGAACACATTAGAGTTAATAGTCATAAAACATTTCCTCATGAATCTTTCTTTATGTTTTAATGTAAGCTATTATTCTCAGAAGAATGGAATACTTTACTTTTTTGCATTTGTACGCTATCAGAATCATGAAAATTAAGATATTTTGAACTGATACCAAAATGATGTTACCTCTTTTGGACATGTGAATGACCCTGCAACTTATTCTACAAAACAGAATAAAAATCAACCACTTTGCTGTGTATGATGTGGTTGACCATAAACTCTTGCCAACATATTTGACATGACAAAAATAAATTTATCTTATGCTGGGGAAGTGCAACCTGTCTTTGTTGAGTGAAGTTATTCATGATTAGTAGGATTGGCTTCCAACAAAAATGTTGCCACTGCAAAGAAATAAAAATGCCTCCTTCTTCTAGAAAACAACAACAAAAATATCAAGAAACGATCTGTGTTTCCATTCTTAACCTTGGCTGCCAAAAAAAACTCAAGTCCCAAGTTTTCTGCTTTTTTCAGGTGCCAAGGAGCATTTATTCTGGTGGGTCACTTTTATTTTCTTATGTTATACCCCATGTTAAAAATCTGTTTTTCAATTCCTAGATAGATAAGATAAATTTCTATAAAAGACATAATCCATTACTGACTTAGCAAAAATATTAAATAACTAATTTCCATACTTTTGAATATTTGCAAGTTATCACTGGACTGATCCTTTAAGGTCACCTAGAGGGCAGGGGCTGCCTTCCTGGCTGCTGTATTTGTACACAGCATAAGACCAACCAAGAACATCCCTTGATTGTTGGAGGGGCTCAAAATGTTGACCCCCAAATGAGTAAAATTATATTTAAAAATTCTGACATAATTTTATAATCTTTATTTCTTCTAGTTGGAGACAAAATAAGCCATCATCCATATTATATTCATGCTTTCTGATTTAGCTAATAAATCTTTGTGGAACCTGAATTTTCTAAACAATAAGGTAATTGATCTCAACAAAAGGAAAACAAATATGATTTTCAGAACCTTCAAATTAACTGCTTTCCTGTGATTGAGTTTGAAATCAGGGCCTTAAAAAGACCTGTTGTAGTGAATGAAAATATGTTATGCATCTTGAAATCTAGACTACATCATCCTACTAGCTGAACTTCAAAATCAAACAGCCACAATAGAGCAACAACATTTACCTGACTTTTATTCAGTGACCTGTTTGAGGTGCCTTTAATAAAAATTATAATCACAAATACCCGAATACAGAATGATCATATACCTGGTGTCTCTTGAAATTCTGCAACTTGGGACCATATTAAAATGGATTCTAACTATACTGGTAGGAGTCATAACCAGTCAAATGTCTTTCTCATTTCTACTGGCAATTGTCAGTAATTGCCTACTTTTATTAATTTCTTGTAATTACTTATTAGATTTAGTGTAACTTTAGTTTATGGAATCATTAATAACTATACTTGACTCATCAATCAGGCATAAATTCCCACTCACCCCCACCCCGCTGCCCCCATTTTTAGTTCTAAACTAAGAACCAAGACCTTCCTTCCAAATATACATACAGAATAAAACCCCTTTCCATCAGACCTGGAAAATCTTAGACATGGATTTTAACCTTGGTACTTACATACAGATCAGTCATATGGATTAGTAGTCAGGCATGAGTTATGGAAAACAAGAACCTGTTCTTTCATTTTTCAAAAATTTCCAGGGAGAAATGAATTTTCAGTTTCCAAATTTATATGACAGTGAAGTCAGGATGACGACTCTCTCTCTGTGTGAGTGTTAATTATTCATTGAAAAGCTTTTTAAAGACATAGTTCAATATTACTGACTCACTGTTAATAAAATTACCAGTAGTAATTGGAGTCCTAGATTCCTTATAATGGCACTTAACATTTGTTATATTTCTAAATCACCTTTAAAGTGATATAAGCAAATTTCTGGAAATGTGAAATGCACTATAATTTGTACATTAAGCTACCATCACCACCAACCAGTAGCAGGACTAACCCAATCATTATTCCTATATTCATGCCCAGGTGATGTTGATCTACCCACTTTCTTTTTTCTTACTTCTTATTGTGATAAGAACACCTAACATGAGATCTATGTTCTTAATAGCTTTTGCAAGTGTGTAATGCATTGTTGTAAACTACAGGCACTATGCTGTTCAGGAGATGTCTAGAACTTACTCATCTTGCAGAACTAAACCTTGATGCCCTTTGATTACCTGACTTTTAGTCAGCACCTTCCTGTCAGCACCTGGAAACCACCATTCTATTCTTTACTTCTGTGTGTTTGACTATTTTAGATACTTTCTTATTTTTAATTTGCTTTATTTTTTATTTTTTTAAAATTTACATCCAAATTAGCATATAGTGCAACAATGATTTCAGGAGTAGATTCCTTAGTGCCCCTTACCCATTTAGCCATCCCCCCTCCCACAACTGAGTAACCCTCAGTTTGTTCTCCATATTTGAGTCTCTTCTGTTTTGTCCCCCTCCCTGTTTTTATATTATTTTTGTTTCCCTTCCCTTATGTTCATCTGTTTTGTCTCTTAAAGTCCTCATATGAGTGAAGTCATATGATTTTTGTCTTTCTGTGACTAATACTTTCTTACTTCAAAATCCACACAGGTTTAGGTAAGGATAGCACATAGAATTATATTTAAAAGCAGGGATATTTTGTCTGGAATTTGAAGCTGATATGTGTCCTATAATGTCCTGGTTTTCCCATGTGCTGAGCTAGTATAGAAAAGAGAATTGTATAGAAAAGAGCCAAGTTTGAGGACAGAGGAGCCCTCACGTATAGCAAGTCTAAAATTTCATTAAGTGTTGTTTGGGATGCTGTTAATGCTATTACTGTAATACAAACATCAAAGAAAATCAGATCACACACTCGGGGCAATCATTCGCTGCTGGAAATCCTGTTAGCTGACTTCAATTATGCTGTGCTTTTCCTAGTTCAGGAGGCTGTGTCAGCCCCATTATCTGCTCTCTAAATCGCCTGCTTAATCAAAGTGCACACATTTGAAACTCATCAAATTAAGTAAAATAAAATTTGAATCTTGTGCTTGTTTGGGTTCAGATTGTAGCAATATCAAAATTATTCAGAATGCTGGAAGTGTGTCTATGAACAATAGTTAATAAATAAATAGGATTGAATCAGAATTAGAGAGAACCTTTCTGACAGGAAGCTTATACGCTCTAAAGTAGATTTTTTTTTTCAGGATTTAGCACCTATTTTTTAAAGTGCAATTCAAGATTTATTTAATCTTTCCATCATATTCCTTGAAAGAAAAATGTAAGTACATAATAAATATATCTTTTTTTTTTATTTTTTTTTCAACGTTTATTTACTTTTCGGACAGAGACAGAGCATGAACAGGGGAGGGGCAGAGAGAGAGGGAGACACAGAATCGGAAGCAGGCTCCAGGCTCTGAGCCATCAGCCCAGAGCCCGACGCGGGGCTCGAACTCACGGACCGCGAGATCGTGACCTGGCTGAAGTCGGACGCTCAACCCACTGTGCCACCCAGGCGCCCCTAAATATATCTTTTTAAAAATATTTATTATGAAATACATGCTGACAAGTAGAGAGACTAAGATAACAAATACCCACCGCCTTTAAAACAACAATTGTAACCATTTTGGCATATTTATTTCATAAATTTAGAGTACTTTAAAATAAATTGTCTTAAAACATCCATTTTACCCCTAAATACTTACTTCAGTATACATCCCTGAAAAAAAGAGTATTTCCTGAAATCCACAATTTCGTGATCACACTTTACAAAAGTAACAATTATTCCTTAATAACATTTAATTTCAGATAATATTAAACTTCCCTCACTTATCCCAAACAAGTCCTTTACAGCTGGTTTATTCAAACCAGGAAATATACTTACTCTTACATAACGCAAGTCTAATTTTTAATTTAAATGTATTTGTAGATACCCTTGTAAATTTTAAGGTCATGTTTGTAACTTATAACCATACTTAAAATGAGCCAAAGAAAGAAATTTACTTCATTATATTTCAGGCATTCTTAGGTTGGCTTTGTCAAAATATCCCTTAGCATTTAAATCAAAATGTTTTTGCCTTGTTTTACTTTCTATAAAATTGCTACAAGAAGCAAAAGATGAACAGAAATGTTTTCCACTGCCAAGCAGATGGGAAAATTTTCTCAGTATTTCAAAAATTATGACATGTTTAGAAACAAATGTTAAGAGTAAACTAGCTTGGGTCGCCTGGGTGGCTCTGTCGGTTGAGCGTCTGGCTTCAGCTCAGGTCGTGATCTCAGGACTCCTGAATTTGAGCCCTGCATCAGGCTCTGTGCTGACAGCATAGATGTTTTGCAGGTAACAATAACAAGAATATCCAAATTGTGGTTTTGGTTAAATCTTTTATCTATTTGCAATATTCATTAATGATACAGAGTACAATTCAGAAAAGGAAGGACTTACCATTAATTTGGTCAAGATAAATCTTTTTTCAAGAATTTTAAAAGTGATCTTAAATAAGAATATCCTGATTCTGGAACCATCCTATGAGATAATAGAGCAAAGATTTCCAAGTATGAGTTCTTAATGATATTTTAGTAAATACAGAAAAAAATGAGAAAAATAAAGGAATATTGTGAATGTTTTTTAAAATGAAATTTACTAAATTTAAAGAACTAGCCTCTAGTCTGAGATTGTCTTTTCATTGTGTGTGTGTGTGTTAAAGTTCCTGTCTTGAGGCACCTGGGTGGCTCAGTTGGTTGGGTGTCTGACTTTGGTTCAGGTCATGATCTCATGGCATGAGTTTGAGCCCTGCATTGGGCTCTGTGTTGACAGCTCAGAGCCCAGAGCCTGCTTCACATTCTGTTGTCTCCCTCACTCTCTACCCCTCCCCCCCCTCTCTCTCTCTCTCTGTCAAAAGTAAACATTAAAAAAGTTTTCTTTCTTTCATGAGATGATAATAATCGTGAGTTGATAATGTCATCTGAATGTCCAAAATTTAAAGTTCATAACCCTATATAATTTTCATATTAAAAAAGTATACGTGTTTGATTATCTGTTGGTGTATAAAAAACCACCCCAAAAGTCAATGTCCTTAAACAACAACAATCATTTATTTGCTCATGATTTTGCAATATGTGTAGCACTTGGTGGGGAGAGCTGGTCTTTGCTGCATGTAACAGCTAAGTGGCTTACCTGGGCCTGGAGGATTCACTCCCAAGAAGTTCACTGCAACATAAGCGCTTTCCAATGACACTATTTACTGGAATCTCGTTCATATTTAATCTCAAATGAATTTTCCAAGATGGATTAACTCTGAATATAGAATTCCAGTGTAGCCACTGCAGTTCCACAGCTGCATCCTCATCGTGGTTCTTACTGTTTCATTCACTCTCTGGACTTTGATGCCTCTACAACAGAAAATTCTAGTGTCACACTCTTGCTCAGACTTTTTTGGTTTTTTAATCAGCTCTGAGGTCCTTCCCTTGTCCCATACTTCTGTTCTCCACCCAGCTCAAGTATTTATGAATTCCAAACCCTTATTAATTCTGACCCTTTTAAAAGGAAAGTGTCCCTCTAATCTAACTCTCCCCACCAAAGTATTATCCATCCTTCAAAGATCAGCTCAAAAGTCAATTTCTTTGTGAAGACTTCCCAAATCTTACTTCAGTAAGAATTCATCTTTCTACCATAGCATTCCTTGAAAGCTCTGATAACAGCAAGTTTCAGGGAGCTCCTTAAGAATGAGTGTCTCGGTTATCTTTATCTTCTTAGTAAATAGTTAAAAGTATTTGTTAAATTGCATTTAACCAGAATCAAATCATATTTTAAATCAGTTTGAAATAATCCTGTAATAATTTTATTTTAAAATGCTATTTTGTCATTTTTGCAACAATGTCTACTCCCCTTTATGCTTCATTTTCTCCAAAACTGGGTGAAAGAATCTCAGTCGTGGAGAGAATCTTGATGCATTATATCACAATAAGAGGATATTATTGTAACTACCCAATGGCAAATGTATTCCATTTTGGAACACATCCAGAAAATGTTGAGTTATCTATCTTCTTTAGAAACCCATTTAGATCTTCTTTAGAAACCCATTCCAAGTTTTTGCGTCTTTTATTCACAGGAAATTTTTCCTCACGTTGAACCTAAACCACTCCAAGCTTCAGTTTAATTTGCTTCTTATCATTCTAGCCTCATAGTCTTCATAAGAAACAGCTGGTGACCATCCATTTCATTTGCTCCCATCACAATAAAAAATCAGCAGGTCTAAATATCCTTTGGAAAGCACACACAGATTTTCTTTTTTAATCAAGAGTCAGTAGGCATCTCATACTAGCAGGACATAAGTTATGTTTTGTTTTTGTTTGTTTGTTTTTCATGATGAATATTGGTGAACTCCTTTAAACAGAGAGTTCCTAAGATTACCATTGAGAAAAATAATATTTCTCAGAGAAATTTGAATTAGACTGTATTTGAAAAAGTGAATCAGAGTTAGTTTGTAGAAAAAGAATGTGCCAAATTAATGAATTCAAAGGAATAGTCACAGGTCACTAGTATGATGTGGAAAGAACAGATGTTGAAGGAGAAACTGCAGAAAGTTTATATTCTCGTGACCCCAGAAGTGAAGTGACCCAAAGACTCAGCTGAAGTTTGGCCAAAGGAGAATAGGGTCCAACTGAATCTTAACTGGGCATGCATCATTTCTGGTCACCCTGCTCACAGTAATGACATTACAGTGAGAAAAAAATACACATAAATTTATAAATAGTAATTAGAGGTGGAGCCATACATAGTCCGCTTTGGAGAAACATTTAGGGAGGAGTTGGGAGGCAGTTTGAGAAAGTGAAGCATGAGACCAGTAGAGAAGGAATCTAAGTTATATACAGGTTAGTTGAATTGCAGATGCACTGTCAGGAGAACTGGGGAAGCACTTATCTGTTATTACGCTAACTGGTTGAAACCAGTGTAGATAATAAAAGATATGATTGCATTTCCACCTTCTCTTTTCTAACCATAGACGTCATGACTGGACTGAACTTAGGAAGTAGGGAAGTCCAGTCTACTGTAATCTTTTATGGGCTTAATGCAATTGAAACAGCTTGACGATTACTGCCTGCCCAGGAAATCTGGAACCTTCCAGAAAAAGAGTGATACAGTGATACAGTGATAATACAGGCAGACTGAGTCAGAGGACTCAGGGAGGCTACCACAGGATCAGCCAAGAGGGTCCTTTCCTTCATGCAGGATAGAAATAAAACACAAGCCAGAGAAAGTGAAAACAGAGTTTATTGAACAGTGTAAGTGACAGGTAGAAAATAGCAGATGGAGTGTCTGGGAGACTCAGAAGGGAAAGGAAAATGAGTCCTGTTGTGGCTTGGGGCTTAGGGGTTTATATTAGGAAAGGGTCTAGGATATGTGTTCCTCCAAGGAGACCAGGGCAGGGTCCAATCAAAGGTGAGTGTCAGATGAACAATAGGTGTTATTCCATAAATTACCAAAGGTACAGGTACTGATGCCAGCATCAGCTAACGTTTGTTTGAAGTCAATGTCCTGGAACACGTTTGGGATCTGGTTCTTCTCAGGTGTTACCAGGTGTTTGGGGCATAGGACAAAACTCAGAATGATTAACTTTCTTGCTTTCCCTCTTGCAGTGGAAACATAGCTTCTTTGGTTTATTCAGAGGCAAACTATGGAAGACGGGTAAATGAGGCCTAGGAGAAAAACAGCAGAAACAGATCCTCTCTAAAATGGAGTCCCTTCAACTTTCCTACTTCAATAAGAGGAAATAAGAATGTGATATAGCATTTGTTATTTGACAAATTTATTTATAGAGTTACACAGGCTTCAAAAATCCATTGAACCAATTTTCTTACTTGCTTCAGATTTTATGTAAACATTGTAGGTAAACATTGTTATGTGTTTATTCAATATCCTAAGATATTTATCAAGTACCTCTTATTAGAAGAGTAATACCTCTTATTAGAACAGTGCCTGGCACATAGGCTTGGATAAGGTTAGGCATTAGTCTTGCTAGATCTTACTAGATGTAATGCATTGGGCTAGACACTGAAGGATATAGATAGCAAATACATGGACTCTCAGAGATTTAAATCTAAGGGCTCCATGGAAGGCAATTCTAAAACTTCTCTAGTCAGGCATTGTGCTACTGAGCATAGAGCTTGACATTTGTCCATTGTCTCTCCATCATGCATCTCCCTGAAAGTTCAATGTCTTTCCTAAGAGGGAAGAGATCTCGGGCTGCAACTATTCTCATCTTCTTAACAACTTTTATACTCACCTTTTCCCAACACACATGATTTTTGTCTTGAATAGTGCAAATTTTTGGTATAATACTCAGATGATATAAATATAATTATTAGGGAAAACATACTTAAATGAGGTGGTGCTTTAAAGACAGCCTGATTTTCACATGTAATTTTCATTCTCAAGGGATGGCATAGCAGTCACTTTTCTCATGAAAGTAGATGCTAGTTTTTCCAGAATGATGAAAGGTAATAAATAATCTAAGCAGCCATTCCCAAGCATATGCCTCACTATAAGTTGCTAAAATTCTCAACTTCTCTGAGCTAAAGGATTTAGGAGTAGAATTAGTTTGTGGCCTTAAAGCTTCTTGAATATCAAGAGATCGTTTTTTAATGTGTAACACACCCAGACAGAAATAAATTTTGTTAGCCACACTCTTGACTATAATTTGGAGGCACCCATCATGGGTAAGGACTTATAACAATATCAGGAGTTCTTTAATTAAAAAAGATATAGGAAAACAAAATGACTATTAAGAATGAATGAACCCAGGGGAGCCTTGGTAGCTCAGTCTGTTACGCATTTGACTTTGGCTCAGGTAATGATCTCGCGGTTTGTGGGTTTGAGCCTTGTGTCAGGCTCTATGCTGTCAACTTGGCACCTGGAGCCTGTTTTGGATTCTGTGTGTGTCTCTCTCTATCCCTGCCCTGCTCATTCTCTGTCTCTCTCTTGCAAAAATAAATAAGCATTAAAATCTTAAAAAAAAAAAAAGAATGAATGAACCCAAATTCAAGGATGAGAACGAGATATGTTTTACAATATAGTTCATTTGGATTCAAGTATTTGCAATGAATATGAATACCATACAGTGGGCTCTGTAGTTTGGGTTTCTTGGAAAGCAGAGCTGAGACAAGAATTCTGGTTCAGGTGTTTTATTTGGAAGGTGATCCCAGGAAGTAGGAGTGAGCAGCAAGAGAATGAGACAGAGTAAAAGGAAAACCCAATATAGATAACATGTTGTAGAGGTCACTGCTGTAAACAGCAAGAGCCTGGATTCCACTGGGAAGTCTGCAGAATGTCTTCAGGAATTTTCCACTTTGAGACAGAAGGCTGGAACATTGATACACTGGCTGTGTTCCTAATCTTTGAGGGTTGCCTCTAGAATCTAATGCCCCAACACTCTGAGGCTTATACTTTCATGAAGGCAGGGGAAATAATTTCCTTTTGATCAAGCTCCAGGTCAAACTGTGACAGGGAAAGTGAACTGTCCACTGAAGCTGTCACTTAACATCAGGAGCGAGTCAAGGGGATGTGACACAAGCACAGAAAGTTCTGCTACAGGGGTTCTGTTAACAATTGGGGTCTCCTCCTTACCGAACCATTAGAATGGATGATAGCCACTAGTCACCATAGCTAAGAGTGAAGTCTCTCTTCTCATCTGGTGAATTTTCTTTTTCTTCAGATGTTCTACAGTATCCACAATGTGATATTTGCTACTTACTTCAGGCTATTGCTTTCAATCTCTGCTTATGTTCTCAAAGTGAAGGCTTTGAGTTATAATGTCAACAGAAGTTAACTAATGTCAACAGAAGTCTTTAGTTTCCTCCAAAGTGCTCTGTGAAACGCCTGTTTCCTACTTCAATAATAGCTAAATAATGTGCAGGACTTTATATCTAGCTTTCCAATCTGAGAATATCTTCTGACTGTGTTAGCTGGATTCTTTTTGCTGTATCCAGCATACTCCATGCTCTGAAAGTGCAGCTACATTGGGATGGACTTGTAAATCCCTGTAAGCAAGAAGGTTCACTTTCTTGTGAGGATCCAAGCTGAAAATGGATTTACTTCCTTGGGAAGCACGAAAACAATGCTTTATGCCCTAGTAAGGTACAGTGCAGGAGCATTACCATTTAACTCTTTAATGTCTACCACTGTGTAGGCTTCAGCTGGGGAAAAGCCAATATGAACAAATTTCCAGTAGCAAAGAATTCTATAAACCTTATAATATTTACATAATTAACACTATCCTTAGCCTCTTCACTTATCTTGGAGTAAGGCCCAAAACTTTCTTTTTTAGACGATGTCAAGTCTAGTGGTTCTCATTGGGGGCAATTTTGCATTCCTCTTCAAGAGGCATTTGACAATATCTGGAGACATTTTGGATTGTCACAGCTTTGATATGAGGCTACTGGTATTTGGTGGGTACAGCCAGGGATGCGGCTCAAGAAGAGGGAAAAACAATTTTCTGTTTATCTTTTTAAACCCCCTCTGGGAGGATTGTTTTCATGCTTCCCAAGGAAGTAAATCCATTCTCATCTTGGATCCCCACAAGAAAGTGAAACTTCTTGCTTACAGGGATTTACAAGTCCATCCCTATGTAGCTGCACTTTCAGAGCATGAATATGCTGGATGCAGCAAAAAAAATCCAGCTGACACAGTCAGGAGATATTCTCAGATTAGAGAGCTAGATATATAAAGTCCTCTATAACAAAAGACAGACTAACAAGAAAAAAACAATTTATTAACATGTATCCCTCATGTCTGCATGGGAGATGCCCAAGAAAGATGAGTAACTCATGAGGTGGCGTAATTTCAGGCTTAAATGCCATCTTCAGCTAGAGGCAATAGAAGGTCGAGGGGAAGCCAGTTGTAGGATGGTGACCAGGAAAACACAGTAAACAAGAGGAGGGTTTTTATGCAGATTTGTCTGTGCCTTCTCCAAAGATGAGTTTCTTGTGATTTCCTCACCCTTCTCCTCAGTTACAGAGAGGGAGACATCCTTACAAATGGAGATTTTCTTCAGAAAGGGGAAGTTTTCTTTACAAGGGGGTAACTCTAATCTGTTTTCACAGTGTCTCCTGTGTCTGTTGTTTCCCAAAATAATCAACTTAGAATAATTCTTATGCCAAAGATACATATTTCGGAGTGACATATTCTGCTATTCCTTACTGCTAAACATTTTGTAATTCACAGGACAACACCCACAACAAAGAATTGTGAGATTTAAAATGTCAAGACTGCCAAGGTTGAGAAACCTCAGTCTAGAAACAATGAAATTTTACTTCTATTGATTTTTGGAAGATTAACACAAACATCCTTTGCGACTGTATGCAAGTCACTTCACCTTTTCTGGCCTCAATTGCCTCAATTTTTTTTGCATTGATGAGGATGTTGTACTAGATGGTCTCTAAGGTCATTTCTAACTCTGATATTATATGATTCTATATTATATGATATCATATGATTCTAGGACTCTTCTCTTTCCATTGCTACATTATTCTCCTTAAATTTTGGCATTTTCAGATTTGCCTGTTATTGGAAAAGTTGAATGTAAATACGAATTGATTCTTTAACATTTACTCTCAGTGGTAGAAAATTAATTATTGAGTTCCTGTTGAGATCACAATTTTACCAATTTAACTATGTTATATGATGAATTTTAATATATAAAAGATTAAAGTCACAGCACATCCAAAAATAATAAAGTCACAGTGCATTTAAGATGAAAAAGAGACAATTTTTCCTTTAATATTCTTCTGCTTTGAGCATCAGTGGGCTCTTTGGGTAGTACCAAGACATAGATTGAGAGGTGGCAGTTTGGAGAGAAACACACATTTAGAGAGCAGTGCTCCTGGAATCTCAGCCCCAATGTGCTGCTGGTTTGTGTGTACATGTTATGGTGCATTATTAAGAAGGCACTTTTATGCACTGAAGGACTCTGACAAAGCTGAAGAGATCTTTTTCCTTCTACTTCAAGATAATGTGTGTTCCTCAAAAGGAAAAGGAAAACCTGTGGCGGGAAGTGCTACTGAATTACTACAACTTTGCACTACTAATATAAATGCAAATATCGTTTCCTTTTGTCAGAAACCCCAAAGATGAAAAAGATTACCTAAGAGGGGTTCCTGTAGTTCTTAAAATATGGAAGACAGAAACAAGCCTCTCTAAATTTGTAAATGAGTCTAATCTAAGAAGTAAGAAATATAATAAATGGCAAATTGTTTAACAACCAGTTCCTCATGGTAGTACTTACAAGTGCTGGGGAGCAAGAAGTTCTGTCCCTTTCAAGAGCCCTTCTGGCTGGACTAAGAATCAAATTGACATAAGACAATCAAGTTTAATAGTATATGTACAGGGAATCTAATTTTGATTCTAATCTAATCTAATTCATCTAATACAGATGTGAAAATCCCAAAGATAGTCAGGCAAAATGAGACATATATGTCATCCTAAACTAAGAAAAAGGGGATAGGGGTCTGGGAGTTCAGAGGAAAAGAATGCACTTTACAGGTTGATTAGAGCAGATGTTTGGTAATTAGATGTTTGCCCTGCCATATAGATGGGTCACTCAGATAAAATTTATCTCTGCTAATAGTCCTTATTCTTGGAAAGACCTCCAATTTAGATTATCCTATGTAGTTAAGAGAGGGGCAAAAGTTTATTTTAAGCCTGTAGGGTCTTGATTGCCTTCAGCTCAGAATAATCTTCATGCCAAAGTGGTACATTTCGGGACAACCTGCCCTTGGCCCCTACAATAGACATGTTTGGAAGAAAAACAAAGTAGTCTCTTCATTGCTTTTCCATTCTCCAAGACATCATTGTCCCTGCTCCCAGTAGGGTTCTTGGAAGTGATGAATACTCTTGTCATTTGCAGTTACAATTTTGACTCCTCCCAACAGTCCCAGCATGCACCTGTACATAAGAAAATATCCCTATTGGATTAACCCTGCCTCTGGAGGCATTTCTTCACCTGTGCTGCCTCGACTTGACTCATTTTTGTTTCAAAAGGCTCATAGATAAAATTTAAAATCTTAATTCTACAGTGTCAAGAAATTCCATGAAGTTCTAAAATTCAAAAAGTTTTGACAGAGCTTAATGCCACGCCAAAACTTATAAGATAAATTTTAATAAGGATAAATGTAAAATAATGCATTTGGGACCAAAAAATAAAAACTAACCACATAGAGATCAGTTTCATGGCAATTAGTATGGAAAAGGCCTGGAGGTATTAGCTGACTTAAATTTTAATGTGACCAAAAAATGTGATAAAGCTGATTAAAATCCATGATTACGTTGTATAAATAGTAAAGTCGTGCCCAGTTGAATGGAGATCACGGTTCTCCTGGTCAGAATCACATTCTGTTGAAGGATTCTTATTTTAAAAGGGAGACTAGACTATGTGACTCAGCTGAGCATCCAACTCTTGATTTTGGCTTAAGTCATGAGCTCACGAATGTGAGTTTGAACCCTGAGTAGTGCTCTGTGCTGACAGAGCAGAGCCTACTTGGAAATCTCTCTTCCTTTCTCTCTGCCCTTCCCCTGCTTATGTATTCTCTCTGTCTCTGTCTCTTTCTCTCTCTCAGATAAATAAACTAAAAAAAAAGGAGACTAGAAAAGGGCAAAAGGTCTTAATACATATGAAAAGAAGAATCGTAAGGATACTGGAAATGTTTACCCTATAAAGTAGGGGACTACAGGGAGATAAGACAACTATCCCCTATTAAGTAGATCCTTCCAGTCTGACACTTGGAAGGGAAGCAGCTTATTTTGTTTTGCATCAGAGAGCAGGACTCTGGACACAAGAAAGACAAAGGGAGGTAGAAGATTTTGTCTTAAAGAATTTTCTGACAATTAAAACTTCCTGATTATATAATTAATTACTTCATGGAGTAGAAATCCCATTACTAGAACAGAATAAACACAGGCTATTTAACCACCAATCAGGAATCATCTACACAAGGTTTGTATGGACCAGATAATACTAAAGTCCGTTCTAACTCTAAGAAGTGCAGTTATAATTAATGCTGACCTGTAATTATGACAGCCTTTCAGAGCCAGTCATAGTACAGGTTAGACAGACTGTGGAGTCAAACTATGTGGGTTCCACTTCTACAAGCCCCCTCTCCCCCTTTAATAATTGGGTGGCTTTGGGATACCTGGGTGGCAAGAGTCTGACTCTTGGTTTCAGCTCAGGTCACAACCTCATGGTTCATGAGTTTGAGCCCTGTGTTGGGCTCTGAGCTGACAGCATGGAACATGCTTAGGATTCTCTCCCTCTCCCTCTCTCTCTCTGCCCCTCCTCTCTCTCTCTCTGTCTCTCTCAAAATAAGTAAACTTAAAAAAATTGGGTGACCTTGAGAAAGTTACTTTACATCTCTGAACTTCAGTTTCCTAATCTGTAAAATGACGACACTCAAAGTACTTATATCATAGGATGGTTTGAAGATTGATTTAGTTAATATCTATTAATTACATAGGGCCATGCCTAGCATTTAGGAATGCTATATAAGAGTAATTATTGGAATATATAACTAAATCCTCTAAGATGAGCAAGACAGATTGCTTAACTACTTCTTTTAAAAAATTTTTTTTAATGTTTATTTATTTTTGAGAAAGAAACAGAGAGTGAGGAGAGAGAGAGAGGGCAGGAACAAAATGTGAAACAGGCTCCAGGCTCTGAGCTTTCAGCACAGAGCCTGACATGGGGCTCAAACTCATGAACTCGAGATCATGACCCGAGCCGAAGTCAGACGCCCAACCGACTGAGCCACCAGATTGCTTAACTACTTCTACTTGGAGTATCCCTTCACCAATCTTCAGACTGACTAAAGGAACACCACCTGCATCTTTATCCGTTTTCCCCCAAGTGACAGATGGCATTCAGATGGAATTCCATTGTCTCTGGGCAAATTGTAGAGAGTGTACTGGATGTTTTCTTGTCCAACTAAGTTAAACGTAAATTCACTGCTTTCTTGACAGTCGAATCCTTGAGGGGTAAGAGAATTGCTTGAAGGCATATATGTTTTTAGTTAGATTCCCAGGTCACAGGACCATTGGACAGTGGTCACCAGGTCTGTCAGTTCGGAAGGCTCATTCAGTTCAGAAGTCTGTCCATGATTTTCATATCCATATGTTCTTTCAAAAGTAGTTAAAATTGTATGAAACCACATAAGCTCAGGGTAATGCCCTAATATTGCTATTTGTTAATTAAAAGTGGTTAAGATTATAAAATAGTTAAAAATGGTTAAAGATATCTTGTCTGTTCAGCAAACTAATTCCTGTAAGAGCTAACTAAGGTGTATTTTTAACTTTTAGACTCTACTGACATTTCTATTCATTTAAGTCTTCTATTTGTTGGGTCAGCTGTTCTCTTTTAAGGTACGGATTTTCTCATGAATTATTCTATTCCATTATTCCACTAAATCAATAATATTTAAAAGCTTCATATGTTCCACACTATCTATTTCCTCTATTCTGAGATATCAAAGCATAGGGACTCTGATGCATCTCTTTTATCATCTCTCCAAAGAAGGCGACATTATTGACACTTCATTAGGGCCTTGTTAATAATGTCCCCAGAGCATGACGGATGAATAGAAGATGCTGAATCAAGAGGCTGCTAAAGGCCAAGCTGCCGGAAGTGTCAGATCTTTTTGGCAGTTGGCACTAAATATAAGTGGAGGCAGGAGGGGAGGTGGTGAAGGTGAATGGGATGAGGCATAAGCTTTCTGAGCTATCTGTGAACACATCAATCAGTGTAATCTCCCTAACCTCTTTGAAACTTTATGAGTTACAAGTAATCCTGAAGCAAAAAACAGTGGCTGTAGCCTGGCACTGGTATTGTGTCAAAACTAATCGTTAACTTTTTCACTCAGAATTCTGGGATAATTTTTACAAAAGAAGAATGAATATGCATGAAATAGGGACACAAATGGATGTAGGTCCACTAGTGTACTGATAAATGTTTAAAACCCACTCTCTGAGGGGTGCCTGGGTGGCTCAGTCAGTTAAGCATCCGACTTCGGCTCAGGTCATGATCTTGCGCTCCGTGAGTTCCAGCCCCGCGTCGGGCTCTGGGCTGATGGCTCAGAGCCTGGAGCCTGCTTCGGATTCTGTGTCTCCCTCTCTCTCTGGCCCTCCCGCCATTCATGCTCTGTCTCTCTCTGTCTCAAAAATAAATAAACGTTAAAAAAATTTTTTTTAATAAAAAAAACACCAGCTCTCTGAGAAAAAAAAATTTTTTTTTTTTTGAGAAAACCTGATTTCTAGCATTTGCTGATTGCCGTGGTAAATACTCCCCTATAGCAGATGTCAAGCTACGGCCATGATTTTACTGAACATGGAGCTGGAAAGAGATGTGTACAATCAGCTCTGCTGAGCTGACACAGCTGGAAAATGCAAGTCATTGAGTGTCATTCCAGATCAGAAATGATTAAACTTATTACTTAGGGCCTTACTTTTAATGTATGATTTTAAGTTAAAATGAGAATTTTCCTAAAATGTCATGTCACATTTGAACATATAAGCCACTATGTCAGATTAATGTCAGGTTGATAAAAGCTTTGGAGGAAGATGGCCTAAGTTTGGGTCCAGGCTTTATTCCTTAGTGGTATAGCCTTGTAAGTCATTCAACCTCACTAAAACTAATTTAAATAATTACACTAATGACTGGGCTTAGCACAGTACACAAATAAGTGTTTGGAAGTATTAACAGGGTGTATTAGTCCAGGTTCTCCAGAGAAACAGAATCAATAAGATATATACAGGGGCTCCTGGGTGGCTCAGTCGGTTGAGCTTCTGACTTCAGGTCATGATCTCAAGGTGTGTGGGTTTGAGCCCCACATAGGGCTCTGTGCTGACAGCAAGGAGACTGCTTGGGACTCCCAGTCTCCTTCTTTCTCTCCACCTCCCCCACTTGCATGCTCTCTCTCTCTCTTTCTCCCTCTCTCAAAAAGAGGTAAACATCAAAAAAAAGATACGTACAGATATATATGAGGAGATTTATTACAGGAACTGACTCATATGGTTATGGAAGCTGAGAAGCCCCAAGATCTGTCTACTGCAAGCTAGAAAAGCAGGAAAGCTGGTGGTATAGTTCAGTCTGAACCTCAAAACGTGGGAATCAGGGTTGGAGTGTATATCAGTGCTGGTCTGAGTCCTGGGACTCAGTCCTGAATCCTGGGAACCAGGATTACAGATGTCTGAAGGCAGAAGATGAATTTCCCAGCTAGAGAGGAGGGAGAAATTCACCCTTACTCCGCCTTTTTGTTCTATTCAGGCCTGCAAACATTAGATGATGCCCACTTGCACTGATGAGGGTGATCTTTACTCAGTCCACTGATCCAAATGCTAGTCTCTTGTGGAGACACGCTCACAGATGCACCCAGAATGAATGCTACCAGCTATCTGGGTATTCTTTACCCCAGTCAAGTTGATACATAAAATAACTGTCACAGAGGACCAATACGGGCCTATTTCCGGTTTACAAAATGCATCTTGAAAAAATTGACAGCTCTAGATTCTGTTTTCAAACTCTTTTCTTTTTCTATTTTAGGGTCCTTACCTAGAAACATTTCCCAAACCACTCCCCTACTCCCAACTCTGAAACTGTCACCAAAATGATCAAATCAAAAGCCTTAAATCAAACCTTTTAAAGTTCCACAAATGCATTTATTGGAAGTTTTTTTTTTAAGTTTTTGAAATTTTTTTTTAATTTATTTTTGAGAGAAAGAGAGACAGAGTACTAGTGGGGGAGGGGCAGAAAGAGAGAGGGAGACACAGAATCCAAAGCAGGTCCCAGGCTCTGTGAAGCCTGACACAGGGCTCAAACTCACCAACTGTAATATCATGATCTGAGCTGAAGTTGGATGCCTAACTGACTAAGCCACCCAGGCGCCTTGCATTTATTGGAAGTTTTCATGTTACTTCTATTGTTGTACTAGTATACTGACCTTGTAGTCATAATACCAATGGTGTATATTTGTGATTGTTTTCATGTACATTTCCTCACAGTTTGTTTTTGCCATAAACTACTCATTGTTATACTAAAAACTGAAATCTCTTAACATGTGTCTCATCAAGAAAATCCAATCAAGAGAATTAAATTTGAATAAATTTGAGAGCGATTGTTTTCTTTATAAAATGTATTCATTTTGTTTTATTATTAAAAAAAATTTTAGTTTATTTATTTATTTATTTATTTGAGAGAGAAAGAGAGAGCACGCAGGAGGGGCAGAGAGAGAGGGAGAGAGAGAGAATTCCAAGCAGGCTCCTCACTGCCAGCGCAGAGCCCAATTGGGGGCTTGAACTCACAAACCGTGAGATAATGACCTGAGCTGAAACCAACAAACAGTCATACACTTAACCACCTGAGCCACCCAGGCACCCCACAACATGTATTCATTTTAATGAAACTGTCTCTTTAAACAATGAGTTTATTCATTAAATTAACAACTATTGAACCCTCTTATGTATCAGACACTATTCTTGTGCTGGGAAAAGTGTAGAATGAAAAAAACATGGTTCCTGCTCTCATGGAATGTACTGTCTAATATCTGTGTGTATTTGAATAGAACCCCTTAAAAAGAAACCGTCTCAAGGATATATTTACTGAAAAAAAATCAAAGTACATACAATGAGAATAAATTTTAGGCCACAAATTCAATTGTGCAAAAATTTTAACTACATTCAGTTTTAGTTACTCAATTAACTTTACACTTTAACCCCTAATTCTACTTAGATAGCAGCGCCTTAACCCTTTCAATTCATTGTTCCCTACCCTGCAACCTTCATACGGAAGGGGGTCTCAGTTTGGAGACCTTCATAATGCCAAGACATGGAAGAAGGCAAAATAGAGGACATATAGGTCACCACTGAAATGCTTTCTTCATGTCTTCATTTCTTCATTTTCTGTACCCCAGAAAAAAAGTACAGCAGAATTTTCAGGACCCCAGAGGCTAGAACACACTAGATCACAGCCTGAGGATACGGAAATATTTCTACTGCTATATTGCCATGTGAGTTATGAAAACTCCTATAAATGTGTTGCTGGGCCATGGACCCAGAATCTCATGCATGTATTCCCTCCTGGACTCTCCTCTAGAAGCAAAAATATATATATACACTAGCCAGTATTCTATTCTATTCTATTCTATTCTATTCTATTCTATGGTACTTGTCTTTCTCCTGGCCCTTTTTTCCAACCACACACATAGGCACACATGTAGCAGTGAAAATTTGATCTTCATGAAAAGGAGAGAATACATTTTATTAGCAAAAAATCAGCTAATAACACAAAACTATCTCATACATATCATCCTACATACACAGTACCTAGGATAAAGTTTTTGTGAAGCAAAATGCTTCTATATACATGACTTTGAAAAGTGAGTTGCATAAACTGAACTGCATAAGAATAAATGTGCCATAAGTAAACATTTCTATTTCTATAACTCTCCTTCACTGTCCCTCTGCTTTACTAATAGTACTCATGATATGTCATCATGAAGAACTACATTTTTAAAGAACTAGTATGTTTCAAACAAGCAAGACATAAAAAGAAAATGAAAAATTCCCTCCTCTTCTCAAATAAAAAAATAGAAAACAAAGTATAAAAATGTAAATATTAAAAACAAAACACAAAGAGGAAAATAAAAGACAGAAACATTTCAAAATGCTGTTTTATGCGAGTGTGAATTATCAATGCCATCTTTTCCCATGGGCTGCCACCAGTGATTTTTTTTTTTTTATGCAACTAAAGGATCTATGTAAGGCCTTCATGTGATTCTAAATATATTCAAAACTCAGAAGCAAAATCTTTCTAAAAATGGTTTCAACCCCAGAAAAAAAGGTACAGCAGATTTTTTTTAAAGCTCTCTAGCCCTATTGCAATAATAGACTCTGCTCCCGGCCAGTGCCTGCACTGAGGAGAACAGGATCAGAGTCTAAGGCCAGAGGCCACTCTCAGTGGTCTCAAGTGCTGTGTGTGAGATCAGAGTCTGACCCATTTTATCTTGCACCCTGAGCTCTCAGTCACTGCCTCTTATATTTCTCATAGCTCACCCTAGCACCATCAAACTACTCCAATCCAGCAATATGCAACTAACTGCACATTCTGTTCAGGACCAGATTCAATAAGCCAAGAATAAACAAACCAGTATTGGTACAGGAGGTAGGCAGCCTCAGGGCCTTTCTGGGACAGGGTGAATCCTGATCACAGATACCAGGCTTCAGACTGGACATTTTTGCTTTTTGTCTAGTGAAATGAAAATTTAAGCACCATATGTAAGCATCCATTTTGTAATCATTAAGAAACTCATAATGATTTTACAACTGCTCTTTGCTTATTTGGACCTCTTGGCAAATGGACTCTGGGACAAAATAGCTTTCCTAAAATGGCTGAAAAATTATCTCCCTAAGTGCCCTGGGTTAAAGGAAGACCTGTGTCTAAAATGTCTTTTGGAGGGATTCCTTGGTTTTAGGAGGAAGTTCTTTGGGGATGTGATCCTCCATTGCTTTTGGGGTAGTACTGACAGAGGTTATCTATGCCGAAATAACTTCACACCAGGCTCTAAGTATCTGTTTAATAATGGGTTGGGGAAGTAGGCACGTGTTGGTGACATTTGTTCATACCCTTCATTTTCTTTTATCATTTAATTTAAGTTCACTGAGCTCTGTGTGAGGCACCATGATAGACTCTTGATAATATAACTTATTTGTCTGCACATGAATGTGGAATGCTTTAGTATTCTTTTTATAATTTGCAGAAACAGACACGAAATAAAATTAATATAGAGTAATAGACCATTAAAAAATAGAATCATAGGTTCCTGATTATAGCCTGGGAAACGAAAAATCAAAATTAAATGATTTCCTTAGGACCATCGCTACTTTAATTTTTTTTTTACTGATTTATTGAGGAATGACATACATAAGTGAATTGCACAGACATTAGTTGTAACTTTGATGAATTTTAACAAGCTATATCTGCCATGAGTATTTTTAATATAAAATGCATATAATTTAGGATGCCCTCATAAGGAATTATTTCACCTAATATTTGTTGAGTTCTTACCATAGTAGGAGTGCCAAGCACTCAAGGGGACAGAGAAGGAATAAAATTGATAGTCACTGCCATTATAGCACTGACATTGTAATTGCATTCTAGATAATAAAAAAAAATAAGCAAAGCCAAAATATGTCAGAAGCTGGTAAGCACAACAAAGAAAAATGAAGGGAATAGAGTGTGATAGGGTCAGGGGAAGGTTGTGCTATTTTTGATAGGATACTCGGGAAAGGCTTCAATGACAAGGAGATATTTGAGCAAAGGCCTGGAAGCCAGGAGGCATGCAGATGTCTGAGGGATGAGGGTGTCAGGCAGAGGAAAGAGCCGGTACAAAGGCTCTGTATTTCATGCTTGGTGTGTCCAAGGTCCTGCGAAAAGGCGTGGTGGCTTACGGAGAGTGAAAGAACCATGGGGCAGCTAATGGCTGGATCCTATCCAACCTGGTAAGGACGTGTTACGGGTGTGGGGTTTGAGTCTAAGTGAGACAGGAAGCTCTGAAGGTAGTAAGGAGATATGTGACATAATCTGACTCACTTTTCAAAAGGAGCACTCACTCTATTTTGTGCTGAAGTGACTGAAGGGGAGCAGGGGAGAATGCAGGAAGAAACTATTGAAATAATCTTTGCAAAGAGAAATAACCTTTGCTGGGCCCAGGGTGGCAGCAAATGATGAAAGTAATTGACTTCTGGGCATATTTTTGAAGACTAAGTCAACATGATTTGCTAATGGATGAGATGTGCCATAAGAAAGAGAGCCCCCAAGTTGTCAAGTTCATCATGCAGCTATCAGTTGCAAATCATAATAAACCCAGTTAAAAACAGCTTAAACAATATCCATTACCTTAACTAAGGTAGTAAAACGCTTTCTTTCCATCTACTCAGCTATCCCCATGTCTACTAGCTTGCCCTATGATCAGAGATGGACAAATAGGTCTAGGTACTCTGTCTTTACCCACCAGAGGCAATAAATAAATAAATAAATAAATAAATAAATAAATAAAATAAACAAGCTTTTTTTAGCCCTATGAATTCTGTCAGTAAAGAAGCTTTTCCCAGAATCCTCATTAGATTATTCTCACATTTCATTTGCCAAAATTGGATCACATTCCACCCTAAACCAATCATTGGCAAAGGAATAGAACCCATGATAATTGGCTTAATCAATAAGTGTTATTTACCCAAACCATATGGGAAAGGCATCGCCAGAAAAAAAATTCTGTCAATATAAAAGAAGGGGAAAATGGCTGTTGTTTGGAAAACCAACAGAATCTAATACATAATAATAATAATGACAATCATATTTACACTTGTGAGTACAGCATAATGTATAAACTTATTGAATCACTATGTTGTACACCTGAGACAGTGCATAAACTATACTCAAATAATTTTTTAAAATAATAATAATTCTAATCAATACAGTACTTAACCCCATTAACGGTGAGTTATATGTGTAAAGGAAAGAGCACAAGGTGGCAGGCAAATCAGGAGGTCTGTTATCACCAACTAGTTGAGATTATGGGAAGTCACTGATGTTTTCTGTGTTTTCATTTCCTCATCTGTAAAGTGAGGGGGTTAGACTAAATGCTCAAGAGTCCATTCTATGCATTTAGCCTGCCACTTTAGACCACAAGAAACAGTGAACAGACTGGTTTACAAGGGCAGTACGAATTCAGAGAACAGAGAAACAGCATGAGCTGTAAAAATGCAGGGAAAGGATGCAAGTTCATGGAGTAGATATGGGAGAGGTGCAAGATGTGGTGAAACTGGCCAGAAATAACAAACAGGAAAATCAGGTGCTTGGGAAGAATGAGGGTACTGATCTAGAGAGGAGGATGACTTCTGTTAGATAATAATGGGTATGGTTGCAGTTTTTGAAGGCTTTTGAAGAGCAGGCTGGCTTGGTGCAAAACGTTCAGAGAAGTGACATGGTAATATTTTTAAGAAGATTACTCTAACAGTGAGCATTAGATATACCAAGTATGTTCTATAGAAGAAAAAATTAGAGGCTGGAAAAGCAGCAGAAGGAATATATAATACATAATACATAATATAATACAAAATACAAATACATAATACATAATATATAATACATAATATATATGTATATAATATATATATAATTCATAATACATAATGAATTGGTGGTATTTCAGAAGGGAAGAGACTAGAATACATGAAGTCTGATTTTCAGTTGAAAGTTAAAATGACACATAGTAAATGGTTAAGAATCCATGCTCGGGAATCAAACAGTCCAGGATTAAAACACTTGCATGTCTTTTCCTAGCTTTGTGAACTTTAGCAAATAATTTGAACTCTGTGCTCTGGTTTCTCATCTGTGAAACTATAATATGAACATAATCTAGCCCATGGGGATATTGGAAGCATTAAGTAAAAAAAAAATGACTATATAACCATACCGACGACAGTGTCTTGTGACAACATATACTTGGTAAATAACTATTATTTTCATCAAAAACATTATTATTAGTGTTGTTATTATTTTTATTCAGTGGCAAAATTCTGGACACATCTGTCCAATTTGTGAGCTTTTAGAAAAAGGTCACTGTAAGCCAGGGTGAATTTTCCATTCTTGTTTTTTGTTAAACTGAGTTTCCTTTGATTTTTTTTTCCCTCCAGTGTCTTAAAAAGTTATAGATCTTGTTTCATTCATGCATATTTTCCTCCTTAAATTTTCAACACACATAGAACTAACATTGACATTTACATCCTCTCTCACTCACCCTCCAAAAACACCCAAGTTCCGGTTAACATACTTTACTTCTCTTTGCTCCCTCGCTCCTCTCTTCCATCTATTATATTGATCACATCTGAAAATTTTGTTGTAGGTCATTAACTTTCCACACCCCCTCTTATTTACACTTGATAATGGCCTTTTACTAATGTATTTGCTGACACTACTTTTTGTATCCCAATTATTCTTCTTCCTCTTTTCACTTTTTTCCTGGAGAACATGTTCCAGAAATTCTCTCAGGGAGCTTCTGTGAATGATACATTTTCTGAGTCTTCAACATGTCTGGAAATGTCATTATTTCATCCTTATTAGATGATCATTTCAGGTATAGAATTCCGTGTTCATTGCCATTTTCCCTCAGAACCACTGAGAAAATATTATTGGGATGAGCACTGGGTGTTGTATGGAAGCCAAATTTATAATAAATTATATTTTTAAAAATAAATAAATAACAAAGGAAAGATGGTCTTTAAAAAAAAGATGGGGCGCCTGGGTGGCGCAGTCGGTTAAGCGTCCGACTTCAGCCAGGTTACGATCTCGCGGTCCGGGAGTTCGAGCCCTGTGTCGGGCTCTGGGCTGATGGCTCAGAGCCTGGAGCCTGTTTCCGATTCTGTGTCTCCCTCTCTCTCTGCCCCTCCCCCATTCATGCTCTGTCTCTCTCTGTCTCAAAAATAAATAAACGTTGAAAAAAAATTAAAAAAAAAGAAAGCATTTTTATTTATGTGCCACTTCACATATATTCATATGTATTTTCTTTTGTATATATATATATATATATATGTGTGTGTATCTGTACACATATTTATACGTGTATCTGTACAAAAGAAAATAATGTGTATAATATTTAGTTTGTAGTAATTAGAGCAAAATAATAAAAAATATAAAGAATAAAGTAAGTGATAAATTATTAGCAAAACTAACACACCTAAACCAGCGCCCAACCTAAGAATGTGGAAGCTGCACACGTGTTCCTCTTTCCCGCACCCCATCTCATTCCCCCCCCACCATCCCTGCTACTCCCATTGTATTTACATTCCTTTGCATTTTCCCCATAGTTTTACCATAGATGTATACATCTCTAAACAACACATTATTTAATTTTACTAGTGTTTGGGCTTTATAAAAAATAAAATTATACTATAAATAGTTTTCTATGACTTGCTGGTTTTTTATGGTTATTTTTTTCCCTTTTTTTAAGTTTATTTACTTTGAGAGAGTGAGACAGAGAGCATGAGTGGGTGAAGGGCAAACAGAGAGGGAGAGAGAGAATCCCAAGCAGGATTCACATTGTCATCACTCAACCCCACATGGGACTCAAACCCATGAAATGTGAGATCATGACTTGAGTGGAAATAAAGAGTTGGCCGCATAACTGAATGAGCCACCCAAGTGCTCCTACGGTTATGTTGCAGTTTATTATTTTTTTCCTTCTACAGTATATCCTGTTGTGTGGATATGCCTTACTTTATGTATACATTTTTCTATTGATAGATATTTATGTTTGGGTTGTCCCTCCCTCACTCTTTTTCTTCTTCTTCTTCTTTATTTTTTGCTATTAGTAACAGTGGTGCTATGAACATTTTTGTATATATATATACTAGCGTTTATGTACAAGAGATTCCTCCTAAGGTATATATCTTCTCCTGGGATTCTTGGCTCATGAAGTATGCATATCTGCAACCTTAGATAATGCCAATTTTTTTCCTAAGGGATTATCCCAATTCAAACACATATAGCAAGGTATAAAAATTCCCATTACTCCACATTTTCTCCAACCTTGGAGTAATTTTGCCCTAGTCTATATATAGGGGATAATAAATATATTTCTTATGCTATGAATTTGCATTTTTCTTTATTACCCAAGATATTAAGCATCTTTTCATATGTTTAAATAGTTTTCACATTTTCTCTTTTTTTGAAATGTCTATCCATGTCTTTTCCCTGTTCTATTTGATTGCTTGGGTTTTTTTAATAGTAATTTGTAAATAGGTCTTTGGATATCAATCTCTTGTTGGTTATATGTGTTACAAATACTGCTTATGGATGTTTAAAAAACTTCATGATTTTTTTTTATAAAGAAACATTCTTAATGGTAAGGTAATCAAATTTATCCACCTAACCTTTTGTGGTTAAGCTTTTCTTTGTTTTATTTTTAAAAATCTATTCGAAAGAGCATAATGATATCCTGCTACATTTTTTTCTAAAAATTCTGTTTTATATCTTTGATCTGATGTTTATTGTTTGTGTATGGTATAATACAGAAAATTCTATTTCACTTTTTCCATACAGATTACTTACTGTCTCAGCATATATTGAATAGCCCTTCCTTTCCTTAATGGCATGCAATGCCACCTCTAGCACATAGCAAGTTTCTGTATCGGTGTGAATTTTCCCTGTACTAATATATAACAATATCAGAAGAGGTCCTAACTGTATCTATAGAATGGAAGTTCCTCAAAAAGCTAAAAGTAGAAGTAGCTTATGACTCAGCAATTGCATTAATAGGTGCTTACCCAAAGGATACAAAAATACTGATTTGAAGTGACACATGCATCCTGATGTTTATAGTCACATTATCAACAATAGCCAAGCTATGGAGAGAGCCAAAATGTCCATCAACTGATGAACATATAAAGAAGATATGATATATATAGGCATGCATATATATATATATATATATATATATATATGACTCAGCCATTTGCAACCACATGGATGGAGCTAGAGTGTATTATGCTAAGCAAAATAAGCCAGTTAGAGAAAGACAAATACCATATGATTTCACTTGTATGTGGAATTTAAGAACAAAACAGATGAACATAGGGGAAAGGAAAAAAAAGAGAGAGGGAAGCAAACCATAAGAGATTCTTAAAGATAGAGAACAAACTGATGATTGATGGAGGGAGGTGAGCAGAGATGGATTAAACGGGTGATGGGTGTTAAGGAGGGCACTTGTTGTAATGAGCACTAGGTGTTACATGTATGTGATAAATCACTAAATTCTACTCTGAAACCAATATTACACTATATGTTAACTAGAATTTAAATAAAAATTTCAAAGAAATAAAAGGGTGGGTTAACGGGATTCCCTCTGAACCTACTCACACAATCCATTACTATTCTTCAAAATATATCTGGGTATCAGGGGAGCCCAATCCCCCTACTTTGTTCTTATTCAGGAGTTTCTTGGCTATTTTCGGGCCCTTGTTGTTTCCCTCTAAGATTATTGAGTTCCTCAAAAAAAGAAATACTTATTGGGGTCTTGAGTGAAATATCGTTGAATCTATGGATTCAATTGGAATCAATTAATAATTTTGCAATATTGCTTTCTTTCCAAATTCTTCCCTAATATATTTCAACAAAGGTAGATTTTTCTTTATAAATGGACTTGCACGTCTATACTAATATGTATTTTTAGATACCTTATTTTTTGCCACTATTATAAGTTATATGTGTTTAAAAAACTAACTTATTATTATATTTTCTGTGTATTGCTGATATATAGCAATCATTAATTTTTGTGTGTTTGATCTTATATTAAGCCACTTTTTAAAACTCTATTATTAATTTTTTAAGATAAATCCCTCCCCCATTTTTACACCTTCTAATATCTTCCACTTTTTTTTGTCCTCATCTAAAATAATTAAATAATGCTTTTCTTTTACTACTCTGGTGAACTACATTTGATTTTTTTAATGCCAAATAATTATTGCATTCCTGGGATAAATTCAACTTGGTCATGATGTATTACTTTGATTTGGTTTCGGTGGTATTCTGCTTGTAATCTTTTGCATCTGTGTTCACAAATGTAATTGGCTTTCATTCGCCTTTTTTATGCTGTTTTTGTCTGTTGTTTTTTTTTTAATTTTTTTTTCAATGTTTATTTATTTTTGGGACAGAGAGAGACAGAGCATGAACGGGGGAGGGACAGAGAGAGAGGGAGACACAGAATCAGAAACAGGCTCCAGGCTCTGAGCCATCAGCCCAGAGCCCGACGCAGGGCTCGAACTCACGGATCGGATCGCGAGATCGTGACCTGGCTGAAGTCGGACGCTTAACCGACTGCGCCACCCAGGCGCCCCTGTTTTTGTCTGTTTTTTGTATCAAGATTATAATAGTCTCATAAAATGTTTCAGATATATCCCATTTAATGTTGCTGATGGGAAATCTGATACCAGTCTTCTACTCCCTCTTTAAGATGTCCTCTCTGACAGTTTTTAGGATTTTCTTTTATTTGTTGATGCTCTAAAATTTCAGTATAGTGTGTCTAGATATAAAGATTTTGTTCTTGGTGGTTGTGGTATTTTGTGGTATTTTTGGAACTAAAAAAAATTTCTACTTGGCACTTGATGGGTTCTTTTAGCATGAGAACTAGAAATGTTCTTCTGCTGATTCTTTGACTATTGCCTCCCTCTTCTGTCCTAGAATGCCAACTGGACCAAAAGTTTAAATATTTGGATCTTGACTATAATGTATAAGGCACCCTTCCCTGTACTGATGTATAATGATATCAGAAGAGGTCTTAATTTTTTATTTTGTTCAGATTTATCATCATTTTAGCCTTTTGCTGCATTCTGGGAGAATTTTTTATCTTGATCTTAAGCTCATTAATTCATTCTTCAGTTACATTTATTCTGATACACAAGGCATCTATTATTTTCTGAATAATAATAATTAAAAATATGTGATCTCTATTTCTTTTGAGTATTGATATAGATCATTTTGACAATTTCAAACACATAGAACAAAAAGTTGGATCAGAGAAAACTGAATCAATGCAATAAGAGGCAATAAGGTGGGGACGGTGGGGAAGAACCAACTAGAAATCATGGTAAGTAGAAAGCATGGAAAAAATTGGCAAAATGATTCTCAACATAATCAGCCAATCACAATATGAATGTAACTAATTTATTAAGAAAAAGAAACTCTAAGACTGTGTGAAATAAATCCAACTGCAAGCTGTTTATAAGAGAGATAAAAATAATTCAGGAAGTTTGAAAATAAAGGTATAAAATAGATATCACAAGCTGTGGAAATAGAAAATGGTAATTACCATTTATTTTTATTTCATTCTTGATTAAATGGCAATTTAGTGAAGAACCTTGAAAATAAGAGAGATGCTATGAAAATGAATGCAAATTGCTGAACTAGCCATTACCTCCTGTAATATGAATAAATGTAAAAATTGAAAATAATTTCAAAACATTTACCTTAAGGGCATTAAGAAAATAAACATTAGTCAAGGTAAGGTGAAGATCCTTTTTTGTCAGATTTATTCTCATCATATATCTTGCCAACATAAAACTCAAGTTTCTGTTTAAGTCTAATTACAACAAGGGTCAGGGAACTTTCTGATAATCATCCCAGAGCTGGTAAAGCCATGACCTAGAAACCAGGAGAACTACGGTAGTTTGCTATAGGAACAGATTTGTTAGAATGTTTTCACAGAAAACCATGCTTGCTCACCTAATACTGTAAACTCTGGTTTAGAAATAAATTTCAGTTTCTAATCTCGTGATAAATAGCCCACTACTGATATGTCTTTGTTGCTCTTAGGGCTAACTCAATTATTATAATAAAGACTGTGCAGATATTTTCAGGATTGAGAATATAAAGGCAATACTTTTTTTTTTAACGTTTTATTTATTTTTGAGACAGAGAGAGACAGAGCATGAACGGGGGAGAGGCAGAGAGAGAGGGAGACACAGAATCGGAAGCAGGCTCCAGGCTCTGAGCCATCAGCCCAGAGCCCGATGCGGGGCTCGAACTCACAGACTGCGAGATCGTGACCTGAGCTGAAGTCCGCCGCCCAACCGACTGAGCCACCCAGGCGCCCCAATACTTTGTTTTTTAATTAAAAGTAATTAAGTCACTTAAAAATTAAAGGCCTATTTTTACAAATAAATACATGACTTAGATTAACTTTTAAAAATAGTTTCTTAACTTAAAATATTTTAATAGGTAATACCACACAAAGTTTCACTTTCATTAGTTTTATATGAGGATATAGCAGGTTTTAGCTTGGGCCTCAGTATTTAACCAATATTTGCCTTTTGGCTTTCGTTGGACCTCGATATTGTGAAGGCTGAGTAACCAAATACCAATTTCAATGCCATTTATTATTCTACCTCAGGGAGGTTTCTGAAATTGATGTGAATAAAGTAAAACAGATGAGATGACAACTCAGAGGTAATTTTATGATCTTAAAAGCCAATTTTGTCTTTTTAATGCTACATTTCTAGATTCAACATTTAATGACAATTTTTTTCTCAAGTGAATATATTAAGAATAAGAAATGTAAGTAAGAGTAATAATCTGAAGTCTACACAGGCTTTGTAGGATTGCTTTGTTGAGGTGCACCATTACCATTGACCAAATCTCCAACTCCAGGAGTTGACGAGAAGGTAACTTTGTTTTAGTTGCTATTAAGGAAGGAAGCAAAATTAATAGTACAGTGCCCACAGCACCATTAGCAGGAACTTATACTGCCAGAGCTGGCCAAAAAAGTCTCTTGCTCCTACACTAACTTCAGTTGGAAGGATGAAACTATTTGGTATTAAAATGTCTAGTATAATTACCCATATTGTGACAGTGCTGAAAAAGAATTAGTCTGTGCATTATAATGTCAAACTTGTAAAATGTAACTAATAAGTTTTAATGACAAAATTTTAACTGTAACAAAAATTTAAGCACATTTCATATACCTATATTCCAGAAGGTCATTTTATGATAGAGGTATTTGGCTTCAGACTTGAGCTTAGCCACCTATTGAAATTCAACATTCGGACATTCAGCATTGCCCAAAATGTGTAGTCGGTAAGTACATCTTTAGTTTCTTGTGTACTCTTCTAGTATTTTTAAAATAACTCTAGTATATACTCTTGCTTTTTTCTTTCTACCATGTATACCCTTCTGCACTGTAATATACTCACTTCAAAATACAATCCAGAATCTTAATTCTCCATGGCAAAGGCAAATGCTAACTAAAAGGCAGCTGCTGTATAATATTCATGTCAGACATAGTAGGATTCAAGGCGAAAAGCCTTAGAAGGGCAAAAAACAAAAAACAAAACAAAACAAAACAAAACCTTTATCAGGCACCTGGTGGCTCAGTAGGTTAAGCATGCAACTTTGGCTTAGATCAGATCTCACGGTTTGTGTGTTCTAGCCCCACATCAAGTTCTGTGCTAATAACTCAGAGCCTGGAGCCTCTTCAGATTCTGTGTCTCCCTCTCTCTCTGCTCCTCCGCCTCTCACACTGTCTCTCTCTCTCTCTCAAAAATAAATAAACATTAAAAAAAATATTTTTAAATACTTCATCTTGGTAAAAGGTAAATGGACCACTAACAATAGAGTAATGAATTTTTATGTTTCCAAATAACATGGTTTCAAAATATGTTTTTTTTTAATTTTTTTTTAACATTTATTTATTTTTGAGACAGAGAGAGACAGAGCATGAATGGGGGAGGGTCAGAGAGAGAGGGAGACACAGAATCGGAAACAGGCTCCAGGCTCTGAGCTGTCAGCACAGAGCCCGATGCGGGGCTTGAACTCACAGACCGCAAGATCATGACCTGAGCTGAAGTCGGACGCTTAACTGACTGAGCCACCCAGGGTCCCCGGTTTCAAAATATGTTAAGTAAAAGTTGACAAAGCTAGAAGGAATAATAGCCAAATCCACAGTTCTACCATGAGACTCTCACATACCTTTCTCAGAAAAGAACTGATGAAGTAAACAAAATATAAATAGAATATAAATAATTGGATGAACCAATTACCAAAATTGCTCCAGTAGATATATATGGAGAAAACATTGCACCCAACACTCTTGGAGCATTCCCCAAAATTGCTCATGTATTGACAACGGAAATACCACAAATCCCAAGGTTTATAGTACATAAGCTACACTTATTGACCACAATGCAATTAAATTAGAAATTAGTAACAAAATATATTCAGAAAATCCACATCTGACATTTCTAAATAACAATTGGCTGAAAAGGGAAATCAAAATAAAAAATTCAAATCATTCAGAACAAAACTAAAAGCTCAAAATATAAAAATATATAAAATAAATAAACTAAGCTTTCAACTCAAGACACAAATAAATGCAAAAGGTAAGATGAGATTAATGAAATAAAACTAAAATTCAGGTGGCTCAGTCGGTTGAGCATCTGACTTCGACTCAGGTCATGAACTCATGCTTCGTGGGTTTGAGCCCCTCGTCAGGCTTTGTATTGACTGCCAGAGCCTGGAGCCTGCTTCAGATTCTGTCTCCTTCTGTTTCTCTGACCCTCCCCTGCTCGTGCTCTGTCCCTCTCTCTCTCAAAAATAAATTAAAAAAAATTTTTTAAAGAAAGCTAAAATTCAATCAATAATTAAGCTAAAAGAAAGAAACAACATTAAGAACAAAACAAAAATGAGAAGTGATTACAGATACAGGGAAAATTGGAAATTATAAGAGAATAATACATTTTGGTTTATGCCTGTAATTTTGAAAGGCTAAATGTAAAGTTTCTACAATTTTCTAGGAAAATATAAATTTTTTCGATTGGCTCAAGAAGATATAGAAAATCCCAATGATAGAAATTAAAATGATAGTTTCCCTCCCCTACCTTCCCAACAATGGTACCAGGCCCTGGCAGGCCTCTAAGGAACAGATATTTCTTTTCTTATACAACTGTTTAGAGCATAGAAAAATGTGAGAAGCCACAAACCTCATCTTATGAGGTATTATCCTGATTAAAAAAAAAAAAAACCCTCAAAGGAACAATAAGCAAATATCCTTTATGGATATAAATATAAAAACATGTAAAAATATTAATAAATTAAATCATATAAAGTATGAAAAATGGGATAGTGCCTCTTAAAAATAGGACAAGTAGAATTTTCTCAGGAATGCTGATAAGGTGCAGCATAAGACAATACTTGAACCAATGGAACTCAATTCGGAAGAAATTAAAGAAAAGCCAAAAAGTTTTTGATTAAATCCAATGCCCAGTTATGAAATAAACTGTTCTAAAACTAGAAAACACCCATAATTTGATAATGTTTAGCTGTGGAAAACCCAGAGTAAATACCATACTTAATTCTGAAACTGGGCCTGGATTAGGGTGAAACAAGTGAGGCACTCACCTCAGGCCTAGGATTTAGGGGGGAACCAAAAAACCCAGTAACCAAAATAAATAGTATTTGAATGTAATTAAAAAAAAAATCAATATGAATACAAAATAAATCATGATGGTTTTAGAATATCAAAAATTTTTTAGACCAAGGCAGTGCCAAGCCATATTAGAGCCTGAAGTAAAAGGAGAATTCTGTACCCCAATTTAAATGCTTTTATGTGGTTTTTAAAATGGTTCTGAGGTGTCTGGGCGGCTCAGTCGGTTAAGGGTCTGACTTCAACTTGGGTCACGATCTCATTGTTCGTGGGTTCGAGCCCCATATCAAGCGCGGAGCCTGCTTCAAATTCTGTGTCTCCCTCTCTCTCCGCCCCTCCCCTGCTCATGCTTTGTCTCTCTCTGTCTGTCAATAATAAATAAATGTTTTAAAAAAAGTAAAATGGTTCTTTTTATCCCCAGAAGTAGTTGAAAAAATTACTAAAAATTGTGACTTTAATAATATTGTGAGTTCCTGTATACCCTTCCAGAAATGTTCTAAGCACATAAGCATATATATATATATATATATATATATATATATATATATATATTATATTTTTAAAACTTGGGCTCATATTATATATTTACATAATTTTTTCCACTTATTCTATTTTGTATACCTTTCCATATCCATAAAGATCACCTACATTCTTTTTTTAAATTTTTTTAAGTTTATTTATTGAGAGAGAGAGAGAGAGAGAGAAGGGTAGGACAGAGAGAGAGGGGAGAGAGAACCCCAAGCAGTCTCCATACTGTCAGCACTAAGCCTGATGCAGGACTTGAACTCACAAACCATGAGATCATGACCTGAGCTGAAATCAAGAATCAGATGCTCAACCGACTGAGCCACCCAGGTACCCCTCACCTACATTCTTTTTAATGTACATTATCAGTATAATTCTTCATGTTGTGCATGTAGTCACAGGGTTCTAAGAGCACAGAACAAAAAAATCATATTCCTGAAGCAAGAATCCCCTCTTGGATGTCCCCTGAGAAATGGTCCTTGCTGTTCTATTTGAAAATTCAGGCTCATAATCTCATTCTAAAACAAAACAAAACAAAATACCCTCATATTATTATTAAGCTTAAATATTTTTTAAGTTGAGATAAAATTGACATATAACATTATATTAGTTTCAGGCATACGAGACGATTCAGTATTTGTATATATTGTGAAATTATCACCATAATACGTCTAGTTAATGTCCACCACCACACACAGTTACAATGTTTATTCTTGCGATTAGAACTTTTAAGACCTACTCTTCTACCAACTTTCAAATATGCAATACAGTATTATTACCTATAATCTTGTGCTGTACATTACATCCTTATGACTTATTTTTTACCTGGATGTTTGTACCTTTGGACCACCTTTACCCATGTTGCTTTCCCCGTACCTCCACTAAATATTTTATTCACATCAAAAATAGAATTTTACAATTTTATTTTCCAAGCTTTAATGGAAGCAAATTCATCAATAACATTTTCAAACTCTACTCTTTTGCTTCTCTCATTTTCAATTGAGAGAATTGCCATTTTGACAATTTTTCTTGGCCAAGTGATGATCTTAAATAACCACTGTTAGGATTTTAAAAAAAGCAGAATTTCTAAATTAATGGAAGGGTAAAAAATGTCCCAGAAAAAATTGAATCATTAAAATAAATTCAGAAAGGGAAAAAAGAGAATACCAAAAAAGGCATCATATAAGATGGCAAAAATCAGATTAAACATCTTAATTATATAATTACTATAAAATGGCTAATTTCTTGATTAACAAAGATAATCATATTGAATAAAAAAGACATCCTGTATGTACTGTTTGCAAGATACATGCTTATAACCAAAAGACCCCAAAACATTGCCAATTGATTGGCAAAGGACATCAATAAGTGTAAACAAAAAAGAGAGCAGAATGGCAACATTAAAACTAGAAAAGCAGAATTCAAAGGAAAGTGCATTAAATGGGACAAAGGTGTAAAATCGAAAATAAGACTGCAACAGCAGTTAGCTTTTATTCAACTAACATAGAAGTGAAATATAAAGCAAAAACCTTTTTAAAAGGACCAAGGAGAATTTACACAAATTATAATTATACTGGGAGACTGATACTTCTTTTAGAATTTGATGGATCCAGTAAACCAGAATTTTTTTAAATATAGAACTATTAAATAATATCATGAAGAAGTTTGATGTAACTAATAACTTTAAACTCTATAGAGAATATACATTCTTAATATTAATACAAGCTTTGAATTCACTTTATGAAGCTAACATAACCCTAACACCAAACCTGACTGAGGTAGCAGACACACACAGTCACACATTTCACAGTTATAGCTCATTTTCACCTATGAACAGAAATAATCACTAAGACATACAGAGTACTTACTATGTTCAGGCTACTCTAAGCAGTTTATGTGTATTAACCCATCTAAACTTAACAACGCTGTTATTTTCATTTTATAAATGAGGGAACACACAGGATGGTTAAGTGACTTGCCCGAAGTCACACGGTGAATTTGTGGCAGGTAGTTTATAGGAAAGCTGGAATATGAATTTAGGAAAACAGAGTTGATTCAACATGAGGAAACCTACAAAATCTATTCATTACATAGATAAAATAAAGGAGAAAAACCATACCATCATAGTCATAAATACTGAAAAGTCACTTGACAAAATTCAAAGTTTCTAATTAACAAAGAAATGAAAACGTTATGGTGAATTAGAATAGAAGACAACTTTCTTCGTATGTTAGAGAACACATCAAGCCAAAGTAACAGCAAAACACTAGATGCCTTCCCACTAAAATTAAGAACATTAATAAATACTTTAAAATAAATAAAATAGCAAGCTTTACATTTATGGAAAGATAAAAAAGAACTTTGTAAACAATTCACACATATTACCTGCTTATGTTTTGAAAATAAACAATTAGAATCCTGAGTTATTAATCCCTTTATTTTTGTGGAGCTACAGTTTTGATGATGGTATAGCTGTTTCTTCTCTTTGGAAAGTTTCAATATTTCTTAGGCCTTTTGTCTATTCAGATAAAGGAAGCAAACAATAGAATGGTAATATTCCAAATTAAAACTTCTAGGATTTCACAATTCATTCCTCATAGTAACCAACCCACATCTTCTCCCACCGTTTCCCTCTGCCCTAGCTCCTAACCCAGTCAGAAGTGGTTGGGGTGGGGGGTGATTAGGATTTCCAGATTTGCAAAAGATACAACTGATAAAGTTATATCCAAAATATATAGTGAACTCAACACCAAAAAATCAAATAATCCAATAAAAAATGGGCAGGGTAACTAAAAGACATTTTTCCAAAGAAGACATACAGATGGCCAACAGACACATGAAAAGATGCTCAACATCACTCATCATCAGGAAAATGCAAATCAAAATCCAATGAGATATAACCTCACACCTATCAGAGTGACTATTATAAGATGAGAAATAGCAAGTATTAAAGATGTGGAGAGAAAGAAACCCTCGTTCATTGTTGGTGGGAATGTAAATTGGTATACTTACTATGAAAAATAGTATGGAGTTTCCTCAAAAAATTAAAAATAGAATTACCATATGACTTAGTAATTCCACTACTGGGTATTTACCCAAAGGAACTAAAACACTAATTTAAAAAGACATATGCATTTCTATTTTTATAGCAGCATTATTTACAATAGCCAAGATACGGAAGTATATACACACACATGTGTATATATATATATATATATATATATATACACACATATATATATATAATGTATATGTGTATATACATGTAATGTGTGTGTGTGTGTGTGTGTATAGGAATATCACTCAGCAATTAAAAAGGATGCGATCTTGACATTTGCAACAACGTGGATATACCTAGAGGGTATTTTGCCAAGTGAAAGAAGTCAGACAGAAAAGGACAAACACTGTATGGTTTCATGTCTATGTGAAATTTGAAAAACAAATGAATAAACAAACAGCAGAATCAGACCCATAAATACAGAGAACAAACTGATAGTTACCAGAGAGGAGGTGAGTAGGGGGATGGGTAAAATGGGTGAAGGTAGGTATGAGATTCAGTCTTCCAGTTGTGGAATAACTGGGTTGCAGAGTTGGAGGGTACAGCATGGGGAGTGTGGTTAGTGGTATTGTGATAGCATTGCACATGACAGATTGTAGTTACACTTATGATGAGCATAGCATAATATATAGAGTTTTTGAATCACTATGTTGAATACCTGTAACTAGTATAACATCATGTGTCAACTATACTCAAATTTAAAAAATAGCACAAGATTAATTTTATTATTATTTTTTACAGCACTGTTGCAATGCCATTAACTGTGTTCCCTGTGCTGTGTCTTTGATCCCTACAACTTTTTTATTCCATGGCTGGAGGCCTGTATCTCCCACTCCCCTTAGGAAATGGAAGAGCAACATTAAAAACCACAAGAATTGTGTGTGTGTGTATGTATGTGTGTGTGTGTAATGAATTCCCAGTTAGATTTGTATTTCAGAAAAACAATAATTTTTTTGAGTGTAAGTATGTGTCCTGCAATATTTGGCACGCACTTCTATTAAAAAGTATTCATTATCAGAAAGTCCAATTTAACTGGGCATCCATTCTTTATTTTATCTGGTAGACCTAAGGCTGATGGCAGGTTTTAATTTTGTACTGTGTCTATCTGAAGCCATGGCTAGATACAAGACTGAAGACTTTTCAGTGCCAATTTTTCCTAGTGTATTGAAATGTCATTTATGAATTCCATTTACATGCTGAATCTAAAATATCTGTTTTTCAGCATTTTTACATGTGGATATAAGTTCTTAAATGTGGATATGGATACAATTAAATTTTATTTTATTTCTATCCATCAACCAATAGACAAACCTATGAGCATTTAGCTGAAACAGGTAGACTAATGGGTGTTTTCTAGAGACATTAATAAGAAAGAATTATAGCAGATGCATTATCAGTAGATACACAAATAACAGGGCCCCAAAGCACAGTGAGTGCTCCTTTTAAAAGCACCCATTAAATATAAAATTAGGAAATGTATCCTTAGGTGGCAAAAAGTGTTTTATTAACTAACCAACATATTTTAAAGGCTTGAGCTTCCTAGGGCTCATGTTGAGAAATTCCAATAATCACTAACTCGCAAAAAAAGAAGTATCTTAATTGTATATGAACTCTCTATGCAAATAGATACTGTGAGGCTTGAAGGAAAGAATAAGGCTTGTCATTACAGCAGGACCTGAATTCAAACCCATGTTTGACTGCTTACTATCAGTGTGATTTAAAAAAAAAAATTAACGTTTATTTATTGTTGAGGGAGAGAGAGAGAGAGACAGAACATGAGTAGGGGAGGGTCAGAGAGAGAGGGAGACACAGAATCTGAAGCAGGCTCCAGGCTCTGAGCTGTCAGCACAAAACCTGACGTGGGGCTTGAACTCACAAACCACGAGATCATGACCTGAGCCGAAGTCAGAGGCTTAACTGAGCCACCCACGCGCTCCTATCAGTATGATTTTTTTTAATATATTTTTTTTAATTTTCATAAATGTTTATTTATTTTAGAGACAGAGAGACAGAGCACAAGCAGGGTCAGGGCAGAGAGAAAGGGAGACAGAATCTGAAACAGGCTCCAGGCTCTAAGCTGTCAGCGCAGGGCCCGACACGGCTTGAACTCACGAACCATGAGATCATGACCTGAGCTGAAGTCGGACACTCAACCGACTAAGCCACCCAGGCACCCCTCAGTATGATTTTTAAATATGTATTTTTTTATTTTGAAAATTTTCAAACCCACAGAAAAGTTGAAAGAATGGAACAGAAAGACCCTAGTATACTCCTCATCTAGATTCATTGCCAACATCTTTACACACACACACATACACACACACAATCATTTGAAATCATGTAAACATTTTGTGTCACAGTAAATCTGTACCTCATGGCTTAACTATTTATTAATAATTGATGCCTGAATCAGCTATTATATTGTGTGTTATAAAAAGGTGATTTTCTAATCTTATCATTTCTTCTATATTTATTAGCTATCATTCTACTGCGAAGAAAAACTATTCCTTTCTCTGTCTCCCCCTCCCTCTTCTCATATCACGTAAATTTGTGATCTCTTTTTTAAGTTGGGTGTGTTATAATCCATTATTATCATTTTTCTTTTTGGTACTGAAATTGTCACAAATTTGGTCAGTGGGTGGCACTTCAGCCTGGCTCCTGGGTCCTTGTGACACAGCCCCATTAATCTCCGAGCACTTTGCTGCTTTCTGGCACAGGATGTTCCAGGCTCACCTTGTGCTTGTACTTTTCTTGCCTCACACCTGGAATCATCCATTTCTCCAAGGAGACCGGGTTCCTTTTAATGGGAAATAGTTTTAGAAATCAAGATCTAGATTCTGGATACAATTACAACAGGGACATTATTTCTTCTAAGCCTGTTCAAACTGAAAAAGAGTATAGATATACATGTGTGTATATATGTATATACATTTTAATGTGTGCATACATGTCTATAACTATATATAATGCATCTTAAAATTATGAGTTCATACTAATATGGACAATTGAAATTCAACACTATGTTTCTTTTTCTTTATCCTCTTCTTTGTATACCCAGCTCCCTCAGTGAAAATCAACTGATATTTCCAACAGTGTCAAAATGTTTACTGAATTAGTTCCATCCAACATACACAAAAATAGTTTCAGAATTATAACACCAATACTACCACCAATAACAGACCTGGTAAATAAAATTGTAAAATTATTTGTAATGTCTTTGTATATCCTACAGAGGTGTACAGCCTAGAAAATGTGCTTAAAACTTGCTTGGATTAATTTTTCTCTATGGATAATGTTATTAATTTCTCATATTGCTAAAATCATTTGTTTCTATTTGTATTTCATTCTGTGCTTGATTTTTCACACTTTCTTATTTAGTTGTATTTTTTGAAAATATATAACATTGACATGTTTCACAAGTGAAAACAATATAAAAGTCTATAGTCAGCTAAGTCTCTCCAAATCCCATGTTGTTCCCACCATAGTTAGGGTTATAGCTGATAGTTGATAATAGATGATAGATTATAGATGATAGATAGGTAGGTAGATAGATGATAGATAGATGATAGATGATAGATAATTGACAGATAGATATTGACAGATAGATATGCATGTACATTCTTAGTTCACCTTCTTTTTGCACAAAAGGTAGCATACTATAACACATCTTTTTTCTTTTGGTTTTTTCACTTAACATATCCTGGAAATGAATCCATATCGCTTTATACAGATTTTTCTCATTCTCTTTGTAGCTTCTATCACTCTGTTGTTTATTGAACCAGCCTTTTATGGATGACATAATCCATAAATATTTTGCTACTGCAAATGAATAAACTTGTGTGTATGTTGTTTTGAATTTGTGCAAGTGTATTGGAGGTAAATTCCAAGGAGTGAAGTTTCTGGGCCTTAAATACCTGCACAGTTTTGTTAGATGTTGCCAAATTTTCCTTCCTAGGGGTTGTATAACATTTTGTGTTCTTACCAGCAGTGAATAAAAGGTTCTTTTCTCCTAGTACCTGGCCAAAACAGCGTGTTGTCAAGTTTCCAATCTTATAAGTAAGAAACAATAAATTTAAAAATACTTTGAATTTAGAAGTGTAATCATGAGCAGGTTACCGAGCCTCTCTGAGCTTTGATTTCCTAGTTGAGATAAAAATGCCCATCTTAAAAGGTTGCTGTGATGAACAAATGTATGTAACAGATAGATTTATGGATGCCCTAAAAATCTATGAATTGACACATAAATACTCAATAAATGGTATTTATTGTTAATTTTATTATGTATTTGGTAGGCAATAAATTTTGAAGTAATGTATTTATTTTGAATAAGTCTTTATAACTAACGTGGAGAACTATCATTCCTATGATGATGGAGAATAATAAAGTCAGAGGCCTTAAAGATTAATAAAGGCAAATAGTTTTCATTTCATATTCCATCTTTAATTGCTTGGTAATGACATATGGAATGTTAGATTAACAATGATTAAGATGAGAAATCTTTGTTTAGCAGGTAAGTTATACCTATTACAGGCATGAGTGTGAGGAGCCCATACATACTTCCTATCATTAATTTGGTCCAATTCATTGATTTTTAGAGTTGAGGAAATTAGGGCAAAGAGACTGGGATATCCAATAGGTGATACAGCAAGTTAATGTCAAAGTCAAGATTAAAAACCAGAATTCCTCATTTCCAGTGTCAGGCTTTTTCCATCATACCGTAGGGCTCCTGCTCCCTCTCCCTCCTCTCTCTCTTTCTCTCTCTCTCTCCCCCTTACACACACACACACACACGCACACACACCCTCAAGTGGATTTTTGTTGTTACACAATTTAGCCCTCTTTTTCTGGAAGAATACCTTAGACTTACAGTGTGTATGAATTTTACATTTGTAAAACTTTGCTATACATGGTTTTCAGGCTGGAGATTTCTTTGTGGTGTTTAAGTAGCAGGAAATCGTCCGCAGTGGACACAGGGGTGATCCCTCCACGTTCGTACAGCATGACCACTTGCCAATCAAGCTCCTGGTTCTGGAAATGAGATAAGCTGTGGTGTCAACGAAGAGGAAATGGCTCTCCAGTTCTGGTTTGGGTGATTTAGCATAAATGGAAAAGTAAAAGTATAAACAGCTTTTCAAATGGATAAAAGTACAGGCATCTCACTGTGCACTTAATCATTGATTCTGTTGTTCATTTTACTTTTCCAAAGTGTGAGGTCTGTTTGTAAGCAGAGGCAGTAGCAGCATTCATTGTGTGAAGAGCAATATTGGGGAGAGGTAAAGGGTTACATGAAAAATAGGCTATAGAGGGAGAAAGTGAAAAACAAAATGACAAACATTTCTACAAAGCAATGCATTAAGTGTAAATTAATACACAGTTACGCTTTATTAAGCCATCACTTATCTAACGATCTCAACTCTGGAACACAGCCTTAAATCCTGAATATGCAAAGCAGTTTCTGAACAAATGAAAATACAAGTTAGAAAATGGATGCACTTGGGGCACCTGGGTGGCTCAGTCAGTTAAGTGTCTGACTTTGGCTGAGGTCATAATCTCACAGTTAGTGGGTTCAAGTCCCACATTGGGCTCTGTGCTGACAGCTCAGAGCCTGGAGCCTGCTTTGGATTCTGTATCTCCCTCTCTCTGCCCTTTCCCCGTTTGAACTCTGTCTCTCTCTGTCTCTCAAACAAAATAAATGTTAAAAAAAAAAAAAAAGGAAAATGGATGCACTTGACCAGAACCATCTTATGCAGCCACAGTCAGAATATTATATAGACTTTGGCTTTTATTCTTGAGAGTGAGGAAGGCATCATCACAGGGCTTTAAGCAGTGGGGTGACATGAACTAACTCCCTTTGTTCCTTTTTGTTTTTAATTGGAGGGTTACTGACATACATTATTAGGTTAGTTTCAGGTGTACAACCTAGTGATTCAACATTTACATACATTATGAAGTGATCACCATGATAAGTCTAGTGACCATCTACCATGAACTCCCTTTGACAGGATCACTTTGCTTGCCATGTTGGGAGCTGACTGTGGTGAGAGGGGTCTAGGGCGCAAGCAGGGAGACTAGTTAAGTTATTGCAACCATCCAGGTAAGAGAAGATGGGGGCTTGATCTGGACGGAAAGAGTAGAGTAAGAATAGTTCAGATTCTGGATATATGTTGGAGGTAGAGCCAACAGAATTTACTATTCGGTTAGATGTAGGAAGTGAGAGACAGGGAGGAGTGAAGGATAACTCCACATTTTTTGTTGGGCAACTGTAAGTACGGTATTGCCAATACATGAAATCAGAAAGACTACAGAAGTTTGGACAGAAAGATGAATACTTTTTAATGATGGTGGCTTGGCATCAAGAACAAGTTAATTTTTATTCAGTAGACTTGGTGATAAAAGGCAGAACAAGTAGGTGATATACCATTATAGAAGATTTACCTTTGAACAGAAACAGTTGAGGTGACTAACCATTGGCAGCTAAAGAAATAAGCTTATGTCTTCAAAATTGTTTTTTGTGTAGAACTCAAGAAACTCAAACTCAAGGAACTTAAGCACAACTCAAAAAAGTCAGAAAAATGAAAATGCTTTCATTTCTAAGAGCTAAGAGGACACAAAGTCCAGGAATAATCAGATTTAATTGAGCTTATTCAGGAAAGTTTTCTGGAGTAGCTATGGTTTAACCCAGAAGAAAGGTTTTCCAGAAGAAAGCAAGGTAGAAGGAATCTTAGAGATGGAGTGACACTCCAGTTTGGAGAATTCAAGGGGCCTTCAGCTAAAAGCCAAGGCCATCGATTCAGGGAGATACGAGAGAGAAAAAATGGATTTGTGAGAGGCTCTGAGACACAAAGTAAGAAAAAGAACAAATGGTTAGGCATCAGGATTTCCAGAACCACCACTGACTTGATGGGCAAATGCCCGCTTCCTCTCCAGAGGGGTTGGCTAAATTGTGTCAAGGCACCTTTATGCCTCAATTCATATTCTATAATTTTAAGTGAGACGTCCTCTTCAAGCCTGGGAAGAGGTTATTTTCAGAAGGTATTAACCAACTGCTCATCACCTCCAACAAGGACCGGATGTGAGGAAAAAGAAGGATAGGTTAATTCTAACAGAATTTCTTGCCTGTTATTAAATCTCAGAATGAGGTCCTGAAACAATCTGCCACCAGATTAATCTTCTTAAGCACCACTTTGTGTTACTGGCCTTTGCCAAACTCCTATGGTTTCTCATTGCTACCAACTCCAGTCTCACCTGCTCAGACCTCTCTAATCTGGCCCCTAAAATGTCCTGGCAGACAATGCCCACCCCTTTTGTCCACATGCCTAAAGGTCCAGTCATTCTGGCTGCCTATCATTGTTCCCATAGACATAATGTCAAGAGCCTTTGTTCATGGTAGTGCTACCTCTCCTGCAATGTCTCCCTGTCCTTGCTTCCCTTTCTCCCAGCTACTTTTGAGAGCTAGGAATGCCTTTCTAGGAAGCAGTGATCTATTTCTATACATACACCAGTTTCCAATTTGATATGTATGTTCATTCTTCTCACTGAATATCCAAGGACAGGGTTTACAGTGTGATATGTGCTGGTTAACTCCAGATACTGACTTTGATAAAGTATGTTTTTGTTATAGTAGAGAAAATCAGCAAAATGAAAAAAATCAGAAGCACCAATACACATACTTTCAGGTTGTCAAATACTACATTTACAATATACCATACAAATGAGGATCATATGTCTTAATAAATCAGCTGAAATTAGGAGTTGAGGAGGATAGGAGGGCAGAGTAGAGGAGGGGGGAGAGAGCAATCTGAAGCTTCTTGGCTACTTAAGAGAAATGACTTAGTGCCAGATGATGAACTAAATTGGAGATTTCCTGTTTTATAAACCAGGATTCACAACATAAATATATTTCTCAAACTGTAAGAAATGTTTTATTAAAATTTGAGAAAATGCTCTTATTTCACTCTTGGGAGTAAAAAAGAGAGAAAGAGATGATCTTAGTCGTGATGGCAACAAAGCTGTATCTCATTAGTGAATGTAACATAATATGAAGACACAGAATTTCAAACCTGTCCTGAAGGCAAAGCGATGCAGTTTATTGATTGTAGCAATATATGCCCAACTCTGCACAGCATTAAATTAGATTCCATTGGCCTATGGCTTGAAATCCCTGTATCAAAAGATTAGTAGCCTAAACCACTTGAGCATTTTGCATTTCCCCAGCATTGGATGTTTTATAGCTGTCTGTGTTTACTGCAGTCATTTACTTCTATGTTTTATTTGTGATAACTCACTCAGGATGGATGGTCACATGATAAGATCATCTTGTTGGAAAAACCACTGATATTAATAATGTGATTCAATTCAGAGGAAAACAGTGCCATCATAAACATATATTGGCATTCCTTCTTGTCACTGAGTTTTGAATTCCTAACTCTCTATATGGCTCAGTCCCTAGATTTAAAAAGGAGAAAAAAAGAGGAGAAAAATTCTCATGCATGACATTTGTTTTTAAAAACTGAATTTCCAGCATTTCTTTCTTCAAACTAGTCTAAAATATTTTCATCATTTTGAAGAAGGTTTAGATCCCTACATAAGTAGAAAATTCTATCTTCTTTTTCTTACTATATGTTCAACCTCTTACAGTAACAAATTGACAAAATGCAATGTTTTATTATGGGGCAATAATGATAACACTAGTAATGGGATAAGAGAAGAACTGAAACTGTTCAATTTCAAATAACTAACCCTAAACATCTCTATGGATATTATTCTTATGAGGATTTTGTTACCCTTAAGAGAGAGATAGTGTGCATGTATGTGTGTGTTTAGATTAATTTTGAGTTTTTCATGTTGTTGCTTAATCTGCAGCTTTGATACTTCTTTTTGTTCTCTGATGGTGTGGTGATAGAACTTTCTGATGGCCACAGTTTAAATATTGGACCATAGGGGCGCCTGGGTACCTCAGTCAGTTAGGCGTCCTACTTCGGCTCAGGTATCGCGGTCTGTGAGTTCAAGCCCCGTGTCGGGATATGTGCTCTCAGCTCAGAGCCTGGAGCCTGCTTCGGATTCTGTGTCTCCCCCTCCTTCTGCCCCTCCCCCACTCACGCTCTGTCTCTCTCTGACTCTCAAAAATGAATAAACTTAAAAAAAATTAAAATTAAATACTGGACCATAAACATTATGCTAATCTCACAAGAATAGTTACATGTGAATAACTTGAATAAATAAACACAGTTCTTGTGTTAGATTTTACACTAATTAAAATAATTCAATGTTATATCCAAATTAACTTTCCCCTCATTTAAATTCCTGTGGCATTTAGGTGTCCATCCAGGATATATGACAGACTGCATCATTTCCTGGTCATTTGGAGAGGCATGGGAAAGAGGGGAACTTCGCTCCTAAGTAAGCCAACAGAACAACCACTCAGGCCAGACAGAGCTAAGCTGGATGGAGGTTTGATGAGAACTAGGTTAAAATCTGTTTTCTTCGTAAAGAAAAGGAGAAGAAATGGTGGATAGAGATTCTCACACAGCCTGAGTGCCTCACAGTGACCATGCCAGATAAGAGGGCCAGCCAGATGGCCTATAGAGATGGAAAGACCCAAGGTGGGAGGGCAGTGTTTACCAGAAAGTTCAGCAAAATGTTGAGAGAGAATGGGTAGAGAACAGATAATGAGAAGAGGACCTGGGGAAGGGTGTTCTTTCCACTTATGTTTAAGGAATATGCATTAACTGCACCAGTGCAAGTCAAGTTATATATGTATCGGTTCATGTCCACTCTATAAAATAAGGCAGAAGTGATTAAAGAATGAAAAAAAAAATTCCTAGGAAGTTATGAGCACTTGTGGCCATTTAGATAATTTTAATTTTGTATGATTTTAAGTTGTCACTTAGACAAACATTTGTAGGAGAACCGTATTAGAAAATTCTTGTGTTTAGCCCACGTAAAACCTGATATTTATGGTGCCAGCTTAGCCCAGTTGAGAACCCTTAATTAGTAAGCTTGATAGTTGATTTCCTCAAGGCGAAGTATCTCTTGGGAGCAGAACCTGGGGTGAATCTGCCTTTAAGTATCAAGGCTTTCAGTCTTCTAAATTACTATGCCTGGTTTCCATCTATTTGGTCTACTTAGGGAGAGTCTTCACAGGTGCCCCATTCCTGATCTTTGTTCTCCCCACCTAAAACTTAATTAAAGTTCACTTAAACGGAACACCTTGTGCCTGGTAAGAACAGTCTTCCTCACAGTAAAAAACCTAATTCAATTTCTCCTAATGAAAGTTTAATGTAAATTCTGTTACATCCTGTGACCCAGCAGGGACAGAAAAAGTAAGTGTAGCATATGGGATCCAATGAGAGACACTGGGAGATGGAAATTAAGGAGTCAAGCTGCAGAAAGGAAAGCAGATCACTTCAAATGGCAGGAAATTTAGCCAAGTGCCAATGCACTGTATCCAGAAAATACAGGCCTGGCATGCACTAGTTATCATCAGGAAAAGGAAGAAACGGGGAAGAGAGAAAGAGAGAGGCCATCAACTGGATCTAGAACACTTCATTTCTCATTTAAAAAAATCTAATGCAAACACAGCAAAATGAGAATATTTTTAAAATCTGGGTAGTGGGTTCATGTGTATATAATAAACCAGTGGTTCTCAAAGTAGGGTCCTCAGACCAGCAGCACCAACATCATTTGGAAACTTGTTAGAAACACAAATTCTCAGGCTCCTCCCAAGACGTACAGAATCAGAAACTCTGGAAATGGAAGTCAACAGTATATGCTTTAAGAAGACCTCCAGGTGATCCTCATGCACACTAAAGTTTGACAATCTTTATAATTAGAGTATTCTCTGTACTTGTCTGTATGTTGTTTTAAAATGGCACAGTGGTGATGGGGGAGTCCTGGCAGGGGTGTTGGTGGAGAGCAGTTCTGCGGAGAGGTCAAAAAATTTATTTAAAAAAATAACAAAGTAATGGTGTGAGGGAGGTTAACTAAGACAAAGTGTCAGGTCCAAGACAATAAGGGTAGAACATTGTTAGCAGGGAACATGGATGGAGACAAAGAAAATAGCAAGTCTGCTGTTGCCAAGCAGGGACCCACCTCAGCGCTGGACTGATTAACTACAACAAGGCTGAGCTTCCGCTGTGATGTCTGGGTTACTGAACTCCCTTTCTTCTCTCCCCTCCCTTGTCCCTGCTTTCCAGCCAGGCCAGACCACGGTGGCCCTGCAGGAGAGGGCCAAGGGGCTCTGCAGCAATTGGAGGGCCACAGTGGCTAAGAGTAAAGCAGGTTGATGCCTTTGGATAGAACTTCTCCAGGTAACAAAACTCCCCTTTCCTTGCCTATTCCAGATCTGAGCAAAAGGAACAAAGTTAATTTAAGAATTTTTTAAAATATATTTTCAAGTCTGTGAAATGTAACAAATTTTAAAATGTAAAGATATAGTGGTGCCTGGTGGTTTAGTGGGTTAAACATCCAACTCCTGGTTTCTGCTCAGGTCATGATCTCATGGTTCATGAGGTCAAACCCCACGTCAGGCTCCACGCTGATGGTGCAGAGCTTGCTTGGAATTCTCTCTCTCTCTCTCTCTCTCTCTCTCTCTCTCTCTTTCTCTCTCTCCCTCTCTCCCTCTCTCCCTCTCTCCCTCTCTCTCTGCCCCTCCCCTGCTCAAGTGCTCTCACTCTCTCAAAATTAAATACATAAATAATAAAAAAAATTAAAAAAATAAAAATAAAGTGCACAGATACAAGTTTACTAACAATCATGACTACAAATTAAATATTTGCAAGGTTCCAAGTCTTCAGATTTGGCCCAAATTAACCCAGATGTTTTTCTCATCTTTTTAGTTTCTCTTATGTGTCTCCTCTCCTATGTACTTTCTCTTTCATCCCAGAAAGTTCTTAAAGCTCCTGGAGTTTAAATGCGCTGACCTGAAGCTCCCTGCCAAGACATTAGTACTAATGGCCCAGTGTGAAGAGGCTGCTGTATTAAGACATCAGTGCTTGATGCTTCAGTCACACTTACCTTGGTGAAGAATCCCTTATCATTTTACCTCTGACAGCAGATGCTGAGAAGAGGAAAAAAATGCAAGGAGCCTGAATTCTTAACTTTTTAACATTGCTTTTGGATTTAGCACAAATGGCACATCATAGATAACTTACTATTTCAATACACACACATACACACTGATGTTTATAGAAGCTGGTTGAAAGAAGTGTTTAATTCCTTCACGGAGATTTATTTAGCACTCCTTAGAAATGTTTGTGTTGCAATTCTGCCATTTACCAAAGTGTAGGGATAACATCATATTTCCTCAGAGGGATGGATATCTAAATCTCCAAGATCTACTAAAAGGCAAACAACTACCATTATACTGTTTGGATTATAATCAAGAACTGGTATTCATGTCAGTATCTGCCCTTTTATCCAGTAGTATAAATTCCAAGGAAGCATGCCACATCAACTTAGAGGAACCAGAGGAAGTGAAAACTTTCCAAAATGAAAATCCCAATTTTGTAGTAATAAAAATTATCCTGAACACGAAATTAATGTTCATAGGTGTGGTAGGCAGAACGCCCTGGCAAAGGTGTCCACATTCCAAATCCCTAGAATCTGTGAGTATGTTAGGTTGCACAAAAATGAAGACAAAAGTTACCAATAAATGGACTTTAAAATAGGAAAAGTGCCATAGATGATCCAAGTGATCCCAATTAATCGTAAGTGTCCTTAAAAGGGGAAGTAAGGGTGGGGAGGGGAGATAGAGAATGAAAACCAGTGACATGGCAGCATGGGCGCTTGGACTGAGGTTTCTGACTTTGAACACAGAAAGGGTCCTCAAGCCAAGGAAAGCAAGTAGCCTCTAGAAGTGGGAAAAGGCAGGGATATGGACTCTCCCCTAGAGCTTCCAGAAGGAGCACAGTCTTACTGACACCTCCATTTTAGCCCAGTGAGATGTACTTCAGACTTCTGACCTCCAGAACTGTAAGGTAATAAATGTCTGTTGTTTTAAGCCAGCAAGTTTGCGGGAGGAAAGTAATGCAGTAGGTTTCTGGGAGATATGATGGAAAAGTCAGAATCCCCGTTTTTCTAGGACTTACTTGGGAAATTCTCACTGCTGAGGAGAGGGAGAGGGAGGGGAGGGGAATTGGAAGATAATGGGGAGGGGACATGGGATGGAATGGAGACAGGGAGGGGAGGGGAGGGGAAGGGCATAGGTTTGCTGAGGTTACACTAGCCAGGTTTTCCTTTCAGTCCCTCTTTCAACAGACAATTCTAAGGAAGGGTAGAGCTGGTTTGGCAGTTGAAGTCTGACCGCTGGCTTTTTCATTTGTAAATGAGGAGATTAGATTGGTTCATTTCAAAAGAAAACCAAGTCCATCTCAGAAATGCCCTAATTACATCAATGAGATACAAACAGGTACTACATGTGTAGAACTACTTCATGGCTTCAAGTATTAAAAAGGCTCACAATTTAAAAATCTGTATGTGGTTTGGTTATAAAGAGTGAGGATTTTGGATATTCTGCTTTATTTCATTATGTTTAAAAGGCCTGTATTTTCTATATTAGAAAACACCTGAGTTTGGTTTTCATTCCTCAAGCTTGGGGTTCAGCTACAACCACACTGAAGCTCAATAGGATGGGATTGTGTGACTGGGGTGGGAGGTCTTCGTGCAGATGGAGCACTGGTCTCTAAAGGCCCTTCAAGTGATTCTCTATCTGTAAATGTCCCAATGTCACATCTACTGTGCTCATTGAAAAAAATGAGTGAATATGCATGAAAGCATGAATATGCTGCCTTCTTGCTGGTTGTCTCCATTTGTCCCACTGTCTATGTAACCCAGCTGAGAAGTGAGAAAATACAGTGGCTGCCTGTGGCCCAGGACACACCTGATTTGCATTCCCCCATCTGTCCTTTTCCTATCATGTAAAGAAGATCAAGTTATTTTGGAAAAACGTAAATATGACTTTAACACATCTTTCTCATACTAATGAGATGAAGTATAAAGAACATATATTCCTTCAGAGTCTTATATCTAAAATACATTGAGATTTCTAAGAAATAATATGGATTAAAAAATATCAACTAAACAAATTGAATTTTTGCCACAGAATGAGTTGTAACAGCAAGAAAAACTGACTCAAATGATCTGCACGCCTCACTCTTGCATTCTCTCTCTTCTCTCACTGACTCATTTTCCACTTAATCTTCTATTCATACAATTATCCACGTTCTTGATATTGACTCCTGTGTCATGAGTTTTTCATAGTGATCTATTGTTCGAATGAATTAAGATTGGCTCTCTAAAATGCACTGACTAACTCCACAAAGCATGAGTTAATTAATTCATTTGATTTTATTTTCCCCCACCATGTGAAACTAATGTTATGTCAGAAGTTGACCTTGATAGATAATCAGAAATAATAATGAGAGAAGAAAGCAGAGAACTGGTTTTCAGATATTTGCTATTAGAGTGTTTATGTTTTTCCCCAACAGACTAAGGAATTTTAAACTTCCATGTAAAATATTTCTTAAACAGAATGTAAATTATTCATAGAATATGCCTGACAATATATAGTATAAAAATAATACTTCTTAGGCCAGTTTAAGATCGCTTGACTATCTTACCAAACTGGCATGCAGTCTTTGGAAGAACTTATTCTTTTTTTTCCTATTCTGAAAGTTACAGCCACATAGAGCAAAGTCCTACATTTCCTCCTTCCCATTTCCCATGATGCTAGAATATTACCCAGGAAATAAACATGATTGAAATTGTTTGTTTCCTAAAACCATGAGAAAAATGTGAACTGCTTGGAAACTTACACCCAAGGGAAAAGGCTCATACTGAGATCATTGATGTTGTGAACGTGTTTGGTTACTTTTCTCAAGAGTGCACTTCTCATCGCTGGATTGGCAAGCCTGAAGCCCATGGAGAAATAGCCTCCTGTCCAAGGTCAACAGAGTTGGGGGAAAGGACTAAGCTTAATAGACCTCTCAAATGTTTAGTGATGTTGATGGTGGCAGAAATGTTGCACTCAACCTTCCACCTCTGTCAGCTCCTTGGCAGGGCACACATTTGATATTTTAAGTATAATTTATTAGATGCCTTCAAATCTAATCAAAGATTTGGATTACATTTCTTATCTTCTCTGCGCTGCCTTTGTTTACATCTGTGGCCTCGGCTCTTATAGAGTTAATTCTCTGTTTAGCTTGCTTGCAGTCAAATGTATAAATAAAGTGGCAGGCTGTAAAGGACTATTTGGACAACTGCCATTGTGAGAATAGGGAATCCACAAAGAGAATGAGAGGAGTAAGCAGCTCTGCTGTGTAATGGGCAGAATAGGAAAATATTGGGGGGAGGAGAAAAGAAACTGGAGAGCTCTGTGTTTGAGAAGTGTCATGAGAGAGCACAAGAGCATGGAAGGCACAAGATGCATAAAGGAAATCAACAACCAAAATAGTAAAGATGTAGAACTCTAGCAAGGCACAGTGGAAGAGGAGGGTATCTAGTTTAATTATTTTGTAAAAATAGCTCTCACATCCAAAAGGTCTGGAACCAGCTGAAAAGTTAACTGACTGAAAGGCAGGATCTATGGAGGATAAGGACAATTCAAATGAGACTTTTCTTCACACTGTATATTACTCTGGGTGCCACAAACTTTGAAATAAAAAATTAGTGGCAATGAAGAGGGGTTTAAAAGAATACTTCATATGTTGTCTCAAAAAGAAAACTCTCAAATCTTTTTCCTTCTTTTGAGAAGCTTTCCTATGTCGTTCATTGCAGTTTCCTTGCTCCTGGTGACACACTGCTTTCTGAGTTTGGCTTTGCTTATTAATAGCTTTCCAGCTTGTGACTGAGACTGTTTTACTCTCTGGGGTCCATGTCCCTTTCTCTTGAACACTAATATCTCATTTTCTATCTCCCTGTCTTCTTGATCAGATGCCTGCTGCCTACTATCACATGATTTTCCCATCCATAGAAATTAACATAGCATTAAGGCAGAATCATGGCATGACATGTTCGCTTAGCTACTATTAATGTTGCAATAGCTTTAGAATGCAATTGAGGGATCACTAGCAACTAGTTAATTCTTCATATTAACTGTTGAAAATGCTAAGGCCCTCAATTTTCTCTTTTTATCATTATCCAGGTTCTTTTAAAAATGTTTTCTTAATAAAATGCAGGTGAAGGAGTCTAGAATATGTCACTGTGACATAAAAATTATTTTGTGCAGAAGATATTTGAAATACGCTTTTTTTTCTGAATTTCCTTATCTGCCTAAAAGTAGAGCCTCCCAAAATAATTTCGTTGTCTTAAATCCCCTTCCTAGGAGTTTCCCAGAACAAGGCAAGATTGACTCTTCCAACTAGAGGAAATCACACACCATACCTAAATAGACATTGTCTTAAAACTATGATTATCTCCTATCTATTCTCCTAAAGGCCCATTCATCTTTCCTAAAGGCCATTTGTTTTCTCTTCTCTCCTTTCTTTCCTCTGATAAGATGACCTATAAGCCCCAAATTCTAATCATCTCCTTGATATACATTTTTCTGTAAACTTATAGGTGATTAAACTTTGCCTTTCACTAATCTGTCTTTTGTCAGTTTAATTTACAGGTCCCCAATATAAACCAAAGAGGGTAAAGGTAAATTTTTTCCTCCCTGACACAGGCCATTCAGTATGAGCTTTTCAATGTCCTACTGCCATTTGTAATCTGATAAACTTGTGTGTTTGCCCACCCACTCCTCCATTCTGCAGGGGTCCTTGCCCACCTCTTTGCCATTTCTGGTGAGCCTCTCTGTCTGCTTGTCAACCTCTATTTAAGAAATACCTTGTCAAAATGACAAGAAATAACAAGTGTTGGTGAGGATGTGGGGGAAAAAAAGTAACCCTTGTGCACTGTTGGTGGGAAAGTAACTTGGTGCACTGACTCTGGAAAACTGTATGGAGTTTCTTCAAATTAACAATAGAAATACCATTTGATGCAATAATTCCATTACTGAGTATTACCCAAAGAAAATGAAGACACTAATTTGAAAAGATATATGTACCCAATGTTTATTGTAGTGTCATTATAATAGTTGAGATACAGAAGCAACCCATGTGTCCATGAATAAATAAATGGGTAAAGAATTAGTGTGTGTGAGAGAAATGGGATATTATCCAGCTGTAAAAACATTGAGATCCTTCCATAAAGCATAATAACATCCACATTATAGGGATCTCAGATAAAGAAGAGAGAGATAGAAGGGAAGAAAATTTATTTGAAGAAATAATAACTTAAACTTTCCTAATCTCAGGAAGGAAACAGATATCCAGATCCAGGAGACAGAGATCCCCCCAAAAGTTCAACTCAAGGATATCCACACCAAGACACATAGTAATTAAAATGGCAAAAAGTACTGGTAAAGAAAAAAAATTAAAAGCACCAAGAGAAAAGAAGACAGTTACTTACAAGGGAACCCTCATAGGGCTACCAGTAGATTTTTCAGCAGAAACTTTACAGGCCAGAGGGAGTGGCATGATATATTCAAAGTGCTGAAAGGGAAAAACCTGCAGCCAAGAAAACTCTATCCAGCAAGGCTATCATTCAGAATAGCAGAGATAAAAAGTTTCTCAAACAAACAAAAACTGAAGGAGTTCAGGACCACTAAGCCAGCTCTAAAAGAAATATTAAAAGGGACTCTTTGAGTGGAAAGGAAGTACCATAAGTGGGAGTACAAAAAGTAAAAAACATAAAAGCAGTAAAAATATTTCTGTAAAAATCAGTCAAAGCATTCATAAAATAAGAGGATGTAAGATGACACTATAAACCTAAAACGTGGGAGGGAGAGGAGTAAAGAATGGGTTTAAACTGGAGCGCCTGGGTGATTCAGTCAGTTAACCATCTGATTCTTTTGGCTCAGGTCGTGATCTCACAGTTTGTGAGTTCAAGCCTCGCATTGGGCTCCACACTGACAGTGTGGAGCCTGCTTGGAGTCTCTCTCTCTGCATCTCTCTGCCCCTCCCCCACTCATTCTCTCCTCTCTCTCTCTCTCTCTCTCTCTCTCAATAAACTTTAAAAAATGGGTTTAAATTTAAACCATCAACTTACTATATATTGCTATATGGAGAAGATGTTATATACAAACCTAATGGTAACCACAAATAGATAATAGATATGTAAAGAATAAAGAGAAAGGGATCCAAGTATATCATGAAAGAAAGCCAACAAACCATGAAAGAGAGCACACAAAAGAGTAAAGGGGAAAAGAGAGAGAGAGAGAGAAACCAACAAACAGACTCTAACTATAGAGAACAAACTGATGGTTACCAGAGACTGGATGGGTCAGGAGATGGGAGAAATAGAGAATAGGGATTAAAGAGTACACTTACCATGATGAAGATAAAATGATAAAAAGAAAAAGAAAAGGAATGAGATCTTGCTATTTTCAACAACATGGATAGACCTAGAGGATATAGTCGTAAGTGAAGTAGGTCAGAGAAAGATAAATACCATATGATTTCACTTATGTGTAGAATCTAAAAAGTAAAAAAAAATTAAAAAAAAGCAGAAACAGACACATAAATACAGAGATAAACTGATGGTTGACAGAGAGAAGTGGGGTGGGGGATGAGCCAAGTAGGTAAAGGGAAGTGAGAAATACTGTCTTCTAGTTATGAAATGAGTAAGTCAGGGGGATAAAGGGTACATAGGGAATGTAGTAAAAGAGGAACAAACTCATTTGAGGAACAAACTCTAACAGTGAGAATAGCTAACATCTCATTGAGCACTTACTATGAGCCAGACAGTGTTCCTAGAAGTTACATTAACTTACTGGAGGTCACACTGCTCCTGGTGACTGGGCAGAGATTCCAGTGCACTAACCTGGGGCATAGCTCACTCTCTTTGACACTACACTTGATTATACTTCCTGCCTTGCTTTCAGGAACCAACATTTTAATAGAACCAGGTATAAGATAATAGAAAATTTTGTGGCCTGGGACCAAAAAAAGAGGTCATGCCCAACAAAAAGCATTGAAAGTCAAAATTTAAAAACACTTTTTAAATTTTTTAATTTTTAATTTTTTTGCCAAACAAAACCATTGTCTTCTAAATTAGGACTACTGGGGCAGGCTATTTTATGGTCTCTGCCCCACAAGGTGTTTACCCACCTTGGTAAACACCAAACCTTCATACTCTATTTCTCTCTAGAGACAAAATATCAAAGATGGATGTATGTTCACTGGCATTTCAAACTCATAATGTTCACCGGCATTCCTGCACTACCTCCTCGTAATGAATTGTCTTTTTGGTGTTTCTGGTTCCATTATTCTGTAGTTAATCTGTTCGAATTACTAACCAATTGTTGACTCCTTTCTACTGTATCCCAAATACCATTACAGGTGAAATCAAGTTTCCTTTTAGCATATCAAATCATTTCCTCTTTAAATTGTAATAGATAAAGACCTAGTTCACATCTTATTTTTCACACCTAAACTAACCTTTTAAAGGATATTTATGCTTCTAATCTCTCTCTGTAATCCAACTCATTCAGTTGGCTTCAGATTAATTTTCCCAAACAACTATTGCAGCTTCAATTGTTCCTCTGCTAAATAAAATTCTAGAAGGTACTCTTTTGGTAATAAAGGCTGAAAGGAATGCACATATAGGAATCTGGAAAAGACTGCATAAGCTAAGGCTCATTAGAAGCAAGTCAAGGCAATTCTCAGATTGAGCTGCTTTCCTATCTTTCTCTCCTTCCTCATTTTTCTGCTTTTCTTCATGCATCAGCCACAGTGTTCCCCCTCTCCAACACCTGATTTCCTTTGCTTATTCATAGCCTGAATCTGTACCATGCCAGGACCAATTCTGCCTGACCTCCCAGGTTCAGGGGCCACCACCACTTGCAACATAGTTTCAGTTCCTCAATTTCAAAGTCCCTGAAAAACAAGATGACTCACTTGTTTATTGTTTATCATTCACTTCTAGAAGGAAACCTGTATTTTCCCTTCTTATGTTGTTTTAGGATAGGTCTCTATTTGTCTCCTGAGGTGGGAGAGTATAGGAATCAATACTTCAAGTTTTTCTCTATTATTTAACTGTCATTGGGTGGGGGTCCAAAGTCTTATGTCAACAGTGAGACTATAAAGATTTTGGCTTCTTTGGGCTATCTTATCAGTAGGAGGGATCATTTGCTCCTCAAACACCCTGCACCTTGGTTCTTTCTCTTCCTTCACTCTTCCTTCCTCCCCCTCCCCCATACACCCTCTTTTCTCTTCCTCTCCCTTCTTCTGCCTCTTCTTTCCTCTTCTCCCTTTGTCCTTCTCTTCCTTCTTGCCTCACTTCCCCTCCCTCCCTCTCAGCTGCACATAAAGAGCCAGGCTTGCCTTATATGTGCAATCTCCATGAAGTAGGTGTAGGGAAGGAAAATACCTTTTTCCTTTGCCCTTCTAAGTTCTTGGCTGGGACCCCTGTAACAAAAGACATATTTGCAAGAGAAAAACACAAGTTTAATGTAAGTTTTATTTGACACAGAAGCCTTCAGAAGAAGATGAAGACCCAGGAAGTGGTTAAATCTGAGCGTTTTTGTGCTGGCTTTGATGAAGAGTGAAGAGTTGTAGAAAGATGTTATAGGATAAGGGTTTGAACTAAGTGTTGTCAACTGGGAATCTAAACCGCAAGGCCTGTTTGTTTAGATTCCTCTCTGTGTCCTTCTGTGTCTTCAAAGATAAGGATCCTCTTTTCCTCTGGGTATAGGAGGGCACTCTTACATAAAGTTTTTATGACCCATATCGGAGGAAGGTCAGAAAGTCTTTCCTATATGTGCTGTTTCTCAAATTCCTTCAACTTAGAAAATATTCAGTATGCCAAGGGGCCATGTTTCAGGGTAGTGTGTTCTGAACTCTGTTACAAGCAAACCAATGCATGTAGCTAGACCTCCACTTTTGAGTTCCAGTTTTCTGCCTGCACCTGAGTTAACCAGACTTATCCTTCTCAAGGAGTTAATAATCTTCAGTCTAAGGGAAAGCTCCAGTTTAGCTTTGGGGTTCACTAATCCAATGTCACCAGGGAGACTCGTACTTTGAGAATTACTGGACCTCCACAGTAAAACTTGATCTCCATTGTTATCTCTTCTTAATTTGTTAGATCCAAAAATGTATATTATATTTAACATATATTTTATATATATTAATATATATTAAACATATATTTTGGATCTAACATATATATATGATATATATAATATATATATATAACATATATATATATAACATATCATATATATATATATTTTTTTTCTCCCTTGACCTCTAATAGAGCCCCCAGACCCCTCTATTTGAGATGGGAGTCACGTATACAAGGGCTGGGTCATGTAGTCTCATTTCCAAGGTTACCCTACCTCCTGGTTTGCCAGGGATAGCCCCAGTTTACAACTCATGACCGTACTGACTTATTAATATAGCCCCCTCTTTCTTAAAACTGGGTTCCAGTAAGGACAGGTGATATCATCACTCTATCTGTTGTCTACCCAACAAGGGCTATCTATCTGCAGATTCCTTCAGGAAGGGATATATGCTTAGCTATCACTACTGTAGTTTGTACCAGCTACAGACGTCTTGGTTTGGCATTCAAGTCCCTCCATACTCCTTCCCCTGACTATCGGCTTATATGCTTTTTACATTTCAGCTAATGTGACTGCTATTTTTTGTGGTCACACTATTTGGTGTTCTAGAAATGCCTGTCTCTTCTGATTTTCATTCTGTTTTTTACAGAGTCCTAGCCATCTTTCCAAAGCCAGTCAAAATGCTATTTTCACCATGAAACATAAGAGTTCAGATAGAAATAACATCGATAAACAAAGACTTGAGCTTCTGTTCCATTACTTATTAACTGGGTGGACTTGAAAAGCTTAATTGTCCTCAGTCCCTGTTTTGTTATATATCTAATGGGGAAACACCTACTAGTTTTTTTTTAAGACTAAATGAGATAATTGCTTATGTAAAAACATCTGGCATAGAGTAGTTGGTAAATAAAGATGAGTTAATTTCCTTTTATTCCCCTGAATTCATATAGTACTTTTGGTATACTGACTTATAGATAATTATATATGGGTTTTACCACTTAGCTAGATTTCTTAAAGTAAAGGCTCATGATATGCATATGCATATATATATATATATATATATATATACACACACACATAAATACATATATACATATATATGTATGCATGATATGTATTTCGTGTATATGTATACATATGTATGTATATGTGAGTGTGTATGCACACATAGTGTGTGTATACACAGAAAGTGTTTTTTCTACATATTCATTCAATAAATGTCCAAACTGAGACCCAGAGATGTTATGACTTGCATCCAGCTAATTAGTTAATTAAGGTTGCCTCCTTTTCTTTCACCTAAAGTTTTTATAGAAGGGAAGAGTGTATCTGTATATAGACTTATACCCTAGAGAAGTCCATATAATATATTGATTGAACAGCACAGCCTGGAAGTTGATACCATACTGGCACACACTCTTTATGTATATGGACACACCATCCCGCATACACCATGATCTCCCTGTTGACTGCAGTTGGGCTAGTTCCATGCCTCTACTGACCTGAGTCCAGATCAGTGATATGGACACTGTAGCAGAGTGTCCAGGTTAAACTGGGAAACTTCTGTAGGGCTAAATCTGTTTTGAATTCTGGGTCTCCCATTTCCCAGTTTAAGACCTTGATAAAATTATGAAATATTTCTGTGCTTCACTTTTGTCATCTGAAAATAGTATCTATTTCATAGGGTTGAGTGTTAAATGGACCAGCCCTTCAAAGAACTTAACCTGGCATATAATTAGTACTTAATATGAGCTGTCTTCCTTCTCCTCCTCCTTCCTTTCCTCCTCCTCTAATAGGTGATACTACTTTAGAGTTTGAAAGTTGGTGGGAGCTCCCCACTACTTGCTAAATAGGATGCTGCCTGATTCATGAATAGCTTAATAAAGCCAATTTGATCTTTAAAAGGAGGAGGCAAGGGGAAAATATTTCATGTGAAATATTGCATGACATGTGAAAAATATATGAAATTCAAATTTTGGTGTTTATTACTAAAGCTTTATTGGAAGGCAATCATACTTATTTACTAAATATTGTCCTATGGCTGCTTTCACACCACAATAATACAGTGAAGTAGTTACATCGGAGACTGAATCCTACAAAGCTGAAAACATTTACCAACCGGCCCTTTAAAGAAACATCTATTGATCTCTGCTTTTTAAAAAAAATTTTGTAATGTTTTTATTTATTTTTGAGATCGAGACAGAGTACAAGAGGGGGAGGAGCAGAGAGAGAGGGAGACACAGAATATGAAGCAAACTCCAGGCTCTGAGCTGTCAGCACAGAGCCTGATGCGGGGCTCGAACCCATGAACTGTGAGATCATGACCTGAGACAAAGTCAGACGCTCAACTGACTGAGCCACCCAGGTGCCCCTGATCTCAGCTTTAAGAGGTTAAATGACTTGCCCAAAATTACAGAGCTTGTAGCACCAATATCTTGCAATTTGAATCCAGATCCTTTCACTATCTCAAAAAACAAGCTCACTGACTAGATATCCCTTTACTTTTTAGACAAAAATGTGTGTGTGTGTGTGTGTGTGTGTGTGTGTGCGTGTGTTGAATTTTTTGGGGACTGCCAGTCTTCTTAGCTTCAATTTCACTTGTAAAAAGTTCAATTATGGAAGTGCAAACTCTGCAGATGCAGCCTCTCGAGGACGGCTGCCACAAGTACCACCTACTCCCCACTAATCAGACAGTCCCACTTCTCTGTCTCAAGCTCTCCTCAAAGCTGAAGTGTGTCACCTGCAGGATACTTGTCTCTTCCAGCAGCACCATGATGAGACTTATTCTTAGCCTGACCCCAGCTATAATACTTACCAAGAGTATTACACCCCTCGGTGCTCTTGTGATTAAGGAAAATAAAAATAACATATTATCGGATGGAGGAAAATACCACCCTCCTATTATACCTTAATAATGGTTTCTCCAAAAAACAATTTTTTAATGTTTACTGATAGTATCTCCTCTGTTTAACATTTATACAGAGAAAGCTTTAGAAACTCATATGCTTACTTCTTCTGCTTCAAAAGAGGTTTGTTGATGGTAGGTAAACTTACAATAACCTGGAAGACAGTCATCTGTTCTCAACAGGAAGTAAGTTGCCCAGAAGATTTAATCAGGAGCAAGATGGCCAATTTTGGCAGTTTCCCAAATATTTCTGGGTTGGCCCATGGTACCCATTATTTTGTCTTTTTGTATGAGTTCTCAGAATATTAATCATATCCCTATTCAAGCTAAATAACCATATTCCAAAACCCAGTTAACTTTTGAAACCGCCTAAATTTTGGTATAAAGCCCATTCTCCCTTCTTTGTGTTAATGCTGATAGCCAAGAATTGAACTTCAGTGGTAGAAGACAGGGTATGTAACTTCTTTCCCAAATATTACATTAAGTACATCTAATAGTACTAAGGCCAGTTATCCATTGGGCTATGATTTCTCATGCATATTATAGTTATTAATATTTTTGTCAAGGGAAAAGGCAAAACATACATACTATTATATATATATTACTATATTAATATATATTATATATATATGCTATTATATATATACATATATATTACATATATATAATATATATGCTATTATATATATATGCTATTATATATATACATATATATTACATATATATATAATATATATAGTATCTATAATATATATAGTAGCAAGTCTCTAAGATATAGCTATAAGGTGGTTTATTTCATTATCATCATCACCATCATTATTACTAATAAAGGCCTATCAGAAATACAATAGGACTGATTCTCTACTAAGCTATCAGTCAGGGAAACCTCCTCCAAGGCAGTAATTCCTTAAGAGTAGAGAGAATGAGTACAACAGAGATTGCATACCTTGCCTTTGTTACAATTTGCACCGGGTCATGGATCCCTCCTAATACTATACAATGCATTGTGTAATTTATCTGGCCACTGAAGGTTTTAAGTATTCACTTTGAAATGATTTAAGGCTTACAGAAAAGTTGTGAAAATACTGCAAAAACAAATTTCCCTAAACTCTTCACCCAGATTCTTCAAAAATTAGCATTTTATATTTGTTTTATCATTTTTTTATAAATTGATATAGATAGATATAATTGTGGTTTTTGCACCACTTGACAGTAAGTTGTAGATATGATGCTCCTTTATCACTAAATACTTCAGTGTGTATTTTCTAAAACCAAGGGGATTTTCCACATAACCAGAGCACAGTCATCAAAATCAGGAAATTAACTTTGATGTATGGAGCTCATTCAAATTTTGCCAGTTGTCCTACAAGTATCTTTTATAGGAAAAGAAGAATAAATCTGATTTAAGATTCACTCTTGGAGCACAAATTGTTTACTTTTCTCTCTTTAGTTTACTACTTTAATCTGGAATCTCCAGTCTGATGATCTTGACACTTTGGAAGAGTCCATGCCATTTATTTTGAAGAACATCAATTTGTAGATTCTGATATTTTCTCATGAGTAGATGCACACTGTGCTTTTGGGGACTGGAATATCACAGTGATATTTGGCTCTTAGTGCATTGTATCAGGAGATACATGACGTCTACTTGTTCAATTGTAGGTAATATTAACGTTGAACACTTGGTAAGGTAGTGTCTACTGGGTTTTTCCAGTCAATTCTCCATATTTTCCCTTTTTTAGTAAATATCATATCTAGAGACTGTGTAATGTCTTCTTTCTCATCAAACTTTCAACCAGTAATTTCTTGCCTGAAACAGTTATTGCTATAGAAGTTGCCAAATGGTGATTTTCTAATTTCATCTTTCCTTCTACATCTATGACTGTATGGAGGAGCTTTCCACTCCTTGAACATTTATTTATTTATATTAGAATAAACATGAACTCTTATTTTATTCAATGAATTATAAGCCATACATATCATGGTTTATTGTGATGCATAAATTGTTCCAGTTTTGCTAGTGGGAGCCCCCACTGAAAATTTCTGGGGGGAGCAGTAAGTTCACCTGTTTATGATTATTCTGGCAGCACTGTAAAGAGCATTTTAGAAATACAAGACAGGAGGTGGAGAAGAGATGAGAAATGAGAGCATTGGGTATGGGAAGGACAGAATGGGTCCTAATACCTGGGGAAGCAGAATCAATAGGATTTCGAAACTGGGTGTAGAGTTAAAGGAACAGAGGTTTAGGTCTGGGTAATTGAGAAGGTAGTGGTGCTACAGGTAGAAGCAGAGATTTCAAATGAAGACAAGTTTGGATTCGCTGAGTTCAAGTCTCCAAGGATACATCCATGTGGAAGTTTTGTTGCTATTTCTTTGCCCCCCAGTCAGGAATTCTGCATTTTGGGACAATCAGATTCTACCAGAACAGGTAAGGAAGGAATGAAAAAGTAAAAGGGTAGAATTCCCATACATTCCTTCATCCTGCCCCTTTCCCTAGCAGCATTCTGACCAGATGTTAGCTGATGAACTTCTTCCCGTTGGTAGGAAATGTGTGGTCTATGTTCTTATTGTTAGTGGGGTAATGGAGTGGCCTGAAAACCATACGCTCTGAAATTTGTTGTGTATTTTCACTCTGGAAAGCAAGATTGAGAGAGATAGAGAGAGAGAGAGAGAGAGAGACCGAAACCTAGAGTTCAGAAAAGAAATAATGGTAAAGGAGTAGTCGGTTAATCATCCAACTTTGGCTCAGGTCATGATCTCCTGGTTTCTGAGTCGAGCCCTGCGTTGGACTCTGTGCTGACAGCTCGGAGGCTGGAGCCTGCTTTGGATTCTGTGTCTCCCTCTCTCTGCCCCTCCTCTTCTCATGGTCTGTCTCTCAAAAGTGAATGAACATTAAAAAAAATAAAATTTTAAAAAATGTCAGTGGTAGAGTAAGGGAAAGACCCTACAGAAAGTAAGAATATCAGAGACAAGTTTTTGATTGGTCATCAAAACCTAGATAAAAGACATTTCAAAAAGGAAACAGTAGTAAATAAGTAAAATTCTGAGACTGAATAAAATGAAGGATGAGATGAGGCCATAAACTTGACAATTAGGAAGTGAGTGTCATCTTTAAGAGAAAAATCTCAAGAGATCAGTGTGGATAAGAATGAATTTACAGGTGAGTAAGATGAGGTGGGAAATTGACCACAGTGAATGTAGTCTACACTTATAACATCTAGGCATGTAAGGAAGATAGTGAGTGCCTTGAATGAAGTGGGAGCAAGAGGATATTCTTAGGGTGGAGGACCTGACTAGCACGTTGGTCTAAAGTACCTAAAACAGAACAAGATCAAGAATGCAAGAGGCCACCTTTGGAAAGGAGAAAGTCTTACTGTACCTGGGACAGAGGGGAGAATAATGGATGTAATTACAGAGGAATCTTGAAGTGAAGAGGAAGGCTGGTGAGGGAAGCCGATGTTCAAGATAAGTAGCCTGCTTTTCTCAGAGTGGAGAGTGGAGTCAGAGTGGAGGGAAGAAAAGGATTCAGAGATTTTTGAGGATTGGAAATGATTTGGAACAATGGCCATAAGGAGTGAAATATGCCCAAGGATAATGTAGCAGCATTATTGTATATAGGAGAATCTGATTGTGCATATGCCATGTTAATGATGGTTTGAGCATCTTAACACCTCAAATCTTTCACAGATCAGAAAAAAAACCAAATGGATGGGTATGTTGTGTGTTAGGCTTTTCAGAAAGCAGATGTCGAGTCAGGATTAAATGTGCAGGAGGTTTATTCAGAGGAAATGCCTGTGAAGGATAGACAAAAGAAAGTCACAGAAGGTGGGGAAAGCCTTCAGACTGATGCAGGTCTGACCTCTGTGATGGAGAAGGGGAAGGAAGGAGGATTAGCTAGTAAGAGTCTCAAACTTCAGTGCAGTTCTCAGAAGTTTGGCCAAGCCAATGGGAAATCCATAAGCAAAGTCCTCTGTTAAGGAGTTTCCCATCTTGCAAGAATGGGCTGACTTTAAATTTTATTTATTTATTTTGAGAGAGAGAGAGCGCGCACGTGCGCACACACGCAAGTGGGGGAGGGGCAGAAAGAGAGGGAAAAGGAAAGAATCCCAAGCAAGTTCTGCACTGCCAGCTTCAGAGCCCAGTGAGAGGCTCGAACCCACAAACCTTGAGATCATGACCTGAGCCGAAAGCAAAAGCCAAACACTTAACCTACTGAGCCACCCAGGTGCCCCTGGGCTGGCTTTAATATGCCATGGCCAGGCACTGGTTGGGAGCAGCTTGCAGAAAGCATGGAGTGGGCCTTGGGTTCCAGGGAGAAGGCAGCTCAATTTTTCTTTGCAATAGGGGATTTGAGGACCGCATACTCATGGCTGCCACAGTGGGCATGTAACAATGTGTGTGTGTGTGTGTGTGTGTGTGTGTGTGTGTGTATATATATATATATATATAATCTTAAGATCAATTCTCTGAGGGAAAGAAAATCACCTGATTGAGTTCCTAGCAAAAGCCCCAAAGATGGGCCAAGATAAAAACCTTAGCCTGCAAGGACTTGTCTGCCTCTAATCTGCTGTGACATAGGGCTGGAAACTGAACCCCTAAGTGAATGGATTCAGGGGCCCGTGGAAGGTTTGAACTGCCGGATCCAAAGTGAGAGAAGCAGAACCTAGATAAAAGCTAGGTAGATCACCTTCTAGTAGCTCTGAGGACCTTGCATCACCAAATTTGAGTAGATAGACAAGAAATCAGGAAGGAAGCAAATCATACAAAGGTGCCTGAACAGCTGTGTTAATTTAACAGAAGTAAGGGCAGTGTTAAGGAAGAAAACCCCATTGGGAATATAAACACTTGGAAGAAGAAACAAGGATCTCATTTTTATTGCTTTCCTGATCAAACTTTGGATGGCTTTGTGCTCTATGTTAGAGAGAAGCCATTTTCAGATAGGTGAATTAAAAACAAACAAACAAAAAAGATTAGCTATAATTCAGGACCAGCTAAGAACAGATAAATTGAATTTTTAATAACCTTAAATAGCATAATTATAGGAGTCTTGGCAGAAAGTTAAAGATTAGCAAGCACTATATAGAGAATATATAGTGTTTGAAGGGGGTGATAATCAAAGATGTTGGTCATAACCTCCGTCCATCCATCCCCCTTTGTGTTCTGTATAGCCCCTGCTCATCCTCAACCTAGGATTGATGTCAAAAATAATTTCTCACGAGCTCCTGAAGAATTCTGACCCAGATATATACCAGTGCCTAGAACATTGCCTGGGACATAATAGGCATGCTATGATGAATGAATGAAAGCAGGTTCACTGAGATTTTATGTGAGACATCAAAGGTCATTCTGAAGGACAAACCAGAAAACCAGGAAGTTAGAACTTTTTTCTCCTGGGTATCCCAGCTAAAGAAAGTTCATTTTCATTAATTTGTCATCTCTAGTATGTATCTTTTTACCTCTAAGTATCCTGTTGCTTCTATTATAGATAATACTTAATAGATATCTCTAGGGGCGCCTGAGTGGCTCAGTCGGTTAAGTGTCTGACTTCAGCTCAGGTCATGATCTCAAGGTTCATGAGTTCAAGCCCAACATCTGGCTTTCTGCTGTCAGCATAGAGTCTGCTTTGGATCCTCTGTCCCCCTCTCTCTCTGCCCCTCCCCTGCTGGTTCTCTCTCTCTCTCTCTCTCTCTCTCTCTCTCTCTCTCTCTCTCCCCCCTCCCTCCCTCTCTCAAAATAAATAAACAAACTTAATAAAACAGATATTTCTACTTTGAAAGTTGCTATATTAGTTGGGTTCTCCAAGAAATAGGACCAATAGGAAGTAAGTAGATAGGTACGTAGAGATGATAGATGATAGATAGATAGATAGATAGATAGATAAGAAAGAAAAGAAAGAGAAAGAAAGAAAGAAAGAAAGAAAGAAAGAAAGAAAGAAAGAAAGAAAGAAAATGTATTTATTGTAAGGAATTGACTCACATGATTATGGTGACTGAGAAATCTAAGATCTGCAGTCAACAAACTGGAGACCAAAGAGAGCTGATGGTATAAAGTAACAGTCCAAATCCAAAAGCAAAAGAAGACGGATGTCCCAGCTCAAACACAGGTAGAAAGAAAAAATTCTTTCTCATTTAGCCTTTTATTCTGTGTAGGCCTTCTACAGATTGGATGAAGCCTACCCATATTAAAGAGGGCAATCTGCTTTATGACGTCTACTGATTCAAATGTTAATCTCATTCAGAAACACCCTCACTGACACACACAGAAATAATGTTTGACCAAATATCTGGGCACCCCACAGCCCATTCTAGTTGACATAAAATTAATCATCATGGTTGCTAATTGAAAATCTAAAAACAACGTTCCGTAAATAAATGACACTTCCTTAAACTATTCCTATGAAGATAACTTCTCCTTGGGTGAATTTAACACAGATGGAAATAAAAATTAGACTTGGCTAATTCCCAAGTTTTCAGAATTACAAGGTTGCCTAAATGAGACCATTAATAAAGGCAGGACTTTGAAAAAGAGAGCACTTTCCATTTTAATACTAAGTGTCATTAATGTATGTAAAAGACATAAAGACATAAGGAGTTCGGTGACAGGCAGCAATCTCCTGGGTCAGGAGAACAATCTCAGTTCTGATTATGTGTAATCATCCTCCAAGGTATGAGCAAGGGGGCACTTTCATTTTTAGCTAAAAGGTTACGGCATTTTAGAATAAATTCAATTACTTTTCTAACTCAGTGTCGGACTTTTAAACTTAACTGCTCTGAGCTCACTTCTATTGTGCAATGTTTATGGGCTCGCCAGCTTTCAGGTAAAAAAATAAGTAGAAACAATAAGACTACTACCCTATAGCTTGTCCACGTTCTGTTCAGGGTCAGGTTCAAAGAGGCTCAGTTTTGTTTTGTTTTTTAAGTAAGCTCTACGCCCAAAGTGATACTTGAACTCAGGACCCCAAGATCAAGAGTTGCATGCTCCCTGGACTGAGCCAGCCAGGAGCCCCAAGGAAGCTCAATCTTCATAATCTTCCTCTGATCTTTCCCAGGTTTGGGGGTTTTATATTTTTAACAAGTAGGTACAAAACTAATTTACAACTCTTCATTTGGAAAATATTTAATCTTCATTTAGAAGATTCTGTTTTCAGGTTTTTTAAGTGGGAAATTATAGGATTTTTTAATAGGAGACACAGTCATACCATTTTTAGTTATAAAGATAATATAACAATGACATTTCTTCATATCTGTTTTCAAAATTCTCATTCAAAAAGTTATTTTCTCATTCATTTTTTTTCAAACATCACCTTTTTGCACAGATGGATAAAAAATTTTTTAGGCAAATGGTACAGTCAGGTATGATAAGATAGAATAATTTTAACCTCTTAAAGTGGCCCAAGAAAGCTTGAGCTATGAATAAAAGAAGACTTATCTCTGCCATTTCCCTTTCATTTAGTTGTGCTTGCTGTATTGTTTCTATCTTTGATCTGAGATTTCTTTGCAGGAATATTTTTGAGGCTCCCTGTCCATTTTATGAAGATGAGTTAAAGCTAGATGATACAATCTATAAAGCCATTCATTTGTGCACATACAAACTGAGCTTTGCATATGCTGAAAGCAAGTATGCGAACATCAAATTAACTCCACCCCCCTCCCCAAGTAATCCTACCCTCTCCTCAGGATACATCCTGTACCAGACAGACGTGACATGTGACTATCTGATGGGCAGATGAAATCAGAGTGTTAGAACCAATCTCCATATTTAATAGTAGCGTTACGTCACTTACTGTTCACACCCCCCCTCCCCGGAATCTATCTTCACCTTGAAGTCATTTGTGGGCCCATCCCAACAAGGTCAAGGAAATTCCAACTATGAATCACTGCAGAGACATTTAGATCTTGTAAATTCTTGAGAGCAAGGCTATGTCAAGACAAACAAACCTTCCTCTTCCTAATATTGATATAACTCTCATAACATAACTTTGGTGCATTATTTGCTAACAGAGGTTCTTTATATTTTGTCTAACCTAAGCACTCCCCCTATGTAAGAGTGGATAGTAAGGAATAAGGGACTCAAGGAGAAAAGAAAAGAAAATCCTGTCCTGCTACATTATCAGGGTCTAGCATTTAGCATGTGCTCCACATTAAGTTGTCATAGTGATGTGCTACTGATCTTTTTTGTGATCTCATCAGAAGTTAGGTCTCACTTTGTGGTATGCACAGAACCAAACTTAGACTGCAACACCCCCCTCTCACGCTGACATTCCTTGATTCTATGAATCTGTGTCCTTGATGAAAATTGCCTATGTTGGCCAGCAGTGCTGTTCCTGAGTGATGTGCACACAGGTCTGAGTCCTTACTTGGCCCAATGTCTCACTCTGCTTTTGCTGGAATGCAACAAGAGCTTCAAAAGATGGGCCTGAAAATGGATATTCATGAGAATTAGAAACAAATCACAGCAGGGAACTAACAACATAAAAATACTTCAAACTGTGAGGAATTAAAGCAACAGTTCCTGTTGTGATGTACACAATGGACACAGCATGTGGGCAGCTATTAAAAAAAAACTGGAAGAAAAAGTATATCTATGAGAAACTACTTTTAAAAAACCACACAGAATTCAAATGTCTCATGGTCAGAGAACTGTAGGGTTGAAATAGTGAATCTGTGGAATAAGTTTAAAGTTTGAATCCTGAAGTATGTTTTGCCACAACTTGCCCCATCTCCTGGTGCCCACAAATCCCTCTCAGTGTAACCAAAGGTCCCCCTCCTTCTATCAGTCCCCCAAAACTACATGGTTAAGGTTACCACATCGATTCCAAAATCACTTAAGTACATAAAACTGGATGAGGAAGGTGGGTAATCCTGATTCAGTCTCCAACCTAAAACAAGGCATTTATGAGGCACCTGGGTGGCTCAGTCAGTTGAGCATCCAACCCTTGATCTTAGCTCAGGTCTTGATCTTGGGGCTGTGAGTTCAAGCCCTGCATTGAACTACCTGCTGGGCATAAAGCCTACTTAAAAAAATAAATAAGGCATTACTTTCTAGACTAGTGTTTTAAGCTCAGAGTAATTTGTGACTTGTTATGCCTATGGGTGATTAATAGATCATATTACATCATCACCATATTATTTTTCAAATGTAAACCTACCCTAGCATCTCAAGGCAAGTTACTCTGAATTGAACAAAGAATGAAAATAAAAGTATAAGCTTATGATTATCATTTAATACTATGTATGCCTCAAAGGGATTATTTTACTTAAGGATCACATTCTTCTGAGGGAAATTTTTTTAATAATATTTAATAAATCTGACAGTGACCCAGAACTCCCTTTTGATATTGAAGAAAATAACTTTTCCTAGTTGGGTAACTAATGAGCAATTTATTACACTCAATCTGTTCTATAATCATGATGTCTAGATTGTAAAGTCCCAGAGGGCAATGACTGCACACTTTGTTCAGTGATTTAAAGACCTTCTCCAACTGGTATAGTATTAAATAAGAAGAACATTTTTGTATCACTTAGGATACTTTCAGCTAGAATTAATAGAAAACTCATTTCAACCTACTCAAGCATTAGAGAGATGTATTATCTTATATAACAAGTAGTCCAGAGTTAAGGGGAGTTATCAAGTGGCTCAATCATATTATCAAAAACCCAAAGGCTTTCCATTATATTCAGAATATCAGCTTTTGCTTAGAGGCCAGCTCCCCTCATGGTTGTAAGATGGCTACCATGTCCCAAGCATCATGAGGAAATGTATCAAAGTCTGATGGATAATATGGCCATCTCTTCCCATGCATCTCTAAAAGGAGGAAAACATTTCCCAGAAGCCTCCTACATTCCCTTCTTCAGGAACTTGGTCACATGACTACTATTAAACCAATCACTGCCAAGACAAATATAACCCAATGGTTGATTAATTTATGCCAATCCTAATTTAAGGCTTTGGCTCATGTTGGAAATATAGATAACTATATCAGTTAAGAATAGGTTAAGAGATCCAAAATAATTGAGACCTCAAAAATAAAGAAAATCACCCACAAAAAAAATTGAGGGGCAAACAATCCTGGACTATGTACAAGATACCTATTGCCACCCAATGTTTTAAAACAATAAACAATTGACTATGACTCTGAGAATGTTCTCTGGTCTCAGCTGAACTTCTGCATCTACTGTCGGTGGATATGTCAGCCACAGCAGGATTTATTGTTGGTGGATGGGTTTCTTCATATGTCTGAGACCTCAACTGTGACAAGTAAGCTGCCTCAGATCTGTTCTACACTATCTTTCAACCTGAAGTAGACTAGTCTAGGCTTGTTCCCATGGCATAGGCAAGGATCCAGGAGAGAAGCAGAAATATGCATATCTTCCCATTATAGCATAGCAAATCTCCCTAAAGTGTAATGGTTTGAAATAGCCACTTCCTTAGTTTAACAGCCTGCAAACAGCAATTTAGGCTGGTCTCACCTGAACTCCTTCATCTGTTTACATCAGCTGTGTTATGGCTAGATAGCTCTGCTTTTCAAGTCTGTCAGCTGGGACCCCTCAGCTGGGGTCTCTCATCCTCCAGCAGGCTAGCCATAGTTTGTGTTCGTGGTAGAAGCAAGGGTCCAAGGAAGAAAGTAGAAGCATGCAAGGGTATTTGAGATCTAGGCATGAAACTGGCACATGGTCACTTCTGCTGCCTTCTATTGACCAGAGCAAGTCACAAGGCCAGCCCAGACACAAGGTGTGTTAAAAATATATTCCACTTCTTTTTCGTTTTGTTTTTTAATTTAATTTAATTTTAAATTCCAGTATAGTTAACATACAGTGCTATATTAGTTTCAGGTACACAATACAGTGATTCAACAATTCTATACATCAACCAGTGCTCATCACTACAAGTGCACTCCTTAATCCTCATTGCCTATTTTACTCGTCCTCATACCCACTGCACTTCTGGTAACCATCTCTTTGTGCTCTATAGTTAAGAGTCTGTTTCTTAGTTTACGCCTCTCCTTTTTTCCTTTGGTCTTTTCGTTTGTTTGTTTCTTAAATTCTACATGAGTAAATCATAAGGTATTTGTCTTTCTCTGACTAGCTTATCTCGTTTAGCATTCATTATACTCTCTAACTCCATCCATGCCATTGCAAGTAGCAAGATTTCATTATTTTTAATGGCTGAGTAATATTCCATTGTATATATAGGTATACTACATCTTTATCCCTTCAGCTATCGATGGACATTGGGGCTCCTTCCATAATTAGGCTATTGTAAATAATGCTGCTATAAATGTAGAGGTATATGTATCCTTTTGAATTCATGTTTTTGTATTTTTTGGAAAATACCCAGTAGTGCAATTACTAGATTGTAGGATAGGTCTATTTTTAACTTTAAAAAATGTTTATTCATTACTTATTTTGAGAGAGAGAGAGAGACAGAGACAGAGACAGAGAATCTCAAACCGGCTCTGTGCTGTTGGGGCAGAGCCTGACGAGGGACTTGAATTCACAAACTGTGAGATCATGACCTGACCTGAAACCAAGAGTTGGACACTTAACAGACTGAGCCACCCAGGTGCCCCCTATTTTTAACTTTTTGAGGAAAGTCCACACTATTTTACCCCATGGCTTCACTAGCTTGCATTCCACCAAGAGTTCATGAGTGTTTTTTCTCCACATCTTCACCAATACTTGTCGTTTCTTGTGTTGTTGATTTTAGCCATTCTGACAGGTGTGAGGTGGTATCATTGTAGTTTTGATTTGCATTTCCCTGATAAGTGATGTTGAGCATCTTTTCTGGTGTCTGTTGGCAATCTGTATGTCTTCTTTGAAGAAATGTCTATTCATGTCTTCTACCCATTTTTTAATTGGATTATTTGTTTTTGGGGTGTGGAGTTTTAGAAGTTCTTTATATTTTTTGGATACTAACCCTTTATTGGCTATGTCATTTGCAAATACCTTCTCCCATTCCATAGGTTGTCTTTCAGTTTTGTTCATTGTTTCCTTGAGTGTGTAGAAGCTTTTATTTTGATGTTGTCTTAATAGTTTGCTTTTGCTTTCATTCCCTTTGCCTCAGGAGACAGATCTAGAAAAATGTTGCTATGGCTACTGCCAGAGAAATTACTGCTTGTGCTCTCTTATCTTCTGGTATTTTTATGATTTTGGGTCTCACATTTAGGTCTTTAATCCATTTTTAATTTATTTTTGTGTATGGTGAAAGAAAGTGGTGCAGTTTCATTCTTTTGCATATTGCTGTCCACTTTTCCCAACACCATTTGCTAAAGAGCAGTCTTCCCATTGGATAGTCTTTCCTGCTTTGTTGAAGACTAATTGATCATATAGTTGCAGGTTCATTTCTGGGTTTTCTATTCTGTTCTATTGATCTATGTGTCTATTTTTGTGCTAGCCCCATACTGTTTTGATCATTACAGCTTTTTAATATAACTTGAAGTCTGGAATTGTGATGCTTACAGGTTTGTTATTCTTTTTCAAGATTGCTTTGGTTATTCAGGATCTTTTATGATTCCATATAAATTTTAGGATTTTTTGTTCTAGTTAAGTGAAAAATGCCAGTGGTATTTCAACAGGATTGCATTCATTCTGTAGATTGCTTTGGGTAGTATAGACATTTAATAGTATTTGTTCTTCCAATCTATGAACATGAATTTCCTGGTGTCACCTTCAGTTTCTTTCATGAATGTTTTATGGTTTTCGGGATACAGATCTTTTACCTCTTTGGTTAAGTTTAGTCCTAGGTATCTTATTCTTTTGTAAAAAGGATCGTTTCCTTAATTTATCTTTATTAGTGTATAGAGATGCAGTGGATTTCTGCACATTGATATGTATCTTGTGACTTTATTAAATTCATTTATCAGTTCTATGAGTTTTTTCAGTGGAGTCTTTCAGGTTTTCTATACAGAGTATCATGTTATCTGCAAATAGTGGAAGTTTTACTTCTTTCTTACTAATTTGGATGCCTTTTATCTCGTTTTGTTGTGTGATTATTGTGGCTAGGACTTCCAGTACTATGTTGAATAAAAGTGGTGACAGTGGACATCATTGTCATCTTCCTGACCTCAGGGGGAAAGCTCTCAGTTTTTCTTCATTGACTATGAGGTTCACTATTGTTTTTTTCATATATGGCCTTTATTATGGTGAGGTATATTCCCTTTAAACCTACTTTGTTGAGGTTTTTTTAATCATGAATGGATGTTATGCTTTGTCAAATGCTTTTTCTGCATCTATTGAGATGATCATGTGGTTTTATCCTTTCTCTTATTGATTTGATGTTTCATGTTGATTTATTTGAAAATATTGAACCAGCTTTGCATCCTGGGAATAAATCCTACTTGATTATGGTGAATGATTTTTTAATGTATTGTTGGATTCTATTTGCTAGTATTTTGTTGAGGATTTTTGCATCTACGTTTATCAGAAATATTGGCTTATAGTTCTCTTTTTTAGTGGTATCTCTTTATTTGGTTTTGATATCAGAGTAACGCTGGCCTGATAGAATGAATTTGGAAGTTTTCCTTCTTCTATTTTTTGGGTGACTTCAGTAGAATAGGTATTAACTCTGTTTTAAGTGTTTGGTAGAATTCACCTGTGAAGCTGTCACGTCCTGAACTTTTGTTTGTTGGGAGTTTTTTTATGATGATTCAACATCCTTGCTGGTAATTGGTCTGTTAAAAATTTCTATTTATTCCTGTTTCAGTTTTTGGGGGTTATATATTTCTAGGAATTTATCCATTTCTTCTAGATTGTCTAATTTGTTGACATATAGTTTTTCATAATATTTTCTTATAGTTATTTATATTTTTGTGGTGTTGATTGTTATTTCTTCTCTTTCATTGGTGATTTTGTTTGAGTTGTATTCTCTTTCTCTCTCTCTCTCTTTGATGAGTCTGGTTAGAGGTTTATCAATTTTGTTGATCTTTTCAAAGAACCAGCTCCTAATGCAATTGATCTGTTCTATTGGGGGTTTTTTTTTGGGGGGGGGTGTTGGGTTTTTGTTTTGTTTTGTTAGTTTATATATCATCTATTTCTGTTCTAATCTTTATTATTCCCTTCCTTTGCTGGTTTTATATTCTGTGTTGTTCTTTTTCTAACTCCTTCAGATAATACACTCTACTTCTTGATGAGTACAGCTGCAATGTCACATTGCAAGGATCCTGGATTCAGGGAGAATAGTTGGGTTTGCTTTTCCAAACCAATCTACCACAGCAGTGGTTCTGCTCCTTTCAGCTCACCAGTATGCTCTCAGTCTGTGATCCTTGTCCTTTTGGTCCAAGATGTCAACCACCACATTTACATTCCAGGCTGCAGCTTGAAAAAAGGAATAAAGAAGATGAGGTGATCTCTCTCTCTCCCTCTCTCTCTGCCCCTTCCCTACTCACATTCTCTCTCTCTCTCTCTCTCTCTCTCTCTCTCAAAATAAATAAATGAACTTAAAAGAAAAAGAGGATGAGGTGAAAAGCATGCTAGCTGTCCTTTAAGGGACAGTCTTGGACGCTTCTAAGTGATTCTTTGTTTATATCCAGTTGGCCAAAACTTAGTCACATGGCCACACAAGGAAGTTTGGGAAATGCAGCCTTTATTCTGCATGGCTAAGGGCACTGATAAATTCTATTCATTTGGAAGAAGGAGAATAAGCACCATTGTAGGATACATGTCAATCATCCACAACACCCAAAATATATCAATCAGAGAAGATGGGGAAGGGGTTGTATATAGATAGCCTAACCAACTGTATCTCATACAATCTCTCATGTGTACAATATATAAAAATCATTTCAATCCAAGTTTTTTTTGTTTTAACAAATTATCCCTATGATTAGAAAAAAATCCACATTAATTTTATGACTTCCATTTTCCTTTTTCTCCAGAGGTGTGAACTGCTGTGCACTAAACCAAGCACAATAAAGATTCCCTTTCTACTCAGCTAAGTTTGCACTTGGATGGACTGAAGAATATCCCAGATGTCACTTGTAGCCCATCCTAGAGAAGAGTTTTGTTACAATATTTCCACACCAGTGTGATAAAATCTTGTCAAGAATTATATTGTCAGAATATCTTCTTGCATTCAATTCTTCTTCCTAGGCTTTTGAACCACAATATGCCTGTGGGGATTGAGAGAAGCCCTGATTTTAGAGAGAGTACTTAAGATTTTTCATTGCATCAGAAATCAACTCCTAGCTTAAACAATAAAAAAAGAATCATTTAAAGGGGTAAGAGATGCTCATAGTATTGATGAGAAAGCTGAACAACAAGGACTGTCCTGAATGTAATAAGACAAAGCCAAGATTAGCCCCAGTCATGGCTACTTGGGACTTCACCTCTGACACTTTCCACCAGATTCTGCCTTCCAGACTCCATAGCAGCCACCTGGAACTCTCTTACTGACCCATGCTTTCATCAATTCTTTAAGATCTAAAGTTCTAGGTACATCTAATTCAACACCTTTAAGTCAGCTGTCCAAGCTCTGGTTGCCAGGACAATGAAGAGAGAAATATCTACCCTTCCATCAATTTTTTTAAAAAGAAATCAGGCTGTTTCCCACCTGTCATTGGATTCTTTCTAAATAGGAATGATGTTAGGAAGCTGGTCAACCAAAACAACAAAGCTACAGAGGCTACGGGTGCTACAGAGGAATAGAGTCATTTCACTCAGTTAAACAGGACATTGGGATGAAGGGGTAGAGAATCATTAGACAACATGAGGTAGGGAAAATTAAATTTATATGTATGTGTATTAGAATATATGCTGATTATCAGAATTTCAAGGGGAATAATTTTTTTATCTTTAAACTAGAAACACTCAGTTAAGTGAACGATGTGAATATAACAAGGATTACATTTGAAAATCTTATGTATGTTAAGATGAAGTAGAAAAAATTTTAAATTGAGGGACACTCACTAATAGAAAAAAGTAATTATGAAATAAATACGACAATTTTTAGACGTGTGAGATCTCAAAAGGTATTCACTTTTTATACCCTTTTCGGGAAGCCTCTAGGGTGTGTACTACACCAAACAAGAAGATAAACCGAGAAAGTGAAAAGCATAGGACACAGGAAACAATGTACCTAGTATAGGAGAGCACTGGAAGGAATTCCTAGCATGAGGGTGAAAAATCCCAGGAGAGAGCTATGCAACAGACCTAGACAGCCACCAGCTCATAGTGGAGCAGGAGGATGGCTCCAAAATGTGGGAAATATCCATACATATGGATATAGGTATGGAGATATTTGGGGGATAAGTTGGTGATAGACACATAAAAAACAAAGCAGATGGAAAATGATTTCATTATTAACTATGTAAGATATAAAATTATATAAGAAATGTAACCCCAGTCTACTATACTATATAGTTCAATTGCAAATAACTTGGTTAAAACAATGTTAACACTGAATATTGTTCTAATAAGAAATAGTGATTTTAAAAAAATAATGATAAAACCAGGTTCTGGGATTTGCTTCAAAATAGTATGAGATGGTGGAGGAAGAGGGTGCTGGGTGGGTGGGGCAGGACTAGCCACAGGTTAATGGTTGTTGAGGCTGGGTGTTGGGTACACCAGGGTTCATTATATAATATACTTTTTGCGGATATGTTCAAAGTTCTCCATAATAAAATGCTTTTTAAAATGATGATATAACTATATTAGAAAGATAGTGGTGGGGGCAGTGATACAAGAGAACTAATCTTCATCTTCTATAGTAGGAAGCCCATAGACAGTGTCTAAAACTAAAACTCACATAGTAGCTGAAAAAGCATATTACCTAGAAATATGGACATAAAACACCATAAACTATAGCTAAGAGACAAAATCAAGTGCATTGAGGAGAAGGAATCAAGGATAAGGATTGCTGTTTGGCCTCGTAAACCAAGTTGACTTCTAAAGCTATGTATCTTTAAATCTTTTAAAATTAAAATTAAATTATTAACATCCAAATAAAAAATCTCTTAAAAGAAAGAAAAATAAAGTAGAGGAATTAGTCTGAAAAGGTCATACTTGCTGTGTACCACCGGAGGATCCTCTCTGAGCTGAATAACCAGGTCTTCTGTAGGGGTAGAGGGCAAGGATTAATCAGGCATGAGCTAGACTCCACCCACAGATGAGTTTCCCAATGGCTACCCAAAGTGTCCATTAAAGTTAACAAGAGGGGTGCCTGGATGGCTCATTTGGCTGAGCATGGGGCTCTTGATTTCGGTGCATGTCATGATCCCAGGGTGGTGGAATTGTGCCCCCTGTCAAGCTCGGCACTGAGCATGGGGCCTGCTTAAGATTATCCCATTCTCTCTCTCTCTCTCTCTCTCTCTCTCTCTCTCTCTCTCTCTCTTTTCCTCTTTCTCTCTCTCCCCCTCCTCTTCCTCCTCCTCCCCCTCCTTCTCCCCTCCCCCGCCCCTCTCCCCCATTCTCCCCACCATGCGCACGCACGCGCTCTCTCTCTCTCAAATATAAATAAATACATAAATAGATAGATAGATAGATAGATAGATAGATAAATAATAAAGTTAACAAGAAAGGCAATTAGGTAATTACAAATCTGACCTTGACATACCAATTATCTCATACTGGCCAGCTACTTACAAGCTAAATTTCTAACTTTAAAAGATGAGAGACACTAAATCCTCCTGAAATTCTCTTAATGCTTTTTCTCCTTCAATACATTCCTTCAACACATCTTTGGACTTTATAGCCTATCCTTTTCCTTGTGGCCCCCTTTGGCAGATAATTTTAGTTTGAGGAGATATTAAACATATTTGATGATTGATATGCCATAACAACTTAATCAGTATGCATGAACCCCAGCCCTACTGCAGAGGTGGGGGCCTCTAGGCTGTCTGCCAGACCAAGCACTAATCATTTGGTCATTGGACTCTGGGGAGATTCTGGGGATTCCAGAGGCTACCAGGGCAAGGGTACAAGGCATACAGGGGGGCTCAGGACATTAGCTAGCTATTTATGAACTTTTACCAATACTTTTCAACATTTTTAACAATCCTTCACTGCACTAGTACAAACTAACCAGTGTCAGCTCTGTCTCAGAATTCTCAGCACTTAGCACCTAGGCCAAGGTGGAATGGCCATATTTAGTCAGGTCTCAACCAACCTGCAGTTTGGATCTGCTTGAGACCAGCACCACAGATTTTAGCACTTCTATCAGAACTTAGCATTGGGAGATAAGGACGTGAACACTCTTTGCCTAAGAATGTATCACTGATGTTCCCTAGTCTGCTGAATGACACAATATCTTTTTTGTTTTCACTAGTTTGCCATTTTTCACCATTCTGCCATCCCCTTAATGCCTACCTTCCATGTATTACCGAAAGCGTCTTTGATTGTTCAAAGACACAATAATCCCAGGTACACAGGAGGCACTCGGTGAATGATTCACTATGGCTTCTAGGAAGGAGTGAAGGTATCTTGTGCAGAGAAAAGATATGAAGGAAAATCTAAAGAGAGATCCTGGAATTCTGATACTATCTTAAGAGAAGGCACTCTATGTATGGAAATTTTATCTCAATGACAGCACTAGGGATCCCATTCTTTTCTCAAATGGCAAGACTGCAAATCCAAGAGAAACTTCGATAGCTAGGTGTATTAAGAAAAGGGCAGTGGGTGATTACGGCTTTTGCATTCTCCTCAGTCCTATCTGCCAGCAACAGTCAGTCCATTTTGATAAAGAAAAGACACTGCTCTGCTTGTAGATAAGCCTAACTGCCTTATTCTCATCCCCAACTGCTTACCTAACTCTATCCAGTCTGAATGAAAACCTCTTCCCTATGACCCTAACATGCACTCCTCTTACTCCATCCTCCTAAGAGGCAGTTGTTTTTGGATTGACGACTGAGTCATGCATTAGTTTAATGCTTTTCTTCTGTTCTATGTCCCTCTCCAATGGTCATAGATTCTAAATTCCAGGAAAGCAAGGAGTGAGTCTAATTAACTGTCCCATTTAAACAGTCATGCAAAGCACTAGATACAATAATGCACTTTGTAGATTTTTAAAAAATGATGGTGAGGGACCCCAAAATCTGAAGGATAAGCTCATAATAATGATCACTTCTACAAATTGGAATTCTTTGTTTTGTTTTGTATTTATTTATTTATTTATTTATTTATTTATTATTTTTAATATATGAAATTTATTGTCAAATTGGTTTCCATACAACACCCAGTGCTCATCCTAAAAGATTCCCTCTTCAATATCCATCACCTATCCTCCTCTCCCTCCCACGCCCCATCAACCCTCAGTTTGTTCTCAGTTTTTAAGAGTCTCTTATGCTTTGGCTCTCTCCCACTCTAACCTCTTTTTTTTTTTTCCTTCCCCTCCCCCGTGCGTTTCTGTTAAGTTTCTCAGGATCCACATAAGAGTGAAAACTTATGGTATCTGTCTTTCTCTGTATGGCTTATTTCACTTAGCCTATGACCCAGCAGTAGCACTGCTAGGGATTTACCCAAGGGATATAGGAGTACTGATGCATAGGGGCACTTGTACCCCAATGTTTATAGCAGCACTCTCAACAATAGCCAAATTATGGAAAGAGACTAAATGTCCATAACTGATAAATGGATAAAGAAATTGTGGTTTATACACAATGGAGTACTACGTGGCAATGAGAAAGAATGAAATATGGCCCTTTGTAGCAACGTGGATGGAACTGGAGAGTATTATGCTAAGTGAAACAAACTGGGATTCCTAATCTGGTATTCATAAATGTGAGTGGGGAAAAAATACATCTTTTTTAATATCTCTAACTGAAATTTATTCATTTCTTCCATAATATAAGCAATAAACCGGAAAAGCATCAGCTGTACATATGAATTTGTCTCCAATAGAAATCACAGATACTTTTATATTACATTACAGTTGCTGTAGATAGCTCAGAATAATGTTTACTAATCACTACTTTAAAATTATAATAGAATGTATAATAGAATTATATTAGTTATTAGACCTTTCCACTAAATCTTGCTATTTGATGTGTTAATAAAGAAGCATGTATGTAGGGTACCTGGGTGACCCAGTCGGTTAAGTGTCCGACTTAGGCTCAGGTCATGATCTCACAGGGGTTCGAGCCTGGTGCTTCGGATTCTGTGTCTCCCTCTCTCTCTGCCCCTCCCCCACACATGGGTGCTCACTGTCTCTCAGATAAACATTAAAAAAAGTTAAAAAAAAGAAGCATATGTTACAAATTTGTCTTTCACAATATATGTTAATAAGTATGTTTAACATGTTTTATTACCTTTGAAATTCTATGTGTTTTATTTTATGCTTTTCAAAGCATATTCTGAGAAGCAGTTTATAAGTTCAGGCTGTCAAAAGGGTCCACGGCACGCACACAAAAAGGTAAGGATCCCCTGCTCTATGCAAAGCACTTTATGTAACTATTTTATCATTCCAGTAACCCTGTCAGTTAGATATTCTCATTCACCATGGTACAGATCATGACACCGAGCCTTAGAGAAGTTAGTAACATGCCCAAAGTCACAAAGCTGAAAAATGGCAAAGTCAGGATTAGTCAGTCTGACTTCAAAGCCTGTGCCTTAATCACATCTACAGCACATTGTGGGAATGGCATGCAAATTATTATCTTACGTACTATAATAGGGTTAATTTCTGCTGTGAAATGAGTTTAAAAATATTTTTGGCCTTTGTCTCAAAAATGATTCTAGTTATTACTAAGACTTAAAAATAACATTTTCTGCTACAGAGGCACTATAGGGAATAAGGGTAAAGCAAAGTAGGATTACAGAATCTCTTTCCTTTAATATCTAATGAAATGAATGAAAAAGTTAATCTAGGAGTCAGACAGCAAATATTAATTTCCAATGATGTGACAGATGCCATTCTAGGTTCTGGGGGACTACAGCAATGAAAAAAGCCCTGCTGTCATTTAACACCAACTCAAAATTCACCCAGCAGCAAGCAGACATGGAAAGGGAAATAGCTTCACGGAACAAATGGCTTTCCAGGAAAGATCCTGATATGATGAGGCACAGTCAGACTGCAAATCTGGTCTCTGACTCCCAGAAGTAATGCAAAGAATAAAGGATGGATTTTTTCTTAAAACGTGACTGGAAGATTGAGTAGGCAGGTGTAGTAAGTCCTCATGAGGACTCCTATATCCCACCAGGGTGAGTCTGCGAAGGCCAGAGCTAGCACCAGTGTTTGCAATTTTCATAGCACTAAAAATGCATGAGTTGGGGAATTTGCTGCTACACTCACTTGACGAGAATTTTTTTTTTTTTTTAAGTAGGCTCCATGCTCAGGGTGGAGCCCAATGCAGGTCCTGAACTCACAACCCTGAGATAGATCAAGACCTGAGCTGAGATCAAGAGTCGGGTGCTTAACCGACCGAGTCACCCAGGTGCCCCAATGACAAATATTTTTAAAATATAGACCTGAAAGAAGAAGCTGTGCATTCTAGGAATAGACAGTGGAGATTTTAGGCTGAAGAAACAGGGAATACAAGAACAAATTAAGAGGGTGTGATGGTTAAGTTATGTGGCAGCTTGGCAAGGCTGCAGTGCCCAACTACTCATCAAATACTAGCTTAGGGTGACTCAGTTGGTTAGCATCTGACTTCAGTTCAGGTCATGATCTCATGGTTCATGGGTTTGAGCCCCGCAACAGGCTTGCTGCTGTCAGCGTGGGGCATGCTTCAGATCCTCTGTCCCCTACCTCTCTCTGCCCCTCCCCTGTTCTCTCTCTCTCTCTCAAAAATAAATAAAAATTAAAAAACAAAACAAAACCACTAGCGTAGCTGTACCTATGGAGGTATTTGGTAGATGTAATTAACATCTTCAATTAGTTAACTTTAAAGGAGTTTACCCTGGATAATGAGGGTGGGCCTCATCCAATCAGTTGGAAAGCCTTAAGAGCAAAGACAGGTTTCTTGGAGAAGAGGAAAAAATTCTGCCTCAAGACTGCAGTACAAATTCCTGCTTAAGCTTTCAGGCTGCCCTGTGGATTTCAGACCTGTCAGCTCCATAACTGCATGAGCCAGTTCCTTAAAATACACACATACACATACACTCACTCACTCCATTTGAATATCTGCTCCTGAAGGACCCGCCTGCAATAGTTGCTTCCAAGAAATATATCCTATTGATTCTGTTCCTCTGCAGAATGCTGCTTGATACAGAGAGTTTGAGGAACAGAAAGGCAGCCAGTGTTACGGAGCACAGTGAAAGTGGAGTGGGGGCTGGTGGAAGAGTGATAGACAATGAGGCCAGCAAGGTAGGTAGTGGCCAGGTTACCTTAGATCTTATAGATTCCACAAAATAAGAATCCATAGAAGAGATGAAAGCAACAGGTTAAGTGAGAAAAGACATCAAATGTTAATAGATCTAAAAACTAGGCATGCCTGGGTGGTTCAGTCGGTTAAGGGTCCAACTTCAGCTCAGGTCATGATCTCATAGTTCATGAGTTCGAGCCCCACATACAGCTCTGTGCTGACAGCTCAGAGCCTGGAGCCTGCATCAGATTCTGTGTCTCCCTTTTTCTCTATCCCTCCCCCACTTGTTTCTCTCTCTCTCTCTCTCTCTCTCTCTCTCTCTCTCTCAAAATAAACATTAAAAAATAGATCTAAAAATTAAATTAGGTTTCTTGACTATCAGATTGGCAAATATCCCAAGACTCAATAACTACTTTGTTGGTAAGGCTGTGCAAAAGCAAGCACTCTCAAGTATCTATGGTGGGAAGGTAAAAGGACTTAACCCCTATGGAGGGGAATTGGGTAATATCTATCAAAATTACATATGCATTTACCACTTGATCAAACAGTCCCGATTCAAGGAATTTACAATGAAGACATACCTTCATAAATATGAAAAACACAAAAAGTTCTTCTTCATAGCATTATTTGTAATAGCAAAATATTGGAAGCCACCTAAATGCCTAGCCATAGGAGATTGGTTAGTAAACTCTAGTACATACACACAGTAGCGTTCTGAGCAGCTTTACAAAAAAAAAAAAAAAAAAAAAAAAAAAAAAAGATTTCTTTATACTGACAAAGAATGATTTGGGGGATATTTTGTTAAATAGAAAGCAAAAGGAGAAGTAATATAGATTGCTAACTTTTAAGAAGGAACGGGAAATAAGAGTGTATGTTTGTGTGTGTGTGCACATGCATCCATGCACATATTTGCTTATTTTTGCAAAAAAAAAAAAAAAATCCAGGAAAAAAAAATTAGCAGGAACTAAAAAAATGTTCCTATTTCCTATGGAGTGGAAGAGATAGAGATAGGAATGAGACTTCCCTGGGTATAGCTTTTCACATGATTTTGACACTTACACGACATGAAAATTTTAAATAATTCTAATCGTAAAATTAAAATAATATGGTAGATATTAATATGTGCTACCCAGATCCTCTTTTAAGGAAGCATGGGCTACCCAGCCATGGGAAGGGCAGACAGCAGACAGCAGACAGCCTGCAGCTCTCAGCTACTTCAGGATTTGCCAGCTGCAGATGAACTGCCTCATGCAAAGTCACACCCTTCCTGGGGCAACCACATCCTGCAACTGAGTGAAGCAGGGACATAAAGGCCCAATGCTGGATAGTAGTCCTGAGCTCCTGCCAGGTTGGCTGAGGCTTTGTTTGGGCTGCATCACCGTTTGTCTTCTCCCTTCTCCTAAATCCTATTTCATTTCTCTTCACAGATATTGATCTCTAATAAACACCTTGCACCCTAAACTCCAGCTTGGCATGTTTCTGAAGAACCCAGCCTATAAGAGTTGCAGCCAAGAAATGGATTACTCATCAACTGGCTGGTAATAAGGACCCCTTCACGGTGGCAGGTGGAGCATAACAGCCCCTGGCACAAAGTGGTGATCCAGTTGTTCACTGGTGATGAGTTGGAAGGATAGACCAGTGAAGGGAAATGCACTAATGCACTGTATCTCCTATCTGAGAAATATAGAGGAAATGGCAGTATTGCCAAACTCCACTGATGCCTTGCAGAAAGATAGTGAACAAATGAGGGCCAGTTAACAGATAATAAAAAAGGCTCTGGAAGCCAAAAGGCCTCTCTTCTTGTTTACATACAAATAAGCTCATCTTCATTGCTAGGAGAGCAGAGAAAGTTGAGGATGAAGTTAAGGTGCAGCAATGTCAGGTAGGTTACGCCCTGGTGGCGAAAAACTGGGCCACTGACTCAGGGGTGGAGATAACAGGCCAATGCTTCTGAAGATTTTGACTCCCCAGATTCCTCTGGACCTTCTTACCTGGAGTAGTGTCCCACTACTCCCTATTAAAAGTGAGTATTCCTGGGGCACCTGTGTGGCTCAGTTAAGCATCCGACCCTTGATTTCAGCTCAGGTTATCATCTCATGGTTCGTGAATTTGAGCCCTGCATTGGGCCCTGCACTGACAGCGTGGAGCCTGCTTGGGCTTCTCTCTCTCTCCCTCTGTCTGTCCCTCCCCCTGTTCTCTCTCCTTCCCTCTCTCCCCTTCTCTCTCTCTCTCTGCCCCTCCCCTGCTCATGCACATGCTCACTCTCTCTCTCAAAATAAAAAAAATTAAAAATTAAAAAAGGAAAGTGAGTACTCTAGCCATTCTGAAAGATAATCATAGAGGCCTCTTTCCTACAAGGCAACAAGTTCCCACCTCAAGATTTGTCCCCACCCCCACTTCTAACCTATAGTCCTATGATTAGGGTTAAATCACAAAATAGCACAATAACACAGCGAGGAATGAGCTGGGCCTGATAAGGGAGGAAAGAAACCATATCCTAAAGTAACAACAAGACTATGCTAGCAGGTATTTGAAGCTGAGGGAATATGTACTGACTGGATTCTGAAGGTGCTGATCAGGGAAAAGTTTATTGGCCTGGGAGCACTTCACAAAAATACAGTATTTATTAGCCTTGCATGGGCCCCGGAAGAGGGTGTGACCTTGTTCCTAGAATGGCTCTTTGAAGCATGGAAATGGCCTGCTCACATGATGCTACATCATGGCCCACACTGAGCAAAACTGCAATGCCAGTGTTGCTGTGGTAAACAGTAGAGGAAGGGATTAAAAATCTTAGGAAAGTGAGTATACTTAAATGGATATACTACTATGATGAGAAGACTCTGCAGATGATTATGTCCCATAGGGAGGACCAGAAGACATACCATTTACCAAGGATCTGAGAACAAACTGTGTGAGAGACACTGGCATCAATAGAAATTTCTAACAGGGTCAGGGATGATGGGAGGAGAGTCTATTACAGAACTTGGCTTACTGATAGAAATGGGGATGATAGAATCCCAAGAATAATAGAAGGCCTGAGGTGGCCCTAGGGAATAGCAATTATTGTAATGGCCAGCAAGATCAGAGGGTAAGCCAAGGGAGTCTGACCCACACAAAGTTACCTATGTTATTAATGATGTACAACTTGCCCAGGGGTAAAGTGGATTGGAACTAGTTAGCTTATATAAGCAGAAGCAATGAAGGATAAATGACCAAGGGGTGAGTAGTATGATTCCTTGTCCAGTCTGATACCTGAGCCAGCTTTCAAATGAAAAACTTATTGACTGAAGAAGTGGCAGAATCTTGGGAAGGAAGAACTCTGCAACGCCATGACCAGTAAACATGGGTGATAGTTTTCCTAGTTCTTCTCCAAAGAGACTTCCAGCCATTTGTATGGGTAACTACTCACCAAGGTAAAGGAAATATCCAGACATGCAAGGACGGATGGGTCCAGGGTCTAGGTGAGTCAAGACCAGGCCAGTCAAATCAAGACCAATGTAGCTGGGTTCTCTGAGTACATGTCCATCCCCACTGTTTACTTCTCTTGTCCCTGAATTAAGATTCATATGCTTGGCAGTTGGTATAAACTTTACATTGGCTTCTTGGTCTGTAAAGCAACAGTAGAGAAGACCAAGTGGAAACATTTAAACTATCACCCCACCCCCAAGATAATAGATATATAATACAGTAATGCTTCCCAGGGCAGCAGAAATTAGTGCTGCTGCTCTTAAGACTCTAAAGGATATAGCAGTGGTGGGTTCCATCCATTTAAGTCACTAGTCTGGCCCCTGAAAAAACTGGTTGAATCCTGGAGAATAACCATAAACAAGTTCAACCAGTTAGTACCCCTGATCACAGCCACCGTTTCACTTGTGGTATCTTTGCTAGAGAAGACTAATATGGCCTCATAAATGCGCTGTGCAGCCACTGATTTAGTGAGTTCTATCCTACTCAGGAAAAAGGATGACATGGAACAGTTTTGTCCCAGACATCTGTTAGCTCCCTTATCCTCTACTGTTATACAGCCTGAAGCCATCTGGACCATCCAGATATTCCACAGAATATCACATTAATTCGTTACATTGATGACTTCATGTCAATAAAGCCACATAAACAAGAAGTGGTTGGTGTGTTGGAGGCTTTAGTAAGACACATATGTTCCAGAGGGTGGAAGATAAACCTTGCAGAGTTTCAGGAACATGCCACATCTGTAAAATATTTAAAATTTCAGTAGTCAGGGTTGTGTTGGGATATCTCCTCAAAAGTAAAAGACAAATTACTGCCTGTTATACTGCCTACCATGAAAAAGGAAGTATATTAGCTGGTAAGCTTTGGTCCCTAAAAGCAACACTTTCTGGTTCATATACTGGGTGATGAATGACTGCCAGCTTTGAATGAAGCCCAGAGTAAGAAAGAGCTCTGCAATAGGTCCAAGAAGCTATGCAAGAAGTTATGCCACTGGGACCACATGATCCACAGAACCTACAGTACGAGGATATCAGTAGTAGGAAAGAATGCTATGTGGAGTTTTTAGCAAGGCCTAGCAAGAAAATCAGATCAGGACCCCTGAGGCTCTGGAGCAAGGCTATACCATTGGTAGAAGAGAATTATGTACCTGGCATGCCACGTGGGCCCTGTTGAGATGGAATGCGTAGCCATGAGAATCCAAGTGACCATGCATCTGGAATTGTCTCTCATGAGAACTCATAAATTTATAAGATTGAATAGCCACCAATAATCTCTCAGAAGGCAGAAGTGGTATATCCAACTTTGAGCACAATGAGGGCCAGAGGGCACAAAGCAAGCTGCATGTGCAGATAACCCAGACTCCCATGATATACACCACTAGAGCATTAGTGCCCTCTCCTAGGTGAAGGAGGAGGGAAAAAATCTAACCTTAGTTTGTAGATAGGTCAGCTCTAAATTGTGGGTACAAGCTGATGTGAAGGCAACTGCAGTATAGCCTCATTCAGGAATAGCTTCAACAGCGATGAGGAGAAGCTTATCTCATTGGGTAGAGGTCTCACCGGCAATGACTTGGCCAAGAAGATCAGTGACAAGGAGGTCTGGAATAGAAGCATATGGATGGACATATGGAAGTGCACACAAGGTGTGAAGATTTTTATATCACATCTTTATACTCACCAAAAAGCATCCACTGTGGGAGACAACCAAATAGACAAAATGATTTTGCCAGTTAATGTCAGCCGGCCTTTGTCAGTGCCCATCCAAGTACTGGTACGATAGGCACAAGGGTCAGGATGATACGTTCATTCCTTATCGCTAGCCACTGAAGTGGCCTACCACCAATAATATTCCAGTAGTAATGAGTACAACTAGTTCCTAGATCTTGGTTTTTAAAATACCAAACTTGGGGCGCCTGGGTGGCCCAGTCGGTTAAGCGTCCGACTTCAGCCAGGTCACGATCTCGCGGTCCGTGAGTTCGAGCCCCGCGTCGGGCTCTGGGCTGATGGCTCAGAACCTGGAGCCTGTTTCCGATTCTGTGTCTCCCTCTCTCTCTGCCCCTCCCCCGTTCATGCTCTGTCTCTCTCTGTCCCAAAAAATAAATAAATGTTGAAAAAAAATTTAAAAAAAATAAATAAAAATAAAAATAAAATACCAAACTTGATTAAAAGGGAGCAGGATTCTTTAGAGAAATGGATTCCAGTTCTGGGACAGAAAGAAGTACAAAGTGAGCCTGGAACATACTTTCATACTAACAAAGCAAGAAAGTGCTCAACACGTCACAGGATCCAGCTTAAAGGAGTTCCCACCAAAGTTGGGACTATCTGAGCATCATGTTAAAAAATGATATGAGTGAATTATAATTCATTGAATAAAAAGACAGTTATAAGTCCATAGTGTTCTTTTTAAAAAGTAGGATGGAGAGAAGAAAAAGAAACCCATTATTTGCAAGAGAATACAAGCAAATAGATGCAGTAGAAATAAGCAGGAAAATCACAATTTGCGAACAATTGACATAGGTGGAGATCATTAGTGAATGCTTAAAGCTATAGGTAAAAAGTTTTTAGAGAACAGGATATTCACCCAGTTTTCAAATATCACACCACAGATTAATTATTCATTACAAGGAGGGAAAAATATAATTTTATAATGGAGAGATGTGGTAGACACCATTACAATCAAAAGATGAAACTTTGCCTCATCAATAATGCAACAGAAGATATTTTTTTTGCCTCTAGTTGTGGTGTACTTAGACATGACATTACCTATGCTATGCTCTTGTCAGAATGTTTAACCTGAATCTGAACACAAGGAAACCGTCAGATAAATCCAGATTATGGGATAAACTACAATAAAACAAGCTTTTCAAAATGCCCATTGCTAAAAGCAAAATAAAATGTAGGGGAACTGTTGCATATTAAAGATGGTTAAAGAGTTATGCTAACCAAATGCAATATGTGACCTTTGGTTGGATGTTGGATCAAAAACAAAACAAAACAAAAAACAAGTAGAAGACACATTTTGGGGGACAATTGGAGAAAACTGAGTATTGGACAGCATATTAGATAAAAAATATTATGTTAGTGTTAAATCTCTTGGATATAATAATGGATTATTAGCAGAATGTACTTATTCATAGGAGACACTTACCAAAGTATTTAGGAAAGAAGTGTCCTGTTAGGTAAAGGGAATGTGGCAAAATGTTAAGGATGGGCAAATCAGGTTGAAGGATAAATGGGTGTTAATTTTACTATTCAATTTTTCTGGGTTTTCTTTCAAAATTAGCCATTGGAGGGGCACAAAGTTTTCAAAGGTAATTTGACATATTCATGTTGCAAAACTGATTTTGTGCCATAAATACACAAAATGAAGTAATTTTAAAAGACAAAATATAAATTAGGAATCAGTGCATGGTATAGACAAGGCGAAAAATATATGATTGACTTAGAGGAAAATCTCATGACTATCCCAGGGAATCCCAGGGAGATAAAGAGATAGGAAGAAGCTGCATATGTGGTACAATAGACCTTTCTGCAGCTAAAAGGAAAGTGTGTGCACAAATGATTTTAACCAGAATCTCCCTAAAACTTAAACCATCTTTTCAGGCAGAATGGGAAGTTTAGGGAAGGACAGTGGGTGTAATGGAAGGCAGAGGGAAGGAAAAGACAGAGTAAGTATTATGTCACCATCACTGTCAGAATTCTCTGCTCTGCTACTGGTTTATGTGATTGCAGGGAAATGATACACAGACACTTTCAAACATATAAACCTGCTATACATCCCTGGGAAAGAGGCCTGATTCAGAGGTTACCTTTGGACCTCAGTTTGTCTCTTGGCTTTTCTCTAAGTAGTAAGTCACGGTTCCAACCATATTGGCACCAAAGATCTAGGGTCATCCTTTTCTCTTAAAGTTGTAGCAAGGTCTTTGTTTCATGAGCCCTGAAAATAAGCTCTGAGATATGGGCAGTGCATGAATTGGATATTGAAGATAAATTATTGAAAAGCCAACACTTCCTAAGCCCTTGTAACTATGGAATTAAGTTTTGGAAACATGTAAAGCTTTCTCCAGACCGGAAAGAAAGTATGATACATTTAGCATCGCTATTACTTTCTTCCTGTTCCATAAACATTGCCTCAATATCATTGCTTAGCAAATCAAGGTGGAGTCAACAGTGTAAACCTCTGTGTTTGCCTGTTCTGGGGACAGCCATATACTCCACGACTGCTATTCCATACTGAAGAGGCTGACTCTTAGGAAAATGAAAAACTCAACCCAGCAGCTATCTCACTAGTTTTCTGTGCTTTTCTTGAAAGAAATATTTTTACATTTTTACACACGGGCTCTGGTAATTCCAGTTGTATTCCTTTAGTGTTGTGCACAATAGCTTTCTACACCATTGCAGAGGAAAAAAAGATCTATAGATCAGGTCTTTAGGATACACGTGGCAAATACCAATAGCTCAGTGTTCCTCTCCTTGATCAATTTCCTCTCAAATATGAGCTAGGACCATGTCTTGAGATATTTTTCCTAATGTTTCTATGTATACCTTGAATGACAAATGATGCTGGACTTCTCACTGAAATGAGAATAGGCTGATGGGTCTTTAATGTGCTGGGTTGCAAGGTTACAACATCATATGCTCTTCCTCTTTTTCTCCTGCTTTACTGTTTCTGCTTCCTCTCCTTTCACCTCTCCAGCATCTCATTTCTTTTTTCTTTTTCTTATGTTTATTTATTTATTTTGAGAGAGAGAAGGAGAGAATATCCCAAGCAGGCTTTGCACTGTCAGCACAGAGCCTGAAGGGGCTCCATCTCGGGAACTGTGAGATCTGGACCTGAGCTAAAATCAAGTCAAACGCTTAACTTACTGAGCCACCCAGATGCCCCTCCAGCATCTCATTTCTAATCAGAGAGGATCAGAGCTTTGTGAAGCAAATGTTTCCAAACTGTATACTATAGTTGTAGGTGTAATTGTTCTTTAAATGCATGGTTCTAAAAGGAATTATACTTTGCAATGCTAGTGAAGGTATTAAAATAAAACAGGAGTGATAAAACTCATATTTTTTTCTTCAACAAGAATATGCCACATTTAGGCAGGAACAGATTTTGAAAATAAGGGGTCCAGTTGTTCTCAGGATTGAAAAATAAATTCACCACTTTTGTCTCACACTCATGTATATTAATTACTGTTTTAGCAAAATCTTTCATTGCTGTCTAAAGAATGTCTGATTTAAATACATTTTAGTTCTATTCAGAAAAAAATATCCAATTGAGTTGTTTCTCTTAATCTATTCTTTTTCTCACTGGAGCATAAAGCAATAAAGTGCAGGCTGAAACTCACAGTAGGAAAAGCAAAATTGTAGGATGTTTAGAGTTACAAGGAGCCTTGGAGGCCGTTCGGTGCAATCCTCTGGTTCATGAAACCCGTACACAGTATCCTCAACTAGGTCAAGAACTGGATTTAAAATCCCTCCAGCAAAGTTGGTACTGGAGCTACTTGTCTTTCAGAGATCTTGAGAAAAACCATGTGATTCTCTTTTGAAAATTATGCAACTAAGTGTGAGAAGAACCACCTAGGATAGTATTACAAAAACAGTACTAGGAAGCCAAGTTTTGTTTTTAAAACAAAATAATGTTCTTGCTTGGTTAGTGTGATAGGTCTGCTCGACCTCACAGAACAGCCTGAAAGTATTTCTATTAGATGAGTAATGCAATTCTATACATAAGAATGAAATATTCCTATATCTACTTGTGTATTTGTAGTATTTATTTAATTTTCTTTCCTTTTCAGGTGCCTAGGGGAGAGTTGAGTTAATCTTATTCATCAGTTAGTACATTACCAGTATCTACCCCTAACCTTACTCATATTCTCTTACCCTAGGTTCCCATTTCTAATTAAAAACAAATACAAGGATAAATGTTCCTAACGATATATTTATCATGGTAAAATATGTGGTACTAGGTGCAGTCTATCTATTACATGAATAAGGTAGGGATACAGTTGTATATTTTTTTATCTACTGAACCAATTTTTCTAATACCCCTGTATTAGAATAAAATTCTAATAAGCGCTGTCATTTCATTGTTTTGGGGTGTGGATTTCAAATATCAATTTACACACACACATACTAAATGCTCTGTTTTACTGGCTTATTTATTTGTTCCTACTCCACTATCATACTGTTTTTACTAGTAAAGCTTTCTTTTTCTCCCTGATAAATGCTAGAGGGTAGTACAGCTCACTCCTGAGCTATTCTTTTATCTCATGACCCACTTCTTTCCTGGGTGATCCAAGGCACGTGCTTGTCTTTCATTACCAACTATATGCATATAACTACCAAATATATGTGCCTGGTTAGGTATAGAAGGTCCCCTTAAAAATGAAAACACACCAGATAAACTAAAAAATCATATTTTTATTTAAAAACACAAAGAAGTAGGAATGAAATAAATTCAGAGAGGGACAAGCCCTTATGAAGGAGTAGAAATATGGGCTGCTTCTATCCTTGGAGACATTTGCTGAATCTCGAGGCACAAGAGAATAGAGAAGTTAAGTCTTCCATAGCCAAAATTTTGCTAAGATAAGGAGAAACCAGTCCATTTTTAAATTTTATTTTTAAACTGTTTTAATGAGCTATAATTCATACTATTTTCCCATTCAAAATGTACAATTCAGTGTTTTTTAGTATACCCAAAGGATTGTGCAATCATTATCATGTTCTAACTTTAGAACATGTTTGTCCCCCCTGCCCCCAAAAGAGACCCCATACACATCAGCAGTAATTCTTCATCCCTGTCTTCCAGCGTAACTAACCACAAATCTACTTTCTATCTCTATAAATTAGAGTACTCTGGATACTTCATATAAATGGATCATACAATATATGGTCTTTTGTGACTGGATTCTTTCACTTAGCAAAATGTTTTCAGGGTTACTCCACACTGTAGCAAGTATCATCATTTCCTTCTTTTTTCTTTATTGCTTAATATTCCATTACCTTGATATGGTCCATTTTGTTTATTCCTCAGTTGATGATGTTTTAGTTTTCCTCTTTTTGACTATTATGAATAATGCTATCATGAATATCAATGTATAAATTTTTATATAAACATACAATTTGAATTTTCTCAGATACCTACCTAAAAATGGAATTGCTGAATCATGTGGTAACTCTACGTTTAATTTTTTGAGAAACTACCAGACTGTTTTCCAAAGTGGTTGCATCATTGCATTCCTACCAGCAATATATGAGGGTTCCAATTTTTCTGCATCCTCTTCAACATGGTGTCTGTTGTTTTGACTATAGCTCTATTAATAGGTGTGAAAAGGTATCTTGTGGTTTTGACTTGCATTTTCCTAGTAACTAATGATGTTGGGCATCTTATATGCCTTATTAGCCATTTGTATATCTTTAGGGGGAGAGGGGCAGAGGGAGAAAGAAAGAAAATTTTAAGCAGGCTCAATACACAGCACAGAGCCCAATATGGGGCTTAATCCTATGACTCTGGGATCATGACCTGAGCCGAAGTCAAGAGTTGGATGCTCAACCAACTGAGCCACCCAGATGCCCTACATTGCTTGATTTCTTAATGTAGAAACAGCCTTGCATACCTGAAATAAATTTCACATGGTCACATATATAATTTTTTTCATATGTCATTTGATTCAATTTGCTAATATTTTGTTGGGGAATTTGCACATATGTTTATGAAAGATGTTGCTCTGTAGTTTTCCTTTCTTGTAATATTTTTTATCTGGTTTTGGTATTAGGGGAATGTTGGCCTTATGAAAAGAGTTAGGAAAGCTCCTTCTATTCTCTGAAAGTTATTAAAGGATAACTGATATCATTTCTTCCTTAAGTATTTGTGAGATTCACCAATAAAACTGTCTGAGCATGGTACTTCCTTTTTTGGTAGTTTATTAGTTATTGATTCGACTTCTTTAATAGATTTAGGCCTCATTAAATTTCTGTTTTTCCTTATGTGAGTTTTAGTAGTTTGGTCCTTTTCATACAGGTTATCAAATCTGTGGGCATAGAACTATTTGTAATATTCTTTTATTATCCATTTAGTGACCATGGAATTTGTAATGATGACCCCTCTTTCATTTCTGATGTTGGTAAATTATATCTTTTCTTTTTTGGTTAGCCTGGTTAAAGGTTTATTAAACTTATTCATCTTGTCAAAAAAACGATTTTTCATTTTGCTTAATTTTCTCTAATTTTTTTCTGTTTAATTTTATTGAATTCTGCTTTAACTTTTAGTATTTATTTGCTTCTTACTTTCAGATCACATCGCTCTTATTTCTCTAGTATCATAAGGTGGGAGTTTATGTTTTTGACTCTAGATATTTCTTCTTTTCTGATATTTTATTCTAAATACTACTTTCACTGCATGTCACAAATTTGGTAAGTTGTATTTTTATTTTTATTAACTTCAAAATATTTTAAATTTTTCTTAAAGTTTCTTCTTTGATCCATGTCTTATTTAGAGGTATGTTGTTTAATTTTTAAGTAGCCAGGGGATTTTCCAGCTATCTTCTTGATTTCTAGTTTCTGTCTACTTGATCTATCCATTAATGGAGGAGGGTTCTTGAAGTCTCCCTTCAGTTGTGTCAGTTTTTGCTTCATGTATTCTCATGATTTTTTTTTTTTTTTTAGGTTCATCCAGGTTTAGGATTGTCTTCTTAGAGAATTGACCCCTTTATCAATGTGTAATGCCCCTTTTATCCTTAATAATTTTCCTGATTCTGAAGTTTGTTCTGAAATTAATGTAGTTATTCTAGTTTTCTCTTGATTTGTGTTAGCATAGTGTATCTTTCTCCACCTCTTACTTTTAACCTATCCAATATTCATATTTAAAGTGAATTTCTGGGGCACCTGGGTGGCTCAGTCGGTTGAGTATCCAACTTCCGATCAGGTCATGATCTCACGGTTCGTGAGTTTGAGCCCCACGTGGGGCTCTGTGCGGACAGCTCGGAGCCTGGAGCCTGCTTCAGATTCTGTGTCTCCCTCTCTCTCTCTGCCCCTCCCCAGCTTGCACTCTTTCTCTTCCTCTCTCAAAAATAAATAAACATTAAAAAAAAAATTAAAGTGAATTTCTTATAGGCAAGAAGTTAGGTCTTTTTTTAAACCTACTGTGACAATCTCTGTATTTTCACTGGTGTGTTGCAGTCACAAATGTTTAAAGTGATGATTGGTATAGTTGGATTAATACCTATGATGTTAGTAAACTTCTATTAATATTATTGTAGTGTAGTTGACATACAATGTTATATTAGTTTCAGATTCACAACATAGTGATTCAACAATTCTAAACATTACTTGGTGCTTGCTATGGTAAATGGTAGTCACCATTTGTCACCCTACAAAATTATTATAATATTATTCACTATATTCTGTATGCTGTAGTTTTCATCTCCATGACTTATTTTATAGCTAGAGATTTATACCTCTTAATCCCCTTCACCTATTTTGCCAACCTGTCCCTCCTTTGACAACCACCAGTTTGTTCCCTGCATTTATGAGTCTGTTTCTGGTTTGTTTGTTTATTTGTTTTTTGGTGGGGGTGTTGTTTGTTTTGTTTTTTGGAGTCCATATATAAGTGAAATCATATGGTATTTATCTTTCTCTAATTTATTTCACTTAGCATAATACCCTCTAGGTCCATCCATATTGTTGCAAATGGCAAGATTTCATTCTTTTTTTATGGCTGAGTAATATATATCCATCCCATATCTCACATCTTCTATATCCACTCGTCTATTGATGAACACTTGGGTTGCTTACATATCTTAGCTATTGTAAATAATGCTGCTATAAACATAGCGGCACACATATCTTTTTGAATTAGTATTTTAGTTTTTTGGGGGTAAATACACAGTAGTGGAATTGCTGAATTATATGGTATTCTTATTATTAATTTTTTGAGGAAACTCCATACTGTTTTCCACAGTGGCTGCACCAATTTGCATTCCCACTAGCAGTGCTTGAGGTGTCCTTTCCTCTACATTCTCATCAACACATGTTATTTTTTGCCTATTTGTTTATTTTTTCAAAAAACCAACTCTTGTTTTCGTTGATTTTTTTTGCCTATTTGATACTAACCATTCTGACTAGTGTGAGGTGATATCTCATTGTGATTTTTATTTGCATTTTCCTGATAATTAGTAATGTTGAGCATCTTTTTTTAATGTGTCTGTTGGACATATGTATGTCTTCTTTGAAAAAAAAAATGTCTATTCAGGTCCTCTGCCCATTTTTTAATCAAATTATTTATTTGTTTGGTGTTGAGTTGTACAAATTCTTTATATGTTTTGGATGTTAATCCCTTATTTGATTTAATATTGGCAAATATCTTCTCTGATTCAGTAGGTTGTTTTTTCATTTTGTTGATGTTTTCATTTGCTGTGCAAAATCTTTTTATTTTGGTGTAGTCCTAATAGTTTAGATTTGTTTTTGTTTCCTTTGCCTGAGAAGACATATCCATAAATATGTTGCTAAGGCCAATGTCCAGGAGATTACTGCCTATGTTCTCTTCTAGGATTTTTATGGTTTTATGTCTTATATTTAGGTCTTTGATCTATTTTGAGTTTATTTTTGTGTCTGGTATTAGAAAGTGGTCCAGTTTTATTCTTTTACGTGTAGCTGTCCACTTTTTCCCAGTACCATTTCTTGAAGAGACTGTCTTTTCCCCATTGTATATCCTTGCCTCCTTTGTTATAGATTAACTGACATAATTAATTGATTAATCATAAATCTCTGGGTTCTCTATTCTGTTCCATTGATCTATGTGTCTATTTTTGTGCCAGTACTATACTGCTGTGATTACTACAACTTTGTAGTGTATCTCAAAATCTAGGATGTGGTACCTCCAACTTTGTTTTCTTTCTCAAATTGCTTTGGCTATTTGGGGTCTTTTGTGGTTCCCTACAAAATTTTAGTATTATTTGTTCTAGTTCTGTGAAATTGCTGTTGGTATTTTGATAGAAATTGCATTGAAACTGTGGATTGCTTCAGGTAATATGGATATTTTAACAATATTAATTCTTCCAATCTGTGAGCATGAAATATCTTTTCATTTGTTTATGTCATCTTCAATTTCTTTCATCAATGTTTTATAGTTTTGGAGTACAGGTCTTTCACCTCTTTGGTTGAGGTTATTATTTGTTGTTTGTTTGTTTGTTTGGTGCAACTGTAAATGGGGGTGTTTTCTCTTTCTGCTTTCTGAGATCAGAAGCTCACTGTGGACCCTTTTCTAGTCTGGGCTTTTAAGGTGGAGGGGGAGAGATCGTCCTCTTGGTCCCTTAGTTCTTTTAAACCACAACTTTATTTTTCCTGTGTTGCAGCACAACTAGGCCTGGTGTGACCTTGCAGACTGTGGGCTTGCTGAGGTTGCAAGCTTGCTGTGATGACCAGATCCATCAGTTATGGTATCTGGACCTTGCTCTGGTCTAAGAATTTAAGGTGGAGTGGAAACATAAACCATGCTTCTCCAGTCCTTCTGACCTAGAGAGTGTTCCTGCAGCTCCTCTACCATTTGGAAGAGTCCTAATGTTTTCTCTTTTATATGCTAGTTGCTCGCTTGCTTGCTTGTTTGTTTGTTTGTTTGCTTATTTATTTATAAAATAAGTTTATTTATTTTTAGAGAGAGAGAGTGTGAGCAGGGGAGGGGCAGAGACAGAGGGAAAGAAAGAGGATCTCAAGCAGGCTCCACACTATCAGCACCTGGAGCTTGAACCCAGGAACCATGAGATCATGACTTGAGCTGAAACCAAGAGTCAGACACTTAACTGACCTGGGCACCCAAGCGCCCCACTAGTTGCTCTTTTAAATTGCAGGGATTTTTTTTTTCGGTGCCTGAGGACAGAAGAATCTGTTCCTAGTACTGTCCCTCAGTACTATCTCCCTTCCATTGTTGTTCACAGTGTCAGGGTTAGGGACTTCCTTTTTACCATGTCTCTATCTCTCTTGCTGTTCTCTTTTGCTGTTCACTCTTTCTTTGGTTGCTCAGAAACTGTTCAGTCAGTCCTCTGTTCTTCTTCAGGAGGAATTGTTCTATAAATAGCTGTAATTTAGTGTGTTCTGTGGAGGAGATGAGTTCAAGGTCTTCCTATGTCGCAGTCTTGGACTGTATGCCATTTATTTATTTTTCTTGTCTGATTGCTGTGGCTAGGACTTCCAGTAATATGTTGAATAAAAGTGGTGAGAATGTATTGTTCCTGATCTTGGAGGAAAAGCTTTTAGTTTTTCACCATTAAGTATGATGTTAACTGTGGATTTTTCCTATATGGCCCTTATTATGTATGATGAGGTATATTCTTTCTAATCCCACTTTTTGGTGAGTTTTTATCATGAGAGAATGTTTTTGTCAAATGTCTTTTCTGCATCTGTTGGGATGATTATATGGTTTTTATCCTTCTTCTTAATGTAATTTATCACATCCATTGATTTGCAAATATTGAACCACCCTTGCATCTCTGGAATAAATCCCACTTGATTATGGTGAATAATTCCTTTAATGTATTGTTGCTAATAATTTTGCTAATAATTTGTTGAGGATTTTTGCAACTATGTTAATTGAGAATAGTGGCCTACAGTTTTCTGTCCTTTTTTTTTTTTTTTTTGGTAGTTTTTTTTTTTTTTTTTTCTGGCTTTGATAACAGGGTAATGCTGGACTCATAGAATGAATTTGGAAGTTTTTCTTCCTTTTCTATTTTTTTTGGAATAGTTTGAAAAGAATAGGTATTAACTCTAAATGTTTGGTAGAATTCATGTATGAAGTCATCTGGTGCTAGACTTTGTTGGGAGTTTTATGACTTCTGATTCAATTTTGTTACTAGTGATAGGTCTTTTCAAATTTTCCATTTCTTACTGATTAGGTTTTGGAACATTATATGTTTCTAGGAATTTATCCATTTCTTCTAGGTTGCCCAATTTGTTGGCATATAATTTTTCATAGTATTCTCATAATCTTTTTTTTTAAATTTCTGTGGTATCAATTGTTATTTCTCTCTCATTTCTGATTTTATTTACTTGTGTCCTCTCTCTTTTTTCTTCATGTGTCTGGCTAAAGGTTTATTAATTTTATTTATCTTTTCATAGAACCAGTTCTTGGTTTCATTGACTTTTCCTTTTTTTTGGTCTCTATTTTATTTCTTTTCACTCTAATCTTTATTATTTCCTTCATACTTCTTAATATTCATTGCATTTGTTGTTTTCTTTTTATTTTTCTTCATCATTTTTGGTCTTCTCTGTTTTCAACTGAGCATTTTATATACTTCCATTTTATCTCCTCTCTTATCATATCAATTATACTTAGAAATATATTAGTGGTTACTCAAGAATTTCAATACATATTTTAAACTATTCTAAGTCCATCTTCAAATAACACTGTATCACTTCACACATAGTGCAGATATCTTATAACAGTATTTCTAATGTCTCCCTCCCATTCTTTATATTACTGTCATTGTTTTCACTTATTTATCCATGTGCTATAATCACCCAACATATTGTTGCTATTCTTATTTAAACAAAGTTATCTTTTAGATTAAGAATAAAATTAATATAATAATTTAACTTCTTTCTTCTCTGATGTTCTATCTTTAATTAAATCCAAGTTTCTATATCTATTTCTGTAACTATTTCTAGCCTATATCATTTTCCTTTTCCCTGAAGAGCTTCTTTTAATATTTCTTATAAAGCAGGTGTGCTGGCAATGAATTCTCTATTTTTATTTTTTTGAAACAGTCTTTCTTTTACTTCCAAAGTTAATTTCTCTTGTGTATAGAAACCCAGGTTGGTAGGGTTTTTCTTTAAACATTTTAAATATTTCACTCCACTCTTTTCTTATTTATGTGATTTCTGATGAAAGGTATGTTGTAATTCTTTCCTTTTTTCCCTCTGAAGACAATGTGGTTTTTTAACCCTCTCACTTTCTCAAGCTTTTCTTTTCGTGTTTGGTTTTCTGTAGTTTGAATATGGCATGACCATATGGTTTTTGTTTTTTGTTTGTTTGGTTGTTTTTTTGTTTTTTGTTTTTTGTTTTTTGGTATTTGTCCTGCTTGGTGTTGCCTGAAGTTCCTGTGTCTGTATTTTGGTGTCTGTTATTAGTTTTGAGAAATTCTCATCCATTATTACTTCAAATATTTCTATCCCTTCTTTCTTATATTCCAAATGTACATATATTATACTTTTTGAAATTGTTCCACAGTTCTTGGATGTTTTTTCTATTTGTTTTCATTCTTTTTTCTTTTTGCATTTCAGTTTGGGAAGTTTGCATTTACATATCTTTTTTGTGTGTGTGTGAGAGAGAGGGAGAGAGAACGTGTGCATACACACACACACACACACACGTGCAAGCAGGAAAGGGGCAGAGGGAGAAGGAGAGAGAGAATCTTAAGCAGGCTCTATGCCCAGCCTGAAGCCTCATGCAGGGCCTGATGCAGGGCTCTACTTGGGACTTGATCTCATAAGGGAGAGATCAGGACCTGAGTCGAAATCGAGTCTGATGCTTAACTGACTGAGTCACCCAGGAGCCCCTGTATTTACATATCTAAACTCATTGATTCTTTCTTTGGTTACCTGCACTTTACTGATGAATCTATGAAAGGTATTCTTCATTTCTGTTACAGTGTCTTGGGGTTCTTTTGATTCTTTCTTAAAGTTCTCACCTCTCTGCTTATACTACCCATGTGTTCTTTAATGTTGTCTACTGTTTCCATTAGAGTCCTTGAGATATTAATCATAGTTATTTAAAACCTAGTGTCTGATAATTCCAGCACCTGTGTCAGTTCTGTATTAACAAGCCTGTGTGCAACTTCGAGAATGATTTCATGTCTGTTCCATGTTTTGCTTTGATTGCTCTTGAGTAGGTACAGCCTAGCATCCGTACACATCTTTCTGACCCCAGAGATGGCTATGATCTCGAAAAGGCTTTCTTGACTGCCTCTTTTCCTGGTTCTTTCCATTGAACTTCTGGCTGCTGTGCAGTTTTGTCTGAGAACAAACAGCCTTCTCTTAATTGTTCTGCACCAAGATCTCAGTTGTTTTCAATAACAGCCTTAAGCACAGAATTCTCCACTGTCCCAAATAAAGTCAGTCCTTTTTTTATAAACAACCTTAATCTGCAGCTCGAACGTTTTGATAAAGCATATTTATGAAATGATAAAACATTTTATCAAACATACTGTATGGAAAATATGCTGAAATTAGGAATATTTTGATTTCTTAATGACTGTAATGGGTGGTTTTAAGTGAAAAAATATATAATTAATATCATTTGATTAGTTTTGGTAAATTTCTTTTGGAATAAAAATGACTAATGATTAAGTAATAAGTCATTTTACAACAAGAGATTTCTGACTGGTTTCCAATTCTTAGTATTATAAGTGATGGGGTTTTGGAATGGTGGTGGGGATTCAGACCCAACAGCCAAGAATGAATTCTTGAAGACATCTTTGATGCAAAAAGGTGATTTTATTAAAGCATGGGGACAGGACCAATGGGCAGAAAGAGCTGCACTGGTGTTGTGAAAAGTGACTGCTTATATATTGTGGAGTTGGGGGAAGTGAAGTCAGGAGGAAGTTTCTTAAAGGGATTTCCATATGCTAAAGAGGATTTACATATTAACTGATGCCTCTATTGTCCAACTAAAGTTGTTTTTCCCTCTAGCAAAGCATTATCATTAAGATAGTAGGGAGTTCCTGGAGACTGGGCTATTGATAAGTGCCTTTTTCTTGTAATATTACTAAGATATGTGTAAACTGATGGAGACTCTATCAGTTTAACCATTTGTTTTCTGTCCTTTCCTTTGTTCTTGGGCAGCCAGGAGTGCCTGAGGAATTTCATATATATCCCACAGTGTGTGTGTGTGTGTGGGGGGGGGGGGACTGCTAGCTAGTGCTTGGTCCCTCATCATAAGGACCTAATCAAATAAGTAATTTTTGACATTAGATCATAATGTGATTTTTGGCATGTAACTCTAAGGGAATTAAAAGAATTAAGAGATATTGATGTAATAAGATTCCTTTCATCCCTATCTGTTTATATGTTTATATCAACAAGGTTTCTCAGAACCTACATCAACACACATGAACAAATAGGAATAGTCAGGCCTCCTTCAAGCAATCAATAAGATTCATCCATACATCAACTAATTGGGGAAAAAAGAACACATTTTTTGCCACAAAAGAGATACATTTCCAGTACATTTTACTTATTATATAATAATCATTATCAAGGTTTATAAAATAACTATTTTGGTTAATTGACTTTCACTAATACTTGCAGTTATAATTCAATGGGAAGAATTAAGAGGGGAGAAAAGTAACTGTTAAAACATTATGGCCACATAAAATTTTAGAAATTAAATTTATATTTATATATTTTGTTGCAGATAAGAGAAGTGCTTCATAAAAAAAGTTTAAAATATTCAATATATATTATGTTAGGTAACAGTCTTTAGGGGAAATATGATGAAATTGCAAATTCAGAAAGAAAACAATTTACAATGCAATTTGCAATTATTAAAGAAAAACTTGTCTATTATCATTTTTAAGTGAATGATAGTGGATATAAATGCCTATAGTATTTAGGTCCCATTAAATAAATTTTAAAAAGTGTTATTAAAATTTTATTTTACAAATATCAATATTTGTAATAGTCTAGATAATTGCATCCTAAGCTAATATGAAAATTTTAGCTATTAATGTATGTTGGGGTATATTGCTTATAAAATCTTTTAGGAACACATGAGCAAGAACATTTGAAGGCCACTGATCTGGACCTAGCTGACCTGACCTAGTTCACTAACTGGAGTTAAGCCCCAAAGAGCATGCGTAGAAGAAATCCTAAACCTTTGAAACAGCTCTCTTACTAAATAACTGCCAGAAGAGAGAAAATAGCCTGAACCAATTAAATAATGAGCCTTATGGAGATTGAAGTACAGTGTGAAGCAAATTGGATTATCTCTTTTTAAAGTTCTTTAATGGCTTCCCATTGAATTTAGCATAAATCCCAAACTCCTATCACAGACTACAACCTGGATATTCAAGTTTGTTGCATGAAACAGCAGCAGCAATATCATCTGGCATTTTGTTGAATATGCAGAATCTCAGATCCCACCTCATACCTTGAATGAGAATCTGTACTTTAAAAAGATCCCCAGGTAATTCGTGTGTATGTTAAAGTATATGGAGCTCTGGTATGCATGATCATCAATGAGTAATTTAGACAATGTAGTGTTGGTCAACTACATTAGCTTAGAAAAAAAAAAAACAACATATGCTAGATTTGAGGTTTAAAAATGAAGGAATGAAATCTAGTTAGTACAGAACACCCAAGCGCTTCTCCTACTGCAACAACTTCATTCTCCTGTCCCAGTCTCTCCCCTGTTTACTGTGCCTCCAGCCAAGTGTATCTTCTATCAATTCCTTTTGCATGCCAACTTTCTCTTGCCTTGGGGCCTCTTTGGAAGCTGTAGGAATTCCATCTGAAATGCTAGCCTCTCCTTCTCAACAGATTGTTCTCATCTTTCTGATTTCTGCTCAAAATCACCTCAGAGCTATCTTTCATGATCAGCTCTTTAAGTGTCCAATACTCTCACTTGTCCCCTCTTTCTTTCTTTAGTCCATGTTAGAACAATGTGTAAGTTATTTATTACTTTTAAACTTTTTATATTGAAATAATTTGACTAGCAAGAAGTTGCAACCAGTACAGAGAGTTCTGTGTACCTCTTATCTAACTTCCCCATTAACAACATTTGACATAACCATATTACACTATTAAAACCAGAAAACTGACGTTGATAGAGTAACCTGTAAGTTTTTGTTTGCTTAGTTCTCTGTGATCACCCCATTTGAAGTTAAATCCAGTCATTTTCTACCACATTCCCTTAATTATTTCCTTATTTGTTCTCACATCTTGTGTACACTATCTGAAACTAATTTATTTGTTTACTTGGATGTGGTCTGTCTCCACTTCTAGGATGTAATTTCCCTGAAGGCAAATGATTTTGTGCAGCACTGTATAACCAGAACTTATAATAGAGCTATAATTTTTAAACAAAACTTCAGTAATGGCTTAATAAACATTGATTCAATAAATGTATGTAGGTAACAGATCCAATTCCAAATATCACAGTTATTTGTATATTAGTAGTTGAGGAGCATGTTGCAACAATTAATCATGTGCAACCAATAGTTAAATAAGTTCTGGAGATCTAATGTACAGCATAGTGATTATAGTCAATTATATTGTATTATATACTTACAAAATAGATCTTAAAAGTTCTAACTACAAAAAAGAAGTTGTATGACATGATAGAGATGTTAGCTAAAGCTATGGTGGTAATCATGTTGCAGTATATAAATGTATCTATAATTTTTACTCCTTAAATGTACAGAATGTTATGTGTCAATTGAAGATGCCTCCCCGCTGTAAGGGTTAAATTGTAGTGTAGGGCTAACCTGTAGCCTTGGGAAATAACAGCTTTGTTTTGACACTGTAGGTTAAGAGATAACAGCCTTGTCCTGTCAATCAAGGGAACAAAAGTTCAAGGGAAATCAACTGGATTGGTGTTTGATTGGATTGGGGCAAGGGCATGCTGAGAACTTTGAAAAAGTGGGCCAGAGGCAGGGTCAAGGAGTTCAACTGGTTGCTGGTTTCGGCTTAACCACAGAAGGTCTGAACTGTTTCCACCCCCATCTGGGAACTATTTCTTTGTTCTGTTCCCAGGTGATGATAAGATGATGTGGTGGGCTATAAAAACTCTGTACCCCGGCTGTTCGAGGCTGCACTCTGGTCAAGAGTGTCAGTCCCGATTGGTCGGCCTTGCCCCTCATTGCAATAAACTTTGTTGTGACTGTCACTGGTGCCCGTAGCATTCTGTTTCAGGAGTCGTGTGGATGCAACACCCCCCAAAAAAGCAATTGTAGAATTCAATACTTCTGATGACCACATTTTATTGCTGTCATATGTTAAATGGTGGGCAGGAAACATATAACCTCTGTTTCCTTGTCTACAAGAAGATACTCAGGAAATACAGTAATTCATACTTCCAGAACTCTTTTCCTCAGTCAATAGCACTATTTTTTGTTGGCCTATTTGACTTGGATATGTACAAATGGTTTTTAGAATGAATATAGCATATACCATATTTCTGTAAAATAATGTTTTCAGGCAGATAATTTTCAGTTCTGCTTCTCTTTCATTGGATACAGGTGGCTACTTTTCGAAACTGTGTCTGAAAGTTGCTTTGTTCAGGTAAGAAGGAAATAACACTGATAGGGAAGAAAAAGCATTTCAAGGAAATAAAAGTGGTAATTATTCCAGTTTGCATTGAAAATAGTGTCTCTTTCTGCCTTTGAGTTTTATTGCTACCAGTAGATTCGAATGTCTCTGCAAAAATGGACACTTCTGTTTCCATCTTTATTCTCATAAGTGCTGATGCAATGTCAGCACTTTGGATTTCTTAATAAATCTGACTGTATCAGTACAACATTTTCTACTTAAGACTTCATATGAAAACTCCTTGACTCAACCAGTTTTCAACAGCTAAAACCAAGGCATATTTAGGTGTTAGTTTTACCTTGCTTTTTAATTTTTTAATTTTTTTTAATGTTTCAAGGTTTTATTTAAATTCGGGGCGCCTGGGTGGCGCAGTCGGTTAAGCGTCCGACTTCAGCCAGGTCACGATCTCGCGGTCTGTGAGTTCGAGCCCCGCGTGGGGCTCTGGGCTGATGGCTCGGAGCCTGGAGCCTGTTACCGATTCTGTGTCTCCCTCTCTCTCTGCCCCTCCCCCGTTCATGCTCTGTCTCTCTCTGTCCCAAAAATAAATAAAAAAACGTTGAAAAAAAATTAAATTCTAGTTAATTAGCATATCGTGTAATATTAGATTCAGGAGTAGAATTTAGTGATTCATCACTTACATACAACACCCAGTGCTCATCTCAACAAGTGCCCTGTTTAATGCCCATCACCCATTTCACGCACCCCTCCTACCCCCACCCCTCCAGCAATCCTCAGTTTGTTCTCTATAGTTAAGTCTCTATTAAGGTTTGCTTCACTCTCTCTTTTTCTTTAGACAAGCCATGTTTTAAATATATTTTCTCTCTACATTTCCCTCTTTTTCTGTATTATAGACATATCCTCTGGGAGAATACACAGGATACTTTTTTTACTGGAGGATTTGTTTCTTTCAATAAATTTATTTAAGTATAGTATAATACCATTTTTTACCTGATTAAAATATATTTGGGCTTTGAATTTGGACCTACCATCAGAGGCAAAAAAAGACTCTTCAATAAAGTCCATTTCTCAGTATTTTTTTAAACGGTATTACTTGTGGAAAAAATAGCCATAAAACCATATTAGAGCAATATTTCTAATCACCTGGTTTCAAAATTTATGGTATTAGAAACTTGTGGAAAAAATTCAAATTGTTTACAGAAATATATATAAATTTATTCAAGCAAATTAAAATGTGTATTTCAGAGTCCATCAATAAAATTTGCATGTATTCTAGAAGTTAGTAAATAATGTATACGTGTTTTATACATGTAGCAAAAAATGACTGATGTGGTACTGAACTTAGCTGTCTTATTTGCATTGCTTTTTACACTATACCTTTTTAGATTAGGAAAGATTTAATTTTGGGGCACCTGGGTGGCTCAGTCAGTTAAGCGTCTAAATTCAGCTCAGGTCATGATCTCACAGTTTGTGAGTTTGAGCCCCACTTGGGGCTCTTTGCTGACAGTTCAGAGACTGGAGCCTGCTTTGGATTCTGTGTCTTCTTTTCTCTCTGTCCCTCCCCCACTCGCGCTCTGTCTCTCTCTCAAAAATAAGCATTAAAAATTTTTTTAAAAAGGGAAAGATTTAATTTGGAACAAATTAATATATATTAAAAGGAAACACTAGCTCCTAGTCACATGTTTGTTTGTAAGACATCTGCTTTCATCTCTATTGTATACAGATTTTAGACTGCCATATTTTTTTTGCAAGGAACAAATGTCTAAAGAGATTAGGAAAAATATATTGGGACATGCTAAGTGCTCAATATGTATTAACTATAGCAATTATGATGATGTCACTCAGCAAATTTGAACATGTAGTGTTAGTAGAGAATGTACAGTCCTTCAAACATAAAAGCTGTTGGATTATTGCATTATATTTAAAAATTTTTTTTAATGTTTATTTATTTTTGAGAGAGAGAGAGACAGAGCACGAGCATAGGAGGGGCAGAGAGAGGGAGACACAGAATCTGAAACAGGCTCCAGGCTCTGAGCTGTCAGCACAGAGCCCAACATGGGGCTTGAACTCATGAGCCATGAGATCGTGATCTGAGCTGAAGTCAGCGCTCAACGGACTGAGCCACCCTGGTGCCCCTATTGCATCATATTTCAAACTGAGAAGTATAGTCAACAGCCAGAAGCGCTAGGTAACAGTAATTTTATTTTTAAAGTATTGTTCAGTAAGTAGAAATTCTGATACATGTGTGCAGTATTTCACATTTAAATGAAGGGTGCAATATTTATTGATTTTTAAATACTCTGATATGTTTGTTTTCATACAGATATTCTGTTATCTTAAACTATTCCTTCCTTCATTTATTTAATAACCGTTTATTGAATGTTTACCTTATGCTCGACACAATGCTAGGCCTGAATGGGATGGAAGACATTCCTGAGGAAATTCATAATCTAGCAGTAGGGCAAAAAGTTATTTAGAAACAGAGAAGCTAGAAAACTCTGGGAACACTGTGATAGGTCTTTTTTGTAAGTTCAAGGGTGGGTTAACCATCAAACATGTATTTCTCACAGTTCTGGAAGCTGACAAGTCCAGGATCAAGACTGGCAGTTCCAGTATCTGTTGAGGGTCTGCTTCATGGTTCGTGGTTGGCTGTCTTCTTGCTGTGTTTTGTGATGTATCTTAATTGATGAGGTAATAGTAGCTTGACATAGCTACTTCAGTAGCTCTGATTTTGGGGTGGAGTGTATGGCCAACGCTGGTCAATACCACTGCAGTCCCCATTGCCTTTAGGGGTAAGCATGGGACCCAAGAACAGCAAGTATAGTAAATGAGACACAAGGAGACTTTGGCTGAGATTTCTGGAGAAAAAAGCTCTTGTTCTTTCTGGCAGGATAAAAAAATGGAGAGGGTATAGGACCAGGGGCTCTGCCATTGTTTTACTACCCTCGGAAACATGAGATTGAAGCTAACATAGTGAATGGCCTTTCTGAGAGATATAGCCAAACTGGTCCTGGAGATACATACCGCTTGGACCTTCATGCCTGGCCTGAAGCCATTTAATTCTGGTGTTTAAAGTTTATGAGGGCCAGTACATTACCTTTTTTTTTTTTTTTTTAATGTTTTATTTATCTTTGAGAGACAGAGAGAGAGAGAGCGGGAATGGAGGAGGGACAGAGAGAGACGGGGACAGATGATCTGAGGCGGGCTCTGCACTGACAGCAGCAAGCCCCATGCAGGGCTTGAACTCATGAACTGCGAGATCATGACCTGAGCTGAAGTTGGACACCACCCAGATGCCCTAGGGGCCAGTACATTACCTTTACTTAGGCCAACTTATGTCAGTTTTCTATCACATACAATGAAAAGAATTTGAACTTAATATGGGTTAGAGGAAGAAAAATATAACCAGGAATTTTTAGAAGGCAATTATACATTAGAATTTAGCTTTCGGTTTATTCTTGATCGTTATCACTGACTGTAAGTTCCTCAAGGGCAGGGGCCATGTATGCCTTGATTATGTATGTACATCCAGGGCTTAGTCCAGTGTCTGGCATATAGATATTAAATATTTCTTGACTTAAGTGAATTGGAAGAAATAGTGACATGAAAAATCAAAATACAGAAGACTTGGAAATAATTTTTCCACATTATGACCTGATGAACTGAGATACAGTGATAAATGATTAATGAATTGCAGAAAGACTGTAGCTACAAAGGCAATAAGAGTTTATTAGAGAGATAAGATGCTGTCACTTAGGCTAGCACAAGCCAAGAGAGGGTATGATCAATAGTAAGAGATGAGGGAAAAAAAATCTCCACCTTTCAGACTTTTCTGGAACACACACAAGATCAAATGATAACTTAACAAAATTTTGAAACTTCATGCTGTTTTAAAAAGAATAATAAGAATAAATGAACAAGATAATGAAATACAAAATAAGGGCAGCCAGAGTAAGATATGTGGAATGTATAGTTTAAAGAACTGTAGAAGAATGAAAAAAGAGGCTAGTTCTAGGAAAAGATCATGTTTTTCAAATGTTATGGGCTGAAGTGTGTCCCCTCAAAATTCATATGTTGAAGGCTTACCCCACCCCCTACCCCCCCAGTACCTCAGAATGTGACTATATTTGGAGATACAGACTTTATAGAGGTAATTAAGTTAAAATGAGCTTAGGGTGGACCCTGATACAATGTGACTGGTGTCCTTGACACTCTGAGAGCCATCAGGCACATGCTTGCACAGAGAAAGGAACATGTGAGGACACAGCAAGAAGGCAGCTCTCTGCAAGCCAGGGGGAGAAGTCTCAGGAGACACTAACCCTGCTGATACCTTGATCTCAGACTTCCAGTCTTCAGAATTGTTAGAAGGCAAATTTCTGTTGGTTAAACCACCAGTCTGGGAAATTTTGTTATGGCAGTCTTAGCAAACTAATAAATATAACAAATGTAAATTCATCTTGGGTTTGGAGGAAGAAAGTAAAAATTGATAGGAAAGCCAAAGAAAATGAGATTTTATTGATTTATTTATTTTTAGAGAGAGTGTGCAAGCAGGGGAGGGGGCAGAAGGCGAGACAAAATTTTAAATGGATTACATGTTCAGTGTGCTGAGCTCAATCCCATGACCCTGGGATCATGACCTGAGTCGAAGTCAAGAGTCAGATGCTTGCCCAATTGAGCCACCCAGGTACCCCTAAAATATTTTATTTTACTTTAGAGTAGGTAACACATGCACACATTACAATATTCAGATATTATAAAAAATACACAGTAAAATAGAAATCTTTCCACAAACTCATCCTGGGCCAGGATACCCAGTTAATTATCCTTTCCTTTTCCAATTATAGTCTATACCAGTTTCTTCAGCATTTTTCCATATATAACCTATGCCTAAAAGTAACATATATATATACACACATATATGCATATGTTATATACATAGATGCATATAACTGTTACTAAAAGTAACATATATATATAAAATACATATACATACGTGCATATAAATGTTACTTCCCACTATGTGCCATTGACTAGAAATTTTAACTCTTGTCCAATTTAGTCTTTGAGCAGTGTGTTTATAAGATAATTTATAGCTTTGGGGCTATTTACTTATTACTTTTCATAGGTACATATATATTTTTTGCTATTCACCTTTTTTAAGTTTATTTATTTTCAGAGAGAGAGGGAGGGAGGAAGGGGGAGGGACAGAGAGAAAGGGAGAGAGAGAATTCTAAGCAGGCTCTATGCTGTAGGCTCAAAGCCCCCGTGGGGCTGTAACGCAGGAACCATGAGATCATGACCTGAGCTGAAATCAAGAGTTGGACGCTTAACCGACTGAGCCACCCAGGCACCCCATGCTCTTCATCTTTTTTATAATATACACAGCAGATCATCTCCTACCAGTGCATTTATAGCTACCACATTTCTTTTTGCAACTCTATGGATGTTCCATAATTTTTCAACTAGTCTTCTAGAATTGAACACTTTTAGGTTGTTAATTTTTTATTTTTATGAACGATGCAGCAATGGATAGCTTGTACATTTTGGTCATGTGTGAAGATATCTGTATGATTCATTTCTAGAAGTGGAATAGCTGGGTTAAAACATATGAGCACTGACAGCTCAAGTTTATACATGAAGACATTGTGGTTTTAAGAAATTCTTAAATGATAGAGAAATAAAAACCGGAATTAAACATTCAAGCAACTTTAACATATTGAATTTGGTGGCAGTAAATTCCTTTATGTGTTAAAATACAGATAACATGCTGCTTTAACACTGTTTTAAAATTATCTGTAAAGTAGTTGTGGTTTTACATTATTGTATGTTGATGTTCTACAATTCATAAGTTTTTTTTAACTTGGATCTAGTATAGGGTAGTGAAAGATAATAGGTGTTTGAGTCAGACTCACTTGAGTTCAAGCTTTGGTTCCACTTTCTAGTTTGTGTGACCTTGGACAAGTTATTTAAGTTTTCTAAACTTCCTTATCCATCCACAAGTGGTATTTACATTATGGGCTTGTGCATATAAGGCATTATTAGCCAAGTGCCTGGCACTTAGCATATTGTTAATTTTTAAAAATTTTCTTAACATATATTTAGTTTTTGAAGCACATTTTATTTTACTCTACTGTAAAACATTTCATGATGAAAATATCAACGTAAATAGAAAGCAACTAAATTTGGATAATTTGGTGGCTGTCTACACCTGTGGATTGTTTTGAACGTAATCCCTCTCATCCTTAAATAATCCTTCCATTGTACCTGAAACTACACCATTAGAGATTTATTCTGTTCAATCTCCATTTCTTTTCCCCTCTTCCCTCTTAGCTTCAGGGCAATTTAGTTCACTTTTTGAAACTGAACCACATCTAGGTAATTTCTAGTCCAGAGAATTTGTACTGGGACAGTTTCGTTCTTGGGCAAAGTAAGTAGTTTGGCTGTGACAAATTTTAATTCATGTGGGGTTCCTGGTGCCTTATTAGAGAACAAAGCTTGAGAATGATTGGGATTCTTACAGACTTTGAAAGACTGTTGAAATTAATGTCTTTGTAGAAGAGGAGAAATAAACCCTAAAGAGGTAATTCAAATAAGAGTGGTAGGAGTGTCGTGGTAGCAGGTGGAAGCAACTAAGATAGGTATATGTTTTTCTCTTCTTGGCTTCTATCCAGCCTTTTAAATCATTTCTGCCAGGGCCTCTATTTCCTTACATGCAATAAAAGTATCTTATATGCAATATGGTATCTCACATGTTTAACCTTTTCTGGCTTTATTTTATATTTGGTTTCACATCTGTTCCTTTTCAGGTAAGAGTGAAACTCCCACTTGAAAACCTTAGGAGATATGGTACTTCAGCTCAGGAAGGAAGTCAGAACTAGAGTTTTAGACATTTAGAACTTGAGGCAGTATAAAGTATACAGTAGTGCTTAATAGCATGAACTTTGGAGCCACCCTGCTTGGGTTGAAAACCTCGCTTTCCAAGCTATTTAATCTCTTCATACCTTCATATTTATGGTACAGTTTGGCAAGTTATTTAACCTTTCTGTACCTTAGTTTTTAATTTGTGAAATGAGGATAGAAGGGATAATGAGTATTTACCTTGCAGGGTTTGGGGAGGGTTAAATGAATCAATAAATATAAAATCTTAGAACAGCGCCTGGCCCATGTTTAACATTGTTTGCTATTGCTAGCGTATCACTGTGCGCACTTCTAGTTGTCTTATGTGCATATTCCACATCTGTCCCAAGCACTCAGAAAGCTTCCATAGAGCTAAGACGGCTTTCCACTTTCCTCTTCTTATCACAATTCGTACATAAGAAGTGTGCAATATATCTGAGATAATTCTCCAACTCCAGAAAGTCATTTGCCTTGGTTCACCTGCTAAATAATATTAAGAGTCTGTTTAAAAATGGTGAGCATCAAACCACTTTTCATTAATATAATAACAGACTCAATTGAGTCAATGTAGTTTCATTTCATACAATCAAGCACCTTATATTGATAAGGTCATAAAAATATTATTCTCTATTCCGAGAGGATTCATTTCACTTCATAGCACCGGTTTGATTGTCCTTTTTGTTAACGTTCCTGGTCTTATCCGCGCGTCTCGGTCTCCTGGCCTCAGGAAGGCCATTCATTGACCTCTCCCGTGGCTAAGTAGCAAGCGATTTTTCCAAACCCGCCCCCGACCTCCGCCAAGCGGCCCAGGCTCCACCCACAGTGCGGGGACAGGGGAAGAGGAGGAGAGAAAAGGGGTGGGGCGCTGCAGATTCCTGGATGGGGCCTGGTTGGCGTGCCGGCGCCGTGACGTCTGACGCTACCAGTTGACGCAGCCGCAGCCGCAGCGACGCCTGGCTCTAGCTGGGACCCCTCCCATCCTTCTCCGCCCCTCTCTGTGTCAGTGGCTAGGGGCCCCCGGGCGGACCTAAAGCAGCTGGCCGGGGTGGCGGGGCTAGAGGGTGTGGGCGCGGGCAGAGCTTCGCCGGCCCGGGCCGGCTCGGCGCTGCTGCCGCTGCCCGAGGCCTTTAGCGTCCCTCGAAGACGCCGGTGCGGTTCCAGGCCGCCCCGGCGCTCGCCCAGGTGAGGGGACGGGTCGGACTGGGACGGGTTGGGTGAGCAGTTTTCCATTATCTCTGGAACTCAGCCAGGTCAGAGTCTGGAGGTTTGGCTTCTTCGCCGCTGTTGCGGCGTCGACTCGTTTCCTAGTTTGCTATTCTTACCTGCAGCACCGGGACCTGTAGACCGGGTGTAGAAGGTCAATGGGAAGGCCTGGAAGAGCCATTACAGTCGATGGTTGGGGGCGCCGACGCCGGAGCGGCCCCTGTGGATGGTGATAAGACGGGTGGGCGGCGCCCACTTGGTGTGTGGACTCCGCGGGCGGGAAGGACAAGCGCACCTGCAGGCTCCGGCTTTAGCCTTGCTGGGAGCCCTTGGCTGCGGCAGACCCCGAACTGCTTAACGTAGGGTCTACTGACCGATGGCGGTGGAGCCTTAGAACCTTCCCCCTTCCCAATCCAGGCGGGACGTGTGTTGTATTGTGAGTTGGTGCTTGCTGAGTCTACACTATTGAAGAGTACATTTCAGCGGAAACAATATCTTACGGTCAAAGGAAGGTGAAGGGAAGTTGATTTTCCTTCTGCAGAGTATATTCTTTTCTCCCCTCCTCCACACCTAACTCCCACCCCCATTGACCTTAGTTTTGACAGTAGACAGGGACGCTTGTTAAATGGAAAGAATTCTTGTAAATTTCCTCTGTAAGAAAATCATGTTTTTGTAACTGCCCAAGCGTGTACGTTTCAACTGGTTTCATGTTACTGCTTTCACCCTGTGTATGGCATTGAAGCTGATTTATTCTAAGTTAAACATAAACATTTAATATGAAAATAGATGAATTAACCAGAATATTCATTTTACATAATTGTTGAGTAAGACCTATTTTATGTGCATGTTATCTCATTTAATCATCATAACGATCCTATCACGTTAGGTCTGTTATTACTCTCATTTTATAGATGAACTAAACCGTGCAGCCCTAAAAATCAGCTTGTACAAAGTAGAGATGTGATTTAAACCAGGTAATCTGACTCCAGTTTAAGGTCCCATAATCAGTATGCTTTACCATCTCCCAAGTATCTGAGCAGTGTGCAAAGCGATTTTCATTTGATAAAAAGTGTGCCAGGTGCTTGGAATAGGAAGGAAACTGAGGCACCATTCCTGCCAGCAGAGAACAAACAGTTTGAGAGGACAACTTTTTTAAGGCCACACTTATGTTTTAAACATAGGATTTGACTTCTGGAACCTTGTTCTAAAAGCTTTAGAACACTGTAATTTGGAAACCGTGGTCTTATTCTAGTTTAGAAGTATTTCTTGTCTGGAAACTTTAAAGAAGGAAATGTGATATTGGAGTAACATTAAACACTTTCTATGTGTGTGCATTCACACTCATGCAGTCAAATAATTTATTCTGAAATGGTGCAAATGTTGATAAAGCCAAACTATCTTCTATAATTGGTTAAAATGTTCTTTTCAGGTTTGTTAAGATGAAACGCTGCAGGTGGGCCTTCTGAAGACAAGGAGAAAGAAAAACAACACTGCAGACTCTGGAAAAAAATTGAGTAAATATTTTGGCCAAGTTTTAAAAAAAAATAATTTACAATTAAAGCTGAGATAGACGAAATCTGACTTTCTGCTTCAGTTGTGTTTTAAGCTGCTTGAGTGGTCATAGAGTGAAGGTTGGGGCAGTATATAACATGACCTGCCATTCATCTTACCTCACTTTTGAATTGTTGATATCTGATTGACAATTAAGTTGTGTGCTTAGCTTGTGTATTGGGAGGAGAAAGCCAAGGGAAGCTTTGGCTTAATTCTCTATCAAGTGTTAACATTTTTTTCTTTCTTTTTCTTGCTCATGCCCATGTTATAAAAGGCTTTAAAAATAAATGAAGAAAATTAGTTGACTTTGGTTTGTTCTTCACAGGATACTAGGTATGTTGAAGTCAAGTATATTTTATATTATGAGTTCTATGGAGATTAGTAGAAGACACAGTTAAACACGATGAAGAAATATTTAATTCATTTCATCAATGTTTATTGAGTACCATATTTCAGGCTTTTAGTGTTAGTGTTCATCATGGCCCTTGAGAATACTAGAGTAGTGAATTTTGCCTGGAAGGTAATATTTTTGTGAAATATCATACATTTTTTTATTTCTATGTGCAAAGATGTTTTTGGTTTATATAAAAGACTAGAGAACAGCACTGCCCATATGGTAAATGTTTGTATTTATAATAAATCTTTCATAATTTTAGTTAATAAAGGAAGGTACTCTACTAGTGCTACTCTAAGGTACAGTGGTATACTAGGATTCTTCTAGACTTCATTTCATCATATTTTTTTTCATGTTAAAGATAATGATAGAATTTCAAAAATTTCTTGAGAGGTTAAGAAAATTAACTCTTTAATATGAGAAAATTTCAGGCAATTTATATATAACGAATAGAAGTGACATGGTCAGGCAACAGTCTGGTGATGAGTTGGAGGGTGATGAGTTTGGCAGAGTGGTGATCATAAGAGGCATTGTAATAATTCAGGTGGCAAATGAGAACCAGAAGTACAGAGATGCAAATGGGAATTAAAGATGGAGATGGATTAGACAGATGCAAAGGAGATGTATTGAGTAGGATTTTGGGCTTGAGAGAAAGTCGAGTCCGGGTAATTTTGAGCTACTGTCATATGCAAGCACATAATAAATGTATAATAAACATTTGAAGGATAAAGGAACTGATATCTGATATCTGGCTTGAGAAACTGAGTGGATTCTGGGACCATTTACTGAGGCAGTATAGGAAGAACAATAGATTGGGGAACATGGTTGTGGGGCTGTTGTTATGAGGCATCTGTGACTTCCAAGAAATGTCATTAGGAAGCTGGATATAGATCTTAGTTAAGAAGACCCCGCTGGGGATATAAAATTTGGAGTCTCAGCTTATAGATGATGGTTAAAAGCAATGTGACTAGATGAGATCACTCAGGGAAAAAATGTAGAGTAAAAGAAAAGAAATGCGGATAGGGAAGACTAATAAATCCCTATCCTGGAAGGAAGACACACCTCAAAGGAGATGAATGAATGGATAAGGAAGCAGGAGAATGACAGAAGTCAGTGGAAGAACTGAGTTTGGAGAAAAGGTAGTATTAAACACCTTTGAGATATCAGATAAAATGAGGACAAAGAAAGTATCTATCAGACATGTCAAGAAGTTGTTGGGGCACCTGGGTGGCTCAGTTGGTTAAGCATCTGACTTTGGCTCAGGTCATGATCTCTGCATCGGGCTCTGCTGACAGCTCGGAGCCTGGAGCCTGCTTTAGATTATGTGTCCCTCTCTCCCTCTGCCCCTCCCCCGCTCATATTTTCTCTCTGTTTCTCTCTCTCTTTCTCTCTCAATCTCTTTCAAGAATAAATAAATGTTAAAAAAAAAAATTTAAAAAAAGTTGTTGACCTGAGCGAGAGCGATTATATGGATAGAGCCAGTTCACACTGGTAAGAGATAAGGAAATTGAAATAGGTACTGTCATTTACCTATTTCAGAAAGTTTGATTCTAAATTGAATAGAGAGGGGATCACTAGATATATGAGTTTGAGAGTTTTTGTTTTTTAAAGGTATGAGTGATATGATTTATAATCTTTATTTGCTGAGGATAAAAAAACATCAAAAATAAAATTTGAAGATAGAGGAGAGAGGGACAATAATTAGTGAAGCAAGGTCACTGACTAAGCTGGAAGGGATGGAAAATGAGGATGCAGGTCAAGGGTGCTTTAGATAGACTTCTGAGACAGGAGTTAAGGAGATGGTGATGATTACGGATACAGATGAATATGTAGAGGCAGGGTAGGGGTTGCTCCACAGAGTCCATGCAGGAGACTCTCACTTAAAGTAGAGAGAGGAAATGGTTCATTCATGGGATTGGTAATCTTCTTGGTGTGTTATTGCTGATTCCTCATCTTTTGGTAAGTTGGAGGAGAGTAGAGTGCATTAGTTTAGCTTAACATGACTGGTATGAACTGTCAGAATAGAGATAACTTGTAGTTATCTTGCAAAATTACTTTTCACATACTTTGTATTAGTTATCTATTGCTGAGTAACAAATTATAGCTGAATTTAGTGGTTTAAAATATTTAGTATCTTAGTTTCTGTGAGTCTGGATTTGGAAGCGCCTAAACTCAGTCCTTCTGGTTTAGGGTCTGTCATGAGGTTGCAGCCAAAATCTTGGCAGGAACTTCAGTCATCTCAACTGTGGCAGAAGGATTTGCTTCCATGATGGCACACATACATGTCTGTTGGCTAGAGGCCTCAAAGCCTCACCATGCCGATCTGTCTGGGGCTTTTTAAATGTCCTAACAAGGCATCTGGCTTCCCCTGGAACAGATGATCCAAGAGAGAACAAGGAGGAAGCTGTGATGCCAGTTTTGACTTAGTTACACACCATTGCTCCTGACATACTCTTTTATAGGTGTATCACTAAGTCCAGCCCACACCTGAGAGGGGAATTAAGTTCTACCTCTTGAAGGGAGGAATGTTAAAGAGTTTTTGGACATTTTAAAACTACCATACATTTTATCAATTGTCAAGTTCTTTAGGGGCAAAAAAGCTCTTTAAAAGTCAGTGAATAATTGCCTTTATGATCAGGTGAGAGAGAGGTTCTAGAGGAGTGGTAGGTGGTTAAGTTAGATTTGGTTCGCTTTATAATTTGGCCTTTTTTGCTGCTAATCAGGCTGCACAACTTGTGTTACCACTCAGGGTTATTTAAAAAAAGTGCTTGTTGACCCTTGACTTAATAGAGAATCATTTTAGGTTAAAAAAAAAATGCCATAGTGGGCAAAACATGAATTTTTTATGCCAAAATTTGAATTTTGGTAGCATTCATATTAGCTTCTAAATGTAGAGGTGGGAGGAAGGATCTCATTTTTCATATAACGAAACTTAGAACTAAGAGATAATTACTGGGGCCTTAGCTGTGTTTGTGCTTAGCTTCTCAGTGCCATAGTTTTCTCGTCTTTAAAATGGGGAATTGTTAATGAGTAGTTATTTGTGACAATTAGATGAGTAAATGCACATAAAGTGTTTAGCACTGTGTCTAGCACACGGCAAACCTTGAATAAGTGTTGTAGCCATTGTTATGATAGCTATATTTTTATCATTTTAATGGTGAATTAATACCATGGAATGAATGTTTCAAAGGGTAAGAGAACATTGACCAAATGTTTAAAGTCTGAATTTTAGATTATTGATCTGTTTGTACTTGGTCACTTTTTATGTATACGTAAAGTATATTTCTATTCATATCCATTTAAAATGCTGTGTCTCATATCACCAGTAGTACTGTATGGGTCATATCCACATAAAACTTCCCCAAAGCAGACTTCCTTGTTGTTGTTTTACTTACATGAAAGTTCAGTTTCAGTTGTAGCAATATCGTCAGCTCACAGGAATTGGCTGTTAAATGAATCTTGTGGGCTCTTAGGGTAGCAACATAGTAATAAGAAAACGTTTTCTTTGAACTTGATGTGAGGAGAGTGTTGGTAAACACATGTGACAAGTTTCTCCCTCTCCCCACATCCAAAGACCCTTTTTGGTTGGGTGAATAGTTTGAACATGTATTTGGGAGGGTTTCTGACTGAAGTGACATAAGGTAGAAGATAGAACCTTAAGAGCCAGATAGGAAAATGGAAATAGATTTATTACAAAAATCTTTTAGAATTTTATTTTGCTGGTGCTTTTTAGTGTTATGCCTTCTGGTGTATTTTTAATCTAAATCAAAGTTGATATATTGAATTCTTGATTAAAAGAATTGAAGGAGGGGCACCAGGGTGGCTCAGTTGGAGTGTTCGACTTCTGCTCAGGTCATGATCTCAGGGTTCATGAGTTCAAGCCCTGCATCGGACTTGCTGCTGTCAGCTCAGAGCTTGGAGCCTGCTTTGGATTCTGTGTTTCCCTCTGTCTTCCTTCTGTCTTTCTCTCTGCCCCTCCTGCTTGTGCTTTCTCTTTCTCCCAAAAAATAAATAAACACACACACACACACAAAAAGAAAGGAAACTTGCAGAATGTGTTCACTAGTCAGTACAAAATGAAGACAAAACCCCACGACCAGTGAATGGGAAGTAAAAGTAGGAGGATTACATCTTTCACTTGGCAGTTACTGTTGAGCTCTTTGCATTGCTGACCATATCAAGGAATATGTTGAAGGTAGAAATTAGTTCTGGTGGATTATTAAAAGTGAATTGTATTTAAGAATCATGGTTTCTTCTAGGTTTGGAGAGTTTGAAGTCTGTTCTTTTTACCCTATTAATAGATACGTTTTCTACAGATTTTTAAGAGATTTGTTTTGCTTTTAATAAGTATTTAGGTAAACCAGCATAAATTTCTGTCTATAGCAGTGAGGTGTGCTAAAGTGCAACATTTTTGTTGAATGATATGATTTCTGAGATGTTAAAAATTCTTTCATCTATAACATAAAGAACAGTTTTTGTAGCATAGATTACGTTATTAAAAAGTATGTTTAGTTTGCAGATTTTTAGTGTTTGAATTGTCACTCACCATATCTGAATATTTCTTTAGCAATAGTTGCCTGGTAACTAGTGTATTTTGGTACTTGATCTGCTTCTAAGAATCATATCATACTCACTGTTATTTGTAGAACTACGTTATTCATATTAACTTAATTTCTTGATTGTTATTTGTGCCAACTAATTTTTTTGGTTATAAAATTCTGTTATTTAGTTAAATATATGTATTTTTCTCATATATTGTAAGGAATGAAATACATTTCAATCATTGTCTACTGCTATGCATTTTATTTATTTTTTTTAGCTTTCACCTTTTTTGTTGAGCTGAATTTTATTTTTGTTGAGCTGAATTTTACTATCATTAAAATAGTAAATGATATTTACTATGATAGTAGCTTAGCACCACTGCTGTAATGTGTTTCTTGTCAGGCACTGTATGTTAGCTTGTTTGCTTCATGTTTTTAATGCCTTGAGCATCTCTTCAGAGAAGAGATGGCCATTTGGAAACAGGCTCAAAGAGATTCAGTAACTTGCTCAAGCTATCTCACAGCTAAGGAAGGTATTAAAGGGGTAGAGCAAGCTTTCCATTTCAAATCTGACTGTAAAGCCTCGTTCCAGTATGCCAGATGATTTCTGTTATTTCTGATAGAATGTTATTTTACCATTTAGTTCTGTTGGGTTTTGGAGTTAGTTAATAGTGAATTGTGTTTGTTGCACTTGGAATCCTGGGACTGAAAGGAACCTGGAATGACTGTCTCGGTAGAGATAATTATATACCTGGTCTAACTTAAGAGGATAATTATCTATTAGGACATTATAGATTTTTGCTTTATTTTGAATTTTAAGAGATAATATTGGTTAATACTCCCCTTGAAGGGATGGATGGTGGAATTTAAAGCCTTGTATCCTGATAGGTAAAATATTTTAGTCAGATTGGGCTTTTCCAATCACTCTATGTTTAATGGGTAATAACAACCTTGTTAATATATTCCATTACTATCTTGTAATGTAAAATTTACATATTTATTTTATGTGAGATATTAGTTGTAGTAAGTACTTCCCTATTTTATATACTTTATTTATGAAGCATCATGGAATTGGAAAGTCATGTGTTTTAGGCCGTTTACCTTTAGATTGGTGAATGGTCAGTGTTTAAATGAATAGCTCAAATGTTCTAATCATCCTTGAAACTTCATTTTGGATAAAAATGTTGTCATGATATGATTTATGTTTTACTTTTGTTTTGGGATGTCATTATGTCATAGTAGAGATGAGCAGTCTGTTCAGACATTTCATTTTTATTGGTATTTACTTAGATATTTGGGTCAGTTATCTGGCTTCTTAATTTTAAGGTGGACATAAATGACTTTGAAATGGGGAACTTTTACAAAAGTTATCTCCAGATAATTTGTTACATATGAGCAGAAATCAAACAGTAACTGAAAAATTCTCAAGTAAGTGTATATATTCTGTAACAGTTACTGTAGATCAGTAAAATTGGCCAAGGGTAAGTGCTTTGTCCTAATAGGTGTTTAATTTTACCTGATGGTAGAGAGAATATGAATATTGATGAAGTTCAGAGGAGAGCTGTAAAGTTCATTTATTTTCCAACTTTTAAAACTCATGCAGTTTCTTTTATAGAAAAGGAACTGAGGGCGCCTGGGTGGCTCAGTTGGTTAGGTGTCTGACTATTGATACTGGCTCAGATTATGATCGCGCGGTCTCCGAGCCCTGCTCTACACTAACAGCTCAGAGCCTGCTTGGGATTCTCTCCCTTTTCTCTCTCTGCCCCTCCCCTGCTCGTGCATTTGTGTGTTTGCGCTCTCTCTCTCTCTCTCTTTCTCTCAAATTAAGATACAATACAATACAATACAGTACAATAAAAACATTTTAGAAAAGGAACTATAATTAAATGCAGAGAATTTTAATATGATGGTCTGAAGATACAAAGAATTGTGATTTGTCTTTTTATACAAAGAATTGTGATTTCATTGTTGCGTAAGATTTGATTAAACTTTTTTCACATAATTGGGTTGTTAAAAAGTTGAATATCCTCTTCTTAAACTCAAGCAAATGAAAACCAGATTTTCTTGAGAGTGAAAAAGATCACTTAGGAATCTCTTTGGCTCTGGGTACATTGGAATACTCACTTATCATTTTTTTTTTTAATACTTTTGGCGATACCTCATAATTATGTACTTCCATGATGTATTTATTTCATTCATTTCTGAAACAAGTATTTATTGAGAGACTTCTGTATACAGAACTTGGTTAGATATTACGCTTAAATGGGTAGGGCAAACCCATCCTTAAGAACATTTGTCTACCAGGGGAGACAAACTTCTAAAGTAATGATTGTAATATGGTACGATAACTGCTAAGATACAGGTATTCATTCAAACAGCCTTTTTTTTCCTAGTATTTTCTATATTTCCAGACATCGTACTAAAAAGGTTATTGTAAATATTCCAAATCTTGTACTTAATACTCAGAATTCTTAGCTGTATTACAGAATTTTTAAGCTCAATAAATATTTATTGAATGAATAAACAAAAAAGTAGCTCAACATTATCAAGCAACTGTCTTAACTATGTTGTTCCAAAAAATCTAAATCAGTATTTACTTTCCCATGACAGTACCCAAGAAAGCTCTGTCTCTTCATAACCAGATCTTTTCACATCATAGGTAATGTTATATATAGACTTGTTCCAGTTTACACCTGATATAGGAAAACCTTATACCTGAAATCCTGTGTCAAATTATGGGATGATATCTCTTCTTTTGGAAGAAGGTGAACTAACCAGTTCAGTGAAGTTTTCTTGACAAGCTGTGGGCAGGTGCACAGATCCTCTAGTTCCTCCCACTCACCCCTTTTCTGAGATGATAAATAATTATTGCTGAGGTAGGGTGGAATTGGGGGACTTGGGGTAAGCTGTGGTGATGAAGGCCCTCTTATTCATTATTTTCTTTCACCAACCACTTAGGGTCATTCTTCTTACAGTTGTCACAAACACAAATTAAAAGCTAAAAACTAAGAAAAATAGAAAAGGAACAGGTACTGTAGAAGTTATGGGACTAGTGCCAAAAAACTTGGAGTAGTAAGTAAAAAAAAAAAAAATGAAATAGAAGAGATTTTAGATAAATATGAATTTGACTTTTTTTTTTTTTATTGAGAGAGAGAGAGAGAATCCCATGAGGGAGGGGCAGAGAGAGAGAGAGAGAGAGAGAAAGAAAAAGAAGTGGATGGAGCTCACCTGAAGAGGGGCTCAAGCTCACCTGATGAGGGACTCAAACTCATGAACCATGAAATCATGACCTGAGCCGAAGTCAAATGCTTAACCAACTGAGTCACTCAGGTGCCCTGAATTTGATTTTTCAAAAATCTATGGAAGCCATCAGATTCTTTCATCTTTCTTTTTTTTTTTTTTAAATTTTTTTTTTCAACGTTTTTTATTTATTTTTGGGACAGAGAGAGACAGAGCATGAACAGGGGAGGGGCAGAGAGAGAGGGAGACACAGAATCGGAAACAGGCTCCAGGCTCCGAGCCATCAGCCCAGAGCCTGACGCGGGGCTCGAACTCACGGACCGCGAGATCGTGACCTGGTTGAAGTCGGACGCTTAACCGACTGCGCCACCCAGGCGCCCCATCATCTTTCTATCACCAGATCTCCCCATATCTTGGTCTTTCCTTTCCTTTCTTCCTGTTCAGATGAAGGAAATGTTTCTTTTTGTCATATATATATATATATATATATATATATATATATATATACACACACATATATATATATTATACATGATATATATATTATACATGATATATATATTATACATGATATATATATATTATACATGATATATATATATATTATACATGATATATATATATACACACACACCCTGAATTAAACCAAACTTTTAAAAGATATTAAATATTTAACACTGTGTCCTTTAAATGGTATGGTTTTATGATCTCTTTATTTTATTTTTTAATTTTATTTATTTATTTTTTTATGATCTCTTTAAAGTACAGAATCATTTTTCATGTAAAAGAAAGCTATCCTCAGATTTAATAGGACTGGTAACAAACAAACAAACAAAAAAATAGTTCCTTAGTTTAGGTCTTCCTAGAACCAATACCTGGATAAGGAAGGACTCAAGTATAGAAGTGATCATAGGAAAGACTGGTAGGAGAATGGGGAAGAAAGGAAAGGGATTGAAGTCAGTAAAGGGCATTATCCTAGCAGTTACCACTGTGGGCATCTGGAGCTCACTACCATTGGTGAACTCTTGGGAAACCAAATGGAATATGCCTCAGGGGCGCCTGGGTGGCTCAGTCGGTTAAGTGTCTGACTCTTTCTTAGTTTCAGCTCTGGTCATGATCTCATGGTTGGGGAGTTTGAGTCCCGCATTGGGCTCTGTGCTGACAGTGTGGGGCCTGCTTGGAAGTCTCTCTCTCTCTCTCTCTCTCTCTCTCTCTCTCTCTCTCTCTCTCTCCCCCTCCCCCCCCCCCTTCTGCCCCTCCTCTGCTCTCTCTCAAAAATAAATAAGTAAACTTAAAAAAATACTATGCCTCAGAGTTATCCCAAATCAAGAACAAAGAAGCTGCAGTTGTGTATCCACCACTTTCCTAGCCATCATTGATGTTACCTCTTTGGCATTTCTGGCTTGCCCTGAGTATAAGCTGAGCGTGTTTCTGCAGTCCAAAAGCAGCCCTCAGTAAAGTATTCAGTTGTTCCAAATGAGCAGTCATCTTGTGTAGAGATGAATGCTAACAGTATGTGGGCAAGACACCAAAAGCATTGGTTGCAATCAGCAAACATTTATATGGTGTATTATTTACTATGTGCTGGGTGCTATTCTAAATGGTTTACATACATGAATTTATCAGTTTTCACTATTCACCTCTGTCAGGTAGGTACTATTAGTGTTCTTGTTTTACAGATGAGGGAATAGAGCACAGAATGGTTAGGTAACTTGCCCATGGTCACACAGCTATAACATTAGATCTGGTAGTTCTAACTTAGTCTAGTATAGAATCCATGCTCTCAATCCACATAATGTCCTGTTTCTGGAACAATATAGTCTGAAGCAGGATCTTTGGATCCTACTGTTTTTTCTTTGATGACTGCCTCCTCCTTCTCCCTTCCCCAATCTCTCTTAATGTTCTTTATGTCCTTTCTTGATGAAACTTACTTGTCTCCCCTTTCTAGAACAGTATATATTCCTTCCATTCTTATATTCAAGGCTGTCAATTCAAATAATTCATGCTAAGGTGATCTTTCTGATGTTGTGATGAAGTTTGAGTTTGCTCAGTATTTGCACTTTAATTTTTTAAAAAGCTAAGTATTTAAGCACTGAAGAAAGACATGATGCTAGAATGACAGATGACTGAGTTGTTATTTTGGGGTTGGGAGACACCTATTTCTTGGTTGGTTATAAGAAGAGGTCAATACATGTATGCCCGGGCAAGAAAAGTCTCTCACCTGTCATTTCCTATCTTCTAGTTACCAAATCTCCCTTTTTCTTTTTAAATTATGGAAGTATTATATGCCAATTGTAAAACATTAGACAATACCTAAGTGTCAAGAGTAAAAGTGGAAGTCCTGTTTCACTGTTTCTTTTCCTTCCTCCTAAGTCTTTCCCAATGCTCTCTCTAGAGGTAATGATAATATGGCTTCACTGTTTTTGCTGATTTAAAAAAGTGTGTATATATACACACACTCCATATATGTGCACATATATACATATGTGTGTATATATACGGTGTCTATATGTAATATACATAATGGATAGTCTTTTTTTATGTTTTTTGAGAGAGAGACAGAGCATGAGTGGGGAAGGGGCAGAAAGAGAGGGAGACACAGAATCTGAAGCAGGCTCCAGGCTGTGAGCTTTCAGCACAGAGCCCGACGCGGGGCTTGAACCCATGAACTGTGAGATCATGACCTGAGCCAAAGTCGGACGCTCAACCGACTGAGCCACCCAGGCACCCCTGGTCTTTTTTCTTTTAAACATTAAGTGGAATGCTATACATTTTGTTTCTCAACTTGCTCTTTCCCTGCTAACATTACATATATCCTGGACTTTTCTGTGTATCAGCCCATATAGAGCTATCTCATTTTTTTTAGAAAGGCTGCATATTATTTCCCAGTAAAGTATACTATATTTAACTATTTAATTATTTTCCTATTAATTGATATATTTTTTCAAATTTTTCAGTACACTGTGTAATGCTGTCCGAGTTAAAGTATACACATTCTTACAGTATTTGAATAAATTGTTCTTTCCAAATGTAGTTTACTCCCCAACTGTGTATGAGTGCCCATTTTCCCATACTTTTGCTGAAGTAGTTGTTTACAGTCTTTCTAATTTTTACTTGTATCACTATTGGGTGATTGTCCCAATGTTTAGTGATACTATCTTTCTCTGTAAATTGCCTACTTATATATTTTGTTCATTTGCCTATCATATTATTTATATTTTTTCCTACTAATTTGTGGGATGACCTCCATTTCTGAAGGACCAAATTAAGATTTTGAATTCTGTCTCTAAAAGTGTTAATGTAAGTATTAGATGTTTGATAATTTGATTTTTTTATGCCAGTGAGAAAGAAATAAAATAGTTTGAATGTAGTATTTGAAAAGATTTTACAGGTAATTCACTTTGAAAAGTAATCATTTTGGAAAGGTATTTCCTAAAATAGTGGTAGTAGTGGTGGTGTTAAACTAGGAACTTTGATAAATCTCTAGTTTATGCTCTGTTTGCTTGAGCTATTTCACATTTTCATGTTTTTCTTTGTCACTAAAAATAATAATTGCCACAATTTCTATTTTAATGTAGACAGCAGTTTTGAATATCATGGATTTTAGGAAGAATGAAGAGAATATAGATGAGTCATGAAAATATTGAGGGGTGTCTGAGTGGCTCAGTCAGTTAAGCATCTGATTTCGGCTCTAGGTCATGATATCACAGCCTGTGGGTTTGATCCAACTGCATCAGGCTCTGTGCTGACAGCTCAGAGCCTGGAAACTACTTTGGATTCTGTGTTTCCTCTTCTGCTTGCGCTGTGTCTCTGTCTCTCTCTCAAAAATAAATAAGCATCAAAAAAAATTTTTTTAAGAAAATATTGGGGCGCCTGGGTGGCTCAGTCGGCTAAGCCTCGGACTTCAGCTCAGGTCACGATCTCGCGGTCCATGGGTTCGAGCCCCGCGTCGGGCTCTGGGCTGATGGCTCAGAGCCTGGAGCCTGCTTCGGATTCTGTGTCTCCCTCTCTCTCTGCCCCTCCCCTGTTCATGCTCTGTCTCTCTCTGTCTCAAAAATAAATAAACGTTAAAAAAAAATTAAAAAAAAGAAAATATTGAGAGAGCTTGTCTTAAAACTTGTAGGTCAGATATTTTCTTACATAATAGATAAAAATACCATTTAAAATGATGTAATACTTGAAAACAGTGGCTGTGTTCAAGGCACTGTCACTGGTATTATGGATACAAAGATAAATAAAACAATCCTTACTGATCATAATATACTGGGAGAGAGAGAAGCAAGATAGATTAAGTTCAAGTTATGTGTCTTTGGGAGGATGCTCAACTGACTGAGCCACCTAGGTGCCCATCCTTTAATTCTTTTAATCAAGAATTCAGTATATCAACTTTCATTTAAATTAAAAATACACCAGAAGGCATAACACTAAAAAGCACCAGCAAAGTAAAATTCTAAAATATTTTTGTAATGAAACTATTTCCATTTTCCTATCTGGCCCTTAAGCTTCTCTTTTATTTTCTACCTTATGAACTTTTACTTTTATTAAATTTACCTTTTTTCCTCTCTTACATGATTTCCTTTGCAGTTTAATAAATCTCTGATTCTAAATTTAATATTTGAACTCTTCGGCCTTTAGATGCTGCTCTGGAAAAACTTCAGTAATGGATCAAAGGAAGAATGAGAGTATTGTTCCTAGTATCACTCAATTAGAAGATTTTCTTACAGAACACAATTCCAATGTTGTTTGGCTCCTTGTTGGTAAGTAGAATATATTTTCTTGTACTTTGTTTTTTATGTACGGATTAACAACTGTCACATTTTAAGCAGTAGTTAGCTGAAGTTGAAATGCTTACACTACCATTCGTTTATCTTTTGGAAAAAAGGTTTCAATCTGTATTTCTATGAATATTTGCTCTGGCAAGTGCTCTAGAGGGCTCTTTTTCTTAGGTTGCCTCCTTTTGTGTGAGTTAGGGGAGGTGGGAGGAGAAGAAAGACATTGCAATTAGTTTATCTTTCCTGTCACAAGTCCACTCCTTCACCAAACCCCATCTCAGTGCGTGCACGTGTGTGCGCGCGTGCGCGCACACACACACACTTTTTTTGTTTTATCATGATGAATCCCTATGGTAAATATGTTTTTATAGCAAAATAAGAGTGTATATGCCTAGTTAATCTCATCTCTTTCATTACTCTTTATACTTAACAGTGGGCTCTACCAGTAAAAAAAAAAAAAAAAAAAAAATTGGGGTCTAATACTCCAGCAGTTTTCTAGGTACATAGAAATAATACAAAACAGTGTATAAATCAATGGCAAAGAGAGGGAGGGAAAATGAATGAATGAATGAATATGAATAAGAGGAAGAGAATATTGTGGGCTGTTACTGCCCAGAAAGTTTTTGTGGATTTGAATTTTAGCATAAAAATTAGAAAGGTAGAGGCGAAAATAGAAAGGGTAAGATGGGGTAAGAAGGGAAAAAGAGGGTAATGATGTTTATTGTGTATCTTCTGTGTGCCACATACCACTGGCATTTTGCATATGTTGTCTCAATGCTCGGAGAAGACTTAAGGTAGGTATTATTCTTTTCCTTTTAACATGTTGGAGAATTGAGGCCCATAAGGATTAAATAACTTACACAGGTTACATAGCTCCTTTTTTTCTGAGTGCATGCTTATGTTTCTTTCATGACACCACAGGACGTGTAAGGAAATGGGTAGAGGTGAAGTGTATATAGAAGGAATTATGAGTTAAACTTTGAGTTCTGATTTTTTCTAATTGACAGAAGTGCCCTATTATAAATCATTCATTAAAGCCAAAAAAGTAAAATGAAATGCAAAATATTAATATGAAATAGAACTTCATAAAAGCAGCATTGAAAATTACCTTTTAGGTTAATTATGGTAGAATTCTTCCTTATTTCCTATTACTGTCTTCTCTTATTACCTAGAATTTCTCTGACTTTTTTCTGTTGTGTACAACTCCTCTTCTTAAGGAAAAAACAACAGCAACATCCAGAAAGACATTGAATGACTATTTACTCTTGCTGTTTTACTAAGTGGCCTCATGATATTGAAGGGGTTTGAGAGACATGATAGAGCGAAAAGGCCACAAGTCTCAGGTTGTATAATACTAGAAGCATACTTTCTCAGCAGATACCTCTTGTTTTTCCGAATGAGCCACAGTAACCTGCTATCAACACAGTGATTTACAGTAAAAATTAGCACAAAATGTTTTTAAACTTAAAACATAATGACATATTCAAATCACTATTTTGTATACCTGAAACTAATATTATGTGTCAACTATACTTCAATAAAAAAAACCCAAAACACTTTTTTTAAAATGTTTATTTATTTTTGAGAGAGAGAGAGAGACAGAGTGTGAGCAGGGGAGGGACAGAGAGAGAGACACAGAATCCAAAGTAGGCTCCAGGCTCCACGCTGTCAGCACACAGCCTGATATGTGGCTTGAACCCATGAACCATGAGATAATGACCTGGGCTGAAGTCGGATGCTTAACCAACTGAGCCACCCAGGTGCCAGCCCCCACCCGCCCCGCCCCCCCCAACACTTTTTACAAACAAAAATACAATGACATATCATCAAAATAACTTTTCAAAAGAATTGTTCTAGAAATAATATTTACAGACAAATCATAGCACTTATTACATCAGAGCTGTTACCGTCTAAGCTACCCTGAGAAAATATATTTTGATTCTCCGTGACTGCTTGGTTTTATCCATGTTAAAATAACTTTTTTAGAAAGTTAGGAACTTAATGTGCTGTTGTTAAATGGTGATACATGTTAAATTGCTTTACATTATTTTGTCCTAATTTGGAAAATAGTTATACTTCTAAAGTGAATAAGTAAAAGGAAAGTTATTATCAAAAACTGCTTTCTCACATTTTAATTTTTGTATATTAATGAACTAGGTTCTTTGTGGGAATATTCTGAATCCTGTAAGTGACTATAAACTTTTCATGAAAAATTGTCAAATTTGAAATACCATTTACTGTAGCATATTCACTGGCATTCTTTAAAAGTAGGTTATTGTCTTATCTATTAGAGCAAAATAGCATAAGGTGGCCTGTTTAATATAGATATGCCTTTATGTAGAGTAAAACTCTCACTTCTTTACCTTTTATTAAAAAGCAGGAACTATTGATTAAAAAAAACACTGCTTTTTCTCTGATTTAAAAAAATCATTGGTTTTCATTCTTTTTAAATAACTGTAGCCTTTAGGACACAGCTTGGGAATGAGCTTTTAGCCTAATAAAGGTGGACATTTTTTGGAATATTTAGAAATAAGGGCTTTCTCTTTCCAGAACATCTTTATATATGTTTAATAACTAAAACAGTACAAAATAGTGAGAAAGAAAACAAAAAAAGGAAGTATTTCTTTAGTTAATCTGATTGGAATATGTGCTTTTCTGGCTAATACGTAAGGAAAAATGAGAAAAGATGGATAAGGTAGAATCAGTATCTGGTGTTAAAAATCCAAGTATTAAATTCTAAGAGGACATATTACTATATAGAAGTAAGTCCTATCATTTCTGAATGTAATGATCTTTTACTAACAAGTTTTTATTAAGATATTAAAGTGATTGTAAAGGAAACTTATAGTGAGATTCTTTTGCATGTTTTTCTCCCAACAGCTACCATTTTGTCCTGTGGATGGATTATTTATCTCACGTATTACAATTCTCGAAATGTTGGTCTTATTTTAACATTGGTTCTTAATAGATTATACAAACATGGGTATATCCATATTGGTAAGTTTGAGTAACACTGAATTTTTTTCTTCTGCATAACCTTGAGATTTATATTATAAATTTATATTTTATAAGTGATCATCAGAAATTACCTTTGTTTTATGAATGTTAACCTAACTGGAATTTCTGTCACACAGCACTCTAGACAGAAGATAAACTATCACTTGGTTAGGTTCTTTATCTCATTCTTGTTTCTTAAAGTGTTTCTATAGTAACTTTTGGATTTTTTTTTTTTGCTTGTAAAAGATACTTATTAAAATAATTGGAAGAATATAGGCACATATAAAATATAGAAATAGAAATTTCTTAGGATACTACTATCCAAAGAAAGTTTCTAATGCTCACTGAAGTTTTTGCCGTTTTATTTTTTTCTTCTTTCAGTAACCTCTACTTAAAAAAATCTATAAGTTGGAATCATTTTGTGCATTTCATTTTGTGGTCCACATTATTAACTTAGTAATGACTACTTATAAGTGGGAAGTTTTCAGATTCAAGGGTCTATCAGGAACCAATATGTTTTAGAAAGCCCTCGACCAGTGGGAAAAAGGGTTGAGAGGTCACTGACTAGAACCATCCTAACTTTCCTTAGAGTACTTCTTAGTGGTCGATATAAATAACATTTCCCTCAAACATAAGTCATCTTCCACTAATTTGAGACAATGGTTCCTGGAATCAAAGAAATTAATGGAGAAAGATGGTGAATTATCACTGCTTTGGGATTTATTTAATAGTTGTGCATAATTAAGGGATTTATTCATATGGAGCAACTATTTAATGTCTTCATATGTGTATTTAGCAGTTTCAGTTCATAGTGATGGTACTTATTGTACTTTTTGTTATATTTGAGGAGAGAGGGATAGAAAATTAGTAAGGCTGTAAGGACATCAGGAGGGAGCCAGGAGAGAACATTTAATTATTGAATAAATTGAATGCTAAGATTATTTTAAGCTTCAAGTACTCTACTCTGTATCAAAACAATTCCATTAATCGCTGTTGTTGTTGTTGTTTTTCCTACAACAGGCTCCTTCTCTTTCTCTGTTCTTTCTGGAAAAGTCATGGTTCGTGAAATCTATTATATTACAGAAGACATGTCTATTAGGTAAAAAACAAAAAAAAACTCATCTTAAACTTGAAATATTGTAAATTTTTTTTCTGATTATATTTAATATGACTTCTTCAGATAAAACCATAAATCAAAAATAATTTTTTCAGAGAAAGACAGATACCATATGTTTGATCCTGAGAAACTTAACAGAAGCCCATGGGGGAGGGGAAGGGAAAAAAAAAAAAAAAGAGGTTAGAGTGGGAGAGACAGCCAAAGCATAAGAGACTCTTAAAAACTGAAAACAAACTGAGGGTTGATGGGGGGGGGGGGGGGAGGGTAGGTGATGGGCATTGAAGAGGGCATCTTTTGGGATGAGCACTGGGTGTTGTATGGAAACTAATTTGACAATAAATTTCATATAATAAATAAATAAAATTAAAAAAAGAAGACAAATAATTTTTTCAGTAAATCATATCTGGTGAATTGATGTTTAAAAATATTTTTATCAGATTAATTAGCTAAGGTTCAGACTGGCAAAAAGTTTATCAAAAGGCAGCTTGTAGGAATGAATAATCTCATTTCATTCCTATTATGAATACTTGAGCCATTAAATTACCTTACCATTTTTCTTGGAGAATTCATGGTGGTCATTTGTTACATTAAAAAAAAGAATCAGGGATGCTGATAATATTTTTAAGGTATTATAGGTAATACGTTTTAAGAATTGTTTAGTGTCTGTTAGCTATTCTAATTTTATTTATTTATTTTTTTTTTGTTTTGAGAGATAGCAGGGGAGGCGCAGAGGGAGAAGGAGGGAGAGAATCTTAAGCAGACTCCATGCTCAGAATGGAGCCCAATGCGGGACTTGATCTCATGACCCTGAGATCATGACCTGGGCCGAAATCAAGAATTGGATGCTTAACCAACTGAGCCATCTAGGTGCCCCTCTAAATTTACTTTAAGAAGGATACACAAATCTGAATATAATAAAAAATGATAAATAGTATATTAAATACATTCTTCTGTAGGCCTTAAAAGAAAAGCTTACTCTATTTTTGTGATTTCCTAACATTTGATTTCTTAACTTAGATAGAACTTGAAAGTTTTGAATTAGTTGAGAGGTGCTAGGGTTTGTCAACCCTCACACCTCACTTAAAATAGTAGAGACAATTTCTTTGTGACTCTAACATTTTTTAAAGAAAAGTAAAAAGGTGAGAGTCTATAATTATGTTCATCATTTTGGGGCATGAGGTGCTTTATAATTGTAGAGATGAACGAGTATCTTGAAAAGCTTCTATTAGCATTGTAGTGTTCCCCGTTCAAGATTTGGCCTTTTATTTATATAGTTTTTACACCATTAAAAAAATATCATTTATAGAAGAAAAAAACTTTTTCTGTTAGCACATCATTTTCCTATTACATGTGATATGGTATTAAATTTTACCTAAATAGAGTAATTTAGATTATGCAAATTCTCTTTCCTTATTTTTAACTGGGATATTATGAAACATTTATGTATACCAGAGATCCACTGAGAACTTTCTGTATTTTCATATTCATTACCAATTGCTTGCCTTTTATAACAACTAATTAAATGAATTAAGTAAATTGTTACTGAAGTTTTTATTTTGTAATTTATCTTGCATAGAATTCAAGATGGATTTATAATTTTTCGGTGGTGGAAAATGTATAATCCAAAGCAGAAGCAACATGGTGAGTCTTCATGTTTTTATGTATTTGAAATCTTTAATTATATGATGAGTGTTTTTACTTATGGACATTGAAATATTTCACATTTTATAATAGATAAAAATATTGTTTAAAGTTTTGGCATTTAAAAACTCTCATTTTCTCACCAGTTGTCTGGAGATCTTTCAGCAGCTTTCCTCTTGCCTGGTTATATTTAGTTACTTTAGCATATTATTTATTCAGGGTTATCCTCAGTATGACCCTTACCCCTATGCATAGCTTTACCTCCTATTACATCTGTGGATCTAACCCATACTATGGTTAAAATGGACTTCCTAGTACTCTTTAATCCTTCTACTAAATCACTTTTCCTACTTTTCAGGTTCTGTGACTTTATTCATACTCCTGCTTTACACTGTTACTAATTTTCATTTATCTACTATGCTAAGGGTGAAGAGAAAAGAGGACATGAAAGCTCTAGACTATCTTCTGGTTCTGCTTTAATCATCAAAATTTTATCATCTCAGAGTTTTCTCCCTAGGTCTTCATTTCACAACTCTATAAGTGCTCCTGTGCCCCTAACCTTCCTACTTGATGTTAACCATACCAGTAGCTTCAAGGAATGTAGACCTTGACTTTACTCCCTAGAATAGTGGTTCCTAAACTTTTCGATCTCAGGAACTATATGCACATTCTTCTGTATTACTGAGGAACCCAAAGAGCTTTTATTTTTGTAATTTATATAGATACATATTGCATTCAAAATTACACCTGATAATTATAGAAACATTTTTGATTTCATTAAAAATTAAGAAACAAAACAGATGAACATAGGGGAAGGGAAGTTTCAAATAAGATAAAAACAGAGGGAGGCAAACCATAAGAGACTCTTAAATACAGAGAACAAATTGAGGGTTGCTGGAGGGGTGGTGGGTGGGGGATGAGCTAAATGAGTGATGGGCATTCAGGAGGATGCTTGTTGGGGTGAGCGCTGGGCGTTCTATGTAAGTGATGAATCACTGAGTTCTACTGAAACCAATACTATACTATATGTTAACTTACTTGAATTTAAAAAAAGTCATAAAGTTCCTTTTGGCACCATCCTCAAAAAATATAATAAACCCTGTACCTACTAAAATAAACAACATACTTTATGAAAAATAACTTTTCCAAAGCAAAAAAAACAAAAACAAAAAAACAAAAAAACCCAAAAACAAAAAATAAATAATGAGAAGAGTGGTATTGTTTTATATTTTGCAAATCACTTTAATGTCTAGCTTAATAGATAATTGGATTCTCATCTGTTTTTATATTCAGTCTGTTGAAGTACCATGTATAATACAGCCTTTAAAAATAACTCCACTGTCCGTCCATGGGAGAGTAATTGAGAAAAAGTTAAACATCTTTGTATAATACTATTAAAATAGTTTTGACCTTACAGTCCCTGGAATAGATCTTGAGATCCCTGCAAATGTCCGCAGACCATACTCTGATAACTACTGTTTTAGAAGATTTTAGGTGGGGACTTGGAGAATAGTGTCAGAAGATGATGACACTGCTGCACCTTTTCTTAGCTGTTAGCACATTCGGTGTTTCTGGCACCCCACATTGCAATTCTGAAATGGTGGTTAGGTTCTACAGAACTTTGGAACTTCCCAGTTAATTTTTTCCTTTTTTTGGTGGGTTCACTTTAGGAACCTTGCTGTTATTTATAATTTTATTTCTATGGGAAATTAAAGTTCCAAAAGTTTTTAAACTTAGCACAGGATTGAGGTAGCCTAAATTACTTTTGAATTCATTGTTACTTCACTTTTAGTCTTTTTTTTTTTTTTTTTTTTTTTACTGTCATTCCCTTGCTCCCACAAGCTTTTCCCCCTTCAACATAATCTATCATGTACCTTGAAATGACTGGCACAAATTGATAAGAATTTGGTATCTATAGAATTAATGAAATAGAATGACTAGAAAAAATAATGGGCAGATTTCATGTCTGGAAAAAGTTTTCTAAAAATTAGAGTTGTTTGTTGGATAATTTTGAGCAGAGATTGAGTGACTTCAATTTTTTTCAGTGTTTTAAAGATGTTCTTATGAACCAATGAAATTATAGGTATATGAGTTCAGTAGACCCATTTGAAAAAAACCCCTCCCACTACCCCATGCTTTTTACCCCAGGATTCTAAGGAACACAATTAGGGAACAACTGATTTTCTCAAAATCCTTTATTAATTTGGAAGCAACTAATGTTCTCAACAATCCACATTTTGCAAATGGAAAAACAGAAATTCTAGTCTAGTGTTCCTTATATTATAAAACACGCTTGTCAAATATGGCCCAAGTAGGTTCTTGGAAATTCTTATATATAAACACTGATAGCAGCTTATGAGAGGAATGAATATGATAATTTGCAGTATCCAGAGGCAACTGCAAGTCTTAAAGCTAAGCCTAATGAGATTGCCCACTTTAGAATTTTCGTAGACATGCAAAATACTATCTTAAATTGTTAATAGCTTTTTTTTGAAGAAAATAATTGCTTAATTTTGTCATGAAATATTTCATCTCCTTAAAGTAGATTGCTTTACATCAAAATACATGGATGTGGTCAAGAGTAGCTGACCCAAGTCCTTCATGAAAAGAGGTAGCTTTTAATAAAAATCTTTACCTTATTTAATAGATATTGTGTATTCATTTTACTGATCCTTGTGTTAAGCTGAAAGGGGGGATTTAAAAAGCTGGAGTTGGGTGTTACTCAAATCTATTTCAGGATATACATGCATATAAGTAATTATCATTAAAGGAGAGAGGGAACAGTGAATGTGTGTTGAGGAAAAATACCGTCCTCAAAGTTATCATTTTTAGTATGGCCCACCTGATGTGGTCCCAGCAGGATCATGGTGTGATGACGATTAAAGTTATGCCCATATGTTAGGAGACAGAATGTTGTGAAAGTCCTGTCTCTTAAGTAGCATGCATGATGACAGTGGGTAGGATTATGTCAAGCAGAGGTGGAATAGAAGAGAGTGTACCTCAGGCGAAACAACTGGTTTAATCAATGGTGTTGAGGTTGGAAAACAGGGGTGTGTTTAGAAATTAGAAAGTAACTCAATTTGGTGGTAAATATAAGATACAGGAGTAATAGGGGATGAAACTGTATTGTGAAGGATATTGAACACCTGGGAGTCTCTGCCATTTAAGATTTTTGAGAAAGGGAGTGATATGAACTTACCTCATTTCAAAGGATATAGCAAAATGTAATTACTACTTCTGATGAATACATCCCAGATTAATATAAATAGCTCATACAGTAGCCCTTCCTAGACTGGCTCTCCTATGCTGCTTTTTGTGTCTTGGATTCTTTTTGTCTTAATGTTAACATATTTCTGTGTCTCAGTTTTCTCTGTAATTGTCCTTGATAAAGAATAGAAATAAAATTTTTGGATATTTTATATCTTAATATATAAGAATATCTAAATTGAGGCACCTGGGTGGCTTGGTCATTTGAGCATCCAACTTCGGCTCAGGTCATGATCTCGCGGTTCATGGGTTCGAGCCCCACATTGGCCTCTGTGCTGGCAGCTCAGAGCCTGGAGCCTGCTTCAGATTCTGTGTCTCTGAAGATTCTATGTCCCATTCTCTCTGCCCCTCCCCCGCTTGTGCTCTGTTTCTCAAAAATGAATAAATATTAAAAAAATTAAAGAATATCTAAATTATTTTTTCTTGTTTTTGGTGTGCTAGTGCTTGCAATAGAAAAGATAACACACCTCATCTTATAGTGATGTTAAAAGTTGGTAGATTTTATTAGTTATCACATTTGAAATTCTAATTATTTGCTCATAGTTTTTCCTATATTTTAACCTTTCTTTCTCTTTCTTTCTTTCTTTCTTTCTTTCTTTCTTTCTTTCTTTCTTCCTTCCTTCCTTCCTTCCTTCCTTCCTTCCTTCCTTCCTTCCTTCCTTTCTTTCTTTCTTTCTTTCTAAATTTATTTATTAATTGACATCCAAGTTAGCATATAGTGCAACAATGATTTCAGGAGTAGACTTCTTAATGCCCCTTACCCGTTTAGCCCATCCCCCCCCCCACAACCCTTCCAGCAACACTCTATTCTCTATATATAAGAGTCTCTTATGTTTTGTCCCCCTCCCTGTTTTTGTATTCTTTTTGCTTCCCTTCCCTTATGTTCATCTGTTTAGTATCTTAAATTCCTCATATGAGTGGAGTCATATATTTTTGTCCTTCTCTGACTAATTTCACTCAGCACAATACCCTCCAGTTCCATCCACGTAGTTGCAAATAGCAAGATTCCATTCTTTTTGATTGCCGAGCAATACTCCATTGTATGTATATACCACATCTTTATCCATTCATGTGTCGATGGACATTTGGACTATTCATACTTTGGCTAGTGTTGATAGTGCTGCTATAAACATTGAGGTGCATGTGCCCCTTCGAAACAGCACATCTGTATCCTTTGGGTAAATACCTAATAGTGCAATTGCTGGGTTGTAGGGTAGTTCTATTTTTAATTTTTTGAGGAACCTCCATACTGTTTTCCAGAGTGGATACACCAGTTTGCATTTCCACCAGCAGTGCAAAAGGGATTGTCTTGTCCACATCCTCACTAACATCTGTTGCTGCGTGAGTTGTTAATGTTAGCCATTTTGACAGGTGTGAGGTGGTATCTCATTGTGGTTTTTCTTTGTATTTCCCTGATGATGAGTGTGATGTTGAGCATTTTTTCATGTGTCTGTTCACCATCTGGATGTCTTCTTTGGAGAAGTGTCTATTCATGTCTTTTGCCCATTTCTTCACTGGATTATTTGTTTTTTTTGGGTGTCGAGTTTTGTAAGTTCTTTATAGATTTTGGATACTAGCCCTTTATCTGATATGTCGTTTGCAAATATCTTCTCCTATTTCATCAGTTGCCTTTTAGTTTTGCTGATTGTTTCCTTTGCTGTACAGAAGCTTTTTATTTTGATGAGGTCCCAGTAGTTCATTTTTGCTTTTGTTTCAACACAGAGACATGCTGAGTAAGAAGATGCTGTGGCTGAGGTCAAAGAGGTTTTTGTCTGCTTCCTCCTCTAGGATTTTGATGGCTTCCTGTCTTACATTTACATCTTCCATCCATTTTGAGTATATTTTTCTGTATTGTGTAAGAAAGTGGTCCAGGTGCATTTTTCTGCATGTTCCTGTCCAGTTTCCCCAGCACCATTTGCTGAAGAGACTGTCTTTATTCCTTTGGACATTCTTTCCTGCTTTGTCAAAGATTAGTTGGCCATATGTTTGTGAGTCCATTTCTGGCTTCTGTATTGTGTTCCATTGATCTGAGTGTCTGTTCATGTGCCAGTACCATACTATCGTGTTGATTACAGCTTTGTAATACATCTTGAAGTCCGGGATTGTGATACCTCCAGGTTTGGTTTTGTTTTTGAAAATTGCTGTGGCTATTTGAGGTCTTTTCTGGTTCCATACAAATCTTAGGATTGTTTGTTCTAGCTCTGTAAAGAATGCTGGTGTTATTTGGATAGTGATTGCTCTACATTTTAACATTTAAATCTATGTGTTGTTCATCAGGAGGAGCACAGCTTTGGTGAGGGTCGAAGAACTTTCTCCTCCAAGTGCTTTTAAAAGAAATTCTCTGTTACAGAGGATGATATTCTCAAGATGCTCATAGTCACACGTTTCAAAAGTAAAGTTATAAGGGGCACCTGGGTGGCTCAGTTGGTTAAGCGTCCAACTCTTGGTTTTGGCTCAGATCGTCATCTTGCATTTGTGAGTTCAAGCCCCACATCAGGCTCTGTGCTGATAGTGCAGAGCCTGCTTGGGATTCTCTCTCTCTCCCTATCTCTCTCTCTCTTTCTCTCTGTCTCTACATCTTCCCCACTCATGCTTGCTCTCTCAAAATAAATAAAACTTAAAAAAAATGAAGACACCATGCCAAATAGCAACGTAGGAATAAGCGGTTTGGTCTAGGTACATTATTAATCGAGCATGATTCAGAGATAGAATTTAGAATATAGTATGTAGAGGATTGAATAGATTGCAAACTAAGCTTTTGATAAAAAGTTGGGCAGTATTATGGAATTTATTAAAATGGTGGATTATGTTCACTAATGAGACCTTAATTCTAGATATTATTTCCTACTGGTTAAAGGCAGATCCATGTACTTTGACAGTTAAGCAGGAAGTAGAGATAGTTGACATTTCTTGGTGAAAAATTTGAAAGTCTAATTGGAGTGTGTACCTGAATAGATAATTGCCACTAGCCTTCCAAGGAGATAGGCTAAGGTCTGTCTGTGGGTAAGGCTAAGATTTTCATGAGGAAGTTTTAGAACTGTTTTATTAGGAGAAAAGAGGAGTGTTCAAGTATAGAAATTCTGTGTCATTGAGCTTGGCTGGGATAATTTAATCCAGGAGCAGATTTAAAGTTGTCAGTTGTTCAGTTTAATCTTTTTTTTAAAAAAGGAAAAGCAGATCTGATTTGTTTACCATAGCTTTTGTTGTAAAATATTTCCTAGGTCATGAAATTAGTGATTTGGTTGTTGGCCAAAGACCAATTGATGAGGATATCCATTAAAAACCTTTATTTTGGTTTTTAGGATAGTTGATTTCAAGCCATTCTTTTGGAAAATAAGCAGGATCCATTGCTTCTTGATATGTGATGATACAGTGTTTAAATCAATACCGATCTGAATAATGAGGGATATATCTTTCTTATCCAGAGAAGTTCTTACATTGCTAAGAAGTGAAAGGATGACAGTAAAGTATGTCCCTTTCTGTCATTGTGTCACTTAGAAGTTTTAGCTTAATACACTCGAGTATTCTAAATCTGTAGCATCTAAATCTTATTTGTTTGTTAAATAAAGGAAATAGAAACCCCTGAACAATTTTTAAAAGGCCAGTAGACTATTTTATCTTTGTACTAAGTATTGATTCAAAGTATTACAAGGCCTTGGCAGCACTTCACACTATAGCTTTTTACTACAAATAGCATGTGTCCCAATTACATAATTAAATAAGTGCCTTTTTCCTAATTTCCCTTTGGAAAACAAGAAGACTCAATTAACTGTTTGCTCAGGAGACTTAAGCAGTTTCCCAACATTCATTTACCCTTTTTCTCCATAAATTAACTGCTTATTAAGTGAAGAGCCTTTTATATTTATAGTTTACGTCTATCAAGTTGAGTATTTTATTAACATATACTTTCAGGGAGTCCACTATGTAAATATTAGATGATAAGGAGTGTGAGAAAAAGATCTCTGCCTTCAAGGATAGAGCAATGTTAATATAGAGATGAGATTTAAAAAGTCAACTGATTATACCTTTCTTAAATTATATATATATATTACATTTTTTGCTTTGACTTTCAGTGTCATCAGAATAAATGAAACTTAAAATCTGCTTTTAAGATTCCCAGGAGAGATAAATATCATTCAGAGATCTAGTGTTACCAGAATTTAACCGTTTTAAATACTGCATTTAAGGTTTGACTGTTGATCAATTTTTCATAAAATTACAAAGAAATAACTGGATTCTTGACACATTTTTGTTTTCAGGGATTAATAACTTTTTTGAAACCATCATTACATTTATTAATATAATTGATAAGTAATTTTATTTTGTGGTGAAGACCCAGTATTTAGAATCTTGGGTTCTTCTACTACTTTCTAGTCTTGCAGTCTTGGGCTCTGACTACCAGGGTTGCTGTGAGGATTAAATGAGATTGGGTGAGTAGAGTGCCTAGAACAGTGGCTGGGACAGAGCATGTCTTCAATAGAGGTGAGCTGCTTTTATTATTATGAACATTGTATTACATGATGAAATGGAAGATTATTTAAAAAAAGAATTCAGTATAAATTGAAAGTTTAAAAAACCCATTATTTCTATTTAATGATTTAACTAATTTATTGAGCACCTCTTATGTATCAGACATTATTTTAGGCACCAGGGATGTAATAGTGAACACAATAGGAAAAATGCTTCTCTAGTGGAGTTTACATTCTAGTGGGGGGAAGTTACAATAAATAATAATTAATACAAAAAAAGTTGAGTACATAGGATAGGTATTGTTGAGGGGCTCTTCCAGTATTTTAGTGTCAAATGTTTAGTGTTTGTCAGTGTTGTCAGAATACCCTCAGAGGCTAATATCTTCTCTAGCTTTGTGCCTTGGTGTCCTTATTAAGTTAATGTAGTCACATTCATATCATGTCAGTTATATTGAAGGAAGAGAATTGCTTGTACATATCCAGAAAGTTAGTTATGAATTGAGAGGAATCCTGTTTCCATTTTTATACGGTCACTTTGTTTATTCATCACCGCTGATCCAATTTGGAGCTAGTCCAGACTCTTAATTTCCCCATTGCTGCTTCTGCAGCTCATCCAGTGGCTTTTATAGCATGGTCCTAATGATCAGGGCATTTATATTCAGGAATATGATAAACTATTCTGTAAGTAAATTTGAAAACAAATGATCTAAATGAGTTTTGAGGTAAATTTTGATTGAGTAATTTATGACCTTGAAGAATTGTATAATAATTAATTCCTACTTATATAGATCAATGTGGGGCTAGAAGAATATTCCATATTGTAGTTATTATGCTTCTACATGTGGGGTTTTCAAAAACTCTAAGATGTATTTGTGGATATTTTTGTTTTACTTAGGAGTATGATTTGTAGTAAGATGCTCTGTTATTTCATACAAATGAATCCTTTTATGTGCTGAGAATTGTCATAGGTACCGGGGATATAACAGTGAATAAAACAAGTCCCTTCTCTTACAGAGCTTTCTTCATTCAAGTTGGGAGGGATTCAGGTAATTAGCAAGTAAATACATATAGCATTGAGGAATGGGTGAGGAAAATATGGCTTTGAGGAAAATAAAAACAGATTCAGTAAAATAGGAGTTCTGGTTTGCAGGGAGGGCACTGTTTTACATAGGGAAATCAGGGAATGCTTCATTGATTGGGAGTAGTTAAACAGAAACATGAAACAAGTAAGGAAATGAGTTGTAAATATCTGGGGGAAGAACATTTCCTGGTTGTTCTGTTCCTATTTAATTACCAAAATGGAGACCAGTTTATTTGAAGGGAAGATTAGGAGAGAAGAGAACGGTTTTTTTGTTTTTGTTTTTTTTAAATGTTTATTCATTTTTGAGAGAGAGAAAGAATGAGTGAGCAGGGGAGGGGCAGAGAGAGCGGGAGACACAGAACTCAAAGCAGTCTCCATGCTCTGCGCTATCAGCATAGAGCCTCACGGGCTTGAACTCATGAACGGTGAGATCATGACCTGAGCCAAAGTTGGATGCTTACCCGACTGAGCCACGCAGGCACTCCAAAGAGAATGGGTTTTACAGGTCACTCAAAGGACTTTGATATTAATCTAAGTGGGAAGGGAAGCCATCAGAAAGTGAGGGAACTGAAGAGTGACATGACTTCAGTTAGGTTTTTGTAAGATCTGGCCAATGTGTAAGGCATTGGCATAAGGGGAATAAGGGCAAAAGCAGGGAGACTAGTTATGAGGCTTTTGTATTAAAACAGGTGCAAGTTGATGGTAACTTGGGCCAGAGTGGTGAGAAGTGGTTGGATTTTAGATGGATGTTGAAAGGAAGTCTGACCGAATTTGCTGATACTATCTGGACATGAAAGAAAGTGAGTGTTTTTTTTTGGCTCGAGCAATTGAAAAGATTGACATATTATTGATAAGATGGGAATACTGTCGAGTAAGTTCAGGTGAGAAAATCAGATGTTTGGTAGGATATACCAAGTGTGAGATACCTGTCACCTGTCAACTTATCAAATTGGAGATATTTGAGTACTTTTCTGGATATTTGACCCTGGCATTTTGGGAAGAGGTTGTGGATGACTACTAAGGAAAGGTTTAAACCTTATGAGTGGTAGTGTTTGATGACTTACTTAAAAATGGATAATGATGTTTATTACTATCAAGTCTTAGAATACTTCAAATGTATTAAAATCCAGTGTTTCCTGTTCTTTTTATTTTATTTTAAGAATTTGACCTGCAACAAGAAGAAGGGGCAAAATACTTGACTGTAATAGTTTAGGGAGTTGCCTTAGTTTTTAATCCTGTGATAAATCTGAAGAAATAGGAGGGAACGTAGGTCAAGAGCTATTTTAAAAATACCAGAAAAGTTACAGCTTCTAAACATTGTTTTTTGTTTTTTTAAGGATTAGGTTTAACTTTTTCCCCCCTCAATTATCTTAGGAAATAATGAAGAAAAAATCTAGATTGGAATAGAACTAAAAGTATTAACTCTGTAAAAAATGAATGTTGTTAATACCAATTCTTCTCAAACTATTTCAAAAAATAGAAATGGAAGAAAAACTTCCAGACTCATTCTATGAGGCAAGTAGTATCTTGATTCCAAAAGCAGGCAAAGATCCCACTAAAAGAGTTACAGGCCAGTATCCCTGATGTACCCAGATGCAAAAAATCTTAACAAGATACTAGTAAATCAAATTCAACATTAAAAGAATTATTCACCATGATCAATTGGGATTCATTCCTGGGCTGCAGGGCTGGTTCACTATTTGTAAATCAGTCAGTGTAATACATCATATTAATAAAAGAAAAGAAAAGAATCATATGATCCTTGCAATAGATGCAGAAAAAGTATTTGACAAAATACCATATCCTTTCTTGATAAAAACCCTCAAGAAAGTAGGTATAGAAGGAACATACCATAACATCATAAAAGCCATATATAAAAGGCCCACAGCTAATATCATCCTCAATGGGGAAAAACTGAGAGCTTTTCCCCTGAGATCAGGAACAAGACGGGGATGCCCATTCTCACCACTGTTGTTTAACATAGTGTTGGAAGTCCTAGCCTCAACAATCAGACAACAGAAAGATATAAAAGCATAAAAATTGGCAAAGAAGAAGTTAAACATTCACTCTTGACAGATGACATTATACTCTACATGGAAAACCCAAAAGACTCCACCAGAAAACTGCTAGAACTGAAAAATGAATACAGCAAAGTCACAGAATATAAAATCAATGTACGGAAATTGTTTACATTTGTATACACCAATAGTGTAGCAGCAGAAGGAGAAATCAAGGAATGGATCCCTTTATAATTGCACCAAAAACTATAAAATACCTAGGAATAAACCTAACCAAAGAGATCAAAGATCTGTATGCTGAAAACTTTAGAGAGCTTATGAAAGAAATTGAAGAAGACACAAAGAAATGAAAAAACACTCTGTGCTCATGGATTGAAAGAACAAATATTGTTAAAATGTCAATACTACCCAAAGCAATCTATACATTCAGTGCAATCACTATCAGTATAATACCAGCATTCTTCACAGAGCTGAACACACAATCCTAAAATTTACCAGAACCAGAAGAGACCCTGAGTAGCCAAAGTAATGTTTTTAAAAAGAAAACGAAAGCAGGAAACATCATAATTCCAGACTTTAAGCTATATTACAAAACTGTAATCATCAAGACAGTATAGTACTGGCACAAAATCAGATACATAGATTAATAGAACAGAGTAGAGAATCCAGAAATGGACCCCACAAATGTATGGCCAACTAATCTTTGACAAAGCAGGAAAGTGTATCCAATGGAAAAAAAATAGTTTCTTCAGCAAATGGTGCTGGGAAAACTAGACAGCGACAAGTACAAGAATGAACCTGGACCACTTTCTTACACCATACACAAAAATAAACTTAAAATGGCTGAAAGACCTAAATGTGAGACAGGAGGCTATCAAAATCCTAGAGGAGAAAACAGGCAAGAACCTCTCTGACCTCGGCTGCAGTAACTTCTTGCTAGTTATGTCTCTGGATACAAAGGTAATAAAAGCAAAAATGAACTATTGGGATCGCATGAAGATAAAAAGCTTCTGCACAGCAAAGGAAACAATCAGTAAAACTGAAAGACAGCTTACAGAATGGGGGAAGATACTTGGCAAACAATATATTGGATAAAAGGTTAGTATCCAAAATCTATAAAGACCTTATCAAACTCAACACCCAAAAAACAAATAGCCCGATGAAGAAATGGGCAGAAGACATGAATAGACATTTATTCAAAGAAGAATCCATATGACTAACAGACATGTGAAAAGATGCTCAACATCACTCGTCATCAGAGAAATACAAATCAGAACCGTAATGAGATACCACCTCACACCTGTCAGAATGGCTAAAACTAACAACACAGGAAACAACAGATGTTGGCAAGGGTAGAGAAAGGGGAACCCTTTGATACTGGTGCAGCCACTCTGGAAAACAGTATGGAGATTCCTGAAAAAATTAAAAATAGAGCTACCCTACGACCCAGCAATTGCACTACTAGACATTCAGGATGAATACAAAAATGGTGATTCGAAGGGCACATGCACCCCAATGTTTATAGCAGCTGTATCAACAATAGCCAAATTATGTAAAGATAATGCACCCCAATGTCCATTGACTGATAAATGGGTAAAGAAGAGATATATATATACACACATACACACACACATATACATACAATGGAATACTACTCAGTGATCAAAAAAGAAGGACATCTTGCCATTTACAGCAACATGGATGGAACTGGAGTGTATTATGCTAAGTGAAATAACTCAGAGAAAGACAAATATATGAATTAACTCATGTGGAATTTAAGAAACACAACAGATGAACATTGATGAAGGAAAGGAGAAATAAGGTAAAAACAGAGAAGGGGGCAAACCATAAGAGAGTCTTAAATACAGAGAACAAACTGAGGGTTGCTGGAGGGGAAGTGGGTCAGGGGATGGGCTACATGGGTGATGGACATTAAGGAAGGCACTTGTTGAGATGAGCACTGGGTGTTAAATTTAAGTGATGAATCACTGGGTTCTCCTGAAACCAATACCACACTTTATGTTAACTAACTAGAATATAAATAAATAAATTTAAAAAAATGGAAGTTTTTGATTCATTTTCCATAGTTTATTTTTGAGGTATGAATAATAGTTTTTTTTCATTTGTTTATTTAAAATAAAATTTATATTTATTTAGGGTATTTGACATTTCATATGCTTTTTTGTTTGCTAGCTAACTGAAGAAGAAATTAATTTTGGTGAAATTTGGTACATTACTAAAGGTGTATATCTCATATAAAAAAAAGAGAGGGCGGCAAACCATAAGAGACTCTTAACTATAGAGGACAAACTGAGGGATGCTGGAGGGGAGGTGGACTGGGGATGGGCTAAATGAGTGATGGGTATTAAGGAAGGCACTGGTTGTGATGAGCAGTGGGTGTTATATGTAAGTGATGAATCACTGAATTGTACTCCTGAAAACAGTATTACAGTATATGTTAACCAACTAGAATTTAAATAAAAACTTGACAAAATAAAAATAAACCACAGTGTAAGCTACTATACTGAAAGTTAGTAACAGTTCTCCATAGTTCTTCTAACTGATCATATCTAATTTAATTGTCCTTCAGTTGAATTTGATAGGGAGAAAAATGGATAAAGGTTAAGAAAAGCACTCTCAAAAAAACAAACAAAACCCTAAAAACCCCTTGTATAACATAAGAAAAGAGCATACAAAAGAAAACACTGACTATGGTACCTTTTTCCTGACCATCTTTGGTTGACCTGTGATGCACTGTCTTAGATTATTTCTTCAGGAGAAACAAGTGCTTCATTAATCTCTTTTGTAGTTGGATTTATTAATTACTCTTGTTACTTATGTTTATGGTAATTATATCTTTTATTTGAGAAGATTATTATTTGAAGTTTACAGTTTATAAGATCTTGGTTTTAGTATTGTGTAGTTTTTAAAAATAAACTAGTTTTTATGAAAAGTCTTAGTTTCTATGAGGTAAAAATTTAAATACTAATGTGATGTTTAAATGCATCATGCTTTGAACATTTTACTATTTATATTTTACTGTAATTTTATTGTTAGGATAAAGTTTTACTTTTAGTCTGTAAATGGCACTTTGCTATTATTCTTAGCATGAAGTCTTTAAATTCTGTCATTACACAGAATTTAGAAATTCAGGTTGTTTTAGAATGCTAAATTGAAGTATTATAGTAACATCAGCTTTTTTCTCTCTCTTTCTGTTATTTTATATACTTTAAAAACTTATATGTTTATATATTTTTATGAATTATGTGTTATATAAATTAAATATATATTTTTAAAAATTTAAGATTCTCTTTATCATAGAATTCTGTTTAAAATAAATTGAGTTAGTTTAGCTGTGAATGATTTTAATAAAACCTTTGACTAAAGCTTTTAAAAAGTTGACTAAAAACCTTTTTTTTGGTAATTGGTATCTTTAGATCCAAAGGCAGAAACCAGATTATACATCACAGTCAATGACTTTGAATTTCATGTCTATAATCGTTCGGATCTTTATGGACGTCTTCAAGAATTGTTTGGTTTGGAACCAACAATAATTCCACCCAAGAAAGAGGATGATAAATCACGGGAAAATGGAAGAACAAGAGCCCAGTCTAAAATTGAAAGGTTCATTGTCACACTTGAATTTTATTGATCTCCAACATTTAATCATTTGCTTTTATTAGAATATCACTGATGCTGCTCACCTAAACATAGCCTAATCTTTTTTTGTAGTTTGACTAAGACTTGTATTTACAAATAATTCTACAATTCTTTTATAAATTCAAATATTACAGAATTATATAATATAAAAAGCAGTCCTTTTCTGCTTTACTAGTGCTATTTTTCTCCACATTGATGACTGTTGTTATCCATTTGTTTTTTTTCCTTTTGAATGCATGCACATGAATATATACACATGTATATACATTTAAGGTGCATATACAAATATATGATTTTGTTTCATCTGTTTCTGGGCTTTCTAAGCTGTTACATTGACCTATGTGTCTATTTTTTCACCAGTACCACACTGTCTTGATTGCTGTAGTTTCTTTTTTTTTTTTTTATTGTTTCATTACTTTATATACGTGTCAAAGTTTACCAAATTGTTAACTTTGTTAATTGTTAGATAAGTGCATTTTTTTGCATGTCATTTATACAAATTATACCTTAACAGAGCTTTGAGAAGTGGTCTAAAATATAAGCCCAGATATCCTTCTTTTCTTAGGAAATTAGGTTGGCATTGATCACTGTAGTTTTAAGCAAAGTCTTGAAGTCAGGTAGTGTCAGTCCTCCAACTTTGTTGTTTTCCTTCAATGGTGTGTTGGCTATTCTGGGTCTTTTGCTTCTCTATGTAAACTTTAGGATCAATTTGTTAATATCCATAAAGCAACTTTCTGGGATTTCAGTTGGGATTGTATTGAATCTGTAGATCAAGTTGGGAAGGACTAACATCCTGATCATATTGAGTCTTCCTATCGATTAACATGGGATATCACTCCATTTATTTGATTCTTTGATATCTTTCGTCAGAGTTTTATAGTTTTCCTTATGTACATCTTCTCTATATATTGTTAAATTTATATGTAAGTATTTCATTTTGTGGGTGCTAGTGCAAATGGTATTGTGTTTTAAATATCAAATTTCAGAGGCGCCTGGGTGGCTCAGTCGGTTGGGCGGCTGACTTTGGCTCAGGTCATGATCTCACAGCTTGTGAGTTCGAGCTCCACATCGGTCTCTGTGCTGACAGCTCAGAGCCCGGAGCCTGCTTTGGATTCTGTGTCTCCCTCTCTCTACCCCTCCCACACTCACGCTTTGTCTCTCTCTCTCTCTCTTTCAAAAATAAACATTAAAAAAATTTTTTTTAAATATCAAATTTCACTTGTTCATTGCTGGTATATAGGAAAGTGATGGACTTTTGTATAATATTAACTTTGAATTCTACAACATTGCTATTAATTGCTTATTGTTTCCAGGAGTCTTTTTGTCAGTTCTTTCAGATAGTCTATACAGATTGTGTCAGATTGTGTCATCTGCAAACATAGAAAGTCTTATTTCTTCCTTTCCTACCTCAATCTACTCCAGCCTCAGTAAACAACTTCTGTGTTGCATGTTTCTTCTCTATGGAAGACTCTTGATATTCTTTGCCTAACTCATTCACCCTTCATGTCCCAGTTGCCTCTGACCCTTCTTTGTGTGCCCACCGAATTCTGTTGTTCCCTATGGTAACACTTCTTGCACTAAAATTGCCTCTTAACTATTCTTACTCCTATTATAGGCTACAAATTCCCTCAAAATAGAACAGTTGTCATATTCTCAATATCCCCAGTCTCAGCTCAGTGCCTGGGACAGAATATCCATTAAATATATAATTGAGAATAAATGCCCTCATCTACTTAAAAAACTATTACGTATGCAAGGCTATCTCAGCATTCAAAAATCAACAGGCTAAAAATGAAAAATCAAATGATCATATCAATAGATGCAGAAGAAGTATGTTACAAAATCCAGCCCCCATTCATGATTAAAATCTCACTGTAAACTAGGAATAGAGAACTTCTTTGACTTGATAAAGAATATCTACAGAAACCCTACAGTCAACAATAGACTTAATGGTGAGAAACTAGAAACTTTCCCACTAACATCAGGTACAAAGCAAGGATGTTCCCTCTCACCACTCTTTTCCACTCCCAAGTACTACCTATTGCAATAAGAAAATGAAATAAAAGTTATACATTTTGAGAAGGAAGAAAGATGTGACAATTCAGGGAAAAGATTATCATCAATTGGGTTGGTAACAAGAAGGGAGAAAGGTGGATGGATTCCATATATACTTAGGTAAATGAATGTGTTAGACAGTGATAGATTAGATGTGCAGAATGAGTAAGAAGGAGGAGTCAGTAATGAATCCAGCTTATAATTTAATCAGTGGTCATACTCAGGGAATCTTAGAGAAAGAAGTTAGAGGGGAAGGTGGTGGGGTCCGTTTCAAATTTAGTTTTAGGTACTGAGGACTACCTTAGTGGAGATGGCTTCAGAAGTGTGATTTAGGAGTTACTGGGTTATTGAAGAGATACGCCTTGAGTTCTCATCTGAAATCTTTAGTGATTTGTTGTGAAATTTGGTATCTTAAACTTTTTGTACTTTGTGAGCGGCCACTTTCTTTTCCTTATTCTTGGCCTATCATTTTCATTTAATTAAATTAATTAATTAATTAATTAATTTATTTATTTATTTATTTATTATTTGATGTTTATTTATTTTTGAGAGAGAGCATGAGCATGGGAGGGTATAATAGCAAGGTATAATAACAAAACTTTTTAGAGTGACAAGTTTTAATGACAGAAGTATAAATTATGACATGCTCTCATTACATTAATCATTATACTCATTGTATTACAACATGACATAAGACAACCTGAATTATTATTTTTTAAGGCAACTTAAATTATCAAAACTTGGTATATCATAGAGTGCATTCCAAGAGCTATTTAAAGATATTAGTATTGTTAGATGCTGTCATTATTTTGTTTACTGGAGTAGTCGTTAGATGTATTTGGAAAGTTACAGCTGGTACTAATGTGTATTGTGAAGAAGCCAAGTGTATTCTTGGCTATTTAAGTTTTTCTTATGTGTGTCAATTTATTTTTTTTCCTCAGAGTTAAAGTAAAAACAGAATCTCAAGACCCCACATCTTCATGGAGATCACTCATTCCAGTTATAAAAGTCAATGTGAGCACAGTAAGTAAATTCTGCTGCAATGAATGTTTGGTGGGTTAATAACAGAGCCTCTTATTTTTGCAAAAAAAATTTTCACTTAAGAAAATAAAGTAATTTTTAGAGTTGTTTTGGTTCCAAAGTTCTTAAAGTGTGAAAGAATTATTTTAACACCAGTACTATTATAGCACAAATTTATTAGGTTGTTAGGGCTATTTATTCAAAAGTACTTAAATTTCTTTAAACACTAGTCTAAATTGATCAGTGGGGTAGTGTGAATAGTATATAGTGCTAAAGTGGAATCGTTTAGTTCTTGTTTGAAATGTCTGTTATTAGGTCAATGAAGGAAAAAATATGGCCTGTATATTATGTCATAATATCTCTTGTCTACTTTTTAGGGACGTTTGGCCTTTGGAAATCATTACCAACCTCAAACTCTATGTATCAACTTTGATGATGCTTTCTTAACTTATACTACAAAACCACCTTCCAGTCATCTTGACCAATTTATGCATATTGTGAAAGGAAAGCTTGAAAATGTTCGAGTCATGCTTGTTCCCAGTCCAAGATATGTTGGTCTTCAAAATGATGAGTAAGAAAGTTATAAAAACTTATTTATATCTAATGTAGATATCAGAATCTTTAGCATCCTTTTAAGTTTTTTTGGTACAAATTGGGCAATAATTGGGTATATTCTCTGTTAAATCAGCAGTGTAATTTTACTTTATAAGATGAATGGATATACTCTTCATTGATGAACTCTAATTTTAAATATTTTGGTAAAAGATAATACCTTTAATGGTACCTTTCTCCTTGTCACTGTATTTGGGAAACTTATTTTGGGCAATTACGCCTACATGTTTGTATGTTAGAAAATATACATTACAGGTATATTTGTATTTCCAGAAGGGATGAATTAATAGTATATTCAACCAATGCAGTATAGTGGAGTACTATTTTGAGTTAATGAAAAGTTGAAAATTGAATCCAAATTACTCTTGGAAAACTGACAGTTTTAGAACTCACTTAACAGGTAAGTTCTGGTCAGTTTTCTGTCTAGCTTTTCATATTTGTTTTGTCTTCAGTGAAGTAGTTGCTTCACATTGTATGAATGATACCCACTAGACACATTGTGTGAAGGATGTATGCTAGACTCACCCTCATTGTGGTGGGATGCTTTCATATGATTGGAATGGAACTCTGAAGAAACAGCAGACACATTACTCTCATCTAACTCCAGGCCACAGGCTCATGGGGGGATAAGAGCTCTCATGTCTTTATGTCATTATCAATCTCTGTTCTTTTTTGTGATGGAGGCTCCGTGGTTGCATTTGTGTAATTTATATGTGTATATAATGGGTTTCCACTATGTCGCAGCTTTTATCTTTGTGTGTAGGCAATATAAAGTTTATGAAGTTATAACAAGCATGATTATTCCTTCTTAGTTCTAACTTTTGTCTAGCTTGCTATTAGATTTTCTGGGGATTGGGTAGAATGCTGGAGAGGTTTTCCTTACTTTAGTACCAGGGAGGCTTTGTGTTTAGCTCATCTCACTCTTCATAATCACAGATTTTGCTAAACATCTTGTAGAATGTGGGCTGTGTACACATTTCTATATTTATGGGTAAAAATTATAATAATGAATAAATCAGAATTTTGTGAAGATTACAAGAGTAAGATAAAAAGTTTTGCTATTAATTTTTGTAAAAAGATTTAAAATTGTAGTTTTCACTCTTCAGAAGTAAGTGTGGAGATTAAATGATGATATTAAACATTAACTTTTGTCATTTAATACATATTCTTGAAGTTTGAGAGACAGTGAGTCTGCACATGAGTGGGGGAGGAGCAGAAAGAGAGGGAGAGAGAGAATCCCAATAGGCTCTGCACTGTCAGCATGGAGCCTGACACGGGGCTGTATCCCACGAACCGCCACAAACTGAGAGATCATGACCAGAGCCGAAATCAAGAGTCAGACCTTAACTGATGAGCTACCCAGGTGCCCCCATTTAATATATACTTGGAAGAAGATTGCTGAATTTGTGTATATTATCTGATGACTGAGAAGTTAATTTTGCTATGGAAGGAAGATATAGTGGTGTATGGATGACAAAGAGAAGGATTGCTGAATCAAAGCAAATAAAAATTAGTAGTTTGTGAGAAAGTGATTGTAGAGAGACATTCATTCCAGAATGTTTTCAAGTTGATCAACTAAATATTCTTGGAAATAGATAATATAAAGTTGTTAAAAATAAAAATGACATTTTTTAATTTAATATTTCTGAAAGATTAAAGTTTATTTTACAAATATATAAAATATTTCTTATTCAGTTGTAAGGTATTATTAATATTAAATGGTTGAATTTTAAGTTTAATTGTAAATTTTTATTGCAAATGCAGAATATAATTATTCTAATGATTCTTGTTCTTCTATTGTATTTAATTAAACTTTGTTTAAATTGATTTCTCTCACTTAAAACTTAAAAAATGTAAAACAAATTTTTTTTCTTTCTGAAACTAATATATTGACTAAAATTTTTCAGTACCACTTTATTACTTAGTCTAACATGGAATATTCTTTAGTCTAGCTATGGAATACTTAATTGTCCATGTGAAAGATGTTTACCCTTTTCAAGATGCTACAGTTGATTACTTTTTAGATTTTTTTCTCTCTCTGTTTTCTCCTATTACTGCCATTATTAGAATACTGAACATTTTATATTCTGGAGATGTACTTAGTTTGCCTTCTCCCCTCCTTCTTCTAGGCCACCAAGATTAATGGGAGAAGGTTTTGTGGTGATGCAGTCAAATGATGTTGACATCTACTACTACATGGATGAACCAGGTATTACTCTTCTAAAGTGTGTTTCGTAGCTACAATTCTCTTTCTTCGATGAAATATTGATATTTAATAATGATGTCTTAAGTCTCCTTAGTTACGATAAAATAAATATCAATAAATGGTAAATGTGGATGTAAGAATGCTTACCTAAAGAATGTGTCATTTGTCAAAAATTGAATATTTATTTCAGACCAAAGGAGAACAATCTAAGAATCTTTAGTTCAATTCTGGTTTTACAAGTATACCTCAAAAATTGTGAATGTAAATGACCTTGGGTGAAAACCTTTAGAGAATGTGGTGACAGTTAAGGTAGTTTACACTGCTTAAGAAAAAAAATCATAGTATATTAGATTTGAGGCTTGAAGTTTAAGGATTGAAATCTAGCTGGTTAGAGTACTTCACAGGTGGTTTGAGTTTTATAAAAGTAGCTAAACATTAGATTTTTACCTGTTTTTACCTACTTCTGGCCTTTTTATGCCTTTCATGGGATTTGTGAGGTCAGGGTATTTTCAAAATGAAACTAGAATGTTATTTGCCTTTTTCACCATATTGACACTGTTGGTACAAAAGCAATAATGGGTAAGCTGATGGTACTTTAGCATGTACTGTTAATCACTGTCTTTTTCACTGCCACACATTTATAGTAGAACAACAAATCCCAGTATCACTTTAAAATGCCTTTGATTAAGCAGTAATAATTATTTTTATCAAATCTTGACCCTTGAGTAATCTTTTCAATATTTGGTGTGATAAAATGGCAAGTACATATAATGCAAATGCACAGTATACCAAAGTATACTGATGTTTGGAGGAAAAGCACTTGGATAGTTGAGTTCTAACCCACGCTATTTGCTCTTTTCATGGAGCACTGGTTTCACTTGAAGGAGCAGCTAGGGACAAACTATGATTTTGAGTTTTCATATAAAAATTAGAATTTTAGAAAATTTAGAATATTTTAGAAAATTTAGAAAATCCTGCCACTGTGAGTGGGAGGATTTTTCTGATGAGACCAACAGTGATATTAACAAATTGATTTTTAAAATGTTTAATAATGAAGTTTATCAATATTTGGGAAACATATGTCTCTGTGAACCAGTATTTTCCAAATGCATGATATTACAAAGTCATGCCATGGTTAAAAGATCTATTCAAAGTATAAGAGAGATAAGTAAATTTTAATGTATCAGGGTACAAAAAATGCAGTGATAGGATTTCAGATTCCACATTGCAACTAACTTGTAAGAAACTACCACATGCTGAGTTTTGGTGTAGTGTCAGAGAAGAATACCCAAAATTATCTGCAAAAGCTATTAAAATACCTATTTGTTTGAGGCTAGGTTTTCTTTATATCCTTGAACAACAGATTAAATACAGAAGCAGCTATGCGAATTCACTTATTTTCTATTAAGCTGGACGTTAAAGAGATTTGCCAAAATAAAAACAATGCCAACACTTATTACCAAATTAATTTGTTTTTGAAAATATGGTTATTTTTCATTAAAAAGTATTTTCATTAAAAATGGAGTTAAAATTTCATTTTTAAAAAAAGTTTTCATATTCTCATTAAATTTTATTAAGCATTTCATTATTAACATGTAGTTTAGTTTTATTAAACATGTCAACATGTAGTGAGTTCTTTGTTACTTTAAAAGTAAAGTTTATAAAAATTGCTCAATTTCAATTTTGAATGCAGTAAATTTTGATAGAGATAACACCAAAAAACCCCACTTTGCATGTTCAGTAATTTTATGACTGTAAAGAATTACTGAGATCAAAAAATTTTTAGAACTCTTGATCTAGGGAATCTTTTAACAGTAATTTTAAGTAATTGCCTCTATATTGTGTATTCTGCAATACAGGACTTGTTCCAGAAGAAACAGAAGAAAATACTGAAGGAGAAATGAGCAGTGAGGATTGCAAATTACAAGATTTGCCTCCATGTTGGGGATTGGATATAGTTTGTGGTAAAGGAACAGATTTCAACTATGGGCCATGGGCCGATAGGCAGAGGTACTTGAGTAAATTATATTTATAGTTAGTCTTTAAGTGTATTAAGACAACACTATAATTTTTATAAAAAGTAGCTTAATATTTTTATAAGATATTTTATTATGGCAGGGTAAGGTATCACTAAACATTTTAATTCAAATTATAACTTGTTTGTAGAGAAATTGGCATAAGCAAATTCATTCTAAAGGCGGGGCTAATTCATTAGAAAAATGGTGAATGAAGAGCATATTTATTGATTCCTATGTTTTGTCTTTTGTGTATAATCAATGAATATGCCTGGAGTTGTTGGGGCTGTGGAGATTCAGAGATAAAAGACATCTATCATTCAGTTTTAGTGAGGAAAAAGAAATGGAAGTGTTCTATTAAGTGCTGTAAGAGAGGTAAAGAAAAGCCTCAATGAAGAACTTAGAAAGGTACTGTACTAGTTTGCCAAGACTGGCGTGACAAAGTACCACAGACTGTGTGGTTTAAACAACAGACATTATTCACAGTTTTGGAGGTTAGACTTCTTAGATCAAAGTGTTGGTAGATTTGGTTCCTTCTGAGGGTGGCTGTGAGGAAAGAGTGCATTCAAGGCGTTTCTCCTTGGCTTGTTGATGGCCATCTTCTCTCTGGCCTTCCCATGGTCTTCCCTTTTGTATGTCTTGTAGGCCTCCCTGTCCACATTTCCTTGTCTTAGAAGAACCCCAGTCATATTGGATTAGGGCCCACCGTGATGGCCTCATTTTAACTTAATTACTCTCCAAACATTAAATTCTCTAGTCCTCAAGATTGGAACTTCAACATATGAATTTTTAGGGGGACATAGTTCTTCCCATAACAGATACATAATTCATCAGAGGAGAGAAGAATTGGGGAAGACTTTTTAGTAGAGGTAATGTGTAAGTTGAATTTTGAAACCTAAGTAGGAGTTAGCCAAGAAAGGAAGAGGAGTACAAATAATGGAGGCAAAAGAAGAGTTCTGCAAATGCATGATGACAGTGGAGATTTGTCTTAAAGTTTCTATAGTTTGTTAGGAGATTTATAGATAGTTAAGATATAGAAATTTTATAGTAGAGGTAATGGACAGTGTCTGAAAATTTTTTTTTATGTTTTATTCATTCTATTAATTTTGAAGTAATTCTAATTTTGATATTTTTTGTACTTAATGAAGAATTTTAAGCAAAGAAGGGGACATTTACCACTAATTATGAAGGAACACGTAAATTTTTATATAAATAGACATTGCCTAAAGTTAGTTTAGTTTTTTTGTTCATAAATTAGCTTGAATGGAGAAATACAAGGTAAATTGTTCACTGAAGCAGGTATTACTGGGCCATTGATGGACTAATGAAGAGTGCTGATAGTGACTTGATAATACTGACTCTTTTAATACTTGTTTTAAAAAATGCTTTCTACCCAGCACTGTTAGAAGAAGTATATACTTGTTAACTGGAATGTTCTGTTAATCTTGGTATCTCTAGTATGTAGGAATATCTGCCCCATTAAATATGGGTAATATGCTAATACAGTACTTCATTGAGTTCTGGGTTAGGTTATTTGTTAGACTTGAAAGTAAACAACTTAAAATTTCAGGTTAGAAAACAAATGCTTTTCAAATTACTGGATTAAAATTTTCCTTTTATGATAAGGTTTTTCCTGTATTACGGGAAAAATACAGCCATGCTGTATATACAGTGGAATAGTTGGAAATTAGGGTTTTTACATCCCATTAAGTAACAGTTACAAAATGTTATATTTGAAAGGAAAAAATTAAAAATCACTGTTTTTTAATGCAGATACATAAAATATTTTTGCATTTCTAAGACTTCAATAAAGTCTGATTATTTTTAAATTATATTAATTTTATTACATTAAAAAATATTAGAATATATTTACATGAAAATCCAAACAAATTCTTTTACTGTATAACCGTATTCACTTCTGAGGTGATCTTTGTATTACATAGAGAAATGACAATGAAGTTAATATAAAAGAAAAATTTGCTTTATGAACTGTTTTCAGTCGATCTTGCCATGCTGAGAGAGAACAGCAATACCTTTTTTAATCTGGACTTAGCAAAATATCCATGTTTATTTAAAAAACAGAAAAGAAAAAAGAAAAGTTACTGTAATACTTTGCTTCTCACTTACATGTACAAATGGTGCATTTCCTCAATTGTAGCCATTTCCTTTTCTTCTTCCCCATTTTGAGTTTCTATATAAATATGAATTATAATCAGAAGTGAATAGTAAAGTCAGTTTTCTTAGCATCTGCTAAGACGTAAGAAATTTAGGAAGAAATCTTAACTACTTTGCTATTGGATGGTTCCCTCAGTTTTGTGAAGTTTTTGATTTCTGATGTAGAATGACTTTTTAGCTTGTAGATTTTGACTTCATTTCTACCACCTTTACATGATTTTCTGAATCTAAGATATTCAGCTTTTCCTTCATGATATTTTCTTAGAGTTTTCATGACAGAGTTTTTATGAGATTTGTACTTAATCCTTAGATGATAATTACAATAATGCAAACATTCCTGACATTGTCTAGTTTCTTACTGCTTTCACGTAAGTACTTTCATTATATTTTCACAATTGATTCTCATAACCGAGTGAGGTACACAGGACAGGTATGTTAACTTATTATACCTTTGAGAAAATGGAGATGCAGAGAGGTTCAGTGATTTGGGCAAGATGATGCTATAACATCTAGAGCTGAGATTCGAACCAACCCTTTAAGTCCACTGTTCTTTTCATTATATCCTGCTACCTACCAAATAGTCCATTTTCATCTAATGATCATATTGAATTTTTTTTTGTCTTTTTTGTCTTTAATAGTCTTAGTTTTATATATCTGTGTGTTGTAGCCAAAACATTTGCAGGACTTTATTTTCTTTTCACACACACTTACTTAATCATGGCAAGTTAATAGTCTATGATGGGTGAGTTTGAAAATTTTGTTCTGTTCATCTAATTTTTCTCAATCTTATTTATTCCAAGTAGCATTTTCTGTTACTGGCAACTGTGTTTTCAACCCTTCCTGTTTAAAATCCATAAACTGGCACCTTCTCTGAATTATGAATAACATTACATAATTTTGACTGACATAGGAGACTGAAATGGAAATTCTTTGGGTTCTTTCATCTTTGTTAAATAATGAGGGGAGGCAAATGCATTAGAGCTTAGCTTCTTTACTTTTTAGAGATCTATTGCTCTGTAGACTCTTACTGATAGCATATTGATTAAAAAATAATGATTATGAGGGGCGTCTGGGTGGCTCAGTCGGTTGAGCATCGACTTTGGCTCAGGTCATGATCTCATGGTTTGTGAGTCCAAGCCCCATGTCAAGCTCACTGCTGTCAGTCGGAGCCTGCTTTGGATCCTCTGTCCCCCTCTCTCTCTGACCTTCTCCTGCTTGCACCTTCTCTCTCAAAAATAAGTAAAAACATTAAAAAAAATTTTTTTAAATGATTATGAAAATAATAGAAATAATAGCCGTTTTTTCCGTCAGCATGTACTGCCAAGTCTTTTCCATGTATGCTGTCATTTAATCATCAGATCTATTCTGTGACACCAGTTATTCCTATTTTATAGACAAGAAAGCAGGTCAAGTGTCGTCAGAAGGGTGAAGTAACTCAACCAGAGTGGAATAATGATTCCAATTACACCATCCTCCTTCAGTTCTTTCTTTGCCTTTTGGACGATTGATATACTTGTAGAAAGAAATTAAAAGTCTTTAATTTCTCACAGAATACTTGAATAGTGAATAGTGCAAATTTGTTCTTGTCTAGATTCATTTGACAATAGTATATTAAGTACTCAAAGCTTGTTGCTTTCTGGAAGTATAAAACATTGGAGAAAACAGTCTTTTGATTTTTATTCAAAAGAAATTAGAGTAGGTTTCTTTTGTGACTTAATTTTTTTTCTATTTCATGTCCAATTGTTAAATGAGATAGCAATGATAGTACAAAGTTAGAATACTGATATTGCACCCTTATAAATGTAATTTTGCTTGAATAACAAGATATTCTTTCTACCTCCTTATATAGAGATTGTTTATGGAAGTTTTTCTTCCCACCTGATTATCAAGTTCTGAAAGTTTCTGAAATTGCACAGCCTGGGAGACCACGACAGATTCTTGCTTTTGAACTGCGAATGAATATTATTGCAGATGCTACAATTGATTTGCTATTTACCAAAAATAGGGTAATTATTGAAATAATATACTAGAAAATAGTGTCTAAAATTTGAACAATATTTCCTAGGGTCTTTTTCTTGTGACTAGTTCTATACTTAGATTCATTTCTATGAGCTCCTACCACCTTCCCCCTGCAATAATTATACGTATTGCTTTCATTAAGTGCCAAAAGTAGAAAAAATTAGTAATAGACCTTCCTTCTGTAGTCTCATTCATTTTCTCCCTTTACTCCTGGCCAAATTACTTTAGTGTATTTTTGGTAAAACTTTAAACTTTTGTTCTTAGGAACTTTTAATACCTATTTAATATTGATGATTATATTTTGTCTGTGATAATAACTGAAAAGGAAAAATGGGAGTATAATTAGTGAGAAAATAATTGTTTTATGTGAATTAATTTTTTTCTTTTGGTAGGAAACAAATGCTGTACATGTAAATGTAGGAGCTGGGTCATATTTAGAAATTAATATTCCAATGACAGTTGAGGAAAACGGTAAGCTGAAATGATTACTTTTCTATTTTAAATGATTAATAGAGGAATAATTAATATATAAATAATAGTTTGCTAGCCTATTTAGACTAACATTAATGGGGTTTTCTTTTTCAGCTTTCTATTACATTTACTTAACAGTACATATTACATAATTAAATTATTTGTGCACCGAGAGAGAAGGGAAAAAAATTTTAATTAAGTTAGGTCTTATGCTTTCATTATACCCTATACTTCTATTTTGTAAGACTTGGCATAATTTGTTTAACATATGTTTTCCCTATTAGTCTGTTGCTCTGTGAGAGCAAGTGCTGTGTCTTTTTTTTAAACTGATGCAAATTGGGTGCTGAACCCAGTACCTGACACATGGTATGTGGGCAGTACTTGATTGAATGACTGATAGGTTTTGTTTTAGGTTACACTGTTCATAGATTTTGTCAGAGAGTAAACCTGGTACTTTAAACAATATAGCTTTAAAAAGCAGAACATTTCATATTTAAAACACTAAATAATACTCTGATTGATATAGTTTTAGCTGACCTAATCTAAATTCATTATGCATTTGAAATTTGGACTCTGATACAAGTTAATAATGTGATTAGATACATTTTGTTAAATTTATCAAAATATTATAAAGGCTTCTTCATTTTTTCTTCCTCTTCCTATCCTTTTGTTGTATTTGTAGTTGAGAGTAATTAAAATGAAATTATGCTTTATTTATTCACTTCCTTCAGAGTATAGAGAATAGCAGCTTACCCATATTTTGAAGTCACTAATCAACAATGTTACTATGGCTAAGTATAATTAGAGTAATTTTTGTATCATTCCTGGCTCTCTTTACTTGTTTCTGTCAACGTTTTTTTGTTGCTGGTGTAAGAAAAAGGCTGGTAGAAGTTAACTACATTTATTAGCTTTCATATACAGGTAGTAATTGCGTCTGCCTGCTTAGATAATCATTTGTGAAACGGTGACTGAGAATGGCATAGTGTATCTTTTCCCTGTAACTTTGAGGCTATTTAAATGAAGAGTTAAACCTTACATTTGCTAGTTTTTAAAAGAGTAATCATACTGAGTCTTGAGTTTCTTGTCAGATGCTTGAGATTCTCTAGGACTGGTTGATTGAGAGTAGTGCATTGGAAAAAACATCTTTAGGCTAGTCTTAATTACAGATACATATTAGGAGGAAAAAGACAGTTGGCATTTGCACAAAGTTGAGAATGGTTCTCTTAAGGGAGTGCTTCTACAACTTGTAAACTGATATTGCACATAGGAAATATTTGTGCCAATTTTTTTGTGCAATTATGTGTGCACAGGGGTAAGGGAGCCTCTGAGGGCTGAGGGGGTCAGTATTTCAAGCATACTTACTGTGAATTCTTTTAAGATGACTGAGAGGAAAAATAGACTTAAGTCTTAGACATTAGCAAAATATAATTCAAATATATTTAAAATTTTTTTCAGAGATTCAAGCGTTTGAAAAAACATGCCCAGAGCAGGATGAATTTTGAACTAGCCATAAAATAATGACCATTGTGTTAGTGTGCTTAGAAGGGCAGCCCTTCAAGAAAAGAAGTGAAATAATCTTTGCTTTTCTGTTTTTGTTTAGAATGGGCTATGTTGTTTGCTAACTGTCATTACATAAGGAATATCTGTTTAGAAACTATCATCACATATATAAGTTACAGTTGAAAATGATGAAAATAGATACCGTTGAGTCCGGGGGAGAAGAAAAGACATGGGAATCATCTTTAATATTTAAAAACTGTCATTTAGAGAGTAGACTTACAGTTTTGCACTGGAAAGCAAAATCAGGATGGATACTCTATGAAGATGGAACTTGCCTCCTTTAGAGCTGTCCAAAATGAGAAAGGTCACCTATTAGGTAGCAAGCTCCCCTCATTGGGGTGTATTTGTATAGTGTCTGGTCACCATTTTTTAGGGATTCCTTCTTTGGGTGGTGATGGGGGTTGTTTACAGTACAAATTTTTAATGATATATATATTTTTTTAGGTTCTTAATTTTTATGTTTTCACTAACTAGGTTACACTCCTGCCATTAAAGGACAGCTCTTACATGTTGATGCCACCACCAGCATGCAATACCGCACCCTCTTAGAAGCAGAAATGTTAGCAGTAAGTCTAGAGTATACATTGATATGTATACATATATAAAATATGAATTTGATTTTAATTTTTAATACAAAATTTTAATGACCAGGAAGTCATTAAATGGTTCACCTCATTCAAGAACCACCAAGTGCTCTTGGCCCTATTTTGTGAAGCGGAGTAGATTTCCAGTGCTGTGGACTGTGTTTGACATCTCTCTTTTGCTCTGCTTCTGCTTTTGGGCTAAGTGAATATAAGGCGCAGTGCTAACATGGTTTTGGTCTTTAGAAATATGAAAAGTTGTTACAATATTATTTTTAAACTTCATTTTATGACTAGACTAATTCCTATGTTGTAAATAAGATAATCTTTCACTATGTTTCTGGCCCCATTGGATTCTTTCTTATGGCTTAATACGTCATTTTGCTTTTTACTTGGTGAATGAGGTAAAAAGAAGAAAATTTTATTGATACCCTAGAGTGCTCCATATTATAAAGAATATATGAATGTTTATGATTAAAATCACAGATTGGATACTTGTTTCATTAATCAGGCAGATTCTTTATCAGGGACACTAAAAATAATATCAAAAGCCACTATCTAGAATGGCTGATATTAAGAGAGGATTCTTTTATAAGATGGTATCATTGGGTCCTTAATTGTTTAAAAAAAAAAGCATCTATATTTATAGATGATATATATGTAAAGTAAGAGGAAAATTTTACAATTACCAAGAATATATTGAATATCATAAATGTATATTAAACGGGCATGTTCAGCATTTTAATGAATTCCTGAGCTCTTGCTGGTAAATAGTGCTGCAATAATGCTTTTCCTGGTCAGGCAGCTCTTGCCCAACTTTGATAGGTGTAATACATAACAAAGCACCATGTCAGATCAATAATTACCAAACTTCCAAATGGGAACCTGGGAGGCACTGGTGACCACACATCTGTGTGATAGTATATGCATTGTGCTCCACATCCCCAACCCTGAGACTCACATAACCGATTAGATTTAAGGAGGAATGAAGGATATTGGCTATTACTCTGTTAGTTTAGCTAGAGTACAGTATCAAAACTGTAGCCTGATTTGTTGTTCTTAAAGTTTTCTGGCCACATCATGGCTTAGTATTTCAAGGAGCTGGATGTAACCATGGATACTGATGTTTAGTCACATTAATATTAAAATCTTTGAGGGATCTTCTGTTCATCTCAGCAGGAAAATAAGTTTTAATTACTAGTGTGTGTGTGAGTTTATTTCTAGTGCTGTTCACACAATATCACATTGTAAGCTCTAACATTTTTACTTAACGTTTTGTTTGCAGTTCCACATCAATGCCAGTTACCCCCGAATATGGAACATGCCACAGACATGGCAGTGTGAATTAGAAGTTTATAAAGCCACCTACCACTTCATCTTTGCACAGAAGAACTTCTTTACTGGTAACTTTCTAATAAATGTAAATACAGTGAAATTTATCACAGTGAACTTTTTTATATTCAGTAAGTTTTGCTTTTAGATTCAACATGGGGATTTGATGATAGAGTTCATAGTTTATTTTACACTTCTTTTTGAGCTAAGCATATAAAAGGGAAAATTTAAATATATTTTGTTTTTTCTTTTACCTCAAACAAGGAAAAGATGAACCCAAAATTGGGCTTAGGAAAAAAAAATGAAAGAACTCATCTTAGGTGCTTTGTGTCAGTCTAGTGGGGAATAATTTGGGGAGGATGAATTAATTTCTTTCTTTACCTGAATTAGGCATCAGCATGGTTTCATTATTTTGTTTCAATTATTGTAATCTACAAAAGGTATATTCAAATAGTCAAGTATGTTGTTTTTTAATTTTTCTTTAAGTATGGTTGACACGTTACATTTGTTTTGGTATACAACATGGTGATTCAACAACTCTATATATTATGCTGTGCTCACCGCAAGTGTAGCTACACTTTGTCACCAATGATATTAGAATGCCGTTGACTGTATTACCTTTGCTGTGCCTTTCATTCTCATGACTTGCTCATTCCATTACTAAAAGCCTGTAACTGTCACTCCCCTTCAACTATTATCCTCATCTCTTTACCCCCTTCCCCTCTGGCAGCCATCAATTTGTTTTCTGTAGTTATGCATCTGTCTCTGCTCTTTGTGTTTGTTTGTTAGATTCCACATGCATATGGTATTTGTCTTTGTCTGATTTATATCACTTAGTGTATACCCTCTAAGTCTGCCTATGTTGCTACAAATGACAAAATTTAATTCTTTTTTATGGCTGTGTGATATTCCTCTGTGTGTGTGTGTGTGTGTGTGTGTGTGTGTGTGTGTGTGTGTGTGTACCCCAGATCTTTATTCATCTATTGTGGGCACTTAGTTTGCTTTGATTTCTTGGATATTGGAAATAAAGCTGCAATAAACATAGGGGTGCTATGAGTTATCTTTTCATTTTCTTTGAGTAAATACCCAGTAGTGGAATTACTGGATCATATGATATTTCTATTTTTACGTTTTTGAGGAACCTCCATACTGTTTTCCACAGTGGCTGTACCAATTTACATTCCCATACCACCAAGGGTATGTTATTTTGTATCTGGAGCCGCTACTTACTCCTTTCTGTTGGCATGGATATTGAGTTAATGTTATCGTTAGTTGGAAAAAATTCCTTTATTTCTTGAAGCATATTATAATAGCTACTCATATGGGTAGGGAACATACCTATATGGGTATGGGTTTAGGAACATGTTGTCTTGGTCTCTAACAGAAATATAACTACATAAAAATAAGTTATATTTATAGAACCTTCCCATAAAAAGTTTAGCTAAACAAAATTGGCGTGATTTGCCAGGGTCAGTGGCTACCCCAGAGCATCTAATATTTGCTTTACTGACTGCTGCATTTATCGATTCATCCATCACTCCCTCTCAGTCATCTGATTAAATATCTATATTACAAGCATCTGATCTGTTCTGTGTACTATTAGATAATTAGGGATTTAGTATTAAGGTATTCATAGATAGTCTGGCCCTGACTTTATTTACTAGCAATATAATGTTGGCCAAATTATCTAATTATTTAACCTTCTGTTTCCTTATCTGTGAAGTAGAGATAATAATTTCTACCCTAATTTTGCTATTGCTAGAGTTTGGAAATTTTATAATGCCATTATTACAATTTGTTCAATCATAAGTCTTTTATATTCGTTTTCTAGTTTGACTGGGAACTTTATTATGAGGACTTGATGGAATGCTTCTGCATTCCTGGAGTTATAGAATTCTTCAAGGCTTAAGTCAGAGTGCCAATAGTAGAAATTATAACAAAATCCCTGGCAAGTTAAACTTTTGTCAGTGAAGTTGAACATTGACTAAGTACTCCTCAATTCAGATTTATGAAAAAAAAATAGTTAAAACTTAATAGTGCATCTTATATATCTCTGTTTTAAGAAATTTGCATATTGTTGAATCCTTATAATAATTCCTTGTTTTACAGATGAGGAAAGTAAGTTACCGTGTGGTCAAACAGTTTGTTCAGGGTCATACAACTAGTAAGTCTGTCAAGCTGGTATTCCAACCCAGGTAGTCTGGCTCAAGAATATGTTATATATATAGCTTCTTCGGCTGTAGCCATTTCCCTTTCACTTAAGATTTTGTATTTTTTAACTTTGCTAAGCTTTTATTTAAAAAAAAAAGTTTATTTACTTTGAGAGAGAGAGAGAGAAAAGAGAAAGGGCAGAGAGAGATGGAGAGAGAGAACCCTGCACAGGCTCCATGCTGTCAGTACATAGCCCAATGTGGGGCTCCATTCCATGAATAGCGATATTATGCCTTGAGTTGAAATCAAGAGTCAGATGCTTAACCGACTGAGCCACCCAGGCATGCCACTTTGTTAACCTTTTAAAATAGATTCCTATTTTCAAGCATTTAATCCTTCACATTTCACATTCTTAGACATTAGCAGTACTAAAAATAGTTTGATTAGATTATTCCTCAAGATACAAGATTTTTAATTTTGGAGTAACACTTTAGTTTAGACTGAGCATTGTATTAGTCACTTTTAAACAGCCAAGTACACATTTCACAAATTGCAATCATCTTTTCCCTAAATTATTTTCTTTAATCTTTAAGTTTATACCTATTGCAATTCATTTTTTTTTTTCTACAATTTATTTGGAGAAATTTAAAGAAAACAGAAAGGTACAAAACGTAAGTTCTCATATCGCAGAGTTTATAGCTCTAACATTTAGTCATATTTCTTCTATTGCTTTCTAGAATCCTTTAAAAACTAATTTATTCTTTAATAAGGATGACTATTGTAGAGTAGTATAGGTTTAGCCTGGGAGTGAACATACTTAGTCATAGTGTTTGAATTGCTTTTCTCTTCACTCAGTTTTATATTTCCCTATTGACAGAATTCTGTAGAAAGCATCTTATCTAATTTGGAATGAGGGAATGCCTGATATTCCTCAATAACCATTCTTAGGCCAATTATTAGTGAGACATAGTTGTTCTTAAGAGATTTCAGCATGGGACAAAGATAGCTTCATGATAAGTATAATAAAGAGTCTCAGGAATAAAAGATATAAAACAAAGGCACAAGTGAATTCTCTTCTGGTAACATCAAAAGTGATTTAGATTTACTCTGATAAGGGGGAGAAGAAAACAATATTAACAATTATTGCAAAGCTGCAATACAATTGACTGACATTTCATAGGGTGTTTGTCTAACAACCTAATTATAAAGTGAGTTTTTCCACATGAACATTTAGATTACCAACTTAATAACTTATTTTTTTTAAACTTTTATTTAAATTCCAGTTAATATACAGAGTAATATTGGTTTCAAGTGTACAATATAGAGATTCAGCACTTTCATACAATACCCGGTGCTCATTACAAACTTAATAACTTATAAAAATGTGGTGTCTAAATAAGTAAAGCAGTCCTCATGAAAGTGCTTCCTTTTTTATTTTTATTATTTTTTTTAATGTTTATTTTTAAGACAGAGATAGAACGTGAGTGGGGGAGGGGCAGAGGGAGAGGGAGACACAGAATCTGAAGCAGGGTCCAGGCTCTGAGCTGTCAGCACAGAGCCTGACATGGGGCTCAAACTCACAAACCATGAGATCATGATCTGAGCCAAAGTATGATGCTTAACTGAGCCACCCAGGCACCCCTCTGCCTTTTTTAAATTAAATTATTTCATAAGATCCATCTGCTAATGAGAGCAGCTTTTGGTTTAAAGAGAAATATATAGGGGCATCTGGGTGGCTCAGGTGGTTAAGCCTCCAACTCTTGATCTCAGCTCAGCTCTTGATTTCAGTATCCTGAGTTCAAGCCCTGCACTGGGCTCTGTGCTGGGGTGAAGCCTACTTAAAAAAAAAGAGAGAGAAATACATATTAGAAATAGCAGTAGAGGCTCCTAGTAGAAATATTTTATTACCATAGTTCTTAATATTTATGAGTAAAGGTATTTATATGGTGGTAAGGTAACCATATTGAAGAAAACCTTGAAATTTCAAATAAAATATTGATAAGGTAACCATATTGAAGAAAACCTTGAAATTTCAAATAAAATATTGAAGAAAAAACTAATAACACTTGATAAGATAGAAACTGGCTAATAACTTTATATAAAACTACATTGGTTTCCTGAGGTGATTATTGGATTATCTGAGTTTATGTTTGTTGGACTATCAGTATATCTCATTCTTTTTTTTTTTTTTTATTTTAAAATTTATTTTTAAATTTACATTCAGGTTAGCATCTAGTGCAACTTGATTTCAGGAGTAGATTCCTTAATGCCCCTTACCCATTTAGCCCATTCCCCCCCCCCCCCACAACCCCTCCAGTAACCCTCTGTTCTCCATATTTAAGAATCTCTTATGTTTTGTCCCCCTCCCTGTTTTTGTATTATTTTGCTTCGCTTCCCTTATGTTCATCTGTTTTGTATCTTAAAGTCCTCACATGAGTGATGTTATATATTTGTCTTTCTCTGACTAATTTTGCTTAGCATAACACCCTGTTCTTCCATCCACGTAGATGCAAATGGCAATATTTCATTCCTTTTGATTGCTGAGTGATACTCCATTGTATATATTTACCACATTTTCTTTATCCATTCATCCATCAATGGACATTTGGGTTCTTTGCATACTTTGGCTATTGTTGATAGCACTGCTATAAACACTGGGGGTGCATGTGTCCCTTCGAAGCAGCATACCTGTATCCCTTGGATAAATCCCTAGTAGTGCAATTGCTGGGTTGTAGGGTAGTTGTATTTTTAGTTTTTTGAGGAATCTCCATGCTGTTTTCCAGAGTGGCTGCACCAGCTTGCATTCCCACCAACAATGCAAAAGAGATCCTCTTTGTCCGCATCCTCGCCAACATCTGTTGTTGCCTGAGTTGTTAATGTTAACCATTCTGACAGGTGTGAAGTGGTATCTCATTGTGGTTTTGATTTGTATTTCCCTGATGATGAGTGATGTTGACCATGTTTTCATGTGTCTGTTAGCCATTTCGATGTCTTCTTTAGAGAAGTATCTATTCATGTCTTTTGCACTTTTCTTTATTGGATTATTTGTTTTTTTGGGTGTTAAGTTTTATAAGTTCTTTATAGATTTTGGATACTAGCCCTTTATCTGATATGTCATTGGCAAATAACCTTCTCCCATTCCATCAGTTGCCTTTTAGTTTTGCTTATTGTTTCCTCTACTGTGCAGAAGGTTTTTATTTTGATAAGGTCTCAATTATCATGCTCTTGTTAAAGATGGCTAGAGTTTTCTTTCAGCAGAGAGGATACCAAAGAGTATACTTATTTTAGATAGGGTGAATACGATGAACTTGAGTAAAAGTTCAGAACTAAAAATATTTATGAAGAAGAAAAGTGAGAAAATAAGCTTGATGAATGATAAGTTTATATTGTAGAGTCAATTCCATTGATGACTTTTGGGTATCTCTCAATTGCTAACCATTGTGCTGAAGAATAAAGTAAGAAAATTGGAATGGAGTCATGTTAGGTAGGATGGCATATGGCAGTAAAAGTTTAGAAGTAAGCATAGATAATGCAGTATGATGAACCACTGTGATTGCTTGTTAAGTGAAGTAAAAATATATTTAAAGTAAAAGTGTCAAGTGGAATCTTCCTTTATTCACAGAACAGATTAATTGCCATATGCCTTTTATTGATGATATAATAAAACTGCATATTATTAATTTAAATCATTGGCATTTGTAAGAACTTTAAAAAAACTTACAAACTTTTGACCTAGTCATTCTACTTCTGGAATCTATACTAACAAAGTAATCCTGAATATGTAAAATATCTTGCATGAGAATAGAAATAAAATTATATAAAACACAAAAATTTGGAAAGGATCTAAATATTCAAGATTATTAAATGGTTGAGTAAATCCTAGTAAATCTCTTTAATGAACTCTCATTAAAATTTTTGTTAATGTGGATGGAACTGGAAGGTATTATGCTGAGTGAAATAAGTCAGTCAGAGAAAGACAGATATCATGTTTTCACTTATATGTGGATCATGAGAAACTTAACAGACGGCCATGGGGGAAGGGAAGGCTGTAAAAATAGTTACAAACAGAGAGAGAGGGAGGAAAACTACAAGAGACTCTTAAATACAGAGAACGAACTGAGGGTTGATGCTGGGGAGGTCCGGAAGATGGGAAAATGGGTGATGGGCATTGAGGAGGGCATTTGTTGGGATGAACACTGGGTTTTGTATGTAAGTGATGAACCATGGGAATCTACCCCAAAAACCAAGAGCACGCTTTACACACTGTATATTAGCCAATTTGACAATATTATACTAAACACACACACACACACACACACACACACACACAGCCTGTATATAAAATTAAACATGAAAAAAATGCCTGGCTAATAAAAGCAGAGTACTGTTTCTGGCAGAAGCATTATTTTCCATTGTAAATACTATGGTTATTAACTCCTTGTGTGATTGTTGGCATCTTTTCATTTTTTTGGAGGATATTTTCAATAATTTTGTTTCTGTCTGACTACCCTTACATGACTTTGTAATGCTATTTGGGGGAAATTATGGGAGCTGAGAGGTTCTAATAGAGAATATAAAAAGCATAATCTCAGAGTGTTTTAACAATGTTGTCATTGGTATTTTCAAAATGCTGTTTCTGGTGTGTTTTAGCTACATACACAAATTGTGACATTTTCTGAGAAATGTATTATATTTTATAATGTTATAAGCAAAGAACCACTGACTTGGATTCTATTACAAATATATTGACATATTATAAAAAAGATTTTGTTAATGTGTTTGAAATAACATGGAAAAATTTTGAGTTCAGTGAGAAAAAGCAATATATAAAATATGGACATCTAAGATAGTATAAAAATGTACATAGAAAAGAACTAGAAGGAAACATATGCACAATGATGGATATTTGGGTGTGGATTACCAGGTGATTCTTTTTTCTTTTGTCTTCTAAAGTTTCTTTAAAAAATAATAGGTATATGAAATGCATAAAATTTCTCTTATTTGGAACTGTAATTGGTAGGTAAACATTGGTTTACTGTTAATCATTTAGCTGTATCTTAATCATCTTTTAATATTTCAGCATAAAACTTCTTACAAAAGAAAAAATTTATTTTTGTCTGGTGTTAGAATATTTATATTTTGTTGTCTGAATTTCAATTAATTTTGCTTTCTGTCTCCCACTCCCATAATTTTAGATTTAATTCAAGACTGGTCTAGTGATAGTGCTCCAGACATTTTTTCATTTGTGCCATATACATGGAATTTTAAAATCATGTTTCATCAATTTGAAATGATTTGGGCTGCTAATCAACACAATTGGATTGATTGTTCCACTAAACAACAAGAAAATGGTAAGAACATGAAAATTAAGTATTCTGTTCATTAAGACAAATGCCAAAAAAGGAAATTGATGTTGAATTTATAGTTTTAATGGAAACTAGAATTGATCTTTTTTCCATTGTCTTATAATACTTTCAGGGAACTATTTCAGAGTTTGTATTAGACTGAGCATATTGTCTTTAATTTTTTTAGGTATGTATTTAAGGCAATTTTGATTTCAAGTTTTATTGAAGTTAATTTTTTTTCTCTTTTTGTTAGTGTATCTGGCAGCCTGTGGGGAAACATTAAACATTGATTTCTCTTTGCCTTTTACGGACTTTGTTCCAGCTACGTGTAACACCAAGTTCTCTTTAAGAGTACGTATAATTGCATACATTCCTTATTCCACAGGTTTATTAGTAAGTTTGATTTCCCAAAGCTTACCTTTACTTTTCCCTGCCTATCCCATTGCCATCCTCTAGTATTTTAGCTTTCCACCATTGTTTATGAGCTTCATTGTCACAGAAATGCTGCTGTTTCATTTTTGCAGTCAACTGTGATGTTCTGTCATTCTCCTAAGTTTCCCAACTTCCCCTGAGGAGTTGGGCAATAAAAAGAAAATTCCAAGTTGATTATTTTCTTACAGTTCATTTCTAACCCTTGTGGCTAACCTACATGTTCTTTTGAAAACCCCCTCTAATGTTTACAGTGTATGAACTAGATTTTACACTTCCCTGTATTCCGTTACTAATTGTAAACATGAATTCAGGGAATAGCCACAAATACCTTTTTTCCTTTTATATGAAAGGCAGCTCTAATGTTAAAAATTCTGTGGAACACCTAATTTTAGCATATGGGCAATCAGAAGTTGTTGTTGTATTGATGGAGGTGTGGTGGTAAAAAAAATAGCAACAATAATAATAAGAACTGCTAACACCTATTAAACATTTTCTGTGTTCTGGACACTATTCCAAGTGCTTTATGTGTATTAACTCATTTCATTCTCAGAACAATCCACTTGAGGTAGTTGTTTTACCTGCATTTATGAAATAGGAAACTGAGAAGCTGAGTTTATGTAACTTGTCATGTGACTAGTGAATGGCTGAGTTGGAATATGAATCCAAGTGGTAAAGGTTAGGGCTCCATTCTCTTAACCACTCTACTATGCTGCCTGTTAAGAAATCAGGTATCAGGAGCATTTGGGTGGCTAAGTTGGTTAAGCATCTGACTTCGGCTCAGGTCGTGATCTCAGGGTTCATGAGTTCGAGCCCTATATCGGGCTCTGTGCTGATAGCTCAGAGCCTGGAACCTGCTTCAAATTCTGTGTCTCCCTCTCTCTCTTTGTCCCTCCCCCACTCATACTCTGTCTCTCTCTAAATTAAACTAAATAAATATTTAAAAAAATTAAAAACAAAAAAGGAAATCAGGCATCATGGCACCCTGATGTTTATTGCAACATTATTACAATAACCAAATTATGGAAAGAGCCTACATGTCCATTGACTGATTAATGGATAAAGAAGTTGTGGTATATATCTACAGTGGAATATTACTCAACTATAAAAATGAGTGAAATCTTGCCATTTGCAATGACATGGATGGAGCTAGAGTGTATTAATGCTAAGCACAGTAAGTCAGAGGAAGACAAATACCATATGATTTCACTCATGTAGAATGTAAGAAACAAAACATATGAACAGAGGGGGAAAATAGGAGAGGCAAACCATAAAACAGACTCTTAACAATAAAGAAGGGAGGGTTGCTGGAGGGGAGGTGGGCAGGAGAATGGGCCAAATTGGTGATGGGAATTAAGGATGGTACTTCTGATGAGCACTAGGTATTATTACCTGTAAGTGATGAATCACTAAATTCTACTCCTGAAACTAATATTACACTATATGTTAACTAACTGGAGTTAATTTTTTTTTTTAATGTTTATTTATTTTTGAGACAGGGAGAGACAGAGCCTGGGGAGACAGAGAGACAGAGAGACAGACAGACAGGGGAGGGTCAGAGAGAGAGGGAGACACAGAATCTGAAACAGGCTCCAGGCTCTGAGCTGTCAGCACAGAGCCCGACCCAGGGTTTGAACTTACAGACCACAAGATCATGACCTGAGCTGAAGTCAGACGTTCAACCAACTGAGCCACCCAGGCGCCCCAACTAACTGGAGTTTAAATAAAAACTTGAATAAAATAAAATAAAATTCTTTAATAATAAAAGCTGAAAAAAAAGAAAGAGAGAGGGAGAGGGAGAGAGAGAGAAAGAGAAAGAAAGAAAGAAAGAAAGAAAGAAAGAAAGAAAGAAAGAAAGAAAAGAAAAAAGGAAAGAAAAGAGAAAAGAAAAGAAAAGTCAAGCATGTCAGGCTGACGCTGACTGCTTGAACAAGATTAGGGCACCGACCTATAAGGAAAAAAGTGAAGGCAAATGAAGATCCTTTGGGGTATCAGTTCAGAATTCTTCTCCTTTAAAAAAAAAATGTTTATTTATTTATTTTGAGACATAGGAGAGCACAAATTGGGGAGGGGCAGAGAGGAAATCACAAGCAGGTTCTATACTTACAATCGTAAGATCATGACCTATGTTGAAATCAAGAGTCTGGCACTCAGCCAACTGAGCCACCCAGGCACCCTTCAGTTCAGAATTCTTAAAAGCCAATTGATGAACCAAGACTTAACTAGAATCAAGAGATAATCATATTTTAAAAATTAATAAAATGCAGAACATATACCACCTGAATTTAGCTGGTTTAAAAAATTTTTTTTTTTTTACTGAATTACATGTGAAATACCCATGGATACCATCAAAGATCATCTTTTTTTTTACTATTTTGTGGAAACCATGCTATTTATTTCCTTGATTTTCTTAACTTATCAGAATTTAGTTGTAGTCCATATAAAATCTTAACTCTGTTATTTAATTGACCGTTCATTGTAAAATCTGCCTTTTGTATTTCTTTTGTATTCTGAAGATTGTTATAGATAGGTTTGGCTATAATTAGAAATTTAACATCTTTGTGTACCTGTTGTATTACTTTGGCTTATAATAAATTCTTTTTTAGGGAGAAGATGTTGATCTTCATTTATTTCTACCAGATTGCCACCCTAGTAAATATTCATTATTTATGCTGGTGAAGAATTGCCACCCAAACAAAATGACTCATGATACCGGTATTCCTGCTGAGTGTCAAAGTGGGCAGAAAACTGTTAAACCAAAATGGCGGAACATTACACAAGAAAAGTGAGTATTTTGTGTTTGTATGTGGAGAAATTATTCTTCTGATTCTTTCAAAGAATAATGATAAAAGTTGATTATCTGTAACTAGCGTTTGGATACAATTAAAGGAATAAGTACCTGACTAGAACTTAATTTTTTGTTCTTCACAGAGCTGGTTGGGTTGAATGCTGGACTGTCCCAAGTGTCATGCTCACAATTGATTATACATGGCATCCAATTTATCCGCAAAAAGCAGATGAGCAGCTAAAGCAATCGTGTAAGTGTTTTTGTATAATTTGTACTTTGAAACATCTGGTTTTATGATTGATAACTATTAAAGGTATAAGAAATTGTTTTTGATTTTGGAAATGCATCTGTTCTTTTGTCATAATTGTATACATTTAAAAATCTGTTAAGTAATTGTGGCATAATTATAACTAACTTTCATTGAGCATTTACTGTGTATCAAATGCAGTAAAACCTTGGTTTGTGAGCGTAATTCATGCTTGTAATCCAAAGCACTTGTATATCAAAGAAATACAAGAAATAATGGAAACTTAGATGATTCGTTTCACAACCCAAAAATATTCATATAAAAATGATTGCAGTATTGTAATTTTGTAATACAAACTATTAACGAAAATACAAAATTTAAAGAGAAATAATTTGGCTGGTGTGAGGGAGACAAGAGAGAGGAGGGTTATTGTGTGGGATGACTTTCACTATCAGTAACAGAATCACTATTATTGGCTTAACGGAATATTTTTCTGAAAAGGGTCATTGTATACACTTGCATGGATGTTGACTATAGCACAGTATTAATAAACTCTTGTCATATATCGTATTTAATGCAACTGGCAATAGGGCAGCAGAGGAAAGGGTTCATATCTGCAGGCAGCCTGATCTAGAATGAAGCAAAGCATTCCCAAGCTTACTCTTGAATGGAAAAGCAAAGGACTGTCCATAGGTGCTTTGAAGTGACAAAAAATACACTAGTGCCAGTTGTGGGTACCTTCCAACTTGCTGAAAAATCACTGATTGCTGCCAAACATTGTGGCCTGAGACCAAGCACCAAGCATCCGAGCATGGGAGATGATCACTCACAATCCCGCAGAGAGGGAGGGAGAGAGAAGAACCATTGACTCAGTTGTGATCATGTGACATTTGGCATCACATGCTACTCATATTGTAAGACATCGTTCATTTATCAAGTTAAAATTTATTAGAAATGTTTGCTCATCTTGCAGAATACTGGCACAGCAAGTTATTTGCAATCCAAGGTTTTACTGTACTAGATAAGCTATTTCCTGGTTTACATTATCTCATTTAATCCTTATAACAACTCTGTGAGATAAATGTTATTATTCTCATCGTAGAGTTGAACAAATAATGCTTAGAGAAAGTAAATAATTTTTCAAGTTCTACCATCTAGAAACAGAAGAGCTATAATATCAAATAAGGTGCATGTGAGTATATACATAAACCACTTGGTTTCATGAAATGTTATTTTTTTTGAAATGTTAGTTTTTTTTTAAATGTACTTTCACAATTATATCATTTCATAATTATTCCAAACTGGAATTAGAATCAGGTGATTTTTAATTTGTATTTTTCCAGTGAGTTAAGAGTTAAAGAATAGTTTTCATAATTGTTCTTATGTTTGGAGCTTGATAATGTCACACTGTATTTGAATTAAAAAAAAAAAATTAAGTTTATTTATTGTGAGAGAGTGGGGGAGGAGCAAAGAGAAAGAGGGAGAGACAGAATCCCAAGCAGGCTCTGCACAGCGCAGAGCCTGTTGCAGGGCCTGAACCCATGAAATCGTGAGATCATGACCTGAGCCGAAACCAAGAGTCAGACACTTAACTGACTGAGCCACCCAGGTGCCCTGATAATGTCACGCTGTATTTGAATAGCTGTTTATGTGAAAACAACTTAGTACTTTAGTGCCCAAGTATAGTTAAAGCCTAATTGTGACCTGAATTTATATTGTAGGGACTCAAGAATGTTAATAGGAAATTTTCATTGATTCTGTGCCATCTGGTTATGTATTTCTACACATATTTCTGTGCAGTCTTCTACTGTGTATTCTTATTAGTCTTGCAGGTCTGTTTTCATTAGATATTATAGGTACTATATCAAAGATTGTTCATGAAAAATTGCAAAATAGAATCTCTTAGTGAATAGTTCCTTAAAGAACTTCTAAGAACTTTCCCTCCCCAAGGCATTCTTCTCTTTTTTCTTAATTTTTTCCAGTGTCAGAAATGGAAGAAACAATGCTATCTGTATTAAGGCCATCCCAGAAAACATCAGACAGAGTTGTTTCTTCTCCTTCTACTTCGTCACGCCCACCTATTGATCCCTCAGAACTTCCACCTGATAAACTTCATGTGGAAATGGAACTTTCTCCAGATTCTCAAATAACTCTATATGGACCATTATTAAATGCCTTCTTATGTATAAAGGTATGATTTTCAAAAGAAGTCACACATTTAAAACATAGGTAAAACGGTTAATATCTAATTAAAATTGAGACCATTTGAAATAGCCAGTTAGATGGTTTAAAGTTGTTGAGGATATGTCATATATGTTGATTAGACTTGTGGTGTTAGACTCAATTACAAATTCATTTATTAAAAATGGTGTACTTCTCAGTTGAGTTTTTGTTTTGTTTTTTTAGCATTGACTATATTCTAGGAATTGTACTAGTTGCAGGAGATAGAGATGATACAGCATTTTTTCTCAAGGAGGTAAGCTAGAGGATATAATAGGATAGACATATATAGGGATAAATTTTTAACATGCTGTAGTATAAGAGCAAAAGAAGTACAAGAGAACCTTGTTATCTGAAAATAATAAAATCAGTGAATTAATTAAAAACAAACAACTTTATTTCATGCTAAACAATAAGCAAAGATATGTTTGGAGCACTTTCTTTTTTTTTTTTTTTAACGTTTATTTATTTTTGAGACAGAGAGAGACAGAGCATGAACGGGGGAGGGGCAGAGAGAGAGGGAGACACAGAATCGGAAACAGGCTCCAGGCTCTGAGCCATCAGCCCAGAGCCCGATGCGGGGCTCGAACTCACGGACCGCGAGATCGTGACCTGGCTGAAGTCGGACGCTTAACCGACTGCGCCACCCAGGCGCCCCTGGAGCACTTTCTTAACATTGAAGCAAATGTATGAAAATAAGGTTTTTTTCAGAGTATGACAAATTTAGGTTCTAAAGAAGTATGCCTTCTTTGAATAAAGACCGAATCAAATGTCAGTTCATTTTGGTATAATTTTACCCTTGAAGTTGTATGATTGCATAGTATGATAGCTCTTAAAGGTTGATCAAGCATGATCAAGGTTGATCAAGTAGAGAGGCTGTATTAAGATAAATATGTGAGCACTTTGTCAGTTTTCTACACATCACTCTTCTTTTGATATTCAAATCATGTTTTACAAAAGTCCCCAGCAAGTCATCAATAACTCTTACTGATTTACTCATTTTTATAGGTAACTGCTCTAAGTCTTCTAGATCCGTACTTTAGCACTGATAGCTTTACCTGTGATTTGAGCGGTTGTCCAGCATCACGTTTAGCAACTTCATAAAATTCTGTGTTTTTCCAGGATTTTGCCAATTCACTTTGCTTTAGATTTTCATTATACTGTTCAGTGTTCTACCACATCTGATAATCAAAGTGAGACTAACTGTCCAAACATTATCAATCATGAGCGTTAGAGTTACTTGTGGGATAGATTTTTGTGTGAGTCTAAATTTATCATTGTTTACTTATTTGCTTCCTTGTGTAATTTCATAACTGGAGGTTTGGATATTGGATGCTTAGGTAACAGGCAACCCGATAATGTACAGTGACAGGAGTAATTAATTCTGGAAAGGGTCTAGGATGATCAGGGTTATCAGGAAAGGACAATCAATGTTTGTTAATAAAGGCTCTCTGGAAGAAGTACTTACTAGCTGAACAGATTTTGTAGGTATCTAAAATTTTTATATTTGATATAATGTCTTATATTTACTAAAAACTACCCTAAAGCATCAGATGATATAACTTAAGATAAAAGATGCAAGGGACAACGTGTTTAATATTTGTGGAATCTAAGGTGTCTGGTTTTAGGAGAGATTCCTGAAGGAGTGATTCTTCAGATTCAAAGGGGAGAAATACCACCCCCCACCCCACACACACATTTTTTTTTTTACCTTGTGACCATTGTTTGACCTAAAATATTCTTCACATATTTCTCCCAATATCTTATTTTCTTGGATTGCGGGTGAATAACTATGAAGGATTTAAAATGCATTTTTCATGTTAAAGTTTCCTTGAAGAGGCTGAACTATATTTTAATTTAAATGTAAGCAATGATTTAGTAAGTGAAGATGGTTATATTGTTATAGTACGAGTTTTGAATACCAGCAAAGAGATATTGACACTGTTTTTTGCATTACTCTATGTATATGAGCCTCAATTTTTTTCTTCTAAAAATTCCATAGTAATATATATTCATCAAAAATAAGAGTACTGTAACAAAGAAAAATAAAGAGAAAGGAGTATATGCCTTCTTTGGACTTCTTTACAAATTCTATTCCATAAACGTAACCTCTGTTGATAGTTTGTTTTGATGCAGTCCTTTTCATACATCAAGATATAACAACTGTCTAGTATTGTCAAAAGTTTGTTGTACTAAACTTTGTGTTAGTATTTACATTCATCAAATTAACTCAGAACTTGTATGAAATGTCTACTAAAACATATTAAAATTTTTAAGGTTTTGAAATATTAAAAAATATATATATCTAAAATATGACAAACAAAAGGTTTTTTAAGCCAGTGAACTCTATGAACTCTTTATTAGGAATACAAGTATCTCCTTAAGTCTTTTTTTTTTTTCCCCCCCTTCTTTCTTTTTTTCACTTCCTCCTATATAGCTTAGGTGTCATGCTGGTATGGAGATATTATCTGATCTTAAATATCTCTCTTTAAATTACTTTTTAAAAATTTGTTTTAATATATAACTTATGTTCTACTTAGTGTCAGTGTTAGAATGTATGTATCTATAAATAAAAGAAAACAAAGAGAATGTGAAAATTCATGTAACTGAGATTGTATTTTCCTTAGTTACTAGATTTAAACATCAAGAAATTTTAAAGGATAGGTTAGGAAAAAAATGAATCATTTTATATTTGTTTGACTGTAAAACTGATTTCCAAAATCCATAAAAGAAACTAGGCTTACTATTATTATTACTAGGAACTCTGAGGAGAATATATACTAACATGCATTAAAATCAATGAGAATATTTTATGGAAATGTCTACATGTTCTGAATTGACTTCTCTTTTTACATTTTTTCTTAATGGAAGAATGGAAATCTGAATCTAAATACTGATAGCATGTCAGTGGTAGTCAGTAGTAACTGTGGATTAAGGGTGGGTATAGTATGTATGTTTTTCTTACTGAAAAAAAAGTTTTAGTGGTCTTAAACAGAAGCCTGGCTATCAAATTTCCATGAAAAAAATTTGAATACTGGAAACTGAGTACCTGTAGATTTTTTTTCTCCCCCTGCGTCTCTGAATTTATTAGCCATCTTCTTTTAACTATTGTGATAATTCTTCTTTTTCTTCTTTTTTGAGAAATGAGTATCATTATATAAATATGAATGTTTAGGCTGGGGAAAAAATGGTAGTGTCCTGTTACTTGCAATAGTTACTTGACACTAATAATAAACTATCTCTAGGAAAATAAAATTTCATAGGACTCTTAAGTAGTTTGAAAATATAGCTTATTTTATCATTTTTAAATTCATTCATGCCACAAACTTGGCAAAGTAATATATTTTCCCAGTTAGGTAAGTCATTGTTTTGTTTTGTTTTTTTCCTAGTGTTGTTTTAAAGATAGTTTTAAAGATAGTTCAGTTTTGCATGCCACTTACCATAACATCGAAATGGAATTTTTATTTGTCTTTGTAAATATTTGTGTACATTTATTAATCTTAAAATACTATAAAAGTTTGCCATAATATATTACTACTTATACTTCGGTCAGCCTTTTGGTAATTTTTTTTTTAGTGAATCCTTAAGAAATTAACCCTTACAGATGGAGTTCATATACTAAAAACAAAACAAAACAAAAACCTAAAATGAAAACAAATAAAACTTCACACACTCAACATTAAACATTTAACACAAGGCTAATGTTTTAAAGGAGTTATAATAATTTTATCACTATCTTTAATTTTTAAAAATTTAAAAACAATTATTTATTTTGAGAGAGAGAGAAAGAGAGAGGGAGAGAACGAATGTGGGAGGGACGGAGAGAGGGAAAGAGAGGAAATCCCAAGCAGCCTCTGCACTGTCAGCGTGGAGCCCTATGCAGGGCTCGAACCCATGAACCATGGGATCCATAAATCATGAAGATCATGAGATCATGACCTGAGCCAAAATCAAGAGTCAGATGCTCAACAGACTGAGCCACCCAAGTGCCCCTTAACAGTAATTTTGTCAATAATATTCAATAGGTTCAGACATGATAACTCATAAAAGACTCCTAGAGTGTTTTAACTCTAAAAACAGTCATTGGCATATTTAATAAAAATTAGCAAATGTCCTCTACCATGTTAGGGATTTCAGTATTCCCTAAAGAATTTGTTATGAGTTATTTCTGTTTTAGATAATTAAATGGAGATTGGTTTGTTAGCAAATTGAACATTAGGCCCAAGAGAATATTTTTCTTTTAATTTTAATAATCTATAGTAATTTTCTCTTTTTAAGGTTAAAAATTACAAGAGACTGTAAGAGACTACTAGGGAATCTTTTAAAAATAAGATATATAGAGTAGGATTATTAAAAATTGGCTAAAATGAGCATAACTTATTTCTGTTGATTTGTTGGTAACTCTTAGTATGTTGAAAGCTAATAAACGTGAACAACTGTACACTGACTCCATTGATAAGTTGTGTGGAGGAAGGGTGGAATAGAAGTGATTGGGTCTAGTGGCCATTTATAGTTAAATTCACTGAAGAAACCATTCTTTCCATCTGTCTCTGGAATGTATACCTGTTGCAAACCTACTGAACCCATCTCCAGGACTGGAATGGAATGTATATTTTGAAAAGGCTTCTCAAATGATCTAAGAGAAGACTGTGACTCTGAATACCTCTAGATCTTTAATGTTGATTGAAATCAATTAGGGGCGCCTGGGTGACTCAGTCGGTTAAGCATCTGACTTGGGCTCAGGTCATGATCTCACAGTTCATGAATTCAAGCCCCATGTCAGGCTCTGGACTAACAGCTCAGAGCCTGGAGCCTGCTTCAAATTCTGTATCACCCTCTCTTTCTGCCCCTCCCCTGCTGGCGCTCTGTTTCTCTCAAAAATAAATAAAAACATTAAAAAAAATCAATTAGACATTTATTTTTCATTTAAAAATTTTAATGTTGGAATTTAGGATAAAAACCAATGTTTATTTACATTTATATTTGTGCTTGAATTTGTCCATGGTTCAGAGTTACATAATAAAGGCAATTATCAAGATGTCAAGCAGGTTCTAAGTAGGACCTGTATTATTTAGAGGCAGATAACGATAGAGAATACAGCAAAAAAACATTAGTTTTGTGAGTCAGTAGCTTTGGGATTTTAATATTAGTCCTGCCACTAATTAACCAAATGACTATATGCCCTGCAACATTCTTTCCTATTAAAAGCTATTTAATTGGCCTGATTAATTGACTAGTCAGAAAATAAATGTCAATAAGTAAAATGCAGAATTTATCAAAATACTGACTTGATTTCTAATGTTCAAGAAATATAGTTAACTGTGCTAACAGGAATATTTTAACAACTTTTGATTGCTACTGACAGATCAAATTGGTCAAATTTAAATGCAGAATAATGGTAAGATAAAAGAATTTCATTTAAAATACATCAGGTAGAGGGGCACCTGGGTGGCTCAGTCAGTTGAGCTTCTGACTTTGGCTCAGGTCATGAATCTCACGGTTCATGAGTTCAGGCCCAGCATCAGGCTCTGTGCTGGTGGCTTAGAGCCTAGAGTCTGCTTCAGATTCTGTGTCTCCCTCTATTTCTATGCCTCTCCATGTCTGCCTCCCCTTCTCTCTCTCTCTCTCTCTCTCTCTCTCTCTCTCTCTCTCTCTCTCTCTCTCTCTAGCTCTCTCTCTCAAAAATAAAAACATTGAAAAAAAATTAAAGTCAGAGAGACAAATACCATATGATTTCACTCATATGTGGAATTTAAGAAACAAATAAGCAAAGGGAAAAGAGAGAGAATCAAACCAAGAAAAAGACTCTTAATTACAGAGAACAAACTGATGGTTACCAGAGGGGAGGCATGCAGGTGGGAGGGATATGGGTGAGATAGGTGAAGGGGATTAAAGAGGGCACTTGTGACAAGCACCACTAGGTGTTGTATGGAAGTGTTGAATCACTATATTGTACATCTGAAACTAATATGACACTGTATGTTATTTGGAATTTAAATAAAAAGGTTTTTTATTTTTAAGTTTATTTATTTTGAGAGAAACAACAGAGTGAGTGGGGGAAGGGAAGAGAGAGAGAGAGGGAGAGAGAAGAGAGTCCCAAGTAGGCTCTGAGCTGTCAGCATGGAGCCCAATGTGGAGCTCGATCCCACAAACTGTGAGATTATGAACTGAGCTGAAATCAGGAGTCAGACACTCAACAGACTGAGCCACCCAGGCACTCCTAAATAAAATGTTTTTTTAAAAAGGAAAATAATAATAAATTTAAATTCTGGTGTAAAACGAACCAAGATATTAATAGTTAAAATACTTTGCATAAGGAACCAGGATGAACTATGTGAAAGGAAGTTTTGGGTAACCATCAATAACATGTTTGTATCATCAGGAACCAAAATTGGACATTCCTATTCAGGTTGTTAAAAGCACTTTTGATACTATTTCACCCAGAATATATGAATTGTGGTAGTTAGCTAATTGGATTTAGATCGATTTTCAGTGAATTGATCTTCCTTCAAAGGATGTCTTTTGGGTATTGTTGTCTCAGAACTCTGAGAAAGATTGAAAACTTTTGAACCTTACACATCTTCAAAGTTTTCTTAGAGTTTTTGCTATAATTGGAGGTGGTTTGTCATGAAGCTTTACTATAAACTTAGGTTATTTATTTATTTATTTGTTGTTACAGAATGTTTATTTGCTAAGTAGCTAAGTAGTTGTATGCCATAAGCATATGTATCTCTCTCTTTTTTTTTTTTTTCCTTTCAAGGAAACAGACCATATACTTTTAACCAAAGAAAATAGGGAGATGCTTAGTTTACAAAATTCAGGCTCTAATTTGCCTCTTTGATAGCAATTTGTTCTTAATATTTATAGGAAAACTACTTTGGGGAAGATGACATGTATATGGATTTTGAAGAGGTTATTTCAAGTCCTGTTCTGTCACTGTCAACATCATCCAGCTCTGGGTGGACTGCTGTTGGAATGGAAAATGACAGAAAGGAAAATGAAAGTTCAGCCAAATCAATTCATCCGCTTACCTTGCGTCCTTGGGATATTACTGTACTTGTTAATTTGTACAAAGTTCATGGGCGTCTTCCTGTTGTAAGTGTTTACATAATCAAAATAATCTGGAGTGTATTATGAAATTCACCCAACTCAGACAACTAACTATATGTGTGTGTACACACATGCACACACTAATAAAAAAATTCAGATTCAAAAACTTTAAAATTTATCCTTTTACCTTATAAAGCTAGTTTATTATTTTCTTCATAATGCGATTACTTAATCATTGATAATTTTCTGTTTCTCTTCTTTCACTTTAGTTCCTTCTTTGCTGTTCTGTGTCACATTAGAACATTTTGTCACGATGTTGAGTTGCTGGGTTTATAGTTAGCTCGACGGATATTCTAGGATTTATGTTGTCTTATCCTTTATCTCCCAACTCTAGACCATTGGGTGCCTTATGGTGAACTTACTACAAAATCAAGATGCAGATTGACCCTGGAGATTGAATTGTTTTCTGGGGTTTGGATCCAGCACAGAATCCTGGTTCAGTCTAAGGGTGACCCATGGACTTTTGGGGCTGACTTGCAATGGGATTATATTGTCCAGAGAACCCAGGGTTGTTGGAGTGAGGCCAGATAGGGAGGGTGAGGCCCTAGAGAATTGTGCTGCCTACTGGCTCCATGTCATGTACCTACGGTTGCACGGCAGAGGAGTCATCTCTGGTGTTTAGTGAACCTAATGATCTTAGTAGAGTACAGAACAGTTTTGTCAGTAAACTTCTGCTTTTTAAGAATCAAAATCTAATTATATAAGTGTGATTTTTATTTCCCTATACTGCCTTGGTCTTTATTTTTTCCATATCTTGATTATGGTATTTTGTTTGACTTTAGCATGGAACCACTGATGGTCCTGAGTGCCCTACAGCATTCTTGGAAAGACTGTGTTTTGAAATGAAAAAAGGATTTAGGGAGACCATGCTGCAACTTGTCCTATCACCCCTGAATGTGTTTGTCAGTGACAATTATCAGGTAATGTGAAAGTGAGTCATGGTAGGGGCTTAGAGATGAATTATTACTCTTTATAGGGTTGATACAGTGTGTTAGCTTCTGTGTATGGTATAGGTAGCTCTTTAAATTAGAAGCTTTTAATTTAACCATATTAAGAGGTTTTGTATATGTATGTAAGTTTTTCCAAGAATCTCAGTCTTGTTTTTTTTTTTTTTCTGCTGTTTGCTATTTATGTGATCCCATACAATTGTACTCTATTGTTTTTAGAGATGAAGAGAAATATTTTATAACTTTTTCATGTTTATGGAAGGGAAAAATATATAAAATTTTGGTGAACTCTGTTGAAAATGACAACCTGAATATTCATCTTATCCAGTCCTATAAATCTCCAAACATACATATCCACATGGCCACTTAAAAGATACTTTGTTAATCCCTTCAAGATATCCCCTGGGCTGTTTGGAAGAGAACCAATAATATTCACCAAAAGGGAATAATTTACAATCTTGGGTAAATTATCACTTTGTTGTTATTTTTTAATGTCAAATGGCTTCACTTTTCATTTACTAGTACTTTAGGGCTCTTCCCTACTTTATTCAAGTTGTGAGCTTTAGAAAAATAAATGGATTTTAATATAAGGCAAAGTAAAATTATATGGAAGGATGAATCTGATACCCTCAAATCATCAACTGATGATAACTTGCATGGTTTCTGTGTAGTAACTGATCATTTTATTTAAAATAGCCTATCCCTTCTTAACTCTTTTGCCACAACTGACCATATTTTTCTACATAGAATCTAATTTTTTCATATGTATATATTTTTGACATAGCTGAACTCATAATGGCTCAGACTTAACATATGTTTATTTTTGCCACAGAGAGTGTTTCTTTTATCAACTTTTATTTTTAAATAATAGGCATACCTCATTTTATTGCATGTGCTTTATTGCACTTTGCAAATATTGCATTTTTTACAAATTGAGGTTTGTGGCAACTTTGCATCAGGCCAGTCTGTCAGGGCTGTTTTTCCAGCAGCATTTGCTCACTTCATGTCTCTGTGTCACATTTTGGTAATTTTCACAATATTTGCAACTTTTTCATTATTGTATTTGTTATGGTGACTTGTGACCACTGATCTGTGATGTTACTTTTGTAATTGTTTCGGGGTGCCACACACTGCCCATATAAGATGGCAAACTTAATTGATAAATGTTGTGTGTATTCACCAACCAGCTGTTTTCCTGTCACTCGCCCTCTTCCTGGGCCTCCCTGTTCTCTAAAACACAAAGGTATTGAAATTAGGCCAATTAATAACCCTGCAGTGGCCTCTGAGTGTTAAGTGAAAGGAAGAGCTGTATGTCTGTCACTTTAAGTCAGAAGTTAGAAATGATTCAGCTTAGTGAGGAAGGCATGTAGAAACCCAAGGTAGACTGAAAGCTAGGCCTCCTGCACCAGTTAGCCAAGTTGTGATGCAAAGGAAAAATTCTTCAAGGAAATTAGAAGTGCTGTTCCCATGAACACACTGATGATAAGAAAAAAAAACCCAGCTTATTATTATTATTTTTAATGTTTATTTTTTTGAGACAGAGACAGAATGTGAGTGGGTTGGGGCAGAGGGAGAGGGAGGCACAGAATCTGAAGCAGGCTCCAGGCTCCGAGCTGTCAGCACAGAGCCTGACACGGGATGCGGGGCTCGAACTCACAAGCTGTGAGAATATGACCTGAGCCAAAGTCGGATGCTCAACCGACTGACCCACCCAGGCACCCCCACAACAGCTTATTTTTGATACAGAGAACGTTTCAGTGGTTTGGATAGGAGATTAAATCAGCCACAATATCTCCTTAAGCCAAAACCTAATCCAGAGCAAGGCCCTCAAGCTCTTCAATTCTGTGAAGTCTGAGAGAGAAGAGGAAGCTGCAGAAGAAAAGTTTGAAGCTAACAGAGGTTGGTTCATGAGGTTTAAGAAAAGAAGCCATCTCCATAACATAAAAGTGCAAGGTGAAGCAGCAGGTGCTGATGTAGAAGCTATAGCAAGTTATGCAGAAGATCTAGTTAAGATAAGTAATGAAGATGGCTACGCTAAACAACAGATTTTCAAAGTAGATCAGACAGCCTTCTATTGAAAGAAGATGACATCTAGGACTTTCATAACTGGAGAGGAGAAGCCAATGCCTGGCTTCAAAACTTAAAAGGACAGGCTGACATTCTACTTAAGGGCCAGTTACAACTGGTTACTTTAAGTTGAAGCCAATGCTCATTTACCATTTTGAAAATTCTAGGGCCCTTAAGAATTATGCTAAATCTACTTTGCCTGTGCTCTATCAGTGGCACAACAAAGTCCGGATGACAGTGCATCTGGTTACAACATGGTTTACTGAATATTTTAAGCTCACTATTGAGACCTACTGCTAAGAAAAAGAGGGTTCTTTCAAAATGTGGGGGCTCATTGACAATGCTCCTGGTCACCCAAGAGCTCTGATGGAGATGTACAGTGAATTTCATATTTCCGTGCCTATTAGCACAATATTCAAATTTGTAGCCTTTGGATCAAAGAGTCCTTTTGACTTTCAAGTCATATTATTTAAGAAATACATGTTGTAAGACTATAATAGCTGCCATAGGTAGTGATTCCTCTGGTGGATCTGGGAAAATTGAAAACCTTTTGAAAAGGATTCACCGTTCTAGATACCATTAAGAATATTCATGATTGACAGGAAGAGGTTGAAATATCAACATGAAGAGGAGTTTGGAAGAGTTGCTTCCAACTCATGGATGACTTGAGTTTAAGATTTCACTGGAGGAAATAATTGCAGATGTAATGGAAATAGCAAGAGAACTGGAATTAAAAATGGAGCCTGAAGACGGGACTGAATTGCTGCAATCTCATGATCAAACTTTAATGGATGAGTTGCTTCTTAGGGATGAGCAAAGAGTGGATTCTTGAGAAGGAATCTATTTCTGGTGAAGATGCTGTGAAGAGTTTTGAAATGACAACAAGGATTTAGATTATTACATAAACTGAGCTGATAAAGAAGCAGCAGGGTTGGGGCGCCTGGGTGGCGCAGTCGGTTAAGCGTCCGACTTCAGCCAGGTCACGATCTCGCAGTCCGTGAGTTCGAGCCCCGCGTCAGGCTCTGGGCTGATGGCTCGGAGCCTGGAGCCTGTTTCCGATTCTGTGTCTCCCTCTCTCTCTGCCCCTCCCCCGTTCATGCTCTGTCTCTCTCTGTCCCAAAAATAAATAAAAACGTTGAAAAAAAAAAAACTAAAAAAAAAAAAAAAAAGAAGCAGCAGGGTTTGAGAGGATTGACTCCAAACTTGTAAGAAGTTCTTCTGTGGGTAAATTGCTGTTAAACAGAATGGCATGCTACAGAGAAATTATTTGTAAAAGAAAGAGTCAGTCAGTGCAGCAATTTATAGTTTCGTATTTTAAGAAATTGCCATAGCCACCCCAACCTTCATCAGCCACCATCCTGATCAGTTATTAGCCATCAACTTGGAGGCCAGGCTCTGCGCCAGCAAAAAGATTATGACTTGCTGAAAGCTCAGATGATGGTTAGCAGTTTTTAGCAAAAGTATTTTTTAATTAAGATATCTTTGTGTATGGTTTGTTTTTAGACATAATGCTGTTGCACCCTTAATAGACTATAGTTTGGTAGACACAATTTTTATGTGCACTGAGAATCAAAAAAAATTTTATCTGACTTGAGCTATATTGTCATAATTGCTTTATAGTGGCAGACTAGAACTGAACCTGAAATATCTCTGAGGTATGCCTGTAATTATAGATTCATAAGGAGTTGCAAAGATAGTACAGAGAGGTCCTATGTACCCTTCACCCAATTTCTCCCATGTAGATCTTTTACATAATAAGTGTAATATTAAAACCAGGATTGATATTGGTACAACGTGTGTGCATAGTTCTTGCCACTTTATCACATGTGTAGTTTCATGTAACTGCCATTGAAATTAAGATACAGAACTATTCTGTCATCACAAAGATCTCACTTGCGTAACACTAGTATTTTAACTTACTATAGAAACCTTAAAAATCACTCTCAGAGCACCTGGGTAGCTCAGTCAGGTAAGCATTGGACTCTTGATTTCCGCTGAGGTCATGATTTCATGGTTCATGAGATCAAGCCCCACATAGAGCTCTGCACTGACAGTGCAGAGCCTGCTTGGGATTCGTTCGCTCTCCCTCTCTTTCTGCCCCTACCCCCTGCTCATGCTGTCTGACTGTCTGTCTGTTACTCTCCCTCAAAATAAATAGATAAACCTAAAAAAATAACTCTTACCCTTCTGTCTTAGTAGGTCATTAGAATTGGTTGTTTTTTATTCTGGGAGGTGAGTATGTGGAGAAGAAGCCCCTCTTTTTTAATCTATTGAGGAAATTAATAAAAATAAAAGGGAAATAAGTCTTCTTATGTCTGAGTTCTGAGAATCTTAGGTATCTCTGTTTTCTTAGGCGTACTTGCTAACACTTCAACTTTTATTTATTTTTTAAAGTTTATTTATTTTGAGGGGCGCCTGGGTGGCGCAGTCGGTTAAGCGTCCGACTTCAGCCAGGTCACGATCTCGCGGTCCGTGAGTTCGAGCCCCGCGTCGGGCTCTGGGCTGATGGCTCAGAGCCTGGAGCCTGTTTCCAATTCTGTGTCTCCCTCTCTCTCTGCCCCTCCCCCGTTCATGCTCTGTCTCTCTCTGTCCCAAAAATAAATAAAAAAAACGTTGAAAAAAAAATTAAAAAAAAAAAGTTTATTTATTTTGAGAGAGAGAGCGCGCATGAGCACGGGAGGGGAGAGAGAGAGAGAATCCTAAGTAGGCTCCATGCTGTCAACGTGGAGCCCGATGCAGGGCTGAATCCCACAAACCATGAGGTCATGACCAGAGCCAAAATTAGGAGTCGGGCACTTAATGGACTGAGCCACCCAGGTGCCCTCAACTTTTATTTTAATTACTGCATTCTCAAAAGACTTGACTATATATAAAAAGAACATTTTATTGAGTTCATGAGAGTTCACATTAATCCTAATTATAATTGTAATTATTAGTTATTGGCAAACTTGTACAGAGACTGGAGTATAATGTATGATTTATTTGGTGATTAGAAAAGAAGTTCGTGGATTGGAGATATCAAGGTGCTAGTTGATGTACTGGTGGTATTTTGTTTCCTACGTGGTTAGCACTTTATAATTTACCCTGAAAGCAAGGGTACTTTCTATGTATTCTCTTAGAATTTACTTATCTACCTGACTTGCTTACATTTTATATATCTGGCATGACTATTCCTAAGAATTCTTTTGTGGTACAGGTGAGTTACCCAGGATTTAGCTGCTTATTCTCAATAGCATTAGTCTTTTTTTTTTTTTTTTTTTTTTGAGAGAGAGAGAGGGAGAGAGGGAGAGAAAGAATCCCACAAGGTGCAGATAGAGAGGGAGAAAGAGAGTGCAGAGCCTGGAATGTGGCTTGAGCTCACCCAAAGCTGGGCTCGAGTTCATCTGAAGTGGGGCTCAAGCTCACACAATGCAGGGCTTGAACTCACTAACCATGAGATTATGACCTGAACCAAAGTCAGATGCTTAACCAACTGAGGCACTCAGGCATCTCCTGATAGCATTAGTCTCAAGGCAGGGCCTCAAGGTTAAAGATCTGAGATGATGGATAGATTATTGTGTCCAACTTATGGAACCATCCCTTTTAACTTATGAGCATTTTATGATGTATATTAGTTTCCTAGGGCTGCCACAGCAAAGTACCTCACACTGGGTGGCTTAAAACATGAGATATTTGTTCTCTTACAGTTTTGGGGCTTAGAATTGTGAAATCAAGGTACTGGCAGGGCCATGTTTTCTCTGAAGGATGTGGGAAAGGATCTCCTTGTCTCTGCTAAGCTTTTGGTGGTTGCTAGCAATCCTTGGCATTCCTTGCCTTGTAGACTCATTGCTCAACTCTGTGTCTTTGTCTTCTCATAGCATTGTCTCCATGTGTGTGTCTGTGTCCCAGTTTTCCTCTTACAAGGATATCAGTCATTGGTTTAAGGCCCACCCTAATTTGATGTAACCTTATTTTGATTACATCTGCTAAAACCCTGTTTTCAAATACAGAAAGGTCATAATCACAGGAGCCTCAACTTAGGACTTAAATATGTCTTTTTAGGGGACACAATTCAACTCACAATATGATGCAACACACATAAAATCTAGAATATACTCTTTGTTGGTGTACTAGGTAGGCTCTATCTATCTTTAGGACAAGCCAAGATCCATATGTATTCTTGAGCTCAAAAAATATTGATCAGAAGTATCTTACACTGAGAATTATCAAATCTTAGTGCCAGAAGTGATCTTTATTGACCATCCTCTCTAACTTCCTCAGGTAAAATAGAAGGGAACTGATGCCTGAGAAACATAGGTGATTTTACATACTGTCACACAGCTTGGATGAAAATAAAAGTAAAAATATTTTGAAAGAGCTGCTAGAGGTATTATAGTCATAATTTGAAATTTTTTTTTAAGAATTCCTTATGAATTTGATTTAGCTCATATCCTCTTTGTTTTTTTAAGAATACATTTCCTAAAATGTGTTGAAATAAGGAACACTATGCCTTGTGCTGATGGCCTGCATACACCTACCAAAAAGATTACTGTTGTAAAATTAGCTTGGGAATTATCTGTGAACTCTCTTAATATATATTAGTATACTGAATTCTCTGAAAAGACTTGCTGTAATATATAGTCACTTAATGGTATCTACCTTTTGTGGTCACTGTTACGTGCAGTGGGATAAGTGGTAAACAAGACAGAAATGGTCTTTACCCTAATAAACCTGGTGAAGAAGAGAAATATTGAGGAAATTAATATAATAAATAGTGGTCTTGAGACAAGAACATGATAAGATTGGCCTTCTTAGATTTCTGTGGTTGTTTTGTAGAACATGTAGGAGACAGATGTAAAAGTGAATGCTGGGAGGCTTTGCAAAACCCTAGCAAGAGGTCATATTATTTGGACCATGTTGATAGCAGTGAATATGGAAGAAAATCAATGCATTTCTGAGAGATTGGGAGTATAGTTTACAGAAATTGGTGACTGATGGGTAGAGCATGGCCGAACGTGTTTTGATTCTCTATTACTAATAATATTTTGTGAACTAGTGTTCTATGGAATACCCTATTTTAGGACATATCTTTTAGCTTTCTGAATAAATCCCAGAACTTTTCTCTTTGAAATATTTGCTGCTTTTTAGTAGTAAGTATATAATTTCTATAAGGTAAATCTATCCTTCTTATATTTATATATAGTTCTCAAAATCTATATGAAAGATAGCTTTCTTCCCTAGTTATTCATTTCTTGATCTTATTTATTGGTCTCTTTTCTTCTCTGTTTTTTTCTTTTTAATATTTTTACAATTTATTTTTATTTACTTTTTGTAGAGAGAGAGTACAAGTTGGGGAGGGGCAGAGGGAGAGGGAGAATCTCAAGTAGGCTCCACACCTGGTGCGGAGCCCAACATAGGGCTTGATTCCACGATGCTGGGATTATGACCTGAGCCAAAATCAAGAGTTGCATGCTCAACTGACTGAGCCACCCAGGCGCCTCTCTTTTTAATACGTATTTTAATCTTATTATTCCAGCCTTCCCACCAAAGACTGGTCTCTTATATGCCCCGTCCGTCAGAGTACTAGTTCCTTTTTATTCATTGAGGCAGTTATCAGAGAGGTCTCATTCTTTTTAGGACTTTGCTATCTTGCTTTGCTGTTGGGCTCTTATGGATACTGTCACTAAAGGAGCTTAAATGAGACTCCTTATGGATCCTTAAGTCATATTTTCCGGATGGCATGATTTTACTTGGACTCTGGAGGAAAAAAAAAAAAAAAAAAACAACTAGAAATTATAATGCTGATTTTCTTGTACTTCTTACAGTCTTACTATTGTTTTCAGCAGCGACCCCCTGTGGATGAAGTACTCCGGGAAGGTCACATCAATTTGTCGGGTCTCCAGCTGAGAGCACATGCTATGTTCTCAGCAGAAGGTCTTCCTTTGGGAAGTGATTCTTTAGAATACGCATGGTTAATTGATGTGCAGGCTGGAAGCCTTACAGCTAAGGTCACAGCACCACAGGTATGATTCTCTGACTACTTTTCTTCCTTTGCTCACCCACTTCACCAAGAGTAAGTTGTATACCTGTTTAAACGTTCATTGCATTTTCACTGTTGGTATTCTGATGGCCAGACAACTCTTTGCCTTTTGGATTGGAGTCATTCTTGCCATTCAGAATTGTCTTAGCAATGGATGAGTCAGAGACAAGTTTCACTTTTTGAGTCACATAATATTGAAGGGTGTAATGTTTTATAGTTCTTCATAATGCTTTCAAGATCGAGACTTTGGGAAAATCTCAGTATGAGGACTGTTCTGGAAATTTTGTGTATTCTTAAAATTACATTAGTTTGCTCACTGTTAAAATTTTCTTTTCCCAGTATATGGAATAATTTTTTAAGAATTTTTCTTTCTTGTTTATTTCTTAAGTAGGATTTGAAAATATTATTTATGGTGTTAAGGATTAGGTAGCTTGGTTTTTTACTTGTCATATCTCAAAGCAAGATAACATCATTTGTATCTGCTATTAATGACGTGGATATTGATTTTAAAAAAATAAAAACAAATTTACTAGTTAGTAAACCGATCTAGAGTGTAGGTTGTGATCCTTCTGGATAAAATCCCCCTCCTCTTCATTGTTCACCTTATTCTTTATGACTCAGAGGTCATAAGGATTATTTAGTTCTAGAAATGGACCACTGAAATTTAGCCAAATAGCCATATTACTGTAACATTTCACCTGTTGAGCCACATATTTTTTTAAATGTTTATTTATTTTGAGAGAGAGAGCACACACAGGGGAGGGGCAGAGAGAGAGTGAGGGAGAGGGAGAATCCCAAGCAGGCTCCATGTTTCCAGCACAGAGCCCAATGCGGGGCTTGAACTCATGAAACGTGAGATCATGACTTGAGCCAAAATCAAGTCATATGCTTAGCCAACCGAGCCACCCAGGCGCCCATGAGCCACATATTTATAATATGCATACTTTTTGTGGCATTTCAAAAGATTGGAATGTGGTCTTGAATGTGTTAAATGTACATACTCAATTTTAATAAAAGTTAACAGAATGTGTATGAATCATTTAGAGGTAGGTAGTAGCAACAAGAAGGTGGATGAAGACTCTAGGTGCCTTGTATATTTGTAACCAGTTTTTGGAAGACAGCACACATTAAGATTCTAGAAATAAGAAAATGGAATTGAAAGGGATATTTTATATAAAAGTGGATAAAGAAAATATATAACAATGTATAAAAGCGGATGAAAAGAAATATTCAGTGCTGGCTGCCATGACGACTGTCTTCCTTTATTATTGTCTGCTATCTCTTTTCTCTAATGTACAAGTAAAACCGAAACATGTAAAAAATAGCTTGTTCTTTAACAAACATGGAATAAAACCATGCTTATCCTGCTAAACTGGGCACAATTCCTTTAATCTAACAATTGTTAAAATCTCATATGCTTATAAGTTCTTATTACAACACAAAACATTTCTCTTCTGCATTAGAATTTTGGCATCGCTGTTTCAGTGAGTGTTTCATGAATCCATAGGTGCTTTTAATGTTTATTCCATTCTTTGTATATTTTAAAAGTAAAATTCATGTTTTCCAATAGTAGAAATTCGTACTTTTTTTAATGGAATAATATCTGTCTACCCATGTTTCAGTGTGTTTATTATTAACACCTTTAAATCAATTATAAAATGAAGGTATTTTTGTAAACTGAAGATTTGATGAAGAATTGATATATTCTTCAGTTTCTATTTACATAAACAAAAGTGCCTTAATCTTCAAAATACCTGATTTTACGAAATTGTAGCTCCCTACGATAGTTAGATTCAAATTTCAGATCAAAGCTTTATTATTAGATAGAAATTTTAGTTGTCTTTCTGTGCAGAGGATACTAGTTAGTCATTTAAGAAGGAAGATATAACCTTGAAGAAAAGTACATACTTTGTGAGTTGTTCAAGTTGAATTTTTCATTCTCATGCATTCTGTCATTCACAAATGAAAAGTCACATAAACTTACAAATGATGTCAAGGTAGAAAAATCATGATTCTGGCTAATAAATAGATTATGTAGCAGCAAGTATAAAATAGCATTTGGGTTCTTTCAAGCTGGATTATTCTTGATAAGCTTTAGAACTGTGAACACTTGTTTAGATTGCTAACACTGCTGTCAACCCGTCACTGCTTATTTTGTAGCTGGCTTGTCTCTTGGAGTGGGGACAGACATTTGTTTTTCATGTGGTATGTCGGGAGTATGAGCTGGAAAGACCCAAATCAGTAATAATATGTCAGCATGGAATTGACCGTCGGTTCTGTGAATCCAAGGTATGTTAACAAATATGTTAGCACTATTGTAAACATTTATGGATTTTTTTAAATGAAAGATTGACGTATCAGCTTTAAATCAAATGCACATGGCCATAAAGTAAACATCATAGTTCAGTTTTCTCAATTAATGAAATTATTTTGCAGATTTGTAGCCAGTTGTTATTTAGTTGTAAGCATCTAACATATGAGGTAATTATTAAAACAAATTCACAAATAAATGGTGATATAAAAATTATATCTAACCTCTTAAATTTTTACGATAAACTCCTGTTTTCTTGCATTATTACACTCTTTCAGTTATGGCCATATATTTATGTAGAAGATTAAGAGACTGAAGCAAGGGGAAGGTTAAATTCCTTACATGACCTTGTTTATATGACTGTTAATATACCTGTTATACCTGTTCCTCTATAAGGTGGCTAGCAATGCTGGCATTTGCCAAGAAAACATGGCAGTTTCAAAAAAAAAAAAAAATTTACCCTAATCTTATAACAGAGCTAACTATCGTTAACAGTTTAGTTTTTGTTTCTAGTTTCTTCCGTGTATTTTTTTCCTTTTTTTTTCTTTTGTTATACACACTGTTTGCCATTACATTAGTGTGAATTGAAAACAATTCATCCTGCTTTTATTCATCCTCCAAAAGATCTATAGCCTATGCTTACTCCCAACAAGAAAGGAAACCATTGTAACTGGCGATAAAATTATTTTTTTCCTGCTGTAAAACACATTGCCAGGATTCAGGGAATCTTCAGTTATGTGTCAACAAATTAGTACCTTATGGATAATTCACACATCTTGCAGGCTTCTCCTTCTCCCCTTTTTTTTGTTTTTTGTTTTTTTAAAGACTCAGACCTTTTATGCTACATTAAAATCTTTAAGAATCAATTTTAATGAGGCATAATTTACATACAATAAATTAACCCTTTTTTAGTTGTACAGTTGGAGTTTTGATACATATTTTATCTATAAGGGTATAACCATTACCATCAGTGAAGACCTAGAACATTTGTATCACCTTAGAAAATTACTTTGGGTCCCTTTGCCATCAGCTATTCATTATTCCATGCAACCATTGGTGTGCTTTCTGTCATTTCAGATCAGGTATTTTTAGGTCTGTTTTGTGTTTACACACCTTTTATTGCATTTCACGAATACTATGGGGTTTTTTGTTTTGTTTTGTTTTGTTTTTACACATTGAAGGTTTGTGACAATCCTGTGTCAGGCACATCTATCAATGCCATTTTTCCAGCAGCATTTGCTTACTTTGTGTCTCTGTGTCACATTTTTGTTTTCTTTTTAATGTTACAAATTTTATTTTGCAGTGTATTTTTAATTTTTAAAATTATATCCAAGTTAGTTAGCATATAGTGCAATAATGATTTCAGGAGTAGAATCCAGTGATTTATTCCCTATGTATAACATCCAGTGCTTCTCCCAACAGGTATCTTCCTTAATGCCCCTTACCCATTTAGCCAATCACCCCACCCACAACCCCTCCAGCAACCCTCAGTTCTCTGTATTTAAGTCTCTTATGTTTTGTCCCTGTCCCTGTTTTAATGTTATTCTTGCTTTCCTTCCCTTATGTTCATCTGTTCTGTATCTTAAATTCCACATATGAGTGAAATCCTGTGATATTTGTCTTTCTCTGACTTAACTAATTTCACTTAGCATAGTACTCTCTAGTTACATCCATGTTGTTGCAAATGGCAAGATTTCATTCTTTTTGATTGCCAAGTAATACTCCATTGTGTGTGTGTGTGTGTGTGTGTGTGTGTGTGTGTATACCACTATATATATACATATATATATATGTATACATACCACTATATATATATAGTGGTATATATATATATATATATATATATAGTGGTATATATATATATATATATATATATATATATATATATATAGTGGTATGTATACATGTATGTATATATATATATATATATATATATATATATATATACACACACACACACACACACACACACACACACCACATCTTCTTTATCCATTCATCTGTCAATGGACATTTGGGCTCTTTCCATACTTTGGCTATTGTTGATAGTGCTGCTATAAGCATTGCATGTGCTTTGAAACAGCACACCTGTATCCCTTGGATAAATACCTAGTACTGCAGTTGCTGGGTCATAGAACATAGAACATAGTTCTGTGTTTAATTCTTTGAGGAACCTCCATACTGTTTTCCAGAGTAGCTGCACCAGTTTGCATTCCCACCAGCAGTACAAAAGAGATCCTCTCTCTGCATCCTCGCCAACATCTGTTGTTGCCTGCGTTGTTAATGTTAGCCATTCTGACAGGTGTAAGGTGGTATCTCATTGTGGTTTTGCTTTGTATTTCCCTGATGATGAGTGATGTTGAACATTTTTTCATGTGTCGGTTGGCCATCTGGATGTCTTCTTTGGAGAAGTGTTTATTCATGTCTTTTGCCCATTTCTTCACTGGGTTATTTGTTTTTTGGGTGTTGAGTTTGATAAGTTCTTTATAGATTCTGGATGCTAATCCTTTATCTGATATGTCGTTTGCAAATGTCTTCTCCCATTCTGTCAGTTGCCTTTTAGTTTTTCTGATTGTTTCCTTCGCTGTGCAGAAGCTTTTTATTTTGTTGAGGTCCCAGTAGTTCATTTTTGCTTTTGTTTCCCTTGGCTCCAGAGACATATTAAGAAGTTGCTTCAGCCAAGGTCAGAGAGGTTTTTGCCCGCTTTCTCCTCTAGTATTTTGATGGCTTCCTGTCTTACATTTAGGTCTTTCATCCATTTTGAGTTTATTTTTGTGTATGGTGTAAGAAAGTGGTCCAGGTTTATCTTTCTGCATGTCACTGTCCAATTTTCCGAACACCATTTGCTGGAGAGATTGTCTTTATTCCACTGGATATTCTTTCCTGCATTGTCAAAGATTAGTTGGCCATATGTTTGTGGGTCCACTTCTGGGTTCTCTGTTCTCTTCCATTGATCTGAGTGTCTATTCTTGTGACAGTACCATACTGTCTTGATGATTACAGCTTTGCAATACATCTTGAAATCCAGGATTGTGATGCCTCCAGCTTTGGTTATCTTTTTCAGGATTGCTTTGGCTATTCGGGGTCTTTTCTGGTTCCATACAAATTTTAGGATTGTTTGTTCTAGCTCTGTGAAGAATGCTGGTGTTATTTTGGTAGGTATTGTGTTGAATGTGTAGATTGCTTTGGGTAGTATTGACATTTCCACAATATTTGTTCTTCCAATCCATGAGCACGGAATATTTTTCCATTTTGTTTTTTGTGTCTTCTTCAATTTCTTTCATAAGCTTTCTATACTTTTCAGTGTATAGGTTTCTTACCTCTTTTGTTAGGTTTATTCCCAGGTATTTTATGGTTTTTGGTGCAATTGTAAATGGGATCGATTCTTTGATTTCTCTCCTGTTGCTTCATTATTGGTGTATAGAAATGCAACCAATTTCTGTGCATTGTTTTATATCCTGTGACTTTGCTGAATTCACGGATCAGTTCTAGCAGTTTTTTGGTGGAATCTTTTGGGTTTCCCATATAGAGTATCATGTCCTCTATGAAGAGTGAAAGTTTGATTTCCTCTTTGCCTATTTGGATGCCTTTTAATTTCTTCCTTTGTGTTGTCTGATTGCTGAAGCTAAGACTTCCAATACTGTGTTGAATTACAGTGGTGAGAGTGGACATCCCTGTGATGTTCCTGACCTTAGGGGGAAAGCTCTCAGTGTTTCCCCTTTGAGGATGATATTAGTGTTGGGTCTTTCATATATGGCTTTTATGATTTGGAGGTATGACCTTTTTATCCATACTTTCCTGAGGGTTTTTATCAAGAAAGGATGCTATATTTTGTCAAATGCTTTCTCTGCATCTATTGAGAGGATCATGTGGTTCTCGTCCTTCTTTTATTGATGTGATGTATCACATTGATTGTTTGTGGATATTGAACCAGCCCTGCTTCCCAGGTATAAATCCCATTTGATTGTGGTGAATAATTCCTTCAGTAGATTGTTGGATCTGGTTGCTAGTATTTTGTGGATAATTTTTGCATTCATGTTCATCAGGGAAATTGGTTTGTAGTTCTTCTTTTTAGCGGGGTCTTTGGTTTTGGAATGAATGTAATGCTGACCTCATAGAATGAGTTTAGAAGTTTTTCTTCCATTTCTATTTTTTGAAACAGCTTCAAAAGAATAGGAGTTAATGCTTCTTTAAAGATTTGGTAGAATTCCCCAGGAAAGCCATGCGGCCCTGGGCTCTTGTTTTTTTTTTTTTGGGAGATTTTTGATTACTAATCCAGTGTTTTTACTGGTTATGGGTCTGTTCAAATATTCCTTTTCTTCCTGTTGCAGTTTTGGTAGTTTATATGTTTCTATGAATTAGTGCATTTCTTCCAGATTACTCAGTTTATTGGCATATGATTGCTCATAGTATTCTCTTAGTGTTGTTTGTATTTCTGCAGTGTTGGTTGTGATCTCTCCTCCTTCTTTCTGATCAAACTGGCTAGGGGCTTATTAGTTTTGTTAATTGTTTTAAAGAACCAGCTCGTGGTTTCATTTATTTGTTCTACTGTTTTTTTGTTTTTGTTTTTTTTATTTCAGTAGCTTTGATTTTTGCTCTAATCTTTATTATTTCCCATCTTCTGCTGGTTATGGGTTTTATTTGCTGTTCTTTTTCCAGCTCTTTAAGGTGTAAGGTTCGGTTGTGTATCTGAGACCTTTCTTCCTTCTCTAAGAAGGCCTATATACTTCCCTCTTATGACTACCTTTGCTGCTTCCCAGAGGTTTTGTGCTCTAGTATTATTATTTTCTTTGGCTTCTATATACTTTTTAATTTCCTCTTTAAGTTCTTGGTTAACACATTCATTCTTTAGTAGGATGTTCTTTAGTCTCCAATTTGTTGTCTTTCCAGATTTTTTCTTATGGTTCATTTCAAGTTTCATCACGGTGTGGTCTGAAAATATGCATGGAATGCTCTCGATCTTTTTGTACTTGTTGAGGGCTGATTTGTGTCCCAGTATGTGATCTATTCTGGAGAATGTTCCATGTGCACTCAAGAAGAATGTGTATTCCATCTGTGTCACATTTGGGTAATTCTTGCAATATTTCAGACTTTGTCATTACTATATTTGTTACAGTGATCTATGATCAGTAATTATGACTTGCTGAAAGCTCAGATGATGATTAGCATTTTTTAGCAATAAAGTCATGTACGTATTTCCTATTCATATGCTGTGGCACATTTAGACTATAGTAAATAGTGTAAATGTAATTTTTATGTGCACTAAGAAACCAAAAAAATTATTTTTTATCTTTAATAATATTTTTAATTTTTATTTTAATTCCACTATAAAAACATGTAGTATTATATTAATTTCAGGTGTACAGTGTAGTGATTCAGCAATTCCATATATTACTCAGTACTTATCAAGAGTACCCTTAATCCCCTCTGCCTATTCAGCGCCCCCCCCCCCCCCCCCACTGCTTCTCTAGTAACCATCTGTTTATTCTCTATAGTTGAGTCTTTTTTTTTGTTTTCTCTCTTTTTCCTTTTGTTCATTTGTTTCTTAAATTCCACATATAAGTGAAATCATATGGTATTTGTCTTTCTCTAACTGGCTTATTTTGCTTAGCATTTTACTCTCTAGATCCATCCATGTTGTTGCAAATGGCAAGATTTCATTCTATTTTTATGCTAATATTCCATTGTATACACACACACACACACACACACACACACGTGTGTGTGTGTGTGTGTGTATACACACTACATCTTTATCCATTCATCTGTTAGTAGATACTCAGGCTGCTTCCATAATTTGGCTATTATAAATAATGGTGCAATAAACATAGTGGTGCATATATCCTTTCGAATTAGTGTTTTCATATTCTTTGAGTAAATACCCAGTAGTCAATTACTGGATCATAGGATAGCTCTATTTTTTCATTTTTTCAGCAACCTCTATACTGTCTTCCATAGTGGCTGCACCAGTTTGCATTCCTGCCAACAGTGTTTTTTCTCCACATCCTGGCCAATACTTGCTGTTTCTTGTGTTTTTGATTTTAGCCACAAAAAATTTATTTGACTTGCTTTATTGCGATATTTGCTTTATTGCGGTGCTCTGGATCCCAACCCGCAATATCTCTAAGGTATGCCTTATTATTATAGAAAACTGATTATAAGACAAGACACCTGTGTTCTAGTCCTAGCACTGCCTCTAATGAGCAATTGCATGTTATTGAGCCAATAATTTACTCAGTGCTGCCATTTCCCTCAAGAAGTTCATTGAAGTAGGTGATATGTATGTTTTCTTCCAACCTAACCATGACCAAATCTGTTTTAGGAGTAAAGCAATGTTGGGGCTCCTGGGTGGCTCAGTCGGTTAAGCGTCCGACTTCGGCTCAGGTCATGATCTCACAGTCTGTGAGTTCGAGCCCCACGTCGGGCTCTGTGCTGACAGCTCAGAGCCTGGAGCCTGCTTCAGATTCTGTGTCTCCCTCTCTCTCTGACCCTCCCCCATTCATGCTCTGTCTCTCTCTGTCTCAAAAATAAATAAACATTAAAAAAAAATTAAAAATAAAAAAGGAGTAAAGCAATGTTAAATTTCTGTGGATTATTCTAGACGTCATAATAAAATTTACAGTTGACATATTTCTAAAAAGAAGATTGTGTGTGTGTGTGTATAATATAGAGTACTCATAAGAAAATCTTACAATTTTAAACTGCTGTACAGTTCTTATAATCCGGTGACACTTATTACTTATCAGTTTACTTTGGCTTTGTGAGTTTCAATAATAAGTTATGTATGTATTCTGTCAATTTAGACCAGCTGCTTGCCCATTTGAATGGAAATGGTACATGCTTACTTATGATTAGTTTCTAATTGGCAAGACTTTAATCACTGATGATTTCATTTATCATTATAAAAAATGAAATTTAATTGACTACTTTTTAAAAATACACATGTAGCCAGAATTTTATTTAATAAGTATCTAAATGGTGAATCAATGGTGAAAAATTAACACTCATTTTATTTCCATTTTAGTTGAGCTGTATTCCTGGGCCTTGTCCAACTTCAGATGATTTGAAATATACTATGACTCGTTTAGCAGTAGATGGAGCAGATATTTATATTGTGGAGCATGGCTGTGCTACAAATCTAAAGGTACACATTTGTCTATTTCTTGGCTAGTGTAGTTCTTTTTCCTTTTTACCAAACCATACCTCCATTTCTTGAAATAGAACACACATTTATAATTTGCCATCTCACAAAACACTACAGAATCCCAGGAGATAGCTCTTGGTGTTTTGCCTGTCCGTGTTCTCTTCTGGTGTGTTTCTTAAGGCATACTTTCTTTCACTACTATTTCACTCTAACTGAATTATTATGACCTTGCTTTATGGCAGAGATGTAAACGTGTAGCTTGCTTTTATGGCAGAGATTAAATTGGCAGTGTTTTTAAAAGATTTGATTTTAAGTGCCTTTAGGTTTTATATATTTATATCCTTCCTGGCTCTTGCAAACATCTATTTGCCACCTCTGCTTTATGGGTTACTGCTTAAAATTAAGCCTTATTAAGAGTCTGTAATTTTTATTACTTCCTACCATTATAACTTTTCTTTCCTCCTTCTCTCTTTTGTTTTCCTTTGGACTTACGTTCTTTTCCTTTTATCCTCTTTTTTGTTTTTAATTGAGTGTCTATTTTCATTCTGTTGCATGTGTCTTTTCTGTTTCCCTTCTTTTTCTTCTTCTGTCTTTCATGCAGTTTGAAATAATTGCCTATTCTATAGTTTATTCTAAGTTGATTAAGAATATGGAGACCACAGTTTTATTTCATTCTCTTCATTCAATTTAGATGGGTGCAATTCGAGTTGCGAACTGTAATCTCCACAATCAGTCGGTTGGGGAAGGAATAAGTGCTGCAATTCAGGATTTTCAAGTGAGACAGTACATTGAACAGTTAAATAATTCCAGAGTTGGACTTCAGCCTGCAGTGCTACGGAGGGCCTATTGGCTTGAAGCTGGGTCAGCCAATTTAGGACTCATTACTGTTGATATTGCATTAGCTGCAGATCATCATTCTAAACATGAGGCCCAAAGACATTTCTTAGAAACTCATGATGCCAGAACTAAAAGGTAAGTTAAATTTAAGGATGGTAATAGTCCCAAGCTCAGATGAAAATTAGCCTATAATTATAGAGCAAATTCTACTGTTAGGAATGGAATAAGAATATTTTATATAAAGACAAAATATGATTGTGCCGGGTACACCTCAGTGAATATATAAGAATTTGATACTTAAGTAAATACATTATATATCTCATCTGTGGTAATTGTGTGGTTGCTGGAAATAACATTGTTTTTGAATGTATTTCTAAGCTCATACTATGTGTATTAGCAGTGAAATGAGTTTAAACTATTGGTTCCCAAATAACATTTTATAGAGCACTATCCTCCTTTCTTTCCCATGACAGCCATCCACTTCCAATTCATCATTTCTAGAAAACATCATTGCTATCACTGTGTACTCTACAAAATTCCTTTTATGGGCCCTCATGACTGCAGTGGAGACTAAAAAAAAAAATATGGGACCTAATTCCTAAGGAATGGTTGTTAAGAAATAATTTTATCTGCCATTCAAAAAGTTGCCAGAGCCTCTTACTGACTAATGTCCATTTAAAATACCAGGACATGGGAATGCAAGCTGGTGCAGCCACTCTGGAAAACAGTATGGAGGTTCCTCAAAAATTAAAAATAGAACTACCCTACACCCAGCAATTGCACTACTAAGTATTTATCCAAGGGATACAGGTGTGCTGTTTTGAAGGGACACATGCACCCCCGTGTTTATAGCAGCACTATCAACAATAGCCAAAGTATGGAAAGAGCCCAAATGTCCATCGATGGATGAATGGATAAAGATGATGTGGTATATATATACAATGGAGTATTACTTGGCAATCAAAAAGAGTGAAATCTTGCCATTTGCAACTAGGTGGATGGAACTGGAGGGTATTATGCTAAGTGAAATTAGTCAGAGAAAGACAAAAATCATATGACTTCACCACTATGAGGACTTTAAGATACAAAACAGATGAACATAAGGGAAGGGAAACAAAAATAATATAAAAACAGGGAGGGGGACAAAACAGAAGAGACTCACAAATGTGGAGAACAAACTGAGGGTTACTGGAGGGGTTGTGGGAGGGGGGATGGGCTAAATGGGTAAGGGGCACTAAGGAATCTACTCCTGAAATCATTGTTGCACTATATGCTAACTAATTTGGATGTAAATTTTAAAAAATAAAATTAAAAAAAAAAAATAAAAAATAAAATACCAGGTTAACTTTTTCCATCCCTATCTCTGCCATTATAAAGTTAATACGAGCTTATTTATTTTTATTTTATTAAAAATTTTTAAAAAATGTTTATTTTTGAGAGAGAGAGAGAGAGAGCAAGCAGGGGAGGAACAAAGAGAGAGAGAGACACAGGATCCAAGCAGGCTTGGTGCTGTCGGCACAGAGCCCGATGTGGGGCTGCAGTCCATGAACTGTGTGATCGTGACCTGAGCTGAAGTCAGATGCTTAACTAACTGAGCCACCCAGGCACCCTGAGCTTGTTTTTAAAATAGGGGAAACTATTCCGAAATAGAGGGAAATAATTTCCATAACCTTATCACACTGAATTTGTCATATTTCTTACCCGTATTTTTAGTGTATCTTTCTTACACTTGAGATCATCTTGTATTTATATTTTAAAATTCAGCATGTTGTATTAAACTTACACCCTAACCATCTGCCCAAATAATAGAAAATTTTATAAAGTTCCTTTCAAATAAATGATAATACACAATTAGAAAGATAAATTGTACTTTATTTAGCCATTGCCCTTGTTATATTAAATATGTAGATAGTGTTTCTAAATTTATCATTTTAAATAATAGAGGAACGTTTTGCACATAAAATCTTTTCTCACATGGTCTTTAAATTCCTTTTATTTTTTTAACTATCTTTTTAATGTTTGTTTATTTTAGAGAGAGACAGCCTGAGCACACAGGGGATGGGCAGAGAGAAAGGGAGACAGAATCCCAACTCTGGGCTGACAGCTGAGCTAAGATGATGTGGGGCTCGATCTCACAAACTGTGAGATCATGACCTGAACCCAGATCAAGAGCCACCCAGGCACCCCTAAATTCCCTTTAAATAGTTTCTTTAGAAAGAGATGTGACGGTGCCTTTTGATATGCCTTCCCAAATTACTTCCCAGAAAGATTATTTCAGTTTATATTCCCAGTGGCTTTTAGGAGCATCTCTGTCTCACTGCATCTTTGCTGCCCTTTAAGTGTTTGATGAGAATTAAAACGTGGTATCTCTTTGTTTTATTTTGCATTTCTTTATTTCTGAGATTTACACTTTTTTCATGTATTTATTGGCTGTTTTTATTTCCTCATTTGTAAATTGCACGTTATTATTCTGTGTCTATTTATTTATTGGCATATTGTATTTCTTAAAAATGTTTAAGAGCTCTTTATAGATTACCATCCTTTTAATAGTTCCTGTTGCTAATATTTTGCAATTTTTCATTTTTAATTTTTTTAATCTTACAGATTTTAATTTTTGTATATTAAAATATGTCAGTTTTCCCCTTTGTAATTCTTTTACTAATTTGAGGAAGTATTTCTTTTGCTAGTAATCCCTTGGCACCTGTATTTTCTTATTTTTTTCTTATCTTTTTTTTTAACTCTATCTGGATTTTTCTGCAAATATCTTCTCAAATACAGAAAAATTCATACCTAATACACATTTATTTTTCCATTTCATCACAAATGTTTAGGTATTTTTATCTTAATTTTCCCAAAGAACTGTTTTTTTTAGTTAAAAAATTCTTTTGAGGTTTTTATTGAGGTTACATTTATCTTTTAAGTTACTTTAAGATCCTGACATTTTATAAAAGTGAGTATGGAAGCTCATGTGTGGAGAATATTGTTTTAAAAACTTTGATTTATTTGATAATTATTTCTAAGGAAGCCAGTTAATGTGAACAAAGTGCTTGTGTCTAATTAGCTGAGATGGTAGAACAAGGTGCTGATGAAGCTAAGGAGGTGGCATCATGTGATTCAGGTTCCAGGTGTTCCAGTAAATCCAACCATTTAGATTGGTTTCAGTGCTCTGATTGGTTAATTATTGTGAAGAGTCTGGGATTTTATCCTACTTGCAAGCTAACAAGTTAGCCTACCACAGTTTCATGGGTGCTGGCAGAAAACACAAGACCTCTGGCCAGAGACAAAGGACTTTATTACTTACAGCAAAAGCACTAGCCAGAGTCCTATGTGCTTGCATTGGTTCTCTGTGCCCTCAAAGTAGGGTTTCCAGATGAAATAGGGTTTCCAGATGAATTTCAGGGGCGCCTGGGTGGCTCAGTTGGTTAAGCGTCCGACTTCAGCTCAGGTCATGATCTCTCGGTCTGTGAGTTTGAGCCCCGCGTCGGGCTCTGTGCTGACAGCTCAGAGCCTGGAGCCTGCTTCCCATTCTGTGTCTCCCTCTCTCTCTGCCCCTCCCCCGTTCATGCTCTGTCTCTCTCTGTCCCAAAAATAAATAAAAACGTTAAAAAAAATTTTTTTTTTAAATTGAATTTCAGATAAATGATAAACAACAAATAACTTCTCAGTGTGTCATATTGCCCCATACATTGCATAAGAAAAACTTATTTATGTTTATTTATTTATTTTGAGAGAGAGCGTGCGTGTGCGTGTGTGAGTGGGGGAGGGGCAGAGACAGAGGGAGAGAGAGAATCCCAAGCAGGCTCTGTGCCTGATGCGGGCTCGATCTCACAACTGTGGGATCATGTACTGAGCTGAAATCAAGAGTCTAGCGCTTAACTGACTGGCTCACCCAGGCGGCCCTTTACCACTTTTGTAGTAAGTGGAAGCAAGCCTGCTCTATTTCAGGATGAGGCATTACCTCATCTCTTAAGGTTGTTTACTGCTAGTACATCCCTGAGAAGTGGCCTGGTCAGAGCTTCACATTCTTGGCATACCCAGCAAGAACAGGTAGGCATGTTTAGGCATATTGGTAATTGCCTCTCCTACCATGTGTAGGTATCAGAGGTAACTCACTGATCTTCAGCTTTGGCTGGCTGCCTTTGTGTATATTTGATTCCCAGGAGTTTTGGGGCCTAGATATATTATTTTTTCATATAATTGGAGAAGTTGCTGGACACAAAGGTCATTAGTTTCTTTAGGTCAGTGTTTTTGAAAAGTATACTTCCCAAACCACCACCACCAGTGTGTCCTTGGAACTTGTTAGAAATTTATATAATAAGACCTTACCAGACTTCATTCAGAAACTCTGGGGGTGGTGCCCTGCTCCCCATATTGTGATAAGTCCTTTAGGTGATTCAAATGCAAGCTAAAGTTTAAGAACTAGTGCACTGAACTATAATAAAGGTAAGGAAAGGGAGCTTACATTTGTTATGCAACTTCTGTATTCCAGGTTTTACATATGTTATACCATTTAATCTTCAAAACAGTCTTATTAGGTATATCAGACCATAATTTTACAGTTGAGGAAACTGAGGCTCAGAAATTGTTAACTAACATGTCCAAAATCCTAGAGTTATTAAGTGGCACCGCTGGAATTAGAACCCATGTCTAGATGACTACAAATCCATGCATTTTGCTAAGCTTTTTGCTACACAAATGAGGTAAAAACTGTGTGTGGAATATGTAAGATCTTTTATTTTGATAGTGCTTAAAATAGTTTGCTTAGTGACTAAATCTTAATACTTTATAATATAATGGAGAAGTGATTTGCGTTTGATAACATTTAATTGCAGTAATACCTCAAATTTTCACTAATCCTAAGGCTTTCTCATGTATTTTTCCTTCTGTCTTCTCTAGACTGATGTTCCACTTCTAACTTGATATATTTCATCTCATCTTTCACATCTCAAATATTACTTTTTGAAAGGTTCCTTCTTTTTCCTTATCACAATACCCTGTTTTTTTTTATTACCTCATAGCACTCAGTATAATTTACGATTAGATATTTTTGTTTATGGCTTGTCTGTGCCTCTGTACTCTAAACTTCACATGGATAAGACTGTCATTTTCACCTAGCACAATACTAGGTACATATAGATATGTTCAAGAAATATAAATGAGTGAATGTAAAATGAAAATGATAATACCTATTCTGTCTTCCCTTGAGGGCCCTGAGGAGACAGTGAGATAATGCATGTAAATATGTTTAGCAAAACAGACTTAATATGAGATGGTTTTATCATTTAAAGTTTAAAAAAGAGGAATAAAGATATATCTCCTATATTTATATTATATTTTTTTAAGAAAGAGGATAGTTAATATACTGACAGGCTTATGTATGGACCACTCACAGAGCCTGAAGACTTTTACATACATTTTCTCCCATTGTCTTAATTCTTAATACTTCATTTGAAGTCCTTATTACAAAATTATTACAGTTTTTTTCTCTAAAAGGTAGAATGCATCATTTTGGCCTTATACATCATTTTGGCCTTATTGAGAAATAATTTCCCACTTGTCCCACATTTATAGTATTTTGGTGTATTTACCATGTGAAATAGGCTGTGGAGTGCTAACGGTGATAAATTATTAAGTATAATCTGGACCTATGGTTTTGTCCATTTTTTACATTAATGTTTAAAATTTTTAGTCCTTTTGAGAATATTTAAATATTCTCGAATAAAATTTAAATAAAAATATTTAAAACTGCTATTTTAAAATTGGATTTAAATGTCTGATCTTTAATATTTGCTTTAACATATATATATATATATATATATATATATATATATATATATACATACACACTTAGCATATATATGTTTGTAGTATATGCTACATCTTTCTTCCTGTTCCTGCTTACTTTCATCTCACCATGGTGATATTGGGTTTTTGTTTTAAATGTTTATTTGTTTATTTAGAGAGAAAGCAGAGGGGAGAGGGGCAGAGAGAGAAGAGAGAATATGAAGCAGGTATTGGGACTCAATCTCAAGAACTGTGAGATCATGACCTAGCTGAAATCAAGTCAGATGCTTAACTGACTGTGCTACCAAGGTGCCTCCCAGACTGTTTTTTTTTTTTTTTTTAAGAAAGACAAAATGGTTAAAAAGACATTCCACAATAAAAATAAACTTTTATGTTTGTGTTTACCTTGTCTTTTAAAAATATTAACAATTAACTTATTTTTAATTATTTGCCAAAAAGTTTTTTATTTCTTAATCAGTTCTTGTTATGTTGTTGTTTTTGTTTGTTTCTGTTTTGGGTTCTGTTTAGGTTGTGGTTTTTGTGGCCAGACGATACCCTGAAGAATAAGAGGTGTAAGAACAAATGTGGTTGTCTTGGTGGCTGCAGATTCTTTGGTGGCACAGTAACTGGCCTAGATTTCTTCAAACTTGAAGAGTTGACACCTTCCAGTAGTTCTGCGTTTTCAAGCACGAGTGCAGAGTCTGACATGTATTATGGACAGTCTCTGCTACAGCCTGGAGAATGGATTATTACTAAAGAGATTCCCAAAATTGTAGATGGTAATGTGTTGTCACTTGTGCTAATCTTTTATTATCTTTATCTTTACATCATTCTGAGAGAGCTGTGTTACTTTGTTCAACTCAATTTTTTGAGCAGTCTTATAGGTAGAATTCATTATAATCTGCCTTTGTTTTGCAGATGATTTAACTAAAGCCAGATAAGACTAATGAGTTTTTTATAGTTATACAAGGCAAAAGTAGGCCTACTCTTTGGATCTCCCATTGTTGGTATTGGTGATCTTCCTAGCCAACTGTATTCTGAGTATTATATATCATTTCCTAGAAGTCAACTTCCAGAAGTGCACTTAAGAATAGCTGTGTTCCAAGCTAACAGTTGTTTTATCAAGGTTACTTTTATAGGAAAACTTGTCAAGAGTAGTATTTATACTATTGGGCTTCATGTTACCAACTACTTTTGCAATATACTCTTATCACTAAAAATTGAACATATCAAGAAGAGAAATGTGACCTTTCCTTAGATCCAGTAGGATAACTTTGTAAATATACAAGGTTGGTATGAGCAGTAAATGGTGGTTTTAAGTATATTAGACTTAGATTTATCTAGTATCTTTTCTCTAAAGACTTCACAAATGGATTTTCCTTTGGATTTTTTTAAATTGTGTGTTCCTACAATTAAGTGCAGTGTTTACTGCTTAAGTTGCCATGCTGTCAAGAAGTGAAATTTAGAGAAGTCTTGGTATTTTACTAATATTAGCCTTTTCCTCTCGATCTATTCAGAAGCATTGACAGCACTGCCTTTTGTCTGAAGACAAAAAGGGAGGGAAGAAAGTGTACTGATTTCCCATGTATAAGGAGCTCTTAGAGGAAAGAGCTGAGCTACATACATCAAACTCTCGTTTTAATATTTCACTAAATATTAATACATAAGTATGTACATCTTATTTAAAGTTGACTTCTGTAGTTTTGGCTAGAATAACAGTACATTATTATTATTATTTTTAAATGTGTATTTATTTTTGAGAGAGAGACACACAGAGCACAAGCTAGGAGGGGCAGAGAGAGAGGGAGACATAGAATCCAGAGCAGGACCCAGGCTCTGAGTTGTCGGCACAGAGCCTGACGTGGGGCTCAAACTCACAAACCGTGAGATCAAGACCTGAGCTGAAGTCAGACGCTTAGCCCACTGAGCCACCTAGGTGCCCCAATAACAGTACATTATTGTAGAAAATCTGCAAACATTAAAACTTCTTGACATTTAAAAAATAGGAAAGATGCTAAATAAAATATATCATTTTTCTTATTACTTTCTTACATTTGAATAATGTTTGTTTTTAAAAGTTTTCACAGGCATTTTCTCATTTAATCTTCAAGCTACCATGTGAGTTCTATATTTTCCTTGTTTACAGTAAGGAAAGTGAGGCTCATCACTGAGACTGAGTTGCATGAAATCATATAGCCAAGTAGATGGCTAAGCAGAAACTAGAATCAGGGCCATCAAAGCCACTTCAGTGTTATTTCTGCTGTACTACAGCTGGCACTAATTTCAACACTGCTTGATTTTCTAATCTGGATGAAAATTTAACCATCACAAATGGAAGGCAGAAAATCTACAGGGAATTTACACACAGTGGAAAAGAGGGAAGAGAACAAATTCTCCAACTGAACAAAGCAAAGCTCATTATAACTCTTATAATGTATAATAATAAGGATTTTCTGTATCTCCTGTTGATTCCGGAGTGACCTGTAATTCACAAATTGCTATAAATTTGCTATAGATTTAACCACTATGTAAGTATGTGACTTTCTGATTGTTGTGGTTTCCAGGAGCCAAGTATAGATGTGCAGTGTTAGGATAGAATCAAGGAGGGCACATGGTAGAACTCAGGATTTCCTTGGAAGGTCAGTGAACACTAGTTTCCTACCACTTACAAGTGAATGAAACTCCGTTTTGACTTTTACTGCTTTGATTTTTCCATTTGTGGTAAGAGAAGCAAATAATATTACTTACATTGTAAATTCTTAAGTCTTCTTACCCCTTAAATTCCATCTAGGACTGCATTCTTCTTGGAGAGAAGTTTTCTCCTACTAGCAGATTCCTCTTTCATGGATAACACAGGGATGGTTGGAGGAGAATAGAAACTGGGCCAGACTTATTTTTTGGATCTAAGCAGCTGTAGAATTCTCTTTTCATTTTCCTTCTCCTCCATTTACATAACACATCACAGGGCTCTTATAAAAGGCTGAGGAAATGTTCCACATTAAAGAATACATGACAACTGAATGCAGTAATATATGATCTTAGATTCTTAGATTGAAGGGGCAGAGGTGCTTTAAAGGACATTATTGGGTCAATTGAAAAAAATGGGAAGCACATCGCAGATTAGATAACAGTATTGTATAAATACTAAATTTATCAAATTGACAATTATACAGTGGTTATTTATTATTCTTAGGAAATAAACATTTAACTATTTAGGGTAAAAGGCCACAATGTGGCCTGCAAATGACTTTCAGTTCAAAAAGCACTATGTATATATAATACATAATAGAGAAAATGGGGCAAAATGTTTAAAATAGGTAATTCCAAGTAAAAAATTGATGGTGGCTTTGTGTTATTCTTTAAAGTTTCCTGTAAGTTTGAAAATTTTCAAATAAAGGTTAAAAAAAAGAGGAAGAAAAATTTCAATGACTATGGACTCTGGATGCATACCTAATGTAGATATCTTTCTATAGTGTTTAGCATACTGTTATGTGAAACTGAATACTTTTGCTGGGGGCGCCTGGGTGGCGCAGTCGGTTAAGCGTCCGACTTCAGCCAGGTCACGATCTCGCGGTCCGAGAGTTCGAGCCCCGCGTCAGGCTCTGGGCTGATGGCTCGGAGCCTGGAGCCTGTTTCCGATTCTGTGTCTCCCCCTCTCTCTCTGCCCCTCCCCCGTTCATGCTCTGTCTCTCTCTGTCCCAAAAATAAATAAACGCTGAATACTTTTGCTGTAAAAAATGATTGTGTTTATAAAAATAAGAAATTGGATTAAGTGTTCACATTTTTCACAAATTGCTTTTGAAATTATGTTCATATAACCTACTTTTTTGTTTGTTCAGGTAATGTGAATGGCATGAAGAGGAAAGAATGGGAAAACAAATCAGTGGGAATAGAAGTAGAAAGAAAAACTCAGCACCTTAGTCTTCAAGTACCGTTACGATCTCATAGCTCATCTTCTTCCTCAGAAGAAAATAGTAGTTCTAGTGCTGCACAGCCTTTATTGGCTGGAGAAAAAGAAAGTCCCTCTTCTGTTGCTGATGACCATTTGGTTCAAAAAGAATTCTTGCATAGTGCGAAAAGAGATGATGGCCAAGTAAGGTCAGTCAGTATTCAATTAGATTTAGAAACCTGATCCTAATAAGATAGTTATTACCAAAAATTTTGGCAAGAAAATCTTTTTTCCTCTCAACTCATCTACTATAGAAAATTTTCTCCTCCTGAACATATTTTTAAATGTTAGTTTGCTGTTGTCTGGTTATAAAATTAATACATATTCACTGCAGAAATAGGAAAATACAGAAAAGTATAATGAAAATAAATATTTCTTGTCATCTCACAGATATGAGCATTTCAGATTTTCCTCCACTCTCCTTGGCTATTCCTTCTTATTCCCTATTTCCATGTCCTCCATTTTTCACCCTTCATCTTTTCTTTCTCTTCCTCTTACAACCTGCCATTGGTTGGATGTTATCCTTCAGGACTCTGTTCTGTACCTTTATCTCTACTCACTCTGTACTGTTTCCCTAGATGGTCTCAATAATGGTTTGGCTTTAATTAAGATCTTTTAAATCTGAAACTCCAGCCAAAACTTTTGTTTCTATAGGCCCAGCTACTTTTTTTTTATATATTTTTACTTGGATGTTTCATGGAGACCTCAGACTCAACCTATAAAAAATAAACTAGTACCTCTCATGCTCAACTTGCTCTGCCTCAGTAAATGGCACTAGCATCAGTTGCTGAAGTTGGTGATATTGGGGTTATCTGTAACTTCTTCCTTTCCTTCAATGCCTCTCATTTAATCAAAGGCTTTGGTATATTTTGTTGGACAGACTTTTAAAGGATGTAAAAAAAAGTTATAAATGCATTAGTGTCCACAAAATATGGATTGAAGATTATACTTTGGGTTTCTTCAAGTTTGTGTTTTGCTGTAAGCTGCCTCAATTTTTTCAGAACCACATGGGGTATGAACACATATTGTGCTGTTTTGCTACTTTGTGTATTTTATTGTAAAATTTTAGATTTTCCTTTATTCATAAAAGAAATGATTAAAATTACTAAAAGAGTTTTCTAAGTGCTTCTCTTTGTACTTATATGATGTATAGTAAATGGTAATAGCTTTGCTTTCTGCTTTAGTATTCCTACAGAGATATCAGGAAATAGCCCCGTGTCTCCTAATACTCAGGAAAAGTCAGTAGGTCAGTCTCCTCTGAGATCTCCCTTGAAACGACAAGCCTCTGTATGTTCCACTCGACTTGGAAGTACCAAGAGCCTTACTGCTGCTTTTTATGGGGACAAGCAGCCTGTTACAGTTGGAGTCCAGTTTAGTAGTGATGTCTCCCGAAGTGATGAGAACGTGCTAGACTCACCAAAGCAGAGAAGAAGTTTTGGTTCATTTCCATACACACCATCAGCAGACTCCAATTCATTTCATCAATATCGATCAATGGATTCCAGTATGTCAATGGCTGATAGTGAAGCCTACTTTTCTGCAGCTGAAGAATTTGAGCCCATTAGCAGTGATGAAGGCCCGGGAACTTATCCAGGTAGAAAAAAGAAGAAAAAGCAAACACAGCAGATTGACTACAGTAGGGGTTCCATATATCACAGTGTGGAAGGGCCACTTACTGGCCATGGAGAAAGCATTCAGGATCCCCGAACTCTGCCGTTCAAAACTCATCCTTCCCAGGCTTCATTTGTTTCTGCGTTAGGTGGAGAAGATGATGTTATAGAACATCCGTATGTTGTAGAAGTTGAGAAAACAGTAGAGAGTGAACAGATTACTTCTCAACAACCTGTGATGAATTGTTATCAGACTTACCTTACTCAGTTTCAGGTAATTAATTGGTCAGTGAAGCACCCTACTAACAAAAGAACCTCAAAATCCTCATTGCATCGTCCCCTCGATCTGGACACTCCAACCAGTGAAGAAAGTTCATCATCATTTGAACAGCTTTCTGTTCCAACTTTTAAGGTATAAACCAAGCCATTAGTTTCCACTGATACATTTAGTTAGATAAATCAGTTTTTAAGATGTTTCCAAAATTATTCTCTCAGTCATTTTAACTACCTCTCGGAAAGGTAGAATTTCTGAAATCATGGCTTCATGTGTAACAATAAGTCTTAGGGTTATCGATGAGTATTATAAGTTTAAGCATATCAAATTAAGGAACAGTTTCAGACTTGATTGTCACAGTGTTAATTAATATATGGTCTCTATACACATTATGCTCTAAGATTAAGATCAAGTCTCTGTGATTCAAATTTTCCCATGTCTTGAAAATAAAATTTTGTAATTGTTTTTAATAGCTGGTGTTCTTTCTACTCAATCTGTAACTGCTTCTAAAAAAAAAAAAAAAACTCTAGTTGCTTCTATGTAAATCCAATTCCATGTGCTTGACGTTTGAGACCTTCTAATTTAGCAGGAATTGGTTATTGTCCATTTCTGTAATGTATTCTGTAAATAGCTTTTTAAAGGAACACTAAAAATGCATCAAAATAAATTTAGTGATAATAGCCAATATGAAAACTTTTATAAAATTATACATTTATAAGAGATTTTTAAAAAATGATTTTAAAGACCAAAATTAAGCATGTAAAATCTTATGAAACTGATTAACAGTGTTTAGGAATTTTATGTGGTGTTTACTTACATAAACATACACACTTATTTAAAGTGTCTAAATGTTATTCATTATTAATTCAGATATTATATACTACTGTGTGCCAGGCATTTGATGTACAGTGATAAGGAAAACAGACACAGGACTTATAGTTGAGGTGTGGGACCCAAACAGTTAATAGAAAAACAGATAGGTATATGATTACAAATTGAGAAGAGTCTTATGAAGATAATCAAAAAGAATAATGGGGGATGGGGCTATCTATATTGCATTCACATTAAAGATTACTGGAGGAGGTAATATTTACACTGAAACTTAAAGTATGAGAAGAAATTGATGATGGGAAGACCTAGCACAGGCATGAGCCTTGCTAAAATTCTAACGTGGGAAAGAAGTCAGTGCACACTGAACAGTTAGTTAGCAGGGAGATTGCTCATTTTGAGGCTAGAGACCTAAACAAAAGACAGATCATTAAGGACTTAAAAACCACAGTTTCAGTAGTTAAAATTTCATTAGGAAACTTGTGAGAACTTTAAGGAAATGTGATCTTACGTACTTTACTAAGTAGAATTGAATTGACATTAAGCAGGAGAACAAGTGGGGTAATCACTTAGAAAGCTGTTGCAGCGATCAGTGCAAGAGGTGACAGGGCTGGACTTAAGTAATGCTGGAAATGTGATAAATGGAGTTGGAATACATGTATGCATTTGAGCAATATTTGTTGAAGGAAGAAGAAGCATTAGTGACCATTACAAAGTTTTGGTTTTAAGGTTGTGCCATTTCTTGCCCAAGATGAATGACCCATGTTAAGATTTCAAAATGTTTTCTTTATTCCATGTGAAAATATGTTGGTATATGAATTTTCCAGTATAAAAAACATATGGTACTTCCAATACAGAAGAGTAACTGAGAGGTTAGAATTATTTTAGTAATTGCATAAATCTTTCTAGTTTGGTTAGGCAATCAACTCTCTGGAGTAAAGTCAAGGAAGTAATTCATATCTTTAGATAATTTCAAAATAGAATATAGGCAATAAGAAAGTCATTTTTCTCTATTAAATCTGAATAACTGGCTAGCATTTAAAAGAGTTCAGTTTGGTTTGAATAACCAAGTGCATTATTAATTTTAATTGTTATCTGTTATCTACAATCTAGTTTTTTGTATAACTTAATGTTTCTCTGGGATTCTTTCTCACTTAAAAGTTGATTGTGTTAGGAGAAGGTTCTAAAATTAGTTTAAGAAAAGCTCAGAAAAGGAACTTTGGAGTAAAGACATTTGAAGCACTATTAAGCTTTAGTTATGTAGTCTTTTACTATCATTATTGAATCCTCACAGCCCTGCCCTCTCATTTGTCTGAATAATCAGAAAATGAAAGTGACAATTCCATATTTTATATGACTTTCTCAATTTGTTAAATATTTTTATTGTACATATGAAAAGCATATTAACAAGGTAATCTGGATATTGACAAATACCAGTTGATAGCATAAAATTAGAGAACAATTAATATTAAAATTCTAGACTATAATGTTTTATATTATTTTAGGTTATCAAACAGGGGCTCACTGCTAATTCTTTACTAGACAGAGGAATGCAACTTTCGGGAACAACTTCGAAGTAAGTAGAAATTACATACTTTTGAAGTTTAAAGTATGTAATTTAATGATATGTGGTTTATTCTGAGGAATAACCATTCTTTACTTACTTGACTGTAAACTTTATCTTTTATTTATTTATTTTAAAATTTTCCTTCATAATTTAATTCTTTGACCCATTGGCTTGTTCAGAAATGCAGTGCTTGATTTCCACATATTTGAGAATTTTAAAGATAGCATTTTGCTTTTAATTTCTAATTTCCTTTGTAACCACATAATATATTCCTTATTATTTTGGTCTTTATATTTGTTGAGACTTGTTTTGTACCCTAGCTAGTATTCCATGTTGGTGAGTGTTCCACAAGCAGTGGAAAAGAAAGTGTTTTCTGCAGTTGTTGGATGGAGTCATATTGTGCACATGGCAGAGTTGGTGGATGGTGTTGTCTGATCTTCTCTAAGCTTACTGGTTTGTTGTTCACCATTTCTGTCAGTTGCTGGGAAAGTAGTATAATCTTAACTAAAGTTGTCAATTTATCTCTTCCTTCAATTCTGTCAGTTTTTTAAATGTATTTTTTTATGTGTCTGATTTTATTTTTTTATTTACTTTTATTTTTTTAATATTAAATTTATTGTCAAATTGGTTTCCATACAACACCCAGTGCTCATCCCAACAGGTGCCCTCCTCAATACCCATCACCCACTCTCCCCTCCCTCCCACGCCCCATCAACCCTCAGTTTATTCTCAGTTTTTTAAGAGTCTTTTATGGTTTGGCTCTCTCCCTCTCTAACTTTTTTGAAACTCTTAGTAGATTTTACACATTGTTCTGTCTGCTCACATTGATTTTTTTTTTTTTCAACGTTTATTTATTTTTGGGACAGAGAGAGACAGAGCATGAACGGGGGAGGGGCAGAGAGAGAGGGAGACACAGAATCGGAAGCAGGCTCCAGGCTCTGAGCCATCAGCCCAGAGCCTGACGCGGGGCTCGAACTCACGGACCGCGAGATCGTGACCTGGCTGAAGTCGGACGCTTAACCGACTGCGCCACCCAGACGCCCCTGCTCACATTGATTTATCATTACAGAATATCCTCTTTGGCTCATGTAGTAATTCTTTTTTTTAAGTCCACTTTGATATTAATCCAGCCACCTCAGCTTTCTTATGCTTCCGTGATACAAATATATTCATGGAGCATCTTTTTCCATTATTCTTATTATTTTTACCTTCCACATGTCTATAGTATTTATACTTCAGTTGCATTTCTTGTAAGTAATAAATAATTGGCCTTGCATCTTATTTTATTATTTGTTTTTCCAGCTGATTTATTCATTCTTACAAATAATACTTTATTGGCCATCATGTGTCAGGAATTGTCCAAAGCCTTGGGAAAATGAAAGAAAAAGATTAATTCTGGAACTTTTTAAAAAAAATTTTATTTGTGAATTAATTACCACAAATAATTCAACTCTGTTGTCTGTCATGGCTTTGCCAACATTTATAAGCAGCCTGTAGCATTTCTGTTAGACATACTATGTTAGACATACCATAACTTGGCATATCAAAATTGGGAACTAACAAGAATTCAATATTGTAGTTTTCATATTTTGGGAAAGCCCCATCAAATAACTATGTCAACATTTTTTTTTCTTACTTGATGTATTAACCAGCTTTGATCAGTTTTCATTTTTGTACCTCACCTGTCCTGTCTCTGAAAAGCATTTGGGACATAAAATATCTAGTTTAATTCCATGAAATTTTTAGTTGAAATAAACGTACATTTGAGTGGTCATTCATCTTAAGGAAACTTTAAGTTCTATTCTTTCTCGTAATCTTTTAAACCTGTATTTTGCTTGTTAAATTGTATAGTACACCATATACTCCTCTGGAAAAGAAAACTGTTGATAACACAGATGATGAAACATTAACAGAAGAGTGGACCCTGGATCAACCAGTCTCTCAGACCAGGACCACAGCCATAGTTGAAGTAAAAGGGACTGTTGATATTGTTCTGACTCCCCTGGTGGCTGAAGCTTTGGACAGGTATTACTTTTGTTTACAAATATAACTATTTCATAAAATTATAAGTGTATGTGATATGATTAGTGTATGTGTTAATAAAGAAGATTGTTGATGATGGCTATTTTGATTGAACAAAGATGAAAATATGGTTTATCATTTGTTACTTTTTCAGCATAAATAATTATATTGCAATATTGTAATTATTTTATTGCATTATATTTTCTCTTTTTTACTTTGGGATGATGAGCATAAAATGTAACACCAGGAACTAATTAGTATGTTTGATATTCTTACTAGTATCTACTTAATGAAAGGAAAAAGGGGAAATAATAGATTTCTGTGTCCTGCAAGGAGCTTATAGCCCAGCAAAGGAGACAAAACTAACACTAATAAAATCTAGAGTGGAACATAATGGGCCTATTTAGATAAACTAGACTGTAGTATTAAGTGATATTTAAGTTTTTCATTTACTGTTTTTTTTTTCCCTCAGGTATATTGAAGCGATGGTTCATTGTGCTAGTACCCGCCATCCAGCTGCAATTGTAGATGATCTCCATGCCAAAGTCCTCAGGGAAGCTGTCCAAAATAGCAAGACTACCTTCTCAGAAAATGTAAGAACATTTTTATTCAGTGAGTGTAGCCAATTGAATACTCTTCATGTGTACGTGATATTTAAATTTGAAAAAAAAAAACATGTATTAAAATTTTATTAGCCCTTTAAATTGGAATACATAGACATTTTTTTTTTAAATGTTCATTTATTTATTTTGAGAGAGAGAGCATGAGGGAGGGGCCCAGACAGAGAGGGAGAGAGAAAATCTCAAGCAGGTTCTGTACTTTCAGTTCAGAGCCTGCCACGGGGCTCAATCTCATGAACTGTGAGATCATGACCCAATCTGCAATCAAGAGTTGGAAGCTCAACCGACTGAGCCACCCAGGCACTCCAAATCCATAGACATTTCTGAATAGTCTTTGTATGTTATTGGCTCCTTAAGAGATACCATATATAACTGTACTGTGAATAAATAGCAATTAAATATTTATTAAAGTGTTTAGCTTTATTTTTTCTTTTATATCAGAAGTAACTTAATTCTAAGGCTTTCCTAAAGAACTTTGGTCCTAAGTGAATGAACAATCAATTGTCAGGCTGGTACATTGATTTTCTAAGAATGCAAAGCTGCATATTGACTTTTCTCTGTGATTAGATAACTTGTGTCTTAATATTTTTGAGATTATTTTTATTTTATTTTTTTAGAGAGCGAGAAAGCGTGCATGCATGGGCACACATGCACAAGTGGAGGAGGGGCAGAGGGAAAGAGAGAATCTTTTTTTAAAAAAACTTTAAAGTTTATTTATTTATTTATTTAAAAATTTCAGGGGCGCCTGGGTGGCGCAGTCGGTTAAGTGTCCGACTTCAGCCAGGTCACGATCTCGCGGTCCGGGAGTTCGAGCCCCGCATCAGGCTCTGGGCTGATGGCTCAGAGCCTGGAGCCTGTTTCGATTCTGTGTCTCCCTCTCTCTCTGCCCCTCCCCCGTTCATGCTCTGTCTCTATCTGTCCCAAAAATAAATAAACGTTGAAAAAAAAAAAAATTTAAAAATTTCATTATTTTAATTAATTTATTATTTATTTATTTATTTATTTATTTATTTATTTATTTATTTATTATTTATTATTTTTGAGACAGAGAGAGACAGAGCATGAACGGGGGAGGGTCAGAGAGAGGGAGACACAGAATCTGAAACAGGCTTCAGGCTCTGAGCTGTCAGCACAGAGCCTGACGCGGGGCTCGAACTCACGGACTGTGAGATGATGACCTGAGCCTAAGTCGGCCGCTTAACCGACTGAGCCACCCAGGCGCCCGTAAATTTTATTTATTTTAAGAGAGAGCATGAGCAGGAGAAGGAAAGAGAGAGAGAGAGAGAGAGAGAGAGAGAGAGAGAGAGAGAGAAAATCCCAAGTAGTTTCTGCACTGTCGGTGCAGAGCCCAATACGGGCCTTGATTTTACAAGCCTATGAAATCATGACCCGAGCTGAAATCACGAGTCGGTTGCTTAATGGATTGAGCCACCCAGGTGCCCCAAGATTATTTTTGTTCACTTCAGTGAATTAAGTCATCATCTCCTGGTGTGTGATGTTCTACTTATGTTGTAGTTCTAGCCACTGAGCCAGTTTCTTAGCAGTCATAACTTGGTGATTCTCTATTTGACTTTCAAATTTATCTGGGTCATATTTGGGCTAGAGACTAGAGGCAAGATAAAGTGAGGTTGGTTATTTTTAATGATCCAGTTATTCAAAACATATATGTACATCAAAAGAAATTTGAAAATATCCTCAGCCAGTAAGGAGCCAATTATCAAAAACCAAATCTGTTCTTAAATTAATACATTTTACTGATTCTAAAATAATACCTATTGCCATTTTTTTTTGTGTTTTTCTGTAGGGTGTTTTCACTTTATTTTATATCACTTCTCTTCAGCCCTGAAGCTGCTAGTAGTGTTGCTCGCTTTTCTAAGGTTTGGACTTTAAGAGCGTGGGTGCTAAAGTGGATGGCAGCTGGCATATAGATGGGCATAAAGGAGCACATTGGATAAACAAGTTGCAATTGTGGATGATGTGGAAATTATGAAAGTTCTCTGAAATAATAATTCTACTTTAATCTCTAGCTATCTTCCAAACAAGATGTTAGAGGAACAAAAACTGAACATACTACCATAGGAACTACTAACCAAGGACAAGCACAGACAAATCTTATAATGAAGCAAGATAATGTAACAATTAAAGGTCTTCAGGCTAATGTTAGCATACCAAAGGTAACAATTTAAAAAATTTTCCAGAAAGAGGAAAACATTTTGGTGGGTTTTATCCTTTGTATTTACTAAGCTGAATGGTGGTAGAATAGATTATATCAAAAATATATATTTTATTTTTTGATGATCTAATGGAAAAATTAATATAGTTTACTTAATTGGAATATGGGGTAATATTTATAAAATATTCCGCATCCATCCAATAAGAATTGAATTATGATTATGAGAGTCTATCAGACACATACATACATGATTCTTAACAGTAGTTTTTCAGTTTCTTGTATATTTTATGTTTAACTGATAATTTTTAAGTTTTTAACTCTGAAATTTATGACATTTTGTGTTAGGTAAACTTATGTTTGTTACAAGCCTCCGTGGAAGAATCTCCAAGTACAGCTCCTAATAAAAGCGTGACTCATGTTTCTCTAGTAGCATTGTGTTTTGACAGAATTGCTACACAAGTTCGTATGAACAGGTAAGATTTATTAATTTGAGCCATAATTTTCTTGTTGGATGTAAAAGCAAGAAACAATCATCATTTTAATATATTTCTGAAAACTGGTGCTAATACTCAAAATTTGTATTGGAATTTCAAATATCACTTTATAGATATGCAAAGTAGGTTTTTAAAAGTTCATACTGTTTTTACACATACTATTTTTCAGTAAACACTGAAAAACTTGTTATGAATATTGGTTTAATTAAAACAGTGGAATTAAAAAAAACATTTATTAAATGTTTTTACTGAACTATATTGTTTACATGTTAACTATCATACTTCTTTTTTTTTTTTCTTTTTCCATAAAGAGGTGTGGTTGAAGAGACTTCAAACAATGCAGAACCTGGTAGAACATCAAATTTTGATAGGTATGTCCATGCCACTAAGATGCAGCCTCAGTCATCTGGATCTCTCAGATCAAATGCTGGAGCAGAAAAAGGCAAAGAAATTGCAGCCAAGTTAAATATTCATCGAGTTCATGGGCAACTTAGGGGTCTTGATACAACAGGTAGGATTCTACAACAGATATTTTTCTTTGACATGTATAAATGTAAGAAGAATTTGCAAAAGGAAACATGATTTTTAAAAATATTGCTACAATTTGAGTATTTTATAAGAGAAAGGTATTTCTGCATATATTGAACATATGGTATTTAATTGTTTAGTTACTCACGTTCTATGACAGTGGAAGGTAAACTGTGGTAGGAAAGTGAGTGGTATGGCCCAAATTAGGAACTGCTTCTGTCTCCTCTCTTTTTTCTTCATAGTATCTGCTGGCTCATTATAAAACAGAGAGTATGATCTTTATCATCTTTCTTACTTTTTAATCATTGTGTTGGCACAACTTCATTAAAAAGAATTAATTGCAAGGGGCACCTTCGTGGCTCAGTTGGTCAAGCGTCCCATTCTTGATTTCAGCTCAGGTCATGATCTCGCAGTTTGTGAGTTTAAGCCCATCAGGCTCTTTGCTGACAGTGCAGAGCGTGTTGGGATTCTCTATCTCCCTCTCTCTCTGCCCCTCCCCTGCTCACTTCTCTCTGTCTCTCTCTCAAAAGTAAATAAATAAATGTAAAAGATTATTATCTTATATATAAAAAAGAATTAATTGCAATATCAAAAGCTGTTAGTCAAATCTATAAAATATAGTAGCAATAAGAACAATAGCTGTGTCTCTTAAAGTTCCTCTTGAGGTGAAAAACTAGAGATGTTACATATCCTTTTAATATTTTTGATGTAATTTAGTGCACAGCTCATTTTATTTTTTTTTTTTTAATTTTTTTTAACGTTTACTTATTTTTGAGACAGAGAGAGACAGAGCATGAATGGGGGAGGGTCAACGAGAGAGGGAGACACAGAATCCGAAACAGGCTCCAGGCTCTGAGCGGTCAGCACAGAGCCCGACGCGGGGCTCGAACTCACGGACCGCGAGATCATGACCTGAGCTGAAGTCAGACGCTTAACCGACTGAGCCACCCAGGCGCCCCTACATAGCTCATTTTAAAGGCTTCAGTGATCTCAGATTGTCAGAGAGTCAATCTAGAAAAAAATGGAATTTGTCACTCTTACTTGAGATGATTGCTATGTTAAAATCTACATATAGGACAGGTGACCAATCCTGAATGAACAAATGATTACCTTGAGTTTGCTCATTGTATTCTGTGAGCTCTGAAGTTTCCATGATTCTTGTATATATCCTGGGTCTGTGTAACTGCTGTGGCTTTCTCAAAGCTTTCACCATCCTTGTGTTTGAGGGCAAAGCATTTTGAGGATTCCAGATAAAAAGACTTCTCATGGCTGCCTGAGATCTATTGTCCTAAAGCTGGTACAAAATATAGTGGCTTAAATATAAAAAGGCTTAGTTTGCACTGGTAACCAGTTTGCACTTGGGTGTTGTAGAGACTGTAAGAAGTAATTAAATAGAATTTTAAAAGGCACACTATGTAGAAAAAAGTCATTAAAGACAAAACATAGTGTAAAAAAGCGTATGTAAAAAACATAATGTTAAAAAAAATGTAATTGTCTTTATATGTGCATAAGATATCTGTGAAAGGATTCTCAATAATCTAATGACATTTGTTACCTAAAGGGAGGGAGGTGGATGTCCGAGTGTGGTATTGGAGCTTTTCATTGCATACCCTTTCACACATTTTGGATCTTTGATTTATGCAAGTAATTACCTAATCCAAAAATTTCAGTAAAATTTAAGTTAAATTCTCACCTTATATCATACATCAGAATAAGTTCATGGAATTAAAGACAAATATGAAAAAAATAAATAATGGAAAAACATAGAAAAATGTAAGTGAACATTTAGTCTCTGACAAGGGAAGACTTTCTAATCATAAGTGCAAAATACAGTGTTTTCGTATGATGGGTTGTTATGTAAATTTAAAATAGTATCTTTGAAGAATTTTTAATGTCCTCAGGAAGTTATCATGGTTTGCTGTTACTTGAAATGTGGGAACCAAAGCTGGTTTGTTTGTAAAATAATCTCTAAAATGCTAGAAAGAAATTTAATTCAAATGTAAACAAGTTTATCTCTGAGTGCTAAATTTACATGTTTTTTTTTTAAACCTTTTTTTTTTTCCTTTTCTCTCTTAGCTCTAATCACAGAAAGAAATGAAAAAAGTAAACTAAAAGCCTTTGCCAGGCATGCAGGATGTTAGTTTCCATATTGCATATTGTAAGCAGTGGAATTATTATGGCAGTGTCTGTTATGAATTGTAATTACATAAAATGTGTTACCATAAAGTAATCTTTTAGTAAAAGCTGTAATTTTCCTATTTTCTAATGTTTTTCCTAAAGCTGGGTAATTAATTAAAATAATTTTTTTTGTAACACAATGAGAAATTCTTTTTGTAACATGAGAACATAATTAAAATAATTTTTTTTTGTAACATGATGATGTAAAAATAGTTTACCATGAAACTGAATTATTCAGGAGCTATTTAACTTTAGATTTTTAGAGTGTCCTATAATCTTTCAGAAATGAATTCATTCTGCCTCTGAGCAATTATTTGTTAACTGTGGAATCTCTTTTCCTCCCTTTTACTTCAGTGAGATTCTGGCACTTTTTAAGTAGTAAGATATTAGGCATTATTTTAGAAGTTGGTTGGTTCATTTATTTTTCTTTTTGACAGGGTATTAAGATATCTTTTTAAGATATGCCAAGTGTTTCTTTTTTTTTTTTTTTAATACAAACCTCTCTGTCTTTAAAAATGGTCGTCTTGTTCTCTTTTGATAATAGATATTGGTACCTGTGCCATCACTGCTATTCCTTTTGAGAAATCCAAAGTTTTATTTACTCTTGAAGAGTTGGATGAGTTTACTTTTGTGGATGAAACTGATCAGCAAGCTGTTCCAGATGTGACTCGCATAGGTCCCAGCCAAGAAAAATGGGGTTGGATAATGTTTGAATGTGGACTTGAAAATTTAACCATAAAAGGTAAGCATTCTTAAAAAATTCTGCTTAAATGAGGGACAAATTGGCCCCATGTTGCTGAAATGTTTTGAATGATTGTGATTTTTAATAACCTGAATCAGCATATTTAAGCAGAAAGTGTGGTATGTGGGACTATTTACCAGGGTGGGTGCTCCATCCCAATTGCATAAGTGGAACTTTCCCTTCGTTGTGTGATTCAAAACTAACAGAGCATGTAGACATACAAAGCATCAGTGGTTGACAGAAAAATCTGTGGTTCAGAAAAAATTTTGAATAAAATATAAAGCCACCCAGCTTTTGAAAGTTTGTGTCTTTGGAAACTGGATTTTTGATTAGTAGAGATTTGCAGGATGAAAATACAGTAAATCCTTTATTCAGTGAGACACACTGACTTACATTTGTTTTCTTTTATATTACTGAATAATATACAAAAAAAGGGAAGACTGAGTTGTATATAAGACTTTAGGTTTAGTCATGTATGATAGTAATTTTATATGCCTACAATTCTTTATCTGATAATCTAATCTTATGTGACTTTTATGGATAAGGACAAGTTTTGATGAGAAAGAATATCTTCATAAATTTGTATTTTTTGTTTTTATCTTTATGGATACTGTAGAGTACAACATTTATACACCTACCATTTTTAATAAATATATTCTTTCATTTTTAAAGGAGGAAGACAATCTGGTGCTGTTTTATATAATACGTTTGGAATTATGGGTAAAGCTAGTGTCACAGAAAGAGGTGGAGTGCTGACATCCAATAATTCTTCTGATTCTCCAACTGGCAGTGGCTATAATACTGATGTTTCTGATGATAATCTTCCTTGTGATCGAATAAGTCCTTCTTCAGACTTAAATGGAAATTCTGTTTCAGATGAACAAGTTGGTGAATTTTTAATAGTAATAGCGCTTTGAAAAATAACAGAAAACTGCACACCCAATTCAGAGTTAATTTCTGGAGTATATTTGCTTGTCTTTCCATATTTTAGATTTTGCTTAAATAGTAATCAAAGTATTTTGGTGATTATATACTACTACTAGAGTGTAAGTCCTGAAATGTAGGTACCATACCATAGATCTATTTGTATCTGCTGTAGTGCTTTGCTTTATACCTTGCTCATAGTAGGCACTTAATATTTGTTGAATTATTAAATTAACAGAATATCAGAAAAGTAGTCATTGTTTTTATGTTGTTTCAAGGATTTTATATGCAATTCATTTATTGTTTTTATAATGGTAGAATGTCATGATGAATAATAACAATAATGAAAATATTCAAAATTCTAGATTATAGAAGAGTTGTACCAGTGATTGGTGCAAGTTATTTCATCTCCGAAGTTTCTTCATCTGTATAGTATTATAATGATATTGACCTTCTAATTTGTTAAGATTAAAGGAGATAATACATATGAAAGGTTTAACTCAGTGTCTGGCACATAGTAAGACCTTGATAGATGTTGTTTTTAAACACACATATATATATACTTCTAATCATTTGAAAATTAGACCAGCTGAAGAGGAAAGAAACCACCTTTTAAGAAATGTCATGGATATCCAGTATCCATTGGCATAATGAGCTCTGAACCCCAGGTTTCTAGGAATTTATTTTTGAAACATTTATTTTGATTTGAGGCATAGTTCGAGAGTTTAATCACAGTTTTCTTGTGAGGTCTTCGGAAGTATTTGAATGGTGGTTGGGAATTAGCACTTTAATTAAGGAAATTAAAAAAATCCAGTAGGTTCTCACTGGACAAAAGAACTGGGAAAAACCAGCTGTGCTCTCTTTGTCCTTCTATCCTGCTAATATACTTGACAGAAACTCAGGTGTCTTCTTTGATCTCTCTGATCCTACTCTCCTTGCTGAGTATCTCTAAATTTTGTAACATTGCTTACTTTGGCTTCTCTGACTTTTGCTGGTCCATGTCCTTATTCAGTTCTTTGTCCTTAAATGTGGGTGTTCACACCACGTTCTCTTTTTGGCTACCTTGCTTTTTTTGCTATTTGTCCACTCCCTGATTTATTTCATTTCCTAGTCCTGCTCCATAATTTGATGACACTACTCTTGCCCATCGGTTATGCTTTTAGCACTAACCCTTCACCTGAGCCCCCGAATTACATGCATTGGCCTTTAGCTGTCATCATTTACACATACCATAGGTGCCCAAAATTCGGTCAACCTAAATCTAAGTGTATTGCTGCTTTGCTTCACATATTATTATAATTAGTTGCTTATTACCTACAAGCTCCCTTCCCTTTTTAAAATTTGAGTTCTTGAAGACTTTCTTCTCACAGCCTTGTCTGAAACCCACAGGTCAGGTGTATTTGAGAATTCAGACTTTTTTTCCTTTAAGAGAAAGGTAATAACTGTGTGTGGTTTATATGTTACATAAACGCCTAGTGGAATCTGAGATAGCACGGTGTCTTGAAGTATTTAAATACTTATGTAGCACAACATTAATAAAAATGCCAAATGGGATAAATAGCCCGTCACCAGTTCAGATCAAATTTTGTTGCCACATTTACACAGAAATATTTAGATTTTTCAGAACATTGTAATTTTAGAATTGCAGATAAGGAATGTCGACTTATATTTAGTGCCTTCTAACTTTAAAATTACTGTTGCCTATGGTTCAAGTTGGTTTTTTAGCACTTAGGATTCAAACTATTTTGTGGATACTCTAGATTCCTTAATCATCCCACAAGAAAATGTCAGTCTTTTCTTCATCTTGATCACAAGTGAATCAAAGAGCTATAAGTAGACATTACAGGCCGTAGACTTTTTTGTTTCCTTAATATTATTCTTACCTCCTTGCATTCTAAAGAGTGGTAATTATACATTTAAAAAATACTCCTCTATTTCTTAATACTGATTCAGACTGCTAGCATATAAGATAACTCAGAATTTTTTATTGTAGAGTGTTGTTTATTTGAACATGGACTACACTAGTATTTTTATGGCACTTTATTTGGAAGTTTAAAGTATTTTGTTAAACTGGAATGGAAAATAGATTGTGGTGGGAAGCAGAAGACCTTAATTCTATCACTCATTCTCCTACTTAATATTGTATGACCTTTTGGCAAATCACCAAACCTCTTTCTATCACTTTCTTCACGTGGAAAAAATAACAGTTAAACATCTCTAAACAAATGTGATTGAATGAAGTGATCATGAGAAACCCTTCAGTTCTAAGATTTCTTGATTTATGGTTTGTTACAGTGCAGTGGCTTCTCAGACTATGCTCCTTGGAGCTTCAAGGGTCTCTAGATATTTCTCAGAATCAGGCTGAGCAGGGTTTATGTTACCTGTTTTATATAAAGGTGTTATCTGTAGAACTTGCTTTGTTGGGAAGATTTTGTGCTTAAAACATTAACCTTTGCACTAGTGATTTTAAGGAGCTAAGTTTTTGGTTTTTGAATTTATGTAGGATGAAGGAGTTGAATCTGATGATTTGAAAAAAGATCTACCTCTGATGCCTCCACCTCCAGATTCATGTAGCATGAAGTTGACCATCAAGGAAATATGGTTTAGTTTTGCAGCTCCCACCAATGTGAGATCTCCTACACATTCATTTTCTAGGTAAAAAGTTTTTAAAATGTAGTACTATTCCTTGATGTTACTTTATTTTAAATAACATAAAATTCTGTCTAATGTTTTTTAAATTATTTTTCTGATATATCTAGCATTAGGGTTGCCACTTTCTTACCATATTTCCTACTTTCATGCTTTCTATAGACCTTATTATTCTCGTTTGACTCTTTTTCTTTTCTAGGGCTTTAGTTTTACTTTTATATGTCACCTCACCATGAACTTCTTACTTTCACCTCTAATAGGTTTTAATATTTTTCTTTTTTTCCTATTATCTGTTCTTGGCATTTCTACTTATATGTTCATAATGTATCTGGTAACCAAAAGGAAAAGAAATTTTGCCTAAGTAAAATAGCCACTAAGTATAGTAAGTATGGATTATTGTTTGAAATACAAATCTTGACACTTGTTTTTGTAATTTTTTTTTTTTTAATATTCAAAGGCAGCTGAACCTTTTAAGCACTGCAACTCCAGCTGTTGGTGCATGGCTTGTTCCCATTGATCAACTCAAATCATCCTTAAACAAATTAGAAACTGAAGGCACCTTGAGAATTTGTGCTGTTATGGGATGCATAATGACAGAAGCATTAGAGGTATGTCTTTCAACAATACAAGGTATCATACAGAATTTATTATTGAACATGATCCCTTATTGTTCATCATTGTTGGAAAACATCAGACCTGCAAGTTCTTGATTACTAGATATCTTCTATTTGCACTGTCTTTGATTTATATAACTCTAAATCTGTTGTTTTTGCTTTGTTTCAGAATAAAAGTGTACATTTTCCGCTGAGAAGTAAATACAACAGACTTACAAAAGTTGCACGTTTTCTCCAAGAAAATCCTTCATGTTTGCTGTGCAATATACTACATCACTACCTGCACCAGGCAAATTACTCCATCATTGATGATGCTACAATGGTGAGTTATGGAAACCATATGTGAAACCATAGATTAGTTTTAAAGAAGCCTCTATTCTTTAGAGGAGCCATTCATTGATCCATGGGGTTTGAGATGTGGATGAGAAGTCTAGAGGAGAAATACAATTAGAAATACCGGCTTATAGACAACAGTGGGCTCAGATGAATGATTTGGGAGTTGCCAGCATGAAAGTGTTAGAAGCTGTAGATGAAAACTTCTAGATGGATGAAACTTCTAGGGATGATGGCGTGTTGAGGGAGAAACTGGTCCAGAATGGATCCCTGAAGAATACCAAAATTAAAGTGGGGTGGCGAGAGGGTGGATAGAGCTACACAGAATGCTGAGGAGGGAAAGTAACAGGTAGGAGAATGAGGAATAAGTGCCTTAGAAGCCAAAGGTTTAAAGAATTTCAAGCAAAAAGTAATCACCAGCATCAGATTTCACAGAAATGTTTAATAAAATAGGGGCTAATTAATGGTTAAGGGGAGAATGTATAATAATACAAAATAAATACAATATATGTCTGCCTCTAGAAAAGCACTACAGAAGATAACATGTCGTCATTAGAGGTTTAGAACTTGAGGATCTCTCTTCTCTCCAAGCTTTAGGTCAATAGAAAATGCATGAGAAGTTTAGCCAAATTAGGGATCATTCTATCAGTATTTATTAATGATAACCTCCAATGAGAGAATCTCTATTAAAGATGGATTTGAAAAAGGTACTTAGACCTGAGACTAGTATAGTGCTTTCTACTCCTACCCTGGAAATTGAAGGCTGGAGGTCCACAGTGCAAGGCTAGCTTGCCCATCTACTCATAGGCAGAGACACTGGAACTGAAATGCCACCAGGCATTTCTCATGTATGGATGCTTTGCCAAGATATGCTTTATATGTAAGAGGAAGAAGCACAAGATGGCTCTCCTTACTTGAGTGTAAGAATTAAAGGACAGGCTGAGAGATCTGATGTTCCTCAGAAAGCAAGTGAGGTGATTTCTGCTGTCTAATAAATGTCTGTCTTCAATCAGAGCATTTCTCCCAACACAAGGAATTACAAGAAAGGGGATGGAGAGGAGTTGGATGTTTTCCTCTTAGGAAATTAGGAATTAGCCAAATTTTCTTTCTTAAAATCATCACCATGTGGAATAAAGTATATTCTAAATTATGTAATTGTTACGGATAATACCTTTAACTTTGAAAGCAGTTACAAATTCAACTGTGTTCAGCATTTAACCATAGTAATTTATTTATTTTTAATGTTAAAATAGTGGTGGTTACCTAATCTTTGAAGGGAATAATTTCATTCTGTTTGTTTAATGAATATTCCAGGTAGCTCAGAATACATTTGATTTCCTCAATTGAGTAAAAAAGGTACAGTGGACTGAATGGTTCTTAAGGAGAATCCCAACTTTGCGCCTCATGTTTAGCTTCTTATTCACCTGGTAATGTGTTATGACAGAAAGATGCAATGTTGTATTTAGAGAGTGAGTTCTATAGTCAGCTTGAAATGATCTCTTTTGTAACCTTGAACAAATTATAACACACAAATTCTAGCTTCTTCATCTCTAAATGGGAGTTATGGGGTTTAAATGAATAAATGTATGCAAAGCACTTAAATAGTAACTTACTATTAAATCATTATTGTTACAGAGTGATGGACTTCCTGCGTTGGTAACTTTAAAGAAAGGTTTAGTTGCACTGGCAAGGCAGTGGATGAAGTTTATTGTGGTGACACCAGCCTTTAAAGGAGTTAGCTTACATCGACCAGCTCAGCCCCTCAAACCTCAATCAGCTGTGGATCACGAACATGAAGATGGACTTGGGCTGGACAATGGAGGTGGTCTTCAAAGTGACACCAGTGCTGATGGAGCAGAATTTGAATTTGATGCAGGTAATCTGTAAATATTTTAGTTAGATATTACACCTTGGTAACATAGTATATGTGATAATTTTAATCATTTGTGTGCCAAAATTTGAAATTGTCATGGCTTAATTACATAAGTATGGTTTGTATTAGTCCAAATAAATGATGATAATATTGGAATCTTTATACTGACTTTTGAGTTTTATATTTAATTTCATAAAATACAATAGACTTCTCCTAATCTATCCAGTACAATAACAGACATCTTTGCATAGCTAGAATGTTTTGCGTGAAGCACATTAACTTTCTTTTAAAATTCACATTTGTATTTGTTCATTGTCTTGTCTATGACATAGTCTTTTAAAGAAGCCTTTGAATTGTACCTGGTGCCTGGTTGATTATGTATTTATGTAATGTTTAGAGTCATGCTTTCAGCCTGTAATTTTATCAGCATAATGACTGTGCCAGAACACAGACAATAGATATGCTTTTCAAAATTATATGTGCACACTTTAATGCTTTTTCAGAGGTTTTCTTTTGTTATCAAGACATGTCATTTTCAATTATACTGAATTATCATATAATATTTTGAAAAAAATATTACAAGTACCATGGAAAAGGACAGTAGCCTTAAAATTAGAGCTTTCAGAACATTGATATATCAAAAATCTCCCAACAAACAAAAGTACAGGGCCAGATGGCTTTTCAAATTCTACCAGACATTTAAACAAGATTTAATACCTAGTCTTCTCAAACTATTCCAGAAAATATGAATGGAAGGAAAACTTCCAAACTCATTCTGCCAGGCCAAGCATTACCTTGATCCAAAACCAGACAAGGATCCCACTAAAAAGGAGAATTACAGGTCAATATCCCTAATGAACCCAGATGCAAAAATTCTCAACAAGATACTAGCAAATCAAATCCAGCAGTACCTTAAAGGAATTATTTACCATTATCAAGTGGGATTTAATCCTGGGCTGCAGGGGTGGTTCAATATTTGCAAATCAATCAATGTGATACACCACATTAATAAAAGAAAGGGTAAGAACCATGACCCTTTCAATGGATTCAGAAAAAGCATTTGACAAAATATAGCATCTGTTCCTGATAAAAACCCTCAATAAAGTAGGTATAGATGGAACATACTTCAACATCATAAAGGGCATATACAAAGACCCACAACTAATACCATCCTTAATGAGGAAAACTGAGAGCTTTTCCTCTAAGGTCAGGAACAAAACAGGTGTCCACTCTCACCATTACTATTTAACATAGTACTGGAAATCTTAGCCTCAGCAATCAGACAACCAAAGGAAATAAAAAGCGTCCAAATCAGCCATGAAGAAGTCAAACTTTCACTATTTGCAGATAACATGATATGCTATGTAGAAAATCTGAAAGACTCCACCAAAAAAATTGCTAGAACACATGAATTCAGCAAAGTTCAGGACACAAAATTTATGTACAGAAATCAGTTGCATTTCTATACACCAATAATAACACAGCAGAAAAAGAAATCAAGGGATCAGTCTCCAAAGTTGCTCCAGAAACCATACGATATCTATGAATAAACCTAACTAAAGAGTCAAGAGATCTGTACTCTGAGAACTGTAGAACACATATGAAAGAAATTGAAGAGGACACAAAGAAATGAAAAAGCATCCCATGCTCATGAATTGGAAGAATAAGTATTGTTAAAATGGCAATACTACCCAAAGCAAACTGTGCATTTAATGCAATCCCTATCAAAATACCACCAGCATCTAGAATAAAATACTAGAATAAATAATCCTAAAATTTGTATGGAAACACAAAAGACCCTGAACAGCCAAAGCAATCCTGAAAAAGAAAAGGAGAGCTGGAAGCATCACAATTCCAGACTTAAAGCTATATTAAAAAGCTATAATCATCAAGACAGTATGGTACTGGCACAAAAGCAGACACTTAGATCAATGGAACAGAATAGAAAACCAAGAAAGGGACCCACAACTATATGGTCAACTAATCTTCAACAAAGCAGGAAAGAATATCCAATGGGGAAAAGACAGTCTCTTTAACAAATGGTGTTAGGAAACCTGGACAGCAACATGCAGAAGAATGAACCTGGACCGCTTTCTTACACCATACACAAAAATAAATTCAAAATGCATGAAAGACCTAAAGGTGAGACAGGAAACCATCAAAATCCTAGAGAAGAGAACAGGCAGCAATCTTTTTGACGTTGGCTGGAGCAACTTCTTACTAGAGAGGTCACTAGAGACAAGGGAAACAAAAGCAAAAATGAACTATTGGGATCTCAGCAAAATGAAAAGCTTTTACACAACAAAGGAAACAATCACCAAAATGAAAAGGTAGCTTATAGAATGGGAGAAGACATTTGCAAATAACATATCTGATAAAAGGTTAGTGTCCAAAATCTATACAGAACTGATCAAACTTCACACTGAAAAAAACAGATAATAAACATTTTTTCAAAGAAGACATCCAGATGGCTAACAGACACATGAAAAGATGCTCAGCATCACTCATCATCAGGGAAATACAAATCAAAACCATGATGACATTCCACTTCTCACCTGTTAGAATGGCTAAAATTAACAACAGAAGAAACAACAGATGTTGGTGAGGATGTGGAGAAAGGGAAACCCTCTTGCACTATTGGTGGGAATGCAAACTGGTGCAACCACTGTGGAAGACAGTATGGAGGTTCCTCAAAAAGTTAAAAACAGAACTACCCTACAACCCAAGCAATAGCAGTACAGATTCGAAGGGGTACATGTGCCCTGATGTTTATAGCAGCATTATCAACAATAGCCAAACTATTGAAAGAGTCCAAATGTCCATCAGCTGATGAATGGATAAAGATGTGGTATATATATACAATGGAATTTTACTCAACCATCATGAAGAATGAAATCTTGCCATTTACAACAACATGTATGGAAGTAGAGTTTATTATGCTAAGCAAAATAAGCCAGTCAGAGAAAGACAAATACCATATGATTTCACTCATATGTGGAATTTAAGAAACAAAGCAGATGAACATAGAGGAAGAAAAAATAAAGAGGGAAGTAAACCCTAAGAGACTCTTAACTATAGTGAACAAACTGAGGGTGAATGGAGTGAAATGGGTGGGGAGAATGGGCTAAATGGGTGATGGGCATTAAGGAGGGTACTTTTTACGATGAGCACTGGATGTTATATGTAAGTGATGAATCACTAAATTACGCTCCTGAAACCAATAGTACACTGTATGTTAACTAACTAAAATTTAAATAAAAATTTGGAAAAAAATCTTTACCCAGGTTTTTTGTTGTTGTTGTTGTTTTTAAAAAAACTTTATACTTAACAGTGACTATGCTCTGAATAGTAGGCTGGATTTCAAGTCTACCTGAAAATTGGAAGAATACTATAATAAACATCTCTTCTAATTAGTTATCTTCAAATGCCTAGGTTCATCTGAAAATTATGTATTTGCAGCTTAGTTGAATTGTTTTTTTATCTCTATACCATTTGGGTGACCTGTGGAGGCACTGAATAGAAGTTATTTGTTCCTTTTTTAAGATAAATGAGAAGATTGGGGTTGGGAGAGTAAAAGAAAAATGTGAATTAATATTATAGTTTATTCCACAATTAATTTCAAGGAAATTGAATTAATTTATTTACTCAAGGCGTATGTAAAGTTGAGTGTAGTTACACCACTAGGAACACTGGTGTTGCTGTTTCAAGAAAATGTCTAATAACCTATAGCCTACGTATTCTTTTGAACTATTTCAGCCACAGTCAGTGAACACACAATGCTGCTAGAAGGAACAGCCAACCGGCCTCCACCTGGTAGTTCTGGACCTGTAACTGGAGCTGAAATAATGAGGAAACTTTCTAAGACTCATACTCATAGTGACTCTGCATTAAAAATAAAGGTACTTTATTATTACTATTTTTAGTTAGAGTAGTCTTCCAGAGAAGATCTAAATTTTTGATATCTCAAATTCAAATACTAGGTATTTAAATTTAAATCTTCAAATAGTATTTCTATATTCAGTAATTAATAATTCAATAATAATAAATATTCTTATGGTGAAATTAACATGATTAGTAATTTAATATACAGTTAGAGTTAGGCTATTTTATGAATTTATTTACACTGTTGAGCTGGACCACCTTGGGAGCCAGACAGCCTTGGTTTCAATTCTGCCTCTGACACTCAGTTGCTTTGTGACTGAACAAGTAACCTGTACTGTGTATCTGTTTCCTTATCTGTCTGATGGAGATTACAGTAATAACTTTTTCCAGAAAGTCAATGTAAGAAATAGCTGTAATATATGGAAAATGCTTAGAATAATACCTGGCACATAGTAAGAATGTAAGTTATTTGTTGTTGTCATGGGTTATGTATTTTTTGTTAGTTTCCTTTTCTGAGCAACGAAAACAACAGTTAATATATTAACTTTCTTTGAAAATCTGGGTATAGACTTATATTAATACCCAGAACCCATCAGGTAAAAGGTGATAATTTTGCTTATATTAAAATATAAAGTTTCTACACAGAAAAAAATAACGTATCATAAACAAAATAGACATATGACAAAGGACTAATTTCCTCATATATATAAAGATCTTTTTCTAATCATTAGGAAAAAAGAGCAAAACCAAATGGAAAAATGGTATATGGGCAGTTCACATAGAAATATATATACATATGTGAATATGTACCCTCTTACAGTTAATGTAAATTAAAATGAGATTTCCATTTCCACCTGTCAGACTGAAAACATTAAAACATTTGAATAGTGTATATTGTTGGTGAAGATGAGAAAACAGACACTCTCCTACACTACTGGTGGGAGTGTAAACTGGCACAACCTCTTGGAAGAATAATATGACAATTTGTATCAAAACTTAAAATGCGATCTTCTCTTACCCAGTATGTTCATGTCCAGGAATTCATTCTAAAGAAATGGATGTTCTAATTATTCAAAGACACACATCCAATAATGTTTTTACAACACTGTTTATGACAGGAAAATAATAGAAGAAACATAAATAACTAATCATTAGAGGACTAATAAACTAGTGTACCCTGATACAGATGTAGACTATGAAGACTTAAAAAATTGTGTTTAAAAGATAAAGGAGATCTCTAAGTGGATATGGAATGGTCACCAGAGTGCTGGATTAAAGTAAACACAAAATATGGGATAATATGTATCTGTGTGTTAAAAAAAAAAAGGATAAATATGTGTATGTGCTTGTATAGTCATAAATTATTTAAAGAAGGATAAGAAATAGTACCTTTTGGGGAAGGGATATAGTAGACTGGAGTGAGGGGATACTTTTTATTGAATAATCTTTTTGTGCTTTTAAAGTCTTCATTCTGTGTACATATTGCTCTTTTAATTAAACAATTCAATGATTGGTATACATTTGTTAAGTTTGGACTATTAGGCTTACTCTATTTCTACAGCATAGTTAGAAGGAGGATACTTTTAAACTCTCAACTCCTTAGTCGTTTCAGGTTTTTTTTTGGTTGATGATTTTTCCTTTCTCCACAAACGTTCCTTTGTTTATAGATCATAAAAATCCTCCAGAGAATTGAATTGCAGTGCTTTGTTTCAGATCTCTTCTTTTATAGGCTTTTCTTGTACTATTTTATACTGATCTGAAATTCTAATCTTAGATGTGACAGGGCAAATAGAGATGGGCAATTCTGTAACTTTTTATTTTCCTCAGAGAATTTCTGAAAATTGTTTTTGACATATTAGAACTCTACAGAGAATCTCTCACAGATTTTCATTATCAGGGTACCAAGAAAAGTACTACAGTATTAAGAATTTCGGGATAGAAATCTTGCCACAAGACACATGCTTCAGATTTCAAAGGGAGTTAATAATTCATTGTTAAAATAAGTGAGTGATAATAAAGGCTGTTCTTTGCATTGTACTATAACGTTTTAAAACATTTTTACATACACTTGAGATTCACCGTAGTCCTAGTAGGCACAATCTGTGTTGGTATTAACGTGAATAGTAACTAGCAGTAATAGCAACAGTAGTAGTAGTTGCAGTTATTAGCAGTCATTGTTATATACATAAGAAAGAAAGAGCCCTGTGTTGTTCCTTTTGCAGGGCATTCACCCATATCATTCTTTGAGCTATACCAGTGGAGACACTGCCACAGATTCTCCGGTACATGTTGGACGTGCTGGGATGCCAGTTAAGGAGAGTCCAAGGAAGGAGAGCCTACTCAGCTACCTGACTGGAAGCTTCCCAAGCCTGCACAACCTCCTGGAAGGGACCCCTCAAAGAAGTAGTGCAGCTGTAAAAAGCAGCTCCTTAACAAGAACAGGTACATCCTTAGTTTAGACAATTATAAGTTTACTTCTATGCAAGAATTAAAAACAAACAGGACTTAAGTTTATTTTGATTTATACTTTGGTTGCATAACTAATCTATCTATGTATTACACATAGAAATCTTTGAAAAAATATTTTGGGAAACTCTTCTCTTTGTAACTTTTGGTGTCTTCATGCCTTTAATTTGTATTTCTAAATTGCAGCATTTGACATTACTGTCAACCTAGTCATGGTATGGGATGGTGTCAAAACCAGCTAGCGGTGCATTTCTTCTTGTTATATTAAAAATAAGTTATTTATTAATGCCTTAATATCTAAATACCAACATCATGCAGTGAGTTTGAAAACATCTTCAAAAGACAATTTAACCTGACTTTTAAAAATTAATTACATAAATCATATTTTATGCTTCCTTAGTATGTAAGTAATACATACATAATAAACAATAAAACTTTTTTTTCAGGAAATACAATGGCCACTGATATGTTATCCGAACATCCCTTGCTATCTGAGCCATCTTCTGTGAGTTTCTATAATTGGATGTCAAATGCTGTTGGTAATCGTGGAAGTGTGGTGCAGGAATCTCCTGTTACAAAGTCTGCACATAACAGCCTTCCAACAGGTATTAAGCTACGTGTTATTTTGCTTAACTGTCTAAGATGCATACATACATTTTAACAAAATCCTGTTTTTCAGGGAATAGTCAAAAAATCTGAAATGTTTAATAGTGTTTAGTTTAAATTTTCCCATTTATGAAATATCTTTGTTAATATCAAGTTGAGAGAATAGTAAGCAGTCACTTGGTGTTCTTGTGGAAAGACAAATATGTCAAATGTGAGATTGTATATAATTTAAAGAGTTTAAAATGTCCAGTTAATGTGGCTGGTTTAATTTTCTAAATACCAAAAGGCGGTAAATGAAAACATGCAAAGTATATGGCATAATGTACCTACAATACAGAAAAAATATTTTTAGTTTTTCCACGTTCCTCAGAGAAATAATAACTAGCATTCTTTTACTCTTTTTAGTAATTAAGTATTTAATTAAAATATTTAATTAAAATCTAAACGAGTACTAAGAGGAATTAAAATAAGATTCTTGCCCTTGAGGAGGAAACGAGGGCAATTTATTTTATTTTATTTTATTTTTATTTATTTATTTTTAAATTTTATTTATTCTGAGAGTGAGAGAGAGAGAGAGAGAGCATATGTGCATGTGCATGAGTTGGGGAAGGGGGGGCAGGAAGAGAGGCAGAGAGAGAGAATCCCAAGCAGGCTCCATGCTGTCAACCATGAGATCATGACCTGAACCAAGATCAAAAGTCAGATGCTTAAGTGAGCCACCCAGACACCCTGGCAGTTTGTTAATTTTAAAAGGGTGTGTGTAAATAGGAAGAAGACTGGCAGGGAATTCACAAAGAAATATTGGTGGCTATCTCCAGAAACAGAAGAGGTGCCACCTTTCGTTTTCTACTTTTTTTCTTTTTTGGGGTTGTTTTCCCAAATTTATTAGATGCATGTATTATTTTCTTGTAAAAAATTTTTTTTTAAAGACTGTGAAATAGGCTTTGGTCCTAGTTACTGAGGGCAGCTGAAGTTAATCCATGTAACAGCAATTTGCATTGCTAACAAATTCTGTTCAGATAGAAAATAGGAAATTATGAAATGTGGTTGAAACATGACTATTTAGTTTTTGGGGGTTTTTTTTGTTTTTGTTTTTTTTTTGCTGGTGTGTGGCGTACTTTTGAACCTGGAACTGATTCTAATTATGACTACATTCCAGTTCTTAGCATTGGCTCTTGGTTGAAGGAGAGAGAAGGATGATGCTTCCACCAGCTCTCAGTACTTTTCTAAAACTAGTCTCACTACTGTGCAGTTTAAATTTTAAGAAAACCAGAAAAGAACATTTCCTCTTTATCATGCGTGGGTCTTTTGCCTGGGGAGCTAAAGGGTAAAGGGAGTACATAGGAAAAGAAATAGTGTCATTTTATTTTTCTTTTGCCTCAGGAAAGCATAGTTGGGAAGAAATTTATATGTGGGACTCTGTGACATCCATTGCTTTTATCCTACTGCTATCTATGACTGCTCCTCAGTGCAAAGCTGAGGGAATATCAAATGCTTTTCAAAGATATTCTAGCCATAAAATTCTGTACTTTGGACTGACTGGTTCTAATACAGACTTCATGTATGAGGAAGACTAATATTTTCTGAAATTATAGTTTAATTTCATTTTTATTAGTAAATCATGCCTCTAAAATAACCTAAAAGTGCTTTTTTTTTTTTTCTCATTCAATTAAGATGGTCTGGTAATACTACTATAATACAGACTTCATAAGTTTACTTTGCTGTGCCCTTTAAGTTGTTTTTATTTCCTCACAACTTAAGTTTTATTTTTGAACATTTACTCCGTTAGGTGTTGCACCCAATCTTCCTACGATACCCTCAGCTTCAGATTTCAACACTGTCTTATCTAGCGACCAGAATACTTTGGATGGAACGCATTCTCAGCATAGCACTAGTCAGGATGATGTGGCAGGTGTAGAAGAAGCCAACCAAGGGTTTCCTGCTGTGCAGCTTGCTGATGCACAGGTGAGCCGGTCTCTTTTTCCATAATTATAGTAATCCCTCATTAGGTGGTACTTAGCAGCTGGAACCACCAAGTCATGTGCACCTTGGAAATTCTAGGGCATATCTTTTTTTCTGTGCTTCTCTGCCTAAAGCCTTCATGCAAAAAAAGGAGGAACCTTTTAAAAGTACATGGGTTAATTATAAGTGCAAATTTAGCACTTGTAGATGTTCATTAAACAGAAGAGTGGTATATAGTTATTAGTCTCATACAGTAACATCTTTGTTATTTGGAGATACAAATTGACCAAAACATATGACTAGAAAGCTAAATTTAACCATGTCATATAGAAGGCTATATTAAGTGCTATGTTAAGACTTTATTGAGTGAGCACTTGGGAGGCACTGAAGATTTTAAAGCAAGGAATAAAGTGACTAGAACTGTACATGTAGAAGAAATATTATATGGTAGCAATGTGTTAATGGATTGAAGTAGAGAACTATAGGTGAAAAAAATGAGTTGTTGAAATAGTTCATGCAGTGGTAAATGAGGCTTTTAACATAGATGGTTGTGACTTTGATAAAGTGATGGTAAAATATTCTGGAGGTCTTTATTTAATTGATTAAAGGTAGGAGTGGACAGCAAAATCCTTTGACTATTTTGGTTTGAATGATCACAAGGCAAGTAGATGAGTGGAACCGTGGCTATTAAGAGGTGTTATTTTTTCAGGATGAGAGAGACTCAAGCATAGTTAGATACTTAGGAGGAATTAGGAAGGTCCTGATCAGAAGAAGAAAAAAGAAGGGTAAACTGATAGAGCAAGATTCAGAGAGGGATGAGGAGTGTTGGAATTTACAGTCATTTATAGAGAGAGATGTTTTAGACATAAAAAAATACTTTTTTCCTCTGAGAATTTCCTCTGAGAAACTGAGAAGGCAATAAGGACAGTTCACAGCTATACAGGTAAGTTTGCAAATTGGTAGCTTCAATTTTCTCTTACAGTAGAAGGTAATTTATGTTAAGAAATGTGTCAGGCACTTTAAAATTTTCCTGAGATTTACTTCTCCAGTACATTAAAGTAGTTTTTAGGGTCTTCATTTTCTTTTTTAATGGAGAGTGGGAAAAGAAATAATTTTGTTGTTTTGGCCTATAGAATACATTAATTGTATTTATTAGTATTCAATACATATTTTTAGAGATAACTATATTGTTTTAAAGACTCTAAAATCTACTAGAAACATGAATATTAAATAATATGGTAAAAAACTCTGTAAGGTAATTTAGATATGTGTAAACGTTGGAGTGAATATGGAAGAGAGCTTACCAAACAGACACCCTAAAAAGATTGTCAGATAGTGCTGAGGGCCTGGTTAAGAGTTTAGGTTAGTGTTAGGGTAGCAATGAATGCAATTATATCATCTCCTCTCATTGTTCCTAGCAGCCCAGCTATAGGAGTAGAAGATGATTGATCCAAAGCAGATATAGCAAGAAAAATGTGGTGATAAGATATAATAAACAATCTAGGAAGTTGGTGAAATGAAATTAAGCAAGATTATAGGGGAAAAGGAAGTCCTATAACTTTGGACTGAAGTGTTGGTTATCTTCATGGTCAAAGAAGTCATTCAGGATTATAAATTGGGATTGAAAAGAAACAGGAGAAAATAATCAAAGTTTCTGGAATCAAAGTTTCTGATAGGTATGGAGCCATAAATAAATGACAAAGATTAGGAAAGAGGGTGGTTTGAACCTTGAAGAGGGTAGAGTTTTTCCATTAGAATGAGCGAGCAAATCCAAGAGTAAAGGCAAGAAAGAATATCCCAAGCAAGTATAAAAGGGAGAAGAAATTTATCCCCAAAGTTCCAATCTACAGTAGAACTGTTTGAATTCTCTGTTCTAGTTCTATAGTCCTTAGAAGAGTAGCCTTTCTTCCCAAGCACAAACAAATGAGATGTCCTAGAGGTAATTGAACATGTAGACTTGAGTCTTAATACATAAATTGCACTTGTCCATTTTAATGATAATATTTAACTTTCAGGAAAAGATCACTAAAGGAGAGTGTACAGTTGAAAGGGTTAGGGGAGGGCCATGGAAAGCACTGGGTAGCACCTATATTTTATTTTACTTAAAAAAAAAAATTAATGTTTATTTTTGAGAGAGAGAGAGCACACGTGAACGGAGGTGGGGGAGGGGCAGAAAGAAAGGGAGTCACAATCTGAAGCCAGCTCCAGGCTCTGAGCTGTCAGCAGTCAGCCCGATGTGGGGCTTGAACCCATGAACTGAGTCCCATTTTCAGGGACTCATGGGGCTTGAACCCATGAGCTGAAGTCAGATGCTTAACCAACTGAGCCACCCAGGCGCCCCATAGATAGCACCTATATTTTAGATGTGGAAGGAGGGAAAGGAACCATGCAACAGAGAATAAGTAAATTGATTATAGTAACCAACTACTAAACAAATTAGTTGCTTCTGTTTGAGTTAGCTCTTCATGACTACAACATCAGTTAACAAGACATTTAATCAGAGTGATGTATTTCTATAAGCATGTGTAGTACTTAAAATATAAAGGAAGTTTTTTGTCAGGAAATAAATATTAAATGACTGTTATAACCAAGTGATACCATTTAAAAATAGGTCAGATATTCATAATATAACATATGAAACATTTTTATATTAACATAAGATGTTGATAAGCTATTCTAATACCACGTTTTTATGGAAACACAGTATACATGCCTTTTTTAAAAACAGGAAGTAGAATGATTTAAACTAGTTCAGGGGCGCCTGGGTGGCTTGGTCGGTTAAGCGTCCGACTTCGGCTCAGGTCATGATCTCACGGTCCGTGAGTTCGAGCCCCGCGTCGGGCTCTGTGCTGACAGCTCAGAGCCTGGAGCCTGTTTCAGATTCTGTGTCTCCCTCTCTCTCTGCCCCTCCCCTGTTCATGCTCTGTCTCTCTCTGTCTCAAAAATAAATAAACATTAGAAAAAATTAAAAAAAAAAAAACAAACTAGTTCACAATTTTATTTTCCTTGTACTTTCAGACACTCAGGCAGGTTGGAGGAATCTTCTTCCTTGTGATTAACTTGAAAATGAGTGGCACACAAGAGGTGCTCAAAAATACTGTTAAGTTTTAAGTAAAATTAGAGCTTAACATTTTTTGTACAAGTCCCCCCCACCCCCACCCCCTGCCTTTTTTTGCTTCACACTGTGGTAATAATATATGTATTCAGATAGGATAAGAAAAAAGCCACAGTAAATGATGGATTATAAATTAAGCTAATTAATGAATGTGTTATGTCTTCCAGGTTGTTTTTAAACCTCTTCTGAGTCATACAGGGATTCAGTCACAGGATGCAATGCCACTCTGCTACCGAATGTACTTTGGAGAACACCTTTCATTTTCAGGGACTTTGGACTGCCTTAGAGCAGATATTGTGGATTCAGACACAGCCAAAGAGAGAAAAGGCAAAAGAGCAAGAAGGTGTCTTGTGTTATTGATCTTTTTGTGTAAAATTTTGTATATAGGTTATAATACCTTTTTTTTAAATTTCATTTTCCTCTATGCTAATGAGAAACTATTTTTAATATCTTAATGAGAAGGTAATTTCCACTTGTCAAAAACAGACTTATTTTAATAACCTGTTGACTTTATAGATGAGGAGGCCTATTTTTAGGCGTAGTTTTGTACCATGTTAGCACATGTATGTGGGTTAGCCAAAGTACATTTGCTGTATATATACTCAGGATGTGTTTACTATTGCAGTAGTTGATTTTTATGGTCTTATACATTGTAATTTTATATATCTTACTTACAATTATTACTAACTTTGCATAGACTTTTAGTATTTTCTATTAGATACAGAGTAGAAGTTATATTTAAAGTATAGCCATCGGAAACAAATACATAAGAATGCTGAATGTAGCATGGTGAAAGTTAAGAACTACCTTTTACTTTCATTCTTTATATTATCAGAGATAGTTCTTCAATTTCTTTACTGCTTGAATAGGAAATATTATGCTCACTAATAAGATTTGACTAATCTTTTGTGAACTTGGAATTTTACTTTGAGTAGGTCTTGCTAATGGATATAGGAATCATAGAATATGGACATACATGGCATTTGTGACAAGTTTTGCAGCATTCTTGGTTTGATCCAATTTGTGTTTTTGCAGGGTGGTAAATTAAAAGTAAAATGCACTAAAAAAAGCAAAATGCCCATGTATCCAACATATGACTAAATGAAAAATGTTTTCCGTATGAAATATTCTATTTAAAATTTTAAATAATTTGACAAAATCAGTTTAAACATTTTTATGAAATTTTTTTTTAGATTTTTTTTTAATGTTTATTTTTGAGAGAGAGAGAGAGAAAGCGTGAGTGGGGGAAGGGCAGAGAGAGACGGAGACACAGAATCTGAAGCAGGCTCCAGGCTCTAAGCTGTCAGCACTGAGCCCGATGCAGGGCTCGAACTCACAAACTGCTAGATTATGACCTGAGCTGAAGTTGGACGCTTAACCAACTGAGCCACCCAGGTACCCCTATGGAAATTTATTAATAGAAAAATATAGCTTGCTTATGTTTTGTTTCAGGTCTAGATATCTGAGGATTTTCTACTGACACAGGAATATGGAAATTGCATTGTCTTTTCTATTAAATATAGGACAGTCCTTGCTTTTCACAGTAGAGTGGTACCATAACAATGACTGTGCAAGCTGAAGCACCACAAAGTGACCTTAATGATTATTAAGATTAGTGGGGAGGGACACCTGGGTGGCTCAGTCGGTTAAGTGTCTGACTTCAGCTCAGATCATGATCTCACGGTCTGTGGGTTTGAGCCCTGCGTCGGGCTCTGTGCTAGACAGCTCAGAGTCTAGAGCCTGCTTCTGATTCTGTGTCTCCCTCTCTCTCTGCCCCTCCCCTGCTCATGCTCTGACTCTCTCTCTCTCTCTCTCAAAAATAAATAAAGATTAAAAAAAATTAAATGAAATGAGATTAAATATGTAAACAATATATTTAACAGAGGTGGGAAGAGGTTGGCTAAGGGAGGTACCCTAATCGACCTATAATTAACTTTAAATTCCAATACCATTGGGGTGCATTATCACATTGGTAAGAAAAAATGTTTTATTACTTCACTGAAATAATTAACATAAATTTGATTTTAACTAGTCAGTTGTGGAATAAGATCAAGGGAGAAGACGAATTTTCCAACTTATAAAAAATTGGCCTAGTGAATAATAACTTGAGCTCTTGCTTAAAATTATCTAAATGGCTTATAACGTGTTTTACCTTGGAGATTTTTTGCTAATAAACTAATAAAGATTGTGCAGCTCTGGAAAAAAGGAAATAAAACCTTGCCATTTTTTTCTTTTTTTTCTCCATTTTTAGGCAAGGTCATGTGAATCTTCCTCCACTTGAGTTCAAACCAGCATTAATGTTGGAAACCTTTAGCATCAGTGCTGTTGTAATGGAAAAGTCTGTTTGCACCCCTCAGAACTCTACCAGTGCTCTTTCTTTTCATGATCTCAACAAGCGTTATTATAATACCTTTCACTGCAACTTTACAATTTCTTGTCAGTCAATAAGCCAGCATGTAGATATGGCTTTGGTTCGTCTTATTCATCAATTTAGTACCATGATAGATGACATCAAAGCGACTCAGACTGACATTAAACTTAGCAGATACACAGCTGGATCAGCTTCCCCAACACCCACCTTCAAAACCAGAAAACATCGGGATTTTCGCTCATCTGACTTCAGCCGCAGTTCTAGAGGAAGTCTGAATGGTGGCAATAGAGTAAACAATGCAAAGAACAAACGGACCAACAATGAAAATAACAAAAAGGAATCTCGAAACAAAAATTCGTTAGGAAGATCTGAAAGAAGAACTTCAAAAGTGTCCAGGAAAGGTTCAAAAGATGTGGTGGACCATATGACTATTCATATGGATGACTCCGATTCAATCACAGTGTCAGAACAAAGTGAGCCTTCAGCTGAGTGCTGGCAGAATATGTATAAATTACTTAACTTCTATTCACTTATCTCTGATCCAACAGGAATATTGGAAAAATCTTCAGAAACATTTGGACCAGCAGGTAATGAATATTTTAATATTAAAAAAATTTCTTTTTAGAGTAGCAATAATACTTAAACAGATAGGTGCTTTCTCAATGTTATAAGTAGATCATTGAAATGCCAAAGACCTGGCAATCACCCATGGAAAAAAAATAGTAATGGCAGTCAGATAATTTGCCTTCCCATTTCCCGTCCTTTCTACCCTGATACAATATGGTCTTAAAGATTCAGATATACCTACTTTCCAATATCTGACTCTATTATTTATTTTCAATGTGATGATCGGAAATTGTTGAAAACGTTAAAAAATCATTTTGGTGAAGAAGAGGGCTGGTTTGGCATGTGAAGAAAGGTAAGATGATGTTTGGAGTGTCCTTCCACGTCACAGTTTTCATAGCTAAATCTGTATGTTTTTGTTTATTTATAAAGGAGTTCGGAGCCCTACAGAGCCAACATGTAAAGTTGTGTTTGAGAATGAACAAGACAATAACAGTTTGACTAAGACACAGAGGAAACGTAGCTTGGTAACTTCTGAACCTCAGCATGTTACTCTAATCGTGTTTGGGATTGGCATGGTGAACCGCACACACCTGGAGGCAGACATTGGTGGGCTAACAATGGAATCAGAGCTGAAGAGGATTCATGGCAGCTTTACACTTAAGGAAAAAATGAAAGGTATGACGATGTCCTAACACTGTAGTCCTGCTCTTCTGAAAAAAGCCAATGCCATGTCTCCGAAATTTCTAGTTGGCAACTTTTCTTTTTTTTCTTTTCTTTCTTTTTTTTTTCTTTCTTTTTTTTTTTTCAGAAAATGAACTTTCCCATTTATATGGATCAAGAGTGCCAGTTTATATAGTTTCTGTTCCTATTCTTTTTTAATTTTCCAAGTTTTCTGCACTAAGTATTACTTCTGAGACTTAAAATGTCATAAGGCTAGGGGTGCCTGGCTGGCTTAGTCCATAGAGCATCCAACTCTTGATCCCAGGATTGTGAGTTCAAGCCCCACATTGGGCTTGGAGCCTGCTTAAAAAATAAATCTATAAATAAATAAATAAATAAATAGCCATTAGGCTCTTTAATACACGAATGGCATATTGAACTGTGTATTTAGCATTATTTCTAGTTTTGACATATAATATGCATGTATGAGTACATAGAAATAAAAACTTTGAGGTGCCTGGGTGGCTCAGTCAGTTAAACATTTCGGCCTAGATTATTATCTCATGGTCATGAGACTGAGCCCCATGTCTTGCTCCACACTGGGCATGGAGGCTGTTTACGATCATCTCTGTCCCTCTCCCTCTGCCCCTCCCCTGCTCACGCTCTCTTGCTCTCAAAGGAAAAAAATAAAAACCTTCACTAAAAGGTTTTTAAAAGTAGTTCTGAAGTAATTTAAATTTTATTACATATAAAACTTTTAAATTATCTTTCATCATTGAGCATATTATGAATAAAATGCAATTTTAATACAAAGTACAATTATTTCCAGAAATCATATAATTCTTTTTTCTTACATTTAAGATGTTTTACATCAAAAGATGACTGAGACATGTGCCACTGCTCATATTGGTGGGGTTAATATTGTGCTGCTTGAAGGGATTACACCAAATATACAGTAAGTGTGTCATTTTTTCATTCTTTTCTTAAACTTGTTTAGTTTTATAGTATAGGAAACTTAAAATTCACTGGATGAATTCCATACCTGCTGAGTTTTGAGATTTATATACATTATGTTCCCAGATACTGTGATTTTGTCATTAAGGATATCACTGCATGAAATGTTTTCAAAAAAATACTTTTTTCCCATTTTACAATTGGTGTGCTACTCCTCACCCCCACCCCTCCAAAAAACTGACTCCTCGTACGTTGTAAGAATGTCTAACAGAAAAAATGATTACAACACAAATTTCAGTTAGACATACAACCTGCAAAAACTCACATGATTCAAATAGTTAAAACAAAATTTTAGTCAAAGAATATAAACTGTCTCTTGATTTTATGTTAAGTAATTATCACTCAAATTCGTGCTGGGTTTCAAAACTGTGTCTTGCCATTTTTTCACTTAAAGAATTTAACACTAGAAAGCCTATGAGACTCTTGTAATAATATAGGTAAACTTTTTATAGTGGGTATACCATACCATATCACTTTTCTTTTGATTCTTTGCTCTTAACCTTTTTCTTTATAAGTTCTGCTTTTGGGTCTGTTCAGAATTCTTCTGATAATGATTACCTTTATGTACAGTATATTCAGATCATTAATCTATTATCAGTATATTTAAGTGTTGACTTTGTTCATACACTTGGGAGTATACCTTAATTCTTAACTTCTCAGTGGAGCAGCTTTATGCTGTAACAACAAAATATGCTTTGATAATTTAAGTCAGATTTTGAGAATTTGTTCTTTCTAAATATTATAACTACTTAATGTTCTATCATCTTATAGTAAATCTGTCATGCTAAATACTAAGTAGAGGATTTTGTTCAGCTTTATGAAAATTAAATATTAATCATATATTGATGAGTTACAGTTCTATTCATATTTTACACACGGGTAATGTGATAACGGTCTTGGAGAACATTTCCTTGAAATGGATGTACAAGGCTTGCTGGAGTAGTTTGGATCTGTAAATCAAGAACCAAAGAGTATATTTCTATATTATAGCTGCCTAAGTGGTCCAGATTGCATTTCCTAAGCAGCCTAGAAAGACCAGGAAATTCCAGTAGTTATGACAGACAAGATCTTTTCTGATCATTCAGTGTGGGAGAAGGCGTCTTATGATGTAGTAATTGCAATCTTAACAAGTAGCTACTGTGAACCAGGAGCCTCACATAGATTATTTTATTTAATCCTAGCCACAGTCCTGTGAACTCGGGTGGTTTTATCCCACTTTACAGAACAATAAATTGAGATTCAGAGAGATAAAAGTGTTTGCCTAAAATGCTTAAAATCCTACAGTCCGTAAGAAGAGTTGTCTGAACCTGTGCTGCTGCTAAATGTCATTACAGACCTTCAGTTCCAGGATTCCTTTGCTGGCTCTAAATTTAAAGTACCATGGTTTACTTTAACCAGTGCAGCAAATAAAACAAATTTCTTCAGTTGTCTCAGGTGTTTTATTTACTCTAGCTTCCTGAACCTTTTATCTCTGTTATCTCTTAAGGGCTTCAAATAGCCTCTAGACTTACAAAAGTATTTAGTATTTTTACTAGTACATAGTATTTATAAAAGAGATTTTTAAAAGAATTATTATATAGCTATATTTCTTGCCTTTAGGAAAAAAAAGGCAAGATGCCTCAACTTTTTTTTTTTTTTTTGAAAAATAAAAGTTACTGTTCACTGCCAAACTATAGTAGTTTTAAGACTTTCTTGATTTATTCTTTGCTGTTCATTTCTGATTTCAATTAAAGGGAAATGAAACTTAAAAAGTTGAAAAGTTTCTGTGAGGGAAAAATTTTAATGTGGGAAATAAGTAAAGTCCAGATGATTGGTCATACTGTAACTAATTTATGTATGAATGTTTATTTGCTTCCTTTTTGTTTTCCTGCTTTCTCTTGAATCTTCATCTGTAGACTGGAGGATTTTCCTACATCTCCTACAAGCACAGCCAAACAAGAGTTTCTGTATGTCCTATTATTTTTTCTCCCCCATGGGCTTTCTGATTAACATAGTATTGAATAGTTTAAAAGAAATACTTAGATTATCTGCATGGCTGTGAATGTATGTAGTTAGTTTTTATTTTGTAGCTTTAATGTAGATCCTTTTATAGATTAAAGCTTACTGACATTCAAGGAACAAACACAAAGAGGTAAGAGCTACCTTTTGGTAATTCACACATTATTTTGTTGGCGAAAGATTTTAACACTGTAGTTATGTGTTGATTGTGCTTTTTTAAGATGCCTCATTGTTAAAATTTATATTATCATAAATCTTTAAGGTTTGATGTGATAATAGAAACTAAAAAATTTCACTTGCAAAAGAGTTTTCACTAATTGCAAAAATAATTATTAAAACATTAATGTATGAAAACATCTACACATCTCAACTTTATAATTTTGCTTTTAAGGTGAAGAGAATTTGCTACTCTGTTGACAGATTTTATGTATGGTTTTCAGTATATGTACTTTTGTATTTTGAGTGGCTTGATTTGACCCATGTATATCTGATATCTAGTTGGTGTTTTTAATTAATTAATTAATTTATTTATTTATTTATTTATCTTTATTTTTGAGAGAGATACAGACAGAGTGTGAGCAGGGGAGGGACAGAGAGAGAGAGAGAGGGAGACGCAGAATCCGAAGCAGGCTCCAGGCTCTGAGCTGTCAGCACAGAGCACGAAGCGGGGCTCAAACTCTAGAAAGTGAGTTTGTGACCTGAACCGAAGTCAGATACTTTACCGACTGAGCCAGCCAGGTGCCCCCTGGGTGCTTTAAGTAATTATTACATGAGTCTTACATAGGGGTGGAGATAGAGTAGAGATAATGAAGCCCCAAAGTAAATCCTCAAATTATTCACTCAGCCTGTTGGAAAGACAAGGATGGGGCCTGCATTTAAGACCCAATAGCCTGGACTCAGGAAATAATGGAAGATGAGGAAAAAAGCCCTTGCCTCATTTGGCACTGTGGTCGTTGTAGCTGTCACAGTGGATCTGTCAGAACCTTGTAAAGGTAGACTGCCATTGTCAATTAATTCTTTTTTTTTTTTTTTTTCCAATGAATTCTTTAACAAGATTCCTTGGTCACTTGCCATGAATTTTTTATGTATATGAGGCATGCCTCGCGTGCTACAAGTTTTTATAGTCTTCTCTTTAGAGAGATTTTGACCACTTCTTTCTTGTTTAAAAATTTTATATATATTATATGACCTAGCTTAAGTGACAACCCTCTTTAAGAATTAAAATTATGAATAGACAGCTCATTTCAGGTCTTCATTCTGGGTCTCCTTATGTCTTTAATATGCAGTTTGACTGGAGTTAATCAGACATCCTCTACAGTTTTTTGGCTCAGTTTGATCAGGATAGGCCTATCATGTTGTCCAGCTTAGAAGAATACCACTCACACTGTAAATGGGGGGCATCATTTACATAGACTACATTGTGAACGGGGCCCTCTGGCATTGAACAACACAGAACACCTGAAGTCCTTAACATCAGAACTTTCACTGGAAATATCATAGTAGGATCCACAATAGGAGAGCATTCAGCTCCATTAAGTTTCCACTCTTACTTTTGCTGCACAAGTGAAATTCCAGTGTTCTAAATGTGCTTATATGTGGTTATATGTACTTATATAATTGAAAGTAAGATAGGTGTAGAATTTTACTATCATGATAAGAAGACACATTTTTTTGTATGTTTAGTTTAATTCAGTAGATGGTTGCTGTTCACCAGTAGAAAGCCATTTGCATTTTAGCACCATCTCAGTGTTCTGGCTTATGTTGAAATTAAATTTAAAATAAAATCTCATTGATGATAAAAGTAGCTTTATTTATTATAATATTTAAGAAAATATTCCATTCAGTAACTAGTCAGTTTCCCAGAGTTTACTCTCATGCTGGCTAGACCAATTTTATAGATAACTTTTTTTTTCTAGTCAGTGAGAGTATCTGAGAAATAGTTGCCTTTGTAGAAGAAAGCAATATAGTTCTCCAGTAATCATTCTTGAATTTTATGTAATACTTGGATTTCACTGTCTGTAAATAATCAACACCTCTGATAGAGCCATTGTTATACTTCTCGAGGTTTATTTTAATAGAAGTTAAATGTGATTAATTGATTTGTTAGATCCTTGAGACTATAAATAAATTCTCAGTTTATCCTCTACAGCCTAAGTAGAGATAAATGAATGTGAACCAAACTGTGGTTAATATGAAATTTGTTTTATGTGTTGTTTCGCTAAATTAAAAATTATTAAGTTATTCAATAATTTCATAATTTAATGTATTATTTATTTATAATTGGTTATAATTAAATTAATTACTTAATATCAAAAATAACTTAATAATTATTAAATTATTGTCAAGAATCCTTTGCCCACGTGAAAGATAATATTTATATTATAAATATAATTATATATAAAGCTATAATTTTACTAACTGGGCCTTTAATGGTGCAGTTCATGAACCTTTCCATTGTGTACATCAAACTGCTTCATAATGGCTTCTACATACATGACTTAACACGTGTTATCTGTGGAATTCCACAGCTATAATGTTAGGAGACATTCCTGTGCTGTACTTCTTTCTGCCCCTTCATTTTACAAAATTCAGTGAGTGCATACCATGTTGAAGGCACTGTTGTAGGCATTGGAAGGGAGAACCAGAAATCAAGAAAGATAATATCTCTGCTTTATGTCTGTATCAGTAAGGCTTATTAATTTTTAACTAAGTAGTAGTTACTTATTATGAATTGGAATTCTATCATTTCTTTGCCACTTATTGAAAATTTGAAAAATGGAAAATGCAAGTTAAGTTTCTTCCTTCCTATTAATTTTTTTCAACATATTAGATAATGGATGAATTCCTTTGATTAGATTCTAAGAAGTATAGTATTTTATTATATATTCAGCATCTATGCTTCCTTAGTGGTTGTACATATCCCTAAAATAGGGGCAAAGAGAGGAGTTCTGAATGGAGGAAAAATAAAAATGGGATTTTGTATGTTGTAAACATGTAATATGTCAGTATTCATTCTTTTACCTTTGAACACATACATATTTTCGTCAGTAAATGCTGTTAAAGATATATAATATTCAGTGCAAACAATATAAAATAAATGTATTTCAGTGTTTTTAGAAAACATTTCCTCAATATACTATTTAAGTGTATGAAAAATCTTAAGTCATTTAGTTCATTGAATGATTTAAAAGTATTGTCTTGCTTTTAAAATACTTTTTCAACATTTCTCTTTATTGGGCTGTATTTTAATGGTCTTCTTTCTTTATTAATAGAACTGTGGTGAAGTGTAGTATTGCCAAGTCACAAGCCCTCTACAGTGCCCAGAGAGGTTTGAAGACTAACAATGCTGCTGTGTTCAAAGTAGGGGCTATCAGCATCAACATTCCCCAGCACCCTGCCACCTTACATAGCATGATGGTTCGAAGTTCCCACCAACTGTCTAAGCAGATCTCAGATCTCATCAGACAGCCTTCTACAGCGTAAGTTATTTCTTCAAGTTCTATGGTTCCGTGTAATGTGTTAAGTCAGTTTTTGCTGTGTTAATAATAGTTTAAAGGAAGACAGAGGGTTTCATCTACGTATTGACCATTATGAACTATGGTGCAGGTGGAAAGTAGCCAAATGTGTGTGGGAGAATCATATTGGGTATAAGGTACTTGGTCACAGATGTAATTGTCAATGTTCTCTCTTGGATCAGTAAAGCTTAAGAGATCCTGGAGATTGTGGACAACATAAGAGTCACTACAAAAGCATATTGACAAAATCTAGGACTGTATCAATCCTTATTTACTTTAAACTCCCTAAAATTTATGACTGCATAGGTTTAAAAATTGCACTGGCCATTTATGTCCCATAATGGTTTTGTGTTGTCCTCTATATGAAATTGTTCTACATAGTTCAAGGCAGGATGTGATCATGCCACAAAAAAATTTAGAGGAGAGAAAACTGGACCTTTGTACATTGACTTCTATTACCTGTGTCTGTAGCCCTCATTCATGGGTCTGCATTGCTAAGCTTTATTCCTAGTCCTCAAAGCAATGTAACTAATGAATAATTAATAAGAATATGGTAAGCAAAAGTTAAAAAAATTGTCTTCTTATAGTTCCCTTTTCCTAACCTATAAGTTAAAAAAAAAAAACAGTGTGTCTTTTTACAGTATCCTAAAGCAGTGATATTTCTAGTTGTACTATCTAGATCTTTAATTCTGACTTAATATTCATGTCTGGTTGACAAAGTAGTAATAATTTAAATGTGTTTCTCCTGTCAGTGGAATATGGAATCCAAAATGTGTACACAAGCCTTAGGTTAAAAATATACTAAAGAATCTGTCCTTATTATAGTGTATGGCAGTAGAGCATAGTAGTTAAAAAAAAAAAAGTCTCTTGTCACAGTTGAGTTTAAATCCTGGTTTTGCCACTTTCTAGCGATACTTCCTCTTTGGAAAGCAGATAAGAGTATCTACACAAGGTCTTTGAGAGATAAATGAATAAATGATATGAAACACACAAAGCATTAAGAATATTACCTGGCTCATAGAAGCACTCAAATAGTTATTGTTGGGGTTGTTGTTATTAATAGTGGTAGTAATAGTAGCGGCAATAATAGTAATATTACAATCAACACTAAGTCATAGAATTTAGAATCAGACAAACATGAGTTTTAACTCTAGTTTCATATTAATGATATGAATGTGTAATATTCAAGTAATATTCAAGTTTGTGTTGCTATTCTTGTTTACTTTTCTAGATCATCATTTTTCAGTGGCTTTTTTAAGGAAGTCTTAATGTGATCTGGTGGTAGAAAGAACATATCTGTTTACAGTTATTTCTTGCTATTTTTCATTGAGAATTCCAATAATTTTATACAATAAAATGGTAAATTTTCTAATTCTGTCTTTTTTATTTTTATTTATTTATTTTTAAAGTTTATTCATTTTTGAGAGAGAGGAGAGAGCGAACACAAGCAGGGGAGGGACAGAGAGAGCCAGGGGAGAGAGAGAATCCCAAGAACTGATAGTGTGGAGCCATCGTGATGTGGGACTCGAGCCCATGAACTGTGAGAACATGACCCGAGCCAAGAATTGGAAGCTTAACCGACTGAGCCACCCAGACTCCCCTAATTGTGTCTTTTTGAGGTTATTTTTATTTATTTATTTATTTTTTGCTTTATAGCCCACAGCCTGTGAAAGAAGATATTGCAACGCCTCTACCTTCTGAAAAAACCCCAACTAGTGTTAATCAAACTCCTATTGAAACGAATGAATTTCCTCAGCTACCGGAAGGTTTAGAAAAGAAGCCTATTGTTCTTAAGTTCAGTGCCATGTTAGATGGTATAGCCATAGGAGCAGCACTTTTACCATCTCTAAAAGCAGAATATAAAATGGGAAGAATGAGGAGTCATGGAATGACAGGTAACATTGAATTTTAAGTTCAGTCTCTTAAAATTTAAGATTGGTTTGAAAAATTAGTAATATTTTGATGAAAAGTTATATTTGGTTTTGTAGATATTATATGAAAATGTAAATAATTTTAATCAGAACACTTTTAAATTTCATTAATGATGTTCCTCAGTCAAGTGAAAAATATCAGTTACATCTTCCCTGAGTGACCAACAGGGACACTGCTTTTATTTGAAGTCTTCAAAGCTATTCAGTTATTGAGGCCATTTCTAATTTAGAAGTTGAATAAATTACTATATCCATTAGTTTCTTTATAGCTGGAATAACTTGGTTTATTTTCAAATTTGGTGCATTTAGCTTAAATCACAGGTTATTTGGTTTCTTCAAAATAGCTACTTCTATAAGGTTTTGTGATTCTTATATACTCTTCGAAATTCTTTGCTGTTGTATTTTTATTCTGAAGTTTATCATATATACAAAAGTATGTAAATTATATACACACAGTTTCAAGAATAATAAAAAAAAATGTGACCTTACCAACCCATTATACAAACTAAATGAAAATATTGCCAGTGCTGTGAAGGCTCCTTCAATGAATATTATCCTTACTGGCTTTTCTTAATGACTGCTCATGGAATAACTGTTAACATGAATTTTGTGTTACCCATTCCTTTGCTTTTCTTTATAATTTTACCACATATGTATATACTCATAAATGGCTTATGTTTTGAACTTTATTTGTATGGACTCCCACTAATGTATTTTTTAAAGGGAATTTTTTTTTCTGTACATTTTGTTTGAGATTCATCTGTTCATTCATGTGTGTACAGTTCATTCATTTTTCACTGAAATAGTCTGTTAAGTGATTATATTACAGTTTATCCACTCTGCTATTGATGGACCTTTGACTCATTTTACTTTTTTGCTATTATAATTATTCTCATGCATGTCACTTGGTACACATGTGCACAAGTTTCTCAAGGGTATTTACTTTAGGAATTATACACCTAGACTGTAGGGTAAATGCATCTTGAGTTTTATTAGGAAGTACAAAACTGTTTTCCAAAGTACTTGTGTTCACCAGTATTTACTGCCCTGCCAGTATTAGATGAGAGTTCCCATTATACCATATACTTGTTAACACTTAATATTATCTGGCTTTTAAATTTTTGCTTTGTCTGGTAAATGGGGAATTGTATCTCACTGTGGTCTTAATTTCTATTTCTATAATTAATGAAGCTGAACTGTTTTATGTTATTAAGATATCTTTGTATGTTTTTTATATGAAGTGCCTATTAATGGTTCTGTGTGTGTGTGTGTGTGTGTGTATGTGTGTGTTTGTCTGTTTTACCATTGAGTCATTTGTATTTTGTTTTGGTTCACAGAAATTATGTTTTGTATGTTAAGCTTTTGATGTTATAAATTTAACATATATTTTAACATATAGAAACTTATTTCACTTTGTTGTCTTTTGATCAGTAGATATTCTTTTTTTTTTTTTTAATTTGTGGGACAGAGAGAGACAGAGCATGAACGGGGGAGGGGCAGAGAGAGGGAGACACAGAATCGGAAACAGGCTCCAGGCTCTGAGCCATCAGCCCAGAGCCTGACGCGGGGCTCAAACTCACAGACCGCGAGATCGTGACCTGGCTGAAGTCGGACGCTTAACCGACTGCGCCACCCAGGCGCCCCCAGTAGATATTCTTAATTTTCAAATAATTGAATTTACCAGTATTTTCTTTTTTAAAAAAAATTTTTTTTTTCAACGTTTATTTATTTTTGGGACAGAGAGAGACAGAGCATGAACGGGGGAGGGGCAGAGAGAGAGGGAGACACAGAATCAGAAACAGGCTCCAGGCTCTGAGCCATCAGCCCAGAGCCCGACACGGGGCTCGAACTCACGGACCGTGAGATCGTGACCTGGTTGAAGTTGGACGCTTAACCGACTGCGCCACCCAGGCGCCCCTTACCAGTATTTTCTTATATGATGTGTATTTTTATATCTTAAATCCTTCTCTTCCCAGGATCATGAAGATATTTTATTATATTTTCTATTAAATGTTTTTAAATTTTTCCTTTTAAGTTCTTCATCTATATGGAATTGATTTTTTTTTAATTTGGTGCAGATTAGTTTAATCAATTATTTCAGCATCATTTATTGACTTTTCTTTTTTTCGGTGATACATAGTCCATTTTGGTCATCTATTACATGTTGATACATGTGGGGTCTGTTTCAGAGTTATTTATTATGCTTCATTGGCCTATTTGCACCATTACTGGTGACCTCTTTGCACCAGCTATTTTCAGTATCATCTTGCTACCTGACATTTCCTGTTTTAGGAGTTATCTTGGTTATTTTTGGTTACTTGTTCCTTCACATAAATTTTATAATCAGTTTGTCAAATTCTCTGAAAAAACCTATTTGCATTTTTATAGGAATGTAATTAAATCCGTAGATTTACTTGGAGACGATTGACAGTATTGATTGATACCAAGAATTGATGCAATATTTACCCTTCTATTCTTGAATATGTATTTCTTTGTCTCTTTAGGTTTTCTTCAATGCTTTTCTACAAAGTTTAAAAATTTTGAACTTAAGGTTTTTGTGCCTCTGTTACAAGATATATTTATTTGTGTAGATACCCCCTACCTTGTGTTATTGTTGTTGTTTAGTTACTACAAAGGGGATATTTTGTAAAATGGCATTTTCTAAACTGGTGATGGTATGTATAAATGTGCTTGATCAATTTATGTCAGTTTTATACTCAACCATATTAAACTATTTTCTTATTGGTAATAAGATAGTTTGGAGTTTCCTAAGTAGATACTTGTACCATGTGCAAATGAGGCTTTTGTTTTTTCCTTTCTAGTCTTTAAGAATTTTTCTTTTTCTTACTGTGCTTCTGCTATAATGTTGAGAAAAAGGGGGTATTATGGGCATCCTAATCTCTCATTCTTTTAAGGGAAATCAATATTTCATCAATGAATATGATGTTTGCTGTAAGGTTTTGCAAGGTTCCCTTTATCAGGTTAAAAAAATTTACTTCTATTCCTAGTGTGCTAAGTGTCTCTATGAAGAAAAGTGGGTGAATATTATCAGATGCTTTTTGCTACAGCTGTTGAAATTAAAATGTTTTTTTCTCCTTTATGCCATTAACATGTTATATTAGTAGTTTAAAATTTTGCATACATACACGTATATAAATACATACACATATTTATATATATGTGTATATTTTTATTCCAACTCCAAACATTTTAGGGTTTTTTTGTTTTGTTTTGTTTTGTTTTTATTGAGAGGGATTTTTCTGAACATCTAGATCCTTTTGTTAACTAGAAGAAAAACACTGTGAAGTGAGTTTCCAGAATTAGCAGAGTCAGAAGATCAGGCCTTCAGATATTGGCCTGACAATAGGGTAGACTCACCTTGGCCATTTATTCAGGGCATCCAAGAAATAGGAGAGTTGACAGAGGGCAGTAAGTCAAAAGCCAATAGGCAGTTTGGAACTAGGAAGATACAAATATTTAGGAGCAAAGTAAGTGTATTATCAAATATCCAGACTGATAAGAACATATAATTCTTCTTGAAATTAAGGAACGGGACAGAAGTAGTAAAAGAATGACTGTACTAGTGATGAGAGATGACCTGAGGCCTAGGATTACTTCAATCTTGATGTTTTTATTTGATAATTCTGGTGGTAGTAATGGAAGTGGTAGTTACTGTGGTAAATAGCCCTCACCTTTTGTAGCTTGCAAGTGATGGTCACTGAGGCTGCCTTGTTGGAGTTAGTAAGAGAAGATCAGAGCAGTCTTGACCTATCTGGCTATCCACAATTGCACCAGTTGATGAAAGAGCATTTTTCTATTTATGGCTAACTCATATTATTGTATAGTGAGTGAATATAGCGAATGTAACATATAGGAAGGAGGTGACCTCCTACTAGTATTTTGAAAAAGATTTATTTCTGGCACAATTGAGAACACTAGGAATGTTTATTACATTTTAATATGTATGTAGGCAAAATAGGCTATTTAATGATGTTTGAGTGTAGAGAATTGGTAACGTATAGAACAATATAAGATTTTGTTGTTGGAAAGGCACACGCGTGTATACATTAGTATACAGTACTATACTACTACAGTGTATGCAATGGGCAATAATAGATCTTGATTTTAACAAGGCTTCTTCTACTTTTTAATGCCTTCAGAAATAGTTGGAGAGATATGTCTTGAATAACAGTGTAGGTTGCATATTATAATTGAACAACTGCATGCTAGATTGTTGATTTAAGTAGTTTTAGTAAACTAAAACTCATACCGTATCCTTATTTGGCATACGGAACCATTAATAATTATCGTTAAGGTCACAACTACATGGGATTATATAATTTTATGCCTGATGAATTTATATTGTAATTTTATACCCGAGTACAATTTAATGACTTGACAATTTTCACTATTTCCTTCCATACTGAATCAGGATCAGGAGGCAAGTTGTTAACTGCTAACTTCTCTGTTAATAAAGCAATATGAATGTGAATGTGGATTGGAATTTTTTAATACTTAATTTCTCATGTTAAAACTCTTCTGTGGTAAGGGCAGTTTCTTTCTGTTCTACCTTCTATGAAATAAAGAATATTTGTCAGGGTCTCTCTAACACCTAACGCAGTGCTTGGCACCTGGTAGGCTTAGTAAATATTTGCTGGCTTAATAATACTGACTGACTCTTTATAGTACCCACACATATATTTAAAGATTTATTTCATTTGGTGTATGTATGCATTTTTTTAGAAACCATGTTTTGAACAAAGGAGTGAATGAGCACCTGAACAAACAAACAATAACTTTTCTTATTTTTTACAGGTGCACAGACCAGATTTACATTTGAGCTGCCAAATCACAGATTACGTTTTACTTCAAAAGTTTCTGCCACGGATATGTCAACCATTCCTCCTTCTGCCAGTCTCAACCTTCCTCCTGTTACTATGTCAGGAAAATATATAATGGAAGAGCATGATAGTTATTCAGATCAGGTGTGGAGTATAGATGAACTACCTTCTAAACAAGGGTACTATTTACAGGGAAATTACCTACGTTGTGTGGCAGAAGTAAGTTTACTTTTTAATTTTCTTACACTCTATCATTTAGGAGTCTTTAAAGTTTAGGCGTACCAAAATATGTAGTGATCCAAACTTTTAAGACGGATCATTAAATCGTTTATTCTTATAGAATTCTGAACTGAATCTGGTGTGTGTGTATGTGCACATGTGTGTATATATCTGCCTCTTTCTCTGTAGTTTCATGTAAACATTTCTTTTTTGTATTAGTCATCTTTGAATTTATATTTCTTATATTAGATTTCACATCCATCTCTGTAATATTTTTATGGCTCATTTGATTATAAAAAAGCTAATATTTATATGCATTGACTTGTACAATACTTAAATCGATCTTAAAAGGTAGGTATATTCTCATTTTGTAAGTGAAGAAACTGAGCCTTCAGGAGGTTACACTATTCATCAAGTATACATAATTATTAACAATATAAAGGTGATACAGACAGATAAAATAATTACAGTCAAATTCACAGACTAATTTCTTTACTAAGGGAAGTTGAAAGCCAGCATACCTGATTTTATCATTTTTTCACTTTATATTGGCACAACTGTCACAAGTTTAAAAAACATTTGGATATATATTTTCTGTTTGATTTGTGTTCAGCAGGTCATCTGTTATTATACTAATTTGATACAGTAGAAATTTGAAGCTGAGAGAAATTAAATAACTGTCCCTAAATCTCCCCACTATCAAGTGAGAGATGTAGGATTCATACACAGTGCTGTCTCAGCTTCCTTTGTCAGTTTGTCAGAAACAATTTCAACTTTATCAAAGGGCAGTTTTATAACTATTTGTTTTCTGAGTTTTATTCTTTAGAATGTGAAGCATTTATGAGAATGCTCTTGAGCTCTTTGCTAGAAATATTACAGCTATGGGAGATATTTAAGTCTGGTTTGCCTTCGTTAGACCCTGCTTACCCTAGCATCTCTCTAATAGTTGGGATTTCTTTGTGTGAAAATGTACAAAAAAATGTGTACAAGATTGTAGAAGTCAGATATTTATTTAAAAGGTAGATTATAGAGGTGCCTGGTTGGCTCAGTTGGTTAAGTGTCTGACCCTTGATTTCAGCTCAGGTCATGACCCCAGGGTCATGGGATCAAGCCCCATGTCGGACTCTGCGCTGAGCATGGAGCCTGATTAATATATTCTCTCTCTCCCTCTCTCTCTCTCCCTCTCTTTCTTGCCCTCCCCTCCCCCACTAGCTTGCTTTCCCTAAAGTAAATAAATAAAACTTAAATAAATAAATTAATGGGTAGATTATAAAGCATATTGCATTTGTGCTTTCTATTCTGAAAAATAAGCACTCCAAATTCTAGTTTAGCAATACTATTATAAATGTTTCATTTGACAGAAAATAAATCTAATGCAGTATGTTGCATAATTCCTTACTAATATTAGAAAGGGATAAAGTTTGTAATTGAGGCAGAACACAATCCCAGATTTGCTAAGAATGCAGTTAATTATAAACACTTGAAGGAATCTAGAATTGCATTCCTCAGAGAGTTGCCTGGTTTACTATGGCCTGAAATAAACACACATGAAAATCACCTTAGCCCATTTTGGACTATTCTATAAAAAATAAAGTGTCCAGGGCAACTTAGACTTTATGTGACTTCTCATTTAATTAAAGACTACTGAACCTATTTTGCGCTCTTAATTTTTGGTAAAAGTATGAATGCTGTCTAAGTAGCAAATTTGAAGCATTTCCTTTATTCATAAGGGTGTTTCAAACTATCTTTACTATAATACTCAACTTCAGTTAGGACCTGCTTTCTGTTCAATCTGTTTATTAATTTTCCCCAGAAATTTTATGCCTTATACTAATCATAGGGCATATATTAAAGCTGATTGAGTATATCTGATTAGTTAAATCATGCAAATGTAAGCCTCATGAGAGAGAGAGAGCCATAATTTTATTGTTTTTATTCACCTTAGCATCTAATGAGGTACACAAAGTAGATGGTCAATAAATATTTGAATGAGTAAATAAATTTACTTTCACATGTAATGATACTTGTCCATGGTTCTAAACACTACAACAGTAGTCATTGAAAAAAGACACTACCCTGGACAAAATTCCGATTCTGATATTAGCAGGTAACATAAAGTATAAATTTCATTCTTTTTCAAAAGATAGAAAACAAAAAACCTTATTGGCCACTGTTATTTAAAAAATAAGTTTAAGGAATGGCCTATAATAATGTCAGACCAGTAAAGTATTGGGCAATGTGAATATTTTATAACCTTTCTCAAATAGTATGTAGATAATTCATTGTTTTTCTTCAGAGTTTGGATGACTTATGTGAGCAAAAGATGTATTTAAAACAAATACAGTCAGTAGTGTTAATCTAGTATTCCGATTTTGTTTTGGCAGGTTGGCTCTTTTGAACATAATCTCACAACCGATCTGCTAAACCACTTGGTATTTGTGCAGAAAGTGTTCATGAAGGAAGTTAATGAAGTAATACAGAAAGTTTCTGGTAAGATAATCTCATACCTTCCATGGTATGAGCGTTCATCCTGTCATTTAGATATATTTAAACTCTGCATTCCTTTTCTGGCTTTTCCACCTACAGATTCTTTTGCTTATTACTTACTTTTGTCATGTGTAATACATACGTTTATGATTTATAAACTTCACAAAACTCCTTTATACTTTCTCTGCCTGCCACCACAAAAAGAGCGAGTAGTGTATGTCTATTAACCAAACTAATCTTACGCATTTGGGAAACAAGATTTAGATCAATATTAAGATTTTGACTTTATACCATATGGTGACTCTGCATGCTCTGTAGCAACCCTTATGATATTTTTGTTATGCCTCAAGAGTAGATTACAAATGGGCTTCTTAATTACATTACGTCTTAATAGGAAGTGTATGTTTGATTTTAAAAATGTTTAACTGATCTTTAATTCACAAGATAAAGTATTAAGTATTAGGATGGAAAATAAGTTGACTATGTAAGCATCCTTGAGGCTAAATATTTCCAGTATGGATATAATCACGTTAAAATAATAGTGAAACCAGGGGCGCCTGGGTGGCTCAGTCGGTTGAGCGTCTGATTTCGGCTCAGGTCATGATCTCGTGGTCTGTGAGTTTGAGCCCCGCGTCGGGCTCTGTGCTGACAGCTCAGAGCCTGGAGTCTGTTTCAGATTCTGTGTCTCTCTTTCTTTGACCCTCCCCCGTTCATGCTCTGTCTCTCTCTGTCTCAAAAATAAATAAACATTAAAAAAAAATTTTTTTTTAAATAATAAATGTTTGATAGAATTCCCCTGGAAAGCAATCTGGCCCTGGACTCTGGTTTTGGGGGAGATTTTTGATTACTCATTCAGTTTCTTTACTGGTTTTGGGTCTGTTCTAATTTTCTATTTCTTCCTGTTTCAGTTTTGGTAGTTTATAGGTTTCTAGGAATTTGTCCATTTCTTCCAGATTGCCCATTTTATTGGCATATAATTGCTCATAATATTCTCTTATTATTGTTTGTATTTCTACTGTGTTGGTTGTGATGTCTCCTCTTTCATTCTTGATTTTATTTATTTGGGTCCTTTCCTTTTTCTTTTTGATCAAACTGGCTAGTTGTTTATCAATGTTGTTAAATCTTTCATAGAACCAGGTTCTGGTTTCAATTATCTGTTCTGGGGTTTTTTTTGTTTTTTGTTTTTGTTTCAAAAGCATTGATTTCTGCTCTAATCTTTATTATTTCCTGTCTTCTCCTGGTTTGGGGTTTTATTTGCTATTCTTTTTCCAGCTCTTTAAGGTATAAGATTAGGTTATGTATCTGAGACATTCTTCCTTCTTTAGGAAGGCCTGGATTGCTATATATTTCCCTCTTAGGACCACTTTTGCTGCATCCCAGAGATTTGGGGCTGTGGTATTATCATTTTCACTGGCTTCCATATACTTTTAAATTTCCTTTTTAACTTCTTGCTTAGCCCATTCATTCTTTAGTAGGATGTTCTTCAGTCTCCAAGTATTTGTTACCTTTCCAAATTTTTTCTTGTGGTTGATTTCGAGTTTCATAGAATTGTGGTCTGAAAACATGCATGGTATGATCTTGATCATTTTGTACTAGTTGAGGGCTGATTTGTGTCCCAGTATGTGATCTATTCTGGAGAACGTTCCATGTGCACTGGAGAAGAATATATATTCTGCTGCTTTAGGATGAAATGTTCTGAATGTATCTATTAAGTCCACCTGGTCCAGTGTGGCATTCAAAGCCATTGTTTCCTTGTTGATTTTCTGTTTACACGATCTGTCCATTGCTGTAAGTGGGGTGTTGAAGTCCCCTACTATTATGGTATTATTATCAATGAGTTTCTTTATGTTTGTGATTGGTTTATATATTTGAGTGCTCCACATTTGGAGCATAAATGTTTACAGTTGTTAGGTCTTCTTGGTGGATAGACCCCTTAATTATGATGTAATGCCATTCTTCATCTCTTGTTACAGTCTTTATTTTTAAAGTCTAGATTGTCTGATATAAGTATGGCTACTCCAGCTTTCTTTTATTGACCATTAACATGATAGATGGTTCTCCATCTCCTTACTTTGAATCTGAAGGTGTTTTTAGGTCTAAAGTGGGTCTCTTGTAAACAGCATATAGATGGATCTTGTTTTCTTATCCATTCTGTTACCATATGTCTTTTGTTTGGAGCATTTAGTCCATTGACGTTTAGAGTGAGTGCTGAAAGATATGAGTTTATTGCCATTATGTTTCTTGTAGAGTTGGAGTTTCTGGTGGTGTTCTCCGGTCCTTTCTCGTCTTCATTGCATTTGGTCTTTCCCCGTCCTCCCCCCCCCCCATCTTTTCGCCCCTGAGAGTGTCCCCCTTAAAATTTCTAGCAGGGCTGGTTTAGTGGTCACGAACTCCTTTAGTTTTTTTATAGCCTCGCTGGATAAAGAATTCTTGGCTGCATATTTTTCTGATTCAGCACACTGAATATATCCCGCCACTCCTTCCTGGCCTGCCAAGTTTCTGTGGATAGGTCTGCTGCAAACCTGATCTGTCTTCCCTTGTAGGTTAGGGACTTTTTTTTCCCTTGCTGCTTTCATGATTCTCTCCTTGCCTCAGTATTTTGTGAATATGACTATGATATGCCTTATTGATGGTCGGTTTTTGTTGAATCTAATGGGGGTCCTCTGTGCTTCCTGGGTTTTGATGTCTGTGTCTTTCCCCAGGTTAGGAAAGTTTTCCACTATGATTTGCTCACATAACCCTTCTACCCCTTTCTCTCTTCATCTTCTGGGACCCCTATGATTCTGATGTTGTTCCTTTTTAATGAGTCACTGATTTCTCTCATTCTTAAATTGTGCTCTTTTTTTTCTGCTTCATTATTCTCCTTAAGTTTGTCCTCTGTATTGCTGATTTGCTGCTCTGCCTCCTGCATCCTTGCCACCACATCAACCATTCAAGATTGCAGCTTAGTTATAGCATTTTTTATTTCATTCTGACTAGCTTTTACTTCTTTTATCTCTGCAGAAAGGGACTCTAATCTATTTTCGACCCCAGCTAGTATCTTATTATCATGATCCTAAATTCTGGTTCAGACATCTTGCTTGTATCTGTGTTAAGTCCCTGACTGTCATTTCTTCCTGCTCTTTCTTTTGAGGTGAATTCCCGCTGAGTTCTGTGGTTCAGGTTGTGCAGATTATTGTGTTAATCCTCAAATCAGTTTTCTAGGTGTGCAGGATGGTTTAGTGTTGATCTGGCTGTATTTCATGGATGCGAGACGCAAAAAACAAAAACAAAACAAAACTTCCATGCTATTCCACCATCTTGGCTCCTCTAAAATCTTTTTCTTTTAATGTTTACTTATTTTTGGGAGAGAGAGTGAGTGAGCATGCACAAGCGGGGAGAGACAGAGGAGGACAGAGGATCCAAATAGGGCTCCACTACTCCTCAAACTCAGGATCTTTGAGATCATGACCTGAGCCACCCAGCAACCGAGAAAGGCTTTTTCTTAACCTTTGAATTGCAATCAATGAGGAGTTAAAGTATATTCCTAAGTTTATGAAGAATGAACTGGAAAAGAAGACTAAAAATTAATATTCTAACCATGAAGACTTACCAATCACTATGGGGAATTCAGAAATAAGATTCTGATTCTAAAGTCATTTAGTGGCTAGGTCTGATCCTTGAGTCATTCCTGACTGGAGACAGCCATGAACTCTAGGAAAATAGCTGAAAGTAAGTTGTGTATCATCTAGCTATCACCAGAACCTCATAGAGTGGAGATCTTATCAAAACCAGAGAAGGTACTCTTTACTGAGAGGGAATGCTTTGAACCCTTATAACCAAGTTTCTTAGTATTCTAATCTCAGTATTGCTTCCCTCATCTACCAAATCTTCATAGTTTTTGTCCTTATTTCTTTTTTTCTTATACCTTTTTCTCATGCTTTTCCTTAATATTACATTTAGCTCTAGGACATTTTCTCAATATTACATTTAGCTCTAGGAATACTCATTTACATCAGTCATCAAGTTTGTTAGGAAATTCTTTTTTGAGGAATCAATTCTTGTAATCTTACTCTCACGGACTCCCTTGATTTTAGAAAGACATGGATAATCACTGACCTAGTAAACATAAACGATTTGTTTTTGAATATGTACAGTCGTCTTAGAAACATATAAGGAGGTTCCCTTCTGAGAATTGGGCCTTTCATATATTTAATTCATAATGAGGTAAAAAAAAAATGACGTTAATGTGACTAACAATATCTGATATTTCTATAAGCTAAAATTATTGTGTAATACATTTGTAAGAGATGGAGCTCTTGCTTTTACATTTTAAGAAAAGTAAATTTTTCTGAAACTACTAAAAGATATTCAAGGCTGTGATAGATCAACAAAAAAATAGGCTTTTAAAAAATGGACTTTACTTATTAGAGAATGTTTAGGTCCATAGCAAATTGAGGGAAGGTTACTAAGATTTCCCAAATATCCCCTTGTCTCCAGTCATGTATAGCCTCCCCCATTATCAGCATCCCCCACCAGAGTGGCACATTTGTTACAAATGATGAATCTGCATTGGCACACCATTATCACCCAAAATCCATAGTTTACATTAGGGTTCACTCTTGGTGTTGTACACTCTGTGGATTTAGAGAAATGTATATTGACATTTATTTGCCATTATAGTGTCCTACAGGGTAGTTTCACTGCCCTAAAAATCCTTGGTGCTCCACCTATTTATCCCTCCCTTGGTTGCTTCCATATTTTGGCAATTATGAATAAAGCTATAAATATCTGTGTGTAGGGTTTTGTGTGGACATAAGTTTTTAGCTTCTTTGGGAAATAACCAAGGAGCGTGATTGCTGGATCATATGGTAAGAGTGTGTTTAGTTTTATGAGAAACTATCAAACTGCTTTCCCAAGTGGCCATACCGTTTTGCATTCCCACCAGGAATGCATGAGAGATCTTGTTGCTACACATCCTTAACAGCATTTGGTGGTGTCAGTGTTCCAAATTTTGGCTATTCTAATGGGTTTGTAGTGGTATCTTAAGATTGTTTTGATTTGCATTTCCCTGATGATATGATGATATGTATAAAGCATCTTCCCTTGTGCTTATTTGCCACCTGTGTATCTTCTTTGGTGAGATGTCTGTTAAAGTCTTTGGCCCATTTTTTAATCAGGTTTTTTGTTTTCTTATTGAGTTTTAAGAGCTTTTTGCATGTATTAGAAACAGTCCTTTATCAATTATACCTTTTAGAAATATTTTTTCCTAGTTTTGGCTTGTCTTCTCATTCTCTTGACACTGTCTTTTGCAAAGAAAAATTTTTTAATTTTAGTGGAGTACAGTTTATCAGTTCTTTCTTTCATGGATTATGACTTTGGTATTATATCTAAAAACTCATTGCCGTACTGAAGGTTTATTTAGGTTTTTTTCTTACGACGTTTTATAAAACTTTTATAGTTTTGTGTTTTACATTTAGATCTGTGATCCATTTTGAGTTAATTTTTGTGAAGCATGTAAAGCTTATGTCTAGATTTATTTTTTTTTTAATTTTTGTTTTTCAACGTTTATTTATTTTTTTGGGGACAGAGAGAGACGGAGCATGAACGGGGGCGGGGCAGAGAGAGAGGGAGACACAGAATCGGAAACAGGCTCCAGGCTCTGAGCCATCAGCCCAGAGCCTGACGTGGGGCTCGAACTCACGGACCGGGAGATCGTGACCTGGCTGAAGTCAGATGCTTAACCGACTGCGCCACCCAGGCGCCCCTGGATTCATTTTTTTTTGCATGTGGATATCCAGTTATTCCAGCACCATCTATTAAAAAGACTATCTTTGCTTCATTATATTGCCTTTGCTTCTTTGTCAAAGATCAGTTCACTATATGGATCTCTTTCTGGGCTCTTTGTTCTGTTCCAGTGACATTGTCTCATCTTTCACCAATCCCACACTGCCTTGATTACTGTAGTTTGTAGTCTTGAAGTCAGGTAGTGTCAGTCCTCTAGCTTTTTTCTTCTCCCTAATTGGCTATCCTGGGTCTTTTGTCTATACACACCTTAGAATCAGTTTGTTGATTCCCACAAAATAACTTGCTATGATTTTGATTGGAATTGCATTGAATTTATAGATCAAATTGGGAAGAACTGACATCTTGACAGTATTCAGTCTTCCTATCCATGGACATGAAATATCTTTCCATTTATTTATTTTATTTATTCATTCATTTGTTCATTCATTCATTCATTCATTCATTCCATACTCTTGTTTGATATCTTTCCTCAGAATTTTGTAGTTTTCCTCATGTAGACCTTGTATGTATATTATTAATTTATACCTAAGTATTTAATTTTTTGTGGTGCTAATGTAAATGGCATTGTGGTTTTTGTTTTTCTTTTTGAGAGAGAGAGAGTATGCACACACACACGCATGTGTGGGGAAAGAGCAGAGAGAGAGGGAGACAGAGGATCCAAAGCAGGCTCCGTGCTGTCAGCACATAGCCAGTTGTGGGTCTTGAATTCACAGACTGTGAGATCATGACCTGAGCTGAAGTCAGACACCTAACCGACTGAGCCTAGCATTATGTTTTTCATTTTAAATTCCACTGTTCATTGTTGGAAAGTGATTGGGCTTTGTGCATTATTAACCTTGTATGCAACCTTGCAGTAATTGCTTATTGGTTCCAGGAGTTTTTTTTGCCAGTTCTTGCAGATTTTCCACACAAATAATATATATAATCCTGTCATTTGTGAACAAAGACAATTTTATTTTCTCTTTCCCAATTTGTATACCTTTTATTTCCTTTTCTTGTATTATTGCATTAGGTAGGACTTCTTGTATAATGTTGAACAAGATTGGTAAGAGGAGTCATCCTTGCTTGTACCTTATCTAAGTAGGAAAGTTTCAAGCTTTTGACCATTAAGCATGATCTTAACTCTAGATTTTTGTAGATATTATCTAATTGAGGAAATTTCCTCTATTCCTTTTTATTGAGAGTTTTTATTATGAATGGGTGTTGGATTTTGTGAAATGCTTTTTCTGTATCTCTCTCTTTTATTTAAATTTATTTTTTTCATTTAAATAATCTCTATACCCAACGGGGACTCTAATTCATGATCCCAAATCAAGAGTTGCACAGTTTTCCAAATGAGCCAGCCAGGCACCCCTTTTTCTGCATCTCTTGATATGACCATGTGATTTTTCTTCTTTAGCCTATTGATGTGATAGACTGCATTAATTTGATTCCCTAGTGGAGAAAACTTCTCATCCCATATGTATAATATGCTCCCTGGGATGATGCTAAACTCAGCATACATACAAAAAGATTAATCACTTTAAGATGGAGAATTTAAAGATTATATATGCAGAAAAATTTTTTCATCAAGAGGAAGAAAAGTGGAAATAGAAGTTATACATTAAAACATCAGAACATTATTTTGTGGATGTCATATTGATGGACAGCAAATGATATTAATAGGAACTGTATCCCAGGGTCTCCTACCCCATGTTTTTTTTAAATTTATAGGACCAACCTTTGCTGACATACTCTATTATTAGCACATATTAGCTTATGTTTAAAATTTCTCCACCTTTATTTTTTTTTATTTTGTTTGCAGCACATCTAAATGTAAATAGCATTTTTGATTGAAGAAACTAGTCCAATTTACTTTTTTCCCATAAATGGAAAAATGAGACATATAATTACATTTGTTTAATTATATACATAATGTTTTAATTTTGCCCTTATAAAATGTTCTTAATAAATGCCTACATGTGCAGTATTATCCCTATCTTATATCTGTGGCAGGAAATGTAACATGGCTAAGGTTCCCTAATAACAATTGGATTAATAATCAGAAAACAGAAAATAACTGTTCTTTATTTTTTTAAAATGAACAAAATAATCATCATTTTCCTTTTAAAGTGATTTCCTCACACCCACATTTACTTAGGTGGGGAGCAGCCTATTCCTCTTTGGAATGAACATGATGGGACGGCAGATGGAGATAAGCCTAAAATTCTACTCTATTCCCTGAATTTGCAGTTTAAGGTAACATACAAATAATTATACTTTTCAAAGTATTTCCCTAATTTTTTAATTCTAAATTTCTAATTTTTTAGCTATAGAAAACTCATATTATACATAAATGTGCCAAGTAGAATATAAAAATGAAGTATAACCCCATCCACTCAAGAGAAAAGGCTTTAACAAGTGAATATTCTTTAGTACTTTTTTCTATTTGTATTTTTACATATGCATATTATTTATGCATTTTAAAAACTTTGGATACCTTTCCATGTCAGAGCATATAGATCAACTTTATCTTCCTCAACAGCTCTACTATTTATTATATAGTTGTAACAGTTTATTTAACTGTTCCCTACTGGTAAATATTTTAATTTTTTTCTAATTATTACAGCTATAAGTTACTCTGTAAGATATATTTTGTACATTTGTTCAATTAACAATAATACCTTAATAGAAACCTTAATATTTCAAATATTTAAGATATCAGCATTGTTAAAAATATCATTATTACCAAATAGTTCTTTAATTATAATTAATGTTTTTAACCCATGAACAGTTCAGATGTTAAATACAAAATACTAAAATGAAATTTAATAGCTAAAAAATCCAGTAGTAATATGAGAAATTAAGGAATGTTGACAGCTTTATCAGCTCATTAGACAACCCATATGTATTTTAAACATGGCTATTTTATCATATATTGAAAGGTGTCATTTAAATGAGTGTGTATTGTTGATTTAAGATTCTTTTTTTCCCTCCTAACATAATCTCCTAGGGCATCCAAGTAACAGCCACAACTCCATCAATGAGAGCTGTGAGATTTGAAACTGGATTGATAGAGCTGGAACTTTCAAACCGACTTCAAACCAAAGCCTCACCAGGAAGTAGCAGCTATCTGAAACTGTTTGGTAAATGCCAAGTGGATTTAAATCTGGCATTAGGACAAATTGTCAAACATCAGGTGAGTACAGAATTTGCTGACATTAGAATTTTGGCTTTTAATTTTGTATATCAATTTGAACTACTTTAAATATTACTATACTTTAAAAAAAATGTTTTTAATGTTCCTAAAATTTTTAATTGTAAATTGGAGTGAAGAAGCCTCATTTAAGAAGGCCTTTACAGTTTTAGTTTGGCATTTTACTTAGTGTTTTGGGTGTTATATTATTAGTTTATAGTTTAGTGCAAATGCAATCATGTGAAGCTTAATTCAGCATCTTCATAAATATTTGTTTATAATTTCTTTTTATTTTGTTAAGCATTATTTTTTTATTTCAGCACTCGGTACTAACATTGGCCAACTCTTAAAATGTTACTAAGTTTCTTACTATTTAATATTGGTAAGTTTTTCTTGCCATAATGTTAAACATAAAAAGTTAAATATATATGCACACACAGCAATAAATCAGATTTTATTTTATAAAAATTTAACTTTCACAGCTCATGGGGGGCTTTTTTGTTACTGTTGTTTTATTTTGCTAGAAATTATTAAAATGTTTAGGTTTTTTTGTCGGAACATTTTCCACTACTTGATTTTATTGAGCCTTTAATTTTATTTTAGGTTTATGAGGAAGCCGGTTCTGATTTTCATCAAGTTGCCTATTTTAAAACCAGAATTGGATTAAGAAATGCCCTCCGAGAAGAAATCAGTGGTTCTTCAGATAGAGAAGCTGTGCTTATTACCTTGAATAGACCAATTGTTTATGCACAGCCTGTGGCCTTTGACAGAGGTAAGATAAAGTCCATCAACACTGTCTTGTTGGAGTTAGAAACGTTTTGGAAATGTTGGATAAGAATCATTTGTAGTTTACCGGTGTAAATACTTGACAGCTAAATGTCTCCTAAATTTGAAATGTGAGCATCCAAAAAAAGTTTGTTGTTTATATCAGCTTTTAAAGTTATTTTATTTTTTAAAGTTATTTGCCTTCTCCATGGGATGTATAGGATGTCTGATTCAGAATTCTGATTGTAATGCTAATAAGGTTTCCTTTCAAAAACTAATGTACCCATTTGTTTTGACACTGTCTATTCATTTATTCTGTCTGTAAACATTTCCTGTCTGGGCATGGAATACAAATAAGGAAAACAGGATCTTTGCCCTCAAGGAACTCTCAGTCCAGTGGGAAAGAGCAAAGTACACTACAGAGAGGAGTTAGAGAGATACATGTTCTAGTATCTGAGTGAGCCTCTAACTTTGCCTGTTCTTCTTAGAGGGGAAACTAATTCTTCAGATTCGACTTGGAGTTAGGAGTTCACTAGGAAGACAACGAAATGACAGCTTGTCTTATTTATCTTTGTATCTCAAGTTTTAGAACAGTCCCTGGCTTATAGTAAGAACTACATAAATGTTTACCAAATGAGAGAGAATATGAATGAATATATATGAACACAGAGGTCTAAAAACTATAGCAGCTTTCATAAAAGAAAATAATAGGAAATAAGGCTGAACAGATAGATACAATCTCATTAGTGTATATTGGGCAGATATGTTGGAATTGTAATTTAGAAGTAATGAAGAACCATTTATGACACCATTTAAGATTTAAATTGGTGTAGGCATTGGCTGGTGATAAGTCTGTTAGAAAACTGTTCTTTTGGCAGTGTTATGGATAACATTTTATTTTGTTAAATTCTGTGCACTTACTTTTCATTTCACATCTTACCTTTCATCAGCTTTCAACAATTCCTTAAAGTACTTTGCATTCTTTGTGTCCAGGATACTTGCTTTTCTTTCTACTTCTCTGGCTCCTTCATGTTTACCTCCTCTTTAGGCTTCTCCCTCTATACACAGCATTAAATGGAGGTTTTCCTTAAGGTTTCATTCTTATTACAGACTCAGATGTCTTGACTTTTGTAGGTCACATCTTTTTAATGTATACTCCTACTGTTATGTACCTCTCCTTTAGGAATTTTTAACAGTTGTAACAGTAAAGTCTACAAAGTCGGGGACCATGTTTTGTTTTCATTTGTTATTGCATCCTGTTGCATAGCATCTAATTGGCATTTCACAAATAATTTATTACATGAACAAATGGACCTGGGTTATTTTCTTTTTTCTGCCATTATGCATTTGCCTACTTTCTGCTTTTTTTTTTTTTTTCCTCTGTCAAATTGACCATATCATCTTAGATCCTTTCTAATTCTAACGCTGTATTTTTTGGTGGGAATAATTTTTAGTAATAAGCCAGATTTTGTAGCTATTGAGGTTTACTTGCCTTACAGCTTTACAGCTTTCATTTAAATTTTCTTTCCTCCCTGCCTTAATTATAAAAAGCTGTGCTGTTTTGGCTGAATTATAAGGCTGCCTATGACAACTGGAATGAACAACGAATGGCTTTACATAAAGATATCCATATGGCTACAAAGGAAGTAGTAGATATGCTACCAGGTATCCAGCAAACATCAGCCCAGGCCTTTGGGACTCTCTTCCTCCAGCTTACTGTGAATGATCTGGGAATATGTCTGCCCATCACAAATACTGCGCAGGTACAGAAAATCAAATCATAGTCTAAGATTATGAGTGAAACATTCTACTAACCATTTCTATGTATATAGAGTATAACAATTTTTTCAGGTTAACAATTTATAACTTGGGTTTAGTAAATAGCAAGTAAAATTGAATTCCTTCAGCCATTATTCATCCACAGTGTATTAAATACGTATCTCATGAGACTTTGCTCTGAAGCGCTCTTCATCAGAATTATGATGAGATTGATACCCATCTAGTAAGCCTTAATTTTTACATTGGAAATAAGCAGCTTAGTGTTCAGAATCTTTTTGCTTTGTTTTTTTAGCAAATAAGTCTTTGGCATGCACTTGTTAATAAAATAGAAGCAAAAGAACATTTAGGAATACTGTGTAATAGGGTTTAGTAACCTCATCTAAATTAGAGTAGGGAATTTCAAAATGCTTTTAAGCTGAAATAGTTGGTAATGAAACTTCCAAAGTATGTGTGTTGGATAAAGCAAGAGTTTTCATAATTTAGGACTAATTCTTAGGAGTACATAGTTGCGTGGACACGTGTATGAGACAAAAAAGGGCTATAAACCCCTATCAGGCTTAAGAAGTTAAAATTAGAACAAATACAGAGGTCTATTTTACTGTTAAAATTTACTGTAAATAACCTGTAACCTGTTGTCAAATGGGTTTATCTTTTAGTATTTTGTTTGGCAACACACTGTGAAGAAAAGTCCTGGGTTGAGGATTGGCAACATATATTTATGCCTCAGGAGTTGAAAAATGGTAGTTTTTTAATGGCATGATGGACAGAACTCAGGAAAGCCATACACACCGAAGGTGGTTGTCATAATGAGAATGTTCCCCACAACTAAATCAGAAGCTTGAGATAGAAAACTAGATAATTAACCTTTTGCGAGTTAAAAAAGAAAAAGATGCACATGGCAAATGTATTTCACTTCAGTAATTTTTAAAAGCATCTTTTTACAGTACTTTCTAATTAAGCTTTCTAGGCTTGACATTTTCCAGACTTTTGTTCCTAGGAATTCTGTGAGAATTTCCAAATTTAAAAAAGTGTTGTATTTTGTCTTATTATTTCTTCAATATATTTTGCAGTCTAATCACACTGGAGACCTTGACATTGGTTCTGCTTTAGTATTGACCATTGAAAGTACTCTCATCACTGCTTGTTCTTCAGAATCTCTGGTTAGTAAAGGGCATTTCAAAAACTTTTGTATTCGTTTTGCTGATGGCTTTGAGACGTCGTGGGATGACTGGAAACCAGAAATTCGTGGCGATCTAGTGATGAATGCCTGTGAGTGACTTATTTTCTGTATGATGTTTAGAATTTGTTTAAATTGAAAAAAAAAACAGAAGTAGTGTCTTTATTTGTAAAACCAAAGGATGCTCAGCTATAGGAATGTTATTGGACTTTGTGAAATAAGAGCTATTTCTAGTTAAATGTTCATATTTGTGAAAAATGTCAGGTTTCAGTAGTTTAGGTAAGTAAACCAGTTAGGCATTCTGCTTAATAGTATAACAGTTGAAGATTTGTTTACTACCTGATTTTTTCCTGTAGTTGATTCATGAATGACCAGATAAAGCATCTTTGTTCCATGGGGATCTTGAAAGAAAGTGATAAATGTGTAAGAACTAGTTCATCATATAACATAGAACAGGTTGTAGATAACCAGGAACAGGAACTCCAGCCACAAAATATTGACGTTAATAAATCCACGTGTCTAAATTTGTAAGCTACAGAGTATAACTTGTGTGAATTCTTCCAATTCCATAATACTGGAGGTTGGGAGTAACTAAAGCTGTGTTTATATACAATTTTGAAAGTATAGGTTGTGAACTAAAATTCCTCAGCCAGTCTCTAAGCCAAAATTAATACTTACTCTACAAAAGGTAGCATGAGGTTGTTTATGCAGTTCTTTTGCCCTCTCCACTGGAAGAAAATCTTTCCAGTTCTGGGTATTCTTTAAAGAACAAGAATATTCTTCATTATTTTTATATCAAAAATTGAAGTTTTGACATTCCATGTTGATTAAAACTTAGATAAAACTATAGGTGAAATTCTCGGTATTGTATGCTTCTCATTTAGGTAATTCATATAAAATACTGCGATTTCTCTGAAATACTTCAGGTTACTAAGAAGCCTTGATATCAAAGTACTTATGCCCAATATTCAAAAGACCAAAAATAGCCTGGATCAGAAATCTTTACAAATAATATTTTACACAGTTGTTACATTTATTTTTAAAAATCACTGTAACTCCAGACGCCTGGGTGGCTCAGTCAGCTGAGTATCTGACTCTTGATTTAGGTTCTGATCATGATCTCACGGTTTATGAGATCGAGCCCCATGTTGGGCTCTGAGCTGACAGCCTGGACCCTGCTTGGGATTCTCTCCCTGTTCCTCTTTCTCTCAAAATAAAAATATTAAAAACTTTTAAAAATCACTATAATTCTTGTCTATTTTTTCTTAAAATAAATTTAAATCTACTGGTTTGTATTAAGATGACATCTTTGCCATTATTATTTTTTTTATTTAAAAAAAAATTTTTTGGGGGCGCCTGGGTGGCACAGTCGGTTAAGCGTCTGACTTCAGCCAGGTCACGATCTCGCGGTCCGTGAGTTCGAGCCCCGCGTCAGGCTCTGGGCTGATGGCTCAGAGCCTGGAGCCTGTTTCCGATTCTGTGTCTCCCTCTCTCTCTGCCCCTCCCCCATTCATGCTCTGTCTCTCTCTGCCCCAAAAATAAATAAACGTTGAAAAAAAAATTTTTTTTAATGTTTATTTTTGAGAGAGAGAGAGAGACCAAACATGAGCTGGGGAGGGGCCAGAGAGAGAGGGAGACACAGAATCTGAAGCAGGCTCTAGGCTCTGACTGAGCTGTCAGTACAGAGCCTGATTCAGGGCTCGAACCCACAAGCCATGAGATCATGACCTGAGCTGAAGTCAGACGCTTAATCAACTGAGCCACCCAGGCGCCCCTGCCATTATTATAATCATTAAAATGGATAGAATATTTTGGAAGCAAAGGAAGAATACCTTTCTTAAACAGTTTATTATAAAAGGAAAATGCATGAGAAATGTGCCTCTGAATCAAAATCAAAAATATATTAAAAATGCATAAATAATAACTCAGCACCTCAGTGTATATATACCAAGTAGAATACAAACATGCTGATAATTGTGATAATAATCATGGTTTATTTTAGGTTTTGTAGGATATTAAATGACTTGTTTATAACATGTTTTTGGTTTGGTGTCTTGGGAAGGAAGCAGACGAGTTGAGTGGTTGCTTCATTGATTTAAGAATTCTAAATTATAAAAGGGGCAGATTAGTTTTTGTTAGTAATAATAAATAGAATATAAATGACGTTTAATATTTTTGGCAAAAAAGGGTTGAGTTAGGGTAGAGAAACAAGAAAAGGTAGAGTTATGCCTTAGGATTTTTTTTTTTACAGATCATTTTAAAATCAGGCCCTAGGAAAAAGATGGCACAGTGGAATTGCCTTTCTAGGGTGATAATGTTTTCTAGGAATTGCAGTAAAAATTAGAAAGGACGATCTATAGGAAGAGTTCAAAGGACCATGTAAGTAGATAGAAAAGATAAGACTCTGTTCAGTAACATGTATTTATAGAAATTATAAAAACCATTAGAAGTTGAAAATGTAGCATGGAAAAAAAAAAGTTTGAAAGACTTCAAGCTCTTTGATTAGAGTGATTTAGTTGATTCCCTTCTCCTCACTTTCAGCATTTGGATCTTCTCCTAAAAATCTTAATATTCCTTTTTAATTCATCATGGCTCGTAATATATGATTTTATATAATTTTTAAAACTGAATTAAAAAAAATTCTCTGATACTTCTTAGGATTAAAAATCCTAAAAGTTTTCTATCCTTTTTTTTATTTACTAGCTTTCATTTGGCCTAAATTATGTTACTCAAATTTCAGAGGGTTTTCTTTTCATTCCAGCATTCTTAGATTTGAAAGAGTTACTAAGTTTCTTTTGCTCTGTTTTATAACCATGACTATAAAGGTGAATTGGGCAATATTTTACCCTAGGACAAGATCTAGTTCTCTCATATTCTATAATTTGTATGTGAGGTACAGGTAACATATGTCTCAAACTATAGATTTTAGTTATTGGCATCATGTTAAAAAAAAAAAAACCCACATAATAGAAATTTTCACTTAATAAACTCTTTCTCCCAAATATGTTGTAGTATTTCTGCAACTCAGATTTGAGTAGCTCTCAAAGTACCATTCCAATGATGGCACAAATTGTCAAAGCCTCTAGAAACTAGAATTTCAGGGTCAGTCAGGTATTGTCACATGCAGAGTGTAAAGATAAAGTTGCAGTTAAGTTCTCATAAGCATAAAATAAAAAATGTTGAATTATGAAATATTATGAGTCATCTAAGTAGTCGTTTCATTCTGCAGATTAGAAACTAAAGCCTAAAGGGGCCCCTGGGTAGCTCAGTTGGTTAAGCATCCTGACTTCGACTCAGGTCATGATCTCAATGTTTGTGAGTTAGAGCCTGGCATCGGGCTCTGTGCTGACAGCTCAGAACCTGGAACCTGCTTCGAATTGTGTCTCCCTCTGGTACTGTCTCTCAAAAAATGAAAAATGTTAAAAAAAATTTGTTTTAAATAACAAAACGAAGAAACTGAAGGCTAAAGAGGCTAGTGATTCTATTCTATTATATTTAGGTATTAATCTTTGGGCAAAACACTGCAGTATAATATTTAATCACAAGCATAATTTTATTGAAAACTATTTTGGGGGGTGGTTTTTTGTGCAGGTGTAGTTCCAGATGGCACCTATGAAGTATGTTCTAGGACTACAGGACAAGCAGCTGCTGGTAGGTTCACAATTGGTATAACTTTTTCTTTTTTCTTCTTACATATATGAGATAGAATTCTGTGTTTTTATACATATATATACATATCTATATATGTATATTTATAGCCTTTATGTTAACAGTAAGAATTTTTTAACTAAACTAATTCTGATGTTCCCTGATTTTTTAAAACTATTTTTGTAACATTAGCATATTTTTATTTATTTAACAATTATTTATTAGACACTTGCTGTGTATAAAATATATGGCAAAAAGTTTTGGGAAAGACAAAGATGGATAAGATATACTTTCTACTCTGTATAAATTCTGATATAGTTAAGGCTCTGCAGCATAATTAAGCTATGATAAGTGATAAGTTCAATAAAATATAAAATTCCAATTGCCACTGAAATTTGTTGAAGAGAGAGAAAAATTTCAAATTTGTAAGGATACTGGAATCAGAAAAAGCTTCTTTTAACATTTTAACAAACGTGAAAAGGGACTTGACAGATAAAAATTATTTCTTAAGCAATTACTGGAAGGCATGGATTAGAAAATTCAGGCAGACAGAATATTAGTCATGCTGTGAAAACAGTGTCTAGTTAGAATTGTCCAAACTGGGTGGAACAGAATTATGTGAAAAATAATATTGGAAAAAAATTAAGGAGTCTGGACTTAATTTGGTGGACAAAGGGAGAGCCATTGAATTTTTTTTTTTCCCTTGAGCAAGAAAGCAGAACCTTTAAAGGATTAGAGAGAAAAAGTATCTTAGGAAATAAGTTAGGAGATAACTCTAAAGTTATAACCTGTCTTGACTAAGATGATTTCACAACATAAATTTTTATTTATTTTACTTAAAACTAAGTTACGGTAAGCTAAAGGGAGGTATTTATTTAAGGGCTCTTAAAATGTCAGTGGGAGTAGAAGCTGATTAAAGTTAGCAGATTTCCTTTCTCTCCTTACTATTCCCTTTATCTTCCCCCAAGCCTAGCGTTGGTACTCATCCTAAGTAAATTGTCTCAGAAAGTAGTAAGGCCACTAGTCCCACTGACAGAGAACTGAAAAAGTTAAGAAATTTCCAGGAGTAATGTTAGAAGGAAAGGGTGATGACTGAGGTAAACATACTTATTTGGAGAAAGGTCACATAAAAGTCTTTTTCAAAACTCAGGTTTATAAGTGACAGCAACCCATTCAAACTAGCTTAACCAAAAGGGATTTATTAAAAGGATATATACGGATCACAATTAAACTTAGGAATGGCTATCTCAGTGAAGGTAAGGAACCAGCTCAATTCAAGGAGCCCTCAGGAACTACAGGAACCAAGATTTCAACTCCCACTAGGACTCTTCTTTGCTCCTCCCTGGCTGCTTCATTTTCTTCATACTGCTGACCTCCTCCTTACACATGGCAGGAAACACGGCTGCCAACAGCTCATGAGCCTCATCTCTCCAACCTCAATCACTAGAAAGGGACCACTAGTTTTGAAGTCTAGGGAAGGGATTTTAGTTTTCCAGCTTTGACTCTTACTTGGCCTAATTACCTAATTCTGGCTAATGAGTGAGGATTGTGGCAATTCCCACTACAACCATAGAAAGGTAGATCAGCTTGGGGGTGGGGAGAAGAAGGAATCCATAGTTCACAGGAGAAAGAAGGGTGCTGCACAGAGGGAAACAAGAGATGCACACTTTGCAAAAGGAAGTCAGTCCCACAGTCTGATGTTTCTGAGAGACCTGGCTGTGAGAGATGTTAGTTGTTACACAAGGCTATCATCCATTTTATTCCTTAAATATAGGATTATTTAAATGTTTATACTCAAGACTTAACAAAATGCCACTTCTTCATTTAAACAGAAAGTAGTAGTGCTGGAACATGGACGCTCAATGTATTATGGAAAATGTGTGGGATTGATGTCCACATGGATCCTAACATTGGCAAAAGGCTTAATGCTCTGGGCAATACCCTTACGACACTGACAGGAGAGGAGGACATAGATGATATTGCTGATCTCAATTCAGTGAACATAGCTGACCTGTCCGATGAGGATGAAGTTGATACTATGTCTCCCACTATCCATACTGTAAGTAAACTTACTGTTAGACTTTTCTAGACTGGCCTTTATCCTGAAATAGGGATTTGATTAACTCAACATTATTTATTATATTGTAGTTGCTAAGTGTAAAGGAAGAGAATGGTGGTTCCATGTGTCTGCATTTTGTAATGCTGGTTTTGCTTTTATAAAATTGTCTTTTAATTGATAGTTTTCATAATGACTGTCAACAAACTTGTGCCTTAACTTAAAGGTAATGTACTAACATTAAAAGCAAAGTGCAAGCAAACCTGTAGAGACAGAAAGTAGATTAGTGGCTGCTGAGGGCTGGGAGAGTTGGGGAGGTTTAGATGGGGAGAGAGACTGCTGTTACTTTTGAGGTTTCATTTGGGAGATGGTGAAAATGTTCTAAACAGATTATGATGATGGTTGTACAACTTTGTGAATATACTAAAAACCACTGAATTGTACATTTTAAGTGGGTAAATTTTATGGCATGTGGATTATATCTCAAGAAAGATGCTAAAAAATGGATCTCAAAGCAAAGTGCATGCACGCAAAATGAAGTATACATTTAAAAAGATGTATTTCTGTCTGTACATTTTATAGTATAAATTATTTGGTAGTTAAAAATCAAGTTACTACTTTCATTCTGGTACTGACAAAACTTTTTAAAACAAAATATCCTTTAACTCTTGTTTCCTGAAATAGTCTTGTTCTTGGGAAGAAATTTTTTAAAAATTAATGTTACTGTTTATCATTTAGAGTTCAGATGGAAGTTCAGTAAGTGGAGATGGCCACAAGCTCACCTTTGGGCAGCGACTTGTAAATCACCTGCTAGGCCTGACGCCCCCAAATCAGCGCTATTCTGTTCCTGCAGAGTATCTGTGTGACCCAGAGATGTGGGGCTCCCCTCAGTCTAGCCAGTCCCATTTGAAAGCATGCAGAGCTCACTCATGGGGAAACGTAGGTAGCCACTAAATAGATTCCTTGTGAAAATGAAGGGATTTGAATCACTGGAGAATTCTAATCATCGTACTTGATATAGATGGCTTTGATTCTTGCATGCTTCCTTTGATTTAAGGTGTCATTTTTGTGATACTGTAGATTAGCTATGTGACCTGAGGGTGGTATTGACAGACATGCTTTTGATTTTTCAGGAAGCTGTAGATTATCGAAGACCAGGAGCATCATGCAGCCAGCCAGGAGAACTTAGAGGAAGAAAAATCATGAAGCGTATAGTGGATATCAGAGAACTGAATGAACAGGCCAAAGTAATAGATGATCTTAAGTATGTGTATGATTTTTTAATGTAACAGAATATTTTTAATAGTAGAATCATAGAATTTTCAGTGTGGAAAAGACTGGACTTGGGGTAGTACAACCCCTTTAATTTATAAATGGGATCACCAAGGTCCAGAAGAGTTTGGTAACTTGCATGAGACCATACATTCATTAGTGATGAAGTTAAGCATGAAGTCCTAGTCTGGCGCTCATCACAACTCCTCATTTCTGGGCAGTTTATGACTGACTTTATATTCCATATATGTATCTCTACATGTGTATACATACACACTTATACATATTTTCACATGTGCATATTAACATATGCACTAGTCTTTTGCTAACGTTGGTATTTCTGGAATATAAATTTTTAAGGGAGGAAACAAATTTAGCATTTATTAAGTACCTATTGTGAATCTGACATGTTATTTCAATGTAATCCTCACAGGATTTCTGTGTGGCTAGATGACATTATCCAAACTTTATAGGTGAGAAAACTGGCTCAGAGAGTTTAAAGAATTGAAATTTGAACTTGGGTGTGTCTGAATTCAAAGTTCATGCTTTTTTTTTTTTTTTTTTTTTTTTGCCTGCCTGCCTGTACTAGCGGTTCTCTAGAACTAGGGTGGATATAGGGTGAATAGAGAGAGAGGAGTAGGTGGTGGTAATTTTTTTTTCTTTATTAGTTGCCTGATACATAGTACTGAGTAAATAATTTGCTCTAGAAGACTAAATATCCTGCCTATCAAACTGACATTTTTGTTTTCCCAGGAGGTGATATTCACGCTTTATCTTTTCTAATCTTCATACACCCGTGCCTGTGTTTTTTGCATTTGAGGACTTTAGACAAATATATGCATTTAGACAAATAAATGCATCAGACAAAATGCATATATTTGTCTCATATTGTTTAGGTATTACCTAAAAACTATTCATTGAATTAATTATGATATAATGATTCACATTTTCCTGTTGACTTACATTACAGTTTGAGTTTTGCTCTTAGGGGTTAAAAATGACTTGAAGGAAAGTATACTTCCCTAAAATCTTACTTGAGGCTTAAATATATGTAGAATTTTACATACATTCTTCTGTAGAGTGGGTCCATAGCTTTCATGAGATTATCAAAGATTCTCTTAATGCAGAAGTCGGAAAGAGCCATTTCCTAAAATGTTGGAGTTTTTTTTTTATTAACTTTATGGAGGGTTTTGGTCTGTCCATATATAATCTTTGATATTCTGAGAAGTGAAAGAATTAAAAAGGAGCAAGTAAAAATCAATCTTACTTTGTTACTACTTTACACTAATTGCAGTATTTGTTTTGCATCCAGAAAATTAGGTGCAAGTGAAGGAACCATAAACCAGGAAATTCAGCGTTATCAACAATTAGAATCTGTTGCTGTGAATGATATTCGAAGAGACGTTCGTAAAAAATTACGGAGGTCTAGTATGCGAGTGAGTAAACATTTGAGAAGAATTTTATTATTAAAGTAGACCATTCTTTTATTTTTTAGTTTATGAAACTTTGTGAGGATACTTATGTTCTCTTTCTTCCTCCATTGCTAGTGATAATACCATTTGATTTGTATGTCTCATATCTACTATGTACTAGACTCTATTTAAAGCACTTTATATTTAACAACCCACTAAATCTGTACAACAGCTGTATGAGGTAGCCTGTATTATTTTCCTCATTTTAAAAATGAGGAAACAGACAGAGGTCAGGTAATTTGACCAAGGTTATACAGCCATTAATCTCAGTGGAGCCAAGATTTAAACCCAAATAGTGGTACTCTACATTCTGTGTCCTTAGCTACCACGTTTTGTCCACCTTTCATGAAATCATACTTTCTTTTTAGTCTTCAACTCAAATGTTAGTCTTTTGAGATGTCCATTTTATTCCTGTCCCATTTTCCGCAGCTGACTTTACCTCTAAGCCACTATACTCGCGGCACTTCATTCTTTTCCCTTCGTTCATTTAGTTGTCCGTACTAGAATCCGAGTCTCTTAAAGAACAAGTTATTTACCTTTGACCCCACTTCCCACCACATTTTTTGGGATTTAGTCCAGTTGCTGAACAAGTAAAATAAATATGTAGATAGATATACTATAAACATACAGTAGAAAATAATTCTAAAATGTATTCAAATAGAGGTAGGTTGCTTTGGGTTAAGGTGGTCTTGTTAGTGGAAAAAGTACTTTAAAAAAATAGATTCTTAACCTTTCTTTTTTTAATAATCAGCAGAACCCTCTATTTTTTTTTTTTTTTTTTAACCAGCATAAGGTTTTTGGGTCACACTCCAGTACATAAAAAACATTAAGTCAGAGTTGCTAGGGCCAGAGGAAGTGGAGAAAGGTTGTAGAGATCCAGGGTTCATTGACTTGAACTTTATTTCCTTGATCATCCCAAACTCCCAGACACCCTAGTTTGAATACTGTTATAAATTATTTATTTAAACTGAAAATAAAATCCAATCTGAGTTATTCATCACTGGCTTCTGATAATAATAAATGGATAGTTATGACTTCTAATGCATAAATCTGTGTTTAAAATTTTTCCTACCATATACTTAACAATCATATAATAGAATTAAAATATTGTTTTCATACTGTTTATGAGGTAGTTTATACTTGGTAATTGACTGTTGATAAAACTAGGTAGAGAGGATTAGGGAAATTACCAAAATTGTATCAGCATTCTTAACATTTACCTCATTTGTCATTTCCCCCTCAATTCCCCTTCAGTCCTCTTGCATTCCACATTTCCATTGTATTTGAGTCTTTTCAATATCTAGTTCCCAACTAGATACAGATTTGGAGAAGAGGGATTTGGAAACCAGTAGAGTGTTGAAGTCACCCTTTCCTTTCCTTTTTCCTTTCCTTTCCTTTTTCCTTTCCTTTCCTTCCCTTCCCTTCCCTTCCCTTCCCTTCCCTTCCCTTCCCTTCCCTTCCCTTCCCTTCCCTTCCCTCCCTTTCCCTTTCCCTTTCCCTTTCCCTTTCCCTTTCCCTTTCCCTTTCCCTTTCCCTTTCCCTTTCCCCTTCTTTCTCCCCTCTCCCTCCCTTCTCCCTTCTCCCCTTTCCTTTCCTATCCTATCCTATTCTATAATGGAGTTCTGTCACAGGAGTGCCTTTGGGTAGTACTTGAGATGATTGATGGCCCTCAAACCCAGCCTCTCCCTCTCTCCCTCCTGCTTTCCCTTAATCTCTCTTTCTCTTCCACCCCCAACCTAGCTTTCTCCCAGAATCTGTCTTTTTAATTCTCATTTTCTTTTGCTGTTCTTTACTTTTTAATTGTTTCCTTTCTTCTCACCTTATCTCTGTACCCCTCACCCCTGCTCCCAATCTTTCTCTTTTCTCTTGCAGGCCAGCTGGTGACTCATATTTTCATTGTACACTCCTTCTAAATGACATTAGGTCCTGCTCTACTTTGATCCACCTATACTGTTAAGTGACATTTAAAGTCAAATTTAAAGTAACACGTTATCAGGGCGCCTCACTGGCTCAAGTTGGTTGAGCATCCGACTCCAGGTCATGATCTCACTGTTGGGAGATCAAACCCCACATCCAGCCTCACATGGGCTGTGCTGGGTCCGGACCCTGCTTAAGATTCTCCCTCTCCCTAGGCCCCTCCCCTGCTCATGTGCATGTGTACTCTCTCTACCTCTCTCTCACTCTCTAATAAAAAATAAAAATAAAGTGACATGTTATTGACCTGGGGGAAAAACAGACTAATTTGTTGAATAGAATAATATTTTATCTGTAGTCAGATATTACAACACCATCAGTTGTTTAAAGTCACTCTTCTCCCATTTCATTAGGCTGCTTCCCTAAAGGATAAATGGGGTTTGGGTTACAAACCAAGTTACAGCCGTTCAAAAAGCATTTCTGCTTCTGGAAGACCACCTCTTAAACGAATGGAAAGGGCAAGGTAATATATATTTCAACCATTGAAACAAATAATAAAATTGCTGACTCCTTTACAAATGTCCACTACTTATTTATTGTGTTCTAATTGGGGAAATTACATAATTAAGGGAGCAGAAATAAACCTCATTAGTCAAATACTGGTAATAATGGATACTGTCAAACTAAAAAGTTTGAAGAATTCCTCTATCATATTTATACCACAATCATTGTGTGCTTTTCAGTAAAGAAGTACATTGCTATTTAGACAAGTTTATATGTAAACTTATAGACTACTCAAAGAAATGAGTATTTGCATATTATTAGCTGCTGCTGTAAGTTTGTCACTTTTAGATAAGGTGTGATTACATACACATTTAGCATAGGAAGAAATGGAAATTTTACATATTAAAGAAAAATACTGTCTTACTAATAAATGAGCACTTGAGGTAAGAAGTATAAATTTTTACATGGTTTAGTTTCAGAAAATCGCATGTTAATCAAAACCTTCAGTGCTTTTTTAATAGTATGCTACAGGTTAAGAAATGGAATACCAAAAATTTAACCCTTGGATAAGGTAAATATTTAGAAATCTTTAGAATGTTAATGTCATTTGTGAGACTTCTGTAAAGTCCAGGGGCTTTTTTAAAACAATACTAATGTTTTGTAACTTTATATTTTCCTTACAGTTCTCGAATAGGAGAAACTGAGGAGCTCCCTGAAATCCGTGTAGATGCAGCATCTCCTGGACCCAGAGTAACTTTCAATATCCAAGATACAGTAAGAGAGATACTATTGGTTCAAGATACACAGTGCAAAATAATTTTTATTAATTACAAAATTATAGTAGTTACACAATTTCAAAATACTAATTCCTATCTACAATGAAAGTGTGGATTGTGATGATTGAAGTATCTAAAAATTACCAAACAGCAGGACACTGCCTCTGTGCCATCATTTGACAGCCATGCTGCAAGTGTTGTATGTCTGACATCATTAGTTGTATGTCCTAGTGCAAGACTAGCGTTTTGCACCAAGAATAATGACTCTACTGCTTGTTCTTAGGTAGAAAGATTTTGTTGAGTAATTTTCCTTTCAAGTATGAATCCGCATTAGGTCTTTTACACAAGTGTAAATGCAGAATGTTTATACTTTATGTATTTATGTATTTTGGTTCAGAATATATAGTGATAATGGCAGAAACCAGAAGTCAGAAAAGGTCAGCTTAAAAGTTACATTTAATTTTATGTATGTTAAACTTTATGTTAACTTTATGTTTGTTTTTGAAGATTTGTTTACTATTAAACCATTGTTTATTTTTCACGAGTTTTTATATATTTTCTTATTATTTTAATTAAGTTGAAAAAAACAATATGGGGAAGTACACCACAATCCAGCCCTCCTGGGGAAGGGTATTTTCAGGTACTTATTAAGAACAACATACATTTTGCTTTAAAACTAATTAACCACCCTCAAATCTGCTTTCACATTGTCTTTCTCTCATTTTGTACTAAACTCAGGCCTCAAAAATACTTTACATAAAGCTTTAAGATTGTTTGAATTCTTTTTCACCATGTATGTCTTACAAGCTCTTTCACAAATACATTTTATTTCTATACTTTATACAGTATTATTGAATCTCCAAAATTAAAGACTAAATCAGCTTACCAAATTGACCAAATCATAAATCAAAAACTGCTATTTATTAGTTATTTGCTAATCCCTAAGTGCATCTCTTTTCCCTGCATTCAACTACAAAATGAATCTTTTCTTTAAAGAAATTTTGTTAACTAATTGAAACTAGAATTAAACTTCTCTCAGAACAACAAATTATGCTCTGTCTCTCTCTGTCCCAAAAATAAATAAACGTTGAAAAAAAAAATTAAAAAAAAAAAAAAAAGAACAACAAATTAATCCTTGAATGTTATTTCTTTGGAGTCACTGGTATAAAAAAGCATACATGTATAAAAGCAATCCATTTAAAAAATACTCTCATGTTTGGGGCGCCTGGGTGGCTCGGTTAAGCATCCAACTCTTGATTTCGGCTCAGGTCATGATCTCATGGCTTGTGAGATCAAGCCCTATGTCAGGCTCTGCACTGACAGCATGGAGCCTGCTTGGGATTCTCTTTCTGTCTGTCTGTGTCTGTCTGTCTGTCTCTCCCTCTCTCCCTCTTCCTCTCCCTCTCTCCCTCTCTCCCTCTCTTCCTCTCCTTTTCCTCTGTCCTTCTGCCCCTCTTTCCTTCTCTCCCTCTCTCCCCTCCCCTCCACACTCTCTCTCTCAAAATAAACATTTAAAAATACAAATAAAAATTAGTCTCATGTACAAAACTGTGGAAAATGTGCTACACAATCATTCATAAGTTGAATTAACATTTTTATGAACCATATATTTTCCCTAATTATAAGTCATGAAAGTAAACTGAATTTTAAAAATATATCTGTAGGGGTGCCTGGGTGGCTCACTCAGTTGAGTGTCCAACTTCAGCTCAGGTCGTGATCTGACAGTTCATGGGTTCAAGCCCCACATCAGGTTCTCTGCTGTCAGCACAGAGCCCAGTTCAGATCCTCTGTTCTGCCTTCTCTCTGCCCCTTCTCTGCTTCTGCTCTCTCTCTCAAAAATAAATAAGTATTAAAAAAAATAATTTATAAAAATATAGCTGTATACTAGGTATATAAATCCTTGTCTAAGAATTTTCTGTCAAGTTACCTTAATTTGACATGTATTTTGTTTCCCTTTCCCCACCCTTTTAAGCTATAGTCTCAGTATATATCCTATAGTTACACTGAATTTAGTCAAACTGAATTTTGTTTTAGAACTATTAGATTATAGTGAGCTTGATAAACATTTTTTTTCTACAAATGAACTTGGAAGTAAGTTATTTACAGAATTGAACTGAGTGATTCTACTAATTGATTTTTCCCCATCTGACTTTCTTTTTTTAGTTGAAATATAATTGACATGTAACATTAGTATCAGACATACAACTAATGATTTGATATATGTTTATATTGTGAAATGATTAAGTGGTTCTTAAGGGCATTAATATTTGAATTGGTTCAAATCCTTTTTTTAAATAGTAATGTATGCTATTTGTAAAAAGTAGTATATAAAAATCATAAATTACAAAATAGATTAAGACATGGCTAAATATAAAATAAATATAAGACAAAGGGATATTTACACAAACTCATACTACACTTTTAAAAATTGAATATGTTCTGATAAATAAAACCTGTCTTACATATTTACTAAATAACATGTATATTATAAAAAGTGAGGAAAAGCTGGACTCTGCATTTATGAAATTTTGATTATAATAGTCTATTTTTATGTATCTAATTTTGTTGTATCTAATAGTAGAATCAATAGATTTCATTCCTTTGCACATTACACTTTACAAAGGCTTTTCACATTTTCAAGGGATATTTAAGCAACTCTCAAAACAGGGAATACAAATTAGATCATAGGAAGTTTTTTTGTTGTTTTTTTGTTTTTATTTTTTTTGACCTTAAAGACAGTGGCCTCCTGGTGCCATCCTCAGTGACACAGTGTTTATAATAAACTATTCATCTTAAAAAATAATATTCTTGAGTTGATATCTTTAATTACATAACTATTTGCACATCTGTCTTTAATCAATTAGGAACTTGTTTCTTCAGCTCAGGTCATGATCTCACAGTTTGTGGGTTCGAGCCCCACATCTGGCTCTGTGCTGACAACTTGGAGCCTGGAGCCTGCTTTGGATTCTGTGTCTCCCCCTCTCTCTGCCCCTTCCCTGCTCACACTCTGTCTCTGTCTCTGTCTCTGTCTCTCTCCAAAAAAAAAAAAAAATTAAAAAATAAGTAAATAAAAATAAATAAAATACACCTACAAAAAGCAGGGGCACATGGGTGGCTTAGTTGGTTAAGTGTCCAACTTCAGCTCAGGTCATGATCTCATGGTTCATGGGTTCAAGCCCTGCATTGGGCTCTCTGCTGTCACCAAAGAGTCCACTTCAGATCCTCTGTGCCCCTGTCTCTCTGCCCCTCCCCAACTCACACTTTTTCTCTCTCTCTCAAAAATAAATAAACGTTAAAAAAATATATCCACGTAAGAGACTCTTAAATACAAAGAACAAACTGAAGGTTGATGGGGGTGGGTTAAATGGGTGACGAGCATTAAGGAAGGGCACTCTTTGGGATGAGCACTGGGTGTCATATATAAGAGATGAGTCATGGGGTTCTACTCCTGAAGCCAAGATTACACTGTATATTAACTAACTTGAGAATAAAAAAATAATAAAATAAAAAGTAAAAAAAAAATTGCTTTAATGCAAAAAAGTATATATCTACAAAAAGCATCTAGAAGCATGAGGTACTTTCTGTACTGACACTGCATGCTCTTCTGTCACTAATTGCTCTCTTGCCCTTCTGATTTACAGTTGGTCACATTATTTGCTTTGTCCCCATAGCATGTTTAACTTAAACAGTTACACAACATGTACTAATTAACAGGATGATAGAGGCTTCTGTAAAGTAAATTTCACTCTGTCAGTCATGTGACTTTCCTGCTTCCCTCCTTGGTGTGCTATTTCATGTTCATAAATCTGACCTTTCTTTCAGTTCAGAGTGAGGAAATTCAAGTCTGAGGGAATTTTAAATGTTTAAACATGTTCTTTCTCTTTCTCTTTTTTTAATTAAGAAAAGATATATAAAATGAACCTGATTTCATGTTTTCTCTTTTTACAATCAGTTTCCAGAGGAGACAGAACTGGACCTTTTGTCAGTAACCATTGAAGGTCCCTCCCATTACTCATCAAACAGTGAAGGATCATATTCTGTGTTCAGCTCTTCCAAAACTCCAGGAGGCTTTTCAACAGGCATTCCTTTCCAACCTGAAGAGGGCCGACGGGATGACAGTTTGTCTTCCACTAGTGAAGATTCTGAGAAGGATGAAAAGGATGAAGATCATGAGAGAGAAAGGTTTTATATTTACAGGAAACCCTCGTAAGTAGCCTTTTTGTTTTGAGATGCTTAGGCAGTATTTCAGAGTTTAGAACTGATCTTTAAAGCATTATGTGTAACTATTAACTTTTATAGAAAAAAATCTTAATTTGCCTAGCCAGAGTGAGACTAAGAGACATATCTGTGGCTTACTAATGTAATTTAGCTCCATATGGCATTATTTTTTCTTTCCCTATTCTTCAGTCTTTTAATAAAATCAGGAAAGTAACATTTTACAACTTGCAAATACGAAATCTCCTTGAAAATGTAGATTATATTTCATACACCAATATTTAGACACCTTAATAGCAGTGATGCTGTGTCATCAGCACCTAGCATGTTGCTCAGCACATGATAGTTACTGAGTGCGTGGTTGCTGAATAAAATGTGACTCCATCAAACTTAGGAAAATCTTCAATAGTATGAACTAGTTGAGTTGTATGTATGAATTTATAAAATAGTAAAATTTATTTACAGACTGTTGCTCACGTAAGATACTGGAAAATAGTTTGTTGAAAATTTTTTCGAGTTAATACAGTGTAACGATCAGTTTTCTTTCTCTAGACATACATCTCGTAAAAAAGCAACAGGTTTCGCCGCTGTTCATCAACTATTTACAGAACGCTGGCCCACAGCTCCAGTCAACCGAAGTCTTAGTGGCACAGCTACAGAGAGAAATATTGACTTTGAACTTGATATACGTGTTGAAATTGATAGTGGAAAATGTGTGCTACACCCAACTACCCTTCTACAAGAACATGACGATATAAGTTTGAGAAGGTAAGAAATTGTCAGAAAAGGGTACATGTAATTTCATTTGTTAGAAATACTATTTATATATCACTGAATTACAACAAACTTTCCACCCATGTCCCAAAATGTAGATTTAAAGAGTGGATTTAATCACACCTGCAAAGTTTGAGTGGTTATTTGTATAATATACTATTTCTTTAAACAAGTGTATAAAATTTTCTGGAAACTGGAAATGGATGTCAGATTTAGATTCTAGCAATTTAACTAGAAGAATTGTATCTTTGGAATTCTCCTTGTATCGTGCACATTTCTATTATAAAGACAAGTGCAGTACACTGAGATATCTTGGTTATTCAGAATTTTGATGAATTCAAATAGAGATAAAGATTGGGAAACAGTGGCACAGAGGCCTCAGTATACTGGACTGTCGTTTAGGATATAACTGCAGCTTTACCATTTGTTTCCATCATTAAAAAAATGGTGGTATAAATAGGCTTAAGATTAGATTATTTTTTCTTGAATTTTTTCCTTTGCTTTTCTTTGACCTAATCTAAAAAAGAGCTAAAGAGGCACGCACCTGGCTGGCTCAGTCAGTTGAACATCCAGCTCTTGACTTTGGCTCAGGTCATGATCTCAAGAGTCGTGAAATCAAGCCCCATGTCGGGCTCTGCACTGAACATGGAGCCTGCTTAACATTCTCTCTTTCTCGCCCTCTGCCCCTCTCCCCTGCTTGTACTCTCTCTCACTCTCTCTCTCTTTCTTAAAAAATAAATAAATAAAAGCTGAAGAAAATAACAATTGAAGGGATGGGGAGGAGGTAGAAATGTAGAGTTTTAAAAAAGGGCAGAATGCTGACAGTTGTTGAAGCTGGAGCCTTAGGGGTTCACTGTACCATTCTGTTTACTTTTTGAATTTTTCATAATAAAAGATTTTTAGGGGCACCCGGCTGGCTCAGTCATTAGGGCATGCAACTCTTGATCTTGGCATTGTGAATTTGAGCCCCACATTGGGTGTAGAGATTACGTTAAAAAAAAATTTTTTTTTAATGGTCTATTTGTCTAAGGAAGGTTTTATAAAATGAATAAAATAAGATGAAAAGGCACTTATACAATTGAATTCCTACAAATGTAGTAGTAATGATAAGAATGTTAATTTGTTATAATAAATTGCCAATATTCAGCTGTTTTTACCTACGTAAAGGGCAATTTCATTTGCCTCAGCCTGCTGTGTTCATGTGAAACAATTGCGGCCTCAGGAAAGAATAAAGATAACTCCCCTATGTAGTTACGGAAAATACAACATAAACATCATCCATGCAAGGCATTAACCAGTTTAGCTAGACACGCTAATAAGCTTTACTTTTTCAACTTTATTAATGAAGGATTACATTCCACTTACTGTATAAATAAAAGTTTGATTTTAAACAAAAGGAGATAAATGTCCTTTTTAAAAAAGATAAAACATTTTTCTGTTTATAGGAGTTATGATAGAAGTTCCAGGAGCTTAGATCAAGATTCTCCTTCAAAAAAGAAGAAGTTTCAAACTAATTATGCTTCTACTACCCATTTAATGACTGGCAAGAAAGTGCCATCATCTCTACAGACAAAACCTAGTGACTTAGAAACAACAGTATTTTACATTCCTGGAGTTGATGTAAAGGTAAAAACCTAAAAGTCTAGGTTGTATTATATGCATCATTAATTATCTTTATATTCTAATATTAATATATCATTTATTAATGTTAATTATATTAATATTAATATGTAATTTCTATCCATCTAGGGTTAGCTTATTCTTAGTGGTGTTCATTTTCTATCATACACATTCTTCCTTTACCGAGTATATTAACATGAAACTTTTCATTTTTCTCTGATGCAGCTATATTCTGAACATAAGAACATCTAAATTATAGGTTGCCACTTCTTTTATATAGCTTTTCCATTAAATTTTGGCAGTAAAAAGTTACTTTTTTATACAATGAATATTGTATAAACCTTTGCTGAACCTTTCCAAGTCCAACTTAATTAAACATCTATTTTTTAGATTCTAGAATTATAGAATGCTGTAACATTAAGCTAGAAAAGAATTTATTATCTGGGATGACTTTTTAAATTTTAAATGAAAAAAAGTTAAGAATCTTACTAGCATCACAACATTTACTTGTAAAATGGGTCTTCTGACTGCTGGATTGGTGTTCTTCCTCATTTTTCTACATTTGTTGGTTTTCTTTATCTGGATTATTTTAATTTTGAAAGTTTATCTGTCTTCATACAGTTGCATTACAATTCCAAGACACTAAAGACTGACTCACCTAATGCCTCCAGAGGATCTTCCTTGCCAAGAACGCTCTCTAAAGAGTCCAAGCTGTATGGTATGAAAGATAGTGCATCATCTCCTCCTTCTCCTCCTTTACCCTGCACTGTCCAGAGCAAGACTAACACCTTACTTCCTCCCCAACCCCCACCTATTCCCTCAGGTATTTCAGGAAAATATACCTTATTTTTAGTTTTTTTTTTGTAACTTTTTGGTCATCACCTATTTGCTCTATTGAGAATTTCTTTCAAGTTTACATGTTTAAGAAAAAAGGACAGATTTGCCAATAACGACTGTATAAAATTCATATATGGAAATGTGGCCCAACTACTTTTGGATATTTTTCAAATTGATACTACCTTAGAATATCAGTGTTAAAAAAAATTAATATACTAAATAGTTTAACTTTTATACACGTACACACACACACACACACACACAAATGTATTTAGAAAAAATTTTCTGCAGTTAATATGTGGGAGCTTATGATTTAGGTGGGAACATTAAACTTACACATTTAAGACAAAGTACATTGGTCTTAACCACATTTCTTATCTATTTTTGCATAATAAATGATCCCAAATCTGGTGGCTTTTAACCTCCAACACAGTTTGTGTGGATCAGAAATTCAGCAGCAGTTTGGCTGGTAAAGTCATTTGTGACATTGCAGTCAAGGTGTTGGCTAAGTCTGCAGTCGTCAGAATGCTTGACTAGGTCTGGAAAATCTGCTTCCATCACTTCCCATTCACATGGCAGGCAAGCTGATGCTTTAGTACCTCCCACCTTGGGCCTGTCTACTGGGCTGCTTCAGTGTTCTCATAACAAGGGAGCCGACTTCCTTCAAAAGGAGTGATCTCGAAGAGAATGTGACTGAAGATGCAATACCTTTTATGGCCTAGCCTCAGAAGTCACAAACCATCACTTCCACAATATCTTGTTGATCATACAGGTCAGCCCTATTCACTGTGGGAGAGAACTACACAAGGGCATGAATGCCAGGAGGCAAGAACCACCGGCAGCTATTTTGGAATCTGGCTATCACACCACATGAATACCTCAAATATACATTAGAATTTCCAAAACAAAAATTAAAATTAAAAAATAAAAAAAAAGGAATATCAGACAAGAATTATTTGAAGATGTTTCGTTTGAGAGATGGAACTTGATACATAAATCCTTTAAAATAGCCAGTAGTCATGATAATCATATTTTTTATATCCCTTTTCAATTGACAGGGAACATCTATGCCCATTTAAGTGCAGGACAGATAATATTATTCCAATTTTATAAATGAGGAAAGCTCAGGTTCACAGAAGTTGAACTGCTTTGCTAGGTTTACAAAATTGATGTATGTTGGGGGTAGAAACCTAAGCCAAAGTTAACTAAGTCTTAGTTAGCTATTATACTCATCTACTGACACAGAATATTTGTTATGTAGGAGGAAAGAGATGGCAGTCCATGTAGGGGAGCATTATAAGTATCTGTAAGCTAAAAACAGAAGAACATAGGAAAGCCTGAAAACAACATTTTCCCTCACTTACCACAAAATATTGTTAATCAACTCTCCCTATATCTTCTTAAGTGGACAAAATAATGCTAAATGAAATACTAAGCAAAGCATAAACTTGAAAAATTGAACCAAAATTTGTGACCTAGAGCAAGCAGGAGTAACTGTGGTATTATGTGCATCATTAATTATCTTTATATCCTAATATTAATATATCATTTCTATCAATCTGCTATTTTTATTGCATTCTTGTATGGTTTATGTATAAGGTGCTTCACCTGATGAAACTGTCCTGTAGTTCTAATTTCTCATAGAATTATTGTATGTTTTATGGGGACTATTAAATTCACCTCACATTTGTAAATGTTCTAGCCAAAGGAAAAGGAAGTGGAGGAGTCAAAACAGCCAAATTGTACGCTTGGGTAGCACTTCAGTCATTGCCAGAAGAAATGGTTATTAGTCCCTGCCTATTAGATTTTCTGGAAAAAGCTCTAGAAACTATCCCAATCACACCAATTGAAAGGAATTATACAAGTAAGTATTCTCCTTATACATTTACTTCTCAATCACTTATATTTTAAAAATTCTATTACTTAGAAGAATTTTTAGTGCTATTATATATTATTATATACTATATTCAGTGATCATGAATTACAGAACTGAAAAAGAACTTGAGAAATCATCTAGTCCTCATTTACAAATAAAGAAATTAGGTCTTGGTGAGGTTATATGATTTTCCCATGGCCACAGCTAGTTAATGACAAAATTAACATCTTTAATTCCTACATTAGATTCTCTCTTGGACTGGAAACTTCTTGAGGGCAAATACTTAATTTTCTCTGTACAGTGTTATAACAGGAATTGGAATTTGGAGAAACAAGCAAGAGGTTTGAATAGGGAAAGATTTGTAGAATGATGGGCCACAGAAGCAAGTTTCTGTGTGTTCATATCCCTTATCTCAGTACTAGCATTAAGAGAAAAGATCTTTTAGTAAATAGTTTGCCCTTGCCCTAATAATAAAAGTAAATATTTTAACAGCTGTCAGTTCACAAGATGAAGATATGGGACATTTTGAAATACCTGATCCTATGGAAGAATCAACAACATCATTAGTATCATCTTCAACATCTGCTTACTCTTCCTTCCCTGTAGATGTTGTGGTTTATGTACGAGTTCAGGTGATATACTTCATTTATTCCTTTTTGTTTTAAAGAAAAATGTCTTTCTTAAGTTTATTTGAATATTTCCAATATTATTTGCCTTAAAGTTTCCTTAATCTTGGTTCATGGACCTTTAGTATATCAGGGCCTAGAGATTGACATATGGGAAGTTTATATACAATTTTATATGTGTATTGACTTTTCTGCTGGGGAGATGCATAGATCTTTGGGCTATCAAATCTTAGATTTCACACTGTTATGGAAAAAATAAAAATGTTTACATTAAACCTCCTTTTTTACGGCATTTTATTCCTTTTTTTGTTAGGACACCTGTATTTCTTGCCATTATGGTCCTTTTTGGGCATATATAAAGTGTAATTGAGATATAAGTCACATAATAGTACCTTTGTTAGATTTTTGCTAAGTTACGGAATTTTTATTTAGTATTTTATTATAAAATACAGTCTTATCAGTAGGCCTTTGGGAGTATATATTAGTATCTGATTGAGTCCATTTATTAAAGAGGACTTGAAAACCACTTGTAACCAAACCTCAGGATTTTTTTTTTTTTTTTAGTTTATTTATTTTGAGAGAGAGAGAGGGCAAGCAAATGGGGAGAGGGGCAGAGAGAAGGAGAGAGAGAATCCCAAGCACATTCTGCACTGTCTGTGCAGAGTCCAGTGTGGGGCTCAAACCCACAAACCCATGAGATCCCACCCTGAGCCGAAACAAAGAGACGGACGCTTAATCGACTGACTCACCCAGGCGCCCCCAAACTTCAGGATTTAGTTAACCTTCAATTAAAACCTGATAATCTCAAGAATAAAAGAAACTGATGGTCATCTGTTCAAACTGTTTTCTACAACAGCAATTTGGCCAAACGGGCTTCAGTCTGATCTTCTGGAGTTTTGCATTAGTCTTTTGAAAATATGATGAAAACATGTAACGGGTGACAGCTAGAGAGTTCATACAACTTCTGTTACTACAACAGCTTTTTAAAAATTTTAGTATAAGAGGAATTATTTCCTTTAAAAAACTTAATTATGAACAAGTATAATATGAACACAGACACCTTTAAATGTTTTGAGTTACCTAGATGTCTAAATATGTATCACTCAGAGGTACCTCCTCAAATATTTAGATTTTTTTAAATACCATTTTATTAATACATTTTGGTTAATATATCATGTATCTGTTTGATAAAGGCTAGGACATTAAACACAAAATCCTTTTGTGTTTGGTATATGTGGAACGAAATGGAAATTAAATATAAATTTGGCATCCAGTATGAAATGTTTTAACTTTTCTAGTACCTAGAAACTTTTTTGGTTTTCTGTGCTTTTTAGCCCTCACAGATCAAGTTTAGCTGTTTACCAGTATCAAGAGTAGAATGCATGCTGAAGCTGCCATCCCTGGACTTGGTGTTTTCTTCCAACCGAGGAGAACTAGAGACTTTAGGGACCACATATCCCACAGAGACTTTATCCCCTGGAGGTAATACTACCCAGAGTGGAACAAAGACCTCTTCAAGTAAAACTGGAATACCAGGTATAGAAACACTCTTTATTACACTGGTGTAAAGCAAATTCTACTTTTTAAACAAACGTTTTACTAGTAATTAGTATGTATTTCTAAAAAATAAATTTGGAAAAGGGGAATATTTGAGAATTAGAGTATATACGGAAAAAATACAGAGATCAAAGTTTTTTAGTCTATTTTGTACTAATATATTTAGTATATTTTGGTACAAGTGAATGACAATTGAGTAGCATTTTTGATTGGCTTGGAGCTATACACTACAAGCACTATGAAATAACTGTCATGTTATTATACACCTAAGTACTTCTGGATGTTTTATGTTATGCTCTGTTTTTACGTTTAAGAGTAATCAGTGTTGCAAATGGAAAGTAAGAGATGTAGTTATCTTGCAAGAATTTATCACAGTGAAATAAAATTGTATGAGGTAGTGTGTATACACACACACACACACACACACACACACACACACACACACACACATTTAATGGTAAATTTTGCTGACTCAAATGTCCACTTTATGAAAGGTTTTGTTTTTAAGACAGAACCTATGATTTCCTGGTGAGACAGTTACTGTTCACTAATATATTAAAGCTGTCATTTCTGCCCTAAAAATCATACATCACATATGCAAATCACAAAGATTTTATTCTTAAGAGACTACAATGAATGAAATGGATACTTATGAATAAGAGAACTATCATTAAAACAATGGCTCATAACCAGGGGTGATTTTGCCCCCAGAGGATATTTGACAATGTCAAAAGACACTGGAGAAACGGCAAAGCATTTGGTTGCTGTGTGAATCTTTGAAAGTTTCACCATAAAATAGGAAAACAAAAGTTAATATTTTAGAAATAACTTTTGCTAATGTGGTTGCCCACTGTCATACTTAGCTCCAAAATATTGCTGCTAGAATTGTGTTGCAGTCAACAAAATATTGGATTGGTAGTGTCCATTTTTGTAAACCTATTTTTTGATTATAAAATTAACTCGTTCATTATAAGAATACAGAAAACAGAAGAGTGCTAAAAATGAAAATAATAATATCCTTTTATAATAAATAACCAGTATTCACTTCCTACTTACTTTCCAGCATTTTTATAGATAGTCTTCTTCCTAGGCAAAATTTAAATATGAACTCTTCTGCTATGTATCTTTTAAAAACTTAAAATACAGATTTTCCCAAATTATTAAATATTCATATGTAAATAACTTTAATGATTGCATGATATTCCATCATTTTGATCACATATTTGAGACTCCCTGGGCTTTTTGTTTTCTATTTTGTAAGTAATATTGAGATGAATATCTTTGTATATAAATTAACATCCTTAGGATAAATTCTTAAAAGTGTAACTCCTGAGTCAGAGAGAGTAGACATTTTTAAAGCGTTTGATATGTTTTCCTCTTCTTAAATATAAAGATTTATATTTTATTTTATTAAAAAAAATTTTTTTAATCTTTATTTTTGAGAGAGAGAGAGTGCGAGTGGGGGAGGAACAGAGAGAGGGAGACACAGAATCTGAAGCAGGCTTCAGGCTCCGAGCTGTCAGCACCAAGCCCAATGCAGGGCTGAAACTCACAAACCGTGAGATCATGACCTGAGCTGAAGTCGGACGCTTAACTGACTGAACCACCCAGGCGCCCCAAGATTTATATTTTAAACATAAGATTTAAATATATCTTCAATATAAAAGATTTAAATATATCTTAAATAAAAGATTTATGCATCCTCACCACAGTGTGTGTAGACACCAAGTTCACTGTATTCTCCCCAACATTATGCTTTAAATTTATTTTTAATCATTGGTTAATGTGATGGACTAAAAATGGGATTTTATTATGTCTTATTACTTTATTGGCTAATGAGGGAGGGGGATAAATATGCCTATGTCCATTTCTCTGTTGGGATATTCACATTTTTTCATAATGACAAAATGTCACAAAGTATTGATACTTAAATTATTATAACAGTATATATGTGCTGTGCTAGGTATATGTAGTGAAAAGAATATGAAATGAGTGACTTTGTTATGCCCACATTTTGATTCTTAAAGAAAAATGAAGTAGCATCCCTCATTTTATCATCATAAAACATGCAGGAAGGAATGATGATGAGAATAAATGTATGAGAAGTATAGGTTATGACAGTATCCATTCTTTCAGAGGGTCTTTGTTGAACTTTACTGGGGTCTGGCTAAGTGCTAGGTTGGATATATGGTAGTGAACCTCACTAGCAGATATGTCCCTGCTAATGTGGAACATAAGTTGAATTTGGAGAAACAGATAATAAGCAGACAAGCATATTTTAAGTGGAAATGGGAAGTCAGTGAGTATCAATTAGCCAAGCAGAGAGTTGGGGTTATGAACACTTTAGGTAGAGAATACAAAATCCATGAGGCAAGAAAGAATTTGGCAAATTTAAAAAATGAAAACAAAAATACAAGTGTAAGTAGAGTGTGGCAAACAAAAGGTGGACTGGCTTTTGAAAAAGATTTTAAAGAGATAAGAAACAGCCAGATCTTGTGGGGAAGCCATTGAAGAGTTAAGCAGAAAAGTACATGTGATTCTGATTTATGCCTTTAGAACACTAGAGTGGCTACAGTGTGAGAGCTGATTGGAGGAGAACAAGAGTAGAAGGAAGCAGGGAGAACAGTTGGCCATTTCAGCAGTCCAGAACTGATTATTGCTTAGCCTAGAGTAATAATAGTGAAATAAGGGAGATGGACAGTCTTGATAAATGCCCTCAGACATAGTAATGATATGGTGATAAATTGCATGATAGGGAGTTAGAAGTGGGAAGGATGACAAATAACCCCCAGGTTTCTGGTTGAGCTGTTTGCTTGGAAATGTCACTTACTGGAGATGGAGACCCTGGAAGAAAAACAGATTGGTGATCAAGAGTTCAGTTTCGGACATGATAAGATTTAAATGCCTGTGACACATTCTAGTAGGATGTCAAGTAACCAGTTGCAATATGAATTCAAAGGAGGTCTATTTATTTTGGAGAAACACATTTCAGAATTATCAGCAAAATCATATAATGTTTTATTCAGATGCTTTACTCATATTTTGTACATTTAAAGCGTATTTTGAATTAGCGTATCCACCCATGGTAAGTGTTGCCAGTGAGGCTTTCTCAGGGAAAAGAGACCTTTAACTTTCTGCATTTGTGTACCTTCCTCTATTTCCACTGCTTGCTACTGAAATGTGGACTCTAGTTATATGATTTGGACTTTTTACAGTTCTCCTCCCCCTTTGTTTAGCCTCAACTGTTTTGTACCTCTTCCACTGCCTGCTTCCAGTGGAACAAAGGAGAAAAGTAACAGGAAACCATGGAGTTGGCCAAAACATATGTATAAATGTTTCAAAGATGAACAGACTATTCAACCCTGGTTTATAGAATAAATTAATTGCAAAGTACATCTAAGTCTTTATTTTCATTTCAAGGATTTAAATATATTGATCAGTTAACAATGAGTATTTCCATTTTAATTTCAAGTCTTGTTTGGTTCATAAGAATGTATTAAGTGACAGGCTTTTAAATTTTTCTGTGGCTTGTAATTTTTGCATTTCTTGTGTTCACTACAGGTTCATCAGGACTAGGCAGCCCTCTTGGCAGAAGTCGACACAGTAGTAGTCAGTCAGATCTAACCAGTTCCAGCAGTAGTTCATCTGGTTTGAGCTTCACTGCATGCATGTCTGATTTTTCCCTTTATGTATTTCATCCATATGGAGCAGGGAAACAAAAAACTGCTGTTTCTGGGCTGACTCCTGGATCAGGAGGACTAGGTATACTTAGAGTGTTTGCATCTTTTTTAATTTAAAGCAACTTTTTTTTTTTAATGTTTATTTATTTTTGAGAGAGTGACAGTGAGTGGGGGAGGGGCAGAGAGAGAGGGAGACACAGAATCTGAAGCAGGCTCTAGGCTCTGAGCTGCCAGCACAGAGCCTGACACTGGGCTCGAACCCACAAACCACAAAATCATGACCTGAGCCAAAGTCAGACGCTCAACAGACTGAGCTACCCAGCTGCACCTGTAGCACCTTTTCAAGCTTGGATCTTTTCAGAAATCATAACACCTTTAATAATGCATATAAAACAAGATCAGAAAGTTTATTTTTCTTGTTGCTATCTATTCTGTCTCTACATAATAAGTAGAATATAAAATAGTTTAGACGATTATACAAGAATTTTAAAACTCTGAGTATTTCATAAATGCTATATGCAGCACAATAATCTACTGATTTAAAAGGATATTTATGTTATTTAAATGTTTTGCCAAATCATTATTTGTATAAGAAATTGTATAATAGTAAATTTTTTAAGTGTGTGCATCACATTTGTCAATTTAAACTGAAACCCTTCTCCTCCTCCCCTTCCTCCTCCTCCCCTTCCTCCTCCTCCTCCTCCTCCTCCTCCTCCTCCCCTTCCTCCTCCTCCTCCTCCCCCTCCTCCCCCTCCTCCTCCTCCTCCTGGTCATTATTTAACCAACTTAAATTTCACTGTCATTTTAAAGTGCAGATTTGGCATGCCTGGATGACTCAGTCGGTTAAGCTTCCGACTTCCTCAGGTCATAATCTCACAGTTGATGGGTTCAAGCCCTGCATCAGGCTCTGTGCTGTGCTGTGACAGCTCATTCTGTCTCCATCTCTGTCTGCCCCTCTCCTGCTCGCACTCTGTCTCTCTCTAAGATAAATAAACATTTAAAAAAATTGTTTAATTAAAATGAAGATTTATCACTAAAAATGTAAGAGACATTGATATTAGTGAATTTCTCTTGATTTGCTTAGATAACAAAAACATATTCTCCATGTCAAGTCTTGCTTTTATTGGAGAAGGGTTGTGAAAATCATCACTATTGTTCATGGGCTTGAAACTATTAAACAACTGTCAAGAATGCTCATTAGATCATTCTTAAACTTTTACCTCACTTCAAATGATTTCAATTGACGGTATATTCCAGTATATTAGATAATTTCATATAACTAGATAGCTGTACGTATGTATATGTACATGTATATTTGTGTGTGTGTGCTGTGTTTATTTTTTAAAGGGAATGTGGATGAAGAACCCACTTCAGTCACTGGTCGAAAAGACTCACTCAGTATAAACCTTGAATTTGTAAAAGTGAGTTTGTCTCGGATAAGGCGTTCAGGAGGTGCCTCATTTTTTGAAAGTCAGTCTGTAAGCAAGTCTGCAAGCAAAATGGACACTACACTAATCAATATATCTGGTACCTAACTTTATAGTTTTTTAATTAAAATACTGTTTTTCAGAATTAAGTAAGGGCCTCCTTTTTTTTACAATGTTTAAATATTAAATGTATTTAATAATATTAAGCTTTTAGTGATATAGGATTTAAAGGAGAGGAATAACAGTCCAGCCTAATGTACTATCTCAGTCTAAGTAATCAATGTTAGGAATATGATTTCTAGATAAATGCATAGAAATACCACCCAAAGGCCAATATATGCCTAATTAAATCACTGAAAATCACTTCTTTTCTTCGCTTCTCTAACATGAATTGGTAAAATTTCTGACTTATTAGTTTAAATTAATTTTCTGATTGTAAATTCTTAAAACACTAATGAAGGATGAGGGGTAAATAATTTTTACTTGGATTCATAAGATCTTAAGTTGTATGCATGTATATTGCTAGCTTTGTCACTAGCTATATACCTATGGGCAAATCACTTGCACGTTTTCTTTATATTGTGATTTGAGTATTTAAAATTAAATGCATATGGAATATTTTGAAGAATTTGGAGTACTACGTTAATGAAAACGTTTAAAGTTAACTGCAGAAATATAGTAAGTATACTTTAACCCAATATTCATTCAACAAACATACACTGAGCCTATATTTAACAGTGAACTTGTGCAAGGCACTCTGCTCAATGATTCAGGGTACAGGCATGAATAGGCAAGGTCTTATAAGTAGAAAAATAAATGACACTGTCATGGGATTAATGCTGTAATGGAGGTTTATATAAAAAGGAGGAAAAAATAGTTTTATTTAAGAGATCAGACAATGCTTCACAAAAGAAATGATATTTGGGCCAGATTTTCAAAATTATGTAGGAAAATTCTTGGCTATAGTAACATGTTATATAATGGTACAAAAGCATCAGAAAGTATGCTTTTGGATCATACTTTGGTTCACCGAAGCAAAACACAGGCGTAACTGAACATTTAACTGGTTGTATGGTTGAATGTCCAGGAGGAGAGAGGAATTGGCTAGAGGTAAAGCTGGCAAAATAGACCAGGACTAGATTGTAGGGGGCTCAGATGCCAGGCTAAAAGAACAAGGTTCTGATCCTTTGGGCAATGAGAAGCCATTAGAGGTTTTTAAGAAAAAGGTTGACAGCATTGTGTTTAAAGATGACAGTACTGTATTATACATTTAAAAATCTGTGAAGACAGATCTCATTTTAAGTGTTCTTATCACACAAAAAAATTGTATGTGGATTATAAAATAAACATGTTTTCATTAAAAAAAAAAGTGGGAAGATGCTTCAGATTGGTGTTTTAAAAAGAGAGTTGACAGTAGCATGAAAAATGGAAAGATGCTTGCAAAGGCTGTTGAAATAGACCAAGCAGTAGGGGATAAAGCTCTGAACCATGACAGTAAAAAAAGAGGAGGGAATGATTTTAAGAGAACTATAAGAGAATCTACATGCTTGAGGACAAACTGTGTAAGGAGCGATAGAGAAGACAGGGATGCCTCAAGCTTTTAGCTTAGGTGACAGAAGGGGCAGTGGACCATCATTAACTTAGAAAGTAAGGAAGTGCCTACTAGGACATTTAGGTGGGAGAGTCTGGTAGACAACTGGCTGATTGGCTGTGTGGATACGGACTTGGGCTGAGACAGAAATGTTAGATTTGGGAGACACTGGTGTGTAAATCCTACAGAAGCTATGCAGAGGAACAGAAGAGCACGTAAAGCAGGAGCAACAGAATGCTCAGAGCAGAACCCCAAGAGGTGGCCATCAGAAGAGTGCTTTCAGACTGACAAGTCTAAACGGAAAACAGTAGTTTACAACTAATTTTGAGGAAATTTGTATCCCCTGCCCATCCTGATTATTCAATTTCCATATTTGAGAAGAGCTCTATGTTAAAGTTGAAAGCTGTCAATAAGTCTGATCTTTAGAACCTCTCAGAATTTCACGATAAAGTGATAAAAGAATTTCAAGTTGCCCTCACCTCAAAAAAGGAAGTGGAATAATGTAAGAATGTGCTATTTTAATCATTTGTGCAAGAACAAATATCACTTACTAATCATACCATGTAACTTATTTTGATATTTCATTAATTAGTTGTGTAACATGTCATATTATGCTTACCATGTGAAAAGACTTATAAAGTTTTGGAAATCTGTTCTAACAGATTTTATTTATTTCTTCATCAGCTGTCTGCGATATAGGATCTGCCTCCTTTAAATATGATATGCGTCGACTCAGTGAAATTCTGGCATTTCCAAGAGCCTGGTATAGGAGAAGTATTGCAAGACGCTTATTCCTTGGAGACCAAACTATAAATTTGCCAAGTAAGCTTGTTATGTAACTGTAATTATACTTAGGTTGCTTTTAATTATGATTACAATAATAACAAGAACCTCAGATTGATAACACAAGTTTTGTTAAGTTGTACAACAACTTGTTAAGTTGCACCATGCAATTCATTCACCCACTGAATAAATGTCTATTGAGCGCCTCTAATGTGCTAACTAACCATTGGGGATACATTAGTACTGGAGATCACAAAAAGCTTGCCCTTTCAGAGATTACATTCAGCTGACTTATATTCTGTAATTATTCTGTAATCTTTGTAAAATCTAGAAATGCAGAAATACATTTAACCATCCAAGTTAATCTGGTTAGTTAAGCATGAAAAACAAAATGTTGGCAAGTTAATCTGGTTAGTTAAGCATGAAAAACAAAATGTTGGGAACATGTTACCATATTGCCTGCATTTTTTCTCTAGGACTTACATATTGTTGTACTAGTAGAGTGTGTAAGTGAAAGGTAGAGTTGGCATGATACAGTAGAAAATATTAGAAATCCAGGTCTGAGTCTATTCCCTCATCTATAAAATGGACCTGTCTTGCCCTTTTCATGAGTTTCTGTAAGAATTAAATAATAACTTGCTGGAAGGTATTTTGCAAACCATAAATTACTGTACAGTTACCAAATAAAGAACTAGAAGGCATATATAATTATAAATGGTGGAGTGGTGAAATTTATTATTTTATAAGATGGAGACTCTACCCTGGTTAATTCTGTTTCTGTTTTCCACTTTTCTAATAGCATCTGGCCCAGGGACACCTGATTCCATTGAAGGGGTAAGCCAACATCTTTCCCCAGAATCATCAAGAAAAGCTTACTGCAGGACCTGGGAGCAGCCTAGTCAGTCAGCCTCCTTCACCCACATGCCTCAGTCACCTAACGTATTCAATGAACATATGACAAACAGCACCATGTCACCAGGGACAGCAGCACAGAGCCTAAAGTCCCCAGCTTCCATAAGATCAAGGAGCGTGTCTGATTCTTCAGTTCCCCGAAGAGGTAACACTGCTCTCTTTGTTATCAGTATCCCCACCCAATGCCCCCAATATAAAAATCTTAATTCATTACTCTCAGATTTTTGCCTCAACTGTAGAAAAATATATTCTTGCAGACTTTTATGGAAGATGATTATGGTTGGGGGGCGGGGGGTGGAATACCCAAACAAAACAACAAACACTTCAAAGTATTTGCCAGCAGAAGAGGTAGGTGGATGGCTAGTAGTTTTGAGAGAGGAATCAGCATATTGGTAGTTTGCTCCACATCGTACCCTTATTCTTGGAAGTAAAACCAACTGGGGCACCTGGGTGGCTCAGTCTGTTAAGCATCCAACTTTGGCTCAAGTCTTGATCTTGCAGTTTGTGAATTCGATCCCTGCACTGACAGCGCAGATCCTGCTTAAGACTCTCACTCTTCCTCTCTCTCTGCCCCTCCTCTACTTGGATGTGCACACTCTCTCTCTAAATAAATAAGTAAACTAAAAAAAAAAAAAAAAAAAAGTAATACCAACCTACAGTGTTGTTAAAGATGTCTGATATTGAAAATGTTAATCTTTGGTATTTATTCATTCAGTCATTCTTTTTATTCAGCCACTGTTTCTTGAACTCTTTTATATGTTCAGCACTGTTTATGTCTTAACATATAAAAGTGATGTAGTTCATGTCACAAGCTTAGAGTATGATGAGTAAATGAAGGATTCAAGATACACACTGAGCCCACAGGAACCCAGAAGACAGGTGCCTCAGCAGGTGTCTGCATTTCAGAATAGTCCCTGCCTTCAGGTCCTCTATTTGGCAGCAGCACCTTCTGATTTTCTCCTTTGTTAAGCAAATCTGAGGGTGATGATCTGTGTTGCTGTATCCCACGCACATCAGAATTTCTTCATAGAAAATGGAGATCATACGGAACTTTATGAGCTTTCAAGAAGTAAGACTATCAGCCCTTACTGAACACTCATTCAGTAAATGGTAGCTAGTATTTTAGAGGCAATGTGACAGATATTAAATGTTAGGTTTTAATTCAGAATACCATATTTTTATTTTGGGGATTATAGTGATAAGAGTGATAATTTTTAATTGTCCATGCATCTATGTGAATGAATATGCTTTTGATTTTTCTATTTTTAGATTCACTTTCAAAAACATCAACTCCTTTTAACAAATCAAACAAAGCAGCAAGCCAACAAGGGACCCCATGGGAAACATTGGTCGTGTTTGCCATCAACTTGAAGCAATTAAATGTTCAAATGAATATGAGTAATGTAATGGGAAATACAACGTAAGCTATTCAGATAAAAGGAAAATTAATCATTAGTTGTAATTTTTCTTATATTGTAGGAAAGCAATTTAAAACCTTTTTAATACTGAAATGTTTGAGACAGTAAAGACAGTAGAAAAAAGATGTAAATTGCTTTATCCTGAAAGTGGCCTTATCAAAGATACGTAATCTAAAACAACATGGAATATGTATTCTAAAAAGAGAAAATTATAAATAGTGTAATTTGCTAGGTAAAAAAGCTTTGTCATCAATATTAATATTCATTTACCACAATTTTTATAAGAAATGTATTGTTTTGTCAAGCTTTTTAAAATCCTCTAACTCCTGTTTTAATTCATGACACTGAAAGCTTAATAACCCTTTTTCTTTTTTTCAGGTGGACAACTAGTGGTTTGAAGAGTCAGGGCCGTCTGTCAGTAGGAAGTAATCGAGATCGAGAGATAAGCATGTCTGTTGGTCTGGGAAGATCACAGTTAGATTCTAAAGGAGGAGTAGTGGGAGGGACCATAGATGTCAATGCTTTGGAGATGGTTGGTATGTTGAAATTTTACAACTGAAAAGTTTTTTAAAATTGATTTTGGTGTTTCCCAGTAGGCATTTCTGTGAAAAGTAATTATTGTTTCTATTTTAGCTCATATTTCTGAACATCCAAATCAGCAACCCAGTCACAAAATTCAGATTACTATGGGTTCTACAGAAGCTCGTGTTGATTACATGGGCTCAAGTATCCTCATGGGTATCTTCAGTAATGCTGATCTCAAGCTTCAGGATGAATGGAAAGTAAATCTGTATAATACACTGGATTCAAGCATGACTGATAAGAGGTATTTAGTAAAATGTTACTTTTTGAACACTTTATAGGACTGCTCCTAACATGTTTCTCTCATCCAGTTAGAAAACACAAACAATTCACTTTTCTTGTAAAATGATTTTCTATTATGCAACAATATGAATGAAAAAGCTGGGTGGGTGAAGAAGGGAATTTGGTTTTTGTTTTGTTTGGTTTTTTTTAACTGTTTTGTATAAGATATATGATACTCTGTTTTATGCTTTAGTGAAATATTTGTCCATGGAGATCTGAAGTGGGATATTTTCCAAGTAATGATATCAAGATCAACTACACCAGACCTGATAAAAATAGGAATGAAGCTCCAGGAATTTTTCACACAACAGTTTGACACCAGCAAACGAGCTCTGTCTACCTGGGGACCTGTTCCATATCTTCCACCTAAGACAATGACAAATAACTTAGAGAAAAGTTCACAAGAACAATGTAAGAATTAGAACTAAGCCTTTATATATGCTTTATCTTTCACTAAAAGTTGCGTTACAATTTTAATTTAATATATATACTACCTATATATCATACTTACAAAGTGGTTCATATGCTTTTTATTCTATTCACTCAGCAATGTACCTGATTTCCTGCCCATCAATGGAATTAAAGGCCATCATTTGGGAAGTCATCATTTATTATCTCCTCCCCCCTGCCAAACTCACCCATAACCATACCCACTCCATGCTCCTGAATACTAACTATGACAATACTATGTTCTGGTTTAGAGCTTGGGCTGTGTAATCAGAATGTCTAAGTTTGGATTTATTAGATGTGTCATATTAGGCAGATATTCACTCAGTAATTCAATCAGCAAATCAGCTATGTTCTTAAGCACGGTTTTAGGCATAGGAGATCTACTAGTAGACAAAGTTCCTACCCACATAAAACTTTGTTCTAATGGGAGAGATAGACCATAGTTAATTTACTAACTAGGTAATTTCAGGTAGAAAGACGTGCTGAAAAAGCAGGGAAAAGAGATAAAGAATTCTAGTGTGTGAGGCTAGCTAGTGTAGAAAGGGGGTTCAGAGAAGCCTTTCTGAAGTGAAAGATCTAGACTAGAAAGATCTCTTCTGGGAAAGAGAGTTGTACGCATAGGGGCCTACTGAAGAGTGCAAAGCTCCTACAGAAGAAAGTTGGCTTATTTGAGGATGATTAAGGTGGCTACTTTGTTGGAACAAAGTGAGCAAGCAGGAAAATGTTGGACGTGAATGGCCACATTCATAAGATTTTTAATATGACGGATAGCTCCATTGGAAAGTTCTGAACAGATTTGATATTTGATTTACTTTTTCTTAAACTTTTTTTAAAAGGATATTTTATTTATTTGAAAGAGTGAGAAAATGAGATTCCCAGGTAGGCTCTGGGCTGTCGATAAGGGGCTCGATCTCACAAACTGTGAGATCATGACCTAAGGCGAAACCAAGAGTTGGATGCTCAACTAACCCCTTAAAATACTCCTTTTTAGAGAATCATTCTGGCTGCTGTGTAGAGAATAGACTATAGGTGGTTAAGAGTGGAAGTAGAGACCATCGCAGTAATTACCATTACCATTATTGGACACATAGTAACAGTAAGGAGACCATTGGAAGAGTTCAGGCAACAAATGATGGTGGCTTTAACTAGAGAGAGGTAAAAGTGGTGAAAAGTAGTTAGAATCAGGATAATTTTAAATAATATTTTAGGGGCGCCTGGGTGGCTCACCTGGTTGAGCATCTGACTCTTGGTTTTGGCTCAGAGCATGATCTTACCGTTTGTGAAATTAAACCCTATGTAAGGCTCTGCACTGAGAGCATGGAACCTGCTTGGGATTCTCTCTCTCCCTATCCCCCACTCAAGCATGTGCACTTTTTCTCTCTCTCAAAATAAACTTAAAATATAATTTTTTATAATCACAGAAACAGTACATATGCACTGGAAATCCTAGAAAATAAATACAAGCAAAAAATAGAAATCTCACATTCCATCCAGAAATCAACACTCTGAACAGTTTATATGCTTTCAGATAATTTTCTATGAACCTATATACACATGTACTTTTTACCAAAATATTGTTCATACTGTTTCATAACCTTTTCTAGTGAACAATATCCAGTTTTCATTTTGCTAATTATCTTCTCTAGCCTTCTGAGGGCTATATATGTATACTGGTTTGGACAAATCAGTTGTAATATCGGTGTGTGTGTATGTATGTATGTATGTATGTATATACATACATACATACACATATATATATAATTCAAGATCCCAATTTAAATCTGGTTATGTTCCTTTACTCTCTTTTAAATCAGCATAGTCCTTTTTTTTTTTTTTTTTTCAATGTTTATTTATTTTTGGGACACAGAGACAGAGCATGAACGGGGGAGGGGCAGACAGAGGGAGACACAGAATCGGAAACAGGCTCCAGGCTCTGAGCCATCAGCCCAGAGCCCGACGCAGGGCTCGAACTCACGGACCGCGAGATCGTGACCTGGCTGAAGTCGGACGCTTAACCGACTGCACCACCCAGGCGCCCCAGCATAGTCCTTTTTTTTATGACCTGACTTGTTGAAGAGACTTGGCCAATTTTCCTACAGAATATCCTTCTAGATTTTTTTTTTCAGTTGTTTCCTTGTGGTTTCATTTATCTTGCTCCTCTCTTTTCTGTATTTCCTTTAAACTAGAATTGGTGTCAGGCACATTACAAATTAGAGAGATGTTCCCCAAAATGCCTGGCCTGGATTCTTCAAAAAAGTCCTTGTCATGGAAAACAACCCAGGCATAGGGAATTGTTTTAAAGGAAATTAAAGACACATAAAACTAAATACAATGTATGATCCTTGGTTGGATCTGGAATGAGAGTTGTGGAAAACAATCAAAAAGGACATTATTGGGATAAGTCAGAAATATAACTAGTGCTTCTCAAACTTTAATGTGCATCTGAAACACCTGGAGATCTCATTAAAATGAAGATTCTGATACATTAGGAACAAGGTGGACTTAAGAGTCTCCATTTCTAGGGGGCGCCTGGGTGGTTCAGTCGGTTAAGCGTCCAACTTAGGCTCAGGTCATGATCTCGTGGTCCGTGAGTTCGGGCTCTGTGCTGACAGCTCAGAGCCTGGACCCTGTTTCAGATTCTGTGTCTCCCTCTCTCTCTGACCCTCCCCCCGTTCATGCTCTGTCTCTCTCTGTCTCAAAAATAAACGGTAAAAAAAAATTTTTTTTTAAATAAAAAAAAAAAAAGTCTGTTTCTAATAAGCTTCCACATGATGCTGATGCTGCTGGTCCTGAGACCACTTTTGAGTAGCAAGGGTATAAGAGAATTTTAAAAAATCAGGAGATCTGCATTTGATTTCTAGGTCTTCTAGTCACTGGTTCACTAAACCCCTCTTCTTCATTGAAAAGAATATAGATGAAATACCTAATTTACAGAATTATTGTGAGAATTGTACAAAATTTCATGCAAGTACTTTGTAAATCATGAATCATTATAGAAATGTTAGTTGTAATTATTATTAGCAAGTTACTACTTTTCTTAATTCTATCCATCCTTATGAGCATCTTTTCCCAGACTATATTTTTATCAGCTTCTGCTTAATGTTAGCCAGGTGTTGGATTGTTTTCATCCCTTACCTGCATCACTTCAGCTGTAGAAAATAGCCACCTGCTATTTCCACCTGCCATTCAGGATGTTTGAGAGGCACTTGAGGATAAGTGGTTTTTGGTTTTCTTGCAGTGCTTGATGCAGCTCATCATCGACATTGGCCTGGAGTATTGAAGGTGGTATCGGGATGCCACATATCCTTATTTCAGATTCCATTACCAGAAAATGGAATGCAGTTTGGAGGATCAATGAGCTTACATGGAAATCATATGACACTAGCTTGTTTTCATGGTCCAAATTTCCGTTCAAAATCCTGGGCCCTTTTTCACTTAGAAGAACCAAATATTGCTTTTTGGACTGAAGCTCAGAAAATCTGGGAAGATGGTAAATGGACACATTTGTAACTTTTACCTTTTCTTATGCTTAACTTTTACCTTTCTGATATGAATATAAACGACAGAATAATTTTGCTTTCTTGTATCTTTTGTATGTTTTTCTTACATTACTGAAGTCCAACCCTGTTTGTTCTCATGTACTTGACATGTGAAGGAGTTCATTGCCAATGTGTCAATATAGTCTGGGACATGCTTAAGCACTTACTTCCGAACTTGCCATCTTATTCTGTTTCTTAAGCAATTAAAGTTTCTGCGCTGTGTCTGGCCACAGTCATAATAAGTTATTGTAAATTTTTCTTATAAAAACATGATAAAAGACACATGGTGGTAGTTTAAGGAAACTGTAAGTCAAAACTATTATAAAACGTTTATGGGTAAGGCTATGCTTTTACCTCTATTTACAGTGATAAACCTCCTTCCTTTTAGCTTTAATTTCCTAATCTGTGGTTTCTTAATAATAAAGAAAAAATGGTTGATGCTCATCATCTTACTGGGGACAAATCAAGTTATAACTAAAAGAAAGAAAACCTATTTGTGATTTTTTTTCTCACTTACTCTTCAGTTTTACACTCTTTCTTACTTATGTATGAGTTAGCTAAGTCTATTGCTCTAAAGCCACAACTATTTTCTTGCATCTAAATATAGCTTGTTAACATTAAGAAACCTTTTTTTTCTTCTAGGGTCTAGTGATCATTCTACATATATTGTACAAACGCTGGATTTTCATCTGGGCCATAACACCATGGTTACCAAACCATGTGGTGCTTTGGAAAGTCCTATGGCAACAATAACTAAGATAACAAGGCGTCGCCATGAGAATCCACCCCATGGAGTAGCAAGTGTGAAAGAATGGTTCAATTATGTTACAGCCACAAGAAATGAAGGTTAAAAGTTTATTTCTTTAAAGAGATTTGTTTTCTCTATTTGGAGCCCTGTTAACCTGTGTTTAGAATTTAATTAGAGGGAGAATTTTCATTTATTTTAAATCAGTTTCATTTTATTCCTGATGACATAAGTACTAATGTTGTACATGATTCACCACCCTGATTGTGCAACATCTCAAAAACTGGACACTATTTTAGATATAAGAAAACATTCAAAAATAAAGTTGGTTTAAATAAATGTTTATTATAGTTAAAATATTTTTGTAGTGATGCTAAATATCAGAGGTTTGGTAAAGTTATTACACAACTAAGTAATACAATGCCACAAACTTAAGGTTTGGGATGGTTGGTATAAAATGAAGCTAAATAATACTATTCCTATGAAATAAGTTTAAAAAGAGCACTTTTGGTGAATTTTTCCATTTGATTAGAATCACCAATCTTGCGATAATGTGGTCAGGAAAATTCTTATTTTGTGGTTGTTTTTGTGTTCAAGTTTATAGTACTGGCTTTTACCAATCATGTCATCTGTCCTGGAAAGGTGACTAGATTCAGACCCGTGAAGACTTGAATATTGTACAGAAATAACCATCTTTCAAAACTGTAAAGATGACTTAAGTCCCATTGAAAAAGTTACTATGGAATAGGTCATCCCAGGGGTAGAGACTGTTGAAAATAATCTGAGAAGAAAAGGATAAGGAAGTAAATTAGAAGATTATGTATGTATTGACTATTCTGTATTGACTATTCTATCTTCCAATAGAATTTTTGGAGGAGGGAGTTCTTTTTGGCTGGTATACCATGTTGGGGCTATTAGCAAACTTCACTGCTACCTATATACCTAAAAAATTATTAACTTTTACAAGAAAACCATAGCACATATGTTGGAGAAAATCAGGACTTCTACCTGATTTCAAAGTCAGGAACATATTTAATTGCAAATTCTCTTAAGAGTAAAGTATTCACAATATGAATGAAACTCGTGTGGAATTTAAGAAACAAAACAGAAGAACATAGGGAAAGGGAAGGAAAAATAAGATTAAAAACAGAGGGGGGGGGCAAACCATAAGAGATTCTTAAATACAGAGAACAAACTGAGTGTTGCTGAAGGGGAGGTGGGTGGGTGATGGGCATTAAGGAGGGTGCTTGTTGGGATGCACACTGGGTGTTTTATGTAAGTGATGAATCACTGGGTTCTACTCCTGAAACCGGTACTACACTGTATGTTAACTAACTTGAATTTAAATAAATAATGTACTCTTAAAAAAAAGAGTAAGGTATTCAATCTATGGAGAATTCTGAGCTTAATTAAACTCTTAAATTTAAACATGAATTTAGTTAAAAATAATATTCATTTTAATGTTTGAGAAATACAAACAAAATATATTAGATTTATCCAAAGTCATGTTATAAAGCTTTAGTCATGAGAACAGTGATAGAATCACTATATATATATGTAGTATATATATACTATATATATGTGTGTGTGTATATATATACATATATAAATAAAACTGTGCATATATAAACATATTACTATATTTGTAAATATAAACAAATAGATAATAAATATATTTAAATAGATAAATATATTTAAATAGACCAAAGCTTTATATGGCTCTATTTTTAAAAATGTGAATCATTATTTTCCAGCTTCTAAAATGATAAAAATTCTGTGAAAATTATATGCTTATCAATGTCTACTGGTTTAATTTGATTCCTTTTGTCTTTATCATTATCCATGTAGAGCTAAACTTGCTTCGTAATGTTGATGCTAATAATACTGAGAATAGTACTACAGTGAAAAATTCTAGTTTGTTGAGTGGATTCAGAGGAGGTTCTAGCTACAATCATGAAACAGAGACTATCTTTGCTTTACCAAGGATGCAGCTTGAATTTAAATCCATTCATGTTCAAGAGCCACAAGAACCTTCATTACAGGGTATGTGGAAAAATAGTTTCTAAAGTTACTAAGAAAATTCTAAAGGAACTTCAGATTACTGTGTTCACACAGGTTGTGTAATATTAATATAGTGTAATGAAACTGATTTGCTTAGTCAAATTTTCTTATCAGCTATATGACTTCTGGCAAATGATTTAATCCATTTGTACCTCTTTCTCTTTGGGAAAATGGGGAGTAATAACAGGACCTCATTCATAGGGTTTTTATGAGGAATAAATGGCACATATTTGGAAAGTGCTTAGTAAATTATCATCATTTGTAAATCACATACAGAAACTACTCATTTCTCTGTAGTTGCATTTAAATGGATTCATTTATATGAACCCATGTAAAATCCCTTATTAAGAGAAAGGGACTTCTTTTGTTAAGTCTTTTACTGTAGAACTTTGCCATTGCAGATGCCAACCTGAAGCCGAAGGTAGAATGCAGTGTGGTGACAGAGTTCACTGATCACATTTGTGTGACTATGGATGCTGAGCTCATCATGTTCCTTCATGATTTAGTGTCAGCTTACCTTAAAGAAAAAGAAAAAGGTGGGTAGCATATTCTTTTTTCTTTCTTTCAAGCTTCAGGAAAGGCAGTTGTCAGTGCCATTTATATGGATTTTTATGGTCTAATGATAAAATGACTGGAATGTGTCTCTGTCCTTTATGAGTTGTATGTATCAATGAAATATATTGGTAAAACTGTGTGACAGACTATCTACTATGTACATGACACTCAGTCAAAATATACCTCACACTGAATGGTGTTTTATTACTTTACCAAATGTTTCCATATAAACTAAGTACATTATCAGGACTTGTAGGAGAATCAAAGAAAGAAAGAAGAGAAAGAACATTTCTTTGAGGAAACACTGCTAGTCAAAGTGAAATGGCTAAAGAAACAACTACATAATAAAGTAGCATGAGTTATAAACATAATTGGGAAAACTCAGTTAAGTAGATAAGTCTGTTTAGAATGCAGAGAACATTATCTTTTTAGAAATAAATTATTTAGACCTCATTGGTGGGGTTTTGTTTTTATGAGCTAGCTAACATTGGTTTACTCACTGGAAACTTACATATTTGTCCATTAAGAAACATATGGCAGGACGCCTGGATGGCTCAATCGGTTAGGCATCCGACTTCGGCTCAGGTCATTATCTCACAATTCATGATTTCGAGTCCCGCGTTGGGCTCTGTGCTGATAGCTCAGAGCCTGGAGCCTCTCTCTCTCTCTCTCTCTCTCTGAAAAATAAACATTAAAAAAAATTTTTTTTTAAGTTTAAAGGAACATGTGGTGACCCTAATATCCATATAGAATGGATATAATAGAATCCATTCCATCCTCTGTAGCTGTTGAAAAGAATGAGGTAGTCTGAAATGTAATGATATGGAATGCCTTCCAAATATATAGTCTTTATTCACCCAGTAAGTATTTATTGCACAAACCTATGAATATATAGTGGTAAAACAATAGACATGATTTTCTTAAAAAGAATTTTTTTTAATGTTTGTTTATTTTTGAGAGAGCAAGACAGAGCGTGAGCAGGGGAGAGGGAGACACAAATCTGAAGCAGGCTCCAGGCTCCAAGCTGTGAGCACAGAGTCTGATGTGAGGCTCAAACTCATGAACCATGAGATCATGACTAAACCAAAGTGGGATGCTTAACCGACTGAGCCACCCAGGTGCCCCAGGATGTGATTTTTTTTTTTAATTGCTTAGAATACATGCTATTTGTTTAGATCACCATGTAATACTTCATTTTCTTCATGAATAAATATAAAATTTTTCTAGCAGTATTTCAAAATAGCCTCATGATAAATGTTTGAGTGAACAAAACAGATTATTTTTTAAAAAAAATGCAAAAGCAGCATAGCACAGATTGAATTGCTGTTCCATTACTATTAAATCTAGATGTGTAAACAATTCAGTGAGAGTAAAATCAGTAATGATGACTGAAAGAAATCTATGAGACAGGAGTTGAAACTTAAATGACTGAAATCATTTAATAGGAAATACTTTATATAAGTAGATCCAGTCTTCACTTATAGCACCAACATATAACAGGCACTATTGTAATCCTCCTGTTTTTCTCTCTGCCTTAATATTTGAACTTAATGTGGAAAAAAAAATATTCCAAGTAAATCTGTGAAGTTCAGAATTCTTTTCTAGTATACCTGTATATAAAAGCCTGCCAGATTTCTTTCTCACAATTATGTGAAACCTTTGTCACTTCACGAAATACTGTGTTGGTCTTGGTCTGCTATGAACTGTGCATATTTTTTTAAAAAATCTTTAAATACAAACTGTTGCACACACACACACACACACACACACAAAAGAGAAACAGACTCACTGAGAACAAACTGGTGGCTCCCAAAGGGGAGAGGAATGGGAAGATAGGGGGAACAGATGAAGAGGATTAAGAGCTACACACTTCTAGTTATAAAATAAGTCATGGGTATGAAAAGTAAAGCATAGGGAATATAATCAATAAAATTTAATACACTGCTTATGGTGAGCATTTCAAAATGTATATAATTGCTGAATCACTATGTTGCATACCCGAACCTAATATATATGTAAATTATTTTTCAATTAAGAGTAAAACACAAACTTGTTTAATATCATTTCATGGGAAAGAGGAAATGGGAATTTGATTATCAGACTTACAGTAACCAAGTGTTATTATCTATGTGGATTTCAGTTATAAATAAAAATATTTTAACGGTTATATTTTGTTATTAAAAACTAAAAGAAATTAGTTTTGACCAAAATAAGTATAAACATGCCAGAGAATATTATTAACAGCATGTAAGACTAGACTAAATCAACATATTTCTAGAACATCAGATCAATTATAGCACCGTAACCATTACCAATAATAAAAGCAGAGCAACTGAGCAGGCAGTAACTGCCTATATTCTTATGTGGTGTGATAGTGTGACAATAAGTACAGTTTTATTCCTAAGCTCATTCCCAGTCCATGTGTTACCCTGCTGCTAATCTACAATAAAGTTAAAAACAGGCTACACAAATTTATTAAAAGTACATTACATGAAAACTATATTTCAGATTTGATTTTGATTTTATATATATTATGATCACCAATTTAAAAAGAACTTGTCTTTCATAAAACATTTGAGTATGCACTTATAAGAATGAAAGGCTGCTTATGTAAAAAGCTTAGAACCAGTGTTCAAATATATATAGACATTTACATCCTAAAACTACTGAGTGATACACTTTATTGAGACACAATTCACATATAATACAGTTCACTCATTTAAAGCTATTTAAAATGTCCACCTATAGTCATTCTTTAGGAAACTTTTAACTGTCAATTTTAGTGTCCCATGCCTGTTGTCAAATCTTGTCATTCTTTACTATTAGTGTTAAGCACAGAAATATATATAAAATATATGCTATTCCTCAAAAATATGTTAACTTTAATACTGTCTTTCTTTAAGAAATACCAATAACTGGCACTTGTTTATGGCTTATTTTTAAATACTAGTTTTTCAGAAATATCATTAAATGAGGCTTTGGCCAGTTCATAAGTAAAATGATAAATGGAACTAATTATACTATTCATATGGTGATTTAAGATAAATTTATTATATACTTGCAATATTAATCTATGATTTTCATCATAGCCATTTTTCCACCTCGGATTTTATCTACTCGACCAGGACAAAAAAGTCCAATTATTATACATGATGACAATTCCTCTGACAAAGACAGAGAAGACAGCATCACTTATACTACTGTGGACTGGAGAGATTTTATGTGCAACACATGGCATCTAGAACCCACTCTTAGGTAAGTAGAAGGTATATATATTTACCTATATCCTACAGGATTATTATGAGAAAAAGGTTATAAATGATGTAGTAAGTTAAATATGATTTACCAAAAACTTTTTAGAAGTTAGCTACTTATAACATCTCTAACTTCTGGCTATGCTTTCTGCTCCTTTCTGCTTTTTTAAGTTCTTCTAGTCAGGGCAAAAGAAGCACAAACACTGCAAATAGCTCAGCATCCTCCACTGTGTAACATTCTTCCAGTTAATCATTAAAATATGAGAGTAACTCTACTTCCACCATTGCTGCTATGTTTTTACCAGGATATTAATTTCAGGTGTTTGAAGTACCTGCAGTTAAGTTTTTTGTTACTAAGTTTGGGTAGATACAGTAGCAGCCACACATTATCATTAAGGAATTATTACAATTTCTCACATATGTCATGACAGTGTAATAGAACCTGCAATGTCATAGTTCGTCTGCATGCTAAGCAATACAGAACCATCCCTGAAATGTTGACTTTAATGCTGTCAGATTCAGGTTCATTTACCGAGTCATATTCTAATACAATCATGATGCCAATTACATCAACTTATTTTCATATTAAAACGTCAGTAGTATTTTCTAGTTTTAATTACATTTATAATGGCTGCTATAACTAGTGATACTTGCAGTGTGTGTCCTTGTTTATGATTACCACTTATGACCTTCCTATCATTTTTCCCTTTCCTTTCATCTGCTTTGCTAATGAAATTTTAACTGTCTGAATCATGGAATAATGGTATCAAAAAAAGGTCATCATAAGAAAATTCTAGCATATTTCTGCATAATTATACATTTCATTTAGATAAGGTTATTCAGACATATTTATGCCACAAAATAATTCCAAACTAACAAAATATCCATTATACAGTAAACTCTTGTAAAAACAAAGTAGTGACTTTGTGTTAATTTGTATTCAATAAAATTTGGTATGAATTAATAGTACATATACTCATGAAAAGTATTAACAGTGTCAGTGCTCAGGAACAGAATTAAATATTGCAGAGGTTCTAATGCAGAAAACTACTTAGAAAATTTGTTTTGTATTTGTAAAGATATGATGAAATTAAATACCTTTAATTTGAACTTTAAAAAGTTAAAAAGTGGTGGAGAGCATGTTGAAGAGCTCTGGCTCTAAGTCCAGGTTTACAGATAGCATAGTAACTAAATTATCTTGGCCAGAGGATCTAACCTAGTTCTGCCTCAGTTGCTTCATATGAACAATTGGTAAACAATATTACCTACCTTGTAGGGTTGTTACAATGGTTAAATGAGTTAATGCAAAATGCTTATAACTATTAGAGTTTTAGCAGATCAATGCTTAATACCCTCTTTTTCCCTTCCCAAGTTCAGAAGCAATTAAGACAGTGGGAGAGAGGCAGCTGCAAATCAAAATGGCAGTTTTAATACTGATAAGGCTCATAACAGAGAATGTGATTTCTATGTCTGGAAACAATGGCTTTCTACTACAAAGTCCAAGTTTGGACTTACCTACAGGGCCTTCATGATGGAGAACTCAGGGTGGAGGCGGGTGTACACCAGAATTGTGCAGTTGACAGCTCTGTGAACTCACCTAGCTACAGGCGGCCATGAACAGTCTTGGGTTAACCTATTTAGGAGTCTGTCCTTGAGAAACCTATTGCGTGAAGGGACGGATCAAAATGAGTGGCTCTTAAGAGAAGGTACGGAAGAGGGCACTAAACTACACTATATGGTTCCTCTGTTAACTTGTCAAACAGATAAATCATCAATAAGGGAGCAGAGAAAGGTCAGTAGTGTTTCACAAATGGCTATTCCTCTCTAAGGAAGGAAATGCCAGGAATAGGGAAAAAACTGTGTCCTTCAGACACGTTTAGCCCATAGCAAACAATACATTTTAGCCTTTTTCCCCCCACCATTATGCCACATATGTTGAACTCTCAGTTTTATTGAGATAAAACTGACAAAACACGTAAGGTATTTTAAGTGTACAGGGTCATAAATTTTATATCTGTAAACCTTGTAAAAGGATTCCTCCCATCAAGTTAACGTCTTTTAGAATGAACCAGATGTTCTTTAAATATTAAGATGACCCTGTAACTTAAGCCTAAATCAAAATGAGATTCATTTAGTCCACTGCTGTCAAGGATGCTTCTAATAGTGAATGCTATTATAGTGAACCCAGGAATTGTAGCTTAGATTACTCAAATGCACCTACTGAGAATATTTTGTCCTAAGCATATTATGGAGGTTTAGTGATGTTCTTGAATCTACCTTTAGGACTGTGTTAGGACACTGTACTCCCAAATAACTTTTATACTTACAGATTAATTTCTTGGACTGGAAGAAAAATTGATCCAGTAGGTGTTGATTATATTCTTCAAAAATTGGGCTTCCATCATGCCAGGACTACAATTCCTAAATGGCTTCAAAGAGGAGTCATGGACCCACTTGATAAGGTTCTCTCCGTTCTTATCAAAAAACTTGGTACTGCACTACAGGATGAAAAGGAAAAGAAAGGAAAAGACAAAGAAGAACACTAAAAAAGTAACTCATCTGTGAACAAACTGTGATTGTGTCCGTTAAGTTTTATTACACTGGAGTGTTTTTTCTTTTTGTATAGTAAACTTATTTCCAATATAACTTAAAATAATTCTAATTTTGTGGTCATTACATTGAGAGTTTGGAAGTTAATCTGTTTATTCTAGTTCCACCATTCTGTATACAGTGAAGTATTGCATGGTAATGTAAATTTTGTGAAAAACTAGATTAAAATATATAAATCTGCTTGGTAGGGTTTATAATTGTATTATGTGCAATATGATTCCTCCATCTTTAAAATATTTTCAGAGTAACTGTGAATTTCCTTTGATATTGGCCATAACTTTTAGGAAAAATCTTGCTGATAATGTGATTTTTTTTTGGTCATTAATTGTTTTTTCTTTTTTTAAAAGGTAGCCTTGTATAAATACCTATTTGTATATAGTTTGAGTAATTGTGATATGATTGAATACCACTAAAATATTGTTTGTAACTATTGTAATAAAGTCACAATAATTGGTTTCACTCTGTAGTTTTGGGGTCTTTTCTTCTTTTGATAGCTTATTTTTATAATTCTTGCAAAAATGAAATCCTTATAAAGATTAGCTCAAGGAGGATGCAATCAGGAAGAGGCACAGCAGAGGCTTAAATATTAGATATTGTTCTATATATATATATATATATATATATATATTTATTTAGACAGCAAGGCACACACGTGAGAGCAGGGGAGGGGCAGAGAGAGAATCCCAAACATGCTCCATGGTGTCAGCACAGAGGTTGACTTGGGCTCAATCCCACAAACTGTGAGATCCTGACCTGAACTGAAATCAAGAGTCAGAGGCTCAACAAGCTGAGCAACCCAGGCATGCCATTATTCTTTTTTTTTTTTTTTAAGTTTATTTAAGAGACAGAGGGAGGGAGAGAGAGAATCCCAAGCATGCTCCATGCTGTCAGCACAGAGCCTGACCTGGGGCTCAATCCCACAAACCCCTGAGATCATGACCTGAACTGAAATCAAGAGTTGGATGCTTAACTGAGCCACCCAGGCACTTCTCTATTTCTTAAACTAGTGGTGAGTACACAGCTGTATGTTCTTATACTGTGTATGTAAATTTGTGTATCCTTTTTAAAAACTTTATATATATAAATGTATATATAGTATACATGCAGAAGGATAAGATTTTAAAAAGACTAGCAAACTCTAAAGAAATATTCAAAAGTACTTATAATCAACTATATTCCTCCCCCCATGCCCCCACAACTCAGGTTTGAAATCTAGCCAAGGCTGTACAGTTTAAAGGTTGGATAAAAAGTAGAACTGAAAAATCCTAGAGCTAGAAAATGCCTCAAAAAAGCCCGTGATGCAGACTCTTGCATTAGGTAGACAACAAAGTGTCTGACAGATTAAAAATAATAATAATTACAGAAGAGCCTCTTGCATATGCGCGCGCACGCACACACACACACACACACACACATAAGTGTTGGTAGGGGAATTAACTACTATCACACAGCAATTTAGTAACAACTAAAAGCCTAGTATCTAGAGTCATAATTTTATATTCTTTCTGCTAGACCATCTTCTCTATCATCTGCCAGTTCTCTGCATCACCATTACAGTTGGGGGCTACATGTACATAATTTCTACTGGTCAGGTTTACCAGAGAAGCAAATTCTATGTCTACTATGTATCTAGTGTCTAAGATAAACTACCAGAAAGTTACTTCATAAAACAAACCAACTAAAAATTAAATTAGTTCCTTGAGTCCTACTCCAGGTATGTATTCTCTGCTTTAAAGAAACAGTATGCTAGTTATAAATGTTAAAAATTTCCCATGGCTTTATATATTATTGACGTATGAGCTAACAAAAAAAATGATCTAAGTATAAACTTACTTGATTTCTAGCACTGTGATAATGTTTTACTGTGATAAAAACATGAAACCATAAGAATTCTTGAGGAGAACACAGGCAGTAACCTATTTGACATTGGCTGTAGCAACTTCTTTCTAGATATGCCTCTTAAGGCCAGGGAAACAACTACTGAAACTTCATTACAATAAAAAGTTTCTTCACAGTGAAACAAAATTAAAAGGTAACCTAGGACATGGGAGAAGATATTTGCAAATGACATATCTGATAAAGGGTTAGTACCCAAAATCTATAAAGGAATTTCTACAACTCAACACCCAAAAAATCCAATTAAAAAATAGGTAGACAGACATCAACAGACATTTTTCCAGAGAAGATACACAGATGGCCAACACACACATGAAAAGATGCTCAGCATCACTCATCATCAGGGAAATATAAAACTACAATGAGACATCACCTCACACCTGTCAGCTAAAATCAACACAAGAAAAAACAGGTGGTGAGAATGTGGAAAAAGGGGAACCCTCTTGCACTGTTGGTGGAATGCATACTGGTGCAGCCACTCTAGAAAACAGCATGGAGTTTCCTCAAAAAGTTAAAAAAAGAACTACCCTATGATCCAGCAATCTCACTACTAGGTATTAATCCAAAGAATATAAAAATACTAATTCAAAGGGATACATGCACCCTGATATTTATATTATCTACAAGAGCCAAATTATGGAAACAGCCATAAATTATTAGTCAAATTATAGAAACAGATGTGGGGCTAGAGCTCATGAATTGTGAGCTATGACCTGAGCCTTAACTGAATGAGCTACTTAAGCACCCCAAGAGAATGACTCTTAACTAAAGAGAACAAACATGGTGAACAGAGGGGAGGTGGGTGGGGGGTGGGTGAAATAGGTGATGGGGATTAAGGAGTACACTTGTGATGAGCACCAGGTGTTGTATGCATGTGCTGAATCACTACATTGCACACCTGAAACTAATATTACACTGTATGATAACTGGAATTTAAATCAAATATTAAAAAAAAATTTTTTTTAAAAAGAAGAGGGCAATTTAAATCTGTAACTTCAAAATTTCTGTGGCTCCACTGGACAAAGCTATAAAAAAAAACTCTGTGTATTACTGGTAGGAATGGAAATTGGAACAACCCCATGGAGAAAAATTAGGCAAGAGCTATGAAAATTACAAAGGCATATAATCTTTGCCTTCTCACTGCAGGATGTACCTTCATGTGTGTGAACTATGTAAGAATATTTTTTGCATTATTTGTAATAAGTCGTTGAAAACAATTCAAATATCCATTCAACAAAAGACAGGTTAAATAAAATATGGCAGGCCCTTTTGGTGGAATAATATGCAACTGTAAAAAAAAATAGTAAGGATAATGTTTGTCTAATATTAAATGAAGCAAGATGCATCCAGCTATGTAGATTACAAAGTTTCCAGTCTATCAAAATTATTATCTTCTTCTATTCCAGGAAATCACATGATACATCCAGGTTTTCTGTAAAATTCCAATAACATTTAACAAAACCTTCACAGCTGTGATTACAAGCTATAGTAAAAAATAATTTTTTAAAATTACCATGTGAAACACCAAATCTATGAAGTACCAATCTAAACTACCAACGTAATACTTATAAAATACAGTATGAATCAATTATTCAAAATAAAAAAAATTAAAAAATGCTCAAGGACATATAAAATACAAGCTCAAATTTTTAATTAGAATCAATTTTATTATTACACCGAAGTGTTGAGTTCTACTCATCCCTAAAGAATTTCAAAATAACAGTAACAGAACATTGACAATTCATGGAGTGGCCTCAGTCCCCGGGCCATACTAAACAGAACTGCCTTACAAATTTCTCCATCTTTATTATGGAATGGTGTCTTCTGAAGTTAACTGGAGTAAACCTGGTTACCTGAGTATTCTGGTCATTTTCTATGACAAATGATACTGCCAGAATGCTTGTGTCCTCTGCACAGTGAGAGCTAGATACTCATCTCATGTCACTTGAACATGTTCTAAAGTCTGTTGAGAATCTCTTTTGTTTTTCAATTCAGACCTCAAGAACATAGTATTCTTACCCAAAAGTGTTAGATGGCTAGATAGTCCTCAATTCAAAAAACTAATAAATTCAAGTTTTGTGAATTTTGTCTGCTTTACCTGTGCAGACCAGAGTCAAGCAACTCAAGGCCAGGAAAGGCCTTTTTTGCATCTCTCATCACTGAAATGCAGCCAGATCAACACTAAACCATCCTGCACACCTAGAAAACTGATTCGAGGATTAACACAACAATCTGAACAACCTGAACCACAGAACTCAGCAGGTACATGGCACAGAGAGGTAAACTGGGAGAGAGAGAAGCTGCAGAGGGCAGGGAGCTGTTTTTTTCTTTACGAAGAGAGGGCAGAGACGGGGAGAGTAGGGGAAAAGCACCCTGTGCCCCAAAGTAGCTGAAGAGAAAGTGGAAAAGTGGAAACAGCTGCAGGGACTGAACAAAAAAAGGGAGAATGGAGAAAGGAGAGGGTTTAAATTCCATTAAGATAAACGGGGAGCGCAGTCTGAAACTCTGCAGCTTGATACCTGGTGGTGCTCCGGTGGGAAGGGCAAAGCTCAGGAGCAGAGAGATCCAAGGGGTCTTCAGGCCAAATGGGGAGGGGCGGTTCCCCTGCTGGGGAGACATTTGGTCGATGCTATGTGGCCACTCCACAGGCAAAGGTCCCAGTGAACCCTAGAGAACAACCACATTCACTGGTGCTGGAACAAAAAATTTAAGGGGGAAGCCTGGCACCAGATGTGTGTTGTGATTTTCTCTAATCCCTGAAACGCTGCTGCTACATAACCACGTGAACTTCTTCTGGGGTGGGTTGGCACCCAGCTGCAGTCTCTGGGCATCAGCAGTAGCACGGTCCTGTGAACGTTCCTGGGGGTGTGCAGGCACCCAGCCATTGCTTGCTGAGACACTCCCCAGGAGGTCTGAGTGAGTCAAAGCTGCAGTCCCACAGAAGTGAGGGGTTGGAAAGTACAGCTGCATCTGAGATAAAACTCAGGAGAGCGGTGCCACCTAGCAACGTGATGGCTTGGTTTTGGACAGTGTAAAAGCAGGAAGTGGACGGAAGCTGGGGACAAAGGAGGGGTGTGCAAAAGCTGGTTGAAGAGAACAGAGTTCTGATACTAGAGACTGGGTAGCTGGGTGACGCCATTTTCACCCCTCCCATGCATGCACATACACAACTACAGGTAACACAACGCCCCTACAATCCAACCCAGTAAGCTAAGCAGTGCCATCTAGTGGAGAACAGAGCCGTTACACTAAGTCCTGCCCAACTGCACCAACCTTGCTCTTCAGGAATACCACAAGTCTCTCTGCCTGCTAGTTTACAAACTGTTAAGTGCTTCATAGTTTGACTTCTAGGGGACACCGATGTAATTTCAATATTTCAGGCTGTTTGCTGGTCTATCTGTTCAATTTTTTTTTCTTTTCTTATTCTTGAATACAGAAAGAGAAGAAATTTATTTTTATTTTCAATTTTTATTATTTCTCTTTAATTTTCTACTATATTTCTTACTTTTTTGTAAATTTTTCAATTTCCATTTTACTTCAATCATTCACTTTATTCTATTTCAGGGTATTCATTTTTCTAAATTTTCAAACATTTACTTTTTTTTCTTTGCTTTTTCTTCTTATTCTTTTCTTAACTTTCCCTTTTATCTCTAATCTATAAAGCTCCTTTCAACAACCAGACCAAAACACACTGAGGATATAGCATCATTTGTTTATTTTTGCATGTGTGTATTGTTTTAATTTTTTAATTTTAATTTTTTTGCCTCATTAATTCCTTTTTTTACTGCAAAATTACAACACGAAGGAATTCACCCCAAAAGAAAGAGCAGGAAGAAATGACAGCCAGGGACTTAACACAAATATAAGCAAGATGTCTGAACCAGAATTTAGAATCATGATAATAAGAATACTAGCTGGGGTCAAAAAGAGATTAGAGTCCCTTTCTGCGGAGATAAAAGAAGTAAAAGGTAGTCAAGATGAAATAAAAAATGCTATAACTGAGCTGCATCTTGAATAGATGCCACAGCGGCAAGGATGGATGACGCAGAGCAGCGAATCAGCCATATAGAGGACAAACTTTAGGAGAATAACAAAGCAGAAAAAAAGAGGGAGGCTAAAGCCAAAGAGCATGATTTAAGAATTAGAGAAATCAGTCACTTATTAAAAAGGAACAGCATCAGAATCATAGGGGATTCATCTTATGGGAATAAGATGAACAGAGAGAAAAAGGGATAGAAGGGTTATATGAGAAAATCATAGCCGAAAACTTTCCTAACCTGGGAAAAGACACAGACATCAAAGTCCAGGAAGCACAGAGAACTCCCACTAGATTCAATAAAAACCGACCGTCAATAGGCATATCACAGTCAAATTCACAAAATACTCAGGCAAGGAAAGAATCATGAAAGCACCAAGGGAAAAACAGTCCTTAACCTATAAGGAAAGATACAGTTTGCACCAGACCAACCACAGAAATGTGGCAGGTCAGAATGGAGTGGCAAGATATATTCAATGTGCTGAATCAGGAAAATATGCAGCAAAGAATTCTTTATCCATCAAGGCTTCATTCAAAATGGAAAGAGATATTAAAAGTTTCCCAGACAAACAAAAACCAAAGGAGTTAGTGATCACTAAACCAGCCCTGCTAGAAATTTTAAGGGGGACTCTCTGAGGGGAAAAAAGATGAAAAAAAGAAAAAAAGACCAAACAACGAAGACGAGAAAGGACCAGAGAACACCAACAGAAACTCCAACTCTCCAGGTAACACAATGGCAATAAGTTCATCTCTTTCAGTACTCATCTAAACGTCAATGGACTAAATGCTCCAATCAAAAGACATAGGTAACTGAATGGATAAGAAAACAAGATCCATCTATATGCTGTTTACAAGAGACCCACTTTAGACCTAAAGACACCTTCAGATTCAAAGTAAGGAGATGGAGAACCATCTATCATGCTAATGGTCGACAAAAGAAAGCCACAGTAACCATACTTATATCAGACAATCTAGAGTTCAAAATAAAGACTGTAACAAGAGATGAAGAATGGTATTACATCATAATTAAGGGGTCTATCCACCAAGAATACCTAACAACTGTAAACATTTTTGCTCCAAATGTGGAGCACTCAAATACATAAATCAATCACAAACAAAAAGAAACCCATCGATAGTAATACCATAATAGTAGGAGACTTCAACACTCCACTCACAGCAACAGACAGATCATCTAATCAAAAACTCAGCAAGGAAACAATGGCTTTGAATGACACACTGGGCCAGATGGACTTAATAGATATATTCAGAACATTTCATCCTAAAGCAGCAGAATATATATTCTTCTCCAGTGCACATGGAACGTTCTCCAGAATAGACCATCTATCATGGTAATGGTTAGCAAAAGAAAGCTGGAGTAGCCATACTGATATCAAACTTTAAAATAAAGACTGTATCAAGAGATGCAGAAGGGCATTATACCATAATCAAGGGGTCTATCCACCAAGAATACCTAACAACTGTAAGCATTTATGTGCCAAATGTGGTAGTACCCAAATATATAAATCAATTAACCACAAATATAAATAAACTCATCGATAGTAATACCATAGTAGGAGACTTCAACACCCACTCACAGCAATGGACAGATCATCTAATCAAAAACTCAACAAGGAAACAATGGCTTTGAATGGCACACTGGACCAGATGGACTTAATAGATATATTCAGAACATTTCATCCCAAAGCAGCAGAATATATATTCTCCACATGGAATGTTCTCCAGAATAGATCACATACTGGGACACAAATCAGCCCTGAACTAGTACAAAATGATCAAGATCATATTGTGCATGTTTTCAGACCACAGTGTTATGAAACTTGAAATCAACCAGAAGAAAAAAATTTGGAAAGGTAACAAATACTTGGAGACTAAAGAACATCCTACTAAAGAATGAATGAGCTAAGCAAGAAGTTAAAAAGGAAATTTAAAAGTACATGGAAGCCAATGAAAATGATAACACCACAGTTCAAAAACCCTGGGATGCAGCAAAGGCGGTCATAAGAGGGAAGTATATAGCAATCCAGGCCTTTCTAAAGAAAGAAGAAAGGTCTCAGATACACAACCTAACCTTACACCTTAAAGAACTGGAAAAAGAACAGCAAATAAAACCCAAAACAGCAGAATACAGGAAATAATAAAGATTGGAGTAGAAATCAATGCTATCAAAAGCAAGAAAACAGAACAGATCAATGAAACCAGATGCTGGCTCTTTGAAAGATTTAACAACATTGATAAACCACTAGCCAGTTTGATTGAAAAGAAAAAGGAAAGGACCCAGATAAAATCAAGAATGAAAGAGGAGAGATCACAAACAATACTGCAGAGATACAAACAATAATAAGAGAATATTATGAGCAATTATATGCCATAAAAATGGGCAATCTGGAAGAAATGGACAAATTCCTAGAAACACAAACTAACAAAACTGAGACAGGAAGAATTAGAAAATTTGAACAGACCCATAAAGAAACTGAAGAAATTGAATTAGTAATCAAAAATCTCCCAAAAAACAAGAGTCCAGGGCCAGATGGCTTTCCAAGGGAATTCTACCAAACATTTAAAGAAGAGTTAACACCTATTCTCTTGAAGCTGTTCCAAAAAATAGAAATGGGAGGAAAACTTCCAAACTCTTTCTATGAAGTCAGCATTACCTTGATTCCAAAATCAGACAAAGAACTAAAAGGAGAACTATAGACCAATTTCTCTTATGTACATAGATGCGAAAATCCTCAATAAGATATTAGCCATCTGGAACCAACAATACGTTAAAAAAAATTATTCACCACTACCAAGTGGGATTTATACCTAGGATTCAGGGTTGGTTCAATATCCATAAAACAATGTGATATATCACATCAATAAAAGGAAGGATGAGAACCACATGATCCTCTCAATAGATGCAGAGAAAGCATTTGGCAAAATATAGCATACTTTCTTGATTTAAAAAACACAAGAAAGTAAGGATGGAGGATCATATCTCTAGATCATAAAAGCCATATATGAAATACCCAATGCTAATATCATCCTCAAAGGGAAAAAACTGAGAGCTTTCCCTCTAATGTCAGGAACAAGATAGGGATGTCCACTCTCACCACTGTTATTCAACATAGTATTGGAAGTCTTAGCTTCAGCAATCAGACAGATTGCCGAATAGGCCAGGAGGAGGTCAAACTTTCACTCTTCACAAATGACATGATACTCTATATGGAAAACCCAAAAGATTCCACCAAAAAACTGCTAGAACTGACCCATGAATTCAGCAAAGTCGCAGGATACAAAACGATGCACGGAAATCGGTTGCATTCTTATACATCAATAATGAAGCCACAGAAAGAGAAATCAAGGAATCAATCCCATTTACAATTGCACAAAAAACTATAAAATACCTAGGAATAAATCTAACCAAAGAGGTGAAAAATCTATACACTAAAAACTATAGAAAGCTTATGAAAGAAATTGAAGAAGACACCAAAAAATGGAAAAAATATTCCATGCTCCTGGATAGGAAGAGCAAATATTGTTAAAATGTCAATACTACCCAAAGCAATCTACATATTCAATGCAATACCTATCAAAATAACACCAGCATTCTTCACAGAGCTAGAAGAAACAAACCTAAAATTTGTATGGAACCATAAGAAACCCCGGATAGCCAAAGCAATCTTGAAAAAGAAAACCAAAGCTGGAGGCATCACAATTCCAGACTTCAAGCTGAATTACAAAGCTGTAATCATCAAGACAGTATGGTACTGGCACAAAAACAGACACATAGATCAATGGAACAGAACAGAGAACCCAGAAATGAACACACAAATGCATGGCCAGCTAATCTCTGACAAAGCAGGAAAGAATATCCAATGGAATAAAGACAGTCTCTTCAGCAAGTGGTGCTGGGAAAACTGGGCAGCAACATGCAGAAAAATGAACCTGGACCACCTTCTTACAAGATACACAAAAATAAACTCAAACTGGATGAAAGACCTAAATGTAAGACAGGAATCCATAAAAATCCTAGAGAAGAAAGCAGGCAAAAACCTCTTTGACCTTAGCCAAAGCAGCTTCTCGGGGCGCCTGGGTGGCTCAGTCTGTTGAGCGTCTGACTTCGGCTCAGGTCACGATCTCACGGTCCGTGAGTTCGAGCCCCGCGTTGGGCTCTGGGCTGACAGCTCAGAGCCTGGAGCCTGCTTCTGATTCTGTGTCTCCCTCTCTCTCTGACCCTCCCCCGTTCATGCTCTGTCTCTCTCTGTCTCAAAAATAAATAAACGCTAAAAAAAAAAATTAAAAAAAAAAAACAGCTTCTCACTCAACACGTCTCTGGAGGCAAGGGAAACAAAAGCAAAATGAACTACTGGGACCTCATCAAAATAAAAAGCTTCTGCACAGCAAAGCAAACAATCAGCAAAATTAAAAGGCAACCAATGGAATGGGAGAAGATACTTGCAAATGACATATCAGATAAAGGGTTAGTATCCAAAATCTATAAAGAACTTACCAAACTCAACACCCAAAAAACAATTAATCCAGTGAATAAATGGGAAAAGACATGAATAGACACTTCTCCAAAGAAGACATCCAGATGCCCAACTGACACATAAAAAAATGCTCCACATCACTCATCATCAGGGAAATACAAATCAAAACCACGATGAGATACCACCTCTTGCCTGTCAGAATGGCTAAAATTAACAACTTAGGCAAAAACAGATGTTGGCGAGGATGCGGAAAAAGAGGATCTCTTTTGCATTACTGGTGGGAATGCAAGCTGGTGCAGCCACTCTGGAAAACTGTATGGAGGTTCCTCAAAAAATTAAAAATAGAACTACCCTAAAACCCAACAATTGCACTACTAGGTATTTATCCAAGGGATACAGGTATACTGTTTCGAAGGGACACATGCACCCCTATGTTCATAGCACTATCAACAATAGTCAAAGTATGGAAAGAGCCCAAATGTCTACTGGTGGATTAATGGATAAAGAAGATGTGGTATATATATATATATATATATGTATATATATGTATATGTACATATATGTATATGTATATATATATATATACGTATATATGTATATATATATGTGTATACACATATACACACACACACACACACACACACACACACACACACACACACACACAACGGAGTATTACCCGGCAATCAAAAAGAATGAAACCTTGCCATTCGCAACTACATGGATAGAACCAGAGGGTATTATGCTAAGCAAAATTAGTCAGAGAAAGACAAATTCATGATTCACTCATAGGAGGACTTTAAGATACAAAACAGATGAACATAAGGGAAGGGAAGCAAAAATAATAAAAAACGGAGGTGGACAAAAACATGAGAGACTCTTAAATATGGAGAACAAACAGAGGGGTTGCTGGAGGGGTTGTAGGAGGGTGGATGGGCTAATTGGGTAAGGGACATTAAGGAATCTACTGAAATCACTGTTGCACTATATGCTAACTTGGATGTAAATTAAAAAATAAATTAAAAAAATATGTTTGCACTATTCTGTAGTATAGCAAGTGTGTAATAGCATTTTCTAAAATATGAGCAAATCTCAGCAAGTTTAAGCTTTTTGGTTCGTGGAGGGTCTTGCCTTGATGTTGATGGTTGCTGACTAATCAGGGCAGTGGTGGCTGAAGTTTGGGGTGCCTCTGGCAATTTTTTTTAATTGTGGCAATTTCTTTAATAAGACAACAATGAAGTTTGCCACATCGATTGACTCTTCATGAATGATTTCTCTGTAGCATGCGATAATGTTTGGTAGCATTCTGCCCACTGTAAGAACTTAATTTAAAACTGATCAATCCTCTCAAATACTGGCACTGTTTTATCAACTAAGTTTATGTAATAATCTAATTTCATTGTTGCTATTTCAGCAATCTTCATGGCATCTTCACCAAGAGTATATTCCTTCTCAAGAAACTACTTTCTTTGCTCATCCGTAAGAAATTCCTCATCCATTCAAGTTTTATCATGAGATTGCAGCAATTCAGTCACATATTCAGGCTCTACTTCTAATCCTAGTTCTTTTGCTATTTTCAGCACATCTGCAGTTACTTTCTTCACTGAAGTCTTGAAACCCTCAAAGTCATCCATGAGAACTGAAAGCAACTTCTTCCAAACTCCTGTTAACGTTGATATTTTGATCTCTTCCCATGAATCACATATGTTCTTAATGGCATCTAGAACGGTGAATCCTTTCTAGAGGGTTTTCCATTTATTTTGCCCAGACCATTAGTTGAATCTTATCTATGGCAGTTATGGTCTTACAAATGGATTTCTTAATAAGACTTGAAAGTCAAAATTATTCTTTAATCCATGGGCTGCAGGACAGATGTTGTGGTAGCAGGTATAAATACATTAAATTTATTGTACATCTCCATCAGAGCTCTTGGGTGACCAGATGCATTGTCAATGAGCACTATTATTTTGAAAGACTCTTCTTCTCTGAGCAGGTCTCAACAGTGAACTTAAAACATGTTGTAAACAGATGTGCTGTCATTCAGTCTTTGTTGTACCATTAATAGAGCACAGGCAGAGTATAGTTAGCATGGTTCTTAAGGGTGCTATGATTTTTAGGAAAGCAAATGAGCGTTGATTTCTTTTTTATCATTTATTTTTTAATTAAATCCAAGTTATTTAACATATAGTAAGTATAATAATGGTGTCAGGAGAATTTAGTGATTAATCACTTACATATAACACCCAGTGCTCATCCCAACAAGTGCCCTCTTTAATGCCCATCACCCATTTAGCCATGCCCCTACCCACCTCCCCTCCAGCAACCCTCAGTTTGTTCTATGTATTTAAGAGTCTCTTCTGGTTTGCTGCCTCATTTGTTTTTATCTTATTTTTCCTTCCCTTCTATGTTCATCTGTTTTGTTTCTTAAATTCCATATATAAGTGAAATAGCATGGGTCTTTCTCTATTTCACTTAGCATAATGCCCTCCAGTTCCATCTATGTTGTTGCAAATGGCAAGATTTCATTCTTTTTGATCACCAAGTAATATTCCATTGTGTATATATATATATATATATACCACATCATCTTTATGCATTCATCAGTCAGTGGACACTTGGGCTCTTTCCATAATTTGGCTATTGATGACAGTACTGCTACAAACATTGGAGTGCATGTGCCCCTTTCAATCATGAGTTTTGTATCCTTTGGATAGATAACTAGAGTGAAATTGCTGGGTCATAGGGTAGCTTTATTTTTAATTTTTTGAGGAACTGCCACAGTTTTTCAGAAAGACTCGCCAATTTGCGTTCCCACCAACAGTGCAAAAGGGTTCCCCCTTCTCTACATCCTCGCCAACATCTGTTTCCTGACTTGCTAATTTTAGCCATTCTGATAGGTGTGAGGTGGGATCTCATTGTGGTTTTGATTTGTATTTTCCTGATGATCAGTGTGATGTTGAGCATCTTTTCATGTATCTGTTAGCCATTTGGATGTCTTCTTTGGAATAATGTCTGTTCATGTTTTCTGCCCATTTCTTCACTGGATTATTTGTTTTTTGGGTGTGGAGTTTGATCAGTTCTTTATAGATTTTGGACACTAACCCTTTATCCAATGACATTTGCAATATCTTCTCCCATTCCATAGGTTGCCTTTTAGTTTTGTTGATGGTTTCCTTTGCTGTGCAGAAGCTTTTTATCTTATGAGGTCCCAATAGTTGATATTTGCTTTTGTTTCCCTTGTCTCCAGAGACATGTCAAGTAAGAAGTTGCTGCAGCCAAGGTCAAAGAGATTGTTGCCTGTTTTCTGCTCTAGGGTTTTACTGGTTTCCTGTCTTACATTTATGTCTTTCATCCAGTTTGAGTTTATTTTTGTGTATGGTGTAAGAAGGTGGTCCAGGTTCATTCTTGTGCATGTCGCCACCCAGTTTTCCCAACTACATTTGCTGAAATAAGTGTTTTTTTCTACTGGATATTCTTTCCTGTTTTGTCGAACATTAACTGACCCTACATTTGTGAGTCCATTTCTGGGTTGTCTATTCTGTTCCATTGATCTATGTGTCTGTTTTTGTGCCAGTACCATACTGTCTTGATGATTATAGCTTTGTAATTCAGTTTGAAGTCTGGAATTGTGATGCCTCCAGCTTTGGTTTTCTTTTTCAAAATTACTTTGCCTATTCAGGGTATTTCCTGGTCCCATACAAATTTTAGAATTCTCTTTGATAAGTTCCTTTCCCTTGGCTTCAATGTCCATTATGAGGAACTTCCACCAGAATAATAACCTACTTTTTCTCCCATCACATGGTTTACTCCTTCCCAGAAGTTACTTAATCTGTGTTTGCTCTGGAGACAAGAAAATAAGCTTAGCCCTTTCTTCTCTTTTCATCTTTTAAAGCCAGCCTGCCTGCAAGGAGGATGCAATTCTGATTTCCTCTCTTGTGCATGCTGTAAGGGGCAAGCTGAATTTCTCCAGCTTGCATTGAGAGAATAAGTTTGTGTATTTAGAGAGCATTAGCACCCCATTTGGCCACACAACTGAGCCACATTTTCCAATATAGATTCTTTAAGCAATAAAGTTTTTTTTTGGCCTCCATATCTCTGATATCTGTGTCTCTCAATGAATTCCAGCCTTTGGAAAGGAGGAAGGACATGTTTAATGATCTTACGCATCAAACACGAATAGTAATAGTGTTCTGTCTAATTATTCTTTACTATCATGGTTTTCTATTACCAAAATGAAAATTAAACCTACCTTTAAGTGAAAAAAAAGTTGATGCCCATGGGTTTCACTAGTTTTATCACTACCCAGATGCAGCTATACTTATAACAGTGGAATAGCTTACTAAAGATTCAGTGATTCCTTGGTTTGAGAAAGATATAACTGGGGTGCTGCCTTGTAGGAAGTAGCAGATGTTCTAAACTAGTGATTCGTATCTCATACTATATCTCCCATAAACAGAATACATGGGTCCAGTCACTGAAGGTTGAAAGAGGAAGTATCACCTCTCATTATTATATCTAACAAACTCCTTCAAAATATATGCTTTCTGTCCAATTCTGCTGTCAAGAGCTCTTAATATCCAAGGGAGGACTGTTTCCACTAGAAACACAGTATTTTTGTTAAATTAGAATCTGAGGCTGCCACCTAGTCACTTGGGCTTACAGGTATGAACTGGTTGAACTAATACAAAGGTGTGGCTATAGTGACTAATTCTAATCACTGGGGAAAATAGAGTTGCTGCTACACAATGGAGGCAAAGAGGAATGGAAATGGCTCCCAGGTGAAAAGTCTCTTAGTTCCCCTAAATTAGTTGCAGAGTAAAGCAACTTTACATATTTCCATTAGTGCTCAGATCTCTCAGAAACAAAAATCAGATTATGTTGGAAGGTATTCACAATGGGTCTCCTACATTTGTGTGTGCCTTGCAAACACATCTAACTGCTCTTTAAGGACTATATTTTCAAGGATATTTGTATAACAAAGAACCTTGGAAAACAGAGATAGTATTTACTCTCAGTGCAAGGGTAGATTTGCTTATAGCCCTTGAAGATATAGTGACTCCTCTGCCCATTATAAAAAGTTAGATTTTCCTTAGCTCCAAGTTCTACTCTAACACACCCCTGCTGTGTGTGCAGCATTAATCTAGACCCATACATGCTACCTCTATGTGATCTGGGGACAAGTAGAACTATATAGACATGCAAATGTCTACACTGTGAATAATAAAATTCTTAGTATCTGACCCAGGAGTCTCATGTCTTCTGTCAGCATCCATGAAACTGGGGCAGGCTAACTTTAAAACTTTTAAGTAGAGTAAAATCTCAAACCCTTCACAGTTCTTGACATATTATTCCACTGAAAAAGGAGCCTTAATCATCTGAGAGACTGAATGAAGGCAATAGACATGGAATGGTGGTACAAGAGATAAATGACAAAGTCTAACAACCTTATGACCAGTTGCAGAAATGAGGGTTCTTCCATATATTTTTCTGTCATGGAAATTGTACGTGTTAAGTTCTGTAGCAAACATTTAAAAGTTATCTTTAAAACTTTAGTACTTAATTCATATGTGAAGTAAAATAATAATACCAAGCATTTACTGGGGAGGAAGGTACTATGCTATTTATCACTTAAAAGATTCCTCCCAATGAAGTAGATGATAATATGCCTATTTTGCAAATGAAGAAATTGAGACTCAGGGTCCAGGTAATTTGACCAAGGTTAATTTTAATTTTCTTCAAGGCTTTAGCAGTAGTCTTCTCAGTGAGGTATTCTTTAAATACCCTATCTGAAATTTTAATCCTTTTCTCTATAAATATGATACATCTTCCTTCTCTGTTTTATCATCCTATTTTTTCTTTTAACTTTTTAAACTATAGTTAATATAGAGTGTAATATTAGTTTCAGGTGTAGTGATTCAACACTTCCATACGTCATCCAATCCTCATTACAAGTGCACTCCTTAATCCCCATCACCTATTTAAACCATAACCTCACCAACCTCACCTCTGGTAGCCTTCAGTTTCTTCTCTATAGTTATGAGTATGTTTCTTGGTTTGCCTTTTTTTCCCCCTTATTCATTTGTTTCTTAAATTACACATATGGATGAAATCATATGGTATTTGTCTTTCTCTGAATGGCTCATTTCGCTTAGCATACTACTACTCTCCAGCTCCATCCATGTCATTGAAAATGGAAAGATTTCATTCTTTTTCATGGCTGAATAATATTCCATCATATGTGCATACCACATCTTATTTATCCATTCATTAGTCAATGGATACTTGAGCTGTTTCCATAATTTGGCTATTGTTGATAATGCTGGTATAAAAATGAGGATGCATGCATCCCTTTGAAGTAGTATTTTTGTATTCTCTACGTAAATACCTAATAGGGCAATTGCTGGGTCATAGGGTAGTTTTATTTTTAACTTTTTGAGGAAACTCCATACTGCCTTCTAGAGTAGCTGCACCAGTTTACATTCCTACCAGCAGTGCAAGAGTGTTCCCCTCTTTCCACTTCCTCGCCAACACTAGTTGTTTCTTGGGTTGTTGATTTTAGCCATTATGATAGGTATGAGGTGATAGCTCACTGTAGTTTTGATTTGTATTTCCCTGAGGATTAGTGATGTCGAGCATCTCTTCATGTGTCTGTTGGTCTTCTATATGTCTTCTTTAGAAAATGTCTATTCATGTCTTCTGCCCATATTTTAATTGGACCATTGTGTCTTGGGTGTCAAGTTGTAGAAGTTCTTTATAGATTTTGGATACTAACCCTTTGTGAGACATGTTATTTGCAAATATCTTCTCCCATTCTGTAGGTTGTCTTTTAGTTTTGTTGATGGTTTCCTTTACTGTGCACAAGATTTTTATCTTGATGAGGTCCCAACAGTTCATTTTTGCTTTTGTTTCCCTTGCCTCCAGTGATGTGTCTAGTGAGAAGTTGCTACAGCCGATGTCAGTTTACTGCCTGTGTTCTTCTCTAGAATTTTTTGTAGTCAGGTCTCACATTCAGGTATTTAATACATTTTGAACTTATTTTTCTGTATGGTGTAAGAGAGTAGTCCAGTTTCATTCTTTTGCCTATTGCCTTCCAGTTTTCCCAACACTGTTTGTTGAAGAGACCAACTTTTTTCCATTGTATATTCTTTCCTGTTTTGTTGAAGTTTAATTGACCATATAGTTGTGGGTTCATTTCTGGGTTTTCTATTCTGTTCTATTGATCTGTGTGTTTATTTTTGTGCCAGTACCGTACTGTTTTGATCATTACAGCTGTGTAATATAACTTGACAGCCAGAATTGTGATGCCTCCAGCTTTTCTTTTTCAAGGTTGCTTTGACAATTTGGGGTCTTTTGTGGTTCCATATAAATTTTAGTTTTTTTCTAGCTCTGTGAAATATGCTGGTAGTAGTTTGATAGGGATTGCATTAAATGTGTAGACTGCTTTGGGTAGTATAGACATTTTAACAATTTTTGTACTTTCAATCCATGAGCATGGAATGATTTTCCATTTTTTTGTGTCACCTTTAATTTCTTTAATTAGCATTTTATAGTTTTCAGAGTACAGGTCTTTCAACTCTGGTTAGATTTATTCCTAGGTATCATTGTTTTTGGTGCAATTGTAAATGTGACTGATTCCTTAAATTCTCTTTCTGCTGCTTCATTATTGGTGTAGAGAAATGTAACAGATTTCTGTACATTGATTTTGTATCCTGCAACTGTACTGAATTTTTGTATCAGTTCTAGCAGTTATGGGGTGGAGACTTTCAGGTTTCTATATACAGTATCATGTCATCTGCAAATAGTGAAAGTTTGACTTCTTCCTTGCTGATTTGGATGTTTTTTATTTCTTTCTGTTGTATGAGTGCTGTGGCTAGGATTTCTAGTATTATGTTAATAACAGTGGTGAGAACAGACATCCCTGTCTTGTTCCTGACCATAGAGGAAAAGCTCAGTTCCCCATTTAGGATGATTATTAGCTGTGGGTTTTTCATAGATGGCCTTTATCATGTTGAGGTATTCCCACAACCAACTTTGTTGAAGGTTTTTATCATGAATGGACTTGACAGAGTAAAATATCCAGACAATGATTTTTTTTTGGATTTGACACCAGAAGCAAAGATAACAAAAGCAAAAACAACCTGCATACAACTAGAGTGTATTATGCTAAGCAAAATAAGTCAGTCAGAGAAAGATAAATATCGTATGACTTCACTGATATGTGGAATTTAAGAAACAAAACAGATGAATGTAGGGGAAGAGAAGGAAAAATAAGATAAAAACAGAGAGGGAGGCAAACCATAAGAGACTCTTAAATATAGAGAACAAACTGAGAGTTGCTGTAAGGGAGGTAGGTGGGGGGATGGGCTAAATGGGTGATGGACATTAAGGAGGGCACTTGTTGGATGAGCACTGGGTGCTATATGTAAGTGATGAATCATTAAATTCTACTCCCGAAACCATTATTATACTATATGTTAACTAATGTTGATTTAAATACAATTTTTAAAAAATTTTAATTAAAATTGAAAATAAAAAAATAAGCAAGTGGGACAACATCAAACTAAAAAGGTTCTACAAAGCCAAGGAAACTATGAACAAAATGAAAAGGCAACCTATAGAATGGAGGAAATACTTGCAAATCATGTATCAGCCAAGGGTTAGCTAATATACAAAAATATATATAGAATACAACTCAATAACAAAACAAAACAAAACATCAATCTGATTAAAAAATGGGCAGAGGATCTGAATAGAAGTTTTTCCATAGAAGATGAATGGTTGGACAAGAGATATGTGAAAAGGTGCTCAACATTACTAATCATCAGGGAAATGCAAATCAAAAGCACAGTGAGATATCACTTTATAGGTGACAGAATGGCTAATAGCAAGTATTAGCAAGAATATGGAGGAAAAGGAACACCTGTGCACTACTGATGGGAATGTAAATTTGTGCAGCCACTATTAAACAGTATGGAGGTTCCTCAAAAAATTAAAAATAGAATCAACATATGATCCAGCATTCCACTTCTGGGTTGTTGGGGAAGTCATCAAGAAGACATGATGGCTTCTTGACCCATGAGCTAGACCTGGGCAATCAGAGGTTCCTCACTCCCTCTCTTGTCCTGGAGTATGAATTCCACTTGCCTTCCCCACTCCCAGAACCTGCCCCAAAGATACAGCCTTGAGATAGTGAGGTGGGGTTGAGATCATCTGGATAGTGTATGTGACTAAACCCAATTAGTGTCTCTATAAAACTTGTAGGTGAAGAGATCCACTCATCTTGTCATCACCTAAGATAAGCCTTATATGTAAGTTCCCTTTGCTTATTAAAATTGCCATCTACCAACCTAGAATGACTTGACTCTTTGCTCTCTCCCTGCCCTTCGTGTATGGGGACCAGTTTGACTGGTTAGCCAGCCAGAAGACTGAAATGGGTTTTCGGAATGAGGCATCCATGGAGGAAATCCTGAGTTGGCTATCCTCTTCTATGAGGGGAGGGATGGACCATATGTCAGATATCTGTGGACTGTCATGTGAATATAGGAATAGCCCAAAAATGTTGGCTGTTTTAATGGGCTTGTGTGAGGAACTGCACATATTGCACTCTGGCAAAAAAAAAAGGAAATAAATGGCTACCACAATGCACTGGTCTCTACTGTGGGTAGTTATTGATGCCCAACTAGAGGGTGAATCTTGAGTTTGAAAGTTACAAGAGCTGAGCTTATTGAAGAACATGTGAGTACCCACTACTCTGCCAGTTTTGGGGCTGGCAGACAAGGTAGGAGAACAGGATAATAAATGAGAGACCTTAGTGTCTGTTTGCAAAGCTAGAATAGCACAAGAGGCCTCAGCTTAAGATCCAGGTACTTGTGACAAAGCCTGATTAGCACACTAGGAGCTGGAATCTCTGGGAAAGTGATCAGCATGAAGAGGAATTTGTGGTGACTGACAGTGAAACAGACGAAATACACTATGTTGTCCAACCCATAATACAGAGTAAAATTTTAAACAGTTAATTACCCCAAGGGGTGTCTGGGTGGTTCTGTCGGTTAAGGGTCCAACTTTGGCTCAGGTCATGATCTCACGGTTTGTAAGTTCAAGCCCCGTGCCAGGCTCTGTGCTGATAGCTCAGAGCCTCAGAGCCTAGAGTCTGCTTTAGATTTTGTGTCTCCCTCTCTCTCTGCCCCTCCCCTGCTCATGTTCTGTCTCTCTCTCTCTCTTAAAAATAAACATTAAAAAAAATTTTTTAAATACTTATTACCCCCAAATTTCTAGAAAACTTGCATTATTTCCCGTCCTTCATAAATTTTATCAAACTGTTGAAATGTAAACCCCGCAGATTAACTGAAACATTGCCCACAGAAACTGAAGGAAAAAAAGTAGGGTATGGGAGGGGCTGCTTTTTAAAACAGACTGCTGTAGAAGTTCCCTTGCCCAAAAATCTAGTCCACAGCCTCCATAAGATCACAAATACCAAAAAAAAAAAAAACAACAACAACAACAAAAAAAAACTTTAGCCATGTGAGAGGGTACCTGATTCATGACTAGAGTTACAGATGAAAGCTATGGGGTTTCTGCTTGTGTCTGTATCTATATCTATATCTATATCTATATCTATATCTATATCTATATCATCTATATCTATACTATATCTATATGAATACAAACATATATATGTATGTATATATATGTGTGTGTGTGTATATATATATATATATATATATATGAATTTGTGTACATTAAAAAATCTATGCATTCAATGCAATCCCTATCCAAATAAAATCAGTATTTGGGGCGCCTGGGTGGCTCAGTTGGTTAGGAGACTGACTTTGGCTCAGGTCATGATCTCATGGTTCGTGAGTTCAAGCCCCGCATCACGCTCTGTGCTGACAGCCTGCTTCGGATTCTGTGTCTCCCTCTCTCTCTGCCCCTCCTCTGCTCACACACTCTCTCTCTCTGAAAAATAAACAAACATTTAAAAAATTTGTTTAAAGAAAATAACATCAGCATTCTTCACAGAGCTAGAACAAACAATCCTAAAATTTGTATGGAACCACAAAGACCCTAAATAGCCAAAGTAATGTTGAAAAAGAAAAGCAAAGCTGGAGGCATCACAATTCTGGACTTTAAGCTGTAGTAGGATAAAATGAAAATTTTAATATCAAAAGTGCATTGGTGCAAAGTTAGATTTTGGTTTTCTCTCTGTTAAAAGAACAAAATTTTCTTAGGTTATTGCCTGCTCTTAATAAGAAATTGTAAACAAAAGTTTTTCTTTACCTTTAATGTAATCTGCCTAGAAAGCAAAGATTGTTTTGTCTTTATCAGGTGTTTAATTGCTTAAGAAAGCTGAGTCTTCTCTATTAAAAGAGCTAAGTTTTTTACAACTATTTAACATTGTATACATCAAATCTCATAAGAATCATTACCAAATAAGTGATGCTAAACTTATTGTGTATTTGCATGAAATTCCTAAAAATCTGGTATGTCCTGGTACAGTGTTACTACTCATAATTTTAAAATGTATGTCACAGAAAATTCCCTTGTCAATAGCATTATACTGAGCTTTCGCCTGATCTTTAACCATGGCCATTTTTAAGTCTTCTGTCATTTACAGATAGTTACTGCTTTACTTAGTTGCTTTGTTAAAAGTGTTCTTGCAAAAGTGCTCCATCTTCAAGGAGATTCATGGGAGACTTTGACAAGTTTCTGATAACTAAGATCAATTTGCCTTTATCTGAGAAGGACAATAAGGAGCCCTTTGAGTGCTTCCCCAGTGTTACCCGCATAACCCAACAATATGTCATTCAATGGTAGCCCCAGACCCATCCCTGTTCACCTCCCCCATATCAGTAAAATAAGCCTGTCACATTGATGATATAATGTTAACATGAATGTTTGCCTCTGCTGTAGGATACTCTGCAGGCTTTGCTGAAACATCTGCAGAGGAGAGAATGGGCAGTGGACCCACAAAAATTCAAGGACCAGACACTGCTGTAAGTTTTAGGAAATTATTTGGTCAGGTAAGATGCACTGTCCCAAAAGCTACGATTCATAAGGTGCCAGTGTATCCAACCCCAAAGAATATGAAAGAGATACAGCCTTTATAGGGATTTTGGAGGACTTTTAATCCTTACCTAGCACAGTGTCCCCATCCTTTATAACAGCTGGTTTAAAAAGTTGGGTGTGGGGCATGTATGGGAGTAGAGATCAAAGTTCCCTTTGAACTCTGGGCATCTCCCCAGCAGGGCTACCATCCGAGTTAGATGTGTCTGAGACTTCTCAAGTTATGGGTCAGGCACTGTAGCAGAGACAAAGAGGAGAGTACCCTTAGGATTTTAGTCCCAGCTCTAAAAGGGGGCAAAACCCCCATACACCCCCATAGAGCAACTGTTCCTAGCAGTGTTCATAGCACTCCTCCAAGGACAGTCTCTCCCACAGCAGCCAATGCATCAACCAATGGGCTAAACTCAGAGTGGTTTGACTGGTGATTATTCATGAGCCCTTGCCATTAACCCTCTGGATACAGTTGGGCCACTTTAAAGAGATTAACCCTATGTCTTGGACAATGGAACACCGAGAGGTGGATAAATCATGAGTGGGCCCTTTTGGGTTCAGGATGTATGGGGGGGGTGGGGAGGGGAGACACCTGGGTTCATTTGCAACAGCGTGAGACAGTCCTCACTGCTTTCCATGTCCCAGCTCATAAGGTACTGACAACCCCCTGACAATCAAGAAGCTGATGCCCTGGTTCAGATACGAGCCCTAGCAACTGATCGTTCAGTAGACACAGCAGATTGGGTACACAGAAAGTGTGACTATCACAGTGCCCAGGTGGGAGGACATATTCCAAGGATCCCTGATTCCAAGGATACTGCCTTGAAATACAGTAAATTGGTTAACACAGTAACAGCATGTCCTGTGTGTTGTAAACAATGCCTAAGGCAACTGCCAAAGGAGTCTGGAGCCATCCACCAGAGTTCCCCACCAACAAGGGACTGGCAGACTGATTATATTGGCTCCCTCACTCTGAGTGAGGGTTCTAAACATGGCTCGGTTTATGTGGACACTGCATTTGACCTAACACAAGCTTTCCCCTATCACTATGCAAACCAGTTTACCACCATTAGGGGATTAAGAAAGTTAAATACCATGTATAGATACCCTCACCAACTAGATATTCATCTGGGGGTCATATGTCAAAAGTCATGATTTGCAAGACTGGGCAAAAGAACATGACATTGAACACAGGTTCCATCTCCCCTATAATCCACATGCAGCAGCATTGGTAGAAAGAAAAAATGTAGTATTAAAACAGCAGATAAAATTCCTACCAGGTAAACCCACCTTGGCCAAGTAGATGAAAGTACTGCCTCCAGACTTTATTACCTTTGAATGATTAACTAGTAGGGCCTATTGTTCCATGTGCGGGACTAGGTACCTCTGCCAAGGCACCCAATATCATAAAGGTATGGAAGTCTCAGGAAACAGCCATTGCCCTCACCTCTCACTATGTATCAATATGCTGTGCTGCTGAGAACAACAACCTCTATCAAGCCTAAAAAAGGAGTTATCTATTGAAATTTACATTGGAATGTCCTTCTGGTTGGGGTTAGTTACTTCACACCCCTGAGTGAGAGGAAACTTTGTCTTACTATAAGCTGGACCAGTTAAAATGCACTCAACCTGGCCTGGAACATGCATGATTGGAAGAGGGAATATGGGAGTCCTGGTCTTGTATATCCTATCCCCAGACCATGTCCTCTTGCCTGATACCCAGCCAACATGTATAGTATGTACAATCCAGTCAAGTTTCTGAAGCTTCCAACATCCCTCTCCTCAAAGCCAGGTGAGCACGTTATGTTTTTCCACTAGTATGGTCATTTGGCCACTGTCTTTGTTCCTTCTATTGGCTTAGAGGACATTATAGCATACACAGAAACCCTTACTAAATTCACAAAGCAAACCGTGAATGATAGCCAACAAAGCCTGGCCTGACTGAATACTAAAATGTCTCTAATGAGAAAAGCCATCCTCCAAAATAGAATGGCCTTGGACATTACTACTGCCTTGCAAGGAGGCACCTGTACCACTATGCAAGCAAAATGTTATGTTTTCACACCTGATGAACATGCTAACATATCATCTATATTTAATCATATGAGAACACAAATGAATTCTCTGAGTGATCTGATCTCCAGACTAGGGGACATAAGTCAGTGGTTTGGATCATGGGCTCTTAGTAGAAAAGTTGTCACCGATTTTAAGAATCATTTTCTTAATCTGTGTTTTCCCTTAAATTTATCCATACTGTTGCTGTGGCATTTGCCTCCAATGCAGTCAGATAGCCACCAAAGGAGCCACCTCCACGCTAGTGAAACCCTTTGCTGGCCCAACAAGGCAAATTGTGAAAGAGGGAGGTATATGAGACAGTCAGAGTTGATCATAAGGGGTGGAATGTTGGAGGTCATCAAGACATGATCACTGGTTGACCTGTGAGCTAGACCTAGGCCATTAAAGATTCTTCCTCCTTCCCTGTTCATGGAATATAGGTTCCACTTGCCTTCTCAACTCCCAGAAGCTGCCCCAATGACACAGCCTTGGGACAGTAATTCTGAGTAGGGTGCTGAGATCATCTGAATGATATATGCAATTAAGCCCAGTTAATGCCTCTATATAAACTTTTAAATTTGACAGGTGAGTGCAGAAATCTACTCATCTTGTTGTCACCCAAGATAAGCATTATATATTAGTTCCTTTTGCTTATTAAAACTTGCCATCTACCAACCTGGAATGACCTACCTCTGTCTTTAGTCTCTCCCTGTCCTCTGTGTATGAGAATCAGTTTCAGATTACACCCAGAAAGCTCCCACACCAACACATTGGAGCTTGTGAACCAACATGGATATTAAGCTTGAGGAAATGAAGACTAACTCAAAGAGATATCTGCACCCCCATGTTCACTGCATTATTTACAATAGCCATGATAGGAAACAACCTAAAGTTCCATCAATATATAAATGGATAAAGATGAAGGGCACCTGGGTGGCTCAGTTGTTAAGCTTCTGACTTTGGCTCAGGTCATGATCTTGCAGGTCATGCTTTCAAGCCCCGTGTGGGGCTCTGTGCTGATGGCTCAGAGCCTGGAGCTTGCTTCAGATTATGTGTTTCCCTTTCTCTCTGCACCTCCTCTGCTTGCACTCTGTCTCTCTCTCTCTCTCTCAAAAGTAAACAAACATTAAAAAAATTTTTTAATTAGATGGTTAAAGATGATGTGATACACACATGCACAAACACAACAGAAAACTATTCATCCATAAAAAATAAAATCTTGAGGAGGAGAAGTTAAGATGACATAGAAGGAGGACCCTGGGCTTTCCTTATCCCTAAAACACAGATGTATTGAGGTCAGATCCCTTGGAACACCCAGGAAATCAATCTGAAGACTGGCAAAAGGATCTCCACGGTTAGAGGGAGACAGCTTGGCAGGTTCAAGGCTTATTTTAACAATAATATCAAAGCACACCTAGTTAAAGTTTCAAGCACTCCACCACTGCAAGCAAGGAGAAGCTCTACAGAGGACTAACCAGTGAGAAAGAGCAGCCAAACACAACAGCAAGAGGGCATGCACACAGTATACACCAGAAACACTTCCCGAAGTGCCAGGCCCTAGACAGTGTATGACCCCCTTTTTAAAAAATTTTTCAAAAATGTTTATTTATTTTTGGGAGAGAGAGAAGGAGGAAGAAAGGGAGAGGGGGAGAGGGAGGGAGAGAGACAGGGAGAACAAGCAGGGTAGGGGCAGAGAGAAGGGGACAGAGGATCCAAAGCAGACTCTGCATTGACAGCCCAATGCAGGGCTCAAACTCATGAACTATAAGATCATGACCTGAGCCAAAGTCAGATGTTTAACCAACTGAGCCACCCAGGTGCCCTGTATGACTCCTTTTTAATATAGCATTACTCTCAGGTGCAGGAAACATAACAACCTTTTAAAACTTGCAAAACACAGAAACTTAGCCAAAATGACAAGATGGAGGAATTCTCCCCAAAAGAAAGGTCAAAAAGAAATCTCAGCCAGGGACTTGCTCAAAACAGATATAAGCAATAAATGTGAACAAGAATTTAGAACAACAGTCATAAGACTACTAGCTGGGCTTGAAAAAGCATAGAAGACACCAGAGAAACCCTTGCTACAGAGATCAAAGACCTAAAAACTAGTAAGGCTGAAATTAAAAAATGTTATAACTGAGAAGCCAAACTGACTGGATACAGTCACAATGAGAGTTAAAAAAGCAGAGGAGAGAAAAGGCGATACAGAAGATTAAATGATGGAAAATAATGAAGCTGAAATGAAAAGGGAAAGGAAACGGTTACATCACAAAAGGAGACTTATGGAACTCAGTGGTTCCATAAGGCAAAATAATATCCATATCATCGAAGTCCCAGAAGAAGAGCAGGAAAAAGGGGCAAATGGTTTATTTGAACAAACTTTAGCACAGAACTTCCCTAATCTGGGGAAGGAAACAGGCATTCAAGTCCAACAGGCACAGAGATCCCCACCCTCAAAATCAACAAAAACAGGTCAACACCAAGACATATCATAGTGAAACTTCCAAAATACAAAGATAAAGAGAGAATTCTGAAAGCAGCTAAAGACAAAAAGTCCTTAACCTACAAGGGTAGACACATATGTTTAGGAGCAAACCTGTCCACTGAAACTTCACAGGCCAGAAGGGAGTGGCAGGAAACATTCAATGTGCTGAATGGGAATGCAAATTGGTGCAGCCATTACGGAGAACAGCATGGAGGTTCCTCAAAAAAACTAAAAATAGAACTACCCTTCAATCCAGCAGTTTCACCCTATGATCCAGCAATTAAATACTTAGGTATTTACCCAAAGGACACAAAAGTATAGATTCAAAGGGGTACATGCACCTCAATGTTTATAGCAGCATTATCAACAACAGTCAAACAAACTATGGAGAAAGCCTAAATGTCCATCCAATGATGAATGGAAAAAGAAGATGTGGTTTGTATATATTATGGAATACTACTCAGCCATCAAAAAAATTGAAGTCTTGCCATTTGCAATGATGTGGAAATAGCTAGAATGTATTACACTAAACAAAATATATGAATCAGAGAAAGACAAGTATCATATGATTTCACTCATATATGGAATTAGAGAAGACAAATGAACATAGGGGAAGTTGGGGGGGGGGGTGGAGAGAAGAAAGGGAAACAAACCACACAAGACTCTTAATGATAGAGAACAAACTGAGGGTTGATGAAGGCAGGTGGGTGGGAGCTGGGCTAGATGGATGATGGGAATTAAGGAAGGCACTTGTTGTGATAATCACTTGTATGTAAGTGATGAATCAATGAATTATAGTTCTGAAACCAATATTGCACTGTATATTAACTAAAATTTAAATTAAAAAAAAGAAAAAGAAAAAATAAAATTTTGCCATTTGGGACAAGATGCATAGATCTTAAGGGCATTATGCTAAGTGAAATAAAGTCAGATAGGGAAACACAAATACTGTATGATCTCACATAAGTTTGGAATTAAAAAAAAAAAAAAAACAGACTCATAGATAGAAGAGATTGGTCATTGCCCGTGGCCAGGGGTGTGGGGATCAAAAGGTACAATCTTTCAGTTATAAGTCCTGAGCATGTAATTTAGAGACCACGGTGACCATAGTTAGCAACACTGTATTGTATAAAAACATAACTCATTCTACTGTGTTTTTGCTTTATCTCACTTTGCAGATATTGCATTTTTTTTATAAATTAAAGGTTTGTGGCAACCCTAAGTCAAGCAAATCTATTGGTGCCATTTTTCTGAAAGCATTTGCTCACTTCCTCTGTGTCACATTTTGGTAATTTTCACAATATTTCAAACTTTTCAATTATTACTACATTTGTTATGGTGATCTGTTATCAGTGATCTTTGATATTACTGTTGTAATTGTTTTGGGGTGCCAAAAACTGCACCCATATAACACAGACTTAATTGATAAATGTTGTGTACGTTCTGACTGTTCCACCAACCAGTAATTTCATTCTCTCTCCTTGGGCCTCCTAATTCCCTGAGACAAAACAATCTTTAAACTAGGACAATTAGGGGCACCTGGGTGGCTCGGTCGGTTAAGTGTCAGACTTCAGCTCAGGTCATGATCTCGCGGTCCCTGAGTTTGAGCCCCACGTCAGACTCTGTGCTGACTGCTTAGAGCCTGGAGCCTGTTTCAGATTCTGTGTCTCCCTCTCTCTCTGCCCCTCCCCTGTTCATGCTCTGTCTCTCTCTGTCTCAAAAATAAATAAACGTTAAAAAAACATTTTTTTTAAATTAAAAAAAAAAAAACTAGGACAATTAGTAACACTAAAATCGCCTCTAAGTGTTCAAGTGAGAGGCAGAGTTTCTGTCTCTCACTTTAAATCAAAAGCTAGAAATGATTACGTTTGGTGAGGAAGTGTTGGAACTGGAGACTGGCTGAAAGCTAGGCCTCTGGCACCAAACATTCGATTTGTGAATGCAAAGGAGAAGTTCCTGAAGGAAATTAAAAGTGCTATTCTAGGGAACACACAAATGATAACAAAGTGAAGCAGCCTTATTGCTGATATGGAGAAAGTTTCAGTGGTCTGGATAGAAGATCAAAGCAGCCACAGCACTCCCTTAAGCCAAAGCCTAATCCAGAGCAAGGTCCTCATCTCTTCAATTCTATGAAGGCTGAGAGATGTGAGTAAGATGCAGAAGAAAGTCTGAAGCTAGCAGAGGTTGTTTCATTAAGGAAAGAAGCCATTTTCATAACATAAACGTACAAGTTGAAACAGCAGCAAGTTATCCAGAAAACCTAGCTAAGATAATTAATGAAGATGGCTACACTAAACAACAGATCTTCAATGTAGACAAAACAGCCTGCTGTTGGAAGAAGATGTTATCTAGGACTTTCAGAGCTAGAGAGAACTCAATGCCTGGCTTCAAAGGAGAAGCTGACATTCTTAACAGCTAATGCAGCTGGTGATTATAAATTGAAGCCCATGCTCATTTGCCATTTTGAAAAGGGTCCTTAAGAACTGTGCTAACTCTACTCTGCTCATGTTCTATCAAAGGAACAACAAAGCCTGGATGACAGCATGTCTGTTTATAACATGGTTTACTGAATATTTTAAGCTCAATTGACAATGCACTTGATCACCCAAGAGCTCTTATGGAGATATATAATAAAATTAATGTTACCTTCATTCTTGCTAACACAACATCTATTTTGCACCCCATGGATGAAAGATTAATTTTCACTTTCAAGTCTGATTAAGAAGACTTAATTTTTAAGGCTATAGCTTCCATAGATATGATTCTTCTGATGGATATGGGCAAAATAAACAGAAAACCTTTTAGAAAGGATTCACCGTTCTAGATGCCATTAAGAACATCCATGATTCATAAGAGGTCAAAACATCAACATAAACAGGAGTTTAGAAGAAGTTGCTTCCAACTTTCATGGATGACTTTGATGGGCTCAAGACTTCAGAGGAGGAAGTGATTGCAGACATGGTAAAAATAGCAAGAAAACTACAATTAGAGGTAGAAACTAAAGGTATGATTGAATTGCTGCAATCTAACGATAAAATTTGAATGGATGAGGAGCTGCTTCTAATGGATGAACAAAGAAAGTAGCTTCTTGAGAAGGAATCTACACCTGGTGAAGATATTGTAACGAGTGTTGAAATGGCAACAAAAGGCTTAAAATATTACATAAACTAAGTTGATAAAGCAGCAGTAGGGTTTGAGAAGGATTGATTCTAAATCTGAAAGGCATGTGAGTAAAATGCTACCAAATAGCATTGTGTGCTACAGAAAAATCATCAGTGAAAAGAAAAGTATTGATGCACCAAATTCATTGGTATCTTAAAGAAATTGCCACATCCACTCAACCTTCAGCAAGGCCATCCTGATCAGTCAGCAGCTATCAATATCAATGCAAAACTCTCCACCAGCAAAAAGATTACTACTCAGATGATGGTAGCATTTTTTTTTAGCAACAAAGTATTTTTAAGTTAAGTTTGTACATTGTGTTTTTAGACATATTGCTATTGCACATTTAATAGACTACAGTATAGTATTAACATTACTTTTATATGCACTGGAAACCAAAAAACTCATTTAACTTTCTGTATTGTGACATTTGCATTATCACAGTGGTCTAGAACTAAACCTGCTACATCTCTGAAATACACTAAAAGTTGCTAAGAAAGTATATCAAAGTATATCTCAAAAGTTTTTACCACAAAAAAAGAAAAAACATTTGGGGAATGGATTTTAAATCGTCTTATTGTGGTGATCAGTTCATAGTATATACAGATAACAAATCATTACACTGTACACCTGAAACTAATTTATGTCAATAGTATCTCAATAAAAAGGAAATTTAACTGAGAAAGCATATTTAAAAAAAAACACCACAGTGATAACTTCTTGAGGCAAGATCCAAAGATGAATGAAAATTAGTGAAACTCCAGGGTGAAACAAGATATTTGCATAACCTCAAAATATCTCCTTCAAAATGTTTATTAATATGGTGATTTTAATATATGTCCACAAATTCTGTGATACTCTCTCTGGGATGGAATCCTTCTAACAAAGAGTACAGAAAAGAAAAATGGTAACTTTACAGAAGAGAAACTGGAGACACAACCTTAACCAAGTCATAAAGTTAATATCAGCAATAGCTGCTAACATCATGTACTCCCAAATATGCTATGAGAAGTGAACTTCACCTATGTAGTCGTCTCCCCAAATACTCTTATCTCTTGCATAACCATGAGAAAACATTAGGCAAACCCAAATTTAGGGCCATTCTACAAAGTATTCAATCACTACTCTTCAAAAGTGTCAAGGTCATGAAAAAAAGCAAAAACTGAAAACTATCACAGGCCACAGAAGACTAAGACGGGACCACTAAGTGCAATGTAATATCCTGGATTGAATGGACATTAACTGAAAAACTAGTGAAATCCTAATGAAGTGTATAGTATAGTTAGTAGTGTTGTATTAATACCAATTTCTTAGGTTTGAAAATTGTGCTATTGTTACATAGAATGTTAACAATAAGGAGGGGCACCTGGTGGCTCAGGTTAAGCGACTGACTTCGGGCTCAGGTCATGATCTCACGGTCTATGAGTTCAAGCCTGTGTTGAGCTCTGTGCTGACAGCTTGGAGCCTGGAGCCTGCTTCGGATTCTTTGTTTCCCTCTCTATCTCTGCCCCCTCTCCTGCTTGCCCTCTCTCTCAAAAGTAAGTAAACATTAAAAAAATAATAATGTTGACAATAAGGAAAACTTAATGGAAGAGTATAAGGAAACTCTGTGTTATCTTTACAATTCTTCTGTAAATCTGAAATTATTTTAAAATAAAATATTATTTATATACACTTTAAGAGTAATTTTTATGCATTCCTTTAACTTCTTGGCCTTCTATTTCCATTCCATGTCCCTCCTCAAATTTGATCCTAATGTAATTACATGTTTTTGTACTCAGAAGTTTTATTCATCCCTATCATACTTCTTGGCAACACCATTTGAATTTTTTAATTTCCTGTAAGCAAAAGTCTCTAAATGTTAAGGAAAAAGAATTCTGCTTTGAATTATCATTACAATTATTAATGGGCATTTGATCAAAGTGACATATCAATACATTTTGGTAATCACTAAAGAAAAATATGCCTTTACTGAAAATGCATTACTTATAAGAGGAATTAAGGTTTTTTTTTCCTTCCAATTAGCCCACGTATTTGTGGGCGGATATTACTCCTTGCTGTAATGAGGTAGAATACCATCAATTCTATTGTTCTTTTTCTTTTAAAATGATTTAACCCTTGAGAAATCTTGCCTATATAAAAAAAAGTAGGGGAGCATTTATATATTGTAATGATGCTATCACTCAATTCTTCAATTCCTTCTGCGTTACATGCCAAACTCGATTGGTAATTTACTAAAGAAAAATAGAGCCAGGCATTAGCCAGAAGGTAAATTAAGTAAGTAGTCACAGGTATAGTGTGGTCTTAATATTCTACTTAGGAAAGAGGGGAGGGCTTGAGTCTTTACAAGGCCATTCTTTTAAGGTTATTAAAAAAAAAAAAAATCAGCTCCCTTGGATTTGGGCCAAAATGGACTTAGCATACATCAAAATCCTATCTACAACACCATAATGTATATAGATTAAAAAACAAATTGCCTTCATGGGTAAATTTATTTAATTTACCATCTGTCAGCTAACACCTCCATTAGGGTCTCCTTCAACCTTCACGAGTGCAAAGAATTGAAGAAAACACCCACAATGGGTTTATCACTCAGATATTACAGCCATTAGCTTTCAATGTCCCCACCTGTTTTCATGATTGTTCATTGTTTGGTACCAGCAGTGAAACTAATGCAAAGTCCAAAGTTTTTTTTTTTTTTTTTTCCTGTAAACAGTAAAGGCACTGTTGAGGCCAATCCTTGTCCACAGGGGCCTTCTCAGCATAACCAGAGATAAAACGAAAAGTTTCTTTGAAACCATCCACACATTGGTACCCCAGGGACACCCCCAAGCACCCCGGCTCTAACACAGTGCTTCATGAAAACGGTAGCGCCATGTGTGTGGAGGGCATTGGGTACGACAGTAGAAAGGCCTGGCTGCGCAGCTTTACCTGACTTCCGTGGCAGTGAGGGCCCCTTAGGGGGGTCTGGGTACTCACGCTCAGAGAGAACAAGGTCGGCATCACAGGACGTCGAATGCGTGACGCCCTACGTCTCTCCGTTTGTTGACGCAGGCCGCACAGCCCAGAGGGCACTGCCATGGCGCTGGCGCAGGCGCGAGCGCGGGGGCGGGAGCACAGCCCCGCAGACGGTTGGTGATTGGATGAAGAGGGTTGTGGGGTGTTAGTCCGCGTACTGCTGGGACGCCACCGGGCAGCTTTTGAAAGATGCAGTTCTGGCCTCGTGAGCCTTGAAGCCCGAGGTCGAACCGGGAGGAGGAAGCAACGGCGGTGGCAGCTGCGGCTGGCAAGCCCCCGGCCTGCCGCTAGGTCTCCGACCTACAGGGCAGGAAGCACAATTTTGGTGGGTGGGAGTTGGGCTGGAATCGGCCTTTGAGAGTCTTATGTTTTTATGTTTAATTTTCTGTTTTTCTCTGACCCCCGGGTAGATGTAGGGGCTTTTCCGGCCAACTGTTTTGACTCTTCGTTACCCTTTTGTAGCAGCACTTAGGGAAGGGCTATAGGCGGGATGAATCCCGTGCCTGTTAAACCTCTAGTTACAAAGCAGTCATGACATAAGTTAACGAGATTTAGTTCTATGTCGTGTGTGTTCAAGCCATTTATGGGAATATATATTATTTTTAATTTCAGATTATTTTTATCTAATACTTTGGGTTTCTTTTGTTTTCTGCCAATTTTCGTATGATTTATAGGCGAGAAAATGTCTGGCAACAATGACTGGTTTCAGAGTTCCCGGGTCCCTAGCTTTGCTCAGATGCTGAAAAAGAACTTGCCAGTTCAGCCATCAGCCCAGACGGTAGCTACACCCACAGGATATTCTTCAGAAAGTTACAGCCTGTCGAATATGGCATCCAAGGTTACGCAAGTGACGGGTATGACTTCTTTTTCATTTGCAATAATGTCTGAGTTAAGAATCTGGGATGGCCAGTAAGTATTGTTGAGCCTCCAGTTTAAATGTTCCCTGACTATATATCCATTTACCAGTGGCTGTGTCCCATCTGGAACTCAGATTTGACTCTGAACACTGAAGGAGGCCTGTAGAAATCTTTCCCCTTGCTATGCAATTAATTATTTTACTATTTAACCACTTAAAGGCTGTCTTGCTTTTTTGAGGTGCAGTTGTGTTAGCCCCCTCAGGGAAGAGACTGAACTTACACTGGTTTCTATTCCATATATCACTGAGATTAAGTACAAAGCAGGGACAAACACCTAAAGTCAATTGATTTCGAAGTGAAAAGTAATATAAAACAGTGAATGGGAAACAAACTTGTCTTAGTCCCAGGACTATGTCCTCAGTCTAGGTCTTAGTGACATCATGTGTAAAAAAATGACTTTTGAGAGCCTCTGAAAACCTTGACCTCACTTAATGTTATGACAATGATAGTACTTCTTTGCAAATAGTTTGAGTACTCCAAAAGGTATTTGTTTCAACAGGTTGCACTTGTCATGTGTGCCAAAATTTTTTAGTAGAAACTTACCTGTAATGAAAAACAATTAGATCTATCAGGGACAATCTTCCATTTTAGGGGAGGATTTAGTGCTTTTACTTTTTTTATTATTATTATTTTACAGAACTGACCACTGTAAACATTTATTTTTAGGTAATTTTCCAGAACCATTGCTTTCCAAAGGTCTTTCATCTACTTCAAATCCTGTCCTTCCTCCAAAAAAAATACCCAAGGAATTTATAATGAAATACAAACGTGGAGAGATAAATCCTGTGTCAGCTTTGCACCAATTTGCACAAATGCAACGAGTTCACCTTGACCTTAAGGAAACAGTAACAACAGGCAAGTGGAAAGTTGTATCTGGTTATTGCAGTACTGGAAAATACCTTCCTATGAAAAGCATAGCAAACCGGTGCCTAGATGGCTCAGTGGATTAAGTGTCCAACTTCAGCTCAGGTCATGATCTCATAGTTCATGGGTTTGAGCCCCATGTTGGGCTCTGTGCTGACAGCTCAGAGCCTAGAGCCTGCTTCAGATTCTGTATCTCCCTCTTTCTCCACACCTTCCCTGTTCATGCTCTGTCTCTCAAAAATGTTAAAAAAACATTTTTTTGAAAGCAAAGAGTACAAGTGGTACTAAATTTGGTTATTTTCTATATTCATGTAATGTTGGGGTTAGGTAACTAGTATGTTTTGACAAATAGACTTCAGAAATTTTTATATTCATACTTTTCTGCAAATAACATACATGTACAAAATTTTTCTAATCATTGAATTTTAATTTTTTGTGTGTGGCTAGTTGAACTGAAATCCCATTAGTGAAATTCAAGTGAAATGAACTGAAATTCAAATGAAATTCTGAATTTCACTTCTAAAAGTGAAACTAGGACTTGGATAGTATATCGAAAATAGTATATGATGAATACTCTTTCTGCAGATGTGTGTGACTGTTTTCTCCGTTCTCGCTTAAACCACCTCCCAACCAGAAGGGTCTTTTACCACATTGTGCCTGTGGAAGGCTGCAGGAGTAAAGATCAAATAAAATGCAAACAGCAGCCTCTGATCTCTTTACCTTATGACCAATGATTAGATAGAACTTTCGGAAAGTAGAGGGATAAGAAAATAAATGCTCTTGGGGTGCCTGGGTGGCTCAGTTGGTTGAGTGTCTGACTTCAGCTCAGGTCATGATCTCGCAGTTCATGAGTTCAAGCCCCACATCGGGCTCTGTGCTGGCAGGTCAGAGCCTGGAGCCTGCTTCAGATTCTGTGTCTCCCTCTCTCTCTGCCCCTTCCCCACTCATGCTCTGTCTCTCTCTGTCTCTCAAAAATGAATAAATGTAAAAAAAATTTTTTTAAGAAAATAAATGCTCTTAACAGGTACTGACAGGCTAAAAGTATGAGTCAAAGAAACACAATCCTTAAAAATATATATATATATATGTGTACACATATGTGTGGGTTCCTATGGGTATTTGTGTATAAAAACACATTATTAAGTAGCTTGGTTTTTACATTTTCTCTTACTGATACTAACTTTTGCCAACATGGGTCTCAAGGTATCTTTGCAAAAGGATTTAAAGTTTTTGAGATTTTAGCAAAGATTGTCATAGTGAAGTCAAGTTTCCAGTCTGTTGTTTTGAATGAAATAACTGGTAAACATGTGACAAAAATAGAGTCTTAATATCGCGGGTGGGAGTTTTCCAAGGTCTAGTCACTGTAGGTGGGATAACTTCATGATTGGTACTGTGGACTTTATTTTTGTGTCACTAGTTGTATTTCCCTCCATTCTTCTCAGAATGCTCTTGGAAAATGTAAGCTGTTGGTCATAGTAAGAAAAAAAATGTGAGGGCAAATCTTCATTGAACTTAGGAAAAGCTGCTCACAACTACAACCCATTGATAAGTAATGATATTTACTTTATGTGTATACTACTAGTTGAATAATCTGAATGAGTAGGTTTAGTAATGACACCAGAGTATATTTTAACAACTCTACAGGTGATTTAGATAGATACTAAAGTTTGAGAACCTGAAGCATGATGGGATGAAGCTTAAAGGCTCAGTACTCTGACACAGAGGTCTTATTCACAAATTTGATGGGTCATATCTCACACATAATAATCTCACCCTTGTTAAATAAATATACAAAATATTACAAGGTTTAGTAAGTTGGGACGGGAACCTAGGTGATCATAATGAAGGAATTTGGGAAACTGAAGTCATAGATGGTGGGAGGAAAGCAATTTACTCAAATGTAGTCAGGAGTTACTTGTAAAACTTTGATATATATGGAACCCCAGAAGTTAGTGTAATATGTAAGGAAGTAATAATAACAGTGGTGATGAGGCTTATGTGGAGTGACGCTGCACCTAGCCATCCATAACGAGTAGAGACTTGCATTAACTAGAGAACTTCTAAAGTCTGAATACCAACAAGTAAAACTTGAACTGGAAAAATCTTTGGCCTATAAATTTAGATGATTCCACTTCAGTTTTCATTAGGCAAATATGAAAACTAGGTAAAAGTAATTGTGTAAAACTAATCCTTCTAGGAATTTTGGATGACTGGACATTCAGTATAAAACTGTTGTTTGTTTTGGTTTTCCTCGTGAATTCTCTCCCCTCCACTTGCCTTTAAAGTTATGGTGGTTTGAATTGCTTACCATGACACCCTGATTGGTTCACAGGATTTCTTCAAAGGGATATTTTTGTTCTGGGGCTTACAAGAGTATCAGAGTACTCAGAAGGTGGGAGAAGAGAGATGTTGCCAGAGGCTCCACATTTTACCTCTTGTTGGTCATTCAGTAGATATTTGGGTGCTTTCTATTGCCAGGTATTTCTTTATACAAGACCCTGTCCCTCCATGTATGATCTATACTCTAAAGCTGGCCCTACTGTTCATGCTGAATTTGGAGCTAACCTGGCTGCCTGATGAATTCCTCAGAACTGGTTCAGGGGTTCATCCAGCTTTGCTTTTAACCTGCATTGGCTGTGGGGCACCTGGCCATCTCAGTCGGTTAAGCGTCCAACTTCAGCTCAGGCCACAATCTCACTGTCCATGGGTTTGAGCCCCACATCAGGCTCTGTGCTGACAGCTCAGAGCCTGGAGTCTGCTTCGGATTCTGTGTCTCCCTCTCTCTCTGCCTGTCCCTCTGCTTTGCATGCTCTCTCCTTTGCACTCTCTCTCTCTCTCTCCATCTCTCAAAAATAAAGAACATAAAAAAATATTTAACCTGCATTGGCTGTAATAAATAAAATAAAATAAAACACAAAACTAATAGGCCAAGATAGTTTTCCACAGTGTTTGTACTAGGATATTTTTCTTTATAAAATGTCATTTGCAAGAACATATTATGAATTGTTGCAGCATTCATTCTGACTTCTTTTTCAAGGTAACATTATGGGACCATATTTTGCTTTTTGTGCTGTGGTGGATGGTGTTCAATATAAGACTGGACTGGGACAAAACAAAAAGGAGTCTAGATCCAATGCAGCAAAATTAGCTCTTGATGAGCTTCTACAATTGGATGAACCTGAGCCAAGAATTTTAGAAACATCAGGTAAATACTCTTGATTATAAATGTTTGTAAAATTAATCTTTTTCCAGAAGGAATCACTGAAGGATTTGTTAATGAAGAATTATTTGGCAACTACAGGAGAGAAATGGCAGAATTTATTTTCTTCCATTGCTGATTGCTGACATATTTAATGTTAGTTAAAATGCTCCTGTATAGGGGATTGAGTACACCCATTGTGATGAGTACTGTGTAACAAATGTATAGAATTGTTGAATCACTATATCATACACCTGAAATTAATATAATGCTGTATATTAATTATACTTGAATTAAAAACAAAATAAAAATAATAGCAAAGGAAAGAATACAAAGATTTTATATAAAAGAAAAAAATACTCTTGTATATTTCAACACCAAATTATATGAACATGTTGGCTGAATTATCTGATAATTTGTCAGATTCTCAAGAGCTTCATATCCAGAAACTTGATTTTCTCTGTAGTTCATTGGATTCTTATTATGCGCTTTAATACTGTGCATTTAATGCTTAGAGTTTTTAAATGCAATTTTTGTGAAGTTGGCTTATATTAAATTCAGTGATGGTAGAGTTATTGGAGAAAATAATGGCCTAAAGTAACACAGCAAATAGGTTAAGTGTAAATTCCAGAATTAATTGCTGAAGGTGGAATATTGACTCTGAACAGACAAGTTATTTGCCCTCTAAATGCAAGCTTCATCATTTAAAAAGGGAGGACATTAAAAAAAAGAATAAATAAAAAATAAAAAAAACATAAAAAGTGGGACACCAATAGTAACTACCTCCTATGCTGTTATTAGAATTAACTAAGTAATGTATGCAAAGCCCTTACCTAGTGTTTAGTGAATAATTTGTAATAAAATGATGGTAGCTTTTATTACTAATAATCAATTTGAGGAATATGTTACCATGTTATATATGCTAGCATAGTAAGCAAATTTTGTCATAGTGAGCAATTTTTGCTCATTTAACAGTAGATTACATTTTGGTTCATCTGTAAATGATAACTTTAAAAAAAGAAAAATCTGATTTAAACAGTGATCATAAACTCATTCTTTTTAAATACAGATCATCACTTTATTTTACTACTGGGCTTTTTTTTTGGTTTGTTTTTAGTCTATTCATTTTGTCTTTCTTAATACTTAAACTTTTTGTTCTATGTTCAACTCTTCTTTCATGTATCTTTATTTTTGTTGTTTAAAACTAATAATTAAAAATGATTTATTTTGCCACATCTTGTGAGTTTTGATGTGTGGTTTTTTCATTGTTTTCAAATAGTTTGTCATACTTTGGATTTATTAAGTACTTAAGAACATACTTTGTTAATTTTCACATTATTTTCTCTTCACTATTTTTCAGGTTTATTAATTAAAGGGCTAGGTATGATGATTCTGGTATATGTCTTATACATGCTGGCACTATAAATGTCATTATCCTTATTTTATTGAAATGCTTTCATTTTTACATGTTATTTGACCTATAGAGCAGTGATGCAGTGATTTCATGTTGTTACAGTGTATATTTTTTTAATTCAATATAAAATAACTTTTTTATCTTGTATATTTTATGTTATATATGTTTTGGTCTTGAATTTTTTGAAATTCTCAGTTTGATACTTTGTTAAACTTTGTATTGGTCCAGTGTCTTTATCCTGTTGTTTTGTTTTTTTTTGTTTTGTTTTGTTTTTTTTATATATATTTTTTTCAACATTTATTTATTTTTGGGACAGAGAGAGACAGAGCATGAACGGGGGAGGGGCAGAGAGAGAGGGAGACACAGAATCGGAAACAGGCTCCAGGCTCTGAGCCATCAGCCCAGAGCCTGACACGGGGCTCGAACTCCCGGACCGCGAGATCGTGACCTGGCTGAAGTCGGACGCTTAACCGACTGCGCCACCCAGGCGCCCCCTCTTGTTTTGTTTTTAATGATTTTCTTTTGTGCATAAAATTAGATTTTTTTGACCTAGTCAATAAATATTTCAATAAAAAGCTTTAACATTTGCACTTATTATGAATGTCTGATGTCATGTTATGCATTTTTTTTTCCTTTTGTCCTGTGGATAATGTTTTGACTTTTTTTCTTTTAAATATTTAGAAAGTACTGATTTTAACCTAGAAATTCTTTCCTAATATGAAATCACTTTTGATAATTTTGAGTTCTGATTTTATCATTTGATAATTTTGTCATCTTTACGAGTGTTCGTTTTTGTCCATCATTCATTTATCCATTCTCACACTGCTTTATGCCCTGAGTGAACAAATTTTACTCACCTAGAGCTTAGTGTGACAAGTGATTTATTTAGATTTATTTTTTTATAGATATGCCTTTGCCTTTCCAGAGTCTTTAACAAATTAATGTAAAATGTAGAACCTGTGACAAATAATATTCTTAAGACATTCTTTCAGTTTATTTATTGAAATCCTTTATATGTGATTATTTTATCAGCTATCAGCCCATCTAGGTACGTCCCCAGCAATATTTTCCCAGTTTCCTTCCAATAATAGCATGCAGCAGAATGAATAAATCAATAAATGTTTTCAGGATGTACTATGTTCCAGGGCCTGTGGTAGGTGCTGAGGATCTAGAATTACATAAGACCTGTCCTCTACTCTCAGGGAGCTAAGATGTAAAATGCTTTGTTAAAATTAAGTTAAAATCTATCTACACAATTTCCCAAGCATCTAACTTAATCATCAGAAAATGTTTATGGTTGGCTTCTAATGATAAATACTTGAAAATGCTTATTTAGGGCTAGCAAATGTTTTGCCTGGTGGGATATGATTTTTAGTTTTTAAATATCTATCTTTTCCCTTTTTTTGTGAAAATTAAAACATTTTCCCATCTCCACTGGTACCACTTTTATTTTCAATACCATTGTTTTCTCAGAAAGTGCCAATAGTGCCTTAATTATGACTAAAAGTTTTTAATAATGTATTTTCTGTGGTCACAGAGCCTGGTAAAAATTTAATTAAGTCACCTTTTTCTTTACAGTGAGTTACATTTTCTTTAAAATGTCCTAAACACTTAAAAACCACATTTTTAATTTTTTTCAAAATTCTGAGCTCAAAAAAATTATTTTCCACATATTGCTTATTTCATATTTTGTACATGGTGTTTTTTAAGTATAATCATAATTGTTAATTAACTGTATAATGTTGCTCTAAGTTTTTTCAAGGACAGTGTTATTAATAATTCTGTTAGGTTTTGAAAATCTTAACACTTTTTATACAATGATTTAAGAATCTGGTTCTAAGTTTAGCTTATTTCAATACTGCTTTTTTAAAAAATTGAGGTTTTTAGTGTGGTAAAATAAAATTTTGTACTGCATATATATAAAATATAAATTTTAGTATCGTAATCGTTTTAAGTGTACACTTTCGTGTTAAATATATTTACTTTGTTGTGTATCCAATATCCAGAGCTCTTTTCATCTTGAAAAACTGAAATTCTATACCCATTAAAAAATTACTCATTCCTTCCCCACCCCCACTCCACACCAAGCTCATGGCAATTACCATTCTATTTTATGAGAATTTTTCTAGGTACCTCAAATGGAATCATACAGTATTTGTCTTTCATTGCTGACTTCTTTCACTTATCATTATGTCCTCAAAGTTTTTATTGTAGCATGTATCAAAATTTCCTTCCTTTTTAAGGCTGAATAATATTCTCTTGTATGTATATACCACATTTTGTTTATCCATTCATCAGTTGATACATACTTGGGTTGCCTCAAATTTGGCTATTGTGACTAATGCTGCTATGAACATAGGTGTACGAATATCTCTTTGACATTCTGGTTCCAATTCTTTGGGATTTATACCCAGAAGTGGAACTGCTAGGTCATATGATAATTTTATATTTAAATTTTTAAGTGCTGCTGTACTGTTCTTTATAATGGCTGCACTATTTGACATTCCTGCCTACAGTGTAGAAAGGTTCCAGTTTTTCCACATCCTCACCAATGCTTGTTATGTTCTGGGTTTTTTAAATAGTAGTCATCCTTTTGGGTGTGATGTGGCATCTCATTGTGACTTTGATTTGCATTTTCTTCCTGACTAGTGATGGTGAGCATTTTTCATGTGCCACTTATATATCTTCTTCAGAGATATGTCATACTCCATTCTTTTGCCCATTTTTGAATTGGGTCATTGGTCTTTTTGTTGAGTTTTAGGAGTCCTCTATCCAGTAGTTCCCTTCTTATTCACAGTTTCACTTTCTGTGGCTTTACTTACCTGTGGTCAACTGTGGTCTGGAAGCAGATGATTCTTCTTCTGACATGTCATCAGAAGGTCAATAGTAGCCTAACACTACATCACAATGCCTGTGTCATTCACTTTACTTCATCTCATCACATTTTATCATCTCCCGTTGCAAGAAAGGTGAGTACAGTACAATAAGATATTTTGAGAGGACTATATTCACATAATTCTTATTACAGTATGTATATTCTATTAATTTCTTACTATTACTAATTTTTTCTAGTTTATAAATTAAACTTTATCACAAGGATGTGCGTATAACATACATGTTAAAAACATTGTGTGTGTGTGTGTATATATATGTGTGTATGTATATATATATATATATATATATATATATATATATATATAGGGTTCAGTATTATTTGCAGTGGAACTAATCACCTCAGATAAGGGGAGGACTGCTGTATATTCTGGATGTCAATGCTTTATCAGATATGTGAGGTACCTATGTTTTCTCCCTTTTTGTGATTTACATTTTACTCTGTTATTAGTGGTTTTTGATTCACAAAAGTATTTAATTTTGATAAAATCCCAGGTTTTTATTGCCTGTACTTTTAGGGTCATATCCAGGGAATTATTGCCAAATCCAGTGTCATCATCAAGCTTTTCTCTTTGTTTTCTTCTAAGAGCTTCATGGCTTTTGCCCTTATGTTTGGGTCTTTGATCCATACGGACTTAATTTCTGTATGTAGTGTTAGGTAGGTGTCCATCTTTAATCTTTTGCTTGTGAATATCCAGTTTTTCTAGCATCATTGAAAAGATTGCCTTTTCTGTTTTTGAATGATACTGGCACCCTTGTCAAGAATCATTTGACAAAATAAGTGAGAATTTATTTCTGCATTCCCTGTTCCGTTGGTCTGTATGTCTTTATGCCATTACCATACTGCTTTTATTTACTGTCACTTTGTATTAAGTTTTGATATAGTGAAGTGTGAGTCTTCCACCTTTGTTCTTTTTCAAGACTATTTTGCTTATTTATACAGTGCCTCTTGAGATCCAGTGCCACTGGTACAGTCACATTTTCTTTATTGAAATTATTTGTGCTTGATAAATAGGATTTAATATCTGTGTTTTTCACTCTACTTGTGCCTACTGCACTAGTAAATGGAAAAAAAAATCATCTTTCTTTGAGTTTTTAATGTTCTGCTTTTCTAAAGTCCAGAGTGTATATATCTATAGTTAGCCTTTGCTTAACTAACAAGATGGCATTGCTAATCTTTCCTTGCTAACTTTTATGTATTTGGCCTGTATTTCATCTTAGTCAAAATGAAGTCCAGAGGAGCAGCTTTTTTGCTTCCTTTGTCTTTATGAATGATTCTTGAGAGATCTAATATCTTGAACCTTTGCTCCTGGAGCCTCTTCATTTAAACTTTTATGATCTTTTTTTGTTTCTTTGGTTTAGTGTTCTTTTTTGGTTTGTTTTTCCTAGATTCCCTAACTTGGGAAACAAATTGGAAAGCCATTGCAAAGAATGAGACTAACAGCTTTGAAAACTTTGAATGAAGTATCCCCCTAGGAAAAATGATAATTCTCACATATTAAATTTTTGATAGGATAATAATTTTAAGTATTTTGCATAGTATTACTGTAAATAGAGAATTGTTCATGGGCATCTAAAACAAGGTTTAATTTTAAATGTTTTTCAGAACATTGCATCTATTACAACACCAACTATATAGTAGCAATTATGCTTGTGCTGATAAATTAGGAAATCCAGAAATGTGTTTGTATAATTTCAGTAAGGCAGGACATTTACTAAGTCTGAGCTAATAGAGATTTGATGGCCTAGAGTTGGCAGAACTATACAGAAAAAATAATCATTTTTAGATAATCTAATATGTGTGTTACATAATAATAAGGTACCTGCTTTTTGGAACATGGAAGCTTCACGTTTCTTTACATTTTTATTTTATTTACAGGTCCTCCTCCTATCCCTGCAGAACCTGTTGTTTCACCTGAACCAGTCTATGTCTCAAAAATACATTATGGTAAGAAAGTCCTTCATAATGATATTTTTTTAGAAGCGGAGCCCAATAAAAAGTTATAACAACATATAATTAAAATATGCTCAGGTGGGGTGCCTGGGTGGCTCAGTCAGTTAAGTGTCCAGCTCTTGATTTCAGCTCAGGTCATGATCTGACGGTTCATGAGTTCAAGCCTGACATCGGGCTCCACGCTGACAGCACGTAGCCTGCTTGGGATTCTCTCTCCCTTCTCTCTCTGCCTCTCCCACACATGAGCTCTATCTCAAAATAAACTTTAAGATAATTTAGGTATGAAAATACATTAGTATTTTATCATTCAAACCTATCAGACTTCTACAAGGAGAAGAATTTCCTTCTATATTGTGCTAAAAATGAGAAATGAGGAATGGAGAGGAAAAATTGAAGAAATGGCTTTTTTCATATGAGGAGATGGTTCATCAATTTCATATATCTTCTCTTTTGAGAATGCTTTTCTTTTGTAGGCTTGTCATTAATGAAAACCAACAGCTTTCTGGTAGTGCTTAATGGTTGGGCATTCATTTTAAATAATCAGTTTCTTAATCGCAGTTATTTGTCACACAAGCTCAGGAAAACTATGACTGCAATTGCAGTTACTAATTACATGAGCAAAGATCAACTACTTCTCCATGTACCTTAATTTTTCCATTTGTAAAATGTCCATAATAATAATTACCTCATAGGGTAATTGTGAGGATTCCATGTAATCATATATGTAAAATACTTAAAGCAGTGCCAGTAGATGCTTCCTAAATAGTAACGTTTTATTATAATACTTTGTCATATTCAATACTGTATGGTAGTTATTGTATACTTTTCCCATTCATTGGTTTATGAATCCTCTGAAAGTCAGGAAATTACTCTTTACTTCTTCATTGCCTACATAGTGGTAACATTTCAGACTTCAAAGTTTAGAGTATTTATAGAATTAAAATGAAAAAGAGCCTACCTTTCTCTTTTCTATGTCTGCAGATTAGGATTTGAAAAATGAGTTTTATGCTTAGTCAAACTTGTTTTCTGTTGTCTTTTTTTTCTCATTGTTATTGTTATATCTCTTTCTCTAAAACAGAGAAAGACCCTGCACATTTATGAGTTTGTTTGCAGTAAAAGGACCAGACCAGGGAAAGTAGGCACATTCAAATGGCAAAGTCTATCAACAGTTTAATATAGTCACTTGATCTAACAGTCATAAGAATTGATGAAGACAAGGGAAGTGAGGGATCAATCCAGCAATAGTCATCTCTTAATATGGAAAAGGGCTCTGGTCTGTCTTTTCAGCCTCTGTGGGCAATTTTAATGAATAGTGGGGTAGAATCTCCGGTCAATGATTGACAAATAACAGATTATGATTACCCTTAGAAAACAGATCAGTCTGTGGGGAAGAAAGAACATATGTTAACAGTATGTTTAAAGAAATACAAGATTAGGGTCAGCTTTGGTAGGCTCAGACAGGAGTCAAGTGTCAGAAAAAGGAGAGCAAACATCATCCTTCAAACACAGCAGTTGGATGTTATTGCCTTTGAAGAAAAAAGATTTGAGACTCACAATAATTTCTGAAACAGATTCTGCTATGCCAGTTATAGAAGATACCACTATTTCACAGCCTGTTCGCTCTGCCATATCTCTGACTGGACCATATCTTCATTAAAAACAGTGATATTTTGGGAGGCACCTGGGTGGCTCAGTCTGTTGAGCATCCGACTTCAGCTTAGGTCATGATCTCACGGTTTGTGAGTTCAAGCCCTACATCAAACTCTGCTGACAGCTCAGAGCCTGGAGCCTGCTTCAGATTTTGTGTCTCCCTCTCTCTCTGCTCCTCCCCTGCTCACTCTCTGTCTCTGTCTCTCAAAAATGAATAAATGTTAAAAAAATGATATTTTGGCTTTGAAGATAAGTTCAGATTACACATGATACTAAAAACACATGACACTTGAAATTGGCAACTTGAAATCAAAGAAATGGTGTTACTTGGGATTATGTATGTCATGTTCTTATCTCATTCTTCATTTTCAGTAATTTGTGAAATCATTTTATTTCCTCAATAGCTGGAACACATGTCATAAGGAAAATGATACTACTTATTTTTTTACATGCATGGTACTAAGAGATAAAATTTAGTACCTAAGATTTGATTATATTCACAATATTATTTCCTTCAACACTGAATTAAGATCAAGAGGATTACTGATACATTGTTAAGACCCAAGTGTTCTTTATGATATTTAGGTGCAATCTTTTAATGGGTAGCAAAACATTCTCTTGCCCCATACACGATTCTTACTCTAGCAGTACTAATTGCAGTGTGGTTTTCTACTCCATATCGTAATACAAAATAATTGCTAACTACATGTGGTATAATTAAACAAATTATAGTACATTTATTCTATAGATCCATCAGGAAGGATGTGGTAGTTACTATGTCTATCCTTGAGTGATGACCAAGACCAAGTAAATGCAAAGGGTGCATTTCAGCATGTCCCAGTTTTTATATTTTGAAGTGATATATGTTTATAGATTCTAAAAATTTCTGTTAAGAACTAAAATAGTGCCCACATTTGGTGAGGGAACCTCTGAATGTAAATCTTTATATTGCTGTTTCAGTTAAAAAAAAAAGTAAAATTTTAAAATATCCTTAAATGAATACTGCTTCTTTATGATGAGTTTTTGGTGATAAGCAGAGCCAAGATGCTGAAAATTTCTCATTTACATTTTTACTGCATAAGGACCAAAAACTAATTTATACACCACACATTGATGGTTTTGACCAATTTTAGGTAAATGTCTGCTAGCATGCAATTATAATAATTTTTACCTCCACATTGTATGCTTTGCGATGAGATAAAAGAATATAGCCATTACTTTATTCTTTTTTCTCTCAGAGCTTCATTTTGTGATTAATTTTGTGAATGTTCTCATTCTTCTTGATAATGTGAATTTGGAGTTTATTTCAGCCAATAAAATAGCATTAACAGTATTAACAGAAAAATTAAATATTAACAAATATAAACAAAAGCATGCAAATGACCTAACTATAATGTGTTGTATCCAGTTAGCAGAATGTTAGCTGAGACCAACATCAAATTTTTATTACTTGTGTGCTTTTAATGTAATTTATTATTGAGCAGGTCAAAAGAATTTCTATGAAAATTATAATCAATTATTCATTTCATATATACATAATGCATGATAGAAAAGTTCTTTCATTGCTTTTTTTCCTCTGAAAATATGAAATGGGCTACAGACTACTTGGTAGACTGCTTAGCAGCCATCATGAAACATGAGGAACTGTCAGTGTCTTACAACTAAACTTTGAGAAACACTGTATGGTATCAGGTGATTCTGCAACCTCTCATTCTCTAAAACAAGGGTCCTTCAGTAGGGATACACAAAGCAACAAATGGCCAGGGCCCTACCCCAGAATCTTAAGTTCTCTCATGTTTTTAAAAATTTTTTTAAATATTTTTATTTGAGAGAGAGAGAGAGAGCAGGGGAGAGGCAGAGAGAGAATATGAAGTGGTCTCCACACTAAGAGTAGAGAACCATATGTGGGGCTCGAGCTTATGAACCATGAGATCATGGCCTGAACTAAAGTTGGACGCTTAAGCAGCTGAGCCACCCAGGTATCCCTCTGTCATGTTTAAAAAAAAATCCATGGGTAATTTCTGATGTATATTCTTGATTATAAACTGTTCTGTGGTAATCCTGGTTACTTAACACTGTCTTTATCCCCTTTCAAAGTTTAGGACTTTTTAGTAGGAACATGGAACTATATCAAGGGTCTAAGTGCTCCATGTTTTTCAGTGGTTCTCAGTGGGGCAAATACTAAGGAATGTATTTCAATTATCACAATGATGAGGGAAGACTACTGGCTTTCAGTGAGATGTTGGTTGTCTGGCAATGTAGAATAATCCTATACAACAAAGAAGTGTGTCTTAGAGGAGTTTTGAATATTTCAACAAATATATATAGATCAGTAACTCTCTAGTGTGTAATATGAAGACATTAAGAGAAATTTTCTATAAAGCTTAATAACATGTTTTATTTGGAATGGAATGCTTTAAAATATCAGTCATGATGTAAGTTATGATTTGCTTACACATCTATAAGTTACAAACTCAATTGTTAAGGTTGTAATTGGAATAATAGAGGCCTCTGCAAGAAAGCACAGTGTTCTTCAAATTCATACTCCATTTGATTTTTTTTTTCCAGAAGGGAGACATATTCAGCATGGAAAGATATCACAAATTGTTAAAGAAACATTTAATCAACTAATATATAATCATTCAGAATATCTGAAATGTAGCAATTCATTGGCTGCTTTTATAATTGAAAGAGGTAAGTCCAAATACATGGGATGTGTTGGTTTGTAGAAAAGCTATTAAGTATCCTAATTTTAAGATGTATATAGTAGTATTTTAATTAAATAACTTTGACCCTTTTTACAGTGGTATTGCATTGATTTGAAGTGGCTTTTTCTAGTGGGTGTGTATCATTTTTTTAAATATAATTTATTGCCAAATTGGCTAACATATAGGGTGTAAAGTGTGCTCTTGAGTTTTGGGGTAGCTTCCCATGGTTCATCGCTTACATACATAGTGGGTGTATATCATTAAACACAAAGGCTCTCAAAGTTAAAATATACTGACCAGAAACTAATAGAGAACTGCAGAATGGTAAAATGCCTAACATTTTAAACAATAACTCTGTTAGAACCACTACCAGACTGAATTCTAATTTCCATTATGACAAGGAGAAAGACTCTATATAATAAATGACCAAATTTTCATTTTAAAGTAAGAAAAGATTACTATGGAAAATCATGAACTTCTGGTTTTTCTTGTGGATATTATGATGATTCCAACTACATTTTATCTTTTATTTACCCTTTAATGTTCTATGTTGATCATTAAAAGTATTTAAATTTTATATTTATTTCAGTTAAGAGATTATAGATGATATAAAACAAATTGGAGGTTTGGTTCCTGGTCTTAAGGAGTTTTTATAATTTAAATGGGGAGAGAAGATATATATACTGTTGTGAAAGTCTAAGATGATAAAAGTTAATTATTTTCTATGATCAAAAGATGTATGAAAAATTCATAGACAATAGAAACCTGATAGAGTTAAAATCTTTGGGAACAAGTGGGACTTAAGCTGAAACTTTAAGGATTAATAAGGCTTATTTAAATAGAGGAAAAGAAGACACTTTTGGAGAAAGATATGAGGGAAGAAAGCAGCAGTGAGAAAACTTTTTATGGAACAATGAAAGAAATTTATTACTAGTGTGGAAGAGATACATATATACATATACATAATGTATATATGCACACACGTGCATGCGCGCACACACACAGGAGTAATACAAAATGTTGTTAGGTTGATAAGATGTTACCAGATTATGGAGTCATTTATTTATTTAAAAAAATTTTTTTGATATTTATTTTGAAGGAGAAAGAGAGACAGAGTATGAGTGGGGAAGGGGCAGAGAGAGAGGGAGACAGAATCTGAAGCAGGCTCCAGGCTTCAAGCTGTCAGCACAGAGCCCCATGTGGGGCTCGAACCCATGAACTGTGAGATCATGACCTGAGCCAAAGTTAGACACTTAACCGACTGAGCCACACAGGTGCCTCTGGAGTCATTTAAAATCCACTCAGGAAACAAACAAAAAGGAAAATACAACAATCCAAACGTTTTGGGATGCAGCGAAGGCAGTCCTGAGAGGAAAATACATTGCAATCCAGGCCTATCTCAAGAAACAAGAAAAATCCCAAATACAAAATCTAACAGCACACCTAAAGGAAATAGAAGCAGAACAGCAAAGGCAGCCTAAACCCAGCAGAAGAAGAGACATAAAAAGATCAGAGCAGAAATAAACAATATAGAATCCAAAAAAACTGTAGAGCAGATCAACGAAACCAGGAGTTGGTTTTTTGAAAAAACAAACAAAATTGACAAACCTCTAGCCAGGCTTCTCAAAAAGAAAAGGGAGATGATGCAAATAGATAAAATCATGAATGAAAATGGAATTATTACAACCAATCCCTCAGAGATACAAACAATTATCAGGGAATACTATGAAAAATTATATGCCAACAAATTGGACAACCTGGAAGAAATGGACAAATTCCTAAACACCCACACTCTTCCAAAGCTCAATCAGGAGGAAACAGAAAGCTTGAACAGACCCATAACCTGCAAAGAAATTGAATCGGTTATCAAAAATCTCCCAACAAATAAGCGTCCAGGACCAGATGGCTTCCCAGGGGAGTTCTACCAGACGTTTAAAGCAGAGATAATACCTATCCTTCTCAAGCTATTCCAAGAAATAGAAAGGGAAGGAAAACTTCCAGACTCATTCTATGAAGCCAGTATTACTTTGATTCCTAAACCAGACAGAGACCCAGTAAAAAAAGAGAACTACAGGCCAATATCCCTGATGAATATGGATGCAAAAATTCTCAATAAGATACTAGCAAATCGAATTCAACGGCATATAAAAAGAATTATTCACCATGACCAAGTGGGATTCATTCCTGGGATGCAGGGCTGGTTCAACATTCGCAAATCAATCAACGTGATACATCACATTAATAAAAGAAAAGATAAGGACCATATGATCCTGTCAATTGATGCAGAAAAGGCCTTTGACAAAATCCACCCTTTCTTAATAAAAACCCTTGAGAAAGTCGGGATAGAAGGAACATACTTAAAGATCATAAAAGCCATTTATGAAAAGCCCACAGCTAACATCATCCTCAACGGGGAAAAACTGAGAGCTTTTTCCCTGAGATCAGGAACACGACAGGGATGCCCACTCTCACCGCTGTTGTTTAACATAGTGCTGGAAGTTCTAGCATCAGCGATCAGACAACAAAAGGAAATCAAAGGCATCAAAATTGGCAAAGATGAAGTCAAGCTTTCACTTTTTGCAGATGACATGATATTATACATGGAAAATCCGATAGACTCCACCAAAAGTCTGCTAGAACTGATACATGAATTCATCAAAGTTGCAGGATACAAAATCAATGTACAGAGATCAGTTGCATTCTTATACACTAACAATGAAGCAACAGAAAGACAAATAAAGAAACTGATCCCATTCACAATTGCACCAAGAAGCATAAAATACCTAGGAATAAATCTAACCAAAGAGGTAAAAGATCTGTATGCTGAAAACTATAGAAAGCTTATGAAGGTAATTGAAGAAGATATAAAGAAAGGGAAAGACATTCCCTGCTCATGGATTGGAAGAATAAATATTGTCAAAATGTCAATACTACCCAAAGCTATCCTACACATTCAATGCAATCCCAATCAAAATTGCACCAGCATTCTTCTCGAAACTAGAACAAGCAGTTCTACAATTCATATGGAACCACAAAAGGCCCCAAATAGCCAAAGTAATTTTGAAGAAGAAGACCAAAGCAGGAGGCATCACAATCCCAGACTTTAGCCTCTACTACAAAGCTGTCATCATCAAGACAGCATGGTATTGGCACAAAAACAGGCACATAGACCAATGGAATAGAATAGAAACCCCAGAACTAGACCCACAAACGTATGGCCAACTCATCTTTGACAAAGCAGGAAATAACATCCAATGGAAAAAAGACAGTCTCTTTAACAAATGGTGCTGGGAGAACTGGACAGCAACATGCAGAAGGTTGAAACTAGACCACTTTCTCACACCATTCACAAAAATAAACTCAAAATGGATAAAGGACCTGAATGTGAGACAGGAAACCATCCAAACCCTAGAGGAGAAAGCAGGAAAAGACCTCTCTGACCTCAGCCGTAGCAATCTCTTACTCGACACATCCCCAAAGGCAAGGGAATTAAAAGCAAAAATGAATTACTGGGACCTTATGAAGATAAAAAGCTTCTGCACAGCAAAGGAAACAACCAACAAAACTAAAAGGCAACCAACGGAATGGGAAAAGATATTTGCAAATGACATATCGGACAAAGGGCTAGTATCCAAAATCTATAAAGAGCTCACCAAACTCCACACCCGAAAAACCAATAACCCAGTGAAGAAATGGGCAGAAAACATGAATAGACACTTCTCTAAAGAAGACATCCTCATGGCCAACAGGCACATGAAAAGATGCTCAACGTCGCTCCTTATCAACGAAATACAAATCAAAACCACACTCAGGTATCACCTCACGCCAGTCAGAGTGGCCAAAATGAACAAATCAGGAGACTATAGATGCTGGCGAGGATGTGGAGAAACGGGAACCCTCTTGCACTGTTGGTGGGAATGCAAACTGGTGCAGCCGCTCTGGAAAACAGTGTGGAGGTTCCTCAGAAAATTAAAAATAGACCTACCCTATGACCCAGCAATAGCACTGCTAGGAATTTACCCAAGGGATACAGGAGTACTGATGCATAGGGGCACTTGTACCCCAAGTTTATAGCAGCACTCTCAACAATAGCCAAATTATGGAAAGAGCCTAAATGTCCATCAACTGATGAATGGGTAAAGAAATTGTGGTTTATATACACAATGGAGTACTACGTGGCAATGAGAAAGAATGAAATATGGCCCTTTGTAGCAATGTGGATGGAACTGGAGAGTGTGATGCTAAGTGAAATAAGCCATACGGAGAAAGACAGATACCATATGTTTTCACTCTTATGTGGATCCTGAGAAACTTAACAGAAACCCATGGGGGAGGGGAAGGAAAAAAAAAAAGAGGTTAGAGTGGGAGAGAGCCAAAGCATAAGAGACTCTTAAAAACAGAACAAACTGAGGGTTGATGGGGGGGTGGGAGGGAGGGGAGGGTGGGTGATGGGTATTGAGGAGGGCACCTTTTGAGATGAACACTGGGTGTTGTATGGAAACCAATTTGACAATAAATTTCATATATTGAAAAAAAAATCCAATCAGAAGTTGGATTTAATGAGATATAGATAGTAAGTGGTGAAAGATTTTTGGTCAGGGATTGATACTGTACTATAATTGTTGGAAACAGCATCAGACTTAGCTCTGAGACTTAAATGACTTTGGGCAGATTTTGTACTTAACATCTCTCTGCTTCAGTTTTCTTTTAATTAAAAGTAGAAGTTATAACAATCTCTACTTCATAGAGTTATTAGGATTAGGTATAATACTGTAAGTAAACTATTTGGCAAAGTACTTGGTATTTAAGAAAACATTGATTTATATTTGTGATAATTAAAATAAGTTCATGTCTAAGCAATAATTGCCACCAACTTTTTAAAAATACTACACGGTTGTACCTGAATTAGGGAATCATACATTAGATGGTTATGATGGAGGTGCTTAGAGTTGAGATAAGTATGAACAGGGAAAGAAAATAATATTTTTTTAGAAATTGATGCGATAAGATGGAGTGACAAATGATAAATGAAGTGAGATGAGTAAAACAACATTTCAAGTTTACATAGGGGAATGGTGTTTCCACATACACGGGAATCTGGAAGCTGATGTGAAGTTGAGCGAATAGCATGAATGAGAATAATAAGTCTGGTTTTAGAAATATGATTGCAAATATGGGGTGGGGAAAGCCTAAGTAAAATTAAGTACCTGTTGCTGGAGTAACTCGTACAGTTAATACCTACTTAAAAGGTATTAGAAAATCAAATTGGTGTTCCTCACTGCCCAGCCCGCCTGTGTCTCCAGTAGGGTGTGTCACACACTCCCTGGAATGGCTGTTTCATACTTTTCTTTGTCCTCAAGTACCCTACATCCTCTTTTCCATCCTTGCTTTCAGCTTTTGGCCTTGCCTCATAATTTTTAATTTTGTTTGTAAGAAGCTTTCAAATCCAAATTTCCTTCCATCCTTGCAATTGTGCTCATATTCTCTACTGTGAGAGTGGAGGCAGGCTCTCTCATAAAGCCAATTCCTTCGCTTAAATTTTGGTTTCATTCCCTCACACATCTTAATGAATACCTTCTTTGGGTTATTCCCTTCTTTTTCCTGCATTATCAAACTAGCATCTCCCTGAAATATGGCAGGTCAAGTTAGAGTTGCAATAGAAACTGACTTCTTGGCTACCCTATTGCCCTTTATAACTCAAAACTTTACATTACCATCCCAGAACTTACACTGACTCTATATAATTCACTTTTCTCACCACCATCCACTCCTTCCTGGAACAGCTACGTTTATGATAATTTATTTTTCTTGTCTTATTTTCTTTTCTCCAGCTTTCCCCATCTCAGTAAATGACATAAGACAGACTGAAAATCTAAGTTCTTTCCCTAAGACCCAAATTTTTTCTTTAAGTTCTATTGTATCCCCAAACTTTATCTCAGATCTGATTATTCTTTTTCCAACTACCCTTCATTATTTGAGTCTTAAGTCACGATCTCTAGTTTCTTGGACCCTACATATAGCATTTTCCACATAAAGGAGTGATCTTAAAATGTAACCCAATATGGTTTTCACTTCCTTACCTCAGTAGCTTCACCACAGCTCCTGGGTAAAATCCACAAATCCTTAGCATGTTTTATGATGCCTCTTTCTCTAACCTCATCTTATGCCATTCCCTTCACTCTTTACTGGAGAAGCTGTACTGGTCTGTCTTTTAACTCCAGTACCTTTTACCTCCTCATGTTGCTCACTCCTCATACTGAAACTTAAATTTCAGTTTCATAGGGAGGGATTCTGCAACTAGTTTGCATAGGGTAACCTCTCCCCCCCTCCTCCCGAAATGCACTTTTTCTTACAATAAGAATGTAATCATTCTTTACATTTGCCCCATATTTTTTCTCCTCAAAGCACGTATCACAGTTTGTGGTTGGTCTTTTTTCTGTCTCTCCTATTAGAAGCTTCATGAGGGCATATCTTGCTCAATATTTTATTCTTACCATCAACCTCAGCACCTGGAACTTGGTAGGATCTCAGCTGCTTTTGTTGAATTAATGAAAGTCCTTTAGGTATTTGCAAATGTGAAATTGAACTTTGTCTGAAAGACTAAGACTAGAGATTTTTTGAAATCATCAACAGAGGTAAAAGATTTAAAAAGCACAATGTTCAGAAGAGAGTATCGAGAGAAAAGAGAGCAGTGAGCTTTGTGACTAGGCTATAGAAAGGCCTCATAGGATGTGAAAGGAAAAAAGAATTGTGTAATTTGAGCATAGAGTTTCAAGGAAATCTCAAATGAGGTACAGCAAAAAGTAAATGGAGAAAAACTGTTAGAAAAAGCATAAGGTGCTTGTTTCTCTAAAAAAGCAGTTTTAGTAGAACAGAAACTATAATTTTATTTGTAGAGAGTTTGAGTATATTAAGAAAAAAGGAGCCACTATGTGTAGATAACTTGTTTAAGGCAGAAATAGAATGGCCAGTGAAATCTCTAGTAAACCAAACAAATCTAGATGTAGAAGAAATAGATGGAAGTTTTCAAACTAAGGATATCTAATGATTCTGTTGATTGTAGTAAAAGTTTAGATGAACTATCATAAAATACCTGAATTTTTAATTGAAATTATTGAACTATTAAAAAATTAGTTCTTAGAAGACTCTCAAACTCTTACTTGAAATTGTGTAATTTTTGCACCTCTTTGGTCAATATATTTTAGTAACTTTAAAATGGTAAGGTAGAGGTTGAACATAGGTAAGATGGAGGTGAAAATAACCTACTATTCTTAACCTTTTCCTTTCAGCTGGACAGCATGAAGTTGTAGCTATAGGCACAGGTGAATACAATTATAGCCAGTGCATTAAGCCAAATGGAAGAGTGTTGCACGATACTCACGCTGTTGTTACAGCAAGAAGGTCTCTCCTTAGGTAAGGTGACAAATATATTTAATGCTATCAAACATTAATGCTTTCAGCCCAAAGTAACCACATATCAGTGTCTTTATTTACAAATCACTGAGCCATGGATATGACATTCTTTTCCTTATGCAGGTCATCTGATTATTTCCATGTCATTTTTGAAAACCTCACTGTAACTGCAGTGTCTATAATCTGTGGATTTTAATGGCTTCTATTATCAAGACCTTATGAGTCCATTTTAAGAGTCCTGCAACTTTTTTAATATGACATGTTTATCACTGATCAAAGTAATTAAGAGTATATAGCTTTAGATCTGGACCAAGTTGGCTTGGTAATATTTCACCCCTAAATTAGCCATATTTACCCAAAGTATTGCCAGAAAACAATAAGTTTCCATTCATGAAGTCTATGCAAAGTTTACTATATAGCAGAATATAGATAAGGTATTCTTTTTTTAAGTTGTAATATAGTTGACATGTACAGTATTATACTATTTGCATGTTAGTTTGCAACACTCACTGCACCCACCACCACCATAGCAAGTATGGTTACCATCTGTCACCATACAAAATTATTACAATATTATTGACTCTGTTCCCTATGCTATATTTTCATCCCCTGACCTATTTATTTTATAACTATAAGTTTGTATAGGCTGGCATATCTTAAAGAGAAATAAGGGGAACTTGGATGGCTCAGTCAGTTTATCGTCCAACTCTTGATTTTGGCTCAGGTCATGATCTCAAGGTTCGTGAGATTGAACCCACATCAAGCTTTGTGCTAACAGCACAGAGCCTGCTTGCGATTCTCTCTCCCTGCCCCTCCCCAACTCACGCTGTCTCTCTGTGTCTCAAAATAAATAAATAAACATTTTTTTTTTTTAAATAGAGAAGGAAAAGGGCTGAGGTGAGGAGGCTTACTTTCTTCTTCCAAACTCATCAGTCACTCTGCTCCTTGTGAAAGGAGTTAATAGCAGGTAGGAGGGAGAAGTCAGGAAGGTTATTCGTTGGAAGTCCCTTCATATGAAAACATGAAAAGTAAGAAATGTGTTACTTTCTCCAGTGTCTGCCAGATTTTGGTTCCATTAAGACATTAAGCTTACTTTTTATAAAACTTTTTTGTGGAAATATTCAAACACTAGGGAGAATAGGATAATGAGTTCCATCATTCAGTTATCAGCATTCTCATACCAATATCCAATGATCAGCATATCCAGTTATAAGCTTCCTTTTTGTTAATTAAAAAGAAAACTTTTTAAAATGTTTATTTATTTTTGGGAGAGAGAGAGAAACAGAACATGGGTGGGAGAGGGGCAGAGAGAGGGAGACACAGGATCTGAAGCGGGCTCCGGGCTCTGAGCTGTCAGCACAGAGCCCCACACAGGGCTCAAACCCACAAGCCATGAGGTCGTGACCTAAGCTGAAGGACGCTTAACCAACTGAGCCACCCAGGGGCCCCCAGTTATCACCATTCTGCATTTAATCTCTGCATCCTCATTTTTTGTTGGTGGTATTTTCTCTGCTAGAGTATTTGAAAACATATTTAGACATTAGTTTGTCTAAAAAACTTAAGCATGTATCTCTAATTATAAAAGGAAAGAATCCTATAATCTTAAAAGATAAGTTTTAGGGAAGTCCATGAAGGTAATGTAACTCATTGTTCTCTAATCCCCATTGGTGCTTATTGAATTATTTGACCTCTTTAAAATTATCTGATACGTGTATTTCTTCCCATGCTTGGCCTTGTTATATACTGGTGCTTAATTTTTCATTATTTCTGAAGGAAGTACTAAAATCATGTTTTTTATTTAATAAGCAAAATAATATTTGTCTCCTGATTTGATTAGTATTAGTTTTTCAGGAGATCGTTTCACTTCTATAACTTACAGTTTTCATTGTACTGTTCTGTACTCTTGTGTTTTTGTCTTCACAACCGCTAAGAAACAGGAACCACAGTTGTTTGTCTGTTTTGGCAGGAAGAGGAAATAGAAATAAGACAGAATATTGACACCTCATGCAGGAGGCTGAGAACAGAACTTGTGAGAAAAGGAGGAATCAGTGGAGAAATGTGTATTTTGCAGGATATGACAGTTGCAGACTCAAATGTGAAATGAGTGGAGTGGTAGTCAAGGAATGGTGCTTTAAGGCAAATCACATGGCAGACTGGGCTCCAGCTGGGAGTTCTCATACAGTTTAACTCTTCATTAAATAAGACTAAAGTTATTTTAGGAGCTCTTATCAGGTATCAAAACTTTCAACACATAGGGAGAGACATTGCTCACAACACATATATAGATATGATACTTAAGATATATAATTTAAAAATTCTGTTACTTGGTAAAGTTATAACCCCTTTATTTTAGGTACTTTTATAGACAACTTCTGCTCTTCTACAGCAAAAATCCTGCTATGATGGAAAAATCAGTATTTTGTACAGAGGCAGCTTCTAATCTACTCACTCTCAAACAGAATGTCAACATTTATCTCTATATGAACCAGTTGCCTAAAGGGTCAGCCCAGATTAAGTCACAATTGTAAGTATTATGGAAGTTATTTTTCAAAGCAGTGAGGGTGTCTATGTCATATATTCTGAATACATAACAGCAATAGAACAAGTAACTTCGTATCTATCCTTGTTCTCCCTCTGCCTTGAGGTATTATTTGTGGCTAGCTAGAGGCCACAGATTCTTTCTCCCTCCCCTCCACTTAATCTCCTCTACCTTACCACTTTCTTTCTATGCTGTTGAAAATTTCCTTTCAAGTTTGAAGACTTCATAAACAGTAGGGAAGCATGGATTTATGCACTCTTCACATGTTATTACAGAATCAAGAAATGCAGTTTGCTTTTCTGGTCGATCTGTGGCCAAAACTTCATTATCTTGATGAATGGGTAGCATCAGAAATTTAAACAGTACAGACACGCACAAAGGAGAAAGCAAAATTCACTTCAAGTCTCACCATATAGAGATAATAATGGTTAATATTTTGTTAAAAATTCTTACAGTTATACCTTTGAAAACAAGGGCAAGGAGTATTCCTGGAGGGAATATTCAAGAAAAACTATTTTACATTTTTTTTTATTTTTTTTATTTATTTATTTTTATTTTTTCAACGTTTTTTATTTATTTTTTGGGACAGGGAGAGACAGAGCATGAACAGGGGAGGGGCAGAGAGAGAGGGACACACAGAATCGGAAACAGGCTCCAGGCTCCGAGCCATTAGCCCAGAGCCTGACGTGGGGCTCGAACTCAGGGACCGTGAGATCGTGACCTGGCTGAAGTCGGACGCTTAACCGACTGCGCCATCCAGGCACCCCTATTTTACATTTTTTAACACATTTTATTGGAAAAGATCTTGAACACAAATTGTCAGGATTTTTTTTTCATTCTCTTTGTAGTTTAAAAAAATATTCATACAGAGAAAGAAAATAACTTAGGAATTGTGGTAGGAACAAAAATTAGGTATTCATTTGATTTTAAGGGACACAAAGATAGTAAAAAGAATTTCTCTTTGCCAGAAGCTCTAAATATGGTTAATTTATGTTTGGTATTAATCTTGTAGAACTATGTTACTCCATTCCTACCTTGCTTTGGTTTTGCATCTATTTCTGTTCGTGAAATTAAATGAACACTGGCAAGTTAAACATGTCTGAAAAAAATTCTATTATTTTAAATAATAAAATTTATTATTTTGAGAGAGAGCATGCATGTGCGAGCAGGGGAGGGGCAGAGAGAGAGAGACAGAATCCCAAGTAGGCTCCACGATGTCAGCACAGAGCCCGATGTGAGCTTGAACTCACAAACTGTGAGATCATGACCTGAGCCAAAATCAAGAGTCAGATGCTTAACTGACTGAGCCACCCAGATGCCCCTCGTTCTTTTTTTATTTATTTTTTATTTTTTTAATGTTTGTTTATTTTTGAGAGAGAGAGAGAGAGAGAGAGAGACATAGAGCACTAGTGGGGGAGGGGCAGAGAGAGGGAGACACAGAATCCGAAGCAGGCTCCAGGCTCTGAACTGTCAGCACAGAGCCCTATGTGGGGTTTGAACTCATGGACTACAAGATTATGACCCAAGCCAAAGTCAGATGCTCAACCGACTGAGCCACCCAGGCACCCCACCCCCAGTTCTTAAGTACATAAAGATTTTTTAAAGTTTTAATTTAAATTCCAGTGTAATATTAGTTTCTGGGGTGCAGTATAGTGATTCACAATTTCCATTCAGCATGCAGTGTTCATCACAAGTGCACTTCTTAATCCCTATCACCTATTTATTCCATCCCCCCATCCACCTACACTCTGGTAACCATCATTCTCTACAGTTAACATTCTGTTTCTTTGTTTGCCCCCCCCACCTTTTCTCACCTTTGCTCATTTGTTTTGTTAAAACACTAATTGAGCTTAAATTCCACGTCTGAGTGAGATCACCTGGTATTTTTCTTTTTCTGACTGACTTTCACTTAGCATAATACTCTCTAGCTCCATCTGTGTTGCTGCAAATGGCAAGATTTTGTTCTTCTTTATGGCTGAGTAATATTCCACTGTTTTTTTTTAAAGGGATAAAACTTTTCTTTTTCTAGGCGTCTTAATCCACATTCTATATCTGCATTTGAAGCCAATGAAGAGCTGAGTCTCCATGTGGCTGTTGAAGGCAAAATTTATCTGACTATCTACTGTCCTGCAGATGTTGTTAATAGAGTAAGCAGTATGTCTTCAAGTGACAAATTGACAAGATGGGCAGTGCTTGGTGTACAGGGAGCATTGCTGAGTCACTTTATACAGCCAGTTTATATCAGCAGTATACTTGTTGGTGAGTGGGATTTCAGTATCTCCTGACCTCTTTTACTAAGTAAATATATTAATCAGTGTAAAACCAGATTTTTGCACTCTTGAGCCTTTATTTAAGGTAAAAAACACATTCACTGTTTTGTTGTGATTTTCATTTCATGGTAGCTTATAATCATACTTAGTATAATATGACTTCTGCTTTCTTATCAGGAGGAGAAAAATTAATATTTTAAATTAGCCACTTAGATATATTATACCTTAGATACATTATACCTTGAACTTATACTTTTGTTTGCACAATATTTAATTATTTTTCCTTTTCTTTTAGAAAAAGGTGTTTCCTTGAACTTCTCAATCTAAAAGTTTGTCTTTAGTTATCCATGAAATAAGAAAAAATATTAAGTGCCCATTTTGGGTTTTTTCCTACCTTTTTCATGCATTTGGTTATGATCTGGATCCTTTAAATTGGTCAAATGAGTAGGAAGTAGCTAGAGCACAAGATAAATAACGTGAATTAGCAGTTTACTTCTTTTCTGTGGTGGGAGGTATTACAGAATGCTGTATTTATATTGGAATGGTTATTTCAGGCATTATTTCAATAAACAGATTTGGGGCTCAGTTTTATAGTTTTCATAAAGCCCTAGGTATTGCAAAACTTTAATTCCCTTGTGAAACACTTTAAATTATACTGTTACTTGGTTCTTCTTTGCTTACCATTTTTAATAACAGTTGCATGTACAAGCTTTAGAGCCTCACATGGGTAAAATTTTTGTTTTTAGTGGTACTATTTCTTATATTTTTTTCTTGTTTTTTTTTTGTTTGTTTGTTTAGATATACCATTTCTTAGAAATTTCTCTTACAGGTAAAGCTTTTTCAGTTCCATGTGTATATAAGATTCTGTATTTTCTTTCTATTTTTGTTTGGCTTTAATAAATTGTAAAAAGGAAAATGGTTATTTTCTTTCTTTTTAATTTTCTAATATTAACCTTATTTTCTTTGTATAGGAAATACATTATTTGATTCATAATTCAAAAGATTCAGGAGGGTTTTCAGTAAAGCTTCCCTCCCATCCTAGTGCCCCAGGCACCCAATTTACTTCTGTGGCATTCGTTGTTACTAGTTTTTTGTTTTTCTTTCCAAAGATAGTTTATGCTTATAGAAATAAATGAATACATTCTTTCCCTTTTCTTCTCTTTTCTTTTCTTTTCTATTCTGTATTTTATGTGAATAGATGATAACAGCTCATATTGTTTGCATCTTTTTTCATTTAATAATGTATCTTGGAAGTTTTTCCATGTTGAGTATGTAAAGAATTTCCTCATTATTTGTGACTCACTGTGTAATATTTCCTTGCATAAATGTATCGTAATTTATTGAACCATTTTTAGGTTGTGGTAATTTTAGGTTGTTTGTAGGGTGTTTTTTTGTTTTTTTTGTTTTTTTTTTTGCCACTGCCAAAATGGTACAGTGAATGACCTTTTTATTATTTATGCATGTAAAAGTATATTACTAAGATGAATTCCTGGAAGTAGAATTGCAGGCAAAGGAGTATGCATTAGCAGTTTTGAAAAATATTACTAAGTTACCCTCCAAATCATATTGCCCATGGTAAATATGGCAGTGCCTGTTATTCTTACCCTCAAAAGTGCTTGCTTCTAAATCTACTTTTTCCAAATACATATTCATATAGATGATACATTTCTTAGATTTAATTTAGTTACCAAAGTTCTTTGCAATATTTTCTTTTTAGTCAGGTCAGATACTCTCTCAGACACTTAAACTTTCCTCAATCTCCTTTAAGAAAGGCTCTTTTTCTTTTTGAATGTCTATTAAGTATCTAAGAATTATCTATGCTTTCTCTAGAATCACAGCTTTCTTTGACTCTGATGAAGAAGGTATTTTAAAATATGTCATTTATATGACATAACTCCATAGTATATTTAGTTTCTCAAAAGGATGGATATAGGTTCTTGTAAAATTACTTGGAATTTAGCTAGTGGTTGGGGCGCCTGGGTGGCTCAGTCTGTTGGGCGTCTGACTTTGGTTCAGGTCATGATCTCACAGCTTGTGAGTTTGAGCCCCACGTCGGGCTCTGTGCTGACAGCTCAGAGCCTGGAGCCTGCTTTGGATTCTGTGTTTCCCTCTCTCTGTCTACCCCTCCTCCGCTCATGCTCTCTCTCTGTCTCAAAAATAAATAAACAATAAAAAACATTTTTTTAATTAAAAAAAAAGAATTTAGCTAGTGGTTTAGGATAGGAACTTAAAAATTAAATCTTGTCATTTTAAGTTCATCTTGCACCTAGCAATGGGGAACACCAGGTAACGATAAAACACTATATAAGACTTTGTAAAATTGTTTCTGCTCTCTTTTCTTGGCATCTTTGTGGGACACATCTAAAGCTAACTGATGTTCTGTCTGGTATAGTCTAAATGATTTTAATGTGTATAAGTTTGTAACAAAGGCACATTTTTGGACTTCTTATGATCTCTATTTTGTGTCTGGTGGAGGAGGTAGGAAGTTTCGAGGCAGAGGAATATACATTTTAAAAGAGCACCATTGGGTGATTCTTATACAGATGATGTGAATGGCTCTTTGAGAAATACTCATTTAAAGTGCCCGTACACTAAAAGAATGTGATTTGGAGAGCTAAAAGAATCCTGAGTTCACTGGACTGTATTAGTAGTCTAGTATAGCTGCTCACTTAATAATAAACTCTTTTTATGTCATTCCTGATAGAGGATCATCGGACCTTAGTTTAAAAGCATCTAGTAATGTGGAGCATAGGATTTAAAGCCAATCTCTTCTATTAATTAAATAGCTTCAATTGTTTTAAAAACGAATTTCTCCGTATTTAGAATTGAAATTTACTTCCCTTTAATTAAATCTAGTTCTTTGAGAATAGTGACCTCATCCCATTCTCTTTTAATAAGTCTCATGAAAGTTTTTACAGTTCTTTATTTTGATTCTTAAAAACCTAATTTACTTAGATCAGTTACCAATGGAGAGTAGTATATTTTAAGACTTATTTAACATTTTAAAAAGTTTACAGAAACAAATTTTATGTTCTAGATATTGTCAGATATTTATCATTTTATGGTAGTATTCTTTTTCTTTTTTAGGAAAAAATCTTAGACTTACATTTAAAAAGACATTTACTATTATTTGAATAGAAAGCAATCCAGACTAATATGGAAGAAATTTCACTTTGCTTAGGTACTTAAAAACACCTGGATTTATATTTTCAAGGTTTTTAAGATATATTTTGCAAATTTGGTGTTCTGTTAAGGTAAGGTCATCTGTCTAAACATTTCAAGAGTGTTTGTCCAGAGGTATTCCCATCCAGGAGTGCTTTTCATATGCTGATTTGAATTGTACATTTGGATTATAAAGAATACTAATTGCTGATTCCCTCCTAGTGAAACTGTTTTAAACATAGATTTAAACATTTCATAACCTTAGAGATTATGTTACTCCTTTTTTTTTTTTTTTTTTTAAAGATCAGTGATTGGAGGTTCACAATGTTAATAAAAGACTTGCCCAAAATCATTCAGTTTGCCTATTGGCAGAGCCAAGACTCAAACCTAGTCTTATAACTTCTCATGCTGGTGCTTTTTTTTATTAAATTGAGCTCTGACAGCTTTGTCTGAGCATAGCCAGTGACTAGAATTTCACTGCTATGTCTTGAAGGCAGATGCTATGCCACACTCATCTTGGTCTGGATTATGTTCCCTAGCACAAATGTAAATGTTTCATGAATAAATGGTTTGAGTCAGCATGTTTTATTGTTGAAAGTGCTTTTATTTTTCTACTTAAAACGTATTCTGCCTGGAACAGTTAAAAAATATTTTTTTTTAAATTCTTTGCTCTTGTTACATTTGATGATCATCTGGGAAGCTTTTAAAATAATATGGGTATTAAGCATTGGTATTAATATTCCAATCCCTAGTGATTCTAATGTGCATCTAGAATTGATAATTATTGCTTTCTGGTAATCTAATCTTTTATATTCCTTTTTCATCAGGTATTTATTGAGCCACCTACTAAATGCTAGGTGCTGTGTACTGTTGTGTTACCCTCAGGGGTGCCCTTTGTGTAAAATACAGAGTGAGTGTTATGAAAACACACACAGGATGCTTCTTGCCTTATATCTTCTTCTAGCCACACATTTGTGTTTCACAGGAACGTGATTTGTTTTCTCCAGATGTTCTGTGATATATGGGTGGTGGTGGTAACAATGTAATGCTTCAGACTAATTACAGTGTTCCAGATGTGGTAGGACCAGTGCACAGTTCTCTAATGTTTGATTTAGATACTTCATTCTTATTCATGCAGCTTCAGTTTTTATTAGCTACTTCAGGAACCATTTCTTTTTTTTTTTTTTCATATATGTAATTTATTGTCAAATTGGTTTCCATACAACACCCAGTGCTCATCCCAAAAGATACCCTCTTCAATGCCCATCACCTACCCTTCCCTCTCTCCCACCCCCCCATCAACCCTCAGTTTGTTCTGTTTTTAAGAGTCTCTTATGCTTTGGCTCTCTCCCACTCTAACCTCTTTTTTTTTTTTCCTTCCCCTCCCCCATGGGTTTCTGTTAAGTTTCTCAGGATCCACATAAGAGTGAAAACATATGGTATCTGTCTTTCTCCGTATGGCTTATTTCACTTAGCATCACACTCTCCAGTTCCATCCACATTGCTACAAAGGGCCATATTTCATTCTTTCTCATTGCCACGTAGTACTCCATTGTGTATATAAACCACAATTTCTTTACCCATTCATCAGTTGATGGACATTTAGGCTCTTTCCATAATTTGGCTATTGTTGAGAGTGCTGCTATAAACTTGGGGTACAAGTGCCCCTATGCATCAGTACTCCTGTATCCCTTGGGTAAATTCCTAGCAGTGCTATTGCTGGGTCATAGGGTAGGTCTATTTTTAATTTTCTGAGGAACCTCCACACTGCTTTCCAGAGCGGCTGCACCAATTTGCATTCCCACCAACAGTGCAAGAGGGTTCCCGTTTCTCCACATCCTCGCCAGCATCTATAGTCTCCTGATTTGTTCATTTTGGCCACTCTGACTGGCGTGAGGTGATACCTGAGTGTGGTTTTGATTTGTATTTCCCTGATAAGGAGCGACGTTGAGCATCTTTTCATGTGCCTGTTGGCCATGAGGATGTCTTCTTTAGAGAAGTGTCTATTCATGTTTTCTGCCCATTTCTTCACTGGGTTATTGGTTTTTCGGGTGTGGAGTTTGGTGAGCTCTTTATAGATTTTGGATACTAGCCCTTTGTCCGATATGTCATTTGCAAATATCTTTTCCCATTCCGTTGGTTGCCTTTTAGTTTTGTTGGTTGTTTCCTTTGCTGTGCAGAAGCTTTTTATCTTCATAAGGTCCCAGTAATTCATTTTTGCTTTTAATTCCCTTGCCTTTGGGGATGTGTCGAGTAAGAGATTGCTACGGCTGAGGTCAGAGAGGTCTTTTCCTGCTTTCTCCTCTAGGGTTTGGATGGTTTCCTGTCTCACATTCAGGTCCTTTATCCATTTTGAGTTTATTTTTGTGAATGGTGTGAGAAAGTGGTCTAGTTTCAACCTTCTGCATGTTGCTGTCCAGTTCTCCCAGCACCATTTGTTAAAGAGACTGTCTTTTTTCCATTGGATGTTATTTCCTGCTTTGTCAAAGATGAGTTGGCCATACGTTTGTGGGTCTAGTTCTGGGGTTTCTATTCTATTCCATTGGTCTATGTGCCTGTTTTTGTGCCAATACCATGCTGTCTTGATGATGACAGCTTTGTAGTAGAGGCTAAAGTCTGGGATTGTGATGCCTCCTGCTTTGGTCTTCTTCTTCAAAATTACTTTGGCTATTTGGGGCCTTTTGTGGTTCCATATGAATTGTAGAACTGCTTGTTCTAGTTTCGAGAAGAATGCTGGTGCAATTTTGATTGGGATTGCATTGAATGTGTAGGATAGCTTTGGGTAGTATTGACATTTTGACAATATTTATTCTTCCAATCCATGAGCAGGGAATGTCTTTCCCTTTCTTTATATCTTCTTCAATTACCTTCATAAGCTTTCTATAGTTTTCAGCATACAGATCTTTTACCTCTTTGGTTAGATTTATTCCTAGGTATTTTATGCTTCTTGGTGCAATTGTGAATGGGATCAGTTTCTTTATTTGTCTTTCTGTTGCTTCATTGTTAGTGTATAAGAATGCAACTGATCTCTGTACATTGATTTTGTATCCTGCAACTTTGATGAATTCATGTATCAGTTCTAGCAGACTTTTGGTGGAGTCTATCGGATTTTCCATGTATAATATCATGTCATCTGCAAAAAGTGAAAGCTTGACTTCATCTTTGCCAATTTTGATGCCTTTGATTTCCTTTTGTTGTCTGATTGCTGATGCTAGAACTTCCAGCACTATGTTAAACAACAGCGGTGAGAGTGGGCATCCCTGTCGTGTTCCTGATCTCAGGGAAAAAGCTCTCAGTTTTTCCCCGTTGAGGATGATGTTAGCTGTGGGCTTTTCATAAATGGCTTTTATGATCTTTAAGTATGTTCCTTCTATCCCGACTTTCTCAAGGGTTTTTATTAAGAAAGGGTGGATTTTGTCAAAGGCCTTTTCTGCATCAATTGACAGGATCATATGGTCCTTATCTTTTCTTTTATTAATGTGATGTATCACGTTGATTGATTTGCGAATGTTGAACCAGCCCTGCATCCCAGGAATGAATCCCACTTGGTCATGGTGAATAATTCTTTTTATATGCCGTTGAATTCGATTTGCTAGTATCTTATTGAGAATTTTTGCATCCATATTCATCAGGGATATTGGCCTGTAGTTCTCTTTTTTTACTGGGTCTCTGTCTGGTTTAGGAATCAAAGTAATACTGGCTTCATAGAATGAGTCTGGAAGTTTTCCTTCCCCTTCTATTTCTTGGAATAGCTTGAGAAGGATAGGTATTATCTCTGCTTTAAACGTCTGGTAGAACTCCCCTGGGAAGCCATCTGGTCCTGGACTCTTATTTGTTGGGAGATTTTTGATAACCGATTCAATTTCTTTGCTGGTTATGGGTCTGTTCAAGCTTTCTATTTCCTCTGATTGAGCTTTGGAAGAGTGTGGGTGTTTAGGAATTTGTCCATTTCTTCCAGGTTGTCCAATTTGTTGGCATATAATTTTTCATAGTATTCCCTGATAATTGTTTGTATCTCTGAGGGATTGGTTGTAATAATTCCATTTTCATTCATGATTTTATCTATTTGCATCATCTCCCTTTTCTTTTTGAGAAGCCTGGCTAGAGGTTTGTCAATTTTGTTTATTTTTTCAAAAAACCAACTCTTGGTTTCGTTGATCTGCTCTACAGTTTTTTTAGATTCTATATTGTTTATTTCTGCTCTGATCTTTTTATGTCTCTTCTTCTGCTGGGTTTAGGCTGCCTTTGTTGTTCTGCTTCTATTTCCTTTAGGTATGCTGTTAGATTTTGTATTTGGGATTTATCTTGTTTCTTGAGATAGGCCTGGATTGCAGTGTATTTTCCTCTCAGGACTGCCTTCGCTGCATCCCAAAGCTTTTGGTTTGTTGTATTTTCATTTTCGTTTGTTTCCATATATATTTTAATTTCTTCTCTAATTGCCTGGTTGACCCACTCATTCGTTAGTAGGGTGTTCTTTAACCTCCATGCTTTTGGAGGTTTTCCAGACTTTTTCCTGTGGTTGATTTCAAGCTTCATAGCATTGTGGTCTGAAAGTATGCATGGTATAATTTCAATTCTTGTAAACTTATGAAGGGCTGTTTTGTGACCCAGTATATGATCTATCTTGGAGAATGTTCCATGTGCACTCAAGAAGAAAGTATATTCTGTTGCTTTGGGATGCAGAGTTCTAAATATATCTGTCAAGTCCATCTGATCCAATGTATCATTCAGGGCCCTTGTTTCTTTATTGACCGTGTGTGTACATTATCTATCCATTTCTGTAAGTGGGGTGTTAAAGTCCCCTGCAATTACCACATTCTTATCAATAAGGTTGCTTATGTTTATGAGTAATTGTTTTATATATTTGGGGGCTCCGGTATTCGGCACATAGACATTTATATTTGTTAGCTCTTCCTGATGGATAAACCCTGTAACTATTATATAATGCCCTTCTTCATCTCTTGTTACAGCCTTTAATTTAAAGTCTAGTTTGTCTTGGGGTGCCTGGGTGGCACAGTCGGCTAAGCGTCTGACTTCAGCCAGGTCACGATCTCGCAGTTCGGGAGTTCGAGCCCCGCGTCAGGCTCTGGGCTGATGGCTCAGAGTCTGGAGCCTGTTTCCGATTCTGTGTCTCCCTCTCTCTCTGCCCCTCCCCCGTTCATGCTCTGTCTCTCTCTGTCCCAAAAATAAATGTTGAAAAAAAATTTTTTTTTTAAATAAAGTCTAGTTTGTCTGATATAAGTATGGCTACTCCAGCTTTCTTTTGGCTTCCAGTAGCATGATAAATAGTTCTCCATCCCCTCACTCTCAATCTAAAGGTGTCCTCAGGTCTAAAATGAGTCTCTTGTAGACAGCAAATAGATGGGTCTTGTTTTTTTATCTATTCTGATACCCTATGTCTTTTGGTTGGCACATTTAATCCATTTACATTCAGTGTTATTATAGAAAGATACAGGTTTAGAGTCATTGTGATGTCTGTATGTTTTATGCTTGTAGTGATGTCTCTGGGACTTTGTCTCACAGGGTCCCCCTTAGGATCTCTTGTAGGGCTGGTTTAGTGGTGACAAATTCCTTCAGTTTTTGTTTGTTTGGGAAGACCTTTCTCTCTCCTTCTAGTCTAAATGACAGACTTGCTGGATAAAGGATTCTCGGCTGCATATTTTTTCTGTTTAGCACACTGAAGATCTCGTGCCAATTCTTTCTGGCCTGCCAAGTTTCAAAAGAGAGATCAGTCACGAGTCTTATAGGTCTCCCTTTATATGTGATAGCATGTTTATCCCTTGCTGCTTTCAGAATTTTCTCTTTATCCTTGTATTTTGCCAGTTTCACTATGATATGTCGTGCAGAAGATTGATTCAAGTTACATCTGAAGAGAGTTCTCTGTGCCTCTTGGATTTCAATGCCTTTTTCCTTCCCCAGTTCAGGGAAGTTCTCAGCTATGATTTCTTCAAGTACCCCTTCAGCACCTTTCCCTCTCTCTTCCTCCTCTGGGATACCAAGTATGCATATATTATTTCTTTTTAGTGTATCACTTTGTTCTCTAATTTTCCCCTCATACTCCTGGATTTTTTTATCTCTCTTTCTCTCAGCTTCCTCTTTTTCCATAACTTTATCTTCTAGTTCACCTATTCTCTCCTCTGCCTCTTCAATCCGAGCTGTGGTGGTTTCCATTTTGTTTTGCATTTCGTTTAAAGCGCTTTTCATCTCCTCGTGACTGTTCCTTAGTCCCTTGATCTCTGTAGCAAGAGATTCTCTGCTGTCCTGTATACTGTTTTCAAGCCCAGCGATTAATTTTATGACTATTATTCTAAATTCACTTTCTGTTATATTATTTAAATCCTTTTTGATCAGTTCATTAGCTGTTGTTATTTCCTGGAGATTCTTCTGAGGGGAATTCTTCCGCTTGGTCATTTTGCATAGTCCCTGGAGTAGTGAGGACCTGCAGGCCACTTCCCCTGTGCTGTGGTGTATAACTGGAGTTGGTGGGCGGGGCCACAGTCAGACCTGATGTCTGCCCCCAGCCCACCGCTGGGGCCACAGTCAGACTGGTGTGTGCCTTCTCTTCCCCTCTCCTAGGGGTGGGATTCACTGTGGGGTGGTGTGGCCCGTCTGGGCTACTTGCACACTGCCAGGCTTGTGATGCTGGGGATCTGGCGTATTAGCTGGGGTGGGTAGGCAAGGTGCACGGGGGCAGGAGGGGCAGGCTTAGCTCGCTTCTCCTTAGGTGATCCACTTCAGGAGGGGCCCTGTGGCAGCGGGAGGGTGTTAGATCCGCTGCCGCAGGTTTGGCTCGGCAGAAACACAGAGTTGGGTGTTTGCACGGAGCGAGCAAGTTCCCTGGCAGGAACTGGTTTTCTTTGGGATTTTGGCTGGGGGATGGGCGGGGAAGATGGTGCTGGCGAGTGCCTTTGTTCCCCACCAAACTGAGCTCTGTCGTCAGGGGGCTCAGCAGCTCTCCCTCCCTTTGTCCTCCAGCCTTCCCGCTTTCTGAGCAGAGCTTTTAACTTATGACCTCCCAGACACTAAGTCGCGCTTGTTGGCGGAACACAGTCCGTCAGGCCCCTCCGCTTTTGCCAGCCAGACTCGGGGGCTCTGCTTGGCTGGCAAGCCGCCCCTCTGCCCAGGCTCCCTCCCGCCAGTCCGTGGAGCGCACACCGCCTCGCCGCCCTTCCTACCCTCTTCCGTGTCTACGCTTGGCTCCGGAGACTCTGTTCTGCTAATCCTCTGGCGGTTTAGGCAGGTGTAGGTGGAACCTAAGTGATCAGCAGGACGTGCGGTGAGCCCAGCGTCCTCCTATGCCGCCATCTTCCCTCTCTCCTCCAAAAATAAATAAAAATTAAAAAAAAAAAAATCTGTCAATTCAGGTCTGCTTCAGTCTTTGATTAGATTTATTTTTTGACTTACCTTTCGAGTTTTATGTTGTTATTTTAGATGATTTTAAATAAATCAAACTTTTCCTATTATATGACATAATTTTAGAGCCGTGTTTTTCCAGGAACAAGATTTAGTTTCAAGATAGAACCAAAACCACACCTCAGATTTAGTTAATAGTTAAAGCATACATATATATAAGGGGGAAAAGAAAATTTCTAGTATCAATATCCTTGATTTTTTCTATTAAATTATTGCTTTTATACCACCCTATTAAAACATCTAGTTGAAACAATTTGGTATTTAAGGAATCTTACATGGAATTTGACTTGCAGTGTTGTTGGGTTCTTTGTGTTTTTTGTTGTTGTTGTTGTTGTTTTTTCCTAAATATGTCTTGGTACCTTGGGCACAAATAGTATCCTTATCTTATTACAGTATGTCTTATTCTGTTTGGGCTACTACTCTGTTTGTGGCTACCCACCACAGATTGAGTGTCTTAAGCACCTAAACATATATTTCTCACACTTCTGGAGGCTAGAAATTCTAGGACCATGGTGCTGACAGATTCACTGTCTGGTGAGGGCCTGTCTCCTGATTCATGGTTGACTGTTTTCTTACTGTGTCCTAATACTGTAGCAGGGGTGAAAGCCTCTTTTATGAGGGCACCTCACAAAGGCCCACCTCCAACTACCATCACATTGGGAATTAGGTTTCAACATATTAATTTTGTGGGAATGCATTTAGTTTGTAGCACAGTATGTAATATATAACATTTTCTTTTGAATCCATGTCTTCTGTCCATTATAGATACAGTGACTATTCCACAGACCACAGACCTTCCTTCTTACCAGTATTTTATGTCCAAGCATCTTTTTTTTGTGTGCCCAGCATATCTTTATCCTAGACTTCATTTGTCAGTATTTCTTAATTTGGAATATTCAAAGGAGTGCTCAGTGTCTATCAGTAGATGAATAAAGAAGATGTGGTGTATACATACATTGGAATATTATTCAGTCATTAAAAAGAATGAAATCTTGCCATTTGCAGCAACATGGGTTAGATCTAGAGGGTATAGGCTAAGCAAAATAAGTCCTAGAAAGACAAATATCATGAGTTTACTCCTGTGGAATTTAAGAAACAAAGAAGCAGGAAAAAAAAAAAGACAAACCAGAAAACAGACTCCTAACTATAGAGAAGGTACATTGGAGGGAGTGTGAGTGAAATAGGTGATGGGGATTTTAAGAGTACACATCTTGATGAGTGCCAAGTAATACACAGAATTGTTGACTCACTATGTTAAATACCTGTAACTAATTTAACACTGTATGTTAACTATACCAGAATTAAAATGTAACACACACACACACACACACACACACACACACACACACACACACAAAGGAGTGCTTAGAAAAAGGGTAACAAAAGCAACTCATGCTCTCTTTACATCATTTTCTAGTTTCCAAGTAGTCATAATGAGTGTAAGACCAGTAGCCATCCATCTCAACAATTTCAGTGATACAGAAAAAACTTTTTTCTGAAGTATTATCTAGTAGTTTATAAAATTTCTCTTGTGAGAACCTCCGACCCTCTAAGGAGAAAAGAGATCTACTTTAGAATTCTTAATTTTTAAATAGGAATGACTTGTTTAACTTCTGTTTTAAGTTTTCAGCCCATTATTTTATACCTTACTAATGACATTGCATCTCTTTGAGCTCTCTTTCAACAGTTATTTTAACCAAGAACTCCAAAGTTTTGATATTGGTCAAAATTTTAACCAGAAATGGCCATTCTTTAAATTACTTTGTGTTGTGAAACTGAACTATTACAGTACTAGAATAATTGTAATTTGTGGTCCTTAGATATAGAAAAGTAACTTACTCTCACCAACTATTTCTCAGCCACATTTATCTCATGTATTAGGTGTTGGTTTCATGCTGTCATCTGAGAAATCAAGACGAGTCAATTGTCTTTGGCAGAAACCTGTATAAAGTACTGGGATTTTTTTCTTTGCTTGCTTGCTTGTTTTTTGTTTTCTTTTTTTTTCTGGGTCAGTTCTGGCTCTTCACTGGAATTTCAATTTTTTTTACTTTCTGTATTTTCTGTAGATTCTTTTTTGAATAGAAATCATGACCTTGATACCTTGTCCTAATTCTGGTAAAGAATATGGAAACAGGTGCTAAGACAGAAGTAGGAAAGGAAAAGTAGCAAGATTAAAGATAGACTTTAGACTCTTTCCATTTTTTTTTTTTTTTTGGTGTATAGTCTTTTAATATTGAACTTCTTCTGAGTGTTTTGTTTTTACTTTTTAGGTAATGGGAATTGCAGCGATACTAGAGGTTTAGAAATTGCTATAAAGCAACGTGTTGATGATGCACTGACTTCAAAACTTCCAATGTTTTACTTGGTCAACAGACCTCATGTTAGTTTAGTACCTTCTGCATATCCACTTCAAACAAACTTGGAATATAAATCCCTGAGTCTGAATTGGGCACAGGGGGACATTTCTTTGGAGATTGTGGATGGCCTAAGTGGAAAGATCACTGAAAGGTTAGCATTTCTAATTTCTTTTAAAACCGCATATTAATAAGCAGGGCACTTGTGATGAGTACCGGTATTATATGTAAGTGATGAATCACTAAATTGTATACCTAAAACTAATATTACACTGTGTCAACTAACTGGAATTTAAATAAAAATGAAAAAAAAGAAAAAGTAAATTGTAAGAGAAAATACTGTATTTATTAGAAAAGAACATCTGTACATAAATCTGTACATAAAAAGAAAAACTGTACATACAGTTTAAACCTGTGTTGTTCAAGGATCAGCTGTATTTAGAAGTGCAAGTGTAAGGGGCCCAAAAGTTAAGCTTCACAGTAAATCTCCCTCTGTCTATGCTATAATAAAAACAAAGTCCCTCCCAAAAGCACATATAAGCAAAATAATACATTTTAATACAGTTTTTTAAATTATTGTAACTTTTTTAGGTAAAAAATTTTAAATTATGAACAATAATGAGTGTGTTATCATTGAGTGTGACTATACTAATTTAAGGAGGAAAAAAAAACATTTTTTTTTTTTCTGATGAGAAAACAGACCTGGAGAAGTTCTATAACTTACTGAAGTTACATAGTAAGTTGAATGGAGCCAGCATTCAAAATCAGTCTCCAGAACCTATATTTTTCTAAGTATCATTTCATGATTTTAAATACTTAAATTTTTTTAAACATTTATTCATTTTTGAGAGACAGCATGTTCGGGAGAGCGGCAGAGAGAGAGGGAGACACGGAATCCGAAGCAGGCTCCAGGCTCTGAGCTGTTAGCATAGAGCCCAACCCAAGGCTCAAACTCATGAATTGTGAGATCATGATCTAAGCTGAAGTCAGATGCTTAACCAACTGAGCCACCCAGGCACACCTCATTTCATGATTTTAATTAGCACTGGAATCATATAATGTGTTTGTATTAAAAATTCATTTTCTCTTACTGAAGCTGAATTTCTGAATCTAAGGCTCAAGAATCTGTATATTTGATATGTGTTTTCAAGTATTACCTACTTACACTTAATTTTTTAATTTTTTTACTTTTTATTTTTGAGAGCGAGAGAGACAGAGCATAAGCCAGGGAGAGCAGAGAGCGAGAGGGAGACACAGAATCCAAACTAGGCTCCAGGCTCTGAGCTTGTCCACATAGAGCCCTACACGGGGCTTGAATTCACGAACCACAAGATCATGACCTGAACTGAAGTCGGATGCTGAACCGACTGAGCCACTCAGGCGCCCCTATTACTTACTTACACTTAAATGTGAGAACTAACGTACTATGTTATACTACCTTCTTGTAATAACCCTATAGATTAGGTTGTATTGTTGCTCTTTTACAGGTAAACTGTCAAGTAGGTTAAATACCTTGTTTAAAGTCATCCAAATAGTAAGTGACACAGCTGGGATTCTGATCTGGACATTGTATTTCCAAAGCCCTTGTCTTTAGACACTATGCCTTTAGACATTTCTTTGTAACATCCCTGCCACTGATTGTCAAGCAAAGCTAAAACCCTTCTTTTCGTGTGACCATAGGTTTATACTGAAGTAATGAATAATGTTAAAAGTTTAAATGCTTAATCTTGCTTTCTTTGTGAAAGATGGATTTAAATCAAGACCACATACAAATATTTCTTGGTATGAACTCAGTCAAGCATTCTGTTGATTACTTCAACTAATGTGAATTAAACTATTGCTTTGCATCATCAAAAAGTAGTATCACTGTTAATTATGAACAAATTATACACATAAAAACAAAACAAATCTTCGATAAAAGACATTTAAAAATCTTTTACTGAAAACAGAAAATAATGCAACAAGACTAAAATCAATAAATATAAAATGAGCCTAATTCTTTTATTGTAGCTAAACCCTTGCCAGGTGATTACAAATGGAGAGAGCAGATGTAATCTAAATATTAGACAAAGTATAGTTCAACCTCAAAGCATTACGTAAGGCAAAGGATACTTTATCATTGAAAGGTATAATTTACAAGGAAGACAAAAACAGTTAATGGATATCTATGCAACAAATAACATAGTATCAAGGTTCATATAGCAGAAGTTACAGAAAAGGAGGAAAAATTAAGATCCACCACTAGTTGAGACCATAATTGACCTCTTTCATTAGCAAATAGACAATAAGCAAGGATATAGTGGTTTTTAATAACAAAAAGATACATTTGCTTAACTTATGAAACTTTGCACCATAAAAATGTAAAATATACCTACTTTTCAAGAACCTGTAGAATATTGAAAAAAAATCATCCTATGTTAGGCCACAAAGAAAATTTCAAATTCTAAAAGAAGCAATGTGTAGATAGTATTTGTAATATAGTAAATCTATAAATACTAAAATCAGGATACTAGAAATTTATTGGGAAAAATTCTCTTAACTTTTGGCTCAAAGAGGAAATGTAAAATGAAACTTCAGAATAGTAGGAATACAAGGATATTGAAAGCATTTCATGTAAGAACTTGTAGGATATAGCTAAAGCAAAGCTGAATAGAAAATCAGTACTTTAAATGCTTATATCAACAAATAATGGAAATCAAGCAGAATGAAAAAAATAAAAGAAATGTAAATTAAAGAGCTAGAGCACAAACAAGTTGTAAGTAATCATAAAAAGCTGATTCTGGTAAATGTCATTTATTAATCTCATTTAACAAAAAGGGAGTAATTAACAAAAATAGAAGATTGAAAGAATCCTAAAAAACTTCTTTGGTCAACCATGTAAATATATTTGAAAATCTTGTGAAATGCATACATTTCTAGGAAAAAATAATTTTTTCTATAACTGGTACAGAAGAGGGAAAAATCTAAACACTGTTTTCATAATAAAAGTTATCAAGAAGATGCCCTAACTGTTCTCAAAGAAGGCACCATTCTGCAGTGGTTCAGAGGAATTTTTTAAATCTTAAATAGTAGACATTTCCAGTGCTATCTAAAGATAGAAAACTTCAAAATCCTTTTATGAAGCAGGTATACCACTGTACTTAAATAGGATAGAAGATTGATGCCCTCCCCTCACAAAAGTTACAGGCTAAACTTTCTTTTTTATCTGAGCAAAATTTATGTATAAAATATTAGGAAGCAGAATGTAGTAGTATATTAAATATATATATATATATTTTATACAGCAATACCAATTGGTATTTTTTCTAGGAATTTGAGGATAGTACTAACATAATAGAAATAATACCACATTAGAAATTCTTATTAAAATAATTTGTCATAATAATTGATCTAGGGAAATACCCCAAATATTCCTCTCTATAAATTCTAAGAAGGCACATAATACAGGTTTTCAACTGTCTAGATAAAGATAATAAAAAAGGAATATTTTGATACTTTTGTTAAAGATAAAATGTGTCTTTATTAGAAGTATCATCATGATTGATGAGGAAATCTCAGAAGCATTTCCACTAACATCCAGAACAAGACATTATTGTTTACTGTTACTGCTATTTAATCTTTTACTGAAAGCATTTGGACAAGAGAAAGAAGTGAGAGGCTATAAAATATTGAAAAGAAGGAGGTAAAATTACCTTTATTTGCATATGGTATCATTTATACCTGAAAAGCTGAAGAATCATTGGAAAAAACTACAACAAAAGGTTATCTTGGTGAAAATATTAATAAAGATTCATACAACAGATTTCATACACCAGAGGGTACGTTAACTACTGCTGTATGTAAACTACCTCAAAACGTGGTTAAAACTACCTCAAAACTTAAAATAACCAGTTATTACTGCTCACAAGTTTTTAGGTCACCTGAGCTGGATTTGGTTAGACTCCCTCATTCGTCTGGAGTTAGCTCTAGGTCAATTGAAAGTCAATTTGGCTGATCTTAGAGGGATGACGGGACTCTGGTCCATATGTTATCTCAACCTCTTGTAGATTAGTCCCAGCTGGCTCATTTGGCAGAGGATTCCCTAGAGAATGAGAACACAAACCTATGAGGCCCAGGCTCAGAACTGACACATCATCTATTCTGTTCAAAATAAGTCACAAAGCTAGACCAAATTCAAGGGGAGGAGAAATTAACCACAGTTATTGAGAGGAGAATTTGAAAAGTCACATTATAAAGAGCATGAACACAGGGAGGAAGAAAGGATTTGGGCAATTTTTGTAATCACAAGAACAGCTAATGTGAGAAGATACAACGAAGAGAGAGTTACAATAGCAAAAACTTTCATAGTCTGTGGACCCGCTTTTATTAGAAACAAAAAATATATCTACATGCACGTATGCAAATATGGGAGGTCATGAGAAGGGGTGTAGATATTTTACTTTTTAGTGAGTTAAATTTACATACAGTGAAATGCATTGCACAGTTTCATGATTTTTGATATATGTATACACCTGTGTAACCATCACTCCAAAGTGCAGGACATTTTCATCAGTTCCAGAAAATATTTCTCTGCTTTTTTCCAGTCAATTCTGGTAAAACCGTTGTTTTAATTTGGATCAAAATAAATTAATTTTGCTTCAAACAATAAAATGCTCCAATGTCCATCTTCTTTAATTTTTAATGCAACACTATAGTAACTAAAACTGCAATTTAATAAAAAGAAATAAACTTCAGAAAATAATTAAATATTCAGAACAATTTTCATGTAAATTGCATTGTACATAACTGAGAAAAATATTTGTAGATTCTGTGTTGATTTTACTCTCTGCAGTGTCAACATATATCCTTGAATAATGATGAATGTTTCATTCCTTCCTACTTTAGTTCCCCATTTAAAAGTGGTGTGTCAATGGCAAGTCGGCTTTGTAAGGCTGCAATGTTAAGTCGATTTAACCTGCTTGCCAAAGAAGCTAAAAAAGAAGATTTACTTGAAGCTAGTACATACCATGCAGCAAAGGTAAGTCCTTCAAGGAATGAAAATGATTATAGAAATCAAATTTAAGACACCAAAAATGTAATTTGATGATGATACACAGCAGAAGTTGGTTGAATAGTACCTGACTATAAGGTATTGCCATGTACTGGTAAAATTCATTTTTAAATGACTATGCCAGAAATTGGATGTGTAAATGAGTGTTGCCAGTTAAAGTAGTGACCTTAGTTGGTAGGTACATACTTTGATAATATCAGTCAAAACCTGCTTTCATATCCAGAGAAACAAAATGGTAATGAATTTTTTTTCTGTGGGTGTTAACTGTGTTAACTTTAGAGGTTATGTATTTTAAAATAATACGTTAAAATACCCATATAAATTAATTTTCCTATTTCAAAGTTGTGAAATAGCTTTAATTTCAGCATGTGACTTGGACCTGATTAGGTTGGTGACTCACAGAGCCTTTTTCTCTCTTTAAAAATATTCTGTTTTTAGTATTACAAATGTAACGTATAGAGAATTTGCCAATTTTTTTAAATACAAAGGAAAAATACTACTTGTAATCATTCCTACTATTCAAATTATAATGTTCTTAATCTTTTATAAGATTAAGAGCTATTGCATGTTATAAGCACATTATTTCAGTTTTTGTCACCTGTGTCATGCATATATATATGTGGGGTGTGTGTGTGTGTGTGTGTATATATATATATATATATATATATATATATATATATATATTTACATAAATTTTAAAATATTAAGTTCATACTGGATGTTTTTGAATCTGCTTTTTTCATTCGGAATAGTCTGACATGAACCATGTTATCATAATATGACATACCCATCACATTAAGTTTAATAACATCAAGTTATTAAATACAGATTGTTTCTGATGGCCTAATTCAGTTAATAATCTAGTATTGTATGAAAGTCCCTTAATTTCACCAATATCTTAATGCTCACACTATAAACCCCCACCTGTGAAACAAATTATAATAACTACAGATTTGTGGGTATGTATACACATTTTTAAGTATAAAGTCTTATCTACACAATTTTTGGGTTTGGTGGCAAGAAGAAATTGCAGATCATTTTTATAAAAGAAAGTATGAAACTGGACAAAATTCTCAAAAAACCACCTTTCACAACTCTGGGAATTGAAGACAGAAAAACAGCAGAAAGTGTATATTCTTGAAAAACTGCTAGAACTTTGGATAAGAATAACAGGAGTTTGTGGTGCCTTCACCCAGAGCTGTTCCTCTTCTTTCTCCCTCCCTCCCCTCTGCTAGTTTGAATGGCAAAACCCGTAGTTTTTACTAGAGGGAGGATGCCACTGGAAGTAGTAGATTTGCTACTTAAGAGTGGACTTGATTTGGTGCAGGGGGTGAAAATTTGAGGCTTTTTCAGCTAAAAGTGACAAACCTAGTAACAAACAGATGAGGAAAATCAACAATTTTTCTGGCCCAAGATTGCAGTCCTGGTTGGGGCAAGTGATGCACCAACTAGTAACTTAATAGGTAGGCTTTGGAAATGAAAGAGTCATAGAAGAGCTGAGATAAATTCTCCATATATCCTTGGCTGAATGAGAAACTGCACTTGTGCAGGGAAGATCCCAGAGAACCCAGTAAAGAGTGAAAGTGTAAAAGAGAACTGGCTATGGCATGAAATTCAGTAGTCCCTCCTTATGCATGGGGGATACTTCCAGTAACCCCAGTGGATGCCTAAAACGGCAGATAGTACTGAACCCTATATATACTGTTGTTTTCTTATACATACATACCTGTGATAAAGTGTTTTATAAATTAGGCACAATAAGAGATTAACAACAATAATATTAAATAGAACAATTATAATATACTGTAATAAAAGTTGTGTGGTCTCTTTCTCAAAATATTTTTTGTGCTGTACTCACCTTTCTTTTTCTTGTGAAATGATAAAATGCTTATGTGATGAAATGAAGTAAGGTGAATGATGTAGGCATTGTGACATAGCATGAAGGCTACTACTGACCTCCTGATACCTCAGAAGGAGGATCATCTGCTTCCAGAACGCGGTTAACTACGGGTAACTGAAACCAGGGAAAGCAAAACCATGGATAAGGTGGGGGGAACTGTGGACATAATCTCTCTCTCTCACACACACACACACACACAAATTGATCAGAAGAATGTAGATGCCTTATAGGTTTAAGGTGTTTGAGCAGTATCAACTGAAATCATTTGTTTATCATTAAGTTATGTAGAGGGTAAGCATTCAGAAGCCAGGCTAAAACACAAATAGAAAAATAAAAAAACTTGGGAGAGATAGCAGCAGTTGCACACCATGGAGCAAACAGATGTCACAATTTAAGCAAGGTAAATTAAAAAAAAAAAAAAAACTTTAGAAAAACTAAAACTATATCCAGATTTGCTACAATATATTATTTAAAAAGTTTAAGTTTAAGCCAAAAGTTCTGGGATATGTAAAAAAAAAACACAAAAGTGAAACCTATACTCAGGAAAAAATAACAGTCCATAGAAACTGATTTTGTTGAGTTTAGCAAATGTTGAGTATAGCAAACTTCAAAGTAGCTATTAGAAATGTTTGGAGAATTAATGGAAAATATAAGTGTATTAATAAATAGGCAATCTCAGTGAAGAAATAGAAATGATAAAACAACAAATAAAAATTCCAGAATTGAAATAATATGTAATAAATGAAAAATTATTTAGATGGGCTCAACAGTACATTTGAGATGACAGATAAAAATCAATAAACTTTGAAGATAATAGAAAGTTTTTTTGAAAGACAATGAAAACAAATGGAAGAATGAAAAACAGCATCAGAGATCTGTGGAAAAATATTAAGCTCACCAACATATGTGTATTAGGAATCTCAGAGGGAAAGAAATAAAAAGGGCTGGGAAAAATATTTGAAGAAATAATTACTGAAAAAAATCCCCAAACTGGATGAAAAACATTAACAGATCCAGGAAACTCAGCAGACTCCCAAGAAAGGAAAAACTATTTTAAAAGATCCATGCCCTCTAAATCCAACCATAAGTCAGAGAAAGACAAATATCATATGATTTCACTCATATGTGGAATTTATGAAGCAAGACAAATGAACAAAATAAAAAGACTCTTAAATATAGAAAACAAACCAATGGTTGCCAGAGAAAAGGTGGGTGGGGATGGGTTGAAAAAGTAAGGGGATTAAGATTTATCTAATGATGAACACTGAGTAATGTATAGAATTGTTGAATCACTATATTGCACACCTGAAACTAATATAACACTGTAATTGGAATTTTAAAAATAAAATTTTAAAAAAGATTCATATCTAGATATGTCATATTCAGACTGCTTAAGACGAAGACAAAGAAAATCTTGAAAACCGCAAGAGAAAAAAGTTGCCAACCAAAGAGCAGTACATCTAAAGGCTGATTCCTCATTAGCAACAATGGAGGCCAACCTAAAATAACCAGAACAGTCTTGAATAAGAATAGAGTTTGACAGTTCACACTTCCTGATTTCAAAGCTTACCAGAAAGTCACAGTAATCAAGACACTGTAATACTGGCATAAGGATAAACATATAGATCAATAGGATATAATTGATAGTTGAGAAATAAATCCTGGCGTTTATGGTCAGTTGATTTTTAACAAGAGCACCAAGATAATTCAGTGGGAAAAAAATCGTCTTTTTGACAAATAGTCTTGAGACAACTTGAAATCTACATGGAAAAGAATGAACTTGGACCTCTACCTCACACTATATACAAAAATTAACTCAAAATGGATGATCTATGTAAGAGTTAAAACTATAAAACTCTTAGGAGAAAACATAGAAGAAAATATGTGTATTCTTAAGTTAGAGAAAGGTTTCTTAGATCTACCAAAAATATCCATAAGAGAAAAAATTTGTATTTTAGACTTTATTATAATAACAACTTTTGCATTTCCAGAATTATTAAGAAAATGAAAGGGCAAGCTACATACTAGCAGAAAATATTTGTGAATTATATACCTGATAAGGGACTTGTGTCTACAATATACAAAGAAGCCTTGCAACTCAATAATAGATGACTCCTCTATAAAATGACCAAAGTTTAAATAGACATTTCTATAAAGAAGATAAACGAATGGCCAATAAGAATATGAAAAGATGTTCAGCATCATTAATCATTAGGGAAATGTAAATGAAAACCACGGTGGTTTGCTGCTTTACATATACTAGGATATATCTATAGTAAAAAAGACACTAATTAGCAAGTGTTGGCAAGGATGTGAAGAAATTGGAATCATCACACATTGCTGGTAGGAATGTAAAATGCAGCTCCTTTGGGAAATAATTTAACAGTTCCTCAAAAAGTTAAATACAGAGTTAGCATGTAGCCCAGGAATTCCCCACCTAGATATATGCGTAAGAGAATTGAAAACATATATTCACAGAAAAACGTGTATATGAATGTTCATAGCAGCAGTGTTCATAATGTACAAAAGGTGGAAACAACCCAAATGTTCATCAGCTGATGAATGGATAAACAAAATGTGGCATATCTCTTTAATCATCCATAAGCAACATGGATCAATCTTGAAAACATGATATTAAGTGAAAGAAGCCAGACACAAAGGCCACAGATAATATGATTCCGTTTATATGAAAATAGTCAAATTCATAGAGACAGTGGATTAGTGGGTGGGGAGGAGAGAATAAGGATTGACTACTAATGGGTATAGGATTCCTTTTTAGAGTGATGAAAAATTTCTGGAATCTGTTGTACAACTTCGTGAATGTACTGAAAGTCATTGAAACATACGCTTTAAAAGAGTGAGTTTTGGGGCGCCTGGGTGGCGCAGTCGGTTAAGCGTCCGACTTCAGCCAGGTCACGATCTCGCGGTCCGTGAGTTCGAGCCCCGCGTGGGGCTCTGGGCTGATGGCTCGGAGCCTGGAGCCTGTTTCCGATTCTGTGTCTCCCTCTCTTTCTGCCCCTCCCCCGTTCATGCTCTGACTCTCTCTGTCCCAAAAATAAATAAACGTTGAAAAAATAAATAAACGTTGAAAAAATAAATAAATAAATAAATAAATAAATAAATAAATAAATAAATAGATAAATAAATAAATAAATAAAATAAAGAGTGAGTTTTATGATACATGAATTACATCTTAAAGCTGTTAGAAAAGAAATAATGGAGACCAGAATGCAGTGAAATGCAGTGAAAAGTGCTGAAAGATAAACCTAGCAACCAAGAATTCTATAGAATTACAGCAAAATAATTCTTCAAAAATAAAAGCTATGGCATTTATAATTATATAACAATTGTATGTGTTAGTAACAACAGAACTCCAAAATATATAAGCAAAAACTGACAGTATTGAAAAGTGAAATAGATAATTCTACAATTATAGTAGGAGATTTTAATATTACTGCTTTAGCAGTTGATAGAACAACTAGACAAAAATAAGACTATGTAGAAGGCTTAAATAAGAGTGCCAACCAAACTGGCCTATACAAAACACTCTACACAATGGTAGAATATATGTTCTTTTTAAGTACACATGGGACATTATCTAGTATAGGCAACAAAGCAAGTCTCAATAAGTTTAAAAGGATTAAAATCATGCAAAGTATGTTCTTACCACTTTGGAATTAAATTAGAGATCAACAATGGAATGAAATCTTAGAAGTTATACATTTGAGAATTATAACAACTTCTGAATAATCCAGGAGTCAAAGAAATTATAAGGCAAGTTAAATATCTTGAACTGGATGAAAATACAACATAATAAGATGTATGGAATATAAATCAAAGAAGTGGTTAGAAATTTATAGTTTAAACCCTTACATTAGAAAGGAAGAGAATTGTAAAAAAAAAAAATGTTATTTGAGCTTCCACCTTGAGAAATTAGAAGAAGAGCAAATTAAAAGTAGGAAGGAGGAAATAATATAGTATGGAAATCAGAGAAATAGAAAACAAAAAAAACAGAAAAACTCTGAAATCAAATGTTGGTACATTGAAAAAAATTGACATTGATAATCCTTTACAGTAACCAATAAGAGAGAACACAAGTGATCAAAATTTGTAATGAAAGAAAGGTCATCACTATAGACCACAAAGAGCTAAAATAATTGTAAGGGAATATCATGAACAAACTTTTGTCAAAAAATTAGACAAATTAGATGAACACATTCCTAGAAAGACAAAAACTATAAAACTTGACTAAAGAGAATATCCAAATTGAACTAAAGAAGTTGAGTTATTAAAATTGTTTTCCTAAGAAGAGAGACAAACCAAGAAATAGACTCTTATAGAGAACAAACTGATTGTCACCAAAGGGGTTGGAGTGAGGGATGGGTTAAATAGGTGGTGGGGATTAGGGAGTGCACCTGTCTCCATGAGCACTTGGTGATGTATGGAATTGTTGAATTGCTATATCGTACACCTGAAACTAATATAACACTGTATATTAATTGGAATTAATATAAAAACTAAAAAAAAATCTTTCCCTAAAGAATAGCAGAGTGAATTCTATCAAACATATATGCAAAAAAAGAAAAAAGAAAGAAAAATACAAATCCTACAAAAACACTTTCATGAAATGGAGGAGAGAACACTCGCCAACTCCTTTTATGAGGTCACTATAACCCTGATACTGAAACTGGATAAAAACATCACAAAAAATGAAGACTACAAACCAGTATCTCTTAGGAACATAAATGCAGAATTAAGATATTGGCAGACTAAATCCAGCAACCCATAAAAAGGATTATACACCATCACAAAGGAGGTTTATTCCAGGAATGCAAGGTTGATTTAGTATCAGAAAATTATTTGATGTAATAGATTCATGTTTAAAACCCACATAATTACCTCAAAAGATGTACAATATGTATTTGACAAAATGAACAGCTGATGTTCATGATAGAAACACTAAGAAATAAAAGTAAACTTCCTCAAATTAAAAACCTACCATTGACATCATGCTTAGTGGTGAAAGAATACTTTTCTCCCTACCTTCCCAAGATTATGGAAGAAAACAAGAATGTCTGCTGTCATCATTTCTGTTCCACATTATTCTGTAGGTCCTAGCAAGTGCAGCAAGTCATGAAAAAGAAGTAAAACTCATCGAGACTGGAAGGGAGAAGAAAAACTGTTCTTATTTGTAAATGATAAAATCTTGTATGTAAAATATCCTGTGGAATCTACCAAAACAAACAATTATATGATGTGTAAATTTAGTACACAGTATAAGGACAGTGTAGAAAACTAAGCTGTGTATTTTTGTACTAGGAATGAACACTCTAAAATTAAAATTGGGAGAACTGTTGGGGCGCCTGCGTGGTTAAGCGTCCGTCCAACTTTGGCTCAGGTCATGATCTCCCAGTTCATGAGTTTGCGCCCCACATTGGGCTCTGTGCTGACAGCTCAGCATCTAACGCCTGCTTTGGATTCTGTGTCTCCCTTCCCTGCTCACACTCTGTCTCTCTTGGTCTCTCAAAAATAAATAAATGTTTAAAAAAAATTAGAAAAAAATTAGGAAAACTGTTTCATCTAAAATAATACAAAATATACTTAGCAGTGAATTTAACAAAGTAAGTGCAAGATCTGTACACTGAGAATGATGATGTTGCTGAGAGTAATTAAAGAAGACATAATTCTGGGGCTCCAGAATTAAAAACTTGCTTTTCAAAAGTCATCATTAAGAAAATGAAAATACAAGCCATACAGTGAAAGAAAATACTGGCAAATCATACATCTGATGAAAGGTACGGCAAACAACCCAGTTTTTTTTTTTAATTTTGGGGGGTATTTTTTAGAGACCAAGCAGAGGAGAGTGGCAGAACGGGGGAGAGAAAGGGAGATCCTTTTTTTTTTTTTTTAATGTTTATTATTGAAAGAGACTGCATGCAAGCAGGGGAGGGGCAGAAAGAAAGGGGTACAGAGGATCTGAAGGGGGCTTCATGCTGACAGCAGCATAATGCTGGGCTCAAGCTCACAAACCTAAACTGTGAGATGGCGACCTGAGCCGAAAGTGGATGCTCAACCACCTGAGCCACCCAAGAGCCCAGGAGGGAGACTCTTATGCAGGCTCCATGCCCAGTGCAGAGCCCAACATGGGGCTTGATCCCACGACCCTGGGATCATGACCTAGCTGAAATCAAGAATCAGATGCCCAACTGACTGAGCCACCCTGGCATTCCAACCCAGTGCATATATAGCAAAGAATATAGCCTAGTACACAGATAAAAGATGCTCAGCTTCACTGGTCATTAGGGAGATGCAAAATCAGACCACAGTTTGATACTGTAGCACATCCACTAAAATACAAAATAAATACTAGGTATTGTTGCAGAGAAACTGGAGACCTCTTACACTGCCAATGAGAATGTAAAATAGTACAGTCACACTGGAAAACATTTTGACTGTTTCTTGCAAAGGTAAACTTATAGTTAACCATGTGATCCAGCACTTCCACTAGTATCTGTCCAGGAGAAACAAAAACTTACACCCACATAAGACTTGTACATAAATGTTTACAGCAGCATTATTCATGATAGGCAAAAACTGGAAACATTCAAATGTTTATCAGCTTGTGAATGCATATACAATATGATAAACCCATATTATGGAATCCTAATCAGCAATAAAACAGAACCAACTGTAAATACATGAAACAACATGAATTAATCTGAAAACATGGTAACTGAAAGAACGTGACACAAGAGTTCATATTGTGTTAATTACGTTTTATGAAATTTCTAGAAAAACCAAAACTTTAAATACAAACTAGATAGATTCATGGTTGGCTGGCGCTGGGAATACAGATTGACTGCAAATGAGCACAGTGGAACTTTTCGCAGATGATGGGATTGTTTTACCACTGGACTATAAGATGGTTGCATGCCTGTATAAATTTACAAAAAATCATCATAACTGTATACTTGCAGTGACTCCATTTATGGTATGTAAATTACACTTCAGTAAAGCTTTTTTAAAAGTTCATCAATATGTTCATTTATAAAAAATTAAAGGAAATAAACCAAAATAATAATGGTGGTTATCTATAGTTTGGGGAATACAGGTGGTTTTTATTTTCTTTTTAATATTTTCTCTACTTTTCAAGTTTTCTGTAATGAGTATGATTATTTTAATAAAAAATGTTTAAAAGATGTCTTTAAGGAGTGTTGGAAAGGAAAATGTTTAGTTTCAAAAATAACGAGAAAAATAGGAATGCAAAAACATTTTCAGTAGTTTTTAGAAACAAGATTAGGCCTACTTACTTTTCATAAGCCAAATTCTGCCTATATCCTATAATTCAATTTTTTTTCTTTCTATAGTGTATGTCTGGATCCTATCAAGAAGCTAAAACTCTGTTGAAATCCTACTTGCAGCAACATGGCTATGGCTCCTGGATTGTGAAATCTCCCTGTATAGAGCAATTTAGTATGTGATTTAGGCAATCCATTGTCATATTAAAAATCTTTTATTTTTTGGTGTCTTTGACTAGTAAAAATATTTAAAAATTTTTGGTGGATTTCAGCTTTCAAAACCAGAGTCTTTGCAAAAGCAATGTCCAGAGATTGCTTGAAAATAATAATTTACATGAAAGCATTGGGGTTCTTAACTTTTTTTTTAATTTTGGAAAAATTACTACCTGATTAATTATGCAGCCATTTTGTATTTATTTTCACAGGCATTATAAGGCCATTACCCTTTTCATAGTTTAAAAGAAAATTCTATTTCTTTTAAGTTTTTGTTTTAAAGTTATCCATGTAGCAAATATATTCAACATTGTGACCTGGTATTTCACTCCTGTTGTTTCTTTTTCAATTAAAAATTAGAATACAGGAATACAAATAATAGTCCTTGCTCATTTGTTGATTAATTCAACAAACATTTGAGTGCCTAATATTTGCTAATCACCATGCTTGTGTAATAGTAAAAATCAGTAACTATCATTCCTCACATCAAAGAAGTTTATGAATGTAAACTGCACATATACATGCAGAAAAATGTTAAGCATGTTAGAGAATAGTTTCATAAGTTAGTTATTCTGATTAATAGTATCATCATAAATACTTTAAATAAAGAGTGCCCATTTTCCAGCGTTCTGTAATTCCATCCAAATGTGATTTAATACTTTGTAATTTAGATAAGTAGGGATTTCTGATAATCAACCAAAGATTATTTAGCTTTACATTTATATTTGTTTATAATATGATTGGATCAAAAGGAAAAGTTTAGTTACCACCTGAGTTAGGATATCTGTCGTTAGTGAAATTGTGAGTTTGTTCTATAGTTCAACCTATTTCTTAGTTTCAGTCACAGATGAATTAAACATTATTGGTTCTCACACTCTGTTACTCCTAGCTTGGATCTTTATAATCTCTGATGAGGTTGATAATGGTTTTTTTAAATTTTTTTTATCTATTCTAAAAATATCTTTTCAAGATTGCAGTTGATACCAGTAATTGTCATTCTTTGTTCAGAGATAGAAGCTTGATTGAAAAGACTCTAAACTGCCCTACATCAAAAGCAGCAATGCTTATTGCCTCTTTTATGTACTCTGTGTTATGATTATATAAGATACTTTGCTTGAAGAAAATCAGACTTCTAAATCCAAACTTATAAACTTCAATTTTAAAAATTCTTCAAAAACTACTAAACTAGTTGCATCTAAGTCCTCTTATAGCTCTAAGGTTCTGTTATCTGAGATCAACATTAAAGGATAGATAAAAGTGAGAAGGCTGAAATGGAAGAGAGAATATATTCCAGTTGGAAATAATAAAACAAAGATTAGATGGGAAATGTTACAGTGTTTGCGCCTAGAGAATAGAACACTGGATGGAAAGTTGAGGGCTGAGTCTAGCAGATGTTCTGATTTGGGTAGACAGAAGGGAACCCTTGAAGGGTTTTGTGTAGGGAAGTGACATACATTAAGACACCATCCACAACATTTTTATGTTCACTTACTATGGAAATGTCTAAACATACGAAAATAGAATAGTAAGTGACTCCCATGTACCCATCACCCAGCTTCAATAATTATTAAAACATAGCAATCTTCTTTCATATATACTTCCCCAAGCTGGATTATGTTAGAACAAATACCAGACATATTATTTCTTTTTCTTTTTAAGTTTTAAATTACAGTTAACATACAGTGTAATAATAGTTTCAGGTGTACAACATAGTGAATTCATCACTTCCATATATCACCTGGCGCTCATCACAGCAAGTGCATTCCTTAATCCTTATCATCTATTTAACCACTCCCTTCTCCCCCCACCCATAACCATCAGTTTGTTCTCTAGTAAGAGGCTGTTTCTTGGTTTCTCTCTCTCATCTGAAAATACTTCCATGCACATCTGTGAAATATGAGAACTCTTTAATACACACATGTGTGTATAACCACAATCCATTTAGCAACACCTTAAAAATTAGTAGTAGTTCTCTAAATATCTCATAAGTGTTATATAGATTGTTGGAATCAAGATCAAAATTACATTATATTGGAATTTGTGTGTTAAATATCAATCTATAGATTTTCTCTCACTTTTTTTTCTTTTAATTTAGTCCTTGAAGAAACTGTTTTTAGTGGAGTTTGCCATAATCTCATTTTTGCTACTTACATCTCCATGATGTTATTTAATGTGTTCCTCTGTCTTATTTATTTCCTGAAATCAATGGTTAAATCTAGAGGCTTTCAAATAGAGGTTCGTTTTTTTGTTTTGTTTTGTTTTGTTTTGTTTGTTTTGTTTTAGCAACAATACTTCATAAGTAGTACTTAAGAAGTAGTACTTCATCACAAGACACAATGTCTGGGTTCTTTTATTTTTGTGATATTAGCGGTCAGTGATCATTGCCTTATTTTGTTAGGGGTTGCAGAGTTTGATAATCACATTCTCTCATTAGCTGGAATGTTATTAAATGTTTGCTTATAAATGGTCTGATTACCTGTGGTGTATTTGATAAAAAAGCCTGGATTATTTCTCTGTCTTTATGTTTTTCAAATAGCAGGTTCCCTGTCATTTTTTAAAGTTCACCAATGAGAATTTTTTTCATTATCATTATGAATTTACATATTTGGGTTTCAGTCCTTAAAATTCATATTGATATTATTCTCTTGTGTTAGTAGAAGCCTATTCTAGGGGTGCCTGGGAGGCTCAGTCAGTTGAGCGTCCGACTTCAGCTCAGGTCATGATCTCACGGTTTATGGGTTTGAGCCCCGCGTTGGACTCTGTACTGACTGCTCAGAGCCTGGAGCCTGCTTCGGATTGCGGTGCCTCCCTCTCTCTCTGCCCCTCCCCCGTTCACGCTTTGCGTCTCTCTCTCTCTCTCTCTCTCTCTCTCTCTCTCTCTCTCTCTCTCTCTCTGTCTCTGAAAAATAAATAAAAGTGTTTAAAAAAATTTCTTAAAAAGAAGCCTATTCTAAACCTCTCAGTGGTTTTCTTCTAATTGATATTTCTAATGCTCTTTTAAGTAATATCATTTTGTATATTTTATTTTCTATTTGTTGCTGATATATAGACATAAAACTAGTGTTTTTTTTTTGTTTGTTTGTTGTTTTTTTTTATGTTGGCCTTCTATCCAGTACCCTTGCTAAATTAATTCTAATTGTTTAGAGCTTTTGGATTTTCTTCATACACAGTTGTGTCATGTGAATAATGACAGATGTATTTCTTCTGTCCCAGTCTTTAATTTCAAATGTCTTTTTCTTGCTTTTTTGTACTGGCTGTAATTTCCTAGTACAATGTGAACAGAAGTAATGAGCAGTGTCCTTGTCTCATGTGAGAACCTTGTCATGTTTGTGCCTTTGTCTTCTGATCATGATCCCAATAGTCTTTGTGAGCTTCTCTTAGAACAGAATGTTCTTGCCTCATCTTGTGCATTTGTTGCCCCATACTTGGAAATGGCCATTTCTCTCTTAAAGAGCTCTATTTCCTTTTTGTAGAAAGTGGTTAGAAATTATAATCTGGATGCTAAGGGTACCTATTAATACTGAGGTTTTTTCCCCTCAAGGTCTTTTCAGAGAAAAATACCTTAGAAATATGTACATTAATTTAAGGTAAAATAATATGTTTATTCATTCCTATTGATTATTTTAGTTCAAATTCAGGTCCACAGAGTTTTTTTAATCAACCTCTTAAATCTTACATTTGTATCTCCTTCCTCTCACACCAAAATCCTGATTCCTACTGATAGCAATATAACTTCTTATTCACTTTTTTCTACAACTCATACATAGTAGTCTCAGAATAACAATACCATCACTACCATCAATAGAATGATTGCTGAAAACAAATTTTTTTGATGTTATTTATTTTTGAGAGAGCACAAGTAGGGGAGGGTCGGAGAAAGAGGGAGACACAGAATATGAAGCAGGCTCCAGGCTCTGAGCTGTCAGCACAGAGCTCCATGCAGGGCTTGAACCCACGAACTGCAAGATCATGACCTAAGCCAAAGCTGGACGCTTAACCAACTGAGCCACCCAGGTGCCCCTGATTGCTGAAAACAATTTAAAATTGTTTTTGTCCTCCGGACGTATTCTACCAGATATGTACAACCAGTTTGAACTTCTTTATGTGAGTTGTGTCTCCAGCCTATGACACACTTCAAATTATTCATTTAATTTAGCTCTTGATATTTAAAATTGAGATTTAAAAAATTATTGTATAAAAATATAACAAATCTGTAATACATGGTATATGCAGAAACGTCTAGCATTTATCCCTGTTCCTTCCTGAGAGTGTGTGTGCATGTGTATGCCCTCTGTCTTTATATAAATACACATAAGTATAATAGATGTGTACACATATATACATGTACATATATATATATGTGTATATATATATACACATATATATATAATTATTAGGTTTTTCATTTATCCTTTATTTTCAATGCAATCACACACCTGCATAAACATATGGATAGACATTTGGGTTGTTTTCTATTCTTTTGCTATTATAACGTGTATTGTAGTGGCAGGTTTTTTAGGTTGTTCAGAATAGAAGAGCCTAAAAGGTCAGGAGGCCATGACAGTAGCCTAATAAGTAATAATGATTCTAGTCAGGGTTGTGACTGGTTATTAAGGGGAAGACAAATTCAAGCAATGGTGGGGAAATAGGACCAAAAAATAGAATATATATGACAAAGGAGATAGACAAGTTGAAAATGATACCATGGTTTGAGCTAGAAACTGGAAGTACTATAAATGTAAGTAGAGTCAAGAATGGAATCTGATTTGGCTGAAAATATTTGAAGCTTTGACATATTTTTAAGGTGGTAATAAGATTATAAAGTGGAGATACTCAACAATTAGAAATACAGTAAGAGACTTGGAGAAAGTTTTGGAGTAAAGGTAAAAAACTAGGAATCACTTTCAAAGAGGCAGTTTTCAAATTGTGAGAAAAGGTGTTTGCCTCTTTTTGAGGAGTATAAAAAATATATTAGGACTAGATCCCCAAGGAACACTTATATTTTGCATTAGGAAAAATAAGAGGAAGCAATATTTGGAGTTGTTTGACAGGTGGGTGAAGAGTAAGGTTGGCAGAAAGAGGAATTTCAAAGAATAGAATAAGCATTCTCAAGTGTTCTACAGGTCAAGGAGAATAAGAACTACAAAAATACTGCTGAATTGGCAACCAGGAGTCTACAGATGACTAAAATAGCATTTTCCCAAACTGATTGCTCAGAAGGGGCATCACTGAAGGGTACTCTGATTGAGCAGATCTGGGAAAAGCCCCCAAATCTGTATTTTAACAAGTTATTGCAGATGATTTGATGTGGGTAGTACTTTGACCACACAAAACACCACCCTGTAAAGTAATAAAAATTTGCTAGTAGCGGAAGGGTTGACCACAATTAAGTAAATGAGAGATGCGGATTTGGAGTCAGTGACTGAATTCCATTCTTTCTAGAAGCTTAATGGAGGGCCTAATATAGCTGTGGTTGGTTTTTTGTTTGTTTGCTTGCTTATAAGATGAGGGAGACTTCATCAATGTGCATGAATTTTTAGTGGAGCCAGCTAATGTGATGTTTATGACTTGTTTTAGGGAATAGTTGGCAGTCAGGTCAGATAATTGGCCTAGTTGGAGTCAGATCAACTCTCCCTAGGAAATTTTGGGTGCTATGAATGAAATGGCTCAAGCCAAAATGGGGAAAATAAACTGTGAGTAAATAGGATTAAGTGGAAGTGAAGCAGTTTCACTGAGAGGGAAAATATGAGATGACAGGGGATTGTGTTCAGGGTATTTTCAAAGTTGAAATTCTTAGATATTTAACTCTGGCCTGTATTTTGTCAGGTTCCATTCACCTTCAGTCTAACCCAGTTATTAGGAGAAATAATACAATAGTTGAAATCTAGTTGAAAAGATGTCTTATGAATGGAAATTTAGTGTTCATTATATTCAGTCTTTGAGGGATCTATCTGCATGGTGCCAGGGACAGCTGGAGCCCAGGACAGTCAATTCTGACCTTTGGCAGCCTATTATTTACCCGCATGTTCAGGAATGCTGTTTTCTTATCTGTGCCACGATGTGACAAAGGTTAGAAAACAATATTCCAAACTTTTTAATAAAAAAAAAAATGTGTGGTGATGATCATGTATTCAGGCAGTACCTATAGAGTTGGAAAGGACATTTAATTATATCTGTGTTAGAGTTTCTTGGTTGGTTGGTACTTTTAGATAAATATATTTCATTTTGCACATAAGGTGAAGTGAGATGACTGAGCACTATTTTAAGGAAGCTTTAGATGAAACTTGTGAAAAATAATTTGAGTACAATATGTATATTAAATATGTACAAATACTTTGAAAATATTGATGGGGACTGGATATGAATGTTGTCAAGCTTCAGTAACAACAGTTAATGAAGAATCACTGTTACTTTGAAATGCAAGTTTTTATTTTTTTGAAAATGAGCTCTAATTGATGGTTCCTAGATAAAGAGAATTGTTCTTTGATGTGAGAAGGGAAAAAGAATATTGTTAAGTAAACAGGAAGCATGAGAATTTCCTCTTTAGAAATCTTTTGATCCTGACACCATCCTATAAATTGACTTGAAATACAACTTATTCTGTCACTTCTTGTGTTACAATAAATGTCAAAAATATCTGATTTTCTTTAGTTTAATAGTTTTAGTACTACTAAAGGAACATCATTACTACCAAAACAGGATTTGTTTTTGGAAATAACATGTTTCTCTTTAAAATTCTGCTGAGCCTGAATTGCCTTTCTTTATCGGTATTTTAAGTATGGATTGTTTTCTGTTTTCATAGAAGCTATAATTTTTATTTGTTACATGATCATAGAGGTAAAAAGGTATGCTAACCCTAGTAGGCTGGTGTTATTTAAAAGTTTAAAATGAAGTATTTCCTGGGAATTATAGTTTTATCTACATATATTAATGTATTTGTCAAAGTTTTGCTTTGAACTTTGACTATAATATAGAGGAAATTCACTATTGTAGAAGCTTTCTAAAATGTTATTTGTTTGGATAGATGACGTGGTAAGATAATTAAGCTACAACTGTGGGTGCTTTTCCAAAATTTTAGTGATTTTAAAGTTTTTTCTATCCACTCTTTTTGAGTTGTTCCATTGATAGAAAAATATTTAAAGTACAGTTTTATATCATTTTCAAATTAAATTTTGAATATCTAAGCTCTGAGACTGTCAAACTTTACTGTATTTGAGAATTGACAAATATGATGGTGACATTGTCTGCAGAGTTCATAGGAAAATCCATGATTTTGCTTTTTGGAGTCCACCATAATCATTCTTTCAGTTTATTCACTGCTCCCTACTTCTTTAATAATATCCTGGTTTTTAGCCAATTAGAATAATTCTGTGTGTTTTTTTTTTAAGTATAATCTGTCTTTCCTGCTGTATTGTCATACTCTCTTCTCGCAACTCTATGAGACCAATATTTCCAGTTCATCTTACATGTAACAACTTTTTATAGCAGTCTCTTTTAAATTGATAACAATAAAAGTTTGAATGCATTCTGAGGCTCTACATTTTTACTCCCCACCCCATATTTTATGTCTTTGATGTCACAACTTACATCTTTTCTTCTTGTTTAGCCCTTAATTATTGGAGTTAGCAGTTATTTTTACTACTTTTGTCTTCATATTATCTTTAAAACTGATCCACTACCTTTATTATACATTTACCTTTACCAATGAGATTTATACTTTCATATCCTGTTACTAATTAGTGTCCTTTCATTCCAGCTTTAACAAATCCCTTTAACCTCTCTTATAAGGTGTTTAGTGGTGATGAATTCCTTTAGCTTTTGCTTATCTGGAAAACTCTTGATCTCTCCTTCAATTCTGAAGAACAATTTGCCAGGCAGGGTATTTTTGGTAGACAAGTTGGGTTTTTTTGTTTTTTGTTTTTTTTCTTTGAGCACCTGGACTGTATCATGCTACTCTCTTCTGGCCTCTAGAATTTCTGCTGAAAAATCTGCTGATAATCTTACGGGTGTTTCCTTGTACATAACAAGTTGGTTTTTTCCTGCTGCTTTTAAGATTCCCCCACTGCCTTTAAGTTTTGACATTTTAATTATAACATGTCTTCATGTGGGTCTCTTTTGGTTCATCTTAGCTGGAACTCCTTGAGCTTCTTGGATCTGGATGTCTGTTTCTTTCCCCAGGGTAGGGAAGTTTGCAACCATTATTCTTCAAATAAGTTTTCTTCTCCTTCTGGAGCTCCTTCAATACAAATATTGGTCTGCTTAATACTGTTCCATAAGTCTCAAGCTGTCTTCGTCTTTTTCACTTTTTTCTTTTTCTTGCTCTCATTGGGTGAGTTCCACTGCCCTGTGTTCAAGTTCACTGATGGTTTCTTCTGCTTCATCTAGTCTGTATTGAGCCCCTCTGTTGTAATTTTTAATTCACTTATTGTAGTCTTCAGTTCTCTGACTTCTTTTTGGTATTTTCTTACATTTTTCTGCCTCTTTCTTGAAACTCCCACTTTGTTTATGCATTCTTCTCCTGAGATCAGTAAGCTTCTTCATGCCCATTGCTTTGTACTTTATCAGGTAAATAACTTATCCCCATTTCATTAAGGACTTTTTGGGTTTTATTTTGTGCTTTCATTGAAAACATATTCCTTTGTTTCTTCATTTTCCTTGACTCTGTGGTTGATTTCTATGTGTTAGTTTTAAAACAGCTACCAGTGTGGTAGGAATGGCCTCAAGTGGAAGATGAACCTTACTGTTTAGTCTTGCCTTAGTTCTTGTTATCTCTTAAGTTTTGGTTATTGTTCAAGCAGTCTATTTGATTTTTTTTTAAGTTTTTATTTAGAACCCAGTTATTATATATATAATATATATATATATATATATATTATATATATACACACACACATACACACAGTATACTGTATTATAGTATAGTACTGAAAGTGTATTTTATTTTTATTAGCTCCCAGTAACTGAGGGTGTGCTAAGACCTCTCAGTGTCCCAGAGGGGAGGATGTCAGTCAGATCTGACTGGAAGCCAGTCCCTCAGGCAGCAGCTTTTAAAGTTTGCATGCTTGGGGCACCTGGGTGGCTCAGTCAGTAAAGCGTCCGACTTCAGCTCAGGTCATGATCTCGTGGTTCGTGGGTTCCAGCTCCCTTTGGGCTCTGTCTGACAGCTCAGAGCCTGGAGCCTGCTTTGGATTCTGTGTCTCCCTGTCTCTCTACCCCTTCCCCGTTCGTGCTCTGTGTGTCTCTCTCAAAAATAAACATTAAAAAAAAAATTAAAGTATGCATGCTTATGAGCAGCCATCATAAAAATTGGGGCTCCAGAGAAGTGTATAAGCTCCTTTCAGGGAGATACTCGTGACCTGAAGTAAGGGAATGGGAGACTGCAAAGATGGTGTCCCCCAACCTGTGCTCCCTGAGTGACCTCTGTAGTTTCTAGATATATACCAAACCTGAAGCTGCTACTAAGGCTGAAACTCCAAGACTAGCAGGTAGGCCTCTTTCACAGAAAGCTTGGAGGTAGAATTTAGTCTACTATCTGTGTAGTGCCCTGGGAGTGGTAGCCTCCCAAGAACTCTTTCCCTGATTGTTACAGTCCCAGAGGACCCAGGAATGCAAATTCTCCCTAACCCCCACTGGCCACCAGAGTCAGGTGAGCAAGGAGCGGCATCTCCTGGGTAGAAGCCACAAAAACTGCTACCAGATATAAATATCAGAATACCAGATGTATAGAAGCTCCCCTCCAGCAGACCCTGGCAACCTGGAGTGTCGTAGAGGGAGAACACAAAGATGGCACCCTCTGGCTGGAGTGAGGCAGAAAGGGAGTACAAAGATGATGGTCACTGCAGAGAAAACAAGAAAAAGAAGAAGAAGAAGGAAAAAAGATGATACTCATTGCCTTTAGCAAGGCAGTGGGAGGGCAGGAAGATGACACCCACTAGCCTCTGTCTTTAAGAGTATTGCAGCAGGCCCCTGGCCCTCAGACCAATGCGTTAAAATTAAGAAATAAGTCTTCTTTCACATAAAGTCTGGGAACTTTTCAAAAGGTTGCTTCTGTGCTGGGCCTGGGAGCAGCTGAAGGTGTGCATGAGCCCTTTAAAACTGTTCCTTATTTGGCCACTGGCCCCACAGGTCTCACGGGCAAGAGTCCTATTGGTCTTTAAAGCCAGACATTTTGGGGGCTTGTCTCTCAGATGCTGATCTTAAAAGTTGGGGTGCCTGATAATGGCGTATAGACTCTCTGCTCCTTGGGGAGAAGCTCTAGGTTTTGAGTTCCCTTCCAGTTGTGAGTCACTGTGCTGGGAATGGGGTAATGGTGAGATTGTGTCTCAGCTTTTCCCTACTTTGATATGGTTTGCCTCCCACTTGCCCAATGTGAGGGAATTGACCTGCCAATCTTTAGTTTTTTTCCAGAGAAAATTATTCTATACATATATTTGTAGGTTCAGTGTATCTGTAGGAAGAAGTGAATTAAGGATCTGTGTTGCCATATTGAACTGGAAACTCTCCAATCTTTTTATCCAAATTCTTCCCATTTTAGCTACAGCTTATAACAGTTATATAAATATAACTGCCCATGAAATTTTTCTGAAACCTTTTAGTTTTAAATATCTCTGTCTCTAACTCTTATATATCCTATCCCTATCTTATTACATTTATTTATACATATTTACTGCTAAATAGTAAATATATTCAATTTTTACTCATTGCCTCCTGGACAATGACTTTTATGTAGTAATTTGTTTATAAATATTTATTGAAAACTATAATCAATTTTTAAAAAAATTTTCCCAAGAATGAAAGGTATAGCTATCCTCATGTCTAGCAGCAATGAAATTTACTACTACAGAAATTTGGAGCATTTCTGGCCCCCTTATATATATATTCTTATAGATGAATTGTCTTGTTTGATCATTTACTGCTAGAATTTAATGACTGCACCTCCTGTATAACTGCATTTACCAACATAACTTTTATTTTTAAAAACCAAGAATTGTTTTAATTCGGGTATATGACACCAGCTTTAATGTTTGTTTTTTTAATTTTATATATATATATTTTTTTTTTTTTTTTTTTTTTTTTTTTTTGAGAGAGAGAGAGAGAGCATGAGTGAGAGAGAGAGAGGTGGAGACACAGAATCCGAAGCAGGCTCCAGACTCCGAGCTATCAGCACAGAGCCTGGTGCGGGGCTCAAACTCAGGAGCAGTGAGATCATGACCTGAGCTGAAGTCGGACGCTTAACTGACTGAGCCACCCAGGTGCCCCTAATGTATTTGTTTTTAAATAAAGGAATTATTTTTCCTTTCATAATTTTAAAACTTCTTTTTTGAAATAATTATAGGCTCCTCAGAAGTTAGTTGCAAAATTAATACAGAAGGATCTGTGTACCCATTACCCACTTTCCTTTAATGGTGCATTTAAATAATTATAGAGCATTATCAAAACCAGGAAATTGACATAGGCACAATACAATTAACTAGACCACAGAGTTTACTCAGATATCATCGGTTTTTATATATACTCCTTTTTCATGTGTATACTTTTATGAAATATTTTCATATGTATATATGAATAAATATGACCACAAAAGACCAATTTTACATCCCACAAAAGAACTCCCTCAGACTTTATAGCAAGCCTTCTCCCCCAAACTCTGACAACCTTTGTTTCTTCAATATATATATTTGTTTCTCTCTATATATAATGTTTTCATTTTGAGAATATTATAAGAATGGAATCCTATAGTATAATGTTAGGAAATTGGCTTTTTTCACTCATGATGATGACCTTGAGATCAATTTTACCGCTTTAATCTTTTTTAGGTGTACAATTTAATGGTACTAAGTACATTAACAGTGCTATGCAACCATCACCATTATTCATATCTGGAACTTTTTAAATCATCCCAAACAGAAGTTTTGTACCCATTAAACAATAACTCCCTACTCCCTCCTTCCCCCAACCCCCAGGTGAGCACTAATCTATTTTCTGTCTTTACGAGTTTGCCAGTTCTAGGTACCTCAAGTGGAATCATACAATATTTGTCCTTCTGTGTTTGGCTTATTTCACATAGTGTTTTCAGGGTTTGTTTATGCTGTTGCAAGTATCAGCATTTCCTGTTTCAGCCTGAATAATATTTCACTGGATATACTGCATTTTTTGTTTTTGTTTATCTGTCTGTGGCTTGCTTCCATATTTGGGCTATTGTAGATCATGCTGCTATAAACATTAGTGTGTAAGTGTGTTTGAGTCTCTGCCTTCAGTTCTTTTGTGCATATACCTAAAAGTGGGCTTGCTTGATCAAATGGTAATTCTGTGTTTAACTTTTTAGGAACTAAAAAGTGGCTGCACCATTTTGCTTTCTTACAAGCAGTGAACTGGGGTGTCAATTTTTCCACATTCTTGTCAACACTTGCAATTTTTCTTTTTTTTTTCTTTTTGACATAGTGTTCAAAGACTTTCTTAAAAATTTGTCTATTCAGTTGACCTGGCAGTATTTATTGAAAAGACTATTCTTTCCTCACTGAATTATGGTTGCACATCTCATGTAATGTTATATATGTTGGTCTTTTTCTTCTCCACTGCTCTGTCCTTAAATCAGTGCTACACTCTCTTATTTACTAAGTAGCTTTTTAATGTTTTGATATTTGGTAATGTGAACCTTCCAGCTTTGTTTTTCTTCAATACTGTCTTGGTTATTTTATTTTTTATTGTGTATTTTTATAAATTTTAATTATAAAATCAGGGGATTATCTGTTTGATGCTGGCATATAAAAACATAATTGAATTTTTGCATGTTAACCTTATTATTAGTAATTTTACTACATTCATCCATTAACTCTAATAATTTGTAGTTGCAGATTCTCTTGGATATTCTATTTATACAATCACATCTATGAGAAATGATAATTTTAGTTCTTCCTTTCTAATACTTCTTTTTCTTGTCTTATTAAATTTGTTAGAACCTCTACTACACTACTGAATAGAGATGGTGATACCCATCCTTGTCTTAGTCTCAAACTTAAAAGGAGAGTTTTCCATATTTCATCACTAACATATTAACTATGGTTTTTGTGACAAAGATACTCAGATTAAGAAAATCCCCTTCTAGTCTTAGTTTTCTGACCACCATTAATTTTTATTTCAGTTTTCTTAAATGATATTTATACATCAATTTAACTGATACATGTAGTCTATCTAAGTTTTATTTAAAAACACTTAGTTAACATATAGTGTAATATTAGTTTCAGGAGTAGAACTTAGTGATTCATCACTTACATGTAACACCCATTGCTCATCACAACTAGTGCCCTCCTTAAATATCCATAACCCATTTAACCCATCCCCCTTCCCACCTCCTCTTCCCACCTCCCCTCCAGAAACCCTCAGTTTGTTCTCTATAAGTAAGAGAACTGTTTTATGGTTTTGCTTCTCTTTTTCCCCCCATGTTCATCTTTTTTTGTTTCTTAAATTCCATATATGAGTGCAATCATATGGTATTTGTCTTTCTCTGACTGACTTATTTTCCTTAGCGTAATACACTCTAGCTCCATCCATGTCATTCTCTTATTTCAGACAATGTTGAATTTTATTCTGGAATGGAAGTAACTTGTGGATTATTTGAGTCTTTCAAGACTTGCTTTTTTAAATTTTTTTTAAATGTTTATTTATTTTTGAGAGAGACAGTGTGTGAGCAGGGGAGGGGCAGAAAGAGAGGGAATCTGAAGCAGGCTCCAGGCTCTGAGCTGTCAGCATAGAGCCGGACCTGGGGCTTGAACTCAACAAACCATAAGATCAAACCATGACCTCAGCTGAAGTCAGATGCTTAACCAACTGAGTCACCCAGGTGCCCCTTTCAAGACTTGCTTTTAAGCTTCGTTAGGGCATGTCTTGAGTGGTCTTTACAGTAAGCCTGAATTGGTCCAACCTCTAATGCAGTCTTTTTAGTGTTTCTATGAAATTTCCAGAGGATTCAGCTTCTTAGAATTTGAGCATCTTCTAATCTTATACAAACTTCAGTGGCTATTTAGACTACAATTTTTAAGGATACATACTCTTAGTTGTTCTTTGTCCAGCCTCGCAGAATCGCACCCCTAAATAACCACAGCTTATTATTCAGTTTGCGAGTTGGAGCCCCTCATTGGGCTCTGTGCTGAGAGCTCAGAGCCTGGAGCCTCCTTAGGATTCTGTGTCTCCCTCTCCCTCTGCCTCTGCCCCGCTCATGCTCTGTCTCTTTCTCTCTCGAATATAAACATTAAAAAATAATAATAATAAAGAATAAAAATGTTTATTTATTTTGGCGGGCGGGGGGGGCAGAGAGAGACAGAGTAGGCTCAATGCTGCCAGCACAAAATCCTGACACAGGGTTCTGTCTCCCAAGTTGTGAGATCATGCTGAGCCAAAATCAACAGTCTGATGCTTAACCAACTGAGCCACCCAGGTACCCCTTCATTCTTTACTTTTAATCCTTCCTTGTCTATTTAAAGTATATTTTATATAAACAATGTAATATTTATTTAAAAATATTTAATTCGAGTTTTTATTTTTATTTAATGAGATTATTGTGATGGCGTTTGGTTTAAGTCTCTCTTCTTGCTATTTATTTTGTCTCATTTGTTCTTTCTTCCTTTAGTTTCCCTTTGTCCTTCATTTCTTACCTTTTTTTTTTAGGTTAAATGTTTCTAATATTTTGTTTCCTGCTATATTACTTTTTAGTTATACTGTTCTTTTAGAGGTTACTTATAATATGAAAATTTGACACATGTCAAAAGCCGAGAAATAACAGAAATAAAACTATAAATCACCAGAGTAGTAATAAATATATTTTGCACACATCAGAAAGACAGTTTGCAAACTGGAAACACTCAACCAAAACAAACCAAAACATGGAATGAGGCTTAGTGGTGTATTGTTATAAATCACTTTGGGTATTTTTTTATTGGCCTGTCTTTGGATCACTAATCCAGTCTTATGCTATGTCTAGTATGCTGATATACACATCTAGTAATTTCTTAACTTCAGATACTATATTGCTCAGTTTTAGAATGTTTCACTCGATTTTTTCAAACAGATTTCAGTTCTTTGCAGAAATCTATATTTTCATCTATATGTGCCAAATTCTTTTCTTAAACATATTAGTTACTTTAAATAACTTCTAACTATCTGAATTCTGTGTTGGAGATTTTTTTTTTACTGGTTTTGCCTCTTAATTTTGAGTATGTGTGTGTGTTAGAAGGTATACCTCATAATTTTTTAAGTAATGCCACATGTAAGTGAGATATTATAGAGAGTCTGGATGATAATATCTTTAAAATTTTCTTCAGGGAGGCAAGTAGGATCTGGCAGATGCTTTTGATCCTTTTGAAGTTTGGTTTTAGGCTTTATTAGAGCTGTTATATTTTAGATTCATCCTCATTTCAAGGCTTGTTTACTTAGAACATTGTACCTTCTTTTTTCTCACCTTAAATCCTTACTTACATGGGGCACCTGGGTGGCACAGTCGGTTAAGCATCCGACTTCAGCCAGGTCACGATCTAGCGGTCTGTGAGTTTGAGCCCCGCGTCAGGCTCTGGGCTGATGGCTCAGAGCCTGGAGCCTGTTTCCGATTCTGTGTCTCCCTCTCTCTCTGCCCCTCCCCCGTTCATGCTCTGTCTCTCTCTGTCCCCCCAAAAAATAAATAAACATGAAAAAAAATCCTTACTTACATCCTTACTAGACCTTTACCCCGTGGCAGAGCTTAAACTCCAACCTGTGTCTCCTCAGCACAACACAGCTCTCTACACAGCTCATTTGCCTCCTACATGTTCTTTTCTGCCATTTTTTAGTGGTCAAGTGGTTGTTTGTGCATGTGCAGCTGATGGATCAGCCATTGGAAAGAATTTGTATTTGGATGTAGTGGCTCCTTATCCACAGTTGCCTTTGCTCTCAAATCCCATCTACTTTGACAACCCTGAATTCCTACTTTTGTTTCCTTGTGGAACTACCGTTTGAATTCCATTTCTCTGTGCCATAATTTGAAACATACCCTCAGATAAAAATCCAGGATGTCTCCTGTGTACATTCTTTCTCTTAAGGAATGTAATCTGTAAGACCTGCCTGTATTGGTTGCTGTCCTCACATAGAGAAACTGCTACCACGCTTAGGCCTGAGGGAGGAGGAGTGAATAGATTACTAAAACTTAAGGACAGGATCATAAAGTACCACTTTGAGAGGAGAATGACCTTTGGTCTAGTGATGTAGCCATCCTGAGGTGATCCTTCATCCAGCTCTTACTAGGGATGCCCTTTGGCCAAACTCAACTAGAAACCATAAAGCAAGAAAATGTAGCCTACACAAGCCAGCTTAGGAGAGTGGGAAGAGATGTAGAGTTGTCAAGAGGAAAATGGAAGATATCTGGCACAGTTTACCTCTTTATTCTTCAACATGTACTCTCTTCATTTGGGAGAAAAGTGTCCCAAGCAAAGGGGACACATGAAGTTCTACCAATTCTGATATCATTGTGAATATCAATTCAGGAATACTTTTCCTGAAATTACAATGGTGGACACCACCAGTATTTTTCACATGAAGAAAGTGAGACTATGTGAAGTCTCATTTCACATGATGTGGGACGAGAAGAGAGAAAAACAGGTAAAATAAATGTACTTGAGTCTCTGCTCAATAGCTAGTCATGAGAGTTGATAATCATAGTTACCTTCTTCCAATATTCTTTGCATATTCTTCTTTACCCTCTGCCATTACTTTGGCTGAAATTCTTTACCTAGTGATGGACTATAAATCTCAATTCTGGGGAATCTGAGTCTTTGGTGTTCTTGAATTTGGGGGATTGGTACAGTTTTCCATTGACCAGTACTATTGGAAAAAGAGTCCAAAAAAATGCCCTGCTGGATTTCCTGGGTTCCAAATATAGTGCTACTTATTGTGTAGCTGTTGCTTCTATTCTATAGCAGGAACTCAATTTCCCCTTGTCATCAAAATCAGTCACTCTGGACAGTACAGTAGTCTGTCATGTACCTGTTAGTTCAGCTGCATGGAAAGTCCCCACATGGCCAAAGCATAGTCTTGGTTTCCATTTAATCAGTTTTCTGGTAGTAGTCAAGATTCATGGTAGAAACATGCCTACTTGAGCACTAGGACCTTAAAAATAACAAAGCTAAGGTCTTGTTGACTGGAGGTAAAAATTTTCAAGAGGGTCGTTAAGTGTAATAATGAGAGGGACTATGTTTACTTCTGCCTCTTGATTGCCAGACCTGTGCAATCTGTGGAGGGAGATTATCATATTTTGGCTGTGGTTTAACACAAATAGTGCATCCTGTAGGACCACATGTCCTCTTCACAATATTGTTTTCAAACAGATATGGTAGCTGAACCTTTATCAGGCCATTTCACTCTCTTTTCAAGCCCCTCCTGAATGATGGAGTATATAGTGAGGTCAGTGAAATCCATGAGCGTGTTGCCATTGCCACACGTCTTTTGTCATAACTATATTCTTTGTTTGGAGGCAGTGTTGTGATAGATAAGGCATTCCATAAATCTAAAAGTCATGCTGCACTACATGAGGCAGAGAAAGAACATACGAATTAGAACACAGGTCTATCCTTTAGAGGACAAAACAGTGTTCACTCCATAGGGATAGGGATCCATATAATCAATCTACTATCAGATAGCCAAGTGTTTCTTCTGGGGAATTGTGCCATATTGAAAGCTGAGCATTGGCTTATGCTTTTGGGAGGCTGGGTACTCAACAGTGGCAGTAGTCAGATCAGCATTTGTGAGTGAAAGACCATATTGGGCTCATACACACTCTCCATCCTTGTGGCCATAGCCACTTTGTACATGGGTCTATTGAGTAAGCACTGGATTATCCCGGGAAAGAGACTGGGAAAGAGTCATCTTCTCCACTTGAATAATGATAGCCTTTTTTAGAGTGTATGTTAATATTTTTATATTCTCTGCCCATTTAAGAGGTCTATTCTCATACCTCTTCCCCAGACCTCTTTTTCATAATTTTCCCATTTTCTTTTACAAATCTCTGATCATTTACCAAACTCATTTTGTCACTTCTCATAAGTCAGTCTATTCTAGATCCATATCTCTGTCCATTTATCCTTCCACGTGGTATAGACAAATACACAATTTTGAATAGGGTTATAGTTTTGGGATCATCCATTTTCTGGCTGATCATAACATCGATTGCAAATCCATTTTTAAACTAGGATCTTACTCCTTTCTTTTAATTTGTATTAAGGAAGTTCGCCAGTAAACCAAAGGAGAGGACTGAGGAAGAGGGGTTAAATCAGGTACCATGAGATTCTAAGCTGCCTGATTAGGAAGTTTAGTTATCCCTCCTGGACCTGTTCAAACCTACTCCCTTCCATTATGAAGTGCTGCTTTGTTTGCCCACTATTATGTTTCAGAACATCAGTTAGTAACTAGTTCATGATGTGAAGTTCAGGTTGCATAATAATTTGGTGTCCTGTGGTCAGGCATTTTTCTCTACCAGGGTTTTGTCACAAGCCAGGTGATGTTTTTAAATGAAGTATTACCTGCACAGTAGGGCATGGTCTTTTTTGAAAACTATCCAGGGACTTTCTAGAGACTTTTAACAGTATCTGTGTCACAATACTTTGAATATCCCTGGATCTCCTGGTCATAAAGCCCATTTGGCTGGGGAATTTGAATTGAGGCCTATACCTGTTATAGAGCCCTTTCTTACTGTAGGTCAGGTTGAAAACTGACAGACTAATGGGTTACCTCCCCTGACCAAGTGGGTCAGACTAACATATGTAGGGTATTTCCAAATTGTAGAGGCCCACCAAGATTTGTACCTCTTTGTAGTGGGCTGTTCAGGCACAACATCTCATCCTCCACTTTAGAAGAATTTCTTAATTTGTATGAAACTACTCAACCCCTAGAAACTTCATTTTCCTGTTACACCCTTGAACTTCCGCAGGACTTCTCTCCCTTCTTCTACCAAACATGTTCCTTGCTCAGGCACTACCACTATTAGTTCTCATTAGATCCAGTTGGCATAACATTACCCATGTAATGGGCCAGCATGATATTCTGTGAAATAATAAAATGATCAAGTACTCTCCAGACTAATTATAAAGGAGCAAGAACTGATTATATCCTTGGGACTAGACAGTCAAGGTATTCTGTTGCTCATTCATGTAAATGCAAATGGCAATAGCTAAAGACTACCAGTCAACTATGCCGTCTTGAAGGTAGTTCTGAACAGTGTGCCTCCCTAGCCACTACAGAGGTATGGCATAGATAATATCTGTGATCCCTTTGGACCCTCTTGAGATGGATTCAGGGTAATGTTGCATTGTTCACTTGATCCTCCATAAGTTCTCTGACTGGAGGCTCTCAGTAGAGTTTCAGAATTACTGGGTACATTCAGAGCCATTAACTAATAATCACTAGAACATCTAGACATTACCCATTTCTCAGTGAATGATCTTCCTGGAAAATATCTCTTCCAGCATGGTTTAGGGGAAAATTTCACAGTATATATCTGTGGCCATATTATGGGGTACTTCCTTAAAGAGATCCAGCCTCCTTGGAGACCAGGTCTATAAAATGGCTCAAGTCTGGGAACTGGAAACAGGTCATGAATCCCAATTATGATTTTCATTCACTTTTTGCCCAGAAGAATTAGAATCTTCTAATTTGGGGGGATCTTGTAATCAGTCACCATTAAGGATCATTTTGAATCAAAATGCTTTGATTGGCACTTTGCCCTATTGTTTATTTAGTGATTGCTTCCACCTTGTCTCTGAGGGCTAAATGCTGTCACCTGGCCTGTAACAGTCCAGGATTCCATTATTCTCAGATCAGGGAAACCAATTCTATTGCAGCACCATCTGTCACTTCTGGCTTAAGAAAGAAAAACCACTACAGAACTGTGGTGGGTGCTAGTGTACCCCTTACCAATGAATTTCTTAATGTCTTGCTAGGCAAGAGGAGAAGATTGCGCATAATAGGTCCATTCCAATATTTCTAATTCCCTGATTCTTTGGACTCTTTCTTCCAGAGAAGCCTGGCATTTAAATGTCACTTTAAAAGGCCACCGTGGAGTCCAAGAATTTACTCAACCAACTATTAATGCCATTTGCAAGTTCTCATTAAATTCTGAATCCCAGGAAATTTGCACTTCTCTAAATTGTATCAGCCCAAACATGACTTAATTTTACCCCTGTTGGTTTAAACACTTTTTATCTCACTGCCCCAGCAATGTTGAGATCTTAACTTTCATTTCAGGCCTAGAGGCAATTAAAGGTGGTAGAAGTGAGTTCTAAGGAAAATTTCCCTTAATTCATGAGTCATTGGAAGGTTTTTATGCAGAGGAATGATTTTTCCTCAGAAAGTATACTATTAAAGAAAAGGAATTGTCTCTGCCAATAGGATGCTTAAAATTCTCAGCTTCTATGTCTGGCAAAATGTCCACATCCCATATCTCAGGGTCTCACTTCTCCATTCATAGTGTAAGAAACCTGGAAGGCTTAAGCTTTTTTTTTTTTTTTAATTTTTTAAATTTATTTATTTTGAGAGAGAGAGAGAGCACGAGTATGGTAGGGGGCAGAGAGAGAGGGAGAGAGAACTCCAAGCAGGCTCCGCACTGTCAGTGCAGAGCCCGACACAGGGCTGGAACTCACGAACTGTGAGATCAGGACCTGAGCCAAGATTAAGAGTCAGACGCTTAACCAACTGAACCACCCAGGAGCCCCTGGAAGACTTAAATTTTAATTGGCACTATATCTTTGCAGACCTTACATCAGACTCTTGGCTGTGTCTCCCATCATAGATGTTCTGTGACTACAGGGGATAAGGGACTTCTTCAAAACTGCCAACAAAAACTTCTGGTTGTTCATGCATGTTTTAAATTGTATATTTATGATGTTATTTTTAACTCCTCTTTGAGACCATCAGAAGAATCTAGGTAATAATCACAATTTTTATAACTCTTGCTACTCTCACAATTAAATGTCATGGCCATTTGATCTCACACCTTGCCCTTCATCTGCATTTCATCCTGTGCTGCTGTTGACAATTGAGTAATCAGGATGTTAGCACATCTCAGAGATTATTGTGTTCCTAATGAATCCAGTCCCAGATCTCATTTTGATGGTCTATTTGTTGGAGCTATTTCTGGTATAATTACTGTCTTTGAGCCAGGAAAGAGATAGCATATCAAAACAAGTCAAGGAGGATCTACTAGAGACACTTACCAAGCTGTGGTCATGGTACAGGGAAGCTGTGAGAGATAATGCAGTACCCTGGATCTAGTGACAGTAGAAGTGTTACTATCCCTGGCATTGAAGGGAGGAATGGATGGAAGAATTAGCAGAACCCAGAAGGAAAAAGTCTTGAGAGAAACTGGGTTCTTTGATTGAGAGGTTACTTCACTTGGAGAGTCAGGGAATCTCTTATGTCCCTCAGACATCCTACCAGAGCTCCCCAGTGGCAGGACCTAATGAAAAGTCAGAGGACAGGGGAGAACTTTGATATATATGCCATACAAGTGAGCCTCCTGAGGGCAGAGTGCAAGTGGTAAGATGGTGGAGAATAGATAGGGAGGCGTACCAATTGTATGAAGAGTTTCAGTGTGTTTGACATCTTCTCTGAGGCATGTAGGTAATTTGATAAGGTTTTCACAGACTAGAACCAAGGATCTGACTACCTGGGGAAAGGAGAAAGCAAGAACTTTGAGAAGCCCATTTCCCTATTCCACATACATCTTCAAGGGAAGAATGACTCTAATAAGCATCTTAAACATTTTATGAGTTCACATGAGTAATTAAGAAATCTTTTAGTTTGTGCTATTCCCAGGATAATAAATGGCTAGGCTTGTATTATTTTTATTAAATAATTTTATTAATTGATCTACAGAGACATTATATGTAACAATTCAATATAAAAAATAAATACTTTGGGATAAATAATTTAAGTGAGTTTTTAGAGCCCCTAGGGCTTACAAAAAGAATCTTAAAAGATCCATGTTTATCATAAGAATAAGAATATAATTACAAAAGGTAGCAAACCATACATCAAAAAATAAATATAAATTTTAAATATTTAAATAAATAACCTGATACATTTTAAATAGGAGACACTCAATTATCAAGTCAGCGTTGAGAAGATGCTTTGACAAAAGGTAATCCATTTGTTCAGAAATTCTACAATGGTTGCTGTCTCATCATCATAGTTACATGTGAATCTTGTTTCAGATCCCTGTAAGAGAAAAATTTAATTTTTTTAGTTCAAGGTAGTTTCCCTTATATATAGTTATTCTCCATTGAAATCTTGCAGGCTTATGGCCTTTATTTTCAAGTATGCTAAACATATTAATCATTCACATTTTCTTGAGATGGTCAAAATGGCCTACCAAAAAATTGTATGTTATGATACCAAGTGATAGTAAAATGAAAACTAGGATTTTCTTCATTTGTCAATTCTATCAATCTCAGTGAATACAAGAATTTTTTTCCTGAATTGTATAAAAATAAACATTTTAAGTAAAAACAGTTCCAGACAAATATTTTATTAAATGCTGCATGCAAAAGAAAGTTATTAAACCTCTTTTTCTGTGGGCATATGTCTGTATCCTTATCTAAGTGTAGGTTACAGGTATGCAGTCATATGCACATTAAACTTTTTCAAACCATAAGTCTTCTCTTAACTTTAGTGAACCTCCTTATTGTTCCCCAAAGAAAGATAGAGCCAGCCCAGAATAAGTTAGGATAAGCTTTTGTTTGGGGAAAATTTGTGTGAAGAACATTTTCATAAATACTCATACCCACTCCACCTTAGTATCAACGCAGGTGAGTTTCCCAATTTTAAAAGTCTAAACATTAGAAATTTTGTTCTATGGACTGAGTTTTTAGAAATTAACCTCCTCTGCTCATAGGAGCTGTTTCAACTCTGCCTCTAGCTGAGAAAGAAAATACTTTAAAATACAGCAAGATAGAAGAGAGGGCTTTTTTAAATTGAGGTAATTCCTATCCTGGAAACATATTTCCTTTAAAGATAAGATAAATATTTCCTTTAAATAAATTGTTGCAGTGTTATATATCTTCTTACATACAATTATTTAAATTTTAACATTTTAATTATTTAAATATTAAATATTAAATAAACCTCCCCTCTTGGGAAGGTTTAAATTTTTAACAATAGATTGCTTTTGAAATACATTTCCCGAATTTCACATAATTTTATATTAATTTTGCATCAAGAACTGAGAATGAGTTTTCTGATAGTCAGAAATTTCAGACCAAACCTCTTGACATAGATGTCAGTCCATCAATGTCTAGATGACATTGATCTCAATGTATTTTTTTTAATTAGTTGGAAAGAAACAGTCTACTGTTTCTTATTTGGAAACAACTAGAGTTACATAATTTTATAAACTTGGTTCTACTGTAATTAAAATTATGCTATTTCTTTAGGATTCCTGTTAACTCATGAAGTTTGTACTTTTGGCAGATGAAAAAAGAGAGCCATGAATCTCTACACATCCTAAGTCCCTTGTATATTTAATATTTCCTGTGCATTTAAAAATACTTAAATCCCTGAAAGTATTACCTCTAAATAAAGTTACCTATCTAGCCCATTGGCCTAAATTTTAACGATTACCATTTTTTAGATAAATCTCTTAGTCCTTCAACCAAATAATAGGGAAACCCCATTTTAAAAGCCTTTCAGGTAATCAGTATTGGTTGTTCTGAAAAACAACCTAAAAGAATTTTAAAATATGTAACAAAACCTGTCTTCTTTCTGTGAAATTTAATTGTCTTCTCCCACTCCCAGTTTTGTGTTAATGTGAGAGAGAGCTTAAAAAAAAAGTGAGAGAGAGATGACAGAGTGCCAGGGTAGGGGCTTGTTAGTGGCTGCATGGTGGACAGAAACCCTTTAGCTTTTACTTCTTAGCTCCACAATATATCATCTACCATAAAAATGATTCATGTTCATAGTGGTCTTAAAATGCATGAGTACTTCACAAATAACAAAACCGTTATATCACTTTAAAATGTGATTCCATTTGTTTTATTTTCAGGAGAGCAAATACAATAATGCCTTACCTTTAGTTTCAGAACTGTTACATTGATATTGCTCATTAATTCCTTGATGTGATTCAAGTGAAAGTTTTTGCTTTGAGCTAAATATAGCACTTCCTCCAGAGGTTTGAGTTCTTCTACTAGACACTGAAGATGTGTCAATTCTGTGGCCTTGAATAATAATAAAAATAATTATTGGATCAGTTTTCCCTAAAGGTCAGAATCAGAAATTAATCTCAAGTTTATTTTATTAGGAGTAGCAGTATAGTTCTTAGTATTATCCCTGTTCCCAGCATTACTGTAAAGATGGACCAATATAACTTACATTATAAGATTGGAAGAACTTTAGTTCAACTACCCATGTTTAGCCTTAACTGTGAGCAAATAATGAGTCATTAACTTCAGTTTAATTTGGCCTTGCCAAAAGTTAGCATTTCTGCACCCGAATGCAAATCACAGATATAGGCAGAATTCTTTTCCAGTCTGTGTAGAAATTATTAGAACCAGAGTAGTCACAACATGGAAGTATAAGATCACATTATATGATTCTAGTATTTGATAATCTAAGAGTTGAGAATCATAGAAAGTTAAGGACAGAGGAGCTCTTGGATATGCTGTGATAGTCCCAACATTTTATAGATTAGGCAGTTGTAACTATGTAGTTAAGATTCTCAATACAGCAAGTCATATAACTGCGTCAATTTTTTATTTTTCTATAATAAGTACATTAAGAAGCACTTTTTAAAAAATTCTGTGTCCCAACCAAATAAAAGGTTAGAATTTTTGAAGGACTTTTGGGTGGCCCTCCACACTTAGACATATACACCCACCCATCTACTTACATGGTCTACTATATTGATAGTATTTCACACTTCTGTGGTACATTATAATTTTAAAGTGTCTTCTCCCAAATAAACCCATTTAAGTCTCACAGCCACTTTTTGAGATACCAATTCAGCATTGTTATTTCCATTTTACAAATAAGGAAACTAAATCTCAGAATTTAAGTGTTTTTCCCAAGATCACATGACTAGGTGGAGCCAAGATTAAATTTTATTTATTTTTCTTTATGGCATTAACATAGCATCCTTTGAATTAAATGTTTTTATCCCTTCCTAAAAAAATTTCTTTGCAAACATAGAATGGTGGTAAAATGGACAAATGAATGGAATTTATCACATTACTTTGGGTTTCAAATAGATTTTGAGCTGTCATTTAGAAACTGTTAGATTTCAAAGAATTTCACCACCTTCTAACTTATGAACATAATCTTATCTTACCTTTCTAACAATCTCTAAAAAGAGAGAGGACTACACCACACACATTTTATGACATTTCCATCCATTGCCCTTTCAACTTGCTACTACAAATGCAGGGCTTAAAGTTTTTGGCATGAGCAACTTGGAGCTATTTCCTTCAAAAACCAGTCTAGTGTCGTTATGTTGCTCTAGTTACATGGCTCTAATTAAATTGGAGAAGCATCTCTAAGTTATTTTCATTTTTCAGAAGAGTAGTTTGAAGCATACCATGACCTTTAAAAAGTTTTGAATCTTGGAAACCAAGTCATATAGCATCGTAAGTCTCTAGGTCTATTGGCATAAAAGATGTGTAAGTCCAAATTTTTACTTTATACTCTCCAGGGAGAATTTTGTTTTTACTATAACTAATAGCTAATTCTTATATGTTATTTATTCTGTTAGACACTGTTATGAGTACTTTACATCTACTGATTAATCCTCACAAAACTATATGAAGCATATATATAATTATCATTCACATAAGTAGATAAGAAACTGAGCCACAGAGTAGGCAATTTGCCCAGGGTCACAAAAGCTAAGACATGGCAGAGCTGGGATTTTAGTTTGGATAATCTGGCTCTAGAGACTGTGCTATTGGTCACTGTTACGCTGCAGCTCAAAGGTAGACCCTTAGGAATCTTTCCTAAAACAATAAAGTGTTTTTTAAAATAGACTTCTCTGAAATCAATTTTGATAATTTGTATGGTAAAGTGATATAATCAAATATCTCTCAAGTTTTACATTTTTCAATAAAAGTCAACATAATCTTTTAAAACTGTCCCAGCAATAAACTGTCTTCTTCCCACTGCCTCTGTCCCAAAACACAAATACACATAAAAAATATATAGGCAGAGCTATTTTCCAGAAACTTCATTACAAAATTGGTTTAAAAAAGTATTGAGGTTATTAATTTCTTTTCCTCAGATGAGGTGCTACTAATCTAATCAGCATGCAGATTTTCATATCGTTTTGAATTTTATTAAGACATAAATTGAATATAGAAAGTTGTACTTACCTTCTTGGGCACGTAAAATTTAAATGTGAGCATCCTGGAGAGTTTGGGGTTCTCAGGATTCTGAGAAAGCATAACATATTTTCATTAAAAAATGATCTCCAGTTCAAAACTTATATGTAATAATTTTGGTAAGAAAGAAAGTATACTTACATTAACTCCATTCAAAAGCAACCGTAAATCCAGCAGTAATTGCTCCAGCTGTTGCTGTGTTTCCTTTGTAGAGCTTGAAGCAGGTGCACTGTTTGTGACGAGTATAAGAGTCAGTGCAATGCAAGACAAGAGTTGAATTTTGTACATTGTGGTGGCAGGAGTTGAGGTTACTGTGAGTAGTGGTTAGAGAGGCTGATAGAAAGCTCTTGAACCAGAGAAGCAATTTATACTGTTAATTCTGGAAAAATCTTATGGGGGTGTCAAAATGTTTTACATATTACACATATTTTCAAAGATTCTACCTGTGTGGCAAAAAGCATTACCTTTATTTTTCCTCTTCTGATGACTCTTTGGAATTTCTTTAAACCCCCATAAACTGACTGAATGGATGTAGGTAAAATCCCTGTTGGTTACATTAGCCCACACTTAGGTGGCAGTTGTAATTCAGACAACTAACGCCTTCTGTATGAAACAATTTTTCCTCCCTCTTTCTTTAAGGGGGTGGGGATACAAAAGTGGCTCATGAAAATTTTCTCTTTGTCATAAAACTGTGTTGAACATGTGGAGCACTGTGGTATGGTGGACAAGAGTAAATAGTTGCAAAGAATAAATTTTTAGATTTGTTGATTACACAGGAAGAATATTGGTTTCCTGTTCAGGATGGTTTTACCTTTTGATCTACACAATGACTGAGCTAATGCATATGTGATAGATTACTTCTTAAACAATCAGCTGGAGAAATATTAAGACTAGAATACATAAAATGCTCATTGAGCTTAAGGTGCTGTCTTAGTTTTAATGTTTCTTGTATCTGTTTTAATCTCTTAATATCTGTTGCACATTTTTAATGGATATGATGTTCAGCAAATAAATACCCAGGAAAGGATTTGCATGCAAGAGTACTAATGCTGCTTTTGGGGAGGGGGCTTTGGACAAATATATTTTTGCTGCTTTATGATTTTTCCTGGCCATCAAGGGGATGTAAGTTGAGTTGGAATGTCACCAGAACCAAGGTTGCTTTTTCTTCCTCTTGTTCTCAAGGACCACCTGAGCTATTAGATCTTTTCCTTCAGTTTATGTCCATTTCATTTCTCTCTCTCTTTATTGAACAGATTGCTTATATTTCTTTAACTATAAGGCAGAAAATAATAGGGATCCCCAAGTTTATTTGTAGAAAGCCACTAACTAAAATTTCTGGACATTATTTAGGAGAAAGATAATATGATCTGGCAAGCATGAGGTGTACCAATCCTGGCCTAAGTAGTGGGGCTGGGGCTGAGAAAGGGATGGTAGTAAAATAGCCCAGGAGGCTGTGGTGGGTCATAGGGTAGGGGTGTTTGTGTGTGCATGCTCCTTGTGGAATAAGAGCTGTCCTCAGAGCAGGGATATCAGGACTCGTTTATTCCAAGATGATTCTTATTATACAGAGGTCAGAATTGAATCAACAGAAGTTACTAAGAAGGGGTATCCATTACAATTTTGGAGTGCCTTTTACGAAAAAAAATAAAGTATTACAAACAACTCATGACAGACAAATATTCAGAAAAAGGTTTGCATCCAAGAGTACTGATGCTAGTTTTATAATAGACTTCATATGCGCTGTATGTAAACCAATCCTTAAGTTTGTCCTTGTTATGTTTTCACCTCTCTAATAGATTTGGGTTTCTCCACTACAGCATCTAGGGCACTATGAGTGTAACAATAGTAGCTCTGAAATAAGATCAGATCGATATGTTTAAAGTTGGTAGAATGGGTAGGATACTTAGGATATGTGTTACTGTGTCCTCAGTATAATGCACTAACTGCCCCAGTATGATGGTAGAGGCATAAAGTTCTGACTTAAATTGGAGATAATTGAGAAAATTCTTCCTCAAAGCATTGCTGGTGACTCCTCCAATTTTACTAATTCATTTTGTGTCTAGTCTTTAAAAAGACATTTATCTAGCACCTCAGGTATGTAGAAAGGGAGAAAAAAGAACATTGTGAAAACCTGTGATGGGATGGTTCCCATTTTGCAGATTAGAAAACTGAATCTCAGATATGTTAACTAATTTATTATAGGTCATGAAGCCCTGACTGCCAGTCAGGGACAGAACAAGGATTTGAAACCAGAATATTCTGACTCTATAGCCCACTCTTCTCACTTGTATTCTTTCTTAAGGAACCTGATGTGCCATAGGGAAGAATGTACACAGACCAGTGTAATCCTGGGTAAAAGGTAAAAATTGCCACCTCAAGAGAGGTAGATATAAAGAATTTTGAAGAAGGAACATGACTTGAAACTGGATTTTGACATGTTTAAACTATAGATATGTAAATTTAGGATTAGGAAGAAGGTGGTGGGCAGGAACGGTTAACCATTCTTAGGAACATTTATACCTACAAAAAGCAGGGTATTAGGACTATTTATGTGGTAGACAACATTCTGAAGAATGTAAAACATCTTCTTAACATTTAAAAGTAAGCATTATAGTTCCTCGGGTGGAAAAAAATGAAGGAAAAGCCAGATTAGCGATCAGTGATCTTTTAGGAAACATTAGAGACAAGTTAGAGACAAATGATCATGATCTTTTCTTTTTATTACTAAAAAATGCAAAGTGCCTCTCTCTACCTCTCAAATCAAAACCACAAAGTGAGCATTAGTTCTAAGGGAAAGGCTATTTAATGATCTGTGTGTCAACTTTATAATACTTGTTTTGCTCTCTAAAGACTTTGGTGTTTCATCCCAGCATCATCAGCTCAGGCCTTTACCCTTCCAGAATGGAAGAATTCAGGCCCACACATTTTTCTGTGTGGGGGCTTTTCCAATGAGGCTTTTGATGTTCTCATAGTCTTGGTATTTCTATTTCTCCAGCTATTTCCATTAGAGTATGGGTCAATATATGCTACATTTATGGGACCCTGTAGAAAATTCGTTCCTAAGCTCCTGGCTTATCCCTATTAACACATAACAGACACCATTATGGAAGTTGGTCTTATAATTTCTTTCTTGAAATGCCTGAGGATAAAGCTACCATACGCTGTGGCGTACTTTCACTTTTTAACATGTCTGACACATCAGCTGGCTTTTTTGGCTATAGTGGTGGTAAAGTCAGTAGTAGACTGCTAGCTACTGCATGTGTCACACCCCCTACTTCCCCTTTGAAAATAAAATTCTACTATTCAATAAGCTGTTTTCATTGCTTAGCATTGTTTGTGACTCAGCCTCTTAGACTCGAGTAGCCCAAGTTCTTTAAAAAAGGAAGCCTCAGCAGTGCTTAAGTTGGTTAAGCATCTGACTCTTGATTTTGGCTCAGGTTATGATCTCACAGTTCATGAGTTCAAGCCCCACATCGGGCTCTGTGCTAACAGCTTGGAACCTGCTTGGGATTCTTTCTCTATCCTCTCTCTCTGCCTCTCCCCTGCTCTCTCTCTCTCCCTGTCTCTCAAAATAAATAAATAAACTTAAAAAAAGGGAAGCTTCAATCCCTGAAGCTGTCTGCCGAAGAGACTGGTCAGTCAGTTGCACACATTGTCCATTCAGCAAAGCTGACTTTCAAGGACTCCAAGTCCTGTGAGAATTTTCTCTTTCTCACCCTTTCCCATCACTTTGTAAAACTTAAAAATGTTTTTTTAGTGTTTATTTAATTTTGAGAGAAAGCGCAAATGAGAGAGAGGCTGAGAGAGGGGGAGACACAGAATCTGAAGCAGGCTCCAGGCTCTGAGCTCCCAGCGCAGAGCCCGACGTGGGGCTCAAACTCACAAACGGCGAGATCATGACCTGAGCCAAAGTCCAACGCCCAACTAAGCCACCTAGGTGCCCCCACTTTGTAAAACTTTAATTTGGACTGGAGCTTGATGCCCATATTAATGTGTCTCTTGTTAGTTTCTCTACAGGCCTCTTGGCTTTTCAAGATACAGTTAATCTCCCTGTATTTAGGGACATATTATTGAATTCTCTCCATACCACCTAGAGAGTATTCAGCTATGATCTCTGTGTTTTCCATGAGAGACTGAATTTCCTCAGGCATAGGTTGGTGCCCAGTCTTTGTCTTTATCAGACCTATAGTCCTCCATGATAGATTTACCTCTGTAAATCTATCTGTGGATCACAGTTAAGTCTCACTCTTGTGCTCTTCCATGTGGTACATTTTAATGATGTTCATAATCTTTTGGGATGGAAGAATTATTTCCATGGTACTTTTAATTTTGCAAAGTATTTTCAAATTCATTATCTCATTGAGTCATATTTTACTGATAAGAAATTTGATGTTTGTGCAGGTTAAGTGACTTTCCCAAGATCACATTCTTAAGTTAGTGGTGAAGTTAGAGCAAAACCCCAAGACTTCCTGGCCCCTAATGATCTTACATATTTCCGGTGTAAAATAGTGAGATGCCAAATTCTAGGTACACTAGACTACACAGAGAAGGTTGAATTAGATTGTGCCTACTATTCCATCTCACTTCACTCTATCAGTGATAGCTGATGAGTCAGGCAAGGCATCATCCACCTTCACCTACCCAACACCTTGTCTGAGAAATTTCAGGATTTCTAAGAATTTAGAGCAGCTGAATTCACACAGCTACAGAAGCTAGGTTTTACTCATGTTTTTCATTTCTTTCTGGGCCTTTTAAAAGCACCAGAGCATTTGATGTTTCCTAACAATTCTTTCATGTCTGAAGAAAGAAAGTGATTGCATCCACTGTGAATTTAAGTTGAATTGGACGTTCAGAGTACAGTGTTTTAAGGCTGACTTGGGAGTATCACACTAGGCATTTTTCTGCATTTGGCAACCAAGAGGCACCTCACTGCCTAAATGTAACAATAATGGGAGTATCTTCCAAACCCTTGGAACTTTACTTTTTGTGTAAATATAAGACCCATGTCAAGTCACACAGCAGTTACCAGAAGTAGAATGGGACAGTCTGACAGTAATAGCAATAGATTTGCAAGGCATTTCATATTTATAAAGCACTTTCACATCCATTTATCTCCTCTTATGGCAAAACAGGTAAGGAAATTTTTTTCTGGTTATGTATTTCACTAAGGACTTTATTTTCTTTGTACATTAAAAATTAAGCCTTGCAACTTACACATAAATATTAGCTTTCTTCTCTCCAATATAAGTGCTTTAATTAAAATCTTGTAAAAATATATTATTTACATTTATCTTCATCTTTCCTGCCTAACTTTGTTTCTAAGCTCTCTGTTAATCATTTGTTCTTCCCTCTTCTACAGTAGCTTTGAGTGTATCATTCATTTACAGTCCATTGTCCCATCATTCATAATGTCAAAAGATAAACTGAGGCATATTTTAAAATTTAAGAGTTTATTTGAGCAAAAATCTATTTGAATTGGACGGCATCCCATCTAGCAAATAGAAGGGAGCTCTGGGGAATTGTACAAAATGAAAAACTTTGATATCCAGAGAAAGCAAGAACAAGGAAGGTATACTATGCAAAACAAAACAAAACAAAACAAAACAAAAAAATGTGTTGGTTATTACAAAGCTACTTTCTTTTAGGGACGGCACTGGTCTATCAGGTAGATTATCTGGTGCTGATCAGACAGTTCCTGATTGACTGGTTTAAGATTCCATTCCTGGGAGAAATGAAGCTAGAATTAAGTCTTGGTTTAATGACTTTATTTTGGGCCTGTTGTTTTTAAAACTAAATGATAATTTTTTTAAAGAGTATAGCCTGATTTAGATTTAGATTGTGTGGTACTGTTTCCTAAGGAATTCAAGTGCCACACCCCATTGGTGAGAATAGAACCACACCAGGGCCCCCATTGGCTGGGGCATCAGAGCCTAACTAAAGGAAGAACAAGCTCCATATCCATCTAGTCAGTCCTGTAGGGGCAGCTACAAGACACTGAATCACCTCAGAGCTTCCTAAATCCCTCACTTTCCTCAGACCCAAAGGGGTTGTGAAAAGCTATTCTTCTATTTTTGTTGTAGAAAATTCTAATTTCATCCTAATATCTATTCTTCCCTCCTGCTTAGAAAAAGAATCCTGATTTTTAGCTAGATATATTGCTGCTCCTCATAAAGACCACGTTTCCTACTTTCCCTTTGCAATGAAGTGTGGCCATGTAGCTATAATGGCTGGAGCTCTAGTAACTCTTCTGGACCTTAAAGACAGGGGACCATACTCTCGGGATGTTAAAGCTGAGAGCTGTGATAGTGAATATTTTATGTAGCTGCCAAATCAACTCTGATTTCCTAGTTCCTGACTTCTTTTATGTAAAAGAGAAGCAAGTATATCTTGTTTAAGCCACTGTTATTTTGGGTTTCTCATTACAGTTGACCCTTGAACAATGTGGGGGTTAGAGGCACTGACCCCTGCACAGTTGAAAATCCATGTATAACTTTCGATTGCCCCCAGATTTAACTAATAGCCTGCTATTGACTGGAAACCTTACTGATAACTTAAATAGCCCATTAACATGTATACTCTATATGTGTTGCATGCCATATTCTTGCAATAAAATAAGCTAAAGAAAAGACAGTGTTGTTAAGAAAATCATAAGGAAGATAAAGTACCTTTACAGTATAATACTGTATTTATTTTTAAAATCTTTATATAAGTGGACCTGTGCAGTTCAAACCAGTATTGTTTAAGGGTCAACTGTATATGCAGTTAACAACACTGTATAAGTACATTAGGCCATGTTCTTTTTAGACAATCCTATTTGGTATTTGTTTTTTTTTTTTTTACTACAAAATATTTAAGGTACATTGTTGAACAACATCATGGGCTATGGGAGTACAAAAATAAATAGCTATCCCTAGCCTACAAAATTTTACATTTTAGTAGGAAAGACAATATAAAACTGTGAATGCAAAGGGTGGGTGGTTAAGTTAATTGGTAAGTGTACAATTTGCTAACCTCTACTGTCATTAAGAATAGACTTATAGACTAATGGAATAGAATTGAGACTCTAGAAATAAACCCTGTAATTTATGATCAGTTGGTTATGGCAAGGGTGCCAAGACAGTTCAATGGACAAAGAATAGTCTTTTCAACAGCTGGTGCTGGGACAACTGCATATCTATTTGCAAAAGAATGAAGTTGGACCCCTACTTCATATGATATACCAACATTAACCAAAAATAAATCATAGAACTGAATTTTAGACCTAAAATAACAAAACTTGTAGAATAAAACATAGAAGTAAATATTCTTGGCTTTGAATTAGTCAAGGTTTCTTTAATATGTCACTAAAAAAAGCAAAATCAACAAAAAAATGAGACTTCATTAAAATCTACAACTTTTGTCCTTCAAAGGACACCATAAAGAAAGTGAAAAGATAACCCACAGAATGGAATAAAATATTTGCAAATCATGATTCTTATAAGTGATTTATATTCATAACGTATAAAGAATTCTTGTAACTCAACATTAAAAAGGCACTCATTTAAAAATGGAAAAATTATTTGAATAGACATTTCTCCAAAAAAGATGTACACATGGCCAAAAAGCACATGAAAAGATGTTCAATATCATTAATAGGTAAAAACAAACCAAAATCATAATGAGGTGCCACTTCATACCCATTAAGGTAAGTAAAATAAAAAAGATAATAGCAAATGTTGACAAGGATGTGAAGAAATAGGACCGTAATGTATTGCTGGGGAGAATATAAAATAATGGTGCAGCTTCTTTGGAAAGGAATTTGGTAGTTGGGTTTATATATATATATATATACACACACACACACACACACATATATATGTATATATACATATGTATATGCATATATATATATGTGTGTGTATGTGTGTGTGTGTGTATATATAATATATATATATATATATATACATATATATATATATATATATATAAACTTGGAGTACTGTATGACCCAGCAGTTCCACTCTTAGATATATGCCCAAGAAAATGAAAACACATCGAAAAGCTTATAAACAAATGTTAGCACCAACATTAATTAAAATAGCCAGAAAGTGGATAGATAAAATGTAGCATATCCATACAATGGAATATTATTTGGCAATAAAAATACTGAAGTACTGATATATTCTGCCATGGGTGAAACTTGAAAACATAATGCAAATTTCAAGAAGCTGATTGTATGATTCTGTTTATATAAAATGTCCAGAAAAAGCAAACCCATCGTGGCAGAAAGTAATTTATTCATTTCAGGGTTTTGGGATAAGAGAGAATAGGAAGTGAGTGCTAGTGGGTATGGGGTTTCTTTTTGGGGTGATGAAAATGTTCTCAAATTAGATAGTAGTGAGTTTCCTAAGTTCATGAATATACTAAAAACCACTGAATTGTACATTTATGGTGTGTAGATTATATCTCAAAGTTGTTACTTTGTTTTGCAGGTTTCATAATTGTGGTTGAAACACATGCAGTATGCTTTTGGTTTGTGGCTGTACTGAAGTAATGTCCCCATATGAAGCTATATCTGTCTCTAAGAATTGCATATATAACCAGCATATATAAAACAACTGTATTATTACAATTAAGAATGAAATCAATAGATTAAAATTTTTAATTTTCATTTAAATAGTAAAAGATACCGCATGGCATTCAATCACTACTCTTGCTGCCAATTATCATCACCAAATTAAGGTCCAAACACTGAAGAAGCGGTAATGCTTTTTCTTTCAGTAGCAAATTAAAATGGTATTCTTCAACCCTTCAGTATATTTGAATGTTTAAAAAATATATTTAAGATAAATAACTGTACCAACAAATACTATAGAAATGTGGCAATGGTTCCAGAAAAGGTGGTTCCACAGGTCTTCCCTGTCACTCATTATTAGGAATTCCATAGTCTACTAACTGCTCAAAACAAAAATCTATGCAATCATCTTTGTTTTCTTTCTTTCTTTTGTACACCATATTCAATCTGTCAAAAAATCTTACTGGTTCTAGCTTCAGAATTGATCTTTAATCAAGCACTTCTAACCATAGCTATCTCTACCATTCTAATCTAAGGCATGTTCAACATTTGTTTTAATATTTCAATAATTTTCTTAAATGGTGCTCCTTCCCTCAGTTCTTGTTCCACTAAAAGCCTCTTTTCACACAGGAGATGGAATGATCATTCTAAAATATAAATCAATTTATGTCATGCTTATCAGAATCTTCAAGTGGCTTCCTATCTCCCCAAAAGTAAAAGCCAAAGTCATTTATTGGCTTACGAGACCCTTCTCATCTGACCTCAATAATGTGATTTCTCACTACTCTTCTCTCTTACCTCCAATTCACACTGGCTTCCTTACTGCTCCTTGAACAAAACACCATGTGACAGCCTCAGGGCCATTGCATTGGGTATTCTGCATGAAATGATGTCTACTCCAATATCCACTTGACTTATTCCTTCACCTTCTTCAATTCTTTGCTCAAATGTTTTTCTTTGAAAGACTTTTTCTGATCACCTTATTAGTATTGACCTCTGAAGAACTAGCTACCTTCCTTCCCTGCTTTTTCCCCCTCTATAGCTTATTGTCACCTTCTAATTACACTGCATAATTTCTTATTCATTCTTTAATTGTCTGAGTCCTCCCACATTAATATATACTCTGTGAAGGCAGGGATTTTATGTGTTTTGCCCATTGCATTCCTACCAGCCGTGCAAAAGGGTTCCTCTTTCTCCACATCCTCACCAACATCTGTTGTTGCCTGAATTGTTAATTTTAGCCATTCTGACTGGTGTGAGTTGGTATCTCATTGTGATTTTGATTTGTATTTCCCTGATGATGAGTGATGTTGAGCAATTTTTCATTTGTCTGTTAGCCATCTGGGTGTCTTATTTGGAAAGGTGTCTACTCATGTCTTTTGCTTATTTCTTCACTGGATTATTTGTTTTTTGGGTGTTTGATAAATTCTTTGTAGATTTTGGATACTAACCCTTTATCTGATATGTCACTTGCAAATATCTTCTCCCATTCTATAGGCTGCCTTTTAGTTTTGCTGACTGTTTCCTTCACTGTGCAGAAGTTTTTTATCTTGATAAAGTCCCAATAGTTGATTTTTGTTTTTGTTTTCCTTGCCTCTGGAGACTTGTCAAATAAGAAGTTGCTGCAGCTGAGGTCAAAGAGGTTGTTACCTGTATATTTCTATAGGATTTTGATGGCTTCCTGTCTTACGTTTAGGTCTTTCATCCATTTTGAGTTTATTTTTGTGTTTGGTGTAAGAAAGTGGTCCAGGCTCATTCTTCTGCATGTCGCTGTCCAGTTTTCCCAGCACCATTTGCTGAAGAGACTGTCTTTTTTCCATTGGATACTCTTTTCCTGCTTTATCAAAGATTAGTTGGCCATATGTTTGTATGTCCACTTCCGGGTCCTCTATTCTGTTCCATTGATCTATGTGTCTGTTTTTGTGCCAATACCGTACTGTTTTGGTGATTACAGCTTGTAATACAGCTTGAAGTGTGGAATTGTGATGCCTTAAACTTTGGTTTTCTTTTTTAGGATTACTTTGGCTATTTGGGGTCTTTTCTTGTTCCATACAAATTTTAGGACTGTTTGCTCTAGCTCTGTGAAGAATGCTGGTGTTATTTTGATAGGGATTGCATTGAATATGTAGATTGCTTTGGGTAGTGTTGACATTTTAACAATATTTGTTCTTCTAATCCATGAGCATGGAATGTTTTTCCATTTTTGTGTGTGTGTCTTCAATTTCTTTCATAAATTTTTTATAGTTTTCAGTGTATACATTTTTTCACCTCTTGGGTTAGGTTTATGCCTAGGTATTTTATGGTTTTTTGTGCAATTGTCAATGGGATTGATTCCTTGATTTCTCTTTCTGCTTCATTATTGGTCTATCAGGATGCAACCGATTTCTGTACATTGATTTTGTATCCTGTGACTCTGCTGAATTCATGTATCAGTTCTAGCAATTTTTTGGTGGAGTTTTTTGGGTTTTCCACGTAGAGTATCATGTCATCTGTGAAGAGTGAGTTTGACCTTCTTCTTGCTGATTTGGATGCCTTTTATTTCTTTGTGTTGTCTGATTGCTGAGGCTAGGACTTCCAACACTGTGTTGGATAACATTGGTGAGAATGGACATCTCTTTTGTGTTTTTGACCATAGGGGGAGAGCTTTCAGTTTTTCTCCATTGAAGATGATATTAGCTGTCGGTCTTTCATATATCGCCTTTATAATCTTTAGGAATGATCCTTCTACCCCTACTTTCTTGAGGGATTTTATCAAGAAAGGATGCTGTATTTTGTCAAATGCTTCTTCTGCATCTATTGAAAGGCTCATGTAGTTCTTATCCTTTCTTTCATTAATGTGATTTATCACATTGATTTGCAGATATTGAACCAGCCCTGCATCCCAGGTATAAATCCTACTTGATCGTGGTGAATAATTCTTTTAATGTATTATTGGATCCAGTTTGCTAGAATCTTGTTGAGAATTTTTGCATCCATGTTCGTCAGGGAAATTAGTCTATAGTTCTCCTTTTTAGTGGAGTCTTCATCTGGTTTTGCAATCATGGTAATGCTGGCCTCATAGAATGAGTTTGGAAGTTTTCCTTCCATTTCTATTTTTTGGAACAGCTTCCAAAGAATAGGTATTAGTTCTTCCTTAAATGTTTGGTAGAATTCCCCTGGAAAGCCTTCCATCCCTGAACTCTTGTTTGTTGGGAGATTTTTGATTACTGATCTAATTCTTACTGGTTATGGGTCTGTTCAAATTATCTATTTCTTTCTGTTTCAGTTTTTCTAGTTTATATATTTCTAGTAATTTTTCCATTTCTTCCAGATTGCCCTATTTGTTGGGATATAATTGCTAATAATATTCTCTTATTGTTGGTATTTCTGTGGTGTTGATTATGATCTCTCCTCTTTCATTTGTGATTGTATTTATTTGTTTTTTTTTTTAATTTTTGATCAAACTGGCTAGAGGTTTATCAATTTTTTTAATTCTTGCAAAGAATCAGCTCCTGGTTTCATTGATCTGTTCTACTATTTTGTTTTATTTCTATATCATTGATTTCTGGTCTAATCTTTAATATTTCCCTTCTTTTGCTAGTTTTGGGATTTATTTCCTGTTCTTTTTCCAGATTTTTTAGGTCTAAGTTTAGATTGTATATCTGAGACTTTTCTTCCTTCTTTAGGAAGGCCTGTGTTGCTATATATTTCCCTGTTATGACCACCTTTGCTGCATCTCAGAGGTTTTGCATTGTTGTGCTTTCATTTTCATTGGCTTCCATGTACTTTTTAACTTCCTCTTTAATTTCTTGATTACCCCTTCCGTTATTTAGTAGAATGTTATTTAATCTCCAAGTATTCATGGTATTTCCAAATTTTTTCTTGTGGTTGATTTCATGTTTCATAGTGTTGTGGTCTGAAAATATGCTAGGTATGATCTTGATCTTTTTGTACTTGTTAAGGACTGATTAGTGACCCAGTATGTGATCTATTCTGGAAAATGTTCCATGTCCACTGCAGAAGAATGTGTATTCTGCTTTTGGATGAAATATTCTGAATATATCTGTTAAGTCCATTCAGTCCAGTGTGTCATTCAAAGCCCTTGTCTCCTTGTTGATTTTCTGCTTAGATGATCTGTCCATTGCTTTAAGTGGGGTGTTGAAGTCCTCTACTATTATGGTATTATTATCAATAAGTTTCTTTATGCTTGTGATTAAATGATTTTTTATATTTGGGTGTTTCACATTGGGGGCATAAATACTTACAATTGTTAGATCTTCTTGATGGATAGGCCCCTTAATTATGGTGCAATGCCCCTTTTCATCTCTTGTTACCGTATTTATTCCAAAATCTAGTTTAGGAGCACCTGGGTGGCTCAGTAGGTTAAGAGGCATGACTCAGGTCATGATCTTATGGTTCATGAGTTTGAGCCCCACGTCGGTCTCTGTACTGACAGCTTGGAGCCTGGAACCTGCTTCCGATTCTGTGTCTCCCTCTCTCTGCCCCTTCCCCACTCGCTGTCTGTCTCTCTCTCAAAAATAAATAAGCATTAAAAATTTTTTTTAATCTAGTTTAATATTGGTATGGCTACTCCAGCTTCCTTTTGATGACCATAGCATGATAGTTGGCTCTCCATCCCCTTACTTTCAAACTGAAGGTGTCTTTAGGTGTAAAATGAGTCTCTTGTAAGCAGCATATAGATGTGTCTTATTTTCTTATCCATTGGGATACCCTGTGTCTTTTGATTGGAGCATTTAGTCCATTGACATTTTTTTTTTAATTTTTAATGGTTTTTTTTTATTTTGAGAGAGAGACAGCATGAGTGAGGAAGTGGCAGAGAAGTAAGAAGAGAAAGAGAATCTCAAGCAGACTCCACACTGTCAGCACAGAGCCCGATGTGGGGCTGGAACTCACAAAACTGTGAGATCATGACCTGAGCCGAGATCAAGAGTCAGATGCTTAACTGACTGAGCCACCCACACACCCCTAGTCCATTGACATTTAGAGTGAGTACTGAAAGTATGAATTTAGTGCCATTATGTTGCCCATAGACTTTGTGTTTCTGGTGATGTTCTCTGGTCCTCTCTAATCTTTTTGCTTTTGGTCTTTTTTTGTTTTGTTTTGTTCTGTCTTTTTGCCAGATAGTCTCCCTTAAAATTTTTTGAAGAGCTGGTTTAGTGGCCAAAACTCCTTTGGTTTTTGTTTATCTGGGAAACTCTTTATCTCTCCTTCTGTTTTAAGTGACAGTCTTGCTGGATAAAGAATTCTGGACTGCATATTTTTCCAATTCAGCATGTTGGCTATATCTTGCCACTCCTTTCTGGCCTTCCATGTTTCTGTGGATAGGTCTGCCGCGAACCTGATCTCTCTTCCCTTATTGGTTAATGACTTTTTTTCCTTGCTGCTTTTATAATTCTTTCCTTGTCTGTGTATTTTATGAATTTGACTATGATATGCCTTGGTGATGGTCAGTTTTTGTTGAATATAGTGGGAGTTCTCTGTACTTCCTGGATTTTGATGTCTGTGTCCTTCCCCAGATTAGGAAGGTTTTCCAACATAGTTTGCTCACATCAACCTTCTGCCCTTCTTTCTCTCTCTTCATCTTCTGGGACTCCTCTATGATTCAGTTGTTATTCCTTTTTAATAAATCACTGAGTTCTCTGAGTCTTGTATCGTCATCTTTTTCCTTTGTTTCCCTCCTTTTTTCTGCTTTATTATTCTCCATAATTTTACCATCTATATCACTGATTCACTGCTCTGCTTCATCCATCCTTGCCTTCGTGAAACCTATTTGAGATTGTGTGTAGTTTATAGCATTTTTAATTTCATCCTGACTAGATTTTATTTTTTTATCTCCACTGAAAGGGATTCTATGGTTTTTTCAACCCTAGCTAATATTCCTGGTAATATGGTTCTAAATTCTAGTTCAAATATCTTGCTTATATCTGTGTTTATTAAGCCCCTGGCTGTCATTTCTTCCTGTTCTTTTTGGGGTGAATTCCTTCATTTTGTCATTTTGGAGGAAGAAAAAAATAAAATAAAAAATAAGGACTTAAAAACAAATCAAAAAAATCAAATAAAGGACGCTAGATCTTAGGTGTGTCTTGGTCAGCATGTCGAAAGAAGCTTGATAGAATAGAGCAGAAAGGGGGGGAAGGTAAGAAAAAATTTAAAAACTAAAAAATATTACATAATAAAAAAATGAAATAGAATAAAAATTTAAAAATAAAGTAAAAGTAAAAAAAAAAACTAAAATAAATTTTTCTCTTTCTGTATCTGAGAAAGAGGAAGAGAAGAAAGAAAAAGAAAACAATTTAAAAATAGAAGCAAAGAAAACAAATAAATAACCCAGCAAACAGAGTGAAACCTGAATGAAGTTACATCCAGTTTCCTCTAGAAGTGAAACTATGAAGCCTTACACTAAGCAGGTGGAGTGACTTGTGCTGGTCTTCTAGGGGATGTCCTTCTAGGGTGCAGTTGGGTGGGGCTTGGTGTAATGGCTCCATTCTCCCCTAGGTGGTGCTGCTTAGCTTAGCTCACTGGGGTGGATTATTGTGTTGCGCATGTCCGTGCACGAACATGCTCATATGTGGGGAGAGGTGGAAATGGCTTCACCCAGCTCCCTAGTCTCTGTTATAGGAATTTGGTGCACTCAACAACCTGCGATCAAGCCCCACTCCTTTGTCTCAAGCCTCCATCCACTCCTCGCCTCTACCCTGTCCGTGTCCAAGCTGTCCACCTACCAGGCAGCACCTCCCTCCAGAGTTTTATCTCAGATGGGTTTGTGTTCAAAACCCCATGCTTCAGAGATCCCTGAGACTTGGACCTGCACCAACTCTCTGGGGGAGGGTCTTGCTGAGCAATAGCCAGGTGCTGGCTTGCCCCAGAAAATGTTTGTGTGATCGTGCAATGTCAGATGTTCAGAGATTATGGCAAATCACAACATAGCCAGCTCCAGGTTTCACCACCCTCTCGTGTCTTTGTCCCAATACCAGCAAATGTGGCTGCTCTCTGGGGTCCACCTGGGACCCTTGCCTGTGGGAAGGCTTTATGGCCTGTACAAAATGCACTCCAAGCAGGGGAACCACTTTTCCCTGTGTGGCACATGGATCCCTCAGACACTGCTGCCAGCTCTGGGGAATTTACCCTGCTTCCTCACCAGAACACTGCCAGACACCGAGCTCCAAAACGTCAGACTCTGCACTCCACTGTTTATAGAATCCTGATGGTATTAAAACCCTCTCCTTTCTGCCTGTCAATGGTTTGGGGGAAGAAATTTCTTGTTCAGTCCCTTGTGAGTGTTTTCACTCTTTCTCTCCAGCTACTTTTGGGGGAGTGCTTTTCTTGCACGATCCCATTGTGCTGCACTCTCCCCCTTTCTCTCTCTGTCTCTCTCCAAAAAATAGCACCGTACCCTTTGTGGCTTTTTTCTCATCCAGTTCACCTCTCTGCACCATGTACCTGGAAAGTTCTGGGGCCCAAGTTATTCAGATTGTTGTGTTAATTCTCAGATCAATTTCTTAGGTGTTCAAAATGGTTTGGTGCTGATCTAGCTGCTTTTCAGGGACAAGACAAGCTCAGGGTCTCCATGCTGCTCCACCATATTAACTCCTTTCCCTGATTTTTTTTTATATTTATATATAATTTGAAGTGAAAAGTTGACCTTTCCATGAAACTTTTCCGTCTTAATACTACTATTCATAGTTAAATGACATGCTTTTATGATGTTCTCTTTGTGATTATGCTATATATTTTGAGAGAATTATGATGTGTATTTAAACTGGGATAGATAAAGTTTGTATTTCACAGTTACCATAGCCATTTAGTGTGATATGTAGTTCATTCCCTAACATTGAACTTTCTATTAATCTACATATTGCTAATTTTCTGGCCAAAAAGAACTGAAGAGTTGTCTTAGATAGCTGAGTGAAAGACTATTGCTTCTGCCCCACTGAGCAGATAACAATCAAAGAAAAACTTAGTCACCCCATTTGTCATATTTCTTCTTGGGCTTATTTTTTCATACATGTTCCTTCTTGGATTCATGTAGTTTACAATTTAAATAACATTACAAACATCTTTAATTTTGTAAAACATGAATGCCAGGATGGTATGAGTAGATTCATGGATGAAAGGACATAATGTTTATTAATTGAAGGTTGTGTTAACATGACTGAGAGACACCTATTTTCATATTGCCTGAGTTATGTGGACTGAAGTTTGCGCTTTCAATCACACAAAAGAATGATAACTGCGGAGAGAAATCTCATTTTCTACCTTCCCTTTTCTGTGGAATAGTGTATTTCTGGGTTGAAGCGTTATCTCCATTTTATCAAATAGAGGCAAACCAATCTTTTTATCATCTACTTTTACCTGTGAGTATCTGCAGTTTTTGTAGAATTTTGGAAGAATATAGCATACTAAAATCTTTAACATTCTTTCAAATATCCACCCCATAACCATTCTACTGGCTTTCAGTGTTTGCTTGACAATATATAGCAAGCTTAAAATTTCTATCCAAGTAATAAATAATAAGTAGGCATTATATTAAATTTATTAAATTAAGTTAGTGGGAAATGGTTGACCTCCCACTGTCTCCAAATTTACTATTCAATCAAAGTTATCAAACAAGATATTTCTTTTGTGTCTCCAGATAGACAATAAGAAAGCTTGCAGGGAGAATTGGCATCAGTGTGCTTGGATTCCCCCTACTCAATTGTTCCCAATTGCTTCTATTCAAATGTTCATCCTCTGAGAGAATCACTTTCTGAGAAAAAGTAACTCTTTCCTGTTTTAAGTCAGTATGAAATCTACAATGGGAAAACAAAGATAAAACCACAAATCCACGGTATACAAGAGAGATTTAGATAGTCTATGAATGAGCAGTCATAGAAACAACCATTATATCTTAATTCTGTCAGTAATATGTGTGTGAATAAAATATTATTTCATGGATAGGCACTTCATTAAGTTGGAAATTTTTCCCACATTTTATGATTGACCACACTAAAGAGATAGCTCAACCATATCTAATTTCTAACCTAATTTCTAAGAATGCAAATGCTTTTAGACTTTATAAACTGTTTTCCCCCACAACTTTATTGAGGTATAATTGGTACACCAAAAAATGCATATATTTAATGTACAAAATTTGATGAGTTTGGACATAGGCATACCCATGAAACTATTACCACAATTAAGGTAATAAACGTATCTATCTTTGTACTCTCCCTGCTTTTTGTAGTAATAACACTTAATATGAGATATGCCCTGTTAACAATTTGAGCATACAATATCATATATTAATCATATTATTAATCATATTAATCATATTAATCATATTGTTAACAGTGGGCACTATATCTTACAGCAGATCCCTAGAACCTATTCATCTTGCACGTATGAAATGCTATACTAATTCAACAACAGCTTTCCATTTCCCCTGCTCCCCTAGACCCAGGCAACCACCATTCTACTCTTGGTTTCTATAAGTTGAACTATTTTAGATACCTCACATAAGTGGAATAATGCAGTATTTACCTCTCTGTGATGGACTTATTTCAATTAGCAAAATGTCCTCCAAGTTTGTCCATGTTATTGCATATGGCGGATATCCTTCTTTTTTAAGGCTGAATAATACTCTGAAATATATATATATCATATTTTCTTCATTCATTCATTGATGGATATTTAGGTTGTTTCCATATCTTGGCTATTGTGAATAATGCTGCAGTGAACATAAGAATACATATATCTCTTTGAGATCCTGATTTCAATTCTTTTGACTATACCCAGAAGTGGAATTGCTAGTTCATATGATAGTTCAATTTTTAATTTTCTAATGAACCACCATATTCTTTTCCATAGCTGCTGCACCATTTTACATTTCCACCAACAGTGTAGAGTGTTCCAATTTTTCCACATTCTTACCAATACTTGTTATCTTTTAGATTTAAAAAAAGCCATTCTAGCAAGTGTGAGGTGATATCTCATTGTAGTTTTGATTTGCATTTCCCTAATAATAAGTGATGTTGAGCTTCTTTTCACATATATGTTGTCATTTGTATGTCTTCTCTGGAAAAATGTCTATTCAAGCCCTTGCTCATTTCTTAATTAGGTAATTTAATGTTGATTTCAGCAATTGAGTTATAGCAGTTCTTTAATGTATTTCCCTTATCAGATATATGGTTTGCAAATATTTTCTCCCATTCTGTGGATTGCCTTTTATTCTGTTTACTGTTCTTTGTTGTGCAAATGTTGTTTAGTTTTGATGTAGTTCTACTTGTGGATTTTTGCTTTTGTTGACTGTGCTATTGGTATCATATCCAAGAAATCATTGCTAAGACCAATGTCAAGATTTTCCCTTATGTTTTCTACTAGGAACTTTACAGTTTCATGTCTTTTGCTTAAACTTTTTGTATTTATTTTGAGAGAGAGAACATGTGCACAAGTTGGGGAGGGGCAAAGAGAGAGGGAAAGAGAGAATCCCAAGCAGGCTCTGAGCTGTCAGCACAGAGCCCGACACAGGGCTTGAACTCACGAACTGTGAGATTATGACCTGAGCCAAAATCAAGAGTTGGAAGCCTAACTGACTCAGCCACCCAGGTACTCCTGCAGTTTCATGTCTTACATTTAAGTCTTTAAGCCATTTAGAATTGATTTTTGTGTATGGCATAAGATAAGGGTCTAATTTTATTCTTTTCCATGTGGATATCCAGTTTTCCCTACACAGTTTGTTAAAAAAGATTGTACTTTCCCCATTGTGTATTATTGGCATTTTTGCTGAAAATTAACTGACTATATATGCATTCGTTTATTCCCAGGCCCTCTATTCTGTTCCATTGGTCTATATGTCTGTCTTTATACCAGCATCATACTGTTTTAATTGCTGTAGATTTGTAATATATTTTGAAATCAAGAAGTATAATGGCTTCAGCTTTGTTTTTCTTTCTCAAGATTGTGTTGGCTATTTGGGAACCTCCATCGTTCCAAATGAGTTTTAGGATATTTTTTTCTATTTCTGTAAAAATGTAAAAAATGTCAGGGCACCTAGGTGGCTCAGTCAGTTAAGTGTCCAGCTTCAGCTCAGATCATGATCTCATGGTTCATGGGTTCAAGCCCTGCATTGGGCTCTATGCTGACTGCTCGGAGCCTGGAGCCTGCTTCAGATTCTGTGCCTCCCTCTCTCTCTGCCCCTCCTCTGGTCATGCTCTGTCTCTTTCTCTAAAAAAATAATAAGGAAACATTTAAAAAAATGTTTTTAATATAAAAAATGTCATTGGAATTTTGAGGAGGATAACATGGAATCTATAGATTTCTTTGGGTGGTATGGATATTAAATAATATTATCTTCCCATCTGTGATTGGCACGTTTCCATTTATTTTTGTCTTCTTTAATTTCTTTTACCAGTGTTTTGTAGTTTTCAGTGTGTAAGTCTTTCACCTCTTTGGTTAAGTTTATTCCTAAGTAATTCTTTTTCATACAATTGTAAATAAAATTGTTTTCTTAATTTCTTTTTCAAATAGCTCATTGATAGTTATAGAAACACATCTGATTTTTATATGTTAATTTTGTATCCCACAACTTTACTGATTTTGCTTATTAGTTTAACGTGTGTGTGTGTGTGTGTGTGTGTGTGTGTGTGTGTGTGTATACACTTTAGGGTTTTCTGCCTATAAGATCATGTCATCTGCAAAGAGAGACAATTTTAAATCTTTTTTTCTTACTCAAATGCCTTTTACTTCTTTTTCTTGCCTAATTTCCCTAACTAGGACTTTTAGTACTGTGCTGAATAGATGTGGCAAGAATGGGCATCCTTTTCTTGTTACTGACCTTAGAGGAAAAGCTTTTAATTGTTCACTAGTATGATGTTAGCTATCACTTATCATAGATGGTCTTTATTGTGTTGAAATAAATTCCTTTATTATTTCTTTAAATAAGCTTTCTGTCCCTATTTCTCTCTCCTTCTTTAATGTGCATATTAGTACATTTGATGATGTCCCATAATTCCCTGAGGGTTTCTTACACGCTTTCTCATTATTTTTATTTTTTGTGCCTCTGACTAAATAATCTCAAGTGACTTGTCCTCAAGTTCGCCGGTTCTTTCTTTTGCCTGGTCAAGTTAAATGTTTAAGTTCTCTATTGAATTTTTCAGTTCAATTATTAAATTCTTGAGCTCCAGAATTTGTTTGGTTCTTTTTTATAATTTCCATTTCTTTATTAGTTTCTTTTTTTTTTCATATATTGGTTTTCTAATTTCATTTAGTTATCTGTGTTCTTTTGTGGCTCACTGAACTTATTTAAGATGATTGTTTTGAATTCTTTATCAGTAAATACATAGATACCCATTTCTTTAAGGTTGGTTTATTTTGTTCTTTTGATTGTGTCATATTTCCCTGAATCTTTATGTTCCTTGTAGCTTTGCATTGGTGTCTGCACATTTGAAGAAACAACCACCTCTCCCAGTCTTTATGGATTGGCTTCAGCAAGGAAGCTGATCTTCACCAATCGTCCTGGTTAGAGTTTCTGGGAGCCTCTCAAACCTTGTCTATGGATATTTACACTCCACTCCTCTTCCTCCCTCTTGGGAGAAAACACTTGGGTGGTTTTGTTTGCTTGTTTGTTTGTTTTTTGGTTTGTCTGTTTGTTTTCAGCATGCAAGGGTCAAAATTATTGGACTCTCAAAAAACTTAGAATATGGATTATAGACATAAAAGGTCTCTCTTGGAAAAGATGTGTATTCTCTTCTTTTCTGCTGTCAGATGAACCACCTTTAGTTCCATAGGCAGCAAGAAGCAGCTGATCTTCTTGATTTTTCCCATCATTTCCTCAAATACTACAGCTTTAGTGGCATATATCTGTCCCCCAGGTGAAATAGTTTTAGTAACTGTTTCTCAAGCAAGTTTCTAGAACCTTTCAACTAGGAATAATAGCATAGTGCCCTTTGTTACTGGTCCCACTTTTCTCCATTCAGCAAATTCCACATCACATTTTAGGGTCTGAGATTTGTAGCACATCAGTTTCAGGGACCAAATTCCATGTCAGATAGAATACCCCCAGTCATAAGTAACAGAAGGGCTGCTTTAGATTGGTCTGAACACCAAAGACATTTATTTCACATATTAGGAATTCTAAAAGTCGGGTAGACTCCAGGGCCAATTGATTTAGCAGCTTAGAGATGTCATTAGGGACCCCAATTCTCTGCTGCCACAGAGTTGGCTTCCTGCTAAAACTGGTTACTCTCATGGTCATAATATGGCCACTAGAATAATATACTAGAATAATCTTCTTTGATTATTTCTAGCAGGAGACTGAAACTAGCCCTTTTTCCCGGGAACTCCAGTAGGTCCTTGATCCATATTGGCTTTGGTCTACTCATCCCCCAATTAGCCAATTAAAAGGGGGCATAGTCTTATCATAATTGGCTTACACTAATTTACTGAGGTAAAATGAATGTTGGAACATTATCTCCAAGATCCTCTATAGACAAGCCTTTGCCAGGGTACACTGATATGCAAATGAAAGTTCAACTTCCTAATACCTTTTCTCTAGCCAACTTTCTTTTTTTCTTTTTCTTTTTTTCTTTTTATTTAAGTACAGTTGATACACAATGTTACATTCATTTCAGGTGTAAAACTGAGTGGTTTGACAAGTTTATGCATTATGCTGTGTTCACCACAAGTATAACTACTATCCGTCCCATTACATAGCTATGACAATATCATTGACTGTTCTTTATGTTCTGCTTTTTTACTGCTGTGACTTTATCATTCCATAATAGAAGGCCTATATTTCTCTCTCCCCTTCACTCATTTTGCCCTACCCCCACCTCCCACCCTCCTCCAATCTGGCAACCATCAGTTTGTCTCTGTATTTATAGTTCTGATCTGCTTTTTGTTTATCCTTTTTTTTTTAAATTCCATTTATGAGTTCTAGCCAACTTGCTCCCTGTGCTCTGCTACTTCAAAAGTCTGAGTAGGGACTGACAGAAAAATTATTTGACAAAGCTATGCATTTGTCATTTTGCTTTTGGCTTAAGTCATTGTCAGCAACCAACACTTTATTTATTTTTAATATTTATTTTAATTCCAGTTTAGTTAATGTACAGTTCTATACATTACTCAATGCTCATCATGATAAGTGTACTCTTAAACCCTTTCACTGTTTCACCCATCCACCCTATCTACTTCCCCTGTGGTAACTATCAGTTTGTTCTCTATAGTTGAGTCTTTTTTTTTTTTTTTTTTTTTTTTTGGTTTGTCTCTTTATCCCTTTGTTCGTTTATTTTGTTTCTTAAATTCCACATACAAGTAAAATCATATGGTATTTGTCTTTCTCTGACTAACTTATTTCACTTAGCATTATATTCTCAAAATGTGTCCATGTTGCTGCACATGGCAAGATTTCATTCTTTTTCATTATGCATATATACCACATCTTCTTTATCCATTCAGTCATCTGTGGACACTTCAGATGCTTCCATGATTTGGCTATGTAAATAATGCTGCAATAAACATAAGGATGCATATATCTTTTCAAATTAGTGTTATCATATTCTTTTGCAAATGCCAGTAGTGGGATTACTGAATCATATCGTGATTCTATTTTTAATTTTTTGAGGAACATTTTTCCACAGTGGCTGCAGTTTGCATTCCCACCAACACTGCAAGAGGGTTACTTTTTCTCCATATCCTCACCAACTTGTTGTTTCTTGTGTTTTGATTTTAGCCATTCTGACAGGTATGAGGTGATATCTCATTGTAGTTTTGATTTGCATTTCCTTGATGATGAATGATGTTGAGCATCTTTTCATATGTCTCTTGGCCATCTGTATGTCTTTGGAGAAACGTCTATTCATGTCTTCTGCCCATTTTTATTTGGATTCTTTGGGGTTTTTTGGTGTTCAGTTACATAAGTTCTTTATATATTTTTGATACTAACCTCTTAATGGACATTTGCAAATTATCTTCTCCTATTCAGTAGGTTATGTTTTAGTTTTGTTGGTTGTTTCCTTTGCCATGCAAAAGACTTTTATTTTAATGTAATGCCAATAGTTTATGTTTGCTTTTGTTTCCCTTGCCTCAGGAGACATATCTAGAAAGATGTCATAGCTGATGTCAGAGAAAATAAAGGCCACGTGTGAAAAACCGCCTGTTCTCTTTTCTAGGATTTTTATGGTTTCAGGTCTCACATTTAGATCTTTAATCCATTTTGAGTTTGTTTTTGTGTATGGTGTAAGAAAGTGGTTCAGCTTTTATTCCTTTGGAAACTGGAGAGTTTCCAGTTCTGTTAAAAATGATGTTGGTATTTTTATAGGAATTGCATTGAATCTGTAGATCGCTTTGGGTAGTATGGACATTTTAACAATATTTATTCTTCTAATCCATGAACATGGAATATCTTTCCATTTGCTTGTGAGTTCTTAAATTTCTTTCATCATTGTTTTATAGTTTTCAGTGTATAGGTCTTTTACGTCCTTGGTTAAATTTATTCTGAGGTATTTGCTTATTTTTGATGCATTTGTACATAGGATTATTTTCTTAATTTGTCTTTCTGCTACCTCACTACTAGTACATAGAAATGCAAAGGATTTCTATATATTGATTTTGTGTCCTGCGACCTTACTGAATTCATTTATCCGTTCTAATGTTTTCTGGTGGAGTCTTTAGGGTTTTCGATATATAGTATCATGCCATTTGCAAATAGTGAAAGCTTTACTTCTTCCTTGCCAATTTGGATACCTTTTATTTCTTTTCTCTATCTGATTGCTGTGGCTAGGACTTTAGTACTAAGTTAAATAACAGTGGTGAAGGCAGACATCTCTGTCTTGTTCCTGACAGTAGAGAAAAAGCTCTTGGTTGTTCCCCATTTAGGATATTAGCTGTGGGTTTTTCATATATGGCCTTTATTATGTTGAGGTATGCTCCCTCCAAACCTACTTTCTTGAGGGTTTTTTTCTGTTTTTTGTTTTTATCAAGAATGGATGTTGTACTTTGTCAGATTTTTTTTTTCTCATCTATGGAAATGATCATATGGTTTTTATACTTTCTCTTGTCATCAGCCAACACTTGAATAATTCTGGACTCCATGTATCATTTAGGAAGTCTTTAAGGTTGAAAGTAACATAACCCCAAAGTAGTGGCTTAAGCAAATAGACTTGTATTTGTGTCACATAAGAAATCTTGACATATGTATTTACTTGTATTGGCTCAGTAACATGACAATATCAAGGTTATCATCTATGATTATCTGTCTTTTTATATATGTCTCTCACCTCAGGGTGACACAATGGCTGCTGCAATTTCAGTTATCAAGTTTATATTTTAATCCAGAAGGGGGAATGGTGACCCATATAATTAGCCAGAATTCATGACCCATGGCAACGCCTGACTGGTGGGTGTCCAAAGAGAATGGGTCTGCATAAAGTAAACATCTTATCTTCTGCACACTGCAAACTGGATAATGTATGTAAGCATTTAGACTTCAGTGCAGAGTAATTTACTTTGTTCCAGCATATGGAAATGAGTTAATAGGTGATGATAGGCATAAGGATCTAAATATGTCCAATCAGCTACCCTGTTCTGTAGGAATGCTTCAGGCTGTCTACTTGTAGCAACTCTCCTAGACATGGGAGACCCAGTGCTATCCATAGCCCCTTGTTTCAGGTTTTCAGCCCAACTTCCTGGGTTTCTATCCAAAAGACCCCAGTTGGTTTGGTGAATTGAATCACAATTGAGGCTGCAGGAAGTTGTGGTTGACCTGTTTTTTTGTTACCCACAAATAGCCTGTATGATCTATTCTCATAACTTCTTCACAGTGTCCATGTGAGGAATAAGGGATTCCTTGAATCTATCTTCTTCTGTCTCCCAAAGTGGCCTTTGCCATTTTGGATTGGCAAGCTCTGGCAGACTGTGGAGATGACTTTGTCTCCTTGCCTAAGCCTCAAGAGTTGTCCTGTTCTTTGCTTCAACTCTCTTATCTTCCCTCTTCATCTCTTATAACTCACTGGACAGAGGGTGTGAAGAGGCTATGGTAGAGGTAGAAAGGATTATAGCAAAAGGGACTTCATTTTGGCCTTCATTAAGTCCTGCTTTGTTCCCACAGCATCTAGGAGCTGGATGCAGAATAGGGCAAGACTAGAGGATCTACTTCCCCCACCTCCACCATTCTCAGACTCGTCCTACTCTGAACAAAGAAAAGACTGAAGCCCTCCTGATGACGCCTTGGAATCTCAGACCTACTTGGAACCAAGGCAGCAAGTAGGAGGTAATTGTCTTCTGTTGCCTCCAGTTCCTACTCTCTTCACTGTTAGAACAGAGCATCACTCTCCTCCATATGAACTTCCCTTCTGAGCCTGCTTCCTAAATCCTGTCACGGAACTCTCCCCTCCCACACTGGTGGTTCTGTTCTAAGGCAAACCAAAATAAAAAAAAATTACTCTAGATTTCTGAGTCTAGGGAACTGGCTAATGGTTTTTCACAACTGGCGCTTGAAGGAATATGATACATATTTTCACTTTTTGATGGATACTGGGCATTCATATATATAGAAGCGATATACATGTAGAAAGTCAACACCAGAGACCCAAATACAACTCATGAACAGATGTGGCTTCCCAGGCAATGAAGATTAGGTAGTAGGAAGTGTTCAGATACAAAGAAGCTAAGTGGTGACAGCATTTTATATGTATCCAGGACTCCCTGTGCTCCTCTTTTCCAGACACTTCAGGTTTTGGCAAAAGGCTTAAGGTAAAATAGGCACTGATTGTTTGGAAGGGCAGAATTTTTATAGGGTTTTTGTTTGTTTGTTTGTGTTTTTTTTTTATTTGTTTTGGTTTGTTTGTTTTTGGGTTTTTTCCAAGCATATTATTGTTAGCAATACTCAAAAGAAGCCATGTGTTTTCCTAGATCCTTCACTTGCTGTTGTGTCCTAGCAGGCTCTCAGTGCTATCTATTTTGGGAGAAGTATATAGTATCCTTGGCTCTAAAACACATCCCTGGTTCCCTGATTAGGTTATTGGCTACTCAAGAATGACTCTTAAAGATGCTATAAAGGGAAAAGTGAAGGAAATCGTGGGCTTTTGGTAAAAGGAAGTCACTAAAATGTTTTAAGTAGAGAAATATAGTAGAATTTTCGACTTCATGTGTAAAATACAAGTTTTAAGGTAGCAGAACTAGCAGTATATTAACTGGTTAGGAAGCTATCAAAATAGCCATGCAAGAGACAGTGAGGGAAGTGGGGTGTACAGATGGAGAACAGGGTACAGGTTTGAGGAATGTTTGGAAGAAAAACTGATAATTGAATTGATACAGAAAATGAGTGTCAGGAATGAGTTCAGAATGACTCTCAGGTTTGTGTAATGGGCAACCTATGAATTCTGTCCTTTTAACTGAAGTTTAAGGACTTAGGACAAAAGACAGGTTTGAGAGAAAGAGGTGTTTTGAGTTTCAAGTACTGCAGGTACACATCTATGAATATATGCATCCATGTTCAAGTGTCATTTTTTTTTTAATGTTTTTGTTAATGTTTATTTATTTTTGAGAGAGACAGAGACAGAATGTGAGTGGGTTAGGGGCAGAGAGAAAGGGAGACACAGAAGCAGAAGCAGGCTCCAGGCTCTGAGCTGTCAGCACACAGCCCGACGCAGGGCTTGAACTCACAAGCTGTGAGATCATGACCTGAGCCAAAGTCGGATGCTCAACCGACTGAGCCACCCAGGCGCCCCCAAGTGTCATTTCTTTAAGAAAAGCTCCTGTGACCAGTTACAGGGTATGGGTCTCTATCTCATAACATCCTGTGCTTTTCTGTTGTGCTAATCTCAGTTTAAGGAAGTAACCAATTGTGCAGTTAACCGTTTAGTATAATCTTCAGCAGGACAGCCTCTATTTCCCTGGCCTATGCCAGAGCCCTTGTGATAGTAGACACTCAGTAATATCTAATGAGTGAATTCTAGGTGCTTTTCAGTCACCTAAGAATTAGTTATTGTTATCTCACACCTTACATGTGTAGAGCTGGAGATTCTGAGAAATAAAGTAACTTGTATGTGGTCATACATGGAGTGAGTGTAGGGATGCCAGATTTAGCAAGTAAAAATACAGGATGCACAGTCAAAATTGCATTTCAGATAAACAATAAATTATTCTTTGGTGTAAATATGTCCCAAATATTGCATGCGATATATAATATACACCCTTAAGTGAGTGGCATTTGACTCAGAACTATGTGACTCCAAAGTCCAACTCTTTCTACTCTCTCACTCCTATACTGAAAACCATGTGAGGGATTATACCAGCATCAGTCCTCTTTCCCTGTTAATAAAAATTTTTGCTTTATATCAGGTTATGTTGTTTTTAAATTCTTGCTTTGATGAAAGTAACCCAGTTTACACCTGTCAGAATAGCAAAAATTAACAACACAGGAAAACAAGAGCCTGGTGAAGATACAGAGTAAGGGGAACACTTTTACACTGTTGGTGGGAATGCAAACTAGTGCAGCTACTCTGGAGAAGAGTAATTTTTGGTCCCCCCAAAATTAAAAATAGAACTACCCTATGATCCAGCAATTGCACTTCTGGCATTTACCCCAAGGATACAAAAATACAGTTTGAAGGGGCACATGCACCCTGATGTTTATAGCAGCATTATCAACAATAGCCAAACTATGGAAAGAGCCCAAAAGTCCATTGACTGATGAATGGATAAAGAAGATGTGGCATATATATACATGGACTATTACTGACTGAGCTATCAAAAAGAATGAAATCTTAAAAAAGGAGAAAAAGAATGAAATCTTGCCATTTGCAACGATGTGGATGGAGCTAGAGTGTATTATGCTAAGTGAAATAAATCAAAGAAAGACCAATACCGTATGATTTCACTCATATATGGAATTTAAGAAACAAAACAGATGAACATATGGGAAGGACAAAAAGAGACAATGAAGCAAACCATAAGGGACTAAAAAGAACAAACCGAGGGTTGATGGAGAGAAGGTGTGCAGAGGATGGGCTAAATGTGCAATGGGTATTAAGGAGGGCACTTGTGATGAGCTCTGGATTTTTTAATATGTATGTGCTGAATCACTAACTTCTACACCAGAAACCAATTTTACCATATATGTTAACTAACTAGAATTCAAATAAAAACTTGGGAGAAAGAAAGAAAGAAAGAAAGAAAGAAAGAAAGAAAGAAAGAAGAAAGAAAGAAAAGAAAGGAAAGAAAAAAGAAAAGAAGGAAAAGAAAAAAGGAAAGAAAAGAAAAGAACAAAAAGAAAAAAAGAAAAGAGAAATAAGAAAGAAAAGAAAGAAAGTCAGTTTATCCTGGGTGCGAAGCAGCAACTAATGGATTCCAAGCGTTTTGTTAGAATCCTTCTGGAATGCCTTCTCCAACTATAAAGGTGAACTAAAACTACTTGGACTTTCTGCAGTATCAGATACAGGGAAATGAGGTTAAAGGACTCTCCCTGAGTCGAAGCACTCCCCACCCACTTTTGTGGTATTTTGAGCCACTCAAGAGTTGTGGCCTCTATCAGATGATTATGTACGTCAAAGACAATGCTTTATAGTTTATGAGTTTCCTCATAGACGTTCTGTAACGCTCTGGAAACAAGATAACAGTGTGGTTCTAGCAATTTTCCTGAGTGATCTTTAGGGCTGTCCTGTGTGGTTAATTTGATCTGTGGAGCTGCTATGTTATGGGTAATTTTGAAACACGGGGTTTGCTTATCTGTCTTTCTTCCCTAGGTGACAACATTAAGGCACTGGTTCAAAGGGTAGTACCAGGCTTTTCTTGAAGGACCTAGAAAGGCTCTTGCATACATTTTCTCTCTCCCTGTCTTTTTTTCTGTCTGTCTGTATATACATGGAGAGACAACATGTAAATTCTATACTAGAACATTAATACTGGTTCTCTTCTGAATAGTGTGATTTCAAAATAATTTTTACTTTTTCTTTATGTCTTTCTATATTTTTTGAATTTTTGACAAAAGCAGCATCACCTTTAAAATAACAATAAACACTATTCTGTCCGTGGGAGAAAAAGTCTCAGCTTTCCCTTTATCAAGCATGGATTATCCTCATAACTGATACTCTCCTGTTTGTTTCTCTTCTCCTCTTATGAAAGAAAGATAAAAGAGAAATAAGATAAAGAAAAAGAATCTTCTGAAAGTTTATTCAATTAAAAGGCAAAAAAATCAAAAAAGCTCGTGAAAAAGGAAAATAAAATATTGGTCTTAACACAGAGAGACAGTTACCTTTGGTTTAAATTATAAGCAATGAAATCATGTAAGGTCAGAATTTGATGTACAAGTTCTATTCAAAAGAAATTTTGATATTCCTAAATATCCAAGCAGATATTCCTAAAGTTTGACATTTCTAAATAGTAAAAAATTTCAGGACAGAGAGCACCTGTTAGAACTTTGAGCCTCAGGCACGAATACGTATTACCACTGACAACACAAAGCAATCTTCATCATTCAGTTCCTAACAGTTGATTCTTACCCAACAATATAAGCCCATTGTTCAAACTGATTTCTTCTCCCTGCAGCCCCCAGGAGCTGCTACCGTTAAGAAGGGTTCTTGTCAAATAGTTTTTGAAACATTTTTGTCTGTAGAAAACCACTGGAATGCAGAAGAACTGGTGAGGTTCCATGGAACAAACATTGAAGCTTCAATTATATTTTAGGCTTTGTGTCACCAGCCCCAACTCTGTGGTACAAGCAGAGGCACAGTAACAGTCCCCAAACAGTATTTTTCTTGCTTTGCTTCTACCTGCTTTGCAGATATCCCTCCCAGCTAATTCTGAAAAGGCTGGTGGGAGGTCACTAGTGTTTGCTAACTCACTCTGCTCCCACCTAGCACTTACCATACCTGCTCTCTTCTTCATCTCACTGTGATGATATCCTGAAGCTGCCAATAATGTATTGCTTCTGACAAAACTCCCTTCTCCTGATTTTCCTCTGAAAAGCACAGCCTTGGGTTTCTTAAGGTCTATAAAGGTTAGTGAAACAACTCTTTAGTTTTTCATACTTTATTGTAGCCCCTGCTGTAACCCCTAGACAATCTGAGTAGTAAACACCTTGGTCTACTTCCTCCCTTGACTTTCTTCCTTCCCCACTGCCCACCTTGATCCTTTGTTCTTGAACTAAACTTGAGATGTGGACACTTGTGATTGTTTGAATAATTTTTTTTTTCTTTCCTGAAAGGTTCTTCAGTCCTTTGGTCAAATAAGCCCATTGTGGGCCACCCTTGCTGGCCTTCTAGATTTGCCCAGATATCCCTGCATTCTAAGATGAATGTGGCATAAGCTATCCAATCCACTCTATTTTCCATGAATTTATATTTGTGGTTCCAAATATAACAAAGTGCTATGGGATAGAAATGTTAAGAATTCCAGCCAGTACTTGAAGTTGCCAGGACTTATAAGCAAGCACTCCAGGTCTTCTTTTTCAAGATAGTCATGTGAGTGATGCCACATAGTTATGTAGGCAAAGGGCACACAGATACCCATTGCCCCAGGAGAAGGGTGAAACAGAATCTCAATATGGCCTGATCCTAAGACCTCTCTTAAAACCTTTTGATGTGCATGGCTGGTTGCTGGAAAAGAGGCAGACAGATTTGCATAGATGCCAAGCAACCTCCTGGGAGAAAAAGGGGGTGGAAAGCCTTTTAAATAAAGCTCAGTTAATTAGAGGCACCTCTGTGGCTCGGTCAGTTAAGCATCCAACTTCAGCTCAAGTCATGATCTCACAGCTCATGAGTTCAAGCCTCTTGTCAGGCTCTGAGCTGACAGCCTGGAGCCTGCGTCACATTCTGTGTCTCCATCTCTCTCTTGCCTCTCCCCTGCTCATGCTCTGTCTGTCTCTCTCTCAAAAATAAATAAACATTTAAAAAGATTTAAAAAAAACCCCTCAGTTAATTAGAACCATCCTGATGAATCAGGATGGTTCTAATTGAGATTCTCCTGCAGTTTGAAAGGATGACAGGTTCCAGTGGAAAGCATACCATATGGGTTGTGGAACCTGGTCTGAAGGGTTCATGGGGCAGGGAGATCTATACCACATAGCTGAGGCTGGAAGGCCTCCCCAGGGAACCCCTCTGGCCTAGAACTCAGCCTTTAGAACAAAGACTGTGGACATGTGGACTGGCTGGCTCTCTCCTTAGAGCCCAGTGTGGCAGCACTTCAGCCTGGGCATGCTCTAGGACAGCAAGAACATCATTTCACCAGGAGGCAGTGTCCATTGGCCTCTGGAACCCACAGCAGCAACTAAAGCAAGAGTTTCTTCTACCTGGTGCTTAAGAGTCAAGATGGACCTTTCTTAACTGAGTATGCACCTAGCTTTCATGGTGATTCATGTGGGTTGGGGGTTGAGGAACTGGGAAGGGCTCAAGACTCAGATATTGGACTTATTGATGAATTGCAGGTGAAGCTAAAGTAATTAGTGGCTAAAATTAGAGTTTTATGAGAGCTTTAAGAAAGGGCTTACCTACTTGTTGTTAGTTTTACTAACAGAGAGAGGGCTCACTCATTTCAATTTGTATTGGTTTTGGGGCATCTTGGTAGCTCAGTCGGTTAAGTATCTGACTTCCGCACAGGTCATGATCTTGCAGTTTGTGAGTTCAAGCCCCTCATTGGGTTCTGTGCTAACAACTCAGAGCCTGGAGCCTTGCTTCGTTTTCTGTGTCTCCTTGTCTCTCTGCCCCTGCCCCTCTGCTCTGTCTCTCTCAAAAAATAAATCAATATTAAAAAACAATTTTTTTGTTAGTTTTAAAATTATTGTCCACTGTAAGTCAGTGAGATTGCAGATGTATACCTTTAACTTTAATGTCTAAAATATTAAATAATTCTGGGTTTTAAAATTATAAGTTAATATGGTTGTTTGACCTACCCTGGTCTCTTTAATAAGCTGGACCCATCCCACACAGGTTTTTGGAATTAATCTGGATTGCCTCCTCTTTGGCTGGTTCTACTTGCCAGTTCTTGCCCTGTGATTCCTGGCTCTTTGATTTGAATCCATCTCCAGAACTTAGCCCTCCCTGTGTGCCCAGCCCTCCCAGACCGATTCCCTGTTCCAGGTCAGGTTTTTTAGGCTGACAGAGATATACTGTCTTTCCAGCCAGGACTTTAGCAAATACCCACCTTTCTCCTGTCCTCAGCTTCCACTCCCAAGCTGCCTCCTTGTTAGTGGAGAAGTAGGAGCACTGGGAAACAGAAGCCACAGTTCACCCCAACACTGTGTGTGTCTGTGCTGCAGCCTAGTCTTTTCAAGCTATGTCACACACTGATGCTTCATTTATGAATGGCAAGGACTAAGCTAGAGGGTCCCAGTGTGCATTATGAATTCAGGAACAAACATTATTTTTTGTGTAATAACTTTGAGATGCGTGTAAAAAATGTTTCCTTCAAATCAAATGTGAATTTTGGCCTTGAAGTACTACTTACAGTGCGTTCATAGCTCTCAGTTTTTGACAGGATCATGATGATGCAAAGTTTTATAAAAGTTAAAGCCTTGAAAAAAATGGAAATTTTTAACAAGTAACAAAGCATTGTATCAAACATTGGTATGTATTTCCCCTTCTGAGGAGGGAAAGATGGAGGTTGATTAGAGTTGATATAATGGAAAGAAATGCTGAAATCCTGGCATTAATTTTACCTTAAAAATCTGGAGTTTTTATTCACATCAACTTGGTAATATAAGCAAAGCAATGGAGAAATTTGCCCAAGACTTGGTCTTCCCACCTTTATTCAAATTACCATCTTTATTACTTTCCATATCTTAACAAGGGAAAAACTGAAAGTAAGAGAGGTGTGTGCACCACAATGACTGCAGTCATACCTTCCATCACTGAAAATGAGAATGAGCAAGCAATTTGTTTTTCCACATTCAGAATTTTATTTTTTGTTAAAAGCACAATTTTCAGTGCAATTAAGATGAAAAGCAATCAACAAAGGTAAGAAAATTCACTGTGGAGGAAATGAAATTCCTTCTTAAATCACAAACCCAACATTTGATCGTATCAGGAATCCCCTGCCCGTACTCAAAAACAATCTTTTTTCCCTGTAACATATCCTTTTTAGTCACGCATGATGGTGTGTCTCATGCACACAGTCATGAACAGATTTTTTTAAATCAAATTCTTAAGAGACTTGTTAAGTTAGGACTGCTTGTATCTTTCTTTGAGGTTCTTTGGCAAAAATGATCAAATTACAAACACTTTCTAAGATTTCAAACCTAAAAAGATTGTGTTTTAATTTGGGGTGGGGAGGGGTAGTAAGGAAAGACATGTCTAGTTTTTATCTTTAGCGAAATCAAGATGAGCAAACTGAAAGGAAGATTGGGTTGGGGTTTATGCAAACAGTCTCTTCCTCTCTACCCCCTTCCCTGCCCTGCCTGCAGAGAAATTTACCTGTGCATTTCTATATTTTATCCCTTCGTTCCCAGGGTACTGCTAGTCAGTCCTGGACAATTCTAGAATTTTATGTAAGTCTTAGATTGAATGAACAAGGTCAATATTTCTTAGGGTCAACTTCTAAAAGCAGAGTCCAAATTGAAAAACATAACAAGACTCACTATTCGTTCAAACTGACATGAACAGAAATAATTTGGAACCATGTGGCCATAACTGTCCAGAGATATTTATTAAGGACCCATTTATATCTAAAACTGAACTAAGTAAAATGTACAGTCCTAACCTAACAGGCATGGTTGATAACAATAGTGATGATAACAACTACTTAACAAGTAATTACCATATGCCAGGCATTTATATTCTCATTCAATCCCTATAGCCATTCTAATAATTAGATATTATTGTGACTGGTTTATGGAGAGGGAAACTGAAGATAAGAACCATTAAGCAATTTGCCTGAGGCTGCACACATGCACTGTCCTTGTCTCTGAAGAACACACTACTAAATTGTATTCTTCTTAAGCCTAAGTAAAGATTGAGCATATAGGACTGGAGACAGCCTCATCCCACTTATTTGCTTGATTGTAAATGTGTTAAGTGCATGGGGTCCTTGGATGGAGGGGGAATTAGAGAAAATAAAAAAAACCTCTTCTTCAGATAGCCCAAGATACTAGCTTCCTAGAATGACTTTCTAGAGAGAAATAAGGAGGAAGCAGAAACTAAAGGAACCATAAAATATGTATATTGCTTTTTATCCCCCAGATGACCAAAGTTTACAGAAGAAATATACTCTAGTTAAAAATTGAACAGAGAAATGTATAAAATAATCCCACCAGAGAAAATTGCTGTGAATAGTTTGTGTATACTTTCCTGGATTTCTCCTACATATAAATATATAATTATTTTAAAATAAGATCATTATAGGGGTGCCTGGGTGGCTCAGTCAGTTAAGCATCCGACTTTGGCTCAGGCCATGATCTCCTAGTTCATGAGTTCCAGCCCCACATTGGGCTCTGTGCTAACAGCTCAGAGCCTGGAGCCTGCTTCAGATTCTGTGTCGTCCTCTCTCTCTGCCCCTCCCCAGCTCACACTCTGTCTCTCTCTCAAAAATAAACATTTTTAACAATTTTTAAATAAGATGATTATGTACACACATACTTTTCATTTAATAATATGTTACATCATTTTTTAAATTATTTTTTCTTGGGAGTTCTTGGTATTACATTGTATGGATCTACAATAATTTATTTATCTAATATTTCTATTGATTTGGACATTTAAATTAGTTTTAAATTTTTCATTCTAAGAAATATTCTACAATAAATATTTTTATGGAAACATTTTTCAATATGTATAAAATAAATCTAGAAATGCAACTGTGCAAGTCAAAGGAAAGGCATATTTAAATTTTTAAGAACTATTGTCAAATACCCTGTGTTTTCTATTTCTAACCCATCACTGTACAAAAGTGCCTATTCCCTTCATATTTTTGCCAATACTGGGTATTATTAATCTTTTTAACAGTTGCCAGTGTGATGAGTGAATAGTATCTTATTTTTTATTTAACTGTTAAGTTAGTAAACATCTTTTCATTTGTTTATTTGGCCACTTATATTTTTTTTCCTGTGAATTCCTAAATCTATCTTCTTTTTCTATTGGTAATTTAATAATTTTCTTATTAATTTTGATGAAGTTCTTAGATATTAGAGATACTTTAGCATTTGTCTGCTATACATATTGCAAATTTGGTTTCCTAATTTATCTTTTGACAAATTTTTCTTCTCCTCCTCCTTCTGCTCTTTTTTCTCCTTTTCTGTCTCCTCCTTTTCATCCTCTTGTCTCTTTCTCTCACTCTCTCTGCCATATAGATGTTTATAATTTTTGTGTCAAAAGTTTATGACCTTTGGACTTCATGTATTTATTAGAAAGGCCTTTGATAGTCCCAAGAGTATACAAATACCAATTCATGTTTTCTTCTAGTACTTTAATTTTTTTTTTCAAAATAAAATATTTGATCTAAGTTGATTTCATTCAAATTTAGCTAGGAATCTAGGTTTTCATGTAAAATCATCTGTTTTAAAATGTCTGCTTTAAAAATATATGTGTTACTGTATGAGTCAAATAAAACAACCTTGGTGGCCAGATTTGGCCATAGAATGACAGTTTGTGACTTTTCATTATAAAAATTCCACATAAGAAATTAAACAAGACCAGACTGTTTTTGTTACATTGCTGACAGATTAAAGGAGTGCATACAGTCTGTAATTAAATGCAGGAAAAACTATGTAACTGCCAGTTTGAAAGTAATGACCTTCAAGCTCCATCTCCTGAGGAAAATTACTTAAACTCTCTCTTACTTAACTCATCTTCAAAATGGAGATAATAGTTTTCAGAAGGCATTAATTGTACTTTGACCTTGTATGGGGTCTAGCACATGGGATAAGTCATTAAGTAGTTATTATGAAAACACAAATAAGGATGCTATAATTAAGTACTAAACTGATATAGAGATATGTTTTAGGTCATGAAGATAAAGTTGTAAGAGGGATGGAATTGAAGGCCTTGAAGAATGCATACGATTTGTCCGTGCAAAGAAAAGGGCATTCCAGGTTTGGGAAACAACATGAACAAAGCCATAGATATAGGATTCTTGTGTGTCAGTTGTGCATCTCTGCAGAGGAGGGGTGTGAATGAGGACAGAGAGGAGGGGACATAGCTTGGGCAGAATTGTTGGCAATAGGCTGTATTAGACCTGTTGAGCTCAGTAAACTAGGGTTACAGCTGTGGGCTAAGTACTTTGGAGACAGACCACAGGAGTCTATGACAGTACGAAGTTTGGTAACAATGGCTGAGCAGTAACTGGGAACTAGGAACATTCACATGGAAGTTGCTGTGACTATGGATAAGAATGTAAAATTATTAATGCCTAATATTTATTGTCACATATGTCACTAATATAAAACATATTTTCAAGAGGTTTTTTAAATCTTATCATTTAAGCTTCCTTATCACTTAACATTACAACAACTGTAATAAGGTAGGTGCCATCCTTATTGTTTTACAGATGAAAACACTGAGGTACAGAGAGGTTAAGATACTTAGAAAGAGAGATATCTTCAATAACACTAACAGGTCTGCCACTTTGGGATCTTTAGAAAAACTACTCATGAAATCAATCCAAAGGCCACCTTTCAAGGATAAACACCAAGGTCTCACCCTCTTCTGAATGCACCTCAGGACATAGATCAATAGGCAAGAAGAAGATGGGGTCACGGTGTCTTGGTGACATCTGCACCCTCGGAGTGTGATGTATCCAACAGCCTTTCAGATTAGAAATTAGTGAAAAAGTAAGGCTCCCAGACCAGAGAAGGTCTATTCAGGTAAAAAAAAAAATGTTCATTTTTGACTCATTGATTTTCTCTGCTCATTGAGTCATGATTGCTTAATGTTGCCAGTTGCTTCAATAATTCCCTCTTTCCTCTTTTGACTATTAGGTACTTTCTCTCACTTTTCCTTTTCAGTTTTGGGGATTTTTCAGATTGTAATTTGCTACTAAGAAGCGGGGGAAGAGAAAACCATTGACTTTTATAACTATTTAACATTTAGGTAAACCAAGTCTCAGAATAATCAAGAATCTTATCTAAAAAAACAAAGTTAATCTCTGTTAGCAATAGAACTCAGTTGTCTTAACATTCCCCTTAGGATCTTTATTATCCAAACATTTTTTAAATTATCAGCTTCTAGGATGTTGTGCTAATTTCATTCCTGACATCCAGTAAGTTCAGCTTTAATTTTTCAAGCCCCTAAAAGCAAAGCAAGTAATTCTCTTGATATCTCTAGGTGAGTTAAATGACCACTCAGTAAAAAGTGGAGAAGACAGGAAGTCTGACAGATAATTAGTCCTGAAGCTTATATATTCAAAGGGAAATTATGGGAAAGTTCTTTCATATAATGAGCAGAAATCTGTTTTCCTGGAATATCAACTCACAAATCTAAGGCTGAATCAAACTAATGTTTTATAATGTGAACCCAGAATGAGCCTGGGATCCACTGTTCTATTCCAGGGAGCAGAGAGCATAGCCCCAGTGACTGTTTTAGATTACCCTTCTTTTTAATTCATGTTTTCAGAATACACAGTGCCAGATGTTTCAAATCTGAAATATGAACAGCTAGCCCCTATCAGTGCAAACAGAAACTCTGCTACATGTTGGGTTTCTTTTGAATTTTAAAAAACAACAAAAAATCTTATTTATTTTATGTGCCTATGGTTTGCATGAAAATACCTCTCTTTGGTTTGTGAGAATTCATGAATAGATGTATATTTTTTGATAGATGGTATATCAGCAAACTTTTGTTAGCATCTCCATAATATATCTCAAATTTATCAACTTATCTTCAGCTCTACTACAGCCACCCAGGTCCAAGTTACTCATTATCATCTTTTTCCTGAACCACTACAATTTCCTCCTGGCTTGGTTTCTAGCAGCCAGAATATTTTTAAAATATTTTCTACTCTTGCCCTGGCCCTCTGGCCTCTGGTTTTAAAACAACCTAGGTTATTCTCCCTAATGTTGTTGCAGAATTGGTTTCCTCTTCCTGGAAGACTGTCTTCCTTGTTTGGTATGGCAACCTCTTTTTTTTCTTTAGATCTCAGCTTGATGTCAGTACCAGAGAGAAACCTTACCTTACTATCCTATCTGAGTAAGACCCACCATTTTTACTCCATTTCCTTATCTTGTTTGTTTTATAACAATTGTATTAATTTGAAAGCTCTTTGATAGCAGGAGCCATCTCTTTTCAATACCATACACCTAGCACTTGGAACTGTGCAAGGAATACAGTGGGTTTTACTACATTTTGATTTCCTTGTGTTCCAAAGAGGAACTGCAATGCATTTTTGCTAGTCATTTTTTTTAAATAAAAGAATAGTTTGTGATTTGATTGTTGTCAACAAGCTTGACTTTGAGAAGACAGCTAAGACTGGACTGGTGACGTAGACCCTCCCCCCCAAAAAAAGACATACCTGTGTGTCATTTGAGATACTGGTCTCTAGGCTAAAATGTTAAAGTACCCTGATTAATCAACAGCTACTTGTATTGGTAATATTCCGGTGATACTTCCATATCCATAAAGGACTGTGGCAAACTCGGGTGTCTTTGGAAGAAGGCAGCCTAGAGGAGGAAGGATCTATAAACCTTGGAGTTAAAGTAGAAGACAAACAGTGAAGGAGGAACAGAAGATGAAGATTTTAATATCAGCTGGGGATAGAATTGGGGATAGAACTTTTAAAAATTTAAATGAGATGAACACCAAAGGATTGTTATATGGAAGAAATATTAGATTTATTCTAAATTGTTCCAGAAACAGAATTAAGATCAGAAAAACATACTTTATATCATCATAAAAAAGAACTTTCACAGCTGTCCAAAACTAATATAAACCTTCTTGTGAAGAACTAAGCTTTTATGACAGATATTCAGGTTGAAGAACTTTTTCAACCTCTTCAAATATATTAATGTGAAAAATTTTACTCATATTGCCTTATACAAAATAAACCCTCAATTCATATCGGTAAATGATTGCAACTATGTGAAGTGAGATATGTTAATTAGCTTGATTGTGGTAATCATTTCACAATTTATTCATATGTCAAAACATCACATTATGCACCTTGAATATACACAATTTTTATTTGCCAATTATATCTTCAATAAAGCTAGGAAAAATTTATGTTTGGTAAATAAATGAGTTTATTACTACTATACAAAATTAGACTCAATGGCCGCAGAAGTCTAGAACAGTGCTGATATTCCTTGATTTTTCTAGTATCTACTCTGCACCATGTGGGAGATACAAAGACAAGTCAACCCTGATTCCTTCCCTTAAAAGTTGCTGAAAAAATAAAGGAAATGCTTGAAACAATGGTTGTAATAAACAATAATTGTAATAAAGTGTTTTTACCAAGGATGTTAGAGAAGGTAAAACCACCTGAGCTGCTGTAGTTTTCTTAGAGAAGGTATATGAGTTGGTTCTTGAAGGGCTAAGAAAAACAGAATAAAGAAGATATAGCATTTTAGAGAATTAGTTCAAAGGTCTAGAAATAAAATTGAGCATGACCTAAGGGACAGATAGTGAGCAAATAAGCTGGTTAGAGTGATGTGTTCACCTGGGGAGGAAAAATGAGACAGTGGGCGCATAGAAGCCAGAAAAAGAGATGAGACATGATTAGAATGTGTCTGAGAAACACTCACCTGATAGATGCATGCTGGACAAAATAAAAGTGTGCTTTTCAAACTGGGGTATATACTACCCCCTCACATTCACACACCAAACTGTTCATGAGCGTTAATTTTACTTGAAGATTTTGTGGTAAAGATAATTTAGCCTTTAAGTAATTGAAAACATTATTTTATATCAAACAAATATGATAAAACCTGATTTCCAAGAAATGGCATTCTTGTTGCAGAATGGCCATGGGTTCTGCTCAAGGGTCCTGGGAGCTCCATGGCAGGTGGTCCTCAGATGGGGAAGTCTGAGCAGCTTGTGAGAGAAGGCAAAGGAACAGAAGACAATGCCCAATTAATAAACACTGAGAACATGCTGCTCCAGACACTTAGGTGCTAAATTCTGTGGGAAGGGAGGTAAAGATAATGCTACCCTGGAGTAGATGTTCATCTCCTGGAGGAGGAGATAGATACATAAGATGGTAACTTAAATATATTTTGGAAACAAAAACTGGTTATGCACAGAATGAGGCCCTGGGTAAATTAGAGGAAACAAGTGGAGAATATAATGGCAAACAATGCAGAAGCTAAAGGCGGATGAAACAAAGACCAGACCAAGATTTCTGTCCTGGGATGCTCAAAGGATGAAGCTGTTTCTAACAGATATGTGATTAGGTACCCAAAGTGTTAACGGTTACTAAACGATATCTGTTCAAGTACAACAGAGAACTCATGCCTGGGAAGAAAATTGCACATGAAAAAGACAAACACCCACTGAAAGAACTTGTTGTTTGAGCCCACACTGTCTTACCTCGTTGTACAGCTCTCCCACCTACCTGTGTACATGAGTTCATTTCCATCAATGGTTCTAAGACACAAGTTCTGATGTTTTCCAATTTTTAACCTACCCTCCTACTGAGAATAAAACGAATTGAAAACTCCCGAATAAACTTTTCAGTAAAGAACCCAGAATCTTCCAGCTCTTAGTAACAATTACTATATAGATCTAACTTATAGAAATAGAATAATATACCTTATTGAGGTTGGTAATTGAACTGTCCACATGACTTAGATTTTTAGTTTTATTAAAGAAAAAACTTGTAGCCAATTCAAAACACACAGTTTCTACCTGTCTCATAGAACATGGTTTATATTCATTGAATTGAATTGAATACCAGTGGCACACAGGTAAATGAACTCATTTGTTACGAATAATAGTTTTAAAATAATCATCACAAGTAATTAGCTACTGCTAGTAACTAACAATTATTGAATGTTTAGTATATTTCTCACACAACCAAATTTGGTAGGTGTCATTACTATCTGTGTTTTATGGATAAGGTAAAATGAAGCAGAAGGGTTGAAGATATTTGTCCAAGTTAAAATCATTAGAAAGTAGAAGTTGGGTTGTTTAAGAACTCCAGAGCTCAAATGCTTAAGCACTGTACTTCACTCTCTTAACAATAATAGAACTCATTTCATATGTGTGTGTGTGTGTGTGTGTATATATATATATATATATATATATATGCAGTTATCCCTATGTGGCTCTCTAGTAGACATTCTCTTGAGTAAGAGAAAGAGGGAGAGGGAGAGAAGGAACAGGTTATTTCGAGTACACCAGGGGTTGAACCCCATCTCAGGGAAGTCAGTGGGAATATATGATGCCCTGGTATATCATCTGGGTATGCATCTTAGTAGAAAAAAACATTTCAGACTTCTGCCATAGATAATGAATTGATGTTCAGTTAAAGTCTACTCCATGCAATATTTGAGAAAACTCAGCACCTTTTTGTGTATTGCCAATGAATAGCATATGAAACATTTTTGAGAAAATTATCCCAAAGGATTTTTAAAAACATGGGCCAAATGTTAGATGGGTATTTCAAACTGTCGGCAGATTACCTACAGCAATTACTTCTTTGGAAACTGCATCAGACCTGATTTATGCACCTCTCCAGATTTACTCAGGCCCATCTGCCCTCTGGGTTTTTGCTGGTTGGTCACTAGAATGCTCTGGCCACCATTACAGTCACTTGGGAAGTCATTGCCTAACACCACCTGCTGTCACCACTACCTCAGGGTGATTGCTGGGCTCCAATATGGTCTCTGTTGTGCCTTTTGAGAACACAGATGTGATCTGACCAAACCTACTGAGAATCTGGCTCCTCCTCTTACTCTGGTCTCAAATGAAGCATCTTAGTGTAAGACATAGTATCTGAATTTTCCATCAGCAGCTGCCTGAACAAGCGGGACAGGACAAGAAGTTCAGAGGAGTTAATGTATTATGTATGTGTCAAACTTTGACTGTTGAGACATAGAAGATGGAAAGTGGTTGGCTGATAATTCCTCTCCTCAATGGATTGTTTGAAAGCACTATGATTCCAAAGAGCCTGTTTGAAATATGTCCTATGTGACTGAGCAGTCATCTGTGTTTTCTTGTGAAACTGGTCAGCTTGTTAATACAATAGCTTGTATTTGCTTTCTCTCTTTCCATGCCTCATATAATCTTTTCCCCTAACTCGTTCTGCCCTAATATTGTACCTCCAAATAGTCTTTACATAGAAACTTTTCCTCACCCTCCATTTTCTAGGAAATGTAGGCTAGATCAAACTAATTATCCAGTATATAAATGGCTATTGATCTTATGCACACATGTGTGTTTAGATAACCCCTTTCCTCAAGAAACTCCTTGCTCCTGAAATTCTGTTTTATTTTTCTATTTCAGCCTTTCCCAAAATGTGGTTGTACAGGAGTTATGAAGCAATGACACAAGTTTTTAAGATAGCTGGGAAATGAATGAAGTTTGGGAAACACTTAGGTCTTTAATAACCTATTAAAATATGAAAAGAAGTGGTAAAGGTGGACATCCTTGCCTTGTTTCAGATCTTAGGGAGAAGATATTCAGTCTTTTATCATCAAGTATGATATTAGATGTAAGTTTTTCATACATGCCTTTTATCAACATGAGGATGTTCTCATCTATTCCTGAGTTACCTGGGTTGTTTTCATGAATGGGTATTGAATTTTGTCGTGCTTTTCCTGTATCTGTTGGAATGATTATATGATTTATTACTTTAGTCATTTATTAATTTTTGAATGTTAAGCCAACCTTGCATTCATAGGATAAAACTCACTTATTCATAATGTATTTTTGTTTTTATATTATTACTAAATTTGATTTGCTAATATTTTGTTCAGGGTTTTTGCATTTATGTTCATGATAGATATTGACCTATAATTTTTCTTTTCTTGTGATGTCTGACTGGTATTGGTATCAGTAATACTGGCCTTGTAAAATGAGTTTGGAAGTGTTCCCTTATCCTTAATTTTCTGAAAGAGATTCTATTAAATGTTTTATAGAATTCTCCAGTGAAAAAATTGGACCTGAGGCACCTGGGTGGCTCTGTCAGTTAAGTGTCTGACTTCAGCTCAGGTCATGATCTCGTGGTTTGTGGGTTCGAGCCCCACATCAGTCTCTGTGCTGACAGCTAGGAGCCTGGAGCCTACTTCAGATTCTGTGTCTCCCTCTCTGTCCCTTATTCTCTCACACTCTGTCTCTCTATATATCTCAAAAATAAATAAACATTTAACAAATTCTTTTTAAAAAAGGAAAAATTGGGCCTAAATATTTTTTATTGGAAGGTTTATAATTATGAATTCAATCTCTTTAGTAGATATAAGACTGTTAAGTTTCCTATTTCTTCTTACAAGGTAATTTTAATAATTTCTGTCTTTAAAATAATTTATCCATTTCATCTGGTTGTCACTTTTTGGCATAAAGTTATTTGTAACATTTTCTAATTATCCTTTTAATATCTGTAGGATCTGTATTGGTATCTCCTTTTTCATTCCTGATTTTGGTAGCTTGAATACCCTTTCTTGTCTTAATCATTATAGTTAGAGGTTTATAAATTTCATTGATTTTTTTTTACAGAATCAGCTCTTGGTTTCATTGATTTTATCTATATAGTTTGTCTCTTTCATATTTGACTAATTTATGCTCTGATATTTATTACTTCTTTTCTTGTACTGAGTAGCCAGTAAGGAAACAGTTTTCAGAAGAGAAACTAGATACTGTTTGTATCTCTGAGGAAAGTCCACCAAACAATCTCTAATATTACTTGGGCTTTTATGATAACAGATGGCACAGTCTTTTGAAAATAAACTGAGAAATTTCTGTCTAATTACTTGAGGAACTATTGTTCTGATCACTTTAAGGACAGTATAAATGCTGTTTTCTTATGTCAGTTTTAAATTTTTTCCAGCTTTGTTGGAATATGATTGATATAACATTATATAAATATAAAGTGTACAACATGATGATTTGACATACATATATATTGCAAAATTATTAACCACAGTAAGGTTAGTTAACACATCCATCACCTCAGATAGTTACTGGGTATGTGTATGTATGTAAGTGGTGAGAACACTGAAGATCTACTGTCTTAGCAACTTTCAAGTATGCAATACAGTGTTCACTATAGTTACTATGCTGTGCACTAAACTCAATATTTTAGAGGTTGGAATTAGAGTAAATAAGGAAAATTAGTGTGAGAGGGAAGGAGACTTAAGCAGTAAGATACTTTCCAACACTTTTTTTAAGTCCTTTGGGTTTTGGGGTGAAAAATAAATTGTACTCCTAAAAATCCTGTGTCTACAACAGGAAAAGACCTAAGTTACTTTCTCTGTTATTGATAATTTTTAGAATAATTTAACTTGACTAAATACCATTTAACTGAAGTATCTTTTGGATATATAGCTTGCTTCCTCTCCTCACTCTTTGTCATACAATCATCCCTTTCTACTAAGGTGGAACAGAAATTTGCTAAAAATAATGGCAAGGCTAAAAAGAGAGATCTGCAACATTTGCCCCGTGGGATTTTAGAAAATATTGTATGGCATGTTTGTCAAAGGGAGATGTTGGTGTTAGACTGTTTGGCATCATAGCCTAACTCCAGCCAAGTGATCCTGGGCAAGGTATTGCCCATTCTGTGCTTCAGCTTCCTCGAAATGGAAATGAAAATGAAAATGGAAATAATGATACCCACCTCAAGGTCATTGTGAGTTCATGAATATAAAGTGCTTAATAAAGTGATCATGGAGAATTCCTCATGAGGCCATAGGTGCAAGCTGGGAGAGAAACAGCAGTGTAGCAGGAGTGGAAACTATGGGCATTTGGGCACTTCTTCATATAACTTGTGCCTTCAGGGCCAGATCAGACTTGATCACATATATACCACTTCCATCTGATGAAGGAATTCTGCTGTTCATGTCGAACTCTCTGGTTTGGTGGGTCAGATAATACCAGTTCATGAGAGGCAGCTCATGTTACATGGGTCAGTGGTCCATGGTTAAGCATCCAGTTTCTATGAAGCCTCAGTAGCAGGCAGTCCAAGAGCTGTTTCTCAGAAGAGAAATCGCTATCTGCAGAGGACTGCAGGATTCTGCTCCAAAATCACTGTAAGTCACCTATAGGGATCTTCCAAAGGCTCCAAACAGCATCCCTGTCTACCACTGACACTTCAGGCACCATTAGATCTACTGAACCTTATGATCCAAGTGGCAGAGCAGGCTTGCATAGCAGCCTAGACCTATTTCAGAGCCTTCTGTTTTGAGTCCCACACAAAACTAGTGGCTTTTGGGGTAACCTGATAAATGGGCCAGAGGAACAAATCCAAATGAGTGATATGTTTCCTCCAAAATCCAAAGAGGTCCATTAGGCATTGTGCCTCTTTTTTGGTTGTAGGAGGACCTAGATCCATCCTTCACTTAGAAGTGATATCTCAACATGCCCCACACCACTGGACCCCTAGAAATTTCACTGAGGCCTCTAAACTTTTGTCATATTTATTTCTCACACTCTAGCATGCAAATGTTTTACTAAATCTAGAGTAATTGCTACTTCTTACTCACTAGGTCCAATCAGCATAATGCCATCAATGTATTGGACCTGTGTGATATCTTGTATAAGTGAAACGTGATCAAGATCCCTGAAAACTGAATTATGACATAGGGTTGGAGAGTTAATATACCCCTTAGGTAAGACAGTGAAGGTATATTGCTGGCCTTGCCAGCTGAAAGCAAGGTGGTCCTTATTGACAGGGCTAGAGAAAAAGGCATTTGCTAGATCAATAGTTGCATACTGAGTACCAGAGGATGTGTTAATTTGTTCAAGCAATGAAACCAAATCTGGTATAGCTGGAGTCACCACCTGGCTAAATTTAGGATAATCCTATGTCATTTTCCAAGATCTATCTCCTTCTAAAGAGCTAGATAGGCTAGTTGAATGGTGACGTATTGGGAATCATCACCATCTCTCCAGTCCTTGATGGCACTAGTCTCTGCAAGTTAGTACTCAATGTAGTATTGCTTTAAGTTTATATTTTTCTAGGTAAAGACAGTTCTCGTGGTTTCCACTGGTCCTGTCCCACAATACTAGCCCTCACTCCATAGGTCAAAAACCAGTATGGGGATTCTGGCAACTGCTGAGAATATCAACCTGAAATATGAATTCTGGAACTGGGGAAATAACCACAGGATGCATTTGGGGACCCAATGGTCCCACTGTGAGACAGACCTGAGCTAAAACTTGATCAATCACCTAGCCTCTATAAGCTCCTACTCTGACTGAACAAAAATGATGTTTGGGGTTTTATTTAGAATTGTTATCAGTTCAGAGCCAATATATGTAATCCCTGAAAGGTCTGATTATTTCCTGTTCCCCCATGCACAGTTACTCTGGTAAAAGGCCATAAATCCCTTTGGGGAGGGTGGGGAGGAAGACTGACAGTATAAATTTTGGTAGTGTACCAGGGTTCTTCCTTAGGGGACCCAGCCTGCCCTTCATGTAAGGAGTTTTGGTAAGTAAACTGCCTCAAGTCTAGAAACTAATTGAGGGGCTATGACTCTCTGTTTTTATAATTCAAGCTAGACTTTGTTCACTTGACCTAGAACTTCTCTGCTTATACAGATCACGGAAGAATTTAATAGGCTTTCTGTGTATTTTACTTCTGGAACACCAAGGTCAACTAACTAGCCACCTTCATAAGTCTATGCTAATGAGACTGTTTGCTGTTCTGACTCTGCTGTCTATTATGGCAACCACACCCACCTTACCTTTGGTGATTGAGTGCTGCTACTTGGTTCCTGCCACCCCAGGATCTAGTTAGTCTCATTGCATTTAGGTTTCTTGATTCAGTAACTATAGTCCCACTGTAAGGTCTCGCCTAGAGAGAAGAGTGATCACATAGCTCTTAAGGATGCTGGAACTCCCCTCATAGTTAGTCATTTATTTCGCACAATCATCATGAAAAGTATGTCTTCTGTATCTTCCCAGTGTGTCATCTAAATGACAAATCCACTCTAACATTTCAATCTCTTTAAGCCTTTGAATCCCTTCCTCTACATTAAACCAAGGGAGTTCTGATATTTCCAACTTGTTTGCTGTGGGCCACTTTTTGATCCATGTTTTAACCAACCAACCAACCTGTTAGAACCCTTTCTAGCTCCCTAAATTGCAGTGTTAAATGTAGAATCCCTGTTTAGTGAACCGATATGAATAAATTTGGCCTGATTAAACTTTGTGTTCCTTCCACCATTATCCCACACTCTTAATATTCATTCTAGTACATGTGTTCTGAATATCTGTATAAATTAGAAAACTCAAGTAGTTGTTTTAAAGTGTAGCATATTTCCTCATGGATCACACTTTGTACCTTACCTTTAGGGACTTGCTGGTATAGGTCTGGAAGCAAGGATAGGTGGTAGAGGTAGTCCTGGGGAGGATCAGCATTGTCTCATACAGCAGTTGCCTCAAGAGAGGCCATTAGAGTTTCCACAGGCAATGCAGTATAATATTTTTGGTAGAGTACCAGTGTCCTTCTTTAGGGGACCCAGCCTCCCCTTCATTCAAGTCTACCCTCTCAGACAGGGGTAGAGACTACTTCCACTGGGAGTGGGGAGGCCTCTTCCACTGACAAAACTCATCAGAATTTAGATACTTAATGTCCCCAGCTTCATCAGAGTCTTCTTATAAATCTCTATTCCAGACCACACCATGGAATATCAGTGCTTTCTTTATTACTGGAAATAGAGCCAGTAGCATCTTTAAATCTAATCAGAATGGATAAACAATCCCAGAAACCCCAGAAACAATTCAGAAAACACATCCTTAACATTCTGTGTTTCTAGAACCGGTGCAAAAAATATTAGCTCTCCAGAGAAACATAACCAATAGGAGATAGATAGATAGATAGATAGATAGATAGATAGATAGATAGGCAGGCTGGTTGATCATAAGGAATTGGGTCATATAATTATGAAAGCTGAGAAGTACCAACATCTACATTTGACAAGCTGGAGACCCAGGAGAGCCAATGTGTAAGTTCCAGTCTAAAGGTCAGAAAAGACCAATGTCCCAACTCAGTCAGTCACCAATTCCCTCTTACTTAGCCTTTTTGTTTTATTTAAGTCTTCAATGGATTGGATGAGGCTCACCCATACTAGGGAGGGCAATCTGTTTTCCCTCAGTCTACTGATTGAAATGCTAATCTCATAAAGAAACACCCTACTGGACACACACAGAATGTTTGGCCATGTATCTGGGCACCTTCTAACCCAGTAAAGTTGACACATAAAATTAACCATCATAGCCATTTTGTTATTTTCATAAATATTGTCTATAATTTTTGTAGAACAGATTTAAGTCCTTAACATTTCTCACCTGAACTAATGGAACAAACTTACAACTAATCTCATGATATTCAGCTTCTCTTCCTTGCATTCATCCCTTAAACTACTACCAACATTATATTACTTTTTTAACAACACAATTGGAGACACAAAGGGAGACTGTTTTATCTCCCTTTGCCAGAATACTGTAGCAACCTTCAGTGGTTCTCCTGGGCTGCAGATTTCAATATTATCTCAATAGTATGGGCATGAGGAAATCTTCCTATCATCTTCCACTCTATCTCCTCATGGGAATACCTGCTTATCCTTCTGAATATAAATCAGTGCAATACAATATAGTAACTATTAGGTTGAACCATATGAAATTGCTATTTTTGTAGGTAAAAGATGGTAAATTGGCAAACTGTGATCCAGTTTAATTTAGTAATGTAAAAGAAGGATTAGAACCCTTGTCTCATTCATCTCCATTTATCTAGTGGCTAGCATGATTTTTGGCACATCACAGACTGTAAAGACTGTAAGGAAATGTTTACTGATTTAATCATTTTTATATTAAAGAACACTCAAGAAGTGAAAAGTTTAGAGTGAAAGTTTAGTTTTCATTATCTTAGATTTTACTCTGACTTTATACACATGACTTTACCTTTTTTAAAAAATTACAATTACATTTAAAGATTCAAGTTTAAAACAGTTATTCTCATTGTTAAGAATTATTTCTAGTTTATCTAGACATTGTTCTTAGTCTGAATGGAAGAAAAAAAGAGACTACCTCAAATTTAACTTGAGCTAAGTTTTATTCCAACCACTTGAAAGGTAGCCCACTGCTTGTGGCAACAAACAAACAAACAAACAAACAAAACAACTCCCTTTTGAAAATAGCACCTTGGGGTTTGTTCAGATTTTGGGGTGATTTTTTTCTGGCTTCAGAAAAATTTTAAAAATATAACTTATTGAACTCATAGGAGAAGTGAAACATTGTGATCTGGTAGAGCCTGTTCAATCCATGCATGCACTGGAAACAACTTTTAATTTGACAGGAAATAGAAAGCTAAATATAATCTGCATACAGAATTGGAGGACTGTTACAGACTTTGGGAAATCTGTCTGTTCTCTAGTAGTGCAATGTTTAAACCTTCCCCAACAGGTAAGAATCTAGCCTATTTTTAAAAGGTCTGTGAAGAAATGGAAATTTAAAATTGTAAAGGCTCTTCTAGACATTGCTAGTCTATCCCCAAAGGGATTGTCAGTATTATAATTAACACATGAAGTACCTGGGACATAAGTGGTCAATAATTATTGGTTGTAATTAATTTTGCATAATTAAGATGGCCAGAAAACATTAAGCATATTCCTGAGAAAAAAAAAAGAAAGCTTCTCAATTAAAAAAAGCAAAGTATATACTTATGTACATAATTATTTTGGAACTGGATGGTACACATGAAAACATGAGCTACAGAGCTCCTAGTAGGTATGGGCTTAAATCCCAGCTCTCCTAAACTTCTTCTTAAAAAAGGGACAATTACACAAATTCACCTTGCAGGACTATTCTGGAGATTAATTATATTATTTGTAAAATGTTTTGTACAATGCCTGCCTATCATGGGCCCTTCACAGATAGTTCCTGTTAATAGTACCAGGACTCAGCTTAAGCATTAACACATGTTTGCAGAAAGACATTGACATTGATGAATGCACTATACAGTCTGTGAAGTGATAAATACAGCTCTACAGAAAAGGTCTCATTTCTTACAGCATTCCTACAAAAGCTGGATGTTCATATATCAAAAATGTTAAAGTAGATATTTCTCCATTTGAAGGAAGAGGGAACTGCATTAGTGGATCCCTGGCACCTAATCCTCTGAATCAACCAGGGAAACTTCTAAAAATACATTCCTGAACTCCAAGTCAGACCTAGAAAATCAGCATTTCTGGGAGTGGGGAGAAGAAAGAAGGAATCTTGTATTTCAGAAAAACAAACAAACAAAAAAACAAAGAGCAACCTAGGTGATTCCCATGATAAGTCAGTGAGATGACCTCCCTATTCCCTTTAAGATTTAGATTCTGTGATTCTAATCAGCCCTTCTGAGTGACTCAGAGCTCAGAGTTATGTAAAATGAGATAATTTGTGGCTTCCTGTCTTAAAATTATGGTAGAGGGATGTATCACATAATGAGTATTGTCTGATAAATTAAAGGAGATTTGTTACAACATAGAAAAATGAAAAATTGCCTGATTAAGCCCTTAAGCTTTCCAGCCCTAATAGTCTGACAAATAAAGTGAACAAAGCAAGCTGGATTTTAACATGATGGGTATCTGTGCCATAAAAATCCCTGACAAAAAAAGGAAAAAACCCAGGGAATACTCAAGTAAGCCACAGTCAAGGGAGCAATGAAGAATTAAGTTGAAGGTAATAACAAACATAGAGATATTTTGTTTTACCTCATAACTGAACAACTGAAGTCTTGAGGCTGACTCAATAAAGAAAGAATAAGCCTTTGTAGGAGTACCAGAGTGATATTTTTCATAGAATTGTGGAGCATGATTGCTGTCTGAGGCCCATATGGTCAAGGGAAATGTTGCTAAATTAGAGTTCACAAATGTGTTTGATTCAATCAAAGGAAGAAACCTCATATAAATTTTGCAGTGTGTCACAGACTAATGCAGCAGATCATGACCCCCAGGATAAATCATTCTTCTATAGACTAAGAACAAACTTTTATATTTCTAGCACTGTGTGTATCTGGCTTTCAGAAAAAAAAAACTAGTAGTTTATCATGGATGTCAGGTTCCAGAAAGCAGGTAACATTCTCAGTGGTCTCCTCACTGTGGGAAGGAAATGAGAGGGTTGCCTTTTACTCCTGAGTTGATATAGATAGAACTAAGATATAAGAAGTTGCTAATGCCATCCCTCAGAAATACTTGCCTATAGCATTGACAACATGGAATCAATTCCTTTGAACCTTAGGTAGTGTTGGTCACGCCATGCTCTAACCTTGAGAGTTAGCAGGTTCCCAAAAGACCTCAAGTCTTATTAGCAAAACAGTAGAGCCATACCATGCCTTCAACCAAGTGTGTAATGTTTTTAATTCTCATTAATTTATATGATTCTAGGATTCTAGCTACTGGGGTGGTAACATACTTTGAAAAGGGCAAGTATCCATGTAGGACTATCTCTACAACCCTAATCAGAAAAGCCGATCAGTCACAAGGTGGAAAGGAATCTGATTCTTAATTGTCTAATTCTTATTATAACTCTCAAGTGTTTTCTGGCTTTACAACTGTACACCATCTCATAGATAGATAACTCTATCCTGTTACTTGCTAATCCACATCATGATGACCTGTATCAGGGTTGATAAAGTTGAGGTTTGGAGGCTAATTGGCTTCTCTGTAGGAAGGAGTTCTCAAGGACTCCATATCCTGTCCTGTTTTTAACTGTCTGAAATATATTAACCTATTCACCCCTGTGTAGATGACACAGAAAAGGAAATGATCAGGTTTGGGGACTATTTTTAACTTTCTGATTCATTCCTGGTCTCAGAGATCTGTGGGTGTTTACTATAGTTTAGCAACTTTCTTTCATATAGTAATGCCCAGTAAACCTCTTCTTGGATCACAGCCAGGTAAAATGGTCTCATAACCCTATTTTGCATCGATGCATTTGATTGCCTTCAAAGATGAAGGACCATGAGAAGAGAAATTCCTCCCCAGGAGCTAACCACTAACTGGAAAGGATTCTTGATTGCTAATGAATATTTTCCACTTAACTCCTAGATTCAAGGCTGTATTTTAAAAGACCCACTTAATGGAAGAATTTAAGTCTAGTCGTGGAGTGATTGGGGGAAAACAAAGCTGTGTGCTTTCCCTGAGTGTCATGTCTGTGGCAAAAACAGAGAGGAAAACATTCTTCCTTGGAGTTCTGTGTTCAGAACAAAGCACTGGTTTTTAAAATAGTCCCAAAGTACTTGAATCAGCAATTCTAGCAGTATTTCCTGTCTGTGATGAAATTAAGAGAATCTGTCTTATAGGCTTTCCTCACTTTCTCTTTCTTTTTCACACTTACACTACATTCCTTTGTTTCACTCCATTCCCCTTATCTGCTTCTTTTCCCATTCCTTTTTCTCTTCTCCCTCATCTTTAAGAACTTCTCAGATGGGGTGTCAATGGGGACAGTAGAAAAAAAAACATGCTCATCTGACTTAAATGCCAAATGGAAAAAGAGTCAGGGATTTCTGTTTGTTTGTTCTGTAAGTTCAAAATCTCTAAATATTTTAGGGGATTGTGGCTACAGAAACCTAGTCAGATCAGCTGTGCTACACAGAAGTTGTTCCAAGTTTGTTGATGCTGTCTTCCAAAGTCTGTCTTTAGTTTGAGGTCGGTTTAGGGTAGCACTTGAAGGTCGTCTGGCATTAACTTGAGATGCCACTAATTGGGTCTAAATAGGAGGCCTGACAGGCTGAGTAGTTAAGAGTTGGGTAGGCAGCAGTCCCCAGAGTGATTTTTCATCAACTTGTGAAAACCCAGTCTTCTTCATACAAATGAAAGAAGAATCAGTTGGAAACAATCTGTTAGATTTTCCTAGCATGCATGAGGATTTCAGTGGGGGTTGCTAGCAAATGGTACACAATTCTTAGTTTCAAAACCTGTACCCTAAGATGGCCCGTGACATGATTTTACTGACTAAAGGACAAGTTGGGTGTCTTTGGGTGTACGAATTACAATAGGACATTTGACTGATTGACCCAGGACTTGTATACTGCTAACATAAAGAACATCCTCTCATTTTAACCCACCTGCCTCTACCCCCAGAAGTAGTTTTTGCATCCACAGAAGAGCAGGAGAATTTGGGAGGTGGAGGGGAAGGCAAGAGAAGTTTTCTGGGATTCGAGCCAAAGCAGAATAAAATTGAGGAAGATGGAATGGTGGTATAGCTTCTGTTCTCTGTTTAGCTTCTAGAACTAGACTTGAGCATATGTAATAGAGTGGATGTGATGCTTATCCTCTGACACCTTTGGACTGAGGAAGAAAAAGCCAATGGGCAAAGGAGGTATGTTTTGGATAAACTGAGTGACAAAGCACACCAAATTATAGAGAGACTGCTTCCTTTGTGGAGCTGCCATTGCTGTTTTGCCTTCAGAATTGTCAGCTTTGGGAGCACTAGAGAAGCACCCTTGGCATGGGCCTTGATGTTTCTTTCTCTCATGAGGGGCTACAATGGCACTACTTCCAGTGGCCCTCTGAACTGTAGACACTGTGGGAACGTGCGGCAGATTGAAGACAAACACATATGAAGTCTCTACCCTTTATATTGGTGCTCTCAATTAATTGTGGGAGATGTTGAGGGGAAACTGAAATCCTGCAAGCAATCATAGGGACATAGTAATTTAGAAATTTCTGATGAAATCAGAAATGCCCTCTACGTGACTCTGGCAGGGGAGGGGGGCATATGTGTGTATGCGTGTGTGTATGTGTGTGTGTGAATGTTGAAGGTAGTCAAGATTTAGTATCTAGTACAATTATATACAGTGAGGGGCATCTTTATTATATCAGTAGATCTTTTTCCTGGACTTTTCTTTCCTATAATTATTCTATAACAATTCTTAAAATATTTTTCTTAATCTGATGATTAAAAACTGATGGAGACTAATATCATATGCTTTCATTCATATATGGAATTTAAGAAGCAAAGCAGATGACCATAGGGGAAGAGAAGGAAAAATAAGATAAAAACAGAGAGGGAGGTAACCCATAAGAGACTCTTAAATACAGAGAACAAACTGAGGGTTGCTAGAGGAGAAGTGGGTGAGGGATGGGCTAAATGGGTGAAGGGCATTAAGGAGGGCACTTGCTGGGATGAGCACTGGGTGTTATATGTAAGTGATGAATCACTGGGTTCCACTCCTGACACCAATATTATACTATATGTTAACTAACTTTAATTTAAAAAATAAATTTAAAAAAACTGGTGGAGACTAGAACTACACCATTGTTTACTATAAAGAACATTTTCTCACCAAAATTAATCTAGGGAAAAATATTCTAGACCCAAAGATATTTCCATGTTTTTTCCCCTAAAGCTTGTAATTAACGTACTCTCATTTTTCTTTAGTTTACTTTTTTTTTCTGGTAAAATGAAAGTATATGAAGTATAGGACATTTGCAGTTATGGAAATTTAGAAAGAAGGGAAAATATCACAAATCATATACTGCCGTATGCCTGTTTTGGAAATCACAACTTGTACTTGCAGGATCAGAGAAATGGATTCCAATCCATTCGTAGATGAGGATCAAAGTTGCCCCTCAGCTTATTTATAGCAGAAAAAAAATTGAAGCAGGATTCCAGTCTGCTTTTAACTACATTTTAATAGTGGCCTTCTGGAGACAATGCCCTAGAGAGCACCAACCCTTGGGGATTTCATACCATGTAATAGGGAGAACAACACAGGAGGCTGTTGGAGAGCCATTGTAGGCTCACAGGGTCCCCTCTGTGATTTGGGCCTGGATGGGGACTTTAACTTAATGGGGTTTGGCAAAGGAAACACAAGTGGAGGCGAGAAAGGAAAGAATCAAAGAGGTCCTGTTAAGGAACCCCAAAGCATCTATTTCTGCCCCTATTTCTCATGGACAAAATACATATATATATATTTCTATTCTTCCTGTCACGTTCAGTGCAAAGGAAAATATCACAAAAATTAGTTTATTGCAATCTAAATGCAATACCTTTCCCAGAAACAGTTACAACTGTTACTTACTTATTTACTTATTTATTTTTTAATAGTTGCAACTTTAAAGAGGAACTGAAGATTTAAGTCAAGGGAATTAATACCTAATTGTGTAGTTTCTAGTATCATTAAATAAGATGGAGAAGCATTGACTAAGGGACTATGGCATTACATTACACTGAGAAGATAACTATCTGAGAAGTCCATGGCAGTCTTAGGCATTCCAAACCCTAAATGAGTCTTACTGAAGCAAGTTCAGAGCACTCCCATGGATTTTCTTTCAGACACCAGGAATGAGCCCAAGAATGACTTAACTATACTGAGATATTCGTTCATTCATTCATTCATTCAGTACACATTCATAAACCCACACTGTGTATAAGATTCAATCTTAGACGTTGGAGGAAATTAAAGATGCTTAAATTTTATTCCTGGTCTTAAGGAATCTTCGTTCTAGTAAAGGACATAAAACATATACAGAAATAATTTTAACAAAAAGTAAGACGTGGTGTTGTGAGAGAGATTCTTTTTAAAGAAACTGGAAGGTGCTAGAGAATATTATTTAGAAGGAAAAATGTCAGTAGAAAGGGGATGATTAGAGTCAATTGAAAGGGATTTTCAAATAAGATTAAAGTCTTATTTTATTTTATTTTATTTTATTTTATTTTATTTTATTTTATTTTAGAGACAGTATGCAAGTAGAGGAGAGGGGCAAGAGAGAGTGAGAGAGAGAGAGAGAGAGAGAGAGAGAGAGAGAGAGAGAATATCCTAAGCAGACCCCATGCTCAGCTCAGAGCCAGATCCCACGACCCTGGGATCATGACATGAGCCAAAATCAAGAATTGGTTGCTCAACTGACTGAGCCAACCAGGTGCCCAAAGAAAGATCTTTTGAGATAATGATGCTTGTGGGATCAACTTGGCAGAGTAGTTGGATAAGAAATATAAAGGAAGAAAGACTCTGTGTGTGTGTGTGTGTGTGTGTGTGTGTGTGTGTGTGTGTGTGAGAGAGAGAGAGAGAGAGAGAGAGAGAGAGAGAGAGAATGTGTAGGAGATTTATATTGAGTAGGCTTGGTCTACATTAGGACAGAAAGCTGTTGCTTGAGAGTGAATATGACAGCAGGACTTGACAGAAATGTTTAGAGTAAGTGTCTAGAGACCTGTATCAATACATCCAAAAAAGAGAGAGCCTTGGGGTGCCTGGGTAGCTCAGTTGCTTAAGTGTCTGACTTCGGCTCAGGTCATGATCTCACAATTCTTGAGTTCAAGCCCCACACCGGGCTCTGTGCTGACAGCTCAGAGCCTGGATCCTGCTTTGGATTCTGTATCTCCCTCCCTCTCTCTCTGTTCCTCTCCCACTCATACTCTGTCTCATGGTCTCTCTCTGTCAAAAATAAATAAAGAATAAAAGAAATTTTTTTTTTAAAGAAAGAGCCTTGTCAATTAACAGTGAGGGCCCAAGTAGGATCACGTTGTGTGGTTTCATTGTGGATCCATGCAGCCCAGGTTTGTGATTTTATTCTAAGGTTGAAAGCAAGCACAGAAAGAATGAATGGAGACTTTAACCTAATAAGGTTTGGCAAAGAAGGCACAGGTGAAGGAAAGAAAGAAAAGAATCGAGAATGTCAATAGGAACATCAGGTTCCAGGGGTTTGGTTAGAGAAGGGGAAGGCAATGTGGAGCTAGAGGGATTGGAGGATCTGAAAGGGCCCAGTACAGGTACCTCTCCCTGACACACTCATCTAATCCCTACCTAGAGATCTCTACTCTGGCCTGGTAGGAGAGTAGGTGGGTGAGTGTGGTGATAAGTCTCCAAAGGGCAGAATATTAATAATGCAGTGGGTGACTTTGAATGCAGCTAGACTTCTTACAATTCATGGGAAAAAAATTCTTTTCCATTTAAATTATTAAAATGTAAACAAGGTAAAACAAAAACATACATCTATATAAGTCATATTACTAAAAAATACAGAAAAGATTATTAAATAAATAGAAACACTTAAGAACAGTTAGGCACTTTACAAGTTCTTAGCTGTCATCAATTATTATTTAATCTTACCCTGTTTGTCTGCACTTGTATAGATTTCTCTTCACCTTGATTCTTTATACTTAGAATTGAAAACCATGCCAGAATTGAAAAGCATATGCCAGGAGTCAGTATATCTTTGGACTTTTATTTTGCTGTAGGCTTTAACTTCCCTGAAATGGGGATTTTTTTAAACTCTTGATTGGTTTTCTTTTTTTGTGTTCTAAAATGAGGAAGAAACTGTTTTTCTCCATTGCCACTTCTGAAAGAGCACAGTGAAGTCACTAAGTAAAACCCTGGCTTTCTTTCCAGTTAAGATTTTCTAGTTACCCTTTTCTTCTTGGAGAGGACATATACTTCTGTTCCCACCTCAGTCAACATCCTGTATGGGTTATCTCCTTTGGGACAGCTACAGCTCCACACTGACGGATGAATTCTAATATGGAATTTTGGTTGTAAAGTTAGACTCACCAAAACGTGCCATTTAACAGGAGAATCCACCAAGATTTTAAGGCGTAGCGTAAGTTCCAGGTCACTTGTAGTGGATGAATCAGTTCCACAGCCATAAGTCATTTAGGAATCAGAGCTTCTGGGGCCCCCAAGGACAGAACTTCTGGAGTGTTGTCCTTGGCCCTAGCTCCTTCTAGCTGATTTCACAGTGGTGTGCACCCATTGCCCATCTCCTGCTTAACTGCTCTGCCATACTGGGCCTCCTCTGTCATACCCCCAGTTCTCAGATTGATTGATTATGTGGGCAACGTTTAAAGGAAAAGAGACTTTAAAACAAATTCACTTAAAATAGTCACTAAAAAGGATAAGGATCACAAGTGAAATAATGAGTTTTCCCTAGGAACTAGCAGACAGCCGTAATCTTGGACCCTGGTTTCCTCACTGTATCTGTTAATGTAGGCCAGGAGCCAGGCTTCCGGGAAGTCCCAATCCTATCAGTAGTTCATTCCTTTTTCTTCCTAGTGTCACCTTTGGAAGGAGAACAAGTGAGGGACTGATTGTGTCAGCTTTGTAGAGTGAAATCACTCCAAGGGGAGAGAAGCAAAGAAGGACTTTGTCCCCTCCACCTTGCTTTCCTCTTTTGGTCTTAGAGCAGGAGTCACCTCACTGTGAGGTTCCTTCCCAGGGGGACAGGATTGGTATTGTCATGAAGCTCCTCCACATAGTGGCTGGGCTTCTCCCAGGCTCTGACCGTGGATGTGCTGGAGTTGAGGCTGGGTAGGCACCAAGGGTTTAGAGTTGGGTTTCAGGTCAGCTTTAAGACAGGAAATGAATGTATAAACTAGCAATGGCAGGAGTCTGTGGTGTGCTTAGAGCAGTGTGTCAAACCTATCTGCACTTTTGAATCAACTCAGGTGGTCAGAAAATTCGAATGGCGGGGCCTGCCCTACACTAATTGAGTTAATATCCTGCGAGTAGGGTCTGGGCACCAGTATTTTTTGAACAGCTACCCAGGTGATTCTAATGCACAGGCATGGTTGAGACACACTGGCATAGAACTTGGTCTTTTTCCAAGGTCTAGCTCTTATTTCTGAGCCTGCATCCTGCTGACCCATCTCTCCCAAGATGCCTCAGAGGAAGCAGAAGTTAATCTTTACTTGAGATGTAGCCACTAAAGTGCTCTTGATACTCTTTCCCTTTGTTTCATGCAAGCCTTAGTCCATCAATTATTGAAGGGTCATTGGTTAAGCATCCAATTTTCACAAATTCCTATATTGTTTATTTGGAGGCAGGAAATGTCATGGCTAAAAGCACAGTCTTTGAAATCAGCCTGCCAGGTTTCAAGTCCAACTCCACCACTTACCAGCTTTGTGATCCTGGGTAACTTAGTTAACTCTCAGTGCTTAAGTAACCATAAGATTGAGAAATAATAGTATCTTCCTTCAGTTCCTGTGTGTGTGTGTGTGTGTGTGTGTATTTAATGTTACTGTACCTAAAGTGCTTTGAATATTATCTGACACAGTGATTACTCAGTAAATGTTAGGGTATTTTTTTTCCTTTTAATCATTTTACTACCAAATCTCATTAATTAGAAGCAGGAGCCCACATTTAATAACTACTTGTCTTACTCAGGGAAGCATTACAACTAAAACATCTTTATGGCTTACATCTGCTGAGGAGCACAATTTTTTTCCTCTCAATTATGCACAGCAAACAATACACCTTAAATATATCCATTTTTGTAACCTAAATCCAAACACATCCAATATAATTTTGATTTTGTAGGAAAAGTATATGCCACTGAACCTAAACTTAAAGTATTTCCAGTGTAATTCCCCTTAGCCCAGTGCTTCTCAACTTTTTTTTTTTCATTTTTATTGTCTTTATCCACGGAACAGTCATATACATTTTTCCTAATTGCTCCCCACATGAAATTTTAATACCAAAGATATGTTATACATATATCTATTAATGTATATAAATACACTATATACATAAAAAGTAAGATGTTTTGCCTCTGTTCAGAGCAATGTCATCCCCATTGAGAAAGCATGACTTAGCCAAATCCCCCCAAAATGTTTGTGCCATTGTAATGGCCACTCAAACCAAGGAGAAATGTGAAAGAGGGTAAATTCGAAAGGAGAGAAATATACGACCATATAAACACATTGATTGGAACACCCCTAGTGCTGTGGAAGGGATCCGTTTAAGGAGTGAAGATTTACCCTGCCTTTCCTTCACATTAAATACACCTCTTCCAACATGGTGTGACTTTTGTGGTATGGCTAATAAGAAAGTCACAGGGGAAAATGAGAACATCTTCTCCCTTCATCAAACGTCCTAATGTCCTTCTTATCCCTTAGAAACAAGATAATATACTCATTCCAGGTCTAAAAAGGCAAAGAAACAGACTAATAAAACCCCAGAAAAGATTGTGATAAATCTACAGATAAACTAATCCCTCCTATTATTTCAAAATCGAGTAACTTCTCAGGCATAGTAACAATTGATTTCATAATATGGCCATGCATTTTTTTAGATAAAGTTTTCTTGTAAAGTGTTCACTGATTTTATAGTGATAACTGAAAACATTTAAAAGAACTGAAATATTTATATAGCTATCAATATGTTACTCTTGGTTCTGAAAAACCAACTTAAATTTATTTTAAAAATGTTTGAGTTTTGACAAGTAATAAAGTATTCAAACTATAACCACTATGTGTAAATATTGAGCATTTGGTACTGTGGTACACAAATAGAATTTACTGATTTTCACATTTCTTCATGCTTTGAAGGAAAAGTGAATTGAAGGATGTACATATTGATATTACGATGATTATAGAATGTATCAATAGGATTTCATATAGTTAGTTATTTAATCTCCATTGAGTTATGAAATGCTGCTTGATGTGGCTGTTTGCTAACTGTGGGTCCTGAGAATATTGACTGTGTTATAAAGGATCATTCAACATGTTTTTACTAACTTAAAATAGAAAGACAGGTTTTACTTTTTTCCCATGTAGGAGAGAGTGGAACATTTTAAAATTGAGAAACTTAAAAAGAATTCCAAGATAAAAGAAAGTGAGACTTGAAATTTCTAAGTAGTTCTGGGTCTTTTAGTCACAGTCCCCAAGTCATTTCTCATAAGGTGCTTTTATCTTTGGTAAATATGCCCCTGCTTATATAAGAGAAAAAAAATCTTATTTACAGTATTTAGGAGTACAAGGGCTTAATCTGGAGAACTGACAACAATTATCAAATAACGTTTAATACAGACTATGCCCATGGTAAACAGTGTCATGTCCTGTTGTCACTTAAATGTGAAAGTAGTCCCTTGGAGTAACTTTAACTTTCCTAAACTACAATACCCTCTTCTGTGAAGTGTTATAATAAAATATTTGTTAAAAAGTTACATGGATTAAATGAGATAACATATTACAACTCTTTAGGACTCCCCCTTCCCTTTGCAAGTATGAAGAATCCTTGCCATTATTGTTGGTGTTTTGAGCTGGAGTATCAGGAAAAATACAGAACCTCTTGCCCAAGCTCTCCTGATTACTGTGTGGTGGTCTGCTTGTATGTTATCACCCACATTTTTTAAATATGGGGATTCTTGGGACTTGCTTTGACTATACTATACATAATTGTCCATTGATTGTATGGTGATTGTACTCTGTTGACATTTCCTGTTTACTTGTCTGTACCCACTATTAAACTATAAGCTAGAAAAGCAGCTGATCTCACGCATTTGTCTTTCTACCCCAATGTCCATGTGACTTAGCACCCAGTATGTGCTCAATTATGTGTTGAACGAATACAAGAATGGATGGCCATGATATCATGATAGAGAATTATATATTTTGATTTCCTTAGGTAGAATGTTTTTCCCATGCGGTTTTAAAACCTGCCTCAATTATGACCTGAGACCTCCATGACTCATTTGGCCTCCCAACTAAAAACACCAGGAGTACTAATTACTGTAAAAGGCAATGTCTTCAGAAAGAAAAGTTGTCTACCTACAGTAACTAAACAGAAACCACCTACCATCAAATTTTATGTTGGCCGGTGAACCACCAAAGAGCAGGAATTTTCCATTCCCATCTAAGAAGAATGCGATTTAACAAATGGCCTAAATCACTTTAGAAGGTGTTCTGATTGGAATAAAGAAAGCAATGTACCAAATATTCATTAAAGCTTTCTTGGGTCTACAACATGGACTACAATGTGCTAGGCTCCCTGTAGATTACAAGAGAAATGGAAGCCTCCAGCCCCTGCCCTCAAAGAACTTTCTACCATGTTAAGAAGATAAGTCCACACTAGAGAAGGGAGGATTGATTCAAGAGTGTCTCAGGGGACAATGGGTACATATTATCGACTCTTGGCTTGTTTGGCGGGGGGAAGGGGGCTTCTTCTGGAGGAAAATAATAACTCTGTGTTGATTTTTCATTTGTAAGGCTGTCCTAGAATTAACAATTACTTAATTCTTAATTTGATTTGTATGAATGGAACATAGAAAGGTTGGGGTGATTTCAGAAGAAAGAGCCTAGTAAATTTTTATCCTTCACTCTGTACAGATTTTTGTTTCTTCTGCATAGTACTGTAGCTGAGAAGAACCTTTGGCCCAGGGTCCTTCCTGATCCTCTTTGGATGTAGTAGTTCATAAACATAAATGCTGACTTCAGGAAGCCAATGAAAGACTTCATTCTGGCAGAACTTGAGGTGGAGGAAAAGGGAACTGGGTGCTCTCATGCTCTACAGTCCTTTCTTTCCCTCATGATGTTATCTCTGCCTTGTCTACCCTGTAAGGTAGGTGGGAAGCAAGAGAGGGCAATATGGCCAGACTAAAACAGGTTGGTAAGGTAGACTGGCAGCTACTGAATGGGAATGCCACTGAAGGGTTAAAAGCTCAAAACATGGTAGATTCTAGAAACAGTGAGACAGTGCTGGGGGAAACATGCATAGGTAGAGATGGAGCAATGAGTGGTTCAAAATCAAGGCTAGGTTAAAAAGGTGTTGCCAGTAAAATATCCTATAGCATTTGGAATGGAACTAGGCTTAAGCGTTTTCCTTGAGCTGGTCACTCTTTCATAAAGAAAATGTTTAGGTGAAGCAGTGGCTGGGGGCCTCATACATGGCCTGGCCTGGCCAAGCCTTAAAGGGAGCCAGCCCTACTGGGACGTGTATTGCCTCTATATCAATTAGGACTGCTTTCTTTCTCTTGTGTCATTTCATGGTTATAAGATAGACACTGGCATTTGGGATATCACATCACAGTTCACTCAAGACAGCAGAGGAGGGGCAAGGAGAAAGGGGTTAGTGTCAACAGATTTTCTCTAATGTCTTTTTGCCAGAGCGGTATCACTTGGTAATGCCTGGGGATTCTAGCAAGGAAGACAGGAAATAAACTATTTAGCTTCTGCATTCTCTCAAATAGAGTCAGTAGAGAGCTGGATTCAGGTGTAGGGAAACCAACATACAGTGTCTTTTACTGGTTCTGAAACATTCCATACCACTTTCTCCCTTCTACTCCATCCCTTATGGCAATGTTTTTTAAAAAGTAGAGAATGCTCAAGTATGTTTCCAGTGGAAATAGCCATCAAACTCATTTAAGTCCTCAACTAGCGTTCACCCAGTCTGCTCAGATACCCAGGAAACCTGTTTCAGTTGTTTGATAGTTTTTCATTCTTATCGTAGATGTGTTTCTTCTCACCCCACCTCTGATTTCAACTGCAGCCATGGTGGACATTTCTATGCACGTGACTGAAAATCTTCCACTTCAGACATACACTGTAACCTCTCCATTTTCCTGCCCCAGGGCTCTCAGCAAACCTTAAAGAATTCATTGGCCCATACACGTGAGCGCCAAGAAGTGAAGGAAAGTGTATTTTCCTGGAGATAACCCTCCTCTAGGGGTAGACAGGAATCAGTAGGCAAATATCCCAATCTTCAGCACTTGAACAATCTTCAGGGGCATTCTACATGTTTCTTTGAGAGTCCCAGCTAGTTGAACACAATGGAAACTAGCCCAACAAAGCTCTCTTACCTGATGTTTTCTTCTTCTACTTAACTCTCCCTTTTCCATCACTCCTGCTTCTTGGGATCAGCACATGGATATGTGATGAGGCCTGCACCTACATCCTTGTTTTAGGCCCTGCTTTGGGGGGAACCCAAACTAAACCTCCTCATTGGAATTCCTTGATAATTTTTGTTTCTTGGAATTTCCACACTATCCTTCTTTTTGCATCCTCCCTTTTGAGGAGAAGCTAGGCTGGATTTCTTTACAGAAACTAAAACTCTAGGTATGCGAACAATAATTCATTATACAAATGTAAACACATATGTTTTTCTGTTGGGAGAAACAAATGTATCAGAGAGTATTCTTCTCTCAGAATCCGTTATTAGGCCAAGGTATTAACTGATTATTGTAAATGGTATATGTGTCTAAGAGGATCAGCAACAATACAGAAGCATTTACAAAGTAGTCACTGTGCCAGGTATCAAGTGCAGCAGTATGAGCCAAGGATCCACAATCAAGCAGACATAATTTCTGCTCTCAAATCACTCATGAGGTGGAGGTGGAGTGTGGGAAAGGTCAGGTAAACAATACTTGTGGTATGTGCTTTTTAAGGATCCACAAATCTTGGTGACTGATATAATGGAGGAAGGGAACAAAAAAGATACAGGGATCTTGGATGATTCCAAGCTTTCTAACCTGGGTGACTGGGTAGATGGAACATAATTAGCCAAGACAGAAAATTCAAGGACAGTAACAGATTTAAAAGAGAGATGACAGGTTGAATTTTAAATATCTGCAAATTATTCAGGTGGAGATACCTAGACAGAAATATAGGTCTAGAGATAAGGAAAGACATCTGGATTGGACTGCAGATTTGCAAATCATCGATGTATAAAGCTAATGCTATGGAAATAAATCAGATCAACAGGAAAAAGAAAAGACAGTGGAAGATTAATCCCAAGAAGCAGCAGGACTAATAAAAGGATTAAGAAATAGGAACCAGCAATGATATGGGATTGGCTACATAGGTAGGAGAAGAATCATATGGAAGTGTTTCTCAATTCTTGAAACCGAGGGAAGAGCAGTGCAATTTATAGCGCTTGATGCTGTGCTGTGGAGAGCTTAGGTAGGGTGGATAAAGACAAGGGCCTTCAACATCAGTGACCTCAGATGTCAATTTCAGTAGAAGGATGGACAAAGGATATCTGGTACATTATTTTACTCATGCAGCCTGTGTCTCCTTAGTAGTCATAAAAGTAGGGCATTAACATTGCCTTCTAGAGCCTCTACTTCTAATCCCAGATCCTTCTGACAACCAGAAGCAGATTTGTGCACTTTCCTTTTTTTCTTCTCCCTTCTCTTCCCCAAACATATTGAGATTTATCTTCCTCCTATGTGAAGTATCATTCTCTCCTCCCCTACATTTCTGTTTGCCATATAGAAGCTGCTGTTGTTTCTTGGCTTATTTGCACACCAAGTTCTGGTAGAAAGAAATATTATATGGACAGAAACTCTCTGAGCTGGTAGCTTCTAATTTGTCTTAACTTGGCAAGAGAAAAACACCCCCACCGGACCATCATTCCACCAACAAAGCCATGTGGCACATGCCAGATGATTGGGTTAAAAACAATTTGGCTGAAAAGACAAATTGGTAGAAATCCAAAACTGGCTGCAAAACCATATTTCCAGTCTCCTGTTTTGCATCTTTTCTGGCATTGATGCTTATTTTACTTTATAACGTCGAGTCATGTAAAGAGACTAGTCCTGCATCTTTGGGAGGCATTACTAAATGCAGAAAAATTTTTTAAAAAAACAACCCTGAAATGTATTTTTCAAAATGGTTATTGGAATCACCTAAGATCAGAAGTAAATTGTGATGTGTAACATGATACAGGTTGCAGCAAGCTGTTTAGCCCTAAGGCAGTAAATGCTCACAGGGCTTGGGAAGCTGTCTTATGTACTGTGAACTGGTTATGTGAGTGTAGAGCACCATGTGGAAGCTGATTTGGGGATTTGGTAAGATGATTACATATTTGGTTCTACTCATATTGAATTTGAGATAAGTCTGAATAGAATCTAGAGAAAGCTCTGAATGGAAAAATCAACTAGGAATATGTAAATGGGAAATGGAAAGCTGAAGAGCAATTGAGACTGGAGGAGATTGGAGAGACCATCCATGCAACGGTGAGACTGGGTAAGATTACCAGTGTAGAATATACAAGTGAGATAAAAGAAGGTTTGATGAGACTGCTAGCTATGTACCTAACATCCACTCCTCTCTCTTCCTTGGTAAGAGAAGGCAAACTTTTAGCTGAGCGCATCAGCTCCTGAAATAAAAGACCACATTTCTCAGCTAACCATTGAGCTGTTGGTCACATGGTTAAGTTCCAGCCAATTATTTGTTAGTCATAAGTGTTGTATGGGACTTTAAGAACAGAGCACATCCTCTTTCCCCATTTGTCCTTCCTGTTGCTCAGAATGCAAAGGTCATGGCTGACACTAGAAATCATGTTGGTCATGAGATGGCCTTGGGAAAGTTCGTTGTTGTGGACCAAACAGTAGAAACATCGGAATTCCTGTTGACTTCCTGAGGCTGTTATATACCAGATCTGGATATTCTGTAACTAGGTTTTCTCTTATTGGAGAAAATAAATCCTTGTTTGTTTAAACCACTATAGGTGGGTCTTTGTTACTTTCAACTGAACATAATGTAACTAATGCAAACATGATCTAACTAATGTAAATGTAACTAATCTAACTAACTAATGCAAACATAGAACAAAATCTAACTTATGTAAAAAATAAAAGAAGTGCTAAAGAAAAAGACAAAGAAGGACAAATCAGAAAAGTAAGAGGAAGATTAGCACCGGGTGTATCATGAAACCAAGAAGGAAGGAAGATGGAAGGGGATCAAGTATTAAATGCTGAAGAATAAATGATTATATTTCTTTGTAAGTACCTTAAACTTATGAGGAAAGCAAATCTATTTATTAATGATAATGGAGTATACATCATTTATTTAGGATTTCAAAAAACCCAGAGCTTATAATTTTCTATTTTAAAAGACTTTATGATACATCTCTTAATTCTCTTTCAACTGAGGCTAATCTGAGCCACAAAACTTCATTAATTGTATTTCATGTTTAAGTTTGACAATAATGATATTATAAAATGGATAGTAGCAAAGAGACAGCAAAAAACCTCTGTGTGCAAAATGAAATTTAAAAGTCTCTAAAGAAGTTGGGATGCATGGGTGACTTAGTTGGTTGAGTGTCTGACTTGATTTTGGCTCAGGTCATGATCCAGGGTCATGGGATCAAGCCACACATCAAGCTCCTCGCTGAGCATGGAACCTGCTTGGGATTCTCTCTCTCTCTCTCTCTCTCTCTCTCTCTCTCTCTCTCTCTCTCTCTCTTTCCCTCTCTCTCTCTCTTTCTCCCTCTGCCCATCTCTCCCACTTGCACTCTCTCTCTAAAATAAAAAAAAACACTTAAGAAAAATTTTAATAAAAAATAAAACTCTCTAAAGAAGTTAATGGTAGTGATTTCTAATGGATTCTGAATTATACAATAGTACTGGATTTTTTAAATTTCATTTTCGGTGTCTTTATTCTGAGACAGGAAATTTATATCCGTCTTAATGACAATGTTCCTCATTATTGATCTGCTCTTATTTGTCTCAAAATATATAATGTTGCTGTATATTGGTTTGTATTAATAATACTACCATTACAGATTTATTTAGCAGGCAGAACAGCATTATTCTTCTCCTATCCCTTCTCCCAAATACTCTATCAACTCTGTTTCTCCAAAATCTGGATAATATGTAAGACAGATTCTAATCTTTTCCAGTCATTCTGGGGTATTAGAACAATTCCTATTTTCAGCTAATAAGGACAGCTTAATCTAGCATCAAAATGTAAATCTTTCATCCAATTAAAGCTTCTCCTACACTCCAGCTTAGAATTGGCTCATGGCTTTAAACCAGCCATTGGGAAAAAGAGGGAGTGGGATACTCTGCTCTTTCACTGTCTTTTCTCTCCCCCCGCAAGCACACAATTCTTCTATCCTTGGCTCCTTTAGAACCAGGGGCGGAATAGACACAAGAAGTAAAGTGTGATGCTTTAACTAGTTGGTGCTGTTGACCTTACTGTCTCACACTGGGGATTCAAATGCTGACTTTCATGGCACACATTGGTGAATTCCCAGAGATCTCCACTTGCCCTGGTTCTTGACCTAGGTAATTTCTTCTCCAAATGATCTCTTGTGATACCCCATCAGCTTTTATCCCTAGTGATAACCCACCATGGCCTTGTTCTGCCAGGATTCCCTTACCCCAGTGGAAAGCCTTTGGGGTTGAAGCCCTTTAGGAGTGGCTCCCATGTGGCCACTCTACCACCCGTTCTCCCAGAACTGGCCCGGGGAACATTTGGTGTCTTTGTTCTGCCCAGTCCTACTGCTGTCCTCTCCCCTTACCTTGCCTTCTTGGGCTACTCTGGTTTCTTATTCACATGTGCCCCAAAGCCCATGGGAGCACACATGAGTTTGACCCCAAAGCTTATTTGTGAACATTCTGCTCGTGGAAGCATGTGGCAAATGATGAACCAAGAGATGCGAGGTCAGCCCCTGTTCTGGCAGATAACCCTAGTCTCCAGGAGTACTTCTCTTGAGACTCCCAAATGAACTTAGGGGACATGTAACTTGTATCTTTCCTCACATGGAGGGTAGGGGAAATGCCTTCTCTACTATGAATTCTATGCAAATATTTCTTTTCCCGGGAATTGTTAGTTTGATTTTACACAGTGTGTTGGGGGTGAAGGTCACAGGACTAGGTCAGATAGTTCTCAGCAAGTCATGCTGGGATATATCCAGTGATTACAGAATGTAGAGGAATTACCCATTATCTTCAGCTTTGTATTAGCTGAAATTTCAAGGCAACAGAAAACATTCTATTCTTGTGTTTGAACGTGTGCAGTAATTTTTATAGGTGACATATAAAAGGAAGAGGTTGAATTAGTTCATCTTTCTAAAGTCTCTTCTGTCATTAAAATATGCTGGGACTTACCTGAATTCCTTTATTTGGGGGTCTAGCTTCTTGAGAAAGTTTTTAAAAATCAAGAAATAACCCTTAAAAGGCTTCAGAACAAGTAAAAATTGTATTTAAAAACACACATACAGTGTGAGTACTTTATTTAGTAGGAGATTCCCTTGGGTCATTCCTCAGTGCCTAATTACTCTGGCTCTGTCATATACTACTCAGATTAAGTTATTGTTCTTTTGTCGCAAATATAAAGTTTGTCGCAAATACAAACAATATAAAGTTATTGTTCTTTTGTCGCAAATAACTTAAAGTGATTATCAATTGGGATGCTATTAGTTACAAGCAACCAAAAATCTAACTCGAATAGATTTTTAAAATAAAGAAAATGTACTGTCCATGTAAGTGACATGTCTAGAGCCTTCAGGCAAAGTTTGGCCCAGGTTCTCACAAAGGACCTAGTTTCTTTTCTTTTTCCTTGCATGGTTTTGACTTTATCTTAAATATGACTTTCCTTACTGTTGTAAGGAGTCTTATCAAAAGCACCTGACACTTAAATATCTCCTCATTTATGTCCACTCGGCATCTTTTTTGCTAACTCCTAAGAATGAGAGAGGAAACTTTTTTCTTAAAAGCTCCCAGAAAATTCTCTTAATAGCTCAATCAGAACTGACGAGGTCATGTTCTACACTTCTTCATCAATAACTCTATACGGGAAAATGGGGTGTTCTAATTAATTTCAGTCTGGGTCTACTCTGAAACCAAAGTTTAGGATCAATTCTACCCAAAACATATGACTGGAAATTTGGGAAGTTGTTAGGAAGGAGGAAATAAAGATTGGATGATGAGAAGCACCATGTGTTCTCAAAATATGGTAATATCTTATAGAACCTAAGGACAGAAATGTTCTGGACCTCAAGAAGGAATGGAATTGGTAACAAGAAGATCATTGTGAATCCTTGCATACTTTTCATTGCCTCTTGTTTCTCCTTCTCATTAAGCATATACTTTACATAGGACTTAGAGGACAGGCCATATAATGTGCTTAGATAACAGCTTCTCATAGCTCCCAAGTTCATGTATTACAATTACAGACTCACAGAGAATTTAACACTCACTAGGGTTCCAGACTCCACATTACCTGGGAGAGACCACTGATTACCCTACTTGGAAGTCTGCCCTTCATGTAGTCAACTGTTAACAGGCACCAGGTATTATAAGCAAACTTTGCTTCTTCTAGGAACCTGCTCCTGTATATCAGAGAGGAGTTAAGGTGACCACAGGCAGCTAGGCAGCCTTCACACAATGCATCTACCACAGGTAATAACTACTCGAGATGGGCACATCACTACAACCTGGCAGCAACAAGAGAAAGTAAAAGAATTTACGAATCAGATACAAAAATTTAAGAGTATCGAAATGCATCAAGACAGTTCCACATGTCCATATTCATGTTGATAATTCTGAGTCATTAATGTGACACTAGGTTCACTCTATTCTAGTTAAATTGAAATTTTACCCTTGTGGAATAATGTGTGGCCATTATCATCCAGTTAATATAACCTACAACTACCCTATTCTGTCTTTTGTGGTTTCCTTAACCTCTATACATTATCAAGATTAATTAAGATTCCCTTCATTGTGTGTATCTACAGTTATTCTTTTTTATAATTGTTTCAACGTTAATTTAGTTTTTAAAGAGACAGTATGAGCCGGGGAGGGGCAGCAAGAGAGAGAGAGAGAGAGAGAGAGAGAGAGAGAGAGAGAGAGAGAATCTGAAGCAGGTTCCAGGCTCTGAGCTGTCAGCACAGAGCCCAACATGGGGCTCAAACTCATAAACTGCCAAGATCATGACCTGAGCCAAAGTTGGAGGCTTAACCAACTGAGCCACCCAGATGCCCCTACAGTTATATGTGATACCAATTCTGAACGACTACAGTTGTTTATGACATGAATTCCTTTAATAAATATTTCTCCCTCACTAAATAGAGATGCTTGATTTCCCTTCTCACTAAATAGTTTGCTTGCTTTCTTCCATAATGTATGCAGTTTTATTTACATAATTTTGACTGAAGTGATGTAGGTGTATGTTATTTATCTTAGTTCCCAGAGGAGAACTTGCTATCATACAGTTTATAGATACCATTACTCTAAAGTTTTGTTCATAAAACTGAATAATCTACTGAATGCTTTCTCAGTGCTGAAGTCTGATTCACTTGAGAAGTAATGCCATGTCTGCACTAAAAGACCCTCAAGCACGTAGTACTGGAATAAAGTAACAGATATTTATTACCAGAGAAACTAAAATAAATTACACTCATTTATCAGTGTGTCAGGAATGCTGAGAAGCTAGATCCAGGACCACCTCCCTTGAGCCTCTGTCCTGTCTTTCCTTAATTTGTTCTAGATTTACGTACTCTTCTGGAGAGAGGACATGGTTAAGAATGCAAACTCGATTCATAAATCATGGTAGCAATTCAGAACATGGGTTGATTAGAATCCAATGTCTTTCACAGGGAAACTCTGAGAAAATTATTTACCTTCCCTCACTCATTTTTCTCCTTTATGCAAGAGTAATAATGATGATGATGATGATGATGATGATGATGGTGATGATGATACCCACCTCATAGGGTGGCTATACAAATGCAGTGCCCATATTCAGTACACTCCCTTTATAAATTTCCCTTCCTTTTATATTTTTTCTTTTCTTTTAGGGAAAGAAAACCATTTTATTATTGAAGAAGCATTAAACCTAAATGCACATCACAGGCAGTATGCAAAAGATTGCATAGACAGAAAGAAATCTCACCCCCAGTTACATGCATGTCTTCAACATGAACAATAAGCAGTCCTCAAGACAGTTTGATAGTACCATTTGTCACACATAGTTTATCCTAACTTTACCTGGTAAAATTAGAGTGACCACCTGTGTTAGTTAACTGACTTTATCTGAAGAAAAAAATAACTTCTCATCTTTATGACAGCAGGTAGTGCTGTATCTTGGAATAAGGCACCCATCTAAGCTAGGTTCCTCTCCTCCTACAGAAACTGGGAGACAGATGCTTGCTTCCTCCTTTCTGCCTTAAATTACCCAGCAGTTTGATCTTTTCTTTTCAGTATTTTTTAAGGAAGTTCAACTTAAAAAAAAATTGAGATACAGGGTTGCTGGGTGGCTCAGTCATTTGAGCATCTGACTCTTGATTTTGGATTAGGTAATGATCTCACAGTTTGTGAGGTTGAGCCCCTCATTGCATCGGGCTCTGTGCTGACAGTATGGAGCCCGCATGGCATTCTTTCTCTCTCTCTCTGTGCACCCGCCCCCCCGTCTGTGTGTGTGTTCTCTTGCTCTCTTTCTGTCTCAAAATAAGTAAATACACATTTAAAAAAATAAAATGAAAATTGAGGTATAATTGACCAATGCCATTATATTAGATTCAGGTGTGCAGCATAATGATATTTGTATACATTGTGAAATAATAACCACAAGGTTAGTTCTTTCAATCTTAGTGAATCTTCATATACCAATGTAAGATATCTGGAAAATCTCACCATACCTGAATATCAACTCATTCTTGTTTCCATTTTCAAATATTTCTCAACACTTTTCTGGAACCACGTATCTTGGTGAAATCCTAAGTCTCTTGGTCAGTTCAGGTTTCTTTCTAAGGAACAAAGGCCACATTCCTTGTTAGTGACTGGTGCTTTCTTCTGCTCTAAAGAAGAAATTGCAGACCTATTTTTTATCTCTCTTTTCTGGAAAACGCCTAGTAATCCTTTGGTGCTCATTAAGGATGAAATGGTAGTCACAGTTTGAATTAATGACTGAGCTGTGGCCGTGTGTATAATGCTTACCCTCCTTTGCCTGTACCTATATTTACAGTGACAAACTCCTAAAAGCATAGCAAAGCAAACCTTATATCCACATTATAATAGCAGATGCTTAGAGATAATGGAATGAGGCCACTGCCTCTGAGGGCAGCAGCTGGAGCCTGTCAAAGCCAGTTTAAGGGGTCTGACTCACACTAAGAAGAATCACAACACAGAGATCAAAATCTCAAGGGCATTTATTTATAATAAAGAGGGAAATTACCAAGCAGAGTGGAAGCACTTCTTACCCACAGGGCAGTAGCGTCCTTTCAAGCTCAGAGACCCCCTTACTTTGCAGTAGTGACAACACTATCTGAAGGGGTTTAGTTCTAAGAAATACCTCATCATTATAACTTTGTGCTTCACACCCAAAGGAGGCTGAAGTGGAATGTACGACCTCTGAGGCTCTATTTGGATATACACATCACAGCACCATGTGTTAAGTGGTATCTCATAGTAAAGAGGATTTTGACAGAATCCAAGACAGTCCTATTTATAAAAACACTGATGTGAATATAGATTTACAAGTGTGAATATCACCAGAATTTAAGTTTAAAAGTGGAAAGGGGAAAAAATCATGGGGAAAGACAAATTTCTGAAGCACAATTTATGGAATGCTTTTAACCACTAGTACTTTCTAGTCTAAGAGCAGCAAACCCATTGAGCCAGTTTCTTTAACTGCACTGCCCCCTGGTGGTAACATGACTTAGTCCATTGGCAGAACGAGGCAGATCAGGGTGCCTGGGTGGCTGGCTGTCGGTTAAGCTTAAACTCTTGATTTCAGCTCTTGATTTCAGCTCAGGTCACAATCTCACCGTCAGGGGATTGAATCCTGTGTCAGGCTCCAGGTTGAACACGGAGCCTGCTTGGTATTCTCTCTCCTCTCTCTCTGCCCCTCTCTCCCACTAGCTCCTTCTCAAAATGAATAAACATCAAAAATAAAGAAAAATAAAGAAAAAATAAAGAGGCAGGTTGGGAGTGAAGGAAATAGATGAAAGGCTGTAACAGGCATGGGCAACAGGTCAGATAAGAAATAAAATAGAAGTTTCTTGGAAGAGTGGTCAGAAGATCCTGCCAGTGGGGATGTTGGGGAGAGATCCCCTGGCCCCTTGTAGGAGCTGCTTTTGACCATCTGTGTTGGTCAGCTCTCTTGAATTCCCTAGGACAAACAGGATTATGCTTGTTTTGTTTTGTTTTGCTTTGCCTTGAAGCCCCGTGCAGGGTAGGTGTTATGATACCAAGTCACGCTTAGCCACCACTACCCTGTGCTCCCTATCATCTTGGAGAAATGTGGCCTAGGAAATTGGATGACACTACTCCTCAAAAATACACTTGGCAGAGGAGATGGCAGAATAGCTCAGTAGCCCAGAAGAAGCCCCTATGCAGAGCGTTTGACTCTTTTTACTACTTTGGAGGCTAAGCCAAAGAAGGGCCTTGGTGCTTGTTTATAATTTATGTCTATCTAATTTCAGTGAGGTGAGGAGGCCTATAATGAATATCACATTTAGAAGATGTTTGAGAAATAAAGAAAGAAAACTAGAAACAATGCTGAGGAACACAGAAAGTGCAGGGACTGTGGCACAAGGCAATTGTCACAACTGAGCATTCCATTCAGTTCTGAATTTCCTCCTAGCTAAGGAAAAACTAGAAATATAGGAACTAATATAGTTTGCATTGCATGAAAGGAGACAATACAACTGTCCTTCAGAGATACATAATTTCTGTAACTGGATGGAGGTATTGGCTAATACTGTGGTGTTAATCATTTTTCAACATATAAATATATCAAATCAACATGTTGTATACCATAAACTCACACAATGTTATATGTCAATTACATCTTAATAAAGCTGAGGCAAAATTTGAAATGTTTTCACATACATAGTTCCTGGCATAAAATTGGAAGAGGAGTTTATCCTAGAAATTCTAGACTCATAAATAAACACCAAATTGAAAGATCCAAATGCATAGTTGATTCTTTTCCATGGGAGCTTGCAGACCTGTCACTATATCTCGTTTAGTACTAGAGGTGATGAATAGTTCCCATTTGTCAGTGATTCCTAACCTCTGGTGGGACCCCTAGTGGGCCATGGAGTTATTGCAAAGTGTCCATGAATCTAGACTAGATGCATAATTTCAGGAGTGAAAAAATAATCTTTTGTGCAAGTGTACCAATATTTTTCAAAAAATATGATGACTATAACTGGTAAAATACAAATTTATGTAAAATAACTACTGAATTCACACTAGCTTTTGGTTATTATATATTTTCTTAATCAGATTCTGCTAACAATACAAATGTTAAAACTTGGTATTACAAGTAGGTCCTTATGCTTGACAAAGTTGTAAACCATCACTGGTACAGACCGTCTAGATGGTGTTACTGCTCTGAGCAGAGAGGGCAGACTCCCCACCCCCACCCCCACTTCTTCCCCAGTCACTACTCAATAACTGTTTTTCATGTTCTGAGATGAGCTCCAAGAAAGGCACCCATGTGCTCAGATGCTCTGGGCTTTGTTCAGTAATCAGCTTTGTGGTTTTAGGAGGCCCAAAAGAACTTCAGGGCTTTCCACTCCGAGCACTTTGTTCAGGAAGCTTAAGAGACTTGTTGTGGTTTCAGAAATGACATGCTTGAAGTTTCTGGAGTTGGCACAAACTACTGCTCCTGCTCAAATGGATGGTAGGAAGAGAGGCAGCCATAGGGGCTGGCGGCCCAAAAACCGAAGCTGTGGTTGTCTCCACAGACAACAACTCTTTAGCAAGCTTGCAATTGCTCCATACCCCTTTCATGTGGGCAAAGAAAGAACTTTATCAGACAGAGTCTCTGTTCTCTTGAAACACTAGGGTGAGAGGAGAGGAAGTTGGGCAATAGATCAGGGCAGAATTTTCAACAGGGAAAATCACGTTTCTGTTGAGTTCTTCCTTATCACAGGGGCAACTCCACACCCCTGGATATGTCATGCATGCTTGCATGCTGACTGATGCTCAGACTGCAACATGAGGCCCCCCCAAGAGGAAAATGCAGAGCACTCTGAAGCTAACCTGACGTCTTAAGCCACTGTGTTCCGGATTGCCTGGCTTGGCTTGGCTATTTAAGGGCAGAGGCCAATGGCTGCAAGATTTCAAAGCTAAAATGGGCATTGCAAACCCTTGTGAGAGAAGCAAAGTTACACAGTATTTCAGGCTTGCCTTCTGCCACAGTGCCATTAAACAAGCCATCCAATCACCACCCAAGGACAAACTGCCACATTTGTTAAGGAAAACACCAAGGTCACAAACTGTACATTTTTAGTTACAACTCTAAGGGCACATATAGACATATAAATTTGAGTACCTAGCCAAAAATGTCTTTCCCACTATTTATCTTATCTCCTCAGTTGTACCACTGAAAATTTATTTCTTTGAGTCAAGAGTGTTTTCGATCTCTTAGAATACAAACATTCTGGTGGGTATATCTGGTAGGATCAGAGGAAATGACTGGTATCAGAAGGTGGGGCAGAGTGCTGGGAAGGGGAACAGAATGATAAAAGAGAATAAAGAGTCAAGACAGATTGTGCTTACAGCTTGCAATGTTTGGAATAGAATCTGTAATCCATGGTTAGAAACCAGGTGGCTAAAAGCAAAATCACACCTGGACAGAGCTCCAAATTCTAGGTTGAGGCCCAAATTCTCAGCTCCCCCTCCTTTCCTGCCAAGACCTTCTCCCCTCTGGCTGACTTAACCTCAAACTTCAGACTCTTTTCTTACTTCCTTTGCTCCAGCAAACCTGCCATATAATAAGCACTGAACCAAGGAAATGTTCACTCACAATCTTGACTCTTCAGGTAAGGAATTCGACTTCTGTTTTCTCTTGTAAAAGGGGGCTAGTGCCATCATGGTTCCCTGATGCTAAAATAACAAACAAAAAATGTATTTCTTTGAGTTTCTGAACTCTGGAAGCATTTTTAAATGTGTACATTTAATATGGTAGTGTTTATATATATATATATATATATATATATATATATATACACCCCAAAAAGCTGTTACTAAATACTTGGTGTATCTTCTAATTAATGGCCCCATAGAACTAAAAACTATATATAGGGGTTTTTTTTCTTTTCTTTTCTCTTTCTCACAAGTTAATGTGAGGAAATTAATGTGATAATTCTTAAGAAAACTTAACAGTATATCAAGGTAGACAAAAAAAAATGCTACGGGATTTTTTCTTAGAGGGCCTGCTATCTCTTGAATGATGGTTCAAATGATTCCCAATGACATCCTGTGTAACAGACACATGACACTCTTTCCTAAAGGCACAATTTATAAGGTTGGGTTCTATTAGTGGAAAACTCTTATATCATAAAAATGTGCTGATTATTGGGGTGCCTGGATGGCTTAGTCAGTTAAGCGTCTGACTTGATTTTTCCTCAGGTCAGAGAGAAAACAAGCAGGGGAGAGGCAGAGAGAGAAGGAGAGAGAGAATCCCGAGCAGGCTCTGCCCTGTCATCTTAGAGCCTGACATGGGGCTCGATCCCACAAACCATGTGATCATGACCTGAGCCAAAACCAAGAGTAGGACATTTAACCAACTGAGCTATTCAGGTACCCTATGGAGTTCTTAGTTACTCCAAGACTTGTTAAGGTATGGTGACTGCTTTAGTAATGAAGGCTTTTGGGCTCCTGGCAGATGAAGAAAGAGGAAGATTTGGGTACAAACCAACCATGTGGTACCTCTCCATGATACCAGGTGAATGGCTCCAGCTCTTCTTCCTGGTCTATTCTTTAGAAAATTTTTATATAGGAGGCATTTTCTCTCAAGTATTAGACTTCAGGATACATGGTGTCAGGGCCCCTGGGGTTCTGACTATGGTCAGTATTTTCAGATTCCAAGAATCTGACTTTCTCAAAGTTAGGTGTAAAATCTTGGCAATCAGGATTCAAACTTAGAACCACTGGCCTGTGTCCTCTGGGGATAAACATATTTTTGCAGCCAAGTAGGGATATTAAATATTAGATATTGAATTAGACATTCAACAAATATTTGTTGAACAACTACTATGTGCCAAGTTCTATACTAGGCATGAGATATGCAAAGATGAATACATGCTCTTACAAACTAATAGGAAAATATGATAAGGACATGATCTAGAAATTCACAGAAGGTAATTCCAAATGGTCAATAAACACCTTAAATGTGTGTGATTCACTAACAATTAAAAATATGTAAGTTTAGAGTCACTATGGGGAGCCTGGTGCTGCTAGATGCAGGTGACCATGTGGCAGCTGCTGGCTCGAGCCAGTGGGCCACTCCTGTGAGTGCCGCTGTCAGATTCTTGGGCAGCCCCACCTGCCAGTGCTGGACTATGGATGCTGCTCCTGGTGCCAACTCTTGAGGATGTTTCCATTCTTGAAAAGCCCAAGTTTAAATTTGTTGAAAGGGCAACATCTGTGTGTGCCAAAAGTGAGAGGAGAACTTAAAAGCGACATATGAGGACCTTCTACTGAAGCTACTGAGTTCACAGAAGGCAGTTGTGCGATCTTGGCACTGGGTGGTGGTCACCTCCATTGGAGCCATTTTGAAATGATGCACCTGACAAAGTACTGCTCTGTGGACCCTAAGAACATATTTGCCTTATGAAGAGTACTAGCCCCTTTTCAGCCCATCACCTGCAAGGGTATGACACACATGGGAGCCAAAGGTGCCATTGATCATTACATGACTGGCCCATAATAGAGATGGGTGGGCATTGTGAATTCAAAGAGGTACAAGGCTTACTTGACCAGGTGCCCACAAGTTGCCCTTCTGAGCAAAGGCCATGAGTGTGTGACTCTAGAGAAGATGTGGAAAGATCAAGAGGAATGAGAAGAGAACAACTAAAACCCCTGGACCTTTGAGCGTATAGCCACTGCCAATGTGCTGGGGATATGGAAAGTCCTGAGCCCCTATAACTTGACCCAGAAGGTGCAGTTCTGGGGCAAGTCCTATATGCCTGAACATGTGTAGTGAGAATGTGAGAAATAAATGTACGAAGGCTACTGAGAGAGAAAGAATCTACATCTTTAATACCCTCAGCCTACCCTTAGAGTCTTTGGGTAGCTCTAATGTCTAACCAAGGTGCAATATATGAGTAAATGATTTCTGAAAATTTGTACAACATATGCGGATTTTTTTATATCTTTTTCAAGTTTTTATTTAAGTTCCAGTTCATTAACATGCAGTGTAATATTAGTTTCAGGTATAGAATTTAGTGATTCGCCACTTTCATACAATACACAGTGCTCATCGCAAGTGCACTCCTTAATCCCCATCACCTATTTAACCCATCCCCCCTGCCCACCTCCCCTCCAGCAACCCTTGGTTTGTTGTCTATAGTAAAGAGTCTGTTTTCTGATTTGCCTCTCTCTTTCCCCCTATGTTCATCTGCTTTGTTTCTCAAATTCCACATATGAGTGAAGTCATATGGTATTTATCTTTCCCTGACTAATTTATTTCATTTAGCATAATACTCACTAGCTCCATCCACATCATTAAAAATGGCAAGATTTCATTCTTTTTGATGGCTGAATAATATTCCAGTGTGTGTGTGTGTGTGTGTGTGTGTGTGTGTGTGTGTGTGTGTCACATCTTCTTTATCCATTCATCGGTCAATGGACATTTGGGCTTTTTGCATAATTTGACTATTGTTGATAATGCTGCTATAAATATTGGGGTGTATGTATCCCTTTGAATCAGTATTTTTGTATCCTTTGGGTAAACACTTACTAGTGCAATTGCTGGATCATAGGATAGTTCTGTTTTTAACTTTTGGAGGAAACTCCATACTGTTTTCCAGAGTGCACCAGTTTGCATCCCCACCAACAGTATAAGAAGGTTCCCCTTTCTCCATATCCTCACCAACACCTGTTGTTTTTTTGTGTTGTTAATTTTAGCCATTCTGACAGTTGTAATGTGATATCTCATTGTAGTTTTGATTTGTATTTCCCTCATGATGAGTGATGTTGAGCATCTTTTCATGTCCCAAAAGAAGAAGAGAGAAAAGGGGGTGGAAGGTTTATTTGAGGAAATTATAGCTGAAAAGTTCCCTAATCTAGAGAAGGAAACAGACACCCAAATCCAGGAGGCACAGAGAACTCTCATCAAAATCAACAAAAGCAGGCTACCCAAGACATGTTGTAGGTACATTTTCAAAATATAGTGATAAAGAAAAAATCCTAAAAGCAGCTAGATAAAAGAAGTCCCTAACTTACAAGGGAAGACCAATAGGGCTAGCAGCAATCTCTCCATAGAAAAATGGCAAGCCAGAAGGGCTTGAATTCAATGTGCTGAATGGAAAAAATCTGCAGCCAAGAATACTCTGTCCAGGAAGGCTAGCATTCAGAATAGGAGAGAGAAAGAATTTCCCAAATAAAAACTAAAGGAGTTTGTGACCACTTAGCCAGCCCTGCAAGAAATATTAAAGGGGACTCTTTGAGTGGAAAGGAAAGACCAAAAGCAACAAAGACTAGAAAGGAACAGAGAAAATCTCCAGAAATAATGACAAAACAAGTAATAAGATGGCACTAAATACATATCTATCAATAATTACTGAATGTAAATGGACTAAATGCTCCAATCAAAATACATAGGGTATCAGATGGATTAAAAAACAAAACAAAACACAAGACCCATCTATATGCTACCTGCAAGAGACTCATTTTAGACCTAAAGAAACCTGCAGATTGAAAGTGACAGAATGGAGAACCATCTATCATGCAAATGAATGTCAAAAGAAAGCCAAAGTAGCAATATCAGACAAACAAGATATTAAACCAAAGACTGCAACAAGAGATGAAGAAAGGCATTATATCATAATAAAGGGGACTATCCAAGGAGACATAACAATTGTAAATATTTATGCCCCCAACTTGAAATGACTCAAATATATAAAACAATTTATATCTGTTGATTTTTTAAAGTGCATGATATTTACATTAAATAGAATTTGAAAATTACCTCAGGCAAAAAAATAAGTTAAAATGAGAAGTCATTTCACTCACATGAGGACTTTAAGAGACAAAACAGATGAACATAAGGGAAGGGAAACAAAAATAATATAAAAACAAGGAGGGGCACAAAACAAAAGAGACTCATAAATATGGAGAACAAACTGAGGGTTACTGGAGGGGTTGTGGGAGGAGGGATGTACTAAATGGGTAAGGGACACTAAGGAATCGACTCCTGAAATCATTGTTGCACTATATGCTAACTAATGAGAAGTCATTTTTTATTTTATTTTTTTTATCTGTTTGACAAAGGCTAAAAATAATGGTTATATCCAGTGTTAGAGAGAGTGTGGATAACTTTCCTATACTGTTGATGAAATACCACTTTTCTAGAGGAGTTTGTCAGTATGTATCAAAATAAAAATGTTTATCTTAACCTGATAATTCCCATTTTGGAAATGTAAATAAAGGCAGTAATACAAAAGCTCAAAGATGTGTATTCAGATTTTCATTGGAGTATTTTTTATAATAGTGGTTTCATATAAGTCTTATTTACAGTAGTATTAAGTAATTTACAGTATATCCTTTCGGTAGATTGCAGTGCAGTTGATTATGTATTCCTATGTTGTTAGGTATCCATAATATATCATCAAGTGAAAATAACAGAATACTAGAAACAAGCTCATCCTATTTCTGTTTTTAAAAAGTATACATACTTATACACATACTAAGAAATTAAGAAAGATCCTCCAAGATGATTAACATGGACTGATCTTTCATATATTTTTTAGGCTTCTCTGTAGTTCTCTAATTTTTTTTGCAATGAGCTTTAGTTACTTTTATTATATGCAAAAAAGTATTGAAATATAAATATCAAACACCCTTTCCTCAAAGATATCACGTTTGTATACACAGGCAAAATTTTTCAAGCTGCAGTAAAAGTAGTTTAATAATTCTAGAATTGGCAGAATTGGCAGAGCTAAGTTGTAAGTTCACCTCTCTTTTCAAAGCCCAGTTCCAGGAAGGGGATCCAGACAAGTCTTACTTTCTTGTCCTTCAGTGAGCCAGCCTCTCCAGTCCTTTTCTCAGCATTTTCCTGCTTATGGTAAATCAGATCCAGGTGATGTCATTTTCTTGAGCAGGAGCAGAACTAAAATTAATTAGGAGGTTCCTAAGTTCCAAGCACTCTGTTGGACACTTACATATTCTCTACTGGTAAGGTGTTAGTAAAGTAACTGGCCTCAAATTAACAGGGCCATGATTCAAATCTAGTCCTCTGATTCCAAAAGCCATGCTATTTCCATGGGTTCCTCTGTGTCTACTTTTGTGTATTTGTGTGTTCATCAACATATAGATTCTTGCTTTAGTGTGAAATAGTTTGTGCCTATATACCTGCACTTAATTGGGTCTTCCTTAGAAGAGGCCTATAGTGGGAACAATTCTCTCATGCCCTAGCCTTTTTAACTGGCTAGAGACCTGCACACTCCAACCACCTACCCGTCCATCCATCCATCTATCCATCCATCCATCCATCCATCCATCCATCCATCCATCCATCATCTCCATTTATCCATCCTTCCATCTAGTATTTGTTAAGAGCAAATAGCTTACAGCTTAAAAGCATGCTCCATAGAACCAAATTGGCTGGGTTCAAATCATAACTCTACCATTTACCAACTATGAGAACATGAACAAATCACTTAAATACTTGTGCCTCCTTTTTCTGTAAACTGGGGATAATAACAGTACTTACCTCACAATATTGTGCACATTAAATTAATCAATCTAAAGTACTTAGAGCCATGCCTGGAATATAATAAATACATTTCCATAATGATTAATATCATGTGCCAGGCACTGGACTTGATAGTAAATTTCGAAATGGAACAAAATAGGTTTTCTGCCTTGAAGACTAGCTTATAGTCTAGGGGCAGAGACAGGCACACCTATGGCCATAAACACAAAGTTCTTTGGGGGCAGCACTGGAGAGGGTTGGCATCAAGGAGGCTTGCCAAGGAAGAGATTGTCTAATCTGAAGTCAACCAGTTAAAGGCAGGGAAAGGCAAGAGTGTGTGGCAAGCTTGAGGTACCCAAGTGGTTCAGAACAACTGAGGGGCAGAATGCCAGAGGGGTGTGGGAGAGATGGAGCAGGAGAGGGGAGGTTAGCTGGCTCTTGCTCTCTGTCAACTTTTACAGAAGTTCTTTAAATTTTGTGGAGCTGACTACAGCCCTTCCCCTTGACTTGCGTTTAAACCTTTTTGCCTGTTATTGCCCTTAATTAATAACAACACATCAGACCTGAAGATCAGGTTGGAGGTCATGGGTAAAAGCTCTCCTTTCATCATGCTTTCAGTTTCTGGGGTGAAATGACTGAGTGTTTCAGCTATGCCAGTGTCTGGAAACTTTATCACATTTATAGGCTCAGACTGTGGAAGTGGGATTAACAGCTTTGAGGAAAAGTGACTCCCCCAGCCATCATTTGACAGACTTTTTGGGACCAGCTGTCTCCCAGTACAGAGAACAAGGACATATACTGGGCCCACACTCCTGCCTTCAGTGGAAATCATAGCGTGCCTGGCAGACTGGCCAGTTTTATTTTACAGTTCTTATATTGTCTTTCTCAACAATAATTATCTACCAAGAAAAGAACTTGAATGCTGAAATTCCCACTAACCAGGATTTTATAACTGTCTTGACTATTCTCACGTATACTATTCTCCCTCTATTTCTTTGTTTGCCTTGAAGTATCAAGTATTAAAGTGGTTTTTATTAATCGTTTTTGTATTTAAATTTTTTAAATATTAGGGTGCCTCAGCGGCTCAGTCGGTTAAGTGTCCGACTTTGGTTCAGGTCTTGATCTCGTGGTTTGTGAGTTGGAGCCCCATGTTGGGCTCTGCACTACCAGCTCAGAGAGCCTGGAGCCTGCTTCGGATTCTGTGCCTTCCTCTCTCTCTGCCCTTCCCCCATTTGTGTACTCTTTCTCTCTGTCTCTCTCTGTCTCTCTCTCTCTCAAAAAATAATTAATTAAATAAAATATTAAATAAAAATTTTAAAAAAATTAATGTTTATTTTTATTTTAGAGAGAGAGAGAGAGTGACAAAGCATGAGCAGGGGAGGGGCAGAGAGAAGAAGACCGAATGCAAAGCAGGCTCCAGGCTCTGAGCTGTCAGCACAGAGCCTAACACAGGGCTTGAACTCACAGACAGAGATCATCACCTGAGCTGAAGTTGTACACTTAATTGACTGAGACACCCAAGCACCTCATTATTAATCTGTTTTAACTAATGCCTATTCACAAAAATTATGTATTCTTAATTTTTGTCTTTAATCAGTGCATTTTCTCAGTGAAATATGTGTCTCTCTTTCAATTTTGAGATTCTCTTGAAAGTAATGTAAAGGAATGCATGGGTGGCTCAGTTGATTAAGCAACCAACTTCAGCTCAGGTCATGATCTCACAGTCCTTGAGTTGGAGCCCCACTTCAGGCTCTGTGCTGAGGGCTCAGAGCCTGGAACCTGCTTCAGATTCTGTGTCTCCCTCTCTCTCTGCCCCTCCACTGCTCACACTCTGTGTTGCTGTCTCTCAAAAATAAACATTTAAAAAATTAAAAAAAAAAAAAAGTAACGTAAAGATGCTTGCAGGGCACCTGAGTGGCTCGTTTGGTTAAATGTCCAACCCTTCATTTCATCTCAGGTCATGATTTTATGGTTGTGAGGTCAAGCCAGTGTTCAGCTCTGTGCTGAGCATGGAGCCTGGTTAAGATTCTCTCTCTCCCTCTCCCTCTGCCCCTCCCCTGCTTTCTCTCTCTCTCTCTCTCTCTAAAAAAAAGAAAAAAAGTGCTCACTGGACTGGTTACCAGTTTCCAGAGAAGGTTCAAACCTCGTTACCTGTATCTTCAAGAGCATTTCTGTAGGTCTGTCATAACATCTTCAGTGTTTCTCTGTCGGCTTCTGCTTGCTTTCTGTTTTTTGGTGTAACATCCTCCGTAGGGTATTTTTGGCAACAGGGCTTGTCTGAATCAGTCTCCCTTTCATTTCTGAGGCAAACCAGTGATTCATCTTTGTTACAGGATTTCACAAACACTGCTATACTGTTTTGTATCATTAAGGTTTGACTTAGGGAAACAGATCAAGGAGAATTATCTCACGGGCATTCAACTTTCCAGTTATGTCTTCACTGTTGCTCCTGTCAACAGTACCCGGAAGAGTGTGAGTGCAGGTGAAAGTCTCCTGGACCTGATTTTAATACCACCCCTGCTCAGGAGGCCACAGAATGTGTGGAGGAAGAAAGTGGAAATTGCAAGTGCATTAAAGAGTAATAAAATTATATGTGTCCTGATGTACTATACTGAGGACATAGGATCTCCTATATTGTATTCCTGCCAAAAGGATGTAGTCTAATGATGATGGAAATAATCAGGCACATCCAAATTGTGAGATATTTTGCAAAACAGCTAGCTTAGGATTTTCAAAAAATGTCAGTGTAATGAAAAACAAATGATTGGGGAATCATCCTAGATTAGTTCTCAAAATGTGCCAGCAGCATCAGCATCACCTAAGAATTTATTGGAAATGCAGAATCTCAGCACAGCCTCCCTACCAGACTCAGAATCAGAATTTGGATTTTAACAAGGACGCCCAGGTGATTTGTGAGCACATTCAATTCTAAGAAGCTCTGACCTAATGTACAATTCATACTCAAATTTCCCCCAGATGACCCAGTAATATCCCTTTTGGCTATTTCCCAATCCACCCAACTCCATATTTGAACCTAATCAAGTATCACACAGTGCATTTAGTTCTTAGATCTCTTTATCTTTTAATCTAGAACTGTGGCACTCAAACTTTAGCATGCATCAGAATCACTTGGAGGGTTTGTTAAAAAACAGTTTGCTATCTCCTAAGGTGAAGGGAAAAAAAGCAAAAGTAAACTGTTGGGACTACTCCAAAATAAAAAGCTTTTGCACAGCAAAGGAAACCGTCAACAAAACAATGGGAGAAGATATTTGCAAATGGTATATCCAGTAACAGGTTAATATCCAAAATATATAAAGAACTTACACAACTCAACACCAAAAAAAAAAAAAAAATCTCATTAAAAGATGGGCAGAGGACCTGAAAAGATATTTTTCCAAAGAAGATATACAGATGGCCAACATGCATGTGAAAAGATGCTTAACATCACTAATCATCAGGGAAATGCTAATCCAAACTACAAGGAGATACCACCTTACACCTGTTAGAATGATTAAAATCAAAAAGACAAGAAATAAGACATGTTAACAAGGATGTGGAAGAAAAGGAATACCCACACTGTTGGCAAGAATGTAAATTGGTATAGTCACTGTGGAAAACAGTATGGAGGTTTCTCCAAAACTTAAAAATAGAAATACCAGGGCACCTCAGTGGCTCAGTTGGTTAAGTGTCTGACTCTTGATTTCAGCTCAGGTCATGATCTCACAGTTCATGGGATCAAGCCCCACATTGGGCTCTGTGCTGACAGCACATAGCCTGCTTGGGATTTTCTCTCTCTCTCTCCCCCTTCCCCACTCTCTCTGTCTCTCTGTCTCTCAGTAAATAAACTTTAAAAAATAGAAATACCATGTGATCCAATAATTCCACTGTTGGATATTTACCCAAAGAACACAAAAACACTAATTTGAAAAAAATATATGCACCCCTATGTCTATTGCAGCATTATTTACAATAGCCAACATATGGAAGCAAATTAAATGTCCATTGATAACTGAATGGATAAAGAATATTTGGTATATATATGCAATGGAATATTACACAACCATAAATATATGAGATCATGCCATTTGAGACATGGAAAGACTTAGAGGGTATTATGCTAAGTGAAATAAGTCAGACTGGGAAAGACAAATACTGTATGGTTCCACTCATATTTAGAAACTAAAAAAGTAAAAGCAAATTAATAAACAAAAACCAGAATCAGACCCATAAATACAGAGAACAAACTGATGGTTGCCAGAGGGGAGAGGATAGGAAGAAGGGCAAAATGGGTGATGGGGAGTGGAAGATACAGGCTTCCATTCATAGAATGAATAAGATGGGAATAAAAGGCATAATATAGGGAATATAGTCAGTGATCTTGTAACAACATTATATGGTGACAGATCATAGCTACACTTGTGGTGAACATAGCATAATGTATATACTTGTCAAATAACTATGTTGTATTTCTGAAACTAATGTAACATTATGTGTCAACTATACTCAAATAAAAAATAAAAGAAATAAAAAACAAGCTTAGATATCTTTACAGGATTCCAGGTAGATCAAAACAAATTCTATAAAATTTAGTGTTTTTTGTGGTGCCTTTGTCTTATCACTTCACACTTAAAAAAATAGGCCTCTTCCCAAGTGCATTTCAGAGACTATGTATTGAGCATCTGCAATAGGCACTGGATTCCAAGACAAAAAATAAAGACAAGATTGCTGCCTTCCAATGCACAGGGTATGGGGTGGGAAAATGTTGGGAATAGCTAGTCTATATCATAGCTCTGTGTGTCTGGTTTAAAGAAAAAATAGAATATCAAAACAAAGCACATTTATGAAATTCTTTGATTATGTTAACAATAAAAATAAAAAATCATAGGGGAAAAAAAAAACAGATTCCCCACCAACCCCATTCCTGCATACACCATCCAAGAGTTCCTAGAGGTGAGATCAGATGCTATTGGCCCTGGGACCACACTGTGAGTAGCAAATAATTAAATAATAGTATTAGCTCAATGTTAAATTTCTAAGTGTGGTAATTATATTTGTAAAGGTAAAAAGCCTTTGTTTTTGGAGATTCTTGCTGAAGTATTTAGAGATGTAGTATCATGATATCTGTAAGTAACTCTCAAAAGATCTAATAAAATAAATAAATAACTAGCTAGATGGATGGATCATGAATGCATAAATGAATGGATGGATGGGTAAATAGATGGATAGATTAATAGAGCAAACATGGCAAAATGTTAACAAGCAGTGAACATGGAAGAATAGTGAACATAGTGAACAAAAAAAATAGTGAGGTAACCCATAAATTGTGGGGGAGGAAAATTTCCTCAGCCCTTTTAGGTTCACTACCTGGGGCCTTGCATCTTATATTGACAAAAGAAAGATTAACAGAAATAAAGGCATGCACATTTTATTTGATGTTAATTTTTATCAGGCATGGGTTTTTCTAGAAAAGTGAAGACTCAAAGAAGTGGATAGGGCTGAGGGCTTATATACCATTTTTTTAAAAGTCTATTTATTTATTTTGAGAGAGAGAGAGAAAGCACAAGTGGGGGGGGGCAGAGGGAGAGTGTTGGCGGGGGGGAGAGGGGGAGAGAGAGAATCCCAAGCAGGCTCCACACTGTTAATGCGGAACCCCATGCAGGGTTTGAACTCATGAACCGTGAGATCATGATCTGAGCCCATGTCAGGTGCTTAACCAACTGAGTCACCCATTTTTAACAAAGAATGAGAAATTACGGAGATATGACAAGACAAAGGAAAAGGTTTGGAGCTTCCAAGGGTGCCTGCCAAACTGTGCAAAAATAGATATATGGAGGAAACTAATGAGTCATAAGGGCTATCTCAGCAGGTTTGTTTGTACAAGTCCATCTTGGGGATAGGGGATCTATGGTAGCCCTTATTTCTCAGGACTTTCTCCCTTTAGTCAGATAAGGAAATCTCTGGGAAGACTTCTTTATGTATCTGTTGATTCTCAAGTATCTTCAGCTCAAAATAATCTTTATGCTTAAGGAGTAGCAGGGTTCAGAACACACTAACCCAAAATATGACACCTTAGCATATTGAATATCTTAAGCTGGAGGAGTTTGAGAAATGTCAGGTGAAGGAAGGACTGTCTGAATTCCTTCATCTCTGCTGAATTAGGTCTTAAGACCTTTATGTGAGAGGTGTCCTCCTTATAACTGAAGGGAAGGAGTGTCCTTATCTCCAAAGATACAGAGACACTGAGGGAAGTCTGAACCCATGGGCCTTGCTGAGTTTCCCCCAATTTACCACCTTAATTCATACCATTTTGCCCTATTACATTTTCCCATGATTCTCCACATCAAACCTAATACAAAAACACTCAGGCTTAATCACTTCTTTTGATCTTGTTTCTTTATGAAGGCTCCCATGTCACATAAAACTTATATTACATAATTTATGTGCTTTTTCTGTTGATCTGTCTGGTGGCAGTCTAATTCACAGGATCCCAGCCAGTGAACATAAGGAAAGCTTTTTTCTTCCTACTCCTATGATGGCATATTTTGGAATGGCATAGTCTGATCTCCTTCAAAGCAAACGAAAAGTGTTTACATAGAGGTGGTAGCTCTTATTGTCCCTATTAACAGTACGCCAGTGTGGAGAGTGGGAAAAGCAGTCTTTGGGCAGGTTTGATCTGCACCACTAAGGCCACTGGATGAGCAAAGTACAGTACATGCTCAGTAACTGGCCCTTAGGATTTTAATGTGAAAAGCTGAATGAGAGCTGCTCTCATAGATAGTGTTTTGTGCCATAAGGACCAAAAGTAGTCATGACCCTGTTGAACTGACTTTTTTTATTAATACTGTTTAAGTCTCTAGTCAGTCAACCAACATCTTTTACTACTCCTATGGGATGGTGGGAATATTTTACCCTTGCCCTCTGTGTCCAGACAGCAACCATCCCTAGGGGCCTACAGCAGGAAATACTTCAATCTCTGAGAGGGGTGGTTCAAAGAACCCTGGTGAAGGTGAGGAAGGAATGCAGATTCTGCTTCAGGTAATGCCAAACTAGAGATCTGTGGCCTGGGTAGAACTCTTAGGGCCTTTGGGATTCTGTTTTCTTGTATGTAGCCTGGCCATTGGACTGGAGCAGGAATTTTCAGACTTTGTGAAACCTTCAGACTTTGTGCTTTGTGGAACCTTCAGAGATTCTCTGAAGAGAATTCAGGGACTGCTGGAAGGAGTGAGGATCACCCTTCAGGGCTGGGGGACAGTCCCTCCCTACTCTGACCACACCTGTGAACCATACACCCATGCACAGCAAATGACAAAGTCCTAATTGGCATTATAGGATCTCTGATGGTGGATGGGACACTGTCAGGAGAACTGTGGTGGCAGGGTGGGGACAGAATACAAAGGAAAGTAGAGTCCTTTTCTGGGACTGAGAAACACACAAGAAAGCCTCATTCTTGTCAACATTTGTTGAGTGCCTCCTAAGTTAGGCCAGATGGTCTACATAAGGACTGAGAAGGAGGTGGAGGAAGTACAAGGTCCAACATGACCACACAAGGCTTCATAGAGGAGATATTTTTCAGTTAGGTCCCAAAAAGGAACTGATTCTGAGACCGGTGTATGTCCTGCCTTTACCCTGCGTACCAATGAGAGAGTAGTCTTTTCATGTTGCTGTTGTAAATGCCCTGTGAAGCTCTATGCTTCAGGAAGAAATGCCAAGTAACCCCTAGCACCAGGCAAAATTTGTCATAAATTGTGAACCTAAAAGAACAGGTCACCTTTGTCAGACCATTTCTTGTTGCTTATATTTAGCTATAATTCTAAGCAAACAATTTTGCCAGTGAGCTGTAGTGTTTGCACTGACCATTATTCAGTTCCCACATGTCCAGATGCTTTCTTAACAGCACCTCTTGCCATGGTGGACTGTCCCACCAGCCAGGCCCAGGTCTGTAGACTGTTTCCTGTTACTGTAAGAGATGACAATACCAGCTAAAATTTCTTGTGTTTAGCATCTGCCCTTGCCAAAAACCCTCACCCACAGTTACTGGCTACATATTAGTCACCAATACATAAATTTTAGACTATTTCTTTGAAACATGTGAGTAACATTGCATTTGCTATTTGTTTCAGGTTTGGTCCAGTAATTGGTCCTAGTTTACTAGTTACTCATCCAGTCATTATTCCAGGCACTAGAAAATAAGCCTTTAACATGTTGTAGCCCCATAGACTCAAATGTTGCAATAGTTAAGAGTCTGATATTTTTCTTTAAGATGAAGAGACCAGCCTCAAATTGAAGCTATCTTCTGGATTTGCACTTCCTCCCACTACATCTACTGTTGCTTCTGGTTATAGTGACCAGTTCACACTCTTGCATAAAAAACTGAGCCTTTCTGAACCTTAGTTTCTCATTTATAACATGAGAGGGTTGCAGGCTCCTGAATGGCCATGCTATTTTTGGCCTGATTCCATGCTGTGTCCTCCACTTAAAAGCTTGTACCCACCCTCTAGACCAATTTTGCCTCTCAAGAGATGTTTGGCAATGTATGCAGACATTTTGGGTTGTCACAACTTGGGGTAGGGGTGTGAATGGCATCTAAAGAACAGAGGCAGTGATACTACTAAATGTCCCATAATGCACAAGACATGCCCTCACAACAAATGATTATCTGGCCCAAAATGTCCATAGTGCCAGGTTTAGAAACCCTCTTCTAGACCTCTACAAGTCCTGTAGCCTTCAAGTTAAGTGTCACTTCCCACAGGACACCTTAGTTAATGCCCTAAATTGAACATAAAACTGTCAGAACACTTATCCCCATATGCTATAATTGTTCTCTTTTGGAGATAAGGTAATATTTCTTGTTTAATGTTTTATGTCTCTCTTGAGTTTAGCACATAATGTAGTTAAACAAAGGAATGGATAGATGAATGAATGGATAATTAGTTAGCTAGGGCTGACATGACCAAGTACCACAAACTGGTACTTGGCTTAAACAACAGAAATTTAGGTTTTCACAGTTCTGGAGGCTGGAGGTCCATCAAGGTGTCAGCAGTTTTGATTTCTTCCGAGACCTGTCTCTTCAGCTTGCAGATGGCTGTCTTCTTGTTGTGTCTGCACATGGCCTTTTCTCTGTGTACGCACATCAAAATCGCCTCTTATAAGAACACCAATCGGACTGGATTGGGGCCCTTCCTAACCTTTAATTTATCACCTCTTTTTAATGTAATCACCTCTTTCAAGGCCCTGTTTCCAAATACAATCACATTCTGAGGTTCTAGGACTGAGGTAGTTAGGACTTCAACATATGAATTTTGGGACGGACACAATTCAGACCATAACAGATTTTTATTATCTCTTACATTCTGAGATTCAACTCCATAGGAAGGTTTCAGTTGAGGAAGAACAATTCTCCTGATCCCTTCCCAATTCTGGCTTCTCTTCAACAATCTCCCCACCTTCTGCCTCCAAATCACTGAGAGTTGTGAGATCAGAAAATGAAAATCACCGGGTGTAATCTTGGAACTAACACCCTTACACAGGTGACCAACGTCAGATACCAGTGCATGGTTAGGTCCTACCTCCACCAGGAACAAGTTGAATAATCTTGGGCAATCTCAGTTCCCACCCTGAAAAGTAGGATAATGTTTATTGTCCAACCTCTGAGGGTTGGTGCCAGGATTCATCAAGACAATGCATAAACTATGCCTATGCATAAACTATGCATAAACACAGTGCTTGGCACATAGTAAATATTCAATAAAAGTTAGCTTTATTTGCCATCGCTTTCAGGGGGAGGGCAGTAAATTAGACATCTTTTTATATCACAGTAGTTTTTTTTCACCTTAGAAAACTTTGATCTTTGCAAGGCAAAACATTTTGCTTTGTAAGTCTTTTTTTTTAGTTGATATTATAGATAACTTGAGAAACCCAAATGTCATCTAGTTTTTACTCACAACTCCTACCCTAGTACCCTGTGTGCCACCAACTCTCCAAAGCTAATGACAGGCTAATGGGAAAATGGAAGGAATGGAGTCCATTGGACTTGGATTTCTTCTGTCAACCTTGTCATCCCCCTCACCCATCCTAGCATCCACTCCTTCATTAAACTTGTGGATTCTACTTCTTTACTACCTCTTAAAGATTTCTCTTTTCCTACAGGCCTCTCTCTCCACCTTGGCTGGGACCCTCACTCTTGCTTGTCTGGTGCCACTTTAGAGCTTGGCTTCCCTGACCTTGGATGAGTCCCTTCACACCCACCCCCTACTCTGCTCTTAGTTTGATCTTGCCAACTTAAAATGCCTCAGTGGCTTCCCTTAGCTTTCAGAATAAACTTCAAACTTCTTAATCCCAAAGCCTTTTCTAATTTGTCCCCTAATTCCTTCTCCAACCTTCTCTCTCTCCCAGCCCCTCCTCCTAAAGGCATTGTGCTGTGTCACACTTCTGTGCCTTTCCACATGTCACACGGTCTACTTCCAATCTTCTTCCATCCTTCACCTAGCCAACTCTCACTTGTTCTTCAAACATCTACCTCTTCCAGGAAGCCTTTTTACTCCCTAAGCTCCAGTTATAGCTTTTATTTATTCAGGGAAATTTGAATACAGTGAAATGCAGAGATTTTAAATATCTAATTCAAGGAGTTTTAATAAATTTATACACATCCATTTAATCTCTACCCAAATTAAGATATAGAAAATTCCCTTGTGCTCCCTCCCAGTCTATCTCCACCCACCCCCACCCTGCATGAGCAACATTCTAATTTCTATCACCACAGATTAATTTTTACCTGTCCTTAAAATTTATATGAACAGAATCATATGGTATATACTCTTTTGTCCACATGTGTGTGGGTCTATTTTTGGACTGTCTAGTCTATTCCTTTCATCGATTTGTCTATCTTTACGCCAATACCATACTGTCTTGGTAAGTAAGACTTGTAATTCTTGAATTCAGATTATTCAGACTTTCAACTTTGTTCCTCAAGAAAATTTTGGCTAATCAAAGTATTTTGCGTCTCCATATAAATTTTAGAATCAACTTGCCAATTTCTTCCAAAAAAATAAAATGCCTGTTGGAATTGTGAATGTGACTGTAATTGCACTGAATTTATAGAATTTTGAATTTAATTTCAGGGAAAACTGACGCAGCAGTATTCAGTCTTCCAGGCCCTGAACATAATATACTTCTCCATTTATTGAGGTATTTTAAATTTCTCTCATCAATGTTTTTGTAGCTTTTAGAAGTTTTGACTGTCTTTTATGATATATGTTGCTAAGCATTTTATAATTTTGATACTATTATGAATGAGATTAAACATTTTTCATTTCTCAGTTTTTACTGTTGGTATGTATAGAATTGATTTTTTACATTGACCTTGTATATTGAGACCTTCATAAATTTACTTTATGAGCTCTAGTAGTTTTTTAGATTCCATAAGGCTTTCTATATATCATGTCATCTGTAAAGAGAAATAGTTTTGCTTTTTCTTTTCAATGTTTATACTTCCTGTGTCGTTTGTCACCTTAATACACATTTTTGGACTTCTAAAATGGTTTTGAATAAAAGTGAGTGTAGACATCCTTTTCTTGATCCTGATCTTAAATCCTTTCATTTAGAGTTTAAATGAAACTCTAATTTCAGTAGGTTTTTAAAAACTGCCTTTTACCAGACTAAGGAAGATTTTTTATATTTTATTTTTTTAATATAATTTATTGTCAAGTTAGCTAACATACAGTGTATACAGTGTGCTCTTGGTTTTGGGGGTAGATTCCCATGATTCATCACTTACATACAACACCGAGTGCTCATCCCAACAAGTGCCCTCCTCAATTCCCATCACCCATTTTCCCCTCTCCCCCACCCCCACCCCCATCAACCTTCAGCTTGTTCTTTGTATTTAAGAGTCTCTTATGGTTTGCCTCCCTCTCTGTCTGAAACTATTTTTTCCCCTTCCCTTCCCACATGGTCTTCAGTTAAGTTTCTGAAGTTCCACATATGAGTGAAAACATATGATATCTTTCTCTGACTGACTTATTTCACTTAGCATAATACCTTCCAGTTATACCCACATTGTTGCAAATGGCAGGATTTCATTCTTTCTCATTGCCAAGTAGTAATCCATTGTTTATATAAACCATGTCTTCTTTATCCATTCATCATTTGATGGACATTTGGACTGTTTTCATAATTTGGCTATTGTTGAAAGTGCTGCTATAAACATTGGGGTACATGTGCCCCTATGTATCAGCACTCCTGTATCCTTTGGATAAACTCCTACTAGTGCTATTGCTGGGTCATAGGGTAGTTCTATGTTTTTCGAGGAACCTCTGCACTGTTTTCCAGAGTGGTTCCACCAGTTTGCATTCCCACCAAAAGTGCATGAGGGTTCCCGTTTCTCCACATCCTTGCCAACATCTGTTGTTTCCTGAGTTGTTAATTTTAGCCACTCTGACCAGTGTGAGGTAGTATCTCAATGTGGTTTTGAATTGTATTTGCCTGGTGATGAGTGATGTTGAGTATCTTTTCATGTGTCTGTTGGCCAACTGGATATCTTCTTTGGAAAAGTATCCATGTCTTCTGCCCATTTCTTCACTGGATTATTTGTTTTTTGGGTGTTAGTTCTTTATAGAGTTTTGGTACCAAACCTTTATCCAATATGTCATTTGCAAATATCTTCTCCCATTCTGTCGGTTGCCTTTTGGTTTTGTTGATTGTTTCCTTTACAGTGCAGAAGATTTTTATCTTGATGAGGTCCCAATAGTTCATTTTTCCTTTTATTTCTCTTGCCCTTGGAGACATGTTGAGCAAGAAATTGCTGCAGCTGAGGTCCAAGAGATTGTTGCCTGTTTTCTTCTCTAGGGTTTTGATGGTTTCCTGTCTCACATTTAGGTCTTTCATCCATTTTGAGTTTATTTTTGTGTATGGTGTAAGAAAGTGATCCAGTTTCATTCTTCTGCATGTTTCTACCAGTTCTCCTAGCACCATTTTCTAAAGAGACTGTCTTTTTTCCATTGGATACTCTTTCCTGCTTTGTCAAAGATTAGTTGGCCATACATTTGTGGGTCCAATTCTGGGTTCTTTATTCTATTCCATAGGTCTATGTGTCTGTTTTTGTGCCAGTACTATACTGTCTTCATGATTAGTGCTTTGTAGTAGAGGCTAACGTCCAGGATGTAATGCCTCCTGCTTTGGTTTATTTTTCAACATTACTTTGGCTATTTGGGGTCTTTTCTGGTTCCATACAAATTTTAGGATTGTTTGTTCTAGCTTTGAGAAGAATGCCAGTGCAATTTTTATTGTGATTATGTTGAATGTGTAGATTGCTTTGGGCAATATTGACATTTTAACAGTATTTGTTCTTCCAATCCATGAGCATGGAATGTTTTTCCATTTCTTTGTGTCTTCTTCAATTTCTTAAGTTTTTTATAGTTTTCAGCATATAGATCTTTTACATCTTTAGTTAGGTTTATTCCTCGGTATTTTATTGTTCTCAGTGCAATTGTAAATGGGATCGATTCCTTGATTTCTTTCTGTTGCTTCATTATTAGTGTATAGAAATGCAACCGATTTCTGTACATTGATTTTATATCCTGAAACTTTGCTGAATTCATGTATCAGTTCTAGCAGCTTTTTGGTGGAGTCTCTCAGGTTTTCCATTTAGAGTATCATGTTATCTGCAAAAGGTGAAAGTTTAACTTCTTTGCCAATTTGGATGACTTTTATTTCATTTGGTTGTCAATTGCTGAGACTGGGACTTCCAACACTATGTTAAACGACAGTGGTGAGAGTGGACATCCCTATCGTGTTCCTGATATTAGGGGAAAAGGTTCTCAGCTTTTCCCCATTGAGGATGATATTAGCCATGGGCTTTTTACACATGGCTTTTATGATGTTAAGGTATGTTCCTTCAATCCCTACTTTCTTGAGGGTTTTTATTAATAAAGGATGATGTATTTTGTCAAATGCTTTTTCAGCAGGATCATATGGTTCTTATCTTTTCTTCTATTAATATGATTGATTAATATTAATTGATTAATATGATTAATAAATTGATTGATCTGCAAATATTGAACCAGCCCTGAAGCCCAGGAATGAATCCCACTTGATCATAGTGAATAATTCTTTTAATATACTGTTGAATTAGATTTGCTAGTATCTTTTTGAGAATTTTTGTACCCATGTTCATCAGGGATATTAGCCTGTAATTCTCCTTTTTAATGGGGTCGCCATCTGGCTTCATTCTTCTGCACAGAAGAATGGCTTCATAAAATGAGTCCAGAAGATTTCCTTCCATTTTTTTTTTTTTTTTTTGGAACAGCTTGAGAAGGATAGGTATTAACCTCTGCTTTAAATGTTTGGTAGACATTTGGGAAGCCATTTGGCCCAGGATTCTTGTTTATTGGGAGTTTTGATAACTGATTTAATTTCTTCACTGGTTATAGGTCTGTTCAAATTTTCTATTTCTTCACATTTGAGTTTTGGAAAGTGTGTGGGTATCTAGGAATTTGTACATTTCTTCCAGGTTGTCTAGTTTGTTGGCATATAATTTTTCATAGTAGTCTCTAATAATTGTTTGTATTTCTGTGGTGTTCCTTGTGAATTGTCCTCTTTCATTCATGATTCTATCTATTTGGGTCCCCTCTCTTTTCATTTTGAAAAATTCTGGCTAGGTATTTATAATTTTGTTTATTCATTCAAAAAACCAGCTCTTAGATTCATTGATCTGTTATACTGCTTTTGTTTTTGTTTTTGTTTTTTGGATTCTATATTGTTTATTTCTGCTCTAAACTTTATTATTTCTCTTTTTCTGCTGACTTTGAGGTTTCTTTGCTGTTCTGCTTCTACTTCCTTTAGGTGTGCTGTTAGGTTTTGTATTTGGGATTTTTCTTGTTTCTTGAGATAGGCATGGAATGCAATGTATTTTCTTCTTAGGACTGCCTGTTGCTGCATCCCAAAGGGTTTGGATTGTCGTGTTTTCATTTTCATTTACTTCCATATATTTTTAAAATTTCTTCTTTAATTTCCTGATTGATCCATTCATTCTTTAGTAAGATGTTCTTTAACCTCCATGGATTTGAAGGCTTTCCAAATTTTTTCTTATGGTTGATTTCAAGTTTCATAGTGTTGTGGTCTGAAAATATACATGGTATGATTTCAATTCTTTTATATTTATTGAGGCCTGTTTTGTGACCCAGTATATGGTCTATCTTGGACAATGTTCCATGTGCATTCGAGAAGAATGTGTATTTTGCTTCTTTTGGATGAAAAGTTCTGAATATATCTGTCAAGTCCATCTGGTCTAGTGTATCACTCAAAGCCATTGTCTCTTTATTGATTTTTCTGCCTAGATGATCTGTCCTTTGTTGTAAGTGGATTATTAAAGTTTCCTGCACTTACCATATTCTTATCAATAAGATTGCTTATGTTTGTGATTAATTGATTTATATATTTGGGTGTCCAAGTTGGGAGCATAAATATTTATAATTGTTAGCTCTTCTTGATGAATAGACCCTGTAATTATAATATAATGCACTTCTTCATCTCTTGTTACAGCCTGTAGTTTAAAATCTAGTTTGTCTGATAGAAGTATGGTTCCTCCAGCTCTCTTTTGACTTCCAGTGGCATAATAGATGGTTCTCTATCCCCTCGCTTTTAATATGAAGGTGCCCTCAGGTCTAAAATGGGTCTCCTGTAGACAGCATATAGATGGATCTTTGTTTGTTTGTTTGTTTGTTTGTTTGTTTGTTTTATCTATTCTGATACCCTATGTCTTTTGATTGGAGCATTTAGTCCATTTACATTCAGAGTTATTATTGAAAGATATGGATTTAATGTCATTGTGTTATCTGTAGGTTTCATGCTTGTGGTAATGTCTCTGGTCCTTTTTAGTTTTTACAACATTCCACTCAGAGTTCCTCTTAAGACCTCTTGCAGGGCTGGTTTAGTGGTCATGAATTCCTTTAGTTTTTGTTTGTCTGAGAAAGCCTTTACCTCTTCTTCTATTCTGAATGACAGACTTGCTGCATAAAGGATTCTTGGCTGCATATTTTTCCTATTCATCACATTGAATATTTCCTGCCACTCCCTTCTGGCCTGCCAAGTTTCAGTGTACAGGTTTGCTACTACCCTTATGTGTCTACCCTTGTAGCTTAAGGCCCATTTGTCCCAGCTGCTTTCAGAATTCTCTCTTTATCTTTGTATTTTGCCAGATTCACTATGATATGCCATGGAGAGGACCTATTCCTATTAAATACGAAGGGAATTATCTGTGTCTTCTGGAATTTTATGTCTGCTTCCTTCCCCAGATTAGGGAAGTTCTCAGCTATAACTTGTTCCAGTAAACCTTCTGCCCCTTTCTCTTTGTCTTCTTCTTCTGGGACTCCTATGATACAGATATTATTACTTTTCATTGAATCACTTAGTTCTCTACTTCTTCCCTCCTGGTCTAGTATTTATTTTAGTGTTTATTATTTATTTTTGAGAAAGAGAGAGAGACAGAGTAAGAACAGGAGAGGGGTAGAGAGAGGGAGACACAGAATCCGAAGCAGGCTCCAGGCTCTGAGCTGTTAACACAGAGCCTGACCCAGGGCTCAAACTCACAAAGTGTGAGATCATGACCTGAGCTGAAGTCAGATGCTTAACCAGCTGAGCCACCCAGGCGCCCATAGTATTTTCTTATCTTTTTCTCATCTTTATCATTTCTCATAATTTTATCTTCTCTTTCATTTATTGTTCCTTCTGCTTCCTCCATCCCTACTGTCACTCCACTAGTTTATTTTGCATGCATTTACAACATTTCTTAATTTATCATGACTGGTTTTTAGTTCCTTGATCTCTGCAGCAACAGATTCTCTGCTGTCTTCTATGCTTTTTTCAAGCCCAGCTATTAATCTTATGACTATTATTCTAAATTCTTGATCAGATATATTGATTATATCTGTTTTGAGCAATTCTCTAGCTTTCATTTTTTCCTGGAATTTCTTTTGAGGAGAATTCTTCCATTTTGTCACTTTAGCTAGTTTTCTGTCCCTATGTATTTAAAAAAATTTTTTTAACATTTATTTACTTCTGAGAGAGACAGAGACAGAGCACGAGTGGGGGAGGGACAGAGAGGGCGAGACACAGAATCCAAAGCAGGCTCCAGGCTCTGAGCTGTCAGCACAGAGCCTGATGTGGGGCTCAAAGCCACAAACCAGGAGATCATGACCTGAGCTGAAGTCGGACACTTAACTGACTGAGCCACCCAGGTGCCCCTGTCCCTATGTGTTTTTTATTTTTTTATTTTTTTTTATTATTTTTTTTTAATTTTTTTTTCAACGTTTTTTATTTATTTTTGGGACAGAGAGAAACATAGCATGAACGGGGGAGGGGCAGAGAGAGAGGGAGACACAGCATCGGAAACAGGCTCCAGGCTCCCAGCCATCAGCCCAGAGCCTGACGCGGGGCTCAAACTCACGGACCGTGAGATCGTGACCTGGCTGAAGTCGGACGCTTAACCGACTGCGCCACCCAGGCGCCCCGGTCCCTATGTGTTTTAATAGCTTGTTATGTGTCCTGCACCTGTGAGCACTACTATATTAAAAAGCTGTCATACACTGTCCGGGGCCTGGCCCTTCAAGAAGTGTTTTTGCAGTGTGTTGTGTGCTCTCCATTGTTGTGACTCCGCTTGCTTTATTTCCCTGTTTGTAGTGATGGTTTGGATCTTCCACCAGGTGTGCTTTGATTTGTTCACTGAAATAAGTAACCCTTGAAAAAGTTTTTAAAGAGGGGGGTTGGTGGTGGAAGAAGCCTTATCCCATACAAGGAGAGAAATGACAGCAGTGGGGAAAAAGAAAAGAAAAAAAAAAAATGACCAGGCAGAGAAACTATACAACTTAATCCAGAGAGAGAGAGATAGAGAGAAGCAGAGGAAAATAAAGAAGGTGATATAGAAGAGGTGTAAAAAGAATAGATTTAAAATGTCTGCTTAAACAACAAACAACCAGAATAACCAGACTAAAGAAGGGAAGAAATAAGAGGAAGAAAAAAAAAAGAAAAAATATATATATGCTGGATGAATATACAGATAGCTGATAGTGCCTTGGAACCAGTGGCTGCCTGCTCTGGAGGAGGGGCTGTCTGGGCCCCAGACAATTAGTGTCAATATTGCTCTTTTAGATCCTCAATTACCAGGCACAGAAGCACATGGTTTGTTGTAGGCAGGTCCTACCTCCACTATGAACCCCTTGTCCATTCCCTGAAGCCCCACCTTGTTAGTGATGGGAAGAAAAATGGTGAAACCCCAGTCTCTCCTCCCAGGTGTCCTAAACCACTCTCTTTAGCTGTCTTCACAGCGCTGGTGTGAGTGGGCCAGTTTGTTCCGCCCATCAGTCTCCTGTGCCTCCAGGTACTCCACTGGGATTCAAACCCCGATTTCTTTTTTTTTTTTTTAATTTTTTTTTCAACGTTTATTTATTTTTGGGACAGAGAGAGACAGAGCATGAACAGGGGTGGGGCAGAGAGAGAGGGAGACACAGAATCGGAAACAGGCTCCAGGCTCTGAGCCATCAGTCCAGAGCCCGACGCGGGGCTCGAACTCACGGACCGCGAGATCGTGACCTGGCTGAAGTCGGACGCTTAACCGACTGCGCCACCCAGGCGCCCCACAAACCCAGATTTCTTAAAGGATCCTGCTCCCCATGCCCTGTTTCTGGAGTAGTGCCACTCCACCGAGGCAGCCGACAGAGGGCCTCTCAATTTTTTCTATTTTAGTTTCCAGAGATTTTTGTTGCTGTTAAATCTTAAATAGTTACTAAATTTTATTAAATGCTTTTTCTGCATCCATTGAAGTAATAATTTACTTTTTCTCTTTTATTCTATGAATATGGTGGATCACATTGATTTTTGTTCATTAAGTAGCCCTCTCATTCTTTGCATGAATTATAGGTGGTCAAGATGTAATAAACTTTTTTGTGTTTCTGGATAAAAATGTCAATTTTTAAGCATTTTTGTATCTGTGCTTATGAAGGAGATTGGTCTGATTTTTCTCAAAAGATTTCTGTCAGGTTTTGGTATCAAAATTAAGCTGGCCTCGTAAAATGAGTTTGGAAGTATTTCCTCATTCTCTGTTTTCTGAAAGAGTTTGTATAAACTTGACATAATTTCTTCCATAAATAATAGAATTCACTAGAGAAGCCAGCTGGGTCTGGAATGTTCTTTGTGAGTTATGTTTTCATTATGAATTCTATTTCTTTAATAGATACAGAGCTCTTCAGATATTCTATTGCTCCTTGTGTCCATTTTGGTAAATTTATATCTTAAGGAATTTTTCCATTTCATCTCATTTTTAAAATTTATTTATACAAAGTTGTTTTTTTTTTTAATTTTTTTCAACTTTTTTTATTTATTTTTGGGACAGAGAGAGACAGAGCATGAACGGGGGAGGGGCAGAGAGAGAGGGAGACACAGAATCAGAAACAGGCTCCAGGCTCTGAGCCATCAGCCCAGAGCCCGACGCGGGGCTCGAACTCACGGACCGTGAGATCATGACCTGGCTGAAGTCGGACGCTTAACCGACTGCACCACCCAGGCGCCCCTATACAAAGTTTTAAAAATAATATTAATTTGCTATCATAATGTCTGTAGAAGCTGTAGTAATGTCTCTTCTTTTATTCATATTGGCTATCTACATTTTCTTTTTTGTTCATCAGCCTTGCTAGGGATTTGTCAATTTTATTAATCTTTTCAAGGAAGAAATTTTGGCTTTTCTTAATTTTCTTTATTTGTCTGTTTCCTGTTTCATTGATTTCTACTCTTCTTTAAATTATTTTTTCCTTCTACTTACTTTAGGTTTATTTTTCTCCTCTTTTTCTAGTTCTTAAAGTGGAATATTAATTTATTTTAGACTTTTTATTTTCTAATATAAGTATATAATACTAAAAATTTCCTTCCACACACCGCTTTAACTACATCCCACAATTTTTATTTGTTGTGTTATTATTAATTAAAAATATTTTCTGATACTTGTTACGATGTCTTCTCTGATTCATGAGTTATTCAGAAGTCTGTTTCTTAATTTCCAAATATTTAGGGCTTATTTGGATATCTAAGTAGTAATGCTTTCTAATTTAATTTCATTGTAGTTAAAAATATATATATATAATTATAAATATATAAATGTAAATGCATAAGCATAAACATATAAATAAAGATTTTGAAATTTATTGAGATTTATTTGGCTAAGCATAGGACCTATCTTGCTAACTGTTCCATGCACACTTAGAAACAATGTGTACTTTTTACTTGAACTTGTTGGTGTTCCATAATAGTAATCAGATCACGTTGGTTGATAGGTTGTTCAAATATTCTATATATAATCAGTGTTCTATCAATTAAAAGAGGTGTCTTAAAATCTCCCATGATAACTGTGGATATGTCTGTTTGTTTCTTTAGTTTTTTTCAGTATTTGCTTCATTTATTTTGAAGTTCTATATTTAGATGCTTACATATTTATAATTTTTATTTCTTCTTGATTAAGTGATCTTTTTATCATTCACTGGTAATACTTGTCTTTCTTTATTATTATTTTTTTAATGTTTATTTATTTTTGAGAGAAGGAGAGACAGAGTGCAAGCTGGGGAGGGGCAGAGAGAGAGAGAGAGAGAGAGAGAGGGAGACACAGAATCTGCAGCAGGCTCCAGGCTCCGAGTTGTCAGCACAGAGCCTGACGTGGGGCTCAAACTCATGAACTGTGAGACTATGACCTGAGCTGAAGTCGGACGCTCAACCGACTGAGCCAACCAGGCTCCCCGGTAATACTTGTTTTTAAATGAATTTTGTCTGATATTAACATAGGCCCAACAGTTTGTTATTGTTTTATCACAAAATCTTTTCCATTCCTTTATTTGAACCTATCTGCTTTTATTTACTGTATTTCTCTTGTAAAGAAGCATATAGTTTTGTCTTATTGTTTTATGCAATCTCTGCTTTAAAAGAATTTTTTTAACGTTTATTTATCTTTGAGAGAGAGACAGAGTGCAAGCAGGGGAAGGGCAGAGAGAGAGGGAGACACAGAATCTGAAGTGGGCTCCAGGCTCTGAGCTGTCAGCACAGATCTCAACGCAAAGCTTGAACCCACAAACCATGAGATCATGACCTGAGTTGAAGTCGGATGCTTAGCCAACTGAGCCACCCAGGTGCCCCTCAGTCTCTGCTTTTAAATAGAGAATTTATTGAGGAGGGCACCCGTTGGGATGAGCACTGGGTGTTGTATGGAATCCATTTGACAATAAATTTCATATTAGAAAAACATAAATAAATAGAAAAAATAAATAAATAGAGAATTTGGTCCATTTTTATTTGGTGTAATTAGTTACATATGTATTTAAGTCTATCATTTTCCTACGTGTTTCTCTTTGTACCATCTGTTTTTTTCTTGTGTTCCTTCTTCCTTGCTTTTTAAAGGTTAATTAAATATTTTTACTATCCCATTATAATTTCCCTAAGTTTTAACTATTCCTTTTTAATCCTTTTTAGCTGTCACTAAGATTACAGCATATATCCTTAATTTATCATAGTCTTTGTAGAGTTAATATTGTACCATTTTGTGTTAAATTTAAGGATTCTGAAACCATGTAACTAAATTTACTATACACCATATTGCATGCTGTTGCCATGTATTTTTTATAATTTCTACAATAAAATGTTATAATTTTTGACATTGAACAGATATTTGTCTTTGAAAGAAATAACAAGAAGGAAAAAATACTATTTTATATTTACCCACACATCTGCCATTTCCAAAGGTCTTTATTCCTTCCTCTGTATTTGAGTTACCATCTGCTGGAATTTCCTTTAGTTTGAAGAACTTTTAATAGTTCTTGTAGGACTTTTATAGACTTTTAGAAATGCCTTTATTTTGCCTTCATTTTTGAAGGATATTTTTACTGAATATAGAATTTTGGGTTGCTATTTTTTGAAGTGTGTTAAGAATGTTTTCTTCATAGTCTTCTTTCATTGTTCCTGATGAGAATCAGACTTTATTCTTATTGTCATTCCCTGTATATAATACCCATACACTCCCCTGCCATGCCCACCAATGCTTTCAAAAATTTCACTCTATCTTTGATTTTAGCAGTTTGACTGTGGTGTGTAGATGTGGTTTTCTTTATGTTTATACTGCTTGAGGTCCTCCAAGCTTCTTAGGTTTGTAAATTAATGTTTTTTACCCAATTTAGATAAATTTTGGCAACTATTTCTATAGATTTTTTTCTGCTTAATTATCTTTCTTCTCTCCTTCTAGGACTTCCAATTTCACATATTACACCAATCGATACTGTTTCATATGTCCCCAAGGTTCTGTTCATCCTTCAATTTTCTTTCTCCATGTTCTTCAAGTGAGATAAGTTCAAATATTTGTCAACAAGTTTTGCTCTTTAACCTGTTAATCCCATCCAGTAAATTTTTTACTTCTTATATTATACTTTTTTGGTTTTACAGTTTCCATTGCTTGTATAGCTTCTATGTTTCTACTTAAATTCTAACCTATTCATTCATTATGCCCATTTTTCCTCTCAGTCTTTAAACACATTTATAATAGTTGCTTTAGGTTTTTGTCTTCTAATGCCAACATTTGGATTATCCTGAGATCTATTTCTCTTCAGTACTTTTTCTCTTAACTATGGGTCACATTTTCCTGTTTTTGTGTGTCTACTAACATTTTAATGTTGATATTATGTATGATACATTGTAGAGATTCTGCAGTCTGCTGTCTTTCTGTAGAGAATGTTGATATTTATTATAACAGGCATTTAAATTACTGGCTCATCACCTGCATTTACGAAGGCTTGATTTTTACATTTCATTGAGTGTCTTTTAGTTTAGTGTGGGGGGAATCTGTTGTCTTTTAATATAGTCTTTACTGCTAAGGCATAGCCTTGTAATAGAAAGGCCAAAGTGTTTACCAAGTCTCTCTAACTTGGTGGGAATCATACACCAACTTTACCTCCATTGAAGGCTGAAATCTCTGCTCAGCCTTCCACATATTGCTGTCACTGGGCTCCTTGAAGTCTTCTCTATGCATCCACAGTTCTGAGACCATCCAAGGATTTGAGGCAGTTTATGGGCAGATTTAGAGGCTTTTTACTTGTGGCTCCTTCCTTTTCAGTCTTCCTGCCCTCAATTTTCAGCTACTCCACTCTTATCTGACACTTCAGATCAATAGGATAAAGCCTTCTGTTTGAGTTCTGGTTGTGCCACACCTCATGCATTGGAGGAGCTCTCAAGGTAAAAAGTCATATACATATAGCTCTAATTTAGTGTAGTTTCCTTTTTTCAAGAGTCAAACCTCTTCATTTTTTGCCTCTTCATTTTCAGTAAACTATAAATAGTGGTTTTTCATATTTTATGCAAAGTTTATCACTGTTGTCCAGGGGAGAATTGGCTAAATAAAAACCACTCTGCCATTACCAGAACCAGGGCTTTCCCACTGTATTTTACACATTCACCTATCACAGAATGTGCCATATTGTACTGAAAGTGTGAATTTAATTATATGTCTCTCCCACCAGACTTAAATTCTTTAGGGTATGTCCTTAATGTCTATTACAATGTCTGGCACATTGTGCTCAATAAATGTTCATTGAATAAATAAACCTAATAAAACTATAATTTTGATAACCAGAGTCCGGAAGGGCCTACATCTTTAGCAGTTTTCATGTGGAGCTTTGGTTTTCTCAGGTGAGTCGCTTAAAGAGGTTCTGAGGATTACAGGAGCAAATTCTTCTCTTTTCTCTAGCCTTTTGCCACTTGTTTATTATGGTATCAATAATAAAAACTAGTCCTTTGACAATTAGTGCCAGATTATGGATTAGCATGGTAAATAGGAAATAGTGATACATTATTGCTTATTTTATTTCATTATTTTATTTTTAAAATGCTTAGAATAAATCTCTGAATGAATGAAACAGCAGATGTAGTGGCCATGGCCCTTCTCACTCTTGCAGAAGTGAATAGAGAAAAATAATACTCAGTCTAGCCCAAATAGATTTCCTAGCTCTATGGAACCACAGTGGATTCCAGATGAGAAAAAAAAAAAAATGAAGAGTATGACCCCAGATGCTGTTTGTTCTAATTTGGTGTTGATCAGTGCTTGGCAAGGTGGTGTTTCTGGACTGTCAAAAGAAATGTAAACAGTGGAAATAGTTGTGGGATTTTAGAACCTTTTGTTTGGTATATCTATTCTACATGGTCATGGCCCTTTCTGCTGTTTCCATGGTGATATAGCCTTTACTACAAGGTATGTATGAGTTTGGGAGTGGGGATTGACTCCACATCTGGCTCTGTAAGCAGCAAGTGGCCATCCTGCTGTCAAGAGCTAATATTCTAACCTGACTGGTAGCCTTCATAACCCAACCAGGCTTCTTTTTGGAAGGTGAGAGAGGGGATTCTACAATCTTGTTTTCCACGGATGGTTAGCCAGAGAGAATACTGCTACAGAGAGTTTCACACCTCAGTTTCATTTAACTAGGGGTTTGGCAAAGAACAGGATACTATCTTTCTTTTATCAAAGTTATTTTTAAAGTAATGTACAGTTCTGGGATTGAGGAGTCTGTTAATTTAAAGCTCTTCCAGTCATAGTGACAGATATACAACTGAAACTAGATTAAATATAAAGTAGGTTTATTGGCTCACATAATTAAGTTTAGTGGTGAACCTTCAGGCACAATCTATTTCCCTATCTCTCACTCTGCTTCTCTGTGCTCAGAAAGCACTCCCCAAAGAGTAGCAAAGATGGCCACTGGCAGCCCCAGCCTCAATTCCATCAGTTTAAACCCCTGTAGGAGAAGAACACTTCCTTCTGCATAATTACAACAAAAGTCACAGAAAGGTTTCTCCATGCTCTGGCTATGTTATGTTCCCACCCCTAGAGCTCAGGGGGAGGTGAGACCAGCCCCAATTGACCCCAACGACTAAGAGTTGGTCAAGGAGGGATTCTCAAAGAAAAAGAGGGTCTCTAACCAGAGGAGGCAAAATAGATGCCAGACAGACAAAAACAAAGGGTTTTCATTTTTCATCGGTTTGGTTGTTTCTCCTCAACAAGGAGAAAGACGTTTTAGCATTACACGTAGAAGCAACAGAGGCCAGAATATCTGAGCCATTATTAGTCTAGACCTGATGAGGAGAGCAGAAATGGGAAATTAAAGAAGGTAAATAATACAGAATTGGCTAAAACATTGGGACTATATTGAAGAGAGTTGCATTTTGCAGAAAGTGATGGTAAACTTTTGGAGGGAGGAGACATGATCAAAAGCAGCTAAAAAAATGGATTATTTAATTGATGTGTTTAATTAAAGTGCTGCAACCACTAGGAGTATTTTTTTTTTTATTTATTAGGAAACTGTGTATTAAAATACAGTTAGTGAGTCCAAGGTTGTGGAAGAGAGTTCCCCATTTGCTCTCTTTGTCATGAGAGAAATTCCTTAAGCAGGATGTTGTAAATGGGAATTCAGCACAAGCTAATTGCTGCTATAATTATGCCAAAATAAGTCTGAGACAAGCTCCTACATTGTCAAATGTGTAAACACTTCACAAGACACTTTTCCATGCCTCATTTCCCTTTATCTTTGTGAGAATTCTATGGTGTTAGAGATGCTTGAATTTTACAACTATTTCACAGGTGAAGAAATCTGCAGTGTTTCTGGCTTCATCCTCAGCGAAGGATGAAGGTTAACATTGTCCTGGTTAAGGACTCCTAAAAAGGACCCCAGCTAGATTAATGTTACTTTACCAGGATCTAGTGGCCATGGATTCTGCCTATTTAAGGATGCTGAAAGGTCTCTCAGATGTTCGTGTGCAAGCAGGACAGCAGCTAATGGTCCCAGAGCAGGTTTCAAACACTCCCATTTTTGTTCACACTGAGCTCTGTAGCTCCAAAGAGAAATGGGTTTCCTGGTCCTGAAGCTCCTTTTAAAAATGATCTCAGTAGTGAAGATTTTTGTAAGTCCAGGACTGAAAGAGCTGAGAAAATCTTTTAGAATTTATACCATTTGCTTTTCTCTAGACGTGGGGTGACAAGGTCCTGACTGACATTTTAGAATTTGGGTGTCTGGTATATATTTGCATTGTTTCAATAGGTGGCAGCATGTCCTCTCCTTTAAAAGGTATATTTTTTAAAGGGCAACCTCAGCAAAAATCTTCTGTTGGGAAAGGAAGAGGCACTAATAATATAGGCAAATAATAAATTTTCCCTTTGACCCACCAAGAATATACTGCTCATGGTCACAACTCAAGTCATTCAACAGGTTTTGATCCCACCATAATATCTTTAGAACACACATTGAAGCATGACATTGCTACTTTGAATTCTAACGCTATTTGGTTCTCCCCTCATCAGTGACTTAGCATACTGGAGAAACTCTGCCAGACAACACTTCCCCACCCACCATTTTGTGGATGATTTTGTTTCCATCCTGGCCACACTGTTCCCTTCTGCACTCTCTTCAGAATGACCAGCTCCAAACAATTTTCTCTTTGTAAGATCAATTTATCTATCAACATATATAAATGTTTTAATTTCGTTCACAATGGCATTTCTCCTAAAAGACCATCCAAGAAATGGTTGGTTCCAAGTCTAAACAAACAAACAAAAAAACAAACAAACAAACAAATAAAGGGAGGCTTACTAGAAGCTTGGAATTCATCAACTGCCCTATATTCTAAGAATATGAATATCTTCTTTTCTCAGGGAAAATATCTTCTGTTTGCAGCATGGGAATGATGGCTGCCCTTGGGTAGGGGGTGAAAATGAAGGGCAGTGGTTCCTCATGGTGTTCAGGACTTGGGGTGCACATCATTGGTATCATATTCTTGCCCTAGACAACTCACTCTTTGTGCTGCAAATACATTTCTCTCCAAAACTGGGCTCCTTTAGGTTAAGTGGGCCCTTAAAATTAAATTGTGGCCCCTAAAAGCATAAGAGACTTAAAAACTGAGAACAAACTGAGGGTTGATGGGGGGTGGGAGGGAGGGGAGGGTGGATGATGGGTATTGAGGAGGGCGCCTTTTGGGATGAGCACTGGGTGTTGTATGGAAACCAATTTGACAATAAATTTCAAAAAAATAAAATAAAAATAAATTGTGGCCCCTAAAAGGGAACAACCTATATAAAATATATACCTAATAAATATAACATAATTCTATATGAACAAATACATCCCAACATTCTTAAAACTGCCTCTGTTTTAATAATAAAATTAATCCTTGCCCTAACCCTTTTTATTACCTTAGAAAATAAACTTCTAAAAGAAAAAAAAAATTACTCTTACTGTAGTAGACAGAGTTGGTGCCTGCCCAGATACCCTTGGATCCTTTCCATCAGCTCTATGTATGCATCCTATCTGTGTGCTTTGATGGTAGCTCCAACTTGGGACACTCAGAGGATGGCCATTGGGCACTGGAGCGGCCTCACCTCTGTCCTGAAGTTCCACAGACAAAAAGAGTAATTGTGGAATACAAGAGCCCAGTTCCTGTGTCTCTGGGCAGAACTAACAACTCTGGTGTAATTTAGGCTGCAGGGCACCTTGCAGGATCAGGTAGGATCTGAGACTTCACTTGAATTTACTCCCAGGACTGGATTTCCCCCTTCCCAACCCTGCCTTCCACACTCATTTCCTAGTTTCTCTGGGATCATTTCCTTAGTAAGCCACTTGTACCACAATCCTTGATTTAGGCTCTACTTCTGGGAAAACCTGACCACTGACCAAGGATATTTACGTTTTGTCTTCTCTTTTCTCCTCTTCTCTCTCTTCTTTTGTGAGTTATATTTGGGATATTGCTTGAATTAAGATTATAGAGGAAAAACACAGCAACACAAACTTTTCTTCTCCAAATTGAAATCTTTCAACCTAATAGGAAGATTGTAACATAATTAGAGCCAATCTAAAAACATAATTTTTAAAATGTGATTTTTGACTGAGGTACCACAACCTAGAGTCTTCTTTTGTGGCAAGTGCTGTTTCTCCTTCCTCCCTAACTGCCTTCCTTCCTTCCTTCCTTCCTTCCTTCCTTCCTTCCTTCCTCCCTCTTTCCCTCCCTCCCTGTTATCACTTAGCCAACTGTCTCTCTCTCCATAGCCTTCTGCAAGTTTTTTTTATTTCTATAAGTGCCATGTATTGTTAATGTGACAGATTTTTTCTAAAAGACCTTTTCTATCAATTATTTTTAATAATTGAATTTTAATTTTATTGAATTATGACATACGTAGAGAAAATGGTATAAATCATAAGTGTACAACTCAATAAATACCTCCCCCTGGGACAAGAAATATAACATTATTAGTACCCCAGAAGTCCCCTTTTATATTCTCTCTCAGGTACTGTTTCATTCTCCTCTCCAAGGATTACCACCATTGACTTTCTAATACTATTAGTTTTGCTTGTTTTGGAGCTTTATATAAATGGAATCATAAAATCTGTATTTTGTGTTTAGCATCTTTTGTTAAAATTGTGTTTCTGAGATTCAGGCATGTAACTACTATCATTTTCTTACTGCTGTGTTGAATCTTTTTATAGGATTATTACATAATCTATTATTCCTCTTTTAAACAAATAATTAATCCTATTTAAAATATCTCCAAGGGGAGCCTAGGTGACTCAATCGGTTAAATGTCCAACTTCTTTTCAGGTCATGATCTTGCAGTTTGAGCCCCGCCTTGGGCTCTGTGCTGACAACTCAGAACCTGGAGCCTGCTTCAGATTCTGTGCCTCCTTCTCTCCCCTCCCTGACTCAAGCTCTGTCTCTCTCTCTCTCTAAAAAATAAGTAAACATTAAAAAAAATTGGGGTGCCAAATTTGGGGTGCCTGCGTGGCTCAGTTGGTTAAGCATCTGACTTTGGCTCAGGTTATGATCTCACCATTTGTGAGTTCAAGCCCCGTGTCAGGCTCTGTGCTGACAGCTCAAAGCCTGGAGCCTGCTTCACATTCTGTGTCTCCCTCTCTCTTTCTCTCTCTGCCCCTTCCTTACTCGCACTCTGCCTCTGTCTCTCTCTCACACAAATAAATTAAAACATTTAAAAAATTATAAAAAAAAATTTTAATATCTCCAAAATTATCTTTCTGCTATAAAGAGAAAGCACATCTTTTGGGTGCTATCTTTGCTGTTAGGGTCTCAGAGAGAATTAAATTGTTGCAAAGGGTAATGATCTGGAAAAAGTACATAAATGTACTCATAATTCTGTAGTATATATCATCTCTATCTCCTGGCCATAATATGTCAACATTGCTTTGAATCATTCAGTGGTTCTCAGCCCTGACTATATACTAGAATCACCTGGAGAGTTTTAAAAATATTAATTACCAGGCCCTCAGACATTTTCATTTTATTTTAATTAAATACGAAGTAGTATTTTTTTTATTTTTTTTAACATTTATTCATTTTTAAGAGACAGAGGGAGACAGATCATGAGTTGGGGAGGGCAGAGAGAGAGGGAGACACAGAATCTGAAGCAGGCTCCAGGCTCTGAGCTGTCAGGACAGAGCCCGACACTGGGCTCAAACTCACAAGCTGTGAGATCATGACATGAGTTGAAGTTGGACGCTCAACCGACTGAGCCACCCAGACACCCCCCCCCAGTAGTATTTTTTATAAGCTCTCCAGATGACTATATGCATGCCAGAGCTGAGAACCACTTGCCATCTTATAGACACTTGTTTGATGATTTATTTGAACTAAAGTCCATTTCAACACTGTACCTCAAAGAGTTCTCTCTCAAAATTTTTATCATCATGTGATTTCTTCTCACCTTTATATTATTCCTCATTTAAGCTCACTGGAAGTAACAAAAAATTCCATTGGATGTAGGTTTTCATTCTAGCTAAAACTATTCTCCTCATCTGCCCCACACATGCCCCCCAACCATCCCTCTTTCTCTGCTTGTCTTTCTCCAGAGCACTTTATCATCTCATTCAGGATGAATGAATAAAGGAAAAATTTTAAAAAATGAGAAAAATAAGATAATTTGTAAAACACATGGAAACTTTCTTGAAAATAATATTTTATTATGAATGAAGGTAGAAAAAGACATTTTTAGAGACTCCAAAGTCATTGTATGGATATTTTAATTTTCTATTTTTATAAAAGGAGAAGTGCTATCACTTGAAAAATATAGAAGAGGTGTAGTTACATCTGATAAGAGGATGGGAGTAAATTTGCAGAAGATACAAAATACCTGGAGATCAGGGAGAAGCTATAAGGGAAAAAATTCAATAGTACACAACTTGCATAATAAAGAAAAGGCGAACTATATGTTGGGAAAACCCTGTGGCATAACTCCAATGCCAGCTATCCTAGAATCCATCAATTCTTTCTACAAATTTTTCATGATTTCTATGATCAAGGCATTGTTTTGGGTGCCAGTTATATAGCAGTGAACAAAACCAACAAAAATCTCTGCCCACATTGAGCTTACACTCTGGTGGGGGACAGAGACAATAAACACATAAATTATTAAAATGTATATGTTGAGGATGGTAAGTGCTATGGAGAAAAATAAAGCAGCAGTGTTTGGGGAAGTTGCAATTTAAAAGAGGATGGTAGTCCTCTTTTTTTTTAACGTTTCTTTATTTTTGAAAGAAAGAGTGAGCAAGCAGGAGCAGGGGAGGGGCAGAGACAGGGAGACAGAATCTGAAGGTGAAGTAGGCTCTGCATGGTGAGCACAGAGCCAAATGCAGGGCTCCAACTCAAACTCACGACCCATGACCTGAGCTGAAATCCAGAGTTGGCCACTTAACCGACTAAGCCACCCAGGTGCCCCTGGTAGTCCTCTTTTAAAAGAGATGATAGAGAAGACTTGATAGTCAGAGAAGACCTGGTTAAGCAGGGACATGAAGGAGGGGAAAGAATGGACTATGTGGACATTGGCAGGAGAGCATTCCAATCAAAAGAAACAGAAACTGCAAATGCCATGGGTGGGAGTGTTCCTAGAGTGCTGGAGACAGGGAAGAGTGTCAGTGTGGCTTGAGTTGAGTAAGAAGAATGAAAGTGAGGTTAGAGAAGTAGAAGGAATATAATGACCATGTAGCCCTTGTTGTAGGACTCAGGCTTTCTGAATGAGGTGGGAGCCATTGGAAGGTTTTAAGCTAAGGGGTGACATACTCTGGTGTTTTAAAAGATTATTAAGGTTGCTTGTTGCAAATAAAGTTTGGTGAGGGGCAAGAACAAAATCAGGAAAACAATTTAGGAAAATATTACAATTATCTAAGTGAAAAATGGTGGTGGAGTCAAATAAAGTGGAAGCTGGAGATGGCGACAGGTGATTGTCTTCTAGAGTCATTTTGAAAACAGAGTTGACAGGCTTTGCTGATAATTGGATTCAATGGGTAAGAGAAAGAGATGTCAAGGCAAACTTCAATGCATATCAAGGAAAGTTTTAGTGCATAATTATGTATTTTGTATTTGGTCTGACTCAATT